>NC_143583.1:48749550-51249550 GCF_048544385.1 Mastigoproctus giganteus | reverse complement strand
GGATCAATTTACAGAGAATTACATTATTCCACTATGCTGTTTTTGAATAAAAAATTTAAATATCTAAAGTTTTGCTTCCAAACTGATTACTCTCTTTCCTTGGAGGATCACAAGACAATATTGTTCATTGCAGGTGAATCCATATGTTCAGAAATTAGTTGCTGCCATATATATTTATTCTTCATGACTATGTACTTGCGTGGTGTTATGTTAGATAGATTCTGTTGTACAGACAGAGCAGCCAATCCATAGATTTTCATATGAAAAATGTTTGATCATCTCATAATGGATATTATCTGGCCAAATGGTACTCACCTATGCTAGAGATAGTGCCACTTTCATTTCCCTTTCTGTGAAAGGCTGGAAGTTATGTTCAATTATTTGAACACAACTTCAAATGCTACTTTTCAGCTTTTTGTTTGGGCCAGAAACTCAGTACGGAGGTAGGATGTTTTAGAGTTGGGTCTGCAATTGCTCAGAACTTCCTAGAACTTCCATTAGGTTCTAGGATCAATATGAAGTGCAATGTTATCTGCCTTTCATTTTCTGGACTTTGTCCCAGATGAGCTTAGGTGTCACTACCTGGGCAATGGAAGATGTGATCATAGTGAATCCAAGATTTGTTCTGTCTAATATAACGTGCTCTAATGCATGCATGTTAGAAGGCAATTAGATTATCTGTGGTGGGATAACAACCAAATATTCCCCAAGCTTTTTTAAGCCTCTTTTGCTGCTGTGCATTCACACTCAGAGTGCTGTCACAGGTGTATGAGTGGGTGAGTGAATATATGAGAATGTCCAAATTAATTGTCATAAATGTGCACTCTAAATACAAGTTCATAGAAAAAAAAATAAAAAAAATTTAATAACACTGTAATTGCAGATTGTTGTAACTGTCACAAATGAGAAATTGTGATCTGTACCAAAAAATAAAAAAAAATAATAATAATATATAACAAAAATAAAAAACACATGTGTGTTGTTTATATTCAGAGTGCTGTGAACCTGTCAGCATACAAGACTGATCAGAGAAATAGGACAAATTTGAGAGTAAAGGTAGAAACACACTATTATCATGTTATGCGAATTTATGTGATTTCACTGTTTAGTGAAAACTGTGAAATCGGCCATAGGAGACACATTATTATCATGTCACATTACATATGTGTTGTTCTGTGCGAAAAGCTCAAGCAAATTTCCTGTTCATCCACTTCTTCAGATTCAGAAAGGCTTTAGTTTTCAGTTAGGTTTCAGTACAGTTTAAAAAATATTGATTGATGTGTGTGATGCTTGGCATAAGTTGGGACCCATTACAAAGCCAGAACCAGGCAAAGAGCTTTGGAAAAAGTCGGCAGCTAAATATAAGGAACTACGGAATTTCACAAACTGCATTGCAAACATAGAGGAAAAACATAAATATTCAAAATTCCCTTATAATTTTAAAAGGCTCAACCTTTTAAAATTATAAAGGAATTCATTGTATTGTGCACTTGAATGTAAATCCTGAATATAAAGTTAGTGCAACTGATGTGGGTTCATATTGCAGAAATAGTAATGGAAGTGTTTTTTCAAACTCGAACTTGGATAAAAAAAACAAGTCCAATCACAACCTGATATTGCTGCTGCCACTTCCTTATTTGAAAATGGTATGCCACAGCCACATTTTATTGTAGGAGATGAAGCATTTTCCATTAAAAATATACTTGCTTCAGCCCTATAGTTGACATCATTTGGAAGAAGATGACATCCTAATACAGTGGGACCAACTAATAATGGGATAAATGTATACAGAGGGACCAACTGATAATGTTACCAACAGTAAATTGTAAATGGGAAGCATTCAAGTAATTAATCTTGGAAGCTACCAGGCTTTTCATATCAACTAAGAAATACTGTTCAAGATTTAGGCCTAAATGGATGTCAGATGAACTAACGAGACTCATGGCATAGAAGAAAAATACATGGGATGAATATAAATTATCAGACGACACAGAAGCCTAGGGCAGATATAAGCTAGTTTGTAATCAAGTCATGTAGGAGGTTAGGCAAGAAGAGGCTGATTACAAGAAATCTTGGCAAAGGATGCAAAGAAAAACAACAAAAACTTCTTTACTTATCTAAACTCTATAAGGAAGGGGATGAATCAGATTGGTCCATTTGATATCGATGGTTCGAATGTAGATGATCCTGCTCAAAAAACTGACAGACTGAATGACTACTTTGCATTTACATTCACACATCAGGAATTAATATTAGCAGAGGCATACGATTTGGCTTATGCAGCATCAGCCAAAAAAAAAAAAAAAATAAAATTTCGTCCCTTTTATTCACTCCAAATGCTTGTCCAGCTCAGCCTTAAATTTATTTAAGCTACCAACTTCCAAAACAAGAGATGGAAGTCTGTTCCAGCAATCAACTACTCGCCGGCTAAAGGCAAATTTCCGCACACCTATTCTACAACTGATTTTCCCCAATTTGAATCTATGACCCCTCAGGTTCTTAATCTGAGCAATAGGAAGAATCCCATTAGCATTTAGCTTGCTGAACCCATTCAAAGCCTTATCTCACCGCATGTACCTAGTCTCCAGGTGCTGCAATTTGCAAAACTTAAACCAATCTTGGTAAGAGCACCTCTGTTCCCCACACCAAACTTGTTGCCTTTCTTCGTAATCATTAAAGAAACTCTACATAGTTCCTAAAATGATGCTTCCAGACCTGTATACAGTATTTAAGGTGTGGCCTGACCATTGCCTTTTACAATGGGATAACCACCTCCTTGTAGGTGCTAGAAAAATTCCTATTTATCATTGACAAGATTCTATGACCTGCTCTGGCAGCCCATCTGCACTACTCAGCAAACTTCATATCTGACTGCACAATTACCCCGAGACCTTTTTTCACTCTCCACTTCCCTGAGTGTAGTACCACACAGTTGGTACATTTCTCTTGGGTTACAGCAACCCATATGTAGTACTTTGCATTTGTCAATGTTAAACTTCAGTTGCCACTTCTCAGCCAATTTGTGACAACTTATCTAGATCCAGTTGCAGTAGCATACTGTCATTAACAACCTTGCCAACCTTTGTATCATCAGTAAACTTGGATAACAAGCCTGATATACCTTCATCAATATCATTGATGAATATACAAAACAACAATACGCTCAGCACGAAATCCTGATGAACTCCACTAATAACATTAGTCTACAAAGAGCAGTGTCCATTGATCACCACTCTCTGTCGCTGCCCACTAAACCTCCTATTTCCTTTATCCATTGTAGCAACTTGCCCTTAATGACATACCGCTCCAATTTCCACAGCAGACTTCCATGTGTAACAGTATCAAAAGCTTTCCTGAAATCCAAGTATATGATATCAAAATTATTTTTTACGCAGTTCCTTTGTGACGACATCGCAGTATCCAGACAAGACCTCCCTTTACAAGCCCATGCTGTGTCTTATCCACTACTGCAATCTTGTCTAGATGATCCTTCAATGCTTCTTTAACAAGTGACTCCCTTATTTTCCCCTGAACACAAGTTACACAAGTTGTGTCACCTTTTGAACCATTTTGTGAAATGGGGATACATTTTCACAACTCCAGTCCATGGGGACCTCCCCTGAGTCTAAGGAAGGTCTCATAATTATGGCTAAGGTTTTCTTACTTCCTTTGCTGCCTCCTTTAATATAACTGGATAGATTCCATCCACCCCATGTGCCTTCCTTATATTTAACTTCAACAATTTCTGCTCTACTTTGCTCTCAGTTATTACTAAAATCATTTAGCTCCCTATTATAGTTTGATTAGCTTCTGCATTCCCTTCCATGAATAAATCCTCTTGTGTGATTGTAGATACAAAATCCTCATTCAGTTTATCAGCTACCTGAGCATGATCATCAATAGTCAAACATCTATGCTAAGTGGACCAATCTGATTCATTCCTTTTCTTCTAGAGTTGATATAAGTAAAAGAACGCTTTGCTGTTTTTCTTTGCATCCTTTTCCTAATATTTCTCATAATCTGCCTTCGCCTGTCTAACCTCCTTTGTGACTTGATTACAGACTAGCTTATATCTGCCACAGGCTTTTGTGTCACCTGATAATTTATATGCATCCCATGCATTTTTCTTTTCTATCATGAGCCTCAGTAATTCATCTCACATCCATTTAGGCCAACCTTGAACAGTATTTCTTAGTTGGTATGAAAAGCCTAGTAGCCTCAAAGATTAAGTCCATGAAGAATTCTATAAGGAAGGGGAGGACAGAAGTTCACTAAACTCTAACAGGGAGCTAAATGATTTTGTAATAACAGAGAGCAAAGAGGAGGAGAAATTGTTGAAGTGAAAGATAAAAAAAGTCACCTGGGGGTGGATGGAATCTATCCAGTTATATTGAAGGAGGCAGTGCGAGAAGTAAACAAAACAGCCATAATTACGAGAGCATCCTTAGATTCAGGGGGGGGGTACACATGAACTGGAGATGTGCAAATGTATCCCCAGTTCAAAAAAGGCAGTTCAAAGGGTGATCCAACTTATTATAGACCCTTATTATAATGGAGTCACTGGTTAAAGAAGCATTGCAGAATCATCTAGAGAAGACTACAGTAATAGTTCAGACACAGGATGCTAACTAATATGATTGGATACTATGATGTGGTCACAAAGGAACTGGATGCAAAAAATAATTTTGATATCATATACTTGGATTTCAGGAAAGCTTTTGATACTGTTACACATAAGAAGTTGCTGTACAAATTGGAGTGGTATGGCATTAAGGGCAAGTTGCTACAATGGATAAAGGGATGGTTGAGTGAGAGACGACAGAGAGTACTAATCAATGGACTCTTTATGGGCTAATGTTATTAGTGGAGTCCCCCCCCAAGGTTCATTGCTGTGCCCATTTTTGTTTTGTGTATTTGTCAATGATATAGATGAAGGTATATCAGGCTTAATGTCCAAGTTTGCAGATGATGCAAAGGTTACCAGTGTTGTCATTGACAGTAAAAACAGTATGCCACTGGAACAGGATTTAGTAAAATTAGGCAGATGGGCTGAGAAGTGGCAACTGAAATTTAACATTGACAAATGCAAAGTACTGCATATGGGTAGCAGTAACCCAAGAGAAACATACCAACTCTGTGGTACTAAACTCAGGGAAGTGGAGAATGAACAAGACTTGGGGATAATTGTGCAGTCAGATATGAAGTTCTCTAAGCAGTGCAGATAGGCTGCCAGAGCAGGTCATGGAATCTTGTCAATGATATATAGGAATTTTGCTAGCAAGGACAAGGAGGTGATTATCCCTTTTTATAAGCAATGGTCAGGCCACACCTTCAGTACTGCATACAGGTCTGCAGGCCTCATTTTATTAAGGATAGAATTGATAGAATGAGTACAAAGAAGGGTAACAAAATTGGTGAAAGGAACAAACGGGGTGCTCTTATGAAGAATGGCTTAGGTTCGTCAAGTTGCAGTATCTGGAGACTAGACACCTGTGAGGCAATCTGATTAAGGTGTATAAGGCCTTGAATGGTTTTAGCAGGCTCAATGCTGATGGGATTCTTTCATTTGCTCAGATTATGAACCTGAGGGGGGTATAGATTCAAACTGAGATAAGACAGTTGTAGAACAGATGTGCAGAAATGTGCCTTTAGCCAGCAGGTAGTTGATTGATGGAACAAACTTCCATCTGTGGTTGTGGAAGTTGATAGCCTAAATAAATTTAAGGCTCTACTAGACAAACATCTGGAGTGACTGGATGGGTTAATTGGGAAGAGGTGGTGAATTTTTTTTTTTTTTTTTTATGGCTGATGCTATATAAGCTTGCTTTCTTGCCTGATATGCCTCAACTAATGCTAAGAAGATTTTCAATTATTGATTGTCCAGAGCTAGAAGAGGAGGAAAAAATGCTTTTGGCTTTCTAACTGCTCAATGGAGTATTTTGTAGACCTTTAGAGATACAGCCCTAAACAAGTATCAGCAAGCACCACTTTTTCAAAGTGGGGCTTGCTGCATAACATATTGTGAAGGTAGCAAGCACCACTTTTTCAAAGTAGTGCTTGCTGCCTTCACAATATGTTATGTAAGGAAAGTGAAATGCTTGCTGAAATAGAACCTTTACTACCTAATAGTGCCTAACAGAATTTAGGTTTCCTTCAAAGAAATGCTACCGTAGGGTTGCCAGATTTCTATCTGGATTAAAGGACACTCAAAAATAATTAATGCTACCACTCTCCAACTCACACTCCACCCCCTCCCACTCCAAAAAAGGAAAATTGAATGATTTTTTAGTTAATAATTAAACATTTTGTTTATATTGTTTAGATTTTGGTTTAAAAATTATAGTTTCCATATCAACTACAAATATTTGCAAATTTTGGTTTAATTTAAAATTTAAAATATTTAATAGCTTTCTCTGGATTGATATATAAGGATAATGAACAATATGGATGATATAGAAAGCATGAACTGATCCAAATATTTTAATGCAAGTTTAGTGCATTAATTGACATCAAGCTAAAGTAATTTTAGGTAGGTGAAAAAAAAGCAAAAGAAAAAAAAAAAAAACATAATGGTTTAATAGTAGAAATCATTGACACTGAACATTTTTTGTATTACTTTGAGCAGCCTTAAGAACTCCAGCATCATTTTTAATTTTCTCAGGAAAAATCTCAACAATTATCTTTAAAATTCAAGTAGACCATTAGCTGGATATCAGCATTCTTCTCTTTCTTGGTGATTCCATTCTACTTTCTCTCTCTCTCTCTCTCTCTCTCTCTCTCTCTCTCTCTGAGGGTAACTCGAGAATTTTTTTTTTTGGCTGGTGCATCATAAGCCTCGGGCTTCCTTGCACCATATAGCTAATAATAATAATAATAATTAGTTGGCTTTTTATGAGTAAAACTGAACATTATTTCACCCATCCCTCCACTTCGAGTTCATTAAACTAAAAATATTTTCTCAATTTGCTAAAGTCTGCAGCACTGAAAAAACATACAAAATAACCTTGAAAATATTTGAAAGCTTAACCTCAAGAAAAATCAACACTTTTCAAAATTAAATGCCATTGACTCAAAGCACTCGAACAAGTTTTAAATTTTTCAGAGGTTGACACAGTTTCATAATTTGTTTTCAGTACTAAAACCTCATCAAATAAATCGTTCATATTCAACTTTAGTGTTTCTATTAATTTAAAATATTCTGCTACTTCAACAAATGAGTCATAGTTCGGACATCCATTTTTAAAACTTAATTTTCTGAGTTACAAAAAAGGGGTATTTTCATTAAAATTAAATTTCTTTCCTAAATAATTCAATGCAGCATTATAAAATGCTTTGAAATCATTTATTACTATTCTTTTAACTACAGGGTCTAATTTCTGAAAATGCTGATGAATTCGATACAAAAAAGTCATAATAAAGACAATTCTTCAGTGAATTTTTTTAGATCATTCATTATATAAAAAATATCACTGGTACATATTTCATTCTTTTCAAGCTCTTATTTCTTTGCAAATTATTTCGATTGTATATATTGAGAAAAGAAAATATAATTCTATAATTAAAAGGGACTGCTGTTGAATTTTCATTAATTTGAAGGATTTTAAAAAGCAGTTTGGAACAGTCTTTTGGTTTGCTTATGAAATAAAGGTTCAAAATCTTCCATGAAAGCAAAATTCGTTCTATACATGGTTGTAAAAAATTCCATCTAATTGGTATGTGCCTTAAAATTTCCTTAAACTCTGTTTTGGCAAACTCATGAAATTCTTTAAGGTTATTCCTTCTTTTAGCTGAAACAGAAAAATTACCATATATTTTCTATATCAATATCTAAATTACCGAAAGCATATTTAGCTAAATTATGAATAATGTGAGCATGGCAGTTTGCTTTAATTATGCATTCATTTAATTTCTTAATATTTTGGAATAAGGATTTATTACTTCCAAAATTACAATCTGCATTGTCTGCACTGAAACTAGATACCCTTTGCCAATCCAATCTTAAATTACTCACTGAATTTTTTTTAGACACTCAAACATTCCATCTACCCTTTCATCAGCATTTTCAAAAAAATCAACCAAATAATTTATAGGACCATATTCTTTGTTGAAGTACTGAATTGACAAAGGAAACATTTTCATATTCTTTCTGTTAGAAGCATCAGTCTGTAAACAAAAAAATAATGGTGGATAATGATGTTTTAAATCATCCAAAACAATTTGGAATGCTTTTTTACCTAAAATATTACAAACAATGGCAGCAGATTTAGTTCTTCCGCATGATACTTTTGATGCAATTTTTGAATCATTGTAAAGTTTAGAGTTCAATTTCATGCTACCATCTAATGAGTTATAATGATGCTTAATTAAATGATAAATATTGTTATTTCAGCTGCAGTAACTAAATCCTCTTCTTTCGTATACTTTTCACAAGAAGTCTATCAATAAGATTTGAAGAAATTGCCGACTTATAAGAAAAGAACAAAGCCTCAGTTTTTTTTGGGGGAAATTCCATTTTTGATGGCTAAAAAATAAAATATGCTTGTATATAACATGAAATATATGGGTGCCTATAACCGTATAAATGAAATAGATAAATGTTTCTTTGTAAAGTTATAGGAAAAACAGTTTAAACAAAAGCCATTGAACTCCATATTATAAAAAGTAATTTTTCCGATACCTATGATTTTATTATTTATCTACCAGTCGTCCGATTTTCATGAAAATTAGATCATGGCCACAGGGACAAGTTTTTATGCTTTGTCAAAAAAATATAATTTCATCAAGAAGTATGAAGTTAAGTGCATGGTGTTCGTGAAACTACATATATGAGCCAGAGAGGCTAGAATGGGTTAAGATCATCTCTTTATGATTCATTTCTCAGTGGCGGATTTTGCATTTGAGGGGGTCTTTAACACATCCCCTGTTAAAGCTTTGAAATGAAATTGCAATTTTTTGTCGGTTTGGGGGCCCTGCGCACATTGAGTTCGAAGCATATGCCTCCTACGCCTGTGCAGAAATCTGCCACTGCCGTTACAAGGCACAGGCATTGAAAAATGAAAATAAAAGATAAATTGTGTTCTTTCTCGTTTCAATAAAGGACAAGGATAGTTTGGCTAAAATAAAGGATGTCTGGCAACCCTAGCTACACACGAAGCTTTCCAAGTTTGAAATGCAGTTAAAGACTATTTTATATCTCCTGCTGGTTCAGTACCATGGCAGCAAGCAACAGTTCATCATGGAAGAATACAAAAACCATGTACCTAGATTTTTTTTATATTTAAAAAACACTAAATTCACAATAATTTTCTATTCTAGTACAAGAATATCTGCATATGTATGTCTTTCCCACATTAATTTGAAAATGTTAATGATATGTGGCCAAGCTTCTTGCCACATATGTTGATCTTGGTAATTGGGTGTTGAGCTCAATACACATATGTTGATCTCAATCAATCAATCTCATTTTCTATCAGAGTTTCTTCCATTTTCCTCTGCTCATGCTATCACACTTTACAAAATTTCTGTTCAAACAGAAAATGTGAGCTCCTGAAAAGTGACTCTACCTACGATATCATGTGAAGTACAGCAAATGAGATGCTTTCATGTGAGCTCACATGAATTCACGTGATGTGTATTTCTACCTTATATGCCATAACTTGTCTTCCTAATTTTGCACCCTGAATATACATGGGGGAGAGAAAAAAAAACATTTGTACTCGTATATATGGTAAGGTGTGTGTGTGTGTGTGTGTGTGTGTGTGTGTGTGTGTGTGTGTGTGTGTGTGTGTGTGTGTGTGTGTGTGTGTGTGTGTGTGTGTGTGTGTGTGTGTGTGTGCACCCCTCCAAACATGACTGCAGTTGAGGGGATGCTCCTAATCTGGAAGCTCCCCCATTGCCTGTGTTGACACCATGCTTACCCTTTTGGGTGGCAAGGTATGGGATGCTAACACTAGCTACAGCTAGTCTAGCCAGTGTGGAATATTCTTAGAATGAGATAGTAACCACCTTCCTCCACATAGGACACCCTAACCCTACACCTTTCATCACCTTCAAACACCCAGGGTACTTGTCCATTCCCCTCCCTACTCCAAAACTTCACCTTGTGAACCCTACCACCCTAAACACTTTCTGCTATGCTCAATAGACCCCTCCCCCCCCCAGAGAGTGGCTTTCCTCTGACTAGGTGACCCTGTCCCCCTATTCTCTCAATTCCTGGTAGAAGCCTTCTTATCATCCACCTACTTCATCTTCAACTATCATTCCCGCACACTCTCTTCCAACAAAAACTTTTTTTTCCCTTCTCCTAATCCTTGCTACCTGGCTGGCTCCATGCACCTAGTATGTTAATGAGGTGTCATTGGTGTTCCATAGGCCCCTGGTCTATGTGGCCAGATGAACAATATAATCCTATATTGCACTATATAAAACACCTATCACTCAATATCTGGCCTTTATAGAGTCCTGTATTCAAAGCAAGAGAACTGATCACATAGTTGTGGGAAATAACCAGTGCCAATTCGACCCTAAATACTGATCACACATCTGTGGGAAACTTCCAACTAAACCCTAAATACTATGGTCTATGCTTTCATCACATGAAAGCACAGACCATAGGTTGTAGCCTTAAGAGAGGCTAGAATCTATTCTAGCCTCTCTTAGGAATATTTGCACTCTGCATTCCAGCATGCCTTTGGAAATGGTAGAAACCGAGTGGATGGCTTCAGATCAATTGCCTCTGCTTGGACAATACTTTCGGTGATGTACTTAACTGCATCATTAATTGGCTGCTTGCTGACTGCAGCGGTATTGAACATTGCCAGAAGTTTGAAGGCAATCCAGCATATTGATCTTCCATCATGGTATCCTCAATGGGTGGCATGGTCTTGCACTGCAAAGCAGTGCAAGACTATGCCACCGCTTCATCCAAAGTACCTAAGACTAGTAGTCTTAGGTAAACAGCTCTAGCTCCAATGGTTCTTTGTCAGGTACTTAGATTGGATGAAGTTTTCAGGTCTCCACCAATCTCATCTTCATTGCTTTCCATTTCACCTTCTTAAGAATATAGTCTTGATGTGGAGATACTGGAATTGGCATACTGTCAAGGTGAAGGATTGGCCTCATCACTGAATCCAAATTCAGATGAATCTTGTACATATTCTTCAATAACGAATTCAGTTACATTCACGTTACAAAAGTAATGATCACTTTTTAGTTTTTTTCTCTTTTCCAAATTATGGTACAGCAAACAGCATCAACTTTTTCCTTTTTTGTTCTACCAATCACATAATCCATTTGAACGAGTGGTACAAATAATTGTGGTGCCTATACCTTATTTTGGTGAACTAGAGGACCAGCAAAGTACAACTGATAAACTTTCCAAATATCTGTTGCATGACGTTGTGATTTAGTTAAGAAATAGATGCACATGTAGAAAATTTGTTGGGGTGATTTTTATTCTTCATTGAAGCGAGACAATGGGTCCATTTCATTAATTCAACGGATCTTATCTGAAAAAATTTATAATCAAATAATTAAATTATGTAATAACAAGAATATAAATATATTTACAGAATTACATATATATTAATGTATTTTTATTAATGTATTGTTTATACATTAATAAATATATCAATGAATAAACAATAATAATTATATTCATGTAGGTTGGCTGAATAGATTATTCAGCAAACTGCTCAGCCAACCTAAATCATTATAGCTAAAATATTATAACTAAAATATTACAGCTGGCTGAATAATTTAGGTTGGCTGAGCAGTTTTCTGTTCTGGAATGCTGATTCCAGATCTGTTATAATTAGTTATAACTACAGTAATACCCCGAAGTTACGCGATAGGTGGGTCCGACGAAAATCGCGCAAGTCGAATTCGCGTAAGTCGGGGTACAACTTTGCATATAAATACATATAAATTTTGCTTAATTGGGACCAAGGACTAACAAAAACACTAGTTTAGAAGAAAAATATTAATAAAAATTGCAGTTCTTTATACATATTAATACAAAATATGTATTAAAAAAACAAATGACTTACGTTAAAAAGTTATTTCGATGTCGATGGCTTCATAAAATCTAACAAATTCATCTGACGACACAGCGCGTTCTTTTTTTCACGCAGAATTTCTTCGTAGCAAGCTAATAATTTTTTTATTCCTTGCTTTGTAGCTATAACGCGTTCTTCGTTGGAGTCTATGTTTTCTAAAATTTTTAAGCCCTTTACAATTGAGCCCTTTTCAATTTTCAACCTGTCAAGTTTGCAATTGTCATGTGCTTTTCGCCGTTGCTTCATTTAGGCCTGTAGCACGTGCAATATCACATGGTCTTTCATTTCGCTCAAAGCGTTTCACAATTTCATATTTTTTTCTCTATCGACAGAGGCGGACTGGCCATAAGCCTTACCGGGGAAACCCCGGTGGGCCAGTGTGATTTTGGCCATAAACCATAGTATGAGGCCACTATAAATTTTCTGGGGTAAGAATTTTTGACCCAGTCCGCCTCTGTTTATCGATAATTGCTTTTCTTTTTCTCTCTGAATCTGCAGTGTCTTCACCACGACGCTTCATATTCACACCTTTTAATTAAGTATTTTACTCATTTTTAGGGAATAAAGCACAATTACAAAACGAGGAGGCACGCTTGATACGCATAAACAAAGCTGCCCGCATGTAGCAACTGAATAAACAACACCATAAAGGCAGAGATACACTATTAACACCTCACATTTCTAGGGGTTACTACCATAAAACAATAAAAATCCAGTTGCGTTTCTACTAGTGAAATCTGTTATAAACTGGTAGTAAACTCGATCTAATTGCATTTGCGATTATACCGATAGCTGGAATTGTGTTGGTTTTTACGTTATTATGGTGAAATGTGTTTCCCCTTCACTGATATAAAAAACATAAAAGCAGCAAAGTTGAATTTTGTTCATCTTTCGCTCTCATTCTCCGCCGTCGCATCGTATATCGATAACATATGAAAAACGACCTTGAAGATAGTGGGCGGCAGCGTTGCCAAATGAAAAAATCAGGAACAGCGTAACTCCGAGTTCGCGTAAGTCGGGGTAGCGTAAGTCGGGGTATTACTGTATAATAATAAAGAATCATTATAACAATTGACTGACTGGATGTACCACTCTCGTGAGTGGCATAATCAGTCTCATTACAAAAACAAGACCTACTAGAGAAAACCTGAAAATAAATCTGGAATCAGCATTCACAGATTTTTTTTGATTTTTTTTAAATGAAAAATCACTGGTTAGCTAAAGATAGCTTAGGAAAACAAGTCTGGTTTCTTTTCACTGTTCATTTTTTTTAAAGAACTCTAATTATAACAATGGAAACTTGTCCACAAAATCTTTCCTGCTCAGCATTAAAAATATAAGCAAGAACACAAACTGAAAACAATAAAAAGAAAGTAAACTTTCCTTTCATGGGAGAATGCCAAGTACTTTATTCATAACACAAGTTATAACATAGTAACAGAATTTGTAAGAAAACCTTGCAAATGCTAACAAGTGACTTGACTATCTTTTTAACCTTTGCTGAACAAACTAGCTGTGTGTATATAAATATATATATATATATATATATATATATATATATATATATATATATATTTTTTTTTTTTTTTTTTTTTTACTGCTGCTGATAATGCTGAAGGATCTGAAATGTGAGATCACATTTCAGCCCTTTCAACCTGAGCAGAAACTCCATTTTTTCTTCCTCCATAGAAGGGGAAACTATTCTATGACCATAAGATACTGTCTAAATTCCAAATGTCTACTGAGCAGTAAATTATCTTTTAAGGAAATTACCTGAAAAAAATATGTTCCTGGAATATTAAAAGATTTCACTTTTGGTTTAGGTCCTCTCTTCCTTCGAAACTCTGCTGTTTTTGCCCTGCGTCTGCCAGCAAATTTACCACTACCCTGAAATAAAATTTCACTGCATATTTTATTATTTTTTTCCACTTTAAAGAATAAGTACATTTTTAATAAACCTTGCAGAAAGTTTCAAATACACGAATAACTGCATAGATACAATGTCCAAATGAGCTTTAATAAAATTTTAATCTTTTACTTCCCAGAGTGTGTTTATGATATAGATAAGAAATACAAACCACCAGAAAGACTAACTCAAAAAAACTGTTATATAAAAATTAAACATTCATTGTGATGCCACAAGTGGATCAAACTAAAACTCTTGCCACACTTTTTAGAGTGTGAGCGTGGTCAATTTTTGCACAGGCCTCTGTGATGTTGTGAGCTCTTCTAGTGTCATTTCAGTTATTTACAACAAAGATGCATGCACATTGTCCTTAACAAATTCCAGTTTTAAAATCCATGAGGATGAGATCTGGTGATATTAGGGCCATTCCACTGAGCCTCCATGCTGAATCCAAAACCTCTACTTCCTCAATGGTATCACTGTCTTGTTGATAAATCAGATCTGGAATGTTTTCATGCAGCTGTGGTATTAACTATTATTGTTACTGTTGGGTCAGCAAAGAAGAAGAGTCCATAACTTCGCCTTCCATTCAATACGAAGCAAAAATATTAATCTTGGGAGTGTCTTTTGCATGTTTAATTAACTCGGAATTTTCATTCTCTCATATGATCAAATTGTGCTGATTCACTCATCTAGCAAATGAAACATTGCCTTATCAGTGAAGATCAATTTGTTCATAACCATATTATAATTAGTCATATTTCCGAGGAAACTGTAATCAAAGGTCATGCCTTTTCAATTTATCCATAAAGGGTTTCAAAATGATTATTCACACATTTGTTTCTTTCTTGATACATTAAGTTGCCTAAAGGCACTTTATATCAAAAATCATTTTTGCAGAATGTGCAAAAACTACTCTAATGTTTTCAATATATTACTCACAGAATAGAATTTTCTACTTTCATTTTCAAAAAAAAAAAAAAAAAAAAAAAAAAACACTAATGCACAATTCACCTTCTGTGGCCAAGATGCCATTTCACAATTATTATTATTTTATTATTATTATTAGCCGTATGGTGCAAGGAAGCCTGAGGCTTATGCTGCACCAGCCAAAAAAAAAAAAAAATTCTGAGTCACCCTGAGAGAGGGAAAGTGGAAGGAAATCACCAAGAAAGAAAAGAATGAAGATATCCAGCTGAGGACCCTGGGTGTTGTTGTTGTTGTTATTTGGTTTTTAGGAGCATTAGCAACTAAGGCCATATTGCTCCGGGAATATGCTGTGGTCATTCCCTGACCTTTCCGCATCCTCCGTATTTGGTGGTGATGGGCTCGAACCCCGGTCTAATCAAGAAGCGTGTGCTACGCACTGCCACACTTTTTAGAGTGTGAGCGTGGTCAATTTTTGCACAGGCCTCTGTGATGTTGTGAGCTCTTCTAGTGTCATTTCAGTTATTTACAACAAAGATGCATGCACATTGTCCTTAACAAATTCCAGTTTTAAAATCCATGAGGATGAGATCTGGTGATATTAGGGCCATTCCACTGAGCCTCCATGCTGAATCCAAAACCTCTACTTCCTCAATGGTATCACTGTCTTGTTGATAAATCAGATCTGGAATGTTTTCATGCAGCTGTGGTATTAACTATTATTGTTACTGTTGGGTCAGCAAAGAAGAAGAGTCCATAACTTCGCCTTCCATTCAATACGAAGCAAAAATATTAATCTTGGGAGTGTCTTTTGCATGTTTAATTAACTCGGAATTTTCATTCTCTCATATGATCAAATTGTGCTGATTCACTCATCTAGCAAATGAAACATTGCCTTATCAGTGAAGATCAATTTGTTCATAACCATATTATAATTAGTCATATTTCCGAGGAAACTGTAATCAAAGGTCATGCCTTTTCAATTTATCCATAAAGGGTTTCAAAATGATTATTCACACATTTGTTTCTTTCTTGATACATTAAGTTGCCTAAAGGCACTTTATATCAAAAATCATTTTTGCAGAATGTGCAAAAACTACTCTAATGTTTTCAATATATTACTCACAGAATAGAATTTTCTACTTTCATTTTCAAAAAAAAAAAAAAAAAAAAAAAAACACTAATGCACAATTCACCTTCTGTGGCCAAGATGCCATTTCACAATTATTATTATTTTATTATTATTATTAGCCGTATGGTGCAAGGAAGCCTGAGGCTTATGCTGCACCAGCCAAAAAAAAAAAAAAATTCTGAGTCACCCTGAGAGAGGGAAAGTGGAAGGAAATCACCAAGAAAGAAAAGAATGAAGATATCCAGCTGAGGACCCTGGGTGTTGTTGTTGTTGTTATTTGGTTTTTAGGAGCATTAGCAACTAAGGCCATATTGCTCCGGGAATATGCTGTGGTCATTCCCTGACCTTTCCGCATCCTCCGTATTTGGTGGTGATGGGCTCGAACCCCGGTCTAATCAAGAAGCGTGTGCTACGCACTGCTGCTCCTTCCCACCTGGCTACGGAGGTGCCTACCCTGGGTGTGCCAATCCCATACTTACCACATGGGAGCCCCTGGGGTTATTACTGAGGTGTAGTTCCATCTACCAGCAGGAATGTGTAGTAAGTTGCAACTTAGGCACCAAACACAGAAACTTTATGAGTTGATCTTTCCTAGTAATGAGCATAACCAAATTAATCTTTTTTGTTGTTGTTGTTGTTTTTTAACTTTGGTTGTTTTTGATTGCATGATCAAATAATTTCCATAATTTATTATTTCACAATTAATGAAATAATCAGTTATAAAATCATTCAATTATGCCCAGCACTAATCTTTCTAACTGTTATACATTTCAAAATTGTAGAGATTATTTGCAAACCTTTATCATGCATGTAACATTAAATATAAGATCAAACAATAATAGCCAGGTACACTACCCTCCAAAAACTAAATGAATGCCCATTTTCAAAAAATAGAAGGGGTGATTTTCCCAAATAAACAAGTAACTCAGTCTAGCACATAAGGAAAGCATACAAACCACATAAGTTAGTTATCACAGCCAATCTGACTGATTTTGAGAAGGAAGTCACAGCACTGGCTTGTTAATTAGCACAAGTGTTGACAGTCTACAAGATCCAAGTCCACTGCTAACGATGTTACTATAAAATGGAAACCTGATGGTACCACCAGAGTGTGACACACAGGACAATCATGGAAGCATACTAAATGTGACTAGAGGGTATTTCAAAAGGTAGTAGAAGAATATCACTGGACACTGCTGAAAAAAATGAACCAGAAGTTTAAGGGGTCAAAAGAGGTTAAGGTCTGTATGAACACACTGTATGGAGCTACAGAGACTCCGTTTGGGAGAGCAGCAGCACAACTATATGTGGTAATTGATCCTCAGAGCAGTGGAAATCAGTTATATTGAATGAAAAATCTCACTACACCCTATTCCCATCAATTGGATGGGTGTGGGTGATGAGTGTGGGGTTTACCTGGAGAACATCACTAGGATCTTTGGTGATTTTTTGTAGAGAACCATGAACAGTGATGTCTACCCTAACATCTCAGACAAATCCACACTCCCTATGATATGATATGATACTGTTATAGTACAGGCCCATGGTTATGGGTCTATATCAATGATGAATTCATTCTGTTTTCAATAAGGTAATGTGCTATACTGCCAGTTTTGTTGATAGACATGAATGCATAAAAGTCAGAATGGCTAGTGCAGATTCCCAATTTGAAACCTTTTGGGATGAAGCGGTATTTCTGATGAGAGCAGGATGCATCCCACATTTTTAGTTAAACTGTTTCACTGTTCTGCAGGAAGAATGGGGAACTAAACCTGCTGT
The DNA here is from genome assembly GCF_048544385.1 of Mastigoproctus giganteus. NCBI lineage: Eukaryota > Metazoa > Arthropoda > Arachnida > Uropygi > Thelyphonidae > Mastigoproctus > Mastigoproctus giganteus. The sequence goes on along the minus strand of NC_143583.1, from coordinate 51,231,750 downwards.
TATCTATTGTTTGCTGGTGGAAAGCCCAGCCATGAGCACTGATTGCAAAAGGAGTGTCGATACACATTTAAGTGAGTGAGAGCAATGTAAAACCATTACATAAATAGATCGAAAATATTATGAAGAGTAAAAATAAAGCAATAAAGAAATGGTAAGTGCTGCATATGCAAAATCTAACAACACGTCGCATAGTATACAATAAGAAATAGAGGCAAAATGGAAAAAATGTGGATGAAATGAATAAATAAGCAAGGACAGAAGTAGAAGAGGAAGATGAGTGTAACAAATCTAAAAATTTTTAAAAATATTAAATATGAGGCAAATACAGCCAAAGTTATAAGCCAATAAATGATAAATTTAGACTGGATATACATCAGATTGGAGCCACATCAGAGATACAATGGTCATCTATTATTTATTTCTTGCTTTGTTTGTCCTATATCTATTTTTCTTTTGTGGTAAGCTTACTATATCATATTAGTGATATTTCACACTTTTTTGGCCTCGGTATGGTCAGGTGGCACCAGTCTAAATTTATCATTTCTGGGCTTATAACTTTGGCTGTATCTGACTCATATTTAACATTTTTCAAAATTTGTAGATACATATTCCTTCCCTCTCCTTTCATTTCTACTTCTGTCTTTGTTATTTATTTGATTCTTCACTCATTTTTTTTTTTTTCCATATTACCTCTATATATATATATATATATATACACATACACACACACACACACACACACACACACACACACACAGATGAGCCAAAACATTATGACCAGCAAGTTGTATGCAAATCGAAGCAACAGCAGGTGAACTACGGTGTGTGCACAGGTCGGGACATGGTATGAAAAACACCTGATACTAAGCTCCATTAATCTTACTCTTGTTCTTTAGATGGGAAAGGCAGCAGACTTAAGTGAGTTTGACAAAGGCCAAACTGCAATGGCCAGACAACTGGATCAGAACATATCCAAAATGGCACGGCTGGTGGGTTGCTCACAGTCAGCCATGTTTAGTACCTACTGAAAGTGGTCCGAGGAAGGGGGAACCCACGAACGGCCGACGAGGTGTTGGATGACCACAGCTCATCAGTGCTTGAGTGAGAGAAGGTACGTGGCAACAGAAGGGCGACTGTGGCACGACTCGCCAGTAATTGGAATGATGGTGACGGGAGTAATGTGTCACAACACACAGTACATCGAACCCTGCTAAAAATGGAGCTGCATGGCTGCAGGCCACTCCAAGTGCCCATGCTAACAATGGTTCACCATCAACGGTGCCTGCAATGGGCATGCAAGCATTGAAACTGGACCTTGATTGATTGGAAGAAGGTCGTCTGATCTGATGAATCACATTTCTTGTTGCACCATGTGGACGGTCGGGTACGTGTGCATCATTTAGCTGGGGAGGTGATGGCGCCTGGATGCACCATGGGACGAAAACAAGCTGAAAGCAGCAAAATCATGCTTTGGACAATGTTCTGCTGGGTTACCCTGGGTCCAGTCATCCCATGTGCCAGGCACACTGATGTCTACCACCTACCTAAACATCACTTCTGACCAGGTACACCCTTTTGTGGCAACGGTCTTCCCCTCTGGTGGTGCCGTCTTTTAGCAGGATAATGTGCCATGCCGCACCGCCCGGATTGTTCGAAACTGGTTCGCAGAACATGAGAAAGACTTCCAGGATTGCCCTGACCTCCAAATTCCACAGACATCAATCACATTCAGCATCTGTGGTTTTTGTTGGAATAGCAACTCTGATCTGTGGCATCTCAACCACAGACCTTACAAGAGTTAAAGGATCTGCTGGTTACATGTTGGTACCAGATACCACAAGACACATTTATAAATCTTGTAGTGTCCATGCCTCAGCAGGCATGAGCTGGTTTGGCTGCATGCAGAAGACCAACATCATATTAGGTAGGTGGTCATAATGTTTTGACTCATCAGTGTGTGTGTGTGTGTGTGTGTGTGTGTGTGTGTGTGTGTGTGTGTGTGTGTGTGTGTGTAAGGCCTCTGTAGCCATGTGGTCAGGAGTGGGAGTGCAGTAGCATAAGCTCTTTGAGTAGACCGGGGTTCAAGCCCCTGACTGCTAAATACGGTCAATCTGCCAACCTGCACTGGACCAGAGTTGTGCCTGAGCATGCAAAGCAATAAATCTACTTTATTGCAAATTATTACAAAGTAATAAATCTACTGAAAAGTGTGATGATGGGGTCGTAAATTACACAAAATGCCAAAACTAACAGGATAGCAGAAATTGGCGGAATACTTTGGTGATAGGCCCAAGAAAGGGTGGAGTAGATTACAAAATTAAAATCTAATGCTAGCTAAAAATAAATATTGATACATAATCGGGTATTTCATCAGGGAACTACACCTGCATATATCAAAAACTGTTACTATACTTATCCATACTTGTGGAAAAAAAGGAAATTTAAAAATAAGTGAGAGCAAATAGGAGGGCAAAGCAGCAGAACTTCCACAAAAATATGGACAAGGTAGACCCAATGCAATGTATGTTGTAAAATATAAGAAATTAAAGTAAATTAAGAAATAAAATAGTAATAAAATTAAGTTACAGTTACACTTACAGTTTAATTCAGAGTCAGTAATAGGTGGTTATAAGTGAGAATTAGCAAATGGTACAATTTAGTAGAATTTGGGAGAATTTGTATAAGAATGTAAAATTGGAAAATGCAAGCAAATGATGTAAGGCAAGGGAATGAAGCAAGGGAAGGGAAGAGAAGAGATGAAAGTTTAGATAAAAAAGTCGAAGATAGCATGAGGTTAAAGACAGTAAGAGCGTTCATATCACCCTCATATTAGCCTCACAAAAGAGAAAAAAAAAACAGAAGTAGAAAGCAGAAACATAAAAAGCTGAGAAAAAGATATTGACATTAGTAGAAGCATATGATGCAAGAATGCAAACTTATATAGTATCAGGGGGGAAAAAAAAAAACTCTTCCCATTTCACCCATCCATTCACTCCAAATGTTTGTGTAATTCTGCTTGAACTTATTTAAGTGCTGACCTCCACTACAACAGATGGAAGTTTGGTCCAAGTATCAACCAGCAGCTGGCTAAATGTGAATTTCTGCACATCTATTTTACAATTGTCTTGACTCAATTTGAATTTATACCCCGCCCCCTCAGTTCAGTAATCTGAGCAAGGGGAAGAATCCAATTAACACTGAGATTGCTCAATCCATTCAAGGCCTTATACACCTCAATTTGATCACCTCGCAAGTGCCTAGTCTCCAGAAGCTGCAATTTGCAGAAATTAAGCCTTTCTTGGTAACACCAATCCTTTGTTCCACTCACCAATCTCGTTGCCCTTCTCTGTGCTCGTTCCAGCAGCTCTACATCTTTCCTAAAATGAGGCCTCCAAACCATACAGTACTCGAGGTGTAGCCTGACCTTGCCTTATAATAGGGGACAATCAACCCCACTTATCCCTGCTAGCATGCAAAATTACTGTATATCATTGACAAGACACCATGAGCTGCTCTTGCAGCCTTTTTTACTGCTCGCAGAACTATCTGACTGCACAATTACCCCCGGGGTCCTTTTCATTTTCCACTACCCTGAGTTAGTTTCACAATAGAGAGCTATTAAATGCTCAATTAGACATATATATATATAAAAAAAAAAAAAAAAAAAAAAACTACCCTGCGTGTAGTACCACTAAATTGATACATTAATCTGGGGTTACTGCTACCCGTATTCAGTACTTGACACTTATCAATGTTAAACATCAGTTGACACCTCTTCGCCCATCTGCCCAACTTTTCCCGATCCTGGTGCAGTAGCGTACTACCATTACTGTCATTAACAACCCTGCCAACTTTCATATCGTCAGCAAACTTAGACATTAACCCTGACATACCTTCATCAATATCACTGATAAATACCGAAAACAACAATGGGCCCAACACGAAAGCCAGTGCGACTTAGCTAATAAAATTAGCCCAAGAAGAACAGTGTCCATTGATAACCATTATCTGTCTTCTGCCACTCAACCATGCCTTTATCCATTGTAGCAACTTGCCCTTAATGCCATACTGCTCCAATTTGTACAGTAGTCTTCCATTCGCCATAGTATCAAAAGCTTTCCTAAAATCCAAGTACAGTAGACGCTCGATTTTCCGGGATAGATGGTAGAAAACAAATCCCGGATAATCGATTTCCCAGTTAATCCAAAAATACAGAAGTCCCCAAGATAAGTAAGAGATACGTTCCAGGACTTCTTACTTCATTGAATAACTAGGAAAAACTAATAACATATTGCTACTATATTATTATTGACAAATCTGAATTCAGCACAATACTTGTTAATGTTTGACCATTTTCATACATTCTTATTAGTTTAATTTTCTGACCCAAATCGATCGCTTTCCTTTTCTTGGTAGATTTACTAGTTACTGCTGTCACTTATTCTCTTAGTCGGCACCATGATAACAGTCAAAATGAACTTTTCTGTAAACTTCACAGGGTTAAGGCGAAAACTGACTACTATCACCCTGAGCAAGCTCACATTTTACTAAAGCACATTTCTGGAGGCCAACAAAAAAAAATTTGTACTTTCCGTGTTATTGGGCTTTTCTATTCAGGCATCTAATTATAAACAGGTAGTAAACTCGATCTTAATGCACTTGCAAAAATACCGATAGTTGGGATTTTGTGGGTTTTTACGTTATGGTGAAATGTGTGTCCCTTTCACAGAAATCTTCAGTCATATAAAAAAAAAAAATAAATAAATAAATTGTAAGAGTCTGCTCTACTTTCCTATTTTTTTGCTTGTTACTCCATATCTCACTTATGCAATTTGTGTGTGCTATGATCGTCATTATTGCTTAGTATTATTTTTTTGTTGTTTTATATTTTATAATCAAAAAAAAAAATTTTTTTTTTAAATAAAAAAATAATTTATGTAAAGCCGTGGTCGCATAAGTCGGGGACTTACTGTATCGAAAAATGTTCAGCAACCTATGTAAAATATAGGGTGATAGATAAAAAACTTAACATGTACTACTCACATGTCCAATAAGATGCTTCCCTTGTCTTTTGCGATGTAAATTTTAAATCTAATAGCTTCCCTTTATTTTTTATGATGTTCCATATGGTTTGATCACCAACATTATAATGGTTCATTAAAAATTTAATGGACGCACTGTTTTCAAACTTTTGAATAATTTCAAGTTTTTGTTTAACTGAAAGTGCAACTCTTGTGTTTACCCATCATTTTCACGATTTCTAAAAAATATACATATATATTTACTATAAAAAAATTTCAACATCCCTGACATAAATAATGAAAGAAAATTTGTCTTTTTGTGGTGCAAAAAATTTATGTAAACCCTAGAAGGAAGGAGATTAATCAGATTAGTCCACTTGATATCGATGGTTCAACCGTTTATGATCCTGCTCAGGTAACTAAAAAATTAAATGAGTATTTTGCATCTACATTCACACATGAGGAGTTATTCAAGCAGGGGAATGCCAAAGGTGAATTAAACTCTGGCAGTGAGCTAGATGATTTTGTAATAACTTTTTTTTTTTAAAACCTCGAACACGTTAAGGTATTAAAACCTATAGTACTTAGAACCATGCTTGGGTTGGAGGTTGAGAAGATGAAAGAAGATATTTGTTGACATTAGACTTGAACTTCTGTCGACTGTAATTTTCAGGAAATACTTGTGAAGAAGGTTGTTCCAGAAAAACGGCAGTTGAATGAATAAAAGAGGAAGATGAAAAGTTGGTTCTGTGAGTTTGAAGTTTGACAGTAAATGGATGTTGGCTGGTGGCGGTATGTGTTCGGATTGTTTTAAAAGAGAGAGCGGGAATTATAGAAGCCAATTCAGAAAAATAGTGCCCACGGAAGTATCTGTAGAAAAGGCATGCAGCAGAAACAGTGAGTCTATGAGACAGCGAGTGGAGACACGATGTTAAAGATGAGTCATTAATTAACCTAACTGCCCCTACTGAATGGAAGCCTAAGAGAGGTTTTGTTCCCACATCACCCCAGATGTGAGAACAATATTTCATGGAAGGGCGGATATGCGATTTTTACAAAGTGAAAAGATCTTTGGAAGAAAAGTAACGGTGGGAGCAAAAGAAAAAACCAAGTTTTTTACATTTTTACATGCAGAGGAAGAAATATTTGTAATGTGCTTATACCAAGAGAGAGAGAGATTAGAAGTCAGGGTAATCCCCAAAAAAAAAAAAAAAAAAAAAATTAAAGTGCAGCCATTACAACCCACTGCAGGATGGCAGCCTCCTCAACAATTCATGCTGAGGGAAATGGACCATAATCTGCCACGCTGGCAGATTATGGTCCATTTCCCCAAAGGAGAGATATCAACTTGCCTAGAAATCGGAGTGTCACCAAAGATAAGTACAGAAGCAGAAGAATCTGCAGATATAAGAAGAATCTGAAGATATAAGACAAGACTGAGCTTTAGAAGGATTGAAATCAACTAAGTTGTCTTTGCCCCACTGGAGAATTACCTGGAGATCGGCATTTAAGGAATTGGTAGCAGATTTTCGGGAAATTGAAGCTGATTGAGCAGGACAAGGTATCACAAAATGGACAGTGGAATGCAATGTGCTATCATTGGCAAAACTATGGATAGGATTTCCAGTCAATGGAAGAAGGTCATTAATATATAAGAGTAAAAGGACTGAACCTTGGGAGACATCGGCATTAGTGGAGAAGTTAGATGACAGAGAGCCATCTACCATCACCCTCGGTGAGCAATCAGAGAGAAACCTGGATAACCAATTACTAAAAACAGTTGGCAAACCATAAGATGGAAGCTTGTTTAGAAGACCTTTATGCCAAACACAATAGAAAGCCATTAAGATGCCAAGAACAACTGCTCGTGTTTCACCAAACTTTTACACCGAATTTGTCCATAAATGGGTAACATAAGCCGGAATATCACCAGTAGATCAACACTAATGGAATCTATTCTGGCGATCATTGATCAGGGAGAAAGGTTTCTAGAGAGTTGGCGGTTAATTAATTTCTGCATTACTTTAGAAAGAGAGTAGAAGTAATTGCAATGGGACGATAATTCGATGGGAGGGATTTGTCACCCTTTTTAGGAACTGGCTAGATATGAGCAAATTTCCAAGCAAAAGGAAAAACACCTTTGGAATAAGAAAGTGAAAAAAAGACAGCAAAGAACAGGAGTAAGTTCAGGAGCACAGGTTATGAGAACAAGTGGAGAAATGTCATCAGAACCTGAAACTTTCTTTGCATCAAGATTCGTCAAAATCCTTCTGACATCCTTTTGATGGAAGACCACAGGAGGCATTGAAACGTGAGTGCTGGAAATGGTGGGAAGTGTTTTACCAAGATCATTAATACACGAATTGGATGAAAAATGGGATGCTAACAGGTCTGCATTATCCTTCGCCGAAGTGACAACAGAACCATTTGGTTTTGACAGAGGTGACAGCAGCAGAGATGGGCATAAGTTTAGGCCAATAACTTTGGCAAGAGACCAGAATGCTCAGCTACCATTAGGGCAAGAAGCAAGTTTTCTAATTTTAGTCTGTTCAGAATCTAGTTTGGACTGATTAATAACTGCTTTACAATTCTTGCAAGCTTTGGTGTAGGCAGAAAATGAACTGAAGAATTGGAAACAAGTCAATTATGATATGCAACGTTCTACCCTTGAACAGCCTTAGGACATTTATTGGAAACCAAGGTTTAGATAAAGGACGAGATTTTAAAGTAGAGTGTGGAATAAAGGATTCCATTCCTACAAGAATAATTTCACTGACACGTTCTGAGCAAACATTGACATCAGAAGTTTTGAAACAGTAATCCGACCAAGGAAAGGAAGAAAAGAAATCTTGCAGGTCATCCCATTTTGCATTCTTGTAATGCCAAACAATACGAAGTTGGGAATAGCCATGAGATAAAGGTTCCTTTGGAGAAGAGACAATCACCAAATTGTGATCTGAGGTACCTAAAGGACCATTCACTTTGACCATGTAATTAGAAGGGTTGTTTGTGAGAAAAAGATCAAGTGTGTTGGTTGTATGGCTAGGATTGTTCGATATTCTTGTATGTAAAAGAACAATCTGTGAAAGGTCATTAGTATTTGCAAAAGCCTCAGCATCTCAATCAGCTGGGTCGGTATGACTAGAAAATGGAAGCCAGCTGGAGTTGTGAACATTAAAATCACCAAGGAAAATAAGCTCACTGTTAGGAGAGTTGGACTGCAGAAAGTCAAGTTGCAAACAGGGGATGGCGAAGAGCTCCAAGTGATTAGTGGAGTTGAGAGAATGGTAGAGACAACAGACACACAGTGAGGTCAGAGAAGAGTGAAAAGAGGAGATTCAAATTACCAAGTGTCTGACAGGGAATATCGGTATGGACATATGCACAAAAACCACCTTTGAGGCGAAAGGAATCATACAGCAAATAATTTGGGCAACTGAGATGAACAGAAGATGAATCAACCATTAATTTGATTTGGTAGTTGTTGGCGCATCGGCTTCTGTGGCCATATTGCACCTCACAAGGTTTTTGCAGTACTTTGATCCAAGCCCGAGGCGGGAATCGAACCCGCGACCTTTGGGTTGCCGGGCAGGTACTTTACCACTCGGCTAGCCCGGTCGGCGATGAATCAACCGATAACTGAGATTCTGTCAGAAAAAGTACATGGGGTTTGGTAGACTGAAAGTGGAAATGGACGTCGTTGAGATTAGAATTGAGACCATGTATATTTGTGAAATGAACAATGAAGTGTTTGGGAGGTTTAGATCTTTTCACAGATAAGCTTACTCTATTAGTTTGACATAAGCACTGCGAAACAAAAATAAGAGTAGGAGTGTGCTATAGGCCTAATGCCTCGAATGAGTACAACAAACAATTGTACAGAGAAATAAAGTGGGCTAGTAAATCAGAATATCTTATAATTCGGGATTTTAACTTTTGTTTGGTCACCCACACATTAGTAAGACTTTTGTGGATTCAGTAGATGAGTGTTTTCTACGGCAGCACATTAGAGAGAGAGAGAGAGAGAGAGAGAGAGAGAGAGAGAGAGAGAGAGAGAGAGAGAGAGAGAGAGAGAGAGAGAGAGAGAGAGAGAGAGAGAGAGAGACACTCGATCAAATTATCAGCAGTGATTCTTCATGCAGTACATTCTTCTGCATATAAGGGAATTTCAATATGGGGAGCAGTACAATGTTCAGGAAGGAGAGACATGATGTGGAGGAGGAGGAGGGGGGGTAGTGTTAAGATATGGTCAGTGTATATATGTGGGATTTATTTCAGTGTATTCATGTGGGATTTAGCATTAGCATTAGTAGAGGCATTTTGATGCAAGAAAGCAAGCTTATGCAGCATCAGCCAAAAAAAAAAAAAAAAAAAAAACGCCCCACTTCACCCCTCTGTTCGTTCAAAATACCTGTCCAGCTGAGCCTTAAACTTATTTAGGCTATCAACCTCCACTACAAGGGTTGGAAGTCTGTTCCACCAACCAACTACCTGCTGGCTAAAGACAAATTTCCACACGTCTATCCTACATCTGTCTTTCCTCAATTTGAATTTATACCCTCTCAGGTGATTATTCTGAGCAAGAGGAAAAATGTCATCAGCATTGAGCATGCTCAAACCATTCAAGGCTTTATATACCTCTGTCAGATCACCTCGCTGGTGCCTAGTCTCCAGACACTGTAATTTGCAAAACTTAAGCCTTTCTTCGTAAGAGCACCCCTTTGTTCCATTCACTAATCTTGTTGCCCTTCTCTGTACCCGTTCCAGCAGCTCTACATCCTTCTTGAAATGAGGCCTCCAGACCTGTATACAGTACTCTAGGTTTGGCCTGACCATTGCCTTATACAAGGGAATAATCACCTCCTTATCCCTGCTGGAAAAATTCCTGTATATCATTGACAATACTCCATGAGCTACTCTTGCAGTCCGTCTGCACTGCTCAGAGAACTTCATATCTGCCTGCACAACCACCCCCAAGTCCCTTTCATTCCCTACCACTGTCAATGTAGTACCACAGAGTTGATACGTTGCTCTGGGGTTGCTGTTTCCCATGTGTAGTACTTTACATTTGTCATGTTAAACTTCATTTGCCACCTCTCAGCCCATCTGCTCAACCTTTCCAGATCCTGTTGCAGCAGCATAGTGTCAGTAGTGTCCTTGACAACCCTGCCAACCTTTGTATCGTCTGCAAACTTGGACATTAAGCTTGATATACCATCATCAATATCATTTATAAATACAGAAAACAATAATGGACCCAACACTGAGCCCTGAGGGACTCCACTAATAACATTAGTCCACGATGAGCAGTGTCCATTGATTACCACTCTCTGTCTTCTCCCCCTCAACCACTCCTTTATCCATAGCAGCAAGTTGCCTCCAATGCCACACTGCTCCAATTTATGTAGCAGTCTTCCATGTGCAACAGTATCAAAAGCCTTTCTAAGATCCAAGTATATAATATCAAAGCTATTCCCTGCATCCAGTTCTTTTGTGACTGCATCATAGTATCCAATCAAATTAGTCAGGCAAGACTTCCCCTTAACAAAGCCATGCTGTGTCCGAGCTATAACTGAAGTCTTGTTTAAATGATCCTGCAGTGCTTCTTTAACCAGTGCCTCCATTAATTTTCCTGGAACAGAAGTTAAGCTCACAGGTCTATAATTACTTGTGTCAGCCTTTGATCCTCCTTTGTGAATTGGGATCACATTTGCAAATTTCCAGTCTATGGGTACCTCCCCTGAGTCCAAGGAAGCTCTCATAATTATGGCTAAGGGTTTGCTTATTTCCTTTGCTGCCTCCTTTAATATAACTGGATAGATCCCATCCACCCCAGGTGCCTTTCTTGTGTTTATCTTCAACAGTTTCTCCTCCACTTTACTCCCAGTTATTTCAAGATTCTGTAGCTTACTGCTAGACTTGAATACACCTCTGGCATTCCCCTCGCTGAATAACTCCTCAAGTGTGAATGTCGATGCAAAATATTCATTTAGTTTGTTAGCTACCTGAGCAGGATCATCAACAGTTGACCCATCAATATCAAGTGGACCAATCTGATTCATCCCCTTCCTTCTAGAGTTTACATAAGTAAAGAACCTTTGCTGTTTTTCTTTGCATCCCTTGCCCAGGATTTCTTGTAATCTGCCTTCGCCTGCCCAACCTCCTTTGTAACTTGGTTGCATATCAACTTGTATCTATCATAGGCTTCTGTGTCATGTGTTAATTTGTAAGTATCCCATGCATTTTTCTTCTCTGCCATGCCTCATTAGTTCATCTGACATCCATTTTGGCCTAAACCTTGAACAATATTTCTTAGGTGGTATGTAAAGCCTAGTAGCTTCCAAGATAAGTTCTTTGAATGCTTCCCATTTTGAATTTGCTGTTGGTAACATCATCAGTTGGTCCCACTGTATAGAATTTAAATACTGTCTCAGTCCATCGTAGTCGCCTTTACGAAAGCAATAACCCTTCCCTTTACCCCTAATGGTAGTTATCTCTTTGAGTAAATCCCACTTCAGCACACTGTTATCACTGCCACCTAGTGGTTCATTTATCTGCAGATTCTTAATGCATGAAGAATCACTGCTGATAATCAAATCAAGAGTATTACTCCCTCTAGTTGCCTCCCGAACATGCTGATGTAGAAAACAATCATCCAATAAATCCACAAAAGCCCTGCTAGTGTGTGAGTGACCAGCCCCCAAATTCCAGTCAATATCTGGGAAATTAAAATCTCCCATTATAAGACTCTCTGATTTACTGGCCCACTCTATTTCCCTGTACAGTTTCTTATTATACTCATCAGAGTCATTAGGCCTATAGCACACTCCTACTCTCAATTTTGATCTGCCAATGCTTATGTCACACCAAACTGACTCACCGCACTGTCCGGCGATGTCGACTGGCTTCACTTCCTTGGTTTTTATGTGTTTCTTAACTAATAGTATAACCCCCCCCTTCCTATCCTGTCTATCCTTTCTGTAGACGTTGTACTCCCCAAATTCCAGTTCTGCATCCCTTATATCTGTGTGACGCCACGTCTCTGATATCCCAACAATATCTGCCTTTGATGTTTTGAGCAATACCTCAAATTCATCAAATTTATTTACTAAACTCCTAGCATTGGTGTACACGCAAGTATACCTGCACCTGTTTCTATTCTTAGCTACCCTAACACAACCCATGTGTTTACTTGTACTGCAATGGCTCCCAGCAGTCTCTGAAATATCATGCATCTTGATTTTCAGGCTTCTGCTCATTCTAATAGAAGCAGTGTAAGAATCTCTTTCACCTCTGCCAGTGGCTACTGTCAATCTATTGGTCTTTGTCTCCCCCCAAGCTAGCAGTTTTCCGACCCACCTAACACTGCCTCGATAGCATCAGCAAATATTCTTGCACCCTTTCTATTTAAGTGTATCCCATCCCTGTAGAAGCAATCTCTCCTGTTAACAAGTACAGTCCAGGCTGAAAAAAATTCTACCCCTTGAGCCTTGCACAATCTTTCCAGGACCGAATTGATCGACAAGGCTCTCATCATATACTCCCTCCTATCGTGTCTGGGCAGAATTGCAGACACTTTCAAATTCAACCCTAATTCTCGGCTTTTGTTCAACAGTGACCTGTACTTGTTAAGTAATTCTGCCAGTCTCCTACTCTTAATATCATTAGTATGATATTAAGATATTAAGATATCATACTAATGATATCTTAATATCATTAGATTTACTTAAAGAGGTAACTACCATCAAGGATAAAGGGAAGGGTTTTGCTTTTGGAGCTGATGAGCTGACAACAGTGGTCTCGGACAGTTCAGAAATTCTATACAGTGGGACCAACTGATGATGTTATCAATAGCAAATTCTAAATGGGAAGCAGTGAGGGAAATATTCATTGAAGCTACTAGGCTTTTCATACCAACTAAGAAATACTGTTTAAGGCTTAGACCTAAATGGATACAGTGTTCTCCCAGGACCTATTGAATGGGCACACTGCCTGGCTAAAATTTAAGCGATTCTCGCGGTACCATATTGTACTGCTCACTGATCTCGATCAATATCGAACATACTATGCAATCGAGGTCAATGCAAAAGGAGCATATAATGTTAAACTATGCAATTAATTTTCGCCCTGGATGGCCTAAGTCACTTTTATAAAGAACAGAAAATTTTATAATATTGCAAAATATTACTTCCCCACTGGCTACTTCATAATGCCACCTAGCTGGCAAAATTTTCTAGAGAGAACAGATGAAGTGATGAGACTTGTGGCAGAGAAGAAAAATGCATGGAATGCATATAAATTATCAGGTGATAAAGAAGCTAATGGTAGATATATAAACTGTTCTGCATTCAAGTCACAAAAGAAGGTTAGGCAAGCTAAGTCAGATTATGAGAAGCCTTTGGCAAAGGATGCAAAAAAAGCAGTAAGGACATCTTTACTTATGTAAATATTAGAAGGGGATGAATCACAGTGGTCCACTAGATATGAATAGTTAACTATTGACAATCTTCCTGTTCAGGTTTCAAACTGAATAGGTATTTGCATCTTCATTAGCAGATGAGGAATTATTTAGGGAAGGGAATGTCAGAAGTTTATCAAATTCAAACAAGCAGCTAAATGATTTTGTGGTAAATGAGAGGGAAGTGGAGGAAAAAGTGTTGAAGCTAAGCATAAAAAAAGATATCTGGAGTAGATGGGATTTATCCAGTTATATTATAGGAAGCAGAAGAGGAGGTAAGCAAACCTCATTTCTGCAAATTGCAGCATCTGGAGACTAGAATCTGCAAGGAGATTTCACTGAGATGTTTAAGGACTTGAATTCATTGAGCAAGCTCAACAATGATGGGATTCTTCCTCTCAAATTATTCAAATTGAGAAGGGATTAGTTGCAAAACAGATATGAAGAAGGTTGCATTCAGCAAGCAGGTGGTTGATTGTTGAACAAACTTCCATCTGTTATTATGGAAATGGAGGATAGTCTGAATAAATTCAAGGAAGAATTAGAAAAACTACTGGAGGGGATAGATAGGTTATATGGAAAGGTTTTTTTTATACTAATACGTCATACAAAGACAAACTTTAAATCAACATTCTAACAAAGATTTCTAACCTCTTCTCTATAGAAACTATCCTGAGAAATGAAAAACCACAAAAAAGTCCCTCGTGTACACTTTGCTCTGAATATGCTGGAATAATGGAGTAAAAAACAAACATGGCTACTGTCTCTCATCCTCTCTACTCAGATCATTATATTACTATTTTTATTACAAAAAAAAAAAAAAAAAAAAAAGGAAAAGAAAAGAAAAAAGTTCACACTGAAGAGGATGAGATTTGTTGGAAACATCATGATCCAAGAGCAACTGCAGACTTCATTGCCCAATCTGTGAAAGTCCCAATTCAAAAATTGGGACTTTCACAGATGCTTCCAACAATGCAGAATTGCTGGACTCTGTATCAGGTTGCATGGGAACCTCTTTGGACTATATGGTATATGAGCAGCAGTGATTATTATACAAACATGCAATGTACTGGTATTGCACTTTGTTAGATAATATGACAACTAAATTTACCAGTTAATACAATAAGTGAAAAAAAGAAAAACATACAACATGGAACCATTTTCCACACAGTAAGGATGTTTTTATTCGATATCCTTTATGAATTCTTCTTCTACCCAATTAAATTATGCTGAGCTTCCTTAGGCACTACCATTTGGATTTTCTGGCCATATGATACTCAAAAATATTACAAGCCTATGAAGTAAGTAGTTTACTTCTTAGTAACTTTTCACATCTACATTTTAATAAACTATGGAGTAGATGTTACTTCTTAGTAAAATAGATGTTACTGCTAAAACATCTATTTCTTTAATTAGACATTTTAGAAGTAACCTCCCTGAGCTGTGATTTGAAAATTACATTAAGGTATTTGGGTATGTGAAGATGGGATAACATGTGATTCAAATGCAAAAACTCTACAAGCTATTTCAATGAATAAGATAATAATTGCCAATATGAAAAGAAATACAGATTCACTTTAGTAAAGATAGATGAAATACATGTATGAGTATTATGAGTATCACAAACATTGCTATTTCCCCACATAATCACCAAACCTGTTATGCCATCTTGTTTAACAAAATTTCTGATCCCTGCTTCAGAGAAATACCCATCAAATTGTGACAACCATGAACTAACAGCTTGCATCCGTAAGCCAACAATATGCACTCAGATGTTTCTTTAATAGGCTGGTGTAAAAGAGGTAATGATCAGACCACACCTTGAGTACTGTATACAGGTCTGCAGGCCTCACTTTAAGAAAGATGTAGAGCTGCTGGAACAAGAATGGAGAAGGGAAACACGATTAGTGAATGGAACAAAGGGTTGCTCTTACGAAGAAAGGCTTAAGTTTTGCAATTTAAAGTGTCTGGAGACTAAGCACCTGCAAAGTGATCTGATTGAGGAGTATGAGGCCTTGAATGATTTGAGCATGCTCAATGCTGATGGGATTCTTCCTCTTGCTCAGAATAATCGCCTGAGAGGACAGAAATTCAAATTGAGGAAAGACAGTTGTAGGATAGATGTGCGGAAATTTGCCTTAAGCCAGCAGATGGTTGATTGCTGGAACAAATTTACATCTGTCATTGTAGAAGTTGATAGCTTAAATAGATTCAAGGCAGAACTTGAAAAACATTTGGGGCAAGTGGATGAGTGAAATGAGAAGGGGTTTTTTTTTTTTTTTTTTGGGTCGATACTGTATGAGCTTGCTTTCTTGCATCATATGCCTCTACTAAGTGGTGGTCCAATATGCCCTATGCAGCTAAGTAGCAATTCATTAGCACACTTTGCAGTGTGTGTGTGTGTGTGTGCGTGCAGCCATCTAACATCTGATATCTTTATTCAACAATAATTTGACATTTTTTCAAAATGGCATATGGTGAAACACTATACATGATTTTTGTAAGAACAGCTCTGACCCTGGTGTAATGGATGTGGAAAAGTGATAGATAACCCAGCTGATGTTGCTGATGAATGGAATAGGTACTTCACATTGACCTTTATTGATGAAAGATCCTTCATGGTAAATAAAGGCTGTGTGATCACAACTCTCTGCCTTTTACCCTGCAGCCACCCTGCAATGAGATATTTGAAATTACAGATGATCATTTATTAGAAAATCTTTCAAGTTTAAAGGCAAGTAAGATGCCTGGAGTGGATGGCATATATCCAGTAATTTTGAAGGAAGTAGCTAGAGAATGCACTGAACCATTAAGGTTAATTATAAGGGCAACACTGGACTCGGGAGAGATTCCTTTAGACTGGAGAAGTGTCAATGTCTATAACCCATTTTGCAGCTCTAACTGCAAAATGGGTTATAGCCCAGTTGGTCTGATTTCAGTGGGTTGGGAAAACCTTGGAGATAATGATTAAGAATGCAATCCAAGAACATTTAGATAGAAATGGCATTCTGGTTTTGTTAATGAAAAATTTTTTAACTAACTAATCAGCTATTCTGACACATTTACTCATGAAGCTAGCTGTAGGAAATAATTTCAACATAGTTTATTTGGATTTTAGAAAGGCATTTGATTCAGTCTCTCTCTCTCTCTCATAACAGGTTATTGTATAAGCTGGGCAGGAATCACAGGAAATATTTTGAGATGGATCACCACGTGGCTGAAAGGCAGAGGGTTGTGATTAATGGATATTCTTCTGATTGGTGCAATGTCAGAAGTGAGATGCCCTGAGATTCGATTCTTTTACTATGTTGTTTATGATTTTCATAAACAGCATCGACAAGGGGATAGAGAACATGATGTAAAAATTTGCAGATGTAAAGATTGGGAGAGTGGTTAACGATCAGCGCCAAGCAGTGTGCCTTAAGAATGACTTAAACAGGCTTCAAGCATGGTGAAAAAGGTGGCAGCTTTGTTTTAATGCAACAAAATGCAAGGTTTTACACTTAGGGAACACCAACCCCAAAATAACCAATACACCTGGTGGGATTAAATTAAAAACAGTAGAGAAGGAAAGGAATCTTGGAGTCATGATACAGGCAGATATGAATTTCTCTGACAGTGCAAACAGGCTGCCAAGAAAAAACCCATGGTGTCCAGTCAATGATATTGATTTATCATCAATAGCCTCTAGAAATAGGGAGGCTATAATTCCACTGTATAAGGCAATTCCACTGGAAACGCTGTGTCCAGGTTTGGAGACCTCATGTAAAAAAGATATTAAAAAGATAATGAAGAAAGGCTTCGAATATGTGGGCTACAGAGTTTGGAAACTACAGTAGATTTTACTGAAGTCTATAAGGCTTTAAGAGGGGATAGTAAAATGAATTAAGACAAAATTGTAACTGTTAAGGATTCCACAACTAAAGGTCACAAATTATGGGGAAAATGTTTAGACTGGATTACAAGAAGTTTTCTTTTAGCCAGGGAGCTGTTGATTATTTCTGGAACAGGCTGACAGCTTAGAGATATTCAAACTGGATAACTCAATAATTACTCACATGATGAGGGATGCATACAATTAGTCTATTTTCTTACCCACTTTTCTATATACATACAGACAATGTTTTCAAATAAAAATAATTTGATGTGTGTTAGAAAATATTATCTGTTTGCTAATTTTATTTCTAGAAAATAAATGAAAATGGAAAATGCAACAATTCTTCAAATATAAAGGAAAATCATGCCTTGCTAATAACCAAGTACTATTAGCAAGAACTCTGGAACCCCTCTGCAAAGTTGTCTTCTTTTCACAAGCAGCTCCCAGTCACTGTAGAAAGCAGTGAATGGTATGGCTGCAAAAAGATCTGCTACTATATTATAGAAAACACAACTATCCATTTGGTATGGGAATGAAAACTACAGAACTTTATTACTGACCCCCCCCCCCCGGCGAGATGTGCCACAAGAAATTACTCCATTCATCTCAAACACAATATCAACTAGCAAAACCAGATACAATTCTCAAAAAATAACAATACATGTAACTGAAAGTAGGAAACAACTTCAAAATATTTATAATATTCGTAAGCATACCCTAGGCCTACCAACTCCCATCCTTTTTTTGCCAGGAAATTTTCCTCCAAATGGCAAAGGCCTATGATGGGGGTAACAAACATAATTATACTCGTGCTGAGGAAACTGCACTCCATCTTGCACTTGAACTACTCCAGAAACTGCTGATGTTGAGCTAATAAAGG
The DNA here is from genome assembly GCF_048544385.1 of Mastigoproctus giganteus. Classification (NCBI taxonomy): domain Eukaryota; kingdom Metazoa; phylum Arthropoda; class Arachnida; order Uropygi; family Thelyphonidae; genus Mastigoproctus; species Mastigoproctus giganteus. The sequence continues at coordinate 51,213,514 of NC_143583.1, read as the reverse complement.
TTCCCTGAAATGAAATTCCATATCAATTAATAAATATAATTACTTTTATTACAATATAATTATTAGTAATTTATTTATCTCAAGATTTTAACAATATTTCAATTTTTCAAATATTTATGCACAACCCTCGTATAACAACACAGTAGTTTGGTTCCTACAAAATCTCGTGTAATGCGAAACCATGTTATACGGGACTAAGAACCAATACAAAGGGGGGGGGGGGGGAATGGTTACGTTCCAGAAGCTAATATATATATATATATATAAAACTATCAGAAACTTAATTTTTATAGTAGTAATAACTTAATATTTTAACTTTATTTTTATAATAGCAGTAACTTAAATAGTAATAACTGAACAAACGTCTTACCTTATAAACTGTGATACAGTCAGTCCTCGTATAACATGTGTTTACACTACACAAATTCAATCATACACGATTTGTAAATAGGGGAATGATATCTTATATAACACGAACAGAATTTGCTTATGCACGATTCACATTTGTGTTTACAAGAAATGGCAGTCGAACGTAGAATCACCCCCAACCGAACGCAACACGATAGGAATGAAGAGAAGATTCTGAAAATGTATTAGTTTTTTTTTTTTTTTTTTTAATCAGTGAAGGGGGAACGCATTTCACCATAATAACGTAAAAAAACAACACAATTCCAGCTATTTGTATAGTCGCAAATGCAATTAGATCGAGTTTACTACCAGTTTATAACAGATTCCACTAGCAGAAACGCAACTGGAAATTGTTTTTATTGTTTTATGGTAGTAACCCCCAGAAATGTGCTTTAGTAAAATGTGAGGTGTTAATAGCGTATCTCTGCCTTTACGGTGTTGTTTATTCAGTTGCTACACGCGCGCGCAGCTTTGTTTATGTGTATCAAGCATGCCTCCTCATTTTTTAATTGTGCTTTATTCCCTAAAAATGAGCAAAATACTTAAAATGTGTGAAAAGGAAGCGTCCTGGTGAAGACACTGCAGATTCAGAGAGAAAAAGAAAAGCAATATCGATAAACAGAGGCAGACTGGGTCAAAAATTCTTACCCGGGAAAATTTATAGTGGCCTCATACTATGGTTTATATCCAAAATCACAGCGGCCTCCGGCCCACCGGGGTTTCCCCTTGTAAGGCTTATGGCCAGTCCGCCTCTGTCGATAGAGAAAAAATATGAAATTGTGAAACGCTTTGAGCAAAATGAAAGACCATGTGATATTGCACGTGCTACAGACCTAAATGAGGCAACACCGAGAATTACAAAGAATGCAGAGAAAATAAAAACAACTTTCATAGCAGGAACAACTCAAAGTGTAATTAAAATCCATTAGATTAAGACACAAAGAATTGGAAGAGATGGAACGGCTGTCATCTGTTTGGATAGAAAACCAAACAAAAAACAAGTTTGCTTACGATAGAAGCAAAAGCATTAGCAATATTTTATTATGTAATAGTCATAATAAAATACGTAAGTGTTTTATTACGATTTTCTTTATTGTGTTTGGTAATGTTTTGGTTACAAATGTGTGTTCAAAATTTGGTGGTCGGCACCTAACCCTATTTTTCTCATAGGGCCTGTTGTTTATATTGCACGATTTTGCATTGCACGAGGGTTTCTAGGAACACAACTATTGTGCTATACGAGGACTGACTGTACTTATATGTCCGATAATGTACATTCATTTAGTTTTCTTCCTCTTCATTGCTGCTAAGCACAATCTCTTCTGCAGCATCTAGATTTCGTGAACCTTCTGCTCTCTTTAAAAGTCATGAACTGCATGTTTCGAAGTCACAATTTTTTACAGTCTCAAACAAGCACAAGTTCAATAACACAGAATCTAACCCAGGGATCTCCCAACAAAATATAGTAGACCCACACTTTAAAGATATAAAGCACAAATTTAACTTTATTACCTTACCAATTAACAAAGTTAAATGATACGTGAAAATCAAAAGAATACTTACTTTCCCGTTAGCAAAATAAAAATAAATTTATGCTAACATACACAGCTTAATTAATACATACTGTAATATGCACATACTAACTAATTGACTTTTTTTTTTTTTTTGTAAAATTTAAAACAGTAAAAATGATAAGCAATTAATAACAAAGAACACAATATGTGCATGTGAGATACAGAGTAATGAGTTTCTGAAAATTTATTTATGTTTTTTATATGATTGAATATTTCATTAAATGGGTTACTACCCATTTATGATTCATTACACTAACAGAAAAGACCAATAAATCAGAAACTGTAAATTGTTTTTATTGTTTTATGGTAGCGACCTCCAGAAATGTGCTTTAGAAAAATATCACGAAGACGATAACGGCTAGGGAGTCAATAGCAGGGACTCACAAAAAGGAATGGAAATGTTTAAAATTACATCTAACATAATAGCAGGGTTTTTCCCAGCACAAAAACTCAAAAATACCATGTTATGCGAGATTTCCCGCAATTATCAAACTGTGTTGAGCAAGGATTGCTGCAATTTATCAATTGTGTTAGAGGGAAACCGTGTTGTAGAAGTACAGTGTTATACGGGGGGTCGCCTATATTTATAGTAAATGCAATATTAACAACACTAGCTTCGATTTTAACATAACATAAAAAAAACAGACTGAACCCACAAACACAGCATATGTATACTATATATCCTCCCAAAATATAGCTCATAATTGAGATATTGCTGCATATGAGTTATTCTATTTTAAATAGCGATGAAAAATTAAGCTTAAAAATTAATTTATCAAATGAATATAACGAAAAACTGTTCAATTAAAAAATCAAATATTATTAAATAGAGAATATGAAAATTTCTTAGATTTCAAGAAAATGCATTTCCACAGAAACTAAAAATCTACTATATGATTTTTATGCAAGTACTCTGTTTTGGTTTACCTCTATATCAAATAACATCACTTTTCACACAAACTCATGAAATATGCAAAATGAGAGCAATTAATGTTTTTGTTTTCTTATAATGTATTCAGTAAACAATATTTTCTGCTAACATACAGGCTATGCATTTTAAAACACAACCGGATTTCCACTTCATAATATTTATTAAAATAACAACCAAATAGGTAAAACATAATGAAATAATTACTTAAATACAGTTCACAGAAGGTGATGGAAGTGCTCACCATTCTGCTGAATCAAGCATTCATTCATTTCACCATATTCTGTGCCACTCATTGAAGAGTGTTGATTTATTCTTGCAACAGACTCGGAGATATTCATTTTCAGTTGTTCTATGGTGTGAGGGTTGCATCATAAACGTCCTTTGAAATGGGTCCGTAGAAAGAAATGTGGTAGAGATATGTCAGGAGACTAGAGTGGCCATAAGCCCTGTGAAATCAAATGTTCTCCAAAAAATTCTCACAATAATTCCATGATCACACATGCAGTATGCAAGTGGCTCTGTCTTGCTAAAACCAGAAATACCTCTCATTGACCTAAAAAGTGATAAATTGCATTAAAATACAGCATTCTGATATTACAATGTCCTCAAAGAATATTTACCCATTAATACTGAATCGTGAGAGCACACTCCAAATGCCAATTTGAAATGAATGTAATGGATTTTCATGATATGCATGGGGATTGTCCGAAGTCCATAACTGATCATTCTGACTATTATGATCATTCTGACTATCATTCTGACATAGCTGCTTAGACGAAACCATGCTTCACTGAAAAAAAAGAAAAAGTTTTGTCTAACACTTGAATGTTGTTATGAACAGCCCTAAACCCATAACAGTAATGGGGCCTAGCAACATGATCAGCAGGCCACAATTCATGCATCACATAGATGTGATACATTCTGAAATGCAGAAAACATAGCTTTATGTTTTACCTAAAGACATGTTCTTTAGGTAGTCCTCAAGGCTTTCATAATTATTTAGAGGGGGACTGCCACAATCTGAGCCTCACATCTTCCAGCACATTGATTTGGTTTTAATGGGGGGTTTATTGCCACAAGGGCAACTAAGGCCAAATTGTGCCTGTTGCAGTAGTTCTGCAAACGAAATCTCTTTTTTTTTTTTTATTTTCAATCGTATCTCAAATAAGTTCATATAAATGAATTTCCTTTAAAAAATTAAATAGGTTGGACAGGTTTACATCATCACTGAGAATTTGGTTCATCTCTAATGAGTTATTTTGGGTTTAAACTGCTTTAAAATTTGTTAATCGTGCAGCATGGTTGTGTGGACACTCGAGGAAGATATGTTTCACTGTTAGTAGTGAGGAATAATGGCGACAGTGAGGAGATTCATCGCCTGTCAGCAAGTGAAAGTGAGTGATATGCGTATGCCTGATGCGTGTCCTTGCAAGAACCACCTCTTCTCGTCTGTTCACTTGCGAATTAGATTTCCAGTACTGTGGTATTTTCTTTATTTTGTAGAGCTTATTATGGGTTTGTTGCTGCCAGACTGATGTCCTTGGTCAATACATCCCTCCTTTATAGGGAGTTTGCAATCCATATATGGAATTGAGGCAAATGAAGATATAGGATTGACTGGAAATTTTGCTGGATTCCTGGGAATCCAGCAAAATTTCCAGTCAATCCTATGTATTGTATTCTGTATTATATACCGATATATACCGATGTATTGTATTCTGTTAGATTTATCAAGCGTGCTCTGATATCCTTCAAAATAGGATGAGAGTTGGGATATTTATGTTGTAAAGCAATTACTGCACTCAAAGAATCTGTATAGATTATTGTCTCTTGTTTAGACCTGTTGTTGATGCGTTCAATAGCCATTTTGATTGCATGGAGTTCTGCAGTGTAAATACAGCAACTAGGGAGAAGAGATACAGACATAACGCAAGTAGGAAGAACCATTGTAGCACACCTACACAGGTATTAGATTTAGATCCATCGGTATATATTTGCGGACAGTGTGTGTTTGCTGATGCATGAGCTGCATGTAGCTGTTGTATATTTTGATTGTCCAGGGCCAGCTTTCTCCACTTCCAAAAAAAAGTCATCACATACAGGTTTGAAAGTTGACCAAGGTGGCTCCATTTTTTCGGTGTCTGGTTGGATATTGTCTAGTGGTACACTCTAATTCTTCATTACATCCTTCAATCTGATTCCGGCAGGTTTATTTTCATTTGGTTTATTCCTGTATAAATTTACGAAAGACGGGTTAAAGAGGTAAGACTCGATAGGATGTGCAGGAAAACTCTGAAATTTGTCTGCGTATGTAAGTAGAAGCATCTGTCTCCGAATGGATAATTGAGGTTTGTGCACATCGATATATAGACTATGGACTAGCGATGTTCAGTAGGAACTTAGAGCTATTCTTAGGGCATTGTATTGAATAGTATTTAGGGACTGCAATGCTGATTTTCTAGCTATCATATACAGGTGCACCGTAGTCTAGTCTCGATCGAATTATGGTTTTATACAAATTCAGAAGGGAGTATCGGTCAGCACCCCATGACATCGCAGAGAGCACTCTGAGGATATTCATTTTCTTCTGGCAAACAGTTCGTACATTCTGTATGCGTTTTAGGAAGCTTAATTTTTTATCTAATATTAAACCTAAAAATCTAACATTGTCATTGACTGATATAACTTGCTTACTCAAATGCAAGTCAGGATCTGGGTGCATTTTCTGCTTCTTGAACAGTTTTCTGTGGTGACAGTCTGTAACCATTTTGTAACATCCATGTTTGTATTTTATTTATTGATAGTTGGAGCTTTCTTTCAATGGAGTACATATTTTGTGAATGACTGGATATAGTGAGGTCATCAGCATGAAGATATGTTTTTACCGAATTCAGGATGGATGTTGTTAGAGCATGTATTCTATCTGCGAATAGTGTGGCACTGAGGACTGACTTTTGTGGGATTCCTTCCTCCTGTATGGAGATTTTGGAGAGTGCAGTTCAATAATGGACCTGGAAGGTTCAATATTTGAGAAAGTTCTAAATTAATGAGGGTAAATGTCCTCATAGTTTTAGGGCATGTAGGTCACGAAGGATGCCATGACACCATGTGGTTTCAAGTTTCAAAGGCTTTCTCTATATCTAAGCTCACCATGACCAAATCTTCTTTCTTTATGAATGCATTTTGCACATTTGCCTCAGCCTTTATCATAAGGTCTACGGTAGATCTGTTTTTACGAAATCCAAACTGATCATTGTTCATAGTAGTTTGAGTTTCCAGATACCAGGTGAGGCGACTGTGTACAATTTTTTCCAGGGTAAAAGCAGCTGGTAAGCAGCTAGTAAGTGAGATTGGTCTATAATTATGCGGGTCTGATTGGTCTTTTCCTGGTTTTGGAATGGGTAGAACTACAGAATGTCGCCAGGATAGGAGAAAGTAATTTGCAACAAATATTTGGTTGAAAAATTTAGGACAGAGTAAAGAGTTCTCTCATTTAGATTCTTTAACATTAGGTAGTATATGCTGTCTGGACCAGGTGCATTATTGACTAATTTTTTTTAAAGATTCTTCTAATTTATACATGGTTAGTGGTTCATTATAAGAGAGGCCTGACTTCGTTCTGAAATTTATTTTATATTTTTCAGTTACTGATTTGGCTTTTTGGACAGTTGGATCATATGCGGTTGATGCAGAATGGTGAGCAAAAGATTACACGAGGATGTTGGCAATATCCTTGGGAAGGGTTATCTTTTGTCCTTTATAGATGATGATTGAGGAAGAAATTGATGGAAACTTTCCAGGAAGGCATCTTATTTTTAGCCAGATTAGTCCTGCACCTGTGTTTTTAGTAACAAATGAAGCAAAATGAATCCAAGATTCTTTTTTTAGCTTTTCGGCAGATGTAATGGGCATGGGCTTAAGGTTTCTTGTATATAATGAGATTGGCAGTGGTTGGATTCTTTCGAAACTGATTCCATGCCTTGTTCTTTTCTCTCTTAGCAGTATTAAATGCTGAATTCCACCAGTAGTTTTTGTGTTTGGATCCTTTATTTGAAGTTTGAGGAATGGCAATAGCAGCAGCTGCCAACATCCTGTCTGTAATGTGTTTAACAGCGTCATCTATGTGGTGATGCTGGATAATATCATCATCTAGCAATGCTGGATGCATATTTATTCCAGTTAGCTTTTGAGAATTTCCATTTAGTTCGACTGCTTACTGGAAAGTTTCTCCTTGTGCAGAGTTTACAGATTATAGCAAAATGGTCACTATTTAATGGGTTGTCTAAAACTATCCAATTGATATCGAAGAATAATATAGGTGAGCATATTGACAGATCTACAGCAGAGGTTGAGCCAGTCGGAAAATGGAAATAAGTGTGACAGTCTGTATTAAGCAGTGTGAGATTATGTTTCATACGAAAATCCTCCATTATGCATCCCCAGTTGTCTATCTGTAAAGATCCCCATAACTGGTGATGGGCATTAAAATCACCCAACACACAGAAAGGAGAGGGTAGTTGTGTGATGAGATCATCTAGATCAGTTTAGTGAATAGATCATATTCGGTGAGATATATATTGATACTAGAGTAAGCGTTATTCCAAGAGCAAGGCGTACTGCAACTACTTCTAAAGTGCTTTGTAGAGGAATATGTCTGGAAGGGATTTTATTGTCAATCAATATAGCCACACAACCATGTGAACTATGGGTAGTGATCCTGTCGTGCCTGTACAGGGTATAGTTTTTATACTGAAAGTGTCACTTGAGGAGAGAGATTTGTTTCTTGTAGACAGATGTCTACTGGATGATGTTGATTTATCAAATTGTGACTATCTTCAATGTTGCTACGGAGACCTCTACAATTCCATTGAATCAACTGATCCATTATTTATCTTTTGAAGTAGAAGGTGATTCTGACTGCTTTTTTAGAGGTGATCTGTTTATAGCATTCCGATTTTATTTTCTCAGAAAAGTGGGTCGTGGGGTATCCATGTCTTCCTCAGCATGTATTTCTAAGACTCTTTCATTATTGTTAGTGGTGTCATCGATTTCCATATCTGCAGTTAGAATCTTTTATGGTTTTCGATTTCGCAGACTCTCAGTACCTGAACGTCATGGAGTAATCATTGGTAGTATGGTGACTGGAGTATTATTTGCTTGGTCTTTTACACGTTCTTTAGGGAACTCCTGAGGACTCACTAGAACAGCTGGAGCCCAGTCGGAAATGGATGTAGTTGGTGGTATGGACACTTCAGTTTGAGTTCCTTCAGATTTACATTTCTGTGTTGCAGCTGCATATGAGAGTTTTACTTTTACTTTATGAGAGTTTTGGTATTGTGGGTAAAACTTGTTTCCGTGCTTCTTGGTAAGTCACTTTGTTTTCTATTTTGTACTTTTGTATCTTCTTTCCTGTTTTCCAGGTTTCACAGACTTTTGAGTAAGCTGGATGGCTACCCTTACAAGTTGAACATACTGGTGTTTGTGCTGTGCACTCTTTCTGGGTGTGTTCTTTGGATCTGCAGTTGGAGCACACTGAAACCCCCTCTACACACTGTTTGAGCATGGCCAAATTTTTGGCACTTTGAGAGGATTAGGAATATAAGGTCGGATATGGCAGTTCAGATATCCAGCCTTAACTGTAGCTGGCAGGGTTGGTGTTGAAAAGGTCAATATAACACTACGTGTCAGAACCAGTTCACTGTATTTCTTGATTTTAATTCTCTTTGCCTGCAAATTTTCGGTCTTGTAGCTCTTGGACTAATTCCTGCAAAGGTTGATATTTTGAGTAAGGCTTCAGAGTGCCTACTATTCATGGTCTCTATAAGTATATCTCATAAGCGGAGTGTTTTCACCATTTTAGGTGGTCCGGCAGCATTCTCAAGACATTTCTGGATGAGATGGAGAAAGTGCACCTATTGGTTGACTTGTTTGGGAATGTATTATAAGGAATAGCGGTGATTCCTTTTTGATCCTTCTGTTCTTTGTCTCTTGGGATGGGAAGTGTCAAAATCGGTTTCATCTGTCCTTGAACAAGTTGAGCCATGAGACTCAACATATGGATAACGGTCTTCGTGATCCATGTTAGCTCCTTTTAGCCTTTAGCAGAGAACCTTTTCTGCCAAAGTTACTGGCCCCGCCACGGGAAGGCAGGAGCAGTGCTGCTAGAGTGACCAAGCGGTATATAAGTTAGTAAGTTAATTTAAAAGGAAAAATAGGGAAAAAAATGTGTTTCTGCTTTTTTACAATTCATAAGACTAAGATGTCTATTAATTAATAGGAAAGTAAAAGAACTTTTCAAACTGAAACAAAACTATATCTTTTTGAAAATGCTGTAGAAATCACTCAGAGAACCGCTTGATCACTATAACGCTTGGCACCCGGGGGCCCCACCCAGCACATTGTCATTTAGGACAATGCACATGTGATTATGTTTTGGATCACACACACACACAGACCCTGTTGCTTCAAACCTTCTAACAAGGCAGTAAATTGTGGTTTTGTTTGGCACCTGCTCTTCTGGAAACATTTGTTGGAAAGCTTCTTGGCATAATGCACATGAATTCTCATCAAAATAATGTCTCACTAAGAAAACTGTTTGTTCAAGAGTCAGAACATCTTTCTTGATCAAAAATTTGTGTTTTTCTCTGGTACAATACACCAACACACACCACATCAGTTTTCCATGTTTCCAACAGCCCATTTCCTTAAAGTTATGTCTCACTGGTTAAATTCAATCAGCTTCCTCTACTGATAACCAGTAAAATCTCACAATGCAACGTATGGAAACTGACAATTATGGGTTGCATTTTAAAATAAAACCCTGTATAACAATGATCAAGGCATGAAAAGCTCAGGGACTGAACTAATATTTGGAAAATGGATCTCCTTCAATGGCTATTTGGATGGATGTCCTTTAAAGTAGTCTCCTTTACAGTGTATACATCAATTCCAAATTCCTGCAATTTCTGAAAGCATTAGCAACAGGCTTCTTTTGGAATTCCAGCACGTTTCAAAAAGGCTTTAAGCTCTTGAAATGAAGGAAAAAAAAAAAAAAAACATGGAGTTAAATCCAGTGAATATGGCATATGGGGGACTACAGTGATGGGTGCTTTGCAAAAAATCCTTCGATGGAAAGTGCCACATGTGCAAGGGTCATCATAATGCAAGTGCCAATTCCCTGAAACCCACTTTTCTGGCTGTTTTTAATAAACAGCATCACACAACTGAGATAGAACAGTTTAACTCAGAAAAAATTCAGACAAAAAAAGGACAAAAACAAAAAAAAAAGTTAAGCATGATCAAATTTCACAAGTATTCCCACCCCACCACTCATTGAATTGGGGGGTGGGGTGGGAATACTTGTGAAAACTCAGCAAAGCATTTCTTTATTTTTATAGTTGCCAGTAATTTTTATTTATTTATTAATTTTTTTTAATTAAAAAAAAAATAAGGGATTCTCTTCACTTTTTTATTCAAATAAAATTTGAACATACCTTATCAAATAAAGGTTCTCTTTCATAGATGTCAATATTTGAAGACGAATCTTCATTAGCAGATGCAAATGAATCTGTAGCAATAACTGTGCCACAGTCAGGTCCAAAAGATTCTTCTTTGCCCTTTCCTTAAAAAAATGAAATTAAAAAAACATATACATAAAAACATAAAAACAAAGTACATATAAAATAAAAATTAAGACAAATAATTAGTGAACTAAAGCAAATAAATATCTGTGCAGAACTCATAGCCATCTTTCCATGTGGGTTTATCTCCCACATGTCTCCAAGACTGTCCCCAACCCTAGTTGGGCACCAAAAGTAGTTGAAAATTAAGTGGGCTAGGTAGCCTAGTGATCAACATAAGGGATAAGTGTTTTGAAGGCCAATTAACCAAGAAATTTTAGAGTATAAATTATGATTCATAAAAACTAGTTGAAGAATTGGGACACAATGAAATCACTAGCACATCTAAGAATTTGCTGTGGCTTTAACATATTTTCTGTGTGGGATTCAATATAGTGGCAAACAAACTAGTATTATAGAAAAAAATATATATATTCATGTTGAAGGTTCTCAATTAAACTGAGGCATACCTGATTTTTATAGATGCCCTAAAAACAAGTTTTAATGTCTTATTTTAATATTATTATTAGAAATAATACCTCACTGGAAATTTTTCAAAAAATGCATAGGCATCAACAAAGTAATGACCTCTTTACACACGAAGTATCAAACATTAATTATAAAAAAGGAGACCCTCAAAGGGTCTTCCTAATAATAATAATACCTAATAAAGGAAATGGTTAGAAGACAAAGCAAAGCAGTGCGAAGAGGCAAATAAATGTTGTCTCTAAAACAACTTACTGGGTTTATAAAGGAACTCTCTAAAACATACATCCCAAAAACACTGATGATGAAAAATAAAAATAATATAAAAACAAGGAACACGTAAGAAACTGAAAAAATATGGAAAGAATATTACCAAACGCTGTTCAAAGGGGAAGGCAAAAACGTTCTTGCCTTAGATAACAGAAGAGATAAAGCACCTCGATAAAAAGAAGTTCTGAAAGCAATTAGCCAAATGAAGGATGACAAGGCACACGGAAATCATGGTATCCAAGCAGAACTATGGAAATTTGGAGGCGATGCAATTTAAAACACCTCGCACAATTATTTAATCTAATTTTATTTACACGTGATATACCAGTAGACTGGAAAAGTGGAATAAAAAAAATAGTACCTATACATAAAAACAGGAGATAAGGAAAATTGTCAGAATTATAGACCCATTACCCTTTTAAACAAAATATATAAAATATTTATAAGAATCTTACAAAATAGGATACTTAAACATGTGAAGAAACAATAGTGGAAGAACAAGCAGGATTTAGAAAAGACAGATCAACAACAGACCAAATATTCACACTAAACATCATTGCAGAAAACTATTGGAATAAGAAGAAACCTCTTTATCTGTGCTTCATCGATTTCAAACAAGCATTTGACTCTGTAAACAGAGAAAATTCAATAAAGCAACTACAAAAACTCCCACTTGATCATGAAATAATCATGTTTGTAAACAATTTCTACAAAAATACAAGAGCAATAGTAAAATTCAACAACCTTAAAACAGAGAAAGGAGTCAAAGCAGGGATGCCCTTTATCTCCATATCTATTTAATATCTACGTAGAAGAATTAATGAAATCAATTAAAGAAAAAAAGAGGCACAATAATAAATGGAAAATAATATAAACCACATGAAATATGCAGACGATATTGTGATTTTAACAGAAACCAAAGAACAACTAAAAGAAATATTAACAAACATTGATAATCATCATCATCAGCCATTTTCAATCCACTGCAGGATGAAGGCCTCTCCAGCAACTTTCCAGATCCTTCTGTTTTGAGCACTGGCAATCCATATACTACCTACAAACTCATGAATTTCATCTATCCATCTCTGCCTTTGTCTTCCAGGTTTTCTTCTAGCTCCTCTTGGGTACCATCCTGTTATTTTCTTAGTCCGTCTGTCATCATGTGTTCAAGCAATGTGTCCTACCCAAGACCATTTTAGTTCTTTAGTTTTGATAAGAATGTCCATTACTTGAGTTTGCTACCTAATCCATGTTTCTCTTCTTATTTCACAGTCTGATTCCCAATATAATTCATTCCATTCTTCACTGTGTAGTTCTCAGCTTCTCTTCCATTCTTTTGGTGAGTGCCCAAGTTTCGCTTCCATAAGTCATGGTGGGGAGTATACATTGATTCATTATTTTACATTTCAGACAAACTGGGTTATGTTATTTGTTTTTTTTTTTTTTTTTTTTTTTTTTTAGGAGCATTAGCAACTAAGGCCATATTGCTCCGGAATAGTGGTGGTCATTCCCTGACCTTTCCGTATTTGGTGGTGACGGGCTCGAACCCTGGTCTAATCAAGAAGCGTGTGCTACGCACTGCTACTCCTTCCCACCTGGCTACGGAGGCGCCGTGACAAACTGGGATATTGCTTTTCAGTATATGACTATATTTCCTGAATGCTATCCATCCAAAATGTATTCTTCTCTTGACTTCCAACCATTTATCATTATTATAGCTAATAACTTACCCCAGTTAAGTATATGACTCCACCTTTTCAATTACAGCTCCTTCAATCATTATTTCCCTTTCTGTGGCATACTTGTTCATCATTACTTTTGTTTTAGCCATATTCATCTTTAGTCCAAAATCCTTACTAACTGTGCATAACTGATTAAGATTTTCCTCTAATTCTTTGGGATTGTGGCTTCCACAATGTCATCTGCAAATTCTAAATGGTTTAGGTACTCTCCGTTCACACTGACTCCTTTCTGCAACAAGTCTAATCTTCTGAAAGCTTCCTCAAGGGTAGCAGTAAACAGCTTCGGAGATATCGTGTCTTCTTGTCGAACTCCTTTCTCGATTTTAAATTTCCTACTCTCTTTGTCTAGTCTAATAAAGAAGGCAGCATTCTCATATATTTTCTTCAAAATCATAATATGTGGGGTGTCTATGCCTTTGTCTTTCCAGTGCCCGAAACATTGCCTTATGGAGTCAAATGGCCTTTTCATAATCCACAAATGCCAGGCATAATGGTCTTTTATATTCATTTGCTTTCTTCATTAGCCATGATATTACGTGATGGTGATCCATAGTTGAGAATCCTGTCCTAAAGCTACCTTGATATTCTGGTTGATTCTCATCAAGTATTCTTTCTTATTTGTTAGTAATGACCCTTGTGAACAACTTTTAGATGTGGAATAACAAGCTAATTGGTCTATAATTTCCAATTTATTTCCTTTCTTATGTAGCAAAACTATGATTGCATTATTCCACTGATTCGGCGTCACACCTTTTCTAATGCACTTTGTGAAGAGCCTTGCCAGTTTTTGTGTTGTCTCTTCCTCCCAATTTTAACAACTCTACAGTAACTTCAACTTCCCCCGGGGTTTTTTGATTCTTCATTTTCTTCAATGCATGTTCTACCTCATCAGGAAGAATATCGGGTATGTCGTATGTGTTGCTAATTTGCAATCCATCTTCCCCACTGCTGGCATCATTCAATCGCTCCTTGTATAATTCTCTATAGTAGTCTTCTGCTATTTGAATTATGCCTTCTCTGCTGTTTATAAGTACACCATCGCTGTTCTTCAGTTTCAGCATCATTTGTCTTTCTGTATTACTGCTCATGGCTGCTGATTTAAATCCTTTGTTTTCCCTTAATGCTTGTTCTACTTTTCTTTTGTTAAATCTTCTTATGCCCTCTCTGAGTCTCTTTGTAATGGCTTTGCATAACTCAGTATACTCAATTTTTTCCTTGTCAGTGTTTATCTTGCTCTTCATTTTTTGCCCTCGGTTCCTCATAACAAGTGTTTCTTGTTAAGATGAACCGAACATTGGAAATGGTACATTGATAAAGTTCAGTTTATCATAACAAGGATAAACATTGATAAAGCATTTGTTATTTGGTTTTTAGGAGCATTAGCAACTAAGGCCATATTGCTCTGGGATATGCGGTGGTCATTCCCTGACCTTTCCGCATCCTCTGTATTTGGTGGTGACGGGCTCGAACCCCGGTCTAATCAAGAAGCGTGTGCTACGCACTGCTGCTCATTCCCACTTGGCTACGGAGGCGCCGACTGATAAAGGATAAACATGGATAAACTTTATCAATGTTCGGATAAACATTGATAAAGCAAGCAACAATTATGGAATTAATATTAATATAAATAAAACCAAAGTAATGCAAATTGGAAAAAAACATAGAAAACATAAACATCCAAAATCAACAAATAGAACAAGTACAAAAATTTGTATACCTGGGCTCTCTAATAACCAGAAACCTAAGTAATGTTGTTATTGTTATTTGGTTTTTAAGAGCATTAGCAACTAAAGCCATATTGCTCCGGGGATATGTGGTGGTCATTCCCTGACCTTTCCGCATCCTCTGTATTTGGTGGTGACGGGCTCGAACCCCGGTCTAATCAAGAAGCGTGTGCTACGCACTGCTGCTCATTCCCACTTGGCTACGGAGGCGCCGACTGATAAAGGATAAACATGGATAAACTTTATCAATGTTCGGATAAACATTGATAAAGCAAGCAACAATTATGGAATTAATATTAATATAAATAAAACCAAAGTAATGCAAATTGGAAAAAAACATAGAAAACATAAACATCCAAAATCAACAAATAGAACAAGTACAAAAATTTGTATACCTGGGCTCTCTAATAACCAGAAACCTAAGTAATGTTGTTATTGTTATTTGGTTTTTAAGAGCATTAGCAACTAAAGCCATATTGCTCCGGGGATATGTGGTGGTCATTCCCTGACCTTTCCGCATCCTCTGTATTTGGTGGTGACGGGCTTGAACCCCTGTCTTATCAAGAAGCGTGTGCTACGCACTGCTGCTCCTTCCCACCTGGCTATGGAGGTGCCACTCTAGTGATGCTCTCATAATTAGCTTCAATGCACTCAATTGCTACCTACCTTAAGATCATAGGCTATATGCTATCAAACCCAGGAGCCTTATTGGCCCTTAGGCTCGAAAGTTTTTTCATTAAATTAACATGTGAAATTTCAACATCATTAATTACATTGTTTTCAACTTCACTCCCATAATTTCTCATTGTACTAAAGGGTTTTTCTTCTGTAAATATCAATGTTGAGTTCATCTGCAACTTCAAATACTATCCCACATCCATTACACAAGGGTCCGATCTAGTTTGTCTTTCTCTTCTTTGCATATAAATGCAAAGACAAGGTTTTACAAAGAATAGATCTGGCAAATAGAGCCTCTCCTCTGCTCTCTTTGCCAGCGATTTCTCATAATCTGCTTTTCCAGCCTAACCTTTTCTGTAGCACTATTACACATCAATTCATAGATGTTACAGGCTTCAGTACTTTTTATTGCTTTGTATCTTTTCCATGCCATCTTTTTCTGCTCAAGTAATCTGGCGACTTCATTATTCATCCAACTTGGAATCTTCCTCGTGGAGTATTTTTTTTAATGGTATATAAGCATTCAAGGCTTCTGTGATTACTGTTTTAAAGGTATACCGTAATTCAATTGTATTTGCTCTCTGTGAGATATCTATCTAGTTAATAGTAGCATCTTAAGCTGTCGTAATTTCCTTTCCTGAAATTATAACCCATTCCTTTGCCTTTAACTACTGCTACTTCTCTCTTCATCGTCCACCATAGAACTCCGTGATCACTTCATGGTACTGGTTCCTGTACTGTCAGCCCTATTATGTCATCTGGTTCATGGGTGATGATGATGTCTAGAGTATTCTTTTTCCCTAGTACTTTCCATGACATGTTGATACAAATAGCAATCATCTAGCTGATTTAAAAATTTAGTCACCCATGTAGAGTTTCCTTCTCATTTGCTCCAATCAATTAGAGGCAAATTAAAATCACCCATAATAAGACATTCACACCTACTTGCCCATTCCATTTGCATGCAGAGGCTCTCATCATAATCTTTACAATCACCTGGTCTGTAGATTACTCCCACTCTCATTATACCTTTGCATCCAACTATCTTACACCATGCAAAACGTCTGAAGCCGGGAAAGCTTTCATTGCCCACAGGCTGCTTTTGTTAAGAAGTATGACCCCACCACCTCTTCTATCTTCCCTATCCTTCCTAAATACATTATACATACCATACTGAAACTCATCATCTCGGGGTGGGGGGGGCACCACGTTTCTTTAATCCCTATTATGTCAGTGTTACTTGTCCTAACCAAGTTTGAATTCACTCATTTTATTGACCACACTTCTGATGTTACTGTATAAACAATTAAGACTTACTGTTCTCATATAGTTAACTACCCTGACACACCCCTTAGTTATTTGAGCTTGCTTCCCTACCATTAGTTGCCTGCTCATTTGAAACGTTTCTGCCCTCAAAATCTTGCTAATATGTTAATAACAGGGTTGTTAATAACAGTAATGACAGTATGCTGCTGCAACAGGATCTGGAAAAGTTGGGTAGATGGGCTGAGAAGTGGCAACTGAAGTTTAACATTGACAACTGCAAAAGTACTGCATATGGGTAGCAGTAACCTCAGAGAAATCTACCAACTGGGTGGAGTTAAACTCAGGGTAGTGGAGAATGAAAGAGACCTTGTGGTAATTCTGCATTCGGATATGAAGTTTTCTGAGAAGTGCAGAGAGGCTGCCAGAGTAGGTCATAGGGTCTTGTCAATGATATACAAGAATTTTGCGAGCAGGGAAAAAGAGGTGATTATCCCCTTATATAAGGCAATGCTCAGGCCACACCTTGAGTACTGGATACAGGTCTGGAAGCCTCATTTTAGGAAGATGTAGAGTTGCCAGAAAGAGTACAGAGAAGGGCAACAACAAGACCGGTGAAGGGAATAAACAGGTGTTCTGCAAATTGCAGCTTCTGGAGACTAGGCACCTGTGAGGCGATCTCATTGAGGTATGATTCAATAAGGCTTTGAATGGATTGAGCAGACTCAATGCTGAAGGGTTTCTTCCTCTTGCTCAGATTACAAACCTGAGGGGGCACAGATTCAAACTGAGGAAAGACAGTTGTAGAATAGATGTGTGGAAGTTTGCCTTTAGCCAGCAAGTAATTGATTGCTGGAACAAACTTCCAGTTGATACCTTTAATAAATTCAAGGCAGAACTAGACAAATATTTGGAATGAATGGATCAGTAAAATGGGAAGGGTTTTTTTTTTTTTTTTTTTTTTTTTTGTCTGATGCTGTAGAAGCTTGCTTTCTTGCATCATGTGCCTCTACTAATGCTAATGCTCTGTTGCGGTAGGTAACAACCAAGAACTCTTGAGGTACGTGAAAGTGTTACTTTGATCAATATTATCAGAGAAACGTGTATCTATATTATGCTTGTCCCCCCCAAACTAGAAGTTTCCTTGAACCTTTAAGGTATCTTCAATAATGCTGGCAAAAACTCTTATGTCACCGTTGTTTAAATATATCCCGTCACTACAAAACAGATTCTTTCTACTACAAGTGCGGGCCAAGCTGATAGAAATTTTCCCCAAAAGTCTTGCAGAGTCCTTCAAGTCTTGAGTTAATCCACAAAGCTTTCAAGCATATAATCCCTTCTGGGCAGAATTGCAGACACACAGACATTGTGATCTAACCAGCGGCATTTCTTCAGCATGGTCCTATATTTGTCTAACAAATCGTCAGATCGTGTATGCTTAATGTCATTAGTCCCCACATGAATAATAATATTCTCTTTACCCCCCTTAAAATCTGAAAATCTGTTGGTAACATCATTAACAGTTGCTCCAAGCAGACATACTCTGGTTCTAGCCCACCTATCCTTATTACAAAAAATATTTCCCAATTCTCTGACAATGGAGTCTCCTAATAGAACTAAGTCCTTTTAACCAGAGTCGTCTGCACTTGGTTATTTTGTTCTGGGGCCCGAATCAGGAGTGCATCGCTTTGTAGGTTGCTAGAGTCTTGAGTCCCTGATGAGCTCCCAGTTACATTATTCTTGAGGGCAACCACCCATTTTTTTTTCAGTGACTCATTGTTCGAGCATTGCAATAAATTTTAACTTAAGATTGGTGCACTCCTCCAAGTGAATTAGGATTATCCAATGGGTCGACCTTGGAATACATGCCACAGGTTCTGAAAAGGATAAAATCGTGACTCACCAGGAAACCAGCATCAGCCATTTCCGTATGAGTCGTGGTCCCGTCTGACAAAATGTTCAAGGCAGATCTTGTAATAACCATTGTAAAATTTACTAATTATTAATAAAAGAAACTTTCAAAATATTATATTTATAATATTAACAATATTAAAAAAAACCAAACTATTACAGGAAAAAAACTTATCAAAATAAACTTGATAACATACTAGATAACCTTTGAAATCCTGCTCTACTTCCCTAATCCTACTCTAATCCCCTCTTATCTATACTTTGCTGTTACTATAAAGAGCTCCAATAGGCATGTCTGCTCGCCATGAATGCCAAAAATGCATACAGTTTTTATATGCTTCAACTAATCTATATATGGTAATTTGTTGGTGTTGTACCGTTTGGTTATTTGGCTGCCTGCGCTCTCTCTCTCTCTCATTACCTGTGACAGCAGGGTGCCCTGGAATCTAGCAAAACCTCACTGAATGATTTTTATTCTGCAAGTGGTTTAAAAAAGTAAAGTATTTATTTTATGATAAGGGTTGTGATATTGAAAATTTATCGTCCGATGCAGACAACTGCACTCATGGAATCAGTGTATAATAATACACTGCTAACATTGTGGAAAGTGTTAATATTTTCTAAGGCAATTTTTGCATATAATTCTGCAGCATAATTGCTACATTCAACTGATAGTGAAATGGAGACTGTAAAAGAAGAAAAGACAGCAGCACCAGCAGCAGAGTGTTTTTAAACAATGGCCTATATATAGTTAACACTTTCATCTGCCAAGGATTTCTTTCCCAATTGTTGATAATAGGTATCACGGTAAGGGAGACTCACAGACCAAGTACATCAGTCGCTTGAAAGTTTTTTAGTCTAATACCAGTAGGTCTATTTCAGTCAGTTAGCTGCTATAGAATGCTGTCCATTCTTGGGTTAAAAGTAACAGTAGAACGGGATGGGCTGGAAGGTTTTGAAGTTTGGCTGCATAATTGAGGAGCAGCATTTTCCTTCTAAGGTGAAGTGGCGGCTCATATGCCTCTACATAAAGACTCTGGACAGGGAACATTCTAAATTCCCCTGGAGCAATGCAAAGGGCACTGTGTTGAACAGTGTTAAGTCTGGCCAGAGTGCTTTTTGATGCAGAGTCAGACAACAGCGCCACAATCTAGACATGATATAGATGTAAAAAAATATCTGTTAGCATCCCACATCACGGCAAAAATGGACCTGAGCATGTGAAGTTTCTTCACACAGTTTGATAAGTTATACGTGAAACAAAATTGAGTTTGGTGTCCAACATTAAACTTAGGAAATGAAGATTACTGGTGAATGGGATCAGATGGTTCTTTAACCCGATTTCCGATTCTAGATGCAGCTTGCATTTTTGCAGAAGTGAACTGCAATTGTTTTTTTTTTTGTTCTGATAAACGACATCCATTCTGCAGTGTCCACATCTCTAACTTACTGATGGAACGTCGTAGTTGCCTTTCAATGGTACGAATATTTTGTTGTTGTTATTTGGTTTTTAGGAGCATTAGCAACTAAGGCCATATTGCTCATATGCCCAAGACCATTTTAGTTCTTTAGTTTTGATAAGAATGTCCTTTACTTGAGTTTGCTGCCTAATCCATGTGTTTCTCTTCTTATCTAACAGTCTGATTACCAATATAATTCATTCCATTCTTTGCTGTGTAGTTCTCAGCTTCTCTTCCATTCTTTTGTTGAGTGCACGTTTCACTTCAACAAGTCATCGTGGGGAGTATACATTGGTTCATTATTTTGGGATATTGCTCCTCAGTATGTGACTATATTTCCTGAATGCTATCCTTCCAAAATTTATTCTTCTCTTGACTTCCAGTCATTTATCACATTTATCCACAAATGCCAGGCATAATATTACAGCTAATGACTTGTCCCAGATAAGTATATGAATCCACCTTTTCAACTACTGCTCCTTCAATGAGGGGAGTATACATTGGTTCATTATTTTGGGATATTGCTCCTCAGTATGTGACTATATTTCCTGAATGCTATCCTTCCAAAATTTATTCTTCTCTTGACTTCCAGTCATTTATCACATTTATCCACAAATGCCAGGCATAATATTACAGCTAATGACTTGTCCCAGATAAGTATATGAATCCACCTTTTCAACTACTGCTCCTTCAATGATTATATCCCTTTCTGTGGCCTAATTGTTCATCATTACTTTTGTTTTAGCCATATTCATCTTTAGTCCAAAATCCTTACTAACTGTGCATAACTGATTGAGATTTTCCTCTAATTCTTTGGGATCATGGCTTATGACCACAATGTCATTTGCAAATCGTAAATGGTTTAGGTACTCTCCATTCACATTGACTCCTTTCTGTGACCAGTCTAATCTTCTGAAAGCTTCCTCAAGGGCATCAGTAAACAACTTCGGAGATATTGTGTCTCCTTGTCAAACTCCTTTCTCAATTTTAAATTTGCTACTGTCTTTGTCTAGTCTAATAAAGGAGGTAGAGTTCTCATATATTTTCTTCAAAATCATAATATATGGGGTATCCATGTGCCGAAAACATTGCCTTATGCTGTATGGAGTCAAATGCCTTTTCATAATCCACTAATGCCAGGCATAATAGTTTTTTATATTCATTTGCTTTCTCCATTAGTTGTGATATTACATGAAGGTGATCCATAGTTGAGAACCCTGTCCTAAAGCTACCTTGATCTTTTGGTTGATTCTCATCAAGTATCCTTTCTAATCTGTTAGTAATGACCCTTGTGAACAACTTTTAGATGTGGAATAACAAGCTAATTGGTCTATAATTTCCAATTTATTTCCTTTCTTATGTAGCAAAACTATGATTGCATTATTCCACTCCTTAGGTGTCACACTTTTCTAATGCATTTTGTGAAGAGTCTTGCCAGTTTTTGTGTCATGTCTCTTCCTCCCAATTTCAACAACTTTGCAGTAACTTCATCTTCCCCCTGGGCTTTCTGATTCTTCATTTTCCTCAACACACGTTCTACCTCATCAGAAAGAATATCGAGTGTGTCGTATGTGTAAATCCATCTTCTCCACTGCTGGCATCAGTGGAGAAGATGTATGTATAACGCTCCTTGTATAATTTTCCTATAGCAGTGGCATGCAATCTTATTTCGCTCGTGACTCGCTTTATTAAATTCATTAAAGAGGCTTCCGGAGTCAGGAATTCGATAAAAATTAATTTTTGATGCAACTAACCACTGACTCAAAACTGCATATATAACTTTATTTACAATAAAACACTATAAAATAAAATAAATTCTTGAAAACTGCATTATAATATAATTAAAGCAAAAACTAAAATAGAGTAAAATAAAAGAAAAGTGTATATTACGATAATATGAAATCACTGATTAAAAATTTTAAATTTAAAGACTGAGATCACTTAACACCACTATACAATAGCTTTCAGCAGCAACAGCTGCCTTCATCAGCTGAGATGGTTACGGGTTATCCATAATATATATATATATATATATATATATATATATACACACACACACACACACACCTACCTATAATTATACATATATTTGAATAACATTTAAATATAGTTGCAAATGGAATCTTTCATAATAAAAATAAAACGTGTACAGCATACATATGAAAGACTGTTTCCAACTATATTTAAACGTTAATTATTCAAATTTAAACATATAATTATTCAATTCTATGTATAATTATATCACATGATAGTAGTGGGCGAATTGCTAAGCTGCACCTGTGCTGCCATCCATAGTTCATTATTCGTCTATATAAACTGGTTAAGATTACTTTCGTCAGTTGTGTGACTTTGCACTGGAGTGCTCGTAGCTGTTCTATTTTTTAATTCTCTCTGCATCAGGACCACCGCTGTTCAAATCTTCTGCATTGGTGGTTTGATCTGAGTATCGGGTGGCAGACTGATCTTTCGATCGATTCTCCTTTGCGGCAATTTGTCTAGCGTTCGAAACGCAACGATTCCCTGACCATTATTGGCCTTGTGGTCCTCTGTGGAGATGGGGCATAATGGTCAGTCTATTTTTGGTTTATTTTGGTTTTGTTTTATTGTAGTGGTTTACATCTCTGTTGGTGATATTTCACAAATTTGGACCTGGTGCCCGTCAGAGGGGGCACCGTTAAATTTCTATTTAATTGGCTTTTAAAACTCAATGAATTATTATTCGTACATTTAGATTTTCTAAATTATTTTAAGGAGTTTCTGCTGCAATATTTTTTGTTGTGGTTAAGTTTCTGGAGTTTTGATTTCATTTCAAAACAGATTTAATTTCGAATTTTTTCGCTCTTGTCTTGCCATACTGCTGGCATTATTTTATTTTTATCCTTATTCTAATTTATTTGTATGGTTATATATACCTACATATATCCCAGCAGGTCCATGACATCCACTAAGACACATGTCCACTAACTTCCCTTACACGGGAACTGGAAATGACTCGGGTCATATCGCTCATCCCTACCTAAAATGAGGGACTCAAAAAGTGGATGAATGCGGCAGCCCTTATCCCGATTAATACTATAGTTCTGGACAAACTTATCCGTAAACATTCTAGCCACTTCCGGTTCCAGAAACCACTAGTTCTGTCAACAATCAATGCTCCATTGTGTGATCGCCTAAGTGAACATGATAGAGCCATCAAGACGGCTAATTATGGAAGCTCAGCCATAGCCGAACATGCTCGGGAAACAGGTCACGATATTTCAGCCAGAGGAACGCTTTGCTTCTCCCACATAACAGAAAGAAAGAGACGAATGATGAAATCCAGCTTAGGACCCTGGGTGTGCCAAGGATCCTGAGCTGGATATCATCATTCTTTTCTTGGTGATTCCTTTCTACATCTCTCTCTCTCTCTCTCTCTCTCTCTCTCTCTCTCTCTCTCTCTCTCTCTCTCTCTCTCTCGGTAACTCAGGAATTTTTTTTGGCTGGTGAAGCATAAGCCTCAGGCTTCCTTGCACCATAGGGCTAATAATAAAAATATTAATAAAACTCCAGAAACTTAACCACAACAGAATACAGCAAAAACAACAAATCAAATTCTTATCCTTAAATTAAGATTACAAAACAATAAAAAATGAACAATTACAAAACAAAACAATTAATGAGAAGGATGAGTTTGGATAACTGATAACATTTGGTCCATATTTGTACACAATATTTGAAATTGCTAATCTCATGTCATCTTCTGGATCAATGGGCACCTCCGTAGCCAGGTGGGCAGGAGCAGCAGTGCATAGCACACGCTTCTTGATTAGTCCAGGGTTCGAGCCCATGACCACCAAATATGGAGGATGCAGAAAGGTCAGGGAATGACCATGACCACTGCATATCCCCGGAGCAATATGGCCTTAGTTGCTAATGCTCCTAAAAATAAATAAATAAAATTAAAAAATAAAAAATAAATAAATCTGGAACGATGTTTTGCTTTTATAGCTGTTAATTTTGAGAAATAAACCTCACATAAATACGTAAACACTCATCTCGAAGAGAAAGCCAAAACTTTTCACAAGTTGTAGTCTAGAAACGAGCACGTAATGCTTCTTCAGACGACAGGTCGATAAGATCTTCCTTTTTGCTGAATGGCAATTTCAGGAAATGAAGAAATTACAAAAGCAAAGGGATGATGAATCCAATACAACTTTTTTTTTCTGGAGATACATTAAATTTGGAAAAATTCTTAATTAGCATTGTTAGTGATAGGAGATATCATTGCCTCCAAATTGTAAAATGTCAATAATACCGCTGTTAACAAAATCAGAAAACGTGGGAACACTTCAGTATTATTATGATCAAATTCAGTTTTCCAAAGTTCAAGTTTATTTTTGAAAGCTTCTGAGTATTAATATATTTGTTCCCTGTCTTTGAACACTTAAATTTAAATCATTAAGTTTTTCAAATATATCAACAAGGTAGCTAAGTTTCCCAAGCCATTTTTAAATTGTAAACAAATGAGCAAGGTTCTGATCTGTATCTGATAAAAACAATAAAACTTCATGTTTGAGGCCAAAAAGACATCGCAACTTTACTACTGGACAACTACCCCACATAAATAAATCTGGATCAATTCTGGACTGATTTTTTGCTTTGAGAGCTGATAATTTTGAGAAACAAACTTCACATAAATACGTAGATACTCATCTCCAAGAGAAAGCTAAAATTTTTCACAAGTTGTATTTCACAAGTGTTTCATAAGTGGATCCTATTTCTTTACAAAGTATAGTGAAAAGTCCGCTATTTAAGCTTCTACTTTTAATAAAGTTGATCACACTTGCTGCATCTTACAAAATTTGTGCAAATTAGTTTGCATTTCCTTCACTACTAATACTTCCCTATGTATGATTAAAAACTATATTTGGAGCAATTTCCTTTACTTTGCCTTTTAAACCTTTATTTTCTCCTATTAATGCCGCCATCAGTACAAATCGCAAAACAGTTGTTCCACATTAGATTATCTGTTTGAAAGAAAATATTTATAACATCAAAAATCTTCTGGCCTGTCATTCTTCCTTCCAAAGCTTTGCAAAATAGAAAATCCTCCAAAATATCCCCTTCGTAGCATTATCCAACATATACAGTAAGTCCAGCAAGGTTTGAAATATCTTTGGATTCATCTAACTGCATTGCAAAAATTGGACTTTCTCTCAATCGATTTAATAAATAGAATTATGTTGTCCGACAACGGTAATAAGCCGCGAGACTGTCTCTGGACAGAGGAATGGTTCTTAAATCATTGAAGTACTTTTTTCCATACATAATTGAAATAATTTTTATTGCAGCAAGGAGAATGCACCAAATTACGAAGCAGAATAAAATATGCATGCAACACACTCGCGATGTACTTTACTGCTACCGTACATTCGCTCCTCTGGCCTTTAGGCAAGACAGTACAGGCAAGTTGAGAATTTGTGCTGTAGGAAGCATGAATTAAGAGCTAAAGGGACTACCATAAAAGATTAAGAACTGAGAAATATTAATACATACTGAGAAGTTGCACTAGTCAGCTGCTTTTTGTGTGTCCATAGCCAGTGAGCAAATTAAGGCATATTCCAGTTGTGGTAGGCAGAAGGGTTCATTCGTATCTCAGACTTAGTTTGAGTAGCAAGGCCTGTACACCAACAGTATTGAAAAAGTAATTTTAACAACAAGTTTTTAGCTTTTATGTACACAAAAAATAAATTAAATAAATTTATTTTAAAATTTCCGCAACTCCTTTAATTTATCACGCGATCCCTCTGAGGGTTGCACCCCACAGTTTGCGCACCACTGCTCTATAATAGTCTTCTGATATTTATAAGTACACCATCGCTATTCTTCAGTTTCACTATCAGTCTTTCTGTATTACTGCTCATGGCTGCTGATTTAAGTCCTGTTTTCCCTTAATGCTTGTTCTACTTTTCTTGTGTTAAATCTTCTTATGTCCTCTCTGAGTCTCTTTCTAATGGCTTTGCATAACTCAATATACTCTAATTTTCTCCTTGTCAGTGTTTATCTTACTCTTCATTTGTTGTATTCGGTTCATCATGACAAGTGTTTCTTGACTAATTTTTTATTCTTTGGATTTCATTTTACCTATAGGTTTCTTGGGCTTTCTCACTTTCAGAAAGTTGCAATATTCCTTGTCGATATCTTGGTCCTGAGCAGTCTGCAGAAGCTCAAACTTGTTCTTAAGTTCCAGTACATGCTGTTTTTTTCTCCTCTTCTGTTATCTCAAAGACCTTCGTATTATTTACTCGAGTCAGTTTTTTTCCTTTCTTTTCTTACATCTATATCAAGTGTGCATCTTACCATTCTGTGATCACTTCCAACATTTATCTTGTTCAGGACAGTTACATCTTTCACGATATATCTTCTGTTAGTGAGGATGAAGTCGATTTCATAGTTGTTAATCGTTTGGGCTCTTCCACGTACACTTTCTGTTCACCCTTTTCTTGAAAAAAGTAGTGTTCATTACTGACAGTCCTCAAGATTCTACCAGTTAAATTTTATAAAAAATACTCCAGAAGGAATAAGATGAACCACAACTTATCCATAAAGTCTTTTTTCATTATTATTCATTTATCTTTTAAAAAATGGGTATATATAGTATATCATCAAAATTAAAAATTATACCTTTTAGAAGAGATTCACCTTGTCCAATTTTGGAAATTGCATTCTAAAAATAGAAAAATATATGCATATATATATATATATATATATATATATAGTTATAAAAATAAAATAAAGTTGAGTAAAGCATAGACACTGTGCATTACATTTCAGGTGTGTTCAATTATTTTTCTTTTAATTAATACAAGTGAAAAGTAACTAATTAGACTGTTACCAATTAATTAATAATTAACAATATAAAAGAGATCAATAATTCTTTTCACTCCAAGGCATGTACCTCACAATGTAATATACAATCAACTTTACTTATTTCCTCCTGAAATTTAAATTGATACTTTCATTGTACAGTGCTGAAATCAATATTTTTTTTTTCCAATCAGCGAAATGAAACAAATGTAATGTTTTTCAGCTACAATATATACGAAAACACTTAGTGTTAAATTATGTAAAAAAAAAAATAATTTCCAGATTTCTGTGTCTAATTTTAATGAAATTTGGGAAGGCATAACAAATCTTTCTAAAAGACCCAAATATAAAATTTCATGGAAAATAAAAGGAAGTACAGAAATTATGAAGATAACAGGTGCTTGACATATACACAAACATACCTAAAAAAAACATACATAAAACAAAGATAAAATCAAAACAGTAAACATTATGATGGAAACTTTCTTCTATATAGATGGCAAGAGGGAGAGCGATAATGTGAAGTGTATATATTGACTAGTGGCCACAGGAGTTCCCCACAAGTCTAGGATGCATACAGTACTCTGTAAAGACCTGTGTGTGTGTGTGTGTGCATGGGTGGGTGCATGCACAACATGCTAACGTCAAACATTGTTTCTAGAGGGATGGGATACTTGTTATTTGGTTTTTAGGAGCATTAGCAACTAAGGCCATATTGCTCCGGGATATGCGGTGGTCATTCCCTGACCTTTCCACATCCTCAGTATTTGGTGGTGACGGGCTCGAACCCCGGTCTGATCAAGAAGCGCGTGCTACGCACTGCTGCTCCTTCCCAACTGGCTACGGAGGCACCAGGGGGATGGGATACAATTAAATAGAAAGGGTGCAAGAATATTTGCTGATGCTATCGAGGCAGTGTAAGGTGGGGTCGGAAAACTGCTAGCTTGGGGGAATTCACAGACTAAAAGATTAAAAGTAGCCCCAGGCAGATGTGAAAGTGATTTTTGCACTGCTTCTACTGGAATGAGCAGCAGCCTGTAAAGTGAGGCGTTGGGGATATCAAGGACTGCTGAGAGTCATCATGGACCAAGTAACTACATGGTTTGTGTTAAAGTAAAGGTAAGAACAGGTAACTAAGAGTAAAAACAGGTGCATATATACTTGCAGGTACACCAATGCTAGGAGTATAGTAAATAAATTTAATGAATTTGAGGTGCTGGTGAAGACATAAAGACATATATTGTTTGGATATCAGAGACGCAGTGCCACACAGAGATAAGAAATTCAGAACTGGAATTTGGGGAGTACAATATGTACAGAAAAGAGAGACAGGATAGAAGGGGAGGAGGGGGTGATGCTGTTAGTTAAGAAACAAAATCTAAGGAAGTGCATCCAGTTGACATGGGTGGACAGTGCAGTGTTGAGTCAGTTTACTGTGATATACGCTGGGGAAAGCAAAGTTGAGAGTAGGAGTGTGTTATGGGTCTAATGACTCTGATGAGTACAACAAGCAACTGTACAGAGAAATAGAGTGAGCCAGTAAATCAGATCGTCTTCTAATGAAGGATTTTAACTTCCCAGATAAAGACTGGAACTTGTATATTGGTCACTTGCACACTAGCAAGACTTTTGTGGATTTATTGGATGACTGTTTTCTACAGCAGCATGTTCGAGAGGCAACTAGAGGAAATAATATTCTTATTATCAGCAGTGATTATTCATGCATAAGAATCTGCAGATAAAGGAACCACAAAGTGGCAGTGATCACAATGTACTGCTGTGGGATTTACTCAATGATGTAACTACCATCAGGGGTAAAGGGAAGGGTTTTTCTTTTGTAAAGATGACTACAGTGGTCTCAGAGATTTTTAAAATTCTATGCAATGGGACGTCCACTACCCAGCAAGCAATAAATGTGCTCGGGAGTGAGCCACTACGGCTACCCAGACGCTACACCCGCATCACCAACAGCCTGAATCCTGTCCCTCAGACCATGAGGCTAGGAGCATGGCATTGACATGGGTGACCCTCGCAGGCAAACCCACTAGGCAATTGATCCTGGCTGAGCTATCCAGGAACACCAGTCTTGTCGAAGCAAGGGCCAAAATGGTGTGTTGAAGCTGGGCTCCCTCAACCACCAGGATCCCCCCCTTTCCATATTTCCATGGGTCAAAGTGCATGGCAAACAAACCAGATTCCTATGCTATTAGCCTGTAATCTAGATTGTGGGCACTGGATCCCAATGATGCTAATCTGGAAGCACAGTAGCATCATAATGGAAGGTCCTCTCACCATTTACAGGTGCCTACCATAACACAAAATCTTTGTGTTATGGTATGTCAAGCATTGAAAATAATAGGGCTTATGAGAAAAAGAGGGATAGGGGCAGAGCACTCAAAAAAAATGTTCAGTCTAGTAAGTAAAACACTAAAAAAAAAAAGTTATAAACTCAATAAAATTGCTAACACAGGTTTAAACATCTTAAATTTCTAATAAATAAATAAATATTACAGTAAATATAGCACTATAATACATATATACATACTAATACAAATATACATACATACTAATATACATTTGTATATACATACTAATTTATATTACTGTTCACTGGTTTTTTTTTTATTGTAAAATTTAAAATGGTAAAAAAAAAGATAAGCAATCAATAACAACGAACATGGCATGCACAAATTGCACAAGTGCGATATGGAGTAACAAGTTTACGAAGCTTAAAAGATAGGAATGAAGAGAAAATTCTGAAAATTTATTTATGTTTTTTATATGATTGAAGATTTCATGGAAAGGAAAACACATTTAACTATAATAATGTAAAAACCCACAGAATTCCAGCTATTGGCATTATCCCAAATGCAATAAGATCAAGTTGACTATCTGTTTATAATTAGATTGCACTAACAGAAAAGCCCAATAACCCAGGAACTGCAAATTGTTTTTATTGTTTTATAGTAGTGACCTCCAAAAACGTGCTCCTCCACTCATGCTATCCCACCTCACAAAATTTCTGTTCGAACAGAAAAATGTGAGCTCCCAAAAACATAAGTGGGCCTACAATATCACCTGTTATCTTATTAATACAGCGAATTACAACAGTGTGTCTCCGACCACTACAACTGCAGTAAATGGGAAATATAGTTCTCTCACACATTTGATATTTGATATTTTTTAGGCTTCGTAAACTTGTACGTATTGCTGCACAGCTCACTACATTCAGCTTGGTGCCAGGTTTTGCGTTCACCTGGTGTTACTCGCAGATGAAATTGTGCATGAGCCAACATGAAAATCGCATTATGCTTGCATTGTTCCCTAATATATCAGTCGAACTGGTGCAAATTCACATTGTTAAAATGCGTGTTATAGTAGAACTGACTGTAATGCCAAACAACACAAGGCTGAGAATGGCCATTAGAGTGAGGCTCATCAAAGAAACCACCATGTTGTGAACACTGACCACTAGCATTGACTATGTACTACGAAGGTTGTGGGCATCTCCGTAGCCAGGTGGGCAGGAGCAGCAATGCATAGCACACGCTTCATGATTAGACCGGGGTTTGAGACCGTGCCCACCAAATACGGAGGATGCGGAAAAGCCAGGGAATGACCACCGCATATCCCCGGAGAAATATGGCCTTAGCTGCTAATGCTCCTAAAAACCAAATAACAATAACAACGAAGGTTGTCTTATGAAGAAAAGATTGAAAGTGTTGGGTGTATGGTTAAGATTCTGTGGTATTCTGGTAGGTAAATGAGCAAGCTTTTTTAGGTTATTACTAACAACAAAAGTCTCAGCATCTCAGTGCCAGCTGGGTCTGTATAACTATAAAACTGAAGCCAGCTGGAATTGTGAGCATTAAAATCACCAAGGAAAGTTATTTTACTGTTAGGAAAGGCAACAGTGAGAAGAAAGTTGAGAAAGGAAGTCAAAGAGTTTCAAGTAATTAACAGATTTGGGAGAATGATGGAGGCAAAAGATGAATTTGACAGACTTTAAACCAGAGGAGATTCCAGATGGAGAAGTCTCTGAACAGGTGCCATCTTTGAGGCAAAAGAAATCTAGAGTGAATAATTATCTACAATAAAATATTCTATAAATATACAAATAATCTACAGTAAATATATAAAAAAGTAGTATCAGTGACATTTTCACAGAAATCAGCCTAGCATTTGCAATGAAAATTATATAAAATAAGGGAGGAAAATATTTGTATTTCACCTGATTAGGGCTACTGCACACTGGACACACATATGGTGCTGGTTCTTTTTGTTGCATAATTCTTGGATCACAGTCTACATGGATGAATCTAAGTGAGAAAAGCATATAAACCAGTGCTACCTTGTATATATATTATATATTTATTAACATTATCACTATTCCACAAATAATGTAACCAATGACCTAAAAATTAAAACAAAGTTACTAAAGAACAGTTTAAACACAGGGATATTAATTTAAAGAATTTTTATTAAACATAGTAAACACAAACAAACATCCAATTCAGATGTTTTTATCAAGTCTAGTCAACATAGTAGTTTTTGCCTTAATCATGGTCTTAAATGGGACACTTTCTCTGTAGGTAATATCCATCACAAAATGAGTATCTGTTTCTAGTACGTAAATGAACAATTAAAGGAATTATTACTTTAATAAATGAGCAACTGTAGTGTCTTATCAAAACTGTGTTATGATAATACACTTTAAAAACAGCTCTAAAAGCATTAAAAATACATCATATAAAATCTGCAACTTTTGAAAAAAATACATTTTCTCTATCAACAGAATTTCTGAGCACATCACAGCAATCACTCAAGATATCGGAATAACTCTAACGCAAATCCACAACATAGGATGTCCAATAAAATTAAGATATTCATCTTAATAAATATCCCTATACTTCTGTAAATAAGAAATAGCTTCAGATTCAAGAGGTGCCAGCACCTATCCTATCTAAGAATCACTGACTCAAAGAAGAAATGAATGGAAAGGTCTTCATCCCGATTAAAGTTAAATTTAAATAGAGTCCGCAAAGCCTCAAACCACTTTTAGGCAAAATTTGCGAGACCCTCCTATAATGGTAGCATCGATGGAAGGAAATTTGGTGCCCTCCTTCCAAAAGTGCTAAGCTATAGCAGACTGGCATAATCCATCTCTTTTACCACAAGAACATGTTCCCCCCAAATGAGCCTTGATTTCCATATGCTGTGGAATCAAGGCTCACTCACACACACATGCACGCCATACAATGTACACAGAAATTGTTGCCAATTTAATGTTAGGGATTATAAAATTGGTCTTCCTTAAATAAACTTGAATCCAGACTCAGAATACCTGGAATTTTCTCTGATAAGGTCTCTGATAAATGATTCCTAGCTGCTACCTGAAAGCATTCTTTTTCTTGGGAATTTTTAGTTGGGAATTCTTGTTCTTGGGAATTTATACTAGTTAATCAAGCAATAGTGTACCATTTCATACAGTTTTGCTATGAATTCTGTATGTAAAACTTAGTGTCCAGAGGTCAATCTGCAAATTGAATGGAATGAAACAACCTGAACAACACATGTGGAATCCTACTTTCTCAGACTGAGCTCACGAAAAGGAGTAGAAATTTTCTAAATATTAACTATACCTCCAACTAAAGCCCTTTAACAGTGATGGCAAGTCACCTGACAGTGACCTTCAAAAATAATTACCCCGCATTAACAATTAATATGTATCCACGGCATACCTGTGAAGTGTTTCATTCCTGTGACCACAGCATACCGTGATCACAGGAATGAAAATTCATTTTCATTCCTGTGATCACGGCATACGGTCAAAAAAACATTGTCAGCTTCAGGAAGGAAAATCATTTTGAATATTTTCGTTAGATTCTTTTTAACTGCGTTAAATTGATTTTTAATTGTTTTAAATTGATTTGAATTGTGTTAAATGGGTTTATAATTATTTATATTTTACTCTAATGTAACGGTAAGTTGTTGACTTTTTCATTTTTGGAGAATATTATACGGAAGTGTTCTACATACTATTAGAATCAGCATTAGTAGAGGCATATGATGCAAGAAAGCAAGCTTATGCACCATCAGTCAAAAAAAAAAAAAAAAAACCCTTCCACTTCACCCCTCCTTCAAACAGGCCTCTGAGGTTGGGTATGTTCATATTGTAGTTTTAAATGTTTTTCACCAACCTTATGTAGAAATAAAACACAAAGAAAACGAAAACTGGAATCTTGATAACTGTGTATTTATAATAAATTATATTTGTCTGTATTTACAATAAATTAGATTTAACTTTACAACTAAAATATATGAAATATACGTATAAAATATACATTAAAATATACTGGGTTAAGAACGATAAAATACATTAAAATATACTAAATTAAAATCGATAAAACTAAAGCTTTCGAAGGCTCCTGCCTTCTTCTTCAGCGGTATTTTCTTTGTTCTGCGGTGCGTCTTTAAATACCAGCAGGTTCACGGTACTCATCACGTATTTCATTCCCACGTGTTCCGTTCTCTTGTGTTATGGAATCGGAAGTGGCTCG
The DNA here is from genome assembly GCF_048544385.1 of Mastigoproctus giganteus. Classification (NCBI taxonomy): domain Eukaryota; kingdom Metazoa; phylum Arthropoda; class Arachnida; order Uropygi; family Thelyphonidae; genus Mastigoproctus; species Mastigoproctus giganteus. The sequence goes on along the minus strand of NC_143583.1, from coordinate 51,180,042 downwards.
AGAGTGGGTCATGTGGAACAGTTCATCCCTTCTGAGGATAGTAGCCTCAAAGAGGGGATGGATCCGCATTCCTCTATCTCTATTAATGTTCACTGTGGAACAGATCCACAAACTCTCAAGCCACTTGCGGTCCCAGAACTTATTCGCCCGATCGGTGATGATAGCCTCGTCTGGGGAGATGTGGTGTTGCTTCTCCCAAAAATGCTCGGCCACAGCGGACTTACCATAGTCCGCACTTCTTATTGCCTTAGTGTGCGATTTTAATTTAGTATATTTTAATGTATTTTATTGTTCTTAACCCAGTATATTTTAATGTATATTTTACATGTATATTTCATATATTTTAGTTGTAAAGTTAAATATAATTTATTGTAAATACAGACAAATATAATTTATTATAAATACACAGTTATCAAGATTCCAGTTTTCGTTTTCTTTGTGTTTTATTTCTACATAAGGTTGGTGAAAAACATTTAAAAACTACAATACTTCACCCCTCCGTTCGTTCGAAATACCTGTCCAGCTGAACCTTAAATTTATTTAGGCTATCAACTTCCACAACAAAGGATGCAAGTCTGTTCCACCAACCAACTACCCGCTGGCTAAAGGTAAATTTCCACACATCCATCCTACATCTGTCTTTCCTCAATTTGAATTTCTGCCTTCTCAGGTGATTATTCTGAGCAAGAGACAGTATCCCATCAGCATTGAGCATGCTCAAACCATTCAAGGCTTTGTACACCTCTATCAGATCACCTCGCCAGTGCCTAGTCTCCAGACACTGTAATTTGCAAAATTTAAGCCTTTCTTCGTAAAAGCAACCCTTCGTTCCGTTCACTAATCTTGTTGCCTTTCTCTGTACTCGTTCCAGCAGCTCTACATCCTTCTTGAAATGAGGCCTCCAGACCTGTATACAGTACTCAAGGTGCAGCCTGACCATTGCCTTATACAAGGGAATAATCACCTCCCTATCCCTGCTAGAAAAATTCCTGTATATCATTGATAAGACACCATGAGCTACTCTTGCAGCCCGTCTGCACTGCTCAGAGAACTTCATATCTGCCTGCACAACCACCCCCAGGTCCTTTTCATTCTATACCACTGTCAGTGTAGAACCACAGATTGATACATTGCTCTGGGGGTTTCTGTTTTCCATATGTAGTAATTAAATTTGTCAATGTTAAACTTCATTTGGCACCACTCAGTCCATCTGCTCAACCTTTCCAGATCCTGTTGCAGCAGCATAGCGTCAGTAGCGTCCTTAACAAACCTGCCAACTTTGTATCGTCTGCAAACTTGGACATTAAGCTTGATATACCATCATCAATATTATTTATAAATACAGAAAACAACAATGGACCCAACACTGAACCCTGAAGCACTCCACTAATAACATTAGTCCACGATGAGCAGTGTCCATTGATTACCACTCTCTGCCTTCTCCCCCTCAACCACCCCTTTATCCATAGCAGCAACTTGCCTCCAATGTCACACTGCTCCAATTTGTGTAGCAGTCTTACATGTGCAACAGTATCAAAAGCCTTTCTAAGATCAAAGTATATAATATCAAAGCTATTCCCTGCATCCAGTTCTTTTGTGACTGCATCATAGTACCCAATCAAATTGGTCAGGCAAGACTTCCCCTTAACAAAACCATGCTGTGTCCGAGCTGTAAGTGAAGTCTTGTCTAGATGATCCTGCAATGCTTCTTTAACCAGTGCTTCCATTAATTTTCCTGGAACAGAAGTTAAACTCACAGGTCTATAATTACTTGAGTCAGCCTTTGATCCTCCTTTGATCCGAAACCGAGAACAAGGGTAGCCTGTGCGGACGTACATTTTTACCAATCCTGGAACAGAGAAGTTTTTTCTGATTTATTTTCTGTTTTATTAGCTTAAATTGGCATATTAACTAATTTTCTAGAGTAGTTTTATATTCTTATTTACGATACTTAGATTAAAGTAACTTAGATCGAGATTTTGAAGGTATTACTTAGTATTGGAAAGGGTATCAAATCCACGTGTTTACCATTCGTAAATAGCCGCCATTGCTACGAGATACAAAATATCTCGAAATAGATAGCATAAGCATAATATAGTATAGTATAGTATAGTACATAATATTGTAAATTAATCAGATAATTAATCTTGTTGAACTTCATTGTCAATTAAATTGTACTTTTAACTATACATATAACGACTTGGGTTACGTAACATAAATAATTAGTAAAAAATAAATAATTAATACTTAACTTGATACGGAAGTTATATAAAGGGATTTCGTAGATAACACTCGATACTGAAACATAAATATTGAGTTATAACTGTGTTGAGATATAAGTTAAGGGTTTTAATTTTGTACTGAAATTGAAATTTTATTGAAATTAAAACGAAATCATGACTCTTGACCAGAGCAGCAAAGCAAAAGGCTCAAGCTAATGGGAGTGCTGTGGCTCAGGGGAGAACTGAGGGGGGGGCAGTTGCCCTCTGAATCACAGCCCATTAAAATGCACTAATTGCTTGATGTTTGTGGAGCAGTCGGGTGTGGGACATGATACTGCCATGGGGGTTGTCTTTGTGCATGCGTGATGCAAGAAGTGTAAGGAAATCAGGTGACAACTCAGTATTGTTATGGGCCTATATGGAGCTTGAAGGACAGGGTGGATGCCCTCAAAGCATTAAAAGTGAGGGGCCCATCAAGCTCTCAGCTGCCCACACCAATGCCAGAGCTTGCACTTGGTCATTGCGCAACACAGCAGCAGCCCCCAAGGCAGAATGTGCTGGTCCCAAAGGAACTAGTAGTTCTTGGAGACTCTATTGTCAGGGAAACGGGAAACATGCTTTGTAAAAAGGATAGATGGAACAGGACCAGGGCATGTCTGCCAGGGGCAAAGGTTGATGACGTTGTAGAGTGGATATCATCTTTTAAGGGCACAAAAGGTGATATAGTTGTACACGTTGGCACTAATGATATTAAGAGTAGGAGACCAGCGGAATTACTTAACAAGTACAGGTCACTGTTGAAAAAAAGCTGTGAATTAGGGTTGAATTTGAAGGTGTCTGCAATTCTGCCCAGACACAATAGGAGGGAGTATATGATGAGAGCCCTGTCGATCAATTCGGCCCCTAGAAGGATTGTGCAAGGTTCAATCTGCTTCTACGGGGATGGCATACACTTAAATAGACAGGGTGCAAGAATGTTTGCTGACGCTATCGAGGCAGTGTTAGGTGGGTCGGAAAACTGCTAGATTGGAGGGATACAAGGACTAATAGATTAACAGTAGCTACTGGCAGAGGTGAAAGTGATTCTTGCACTGCTTCTATTGGAATGAGCCGCAGCCTGGAAAATAAGATGCAGGATAGTTCAGAGACTACTGGGAATCATTGGGGTACAAATAAACACATAGGTTGTGTTAGGGTAGCTAAGAAAAAGAACAGGTGCATGTATACTTGCGTGTACAGCAATGCTAGGAGTTTAGTAAATAAATTTTATGAATTTGAGGTATTCTCAAAACATCAAAGGCAGATATTGTGGGGATTTCAGAGACGTGGTGTCACACAGATATAAGGAATGCAGAACTGGAATTTGGGGAGTACAATGTCTACAGAAAGGACAGACGGGGTAGGAGGGGAGGAGGGGTTATGCTATTAGTTAAGAAATGCATAAAATCAAAGGAAGTGAAGACAGTCGACATTGCTGGACAGTGCAGTGTCGAGTCAGTTTGGTGTGACATAAGCATTGGGAGATCAAAATTGAGAGTAGGAGTGTGCTATAGGCCTAATGACTCTGATGAGTATAATAAGAAACTGTACAGGGAAATAGAGTGGGCCAGTAAATCAGAGAGTCTTATAATGGGGGATTTTAATTTCCCAGATATTGAGTGGAATTTGGGGGCAGGTCACTCACACAATAGCAAGGCTTTTGTGGATTTATTGGATGATTGTTTTCTACATCGGCATGTCCAGAAGGCAACTAGAGAGAGTAATACTCTTGATTTGATTATCAGTAGTGATTCTTCATGCATTAAGAATCTGCAGGTAAATGAACCACTAGGTGGCAGTGATCACAGTGTGCTGAAGTGGGATTTACTCAAAGAGGTAACTACCATTAGGGGTAAAGGGAAGGGTTATTGCTTTCGTAAAGGCGACTACGATGGACTGAGACAGTATTTAAATTCTATACAGTGGGACCAACTGATGATGTTACCAACAGCAAATTCAAAATGGGAAGCATTCAAAGAACTTATCTTGGAAGCTACTAGGCTTTACATACCAACTAAGAAATATTGTTCAAGGTTTAGGCCTCAGTGGATGTCAGATGAACTAATGAGACATACGGCAGAGACGAAAAATGCATGGGATACATACAAATGAACACGTGACACAGAAGCCTATGATAGATACAAGTTGATCTGTAACCAAGTTACAAAGGAGGTTAGGCAGGCGAAGGCAGATTGCAAGAAATCTTTGGCAAGGGATGCAAAGAAAAACAGCAAAGAGTTCTTTACTTATGTAAACTCTAGAAGGAAGGGGATGAATCAGATTGGTCCAATTGATATCGATGGGTCAACTGTTGATGATTCTGCTCAGGTAGCTAACAAACTGAATGAACATTTTGCATCGACATTCACACATGACGAGTTATTCAGCGAGGGGAATGCCAGAGGTGTATTCAACTCTGGCAGTAATCTAGAGAATCTTGTAATAACTGAGAGTAAAGTGGAGGAAAAATTGTTGAAGATAAATACAAGAAAGACACCTGGGATGGATGGGATCTATCCAGTTATATTAAAGGAAGCAGCAAAGGAAGTAAGCAAACCCTTAGCCATAATTATGAGAGCTTCCTTGGACTCAGGGGAAGTACCCATGGACTGGAGATGTGCAAATGTAACCCCAATTCACAAAGCAGGATCAATTGGCGACACAAATAATTATAGACCTGTTAGTTTAACTTCTGTTCCTGGAAAATTAATGGAGGCACTGCAGGATCATCTAGACAAGACTTCAGTCATAGCTCAGACACAGCATGGTTTTGTTAAGGGGAAGTCTTGCCTGACCAATTTGACTGGATACTATGATACAGTCACAAAAGAACTGGATGCAGGGAATAACTTTGATATAATATACTTGGATCTTAGAAAGGCTTTTGATACTGTTGCACATGGAAGACTGCTGCACAAATTGGAGCAGTGTGGCATTGGAGGCAAATTGCTGCTGTGGATAAAGGGGTGGTTGAAGGGGAGAAGACAGAGAGTGGTGATCAATGGACACTGCTCATCGTGGACTAATGTTATTAGTGGAGTGCTTCAGGGTTCAGTATTGGGTCCATTATTGTTTTCTGTATTTATAAATGATATTGATGATGGTATATCAAGCTTAATGTCCAAGTTTGCCGACGATACGAAGGTTGGCAGGGTTGTCAAGGACACTACTGACACTATGCTACTGCAACAGGATCTGGAAAAGTTGAGCAGATGGGCTTCGAGGTGGCAAATGAAGTTTAATATTGACAAATGTAAAGTACTACATATGGGAAACTGCAACCCCAGAGCAACGTATCAATTCTGTGGTAGTACACTGACATTGGTAGAGAATGAAAGGGACCTGGGGTGGTTGTGCAGGCAGATATGAAGTTTTCTGAGAAGTGCAGACAGGCTGCAAGAGTAGATCATGGTGCACTGTCGATGATATATAGGAATTTTTCTAGCAGGGATAAGGAGGTGATTATTCCATTGTATAAGGCAATGGTCAGACCACAATGAGGCCTCCAGACTTGTATACAAGTCTGGAGGCCTCATTTCAAGAAGGATGATGTAGAGATGCTGGAATGAGTACAGAGAAGGGCAACAAGATTAGTGAATGGAACAAAGGAGTGCTCTTACGAAGAAAGGCTTAAGTTTTGCAAATTACAGTGTCTGGAGACTAGGCACCAGCGAGGTGATCTGATAGAGGTGTATAAAGCCGTGAATGGTTTGAGCATGCTCAATGCTGATGGGATTCTTCCTCTTGCTCAGAATAATCACCTGAGAGGGCATAAATTCAAATTGAGAAAAGACAGATGTAGGATAGACGTGAGGAAATTTGCCATTAGCCAGCGGGTGGTTGGTTGGTGGAATAAACTTCCATCCCTTGTCGTGGAATTTGATAGCCTAAATAAGTTTAAGGCTCAGCTGGACAGGTATTTCGAACGAACAGAGGGGTGAAGTGGAAGTGGTTATTTTATTTATTTTTTTTTTATTTATTTATTTATTATTTTTTTTTTATTTTTTTTTTTTTTTGGCTGATGCTGAATAAGCTTGCTTTCTTGCATCAAATGCCTCTACTAATGCTAATGCTTTGTGAATTGGGGTTACATTTGTACATCTCCCGGTACCTCCCCTGAGTCCAAGGAAGCTCTCATAATTATGGCTAATGGACTGCTTACTTCCTTTGCTGCCTCCTTTAATATAATTGGATAGATCCCATCCACCCCAGGTGTCTTTCTTGTATTTATCTTCAACAATTTCTCCTCCACTTTACTCTCAATTATTACAAGATCATCTAGCTCACTGCCAGTGTTTACTTCATCTATGGCATTCCCCTTCCTGAATAACTCCTCATGTGTGAATGTAGAGGCAAAATATTGATTTAATTTGTTAGCTACCTGAGCAGGATCATGAACAGTTGAACCATCGATATCAAGTGGACCAATCTGATTCATCCCCTTCCTTCTAGAGTTTACATTAGTAAAGAACTCCTTGCTGTTTTTCTTTGCATCCCTTGCCAAAGATTTTTCGTAACCTGCCTTTGCCTGCCTAACCTCCTTTGTAACTTGGTTACAGATCAACTTATATCTATCATAGGCTTCTGTGTCACATGTTAATTTATACGTATCCCATGCATTTTTCTTCTCTGCCATATGTCTCATTAGTTCATCTGACATCCATTTAGGCCTCAACCTTGAACAATATTTCTTTGTTGGAATGTAAAGCCTAGTAGCTTCCAAGATAAGTTCTTTGAATGCTTCCCATTTTGAGTTTGCTGTTGGTAACATCATCAGTTGGTCCCACTGTATAGAATTTAAATACTGTCTCAGACCATCCTAGTCGCCTTTACGAAAGCAATAACCCTTCCCTTTACCCCTAATGGTAGTTACCTCTTTGAGTAAATCCCACTTCAGCACACTGTGATCACTGCCACCTAGTGGTTCATTTACCTGCAGATTCTTAATGCATGAAGAATCACTATTGATAATCAAATCAAGAGTATTACTCTCTCTAGTTGCCTTCTGGACATGCCGATGTAGAAAACAATCATCCAATAAATCCACAAAAGCCTTGCTATTGTGTGAGTGACCTGCCCCCAAATTCCATTCAATATCTGGGAAATTAAAATCCCCCATTATAAGACTCTCTGATTTACTGGCCCACTCTATTTCCCTGTACAGTTTTTTATTATACTCATCAGAGTCATAGGCCTATAGCACACTCCTACTCTCAATTTTGATCTCCCAATGCTTATGTCACACCAGACTAACTCAACACTGCACTGTCCAGCGATGTCGACTGGCTTCACTTCCTTGGATTTGTGTTTCTTAACTAACAGCATAACCCCTCCTCCCTTCCTATCCTGTCTATCCTTTCTGTAGATATTGTACTCCCCAAATTCCAGTTCTGCATTACTTATATCTGTGTGACACCACGTCTCTGTTATCCCAACAATATCCGCCTTTGATGTTTTGAGCAATACCTCAAATTCATAAAATTTATTTACCAAACTCCTAGCATTGGTGTACACGGAAGTATACATGCACCTGTTCTTTTTCTTAGCTACCCTAACACAACCCATGTGTTTACTTGTAGCCCAATGACTCCCAACAGTCTCTGAAATATCCTGCATCTTATTTTCCAAGCTGCTGCTCATTCCAATAGAAGCAGTGCAAGAATCACTTTCACCTCTGCCAGTGGCTACTGTTAATCTATTAGTCCTTGTATCCCCTTAATCTTGCATTTTTCCGACGCGACCCACCTAACACTGCCTTGATAGCATTAGCAAACATTCTTGCACCCTTTCTATTTAAGTGTATTCCATATATTGAGGTAAACTCCTCTTATTATTTTACAAATATTAATATCAACGTAGAACGTATTGAGTATTACAGCTCTGATTCATACTATATATATATATATTTTTTTTTTTTTTTAATTTCTAGAGTTGGGGGAGCAGATAAAGAATGACAGTGGGATTTTCACTCACTGCAATGGTCCTACTAATCTGCACCGATTTTTCTGGGAAAAAACTTCATCCACAAAGAGTTGGAGGTACTCTTTTGAAGCACGCTCCCCTTCTCTCTGTTTTTACAGAAATGTTCTTATGGCTCCTGATATGATTCTTTAAATGTAGGAACGATGTGTAGAAAGAGAACAGTAGCTGTGTTGAGGTCGCAATCCAGCCTGCACCGTAATGCATACAGTCCTCTCCTAATTTCTTTACTTGAGGATTCAGAAAATTTGGAAATTTAAATTAGGTAAACAACACATTTCTTTCCCAATGGTCAGATTTCAGTAATCTCTCATCTGGCAGCCTCAAGTTACATTAGCTTTTAGTATTTCATAACTATATTACAGGAATACCTAGCTCCTAGCATCAGGTCCAGGGGTTTCTTCCTTAATGAGCAGATTTTGGTAACTGTGCACTTGAGAGCTTACATTAAGTTACATTAACTTCCCATTTTAGTTTGAAAGAAAAAAAAATAAATAAGAGTATTCTGCATTATGCCTTTTCTGTCTTTAATATGAATGAATCTAATTAACAGAAATGACCCATTCCATGTCAGAGGATGGACAATTCCTTCTTGTGACAGTAACAGAGCTTGGACTTATGCTTGTTAGAAACAACTACATTTATCCATCGGTTGGACTAAAGTTACTACCAGCATTTTTAATCAAATAACGTTGCCCAGATGGTGAATCTGTTATTCAGTAAAAACTCAATAGCACAATTAGTTCCTTCAAACAGTTCCACCAGTCACAATACTGCCTTTCGTTTTTAATGCATAAGAGATTTACCATCTGGGTGTTTATTTGATTAAAAACAATATTAGTAACTTTAGTAGACTTGTGGATAAATGTAGCTGTTTCTAAAGAGCATAAGATCAAGCTCTGTCACTCTCACTGGAGGATACAGCCCACAGGCACTTAAGACAGAAAAGCATAACACAGTAGTGCTTCTTTTATTTATTTATTTTTTTCATTTAATTTTATTTATTTATTTATTTTTTTTTTTTTTTGACTATTGCAATACCTGTGTTGAATAGTACCATACTTCTCGTTCTGTAACTACTTGCAGGAGGAATTAACTACGTTCTGTTACTACTTGCTAGAGGAAAACATAACAAAATGCTAATAACAGTGTTTAGCTTTCAAACATGCAAGTGGCCTCCTTTAATAGCAATCTTCAATCAAATGCTGCCTGACACTCAACTTAAATATTACTCTTTTGTTCCTAAAGATACTTAAATATAACTCTTCTCTTGATGGCTAATCTCTTCTTTAAATAGTGACTCAACTTATACACACAGTTTACTGAATGGGCAGCAATGCAAGAAAACAGAATAGAAGTTTTTGCACAGATTGCAAGTATTAAACATCAAATAATATTTTAAATATGGATACTCTCTCTCTCACGAAGATATGCACAATTATACATAATAATGTGGCAGAATTACTTAACAAGTACAGGTCAATGTTGAAAAAAAGCCTTTAGTTAAGGTTGAATTTGAAAGTGTCTGCAATTCTGTCCAGACACAATAGGAGGGAGTATATGATGACAGCCATGTCAATCAATTCGGTCCAGGAGAGATTGCGCAAGGATCAAGAGGCAGAATTTTTCTCAGCCTGGTTTGTGCTTGTTAACAGGAGAGACTACTTCAACCGGGATAGGATAGTAGTAGTAGTGGCATGTGATGCAAGAAAGCAAGTGTATGAGCTTATGCAGCATTAGCCAAAAAAAAAAATAAAATCACAACATTCCCTCCAAATGCCTGTCCAGTTCCTCCTTAAATTTATTTAACCTATCCACTTCCACAACGACAGATGGAAGTTTGTTCCAGCAATTAACCACCCGCTGGCTAAAGGCAAATTTCCGCACATCTATTCTACATCTGTCTTTTCTTAATTTGAATTTATGCCCCCTTAGGTTCGTAATCTGAACAAGTGGAAGGATCCCATCAGAATTCAGCATGCTCAACCCATTCAAGGCCATATACACCTCAATCAGATCACCGCGCAGATGCCTAGTCTCCAGCCACTGCAATTTGAAGAATTTAAGCCTCTCTTGGTAAGAGGATCCCTTCATTCCCCCCACCAATCTTGTTGCCCTTCTCTGTACACGCTCAAGCAAATCTACATCCGTCTTAAAATGAGGCCTCCAGACCTGTACGAAGTGCTCAAGGCGTGGCCTAACCATTCCATTATACAGAGGGACAATCACCTCCTTTTCCTTGCTAGCAAAATTCCTATATATCATTGACAAAACCCCATGACCTGCCCTGGCCGCCTGTCTGCGTTGCTCAGAAAACTTCGTATCTGACTACACAATTACTCCCAGATCTTTATCATTTTCTACCACCTTAAGTGTACATAATAATGTGGCAGAATTACTTAACAAGTACAGGTCAATGTTGAAAAAAAGCCTTTAGTTAAGGTGAAAAGGTTGAATTTGAAAGTGTCTGCAATTCTGTCACGGTACAGATGGTACGTTTCTCTGAGGTTACTTCTACCCATATGCAATACTTTGCATTTGTCAAGGTTAAACTTCAGTTGCCACTTCATAGCCCATCTGCCCAAATTATCTAGATCCTGTTGCAGTAGCACACTGCCATTACTGTCATTAACAACCATGCAACCTTTGTATCATCTGCAAACTTAGACACTAAGCCTGATATACCTTCATCAATATCATTGATAAATATACAAAACAACACAGGACCCAACACCGAACCCTGTGGGACTCCACTAATAACATTAGTCCACGAAGAGCAGCACCCATTAATTACCACCCTCTGTCTTCTCCCACTCAACCATGGTACCAACTTACCCCTAATACCATTCTGCTCAAATTTGTACAATAGTCTTCCATGCACAACAGTGTCAAAAGCTTTCCTGGAATCCAAATAGATGATATCAAAATTATTTTTTACATCCAGTTCCTTTGTAACCACATCATAATATCCTATCAAATTTGTCAGACAACACTTTCCCTTAACAAACCCATGCTGTGTCTGAATTATTGCTGCAGTCTTGTCTAGATGATTCTGCAATGCATCTTTAACCAGTGACTCCATTATTTTACCCGGAACAGAAGTTAAACTAACTGGTCTGTAATTACTTGTGTCAACCTTCGATATCCCCCTTTGTGAATTGGGGATACGTTTGAACATCTCCAGTTCATGGGGACCTCCCCTGAGTCCAAGGATGCTCTCATAATTATGGCTAAGGGTTTGTTTAGTTGCTTTGCCTCCTCCTTTAATATAACTTGATAGATCCCATCCACTCCAGGTGCTTTCTTAGATTTAACTTCAACAATTTCTCCTCCACTTTGCTCTCAGTTATTACAAAATCATTAAGCACCCTGCTACAATTTGATAACCTTCTGCCATTTTCAAACCTCAATAACTCCTCATGTGTGAATTTAGATGCAAAATTCTCATTCAGTTTGTTTGCTATCTGAGCAGGATCATCAACAGTCGAACCATAGATACTACCAAGTGGATACATTTAAATAGAAAGGGTGCAAGAATATTTGCTATCGAGGCAGTTTTAGGTGGGTCAGAAAATTGAAAGCTTGTTGGGGGATACACAGACTAATAGATTAACAGTAGCTGCTGGGAGAGGTGCTGCTGGGAGTGATTCTTGCACTGCTTCTATTGAAATGAGCAGCAGACTGGAAAACAAGGTGCAGTGGATTTCAGAGACTGCTGGAAGTCATTGCAGAACAAGTAAATACATGGACTGTGTTAGGGTAGCTAAGAAAAGGAATAGGTGCATGTATACTTGCATGCACACCAATTCTAGGACTTTGGTAAATAAATTTGACGAATTTGATATGTTCATCAAAACATCAAAGGCAGATATTGTTTAATAACAGAGATGTGGTATCACGCAGATATAAGGAATGCAGAAAATAGAATTTGGAGAGAACAATGTGTACACGAAGGATAAACAGGATAGGAAGGGAGAAAGGTTATGCTATTAGTTAAGAAACACAAAATCCAAGGAAATACAGCCAGTCGACATAGCTGGACAGTGCAGTGTCGAGTCAGTTTGGTGTGACATAAGCATTGGGAGGTCAAAATTGAGAGTAGGAGTGTGCTATAGGCCCAATGACTCTGATGAGTATAATAAGAAACTGTACAGGGAAATAGAGTGGGCCAGTAAATCAGAGAGTCTTATAATGGGAGATTTTAATTTCCCAGATATTGACTGGAATTTGTGGGCTGGTCACTCACACACTAGCAAGGCTTTTGTGGATTTATTGGATGATTGTTTTCTCAGTAGCATGTTCAGGAGGCAACTAGAGGGAATAATACTCTTGATTTGATTATCAGTAATCATTCTTCATGCATTAAGAATCTGCAGATAACAAAACCACTAGGTGGCAGTGATCACAGTGTGCTTAAGTGAGATTTACTCAAAGAGGTAACTACCATCAGGGGTAAAGGGAAGAGTTTTTTTTTTTTCATAAAGGTGACTACGGTGGTCTGAAACAGTATTTAAATTCTATACAGTGGGACCAACTGATGATGTTACCAACAGCAAATTCAAAATGGGAAGCACTCAAAGAATTAACATTGGAAGCTATTAGACTTTTCTTACCAACTAAGAAATGTTGTTCAAAGTTTAGGCCTAAATAGATGCCAGATGAACTAATGAGATTTAGCATTAGCATTAGCAATAGTAGAGGCATTTGACGCAAGAAAGCAAGCTTATGCAGATAAGCCAAAAAAAAAAAAAAAAAACCCACTTCACCCCTCTGTTCGTTCAAAATACCTGTCCAGCTGAGCCTTAAACTTATTTAGGCTATCAACTTCCACTACAAGGGATGGAAGTCTGTTCCACCAACCAACCACCCGCTGGCTAAAGGCAAATTTCCGCACATCTATCCTACATCTGTCTGTCCTCAATTTGAATTTATGCCCTCTCAGGTGATTGTTCTGAGCAAGAGGAAGAATCCCATCAGCACTGAGCATGCTCAAACCATTCAAGGCTTTATACACCTCTATCAGATCACCTCGCTGGTGCCTAGTCTCTAGACACTGTAATTTGCAAAACTTAAGCCTTTCTTCGTAAGAGCACCCCTTTGTTCCATTCACTAATCTTGTTGCCCTTCTCTGTACTCGTTCCAGCAGCTCTACATCCTTCTTGAAATGAAGCCTCCAGACCTGTATACAGTACTCTACGTGTGGCCTGACCATTGCCTTATACAAGGGAATAATCACCTCCTTATCCCTGCTGGAAAAATTCCTGTATATCATTGACAATACTCCATGAGCTACTCTTGCAGCCCGTCTGCACTGCTCAGAGAACTTCATATCTGCCTGCACAAACACCCCCCAAGTCCCTTTCATTCTCTACCACTGTCAGTGTAATACCACAGAGTTGATACGTCGCTCTGGGGTTGCTGTTTCCCATGTGTAGTACTTTACATTTGTCAATGTTAAACTTCATTTGCCACCTCTCAACCCATCTGCTCAACCTTTCCAGATCCTGTTGCAGCAGCATAGTGTCAGTAGTGTCCTTGACAACCCTGCCAACCTTTGTATCGTCTGCAAACTTGGACATTAAGCTTGATATACCATCATCAATATCATTTATAAATACAGAAAACAATAATGGACCCAACACTGAACCCTGAGGGACTACACTAATAACATTAGTCCACGATGAGCAGTGTCCATTGCTTACCACTCTCTGTCTTCTCCCCCTCAACCACCCCTTTATCCATAACAGCAACTTGCCTCCAATGTCACACTGTTCCAATTTGTGTAGGAGTCTTACATGTGCAACAGTATCAAAAGCCTTTCTAAGATACAAGTATATAATATCAAAGCTATTCCCTGAGTCCAGTTCTTTTGTGACTGCATCATAGTACCCAATCAAATTGGTCAGGCAAGACTTCCCCTTAACAAAACCATGCTGTGTCCGAGCTGTAAGTCTTCTTGTCTAGATGATCCTGCAGTGCTTCTTTAACCAGTGCCTCCACTAATTTTCCTGGAACAGAAGTTAAACTCACAGGTCTATAATTACTTGTGTCAGCCTTTGATCCTCCTTTGTGAATTGGGGTCACATTTGCACATTTCCAGTCTATGGGTACCTCCCCTGAGTCCAAGGAAGCTCTCATAATTATGGCTAAGGGTTTGCTTACTTCCTTTGCTGCCTCCTTTAATATAACTGGATAGATCCCATCCACCCTGGGTGCCTTTCTTGTGTTTATCTTCAACAGTTTCTCCTCCACTTTACTCCCAGTTATTTCAAGATTCTGTAGCTTACTGCTAGAGTTGAATACACCTCTGGCATTCCCCTCGCTGAATAACTCCTCATGTGTGAATGTCGATGCAAAATATTCATTTAGTTTGTTAGGTACCTGAGCAGGATCATCAACAGTTGACCCATCAATATCAAGTGGACCAATCTGATTCATCCCCTTCCTTCTAGAGTTTACATAAGTAAAGAACTCTTTGCTGTTTTTCTTTGCATCCCTTGCCAAGGATTTCTCGTAATCTGCCTTCGCCTGCCTAACCTCCTTTGTAACTTGGTTGCATATCAACTTGTATCTATCATAGGCTTCTGTGTCATGTGTTAATTTGTAAGTATCCCATACATTTTTCTTCTCTGCCATATGTCTCATTAGTTCATCTGACATCCACTTAGGCCTAAACCTTGAACAATATTTCTTAGTTGGTATGTAAAGCCTAGTAGCTTCCAAGATAAGTTCTTTGAATGCTTCCCATTTTGAATTTGCTGTTGGTAACATCATCAGTTGGTCCCACTGTATAGAATTTAAAATTGTCTCTTTCTATCGTAGTCGCCTTTACGGAAGCAATAACCCTTCCCTTTACCCCTAATGGTAGTTACCTCTTTGAGTAAATCCCACTTCAGCACACTGTGATCACTGTCACCTAGCGGTTCATTTATCTGCAGATTCTTAATGCATGAAGAATCACTGCTGATAATCAAATCAAGAGTATTACTCCCTCTAGTTGCCTCCCGAACATGCTGATGTAGAAAACAATCATCCAATAAATCCACAAAAGCCCTGCTAGTGTGTGAGTGACCAGCCCCCAAATTCCAGTCAATATCTGGGAAATTAAAATCTCCCATATAAAGACTCTCTGATTTACTGGCCACTCTATTTCCCTGTACAGTTTCTTATTATACTCATCAGAGTCATTAGGCCTATAGCACACTCCTACTCTCAATTTTGATCTCCCAATGCTTATGTCACACCAAACTGACTCAACACTGCATGGGATACATATAAAATGCATTGGATACATATAAATGAACAGATGACACAGAAGCCTATGATAGATATAAGCTGGTCTGTAAATAGTTCACAAAGGAGATTAGGCAGTCAAAGGAAGATTACAAGAAACCTTTGGCAAAGGATGCAAAGACAAACAACAAAGAGTTCTTCCCTTATGTAAACTCTAAAAGGAAGAAGATGAATTAGATTGGTCCACTTGAAATCAAAGTTCAACTGTTGATGATCCTGCTCAGGTAGCTAACAAATTAAATGAGTATTTTGCATATACATTAATAACACATAAGGAGTTATTCAGGGAGGGGAATGCCAGAGGTGAATTAAACTCTGGGCAGTGAGCTAGATGATTTTGTAATAACTGAGGGCAAAGTGGAGGAGAAATTGTTGAAGATAAACATAAGAAAGGCACCTGGGGTGGATGGTATCTATCCAGTAATATTAAAAGAGGCAGCAAAGGAAGGAAGCAAACCCTTAGCAATAATTATGAGTGATTCCTTGGACTGAAGGGAGGTATCCATGGACTGGAGATGTGTATATATGACCCCAATTCACAAAGGAGGATCAAAGGACGACACAAATAATTATATACCAGTTAGTTTAGCTTCTGTTCCAGGGAAATTAATGGAGGCACTGGTTAAAGAAGCACTGCAGGATCATCTAGACAAGACTTCAATTATAGTTCAGACACAGCATGGTTTTGTTAAGGGGAAGTCTTGTCTGGCCAATTTGATTGGATACTATGATGTGGTCAGAAAGCAATTGGATGCAGAGAATAATTTTGATATTATATATTTGCATCTTAGAAAGGCTTTTGATACTGTTGTACGTGGAAGACTGCTGCACAAATTGGAGCAGTGTGGCGTTGGAGGTAAATTGCTGCTATGAATAAAGGGATAGTTGAGTTGGAGAAGACAGAGAATGGTAATCAATGGACACTGCTCTTTGTGGACTAATGTTATTAGTGGAGTCCCTCAAGGTCCAGTGTTGTTTTCTGTATTTATTAATGATATTGATCATGGTATATTGGGCTTAAGGTCCAAGTTTGCAGATGATATGAAGGTTGGCAGGGTTATTAATGATACTAATGACAGTACACTTCTGCAACAGGATATAGAAAAGTTGAGCAGATGGGCTGAGAGGTGGCAACTGCAGTTTAACATTGACAAATGTAAAGTACTGCATATGGGAGGCAGTAACCCTAGAGTATTGTGTCAACTGTGTGGTACTACACTGACAGTGATAGAATGAAAAGGACCTAGGGGGTAATTGTGCAGGCAGATGTGAAGTGTTCTGAGCAGTTCAGATCAGTCTGCAAGAGTAGCGCATGGTGTCTTGTCAATGATATACAGGAATGAATTTTTCTAGGAGAGATAAGAAGGTGATTATCCCCTTGTATAAGGCAATGGTCAGGGTACACCTTGAGTATTGTATACAGGTCTGGAGGCCTCATTTTAAGAAGGATGTAGAGCTGCTGGAAAAGAACCGCTTAAGTTTTGCATTACAGTGTCTGGAGACTAGGCACCTGCGAGGTGATCTCGTTGAGGTGTATAAAGCCTTGAATGGTTTGAGCATGCTCAATGCTGATGGGACTCTACCTCTTGCTCAGAATAATCGCCTGAGAGGGCATAAATTAAAATTGAGGAAAAACAGTTGTGTGGAAGTTTGCCTTTAGCCAGCAGGTGGTTGACTGCTGGAACAAACTTCCATCTGTCGTAGAAGTTGATATCTTAAACAGATTTGAGGCAGAACTACACAAACATTTGGAGTAAGTGGATGGGTGAAATAAGATTTTTTTTTCTCCTTTTTTTGGATGATGCTATATAAGCTTGCTTTCTTGCATCATGTGCCTTTACTAATGCTAAAAATTGCTTGTTTCAATGTATAGCTCATATACATCAAGCTGTGTAGCGATTATGACAAAAAGATGAAACAGCGATCTTGAGTATGAGTGAGAAACTGAAAATAATTTCAAGCAGCACACTGTGAATTTCTTAAGAAGAATAGTTGATTTTTATTATTACCAATCTCTCTCAAATTGAGTACATACATGCAGCAACCCAAAGATGCAAATATCTTTTTTTTTTTTTTTTTTTTTTTTTTTTAACCTGTGGTGCAGGCAAAAATGGATTACAGGTATTCCCCTACTTACAAACGGGTTAGGTTCTGACATAAGTCAAACTGTCTGGTCATAAGTCAAATTTGTTTATAAGTAGAAATTATTGTGCTGAAAACTAGTACAAAGTGCATGTTACCATATTACATAAAAATTTTACTCAAATTAATAAAAAATAAAAGGAAACAAAAAACAGAACTTCTTAGAGTAAAAATCACATTTTAACTTTAAATTATGTTGTTTTACATTAAATAAGCCTGAGCAATTTATGATTAATCATTGTCGGAAGAATTATAGAAAGGTGAGTAGTGCTTCTTCAAAGGCTAGTCCAATAACACCTAAAGATTTTGATGGTATCGGATCTATGTCTTCTTATTTCTTATCAATTCTCTTGAAAAAAAGAATCCAGTGAAATTTGCATTGTGTGCTTCTTTTCATCATAAATAACTTTGTAACATGACATTGCTTCACATACATGTGCAAACACCTTCATAAATCTACCTAAGTTTGGATCCTGGAACTCATATAATGATAGTGACTTTTCCATCAAATTAAAGTTCTCTGCCATTTGCTTTAAAGAAAATCCTTTGCATTCTTCTACTTGTTCTTCAGTAGCATTGTCCTCAAGCCTCATTCTAGTTCCATTAAATCTTCATTTGTCAACTCCTGGGTATGTATGAACATAGCAATTCATTAAAGTCCTCTTCTGCCAGATCTAGTTAAAGCTGTGTGCCCATCTGGACAGAATCCATTAATACTGTCTCAAATTAAAGGACATAGGTTTATCAAGTAATGCCTTATCACTTATATCTAACTTCTTCGACAACAGGAAAAGCAGAGTTCTTTTTGAAGGAAGTTACTCCTCCACTTTCCCTATACAAAGGGGGAGTCCCACAGGGCTCTCCTCTCAGGCCACTATTTTTTGCTATACAGGTGACCCCCGGTTAACGCTGATAATGCGTTCCGGAAAAATAGAGCACTAAGTGAATCCGCGCTAAGCGAGCTCCACATTCCCATAAAGTAACATATGTATTTGTGAGTTGCAGTCGGTGCCATACGCTATTTCCTAATCAATAATAAGCGGTAGTGAAAAGATGCACAAATGTCGGTCAAATTATTTAATATTCAAATATTTGTACATATAAAATATTCCGCATTACATACGTATATAATTATGTGGTAAAATTAAACTTAAAATTCCAATTAAAATCGTGAATTGAATTGATCTAAATTGATTTAATTTAATTGATGAATTTAATTATGAAAAAGGTGTCGATTTTGGGTTGAACTTTGGCCCTCTTCCAAATAAACTAAAAGGGGTATTAATATTAAATCCCCCGCAGTTTAATTACCACCCAACGATAAAGTCAACCGATCCTTCGCCACTTTGAAACCTGGTATGTGTTTTTCTTCTTTCAATATGAAACTTCTTTTAGGCATTCATTTCCACAAAAGTCCTGCTTCATCTATGTTAAAAACTTGTTGAGAAGTATAACACACAATACCCCTCTTCAATAATTTTAACAAGTTCTTTTTTGAAAGTTTCGGCTCTTTGATCTGCACTTGCAGCTTCTCCCTGGATTTTAAATCTATTCAACCAGCCCTTATTAGTTTTAAATGGTTCCAATTTTTTTTTTTTTTTTTTTAGGTGAGTTTTCTTCAGATCATCATTCATACAGGCTAATCTCTCTCTCTCTCTCTCTCTCTCTCTCTCTCTCTCTCTCTCTCTCTCTCTCTCTCTCTCTCTCTCTCTCTTATTATTTATAATATTTAACTTAACTGAATTCTGCATTGAATATTATCTTCAATAAAATTAGTTAGTCTTTCCATTTCAATCCTAATAGCCAGCCCTAGCCCTAGTTGCTTGCAGTGGAACAGCTATCTTTCCCGCTGCTAAAATTAATTCTTTATGTTTTTTTTTAATAATTGTTCTTACAGTTAAACTTGCAAGTCCTAAATTTTGGCACACATGCGCTTGTCTTTGACCAGATCGATTCCGCTTCAAAACGTCTAATTTGATTTTCAAATTCAGTCTTTTTCCTTACATTTATAGTCTTCGTATTGCACTCAGATGCTGTTGCTTTTTCATTCTTATCGGCCATTATTAACTCTTCGAAAATGTAACTGCGTTGGTTGCATTAATTATGATACAATGTGCAAGTAAACTGTTCGTTGTACTGAGTGATCACTAGACTTCGGATAAATGCATATAACGCAACTATTACAAGCAATATACATGATCATTTATTAAATTGTTGATCTCCGAACTACATAACAAGTCACTGTACTGCAATTAAATTAGCGCAAGAGAGAATTTCACTGAGCGTGGAAATATTTTTCAGGTCAGCGTGGGAAACGTTTTAACTGTATTTTTATATTCATTTTCAAGCTATCGACTTCATCAAATGAAACGATTTCGTTAAGTATGCCAAAAATGTAATCTGTAAAAGAGCGTTATAGTGATCTATAACAGCGTTATAGTTAGATACGGGTTATAATATAAGAACAGCGTTATAGCCAATCAGCGTAAAGCGAACCACGTTATAACGGGGGCCTGCTGTATATATTAACGACATACAAGATTGTATGCAACATGCAGACATCAAAGTGCTCTCATACGCAGATGACTTGAAAATATACAAAACCATCAAAGCAACACAAGACTGTGAATCACTGGAAAATGGATTAGCCACTATCACCCGATGAAACACAAACAACTTAAATAAATGCTGCAGCACCATGTCTGTTGCAGACTATCACAAAAAACAAGATTAATTATCCCTATAAAATTAATAACCATGAACTATTGAGAATATAAAAGGTTTCAGATTTGGGAGTATGGTTTTCTGACAAGGGAAATTTCAACACACATGTAAATAAGACTACAGAGCAGCAAAGGCCTTCAAATCCCTTGGACTGCTTAAAAGAATCTGCTTCGACTTTACCAATATATAGCTCATAAAATCAGCTTGAATAATGATAATTAACCCAATTCTAGAATATGCCTCACAGATCTGGAATCCTCACACCAGAATTCTTAAAAAACAACTGGAACATATTCAGAAATCCACAGTCAGATTCTTTGTGTACAAATCTAGGTTGGAAATGAACACAAAATCCTACTATGAATACTATGAATGGTGCATTCACTTTGGGATAGTACCACTCTACCAAAGAAGGGCTGAGGCAGACTGCAAATTCCTATTTCATCTTGTGGCTGGAAAGTTGGATGCCCCCGAGCTGCTCCACCTCATCAATTTCAGCTGTCCTCCAAGAGCCTTGAGAAGACACAATATGCTGGAACTAGAGCCATTCAGAACTGATCAACTTAAATTCCACTATTTCAACAGAACTGCAAAATTGCTAAATGAGTCCAACATTGATATTCTAGCTGAAGACATCAATATCAAAAAGAGTTGCAAATGTTTTACATTCAAGTAACTAGAAAATGAGAATAAATGATTAACTTAATAATAATAATAAAATAATAAAAAATAGGTATATATTATCTATAAATTTTTCAATAAACAAAATAATAAATAAGAAATATAATAAGAAGAAATAATAAAAAAATGAATAACTATTATAATAATAATACAAATCAATCAATCAATGTAACTATTCATTGTGAACAAACAAGAAAAGATAACAACAAAAGTGCTTAGTAATACAAAATTCTCTGTCATCCCAGCTTTGCTCAAACACAAATCACTTGTAACATAAGATATTCATTGTATATATGCTGTATATTGACCTTGTATATTGACATTGACATTGTATACTGACTGTAAATAGAATTATTACCGTATTGCTATTGTTATATTCCTCCTCTGTAAGGCTTCAGCTGTTTTGGAGTAATAAAAAAAAATAAAAAATATATCTTTCTCATCCTCAACAAGATGAGAATTGTTAACGAATGTGGGGCATAAGTATTTCCATGCACCATTCATGTTGGTATTTCTTACTTCATGCTATGAAGCATCAGTGTTCTTTATGGCCTTGTAAATATCAGTTTTTTCAAAACTTTTTTTCTGTTCCATTATTGCCTTCTGCTGCTATTACTACCTGTCTGAATGTTCATCTTAGATAATTTTTCTTGACAGATGAAATATCCTTGGAGGCAAGTAGATTACCTGGACATTGTGATGAAAATCATCTAATTTTATGGATGCCCAAAAACATTATCAAGCAAAAGACAGCTTCTGGTTGCAATATTTAACTTTGGGAATGAAATTGTGGAAAAAATAATCTTTAAACAAAAAAAAAAAAAAAAAATGTAATCCAAGTATTAGTTTTCTGACTTACAGATAGCAAAGCTTTGGAAGTCTTAAAGGTTTTGAAGCCTTAAAACTAGGCATATTCTTCTCCTCCTTGTTGATATATGTTCTATCAGCATCTTCTTCCAAAATAAACATGTTTCATCTGCATTAAAAATTTGTTGAGGTAGATAAATATTTTCCTTGATAATCTCCACAAGTATCACAGATAATCCTTTTGCAGCCATGGTATCCGCACTAGCCGCCTTGCCACTCACTTTAGTGTTATGTAGATTTGAATAAATCTTGAATTTAGAAAACCATCCGTAGTTTGCAGTAAATGTTTCATCACAAACATATTCGCCTTGATTGCCTTTGTGTCTTTGAATAAACTCTTAGCCTTCTCTTGAATTAGTATTAGATCAATAGGCATTTGATATTGATTCTGATCCTCTAACTACATAACCAAAATCTTTTCCATTTCATCCATGACTTTTTCCCACTTCTTGCTAATGACTTTTAATTGCATGAAAATTGGCACAGTACTTTTTTACATGTTCCAAGATTCATTCTTTGTCCTTCAGAATCATTGACACTATTGATCAATCAATTCATGCTATATATACATGCAATATCTGTCATTTTCTTACTGCCTTCACATTCCTTATTTATTATTTCTATTTTCTTTTCCATCGTGAATATGTGATGCTTCTTACTAGCAACTTCAGCATCCTTGTTCTTGCAGTAATCGGACATGATATGAGTTCCATATTGTTCAAATAAAAAAATAACTGCAAACAATTCTGACTAATGTAGCTCCAGTGGCTCACATCTGGTGAGGATCGACTTGCCACATCCAGGGTCCTGAGCTGGATATCATCATTCTTCTCTTCCTTGGTGATTCCTTTCTACGTCTGTCAATCAATCAATCAATCAATCACTCTCTCTCTCTCTCTCTCTCTCTCTCTCTCTCTCTCTCTCTCTCTCTCTCTCTCTCTCTCTCTCTCTCTCTCTCTCTCTCTCTCTCTCTCTCTCACACACACACACACACACACACACACACACACACACACACACACACACACACACACACACCGGAAATTTTTTTGGCTGGTGCAGCATAAGCCTCAGGCTTCTTTTCACCATATGGCTAATAATAATAATAATAATTATGTGTACAACAATTGTGATATGCATTAACCTAACAAACTGATGAACAGTGATGGCCATACATATGCTAACAATGACAAACAGCTTTGTTCGTACATCCAAAAGTTCGTAAGTAAGGAAGCAGCTGTATAGTTTCCCCATAATACAAGTTACACCTACATGAATTTTCCATAATTTTGCAATAATTCTTAGGAAAGTGAATGGAAATGTAAAATTTAACATGCCATATACTTACTATATGTAATTCACCAAGAAATTTTCATTATAGCTAGCTGCATTCAATTTCATTATAACAATGTTTACTTGTAGTTGAGTTTTTGTTTTTTGTTTTTTTTTTTGTTTTTCGAATTAGACAAGCTACACAAGTTGCAGGACCCAATTCAAACTTTGAATAATCTGTACTAAAATATATATAAAAAACTGTATCACTGGACGGGGGCTGTTAGTGACTTTAAAATACATGGCATTTTGAATAATCTGACATTGAATTAACAAGAATATGCTGTAATTTATCAGGTTGGTCAAACAAGATTTTCTCCTTGGCAAGTCTATATTGTGATCCATTAAAATATTTTATAGTGAAACCCTCCTAAAGCAAACAACACTAGATTGAAAGAAAGTGTTCCACTATACAGAGGTGTCAGCATTGCAGAGGTCACTGAAGCCAGTTTCAATACTTTGCAAAAATGAAATTTGCTGTAACTGGTTGCTTACTCTATTGATTATCATTATACAGTAAAATCTCGTTAATACAAACTCGTTTTATATAAAGTACTTGTTTATATGAAGCACATACCATTCCCCTGCAAAAGGATAGGTTTTTCTAGGTAATATATTCTTTTATTACAAAATTCGGTTAATAGGTATTACAAAGTTCTTTTTCAACCTCGCAAGAAATAAATATTGTTATTTTGTATGTTTAATACAAATCCTGGCAGAGCTGTCCAATTATTGCCTCTGGCCACCCGGCTCCCTACTTCCTGAAGGATGGCACTGACTTGTTAGAAATTAGTTTTGTGTAAACAAAAGCAGTTTCAAGTGCACTCTGAAAAACATCTTTCTGAAGGATGAGTCGTTAAATTAACAAAAGACTAAGACACATTTAGGGCTAAAGCCTCAAGCTGCAAGCAAATTTAGACTATGTATGGGTTCCATATTCAAAGTTGAAAATACAAAAAGGTCTATTAAAGTGTCCCCATCTGTACTGGAGAGTGTTCGTTTTGGAGAAGTCATTTAAGACAATTTCTAATACTTCTGGCCAGACCCCAAGCCTGGGCATCTACAAGAGGTGTCCCTTTTAGAAGGGTGTCTGTTAACAGGGGTTTCATTGTGCACCTCAAGATGTCCTGTAATGCATCTGTGACCATTCCTGCCACAGAAGTTAAACTAAATGGTTGATCTGATATGAAATCTGAATATATCAAGCAAGGACAGTAAAAAGGTCCAAGTTCTGCACCACATCCCTCCAGTCAACCACCCATCCAGCCAGATCCATGGATGGCACAAATGCTCTCTTATGCTATCCACATTCCCAAGAGTCATCAATCTCAGTGACCACCCACTCTTGCCCCCACCCCCCCTCCTTAAGATAGAGATTGTCAGTTCGGGCCTGAAGGGACACTTAAATCCAAAAACCTATCATACTGAAGTTCTTAGCCCACATAATGCAAATTTTTGAGCAAGAATTGGGATGGGGGAACTTGAGGAGCATCTCTCACAACCTGGAAGTTATGGAAGAAACACACAGAACAGGCTACAGCAGAAGGTACATGAATACAATCTCTACCAGGGACAAAAAGCAGCTATAGCACAGCTCAGCTTTCTGTTACCAGGGCAGATAGGAGAAACTCAACAATGGTTTTAAATAGCAAGGTGCCAAGCTGGGCAAACTGTTGGAAGACAAGTTTACTTAATCCAAAATTCAGAAAGATCCCACAAGAATAGTCTGAAGCAAAATCAGAACAATACTCATACAGCTTCTCTCTAAAAAGAAAATAAATGAAGAGACATTCATCCAACTAAAAAAAAAAAACAACCCAAACTGTCATTTATGTTTGGTAGCATTAAAACTCATAAAGCAGGCTTTCCCACCAGGCCAGTCATCAGTGGTAAAGAATATCCAGGACAAAATAATGCCACTTGGTTATTAAGAATACCTCCACAGTCATTCCTGATAACCCCCAAACTCCAAGAACACACAAAATCTTCTCAATAAAATCAAGAGTATCAGTGTGAATCTCATATCATTCAATGTCGACTTCAGGTTCATATGCATTCCTTTACCATAAGCAATGTGGCTAACAAAATTGCTGACTCGGTAATCACAGACCCGATGCTATCACCCCATCACAGACCTAATGCCGTTACTCATCAACATCTCAGTCAGTCAGTCAGGCATACTTCAGGTTCAAAAAGTCCTACCAACAAACATCTGGGCTCAGCATGAGTATCTCCTTGCAGAAGTTCATCCAGAAGAGCAGTTTGAACCAAAGTGACTGAAATTGCAACTTATAAACTCCAGTTGTGGCTCCAATATGTGGATGATATCCTGGTAGTCTGGAACTCCTCACTGCCTTTCACAAGCATTTCTACAAGTAACAACACCATAAAATTTCTTTTAAGATTGAAACAGAGATAAGATCATTCCCTTCCCTGATATCAACCTTCAAAGAATGAGCCACTGCACTATACAGGATGGCTGTTATTACTGTTGGTCAAGGAAATCTCTGACTATCCTACAGGTATTCACAGGATTACAACTTCCTTGTAGTGAGTTCCTTGTAGGTGTTCTATATAAGAGCCTAGCAGCAATGGGAGACCAATTGCTGCTAGGCTCTTATACATCATATCTGGCACCATACCAGTTGTTGACACGATGATCAGAATGGTCATTACTGGTTCCATATACCACATCGCTTTGATCTCCTGTTTTACATCGGTGTACTTCCTGGTCTTTTCCTTGTGGGTTTTCTGGAGGTTGACAGTGTTGGGCACCACTATGTTGATCAGATAGGTAGCCTTTTCCTACTTGTCGACAAAGGTTATATCTGGTCTGTTGTGTGGGATTATCTTGTCCGTTTATTATGGCACGGTCCCAGTACAGCTTGTGGATTGGGTCTCTGGTACGGCCTTTGGTTCTTATTTGTAATACGGTACACTTTCTTTCATCGACTGGTATTTTCTCACTAGCTTCTGATGACCTGATTGTGTCTATGAGTGTACTCCATCTGGGTGATCACCCTGCATCCTGTGGTGATGGGTTGGACTGTTTCTGAGGCCAGGTTACATTGTCGACATGCGTCATCTGTCACTATGGGTTCTTTGGTGATGAATTTTCTATACTTCCTGGTGTTGATTACCTGGTCTTGGTTGGCGAGAATGAATCATTCAGTCTTGGGGGAGGAAAAGCGTCCCACTCAAGAGCCATGCACTGGATGCCATTTTATCTGTAGTCTTGATGTAGGTCATTGCAGTGTCTGCCATGGAGTGTCTTCTTCGGCCATCTTTCCACCTTCGTTTGTTCCATTTGGGCCTTGATATAATGTCATTTAAGTGAAATATATTGAGAGTAAAAATAAGCTACTTCATCAGAATGCCAATCTCTATGTCAATGCTGATATTTTTGATGGGCATGATGTACATTTTTCTGTCTGGCACTCAACCCACCATCCTTGACAAGATGGATATACCCTCAAAGAAGGAGGGAAAATTCTGTATACCCTCTCCCGCCTAATGTACAAGGATGACATCAAGCTCTGCATGGCAACCTAGAAGCAACTCCAAAAGCTACTCTGGATCACTGAAGAATTCAAAAATGATATCCTTATGGAATCTGGACTACAAAAATGCAAGACCCATGGATTGCATCAAGGAAATTAGTTGGCCAAAACTACTAGCTGCAGACTGATAAAATGATCAAAGCCATGAAGAGGGAGAGGGAGACCTACAAATACCTGGGGATAATGCAGACTCAGCATTTAGAGCACAAGAAGATCAAGGTCTGACTGAAAAATACCATCAGAGATCAGAAGCCTGTTCAGTGCAAAGCTGAATAGAGGAAACACAGTTAAAGCCTTCAAATCCCAGTGCTAAAGTACTGGGATTTGAAGAATGGACTAACACCAAGCTGGAGAAGGTTACGAGAAAGACAAGGATAATGATGACCTACAGCACCAACACCACCTGAAGTCAACCAGATGAGACTGACTATAGTTCAAAAGGAGGAAAAGGAGGGGGCTTGATAAACTGCATTGAGCAACAGAAGAAGATGATAAAGAACCTGAAGTATCGCTTCAAGAAAAACACAGCGGAACTCTAGCAGGCCATAAAGAAGACAGGCAAGTGGCATACCCCATTCAAAAAGCAAGGAGAACTCTCTCTCTCTCTCTTCCCCCCCTCCCCCATCAGCTTCTGATGTATTATTCTGGTGAGTGACCTGGTTGTGTCTATGAGTGTACTCCATCTGGGTGATCACCCTGCATCCCATGGTGAAGTGTTGGATTGTTTTTGAGGCCAGGTTACATCGTCGACATGTTATCTGTCACTATGGGTTCTTTGGTGTTGAATTTTCTGGTGTTGGTTGGCAAACATGAATCCTTCTGTCTTGGGGGAAAAGTATCCCACTCATAAGCCATGCATTTGATGCTATTTTATCAGTGGTCTTGATGGAGGTCATTGTAGTGTCTGCCATGGCCATCTTTCTAGCTTCATTTGTTCCATCTGGGCAGGAGTCTCTTTATCATTTGTCTCTTTATCAAAAGTCTCTTTATCATTTGTTTTTGAGTGGGGTATGCCACTTGCCTATCTTCTTTATGGCAGGTGGCATACCCCATCAAGTCTACTGCCACACATAAGGGGGAAACATGGAAGAAGTTTGTATACAGTGCAGGTAATGATAATCCTTGGGGTTTTATTTATAAGATAGCTCATAATAAGATTCACTCTTCAGATGTATACAGGACTGTGAAGGATGATTTCCTGGAGAATACCAATTGGATGAATAGAGTTAGTTATTCTTGACAGACTATACCCGATGGATGATCTAATTACTGATTCTATTGTAAATTCAAATATTCAAGTCGCAAACGTGCTTTACATCACCAATTTCCAGAGAGAAGAATTGACCATTGATGCTATGATCTCTGTTGCTAAAAAATATTAATGTTAAGAAATATCCAGGGATGGACTTAGTTGAAATTATATTTATTTTGCAATTATTGAAATTGCATCCAAAAGTGCTGCTTTTGCTTTTTAATAAACATCTCTGAGAAGGTCTCTTTCCTGATATGTGGAAAGTTGCCCTTTTAAAACTGATTAAAAAACCAGATAAACTGGTATTAAATCCAATCTTACAGGCTTATCGCAGTTTTGCGAAATCTTGAGAAGTTACTAGAGCATCTAATGGCCCTGCATGTTACTGATCTCCTTCAGTTGAAAAATATGGTGTCTTATGATCAATATGGTTTCTGTGTAGGAAAGTTCTGTGAGGATGCACTTGTTGAATTTGTTTGCTGAATTGAGAGTTCGACATCAAAGTACACATTATCCTTGTTGAAATCAAGGGCACTTTTGACTATGGTGGTAAACTGCCCTCTTACAATCAGCTGAATGCTCTCAGCAAATATACCACTTGTTCATGAGCTATTTCAGTATTCATTATACCTTAGTAAGTTTAAATTTCAGGAGATGGCTAGAGAACTATTCACATTAGATGTCTATCTTAGGGCCCCTTATATGGAATACAGTGTTAGAGGATTGGATTTCTCGTTGTTTCAGTGGTACCAAAATCATTGTTTATGCTGATGATCTTATCATCTTAATTCATGATTCATCTAGATCTGTTTATCAAAAGTAATGCTGATAATGTTATACAAATTTATTTCAATGGACTATGGATAATAAATTGACAATAATTTAGTCTAAGACTAAAATGATGATCTTTGGATCACAGTTAAACCCTCAACAACCCCTTTAGTGAAGATGATAACAGGATTCCACTTGTCTCTGAAACTAAATTACTTGGGAACATAATAAACTCAAAGCTTAATTTTCTCTCTCATTTTAATAATGTAACAATAAAGATCAGAAGATTCACTGGTACTATTGTAAAAATTATTTCTCATTCAGAATAGGGTCTTTCTAGATGTACCACTAGAATCTATTATAATACATATTCCTTCCTATGGCCACTTATGCTGTAGGTGCTTGGTTTCACAGGGTTGGAACTGTTAAATTTCGTTTGAAGTTAATCTGAACTGTTAATTTTTATTTTATGTATGTTAAGTTGCAACTTAACATACATTTGCAACTTCTGCACTGCAAGTTCTTGCAGGTGTATTGCCTTTGGACCTTCATATAGCTTATAGAGGTCTTTGTTATAGGTTAAAAAAAGAAATATCAACTGAATTTATGGGTTTGGTTCTGAATATTTGCTCAGATGTTTAGCAAGAACGTAATCATTTGTGGAATGAAATGATAAATCTGTGGCAGACCCACTGGGATAAGTCATCTGTCAGATCTGTTACTAGAACTTTCTTCCGCGAGGTGAACCTTTTGAGTAAAGCAGAAATGTGTTTGGGTCTCTTTGGACTTATATACATCCTTCCTTTTAAAAGGGCATGGATCTCTTAACAAAAAACTATGTAGTTTCGGTCTTTCTAGAAGGGAAGCTTGTCAATGCAGAGAAAATGAAAATTGGAGCCATGTTTTATTTGACTGCCTGCTATATAGTGACATTAGAAATGTTCTTCATTTGACAGTTTCTACATTATCTCATGTGCATAAAACTTTGTTGGTGATGAGAGACAAAAATGTGTTACTCTTCAGCAGTTGTTTTCTACCCATAGCCAGCTGGAGTTATGCAATTTAATTATAACCAGCCTGTACAGAAATAAAACTTAGTTTGTAAGATGAATCATCTGTGTCAGTGCCACAACTCAGCATGTTTGTGCTTAAAGGTTAATCTTCCATTGTAAATCAACTGTAGGAATACCTATAATTTGACACACAGATTGTTTTGACTTGCTGAAATTATCAAAGTAACTTCTCTTAAAGAGGCCAAAAATAATAAATAAATAAATTTTCTGTTTATGCTCTGAGATGACCACATAAGGTCAAAAGTTCACAATATGGAGAGAATACAAGAATATTCTACCGTATTTAGTAATCGTACGGCTTAAACCATGGCCACTCAAAGCACATGGACTTTTGTACCCTTGAGCTTGGCACTTGGCTACAAAAGATTGATAAATTGAAAATGTGAGTTAAACATTGAATTAATAATTAAATGAAAAAAATTTAAGCTAAGCAAATGTTAATTAAAATAAACTCATTCCACTCACTTCCTGCAAACTCCACAATGTGCCATTTCTCCTCTTTGACTAAATTGCCTATATGCTTTACCACAAAGTGGACAAGCAACTCCTTTATTCCTCTGTTGGTAACAGCTATCACATACAGTATAATTCATATGCCACCGAGAACTTGGCCCATTTCCAGGGGTTCTAGCACCACAGTCACCACATACACGACAGTTCTAAAGAAAATACATTATAAAAGAATAGGAATTAATAGACTTAATATACTATTAAATCGATTTTTTAACATCCATAATAATATACCCTGATACCTGCACTGAAATCTCAGGAATGAATTCTCTTCTCCATGAATGCATCCTGGGATGCATTCATGGAGAAGAGAATTCATTGTGACTTAACACAATCTGTATAAATAAATTGCAGAATGTAGTGTGCATGCATGATGATGTCACGTGTGTCATTCTGATGTTATTTGGTTTAGGTCAGCTGGATTTTAAATGTAAAGTAGCAACTTTGACGATCATAACGTGAACAGGCTAAGATTTACAGATAGGACTAAAGGTTGGGAGATGGTTTACTCCCATGTAAATATATATATACCTGGTCATGTAAAATGCAACAGATGTTTTGGTGACCGTTGGATATTTTAGTTAATTGACTTTATTACAACTATTTTAAATGGGTCATAACTGCTTTTAAAAATATAAACCTGACATTGTACCACTGTCTGAAAAACAGAAAGGTGTGCCATTATATACATTCTGCATTCATACTTCATTATTAGTAATAAAGTATGAATGCATTATTAGTAATATGTCATAAAAACTGCATTGAAGGGAAACAGTGATTCTTCCATTGCTTCTATTAGAATGAGCAGCAGCCTGGAAAGCAAGGTAATGGAGATTTCCAGAAATGCTGGGAGTCATAGTGGAACAAGTAAATACATGGGCTGTGTTAGGATAACTAAAAGAATGAACAAGTGCATACAATTGCATATACACCAATGCTAGGAGTATAGTAAATAAATTTGATAAGCTTGAAGTGCTAGTCAAGACATCAAAGGCAGATATTGTTGGAATATCAGAGATACAGATATAAGTAGATATAACTGGAATTTGAAGGGTAAAATTGTACAGAAAGGATAGACATGACAGGAAGGCTGGAGAGGTTATGCTGTTGGTTAAGAAACATAAAATCTAAAGAAGTGCATCCAATTGATGTTGGTGGACAATGCAGTGTTGCATCTGTTTGATGTGAAATAAGCACTGGGAAAGGAAAAAATGAGAGAAGGTGTGTGTTATAGGTCTGATGAGTATAATGAGCAATTATGCAGGAAAATAGAGTGGGCCAGCAAATCAGAATGTCTTATAATGGGCGATTTTAACTGAACTTGAACTTATGGGTTGGTCACTCACACACTAGCAAGACTTTTGTGGATTTACTGGATGACTGTTTTCTACAGCAACATGTTCAAGAGGCAACCAGAGGGAGTAATACTCTTGATCTGATTATCAGCAGTTATTCATGCATTAAGAATTTGCACATAAAGGAACCACTGAGTGATAGTGATCACAATGTACTGACGTGGGAATTACTTAAAGATGTAACTACCATCAAGGCTAAAGGGAAGGGCTTTTGCTTTCGTAAAGGTGACTATAGATATCTCAGACAGTTTTTAAATTCTGTACTGTGGGATCAACTGATGATGTTACCAACATTGAATTCTAAATGGGAAGCCTTCAGGGACTTAATTTTGGAGGTTACTAGGCTTTTCATTTCAAGTAAGAAATACTGTTCAACATTTAGGCCTAAATGGATGTCAAAGGAACTAATGAGGCTCGTTGCAGAGAAGAAGAATGTATGGGATGCATATAAAGTTTCAAGTGACACAGAAGCCTATGGGACGTATAAACTAGTCTGTAGTCAAAGGAGGTTAGGCAGGCGAAGGCAGATTACGAGAAACTTTGGCAAAGGATGCAAAGAAAAACAGCAAAGAGTTCTTTATGTATGTAAACTCTAGAACAAAAGGGTTGAATCATATTGGAACACTTAACATAGATGGGTACACTATTGATGATCATGCTCAGGTAGCTGTTAAACTGAATGAGTATTTTGCATCTACATTCACACAGGAAGAGCCATTCGATGAGGAGAGTGCCAGAAGTTTATCAAACGCTAACAGGGAGCTAAGTGATTTTGCAATAACTGAGAGCAAAGTGGAGGAGAAATTGTTGAAGTTAAAAATAAGGAAAGCACCAGTTATATTAAAGGAGGCATCAAAGGAAGTAAGAAAACCCTTAGCCATAATTATGACAGCTTCCTTCGACTCAAGGGAAGTCTCCATGGACTGGAGGTGTGCAAATGTATCACCAATTCACAAAGGGGTTCAAAAGGTGACACAGGTAATTACAGACCTGTTTTTAACTTGTGTTCCATAGAAAATAATGGAATTACCGGTTAAAGAAGCATTGCAGGATCATCTAGACAAGACTGCAGTAATAGTTAAGACACGGCATGGGTTCGTTAAAGGGAGGTCTTGTCTGACCAATTTAATTGGATACTATGATGTGGTCACAAAGCAACTGAATGCCAAAAATAATTTTGATATCACATACTTGGATTTCAGGAAAGCTTTTGATACTGTTGCACATGGAAGACTGTACAAATTGGAGCATAATGGTATTAAAGGTAAGTTGCTACAATGGATAAAGGGATGGTTGAGTGGGAGATGACAGAGAGTGGTAATCAATGGACACTGCTCTTCGTGCACATATGTTATTAGTGGAGTTCGCCCGGGTTCAGTGTTGGGCCCATTGTTGTTTTGTATATTTATCAATGATATTGATGAAGGTATATCAGGTTTAATGTCCAAGTTTGCAGATGATATAAAGGTTTGAAAGGTTTTAATGACAGTAAAGACAGTATGCTACTCCAACTGGATCTAGATAAGTTGGGAAAATGGGCTGAAAAGTAGCAACTGGAGTTTAACATTGACAAATGCAAAGTACTGCATATGGATAGCGATAACCAAAGAGAAACATACCAACTCTGTGGTACTATACTCAGGGTAGTGGAAAGTGAAAAAGACCTGGGGGTAATTGTGCAGTCAAATATGAAGTTTGCTGGGCAGTGCAGACAGGCTGCCAGGGCAGGTCATAGAGTCTTGTAAATGATATATAGGAATTTTGCTAGAAGGGACAGGGAGGTGATTATCCCGTTATACAAGGAGATAATCATCTAAATTATCCATGTTCATTTCATTTTGAACCATCAGCCATAACAACTTCTTAAACAGCCATCATGACTGGTGGATATCCACTGCCATGTTACAGATAAGTCACAGTTTCTTCTGACTTTCTCATCACGAGTCTGGAGGCCTAATTTTAGGAAGGATATAGAGTAGCCAGAACGAGTACAAAGAAGGGCGACGAGATTGGTCAGAGGGACAAAGGGGTGCTCTTACCAAGAAAGGCTTAAGTTCTGCAAATTGCAGCGCCTGGAGAGAGTAGTCATCTGCAAGGTGATCTGGTTGAGGTGTATAAGGTCTTGAATGGGTTGAGCAAGCTGAATCCTGATGGGATTCTTCCTCTTGCTCAGACCAAGAACCTGAGGGAGCACAGTTTCATATTGAGGAAAGATAGTTGTAGATGTTTAGCCAGTGGGTAGTTGATTGGGGCAAACCGGGATAGCCGGGTGGGTAAAGTGAATCTGCTGACGAGGCTAGTAGGGGCCAGACGTGTTCAAAGCCGCTAAGTGGATTTTTCTTATTTATTGACTTGAAATTATTGTTTTTCTAAAACTTTTGATTTAAATTTAGTAGTATAGCATTATTTTGTGATATTTCCGATTAATCTGGTGTATTTATTCTTTACTCGGCCTTGTAATTGTAATTGCATAAAAGTATCGGTAAGGGTATCAAATCTACGTGTTAGAAGTTACAACTCCGCTGAACGAGAAGTTTTTTTTAGCCAAATTTAGCCGCTTATTGAATATTTTTTACATCAAATTATTTTTTGTAAGTAGCTTATAGACCTAGTAAGGATCGTTGGTTTATTCTGAATTGGGACAGCGAGATTTGAAAGTTAATTAACACTTAAGTGTCCATAGATTACTGTTCGTAACTTCCACCTTTGTCTTTGTCATACGATCGTTATATATCGAACCTAGATAGCGTTAGTATAGTATACGTCATAATATTTTCAGCGATCGGTAAAATCTATTAAACTTGTTCAACTTCGTTGGCATTTAAATTGCACTTTTAACTAAATATATATACCGACTTAGATTACAAACGTAACATAATTAATTAACACATAACTGATACGGAAATTATATAAAGGGAACTCGGAGATAATTAATACTTGACTGATTGATTAATACTTGACGCTAAAAAATATATATCCCGCTATAACTGTGTTGGGAGATAAGTTAGGGTTATAAACTGAAATTGAAATTTTATTTAAATTAAAAGTAATCATGACTCAGACCAGAGCAGCAAAACAAAAGGCTCAAGCTAATGGAAGTGCTGTGGCTCAGAGGAGAACTGAGGGGGGCAGTTGCCTTCTGAGTCACAGCCTTCTAAAATGCACAGCTTGCATGATGTTTGTGGAGCATTCAGGTACGGGACATGATATTGCCATGGGGGATGTCTTTGTGTGCACAAGATGCAAGGAGTGTATCGAAATCAGGCAACAACTCAGCGTTCTTATGGGCCTATATGAGAGTTTGAAGGACAGGGTGGATGCCCTCGAAGGAACTAAATTGAGGGGCCCATCAAGCTCTCAGCTGCCCACATCAACGCCAGAGCTTGCACTTGGTCATCCTGAAACACAGCGGCAACCCCCAAGGCAGAATGCGCTGGTCCCAAATTAACTAGTAGTTGTTGGTGACTCTATTGTCAGGGAAACGGGGAACATGCTTTGTAAAAAGGATAGGTGGAATAGGACCAGGGTATGTCTGCCAGGGGCAAAGGTTGATGACGTTATAGAGCAGATATCATCTTTTAAGGGCACAAAAGGTGATATAGTTGTACATATGGGCACTAACGATATCAAGAGTAGGAGACCGGCAGAATTGCTTAACAAGTACAGGTCACTGTTGAAAAAAAGCCGTGAAATAGGGTTGAATTTGAAAGTGTCTGCAATTCTGCCCAGACACGACAGGAGGGAGTATAGGATGAGAGCCTTGTCGATCAATTCGGCCCTGGAAAGATTGTGCAAGGCTCAAAGGGGTAGAATTTTTTTCAGCCTGGACTGTACTTGTTAACAGGAGGGATTGCTTCTACAGGGATGGGATACACTTAAATAGAAAGGGTGCAAGAATATTTGCTGATGCTATCGAGGCAGTGTTAGGTGG
The DNA here is from genome assembly GCF_048544385.1 of Mastigoproctus giganteus. Lineage (NCBI taxonomy): Eukaryota > Metazoa > Arthropoda > Arachnida > Uropygi > Thelyphonidae > Mastigoproctus > Mastigoproctus giganteus. The sequence goes on along the minus strand of NC_143583.1, from coordinate 51,144,311 downwards.
GTCGGAAAACTGCTAGCTTGGGGGGATAAAAAGACAAATAGATTAACAGTAGCCACTGGCAGAGGTGAAAGAGATTCTTGCACTGCTTCTATTGGAATGAGCAGAAGCCTGAAAAACAAGATTCAGGATATTTCAGAGACTGCTGGGAGTCATTGCGGTACAAGTAAACACATGGGTTGTGTTAGGGTAGCTAAGAATAGAAACAGATGCATGTATACTTGCGTGTACACCAATGCTAGGAGTTTAGTAAATAAATTTGATGAATTTGAGGTATTACTAAAAACATCAAAGGCAGACATTGTTGGGATATCAGAGACTTGGTGTCACACAGATATAAGGAATGCAGAACTGGAATTTGGGGAGTACAACGTCTACAGAAAAGATAGACTGGATAGGAAGGGAGGAGGGGTTATGCTATTAGTTAAGAAATACATAAAATCCAAGGAAGTGAAGCCAGTGGACATCGCTGGACAGTGCAGTGTCGAGTCAGTTTGGTGTGACATAAGCATTGGGAGGTCAAAATTGAGAGTAGGAGTGTGCTATAGGCCCAATGACTCTGATGAGTATAATAAGAAACTGTACAGGGAAATAGAGTGGGCCAGTAAATCAGAGAGTCTTATAATGGGAGATTTTAATTTCCCAGATATTGACTGGAATTTGTGGGCTGGTCACTCACACACTAGCAAGGCTTTTGTGGATTTATTGGATAATTGTTTTCTACATCAGCATGTTCGGGAGGCAACTAGAGGGAGGAATACTCTTGATTTCATTAGCATTAGTAGAGGCATTTGATGCAAGAAAGCAAGATTATGCAGCATCAGCCAAAAAAAAAAAAAAAAAAAAAAACCCACTTCCACTTCACCACTCTGTTCGTTCAAAATACTTGTCCAGCTGAGCCTTAAACTTATTTAGGCTATCAACATCCACGACAAGGGATGGAAGTATGTTCCACCAACCAACCACCTGCTGGCTAAAGGCAAATTTCCGCACGTCTATCCTACATCTGTCTTTCCTCAATTTGAATTTATGCCCTCTCAGGTGATTTTTCTGAGCTAGAGGAAGAATCCCATCAGCATTGAGCATGCTTCAACCATCCAACGCTTTATACACCTCTATCAGATCACCTCGCTGGTGCCTAGTCTCCAAACACTGTAATTTGTAAAACTTAATCCTTTCTTCGTAAGAGCAGCCCTTTGTTCCATTCACTAATCTTGTTGCCCTTCTCTGTACTCGTTCCAGCAGCTCTACATCCTTCTTGAAATGAGGCCTCCAGACCTGTATACAGTACTCTAGGTGTGGCCTGACCATTGCCTTATACAATGGAATAATCACCTCCTTATCCCTGCTGGAAAAATTCCTGTATAGCATTGACAATACTCCATGAGCTACTCTTGCAGCCCGTCTCCACTGCTCAGAGAACTTCATATCTGCCTGCACAACTACCCCCAAGTCCCTTTCATTCTCTACCACTGTCAGTATAGTACCACAGAGTTGATACGTTGCTCTGGGATTGCTGTTTCCCATGTATAGTACTTTACATTTATCAATGTTAAACTTCATTTGCCACCTCTCAGCCCATCTGCTCAACCTTTCCAGATCCTGTTGCAGCAGCATAGTGTCAGTAGTGTCCTTGACAACCCTGCCAACCTTTGTATTGTCTGCAAACTTCGACATTAAGCTTGATATACCATCATCAATATCATTTATAAATACAGAAAACAATAATGGACCCAACACTGAGCCCTGAGGGATACCACTAATAACATTAGTCCAGGATGAGCAGTGTCCATTGATTACCACTCAGTCTTCTCCCCCTCAACCACCCCTTTATCCATAGCAGCAATTTGCCTCCAATGTCACACTGCTCCAATTTGTGTAGCAGTCTTCCATGTGCAACAGTATCAAAAGCCTTTCTAAGATCCAAGTATATAATATCAAAGCTATTCCCTGCATCCAGTTCTTTTGTGACTGCATCATATTATCCAATCAAATTGGTCAGGCAAGACTTCCCCTTAACAAAGCCATGCTGTGTCCGAGCTATAACTGAAGTCTTGTTTAAATGATCCTGCAGTGCTTCTTTAACCAGTGCCTCCATTAATTTTCCTGGAACAGAAGTTAAACTCACAGGTCTATAATTACTTGTGTCAGCCTTTGATCCTCCTTTGTGAATTGGGATCACATTTGCACATTTCCAGTCTATGGGTACCTCCCCTGAGTCCAAGGAAGCTCTCATAATTATGGCTAAGGGTTTGCTTACTTCCTTTGCTGCCTCCTTTAATATAACTGGATAGATCCCATCCACCCCGGGTGCCTTTCTTGTGTTTATCTTCAACAGTTTCTCCTCCACTTTCCTCCCAGTTATTTCAAGATTCTGTAGCTTACTGCTAGAGTTGAATACACCTCTGGCATTCCCCTTGCTGAATAACTCCTCATGTGTGAATGTCGATGCAAAATATTCATTTAGTTTGTTAGCTACCTGAGCAGGATCATCAACAGTTGACCCATCAATATCAAGTGGACCAATCTGATTCATCCCCTTCCTTCTAGAGTTTACATAAGTAAAGAACTCTTTGCTGTTTTTCTTTGCATCCCTTGCCAAGGATTTCTCGTAATCTGCCTTCGCCTGCCTAACCTCCTTTGTAACTTGGTTGCATATCAACTTGTATCTATCATAGGCTTCTGTGTCATGTGTTAATTTGTAAGTATCCCATGCATTTTTCTTCTCTGCCATATGCCTCATTAGTTCATCTGACATCCATTTTGGCCTAAACCTTGAACAATATTTCTTAGTTGGTATGAAAAGCCTAGTAGCTTCCAAGATAAGTTCTTTGAATGCTTCCCATTTTGAATTTGCTGTTGGTAACATCATCACTTGGTCCCACTGTATAGAATTTAAATACTGTCTCAGTCCATCGTAGTCGCCTTTACGGAAGCAATAACCCTTCCCTTTACCCCTAATGGTAGTTACCTCTTTGAGTAACTCCCACTTCAGCACACTGTGATCACTGCCACCTAGTGGTTCATTTATCTGCAGATTCTTAATGCATGAAGAATAACTGCTGATAATCAAATCAAGAGTATTACTCCCTCTAGTTGCCTCCCGAACATGCTGAGGTAGAAAACAATCATTCAATAAATCAACAAAAGCCCTGCTAGTGCGTGAGTAACCAGCCCCCAAATTCCAGTCAATATCTGGGAAATTAAAATCTCCCATTATAAGACTCTCTGATTTACTGGCCCACTCTATTTCCCTGTACAGTTCCTTATTATACTCATCAGAGTCATTAGGCCTATAGCACACACCTACTCTCAATTTTGATCTCCCAATGCCTATGTCACACCAAACTGACTCAACACTGCACTGTCCAGCGATGTCGACTGGCTTCACTTCCTTGGTTTTTATGTGTTTCTTAACTAATAGCATAACCCCTCCCTCCTTCCTATCCTGTCTATCCTTTCTGTAGACGTTGTACTCGCCAAATTGCAGTTCTGCATCCCTTATATCTGTGTGACACCACGTCTCTGATATCCCAACAATATCTACCTTTGATGTTTTGAGCAATACCTCAAATTCATCAAATTTATTTAGTCAACTCCTAGCATTGGTGTACACACAAGTATACCTGCACCTGTTTCTATTCTTAGCTACCCTAACACAACCCATGTGTTTACTTGTACCGCAATGGCTCCCAGCAGTCTCTGAAATATCAGCAGTGATTCTTCATGCATTAAGAATCTGCAGATAAATGAACCACTAGGTGGCAGTGATCACAGTGTGCTGAAGTGGGATTTACTCAAAGAGTTAACTACCATTAGGGGTAAAGGAAAGGGTTATTGCTTTCGTAAAGGCGACTACGATGGACTGAGACAGTATTTAAATTCTATACAGTGGGACCAACTGATGATGTTACCAACAGCAAATGCAAAATGGGAAGCATTCAAAGAACTTATCTTGGAAGCTACTAGACTTTACATACCAACTAAGAAATATTGTTCAAGGTTTAGGCCTAAATGGATGTCAGATGAACTGATGAGGCATATGGCAGAGAAGAAACATGCTTGGGATACATACAAATTAACACATGACACAGAAGCCTATGATAGATACAAGTTGATCTGTAACCAAGTTACAAAGGAGGTTAGGCAGGCGAAGGCAGATTACGAGAAATCTTTGGCAAGGGATGCAAAGAAAAACAGCAAAGAGTTCTTTACTTATGTAAACTCTAGAAGGAAGGGGATGAATCAGATTGGTCCACTTGATATCGATGGGTCAACTGTTGATGATCCTGCTCAGGTAGCTAACAAACTAAATGAATATTTTGCATCGACATTCACACATGAGGAGTTATTTAGCAAGGGGAAAGCCAGAGGTGTATTCAACTCTAGCAGTAAGCTAGAGAATCTTGTATTAACTGAGAGTAAAGTGGAGGAGAAATTGTTGAAGATAAACACAAGAAAGGCACCCGGGGTGGATGGGATCTATCCAGTTATATTAAAGGAGGCAGCAAAGGAAGTAAGAAAACCCTTAGCCATAATTATGAGAGCTTCCTTGGACTTAGGGGAGGTACCCACAGACTGGAGATGTGCAAATGTGACCCCAATTCACAAAGGAGGATCAAAAGCTGACACAAGCAATTATAGACCTGTGAGTTTAACTTCTGTTCCAGGAAAATTAATGGAGGCACTAGTTAAAGAAGCACTGCAGGATCATATAGACAAGACTTCAGTTATAGCTCGGACACAGCATGGTTTTGTTAAGGGGAAGTCTTGCCTGACCAATTTGATTGGATACTATGATGCAGTCACAAAGGAACTGGATGCAGGGAATAACTTTGATATTATATACTTGGATCGTAGAAAGGCTTTTGATACTGTTGCACATGTAAGACTGCTGCACAAATTGGAGCAGTGTAACATTGGAGGCAAATTGCTGCTGTGGGTAAAGGGGTGGCTGAGGGGGAGAAGACTGAGTGGTAATCAATGGACACTGCTCATCATGGACTAATGTTATTAGTGGTATCCCTCAGAGCTCAGTGTTGGGTCCATTATTGTTTTCTGTATTTATAAATGATATTGATGATGGTATATCAAGCTTAATGTCGAAGTTTGCAGACGATACAAAGGTTGGCAGGGTTGTCAAGGACACTACTGACACTATGCTGCTGCAACAGGATCTGGAAAGGTTGAGCAGATGGGCTGAGAGGTGGCAAATGAAGTTTAACATTGATAAATGTAAAGTACTATACATGGGAAACAGCAATCCCAGAGCAACGTATCAACTCTGTGGTACTACACTGACAGTGGTAGAGAATGAAAGGGACCTGGGGGTGGTTGTGCAGGCACATATGAAGATCTCTGAGCAGTACAGACGGGCTGCAAGAGTAGCTCATGGTGTATTGTCAATGATATATAGGAATTTTTCTAGCAGGGATAAGGAGGTGATTATTCCCTTGTATAAGGCAATGGTCAGGCCACACCTAGAGTACTGTATACAGGCCTGGAGGCCTCATTTCAAGAAGGATGTAGAGCTGCTGGAACGAGTACAGAGAAGGGCAACAAGATTAGTGAATGGAACAAAGGGGTGCTCTTACGAAGAAAGGCTTAAGATTTGCAAATTACAGTGTCTGAGACTAGGAACCAGCGAGGTGATCTGATAGAGGTGTATAAAGCATTGAATGGTTTGAGCATGCTCAATGCTGATGGGATTCTTCCTCTCGCTCAGAATAATCACCTGAGAGGGCATAAATTCAAATTGAGGAAAGACAGATGAAGGATAGACGTGCGGAAATTTGCCTTTAGCCAGCGAGTGGTTGGTTGGTGGAACAGACTTCCATCCCTTGTCGTGGAAGTTGATAGCCTAAATAAGTTTAAGGCTCAGCTGGACCGGTATTTTGAACGAACAGAGGGGTGAAGTGGGAGTGGGTTTTTTTTTTTTTTTTTGGTTGATGCTGCATAAGCTTGCTTTCTTGCATCAAATGCCTCTACTAATGCTAATGCTAAGTGCCTGCCTGGCAACCCGAAGATCACGGGTTCGAATCCCACCTCAGGCTTGGATATTACAATGGTGCCGTACTCTCCGGTTGGATCTCACAGCCATGATACACGAAGCAGGAAAAAACTGGTTCCTTCGTGCTCACATCATACGATCAAAAAAAAAAAAGTTGATTGGTGGAACAGGCTTCCATCTTTTGTTGTGGAAGCTAATAGTCTAAATAAATTTAAGGCTGAGCTGGACATGGATTTGGAATGAATAGAGAGGGGTGAAATGGGAAGGGGTTTTTTTTTTTTTTTTTTTTTTGGCTGATGATGCATAAGCTTGCTTTCTTGCATCATATTCCTCTACTAATGCTAACATCATTGATAAGGAATGACTGATGAAGATATGAGGGGGCATCAAAAAGTCCATACCCTCACCTAGATAAAAAAGTAGTAGCATCATCAGTAGGAAGTTGCCGTTTTTAATATAAGTTGTCTACATATTCAATGTGAAATTTCATTCCTGTGCGTGATCATTCACCATAGGTGGAGCCCGGAATCTGAGGAAGGACACTATGGTTGACAAAGCAGAGTGTCGAGATCAAATTCCTGCATCTGCAGGGCAAGAAAGCTCAGGAAATTGATGAAGAATGAAAGCTGTGTATTAGCAGAATTGTCCATCCTATAACACTGTAAAAAAGTAGAAACGGGAGAGCCAATAAGGTCATAAATGTGTCTTTGACAAACCAAGAGATGGAAGGCCATCAACAATCCAGACAGTGAGATTGTTGCAAAGGTTGAGCAGCTGGTGCTGAGTAACAAAAGTTGAACAAAAGCCGAGAATTAGGGTTGAATTTGAAAGTGTCTGCAATTCTGCCCAGACACGATAGGAGGGAGTATATGATGAGAGCCTTGTCGATCAATTCGGCCCTGGAAAGATTGTGCAAGGCTCAAGGGTTAGAATTTTTTTCAGCCTGGACTGTACTTGTTAACAGGAGAGATTGCTTCTACAGGGATGGGATACACTTAAATAGAAAGGATGCAAGAATATTTGCTGATGCTATCGAGGCAGTGTTAGGTGGGTCGGAAAACTGCTAGCTTGGGGGGAGACAAAGACCAATAGATTGACAGTAGCCACTGGCAGAGGTCAAAGAGATTCTTGCACTGCTTCTATTAGAATGAGCAGAAACCTGAAAAACAAGATGCATGGTATTTCAGAGACTGCTGGGAGCCATTGCAGTACAAGTAAACACATGGGTTGTGTTAGGGTAGCTAAGAATAGAAACAGGTGCAGGTATGCTTGCGTGTACACCAATGCTAGGAGTTTAGTAAATAAATTTGATGAATTTGAGGTATTGCTCAAAACATCAAAGGCAGATATTGTTGGGATATCAGAGACGTGGTGTCACACAGATATAAGGGATGCAGAACTGCAATTTGGGGAGTACAACGTCTACAGAAAGGATAGACAGGATAGGAAGGGGGGAGGGGTTATGCTATTAGTTAAGAAACACATAAAAACCAAAGAAGTGAAGCCAGTCGACATCGCTGGACAGTGCAGTGTTGAGTCAGTTTGGTGTGACATAAGCATTGGGAGATCAAAATTGAGAGTAGGAGTGTGCTATAGGCCTAATGACTCTGATGAGTATAATAAGAAACTGTACAGGGAAATAGAGTGGCCAGTAAATCAGAGTGTTTTTATATGGGAGATTTTAATTTCCCAGATATTGACTGGAATTTGGGGGCTGGTCACTCACACACTAGCAGGGCTTTTGTGGATTTATTGGATGATTGTTTTCTACATCAGCATGTTCGGGAGGCAACTAGAGGGAGTAATACTCTTGATTTGATTATCAGCAGTGATTCTTCATGCATTAAGAATCTGCAGATAAATGAACCACTAGGTGGCAGTGATCACAGTGTGCTGAAGTGGGATTTACTCAAAGAGGTAACTACCATTAGGGGTAAAGGGAAGGGTTATTGCTTCCGTAAAGGCGACTACGATAGACAGAGACAATTTTAAATTCTATACAGTGGGACCAACTGATGATGTTACCAACAGCAAATTCAAAATGGGAAGCATTCAAAGAACTTATCTTGGAAGCTACTAGGCTTTACATACCAACTAAGAAATATTGTTCAAGGTTTAGGCCTAAGTGGATGTCAGATGAACTAATGAGACATATGGCAGAGAAGAAAAATGTATGGGATACTTACAAACTAACACATGACACAGAAGCCTATGATAGATACAAGTTGATATGCAACCAAGTTACAAAGGAGGTTAGGCAGGCGAAGGCAGATTACGAGAAATCCTTGGCAAGGGATGCAAAGAAAAACAGCAAAGAGTTCTTTACTTATGTAAACTCTAGAAGGAAGGGGATGAATCAGATTGGTCCACTTGATATTGATGGGTCAAGTGTTGATGATCCTGCTCAGGTAGCTAACAAACTAAATGAATATTTTGCATCGACATTCACACATGAGGAGTTATTCAGCAAGGGGAATGCCAGAGGTGTATTCAACTCTAGCAGTAAGCTACAGAATCTTGAAATAACTGGGAGTAAAGTGGAGGAGAAACTGTTGAAGATAAACACAAGAAAGGCACCCGGGGTGGATGGGATCTATCCAGTTATATTAAAGGAGGCAGCAAAGGAAGTAAGCAAACCCTTAGCCATAATTATGAGAGCTTCCTTGGACTCAGGGGAGGTACCCATAGACTGGAAATTTGCAAATGTGATCCCAATTCACAAAGGAGGATCAAAGGCTGACACAAGTAATTATAGACCTGTGAGCTTAACTTCTGTTCCAGGAAAATTAATGGAGGCACTGGTTAAAGAAGCACTGCAGGATCATTTAGACAAGACTTCAGTTATAGCTCAGACACAGCATGGTTTTGTTAAGGGGAAGTCTTGCCTGACCAGCTTGATTGGATAATATGATGCAGTCACAAAAGAACTGGATGCAGGGAATAACTTTGATATTATATACTTGGTTCTTAGAAAGGCTTTTGATACTGTTGCACATGGAAGACTGCTACACAAATTGGAGCAGTGTGACATTGGAGGCAAATTGCTGCTATGGATAAAGGGGTGGTTGAGGGGGAGAAGACAGAGAGTGGTAATCAATGGACACTGCTCATCGTGGACTAATGTTATTAGTGGAGTCCCTCAGGGCTCAGTGTTGGGTCCATTATTGTTTTCTGTATTTATAAATGATATTGATGATGGTATATCAAGCTTAATGTCCAAGTTTGCAGACAATACAAAGGTTGGCAGGGTTGTCAAGGACACTACTGACACTATGCTGCTGCAACAGGATCTGGAAAGGTTGAGCAGATGGGCTGAGAGGTGGCAAATGAAGTTTAACATTGATAAATGTAAAGTACTACACATGGGAAACAGCAACCAAAGAGCAACGTATCAACTCTGTGGTACTACACTGACAGTGGTAGAGAATGAAAGGGACTTGGGGGTGGTTGTGCAGGCAGATATGAAGTTCTCTGAGCAGTGCAGACGGGCTGCAAGAGTAGCTCATGAAGTATTGTCAATGATATACAGGAATTTTTCCAGCAGGGATAAGGAGGTGATTATTCCATTGTATAAGGCAATGGTCAGGCCACACCTAGAGTACTGTATACAGGTCTGGAGGCCTCATTTCAAGAAGGATGTAGAGCTGCTGGAACGAGTACAGAGAAGGGCAACAAGATTAGTGAATGGAACAAAGGGGTGCTCTTACGAAGAAAGGCTTAAGTTTTGCAAATTACAGTGTCTGGAGACTAGGCACCAGCGAGGTGATCTGATAGTGTATAAAGCCTTGAATGGTTTAAGCATGCTCAATGCTGATGGGATTCTTCCTCTAGCTCAGAAAAATCACCTGAGAGGGCATAAATTCAAATTGAGGAAAGACAGATGTAGGATAGACATGCGGAAATTTGCCTTTAGCCAGCGGGTGGTTGGTTGGTGGAACAGACTTCCATCCCTTGTGGTGGAGGTTGATAGCCTAAATAAGTTTAGGGCTCAGCTGGACAGGTATTTTGAACGAACAGAGGGGTGAAGTGGAAGTGGGTTTTTTTTTTTTTTTTTTTTTGGCTGATGCTGCATAAGCTTGCTTTCTTGCATCAAATGCCTCTACTAATGCTAATGCTATATATCCAATATTTTAAATTAAATAAAATAAAACAACATAAGCCAGTAGTATGGCAAAAACTGTAGAGCGAAAATTAACATAAAAATAACCCAAATAAAAAACAAACAAAAAGAAAGAATAGATATAAATAGTAGCCCAGAAACCCTTGTATAATTTCAAACATTAAATCCAATTAACAAAAACTATACAAAATTTAGGATAATGCCATTAATTTAATATTAATTTAGATATGATATTAATTTAGCGGTACCCTCCCCTGAGCGATTGTATAGCGATATTGTATAGCGATTGAAACGCAGCGATTCCATGACTATTATTGGCCTCGTGGTCCTCTGTCGATGGGGCATGATGATCAGTCTATTTTATTTTAATTTATTTCGATTTTGTTATCGTTTGGTAGTTCCTTTAACCCTCTTTTGGTGATATTTCACGTCTTTCGGAACTGGTACCTCTCGGGGTGGGGGGAGTACCGCTGAATTAATAAGTAATTGGCATTATCCTAAATTTTGTATAGTTTTTGTTAATTGGATTATCAAGGGTTTCTGGGCTACTATTTATATCTATTCTTTCTTTTCATTCGTTTGTCTATTTGGGTTATTTTTTTGTTAATTTTCGCTCTACAGTTTTTGCCATACTACTGGCTTATGTTGTTTTATTTTATTTAATTTAAAATATTGGATGTATTTCAGCTTCATATGGAGGAATTGCATGTCGCTGCCTCTAATGAATGCTTAATTATTTATTTATTTATACAATTTATTATAATTTAACTTATGTTAATATAATTCAATGACAGTGTATATATATATATATATATATATATATATATATATATATATATATGTGTTTGTGTGTGTATATATATATTTTTTTATTATTATTTTTTTTATTATAGCTTAAGTAAAATAGGTACGTGCTATATCTAACATAATATACTATTAAATGGCATGTACCTATTTTACTTAAGCTATAATAAAAAATATATTACGACGGATGTAATGTTCTATCTAAAATAGATGGCATTAATCCGATCTGGATTATATTGCATAAGATATTTATAAATTGTTCCTATTATTATTATTATTATATATATATTTGAATAGTGTTTAAAATAGTTGGAAACAGAATCTTTCATAATAAAATAAAATAGTACAGCATACATCAGAGGCAGCAAAAAAGCATATTCCTCTACATGATGTTTGAAATATAACCATATAAATAAGAATAAGAGTTAAAATAAAATAATGCCAGCAGTATGGTAAGACAAGAGCGAAAATAATCAAAATTAAACCTAAATCAAATGGGGGGGGATAGAAGGGCAACAAGAGTAAAAATATTGCAGTAGAAACTCTCTAAAGTAATTTAGAAAATCTAAATGAAAGAATAATAATTCATTGAATTTTGGAAGCCCATTAAATAGAAATTTAGCGGTAGCCCCTCTGATGGGTACCAGGTCCAAATTTATGTGAAATATCACCAACAGAGGTGTTAACCACTACAATAAAATAAAACAAAAATTTGCTCTTGTCTTACCATACTGCTGTCATTATTTTATTTTAACTCTTATTCTGATTTATATGGTTATATTTCAAGCATCATGTAGAGGAATGCTTTTTGCTGCCTCTGATGTATGCTGCGCTATTTTATTTTTTTTTATTATGAAAGGTTCCGTTTCCAACTATTTTAAACGCTATTCAAATATATGTAAAGGTGACCCCCGCTTAACGCTGATCATTCGTTCCGGAAAAACGGAGCGCTAAGTGAATCCGCGCTAAGCGAGCGCCGCTTTCCCATAAGGTAACATATGTATTTATGAGCTGCGGTCAGTGCCATAGGATATTTCCTAATGAATAATAAACAGTAATGAAAAGATGCACAAATGTTGGTCAAAATATTTAATATTCAAATATTTGCACATATAAAATATTCTGCATTGCATATGTATAATTATGTGGTAACTACTTGCGTATCAAAAGTAAATTTAAAATTCCAATTAAAATAATGAATTTAATTTAATTGATGAATTTAATCATGAAAAATGTGTGGATTTTGAGTTGAACTTTGGCCCTCTTCCAAATAAACTAAAAGGGGTATTAATTTTAATCCCCCGCAGCGTTAAAACCAACAATAAATTCAACCGATCCTTCACCGCTTTGAAACCTGGCATATTTTTTCTTCTTTCAATATGAAACTTCTTTTAGGCATTCGTTTCCACAAAAGTCCTGCTTCATCTATGTTAAAAACTTATTGAGAATTATAACACATAATACCCCTCTTCAATAATTTTAACAAAAGTTCATTTTTGAAAGTTTCGGCTCCTTGATCTGCACTTGCGGCTTCTCCCTGGATTTTAAATCTATTTAACCAGCCCTTACCAGTTTTAAATGGTTCCACATATTTTTTTTTTTTTTTTTTTTTAGGCAAGTTTTCTTCAGATCATCATATTGGCTAATCTCTTTCTCTCTCTTTTTAATATTTAACTTTATTCTGCATTGGAATATTATCTTCAATAAAATTAAAGTCTTTCCGTTTCAATCCTAATAGCCGGCCTAGTCCTAGTTGCTTGCAGTGGAACAGCTATCTTTCCCGCTGCAAAAATTAATTCTTTATTTTTTTATAATTGTTCTTACAGTTAAAGTTGCAAGTCCTAAATTATGGCACACATCCGTTTGTCGTTGACCAGAATCGATTCGCTTCAAAACGTCTAATTTACTTTTCAAATTCAGTCTTTTTCTTACATTTATAGTCTTCGTACTGCGCCCAGATGTTGTTGCTTTTTCATTCCTGTCGGTCATTATTAGCTCTTCGAAAATGTAACCGCGTTGGTTGAATTCATTATGATACAATGTTCAAGTAAACTTTCTGTTACGCACGATGTCTAATACTCTACTGAGTGATGACTAGACCGGATAAATGCATATAACGCAAATATTACAAGCAATATACTTGATCATTTTTTAAAATGTTGATCGCGGAACTATGTTACAAGTCACTGTACTGAAACTAAATTAGCGTGTGAGAAAATTTTACTGAGCGTGGGAAAATTTCTCAAGTCGGCGTGGGAAACGTTTTAATGCTGTTTTGCTATTCATTTTCAAGCTATCGACTCCATCAAATGAAACGATTTCGTTAATATGTCAAAAATGAAATCTGTAAAAGAGCGTTATAGTGATCTGTGACAGCGTTATAATCAGATACGGGTTATAATATAAGAACAGCGTTATAGCGAATCAGCGTAAAGCGAACCGCGTTATAACGGGGGCCTGCTGTATAATTATATCACATGACAGTAGTAGGCGAATTGCTAACGCTGCACCTGTGCTGCCATCCATAGCTCATTATTCGTCTATATAATCTGGTTGAGATTACTTTGTCAGTAGTGTGGCTTTGCACTGGAGTGCTCGTAGCTGTTCTATTTTTTTTAATTTTCGCTGCATCAAGACCACCGCTGTTGAAATCTTCTGCATTGGTGGTTTGATCTGAGGCGGGCTGATCTTTCGATCGATCTGAGGCGGGGTGGCGGGCTGATCTTTCGATCGATTCTCCTTTGCGGCGATTTGTCCAGCGATTGAAATGCAGCGATTCCCTGACCATTATTGGCTTTGTGGTCCTCTGTCGGGATGGGGCATAATGGTCAGTCTATTTTTGGTTTATTTTTGTTTTATTTTATTGTAGTGGTTAACACCTCTGTTGGTGATATTTCACATAAATTTGGACCTGGTACCCATCAGAGGGGCTACCGCTAAATTTTTATTTAATTGGCTTCCAAAATTCAATGAATTATTATTCTTTCATTTAGATTTTCTAAATTATTTAGAGAGTTAGCATTAGCATTAGTAGAGGCATTTGATGCAAGAAAGCAAGCTTATGCAGCATCAGCCGAAAAAAACCACTTCCACTTCACCCCTCCGTTCGTTCAAAATACCTGTCCAGCTGAGCCTTAAACTTATTTAGGCTATCAACCTCCACCACAAGGGATGGAAGTCTGTTCCACCAACCAACCACCCGCTGGCTAAAGGCAAATTTCCGCACGTCTATCCTACATCTGTCTTTCCTCAATTTGAATTTATGCCCTCTCAGGTGATTATTCTGAGCTAGAGGAAGAATCCCATCAGCATTGAGCATGCTTAAACCATTCAAGGCTTTATACACCTCTATCAGATCACCTCGCTGGTGCCTAGTCTCCAGACACTGTAATTTGCAAAACTTAAGCCGTTCTTCGTAAGAGCACCCCTTTGTTCCATTCACTAATCTTGTTGCCCTTCTCTGTACTCGTTCCAGCAGCTCTACATCCTTCTTGAAATGAGGCCTCCAGACCTGTATACAGTACTCTAGGTGTGGCCTGACCATCGCCTTATACAATGGAATAATCACTTCCTTATCCCTGCTGGAAAAATTCCTGTATATCATTGACAATACTCCATGAGCTACTCTTGCAGCCCGTCTGCACTGCTCAGAGAACTTCATATCTGCCTGCACAACCACCCCCAAGTCCCTTTCATTCTCTACCACTGTCAGTGTTGTACCACAGAGTTGATACGTTGCTCTGGGGTTGCTGTTTCCCATGTGTAGTACTTTACATTTGTCAATGTTAAACTTCATTTGCCACCTCTCAGCCCATCTGCTCAACCTTTCCAGATCCTGTTGCAGCAGCATAGTGTCAGTAGTGTCCTTGACAACCCTGCCAACCTTTGTATCGTCTGCAAACTTGGACATTAATCCCGATATACCATCATCAATATCATTTATAAATACAGAAAACAATAATGGACCCAACACTGAGCCCTGAGGGACTCCACTAATAACATCAGTCCACGATGAGCAGTGTCCATTGATGAGTTTTACTGCAATATTTTTACTCTTGTTGCCCTTCTATTCCCCCCCCCATTAGGTTTAATTTTGATTATTTTCGCTCTTCTCTTACCATACTGCTGGCATTATTTTATTTTAACTCTTATTCTTATTTATATATATATATATATATATATATATATAGCAGTAGTGTAGCTACCCTTTTTCGGACCTGGAGGCAAAGAACATGTTCCGGCCCCTACTTAATTAATGAAAATTGCAAAAAGAGGAGACAACCAAAGACGCCGGGCCCAGAGGCAATTGCCTTGCCTGCCTATATGGTATCTATGCCACTGATATATAGTGAATAGCTGTTGAGGTGTTGGTTGACGTTATGACGTCAATCAATACCTCACGAGTGTTTTTAAAAATAAAAGTACAGTAATAAAAAAAAATAACATTTTGTTAAAACACAATTTATGCACTAGTCCACATGATTCTAAAGAAAAAAGGTTAGGTTACCCCCCTCCATTTTGGGAGCGGTTCAAACTCCCACTGAAATATTTATGATGTAGCATATAAAAAGCATAATGCTAACAACCAGCAATAATCAGTAATAAGATTATTTCAATTATCACTAATAAATGGTAATTCAAATGAATTACCATTTATCAGTTCCCTTTGGCCAGCTCCAAATTCAAAAATAATTCTTCAAGGTTTCATTTGTTGCCCCCTTCAAACCTGCAGTTATCATTCTTGATTTGAAATACAAGCAACCCCCATATAACACGGTACTTCTACAGCACAGTTTCGCTCTAACATGATTGATAAATTGCAGCAATTCTCACACAACATGGTACTTATACAACACTGTTTCACTCTAACATGGCTAGAGAATTTCGGCAAACCTTGCATAACAGGGTATTTTTGAGCTTCTTGTGCAGGGAAAATCCTGCTATTATGTTGGATGTAATTTTTCAACATTCCCACTCTTTTTGAATCCTCGCTGTTGACTGACTAGTCAAAAAAATTATTGAGAAATCCCTGTATTTTATTTTGTTGGGAAATCCCTGTGTTATGTTCTGTGCTATTGAACTTGTGGAAAAATCTAGATTTCAAAGTTTTATTACTATTGGATGCCAGGCCATCCAAAAGATTTAAGTCATCCGAACGTTGAAGTTACGTATCTACCAACACAGTTGTACTGGGTTAATACAACTTCTTTCATTCAGCCAATCAATCGTTACAATGGATTTTGGTAAAAATTGATTCCAAATTTACTGAAGTAATGGAGGCATGGAAACATTTCTCAATTGTGTACCGTATCAGAATCATAGCTTTATCGCTCAAAGAAGTAAAACCATCAACGTTAAATGCTTATGGAAAACTGTATGGCTGAAGTCGGTTCATTCAGGAAATATGGTCGAACCGGCAGAAAATGGAATCAGTGCAATAGTAGAACTTGCTATGTCGGTAGGAGGGGAAGGTTTTGATGATACGACTAATGAAGCCCTTGCATGTAGCACAGTTGACAGAACTTCCCTCCTCCTCCTCCCCACAGCAGGTGGAAAAGACCTAAGTTCGAATCCTGTTGATAACAGGAGGAATTTTTATGAGTCTTTTTCACAACATGGCTGAGTTAGTTTGGCTCAGGCTACAGTAGCATGTTTTTTTCTGACTGATAACCCTCTTTTTGTATTTTTTCTTAGTCTCATATAACACACTTTCACACAACACAATATTTACTAGGAACCTAACTACCAGGTTATACGAGGCTTACCTATAAACAAAAGGCATTAACAATAGACAAATACAAAAAAAAATTTTATATAATAATAATAATCCTCTTTTCATTTAGAGAATACAGACTAGACCCAACACAGTGGGAGGGATACAGCTGAAATAAATAATTTATTTAGTTTAAGAGAGACTGTACATTAATCATTACTCATTCTAATTCTGGCTCTGGCATATTACAATCATTGTTGTAAAAAATACAAGAGTTGGCCATGCTTGAATTCAGGTAGCCTTTTGACTTTTACTTTTTTACACAACTAAGGTTAAATCAATTACATCATGCTTAAAGCTGCACTGTACAACTAATGTTTGCAACTAAATTACTGTGAGAAAATGCTTTATTTATTTATTATTTTTTTTATTATTATTATTTTTTTTTTTTTGTTGATTGTTATAACAGGTTTAGATTTTAAAAAATAATGTTCACATACCTTACATTTCCAGCCACTTTTAGGAATAGTTACTATCATTGGTTTAAGACAAAATGTATGGTAACCTTTATCACATGTGTCACACACAAGCATCTTGTTATCATCTCCGGGTTGCCTACTTGCAGACAAAAAAATAAATAAAAATAAACAAGAGGATCATCAAAACCTCTTACACTCACAAAACAGATGAAGTTCAAGATGAAAAATAACTAATTTATATGTTATACAAAATTATTATTTTAAAATTATAAAATTTAAGACATTACTACATACCTCTGAATAACTTTTAGGTTCAAATAAACATGAGATCTAGTTGAGCTAGTTACAATCTCCACAGACATTTTTTCATGCCTATTTCAAAACTTTTTTGTGAAATTTCAGTTAATCTATTATTATAATTAAAAAATGCGTATTTATATGACATTGCAAAAACTGCTTTCTCAATTAAACAGAAAACAATCTTACAGTATAATTATAATAAAATCTGTTTCCACTGAAAAAACAAAGTGAAGTGAAGAAACAAAGCTCTTCTTACAGAGCTCATCTTGATTTGAAATACTAGAGAATCAAAATAACTACCTTATATGGGAACTGAATTAAAAATAAAGAAATATACATATTAGTGGGACTGAACTTAAGGTCAGCAGTACCAATAATAGTAAATGCTATTCATCATATCATATACAGTTGAACTTCCCAAATCTAGCAATCCATCATCAGCTACAAGTATAAAAGCAAGAGAATCCTCCAATGAAACCACCTGAGAACCAGCAAATTTAGTTCACAGACTGGTTATTCTCCAAAGCAGCACATTATAACAAATATGCAGGACTGGAGATTTTACCTTTAAAGCTCTGAGTTTTTATTATGCTACAATGACAAAATCTGTTAGTTCGTGGAATTATCTAATTGATATTTGTGAACAAGCAAATGGTTACCATCTGCTTGACCACACTTTTTGATCAAATTTCTCTGCTGTATATTTGAATTTTTACATTTTTTAACTACATTAATTTAATTACTTTTTACCCCTTCCGCAAGGTACAAACATTTGTATTATATTTCACATTACACTTTTGTAAATTTGTATTATATTTCACATTACACTTTTGTAAATTTGTATTAAATTTCAAAATGACATTATTAACTTAATTTTTACTGTGTAGAGACTACCTTGTCTGTTAGTATTACGATAAACGCCGCATATTTGCTCCCATCCTTTTTCTAATACTATAGACAAGTTTGGAAACGCAGTGCCTGATACATGGTCAGGAGTAGTCCCCTGATGAAATTCCTGGCTACATATCATCTTTTCATTTACTATATTCAGATTTTGCATATTTGCCATCCTTTGATTTGACCTCTTGCTAAAATTACCCTCCCATATCTGAATACAGTGTTATTTATTTATTTTTTTTTATTTTATTATTATTTTTTTTATTTATTTGTATAAAATTATTTTTGTATATTGTTTGCTTCCTCAGTCCCAGTTCATTTTTGTACTAGGTTTTTTAAATTCTTTCACTTTTTCACCACTACTTCAGTTCCAGTTTATACTAACCCTTAAAATTAATTCTCTTAGTTCAGGCACTGTGTATTTTTCATTTCTATTTTCAAGACACTTTATTTATGTTACAAACCACACATTACTTATATCCTTTTGCTTCCTTTACTGCTGTTTCTTATTTGGTTTTTAGGAGCATTAGCAACTAAGGACATATTGCTCCAGGAATATGTGGTGGTCATTCCCTGACATTTCCGCATCCTCCGTATTTGGTGGTGACGGGCTCGAACCCCGGTCTAATCAAGAAGCGTGTGCTATGCACTGCTGCTCCTTCCTGCCTGGCTACGGAAGCGCCCCCTTTACTGCTGCGCTGCATGTTTTGGAGAATTAGACTTAGAACTTTTGTTATTTTCCTTTTTCTGCTTATTTTGCTTCTTAACAGTTTAATATTATTATATATATATATATACTATCATTGAATTATATTAAATATTAACATAAATTAAATTATAATAAAGTGAATAAATAAATAAATAATTAGAAAATAGATACCAGAAAAATTTAAGTAATCTAAGCAATCAAAATAAAAAAAAAACAATATATATATATATATATATATATATATACACACACACACATACAGGGTGTCTCAAAAATATTGGTACAAATGTTTAGGGGAGGTAAAAGTAAAGTGCAGCCATTATCAACCCACTGCAGGGTGGAAGCCTCCTCAACAATTCATGCTGAGGGAAATGGACCATAATCTGCCACGCTGGTCCAGTGCGGGTTGGCAGATCGACCGTATTCAGCAGGCAGGGGCTTGAACCCCGGTCTACTCAAAGAGCGTGTGCTACTGCACTCCCGCTCCTGCCCACTAGGGGAGGTAGGTAACATCTAAAAGAATTTGAATTGCATAGGAACCCATAACCGGAAATGTCACCGTAAGTCAGTAGACGGCACTGTTCATCAGTTCGCGAGAGGTAAAATTTCTGGTTTACTCATTCAAGCAGTAGTCGCCACACGAAGAGCGTTCATCGATATACGAACTGTGAGCTGGCAGACATGCACCTAGTGTATGAATTAGCAGAGGGCAATGGACGAGCTGCTCAACGAATTTATGGAGAATACTTCCCAGACAGACATGTACCGGACCGATTGTTTGCGCATGTGCATCAAACTTTTGTGCAATTATGGGTCATTTAGAGGTAACAGGAGTAGTGCGGGCAGACCATGTTCGATGCGAACTCCCGCCATGGAAGAAAGTGTGTTGAATGCCGGCCAGAATAATCCTACTATGAGGTGTAAGGAATTGTCTGACACGACAATTCCTTACACCCCTTTCATTTCCAAAGGGTTCAGTTACTGCACCCCCAAGATTATTCTGCACGTGTGGCTTTTGCGCAGTGGTTTCTCCAAGAAAGTGTTCAAGACTTGAGTTTTCCAGCCTATGTTTTGGTCACGGATGAGGCTTATTTCACTCAGGGAGACTTATTCAATCAGCACAATGCTCATGTGTGCGCTCATGACAACCCACACGGTGTGCGCCCCCATCCGGCACAGCATCGCTTCGCAATAAATGTGTGGGCAGGTATGGTCGGTGACTGCTTAGTCGGCCCATACCTGTTACCATCCCGCATGAACTCCGCTAAATATCGGATCTTTCTTGAACAAGTTCTAGCACTGTTACTTGATGATGTTCCAGCAAATGTGAGACGCAACATTTGGTTTCAACATGACGGGGTGCCTACCCATTATGGAAGGTGTGTTCGTGACCATTTGGATAGGTGTTTTGGGCGTCGATGGATTGGCCGTGGTGGACCCGTTGCCTGGCCCCCCACACTCACCTGATTTATCGAGCCTTGATTACTTTCTGTGGGGAGGGGGTCCTCAAATCTATCGTGTATGAATCGCCTGTGGAGACGGAAATGGATCTTGGGGCGAGACTCGTTTGTGCTGCTGCTAGGCGCCTCCATAGCCAGGTGGGAAGGAGCAGCAGTGCGTAGCACACGCTTCTTGATTAGACCAGGGTTCGAGCCCATCACCACCAAATACGGAGGATGCAGAAAGGTCAGGGAATGACCACCGCATATCCCGGAGCAATATGGCCTTAGTTGCTAATGCTCCAAATAACAAACAAACAACAGATGCTGCTACTACTGTCAAAGAAACTCCAGGTGTGTTCGACTGTGTCCACCAATCCACGCTGCATCAGTGTCACGCATGCATTGCGTCTCATGGTAGAACCTTCGAGCATCTGTTGTAACATCATGAAATGCATCCATCTCGTCCTCCATTGTTAATATTATGTCAAATGTTTGCCAATAATTACTGTCTTGTGTCATTTCTGCTTCTTGTGCCTCTGCTACTATTTCCTGTGACGTTTTCGGTTATGGGTTCCTATGCGATTCATATTCCTTTAGCTGTTACCTACCTCCCCTAAACGTTTGTACCAATATTTTTGAGACACCCTGTATATACGGACTACCTTGTCCGTACTGTATTAGAAAGTGCTAATTTATTTATCATGACTTGTTTTGGCCATTCACTTTTCTTCTACTACTATGGACAAGTATAGAAATGCGGTTCTTGATGCATGGTCAGGTGTAGTCCCCCTGATGAAATACCTAATCGTGTATCAATAATTATTTCTGCTGACATCAGATCACGCATATTTGCATTGCCTATATTCGACTATTTTCTAAATGTATTCCCCTCATATTTGATGACAGCTATAACATTTTAATTTTTATTTTTATTTCCAATTTATTTGCATCATGTTATTATTTTGACGTACTAATTTTCCTTTACAGTTCCCCCACTTTATATTGGCTCGGTAATTCAGCCCATAATTTTCTTAATTGATCATAACCTCTAGGATTTTAATATTCTTTCACCTTTCATAAATCTACTACATTTCTTTTTATACTTTCCTCACCCTGCTAGTTGCTGCCACTTTGTATAACTGTCACATCCATTTATGCATATTTAATTCAATGTATTAATACAGTATATATATATATATATATATATATATAATAATATAATATATAAAATATTGTATTAAAGAGTAAAAACAGAAAACATCAGAGAGTTAAATAAACTGGATATGGCAAATGCACCGAAGCGCGCAAAGCAGCAGCAACGGATGCAAATGTAAATATATGTATATTATAATTAATATGATAAATAAAAGTAAAGATGGCAGTTCGAAACTCCGGAAAGCTTAAAAAATTACATCAAAACGTCAAAAGAAAGTTACGATAGCCTACATCAGATAAAGGCGGGAAAAATTTGCTAAATACAGTACTCCGAAACGGGGAAGAAAATATGAAATTAATAAATAATGAAATCTGATTTTTTTTTTTTTTTTTTACATTTATTTATTTATTTTTATTTTTTTTTTTTACATTTATTTATTTATTTACATTTATAAATTTTCTCTTGCATAACTATGGGCAAGTATGGAAACGCAGTCCGTTGATGCTATGTCAGGGTGTAGTCCCCCGATGAAATACCTGATTTAGCATCAATATTTACTTTTGCTGACATCAGATTTCATTATTTATTAATTTCATATTTTCTTCCCCGTTTCGGAGTACTGTATTTAGCAAATTTTTCCCGCCTTTATCTGATGTAGGCTATCGTAACTTTCTTTTGACGTTTTGATGTAATTTTTTAAGCTTTCCGGAGTTTCAAACTGCCATCTTTACTTTTATTTATCATATTAATTATAATATACACATATATATATATATACATATATATATATATAAGTATTAGGCGAAATATTGTTTATGAATTTTGTTGTTATAGATCATTAATTTACCGCATTGCTTTATAAGTTGCCTCTGTATTGTTATACAATTTTGCCTCACTAGCTTATATATTTTGCTCTATCTTATAGTTTGCTCTATCATATATTACTTCCATTACTGCTTTCACCTTTTTGCTCTATGCTTTATCTTTTGTTTTACGCTCACCTTTTAATTATATATTGTATCATATATTATATATTATATCTCTAGGTTGTGCCATGGTGCCGACGTTGGCATATGTACGTTACCTGGGTGTCTGACGCACATGGCGTCCACATATTGCATCGTATCTCACCAAAACTGCTACTGCTTTACCTAACTGACATCTTTTCTATCATATCCAGTACTTATATATATATATATATATATATATATATATAAAATAGCTTAAAAGTTTAACATAAAATAAGAAAATAAATAAATAAATATAAATATTAAGCTATCATTAGAGGCAGCAAAATGCACATCCTCCACATGAAGCCCAGATATATCCGATAATTCAAAATAAAGAAAATAAAATAAAACATAAGGCAGTAGTATGGCAAAAACTGTAGAGCGTAAATTAACATAAAAATAACGTAAAATAAAATATCCAACAGGGAGGGGGAAGTAAGGTAATAAGACATAAACAGTAGCTGATAGTCCCCTATATAATTTAGCACTTTAAACCCAATTAATAAAACCGATATAAAATTTAAAATAATGCCAATTATAATATAATTTTGCGGTGCCCCCCTCGAAGGTACCAGTTCCGAAAAACGTGAAATACAGTGAAACTTCCCTTTAACGGACAGCCATGGGGAACGAGAATGTGTCCGTTAGAGAGAAGTGTCTGCTAACAAGAAGTCTGAGGGAGAAAAAAAAAAAGAAAGAAAGAAAGAAAAATCGTTAAATGTTTAATGTAAAATTAAAATATATACAGATTTTGAACAATATTTTTGTAAATAATATACAATTACATACACAAGAGATAAAGAAAAATCGTTAAACGTTTAATGTAAAATTAAATTAAATTAAATTATATAGAGATTTTGCACAATATTTTTGTAAATAATATACATACAATTGTGCTATGCATATTATGACTTTATCTTAAGAAAAATACATATAGGAATCACTTATTTTCTTCTGCACCTTCTTCCGGCTGATAATTTTGTTTTCAACATTTGTTTGGAGTGAAGAAACCATCGAAAATCCTTTAATATCTTCTTCAGGGGCGAAAAACATTTTTAAACGATTGATTTGTATGGGCGCTTCTTCTATTTTCATCGGTGGTTCATCGTTAATATGTTCTTCGACAGAATGACCTCCTTCCATTTCTTCATCCTTATGAGGAACTTCTTGAAAAATATCGATGATAATGTCGTTGATATCTAGAGCACCATCTTCTGTAGTGAGGTTAGAGTCTATATCTTTGTAGCCAGGTCACTTGTACCAGAAGTATTGTACATTATCAACAGATGTTGAAGTTCTTGTTCTCCTTGGTGCTACACATTGCTGTTCACAACTTCAATTTTTGCGTTTGAGAAACCAGACTTTACAAAACAGTTCACGACAGTTTGTTTTCTAACTGCGTTTACTGAAAAGGAAATCCACTGAATCTAGGATGCTTTGTTTCTTTGCAAGGTCACTCGCACATGTTACATCGTTCATGTTCGCAATGAGATGTCTTAAAACACGTTTTCTGTAGTGAAGTTTAAAATTTTTTATTATCCCTTGATCCAAGGGCTGAGACTCTCCAGATGTGTTCGGTGGCAGAAAAACGATTTGAATGCTACAATTCAATGTGTGGGTGAGATGCAGCATTGTCCATGAAAAGAATAATTTTTCTATTTTGACGAATCATGTTTCGGTTAAAGTGACTTATCCATTCGCTCATGATATCTCGTGTCATCCACGCTTTTTTATTAGACTTCCAGTCAACATTCAAAAAATTCAACTTTATGCCCTTGAAACAACGAGGATTTTGTGGTTTTCCTATAACAAGAGTCTCCCAGCATATTTGTACACAATAGTACAGTCAAGCGTTCCTTAGAAATTTTTCCGCCCTGGCACTTTTCGTTTTTTAGACTCACTGTTTTTTCAGGAAGAGCTTTAAAAAAACAACCCTGTTTCAAAAATATCCTTAGCTTCAAAATCACGACATAAATCTTCCAATTTGATGGTCCACTCTGTTACAACCCCAGTATCAGCAGATCCACCTTCACCACTTACGGTTTCCAAGAAATTTTATGCCAAGTTTTGAACTTGTCTAGCCATCCCACAGAAGCTTTGAACTCATTTATTCCCATAGATTTCACAACCTCCAAAGCCTTTTCCCTAATAATAGGCCCATTAATGGGAATTTTTTTAGCACGTGCGTGACAAAACCACTCATACGTAACATTGTCAATTTGAAGTCCAACAGTTTTCGGGAATGATTTTTGAACCTGATCATTTACGTGTTGCCAAAATCGTTTGAGCTGTTCATTTTTTTTCTTTTGTATGTCGCTTACGTGCGTCTTCCCGATTTTGAATTTTGCAGCGAGATTGCGTACACTATTTTATGCCGATCATACGCATTAATGAGTTCGACTTTTTCTTTTAAAGTTAAGCATTAGCATTAGTAGAGGCATATGATGCAAGAAAGCAAGCTTATTCAGCATCAGCCAAAAAAAAAAAAAAAAAAACACACCACTCCCATTTCACCCCTCCATTCGCTCGAAATACCTGTCCAGTTGAGGCTTAAATTTGTTTAGGCTATCAACTTCAACAACAAGTGATGGAAGTCGGTTTCACCAACCAACCACCCGCTGGCCAAAGGCAAATTTCCGCACATCTATCCGATATCCGTCCTTCCTCAATTTGAATTTATGCCCTCTGAGGTAATTATTCTGAGCAAGATGAAGAATCCCATTGGCATTGAGCATGCTCAAACCATTCAAAGCCTTATACACATCTATCAGATCACCTCGCCGGTGCCTAGTCTCCAGACTCTGTAATTTGCAAAACTTAAGCCTTTCTTCGTAAGAGCAACCCTTTGTTCCATTCACTAATCTTGTTGCCCTTCTCTGTACCCGTTCCAGCAGCTCTACATCCTTCTTGAAATGAGGCCTCCAGACCTGTATACAGTACTCTACGTGTGGCCTAACCATTGCCTTATACAAGGGAATAATCACCTCCTTATCCCTGCTAGAAGAATTCCTGTATATCATTGACAAGACACCATGAGCTACTCTTGCAGCTCGTCTGCACTGCTCAGAGAACTTCATATCTGCCTGCACAATTACCCCCAGGTCCTTTTCATTCTCCACCACTGTCAGTGTAGTACCGCAGAGTTGATACGTTGCTCTGGGGTTACTGTTTCCCATATGGAGTACTTTACATTTGTCAATGTTAAACTTCATTTGCCACCTCTCAGCCCATCTGTTCAACCTTTCCAGATCCTGTTGCAGCAGCATAGCGTCAGTGGTGTCCTTAACAACCCTGCCAACCTTTGTATCATCTGCAAACTTGGACATTAAACTTGATATCCCATCATCAATATCATTCATAAACACCGAAAACAACAACGGACCCAACACTGATCCCTGAGGAACTCCACTAATAACATTAGTCCACGTTGAGCAGTGTCCATTGATTACCACTCTCTGTCTTCTGCCAGTCAACCATCCCCTTATCCATAGCAGCAATTTGCCTCCAATACCACACTGCTCCAATTTGTCCAGCAGTCTTCCATGTGCAACAGTATCAAAAGCCTTTCTAAGATCCAAATATATAATATCAAAGTTATTCCCTGCATCCAGTTCTTTTGTGACTACATCATAGCATCAAATCAAATCGGTCAGGCAAGAATTCCCCTTAACAAAACCATGCTGCATCTGAGCTATAACTGAATTCTTGTCTAGATGATCCTGCAGTGCTTCTTTAACCAGTGCCTCCATTAATTTACCTGGAACAGAAGTTAAACTAACAGGTCTGTAATTACTTGTGTCAGCCTTTGATCCTCATTTGTGAATTGGGATCACATTTGCACATTTCCAGTCTATGGGTACCTCCCCTGAGTCCAAGGAAGCTCTCATAATTATGGCTAAGGGTTTGCTTACTTCCTTTGCTGCCTCCTTTAATATAACTGGACAGATCCCATCCACCCCAGGTGCCTTTTTTATGTTTATCCTCAACAATCACTCCTCCACTTTCCTCTCAGTTATTACAAAATCATCCAGCTCACTGCCAATGTTTACTTTACCTACATCATTCTCCTTCCTGAATAACTCCTCATGTGTGAATGTAGATGCAAAATACTCGTTTAGATTGTTAGCCACCTGAGCAGGATCCTCAACTGTTGAACCATCGATATCCAGTGGACCAATCTGATTCATCCCTTTCCTTCTTGAGTTTAAATAGGTAAAGAACTCTTTCCTGTTTTTCTTTGCATCCTTTGCCAAGGATTTTTCGTAGTCTGCCTTTGCCTGCCTAATCTCCTTTGTGACTTGGTTACAGACAAACTGATATCTATCATAGGCTTCCATGTCACCCATTAATTTGTATGTATCCCATGCATTTTTCTTCTCTGCCACATGTCTCATTAGCTCATCTGACAGCCATTTAGGCCTAAACCTTGAACAATATTTCTTAGTTGGTATGTAAAGCCTGGTAGCCTCCAAGATTAGTTCCTTGAATGCTTCCCATTTTGAGTTTGCTGTTGGTAACATCATCAGTTGGTCCCACTGTATAGAATTTAAATACTCTCTCAGACCATCATAGTCGCCTTTACGAAAACAAAAACCCTTCCCTTTACCTCTGCTGGTAGTTACCTCCTTGAGTAAATCCCACTTCAACACACTGTGATCACTGCCACCTAGTGGTTCATTTATCTGCAGATTCTTAATGCATGAAGAATCGCTACTGATAATCAGATCAAGAGTATTGCTCCCTCTTGTTGCCTCACGAACATGCTGATGTAGAAAACAATCATCCAATAAATCCACAAAAGCCTTGCTAGTGTGCGAGTGACCAACTCACAAATTCCAGTCAATATCTGGGAAATTAAAATCCCCCATTATAAGACTCTCTGATTTACTGGCCCACTCTATTTCCCTGTACAATATCTTATTATACTCATCAGAGTCAATAGGCCTATAGTACACTCCTACTCTCAATTTTGATTTCCCTATGCTTATGTCACACCAAACTGACTCGACACTGCCCTGTCCATCGATGTCGACTGGCTTCACTTCCTTGGACTTTGTGTTTCTTAACTAATAGCATAACCCCTCCTCCCCTCCTGTCCTGTCTATCCTTTCTATACACATTGTATTCCAGTTCCGCATTCCTTATATCTGTGTGACACCACGTCTCTGATATTCCAACAATATCTGCCTTTGATGTTTTGAGCAATACCTCAAATTCATCAAATTTATTTACCAAACTCCTAGCATTGGTGTACACGCAGGTATACATGCACCTGTTTCTATTCTTGGCTACCCTAACACAACCCCTGTGTTTACTTGTACCGCAATGACTCCCAGCAGTCTCTGAAATATCCTGCATCTTGTTTTTCAGGCTTCTGCTCATTTCAATAGAAGCAGTGCAAGAATCACTTCCACCTCTGCCAGTGGCTACTGTTAATCTATTAGTCCTTGTATCCCCCCCAACTAGTAGTTTTCCGACCCACCTAACACTGCCTCGACAGCATCAGCAAAAATTCTTGCACCCTTTCTATTTAAGTGTATCCCATCCCTGTAGAAGCAATCTCTCCTGTTAACAAGTACAGTCCAGGCTGAAAAAAATTCTACCCCTTGAGCCTTGCACAATCCCTCCAGGGCCGAATTGATCAACAAGGCTCTCATCATATACTCCCTCCTATCGTGTCTGGGCAGAATTGCAGACACTTTCAAATTCAACCCTAGTTAAATGTTTACTAGAAGACATTGTGCACTTCACACGACACTGAACAAAACTGAAAACTCAAACTCAAAAGACAAAATGCCGACAAAATCCCCCTCCCCATGTACACACCGAATTCATCAGAAGTTTTACACATGCCTTAAAATTCTTGAAAAAGGGTTTAGAACAGCGACATAAACCTTGATAAAATTCAGAGAATCGGAAATAGAAAATAAACACACAATTGAGGCAATATGTGGATGAAACATTCCTAGAAAAAGGGCCGTGAGCTCACCCGCTGTCTGTTATGGGGAGATCAAATTAAGTGCTAATCTAAACGAAACAGTGCAGATTGCCTGTCTCCGTCCATTACAGAGAATGTCCACTAAACAGAAGCTGAAAACACGTTAAAACCAATAGAGGAGAGTTGGGGAATTTGAAAATGTCCATTGTAGAGAGATGTCTGTTAAAGAGAGGTGTCCGTTACGAGAAGTTTCACTGTCATCATCAGCCATTTTCAATCCACTGCAGGATGAAGGCATCCAGCAACTTTCCAGTTCCATCTGTTTTGAGCACTGGCCATCCATTTACTACCCAAAAACTCATGAATTTCATCTATCCATCTCCGCCTTTGTCTTCCAGGTTTTCTTCTAGCTCCTCTTGGGTACCATTCTGTTATTTTCTTAGTCCATCTGTCATCGTGTCTTCGAGCTATGCATCCTGCCCAAGACCATTTTAGTTCTTTAGTTTTGATAAGAATGTCCTTTACTTGAGTTTGCTGCCTAATTTATGTGTTTCTCTTCTTATCTAACAGTCTGATTCCCAATATAATTCGTTCCATTCTTCGCTGTGTAGTTCTCAGCTTCTCTTCCATTCTTTTGGTGAGTGTCCAAGTTTCACTTCCATAAGTCATGGTGGGGAGTATACATTGATTCATTATTTTACGTTTCAGACAAACTGGGATATTGCTCTTCAGTATGTGACTATATTTCCTGAATGCTATCCATCCAAAATTTATTCTTCTCTTGACTTCCAGCCATTTATCATTATTACAGCTAATAAATTGTCCCAGATAAGTATATGACTCACCTTTTCAATTATTATTTCCCTTTCCGTGGCATACTTGTTCATCATTACTTTTCTTTTAGCCATATTCATCTTTATTCCAAAATCCTTACTAACTGTGCATAACTGATTAAGATTTTCCTCTAATTCTTTGGGATCGTGGCTTATGACCACAATGTCAACTGCAAATTGTAAATGGTTTAGGTACTCTCCGTTCACATTGACTCCTTTCTGTGACCAGTGTAATCTTCTGAAAGCTTCCTCAAGGGCAGCAGTAAACAGCTTCGGAGATATTGTGTCTCCTTGTTGAACTCCTTTCTCGATTTTAAATTTGCTACTGCCTTCGTCTAGTCTGATAAAGGAGGTAGCACTCTCATATATTTTCTTCAAAATCATAATATACGGGGTATCTATGCCTTGTCTTTGCAGTGCCCGAAACATTGCCTTATGCTGTATGGAGTCAAATGCCTTTTCATAATCCACAAATGCCAGGCATAATGGTGTTTTATATTCATTTGCTTTCTCCATTAGCTGTGATATTACGTGAAGGTGATCCATAGTTGAGAATCCTGTCCTAAAGCCAGCTTGTTCTTTCGGTTGATTCTCGTCAAGTATTCTTTCTAATCTGTTAGTAATGACCCTTGTGAACAACTTGTAGATGTGGGATAACAAGCTAATTGGTCTATAATTTCCAATTTCTGATTTATCTCCTTTCTTATACAGCAAAACTATGGTTGCATTATTCCACTGCTTAGGCGTCACACCTTTTCTAATGCACTTTGTGAAGAGCCTTGCCAGTTTTTGTGTTATGTCTCTTCCTCCCAATTTTATCAACTCTACAGTAACTTTATCTTCCCCCAGGGCTTTCCGATTCTTCATTTTCTTCAATGCATGTTCTACCTCATCAGGAAGAATATCGGGTATGTAGTATGTGTTGCTACTTTGCAATGCATCTTCCCCACTGCTGGTATCATTCCTTTGCTCCTTGTATAATTCTCCGTAGTAGTCTTCTGCTATTTGAATTATGCCTTCTTCGATGTTTATAAGTACACCATCGCTATTCTTCAGTTTCAGTATCATTTGTCTTTCTGTATTACTGCTCATGGCTGCTGATTTAAATCCTTTGTTTT
The DNA here is from genome assembly GCF_048544385.1 of Mastigoproctus giganteus. Taxonomy (NCBI): domain Eukaryota; kingdom Metazoa; phylum Arthropoda; class Arachnida; order Uropygi; family Thelyphonidae; genus Mastigoproctus; species Mastigoproctus giganteus. The sequence continues at coordinate 51,113,785 of NC_143583.1, read as the reverse complement.
CCCTTAATTCTTGTTCTACTTTTCTTGTGTTAAATCTTCTTATGTCCTCTCTGAGTCTCTTTCTAATGGCTTTGCATAACTCAGTATACTCAATTTTCTCCCTGCCAGTGTTTTTCTTGCTCTTCATTTGTCGTCTTCGGTTCATCATGACAAGTGTTTCTTGACTAATTTTTTCTTCTTTGTATTTCTATTTTCCTATAGGTTTCTTTGGCTTTATCACTTTCAGAAAGTTGTAATATTCCTCGTCGATATCTTGGTCCTGAGCAGTCTGCAGAAGCTCAAACTTGTTCTTAAGTACATACTGCTTTTTCTCCTCTTCTGTTATCTCAAAGACCTTTGTATTATTTACTGGAGTCAGTTTTTTCCTTTCCTTTCCTTTCCTACATCTATATCAAGTGTACATCTTACCATTCTGTGATCACTTCCAACTTACATTTGTCCAAATGTTAATCCATTTGGACTCTTCCATGTCCACTTTCTGTTCACCCTTTTCTTGAAAAAAGTGTTCATTACTGACAGTCCTTGAGATTCGCAAATTCCACAAGTCTTCCTCTTTTATGTCTTTCACCAATTCCAAAATTTCCTATAGTTCCTCTTTGTGCGCTGTTTTGCCTTTTTCCAACCTTAGCATTGAAGTCCCCCATAATAATAGTGTAGTGGGTTTTCTGCTCATCTAGAAGACTCTCAATTTTGGTGTACATTTCTTCAACCTCTTCATCATCAAGGCTCAATGTTGGTGCATAAATCATTATAATCTTTAGTTTGTACCTCTTAGAAATCTTGAGTATTAGTCTTGACACCCTTGGTGATGTACTTTTGAATTCCAAAATGTTGTTTTTAAAATCTTTATGGACCAGAAACCCAACTCCACCTTCACTCCTTTCACTGTTTCCATTGGTGTACAGCAGATTTACACTTGATAAACTTATAAGTGATTCATTTCTTTTTCTTGTTTCAGCCAAACCGATGGAATATCATCGGTTTGGCTGAAACAAGAAGAAGAAATGAATCACTGTATCGCAGTATACAGTTTCACTGTATCACCAAAAAAGGGGTTAAAAGAACTACTAAGAGAAAAACAAAATATTAAAATAATAGACTGACCATTATGCCCCATATCAACAGAGGACCACGAGGCCAATAATGGTCATGAAATTGCTGCATTTCAATCGCTATACAAATCATCGCAAAGGCGAAAAGATCGAAGAACCAAACAATCCATTCCTCCTCTGATTGATCCACAAATTCAGAGGATTTGCACTGCTCCTTATGCAGTGAAAAATAATTTATAGAACAGACCGCACTGTAGAGCAGAGCCACACCACTGACATAATGTAAGCTTAGCCAACTTATATAAAAGAAAAGAATAGATAGTGGCACAGGCACTGCTTATTTAGCATATCAACCCACTACTACCACTGATTTATAATGGCTTAAAAGTTAATATATTACTATATATATTACTTATTATATATATATCCAATATTTTAAATTGAATAAAATAAAATATAAGCCAGTAGTATGGCAAAAACTGTAGAGCAAAAATTAACATAAAACTAACCCAAATAAACAAACGAACGAAGAAAAGGAGAGACATAATAGTAGTCCGATAACCCTTGTATAATTTAGAGTTGTAAATCCGATTAATAAAAACTATACAAATTTTAGGATAATGCCAATTATATGATAATTTAGCGGTACCACCCCGAGAGGTATCAGTTCCGAAAGACGTGAAATATCACCAAAAGAGGGTTAAAGGAACTACCAAACGATAACAAAATCAAAATAAAATAAAATATAGACTGACCATTGTGCCCCATATAGACTGACCATTGTGCCCTATATCGACAGAGGACCACGAGGCCAATAATGGTCATGGAATCGCTGCATTTCAATCGCTATACAAATCGTCGCCATGGTGAAAAGATCGAAGTACCAGTTCACTCTCCCTCCTCCGATCTATCCACCAGTGCAGAGGATTTGCACGGCGATGGTCCTTATGCAGCGAAAAATAGCAATACCAACTCATGTAAATAACAAACCAACTCTTGTAAATAACAAAAAACAACGCTTGTAAATAACAAACAACCAAAACATGTAAGAATTTAATTTTCATCACGGAGTCAATTAAAAACCGGAAACCCCCCCACCCCGGGCATCTGTGATTAATGTTTTAAAAGCGTACCACAGTTCAAATGTATTCATTTTCTGCACAATATCTACCCAATTAATAGAGACCATGTAGTATCTTAAGGCATCGTAATTTCCTTTTCTGAAATTAAAACCCATTCCTTTGCCTTTTACTTCTGCTACCTCTCTCGTCATCATCCACCGTATAACTCCGTGATCACTTCCTGCTACTGGTTCCTCTACTGTCAACCCTGTTATGTCATCTGATTCATGGGTGATGATGAGGTCTAGGATATTCTTTTCTCTAGTACTTTCCCTGACATGTTGATACAAATAACAGTCATCTAGTTGATTTAAAAATTTTGTTCCCCATGTCGAGTTTCCTTCCCAAGTTGGATGAATAGTGAAGTTGCCACATTCCTTGAGCAGAAAAAGGTGACATGGAAAGGTTACAGAGCAATAAAAATTACTGAAGCCTATAACAGCTACAAGATGATCTGTAATAGAGCCACATAAAAGGTTCGACAAGCAAAGGCAGTTTATGAGAAATCACTAGCACACAGAGCAAAGAGGGAGTAAGAAATTCTTCACATATATAAATACCAAGAAGAGCAGGACAAACCAGATCGGACCTTTACGTAAGAGAAAGAGGATAGTATTAAATACACCAGCTGCTGTTGCAGATGAACTCGACAGTTATTTTGCATCGATATTTACAAATGAAAAACCTTTTCTGGCAATGGGAAATTGTGGGAGCGAAGTTGAAAAATATGTAATTAATGATAATGAAATTTCGCAAGATTATTTAATGAAAAAATTTTCAAGCCTACAGGCCAGTAAGGCTCCGGGAGTTGTGGAATATACCCTATAATCTTAAGGGAGATGGCAAGTGAGTGCATTGAACCATTGAGGCTAATTATGCAAGCATCACTAGACTCTAGGGAGATTCCCTTGGATTGGAAAAGTGCCAGTGTATCTCCCATACATAAGGGTGTCTCTAAGTGGGAATTTATCGACCTGTCAGTCTGACTTCAGTGGTAGGGAAAATCATGGAGGCAATGATCAAGGGTGGAATTCAGGATCATTTGGATCGAATTGAAATTCTCAAGGATACTCAGCATGGTTTTATAAAGGGAAAATCATGTTTAACAAATCTGGTTCGCTATTTTGAAAGGGTCACTCACGAGCTGGATTTAGGGAATAATTTCGACATTGTTTATTTAGATTTCAACAAAGCTTTTGACTCAGTCCCACATGAGCTTTATAAGGTTGCTTTATAAGCTGGAACAGGTTGGAATCACTGGGAAAATCATTAGATGGATAGCAGGATGGCTTCAGGGCAGGAGGCAGAGGGTTGTGATAAATGGCTATGCCTCAGATTGGGTTGATGTAAGAAGTGGGGTTCTCCAAAGATCAGTATTAGGACCACTGTTATTTTTAATTTTCATAAAAGACATCAATGAAGGGATAGAGGGCGTGATGTCTAAATTTGCTTTGTTTGTTGTTTGTTATTTGGTTTTTAGGAGCATTAGCAACTAAGGCCATATTGCTCCGGGATATGCGGTGGTCATTCGCTGACCTTTCCGCATCCTCCGTATTTGGTGGTGACGGGCTCGAACCCCAGTCTAATCAAGAAGCGTGCTATGCACTGCTGCTCCTTCCCACCTGGCTACGGAGGCGCCTTCTAAATTTGCAGATGATGTTAAAATTGGTACAGTAGGTAATGATCACTGTCAAGCTGAGCTTCTTCAGAGAGACCTAGACAGACTTCAGGAATGGTCAGAAAAATGGCAGCTATGGTGTAATCCAAAAAAAGTGTAAAGTATTACACCTGGGAAACAGTAATCCCAAAATAACTTATTCACTTGGTGGAGTTCAACTAAACCCAGTACTGGAGGAAAGGGACTTGGGCGTTACGATACGGTCAGACATGAAATTCTCTGAGCATTGTAAACAGGTTGCAAGGAAGGCCCATGGTGTCCTATCGATGATCTATCGAACTTTTGCAAGTAGAGATAGGGACGTGATAATCCCATTATATAAGGCTTATGTTAGACCACACTTGGAATACTGTGTTCAAGTATGGAGACCGCACCTAAAGAAAGACATCGAGCTTCTTGAAAGGGTGCAAAGATGGATAACTCGCCTGGTGAGATCTGCAAAAGGGCGTCCTTATGAAGAAAGACTTCGAATATGTGGGTTGCAGAGTTTGGAAACTAGACACCTTAGAGATTTGATTGAGGTGTTTAAGGGTCTGAGAGGCATCAGTAAGATGAATGAGGACGAAATTTTCAAGATTATAAATGATGCCACAACTAGGGGACATAAATTCAAGTTATAGGGGGGGGGGGGGAATGTTTAGATTGGACTGCAGCAAGTTTTATTTTAGCCAGCGAGTTATAAATTACTGGAATAAGTTGCCTACATGAGTGGTAGAGGCCGACAGTTTGGGGAAATTCAAAGATCATCTGGATAGTACCTTCGGGTGAGGGAAGCACATAGGTTTAATTTCCTTTTCTTTTATTAATTATTATTTTTTTTATATATATATATTTTTTTATATCATTGTTTTATTCAGGTTTCGGGTTTTTTTGGCTGGTGCAGCATAAGCCATAGGCTTTCTTGCACCATGCAGCCATTACTAATACATCAATCCTGGATAGGACATCAACCCAAGAACTACTATCCTAAAATCCTAGATGGGACACCATCCCAAGAATGATTACACTTAAATAAATCCTGGATGGGACACCTTCGCAAGAGTGATTACACTTAAATGAATCCTGGATGGGACACCTTCGCAAGAATGCTTTCCCTTAAATAAATCCTGGATGGGACACCATCCCACGAATGATTACACAAATCCTGGACGAGACACCATCCCAAGAAGAATTATACATAAATCCTGGACGGGAGATCATCCCACGAAAAACTATCCATGATTCTGGACAGGACATCATTCCGTGATGACTTCCGCAACACAGCCGCTATATGCCTCTTGGCAATCTGAGCCGGGTGCTCTTGCCCGGCTCACTTTCACTCCTTTTCCCTGGTGGTGGGGGGGGGAGGACACGAACTCCCCGTCTCCTCTCCTTGCCGCTGCCCCTCTTTCTCCTCCCTGTGGGGCATGGGCTGCCCCACAGACCACTTCCGGAGATGCCATCTCTATTGTCCTCATAATTCTGACTTCCTCCCCCCCAGGCTTCAATCTCTCTCCCCAACTCTACCTTCACACAAGCATACGTCCCACACAGTGAAAATTAGAAATATCGAAATTCAAATCGCTCATGACCCTTTCTTCGGCCTAGCAAAATTCTAACATAATTCACACTTGTTTTTCTTTTATCACATAGGCCCTAGCCACTGAAATCTCAGGAAATTAGGTGGCAGGGCCTGCCAAAGTACCGTTTAAAATACTGGTGTACCTGGTATGCCTTCACATGGTGAAGTGTGGGCAACAGTGGCCCCCAATAGGGGACCAACGGCTAAATGGCCAGATGAACAATGGTACACAACATTACACTTAACAATATCCATACACTTTTAAATCTCTGGCATTTACAGTGTACTGTAACACACGACAACGTATACTACGTGGAGACGGAGGAAACCCCTGGTGCATTAGACCCTAAACACACTTTACACTTTATACACTATATCCAAGAGGTTTTTGGCACACTCGTGTTCTTCTTCTTCAAGATAAGAGTACAGTTTTTGTCATAATTCGAACATACAGAACAGTACATTGCCATGGGAGAGGCACTGGAAGCTACAGTAGTATTACAACAAAGATGCATGCCCGGATCCCATATCCTCAAAGAGTTTTTTTAAAAAACCTTGCCTTCTGTGGCTGAGTTTTTATAAAGTTCACCACTCTCAACACACTTTCCATAACTAGGTTCAGTGGAGGACTCAGTTGCTTTAACACAAGGGATTCCCTGTGGATTATGCGGTGGGTCCACAGTGAATCAACAGCTTTTCTTCGTATGAGTGCCTGCTGTCCTCCATAACGACCAGACAGAGTGACCACCAACGGTACAAACACACTTAGTCCAGTCTAAGTTGTTTTCACACATAAAAGTGTCAACGACCTCAAACAAGTCTTGTGCCTTTATATCTGCAGTGATACTATTACAAAAGAGAGGTCTTCCACGATTTTGTCACTATCTACGAACTGAGCATCCTTTTTACTGTCCGTCGCCTCATCTAGCTTCCCTTTCATTTTTTCAATTAGCTGATTGTTGAGGTCTTCAGTCATGTGTTAGATTCTACAATTGATAATATTGTTAGATAAAGGTTTGAAAGCAGTCTTTCTGCAGATTCACCAACCATAATATATCCACTACATATGGTAAAATCAGTTCTTCTGCGATGGTGTGAAGCTTTTTTGCATTTCACGACTCTATATGCCACCTTGTAGGATGCTAGCAATGCATTGATGCTTGTTTAATAAATGTACCTTTTTGTTCTTTAAATTCTTTTAACTTTCTGGTAAAATAATCACAGGGCTTTGCTTACTACCCACATTAGGATGATTAGTCTCTAAGTGGCATTTTTGTTTACTTGGAAGCATGCAGACATAATACATACTGCAGATGCTCTTCATGATTTACATCTACTGAATTAAAACCAGTCTAGATAAGTATCATCATATTTCCATTTCTTCACAACTGTGCCACTGGTCTGTGGTTCATCATCTTTTTGTCACTCTCACACTTCTTATTAATGTTCAAAAACCTTTCCATATTTTGCACAAGGACTAAAACTCAACAAAATTCACTGAATTTTGCTAGACCTCACAGACACTTGATCAAAACTCCCTTCAGTTATTTCAATTAGTGAAAAACCCAGAGTCACCAGGTATATACAAAATCTAAGAAACGAGAAAGTACGAGAAGTTAGTGGCGTAGCCGAAAATACAAGAAAAACAAAAACATATCTCAAACATTCAAGAACATTATCGAAAGGATTGTAGCACAATCTAATGTTGAAACTGTGAACTACCTCAAGCTAGTAGTTCATGCAGTGTCCAACAGATGTCAAGTATTACTGTTTCCCTCAAAAATTTAAAATATCCCGCAGTGCCCCTGTGAGTTTGCTGAGGCACCCCAAGGCACTGTGGCACACAGTCTGGGAACCACTGCATTATATGGATATGAGCAACAATCCGTGTGTCATTAAAATATAATAATTTAATTTGTTTGTCCTGCAATCATTATAACTAAATCTTTCTCACAATCCAACTTCATCTTAGTTCCAGCTCTGGGAAGAGTGGAGAAGCCTTCCCACGCTTCCCAGCCTTTTGGCACTTTTGCCTCTCCTCTCAAGCAGGATGAACAGACCTTGTTCTGTCCTTGCTACTCCTCTGTTGGTCTGAAGGCAGACAACCAGTGATCTTCAAGGGCTAGGATGCTCACTATGGACCCCCTTTTTTTTTCCATGGCTGCAAAAGTAGCCGGTTCCACAACACAAACAACACTCCATACAAATTATGGTACAAAAAAAAAAAACACAACTGGCTAGGCAGCACTTGCTAAGTCACAATGACTCATGGCTTATATGAAAGATATCACCAATAACACCCAAACAAAATAAACCATGTCCTGCAACCATCCCATGTACCATCCAAAGGACTTACCAGCAATACCATGTTCCAGCTTATACAGCTTGTTGCGGATAGAGTTGAATGCTTTTCGAAAGTCTAAAAATAAGCAACGTCAAAGCTAATTTTTGAACTTGTGCAAGGTCAATTGAATTAAAAAAACAAATACGGTTATTTCTTTTTTTAATTCATTCCACAAATAGTTATTTTGCCACTCTGGATATAGATTAGTAAGAAGATCCATTGGAAATACTGAGGCTTAATTATTACTGTAAGTAGAATTACTTCAAGTTTCATTAAACACCCAATTTTTTACAACACATTGTGTGCTTTTTCTATAAATGTGTACTGTGTTACAAAGGCCACATAATTAACAGTTAAGCATATGTCATGGAACTCTGATTATGGGAGCACCAGTTTCAAATTGTGACAGGTCTTGATTCCCAAAACCTGGCATCCTTTGAAACTGGCAATAATTATCTAGCGGCTAATAACACTGGTCAAAACATAAAATGTTACAAAATCGAAAATACAAATCTTGACTAATTTTATGCTGCTGAACACGAAAATCACATTAAAATTTGTCGATTGGCTCTGGTTTTTGAATTACAGTTGGAGTCTCACACTAGTGAGTTACTTTACATTATCAACTACTGCTTTTGGCAAAAAGCATGGCAACAGTGCAGTTTCAGTACCACCACGCTCTTATCATGCAACCGGCAACTGTCACCTCACTCTGCATCACGTGATAAGTTGTTGCCTCAAATGGGTCTTCAACTCTGTTGCAGTAATCCCCGAATATGGCGAGGCACTGGGTGATAAGTTCTCAGTTAATGGTTGTTCTCTGTGAGGGTCCTACTTTTTTATGCAGTATTTTGGTATATGTAAGATTAATATGACCTGTAAATATGTGAATAGTCTGGATGACTTCTATTACGTATGTGGAGAAGTTACGTTAGCTTCAAGAAAGTGTCCCATAACTTGAGCCATAAAAAAGGCCTATTTCTTGTACTTTGGATGTAAAGCAGGGAACCAGGACAAGAACTGGGCTCCACACACACACACACACACACACACACACACACACACACACACACACACACACACACACACACACACGTGCGCGCGCTCTGCACTACTTGTTCATCAAAACTCAACACATGGGTGAATCGAAAGGGACGTTTTAAGCCCTTCGCAGTGCCCATGATATGGAGGGAGCCAACAAATCACGTCACAGACTGTTACTTCTGTATGGTACCTCCTATTAGAAAAGGGATGACAATGAAGAAAATGTGGACAGTGACGTACCCAAATATACCATCTGCAATTCGTCCCTTGCCTCACAGTGAAGTACTACCTATTCCTGAAGCACCTGCCATTTTTCTGTACACTCTGATGAAGATACTGATGAACATCAACTAAATATACACGAAGAAGTACAGCACCCATCTACATTAAGGGATTCACCATTTTGTCCAAACTTTTATTCTTTGAACCACAAAAGATCACAGAAAGTGAGTTTAATGACCTTATCAGGGATCTGAAACTGCCAAAGAATAAGGCAGAGTTTTTGCGTCGAGGCTACAACAGTGGAATCTTCTAGATCATTCTGTGAAAGTGACAACATTTCATGCTCAAAATAAAGACTTTGATAAAGTCTATCAAACAGAAGGTGAACTCACTGTTTGCAAGGATGTTGATGGTCTAATGGTAGCAATAAACATGAGGCATGTTCCTGAAGAATGGCAACTACTTATAGATGCTCGTAGCCTTAAGGCTGTGTTATTACACAATGGAAATATGCTGCCTTCAATACTTCTTGCATATGCTGTCCACAAAAAAGAAACATACACAAACATGAAGAACATCCTCTTAGGTGTACACTATCGGAAGTATGAGTGGCAGATATGTGGCGATTTACAGGTAATCACCATTTTATTAGGACTACAAAAGGGCTAGACTAAGTATTGTTGCTTTCTCTGTGAGTGGGATAGTTGAGCCAAGGATGTGTACTGCAAGAAGAGGAGTTGGCTCAACAAAAATCATTAACACCTGGAATGAAGAACATAGCATTTGAACCTCTGGTAGATCCAAATAAAGTTTTGCTTCCACCACTCCACATCAAACTGGGGCTCATGAAAAATTTCATGAAGGCTTTGGAAGTGAATGGTCCTGCATTCACATACTTAGAAGAGAAATTCCCAAGACTTAGTACAGAGAAGATTAAGACAGATGTTTTCATTGGTCCACAAATAGGCAACTTTTCAAAGACAAACAGTTTGCATGTGTCCTTAGTGATAGCGAGAAATCAGTGTGGAAAGCCTTTCGAAATGTTTCGACTGGTTTCCTGGGAAATGTTAGAGCCAGCAACTACAGGCAGCTTGTGAAAGATCTCATTACTTCTTACGAAAAACTGGGGTGCAACATGTCATTCAAGATGTATTTCTTGCACTCACACCTGGATTTCTTCCTGACAAACTGTGGTGCTGCTAGCAAAGAACATGGTGAACACTTCCATCAAAAGATCACAGCAATGGAACAAATATACAAAAGCAAATGGAGTGCCGCCGTGTTAGCTGATTATTGTTCGATGGTGAAAAGGGATGCTCCCAAAGCTGAATACATGCAAAAGGCAAAAAGGTCCCATGTTGATATAGGTATGTTCGTAGCTACGTCTTACTGCCATATAAATAAAAAATACCTTGTAAAAATATGAAAAACTTTTTTCGAAAACAAGAGCCAATCTGCCATTTTAAGCACTATTTCCGTGTTTATCCAAAATCTGAAAGTAAACTTACTTTCGTGCCCGTAACAGGATATTGGTATTTAAGGGCACAAGTGCAGCTGAGGCCAAAATGTGCCAGTTCCTATATTATTATCCTAAAGTACGTAACAAGATATGACCCAAAATTTGTTGTTCGGTTTAATTGGCTAATATTCTAGAATAATTGCTAATAATTATCTAGAGTTCTAGCTAACTATTGGCCAGTTTAATCACTGGGGACCTAAAAGCCCAAAGAATAATCAGTCAACCTGATGACAACAATTCATTAGCACATTCATTAATGATTAATCCATGAGACATAAATTAATGAATATGTGGCAGCATTTGAGCCTCACTTTTCATAAGCACTGAGACAATATTTATATCATAGTTTACTTTACTATTTGAACCATGTAACTATGTAGCATCATAGCCAGCATATTCTTTAATGCAAAATGAATCCAGCTGCCTGGCAGATCTAAATATGATTTCAGCTTCAGTTATTTTTTGTATAGGTCAGTGGTGTGTAAACATATTTGACTGATGACCCCCCCTTTATTAAATATAAAATTGCATGACCCCCTCAATGTAAACCCCGAGGTAGGATGACCAGATTTTTAGAGAAGAAAAATAGCATTTTATAAATTTAATAGAAAATTTAATTTGAGTACTGAGAAAGGAATAAAATAATTGCTTCCTTTTTAATTTGCATGTTAAATAATTATTTCATATTTTAATTGAATACAACAAAAACAACAAATCAAATTCTTTACTTCAATTAAGATTACAAAACAATAAAAAATTAACAATTACAAAAAAAAAAAAAAATTAATGAGAAGGATGAGCCTGGATAACTGATAATATTTGGTCCATATTTGTAATTGCTAATCTCATGTCATCTTCTGGTTCAAGTCTGGAATGCTATTTTGTTTTTATAGCTGTTAATTTTGAGAAACCACCCTCACATAAATATGCAGACCCAAAAGGTAGCAATGTTTGTATTGCCATTTTCAATAATTTGCGATACTCCTCTCAAAGAGAAAACAAAAATATTTTCACAAGTTGTAGTCTTGAAATGAGCACGTAATGCCTTGTCAGACAACAGGTTGATAAGCTCTTTCTTTTGCTGAATGGTAATTTCAGAACATGAAGAAATGTCAAAAGCAAAGGGATCACAAATGCAATACAACTTTTCTTTTTCTGGAGATACATTAAATTGTTTGGGAAAAATTCTTAATTAGCATTGTTAGGTGGGTGGGTGGCAATGATATCTCTAAACTATAAAATATCAATATTATTGCTATTAACAAAATCAGAAAAACATGGGAACATTTCAGTAATATTAAGCACAAATTCAATTTTCCAAAAATTAAGTTTCTTTTTGAAAACTCCTGTTTTATCACTGAGTATTAATATACAAGGGGTGATAATTTAATTTGGGGACTGGTGCAAGATCTTATCTTAACTGCCATCATCCGAATCTTCCGTGGATTTCTCCTTCTCGAAATACTCTCCCTTCAACTTTACACACTTTTGCCACCATCCTACCCAAGCATTAAATGATTCTTGCAAACCATTTTTCGAAGGACTACAAAGTGCTTCCGTTGTGGCTTGCCTTTCAGAAATTTCTTCAGATGTGGAAACAGGAAGAAATCACACGGGGCTAAATCCGAGAGATAAGAACCTGGGGACCTATGGCAGTGATCAATGCCTACACAATATGAGCAGCCATGTGGGGCCTGGCATTGCCGTGATGGAGAAGTCACATCAGACCAGAAAGTTCAGTCAGACCAGAATATGGCCTTCCTACCAAGACACTCATTACCATATGCTTCACTCATTTCGATGCATTAAAATGCCCCATCTGACACAAAACATATATCGCTGTTCAATCTGTATGTCCAATGATACTTGCTTCAAAATGACCATCAGTGACACGCGGCTAAAAAAACTCTTCAAGCAACACCAGCTCGACAAGTACTGGCAAGCTCATGCAGTCTGCTCAGTAGCGATCGGGAAAGCACCTGTAGTGGCAGTTATGGAAAGTCTGTGCAGTAAACAAAATCTTGCACCAGTCCACTAATTAAATGATCACATCTTATACAATAAGTTGAGTAAGGTTTGAAATATCTGTGGATTCATCTAACTGTATTGCAAAAATTGGACTTTCTCTCAATCAATTTAATAAATTGAATTTTATGTTGTCTGCGATAACTGTAATACGTCACGAGACTGGCTCTGGTTTTAAATCATTGCTGTGCTTTTCTCCATGCATAACTGACATAATTTTTATTGCAACAGTGAGAACAAGAGATTCAGTAATAGCATGTGTTTTAAAATATTTTTCCTATTAAATATGAAGCTCCAATGATGCTCTTAAAGCTTTACAAGGAACTGCCTTATGTTTCTTCATAAAAGATGTCTTTTGAAAAAAGATTTCAGTTTTTTTTTATTAGCTCTGGATGTTTCGTATGTGTTTTTTCAATTTAATTGCTTGTATTAGCAAGTTTTTCGTAACATATTACGCACACAGGACGTTGCTCATCATTAACAACACTGTAAGTGAAGCCATACTTCATAAATTCCTCTTGATATTTTCTATTCTTTTTCATTCCTTTTGATTTGGAATATGATGGCTCTTTACCAGAAATTGGTGGCTGCACTACACTTAAAATAACGTTAGTGACAAATTTTCACACAACATATTGCTTACCTATTCTGAAGTATCTGTAGCAACATTATTATCATCACTCCTTGGGCGTTTTGTTCTGATTATCCAATTGTCCATGATAAAATATATATATATATATATATATATATATATATATATTTTTTTTTTTTTTTTTTCCTTAAAAACAAGGATAGTATAAAATTTAGCATAATAATGGACAACACATCCAAGTTGGCATGAAAGCACCGAATCACAAAGCAGAATAAAGCGTGAGTGCGACAACATGCTATATATTTACTGCCACCACATATTCGCACCTCTGGCCCTTAGGCAATTTGAGAATTTGTGCTGTAGGAAACACAAATGAAGAGCAAAAGGGATTGCTGTTCAGCAATTGAGTAGTACTGAGAAGCATTAATACATACTGAGAAGTCACACTAGTCAGCTGCTTTTTGTTTGTGCATATTCCAGTATTCCTGATGCGGACTTCAAGTAAGAACACCACCTGCGCAGACTTGTAACCATCCTAAAAAATAAAAACTGGCAGTACGATTCATTCGTATCTCAAACTTCGTTCAAATAATAAGGTCTACACCTGCAGTATTGAAAAAGTAATTTTAACAACAGATTTTTTTTTTTTTTTAGCCTTTATTGTACACAAAAAATAATTCCATTTAAAAATTGCCACAACCTCTTTAATTTATTCCACAATCTCACTAGGGGGTCATGCCCCACAGTTTGCACACCACTGGTATAGGTCATGGATTTGGAACAGCATACTTATGATATGACGGCCTCCGTAGCCGAGTAGGCAGGAGCGGGAGTGCAGTAGCACGCTCTTTGAGTAGACCGGTGTTCAAGCCCCTGACTGCTGAATACGGTCGATCTGCCAACCCGCACTGGACCAGCGTGGCAGATTATGGTCCATTTTCCCCAACATGAATTGTTGAGGAGGCTTCCATCCTGCAGTGGGTTGATAATGGCTGCACTTTACTTTACCTATGATATAACCATATTTTCAAAAAAACACTGGTGGCGCCAAGGAATTTTTTTTTTTTTTTTTATTTATTAACATTATCGTGATCAACATGTTCACCATAATGAACATGTTGATCAGTTCATTATGATCTGAAAAAGCGATAAGTGTTTGCCTTTTTATTACATAATTGTTATTTTATATTGTACTTTATACGTAGTCTTATAGTTATAGTTACACTGGTTATTTTTATTTTTAATTTAGATAAAGAGTTTTTGTAGATTACTACTTAATATACGTAAAACCGTTATTTCGTTCGAATCTTGCAGCCATTGTTTTTGTATAGAGTAGTAGGGAATTGAAATTTTTAATTGTGGTAACTAGGCAGCTGTAACATATAATTATATAGCGTATTACGCATCACTGTATTTAGGATTCTATTAGAGCGTAGTATTGACAATTAATTAATTAAATTTATTGATCTTATTAATTTAAAATATCATGCCCCAGACTAGAGCAGCAAAGCAACGGACACAAAGTGGCAGGAGTGCTGTGACTCGGGGGAAACTGAGGGGGGGGGGAATTCTCCAACACATCACAGCCTAAAAAAATGTGCAACTTGTGAAATGTTTCCCGAACTCCCTGGAACAGAACATGATCTAGCAAAGAGGATGTCCATAGGTGTGCCAGGTGCAGAGAGTGTCTAAAAATTAGGCATCAACTCAGCGTTCTACTGGGCGTCTATGAAAGCTTGAGGTGTAGGGTAGATGCCCTCGAAGAAAATTTGAAAGTGTCTGCAATTCTGCACAGACACAAGGAGAAAGTATATGATGAGAGCCTTGTCAATCAATTCAGCCCTGGAGGGAATTCTACCCCTTTTGCAAGGCTCAAGGGGTAGAATTCCCCTTGAGCATTCCCCTTGGTATACTTGCATGTATACCAAGCAGCGACCTGGAGGGAGGGGTGCTGGGGGTTTCAAAGACTGATGGCAGTCGTCGTGAAACAGGTAGGTATATGAGATGTGTAAGGGTAACTAATAATAAGAATAGGTACATGTATACTTGCATGTATACCAATGTTAGAAGAATAGTAAAAAAATTTGAGGAATTTGAAGTGTTGGTCAAGACATCAAAGGCAGATATTATTGGGATAGCAGAGACGTGGTGTCACACAGATATAAGGAATGCATAACTGAAATTTGGGGAGTACAATGTGTACAGAAAGGATAGACAGGATAGGAAGGGAGGAGGTGTTATGCTGTTAATTAAGAAAAACATAAAATCAAAAGAAGTGCATATAGTTGATATAGATGAACAGTGCACTGTTGAGTCAGTTTGGTGTGACATAAGCACTGCGAAAGCAAAAATAAGATTAGGAGTGTGTTATAGGCCTAATGACTCGAATGAGTACAATGAACAATTGTACAGAGAAATAGAGTGGGTTAGTAAATTGGAACGTCTTATAATGGGGGATTTTAACTCCCCAGATATTGACTGGAACTTGTGGGTTGGTCACTCACACACTAGTAAGACTTTTGTGGATTTATTGGATGACTGTTTTCTGCAGCAGCATGTTCGAGAGGCAACCAGAGAGAGAGTAATATTCATGTATTAAGAATTTGCAGATAAAGGAACCACTACGTGGCAGTGATCACAGTGTACTGATGTGGGATTTACTTAAAGATATAATTACAATCAGGGGTAAAGGAAAGGCTTTCTGCTTCCGTAAAGGTGAGTACAGTGGTCTCAGACAGTTTTTAAAATTCTGTACAGTGGGATCAACTGACAATGTTACCAACAGTAAATTCTAAGTGGAAAGCATTCAAGGAATTAATCTTGGATGCTACTAAAAGTTTTATACCTATTAAGAAATACTGTTCAAGGTTTAGGCCTAAATGGTTATCAAATGAACTAATGAGACTCGTGACAGAGAAGAAAAATGCATGGGATGCATATAAATTATCAAGCGACTTAAAAGCCTACGGCAGATATAAGCTAGTCTGTAATCAGGTCACAAACGAGGTTAGGCAGGCAAAGGCAGATTACGAGAAATCTTTGGCAAAAGATGCTAAGATAAACAGCAAGGATTTCTTTACTTATATAAACTCTAAAAGGAAGGGGATGAATCTGATTGGTCCACTTGATATTGATGGTTCGACTGTTGATGATCCTGCTCAGATAGCAAACAAACTGAATGAGTATTTTGCATCTACATTCACACGAGGAGTTATTAAGGTTTGAAAATGGCAGAAAGTTATCAAATTGTAGAGGGTGCTTAATGATTTTGTAATAACTGAGAGCAAAGTGGAGGAGAAATTGTTGAAGTTAAACATAAGAAAGGCACATAGGGTGGATGGGATCTATCCAGTTATATTAAAGGGGGCAGCAAAGCAACTAAGCAAACCCTTAGCCATAATTATGAGAGCATCTTTGGACTCAGGGGAGGGCCCCACGGACTGGAGATGTGCAAATGTATCCGCAATTCACAAAGGGGGATCGAAGGTTGACACGAGTTGGTTGGTTGGTTGGTTATTGGAAGTTTAATGGTGCATCAGCATCTAAGGCTATCGTGTGCCAAGTCTAAGGTAATAAAATATAAATATGTAAAAAACTAAAATGGCATATCCAGTTAATATTATAAACAAAAATATGGCACAAGACATTTATAATATATTAAACATTAGAGCAATCTAAATAAAACTATGTAGATTAATCTAATCAGTTGTAAAAACCTGAATACATCTGACACAATGTCATCATCGAATAAAATCTGCCTGAGTGTATGAAGCTCAGACAGATGGGTAAAACATAAACGGCATTCATTACTAAAATATGTACATTCGATTAAAATATGATGGATAGTTAAATTTGCTTTACAATGTCTACACACAGGACAATCATCAGCCCTCAGCAAATACGAATGCGTCAGGTGAGAATGTCCTATGTGTAGCCGAGCAAGAATTACTTCCTCCCATCAAACCTTGTGCTGATTAGAATGCCAAAGCATTATTACAGGCTTAATTTCATTCAGCTTGTTGGTAGGGCACCCATTCCAAGATTCTTGCCAACGCGTGCATAATTTTTTGTAGATCAGTTGCTTGCAGTCTGTATAGGGGACTGACAAGCGGATGCAACTTTGTGGCGTTGCTGATTTTACTGCTGCATCAGCCAAGTCATTGCCTTTGATACCAACATGGCTAGGGATCCAGCAAAAGCGAATATCAAAGTTTAACGCTGAAAGGTTGTATAATATGTGCTGCACCCGACATAATACTGGGTGAGTACTTCTCACATTGAATAAAGCCTGTAATACACTTAGGGAGTCAGTATATAACATGCAACTTTGGTACTGCTGGGTTTTTATATGATCCAAGGCCAGTTCTATTGCGTGTAGCTCTGCAGTGTATATGCTACATTCACTTGAAATACGACTGCAGATTGTTTTGCTTGGAAAGACAAGCAGATCCCGCAACTCTTCAGACTTCAAGTTGACACGAGTAATTACAGACCAGTTAGTTTAACTTCTGTTCCAGGAAAATAATGGAGTCACTGGTTAAAGATGCATAGCAGGATCATCTAGACAAGACTGCAGCAATAATTCAGACACAGCATGGGTTTGTTAAGGGAAAGTCTTGTCTGACAAATTTGATAGGATATTATGATGTGGTTACAAAGGAACTGGATGCAAAAAATAATTTTGATATCATATATTTGGATTTCAAGAAAGCTTTTGACACTGTTGCGCATGGAAGACTATTGTACAAATTGCAGCAGAATGGTATTATGGGTAAGTTGCTACAATGGATAAAAGGATGATTGAGTGGGAGAAGACAGAGGGTGGTAATTAATGGGTGCTGCTCTTTGTGGAATAATGTTATTAGTGGAGTCCCACAGGGTTCGGTGTTGGATCCTCTGTCGTTTTGTATATTTATCAATGATATTGATGAAGGTATATATCAGGCTTAGTGTCGAAGTTTGCAGATGATACAAAGGTTGGCAGGGATGTTAATGACAGTGTGCTACTGCAATAGGATCTAGAAAATTTGGGAAGATAGGCTGAGAAGCAACAACCAAAGTTTAACATTGACAAATGCAAAGTACTGCATATGGGTATAAGAACCCCAGAGGAACGTACCAACTGTGTAGTACTACACTGAAAGGGTAGAAAATGAAAAAGACTTGGGAGTAATTCTGCAGTCAGCTATGAAGTTTTCTGAGCAATGCAGACAGGCTGCCAGGGCAGGTCATGGGGTTTTGTCAATGATATATATGAATTTTGCTAGCAGGAAAAAGGAGGTGATTGTTCCTCTGTATAAGGCAATGGTCAGGCCATGCCTTGTGTACAGGTCTGGAGGCCTCGTTTTAGGAAGGTTGTAGATTTGCTTGAGCGTGTACAGAGAAGAGAAACAAGATTGGTGAGAGGAATGAAGGGATTCTCTTATACCAAGAGAGGCTTAAGTTCTGCAAATTGCAGTGGCTGGAGAATAGGCACCTGCACGGTGATCTGATTGAGATGTATAAGGCCTTGAATGGATTGAGCACGCTGAATTCTGGATCCTTTCACTCGTTCAGATTACGAACCTAAGGGGGCATAAATTCAAATTAAGAAAAGACAGATGTAGAATAGATGTGAGGAAATTTGCTTTTAGCCAGCGGGTGGTTAATTGCTGGAACAAACTTCCATCTGTCGTTGTGGAAGTTGATAGGTTAAATAAATTTAAGGAGGAACTGGACAGGCATTTGGAGGGAATGGTGTGTTTTTTTTGTTTTTTTTTTGGCTGATGCTGCATAAGCTCATACACTTGCTTTCTTGCATCACATGCCACTACTACTACTACTACTACTACCAAGTGACATACTGCAGAAAGTGGCACTTATTAGATGCATCCTTATTTAATGCAAGCAAAATATTTTCAGGCATGCATTTTACCTTTACCTGTCTATCAAAAAAGAAGTGTTTTTTCTCAAAATATGAGGAAAGGGTGAGTTACATTTGGCTGGCTGAAGGAAAACCCAAGATTACTGGATGGAAAACTTGAGTTTCTAGTCCAGCAAACCTTCACAAGAAGCACATTAACTTGGACACTCTCTAAAAAAAGCCTACCCACCCAAAAAGAATTAAACCCAAGAGAGAGAGAGATATACTAACCGACATGTCTGACAGATTTTACAATCTGCACACTGCCATCCTGTTCGAACCACTGGACTAACAGCAACTGGGGGATCCAAGCACATACCATGATAGTGATGACCACAGCTGGTACAAAATAATAATTCTGATACACTTCCTGGAGTATCACAGACCATACAATTTGCTTCAATACCTGTTTTAAAAAAAAATAAATAAAAACAATGATTTCATTTTGACTGTAACTCCATTTTTTATGGAAACTATAAGAATAAAACTATAAAACATTGGATTTTTACTATAATAAATGCAAAAATGTAAAAAAATTATTACAATTCAAAAATTAAAATGTTTGATTTATGAATCGTAATATCAATGCTTAGCAAATTTCACAAAAAGGTTTTCCACTGAATGTCAGTCCCAATAACTGATAAAATGGCAGAAATATTACTTTTATAACTTTTCAGTTATCATATACACTTGAATTCCAAACTGAAACAAACAAAAAAATAAAATAAAATTTAATCTGGAAACTCAAAACGATTGTGCTTGTTTGTTATTTGGTTTTTAGGACAATTAGCAACTAAGGCCATATTGATCCAGGGATATGCAGTGGTCATTCACTGACCTTTCCGCATCCTCCGTATTTGGTGGTCACAAACTCTAACCCCGGACTAATCAAGAAGTATGTGCTATGCACTGCTGTTCCTGCCCACCTGGCTACATAGGCACCAAGAGATTGTACGTGCATGTGTGTTGTTAGAATTGCCAGCCAAAGTAATGATTAATGATGTGCACAGGTTATGTGAGACTGGCTGTTTCACGAGAGGTATCATGAATCGAGAGTGAACGACGAGGACACCAGACAATGAGGAGAATGCCCTACGTCTTGCAGAAGGCAATCTGAGTACGAGTACTCGAGCGATAGGCCAACGATTGGGTATATCCCAATCCACTGTATGGAGGATACTGTCAACAAACTAAATGAGTTCATACCATCTGCAACGCATCCAATCATTGGAGACTGCGGATTATCCACTCCGGAGGACTTTTGCTACTTGGTTTCTTCAACAGAAACGGTTCGCAAATGCTGACTTCCAGAGGGATCACTGTTCACACAACCTCCCGTTCAACATCCTCTACCGCATGATGAAGGCATTTCAGACCCTGCAATGCTATGTGATTCCGATTCGTCTTTGTGCCCCCTACACCTCCTGCAAGTTTGTCGCACTGGTAGTGAATCACTCTGTATATATATAAAAAGAGCTCATAGTTAGGGAATTATCGTAAAATACTTACCTAAAGATGATGCGTGGAAGAAATGTAACGAGCAAAGCAGAGAGAGTGATTTTATGTCCTGGAATAAAATTTATACACATGAATAAATTCTGTTATAAATAAACTGAACAATTAGAGAAATTTCATAAGTAATATACAGCAGAACAAATAACAGAAATATATACACAACAAACCAAAACGAACCAAAAGTCAGGCTAAGTCAAGCAATGTTTATTGTTATCAATGTTGAACAGTTCTTTAATGGTGCAAGTAAGAAATAGCCTACAATTTAGTTTTTGTTTATTGTATTTGTGCCCCATATAAACTGCTTTATTAACTTTTTGATTTTTCCTGATTTTTGGCTCATTGTCTATACAAATAAAACATTATATATTTCAAAGTATAATTTTCATTAATGAAAATTATATATTTTCATTAATGAAAATAAATTCTATGCACATAAATAAAAGATCACAGAATAAACAGATTTGATTTATTTTTTGCTAATTTTGTCAGCTTTGCTTTTTTTCAAAAATCAAAAGTGCCCCAGTGTTCAATTTACTTTGGTTCCCTGCAAACAATAGCAGTAAAAATACAATGCCAGAGATTTTATGAGCAACTTCCCCATTTCAATCTTTTTTTTTAATTTTTGACTCAAAAACTGTGTTTAATTTTTTTTTAATATAAGTTAAAAGCTGAGGGAAGTAAGAAAATCTTATTCTTAGAGATACTGATATACAGTGGCGGACAAAAAAGCTGCATCAGCTTAAAAAAAAAGGAACATTTGTAGTGAAATTAATAAGATATTGTTTGATTACAGTCATTGTTTGTCAGAAAGCAAAGGTATTGCATCAGATAATGCTTCTATTGCATTAGAAAGTAATTACAAGGTATTACATCAGCTGTTTCTATAAATACAGCGCTGGAAGGGTATACATGCTCATTAGTATCTTGCTTTGTGGAGGTGTAAGCATGGATCCATATTGACACCAAGAAATAAAAAGTGTAGCTGTTGCTCTGTCCCAGGAAGGGCTTTCTATACATGCTATCACTGATAAAATAGGTTGCCACTAGTCAACAATAACCCAGGCGCTAAAATTAAAGCGTGAAACTGATGTGAAGAGAAGACCTGGATCAGGCTGTAAAAGAGTGACTACGCCTTCCCAAGATCGATATTTGAAGTGGCTATGCCTTCATAATCGCCATGCTAGTGCTCCTAATCTAAAAATGGACTTTGAGATGGCCTCTGGTGTTGAAACAAGTGCATGAACTATCCAAAGACAGCTTTCGAAATGTGGTCTGAATGCCTATCGGCACAAGAAGAAGCAGCCTTTGTTGACCCAACAAATGAGGAATAAGCAACTTGCTGTGTCTAAAACGCATGTTTCGTGGACAAAAGAGCAATGGGACCCCATCATCTTTTCTGATGAATTGAAATTCAACCTGCATAGCTCCGAAAATCGAAGGCATACCATCCTGACTGCATAACACTGACTGTAAAGTTCCCCGGCCTGTCAGATGGTCTGGGGGATGTATAAGCAAAGGGATGAGGCGAATTAAGTTATTAACAGAACGGTGAACGCAGAACGTGCACTGCGATCTTGGAGGAGTGCCTGAAACACGCTATTAGGGATCACCACACAGACATTCAAAACTGCATTTTAGGATGTCTGTGTGGTGCAAAAACAGCAACTTTATGGGAAGTCTGGCCCTGAGATTTGTTGACTGTGATGACAAAATCTAAGAAATTGTCTTCTTTTCTTCAAAGGAAATAGCAAGTTTCACTGGGAGCTAAATAAATTCTTAGGATTTCAAAATTGGTCAGAAATTTTTGGAAATTTTTTCCCCTCAATTTTACTGCTAAATAAAACCTACTGCAAAAGGAACAGGTCAAAAGCTTGTTTAGTCTTTGAGTTATTCAAGTTCAAAGAGCATTCTGGACAGAGGACATAAATTATTATATAGATTAAAGACTAGTGGCTGATATTATTCATTTGCATTTTTCCTTTTTTCCCCTCCCCCCTCTCTTTCATTTCAATTTAAAAGGATTCAAAGCATCCATACAAGTTCAGAACTTGTTGATATTAATTAAGAGAAACTTTTCAGGCAGATACTCTTATCAGCACTGTGAAGAATTTAGGTAGGCGTTTATGAAGACAGTGATTTAGTCTATATGAAAATGATAACAATTGTGCAGTGAAGAAATTTACTGAATTTCTTCACTGCACAATTGTTAACAGATGGGGGATATCCATGTTTTGAGATTTTATTTGCTGTTTAACTTGTAATCCATTCAAAAATGGGTGACATTTCTCTTTTCTTGTATTATCACTTTCAGTAAACTTTGTAACTAAGTGAGAACTGGTCTTGCTAATTACACTACTAAAATAAATAATGCCTAACAAAAAAAAAAAAAAAAAACAGGTTTTCAGGATGTCAGACCTATCCAATTCAAACATGGAAGCTGTTGTTGTTACTGCTGCTGACTTTAAGGTACATCAGAGACTTAGGGTCAAACTGCACCATTATGTATTGTGCCTATACAAGTGCATCTGAGTTGTGTGCATGCTGTGCAAGGTAAGCTGCATATTATGCAGGCAGAACAACATGGAACAACTCATGTGGAACCCCCCCCCCCCAAGATCAGTAAACTACAGACCTGTGTGAAGAGACCTCAAGAAATGTGACAAATGATACCAGATTGAGTGATTCTTTATTTACAATATTAATGGTTTTAAGGTGTCTAGAAGATTTAAGGTCATATATGACAATTTCAAGATATTAATCTAAAATCCAAATTGTTTAAAATAACTTGATAATTTTCCCTTGAAAGGCATCTTCATTTAATCTATTTGAGAGGAAAATTGCTTTAGCAATATAAATATCATTATGTATGCAACAAATTATTTATGCTTGGAAAGAAAAGGTACCAAAATTGCTGAAAATAAGACTGCTGATAAGGAAACAGCCCTGGAGAAATGCCTAATTTTATATCTCAAATACAAGTACCAATATGGTCTTAAAAGAATTTCATTTTAGCCATAATCGACTGAATTTTTAACTAGCTCAAACATTTAACTGGGTATTTTCAGGTGAGACCATAATGAATGGATTCTAACCTAGTATGAAAAATCTGATTTGCAAGTATAGAAACAATAAGCTTTCCAAAACTTTTAAAACAGGCAAGAAAACTGAAATTAGTATAAATTTGCTGTATAAAAACAATTTGCTTCCTGAACTGGAAAGAGTGTAAACTGACCATGGGAAACCATGGTTAATCTACAGTCTAACCAGTTAATTTACTATGGGGAACCAACATGGCTAATTTCAAAAAATACCCAGAAAATTTTCAATACAATAATAGCTAACCACCTCCAAACAGTTATTAGGAACACCATCATAAGCTACAACCAAGTGATCTTAAAGAGAAGTAACAGCACACTACAAAGTATCTATGCCAAAGGTGCAAGAAGACAGCAAATGAGTACTATAATCATTAAAAAAATCCTGAAAGTGATTTTTTCAATGTCCCTCAGAAGAGGTGAAATGAAGAACATGAGTAATCCAATCCATTAAAACAGGTGACTCTTTTGAGAATTGTTATTCAACATGAAGATGCATTGCTGAACTTTGTGTTTTCATTTAACATGAAGACAGTTATTATTAGCAAGATTTTGTCATATCTAGCTTTTAAATAAATAAGATTAATATACTCCAACGGAAATTTATTCAACAGTTTAAAGCAATCTTGCTTTTTTTTTTTTTTTTAAATAAATAAACCATACAACCACAATGGCTTCGCATTCAAAGTTAAATGAATTATTCTATCAATGAGGTTTGAAAGTTAACTAGTGCATACGCCAACAGCACATGTCCAAGGAGAGAGAGTAGTGTGTTCCACAAGCAGAGCTAAAATAAAGCATAATCAAAGGCATATTTAAATAATTGAGACTAAAAGTATCTGTAAGATACTTTTGTTGACAGAGTGACAGCATATTTATGATGTCACTATCATAAACAGCCTAATTCGGCTTGATTTGGGAATGGAGGGGCATTGGCATTATCAATTCCAAATGAAAGAATGGAAATCTATAATCAAATTCCATAAAAATATAAAATCAATTGAATCAAAATAAAATCATTTTTTTTTTGACTACCACTGCTTTTACAGCTCAAGAAATATTAGATAAAACCTAGCTACCAAAAATATTAGCTAATTCCTCAAGATTAGCTAATTCACTACAAACACTTCTACCATTCTGATAACAGAGTGATAATAGCAATTATCACTCTGTTATCAGAATAGTACAGGCAACAAACTGCACATTATGAATTAAACCAAATGAACATTTGTTACATGGGAATTTAATACTTTCGCTGGACTGAAAAGGGCAGAGACATTTTTGGGCTTACTACGGCTGAAGTAATCAGCTTACAATGAAAGTTGCTTGACAAAAATATCCAGTTTTTCTTTGTCAAATTGGAAGAAAATGTTATAAAATTAGGGTGGTTCCCCCTCCAGTTGACCAAAGCAACACATTTGTATGAAGAAGCAGTGAATGTGTTAATGACCTTTCTCCTACCTCTCTTACTGCTAAGAATTTTTTTTTTTTTTTTTTTTTAAGCACTACAAAAGAAACAAATGAAGGACAGGAAAAGAAAAGACAAGAAAAAAAAAAAAGACAAGACAAGAAAAAAAAGAACTACTTTAGCACAAGACACAAACATCATGTAGTGAACTTAAGAGAAATACAGTAAGATTAAACTGACATGATCAAGTTGCTCAGCATGAAAATGAATATCCTACGCTTTACACATAACAGAAAAACTTCAAAACAAGTGTTCTTGGTTGGGGGGGGGGGGTTCATTAATGGTTCATTTATCTCTGACTTTAAACACAAGCATACAGAAAAGATAAAAAATAAAGAGAAAAAGAAAATTCCAGATAATGAATTTGCTCATGCAAATGTTGACCACAAATGTAACAAATATTGACCACAAATAAAAACTTTGATTCATAACAAATCAAAAAACAAAAGTTTCTTTTTTCTAGGTTTTCAGATAATAATACAAAGGCTGGCAGGGTGGTGAATGACAAGAATCAGAGTATGCTACTGCAAAAAGATCTAGAAAAATTATTAGAGGGACAGGCTGAGAAGTGACAATTGGGGTTTAACATTGATAGATGCTAGGTGATACCAACTGGGTGCTATCACGCTCAAGGTAGTGGAGAACAAAAGACCTGGAGGTAACTATATACACAGACAAGAAGTTTTCAGAGCAGGGCAAAGACTGTTAGCAGAGCTCAGTACATTCCCTCAATATATACAGAAATTTTGCTAGCAAGTGATTATCCCATTGTACAAAGCAATGGTTACGTCATACCTTGAATACCGTATAAAAGTCTGGAAACTGCATTTTAACCTGGTGGTAGTTGCAAGTCATTTGACCCACGAAACTAACAATCCCACATTAACAGTCAATCAATGATTAAAAAGTGAAATTTTTTCTACCTTTGCGAATGCAGTCAAACTCTGTAATAGTTTTTGAAGTGATTTTCGTATGGCTTTTTGTACAGAAATTGAGGTGTAAGATAATATCATATGGCATGGTACTGGACCAGAGTCAATGCTGAGTTTGTTTAAATTTTTAGGTTACTTAATTTTCTTTTCCCACTAGTTCAGCAAACATCTATGGTCTCACCTAATTGTTTTCAAAAGATTTATTATTGTCTTCGCAAAATAAAGACAGAAAAACAAAACCCAATATTCTCTCTTTCAAGATGGCCGCTATACCTGCAAGGCTTTAAATAGATTCGATAAACTAAATGCTAGTGGCTTCCTTACTCTCTTTCAGACAACAGAAAACATAAGAAGCCATTAAATTGAAAAAGGATGGTTGTAGGATAGAGGTGCAAAAATTTGCTTTTAGTCTGAGAGTAACTGTTGTGAAAGTGAGCAATTTGAACAAATTTAAGGAACAATAGACAAATTATTGGAAGAGATGGAAAGATGAGTCACATCATTTGCCACTACTAAATACTGCTACTAATAATATTTTTACGTCCATCTAACATAAACAGTAGTGCATTCAATTATCTTCATGCCCAGAATATCTATGCATGCCAACATATATAAATAAATGAACTTAAGAGTTTAAAAATATTTTTAAAGAGCTAACCCTTAAAATTACAGTCCATTATGTATTTATAACATAGCTTAGTGAATGTTTAGTCATTTTTACTGGGACTTCCTTTTAACACTTCTAACTTATGCATTCTCTCCACAGTCAAAATGGCTGTCTATAGAGATCTTGCAAAACCACACAAAACCATTTTGTAATTTGTGCTTCTTGTTGTTGTTTCTTTCGGTTTATCAGTGCAAGAACAGCTAAGCCATAATGCACCTAATCTCAGATAAGAAAAGGCATACAGTTTACTGAAAGGCTTTTTTTTCTTAATATTTATGGCACATCATAATATCCAATGCATTTGAGATAGATAAAAATTCTGGCTACATCCAGTATATTTCCCAACAGTTGGGCAGATATAAGAGGTGTACTTATGGTAGAAAGTGGGCTAAAGGCAGCCTGTCTGTCTCTGTTGTGTAAAGGACAATCTATAAATAGATGTTGAACTATGAGCTGTGTATTACAGTTTGAACATTCTGGAGGTGGCCTTAAGTAAATGAAAATGAATTAGTTGGGTGTGCCCTATCTGTAGTCTAGCAAGTATAACTTCTTCTAGTCTGTTACTTCTGATACTGTAGTTCCATGCTTTCAAGTCTTGTTTATATGGAATAAACTGTTTTCAGTTTGGTTTTCCCAGATGCTGCCATTTTTTTGCTGCTTAATGATAGACTTGTAATCTGCGAATGGTACACACTGAAAGAAGGATCAATAGTGTTAATTGCAGAATCTGATATTAGCATTAGTAGAGGCATGGGGTGCAAGAAAGCAAGCAAGCTTATGCAGCATCAACCAAAAAAAAAAAAAAATGCTCCCATTTCATCCCTCCATTTGTTCCAAATGCCTGTCCAGCTCAATCTTAAATTTATTTAGGCTATTAGCTTCCACAACAAAAGATGGAAACCTGTTCCACAAATCAACCACTCGCTGGCTAAAGGCAAATTTCCGCACATCTATTCTACGACTATATTTCCTCAATTTGAAACTGTGCCCCCTCAGGTTCTTAGTCTGAGCAAGAGGAAGAATTCCATCTGCATTCAGCTTGCTCAACCCATTCAAGGCCTTATACACCACAATATACTGGACAGTATATACACCTTATAAACTGGAGAGTACGCATCTCTCAGGTGCCTACTCTACAGGTGCTGATAATTTGCAGAACTTAAGCCTTTCTTCGTAAGAGCACCCCTTTGTTCCCCTTACCAAATGAGGGGAACAAAGGGGTGCTCTTAAATGAGGCCTTCATTTAAGAGCACAATGAGGCCCTCTTAATATGAGGCCTTCAGCCTGTACACAGTACTCTGTGATTATCCCATTATACAAGGTAATGGCCTGACCATTACCTTGCATAATGGGATAATCATCTCCCTGTCAATGCTAGCAAAATTCCTATCCAGCTCAGTCTCCACAACAAAACTCCATGACCTGCCCTGGCAGTCCGTCTGCACAGCTCAGTGAACTTCATATTTGACTGCACCATTACCCACAGGTCTTTTTCACTTTCCACTACCCTGAGTGTAGTACCACAGAGTTCGCACTTTTCTCTTCGGTTATCATTAGCATTAGTCTTGCATTAGTCAATGTTAAACTTCGGTTGCCACTTCTCAGCTCATTTTCCCAACTTATCTAGATCCAGTTGGAGTAGCATACTGTCTTTACAGTCGTTAACAACCCTGCCAACCTTTGTATCATCTGCAAACTTGGACATTAAACCTGATATACCTTCATCAATATCACTGATAAATATACAAAACAACAATGGGCTCAACACCGACTGCTGGGGAACTCCACTAACAACATTTGTCCATGAAGAGCAGAGTCCACTGATTACCACTCTCTGTCATCTCCCAATCAACCATCCCTTTATCCATTCTAGCAACTTAGCCTTAATGTCATACCTCTCCAATTTGTACAGCAGTCTTACATGTGCAACAGTATCAAAAGCTTTCCTGAAATCCAAGTGCATGATATCAAAATTATTTTTGGCATTTGGTTCCTTTGTGACCACATCATAGTATCCAATCAAATTGATCAGACAAGACCTCAAGACTTTAACAAACCCATGCTGTGCCTTAACTATTACTGCAGTCTCTCGTCTAGAATGATCCTGCAATGCTTCTTTAAACCAGTGATTCCATTATTTTCCCTGGGACACAAGTTAAACTAACAGGTCTGTAGTTACTTGTGTCACCTTTTGAACCCCCTATGTGAATTGGTGATACATTTACACACCTCCAGTCCATGGGGACCTCCCCCGAGTCCAAGGAAGCTCTCATAATTATGGCTAAGGGTTTGCTTACTTCCTTTGCTGCCTCCTTTAATATAACTGGATAGATCCCGTCCATCCCAGGTGCCTTCCTTATGTTTAACTTCAACAATTTCTCCTCCACTTTGCAGGCGCCTCCATAGCTAGGTGGGCAGGAGCAGCAGTGTGTAGCACACGCTTGATTAGACCGGGGTTCGAGCCTGTGAGCACCAAATACAGAGGATGCGGGAAAGGTCAGGGTATGACCACCGCATATCCCCGGAGCAATATGGCCTTAGTTGCTAATGCTACTAAAAACCAAATAACAATAACCTCCACTTTGCTCTCAGTTATTCGAAATCACTTAGCTCCCAGTTAGCAAAATACTCATTCAGTTTATCAGCTAGCTGAGCATGATCATCAATTGTCAACCCATCTATGTTAAGTGGTTCAATCTGATTCATACCTTTCCTTCTAGAGTTTACATAAGTAAAGAACTCTTTGCTGTTTTTCTTTGCATCCTTTGCCAAAGATTTCTCGTAATCTGCCTTCGCCTGCCTAACCTCCTTTGTGACTTCATTAGAGACTAGTTTATACCTGCCATAGGCTACTGTGTCACCTGATACTTTATATGTATCCCATACATTCTTCTTCTCTGCCACGAGCCTCATTAATTCATCTGACATCCATTTAGGCCTAAACCTTGATCAGTATTTCTTATTTGGAATGAAAAGCCTAGTAGCCTCCAAAATTAAGTCCCTGAAGGCTTCCCATTTAGAATTCAACAACTCAATGTTGTTAACATCATCAGTTGATTCCACTGTACAGAATTTAAAAACTGTCTGAGACTCCTGTAGTCACCTTTACGAAAGCAAAAGTCGTTCTCTTTAGTCTTTATGGTAGTTACAACTTTAAGTAATTCCCACATCAGTACATTGTGATCACGGTCACCCAGTGGTTCCTTTATGTGCAAATTCTCAATGCATGAATAATCACTGCTGATAATCATATCAAGAGTATTATTCCCTCTGGTTGCCTCTCGAACATGTTGCTGTAGAAAACAGTCATCTAATAAATCCACAAAATTCTTGCTAGTGTACCAGTGATCAAGCCACAAGTTCCAGCAATATCTGGAAAGTTAAAATCCCCCATTATAAGACATTCTGATTTATTGGCCTACTCTATTTCTCTGCACAATTGTTCATTATACTCATCAGATTCATTAGGCCTATAACACACACCTACTCTCATTGTTCCTTTCCCAGTGCTTATGTTACAACAAACAGACTCAACATTGCATTGCATTGTCCAACAACATCAATTGGGTGCACTTCCTTAGATTTTATGTGTTTCTTAACTAACAGCATAACTTTCCTCCCTTCCTGCCCTGGCTATCCTTTCTGTACACATTGAACTCCCCAAATTCCAATTCTGGTCTGCTTATGTCTGACGTCTCTGATATCCCAACAATATCTGCCTTTGATGTCTTGACTAGCACTTCAAACTCATAAAATTTATTAACTATACTCCTAGAATTGGTGTACATGCAAGTATACACACACCTGTTCCTACTCTTGTTTACCCTAACACAGCCCACGTATTCACTTGTTCCACTATGACTCCCAAACAGTCCTGGAAATCTCCACCTTGCTTTCCAAGCTGCTGCTGCTCATTCTAATCAAAGCAGTGCAAGAATCACTTTTGCCTCTACCTGCGGCCACTGTTAACCTTTTATTCTGTGTATCCCCCAAGCTAGCAGTTTTCCAACCCACCTAACACTGCCTCGATAGCATCAGCAAATATTCTTGCACCCTTTCTATTTAAGTGTACTCCATCCCTGTAAAAGCAGTCTCTCCTGTCAACACACACAGACCAGGCTGAAAAAAATTCTACCCCTTAAGCCATGCACAATCTCTCCAGGGCCGAATTGTTTGACAAGGCTTTCATTTACTCATACTTACCTACTGAACATATTAAAATATGTTAAGTAGGTAAGTAAGTTCTTTTTTACATAAGAGATTAAAACTTAGCCTAAAGGATGGTTAAATAACTGCATTAAAAAAAAAGCTCTTACCTGTAATGTACCGCAACTTGTGGCACAGGGATAGTGATACACACTACTGCACTTTGGAGCTTGACACCATACAGTAGCCCCATACCTTTTGCAAATGGAACATCTCTGCAATTTAATAAACAAATTTTTATACAATGAAATCCAATGGAATTTAAAAAATAAAAAAACAGTAACCACACTTCTGCTGCCAAAAGCATGATACATATGAAATTTAAAAGCTTATCCATATAAACTAAAAATTCCTTATTTTTTATGTCATGACATCATAATGGAATATTAAATTTTTGAATAATATGAAATAGTGTGAAGACAATTAACACTGCAGTAAATCTTACAAGGTAAATTGAATACTGCAGTGTGTGTGTGTGTGTGTGTTGTGCGTGTGTATGTGTGTTTGCTAGTGCACAAGCTGCTGTGGCTATAGTGCACCTTTTCATAGAAATATTAAAAAAATAATTAATATGAAGCCAGTTCAATTTTATTTCAGCTCAGAAACTAATCATAGTCTTTTTTTACATTCCTATTTGTTTCAAATAACAGAAAAGTTCATTAATATTTGCCTCCTCACCAATGATATGAGTTAATGTTATCGGTTCTTGGAGATTAGCCAGAGAATGAAATATTGAAATTCAACGTTGTTCATAATGTGAACAGTCAATCAAAATATGTTTGACTGTTAGATGTTCATAACAGCAGGATGTGGACACTGAGGAGGATCATCGCCTGTGAGTAGATAGAGGAGAGTCAAATGAGTATGCCCTATTCTAATACGTGCAAGTACCACTTCTTCTCGCCAAACTGTCTGAATGCCTGAGTGCCAAAAATGTTGGGTTCTGTTTCAACTGGAAAAGTTTATTATTTGATTGGTTATGCCATATCTCTGCCCACTGAGCATGGTATGCTGTTTGAATTATGATATTATAATCAGAGGCTAGAATAAAGACAGAGGTTAAATCTAAAGTTGATGGATTTTTAGCAGAAATAGCCA
The DNA here is from genome assembly GCF_048544385.1 of Mastigoproctus giganteus. Taxonomy (NCBI): domain Eukaryota; kingdom Metazoa; phylum Arthropoda; class Arachnida; order Uropygi; family Thelyphonidae; genus Mastigoproctus; species Mastigoproctus giganteus. The sequence goes on along the minus strand of NC_143583.1, from coordinate 51,081,744 downwards.
GTTCATTTCCTTTAATGCCTGAATGTGCTGGAATCCAGAAAAAGTTCACTAGTTGTTGACAATCTTCAATTTTAAACAGCAAATTCCTGAATTGATTTAAAACAGGGTGATCCTTATGAGAGGGATTCTACATTGCTCTAACTGAACTGAGAGAGTCGGTGTACACTAAATATTTTGCAGATGGGTGAAGAATCAAATTTTCTAGAGCTAATTGTATTGCAAATAGTTCCACTGAAAAGTTGCTGTACTTGGGTGGAAGAGAAGCTGATATGATAGCGGAGAAAAACATTGCTGCTGCTCCAACAGTTGAATGAGATTTGGAACCATTGGTATATATCGGTAAGAAGTCAAAATAGTTTTGAATATGGCTAGCATGGAGTTGTTGCACATTCAGAGTCGGTAGATGATTTTTTCCCCATTGGAGAAAATTAAGTATCACAGGTCGGTTGAGGAAAAGGAGTCTAAAGTGGGTGAGAATAATTCTTTATCTGCTGCCTGCTGCAGAGAGGAACATTTTGTGCTATTTCAAGGAACCATAGGCCTGCTGGTCGTATTTTATTTGGTTCTATAGAGATTGTGAAATGGTGGGTTAAAGAGTATGGCTGAAATGGGGCAGAGAACAATTTTGTATTTTGACTGCATATTTAAGTAGTAACATTTTTCTGTGGAGGTACAGAGGGGGCTCATGGGCTTCAATATATAGACTACTATAGGTTGGAGATGTCCTATAAGCACCAAGAGCAATCCACAGTGCATTGTGTTGTACAGGATTGAGCCAGTGTAATACACTCTTTCGGGCAGAATCATAAACTGGGGCACCATAATCCAAACAGGATCTAATCAGTGCTCTATATAAGTAGCAAAGTTGTAAGATCTGCTCCCCAAGAAAGGGCAGATAAAGCTCTTAGCATGTTCAGCTTTTTCAGACAGGTAGTACGTATTACTTTAATGTGCTCAAAGAAGTTCAACTTGCTGTCAAGGATCAATCCCAAAATCTGATATTGTTGGCAATCGAAATGGTGGAATTTGATATCCAAAGTTCAGGATCTATATGCAATTTACGTTGATTGCAAAAGTGGATCGCAACTGTTTTCTGATGGGAAAGACGATATCCACTGAACTCAGCCCACTTTTGTACTTTATTGAGGGACATCTGCAATTGCTGCTCAATAGATCTCGCATTCTGTGAATGGCAAGAAATAGAGAGAAAGAGATAGTCAGCATAAAGATAGGCCTCCACAGTATTTGGGAGTTCTTTTGTAATGGAATCAATTCTAAGGGCAAATAGGGTTGTGCTCAATACCAACCCCTGTGGTACTCCTCCTTCATACAGGAATATAGAAAAAAAGAAGTTTTGGTATTGAACCTGGAAAGAGCAGCTCTGGAGGAAGTTTCTAATAAATATAGGCAGGGTGCCTCGTAGATCAAGATTATGAAGATCGCTGAGAATGCTATACCACCAGGTAGTATCAAATGCCTTCTCTATATCGATTGGAGACCATAACAAGTTCGTTTTTCACAAAGGAAATGCGAATTTCAGATTCAGCCTTAAACATCAGATCTAAGGAGGACCTGTTTTTGAGAAAGCCATGTTGACAATTACTTAGTAGATGTTGAGTTTCAATGATCCAAGTGAGTCGACTGTGGATTATTTTTTCAAGAATTTTATTTACCAAGGCAACTTGACAGAGAAATTGGCCTGTAACTATTAGGACTGGAGGGATCTTTTCCAGGTTTCAAAAAGGCCAAAACTGTAGAATGGTGCCAAGAAGTTGGATAAATATTTTCCAGGAAGATCCGGTTAAAGAAGACTAGTAGCAGTTGTAAGTTTTTGTCATCGAGATGCTGCAGCATGACATAATATATGCCATCTGGCCCAGCGGCACTGTTTCGCGTTGTTCTGATGGCCTGTAAAAGTTCACAATATTGAAGAGGCTGATTATACGGAAGTGATAGTGAGTTTCTAAAGTTGATGGGTCTCTGTTCAGTGGCAGTCTTAATTTTGTGGAAATTGGGTATAGTTTGGTGCAGCTGAGACTTGGGCAAAGGTGTTGCCTAAGGTATTCGCCATATCTAGAGGAGCAGAGAGTTCTTGCCCATTGCAGAAAAGAATTGGGGAAGGGATGATTGGAAACTTCCCAGAAAGCTGCCTAATTTTCTTCCATATTAATCTGGAGTTGGTATTTCTATTGATAGTACATGCAAACTGAGTCTAAGAATCTTTCTTGGCTTGCCTTTGGATGAACCGTGCTTTTGCCCTTAGCTTCTTGTAGCTAATTAGATTAGCTGTGGTTGGAGATCAACAGAATAAATTGAATGCTTTATTTTTTTTCCTTCTTTGCTTTCATGCACTCTTCATTCCATCAGTAGTTGAAGTGCCATCAGGTTGGGGGATTTCATAATGGAATTGAGTATTTAGCTATAACTAAAAGACGGGATATGATATAATCAGTTACTTTATCTATAGGCTGTAGTTGAATAGTTTTTTTGTCCGGAGTGATTGCTGACTGAAATTTGGCCCAATTGGCTTTAGAAAATTTCCATTTTCTGCAGGGTTGGTCTAATGGTGGTTGTGTAGTGAGCAGGTTACAAACAATTGGAAAATGGTCACTGCCCATGGGATCATCCAGAGCAGACCACAGAATGACTGGAAACAGTATCGGGGAACAAACTGAGAGGTCAATTGCAGAAGTCTGTCCAGTAGGTAAATATATATGGCTGTGTGCACCACTATTCAGAATGGTGAGGTTTTGTTTCTCTAGTAGAGTTTCAATCAGTCGGTCTTTTCTATTTAATTTAGAGATTCCACATAAAGGATGGTGGCCACTGAAATGCCCTAGCAGGCAGACAAGGGTTGGTAGCTGTATTAAAAGTTCTTCAAGATCATTATAAGAGTAGGTATAATTTGGTGGGAGATAGACTGAGACTAGTGTAAACACAATCGGAGTGATCAGATGCACAGCAATGGCTTCAATTTGGGTTCGGAGAATGATAGCAAGGATCTTTGAGTTAATCAAAATAGCTACACCACCAGGATGTATTCAATCTCTTTGATAGATTGAGTAGTTTTTTTATGGAAACAGAAATTTTAGGAGTTAAATAGGTTTCCTGCAGACAGAAACCCAATGGAGAGTAACACTAATTAAGTACTGAATGTCGTCAATGTTGCCATGAAAGCCTCTACAATTCCACTTTAAAATAAAAGGCATTATTTGAATTTAGAAGAAGCTGTACCTGACATTGCTGTCTTATGGCATTCTGGCTTGTTTTCTTTCTTTTTGGAAAGGAAGGGCAACCAGTGTCCATATCTTCTTCTACAAATATTTCCAGAATCAGATCTTCCTGTTTGGATGAGTACTCTGCATCCATCGATGTGTCCTGAATAATCTTTTTTGAAGTCGAACTAGGATTATTTGAAGTAGTAGCAATCACTGGCGGAGGAGAAGATTTTACTGGTATCATAAGAGGCATATTACTTGCTTGATCTGAGTGCTTCAGGGCACTGGACTGTTGCTGAGAGAGGACAGCTTGAGCCCAGTCGGAGATTGATATGTTAGATGGAACGGTAACATCAGTTTGAGTGGCTATTGTTTGATATTTATTTGCGATATTGGCAAAGGTACGGTTAGGTATACTGGGTGCAATTAATTTTCTTGCTTCCTGACAACTAACTTTGTTTTCAACTTTATATTTCACAATTTTTTTCTCCATTTTCCACCTCTCACATGTCTTAGAGTAAGCAGGATGGTTACCTTTTGCAGTTGGGACAGGTCATTTCTTTCGCCGAACAATCACTTTGGCTGTGATCGGAGGATCCATAGTTGGGACAAGCTGGGTTCCCTCTTCATACTGTTTGAGAGTGGCCATACTTTTGGCCACTCTCAAACGGCATGAAGAGGGAACCCAGCTAAAAAAAAAAAATTAAAAAGCAATACCCTAAGTAAACTTTAATTCTGATAAATGAAACACAATACCTTAACCTGCAGTGGTGGTGCTCTCGGAAGTAACAAGCCAACATTAACTGATGGTTGAATATAAAAATCTATATTTTCTAAGCCTTCCCAAATGCAAATTTTTACTTGGTATGGTTTTTGAAATTATTTTTACAGCCTTCCCAGCATAATTGTGCATGAGAACCTGTCTTGGCTAGTGCCACTGTCTGTGTTCTATTATACCAATGCAAGCCATTGTGAAGGTAAAGTTTGTTATGCTGTGAACATAAAGAACATTGCATTAATGCTACAAAGCTTGTAATTATACATTTGTTCACAGTTTGAGTTTTACTTGTTTTACTGTAATGTAGTTATTTAATAAATGGGAGATTAACCTTTTGGAGATATCATTTATTTAAAAGTAGTGCAATACCAGTGTAACTCATTGTGAAGGCAAAGTTTTTTATGCTGTGAGCATGATGACCTTTGCATTTATGCTAAGACCTTTGACCTTTGCATTTATGCCTTCAATAGTACTTCAAGTTTTACTTGCATTTAGAATGTCTTTATTTATTTAATAAATGAGCGGTTAACTTTTCAGCAAGGCCATCCATTAATTTGAAAGCAGTTGAATAGTAGAGCAACTCGTTATGAAGGCAATGTCTGTTCATGTTCTGCTCTGAGTAAAGAAAAAAAAAATTTATATTAAATAAAAAAAGTTTTATTAAATAATTTTTTTATTATTTAATTTTTTATTAAATTAAAAATTCTAGAAAATGTTTTGGGATTTTACGAATTCTGCTTGAACAACCAATACTTCATCTTTTTTTAATGAGCTGCAATACTTACTATATATGTACCTTTATAAGTTTAAAACTTTTTATTTTCAAAAAAATAAAATATTAATTCTGCACAAAATTATCAAAAAACATTTTAGACATAAAAAAGAAACATCAGTCTCTAAATCTCTTCCACTTTGCAGTTGAAAAGAAAAGTTAAGTGCACGAAATTTCAAACGTGCATATATATTTCAATTTGTTATGTATATAAACATTATTAAATTTAAACATATGTTTATTTGATATTATTAGTTACTTCTATTTTCAGGTATTTTCAAAATTTATTTCTTATCTGGTGCACTTCACAGTACACGCAATTTGATTCATGCGTTGTCTCCAAAGAAGCAATGTAGGTTTATGCTCTCGTTTTTACTATGTGACAACAATAATAAAATCTTTCAAAAAAAGACTAGGGTAAGGACAGATATTTATTGAACTAATGGGAGAAGGAAAAGAAGTAACCTGAAACTATAAACAAACAGAGTACTGACATTTGTGCAGTACCATGCCACTTTTCAAGCAAAACACCAAACATCTGCAAAGATAGTGGCGAGATCACCCAAAAAAGTCTTCCTGCAATTTCCATACCCATAAAAGAACAGCTTCAAAAACTACTGCAATATTTAGGAAGGTATAAAAAAATTCAGAATTTTAATCATTGATTAACAGTTAATGAGATCCATCATTCATTGAGAGTTTAATAAATGCATATATAATAACTATACTCACTTGAGACATTCCTAATGCAACAGCTTTATCTACATTCATGAGAACGTATTCTTGAGTCTGACATACTCCTTCTGACCAAGCTGCACAACAGTGATGTGCATAAGTATGACCTGGTATAAATATTAACAATTAATGAGAATACAAATCTAGACAGTTAAATACACTATTAATTATTATTACTTTATTGTTATTGGAATAATTCTAAAAGTAATATTTCACAATAAGTAAGAAAAACCTTCTACTCGTACTTTGAAATCAGTTGCAAGAATGGAATAAGTTTGAGATGGTTGTTAAAATGGGCCACCCACAAATTAAACTCTCCCCCATCCTTCCAATGGACAACAGCAATGACACAAGAACTGTGTCTAAGTAGGCTACCAAACCTGGTTGATGACAGAAGACTTGTTTTCACTGCAAAAATGGTCACCAGCATTATATCGAAACCCAATACATGGGACATATATTCATGACATATCCTTTCCGCCTTGTACATCTAAAATCAACACCAACTTTATCTGTGCATTCCAAAAGGTTTACCTTATCAGATCGTTCCCTACCAAATCAGATGCTTGACAGAATCCAAAGACTATGCTGACCACCATCGATTTACCACCAATGCAGCTTATAGACATCAGTGCTTCTAACCACAAGCTCCCCAGCTTACTCGTCATCATAACTATGTGGACTGAGCCATTCAATACTTGCCGCTATGCATCTGGCTTCAGCACCTACAGCTGTGTATGGACTACTTACGTCTGTCACAGTCCTCCATGAAGTCTTCCCCTTTGCACAAATTCATTATATTGTACCTTCCTGTCATTACAAGATGTTTTATTGTCTGTTTTTGTTTTTCTTTGTTTTGCATATGTACTATTTGTTTTTATATGTAACATTTTTTTTTTCTTTCTAACATCCATTTACTTTGTAAACCACTGGCAACTTGCTGTGATGGGAATAAAGATGTATTTATTGATCTCAAAACATGGCAGCACTAAAGTAAAATCAATTGGTAATGAAATTTTCTTGTAACAGAAATGACAACTGATTAGTAACAAAATTTTCTTGTAGCAGAAATGACGCAATTGATTGGTAACAAAGAAAGTTAACCGTTTAGATTTTAAATGATGCAAATTACGTCACTTCCTAAATGGCACTAACGTTGATTCAGTAGGGTAAGTAGTTGATTCAGTAGAATAAGTTCGTACTAAGATACGGAAATGACATTACTTTCTAAAGGACGCTAACTCAGTCACTAACGTTTATTGGGTAGAGTAAGCAGCAGGTAGTAATATTATGCATTTCGAAGCCACTAAAGAAGCCTCTTGTGACGAAAAGGACAAAATTACCAAAAAACGAGTTCAAAAACATGGAAAACAAAAAAAAATGCAGACTTTAATAAAAGCTGCAGATTTTATTAAAGAATATTCTTTCACACAAGACCATTTCATTGCTTAATTTAAATGGCTTTGGTTCAAGAACACAACAATAAAACAATCACTTCAACAAATAACTTCTTGCAGTAGTTTTTGGTTATGAAGTTATACTAGTCTACAAATGGATTTCGCTAACTGTTGAATTGTAAAAATACCTATAAAAGTATTTTCATGATGGCTAAAACTCCAGCTGAAGTAAATCAAGAGAATTATGCAAGAATAAAAGCTACAAAGCCACCGAAGAAGCTTCCCATGTTGACAAGTAAGAATGAGTTGAAACATAGAGAATGAAAAAAACTGCAGAGTTTAATAAAATCTGCTTCTCAAGTATTTGATCAACAACAACCTTCTATATAGACTTCTCATCAAGCTGGACCATCAACAATACAAAATTACATTCAAGAATTTCTTAAAGATTTCGATCCAGAAGATTTGAGTTCAAATGAATTACCTGAGGATTTTCAATTGATTCCTGAATCAGCTAGCCAGAGTATAACACCTAGCTCCGACACCAAGGGACCTGCTAGAACAAAGGCTCGCCGGTTTGCTATGGCCAGAGAAATCAATTTAGAAGCTGTACTGATCACAAGAACAAGTACGAGTGTTTCGTTGAATAACAACAGAACGATCTCAGCTAAACAGAATCATTTTCCACTAATACCGGCTTGTGCTATTACCATCTATAAATCTCAGGGAGGTACTTTCAATTCCTTAGTTTATGAATACGAGAAATGTCAAGAACAACAACTAGTTTATGTTGCATTATCTCGAGTTACCGATATCAATGATCTTTACATTATTGCTGAAATTGGAAAAAAGAAATTTTATCATGGACTGAGAAATGCTACACCCACTCTTGCACTTCAAGCTGAAATGACCAGGTTGTTGAATAATCCTCTATTTACCATGCAAGATACTTTATACGAGTTCATCAGTAAACAACAAGATCTTTCCATTCTAACATTAAATTGTCAAAGTTTATGTGCTCACAGCGACAATCTCACGGATGTCACACAACAATCCAATTTACTTCTACTTTCTGAAACTTGGCTAAATAACGAAGAAGCAAGAATACCTAACTTCGAGTGTGTCATTCAATTCAAACGAGAAGATCAACAAGCTGGTGGGGTAGTAGTTTATCATAAGAGAGAAAATCATACTCATGTTGTTACTTCTCGTATGGAAGTGATTTATCGACAAACTGTTGGCAAATACGTGAGTGTCAGACCTGTTGGAAACATTTGTGCAGCTGAATGCCTTCTTCCTGATGGTCAAGCGATACTGTCAGTAGTCATTTACATTTCACCTAACCAAAAGATTGTACACATCACTGAATTCAGCCATTTTGTTTTACTTCCTTGCACGATTGAAGGAGGAGCTGCATTGCTACAATTTTCTCACAAGAAATGCAACAACATACCAACAATACTTAGTGGAGATTTCAATGTTAATTTTGCAGATACACAATCCAAACTTTTGACTGATTTCTTAGAAAAATATTAAAGTTTGAACTAATGGTAAATATTTCTAGATCTGTATCGACTACTAATCATGGAACTATAATTGATGCTGTGTTTCAAAGACATTTACACTCTTTACAATCTCAAGTGTATGTATAAGGGGGTCTCCAATATCAGAGTATTCATTATCCGAGTCTCCAGTTATGAGGTTACAAATAACACAAAAAAAAAAAAATTCAAAAACATAAAAAATATAATAGTATCTATGGAAAGCACAGGGCACACACAAATTAGAACCAAAATGACATGTGCAAGTGATATACAGAGGTGTAAAAAGTTTAAGAAGTTTATTTAATGTTTTTACATGATTGAAGATTTCAGTGAAGGGGAAACACATTTCCCCATAATAATGTAAAAACACACCAAATTCCAGCTATCAGTATTATCGCAAATGCAATAAGATAGAGTTTATTACCCAGTTTATTACACTGTACAACAAATTGTACAAAAAAAAAAAAAAAAGCCCAATAAAACGAAAACTTCAAATTGTTTTTACTGTTTATGGTGGTGACCTCCAGAAATGTGCTTTAAAAAAATGTCACAGAGGTGTTCAAATCTAAAGCACTTGCGTCCTGTTGACTGGACTCCGTCTACCTACGGTCAGTTTCTTATTTGTTTGTAGTAGTTGTGTCTGATATTTTCGATAATTTTTACGTTAAGTGAATTCTTAGTTTTATTTTTATTAAACATGAGTTGAAAGCGAAGTATTGAGGATAAAACATCATGAAAAAAAAAAAAAAAAGACAATGCAAAAGTTATAGTTTAGATGTTAAATTAGAAGTTACCGTATTTCCCCATGTATAATACGCACCTTAATTTTGGGGCCCGAAATTTGAAAAAAAAATGTATTACATAAAGTTATTGAACTCAAGTTTTAGTCATCGTAAAATTCATACAAAACTCCCATCCATTAGCTTGTCCTCATCTGTGTCTCATGACGAATCACTGTCTTCATATATTGCCTTGTCCTCAGTTCCATCTATGGCATTTGAAATGCCGCACTTCTTAAATGACTTGACAATGATCTCAACCTTGATATTATCCCAGGATCTTTTCACCCAGGTACAAACTTCTCCTATAGTTGGTTTCTTCACTCTTCCTGCTGGTGTCGAATTGTCCCCAGAAGACTTCATCCATTGGTTCCATTCGTCTCTCATGGCAGCTTTGAAGGGTTTGTTAATCCTGACATCAAGTGGTTGGAGCTGGGATGTCAAGCCTCCAGGTATGACGGAAAGTTTTGTTTTTTGCTCTGCAGCAATCTTCTTTGTATTTTTTTTTATGTGCCCTGAACTGATCAAACACCAATAGGGCAGGTTTGCGTAAGAGCCCACCTGGTCTCCTGCTCCAAACTTTCTCAAACCAGATCTTCATCCCATCCTGATCCATCCAACCCTTGTCATGGACGTGGACAATCACTCCTCGAGGAATGTCTTCTTTTGGCATTGTTTTGCATTTGAAAAATCAGCATAGAAGGCAGCTTGGTTCCGTCGGCACAACAAGCTAGAACAACTATATAATGGCTCTTTTCATGTCTACTTGTCTTCACAGTTACAGTTTTCACCCCATTCTTATCAACAGTTCTGTTACTTGGGACACAAATTGAAGGGGGGCTTTGTCCATATTTGTAATCTGTCCCAACTCAAACTATTGTGTCTTCCGACATTGAATGACAAAACGATGAAATACAAGGACCTTCTGCTCATAACTTTCAGGCAAGTCTGGTGCATGTACGCATGCTTAGTCCATTCTGTTTCATGAACCCGAGGCCAATTGTGTCCTCCTTTGAAATCAGTAACTTCTTTTTCATCTGCAATTCTTCTTGCCTCATGCTGAACCATCTTTGTGGACACAGGAATTCCAACTGCCCTTTGCTCCTCAATCCATATCTTCAATTCCCTCTCTAAATCAGGCCATTTTGCTGACTTGCCTATAATGGCCTTCTTCTGCCATGGCGTTTTCAGTAGGGTTTCTTCTTCCCGTAGCCAGTCTCGGATTGTTTTCTCAGTTGGAGGAGGACCAAACTTACGTTCAGAAGCACAATTTCCATTCACTTTTGCAAACTGGATCACTTTTAACTTGAATTCAGCACTGTACGAAAATCTTTTCTGAGCCATTTCTGGGTAGAACTTGGCAAAATGTAACTTAATATACCGGTAACAAGTGCAAAACAATAAGCACAAAGACAACAAGCGCGAAAAAGCGGAAGATGCAAGTAAAAAAATTCTACAACCACTGTATGACGCACCCAGTTTTTAGATCCCAAATTTTTCAAAAAAAGGTGCGTCTTATACATGAGGAAATACGGTATATGCCGTAAAAGAAGTGGAGAACGAGTAATCGATATCACACATTCCCTTGAGATCACAGAAACATCAATTCGCAACAATTCGAAAGCAGAGCAAAGAATATGATTCGGCATTCTGAGGTTAAATTAACGAGAAAAAGGAATAATGTATTAGAGATTATGGAAAGTCGCAACTAGCTACCTGGATAGAAGACCTTTATCAATAACACACCCCTGTAAGTGTAACGCTCATACAAGAAAAGGCCTTAAGCTTATACAAGGATATCCAGAAAGAGAATGGAAAAAATGCAGCCAAAAATTTGTAGCTTCTAAAGGTTGATTTTATCGATTCCAAAAATGGTATGGATTCAAAAATTTCAAAATTCAAGGAGAAGCTGCTAGTGCAGATTCAAAAGCTGCAGAATCTTATCCTTTTGAACTTAAAAGGCTCACTGAGGAGGGACAATATAGTACTGAACAAATTTTTAATGTTGATGAAAATGGATTAAATTGGTAAGGTTCCCCAAGTTGATGGCATATACCCTGTAGTTTTGAGGGAGAGTACGAGGGAGTGTATAGAATCATTAAGGTTAATTATGACCTTAATGATTAATGATTCTCAGGGAAGATTCCTTCGGATTGGATAAAAGAGGTTCTAAGAGTGAAGTTCAGTTGGTAACTACAGATGGGTTAGTCTGACTTCAGTGGTAGAAAAAAATCTTAGAGGCAATGATTAAGGGTAATCGAGGGCCATTAGATAGATATGGCACTCTGAAGGACACACAACATGGCTTTGTTAAAAGAAAATCATGTTTAACTAACTGAGTAGGCTATTTTGATGCAATTATTTAGGAGCTGGATTAAGGGAACAATTTCAACATAGTTTATTTGGATTTTAGCACAAAGTATTTAACTCAGTCCCTCATGAGAGGTGACTGTATAAGCTCAATCAGGTTGGAATTACTGGTAAGATTCTAAGGTGAAATGCTGGGTAGCTGCAGGGAAGAAGGCAGTGGGTTGTGATTAACGGATATTCTTCAGACTGCTGTACCATCAGGAGCAGGGTCCCTCAAGGATAGGTTCCAGGACCACTGTTGTTTCTCATTTTCATAAATGACATCGATGAAGGGATAAAAGGCGTGATGTCGAAATTTGCAGATGATGTAAAGATTGGCAGAGTCGTTACAATTGGCGACAAGCAGCACTTCTTTAGGATGACTTGAACAGACTTCAAAGATGGTCAGAGAAGTGGCAACTATATTTTAATGCTGCTATATGCAAGGTCTTATGCTTGGGGAATAGCAACTCACAAATATATACACTTGATGAGGTGTAATTAAAAACAGTGGAGAGAAAGTGGAAGAGGAAAGGGATCTAGGAGTTACAATACAGGAGGATATGAAGTTTTTTGAGAAGTGTAAACAGGCAGCCAGGAAAGCCCATGGTGTCCTATCGATGATTTATCGAATGTTATCCTGTAGAGATAGGGTGGTCGTAATCTCAATGTATAAGGTAACTGTAAGACCACATTTGGAATACTGTGTACAATTATGGAGACTTCATCTGAAAAAAAAAAAAAAAAAAAAAAAACAAAATTGAGGTTTTCGTAAGGAGCCAAAGGTGGCCAACTTGAAAGTGAGATTAACAAAAATGGCTACCGTACGAGGAAAGATTCTGATTATTTGGTCTACAGAGCTCAACAACACCTTAAATCCCAGGCACCTTAAAGATGACCTGATATTTTTACAGCTCTGGAAGGAGTTAGTAAAGTGATGGAATTCTTACTATTATAAAGAATTCCAGAACTAGGGGTCTGGAATTCTTTTTCAAATTCAAATTACAGGGGTTGAGGTTTAGATTAGATTGTAGGATGTGGTCAAAGGAACTGGATGCAAAAAATAATTCTGATATCATATACTTGGATTTTAGGAAAGCTTTTGATACTGTTGCACATGGAAGACTACAGTACAAATTTGGGCAGTATGCATTAAAGGCAAGTTGCTACAATGGATAAAAGGATGGTTGAGTGGGGGAAGACAGAGAGTGGTAATCAAAGGACACTGCTCTACGTGGACTAATGTTATTAGCAGAGTCCCCCCAGGATTCAGTGTTGGGCCCACTGTTGTTTTCTGTATTTATCAATGTTATTGATGAAGGTATATCAGGGTTAATTTCTAAGTTTTCAGATGACACGAAGGTTGACAGGATTGTTAAATGACAATGTAATGATAGTATGCTACTGAAACAGGATCTGGAAAAGTTGAGCAGTGGGTGGAGAGGTGGAAACTCAAGTTTGACATTGATAAATGTAAAGTACGCATATGTGTAGCAGTAACCCCAGAGTAACGTATCAACTGGGTGATGATTGCCAATTTTCATTCTCCACTACACTCAGAGTAGTGGAGAATGAAAAGCACCTGGGAATAATTGTACAGTCAGATATGAAGTTTTCTGAGCAGTGCAGAGAGGCTGCAAGAGTACCTCATAGTGTCTTGTCAATGATATACAGGAATTCTGCTAGCAGATATCCTTGTATAAGGCAATGGTCAGGCCACACCTTCAGTACCATATACAGGTCTGGAGGCCTAATTTTATTAAAGATATAGAGCTGCTGGAATGTGTACCGAGAAGGGCAATGAGATTGGTGAGTGGAACAAAGGGTTGCTGTTACCAAGAAAGGCTTAAGTTTTGCAAATTACAGTGTCTCGAGACTAGGCACCAGCGAGGTGATCTGATAAAGGTGTATAATGCCTTGAATGGTTTGAGCAAACTCAATGCTGATGGGATTTTTCCTCTTGCTCAGATTACTCACCTGAGGGGACATAAATTGAAATTGAGTAAAGACAATTGTAGAACACATATGTGGAAATTTGCCTTCAGCCAGCCGGTGGAACAAACTTCTCTATCTGTTGTAGTGGAGATCATCAACTTAAATAAGTTCAAGGCACAACTAGAAAAACATTTTGAGTGAATGGATGGGTGAAATGGGAAGAGTTTTTTTTTTTTTTTTTTCTGGCTGATGCTATATAAGCTTGCTTCCTTACATCATATCAAAGTTGCCCTTCCTCCACTTCTATCAAGTCTACCCGTCCTGTGTACATTACATTATTTACCATACTCATATTCTGTATCCAGTATTAGCATTAGCATTAGTAGAGGCATTTGATGCAAGAAAGCAAACTTATGCAGCATCAGCCAAAAAAAAAAAAAAAAAACCACTTCACCCCTCTGTTCGTTCAAAATACCTGTCCAGCTGAGCCTTAAACTTATTTAGGCTATCAACCTCCACTACAAGGGATGGAAGTCTGTTCCACCAACCAACCACCCGCTGGCTAAAGGCAAATTTCCGCACATCTATCCTTCATCTGTCTTTCGTCAATTTGAATTTATGCCCTCTCAGGTGATTATTCTGAGCTAGAGGAAGAATCCCATCAGCATTGAGCATGCTCAAACCATTCAAGGCTTTATACACCTCTATCAGATCACCTCGCTGGTGCCTAATCTCCAGACACTGTAATTTGCAAAACTTAAGCCTTTCTTCGTAAGAGCACTCCTTTGTTCCATTCACTAATCTTGTTGCCCTTCTCTGTACTCGTTCCAGCAGCTCTACATCCTTCTTGAAATGAGGCCTCCAGACCTGTATACAGTACTCTAGGTGTGGCCTGACCATTGCCTTATACAAGGGAATAATCACCTCCTTATCCCTGCTGGAAAAATTCCTGTATATCATTGACAATACACCATGAGCTACTCTTGCAGCCCGTCTGCACTGCTCAGAGAACTTCATATCTGCCTGCACAACCACCCCCAAGTCCCTTTCATTCTCTACCACTGTCAGTGTAGTACCACAGAGTTGATACGTTGCTCTGGGGTTGCTGTTTCCCATGTGTAGTACTTTACATTTGTCAATGTTAAACTTCATTTGCCACCTCTCAGCCCAACTGCTCAACCTTTCCAGATCCTGTTGCAGCAGCATAGTGTCAGTAGTGTCCTTGACAACCCTGCCAACCTTTGTATCGTCTGCAAACTTGGACATTAAGCTTGATATACCATCATCAATATCATTTATAAATACAGAAAACAATAATGGACCCAACACTGAGCCCTGAGGGACTCCACTAATAACATTAGTCCACGATGAGCAGTGTCCATTGATTACCACTCTCTGTCTTCTCCCCCTCAACCACCCCTTTATCCATAGCAGCAATTTGCCTCCAATGTCACACTGCTCCAATTTGTGTAGCAGTCTTCCATGTGCAACAGTGTCAAAAGCCTTTCTAAGATCCAAGTATATAATATCAAAGCTATTCCCTGCATCCAGTTCTTTTGTGACTGCATCATAGTATCCAATCAAATTGGTCAGGCAAGACTTCCCCTTAACAAAGCCATGCTGTGTCCGAGCTATAACTGAAGTCTTGTCTAAATGATCCTGCAGTGCTTCTTTAACCAGTGCCTCCATTAATTTTCCTGGAACAGAAGTTAAGCTCACAGGTCTATAATTACTTGTGTCAGCCTTTGATCCTCCTTTGTGAATTGGGGTCACATTTGCACATTTCCAGTCTATGGATACCTCCCCTGATCCAAGGAAGCTCTCATAATTATGGCTAAGGGTTTGCTTACTTCCTTTGCTGCCTCCTTTAATATAACTGGATAGATCCCATCCACCCCAGGTGCCTTTCTTGTGTTTATCTTCAACAGTTTCTCCTCCACTTTACTCCCAGTTATTTCAAGATTCTGTAGCTTACTGCTAGAGTTGAATACACCTCTGGCATTCCCCTCGCTGAATAACTCCTCATGTGTGAATGTCGATGTGAAATATTCATTTAGTTTGTTAGCTACCTGAGCAGGATCATCAACAGTTGACCCATCAATATCAAGTGGACCAATCTGATTCATCCCCTTCCTTCTAGAGTTTACATAAGTAAAGAACTCTTTGCTGTTTTTCTTTGCATCCCTTGCCAAGGATTTCTCGTAATCCGCCTTCGCCTGCCTAACCTCCTTTGTAACTTGGTTGCATATCAAGTTGTATCTATCATAGGCTTCTGTGTCATGTGTTAATTTGTAAGTATCCCATGCATTTTTCTTCTCTGCCATATGCCTCATTAGTTCATCTGACATCCATTTTGGCCTAAACCTTGAACAATATTTCTTAGTTGGTATGTAAAGCCTAGTAGCTTCCAAGATAAGTTCTTTGAATGCTTCCCATTTTGAATTTGCTGTTGGTAACATCATCAGTTGGTCCCACTGTACAGAATTTAAATACTGTCTCAGTCCATCGTAGTCGCCTTTACAGAAGCAATAACCCTTGCCTTTACCCCTAATGGTAGTTACCTCTTTGAGTAAATCCCACTTCAGCACACTGTGATCACTGCCACCTAGTGGTTCATTTATCTGCAGATTCTTAATGCATGAAGAATCACTGCTGATAATCAAATCAAGAGTATTACTCCCTCTAGTTGCCTCCCGAACATGCTGATGTAGAAAACAATCATCCAATAAATCCACAAAAGCCTTGCTATTGTGTGAGTGACCAGCCCCCAAATTCCAGTCAATATCTGGGAAATTAAAATCTCCCATTATAAGACTCTGATTTACTGGCCCACTCTATTTCCCTGTACAGTTTCTTATTATACTCATCAGAGTCATTAGGCCTATAGCACACTCCTACTCTCAATTTTGATCTCCCAATGCTTATGTCACACCAAACTGACTCATCACTGCACTGTCCAGCGATGTCAACTGGCTTCACTTCCTTGGTTTTTATGTGTTTCTTAACTAATAACATAACCCCTCCCCACTTCCTATCCTGTCTATCCTTTCTGTAGACATTGTACTCCCCAAATTGCAGTTCTGCATCCCTTATATCTGTGTGACACCACGTCTCTGATATCCCAACAATATCTGCCTTTGATGTTTTGAGCAATACCTCAAATTCATCAAATTTATTTACTAAACTCCTAGCATTGGTGTACACGCAAGTATACCTGCACCTGTTTCTATTCTTAGCTACCCTAACACAACCCATGTGTTTACTTGTACCACAATGGCTCCCAGCAGTCTCTGAAATATCATGCATCTTGTTTTTCAGGCTTCTGCTCATTCTAATAGAAGCAGTGCAAGAATCTCTTTCACCTCTGCCAGTGGCTACTGTCAATCTATTGGTCTTTGACTCCCCCCAAGCTGGCAGTTTTCCGACCCACCTAACACTGCCTCGATAGCATCAGCAAATATTCTTGCACCCTTTCTATTTAAGTGTATCCCATCTCTGTAGAAGCAATCTCTCCTGTTAACAAGTACAGTCCAGGCTGAAAAAAATTCTACCCCTTGAGCCTTGCACAATCTTTCCAGGGCCGAATTGATCGACAAGGCTCTCATCATATACTCCCTCCTATCGTGTCTGGGCAGAATTGCAGACACTTTCAAATTCAACCCTAATTCTCGGCTTTTGTTCAACAGTGACCTGTACTTGTTAAGTAATTCTGCCTGTCTCCTACTCTTCAGTATGTCAGAATGCCATCATGTTTTCTGATATTCCTATTAGGCCAGCATTTGTTAACTTAACCAGGTTCCCCAGATTTATTAACTATACTGTTAACATCAGGAAACATGTACATGTAAACACATGAGCATGCTTTTAAGTTCAATAATATATCTCACTGCAGTTGCTTATGAGATTCTTGAAGCTCTTTTCAGGATACTGTTTAAGTGAGGTAGGGTTATCAAAAATATGGTGCCATTCAGACATAGGGGATGCATTTTAACAGAAGTCAAGCTTACAGAACAGTAACTTTGACATGTTCTACGAAAAATAGTAAAGTTGGTGGTTAGGGTGGAATGATGCAGGATCATCTTGATAGGAATGCAGTCATGCAGCAATCACAACATGGGTTTTTTATGAGGATGTCACTGACCATTCTGGTTGATAAAGAGTTAGAAGCAAGAAATAATTTTTACATCATATACCTAATTTCAGTAAATAAACTGTGTATAGCAGCCCGTCGTGCAGAACAGTGCCGAAAGGCACTGTTCTGCATGAGAGGCTACTATACAAATTGAGGCAGTGTGGCATTAGAAAGCAAGTTATTGCTATAGACCAATGTTTCCCAAACTTTTTTTGGTCACAGAACACTTTTCATCTCAAAATATATTTAGGGAACACTAATATATTTATGGAACACTTACGAAACGCAAGTTTACGGGAGCCAAAGAACTGTTTTCTAATAATTTATTACATACGATGCACTCTGCATCAGGAGCATCTTTATGTCCAACACATGTAAAGCCGAAATTCAACTGTCATCATACTTTCGTTTTGGTCTTTTATTAGTTTCATTTCGGATTTTTTGGGGAACAAAAGGCTGCACTTGTTCATCCTCACTTTGAAGTGTGACAATATTGTGTTCGTTTTCATCAAACACATTGCACTATTAGAAGTTCTTGCTTCTTGTTTTAAAGTTCCTTTTTTCAACCATAAATCTATGGTCATTTATTTTAATAAAAATTTTGAAATACTGATAATTATCAAAAAAAATTTGTACAAGTGAGAAGTTTAGTTATGATATCATATCGCTTCCCCCTCTCCATCAACTTGTGTACTTCAAGCAAACGAATGGCATATCGGATCACTACATTGCTACTTTTTTTTGTCGAAGTCATTACCTCTACACATACTTCTCTATGCAAAGCCGCCAAAATAAAGTGTTCCGCGGTCTATCTGATTATTAGTCTATGCCAGTATATCAATAACCGAAAAAAAAAGTCAAAAATTATAATGATACAAAAGTGGTGTACACTACAAATATGTAAAATTTATTTATTTTATTATTATTTTTTTAATTATTCATTACGATTTTTCATGGAACACAGTTTGGGAAACGCTGCTATAGATAAAGGGATGATTGAGTGGCATGAGACAGAGAGTGGCTATTAATGGGCACTACTTTTGTTGGTTTGATGTTATTAGTTGAGGTCCCTTGGGGATAGTTTCGTGCAGGGTCTCATCGTTTTCAATATATAAATTGTTAATATTGATTAAGACTGTTTATTTGTTATTTGGTTTTTAGGAGCATTAGCAACTAAGGCCATATTGCTCCGGGATATGCGGTGGTCATTCCCTGACCTTTCCACATCCTCCATATTTGGTGGTGACGGGCTCGAACCCAGGTCTAATCAAGAAGCGTGTGCTATGCACTGCTGCTCCTTCCCACCTGGCTAGAGAGGCGCCTATTAAGACTGTGTCTGCTCATGACACAAAGGATGGCAGAGTCATCAATGAATTAGGATGTGCAACTGCAACAAGACGTAGAAAAATTATAAGCTGAAAAATGAAAACTGAGGTTTAACATTCATAAATGCATCAATTCATCAATTAAATTCATCAATTAAATTTGAGTAGTAAAAATAGTCCCCAAATAGCATAATAACTGGGCGAGGTGGGGGGGGGGGGCATACTCAAGGTATTAGGCCTGAAATAGCCAAGTGGTCAGGAGTATGAGCGCAGTAGCAAGCATTCCTTGAATGGACCAGGGTTCAAACCCGTGACTGCTAAATATGATTAGAATTTGTATTGATGATTTATTGTAAACTCCATTGACCTGGTGGTCATGCCGGAGTACAAACAACATCATTTTTTTTTTTATTTATTTTTTTTAGTGAAGAAAGAAAGGATATAGGAATAATTTTATGGTCCACCATGATGTTCTCTGGGCAGTGCAAGTAGGATGCAAGCAGGTTTGATTTACAGAAATTTGTATGTATACTTGCCACTAATATACAGGCAACCCCTGTATAACACAGTACTTCTACAACATGGTTTCGCTCTAACCTGATTGATAAATTGTGGCAATCTTCGCATAACACGGTACTTATATAACAGTTTCGCTCTAACACGGTTAGAGAATTTCGGTAAACCTTGCATAACAGGGTATTTTTGAACTTTTGTGCTCGGATATCCCTGCTATTATGTTGGATTTCATTTTTAAACATTTCCACTCTTTTTGAATCCCCGCTGTAGACTTGCTAGTCAAAAAAAAAATAAAATAAAAATATTGAGAAATTCCTATATTTTATTTTGTTGGGAAATTCTCGTGTTACATTCTGTGCTATTGAACTTGTACTTGTTGAACTTGTGAAAAAATCTAGATTTCAAAGTTTTATTACTATTGCATAGCACACCAGGCCATCCAAAAGATTTAAATCATTCAAACATTAAAGTTATGTTCCCACCACCACAGTTGCACTGGATTAATACAACTTCTTTCATTCAGCTGTTAGATTAAGGCATTATATCCACATTTAACACTCATTGTAACAGAAAATCGTTACAATGGATTTTGGAAAAAATTATTCCGTATCTATTTCTCCGAAAGTAATGGAGACGTGGAAACATTTCTCAATTGTGGACTGTATCAGAATCATAGTTTTATCGCTGAAAGAAGCAAAACCATCAACGTTAAATGCATGGGGAAAAATGTATGGCCAGAGTCTCATTCAGGAAATATGGTCGAATTGGCAGAAAATGGAATCGGTGTAATAGTAGAACTTGCTATGTCGATAGGAGAGGAAGGTTTTGATGATATAACTACTGAAGCTCTTGTGGGTAGCACAGAATCGCCCTCCTCCCCACACCCGGAGGAAAAGACCTGAGTTCAAATACCATTGATGAATAGAGGAATTTTTATGGGTCTTTTCACAACGTGGCTGAGTTAGTCGGGAAAGGATAGCATGGTTTTTCTACCGAAAACTCTGATTTTTAGTCCAGCAAAACAGAAAATCGACCTCGGGATACGTGCAATTTATAGACAATAAACACAGAGTAACATGGCCTTAATCATCGATGCTCCTAAAAAAAATAAAGATATGATTACTGAAGGCATTCAAGAATTAAGGGTAGAAAAAGAGGCCAGTGTAGCGGATTTGATGCAAATGGCATCGGAGGTAAAACCAAATCAATTTAGTGGATGATAGCACAGATGAAAATTCCAAATTTTACACTAAAAAGCATAGGGGAAGGCATAACATTAGCCAAACAATTAGAATCTTATTTTTTGAATGCAGATTCTTGAATGAAAGGAGCCCAAAGTTCAAAAGGGAGCTTCAAAAATGTTCAATTCCTTAAGATGAAATTCACAAAGATTTAGCAAACAAAAGCAAACACAGATGACTGATATTTTAAAGAGAGCAGAAGATACACAAAATCTAGAATGGTGTATTTTTGTTAACGAAATAGTGTATTTTTGTTAGCTTTTGGAACATAACCAGCCCGCCCTTTTGTACTTTTTCTTAGTCCCATATAACGGTTTCGAACAACACGACATTTTATAGGAACCTAATAACCGTGTTATACGAGGGTTACCTGTACAGAAATTTGATGTATACTTGCAACTGACATACAGAAATTTTTATGTACATTTGCATGTACACCAATGCTAGGAGTATAGTAAATAAATCTGATGAATTCGAAGTGCTAGTCAAGACATCGATGGTGGATATTATTTGGATATCAGAAACATGGGGTTACCACAGATATAAGAAATGCAGAAATTGAATTTGGGGAGTGCATTGTGTACAGAAAGAATAAGGGGAGGAGGGGTTATGCTGTCAGTTAAAAAATGCATGATATCTAAGGCAGCGCATCCAGTTGATATTAGCATTAGCATAGGCATTTGATGCAAGAAAGCAAGTTTATGCAGCATCAGCCAAAAAAAAATAATAATAAATAAATAAATAAATAAAAAATAACCACTTCCACTTCACACCTCTGTTCGTTCAAAATACCTGTCCAGCTGAGCCTTAAACTTATTTAGGCTATCAACCTCCACTACAAGGGATGGAAGTCTGTTCCACCAACCAACCACCCGCTGGCTAAAGGCAAATTTCCGCACATCTATCCTTCATCTGTCTTTCCTCAATTTGAATTTATGCCCTCTCAGGTGATTATTCTGAGCTAGAGGAAGAATCCCATCAGCATTGAGCATGCTCAAACCATTCAAGGCTTTATACACCTCTATCAGATCACCTCGCTGGTGCCTAATCTCCAGACACTGTAATTTGCAAAACTTAAGCCTTTCTTCGTAAGAGCACTCCTTTGTTCCATTCACTAATCTTGTTGCCCTTCTCTGTACTCGTTCCAGCAGCTCTACATCCTTCTTGAAATGAGGCCTCCAGACCTGTATACAGTACTCTAGGTGTGGCCTGACCATTGCCTTATACAAGGGAATAATCACCTCCTTATCCCTGCTGGAAAAATTCCTGTATATCATTGACAATACACCATGAGCTACTCTTGCAGCCCGTCTGCACTGCTCAGAGAACTTCATATCTGCCTGCACAACCACCCCCAAGTCCCTTTCATTCTCTACCACTGTCAGTGTAGTACCACAGAGTTGATACGTTGCTCTGGGGTTGCTGTTTCCCATGTGTAGTACTTTACATTTGTCAATGTTAAACTTCATTTGCCACCTCTCAGCCCAACTGCTCAACCTTTCCAGATCCTGTTGCAGCAGCATAGTGTCAGTAGTGTCCTTGACAACCCTGCCAACCTTTGTATCGTCTGCAAACTTGGACATTAAGCTTGATATACCATCATCAATATCATTTATAAATACAGAAAACAATAATGGACCCAACACTGAGCCCTGAGGGACTCCACTAATAACATTAGTCCACGATGAGCAGTGTCCATTGATTACCACTCTCTGTCTTCTCCCCCTCAACCACCCCTTTATCCATAGCAGCAATTTGCCTCCAATGTCACACTGCTCCAATTTGTGTAGCAGTCTTCCATGTGCAACAGTGTCAAAAGCCTTTCTAAGATCCAAGTATATAATATCAAAGCTATTCCCTGCATCCAGTTCTTTTGTGACTGCATCATAGTATCCAATCAAATTGGTCAGGCAAGACTTCCCCTTAACAAAGCCATGCTGTGTCCGAGCTATAACTGAAGTCTTGTCTAAATGATCCTGCAGTGCTTCTTTAACCAGTGCCTCCATTAATTTTCCTGGAACAGAAGTTAAGCTCACAGGTCTATAATTACTTGTGTCAGCCTTTGATCCTCCTTTGTGAATTGGGGTCACATTTGCACATTTCCAGTCTATGGATACCTCCCCTGATCCAAGGAAGCTCTCATAATTATGGCTAAGGGTTTGCTTACTTCCTTTGCTGCCTCCTTTAATATAACTGGATAGATCCCATCCACCCCAGGTGCCTTTCTTGTGTTTATCTTCAACAGTTTCTCCTCCACTTTACTCCCAGTTATTTCAAGATTCTGTAGCTTACTGCTAGAGTTGAATACACCTCTGGCATTCCCCTCGCTGAATAACTCCTCATGTGTGAATGTCGATGCGAAATATTCATTTAGTTTGTTAGCTACCTGAGCAGGATCATCAACAGTTGACCCATCAATATCAAGTGGACCAATCTGATTCATCCCCTTCCTTCTAGAGTTTACATAAGTAAAGAACTCTTTGCTGTTTTTCTTTGCATCCCTTGCCAAGGATTTCTCGTAATCCGCCTTCGCCTGCCTAACCTCCTTTGTAACTTGGTTGCATATCAAGTTGTATCTATCATAGGCTTCTGTGTCATGTGTTAATTTGTAAGTATCCCATGCATTTTTCTTCTCTGCCATATGCCTCATTAGTTCATCTGACATCCATTTTGGCCTAAACCTTGAACAATATTTCTTAGTTGGTATGTAAAGCCTAGTAGCTTCCAAGATAAGTTCTTTGAATGCTTCCCATTTTGAATTTGCTGTTGGTAACATCATCAGTTGGTCCCACTGTACAGAATTTAAATACTGTCTCAGTCCATCGTAGTCGCCTTTACAGAAGCAATAACCCTTGCCTTTACCCCTAATGGTAGTTACCTCTTTGAGTAAATCCCACTTCAGCACACTGTGATCACTGCCACCTAGTGGTTCATTTATCTGCAGATTCTTAATGCATGAAGAATCACTGCTGATAATCAAATCAAGAGTATTACTCCCTCTAGTTGCCTCCCGAACATGCTGATGTAGAAAACAATCATCCAATAAATCCACAAAAGCCTTGCTATTGTGTGAGTGACCAGCCCCCAAATTCCAGTCAATATCTGGGAAATTAAAATCTCCCATTATAAGACTCTGATTTACTGGCCCACTCTATTTCCCTGTACAGTTTCTTATTATACTCATCAGAGTCATTAGGCCTATAGCACACTCCTACTCTCAATTTTGATCTCCCAATGCTTATGTCACACCAAACTGACTCATCACTGCACTGTCCAGCGATGTCAACTGGCTTCACTTCCTTGGTTTTTATGTGTTTCTTAACTAATAACATAACCCCTCCCCACTTCCTATCCTGTCTATCCTTTCTGTAGACATTGTACTCCCCAAATTGCAGTTCTGCATCCCTTATATCTGTGTGACACCACGTCTCTGATATCCCAACAATATCTGCCTTTGATGTTTTGAGCAATACCTCAAATTCATCAAATTTATTTACTAAACTCCTAGCATTGGTGTACACGGCAAGTATACCTGCACCTGTTTCTATTCTTAGCTACCTCTAACACAACCCATGTGTTTACTTGTACCACAATGGCTCCCAGCAGTCTCTGAAATATCATGCATCTTGTTTTTCAGGCTTCTGCTCATTTCTAATAGAAGCAGTGCAAGAATCTCTTTCACCTCTGCCAGTGGCTACTGTCAATCTATTGGTCTTTGACTCCCCCCAAGCTGGCAGTTTTCCGACCCACCTAACACTGCCTCGATAGCATCAGCAAATATTCTTGCACCCTTTCTATTTAAGTGTATCCCATCTCTGTAGAAGCAATCTCTCCTGTTAACAAGTACAGTCCAGGCTGAAAAAAATTCTACCCCTTGAGGCCTTGCACAATCTTTCCAGGGCCGAATTGATCGACAAGGCTCTCATTCATATACTCCCTCCTATCGTGTCTGGGCAGAATTGCAGACACTTTCAAATTCAACCCTAATTCTCGGCTTTTGTTCAACAGTGACCTGTACTTGTTAAGTAATTCTGCCTGTCTCCTACTCTTCAGTATGTCAGAATTGCCATCATGTTTTCTGATATTCCATTAGGCCAGCATTTGTTAACTTACCAGGTTCCCCAGATTTATTAACTATACTGTTAACATCAGGAAACATGTACATGTAAACACATGAGCATGCTTTTAAGTTCAATAATATATCTCACTGCAGTTGCTTATGAGATTCTTGAAGCTCTTTTCAGGATACTGTTTAAGTTAGGGTTATCAAAAATATGGTGCCATTCAGACATAGGGGATGCATTTTAACAGAAGTCAAGCTTACAGAACAGTAACTTTGACATGTTCTACGAAAAATAGTAAAGTTGGTGGTTAGGGTGGAATGATGCAGGATCATCTTGATAGGAATGCAGTCATGCAGCAATCACAACATGGGTTTTTTATGAGGATGTCACTGACCATTCTGGTTGATAAAGAGTTAGAAGCAAGAAATAATTTTTACATCATATACCTAATTTCAGTAAATAAACTGTGTATAGCAGCCCGTCGTGCAGAACAGTGCCGAAAGGCACTGTTCTGCATGAGAGGCTACTATACAAATTGAGGCAGTGTGGCATTAGAAAGCAAGTTATTGCTATAGACCAATGTTTCCCAAACTTTTTTTGGTCACAGAACACTTTTCATCTCAAAATATATTTAGGGAACACTAATATATTTATGGAACACTTACGAAACGCAAGTTTACGGGAGCCAAAGAACTGTTTTCTAATAATTTATTACATACGATGCACTCTGCATCAGGAGCATCTTTATGTCCAACACATGTAAAGCCGAAATTCAACTGTCATCATACTTTCGTTTTGGTCTTTTATTAGTTTCATTTCGGATTTTTTGGGGAACAAAAGGCTGCACTTGTTCATCCTCACTTTGAAGTGTGACAATATTGTGTTCGTTTTCATCAAACACATTGCACTATTAGAAGTTCTTGCTTCTTGTTTTAAAGTTCCTTTTTTCAACCATAAATCTATGGTCATTTATTTTAATAAAAATTTTGAAATACTGATAATTATCAAAAAAAATTTGTACAAGTGAGAAGTTTAGTTATGATATCATATCGCTTCCCCCTCTCCATCAACTTGTGTACTTCAAGCAAACGAATGGCATATCGGATCACTACATTGCTACTTTTTTTTGTCGAAGTCATTACCTCTACACATACTTCTCTATGCAAAGCCGCCAAAATAAAGTGTTCCGCGGTCTATCTGATTATTAGTCTATGCCAGTATATCAATAACCGAAAAAAAAAGTCAAAAATTATAATGATACAAAAGTGGTGTACACTACAAATATGTAAAATTTATTTATTTTATTATTATTTTTTTAATTATTCATTACGATTTTTCATGGAACACAGTTTGGGAAACGCTGCTATAGATAAAGGGATGATTGAGTGGCATGAGACAGAGAGTGGCTATTAATGGGCACTACTTTTGTTGGTTTGATGTTATTAGTTGAGGTCCCTTGGGGATAGTTTCGTGCAGGGTCTCATCGTTTTCAATATATAAATTGTTAATATTGATTAAGACTGTTTATTTGTTATTTGGTTTTTAGGAGCATTAGCAACTAAGGCCATATTGCTCCGGGATATGCGGTGGTCATTCCCTGACCTTTCCACATCCTCCATATTTGGTGGTGACGGGCTCGAACCCAGGTCTAATCAAGAAGCGTGTGCTATGCACTGCTGCTCCTTCCCACCTGGCTAGAGAGGCGCCTATTAAGACTGTGTCTGCTCATGACACAAAGGATGGCAGAGTCATCAATGAATTAGGATGTGCAACTGCAACAAGACGTAGAAAAATTATAAGCTGAAAAATGAAAACTGAGGTTTAACATTCATAAATGCATCAATTCATCAATTAAATTCATCAATTAAATTTGAGTAGTAAAAATAGTCCCCAAATAGCATAATAACTGGGCGAGGTGGGGGGGGGGGGCATACTCAAGGTATTAGGCCTGAAATAGCCAAGTGGTCAGGAGTATGAGCGCAGTAGCAAGCATTCCTTGAATGGACCAGGGTTCAAACCCGTGACTGCTAAATATGATTAGAATTTGTATTGATGATTTATTGTAAACTCCATTGACCTGGTGGTCATGCCGGAGTACAAACAACATCATTTTTTTTTTTATTTATTTTTTTTAGTGAAGAAAGAAAGGATATAGGAATAATTTTATGGTCCACCATGATGTTCTCTGGGCAGTGCAAGTAGGATGCAAGCAGGTTTGATTTACAGAAATTTGTATGTATACTTGCCACTAATATACAGGCAACCCCTGTATAACACAGTACTTCTACAACATGGTTTCGCTCTAACCTGATTGATAAATTGTGGCAATCTTCGCATAACACGGTACTTATATAACAGTTTCGCTCTAACACGGTTAGAGAATTTCGGTAAACCTTGCATAACAGGGTATTTTTGAACTTTTGTGCTCGGATATCCCTGCTATTATGTTGGATTTCATTTTTAAACATTTCCACTCTTTTTGAATCCCCGCTGTAGACTTGCTAGTCAAAAAAAAAATAAAATAAAAATATTGAGAAATTCCTATATTTTATTTTGTTGGGAAATTCTCGTGTTACATTCTGTGCTATTGAACTTGTACTTGTTGAACTTGTGAAAAAATCTAGATTTCAAAGTTTTATTACTATTGCATAGCACACCAGGCCATCCAAAAGATTTAAATCATTCAAACATTAAAGTTATGTTCCCACCACCACAGTTGCACTGGATTAATACAACTTCTTTCATTCAGCTGTTAGATTAAGGCATTATATCCACATTTAACACTCATTGTAACAGAAAATCGTTACAATGGATTTTGGAAAAAATTATTCCGTATCTATTTCTCCGAAAGTAATGGAGACGTGGAAACATTTCTCAATTGTGGACTGTATCAGAATCATAGTTTTATCGCTGAAAGAAGCAAAACCATCAACGTTAAATGCATGGGGAAAAATGTATGGCCAGAGTCTCATTCAGGAAATATGGTCGAATTGGCAGAAAATGGAATCGGTGTAATAGTAGAACTTGCTATGTCGATAGGAGAGGAAGGTTTTGATGATATAACTACTGAAGCTCTTGTGGGTAGCACAGAATCGCCCTCCTCCCCACACCCGGAGGAAAAGACCTGAGTTCAAATACCATTGATGAATAGAGGAATTTTTATGGGTCTTTTCACAACGTGGCTGAGTTAGTCGGGAAAGGATAGCATGGTTTTTCTACCGAAAACTCTGATTTTTAGTCCAGCAAAACAGAAAATCGACCTCGGGATACGTGCAATTTATAGACAATAAACACAGAGTAACATGGCCTTAATCATCGATGCTCCTAAAAAAAATAAAGATATGATTACTGAAGGCATTCAAGAATTAAGGGTAGAAAAAGAGGCCAGTGTAGCGGATTTGATGCAAATGGCATCGGAGGTAAAACCAAATCAATTTAGTGGATGATAGCACAGATGAAAATTCCAAATTTTACACTAAAAAGCATAGGGGAAGGCATAACATTAGCCAAACAATTAGAATCTTATTTTTTGAATGCAGATTCTTGAATGAAAGGAGCCCAAAGTTCAAAAGGGAGCTTCAAAAATGTTCAATTCCTTAAGATGAAATTCACAAAGATTTAGCAAACAAAAGCAAACACAGATGACTGATATTTTAAAGAGAGCAGAAGATACACAAAATCTAGAATGGTGTATTTTTGTTAACGAAATAGTGTATTTTTGTTAGCTTTTGGAACATAACCAGCCCGCCCTTTTGTACTTTTTCTTAGTCCCATATAACGGTTTCGAACAACACGACATTTTATAGGAACCTAATAACCGTGTTATACGAGGGTTACCTGTACAGAAATTTGATGTATACTTGCAACTGACATACAGAAATTTTTATGTACATTTGCATGTACACCAATGCTAGGAGTATAGTAAATAAATCTGATGAATTCGAAGTGCTAGTCAAGACATCGATGGTGGATATTATTTGGATATCAGAAACATGGGGTTACCACAGATATAAGAAATGCAGAAATTGAATTTGGGGAGTGCATTGTGTACAGAAAGAATAAAGGGAGGAGGGGTTATGCTGTCAGTTAAAAAATGCATGATATCTAAGGCAGCGCATCCAGTTGATATTAGCATTAGCATAGGCATTTGATGCAAGAAAGCAAGTTTATGCAGCATCAGCCAAAAAAAAATAATAATAAATAAATAAATAAATAAAAAATAACCACTTCCACTTCACACCTCTGTTCGTTCGAAATACCTGTCCAGCTGAGCCTTAAACTTATTTAGGCTATCAACTTCCATGACAAGGGATGGAAGTCCCTTGGACTAATGTTATTAGTGAAGTCCCTCAGGGCTCAGTGTTGGGTCCATTATTGTTTTCTGTATTTATAAATGATATTGATGATGGTATATCAAGCTTAATGTCCAAGTTTGCAGATGATACAAAGGTTGGCAGGGTTGTCAAGGACACTACTGACACTACACTGCTGCAACAGGATCTGGAAAGGTTGAGCAGATGGGCTGAGAGGTGGCAAATGAAGTTTAACATTGACAAATGTAAAGTACTACACATGAGAAACAGCAACCCCAGAGCAACGTATCAACTCTGTGGTACTACACTGACAGTGTAGTACCACACTGTTGGGGATGATTGTGCAGGCAGATATGAAGTTCTCTGAGCAGTGCAGACGGGCGGCAAGAGTAGCTCATGGAGTATTGTCAATGATATACAGGAATTTTTCCAGCAGGGATAAGGAGGTGATTATTCCATTGTACAAGGCAATGGTCAGGCCACACCTAGAGTACTGTACACAGGTCTGGAGGCCTCATTTCAAGAAGGATGTAGAGCTGCTGGAACGAGTACAGAGAAGGGCAACAAGATTAGTGAATGGAACAAAGGGGTGCTCTTACGAAGAAAGGCTTAAGTTTTGCAAATTACAGTGTCTGGAGACTAGGCACCAGCGAGGTGATCTGATAAAGGTGTATAAAGCCTTGAATGGTTTAAGCATACTCAATGCTGATGGGATTCTTCCTCTAGCTCAGAAAAATCACCTGAGAGGGCATAAATTCAAATTGAGGAAAGACAGATGTAGGATAGACGTGCGGAAATTTGCCTTTAGCCAGCGGGTGGTTGGTTGGTGGAACAGACTGCCATCCCTTGTGGTGGAGGTTGATAGCCTAAATAAGTTTAAGGCTCAGCTGGACAGGTATTTTGAACGAACAGAGGGGTGAAGTGGAAGTGGGGTTTTTTTTTTTTGGCTGATGCTGCATAAGCTTGCTTTCTTGCATCAAATGCCTCTACTAATGCTAATGCTAAGTCTATTCCACCAACCAACCATCCGCTGGCTAAAGGCAAATTTCCTCGCGTCTATCCTACATCTGTCTTTCCTCAATTTGAATTTAGACCTCTCAGGTGATTATTCTGAGCAAGAGGAAGAATCCCATCAGCATTGAGCATGCGCAAACCATTCAAGGTTTTATACACCTCTATCAGATCACCTCGCTGGTGCCTAGTCCCCAGACACTGTAATTTGCAAAACTTAAGCCTTTCTTCATTAGAGCACCCCTTTGTTCCATCCTTCTTGAAATGAGGCCTCCAGGCTTGTACACAGTACTCTAGGTGTGGCCTGACCATTGCCTTATACAAGGGAATAATCACCTCCTTATCCCTGCTAGAAAAATTCCTATATATCATCGACAATACACCATGAGCTACTCTTGCAGCCCGTCTGCACTGCTCAGAAAACTTCATATCTGCCTGCACAACCACCCCCAGGTCCCTTCCATTCTCTACCACTGTCAGTGTAGTACCACAGAGCTGATACTTTGATCTGGGGTTGCTGTTTCCCATATGTAGTACTTTACATTTGTCAATGTTAAACTCCATTTGCCACCTATCAGCCCATCTGCTCAACCTTTCCAGATCCTGTTGCACTAGCATAGTGTCAGTAGTGTCCTTGACAACCCTACCAACCTTTGTATCGTCTGCAAACTTGGACATTAAGCTTGATATACCATCATCAATATCATTTAAAATACAGAAAACAATAATGGACCCAATACTGAACCCTGAGGGACTCCACTAATAACATTAGTCCACGATGAGCAGTGTCCATTGATTTCCACTCTCTATCTTCTCCCCCTCAACCATCCCTTTATCCATAGCAGCAATTTGCCTCCAATGCCACACTGCTCCAATTTGTGCAGCAGTCTTCCATGTGCAACAGTATCAAAAGCCTTTCTAAGATACAAGTATATAATATCAAAGTTATTCCCTGGATCCAGTTCTTTTGTGACTGCATCATAGCATCAAATCAAATTGGTCAGGCAAGACTTCCTCTTAACAAAACCATGCTGTGTCTGAGCTATAACTGAAGTCTTGTCTAAATGATCCTGCAGTGCTTCTTTAACCAGTGCCTCCATTAATTTTCCGGGAATAGAAGTTAAACTAACAGGTCTATAATTACTTGTGTGGCCCTTTGATCCTCCTTTGTGAATTGGGGTCACATTTGCACATCTCCAGTCCATGGGTTCTTCCCCTGAGTCCAAGGAAGCTCTCATAATTATGGCTAAGGGTTTGCTTACTTCCTTTGCTGCCTCCTTTAATATAACTGGATAGATCCCATCCACTCCAGGTGCCTTTCTTGTATTTATCTTCAACAATTTCTCCTCCACTTTACTCTCAGTTATTACAAGATTCTCTAGTTTACTGCCAGAGTTTAATACACCTCTGGCATTCCCCTCGCTGAATAACTCCTCATGTGTGACTGTCGATGCAAAATATTCATTTAGTTTGTTAGCTACCTGAGAGGATTATCAACAGTTGACCCATCGATATCACGTGGACCAAACTGATTCATCCCTTTCCTTCTAGAGTTTACATAAGTAAAGAACTCTTTGCTGTTTTTCTTTGCATCCCTTGCCAAAGATTTCTCGTAATCTGTCTTCGCCTGCCTAACCTCCTTTGTAACTTGGTTACAGATCAACTTGTATCTATCATAGGCTTCTGTGTCACGTATTAATTTGTATGTATCCCATGCATTTTTCTTCTCTGCCATATATCTCATTAGTTCATCTGACATCCACTTAGGCCTAAACCTTGAACAATATTTCTTAGTTGGTATGTAAAGCCTAGTAGCTTCCAAGATAAGTTCTTTGAATGCTTCCCATTTTGAATTTGCTGTTGGTAACATCATCAGTTGGTCCCACTTTATAGAATTTAAATACTGTCTGAGTCCATCGTAGTCGCCTTTACGAAAGCAATAACCCTTCCCTTTACCCCAAATGGTAGTTACCTCTTTGAGTAAATCCCACTTCAGCACACTGTGTTCAGTGCCACCTAGTGGTTCATTTACCTGCAGATTCTTAATGCATGAAGAATCACTACTGATAATCAAATCAAGAGTATTACTCTCTCTAGTTGCCTCCCGAACATGCTGATGTAGAAAACAATCATCCAATAAATCCACAAAAGCCGTGCTAGTGTGTGAGTGACCAGCCCCCAGATTCCAGTCAATATCTGGAAAATTAAAATCCCCCATTATAAGACTCTCTGATTTACTGGCCCACTCTATTTCCCTGTACAGTTTCTTATTATACTCATCAGAGTCATTAGGCCTATAGCACACTCCTACTCTCAATTTTGATCTCCCAATGCTTATGTCACACCAAACTGACTCAACACTGCACTGTCCAGCAATATCGACTGGCTTCACTTCCTTGGATTTTATGTATTTCTTAACTAATAGCATAACCCTCCTTCCTTCCTATTCTGTCTATCCTTTCTGAAGACATTGTACTCCCCAAATTCCAATTCTGCATTCCTTATATCTGTGTGACACCACGTCTCTGAAATCCCCACAATATCTGCCTTTAATGTTTTGAGCAATACCTCAAATTCATCAAATTTATTTCCTAAACACCTGTTTTTCACATTGGTGTACATGCAAGTATACATGCACCTGTTCTTTTTCTTAGCTACCCTAACACAACCCATGTGTTTATTTGTACCCCAATGATTCCCAGCAGTCTCTGAAATATCCTGCATCTTATTTTCCAGGCTGCGGCTCATTCCAATAGAAGCAGTGCAAGAATCACTTTCACCTCTGCCAGTGGCTACTGTTAATCTATTAGTCCTTGTATCCCCCCAATCTAGCAGTTTTCCGACCCACCTAACACTGCCTCGATAGCATGAGCAAACATTCTTTCACCCTTTCTATTTAAGTGTATCCCATCCCTGTAGAAGCAGTCTCTCCTGTTAACAAGTACAGACCAGGCTGAAAAAAATTCTACCCCTTGACCCTTGCACAATCTTTCCAGGACTGAATTGATCGACAGGGCTCTCATCATATACTCCCTCCTATCGTGTCTGGGCAGAATTGCAGACACTTTCAAATTCAACCCTAATTCACGGCTTTTTTTCAACAGTAACCTGTACTTGTTAAGTAATTCCGCTGGTCTCCTACTCTTAATATCATTAGTGCCAACGTGTAGAACTATATCACCTTTTGTGCCCTTAAAAGATTATATCCGCTCTACGTCATCAACCTTTGCCCCAGGCAGACATGAGTGGACAGTGCTATGTTGAGTCAATTTAGTGTGACATAAGCACTGGGAAAGCAAAAATGAGGGTAGGAATGTTTTATAGGTCTGATGAGTACAACAAACAACTGTACAGAAAAACAGAATGAGGCAGTAAATCAGAATGTCTTATAATGGGAATTCTAACTTCCAAGATATTGACTAGAACTAGTTGATTGGTCACTCGCACACAAGCAAGAGTTTTTTGTGGATTTACTGGATAATTGCTTTCTACAGCTTCAAGAGTCAACTAGAGGGAGTAATACTGTTAGCATTAGCATTAACAAGGGCACATGATGCAAGAAAGCAAACTTATATAGCATCAGCCAAAAAAAAGAAAGGAAAAATAAAAAATAAAAAAACACACACCCTCTCCTCTTTTCACCCATCCACTCGCTCCAAATGTTTCTCTAGTTCTGCCTTGAATCTGTTTAAGCTATCAACTGCTACAACGACAGATGGAAATTTGTTCCAGCAATCAACCATCCGCTGGCTAAAGGCAAACTTCTGCACCTCTATCCTACAATTATCTTTATGCCATCTCAGGATTATTCTGAGCAAGAGGTAGAATCCCATCAGCATTGAGTGCTCAAACAATTCAAGGCTAGCCAACCGGGCTAGCCAGGTAGGTAAAGTGCCTGCCTGACAACCCAAAGGTCGCAGGTTCGATTCCCGCCTCGGGCTTGGATCACAGTAAAATGCAAAAACTTTGGGAGGTGCAATATGGCCATAGAAGCTGATGCGCCAACGACTAATACAAAAAAAAAAAAAAAAAAAAAAAATTCAAGGCTTTATATACCTCAATCAGATCACCTTTCAGGTGCCTAGTCTCCAGGCACTGTAATTTGCAATACTTAAGCATCTCTTCGTAAGAGCAACTCTTTGTCCCATGACCACTAATCTTGTTACCCTTCTCTGTACTTGTTCCAGCAGCTCTACATCATTCTTAAAATGAGGCCTCCAGACCTGTATACAGTCTCAAGGTGTGGCCTGACCATTGCCTTATACAACGGGACAATCACCTCCTTATCCCTGCTAGAAAAATTCCTGTATATCATTGACAAGACACCATGAGCTACTCTTGCAGACCATCTGCACTGCTCAGAAAACTTCATATCTGCCTACACAATTACCCCCAGGTCCTTTTCACTCTCTATCACTGTCAGTATAGTACCACACAGTTGATACATTACTCTGGGGTTACTGCTACCCATAGGCAATACTTTACATTTGCCAATGTTAAACTTCAGTGGCCACATCTCAGGCCATCTACTCAACTTTTCTAGATCCTGTTGCAGCAGCGCACTTACATTGTTAACAACCCTGCCGACCATCGTATTGTCCGCAAACTGGGACATTAAGTGATATACCATCATCAATAGCATTAATGAATACAGATAACAACAATGTACCCAACACAACCCTGGAGGACTCCACTAATAAAATTGGTCCACAAAGAGTAGTGTCCATTGATTACCACTCTGTCTTCTTCCACTCAACCATCCCTTTATCCATAGCAGCAATTTGCCTCCAATGCCACACTGCTCCAATTTGTGCAGCAGTCTTCCATGTGCAATAATATCAAAAGCCTTTCCAAGATCCAAATATATGATATCAAAATTATTCTTTGCATCCAGTTCCTTTGTGACTACATCATAGCATCCAATCAAGTTGGTCAGACAAGACTTCCCCTTAACAAACCCATGTTTGTAACAAACCGATAGGTGGAACAGGACCAGGGTATGTCTGCCAGGGGCAAAAGTTGATGACGTTGTAGAGCGGATATCATCTTTTAAGGGCACAAAAGGTGATATAGTTGTACACGTTGGCACTAATGATATTAAGAGCAGGAGACCGGCGGAATTACTTGACAAGTACAGGTTACTGATGAAAAAAAGCCGTGAATTAGGGTTGAAATTGAAAGTGTCTGCAATTCTGCCCAGACACGATAGGAGGGAGTATATGATGAGAGCCCTGTCAATCAATTCGGCCCTGGAAAGATTGTGCAGGGCTCAAGGGGTAGAATTTTTTTCAGCCTGGTCTGTACTTGTTAACAGGAGAGACTGCTTCTACAGGGATGGGATACACTTAAATAGAAAGGGTGCAAGAATGTTTGCTGATGCTATCGAGGCAGTGTTAGGTGGCTCGGAAAACTGCTAGATTGGAGGGATACAAGGACTAATAGATTAAAAGTAGCCACTGGCAGAGTTGAAAGTGATTCTTGCACTGCTTCTATTGGAATGAGCCGCAGCCTGGAAAATAAGATGCAGGATATTTCAGAGACTGCTGGGAATCATTGGGGTATAAGTAAACACATGGGTTGTGTTAGGGTAGCTAAGAAAAAGAACAGGTGCATGTATACTTGTGTGTACACCAATGCTAGAAGTTTAGTAAATAAATTTGATGAATTTGAGGTATTGCTCAAAACATCAAAGGCAGATATTGTGGGGATTTCAGAGACGTGGTGTCACACAGATATAAGGAATGCAGAACTGGAATTTGGGGAGTACAATGTCTACAGAAAGGATAGACAGGATAGGAAGGGAGGAGGGGTTATGCTATTAGTTAAAAAACACATAAAATCCAAGGAAGTGAAGCCAGTCGACATCGCTGGACAGTGCAGTGTCGAGTCAGTTTGGTGTGACATAAGCATTGGGAGATCAAAATTGAGAGTAGGAGTGTGCTATAGGCCTAATGACTCTGATGAGTATAATAAGAAACTGTTCGGAGAAATAGAGTGGGCCAGTAAATCAGAGAGTCTTATAATGGGGGATTTTAATTTCCCAGATATTGACTGGAATTTGGGGGCTGGTCACTCACACAGTAGCAAGGCTTTTGTGGATTTATTGGATGACTGTTTTCTACATCAGCATGTTCGGGAGGCAACTAGAGGGAGTAATACTCTTGATTTGATTATCAGTAGTGATTCTTCATGCATTAAGAATCTGCAGATAAATGAACCACTAGGTGGCAGTGATCACAGTGTGCTGAAGTGGGAGTTACTCAAAGAGGTAACTACCATTAGGGGTAAAGGGAAGGGGTATTGCTTTCGTAAAGGCGACTACAATGGACTGAGACAGTATTTAAATTCTATACAGTGGGATCAACTGATGATATTGCCAACAGCAAATTCAAAATGGGAAGCTTGTTTGTTTGTTTGTTATTTAGTTTTTAGGAGCATTAGCAACTTAAGGCCATATTGCTCCGGGATATGCGGTGGTCATTCCCTGACCTTTCCGCATCCTCCGTATTTGGTGGTGACGGGCTCGAACCCCGGTCTAATCAAGAAGCATGTGCTACGCACTGCTGCTCCTTCCCACCTGGCTACGGAGGCGCCAACAAAATGGGAAGCATTCAAAGAACTGATCTTGGAAGCTACTAGGCTTTACATACCAATTAAGAAATATTGTTCAAGGTTTAGGCCTAAATGAATGTCAGATGAACTAATGAGGCATATGGCAGAGAAGAAAAATGCATGGGATACATACAAATTAACACGTGACACAGACGCCTATGATAGATACAAGTTGATCTGTAACCAAGTTACAAAGGAGGTTAGGCAGGCAAAGGCAGATTACGAGAGATCCTTGGCAAGGGATGCAAAGAAAAACAGCAAAGAGTTCTTTACTTATGTAAACTCTAGAAGGAAGGGGATGAATCAGATTGGTCCACTTGAGATCGATGGGTCAACTGTTGATGACCTGCTCAGGTAGCTAACAAACTAAATGAATATTTTGCATCGACAGTCACACATGAGGAGTTATTCAGCGAGGGGAATGCCAGCGGTGTATTCAACTCTAGCAGTAAGCTAGAGAATCTTGTAATAACTGAGAGCAAAGTGGAGGAGAAATTGTTGAAGATAAACACAAGAAAGGCACCTGGGGTGGATGGGATCTATCCAGTTATATTAAAGGAGGCAGCAAAGGAAGTAAGCAAACCCTTAGCCATAATTATGAGAGCTTCCTTGGACTCAGGGGAGGTACCCATGGACTGGAGATGTGCAAATGTGACCCCAATTCACAAAGGGGGATCAAAGGCTGACACAAGTAATTATAGACCTGTGAGTTTAACTTCTGTTCCCGGAAAATTAATGGAGGCACTGGTTAAAGAAGCACTGCAGGATCATCTAGACAAGACTTCAGTTATAGCTAGGACACAGCATGGTTTTGTTAAGGGTAAGTCTTGCCTCACCAATTTGATTGGATACTATGATGCAGTCACAACAGAACTGGATGCAGGGAATAACTTTGATATTATATACTTGGATCTTAGAAAGGCTTTTGATACTGTTACACATGGAAGACTGCTACACAAATTGGAGCAGTGTACATTGGAGGCAAATTGCTGCTATGGATAAAGGAGTGGTTGAGGGGAAGAAGACAGAGAGTGGTAATCAATGGACACTGCTCATCGTGGACTAATGTTATTAGTGGAGTCCCTCAGGGTTCAGTGTTGGGTCCTTTATTGTTTTCTGTATTTATAAATGATATTGATGATGGTATATCAGGCTTAATGTCCAAGTTTGCAGACGATACGAAGGTTGGCAGGGTTGTCAAGGACACTACTGACACTATGCTGCTGCAACAGGATTTGGAAAGGTTGAGCAGATGGGCTACGAGGTGGCAAATGAAGTTTAACATTGACAAATGTAAAGTACTACATATGGGAAACAGCAACCCCAGAGCAACGTATCAACTGTGTGGTACTACACTGACAGTGGTAGAGAGTGAAAGGGACCTGGGGGTGGTTGTGCAGGCAGACATGAAGTTCTCTGAGCAGTGCAGACGGGCTGCAAGAGTAGCTCATGGTGTATTGTCAATGATATATAGGAATTTTTCTAGCAGGGATAAGGAGGTGATTATTCCCTTGTATAAGGCAATGGTCAGGCCACACCTAGAGTACTGTATACAGGTCTGGAGGCCTCATTTCAAGAAGGATGTAGAGCTGCTGGAACGAGTACAGAGAAGGGCAACTAGATTGGTGAATGGGACAAAGGGGTGCTCTTACGAAGAAAGGCTTAAGTTTTGCGAATTACAGTGTCTGGAAACTAGGCACCAGCGAGGTGATCTGATAGAGGTGTACAAAGCCTTGAATGGTTTGAGCATGCTCAATGCTGATGGGATTCTTCCTCTTGCTCAGAATAATCACCTGAGAGGGCATAAATTCAAATTGAGGAAAGACAGATGTAGGATAGATGTGCGGAAATTTGCCTTTAGCCAGCGGGTGGTTGGTAGGTGGAACAGACTTCCATCCCTTGTCGTGGAAGTTGATAGCCTAAATAAGTTTAAGGCTCAGCTGGACAGGTATTTCGAACGAACAGAGGGGTGAAGTGGAAGTGGTTATTTTTATTTATTTATGTTACTTTTTTTTTTTTTTTTTTTTTTGGCTGATGCTGCATAAGCTTGCTTTCTTGCATCAAATGCCTCTACTAATGCTAATGCTAATGTTGTGTCCGAGCTATAACTGAAGTCTTGTCTAGATGATCCTGCAATGCTTCTTTAACCAGCCTCCATTAATTTCCGTGGAACAGAAGTTAAACTAACAGGTCTGTAATTACCTGTCTCACATTGATCCTCCTTTGTGGATTGGGGTCAAATTTGCACATTTCCAGTCCATGGGTACCTTTCCTCAGTAAAAGGAGGCTCTCATAATTATGGCTAAGGGTTTGCTTACTTCCTTTGCTGCCTCCTTTAATATCACTGGATAGATTCCATCCACCACAGGTGCCTTTCTTTATCTTCAACAATTTTTCCTCCGCTTTACTCTCAGTTATTACAAGATTATCTAGCTTACTGCCAGAGTTTAATACACCTCTGGCAATTCCCTCCCTGAATAACTCCTCAAATGTGAATGTAGATGCAAAATATTCATTTAGTTTGTTAGTTACCTGAGCAGGATCATCAACAGTTGAAACATCAATATCAAGTGGACCAATCTGGTTCATACCCTTCCTTTTAGAGTTTACATAAGTAAAGAACTCTTTGCTGTTTTTCTTTGCATTGTTTGCCAAAGATTTCTTGTAATATGCATTTGCCTTCCTAACCTCCTTTGTGACTTCGTTACACACCAGCTTATATCTATCATAGGCGTCTGTCACCAGTTAATTTATATGTATTCTATGCATTTTTCTTTTCTACCACACGTCTAATTAGTTCATCTGACATCTATTTAGGCCTAAATCTTGAACAATATTTCTTAGTTGGTATGAAAAGCCTAATAGTTTCCAAGATTATTTCTTTGAATGCTTTCCATTTTGAATTTGCTGTTAGTAACATTATCAGTTGGTCCCAACGTATAGAATTTAAATACTGTCTCAGACCACAGTAGTCACCTTTATGAAAGCAAAAACCCTTCCCTTTACCCCTGATGGTAGTTACCTCTTTGAGTAAATCCAACTTCAGCACGCTGTGATCACTGCCACCTAGTGGTTCATTTACCTGCAGATTCTTAATGCATGAATAATCACTGCTGATAATCAGATCAAGAGTATTACTCCCTCTGGTTGGCCCTCGAACATGTTGCTGTAGAAAACAGTCAT
This sequence comes from Mastigoproctus giganteus, assembly GCF_048544385.1. Taxonomy (NCBI): domain Eukaryota; kingdom Metazoa; phylum Arthropoda; class Arachnida; order Uropygi; family Thelyphonidae; genus Mastigoproctus; species Mastigoproctus giganteus. The sequence continues at coordinate 51,041,840 of NC_143583.1, read as the reverse complement.
CCAATAAATCCACAAAAGTCTTGCTAGTGTGCGAGTGACCAAACCACAAGTTCCAGTCAATATCTGGAAAGTTAAAATCCCCCATTATCAGACATTCTCATTTACTGGCCTACTCTATTTCTTTGCACAATTGCTTATCATACTCATCAGATTCATTATGCCTATAACACACACCTACTCTCATTGTTGCTTTCCCAATGTTTATGTCACACCAAACAGACTCAACATTGCACTGTCCACCAACATCAAATGGATGCATTTCCTTAGATTTTATGTGTTTCTTAACTAACAGCATAACCCCTTCCCCCGTTTCTGTCCTGGTCATCATTTCTGTACACATTGTACTCCAAAAATTCCAATTCTGCACTGCTTATGTCTGTGCGACACCACGTCTCTGGTATCCCAACAATATTTGCCTTCGATGTCTTGGAACTTCTGGTCAAGAAGTTCTAGTCAACAAATTGGAGCAGTATGGCATTAAAGGCAAGTTGCTGCAATGGATTATGGGATGGATGAGGGGAAGAAGACAGGGAGTTCTAATAAATGGACACTGCTCTTCTTGAACTAATGTTACGAGCAGCATTCAATAAATTATCAACCCTAAGGTACTTTCCCATAGTTATATTTCAATGATTCATGATTTACCATGTTCCTATATATCTCAACTTGAATCATACTAATTTTGATTCCACTATGTTTTTCGGTTGTGCTGCTGTAACAGAAAGGAGGAAGACACCTGAATCAAATTATAGATTTGTCGAAATTGGAGAATTGTTCAGTCATCAAGTTTCTAACCAAAAGGAAATGGGCCAAGGGCCATTCATGAAAGGATGGTGGTTGCGCATGGCAACAGTGCATCTTCAGAATACCAGGTGAAATTTCAGTCAAAGCAATTCAAGTGGTATCGAGAGTCCATTAAAGATGATCCACGTCCAGGAAGGCCTGTGTCAGTGACCACTCCAGAAATGTGCCAAGCTGTATTAACCTTTGTGCTCAATGACATATGCTTAAAGGTGTCCCATATTTCTAGGGAATGTGATATATCTGAGAGAACAGTTATAACTATCCTCCATGAACATTTAAGGATGAGTAAGTTCAGAGCATGGTGGGTCCCCAGATTTTTTACCCCTGTGCAGATGCAATTTAGAGTACGGTGTTGTGAGGAGAATTTTGAGTTTTATGGAAAGAACCTTGAAACTTTCATCTCCAGAATTGTTATGGATGATCACTGGAATCCTGAGACCAAGCAAGAATCAATGCAATGGAAGCAGAAGGGTTCCCCTCATCCAAAAACTTTCAGACACAACCTTCAGCTGGCAAGATTATGGACACCATTTTTTGGGATGCTGAGAGAATTTTCTCCATTCATTAGAACACAAGAGTCACTGGGGAGTCATATGCATCCCTACTGTACAACTTAAGAGATGTCAAAAGGATAAACACCGTGAAAATCTTTCTATCTTTCTTTCTATAATGTGCTGCTTCTTCACGACAACGACCAGGGAACAGGTCACATGCTGTTGCTGCAGCTGCTTTGAGGGACTGTAACTTTACAGAACTTACCCATCCACCAGATCTGCTCCCACTGACTATTTTCTGTTTCAACACCTCAAAAAAAAAAAAAACAAAAACATACATGGATGTCGTTTTGCTGATGATCATGAATTGAAGTCTACTGTTTCTGCATTGTTTGATGGACAGAACAAATAATTTTATTTCTCTGGTATTTCCTCGTTGCCAACAAAATGAAACAAGTGGATTGAAGTTCAGGGGAGTTACATTAAAAAATAAAAACAGATTTTTGCCTATATCTCATTTCCTTCATAGGTAGGTAGATAACTTATCGAACACCCCTCGTATTAGTGCAGTCCACTGTTGTTTTCCATATTTATCAATGATATTGATGAAGATATATCAGGTGTAATTAATGTCCAAGCTTGCAGACAATATTAAGGTTGGCAGGGTTGTTAATAACAGTACGCTGCTGCAACAAGATCTAGGAGAGTTGGGCAGATGAGCTCAGAAGCGGCAAGTGAAGTTTAAAATTGACAAATGCAAAGTAATGCACATAACCCCCAGAATAACATACCAACTGTGTGGTATGAATCTCAGGTAGCAGAGAATGCAAAAGACCTGGGGTGGTTGTAACTGTGCAGTCAGAAGTTTTCTGAGTAGTGCGGACAGGCTGCCAGAGCAGGTCATGGGGTCTTGTCAATGATATGCAGGAATTCTGCTAGCAGGGATAAGGACACGATTATCGCTTTGTATATGTCAATGGTCAGGCCACACCTTGAGTACTGCATACAGGTCTGGAGATCTCATTTTAGGAAGGATGTAGAGTTGCTGGAACAAGTACAGAGAAGGGCAACAAGATTGGTGAGAGGAACAAAGGGGTGTGCTTAAGAAGAAAGGCTTAAGTTCTGCAAATTGCAGCAGCTGGAGACTAGGCACCTGCGAGGTGATCTGATTGGGGTATATAAGGCCTTGAATGGTTTGAGCAAGCTCAATGCTGATGGGATTCTTCCTCTTGCTCAGATTATGCACTTGGGGGGACATAAATTCAAACTGACAAAAGAGAGTTGTAGAATAGATGTCCATAAAATTGCCTTTAGCCCAGCGCATGGTTGATTGCTGGAACAAACTTCCATCTGTTGTCATGGAAGTTTATGGCTTAAATAAATTCAAGGAAAAACTGGACAAACTTTCTCTATTCTACAAAAGAGAGTTGTAGAATAGATGTCCAGAAAATTGCCTTTAGCCCAGTGCATGGTTGATTGCTGGAACAAACTTCCATCTGTTGTCATGGAAGTTTATGGCTTAAATAAATTCAAGGAAAAACTGGACAAACTTTTGGAGTGAATGGATGAGTGAAATGGTCCCCCCCCCCGCTGTATAAGCTTGCATTGTTGCATCATATGCCTCTACTAATGCTAATTTTGCTGGCAGGGATAAAGTGATCATCCAATTACGCAGAGCAGGGTTTCCATCTTGAGTAATGCATACAAGTGCGAAGGCCTAATTTTGGGAAAGATGTGGATCTTTTTTTGAATGGAGTGCAGAGAAGAGCAATAGCACAAAAAGGGCATCTTACCATGAAAGACTTCATTTCTGCAAACTGCAGTGCTTGGAAACTGGAAACATGATTAGAGTGTTTCAGGCTTTGATTGGACTGAGTAAACTAAATGCTGATGGCATACTTTCTCTCTTTCAGGCAACATATTGGGGTTAAAAAAAAAAAAAAACAGGATGGCTCAGAACAGATTATGCTGCCGTAACTTTTCTGTAATTTGTTTTTGTGTGAATATCTATATTTTATAGTTCTACAATTTATCCAATTATCCACACTTCAGGTTCTAGAAAGCAAGTTCACATATTTATAAATTCAAGCTAGAAATATGTTGTTTTTCTTTTCCCCTTTTCTTTAATAAAGGCACCTAAAATTCTGCCTACATATACTTTCATTTTTATACACACCCCTCCAAGTCTCTCACTCTCTAATTGCCTTAAACTCTCATCCCCACGGGGATGAGAGTTTAATGATGGCTCATCCACTTCACAAAATATTGTGAAGTGGATGAGCCATCATTTATTTCATTAATTTTTAACATGTTCTAAAGGAGTAGTTACACTTCATTACTTAACTTTATCTATTTTACCATGGCTTCATATACAGTAGACTCTCGATTTTCCGGGATAAATGGTAAAAAAACAAATCCCGGATAATCCAAAAATACATAAGTCCCCAACATATGTAGGAATACGTTCCAGGACTTCTTACTTCATTGAGTTTTACATAACTCGGGAATTACTAGTAACATATTGCTACTATGTTATTATTGACAAATCTGAATTCAGCATGATACTTGTTAAAGTTTGACCATTTTCATACATTCTTATTAGTTTAATTTTCTGATCCAAACCGATCACTTTCCTTTTGTTGGTAGATTTACTAATACCACTGTCACTTATTCTCTTAGTCGGCACCATGATAACGGTCAAAATGAAATTTTCTGTAAAGAACTTCACAGGGTTAAGGCAAAAACTCACTACATATTATCATCCTGCGCAAGCTCACATTTTACTAAAGCACATTTCTGTAGGTCACTGCCATAAAACAATAAAAACAATTTGCATTTTCCAGTTTATTGGGCTTTTCTGTTTGTGCATCTAATTATAAACAGGTAGTAAACTTGACCTTATTACATTTGCAAAAATACCAATAGCTGGAATTCAGTGGGTTTTACATTATTAAAGTGAAATGTGTCCTCTTCACTGAAATCTTCAGTCATATAAAAAAAAAACTTTAAATAAATTGTAAGAATCTTCTCTTCTTTCCTATTTTTTTGCGTGTTACTCCGATCTCACTTCTGCAATTTGTGCGTCCCGTGATCGTCGTTATTGACTGCTTATTATTTTTTTTGTTGTTTTAAATTTTACAATTAAAAAAAAAAAAAAAAAAATTTTTTGAGTGAAAAAAAATTTACGTAAATCTGTAGTTGCGTAAGTCGGGGACTTACTGTATCGAAAAATGTTCAGCAACTTTCGTAAAAAAATATGGCGATAGATAAAAAAACTTGCCATGTACTACTCTTGTGTCCAATACAATGCTTCCCTTTATTTTTTGCGATGTCGATTTTAAATCTAATAGCTTCCTTTTATTTTTTACGATGTTGCATAAGGTTTGGTCATCAACGTTATAATGGTTCATTAAAAATTTAACGGATGAACTGTTTTCAAGTTTTTGTTTAACTAAAAGTGCAACTCTTTTGCGTTTACCCATCATTTTTGCGATTTCTAAACAAAAAAAAATATATTTACTAAAAAAAAATTTGACATCCCTGACATAAATAATGAAACAAAATTTGTCTTTCTGCAGTGTGACGGAACACAACAATTGATACGATGCACTAAAACAAACTAAACATTTGGTCTTTTTTTTTTTTTTGAACATCAGGTGTGAAGACAGCAGGAGTTGCAAGATAATAGGCACATTAATCTTATAATGCCGATTCTTGTCACTTATTTACGACTTGCAAAACATCTGCCTATTCTAGTTATTACTTGAATTTTATGATTTTTGGTTGAATTTTTTTTTTTTTCTTTTTAATTTGGAGTCTTGAATATCACAGTAAATTGAGAGTCTGCTGTATATTAAATACAGTGTGTATTAATTCTTAGTTAAACAAAAGTTAAATTTTCCATGAGTTACCTGTGGGCTCAAATAAACTGTTAATATCTGGTTCTTCAGAAAATCCGACTGCTGCTAATTCCTCCATAGGCCCTGGACTACCCCTTAATGTATCACCCGATGAACTGTATATACCTGTACGTCTATGTAATTTACCACGTTCCCTATAAATCAAATGCACCAATTCAAAATATATTTTATAAAAATTAAAACATTCAAATGGCCTTATATTTCTAACTAAGAAAAAAAATTATATGCATATTAGCATATACACTGAGTAATCACTGAATTATGATAACCCTTATGAAAACTGAATGCGACTTGACCATGTGAGGTACGAGAGTGCAGAGTTAGTCGACCTACGTAACATAGATAAGGTGTCAGTGGTTCAGTAGGTAGCAAAATTCCGAGCGTGATGCGTTAAACCAGTGGTTACAACCTTTTTTAATAATGGCACCCCTAATGCACCCCTACTCAGTTTTCTTCCTGTTAGATTGGATTCTTTCTCTCTCTCTCTCTCTTTCTCTCTCTCTCTCTCTCTCTCTCTCTCTCTCTCTCTCTCTATATATATATATATATATATATATATTTTTTTTTTTTAAATAATGTTATATGATAGTTATTACAATAATGTAGCTATAAACAAAATTACAATTCGTAATACAAATTATACACACACACACACACACACACACACACACACACTGTATAATTTTATTCTTTATATAGAGGTACTAAATAAACATCAATTATAGATCGCCACAAAATTAAAAAGATACCGTATACCTTTTTATAATGAAATGAATATATAAATTTAAAAAAAATAAGTTTAAGTAACTTAAACCCAAATTACGTGGTATCCCTGGAATGTTGCTCTGGCACCCCAGTTAAACTAAGTTAAACTGGGTTAAACTAAGGATTTATCGGAGTTTGATAAAGCTAGATTGTGGGTGCTCAACAAGTTGGTGCCTCGATTTCCCAAACGGCTGAACTGGTGGGGGGGGGGGTTCGAGAGCCGCCATAGTTAAAATGTACCAGGACTGGCATCAAAATGATCAAACAACAACCTGACGGCAAAACTGCAAAGGTCAGCAAAAAGTTATGTTAGAGGTGAATGCCAGGTCCGACGACTCGTACAGGTGAACAGGCGCAGCACTGTTGAAGAGTTGACTACCCAATACAACATGGGCCAACCCGGAACAATATCTGGCATGACCATGCATCGCACGCTCGCACATATGGGCTATACCAGCAGATGACCCCTACGGCATCCTCTCCTAACCAAGTTTCATCGGCGTAAAAGACTCACCTGGTGCAAAGGGCATGCAAGTTGGACATTAGAAGACTGGAAGAAGGTGTTCTGGCCAGATGATTCACGTTATTTACTCCACACCCTGGATGGTCGTGTATGGATTTGGCGTCAACAACATGAGGCTCTTGATCCATCATGCATGGTATCAAAAGTGCAGGCTGGTGGAAGCAGTTGTATAGTGTGGGGCATGTTTCACTGGCAGGAACTTGGACCCCTGATGCATGTGGAACAACGTATCAGTGGTTTCTGCTATCTTCAACTGCTTGCTGACTGTGTACACCCCACTATGTTACACTTTTTCCCAAATAGCGATGGTGTCTTCCAAGATGACAATGTGCCGAGCCATCAGGCACTTGTTGTGCAGGAATGGTTTGAGGAACACTGGCCTCCGAACTCCTCCGATATCAATCCCATAGAGCACTTGTGGGACACTAGGGAAAGGCATGTCTGGATACACCAATCACCTCCATACCTGCATTGCTGACCACATTACACACAGCTTGGATGGCCATAGCTCCCGAACACTTCCGACATCTTGTTGCATCAATGCCATGTCGGATAGCTGCTGTACTGAGGGCAAAAGGAGGACCTACGAAGTATTAGGTAGGTGGTCATAATTGAATGATCACTCAGTGTACATATATATGCTAAAAAATAAATCCTTACATAAATCATTAACATGATTCATATTTTACAGCAATAAAATATGACCTCTTACTTTATTTTTAGTATAATAATGAATTTAAAAAATACTTCAACACTACATATGTTTGCAAATTTGTATAGCTTATTGTATATATTTGTACGTTGGGAAAAAAAAAAAGAAAAGACAATAAATGCAGAAAATTATAATTTATTATTTCTAAATGTAAAGTTACTACTAAATAATTTCCAAACAGACAGGTAATCTTGATCTATATTACAATACAGGGGAAGGGGGAAGTTATTTAACTATTTGGAACTCGCAGGTATCAATTTGGTACCTTAGTGAATGAACAGAAAATGAACCAGCCAATCAGGAAATTTTTTAATTCTCAGCAACATTTTGTTTAAAGAAGATTCAACATTTAAAATCCTCATTAGACTCCATTACCAAATCAGCCACATGAGTAAAAGCTGTTCCACACAGCACAGTGGCAAAACTAATTCATCATCACAACAGAAATCCTGTACTGGTATTCAACTCTTGACTCAATCAGGAGTAGCAAATTTAATTTCAAGCAACAATTGGTACTATAAAAATTTGCAAACATACTTCATGTGAAATGTCTCTTATTAATTTAATATTAGCCCTTATTCTCAAATAATCTCACCCGATACGTGTTTTTTTTTTTTTTTTTTTTTTTTTTAAATGGAACACAGGCTAGTTGTAAAATAATTACACTGATCAGCAAAAAAAAACCCATTTTTTTTTCCGCTCCCTGTTAAAATTCAGGGTGATTCTTGTAGATTTGACATTGCTGAATTCAAATATGCCAACCATAGTGCTGTAACACCCGCCAATTTTAATTTTAAGGGAGAAGGGATTAAAATTAAAACTATGTTTCTAGTAAAAAAGATTTCATACATTTTAAGAAAATGTTACATACTAAATATTTAACAATGGGTCTATTAACCTTATTCTATTTACAAAAAGTTTATCTGATAACAAAATACTTATTCTGTTGTTTTTTGGCTTTTTATAATTGTCTATTGGTGTCTCCCATATGAGATTACAACAGTAATCTGCCAACATTTTCCCTGGTATCTTTTTCCATTTGAGAAATATCTTGGTGAAACCTTTCACCATGTTCATCAGAGACCACACACAAGTTTTCAGGGAATGCAGGAAATGAAGCTTTAATGACATGTTGCATCCCAACTCTCTGCATGCTAAAATTATTAGCTCATCCACAACTTCACTATAATTTTGTGATTTCTCATTGCTTAAAACATTTTAGCAGATGTTTTCGGATGCTTCCAGGTCTTATTTCTGTAGCTTTAATTTTTTAGTGAATCTTGGAATAGAAGTTTGATTTGAGGACCCACAAAAATTCACCACAACCAGTAATAAAGTGACTTTATTGTGCTAAGTGAATTATAAGGTATACAAACTCACATCACAATATATAAGAGTGGAAATGATTCTGTTTCAATCTAGCCATCACATCTAATTAAAGTTGGTTAAAAATATATAAAGGTACAAAGATAAACCTTGTTTAACTTTGTACCTCTGCATTCAAAGTGAAAACTCACTTTAACTTTGTGTAAAAAGTTAAAGTGACTACAGCATTTTGTGAAATGGTGATGTCCATGCACATCCAACTCCTAAAGCACAAAGTCAAGGTTGGATACACACAAACAAAATAGGTTCAATCTCCTCCAGCCACATGTTCCCCAGCCACGTGTGGATAGATAAATAACACGTAGAAACTGATAATATGTAATATGTGACCTTTTGTGACACTTTTAGAGGACAGTAGTCATTAAATGGATGATTACTGTCCTCCAGTTTAAAACTCATTTTTAAATGTTCGAATTTTTTTTTGTCCCTTTGTAATTTCATAATAGATGTGCTTATTGATATTAAGAAAAGGAACACCAATATACCATGTGGATAATTATAAATTCATTTTTAAGTTTCTAGAAGAAAAGGACAGCCATAAATAATCATCTAATGTGCAACACTGATAGAATATTTTATCAAGCATCAATGGTAATTATTTTATCGATGATGATAGAAATATTGAATATTTGTATCAAAATTATGATTATTCTAACAATCAGTAGATTATCATTTATAGAAGGTTCATCATGGAATAATTTGATGTTCAATACTAACAGAATATTTATTGGTATTTCATTTTTGTTAAACACAGAGTAAAGTGACATATGGCTTAGTACAATCGTATCACTTTTATATGTAGCAAATTACCCCAAGTAGGAAAATGGCACCATTTTAATTATATCTCATATTGTGAAAACCTTCACAACGAGTTGCCATGATATTGCATTACCTCAAATAAGTAATGCTTCACCAATGGAAAAGACTACTGTTACTTATTCTCAGTAGATACCACCACCTAGAAGGCACCAATCGAAGGTTTCTTGGCCCCCTCTTCTTGGGTAGTTTGCTATGTATAAAAATGATGCAATTGCACTAACCCATACGTCAGTAAACTCCCATGTAGCTTGGGGCTCTTGCTCAAGAATGCATTTTTGTCTACACACTGAGTAAAGATATTGGTTTCCATGATATGTGAACTATATATTTTGAAGAAATATTTCTTTTGAGAAATAACATTTTGTTACAGTAAATATAGGTTAGGTTATGTTGTGATAGTTTAATTCATCATCTGTACACTCATTCATCCACTATGACAATTGTGCTTTATTGTCAGCACTAAAATCATCTACTCTAATTCTTACAGAAGACGACATGGCAAAATCTATTTAAACAAATAAAATAAGAGAAAAAGAGGACACTGCACTCTAAAATCTAAGTAAAAACTGAAATTGTAACAAAGATAGAAAAAATAAATGTCCTAAATAAAATAAAAAAAATAAATAAATCAACAGAAAACCAGAATGCAGTATGTGAAATGGAGAGTAGAATCATAATATGATTATTCACATGAATGACTTTGTCTGCCAGGCCAATTGTATGCAAATTACTCATAAAACTAACCATCAGCTGTCCTTGATTTACACAGAAACAAAAAAATTATCTTAAGGCAGGAATGTATTAAGAGCTGCACAGCTGTGTGCAATTACTAGTTATTGGCACCAATTTAAAAATTCCATGGACAACTACCGTCAGTCATCCACAACATTACTGAAGGGTTAAATAACGAGACTACATGCACAGCCACTAGTTCAAGGCATGGCGATTGACCTTGAACCTTTCCCTGGTTGTCTGCCAAGTCACATTCCAACATACCCATTCACTTTGCAGTGAGACCAAGTGAATGAATGTGTCGCCATACCTTGTACCATTGTGAAAAAGGATTTGATCTCACTTCTTGTTTCAAAGTTGGGATGCATGATAATTACTGTCTGATTGATGCACTTGTTTCCATCAGATACACTGGTCTCTTGTCCAGTATACATACATACATATGACCAAGTAAAATAATTCAAATATGATAGTTGAGTACCTTTTACTGATTATACATACGAAATTCAGTTTATATTTTCTCACTAATATATATATATATATATAAATTAACTTCAAGAAACTAAAAGCATGCTAGCTAATCTTTAGATAATTCATAATAACATGTGTTTATTAAATTTAAACCAATAGGCAAGTTGCTAAAAGAATTAATAAATTAACATTCAAAAAAATAAAAGAAAACGTTTATTTCATTGAAACTATATCAATGCATTAATAATTCTTAACATTCTACAATTATAACCTTTACAATAAATAACAAAGTAATGTTTGTAATTAACCTTAATTCATATGAATTAACATCATCCAAATTATTTTATTAAATATTTTAAAACACTTAACAATTCTGCTTTCACTGTCGGTTTTTTTTTTTTTTTTTTTAATCTTCATAAGGATGATTCAATGATACGTCAGATGATGGCAAAATATCCATTTTAAGCCAGCGTTTTGCTGTATGCAAATTAAGCAAACAGCAAAACATACATAAAAAAATAAACCAATTATCAAAGTAGTACACTTCCAAAAATGTGACCTTGAGAGATACAGATCAATTGATTTCACAATACCTTTTTCCCGAAATATTATAGTCACTTCCAAATCTTGTTTAACTTCGTACCTTTTTATTTATTTAATCAACTTTAATTATGACTGATGTCATGATTCAACACAGAATCCAGAAACAATGTCAATATTATGTAAATTGGTATGATCCTGAGACTTGTACATAGTAATTCACTGATAATTCACTTAGTAACTTACCGATTCACTTTATATATCTTGAGTACTGTATACAGGTCTGGAGGCCTCATTTCAAGAAGGATGTAGAGCTGCTGGAACGGGTACAGAGAAGGGCAACAAGATTAGTGAATGGAACAAAGGGTTGCTCTTACAAAGAAAGGCTTAAGTTTTGCAAATTACAGAGTCTGGAGACTAGGCACCGGCGAGGTGCCTAATCTCCAGACTATAAGGCTTTGAATGGTTTGAGCATGCTCAATGCCAATCGGATTCTTCATCTTGCTCAGAATAATCAGCTCAGAGGGCATAAATTCAAATTGAGGAAGGACGGATGTCGGATAGATGTGCGGAAATTTGCCTTTGGCCAGCGGGTGGTTGGTGGGTGGAACCGACTTCCATCACTTGTTGTTGAAGTTGATAGCCTAAACAAATTTAAGGCTCAACTGGACAGGTATTTCGAGCGAACGGAGGGGTGAAATGGGAGTGGTGTGTTTTTTTTTTTTTTTGGCTGATGCTGAATAAGCTTGCTTTCTTGCATCATATGCCTCTACTAATGCTAATGCTAATAATTGTAAGATTCTATTTTTGAAATATTAAGAAAAGGAACACCAATATACCATGTGGATAATTATAAAATTTAATCAGTATTTAAGTTTATAACTGTTCCTGATATTCCTTAAATGATATCAAATATTCTATTATTTTTCATTTCTTTAAAGAAGAAATATTCTCTAAATACTAAGTACTGACTCTGCATAATTGTTTTGCACCTGGCCTAACAATTATTTTGAATTTAGTCACACAATCACAGATATTTTTCTACTGCTTCCACTAATTTAATGTTAGAGCAGGATCCTTCATTTTCTTATTCATCATCACATGTGACTTAAGAGTAGTAAATGAAAGGCTTGATCATGACCAATAGGTTGCCTGCAAGTAGTGTTATGAGGGTGGTTCAATAAAGAATCGCCCTGGCTTAGCCGCAGAGGTGCTAGCCTGTTGATTCTTGGCACAGATTTTAGTCCTCTACATAACACCGGGCAGATTTACACATTTTTCCCATCGATGGATGAGGCTACGGATACCATTTTTGTAGAAGTGGTGAGGTTGGTCTTTGAACCATGACTCTGTTGCAGAAATGAGTGTCTCATCATAAGGGAAGTGGGTCCCTGAAGATATGATTTCGAGGAAGGAAACAAGAAGTCCGATGGTGCAAGATCAGGTGAGTAGACTGGATGGGGCAGTATTTCATATCCACAAGTGGCCGCTTGTGTTGTAATTTCAGAAGTGTGAACTGGGACATTGTCTTGAAGCATTCTCACACCTTTGGACAGCATGCCATGCCTACATGTTTTGATTTTCTCCTGTAATTTTTAAGTTGGCATAATAGGCACCTGTAATTGGTCTACCTTTCGGCAGGTAATCAGTCATTATTACGCCTTTCTCATCACAAAACACTGTCGGCAAGACCTTTCCTGCTGGAGCTTGGACCCTTGCCTTCTTGGGGGGTGGGGAACCATGATGTCGCCATTCCATGGACTGCTTTTTACTTTCAGAGTTGAAATGGTTTGTTATTGTTTGTTATTTGGTTTTTAGGAGCATTAGCAACTAAGACCATATTGCTCCAGGATATGCGGTAATCATTCCCGGACCTTTCCGCATCCTCCGTATTTGGTGATGACGGGCTCGAATCCAGGTCTAATCAAGAAGCGTGTGCTACGTACTACTGCTCCTTCCCACCTGGCTACGGAGGCACCTGGTCGAAATGGTGTGTCTAACTTTCATCCTGAGTGATTAGACAAGAGAAAAAGTCTTCCTCAATTTTTTGGCACAAGGCTTCTTGTGATTTCTGTTGTCGATCAGCCTTCTGGAAACCAGTCAATAATCAGGGAATCTATCTTGCACTCAATTTCCGTAAATGGAGTTGGCCATAAAGGACTGTTTCAACAGCACCCACACTAATCTTCACCTCCTGGGACAATTCACGCACAGATATCCGGCAATCTTCCAGGATTAACGACTCCACTTTTCTGATCGTACTGTCATCAATGGCTGAATGGGGATGACCTGGAATGGGCTGGAATGTCTGACCACACCTAAACTGTCTATGCCAGTGCTTCACACAATGCCACTGGATGAGGCTTCATTCTTATATACAGCAGTCATCTCCTCGTGGATTTCTTTAGGAGGTTCCCCCTTCAAGAACAGATAACGGATTACAGCTCTGGTTTAAACTTTGTCCATGATGCTACTTTGTCACACGTTTAGCTCTGTAAGAGAAAAACAAATTAAAACACAGGACTGAAATTTTACACCTTTAGTACAGAGATATGTATGATACTACACACAAAATATCATGACTCTGCAATATGTGGAAGTAGGTGAGGGCGATCTCTCTCTCATTATCATGATCTCTCTCTCTCTCATTAGTCCAGCCACAGTGTGGCTGGACTAATGAGAGAGAGAGAGAGAGATCATGATAATAAGAGAGATCTGGTAACAAATAATAAAAAAGACCAATTAGGTAGCTCCCAACTGACTTCAAAGCTGTGTTGAAGGACTACCTGAATGTATATAATTTTATTTATTAATAAATTACAAAGAGTGGTCAATAAGTATTTACCCTCTGCTAGAAATATTTGAGTTAGAAGTGTGTGTGATATCACACACCAAGTCTCATAAGTTAATGTATATTTATTTCTTTTTCTAGATTCATTAGTTACTGGTCTGCATGAATACAATGAAAGATGATATGCTGGAAAAAGTTGAGGTGCGATCCATTATAGAATTTCATTTGCAAGGCAAATAAACAATAAATTCATATGATGAAAGCAATATATGGGGAGGACTGCCAATCATATGAAACCAAAAAATAATTGTAAAAAACTGTTCAGGTGTGGAGAAATCAGTGTGCATGATAATTCAAGAGATGGATGATATATCGCAGCTACAGACACCCTAACATTGTGGCTAAATTGGAACAGCTAGTCCTGGATGACAGATGTGTGACAATAAATTTTGTAGCAAATGAAGTGAAATGTTTGTACCAAAATGAATGAGTTCCTGAGGTTCCACATCTGTTAACCTCCTCAAAAACTCCACAGGAAAGAGCGTTCTGCACAATTGTTAGAGGTTTTGGGGGGGGGGGAGATTCTTTTCACCAAGTTGCGATGATGGATGAATGCACTATGATCCAGAAACAAAACAGATGAGCAAATAATAGAAACATTCATCTTCACCACCCTTAAACAAAGCCCAACAAGGTTATGTTGTCAGTCTTCTTGGACCCTAAAAAAAAAAGTTAAAAATCACCCTCACAGATTATCCTAAAAGGCAACAGCATCACAGGAGAGTTGTAGAGAAATCTCCTAGGAAAGCTAAAAGTAGCTATCAAGTTGAAAAGATGTGGAAAACTATCCAAAGGTGTCTGCCTACTGGATTGTAATGCTCCTGCTCAAAGGCTACTCTCACAGTACACTTTGTAATCAGGTGCAGCTTTGAAAATCTGCATCATCCACCTTATTATCCCAACCTCTCACCTTCAGAATTCTTCGCCTCGCCTCAAATGAAGAAATCATCTATTAGGGAGCCACAGAATTTTAAACTGATGAAGAGGTAATTAACTAAGTGGAAACTTGATTTTTAGCTCAAAGTGTGGAGCTCTATTCAAGATGCCTGAAAGAGGTTATCCACGGACGGACGGAGGGATAGATATTTAGGTTTCAATAGCACAAAAATGACTAAGGTTAAAATAGTGATAAAAATACTGTAACCACTGACCTGAACGTTAGACAATTTTTTTAAAAATAAAATACATAGGCCAGTGGTTTCAACCTTTTTTTAATAATGGCACCCCTAAGTAATTTATTTTATTTTGCGGCACCCCTACTCAATTTTTGTTAGATCCGATTTTCTCTCTCTCTCTCTCTCTCTCTCTCTCACACATATATATATATATATATATATATATATATATAAAATGTATATATATAATTTGTATTATGAAATGTATTTTTTATAATTATATTATTGTAATAAATATCATAACATATTTTTTAATATTATATATATTAAAAAACTGTTAAAATTATATTTTACTGTTAAAATTATATATTAAAAAATTAAAAAGATACTCTACGCCTTTTTATAATGAAATAAACATATAAATTAAAAAAATAATAATATGTTTAAGTAACTTTAACCCAAATTACATGGTACCCCTGGAATGTTGTTGCAGCACCCCGGTTGAAAACCACTGACATGGGCATTAAAATTACTATAAAAGAAACAAAACCATTACAAACATAAAACATATAAAATAAAATGAAATACATGGTATAGAATTAAAAGTGATAAGGATATAATATATGCAAAACAGCATATAAGTGATAAAATAAACATACAAAGAGCTTTCAAGGCATAGGAACCTCTTTTTCAACTTAGACTGAAACAACAACAACAACAGCCTTCTGTCTAAGTTTAAAAAAGAGGTCCCTAGGACTCATATGTTCCTTTTATGTTTATTATATCACTTATATGCCGTTTTGCATATATTATATTATATTCTTATCACTTTTAATTCTATCGCAAAGCAATGGGTGCATTGTTACTGACTGATGAACCCAAGCAGAGGCCAGTGAAAAAGCCTACCAACTGTTATTGTATATTTTGCATTGATCTGAATAATCATACTTTCATTCCAAACTCTTTGAATTAAATCAAATAAAATACATTCCATGTATTTTATTTGATTTTATATGTTTTATGTTTGTAATGGTTTTGTTTCTTTTATAGTAATTTTAATCGCTATGTATTTTATTTTTAAAAAAAATTGTCTAACGTTCAGGTCAGTGGTTACAATATTCTTATCAATATGAGTATACCTGGAGTCCAAGGTCTCTTCTATTATGAAGTTATAATGCACCATACAAGCTAAATAGCGAAGAGAAGGATGAAACTGCCAGCCAAGTTTCAAATCCCTACCTCAAATATTTCTAGGTGAAGGTAAATACTTATGATCACCCCTTGTATGTATACATTTTCCAAGAAGCACTGTGCAACAATGAATGAAATGTGTTAATCAGCTAATATTTCTTTGATAATTGTGTAAAAGTTTGTTTATACAAGAGTGAAAGTAAAAATTTCAAGACAATGAATAAATAAAGTAATTTAGAATTTACCTGCCAAATTTTCCAAAACCTTTTTGCCTCCTAAGGGGAATGAATTTTGGAGTTACAAGTTTTTCAGGAGGAGGAGGACTGTATTCATTTTCAGTTGAACTACGATGCATCTTCACAAACTTTTTAAAAGGATTAAACCCAAGAGTTGGTTCAAATTTGGCAAGTTCTCCTTGACCCAGGACACTATTCTCTCCAAGATTACAAAATGAACATACCTTACCTGGCCTGCAGAAAATGAAACGTGACTTTTAAACAAGTAGGTTATACAGCTTTTTTATTCAATGAAAACCTTTTGGGTTTTAATAACTACACCAGTTATTATGCTCAAATAGAGTAAAAAACAGCATTATATAGAAATTCAAAAAGGCAACTGATCACAATATTTTTTTTTACAATAAGAGTAATAAAGTTAACAAGCAAATTAAAAAAATATATAATTTCCATAAATACTGTTGCAAAATTAAAATAAACAATAATATAATGAATAGCTGTTATGGCACTGTGCAAAGGAGGGTAGTCTGTCAACGGTATTTTCAAATTACTCCAGCCATTAGTAAATGGCAATTTGTGTAAGGCACCATAAAAAATTCAGGTTCATTTTATTTTTTTGCACAGACTACTTGGTCACAATGCACCAGTTCATATGGTATTTATCACGTATTACACCCCTACACATGCATGTTCACAAGCTAATTTACTTGTTGTGCATGATGGAATAACTCCCTCAGTAGGATTAGTCCCAATTCCTTACCTGAAATTGGCTGATCCCAGACTCAAATGAAACTTTTCTAATGGACAACCAATCTAGACCTGGTCAACCACACACAACCAGAATTCCAGAGGGGATCAGGGCTGCTGAATGTTACTTTGAAAGCTTTCTGATAACAGTAAGACAACCAGGTGGAAATATTTCTAAGCAAAAATTGTATTCATAACAAATCAACAATGTGTTTCTATGCTTACAATTATTAAACTTATGAGCCATCTGCTGAATACCTACACCTTGATTAGCAGAAACATTTCGCAAAGCAATGGGTGCATTGTTACTGACTGATGAACCCAAGTAGAGGCCAGTGAAAAAGCCTACCAACTGTTGTTGTATATTTTGCATTGTCTATCTGAATAATCATACTTTCATTCCAAACTCTTTGAATTTGTTGATTAGTCACTTTCTTTAACTATTTTGCAACATCTGCTAATTGCTTTGACTATATTATTTGATGACTATATTATTAACAAAATTCTCTTTTCACTCATGTTTCAAAGATTTTCTATATGAGGAAGTATCCAACCCAATTCTCTCAATTTATTTGGCTTTGGTAAGAACAAGTTCTGTGGTCATTATATTACTCTTAACCAAAGACACCCTACATGCTCTGAACATTAGATTCTTTGAACTTTACTTTACTGCTGGCTTGGGGTAGGATACAAGGACTAACAGATTAACAGCAGCCGCTGGCAGAGGTGAAAGTGATTCTTGCACTGCTCTATCGGAATGAACAGAAGCCTAGAAAACAAGGTGCGGAGGATTTCAGAGACTGCTGGGAGTCATCGTGGAACAAGTAAATACAAGTCTGCGTTAGGGTAGCTAAGAAAAAGAACAGGTGCATGTATACTTGTGTGTACACCAATGCTGAGAGTATGGTAAATAAATTTTATGAATTTGAGGCGTTGGTCAAAACATCAAAGGCAGATATTGTTAGAGATGTGGTGTCACAGAGATATAAGGAATGCTGTTGTTGTTATTTAGAAGCATTAGCAACTAAGGCCATATTGCTCCGGGATATGCGGTGGTCATTCCCTGACCTTTCCGCATCCTCGGTATTTGGTGGTGACGGGCTCGAACCCCGATCTAATCAAGAAGCGTGTGCTACACACTGCTGCTCCTTCCCACCTGGCTACGGAGGCGCCCTAAGGAATGCAGAATTGGAATTTTAGGGAGTACAATGTGTACAGAAAGGATAGACATTATAGGAAGGGAAGAGGGATTATACTATTAATATAAATAAATTCTTTATTGCTAATAAGTACAGGACATGTACTAGAGACAATAATACTCAACACGGCGACATGGTCAGGAGTTTTACATTATAAATGAAATTAATTGGTAAAAAGGAAAAAATTACCGTTACATGGAAATTATGAGTTACAAACATGTAAATTATAATAATGAAAAAATGAGGACTAAACGTCATATGGAGGAAATTATCCCAGTTCCACAGATGTAATCCACTCGAGGAGCATGTGACGGTATTTGTAGTCGGTAGCTGATTTCTGAAGGTCGACTCCAAGACGGAGCAGTGCCTGAATTTTGAGGAGTGCCTGGGCAGGTAGGAACCGACTACACAGTTTCAACCATTTGTATTTGAGGATTAGTGTGGGCTCTGACCTCAAGGATGGTGTAGGATTGTGCCACTAACAGAAATCCCAGATGTTTGAAGCGTTTATCACTCCTGTGTACATTTTTACTGAAGTCATTAAATACCTGCTGTCAATTAACCTCGGGAGCCTGGGTACATTTAGCTGCTCAGCCATGTCAGTTGTTCTCAATTGAGGGGATCGGCGATGCTTATTTGTCGCCCATTTCAGGGTCCAGTAGTCATACGAGAACACCGGTTTTTGAAGCTAAGGCGATGCAGATGCCCAAATTTCAGCAGCATATAAAATAGCCGGATAAACAGTGGCTTGAAGATATCTGGTAGTGGTTGCAGCATCGTTGGAATGAAGTAAGTGTTGTTTCGCTCTCCAGCGTAGGGTGTTAAAACGCTTCCGGAGGTATGCTGTGTGATCATTAAATTTCAGCTTCGGATCAAAATAGACCCCGAGATCTTTATGGCAGGTAACCACTGGAATTAGAGTACCTAAAACTGAAGGTTGAATTATTGTTGGTTGCTGTTTCAATGAGTAAGTCATTATTGCAGATTTTGACGGATTAAGGTTTAATCCAAACATCTTCAAGAAAGTTGAAAGAGTGGTCAAGTTCTCTGTGATGGAAGACATAATTGCCATTGGGTTTGCAGATGGTGGGATTAAGGTAAGAAACTTTATATCGTCGGCATATATTAGAGCATCATCACGAGGGCTCATGAAAGGAATCAGAATGGCTGAGAAGATAAGGCCAGACAGGACACCACCTTGTGGGACTCCTGCATTGATTTTTCTTGTAAAGTGGGTTTTCTTCAAAGTGAGGTGGACACTTCTATTCCTCAATAAGGCGGTGACGAAAGCTAGTAGGTCTCCATTAATCCTGAAGAAGAATTGCAGGAGTCTGAGAAGGGCTGTGACGTCTAGGCTGTCAAAAGCAGCTTCAATATCAGCGTACACTATAGCTAATTCAGATTTAGTTTTGAAGGCTTGAAGAATCTGTGCGACCATGAGGTTTGTTATGGTGGATCTATTTTCGACTGCGAAATGGAACTGTTTCGGCTTCTGTGGCATCAGCTGTTTGTTTAATGCTGGAAGGAGTACCTTTTCTAGAAGTTTGAGGAGGGTGGAAGAAGTTCAGATTGGTCTGAAATCTTTTAGACTTGTTGGTGCTTTGACCTTAGGCAGTGGCCTCACAGAGTATTCATTCCACTCAGCAGGGAAAACTCGTGTGGAAAGAACAGAGTTGTAGATTGAGAGTAATGCATCTAGGATATAGGGGCTAGCGCATTTAATTATAAAATGAGGTATCTTATCACGGCCTGCGGTACTAGATGGACGCAGGGATTTAATAGCATATATCAGTTGCTGTCTTGTGATGGAAATTATGGAAAGGTCATCAGTAGGGGCAAATTGGGAGTTTTGGAGAGGAATTTCAGCAGAAGCAGAATTGATTTTGAATCTTGAAATGTAGTCCATCCAGTTATCTAGATCAAGATTTGAATTAATGTGACTGTGTCTTGATGAGTATGGCGCTTTTCCTTTAGACAAGGTAGCATCAGTGTATCTCTTTAATGCTGATGCCTTGAGTCTGTTGGACATAGCTCTTGCTCTGGATTATAGGGATTTTCCACTGCCTGTGAAGGTACTGTTTGTTGTGGAAACTGCATGCTAGATCTTTGGTCCACCAAGCTCTAGTTCTTGGAGAAATGTGTACGGTTTTAGCTGACGCATAGAGGGTGACTGTATTTATCCATCTAGTGATTAGATCAACTGCGAGGATTGGGTCACATCCATCAAGCACATGCCATGGAATAGACTGTGCTGCCTCAAGGCACTTTTTTGGATCCAGAAGAGAATATGATTTTCTTTTCAACAGTATTATGGCAATTGAAGTTGGGCATAGGCAGAAACAAGAAGTAATGCAATTGGGTCGTGATCTGAATTGAAGGACGTTTCTGGTGGAATGTCGACTCTGCAAATTCCAGAACAGAATCAAGTCAAGATGATTGGTGCCTCTCGTTGGGTCCTCATTGATAATCGTCAACTTTAATGGAGAGAGATTGTTCATTAGTCGTTGAAAGAGAGGGCTCAGGTGGGGTGGAAGATTAAAATCGGCGCAGAGAATGTGCGTAGCAGAAGGGTGTAACTTACTCATTATCCAGCTGGTAGCATCGTCAACTGTTGCAATATCTGGAGCCGGGGGTATGCAGATTGCCGTTAAATCGATTAAACAGGCATTAAACTTCACAGTCACGAGTATTGCTTCATAAAATAAGGAGTTGCTAGATGTGACGAGCACAGATTTCAGGTTGGAGTCTTTGATGAAGATGGCAACACCGCCGCCTCTAGATTGAGATCTTGACGTGAAGAACGATGAAAATCCAGCTGTCGGAGCATAGGCTATTGACTCCTGGTCAGGTTCAAGCCATGTTTCTGATAGACAGATTACATCCATGCTGTTGGACAACAAGAGTTGTTCGAGGGTTTCAAGCTTATTTCGGAGGCTCCGGACATTTTGGTAGAAAATTCTAAGGATGAGTTGAAAGGGAATTTTTATAAGTGCTCATCTATTTGTAGATTCTTTTGAACACCTCAACAGATTAGGCCTGGTGGAAATTATACTGTTAATTATACTATTAGTTAATAAACACAAAATCTAAGGAAGTGCAGCCAGTTGATATGGGTGGACAGTGTTGAATCAGTTTGGTGTGACAAACACTGGCAAAGCAAAATTGAGAGTAAGAGTGTTATAGGCCTAATGACACAGATGAGTAGAATGAACAACTGTACAGAGAAATAGAGTGGGCCATTAAATCAGATTGTTTTATAATAGGGGATTTTCATTTCCCAGAGATTGACTGGAATATGTGGATTGGTCACTTGCACACTAGCAAGGCTTTTGTGGATTTATTGGATGACTGTTTTCTACAGCAGCATATTCAACAGGCAACTACAGGGAGTAATACTCTTGATCTGATTATCAGTAGTGATTCTTCATGCATTATGAAACTGCAGATAAAGGAACCACCAGGTGGCAGTGATCACAGTGTACTGATGGGGGATTTACTCAAAAAGGTAACTACCATCAGTAGTAAAAGGAAGAGTTTTTGCTTTCATAAAGGTGACTAAGGTGTTCTGACACAGTATTTAAATTCTATACAGTGGGACCAACTGATGATGTTACCTACAGCAAATTCAAAATGGGAAGCATTCAAAGAACTTATATTGGAAGCTACTAGGCTTTTCATACCAACTAAGAAATATTGTTCAAAGTTTAGGCCTAATGGGTGTCAGATGAACTAATGAGACAAGGTGGCAGAGAATACAAATGCATGGGATACATATAAATTAACAGGTGACACAAAAGCCTACGGCAGATACAAGCTGGTCTGTAATCAAGTCACAAAGGATATTAGGCAGGGAAAGGCAAATTACAAGAAATCTTTGGCAAAGGATGCAAAGAAAAACAGCAAAGAGTTCTTTACTTATTTAAACTCTAGAAGGACGGGGATGAATCAGATTGATCCACTTGATACCGATGGTTCAACTGTTGATGATCCTGCTCAGGTATTGAGGTAGCAAATTCAGTTTGCTACCAATTCAAGTAGCAAACTGAATGAGTATTTTGCATCTACATTTACACATGACGAGTTATTCAGGGAGGGGAATGCCAAAGGTGAATTAAACTCTGGCAATGAGCTAAATGATTTTGTAATAACTGAGAACAAAGTGGAGGAGAAATTGTTGAAGATAAACATAAGAAAGGCACCTGGGGTGGATGGGATCTATCCATTATATTAAAGGAGGCAGCAAAGGAAGTAAGCAAACCCTTAGCCATAATTATGAGAGCTTCCTTGGACTTAAGGGAGAAACCCCTGAGTCCATGGACTGGAGATGTGCAAATGTGACCCCAATTCACAAAGGAGGATCAAAGGGGGAAAAGTAATTACAGGCCCGTTAGTTTAACTTCTGTTCTGGGGAAATTAATGCATGCATTGCAAAGAAGCACTGCAGGATCATCTGGTCAAGACTTCAGTTATAGCTTAGAGACAGCATGGGTTTGTTAAGGAGAAGTCTGGTCTGACCAATTTGATTGGATACAAAGGAACTGGATGCAAAGAATAATTTTGATATCATATACTTGGATCTTAGGAAGGCTTTTGATACTGTTGCATATTGGAAGACTGCTGTATAAATTGGAGAAGTGTGGCATTGGGGACAAATTGCTGCTTTGAATAAAGGGATGGTTGAGTGGGATAAAGCAAAGAGTGGTAATCACTGCTCTTCGTGGACTAATGTTATTAGTGGAGTCCCCCAGGGTTCAGTGTTGGGTCTATCATTGTTTTCTGTATTTATTAATGATACTGATGAAGGTATTAGGCTTATTGTTTAATTTTTCAGATGTACAAAGGTTGGCAGGGTTGTTAATGACATTAATGACAGTACGCTACTGCAACAGGATCTAGAAAAGTTGAGCAGATGGGCTGAGAGATGGCAACTGAAATTTAACATCAACAAATGTTAATCTGCATATGGGTAGCAGTAACCCCAGAGTAACATTTCAAATGTGCTGCTCTACACAGGGTGATAGAGAACGAAAACGAGCTGGGGATAATTGTGCAGATAGATATGAAGTTTTCTGAGCAGTGCAGACAGTTAGCAGGAGTAGGTCATGGTGTCTTGTCAATGATATACAAGAATTTTTCTAGCAGGAATAAGGAGATGATTATCCCCCTTGTATAAGGCAATGGTCAGCCCACACCTTGACTACTGTATATAGGTCTGGAGGCCTCATTTTAGGAAGGATGTAGACAGGAGTGCAGCACCTGTGTGCAAAAATTTATATAGTGCCCCATTAATTAAAAACATCAGAAAATAATATTATAAAATTCAAAAAAATTTTCCTGGTGCCTGTGTGTGCACTGCACATATTGCACAGCACGCCCCTGGATGTAGATCTTCTGGGATGAGTACAGAGAAGGGTAACAAGATTAGTGAATGGAACAAAGGGTTGCTCTTATGAAGAAAGGCTTAAGTTATGCAAATTACAGTGTCTAGAGACTAGGCACCTGCGAGGTGATGTGATTGAGGTGTAAAGGCCTTGAAGGGGCTTAGAGGGGAACAGGTATTCTGTGTGTTATCAGACACTCAGTCTAAAACACTGATGGATCCAATATCTTTCTATTACAGATTTAGGAGAAGTCTTGTTGGCCTGCCTCCCTAAAATCCACTCATGCACACCTTCTCGATGGTAAGCCCTATACATCACTTATGTTTCAACGAACGTGTAGAGTGGTTCTCTTCAAGACGCCTGGTCAGCATGAAGTGAAAGAGACCAAACCCTCCAGCACAATGAAACAAATGGCTCTCAGTCCCCAGCAGCTTTCACTCCCCCTCTTACGGCAGTGAGAGGATCAGAGTAGAAGCAGAGGATGCTAAGAATCTCTGGGTAAGACCAGGCTGCCATACACGGAAACTGAACTTGGCCGGTTACAACGTAATATTTCTCATCGGTGACAGGATATTAGAGTTGGAAAAAGAACTAGAAAATGTGAATTGGGATATCATCGGTTTGATTGAAAGAAGAAGAAGAAATGAATCAATTAAAAGTTTATCAAGTTGGAATCTGCTATACATCAATGGAAATAGTGAAAGGAGCGAAGGTGGAGTTGGGTTTCTGTTCCACAAAGATATAAAAAACAACATTTTGGAATTCGAAAGTACATCACCAAGGGTGTCAAGACTAATACTCAAGATTTCTAAGAGGTACAAGCTAAAAGTTATAATGATTTATGTACCAACAAACTGGATAGTTGCTGGAGAGGCCTTCATCCTGCAGTGGATTGAAAATGGCTGATGATGATGAAGGCCTTGAATGGTTTGAGCAAGCTCAATGCTGATGGGATTCTTCCTCATACCCAGATTAATCACCTGACGGGACATAGATTCAAATTGAGGAAAGACAGTTGTAGAATAGATGTGCGGAAATTTGCCTTTAGCCAGCAGATGGTTGATTTCTGGAACAAACTTCCATCTGTCGTTGTAGAAGCCTCTGCTAATGCTAATATCCTAAAGAGAACAGTTTCAATAATTGAGCCAATCTCTTCCTATAGGTAAAGTATAAAGTATGTTTATTGCCTGATTGCACCAGGGGTTCCCCCATCTCTACGTTGCATTCTTTGTAGGTGTGACACAGAACTCTGTGGACGGCAGAGATTTAAAAAGTGTATGGGGAGTGGTTTGTTGTGTTCTGTTGTTTCTCTGACCATTTAGCCATTGGGCCCCTACTGGACCCACCATTGCCCATACTTTGCCACGAGGAGGCAAGTCAGGCACCCAATAGTTTATTTAAGTACTCTGGCAGGTCCTGCCACCTAATTTCTGAGGATTTCAGTGGCATGGCCTATTAAAAAAGGTGGGGGGGTGAACACTAGAATTTGGCAGCATTGTTAGGAGCATATTCGGTTGGTTTAGTTAGGAGTGGTGAGGGTGAATGATGGCTGGGGGGAAAAAAACAGTTGTTGGTACTTTGTCATGTCTTTCCTCTTGTACAGCGCTATATTATCCCCTATCATCAGATTTTGGATTTTTTTTTCCCCCACAGGATCCTTCTCCCCATGCCTTGAATAGTTTACTTATACTAATTTTGGTGGCATTCCGCTTATTACTTAGAGCTACAGAAAGCTCTGAATAGGGATACTGTAATTATAGCCACCCTTATATATATTTTTTCCCCCCTTCACTCACTCATTCATCTTTTTCTCACCCAATAGTTTATTTAAGTACGCTGGCAGGTCCTGCCACCTAATTTCTGAGGATTTCAGTGGCATGGCCTATTAAAAAAGGTGGGGGGGGTGAACACTAGAATTTGGAAAGGCCAAAAGAGGGTTACAAGACAGTGGTTGGATTCAGACATTGATTAGAATTTGGCAGCATTGTTAGGAGCATATTCAGTTGGTTTAGTTAGGAGTGGTGGGGGTGACTGATGGCTGGGGGGAAAAAACAGGTAGGATGGGGACGATAAAGTAGGCATCCCCAAAGAGGTCAGTGGAGACAAGCAGACCAGGCAAAGTATGGGGTAGGCGGGGAGGGGAGGAGACAAAGACCCGTTTCCCCCCATATCTGGGAATGGGGTTTTAAACCTGCATAAAAATCTTGCATAAAAATTGTCTCATTCAGGCATCCTCTTTGGTGCAGTTGAGGAATAATGATTTGTTATTTGTTATTTGGTTTTTAGGAGCATTATCAACTAAGGCCATATTGCTCCAGGATATGCGGTGGTCATTCCCTGACCTTTCCGCATCCTCCGTATTTGGTGGTGACGGGCTTGAACCCCGGTCTAATCAAGAAGCATGTGCTATGCACTGCTGCTCCTTCCCACCTGGCTACGGAGGCGCTGAGGAATAATGAAACTGTCAGCATGTCATATCTTTGTGCTGTAATGGAACAGATGGCTGCTCCTACTGGGTGCAATTCCTTGAAAAAGTATGCCTCAGGATGAAATTTGAAGTCACACCACACCAGACAGTGATTTTCGGCAAGTGGAATGGTATTTGCTGAATAGCATACGGTGCTTCTGAAGCCCACATTCGACAGTTTTGAGTGTTGACAGTCCCAACAAGATAAAAATGGGCCTCACTCTCCAAAGAATGTTCCATGGCCAGGCATCGTCCACTTCCATTCTGGCCAAAAACTTTAGAGCAAATGCCATTAATTTTTCAGAATCATCCCTTTGCAGCTGCTGCTGGCGACTGATCTTGTATGGATAATAGTGGATTAGTTTCTGAAGAATTTTCCACACAGTGGAATATGGGACATCCAATTACCTCGCTACTCCCCATGCACTGCTACTAGTTCCAGCAGCTGTATCCATGGATCGGTCAACGATAACCGTTGCAACTTCCTCTGCTACCTAAGGCAAAACAGATTTCCTTCCGCTACCAGGCTTAACAGCAAAAGGACCCAGTTTCATCAAATTTGTTACTCATCTTTCTAACTGCCGCAGCTGATAAAGGACCTTGATATAAGTTCTTACAGCGTCTAATTTCATTAGACGCAGTAAGACGCATTGCATTCATTAACGTAGAACTTCGCAATTAAAGTGCGATCAGGCAGAGTGAGACGCATTACAGAATACACTTGCGATGTTTGCTGTTATTGTTATTTGGTTTTTAGGAGCATTAGCAACTAAGGCCATGTTGCTCCGGAGAAATGCAGTAGTCATTCCCTGACCTTTCCGCATCCTCCGTATTTGGTGGGCACGGGCTCGAACCCCGGTCTAACCAAGAAGCGTGTGCTACGCGCTGCTGCTCCTGCCCACCTGGCTACGGAGGTGCCTGCGATGTTTGCATTGTGCCTTTACAGCTCTCTGCTACTGGGAAAATTCAATTAACTCAGTTTTATGCAAATTTTCTGCTCTCTTACGTGTCTGATTTTTTTGTTTGGATTTTTTAAAAACTGTTGTGCAATTCAGTTTCTTTCTGTTTTTTTGCAAAGAGCACAAATAAAAATTTGTAATTTCATTAAGGTTTGTCTTATTTATTTGTTGGTACTTTGTCATGTCTTTCCTCTTGTACAGCGCTATATTATCCCCTATCAGCAGATTTTGGATTTTTTTTTTCCCCACAGGATCCTTCTCCCCATGCCTTGAATAGTTTACTTATACTAATTTTGGTGGCATTCCGCTTATTACTTAGAGCTACAGAAAGCTCTGAATAGGGATACTGTAATTATAGCCACCCTTATATATATTTTTTCCCCCTTCACTCACTCATTCATCTTTTTCTCACACACCAGGGAGGTGATATAATGGTGTGTAATGCAATTTTAAATACTAATGCACCAATAATTAAGCTAAATAAGCAAGAATATAAAAGATTAAAACTAGGGTTAGTGTGTACTTAACTGTAATATTTATGGTTTGTGTTCTTTTTGTCACACCTTTGCACGCTCATTCATTCTTCTGGCTTTCATTTCATTTGTTCGACTGTTGCTTTCTGCACTGCACTCTCTGGGCACCCCAACTTACTGTTATTCTTCAGTTGTGGTGCAGGCCTAGCTGCAAGTTTTTTTTTTTTTTTTTTTGCAGCCCAGGGGAGAATGCAGTGATAGTGTTTGTTGTTGTTGTTTGGTTTTTAGGAGCATTAGCAACTACGGCCACATTGCTCCAGGATATGCGGTGGTCATTCTCTGACCTTTCCGCATCCTCCATATTTGGTGGTGATGGGCTCGAACCCCGGTCTAATCAAGAAGCGTGTGCTACGCACTGTTGCTCCTTCCCACCTGGCTACGGAGGTGCCCAATAGTGTTTGTGTCATTAGTAAATGTTTGTTAGTATATATAAAGTAATGTAAGTTATTATTAACTATGTATTCTTTTGGCCAATTATATTTGCTCTTCCACTCATTCCCACTCACCATAACACTCAGTCACTCTCTCTTTCCCTCATGCTGCGTCCCACTTTCTTTCACCAAAAACTGACATTTATTTCTTTTACCATAATTCCTATTTCACTCAGTGCCCAGCCTATTCATTCATTCTACATTGCATCCCCTTGCTACTAGCTTACTGATATTTTTCAGCTGATCTGCTTCCCTAGCTGCCTGTACATCTCCCTCCCCTACACGGTTACTTATTTGGTGTGGTGCCCCCAGGTTCCCACCACAGCAGGGTAGTCCTGGGGGTTACCCAGGTCAATCCAGTTTTGTCATGTCGGGACGCAGAATATTGCTATCCTGACAATTTTTAAGTCATTGTCTGGGTGTGGTGGGAAACATGGGCAATTTTAACTATTATTGTTTAATTGCTGGGGGGCTGAATTGCCATTCTTTGGATAGTTCTGCGCATTTCAAATACTTGCTGTGTGAAGGAATCTCTTCCTATGTGTGAACTATATAATCAATGCTTCCTTTACTAGCTAACGTTATTCCACTATGGGGTTAGTCATCTCCAAACTTTAGGTGAGCCAACAACAAATAACCTGACCCTGCGTCATAACATGGAGGGTACATTGGCTACACTCTTTTTTGACCAGTTTCAGTATCCTTCAGTCTATCTATTTCAGCACAAAATAACTTCACAGGATATTCTGGATTTTCTCCTATGAAGAAAGGAATCAATAAATCTCTGTATTAAAATTTTGAAAGCAAATATCATCCAATGTTTCCAACCTTAACTTGTACAAAATTCCAAATATAAATAAAAGAAACTCAGATCCTGGAGTGAACTGTATCAGATGATCGTATGTGGGAACATTATGATTATAAATATAAGGTTTTGGTTTCTACTTCATTGGCAAGCTCTGTTTCTTTTATTTCATACGTTAAGAAAGAGCTAAGAGTTTTGGGAATGGAGTATAACACAAAGCTTAAAAAATTAGAATTGATATATCTTAGTTCAACAAATATACAAGTGCACAAATACAGTTCAACTACTAAAGGTAATTACATTGTCAATAAGATTAACGGAATTAGAGTAGTACATACTCCACTCTCTCTCTCTCTCTCTCTCTCTCTCTCTCTCTCTCTCTCTCTCTCTCTCTCTCTCTGTGTGTGTGTGTGTGTGTGTGTGTGTGTGTGTGTGTGTGTGTGTGTGTGTGTGTGAATAGACTTAACAATTATCACTAGTGGAATGATGTTATGTTATATAAATAAGCTTACACTGCACTAATGGTATATAATATAGTAATATCTTTTATTTCTTAATGGTAGCTGAACAAAATGAACATATGACTTAGCTTTCTGGTAATGTATTTCTCCCTCCCCATTTTTCTAAACTATATTATGCCTTCACAGGAGCTAAAAGCAATATTGTATTAATGTAATTCTATATTAAGGCTTGCTGTTTTAATGACTAATGCACAGGAAATGATTTTCATTGCACGTGTGCGCACACACACACACAAAAAGTTACACACCAATCATAAGACAAAATTCATTTTAAAGTTAGATCGGTAAATTAGCACAATACAAAATATTCCTTCTCCGTACTATTTCCTTATTTTTTTATCATTCTTTTCATGCTGTGTGTGTGTGTGTGTGTGTGTGTGTGTGTGTGTGTGTGTGTGTGTGTGTGTGTGTGTGTGTGTGTGTGTGTGTGTGTGTGTGTGAGAGAGATTGATTTTATTTTACTGGTGCAAAAACGAGAGAGAGAGAAGTATACACTTTACAAATATCTTTTAATAGCAAGCCAACTAGAAACAAAATTTAACAATAATAAAACAATCCTTTTAGCATTCATACCTTTTGAAAGCAGAATGATGAAGTCTATAGTTTAGGGCAGTGGCTTGCAAACTTATTTCGCTCGCGACCCCCTTTATTAAATATAAAATTGATGCAACCCCCACAATGTAAACCCCGAGGGACGATGACAAGATTTTTAGAGAAGAAAAATGGCATTTTATAAATTATGTACTAAAAAATTTTATTTGAGTACTGAGAAAGGAATTAAAAAAAATTGTTTCCTTTTTAATTTACTCATTAAAATAATTGTTTAATTTTTTTATTGAATACAGCAAAAACAACAAATCAAATTCTTATTCTTCAATTAAGATTAAAAACAATAAAAAATGAACAATTACAAAACAAAACAATTAATGAGAAGGACGAGCCTGGATAACCGATAATATTTGGATGCAATATTTGAAAATGCTAATCTCATGTCATCATCTGTATCAGGTCTGGAATGCTGTTTTGTTTTTATAGCTGTTAATTTTGAGAAACGAACGTCACATAAATATGTAGACCCAAAAGCTATCTTTGTATCGCCATTTACGATAATTTTGGATACTCATCTCGAAGAGAAAGCCAAAATTTTTCACAAGTAGTCTTGAAACGAGAACGTCAGATGCTTCATCAGACAACAGGTCGATGAGATCTTCCTTTTTGCTCAATGGTAATTTCAGGACATGAAGAAATTTCAAAAGTAAAGGGATCACGAATCCAATACGACTTTTTTTTTTCTGTAGATATATTGTATCGTTTGGATAAATTCTTAATTAGCATTGTTAGGTGGGTGGAAATGACATCCCTAAATTGTAAAATTTCAATATTATTGCTATTAACTAAATCAGAAAAACATGGGAACATTTCAGTATTGTTTTGCTCAAATTCAGTTTTCCAAAGGTTAAGTTTATTTTTGAAAACTTCTGAGTACTAATATATTTGTTCCCTGTCCTTGGGCCCCTCTGTAGCCAGGTGGGCAGGAGCGGCAGTGCGTAGCACACGCTTCTTGATTAGACCAGGATTCGAGCCCATGACCACCAAATACGGAGGATGCAGAAAGGTCAGGGAATGACCACTGCATATCCCCGGAGCAATATGGCCTTAGTTGCTAATGCTCCTAAAAACCAAACAACAACCCTGTCCTTGTTCAGGCTTAAATTAAACTCATTAAGTTTTTCAAATATATCAACACGGTAGCTAAGATTTCCAAGCCATTTTTTAATTGTAAACAATTGAGCAAGGTTCTGATCTGTATTTGATAAAAACAATAAAACTTCATATTTGAGGCCAAAAAGATGTCGCAACACTTTACCACTGGGCAACCACCTCAACTTTTGTATATTAAAGAAGTGCTTCATAAGCGGATCCCATTTCATTACAAAGTATAGTGAAAAGTCTGCTATTTAAGCTTCTACTTTTTTGAAAGATGCAGTTGGTCACTGCATCTTTCAAAAATTTGTGCAAATCAGTTTGCATTTCCTTGGCCTAATACTTCCCTATGTATAATGCAATGATTAAAAACGATATTTGGAGCAATTTCCTTTACTTTGTGTTTTAAACCTTTATTTTCTCCTGTTAATGCAGCCATCAGTACAAATCGCAACACCGTTTTTCCACATTAGATTATTTGTTTGAAAGAAAATATTTATAACATCAAAAATCTTCTGGCCCGTCGTTCTTCCTTCCAAAGCTTTGGAAAATAGAAAATTTTCCAAAATATCTTCCTCGTAGCAGTATCCAATATATACAATAAGTTGAGCAAGGTTTGAAATATCTGTAGATTCATCTAATAGCAGTATCCAATATATACAATAAGTTGAGCAAGGTTTGAAATATCTGTAGATTCATCTAATTGTATTGCAAAAATTGGACTTTCTCTCAGTCGATTTAATAAATTGAATTTTATGTTGTCCGATGACTGTAAGATGCCTCGAAACTGTCTCTGGACAGAGGAATGGTTTTTAATTCATTGCTGTATTTTTCTCCATGCATTATTGAAATAATTTTTATTGCAGCAAGGAGAATGCACTGAATTACGAAGTAGAATAAAGCTTGCGTGCAACCAGAGCATAGGGGCACCAACATCTGGGGGCACTGAAATTCAAAATTTTTATTATAATAATATTTAATAAAAGTATCTCAAGGGCACCAAATACATTTCTGTCTAGGGGTGCCAAAAACCATAGCGCCACGCCTGCGTGCGACACACTTGCTATGTATATTTACTGCTCCCACACATTCACACCTGACTTTGAGGCAATACAGTACAGGCAATTTGAAGAATTTGTCCTATAGAAAGCACGAATTAACAGCCAAAGGGATTACCGTAAGGAATTAATTGAGTAGAAGTATCAATACATACTAAGAAGTCGCACTATGTCAGTTGCTTTTTGTGTCCATAGCCAGTGAACAAATTAAGGCACGGTGGACAGTAGGGTTCATTCGTATCTCAGACTTAGTTCGAATAGCAAGTCTCTACACCTACAGTATTGAAAAAGTAATTTTAACAACAGGTTTTTAGCTTTTATGTACACAAAAATAAATTTACTTAAAAATTTCCGTGACCCCTTTAATTTATCCTGCGACCCCTCTGGGGGTCACGCCCCACAGTTTGCGCATCACTGGTTTAGGGAATACTGAATGAAATCACACAAAAACAAATACATAAATTATTAATATACTTATCTTTTAGCTACAAAATGAGTACTATGGGAAAGGGGATTTAAAAAAAAAAAAAAAACACTCGAATTAGCATGTTAGTTTCATTTACTAGCTTAGCAATGCATGCCTACAGATTTAAACAAATTTACTAATAACAAAAAATTTTTCCCTGAACTTTTCTATACCAATGCTGCTAGAACTCAAAGTTGATATTTAAATGGTTGACAAGTCCCAACATCCAGTTATTTGAGGATATATGTAGATATTTATTCCAGGACACACGTTTGAATCTGTATAAAAAATAATTAACTATATAATATCGGTGTAAATACACCATAGTTAACCCATAGATATGAGATACAATTAAAACGATGCCTTCTA
Organism: Mastigoproctus giganteus; assembly: GCF_048544385.1. Classification (NCBI taxonomy): domain Eukaryota; kingdom Metazoa; phylum Arthropoda; class Arachnida; order Uropygi; family Thelyphonidae; genus Mastigoproctus; species Mastigoproctus giganteus. The sequence continues at coordinate 51,008,641 of NC_143583.1, read as the reverse complement.
CACTGCAATCGTAGCTCAAATCTATGGGTTAACTATGGTGTATTTACACCGATATTATATAGTTAATTATCAAAACCCATAAGGATTATGCCTAGTGCATTTAATTTTCCAAATACATTACCACCACACCCTTCTGGCATCTCTCATAATGTGGATATAACTTCGCAACTGAGATGGCTTGTTGTATTACCTACCCGCCCACTGATGACGAAGCCAAAAAGCTTCGAAACGATCGTCTGGGTGGTGGTACGCTGAAAATAAATAACAGTAGGCTTCTCTACTAGAAAAGCGTTATTTATTTGAAGTAATTCAATAGTAGCTATCTTGTTGTCAAGGCAACCACATTATGAGATACAATTAAAACGATGCCTTCTACGCTGCAATTGTAGCTCAAATCTATGGGTTAACTATGGTGTATTTACACCGATATTATATAGTTAATTATCAAAACCCATAAGGAAAATTAAATGCCTAGTGCATTTAATTTTCCAAATAAAAAATAATGTACTGCTCAATCTATCCAACCCCCCAAGATAGCACAGCAAGAAACCGGTAGCTTCCTTGCACCATATGGGGCGCCTCCGTAGCCAGGTGGGAAGGAGCAGCAGTGCTTAGCACATGCTTCTTGATTAGACCGGGGTTCGAGCCCGTCACCACCAAATACGGAGGATGCGGAAAGGTCAGGGAATGACCACCGCGTATCCCGGAGCAATATGGCCTTAGTTGCTAATGCTCCTAAAAACCAAATAACAACAACAACAGCACCATATGGCTATTACTATCACTAATTATTCAACAAAAAGAACAGTTTATGTACAGACTGTCAGAATCACTATGAAAAGAAAACAGAAATCATAAAATAATTTTATATGAATAAAATTATTTTTATTCACATAAAAATAAGTATTCAGACTACTTAAAAATGAAGTTTTTATATCTTTAAATATTAATTTTTTTTTTTTTATCAGAGATTTCATACAGGAAAACAAAATTACAATAATGTATGAGAAGCAAATAAATAACTGTAACTATGTATAAATAACAATGTAATAATGCAGATAATTTACAGAGGCAATAGAAAAAAATTTTCATACCAATTATTCTGGGGAAGTACTTCTTCTGGTATTGTTTTTTTGAAAATAGAACATGATACATTCATTTCATCCACTGCAAAGACAGAAAAAGTATATCAATCAAATAAAAATAATTTCCTGTGTAGCAGTAAACTTTCATTACTGATTATTGACAGCACTGATTACAAATGTACACTTCAATGTACAGTAGAAGCCCTTTTATCTGACATGATCAGCACTGGCAGTCAGTTAATCAAAAAAGTCATTTAAAGTTGAGAATCATAAAAAAAAAAAAGTAAACGTGTCTACCTTAAGAATTTTATTTTCACTTAAAACATACGCAATTTACATAAAATCAAAAATTTTCAGCTCTTTATATAATGAAATGTGATGCTTTGGAGCACAGTTCCTTCAGTGTGTGTGTGTAAGCATCACATCACTGACTGCTGAATCATGCCTTTGATCAATATAACTTAAAGCTGTATCTAAGGCACATTTGACTACTCTGGATTTGATTAAATCTCCACTTCATATTTAGATCCATCTGTTTCCATCACAGCATGTAAGCTTTATGCAACAAATTGCTACTAATTTGTTGGAAAACATTGAATCTGGTGTTATTGTTCTTCTTCTTCTTCTTGCTGAACATAGTTTAATTAACTTATTTCAGGCAAACCTTCAGTTTGCCTGAAATTAGTTAATTAAACTATGTTCTTGATTATCTTCTTGTATTTCAGGACTTTCATTGGCACTGTCAAACTCAGGCCAAAGTTTGAATTTAGTGAACTTGGAATTTCATTGTGTGTTAGTGCTACATTGTAAACACTGCTGCTGTTGACATTTTATGATTTCACCTATGTCATCATCTCTTTATACATTCTAGAACTTGATGATCCATAAGTTGGATCAAGGATTGTAAAAACCTGGCCCTCATATGCACTCTTTTTAATTTCCTTACAATTGGGATGTAAAAGAGTGCCATTTAGAAAGAGAATAGCTTTTTAAGGTATTTTTCTTCAAGTAAAAAAAAACCTTTTTGAATAATGCAGACCCCAACCATGCTGACTTTTGTGAGTGGTAATCAAACTGATAAAAAAGAATTTATATTTTTAAAAGTTCTAGGATTAGCTAATTTACCAACAACCAAAAGCAACAAGTTGTGCATTCCAGTTGTTTTTTTTGTTGTTGTTTGGTTTTTAGGAGCATTAACAACTAAGGCCATATTGCTCCGCGGATAAGCAATGGTCATTCCCTGACCTTTCCACATCCTCCGTATTTGGTGGTCACGGGCTTGAACCCCGGTCTAACCAAGAAGCGTGTGCTACGCACTGCTGCTCCTGCCTACCTGGCTATGGAGGCGCCATTTTTTTTTTTTTTTTTGGTATTGTTTATTATAGGTAACATTATATTTCATCCTGTTTCATCCAACTCCAGATTTGTTCTACAATCAATTTTTTCTGTTGGTAACTGATCCTAAATCTATAAACTTCTGAGTATTAGCAGGATGATCTCACTTGGCTAATACTCAGTTCATAACCACCATATTTTTTCTGAAATCCAAGCCACCTATCATTTGTAAAACTTTCTGTACCATCAATCATTTGATGTAAAACAAAGGACTTTCCTTTGTTGCTGCTTTTTGTGGATTCAATGATTAGTGTAATCTTTCTTGCATAAACCACATTGCTATAATGCAATGTCTACTAACTTTAATTTTGGTTTCTTTAAAGCAGAGCACAAACTTAACTACTCTTGTGAAACCTTCTAGATTTTTTTTATTTTTCCAATTTTTTAAAGTTCTCTTGCCCACGTCTAATTCAATGCTGATTTTTGTTTTAGACTCACCTTTATCAAGTCTTTCCAGTGCATCCAACTTAGCTTTTATAGAAATAACAATTTTCTCTTTCTTTTCTTTCCATATTTTATTAATTTACATAATATTAAATTAAATTAATTACTGCAGTTATAATAAAAAATAATTTTATTGGTACAAACACACAAATGACCTCTTGGGAAACATACAGCTCAACAGTCTGCCTTCAGCCAGTGGGTAGTTGTTTGTTGGAACAGGCTTCCATTGTTGTTTTTGTGGAAGTGGATAGTTTGAACAAATTCAAGGAAGAACTAGACAAATTTTTGGAGGGGATGGGTGAAGTGTGTGGGTTTTTTTTTTTTTTTTTTTGGCTGATGCATATCAGGTGTGGCATACCTCTCTAGTCCATTAGATACAAGCTTACTGGACCAGTGCCCAGAGAAGAGTCATGATGTTCATGACTCTTCTCTGGCCAAAACGGGTGGAGAAAGGTTAAGTGGAGGTCAGTTTGTTCAGCAAATCGGTTAAGAATGTTTCTATTGTAATACAGAAAGGAAAGGAACTTGAACTGTGAACCAGAAAAAGGTTTGCCATAAATGATGTGAGCAAGCATTATATTAATACTTTTAGGAACATCAAAATGAACAGTACCTAATGCAGTGGTTTTCAACCTTTTTTTTTAAATAACGGCACCCCTAAGTAATTTATTTTATTTTGCTGCACCCCTACTTAATTTTCTGCCTGTTAGATCCGATTCTTTCTTTTTCTCTCTCTCTCTCTTTCTCTTTCTCTCTCTCTCTCTCTCTGTGTGTGTGTATATATATATATATATATATATATATATATATAATATTAAAAAATATATATGTTATATAATATTTATTATAATAATATAATTATAAAAAGTACATTTCATAATACAAATTATATATATACAGTATATGATTTTATTCTTTATATAGAGGTACTAAGTAATCTAACTAACAAAATTAAAGTAACAAAATTAAAGATACTGTACACCTTTTTATAATGAAATAAATATATAAATTAAAAAATAATAAGTTTAAGTAACTTAAACCCAAATATTTATTATAATAATATAATTATAAAAAGTACATTTCATAATACAAATTATATATATACAGTATATGATTTTATTCTTTATATAGAGGTACTAAGTAATCTAACTAACAAAATTAAAGTAACAAAATTAAAGATACTGTACACCTTTTTATAATGAAATAAATATATAAATTAAAAAATAATAAGTTTAAGTAACTTAAACCCAAATTACGTGACAACTCTGGAATGTTGTTGCGGCACCCCGGTTGAAAACCACTGACCTAATGTTTTCAGTGTTAAATAAATTACTCTAAAAAAATTAATTTTCCTGTTTTTTTGCAATTAAGCAACATGTTAATTGCTTCATACAGTATGCCTGTTTAACATTCATCATTTCAGTTAATTCACGGCTAGTTTCTCTGCAAGTCTACATTATATTTCCAATGTATAAGTACTTATCTCTAAACAGTTATGCCACAGGTGTCGATTTAGCATTAGTGGTGGCAAATGATTCAAGAAAGGAAGCTTAAACAGCATCCCAAAAAAAATAAATTAATTTTAAAAAAAATGCTTCCCACATCACCATGTAAATCCACCTCTAATAATTTTTTAAATTCTTCCTTCAATTTATTCACACTACCCACAGTGATAAAACCCTGAGCTGTCCTAGCAGCCTATCTGCACTGCTCAGAGAACTTCAGGTTCTCTGAACAGGGCTGACAGGTAGCCTTTTTTTGTTCTTCAATACATAGTGTGATACCACCAAGTTGGTGTGCTATTCATTTTCCTATTCATTTCCTATGTGCTATTTATTAGTGGAGTCCCTCAGGGCTCAGTGTTGGGTCCATTATTGTTTTCTGTATTCATAAATGATATTGATGAGGGTATATCAAGCTTAATGTCGAAGTTTGCAGACGATACAAAGGTAGGCAGGGTTGTCAAGGACACTACTGACACTATGCTGCTGCAACAGGATCTGGAAAGGTTGTGCAGATGGGCTGAAAGGTTGTGCAGACATTGTGTAGGAATGGAGTACCTGTGCAGATGGGCTGAGAGGTGGCTTAACATTGACAAATGTAAAGTACTACACATGGGAAACAGCAACCCCAGAGCAACATATCAACTCTGTGGTACTACACTGACAGTAGTAGAGAATGAAAGGAACCTGGGGGGTGGTTGTGCAGGCAGATATGAAGTTCTCTGAGGAGTGATTGTGCAGGCAGATATGAAGTTCTCTGAGGAGTGCAGACGGGCAGCAAGAGTAGCTCATGGTGTATTGTCAATGATATATAGGAATTTTTCTAGCAGGGATAAGGAGGTGATTATTTCCTTGTATAAGGCAATGGTCAGGCCACACCTAGAGTACTGTATACAGGTCTGGAGGCCTCATTTCAAGAAGGATGTAGAGCTGCTGGAACGAGTACAGAGAAGGGCAACAAGATTAGTGAATGGAACAAAGGGGTGCTCTTACGAAGAAAGGCTTAAGTTTTGCAAATTACAGTGTCTGGAGACTAGGCACCAGCGAGGTGATCTGATAGAGGTGCATTGAACGGTTTGAGCATGCTCAATGCTGATGGGATTCTTCCTCTTACTCAGAATAATCACCTGAGAGGGCATAAATTCAAATTGAGGAAAGACAGATGTAGGATAGACGTGTGGAAATTTGCCTTTAGCCAGCGGGTGGTTGGTTGGTGGAACAGACTTCCATCCCTTTTCGTAGAAGTTGATAGCCTAAATAAGTTTAAGACTCAGTTGGACAGGTATTTTGAACGAACAGAGGGGTGAAGTGGAAGTGGTTTTTTTTTTTTTTTTTTTGGCTGATGCTGCATAAGCTTGCTTTCTTGCATCAAATGCCTCTACTAATGCTAATGCTAATGTTATTCCAGGATTACTGCTACCCATATGCAGTACCTTACATTTATAAATGTCACATTTCAATTGCCATTTCTTGGCCTATCTGCCTAATTTTTCTAGATCTGGTTTTAGTAACATACCCTGACTACTGTCATTAACCACCCTATCAACCAATCTCTATATCATCTGCACACTTAGACATTAAGCCTCATATTCTTTTTCTTTCACCACTATCATTAATAAATATTGAAAATAACAGTAGGCTCAGCTTTGAAAACTGGGGACTAGACTAACAATATAAGTCCAAGCCATGTCCATTGATAATCACTCCCTGTCTTCTCTTGCTCAACCATCCCTTTTTATCCATAGCAGTTAACTTGCTTTTACAAAACTCCAATTTGTACTGCAGTCTTTTGCGAGTATCAACATTTTTTTCTGAAAGCTAATATATGATGTTAAAATTATTTTTTGCATCCAGTTCATTACTGCATCATTAATATTCAATCAGATTGGTCTGACAAGATCATCCCTTAAATTCATGCTGTGACTGCTATGTCCAGATAGTCCTGCATTACTTTTTTAACCAGCAACTTCATTATTTTCCCAGGACTAGAAGTCAATCTTACAGATCTGTAATTACTTACTTCACCTTTTCATCCTCCTTTGTGAACTGGGATGACATTCACACATCTCCAATCTGTAGGGTTCTCCCCTGAATCCAAGAATGCTCTCCTAACTAGGCTCACATCTAAAAGTTTACTTACCTCTTTTGCTGCCTCTCTTAATGTAAATGAATAGATCTCCTCTGCTCCAGGTACCTCATTTACTTTTAGCTTCAAAAATTTCTCAATCCCACATCCCTAAAAAGTTCCTCAACTGCAAATGCAGATGCAAAATACCTATTCAGTTTGTCAGCAACCTTAGTAGGATCACCAACAGTTATACCTTTCATGTCTGGTGGGCTTATGTGATTCATCTCCTTCCTTCTAACATTAACATAAGTAAAGAAGTCTTTGCTACTTTTCTTTGCATTCTTCTTCAGAGACTTCTCACAGTCTACCTTAGCTTACTTAATGCCCTTCATGATTTAAATGCAAACTAGTTTATGCCTACTTTAGGCTTCTTCTCCTACAATTTATATGCATCCCATGTATTTTTCTTCTCTGCCACTCAGTCTCATCATTTCATCTGAATTAGCTCTAAATTTGACAATATTTCTCAGTGGATACAAAAAACCTAGCAGCCTCTACAATTATTTCTTTGAATGCTCCCTTCAGGATTTACAGTTGTAACATCGATTAGCCCCACTGAAAATTTAAAAACTGTTTGAGACCATTTTAGTAACTTTCACAAAAAGAAAATCCCTTCGCTTCACCCTTGGCAGTATTTACATCTTTAATTAAATCTCACATCAATATACCTACTCTCTTTTTTGTTTTCCCAATGCTCATGTTATATCAAACTGACTCAACACTGCATTAGCCATCTACATCATATGAATGTACTGCTTAGATACTTTGTACTTTGTAACCTAAAGCATACTCCCCACATTTTTTCTGTCCTTTATATCCACCATATTCAAATTCTGCATCCCTTATGTCTGAGTAGAATCATGTCTCCAATGTATCAGGGTCTCAACACATTTAAGTAGCATTACAACTGACCTACATTTACGAGAACTGTTAACCATACAGAGAATGCAACTATAATGGTCAGCAATTACTGGAAAAAATACTTTGCTGACCGTATAACAAATACAGAGAAATCTCTATGTGAAATTAAACCATCAACTTGGAATATGTGGTATGGCAATAGAGTTCCTGAATCAGTGCAATAAAAAGTGCACAAAGTGAGGAACTCAAAAATGGCTTTTTATTCAGTCATCACTTGATTGAATGCACTTATTACACTACTCTAAAAGTTTCTGAAAGAAACAGCTTGTTATTTGTTATTTGGTTTTTAGGAGCATTAGCAACTAAGGCCATATTGCTCCGGGATATGCGGTGGTCATTCCCTGACCTTTCCGCATTCTCCGTATTTAGTGGTGACGGGCTCGAACCCCGGTCTAATCAAGAAGTGTGTGCTACGCACTGCTGCTACTCCTTCCCACCTGGCTACGGAGGCGCCGAAAGAAACAGCAACAATGTCCAAAAAGATGATGTTCAGTTCAGTGGTTAAATGTTTCTTTATATCTTCCACATCCTGAACCCTCTTTCCTTTGAGGGCAGTTTTCAACTTGGAAAAGAGGAAGAAGTCCATCATATTCAAGTTGATGAACCAATTTTTCAGCTTGTAGTTACAGTAAAGGGCTACTAATAGGAATTTCTTTTTAATGTAAACCAATCCAGATCACTTTTTGCAATGATGTTCTTTTCAAAAAAGCACTAGTAATGCTGTCCTGATTTTTCAAATGATTGACACAATTGATGAGTTCAGTCTTAATTTTTTTCAAATAGATGCACTGCCTGTTTCATTCTCTAACTCATGCATAATTTTCACTTTCTTCCCTGCCATTTCAAGGAAAAAAATAACTGAATTTAACACAGCCCATACTGCAGAAGCAAAATTTCTTTAAAACATTCCGTGTTTCTCCCACATTTTAAAAGACACGTTCACACAAAAGATTTGAAACTGCACTGAATTCTTCATTTTGACTGAACTTGAAAGTTGACTGTTTCATACTGATGCATACATTTGATCAGGAAGGAGTCTGGTTAATTTTACAGATAATTTCCCTCCCTCGGTCTTCAGAGAATTCATAACAATAGGGAAGAGATACAAAAGATGATTAAGAGATTGGGGAAAGAAAACAAAAAGCTCAATACATTCATGCACAAGCAGTGGGACATGCTCTATTCAAACAAGGCAGTGTGTAGTGGAATTATCCTGCCTCCCCCCCACTGGGAACCAATGGAGCCCCCTTACGGCTTCAGCATTCCCATCACATGGGGTCTTCTGGGATTTCCACTATGCCACCGGAACATACTACACTAAAAGATTCCAAAAATCATTAAAGGGGTTATAAATAGTTATCAATTAGCAGGGATTTGTAGAGTTAAAGGAAATATTTGAAGATCATGTAAAGATCAGTGGAGTAGTTAATGATCACTGTCAAGCAGAACTTCTGCAGAGTGACCTAGATAGACTTTGAGGATGATCAGAAAAGTGACAGCAAAAAGCAAGGGACACCTGGGGAACAGCAACCCCAAAATAACTTATGCACTTGGTGGAGTTGAACTAAAGCCAGCAGTGGAAGAAGGAGACTTGGGAGTTACAATACTGTCAGACACGAAGTTCTCTGAGCATTGTAGACAGGTTGCAAGGAAAACCCATGGTGCACTAGAGATTTATCAAACATTTTTTAGTAGACATAAGGACATCATAATCACATTTACTAAGGCTAATATTAGATGTGATTATTATATTCCAAGTGTGGTCTAACAATATTAGCATTAGTAGAGGCATTTGATGCAAGAAAGCAAGCTTATGCAGCATCAGCCAAAAAAATTTTAAAAAATAAAAAATAAATAAAAAATAACCACTTCCACTTCACCCCTCTGTTCGTTCGAAATACCTGTCCAGCTGAGCCTTAAACTTATTTAGGCTATCAACTTCCACGACAAGGGATGGAAGTCTGTTCCACCAACCAACCACCCGCAAAAATATATAAATATAAAAATATATAAATATTGTTAGACCACACTTCGAGTACTGTGTTCCAGTATGGAGAGCACACCTAAAAAAACAGAGCTTCTTGAAAGGGTCCAAAGATGGGAAACTCACCTGCTGAGATCGGCAAAAGGGAGTCCATGAGGAAATATTTCGAATATGTTGGTTGCACAGCTTGAAAACTAGACACCTTAGAGAAGACTTAATTCAGGTGTTTAAGGCTTTGAGAGGCAAAAGTAAAACGACAAGGAAGAAATTTTCATGTTTATAAATGATTCTATAACTAGAGCCATAAATTCACATTATGGGGGGAGAGGGGAATGTTTAGAATGGACTGCAGAAAGTTTTATTTTAGCCAGCAAGTTATAAATTACTGGAAAAAGTTACCCACATAGGTGACTGAGGCTGACAGTTTGGGGAAATTCAAAGGTCAGCTGGATAGTGGATAGTTAATAGTTACCTACAGGAGGAGGGAAATGCATTGGTTGTCTATTTCCTTTATTTATTTATTTATTTTTATTTAATTTTATTATTACAATTATTTTACTCTCTTTTTCTTTTTTTTTCTCCCCGCAGGTGCAGCATAAGCCTTAGGCTTCTTTGCACCATATGCCATTACTCAACCCGTCCCCATCTCTTCGTTCATCATGCAGTGTGGTTGATGACTTTTGAGGTTATGATGAACATCGTGGTGGGATCCAATATTCCTTTAATTTTGAGGGTACAGCTCTAAAACGGTGTTCACAGGCCAGCCGCTAGTTAGTACACTGGACCGAACCTATTGGTAACTCTATAGGAGGCTTCCGGATCAGCTAGTGTATGATCTTGCTACCTCTACTCTGCCAGATAATGACTGCAGGGAGTCCGAGTAGTGTGTATGCGGGGAGCATTGTCGATGCCACGTTGTGTCAAGGATCTGGGTATATTCTAACCATGTGTACACCATATCCAAAAATTTCATTACTTCACCCACATTTTCACCCACCCACATTTTCTTACTATTGAATACACCATGAATTGTCAAACTAATAGAGCAAGCTTATCTGCGAAAAGATCTAAACCTCCCAAAAACTTCCTAATTCATTTCACAAATATACATGGTCTCAATTCTAATCTCAACTATGTCCATTTCCACTTGCCATCTGCCAAACCCCATGTACTTTTTCTGACAGAATCTCAGTTATCAGTTGATTTAACTACTGCTCATCTCAGATGCTCAAATTATTTGCTGTATGATTCCTTTCTCCTCAAAGGTGGTACTTGTGCATATTTCCGTTGTGATATTCCCTGTCAGAGACTTGGCAATTTGGAATCTCCTCTCTTTGATCTTCTCTTTTTCTTAAAATCTCTCTACCTCATTGTGTCCCATTCAACTGTTGTCTCAACGGTTCTCCCAACTCCACTAATCACTTGGAGCTCTTTGACTTCCTCTCCTTGCAACTTGACTTTCTCCAGTCAAACTTTCCTAACAGTGAGGTAATTTTCCTTGGTAATCTTAATGTTCACAACTCCAGCTGGCTTCCATTTTCTAGTCACACCAACCCAGCCGGTCGAGATGCTGAGACATTTTTGCAATTACTAATGACCTTGCACAGATCGTTCATTTTCCTACAAGAATATCGGACAATCCTAACCATACAGCCATCACGCTTGATCTTTTTCTCACAAACAACCCTTCTAAGTACTCCGTCAAAGTGAGAGGTCCTTTAGGCACTTCAGATCACAACTTGGTGATTGTCTCTTCTCCAATGGAGCCTTTATCTCATGGCTATTCCCAACCTCATGTTTTTTGGCATTACAAGAATGCAAAATGGGATAACCTGCGAGATTTCTTTTCTTCTTTTCCTTGGTCGGATTACTGTTTCAAAACTTCTGATGTCAACGTTTGCTCAGATCATGTCAGTGAAATTATTCTTGCAGGAATGGAATTATTTGTCCCACACTGCACTTTAAAATCTCGTCCTTTATCTAAACCTTGGTTTTCCAATAAATGTATTAAGGCTGTTCAAGAGAAGAACGTTGCATATCGTAATTGGCTTGTTTCTAATTCTTCAGTTTCATTTTCTGCCTACACCAAAGCTCGCAACAATTGTAAAGCAGTTATTAATCAGTCCAAACTAGAGTTTGAACAGGCTAAGAGTAGAAAACTTCCTTCTTGCCCTAATGGTAACCGAGCATTCTGGTCTCTTGCCAAAGCTATTTGCCGCAAGTTTTGCCCATCTCTGCTCCCACCTCTATCCAAACCATGTGGTTTGGATAGAGGTGGGAGCAGTTGTCAGTTCAGCCAAGGATAAAGCTGATCTGCTAGTATCCCATTTTTCTTCAAACTAATGAATTAATGATCTTGGTAAAACACCTCCCACCATTCCCAACACACTTAATTCAATGCCTCCTGTGGTCTTCCATCAAAAGGATGTCAGAAGGATTTTGACGAATCTTGATGCTAAGAAAGCTCCAGGTCCTGATGGTATTTCTCCATTTGTTCTCAAAACCTGTGTTCCTGAACTTACTCCTATTCTTTGCTGCCTTTATTTCACTTTCTTATTCCAAAGGTGTTTTTCCTTCTGCTTGGAAATTTGCTCATATCCAGCCAGTTCCTAAAAAGAGTGACAATTCCCTCCCATCCAATTATCGTCCCATTGCAATTACTTCTACTCTTTCTAAAGTAATGGAGAAATCAATTAACCGCCAACTCTTAAACTACCTAGAAACCTTCCGTCTGATCAACGATCGCCAGTATGGATTCCGTCAATATCGATCCACTGGTGATGTTGCTGGCTTATGTTACCCATTTATGGACTAATTCAATGGAAAGGTTCGGTGAAACACAAATAGTTGCTCTTCACATCTCAAAGGCTTTTGATTGTGTTTGACATAAAGGTCTTCTAAACAAGCTTCCATCTTATGGTTTGCCAACTGTTTTTTGTAATTGGTTATCCAGTTTTCTCTCTGATCGCTCACTGAGGATGATGGTACTCTATCTTCGAACTTCTCCACTAAGGACGGTGTCCACCAAGGTTCAGTTCTTTCGCCCACTCTTTTCCTCTTGTATATTAATGACCTTCTTCCATTGACTGGAAATCCCATCAATAGTTTTGCCGATGATAGCACATTGCATTCCACTTTCCATTTTGAGAAATTTTGCCTGCTCAATCAGCATCAGCTTCTCGAAAATCAATTCCTTAAATGCCGATCTTCGGGTAATTCTCCAGTGAGGCAAAGACAACTTGGTTGATTTCAACACTTCTAAAACTCAGTCTTGTCTTATATCTCACAAAAAGGATTCTTCTGCTCCTATGCTTATCTTTGGTGACACTCCGATTTCTAGGCAAAATGACATATCTCTTTTGGGGATTACCTTGACTTCTAATCTCCCTTGGCACAAGCACATTACAAGTATTGCTTCCTCTGCATTTAAAAATGGTCCTTGAGGTTGTCACAGACATTCTCTCAGATATGCCAGAAAAGCTGTACTTGCTACCTGGGAGTCTAAAACGCTGATGGAACTGATATTCGGGTGACACTCAAGTCAAGTGGACCCAATTTCGGCGAAGTCCGGACGGTCTGTGACAGCTAAGTCCTCTGCTTGCACCTTCACGATGGTGGGACTGTTAGTAATCCTGGGTATAACCTCCATGCACAAGCACATGGTGGGTGACCACCCAGGTGTGAACCAACGTAAGCAGGGGTCGAGGTGTGGCGCAGACACCACACGGAGGAATGCCGCCCCTCTATGTTACCAGGCAGTACTAGGTGGTAGATGACTCTCATGAACCGGTGAAATACCACCACTTTGCTTATTGGAGGCTTGAAGTGGTGGAACCCATGTTTAGTCTCTAGAGCTAAGTTCCGGTCAACCCTTCCCTATCTCTTCCATCATGCAGTATGATTGATGACTTTTGAGGTTATGATGAACGTCGTGGCGAGATCCAATATTCCTTACATTTCGAGGGTACAGCTCTAAAACAGTTTTCGCAGGCCGGCCGCTAGTTAGTACACCGGACCGAACCTATTGGTAACTCTCTAGGAGGCTTCCGGATCAGCTAGTGTATAATCTTGCTACCTCTACTCTGCCAGATAGTGACTGGAGGGAGTCCGAGTAGTGTGTATGCGGGGAGCATTGTCGAGGCCACGTTATGTCAAGGATCTGGGTATATTCTTACCACATGTACACCATATCCAAATATTTCATTACTTCATACAGCATGTCCCACCCACTTTTTCTTACTATTGAATACACCATGAATTGTCAAACTAATAGAACAAGCTTATCTGCGAAAAGATCTAAACCCCCCCAGGGACTTCCTAATTCATTCCACAAATATACGTGGTCTCAATTCTAATCTCAAAGATGTCCATTTCCACTTGCAGTCTGACAAACCACATGTACTTTTTCTGACAGAATCTCAGTTATCGGTTGATTCAACTACTGCTCATCTCAGATGCCCAAATTATTCACTGTATGATTCCTTTCGCCTCAAAGGTGGTACTTGTGCATATGTCCATTCTGATATTCCCTGTCAGAGACTTGGCAATTTGGAATCTCCTCTCTTTGTTCTTCTCTGGCTTAAAATCTCTCTACCTCATTGTGTCAAATTCATCTATTGTCTCTACCGTTCTCCCAACTCCACTAATCATTTGGAGCTCTTTGACTTCCTCTCGTTGCAACTTGACTTTCTTCAGTCCAACTTTCCTAACAATGAGGTAATTTTCCTTGGTGATTTTAATGTTCACAACTCCAGCTGGCTTCCGTTTTCTAGTCACACCGACCCAGCAGATCGAGATGCTGAGGCTTTTGCAATTACTAATGACCTAGCACAGATTGTTCATTTACCTACAAGAATACCGGACAATCCGAATCATACAGCCAATACGCTTGATCTTTTTCTCAAAAACAACCCTTCTAAGTACACGGTCGAAGTGAGAGGTCCTTTAGGCACTTCAGATCACAACTTGGTGATTGTCTCTTCTCCAATGGAACCTTTATCTCATGGCTATTCCCAACCTCGTGTTGTTTGGCATTACAAGAATGCAAAATGGGATGACCTGCGAGACTCCTTTTCTTCTTTTCCTTGGTCGGATTACTGTTTCAAAACTCCTGATGTCAACGTTTGCTCAGATCGTGTCAGTGAAATTATTCTTGCAGGAATGGAATCCTTTATCCCACACTCCACTTTAAAATCTCGTCCTTTATCTAAACCTTGGTTTTCCAATAAATGTGCTAAGGCTGTTCAAGAGAAGCATGTTGCATATCGTAATTGGCTTGTTTCTAATTCTTCAGTTTCTGCCTACACCAAAGCTCGCAACAATTGTAAAGCAGTTATTAATCAGTCCAAACTAGAGTTTGAACAGGCTAAGAGTAGAAAACTTGCTTCTTGCCCTAATGGTAGCCGAGCATTCTGGTCTCTTGCCAAAGCTATTGGCCGCAACTTTTGCCCATCTCTGCTTCCACCTCTGTCCAAACCAGATGGTTCTGTTGTCACTTCAGCCAAGGATAAAGCTGACCTGCTAGCATCCCATTTTTCTTCCAGCTCATGTATTAATGAACTTGGTAAAACACCTCCCACCATTCCTAACACGGTCCATTCAATGCCTCCTGTGGTCTTCCGTCAAAAGGATATATTAATTATTAATCTTAATGCTAAGAAAGCTCCAGGTCCTGATGGTATTTCTCCACTTGTTCTCAAAATCTGTGCTCCTGAACTTACTCCTATTCTTTGCCGCCTTTTTTCACTTTCTTATTCCAAAGGTGTTTTTCCTTCTGCTTGGAAATTTGCTCACATCCAGCCAGTTCCTAAAAAGGGTGACAAATCCCTCCCATCCAATTATCGTCCCATTGCAATTACTTCTACTCTTTCTAAAGTAATGGAGAAATCAATTAACCGCCAACTCTTAAACTACCTAGAAACCTTCCGTCTGATCAACGATTGCCAGTATGGATTCCGTCAGTGTCGATCCACTGGTGATATCCTGGCTTATGTTACCCATTTATGGACTACTTCAATGGAAAGGTTCGGTGAAACACAAGTACAGTCTGTCCTCGTATAGCACAATAGTTGTGTTCCTAGAAACCCTCGTGCAATATAAACAACAGGCTCTATGGGAAAAGTGGGGTTAGGTGCCGACCACCCAAGATTGAACACACATTTGGAACCAAAACATTACCAAACACAATAAATAATCGGGTAATTTTAATCGTTATAAAATACTTACGTATTTTATAACGATTAAAATACGTAATAAAAAATATAATATATATATATTTATTATATTATAATAAAGTATTTTTAGTATTTTTTAATACTAAAATTATATTAAATAAAATAGTCGTAATAAAATACTTATGTATTTTATAATACGTAAGTATAAATTATAATACGTAAGTCGTAATAAAATGCCTACGTATTTTATTACGACTATTACATAATAAAATATTGCTAATGCTTCTATCGTAAGCAAACTTGTTTTTTGTTTGATTTTCTATCCAAACAGATGACAGCCGTTCCATCTCTTCCAATTCTTGTGTCTTAATCTAATGGATTTTAATTACACTTTGAGTTGTTCCTGCTATGAAAGTTGTTTTTATTTTCTCTGCATTCTTTCTAATTCTCGGCGTTGCCTCATTTAGGTCTGTAGCACGTGCAATATCACATGGTCTTTCATTTCGCTCAAAACGTTTCAAAATTTCATATTTTTTTCTCTATCGACAGAGGCGGACTGGCCATAAGCCTTACCCGGGAAATCCCGGTGGGCCGGAGGCCGGTGTGATTTTGGCCATAAACCGTAGTATGAGGCCACTATAAATTTTCCCGGGGAAGAATCTTTGACCCAGTCCGCCTCTGTTTTTTTTTTTTTCTCTCTCTGAATCTGCATTCTTTATTCCCTAAAAACTCATTTTTAGGGAATAAAGCACAATTACAAAATGAGGAGGCACGCTTGATACACATAAACAAAGCTGCGCGCGTGTAGCAACTGAATAAACAACACCGTAAAGGCCGAGATACACTATTAAAAACCCACATTTTACTAAAGCACATTTCTGGGGTTACTACCATAAAACAATAAAAACAATTTCCAGTTTCGTTTCTGCTAGTGGAATCTGTTATAAACTAGTAGTAAACTCCATCTAATTGCATTTGCGATTATATCGATAGCTGGAATTGTGTTGGTTTTTACGTTATTATGGTGAAATGTATTTCCCCTTCACTGATATAAAACACAAATACATTTTCAGAATCTTCTTCATTCCTATCGTGTTGCGTTCGGTTGGGGTGATTCCGCGTTCGACTGCCATTTCTTGTAAACACAAAGGCGAATCGTGCATAAGCGAATTCGGTTCGTGTTATATAAGATAACGTTCCCCTATTTATAAATCGTGTATGATCGAATTCGTGTAATGTAAACACATGTTATACGAGGACTGACTGTAGTTGCTCTTGACATCTCAAAGGCTTTTGATCGTGTTTGGCATAAAGGTCTTCTAAACAAGCTTCCATCTTATGGTTTGCCAACTGTTTTTAGTAATTGGTTATCCAGTTTTCTCTCTGATCGCTCACTGAGGGTGCTGGTAGATGGCTCTCTGTCTTCTAACTTCTCCACTAATGCCGGTGTCCCCCAAGGTTCAGTTCTTTCCCCCACTCTTTTCCTCTTGTATATCATTGACCTTCTTCCACTGACTGGAAATAATATCCATAGTTTTGCCGATGATAGCAAATTGCATTCAACTTTCCGTTTTGAGAAATCTTGTCCTGCTCAATCAGATTCAATTTCTCGAAAATCTGCTACCAATTCCTTAAATGCCGATCTTCGGGTAATTCTCCAGTGGGGCAAAGACAACTTAGTTGATTTCAACCCTTCTAAAACTCAGTCTTGTCTTATATCTCGCAAAAAGGATTCTTCTGCGCCTATGCTTATCTTTAGTGACACTCCAATTTCTAGGCAAAAGGATATATCTCTTTTGGGGATTACCCTGACTTCTAATCTCTCTTGGCACAAGCACATTACAAATATTGCTTCATCTGCATCTAAAAAACTTGGTTTTCTCTTTCGCTCTCGGCGTTACTTTTCTTCCAAACAGCTGCTCATTCTGTATAAATCACAAATCCGCCCTGCCATGGAATATTGTTCCCACATCTGGGGTTGTGCCCCCAAAACTCTCTCTCAGGCTTCTTGATTCCATTCAGAAGAGGGCAGTTAGATTAATTAATGACTCATCTCTAACAAAGTCTCTCCACTCGCTTTCTCATAGATGCACTGTTTCTGCTGCATGCCTCTTCTACAGATACTTCCATGGGCACTGTTCTTCTGAATTGGCTTCTATAATTCCTGCTCTCTCTTTCAAAACAGTCCGAACACGTGCCGCCACCAGCCAACATCCATTTACTGTCCAACTTCAAACCCACAGAACCAACTTTTCATCTTCCTCATTTATTCATTCAACTGCCGTTTTCTGGAACAACCTTCCTTCATACGTATTTCCTGAAAAATTACAATCTACAGAAGTTCAAGTCCAATGTCAACAAATATCTTCTTTCGTCTTCTCAACCTCCAACCCAAGCACGGTACTAAGTACTATAGGTTCTAATACCTCTCGTGTTTGGGGTTCACATAAAAAAAAAAAAAAAAAAATTTAAAAAACTTGGTTTTCTCTTTCGTTCTCGGCATTACTTTTCTTCTAAACAGCTGCTCACTCTGTAAAAGTAAAGTGCAGCCATTATCAACCCACTGCAGGGTGGAAGCCTCCTCAACAATTCATGCTGAGGGAAATGGACCATAATCTGCCACGCTGGTCCAGTGCGGGTTGGCAGATCGACCGTATTCAGCAGTCAGGGGCTTGAACCCCGGTCTACTCAAAGAGCGTGTGCTACTGCACTCCCACTCCTGCCCATT
This sequence comes from Mastigoproctus giganteus, assembly GCF_048544385.1. NCBI lineage: Eukaryota > Metazoa > Arthropoda > Arachnida > Uropygi > Thelyphonidae > Mastigoproctus > Mastigoproctus giganteus. The sequence goes on along the minus strand of NC_143583.1, from coordinate 50,990,281 downwards.
CGGCTATGGAGGCATAAATCGCAAATCCACCCTACCGTGGAATATTGTTCCCACATCTGGAGTGGTGCTCCTAAAACCTCTCTCAGGCTTCTTGATTCCATTCAGAAGAGGGCAGTTAGGTTAATTAATGATTCATCTCGAACAGAGTCTCTCCACTCGCTGTCTCATAGACGTACTGTTTCTGCTGAATGCCTCTTCTACAGATACTTCCATGGGCACTGTTCTGCTAAACTGGCTTCTATAATTCCTGCTCACTCTTTCAAAACAGTCCGAACACGTGCAGCCACCAGCCAACATCCATTTACTGTCCAACTTTAAACTCATAGAACCAACTTTTCATCTTCCTCCTTTATTGATTCAACTGCTGTTTTCTGGATCAACCTTCCTTCATACGTATTTGCTGAAAATTACAGTCTACAGAACTTCAAGTCCAATGTCAACAAATATCTTCTTTCATCTTCTCAACCTCCAACACAAGCACAATACTAAGTACTATAGGTTCTAATACCTCTCGTGTTTGGGGTTTACATAAAAAAAAAAAAAAAAAAAAAAACTAATACTAATAATGTCATAAATGGGCAAAGCAATAATAAACCGCAGTCCCTCGTACAGCCTCATACAGTAATAGACCACTGCTCCTTGTAATGGCTAAAGATTTGCTTGTTATACCTGTGAAGCTTAACTGCCGTGATCACTTTCACCACGAAATGTTGCTTGTAAAATACATAATTTCCGGTGCCTCCATTGCCAGATGGGCAGGAGCAGCAGTGCATAGCACACGCTTCTTGATTAGACTTGGGTTCAAGCCCGTGACCACCAAATACAGAGGATGCGGAAAGATCAGGAAATGACCGCTGCATATCCCTGTAGCAATATGGCCTTAGTTGCTAATGCTCCTAATAACCAAACAACAAACAAACAAACATCATTTTCTAACAAACTCTTCTCTGTTTGCTTGCAATAGCTGAAATCTTGTTATAACCATGCTCATTATAAATGAGTTCGAATGTATGATTTATTTTTATACAAACTGGTAATTGTAAACAAAAATTTAATCACACAACCTGAACAGTCTTCAGAAAAGGACTATTTCAAAAAGAAAAATTAAATGCAAATGAAAATATTAAGGCATTGTTATTATTACATAAGGCACTTTGAGATCTTTCCTCTGGGATTTTATAAAGCCATAATGGCATATATGGCTTGATAAAATCCTTTTCTTATATCTCGATACAAAAGTCCTCACATAACTTAAGAAGTCATACTCAGCTATAAGTGCTCATATCAAAGGATACAACTGAATAGTATCTGGTTTATCTCATGATTCTGTCAGTGAGCAGAAGAGGTAAGGCAGCAGCCAACATTAAAAATTATAATATAAAAAGTGCTTTTTAAAATTATTCTGCAAGTTGGAATAATTTACAGCACAGTTCAAAAAAATGCACAGAAAAAAAGCTATTAAACAATGATGTTCTATTGATTTAGATGGAATCAAAGATAAAAGGTTCAAAATCTAGTTGGATTTTGAAACTTCAAGAATGAATTTCCCTTTTGAATGAATTTTTTTCTTGAATTTGTTTAAGATGTACAGTTGTGCCCCCGTATCCGCTGATTCAGTTACCTGCGGTAAACCACGGGAAAAAAAAACAAAAACAACGCGTACTACTCACGTGCCCAATACGATGTTTCCTTTTATTTTATATGATGTCAATTTTAAATCGAATAGCTTCCCTTTATTTTTTACAATGTTGCGTATGGTTTGGTCACCAACATTATAATGTTTCTTTAAAGATTTAACGGATCCACCATTTTCAAACTTTTTAATAATTTCACGTTTTCGTTTAATTTGAAAGCACAACTCTTGCATTTGCCTATCATTTTTGTGATTTCTAATAAAAAAAAAAAGTTACTATAAAAAAAAATTCCGACATCCCGACTTAAATAACGAAACTAAATTTTTCCTTTTGTGGTGCAACAGAACACAACAATCGACACGACTTCTTAAATCAAATTAAACATTTGGTCTCTTTTTTTTTGAGTGGTAGGTGTGAAGACAGTGTGAGTTGCAAGATAATAGGTACACTAATCTCCCAATGACGACTTATAATGCCAGTTCCTGTCGCTTATTTACGACTTGCAAAATATCTGTTTATACCTACTCTAGTTATTACTTGAATTTTATGATTTCTGGTTGATTTTTTTTTTTTTTTTTTTTTTAATTGGAGTCTCGAAGTGTCCCAATTAATCCCAGTTAATCCAATCCCAGTAAATAGAGAGTCTGCTGTACTTTATTATTACCGTATTTCATGTTGGTAATGTCTTACTGTGTGTTTCATTTATCAATTAAACTTTATTATACATATGTATGTACAATAAAATCACGTTATATATGGGGTCAGCAGGTGTTCGCTTATATCCGCGGTTTCAGTCATCCACGGTAGGTCTTGGAACATATCCCCTGTGGATACGGAGGTCTTACTGTAGTTGGAGAAGTTCTTTGTTGAATGTTTCAACACTTCTCCAACACTCTGCGACGCTCTTCCGGTGACAAAAAAATAATAATTTTGGAAATTTAAGAAGTGTTAAATGAGATACGTGTCAGTCCTTTGCAACCGTGATTTTCAACACTTGTAAATCATTTTGAGAGGTCCAGGTTCAAATCAAATTAAATACCAGAGGAAATCTTAAAGCCTCTTCAAATCAGGATGTAATTAGTTAATCTCAGGTGTTGGGAAATTTTCCTCTGCTAGTTTATTCCAGGTTTTTCAGCCTGTGAACTCATCTGTATAGACATACCATAAACTATCGACAAAAGAACACAGATAGAAGGAAGTGATAATGAGGGTGATTATAGTATATGGACAGAAGAAGAAATAGCAAGTGCAGTTCACTGAGAAAAATCTGTGGGTGAAGCAAGAAATGAAGAGGAAAAAGAAGAAGAATAAGAAGAAGAAAATAAATCGGTCAACTATTGAGTGGCGGGCACTCAGGATGAAGGATCCATGTTACAAATGGTCATCAGTGTGTAGTATCTCAAATAGAGAGCTTTATGATAACTGAAAAGTTTCTAGTACCACGGCTTGGTACTAGAAACTTGAGGAAGAAAAAAGCCTAAAATTGAGAAACTAATGAAAATGTTGTCTATTTGAGTCTTTCCAGTTGTTGTGAATGACAAGGGTGGGAGAAGCAACTCTGGCTTCTTCCTGGAGAATCGATTAAAGTCTTTGGGGAGAAGCAACTGGCAGGCGAGAGCTGTGCAAGACTCTGCGCAGACACTCCCTATCACTGCCACCTCAACACTGGCTCTCTGAGTATCTCCTTGCTGGGATAGCTCCAGCTTTGAAAATTGTTAAAAAATACTTCACTGCAAAATTTATAAATAACCTTTATAAAATTATTAACTAACTATTTAGCAACCTTTTTTTCACCAAAAGGAGAGTTACTTAGTACAAAGAGTGCACTATCGAAGTGCAATAAAAAATTGGTTTTTTAATTTCAACAAAAAAAGTAAATGATAGATTTCAATCGGAATAGCTTTCCCTTGATAAGCATCGAATAATGCGTAGCTAATGTGATTTTTAAATTTTTTGCTCCACTAGCGACAGAAATAAAGGGGGAGCACGAAAATTACTCGCATTTTCCTGTCTGGCGCTGCCATTTTTAATTTTAAAAATATTTTAAAATTATATTTTAAACCTACTCATTGAACAAATTTTTGTCAACAACGATCAATATGGCATTATATTGGCTCACATGATATACAAACCCATGCAAAATTAAGTCAATAGGCTGAGTGGTTCCAAAGATACAATGCTGTGACAAACGGACAGACAACCGAGTGACATTATAAGGGTCCTTCATTAGACTACGGACCCTAAAAAAAGTTAATTACACGGAGTCAGAAGCTATCTGAATGCTCTTATTCATTTTACTAATTCCGAGGAGGAATTCAAAATATAATTTGATGAGAGAAATGAAGAACATCATTGCATAACAGCAATATAATAGTATTTTTACTCAATAGAAAATTTACAATTTCTTCAAAAAAATAGAGAATAAAATTTTGGAGGGACCATTCATATCTGATTAAATTTGTCGTTATTAACATTTAACACATTAATTTAAATTTACTATCTAAAAACCTAAATTTTTTTTTTTGTATTCTTATTTGATTTTAACTCTTTATATTCAATTTTGAGTTGAATATAAACATTTATAAAATTTTCTTTTTCTTTTGCCACGTGTGCCTTAATAATACCATTTAAATATGTTTCTTTTCATGAACTATAACTTGAAAATATTTACATATAATTATGTTCTGTATAATTATGGACTGTTTGCTATTTCAAACTTCCCCTACACCAAATTACTAAGCTTTTACTATAAATCAAATAATATAAATTGTTGGTATATAACTACAAGTATAAAATTTTATAAATTTTTAAAATCATCATTATTAACCAATTTCTAGAGGATTTGAACTGGGGCCATGACATTCAACTTGAAATCCTGAAGAAAGCGGTGTTAACAATGAATTAGCTTCCTGATTTTCAGGAGTTTGCAAACTATCCATACAAGCTGATGAAGACATTAAATGAGTTGGTCCTGAGGGCAATATAATTGCTCGATGAGCCATCTCTCGTGTCCTCATCCTTGGTCTGCCTGGAAATCTAGAATGAAACAGAATTGCATAATTCTTGTTAAAATAAATAAATTTTTATCATAATGTAAGAAAAAAATTAATGTAAATATCATACATCCATAATAATATAAAAATTATATTACATGAAAAACAACTGTATTCATTAAAATTCTAAGTTATGAATTACTGTAAATCCTCCCTAATTCAATTACAGTTAATCTGCTGGATGCCGGATAATCCGGATCGAAATATGAAATATTCTGTTCACAGATGAGTACTTTGAAAGACACAGGATTTAGGAAGGTAGATGAGTCACTCTGATGGCATGCTGATTGACTGCACAGAGAGAGAGAGATATATATTGTTATTGTTTGGTTTTTAGGAGCATTAGCAAATAAGGCCATATTGCTCTGGAGATATGCGGTGGTCATTCCCTGACATTTCCGCATACTCCATATTTGGTGGTCACAGGCTTGAACCCCGGTCTAATCAAGAAGCGTGTGCTACATATTGCTACTCCTGCCCACCTGGCTACGGAGGGAGGGAGAGAGAGAGAGAGAGAGAGAGAGAGAGAACATATATTACATGGTCTTGCATGTTGTTCGGTATCATTGTTGACTGAGTAGGACAGATGTTATTGCTTATATCGCTTCATTTGCATACTTCTTCATACATATATATGTAGATTCAAGAAACACTTGTCAATGTGAACTGAAGATGACAAATGAAGAGCAAGATAAACACCGACAAGGACAAAGTTGAGTATACTGAGTTATGCAAAGCCATTAGAAAGAGACTCAGAGAGGACATAAGAAGATATAACACAAGAAAAGCAGAACAAGCATTAAGGGAAAACAAAGGACTTAAATCAGCAGCCACAAGCAGTAATACAGAAAGACAAATGATACTGATACTGAAACTGAAGAATAGCAATGGTGTACTTATAAATAGCAGAGAAGGCATAATTCAAATAGCAGAAGACTACTATAAAGAATTATATAAGGAATGAGGGAATGACAACAGCAGTGGGGAAGATGGATTGAAAATTAGTAACACATACAACATACCCGATATTCTCCCTGATGAGGCACCTCCGTAGCCAGGTGGGCAGGAGCCGCAGTGAGTAGCACATGCTTCTTGATTAGACCGGGGTTCGAGCCCATGAGCCACCAAATACGGAGGATGCAGAAAGGTCAGGGAATGACCACCGCATATCCCCAGAGCAATATGGCCTTAGTTGCTAATGCTCCTAAATAACAACAACCTCCCTGATGAGGTAGAACATGCATTGAAGAAAATGAAGAATCAGAAGGCCCGGGGGAAGATGAAGTTACTGTAGAGTTGTTAAAATTGGGAAGGAAGTGACATGACACAAAAACTGGCAAGACCCTTAACAAAATGCATTAGAAAAGGTGTGATGCCTAAGGAGTATAATAATGCAATCATAATTTTGCTGCATAAGAAAGAGATAAATCTGAACTCTGAAATTATAGACCAATCAGCTTGTTGTCCCACATCTAAAAGTTGTTCAGGGATTATTACTAACAGATTAGAAAGAATACTTGATGAGAATCAACCAAAAGAACAAGCTGGCTTTAGGACAGGATTCGTCTTCACCTTTGGATCACCTTCACATAATATTGCAGCTAATAGAAAAAGCAAATGAATGTAAAACACCATTATGCCTGGAATTTGTGGATTATAAAAAGGAATTTGACTCCATACAGCATAAGGCAATGTTTCAGGCACTGGAAAAACAAGGCATAGATAGCACATATATTATGATTTTGAAGAAAATATATGAGAATGCTACCTCCTTTATTAGACTAGATAATGATAGTAACAAATTTAAAATTGAGAAAGGAGTTTGACAATTAGACACAGTATCTCCGAAGTTATTTACTGCTGCCCTTGAGGAAGCTTTCAGAAGATTAGACTGGTTGCAGAAAGGAGTCAATGTGAATGGAGAGTATCTAAACCATTTATGATTTGCAGATGACATTGTGATCACAAGCCACAATCCCTAAGAATTAGATGGAAATATTAATCAGTTATGCAGAATTAGTAAGGATTTCGGACTAAAGATGAATATGGCTAAAACAAAAGTAATGAACAAGTATGCCACAGGAAGGATGTAATCATTGAAGGAGCAGTAACTGAAAAGGTGGATTCATATACTTCTTTGAGACAAGTCATTGGGACAGCTGTAATAATGATAAATGGTTGGAAGTCAAGAGAAAAATAAATTTTGGATGGATAGCATTCAGGAAATAGTCACATACTGAGGAGCAATATCCCAATTCGTCTGAAATGTAAAATAATAAACCAATGTATACTCCCCACCATGATTTTTAGAAGTGAAACTTAAGCACTCACCAAAAGAATGGAACAGAATGGAAGATGGAAAGAATGGAAGAGAAGATGAAAACTGATTCCTAATATAATTCGTTCCATTCTTCAAAGAATGGACAAATTATATGGAGCAAAGAATGAGAACGAATTATATTAGGAATCAGACTGTTAGATAAGAAGAGAAACACATGGATTAGGCAGCAAACAAAAATAAAGGACATTCTTATCAAAACTAAAGAACTGAAATGAACTTGGGCAGGACATATAGCGCTCAAAGACAAGAAACACAGCTGGACTAAGAAAATAACAGAATGGTACCCAAGAGGAGCTAAAAGAAAACCTGGAAGACAACAACGGAGATGGACAGATGAAATTCATGAATTTGCAAGTAGCAAATGGTAGCAAATTGCCCAAAACAGAAAGAATTGAAACGTTGCTGGAGAAGCCTTCATCCCACAGTCGATTGAAAACTACTTATAATGATGACGATACATATACATAAGTTAACATATTTTACATAATTATAGGTTCTAAAGAATTGAAATAAAAAGAAAACACATTACTTTAACTATCATTAATAAGTTGAAAGCAATAGAACAACTTGAAAATGGTGTTCCTGGAAAAAAAAATTGCTGAATGATTTGGTAATGGCCAACAGACTGCATCAGATATTAAAAAAACAAAAAGAATCTATAAAGGCATTTGCTTTAAAATTCAATGTGGGGAGTGATAAAAGCAGCGCATCAAATAGATTGACATTAAAAAAGCCAAAAGAAGTGCTGCTGGAAGAAGCTGTGTTTAAGTGGTATTCACAGCAACAAGCAACTGGCATTGGCATGTGTGGTGTTGAGCAAAAGTCAGCAGCAGAAAAGTTTGCAAAGCATCTGAAGTTACACAATTTTACTTGCAGTTCAGCATGGTTGTGGCAATTTAGACAAAGGCACAAAATATCACTAATAGAAAAAGTTTGTGGTGATGTTGAAGGTGTTGTGCTATTTAGAAAAAAATTAAATGAAATAATAATACAATGAGATCTTTATTATTCTTAAATATATAATACTAATAAAATAGGACTGTTTTGGCATTGGCCACCAGAAAATACAAGTGTCTCATACTAAACAAGTTTCTCATACACAGTGGACAACACCAGGGTGGAAAAGGAGAAAGAAGTTTTCAGCACTACTTTGTGCCAATGCAGATGGAACTCATTGGCTAAAGTCTGTTGTGGTTGGCAAGTCTAAGAATCCAAGGGCATTAAAAGAATGTATGCGCATATTGCCTGTCTACTACAATTCACAAAATGCTTGGTTCACACAAGAAATTACAAAGAATTTGTTCCATAACCACTTCATACCTGAATTCAAGAGGTACCAGAAAGAAGTGTTGAAATTTTCAGATTACCAGATTAAAGCACTTCTAATCCTTGGCAATGCCCATGCACATCCAGATATTGAAAATATGTCCAGTAAGGATGGTAAAATAAAGTGCTTGGCTTTGCCACCAAATACAACTGCCTTAACACAGCCCAAGAACCAAGGCATCATTATAGCCTGGAAGAGGCTCTACAAGTACAAGTTCCTTGATCAGATGATGATAGTCTTGAAAGACAGAATGGATGAAGATAATGACACAAGAGGAAGGAGGACACTAAAAAATATCAAATTATACAATATCAAGTGTGCTATCATCAACTTGGCCAATGCATGGAGGGACACTAAAAAGGAAACTTTAGTGAATGGCTGGAAAAAACTCTTGCAAAGTACAGATTGCTTTGCAAGGATGATATTGCCTTTAAGGGATCAGAGGACTTTCAGACTGTGTTGAGGGCAGCTAGAGGGATTAAATAATGTAAGAAAATATACAAGAATGGCTTGAACTGGAAGAAGGAGATTGTGGATTTAAGCTTCTGACAGAGAAAGAAATTGCTGCAAATGTTATTAAGGATTCTGCTAAGGAAGAATCAGACAATGAACTAGATGAACAACAAGACTCTACAATTAAGAAGAAACTTTTTAGATCTGCAAAAGATGGCATTGATGCAGTAATCAATTATGTGGAGTCTTCAACAATTGAAAAACAGCAGAGGTATTATGAACATGTTATAATACCAGCAGCAAAGGTCTGTTTAGACAAAAGTTGATATTTTCTTCAAATTTGTTACATTCAAGAACAAGCACAACCTCTGAGTCTTCTATCTATGGATAAACGTATTGTCTTTTTATAGTTTTTAAATAAAGGCTCTACAGTGATATTTTTATTTATTTTCATCAGCACTACCTATATCATTAAATTTTCCATTTATTTGTATTCTAAATTTTTTTTATCTTTTATGGCTATCTTTTCTTCACTAATACAGATTATCACGGGTTTACTGTATATTCTTCTAAATAATCTTGTTTTTAAGCATATAACAGTATAATTTATTTTTGTTCACACAACACAGTGACAACAATAATACTTTTGATAAAAATGCCAACTATTATTTTGACCAGATTTATTCTATTAATTTTTTTTTTTTTTTTTATATGAGGGCGTTCAATAAATTATCTACCTACCTACAAAGGAAATGAGACAGAGGCAAAAATCTGTTTTTATTTTTCAATGTAACTCCTCTAAACTTCAATACACTTGTTCGATTTTGTTGGCAATGAGGAAATACCAGACAAATAAAATTCTCTGTCCTGTCCATCAGAGAACACAGAAACAGCAGGCTTCAGTTCATTATCATCAGCAAAGTGACGTCCACATACATTTTTCTTGAGGTGTCAAAACAGGAAATAGTCAGTGGGAAACCAGATCCAGTCTGTAGGTGGATGGGTAAGTTGTGTAAAGTCACAATCTCTCAAAGCAGCAGCAACAGCATGTGACCTGTGCACTGGTGCAGTGTCCTGAAGAAGTAGAATTCCTCTGGAAAGTTTTCCATGGCATTTTACTTTTATGACATCCCTTAGGTTATATAGTAGGGATGCATATGACCCCCTAGTGACTGTCTGCTTGTGTTCCAGTGAATGTACAAACTTCCTTCAGCATCCCAAAAAATGGTGGCCATAATCTCGCCAGCTGAAGGTGGTGTCTGAAATTTGGGGTGGAGGAGAACAGTTGTGCTTCCATTGCATTGATTCTTGCTTGGTCTCAGGATTCCAGTGATGAACCCATGTTTCGTATAACAATTCTGGAGATGAAAGTTTCAAGATTACTTCCATAAAGCTCTAAATTCTCTTCACAACGCCATACTCTCAATTGCTTCTGCACAGGGGTAAAAAATCAGGGACGCGCCTTGCACTGACTTACTCATCCCCAAATGTTCGTGGAAGATGGTTTTAACTGTTCCCTCAGATATGTCACATTCCCTAGAGATTTGGGACACTTTTAAACCTTTGTCATTCAGCACAACAGTTTCCACAGCTTGGCACATTTCTGGAGTGGTCGCTGTCACAGGCCTTCCTGGACGTGGATCATCTTCGACGGACTCTCTATGCCACTTGATTTGCTTTGACCAGAATTTCACCTGGTACTCTGAAGGTGCACTGTTGCCATATACAGCTACCACCCTTTCATGAATACCCTTTGGCTCATTTCCTTCTTTGGTGAGAAACTTGATAACTGAACAATGCTCCAATTTCAGCAAATCCATAATTTGATACAGATGTCTTCCTTCTTTCTGTTACAGCAGCAGCAGAACAACCTAAAATCATAGTGGAATCAAAATTAGTACGATTCAAGTTGAGATATATAGAAACATGGCAAATCATGAATCATTGAAATATAACTATGGGAAGTACCTTAAGTAGATAATTTATTGAACGTCCCTCGTATATGCATAGTGTTATGAAAGCTCTATTCACCTGCAGAACCTTCCTACCCATGTTTCCGAGAAAAAAATTTATGAAATTTATGAAAAAATATTTTCCTGTATTCAACTTGGTGAAAAAAATACTCCCACAAAATATTCCCAAACAACTAGGAGACAACAGATAGATCTGTGAAACTTGTGAACCAATGATTGAGGGAAAACTGTATTTATGAAAAGTTAAATTGAATATTAATATAGCTTTCAGGAGAATGGAAACAATTTGTCTTATTTCTTACTAAGTGTTCCTCACAATTGCATCTGTACGATGCATCCAGTGCTTGCAGATGTTTCAATTTAAGAGAACCAAACATTGAATTGCATTTTTATGTAATACAGTAAACCCCCACTATTCGCGGGGATTACATTCCTGAGAAATGCCGCGAATAACGAAAACGCAAATACTGAGTTACGGCTCCCATAGTAATAAAGGGGCGCCATTCCAAAGTATGAAATATATATGTACCTTCATAATATGAACTATGTACATAGACAGTACATGGTGAAATGCAAGCATATGGCATCGAAATGAAAATAAGAAACAATTTAATATTAAATGTAATATTTATTAGAAATTTCAAACAAATCTTTCAAACCAGCGCCTTTGCTAGTAAAAAACTTATCCCGCCAGTGGCTATCACCTGTTTCGCTAACGTGTTGATAAAGGAGTTTTGCCTTTTCACGAATGATGAGTTAACTTAACAGAATTTTATTTTGAGTTCGGTCTTCTATCCACAATTTAACATCACGAGTTACATAGCAAATTTTTGAAGCAATTAGCGCATTTTCACGGACACTACGGTGGATTATTTCTTCCGATTTCTTGATTGATCTTACCCTTGACTCATGTTTTGCAACTGACGAGACACTTTCACCATTAGAAATTTTGTCTAATAACTCAATTTTACTTGCATCACCTTCTTTGATCTTTTCACAATTCCCTTGTTATTCGTAGCCATATTTTTGTTTGATTGATTGATTTAGATTTTATTGGCGCATTAGCAGCTTTGACTATAATGCGCCTTTGTACAGGTTAGAAAGAACTTATCCACAATAAAGTCACTTTCTTCCATTAACACACTAGAAAAAGTCTGTTTTACATTGCCAAACAGTAGATTTAATCACTTTTGTAAGCATATCAATTGATAAATTTATTCAATTTATAAGCATATAAATTAAAAGCAAACAACGAAACCTTCCATGACAAGCGCATAACACACACTGAACAAGGATTAGCAAGAAACATCCACGCTCGCGATTTTGTCACCCCTCCCCCCCACCCACTGAGCGCTGTTTTGACTGGGAAAGATAATTTTAGCCACGCCCATGTTTTTTTATGGCGGAAAATGTTCACGGCACTTTAAAATTCACATTTTTTTAGGTTTCATTTTATATTAAATCAGCGACCGCGAATACAGATACCGCGAATAGCGGGGGTTTACTGTATACATGTTTGGTGTTGCAACAGAAAACCAATAATTTTTTATGCTAATTTAATATAGTCTTTTTATTTCACATATTTGTAAGTCTATACTGTAAAGATAAACTGCATCCCAAGTTTAGGGATAACAAAATCACAGTGGAAATAATATTTCAAATAAAATGGCAATGTTTAGTTAAGTAATAATTACTTAACTAAACAGGCTAATGATAATACATAACAGGTGAAGAAAAAAATATATATATATTACAAGAAAGTGTGGCTCTTTTCCAGGTCTTTATCCATATGTAAAAATTGTTAGTAATCGGAAGTTCAGTGAATTACATAAGACTGCAAATTCAATGATTTAATAAGAAAAACTATTAATCATATTAATAATTTTATCATTAATTTTATATTTTATTAATCAAAAATTACATTACGATCAATAAAAAAATTTCTATTTATACTGGGTTCTCCAACTTGGTCACATAAATTCCAAGTTGGAGAATGTGAAGGTACTATATCCAGATAATCAATGTAGTGGTAAATATGTTTGTGTAGTATAGCAGGGCTGCATTTGTTTGTGTTGAGTGATTGGCCTCAGCCTAACAAGTAGCAGAGTACCGCCCACTAGTTTCCATCCTTTCCCCATGGAGGCAGACCACAATGTCTTACAGATGTTCCAAATGCATCACAAAGTAATAAAACCTACCCTATTATCCATGGAATATCAGCAACAAAAAAAAAAAAAAAAAATCAGGTCCAAATGTCCCGAAGTATGAAGTCAAGGATTGCACAAGGTTAGTGATAACAATACTCAGTGACTACAAGATTCCAGCAGCACAGCACAGCACAATGAACCAAGCTATCATGTAAAGGAAGTAATGGTGTGTTGAAGTGGCACAAGGACCATCAGTCTACAACAGGAACGTGTCAGATAGCATAGGGAACACAGTACTCAGTAACAATAAGATAATAGAAGCACAATACAATGAACAGGTAAAAATTAAATAAATTATATCCTCCTTCATATAAATTCATGGTCTTTCCAAACATCTTCAAGTCATGCAACACTAGGAACCACACAGGATGCACAAGAGAAATTGACTTCTAATAAAATTCTAATAAAACAATAGAAGCACCCAAAGAAAAACAAGTTTATATAAACATCTGAGTCCAAATACATCTTTGCACCTTCTCATAATGAGCTCTTAGTTGTAACACTGAAAGCCAAAGAACACACACAAGTTCATAAAATGCCCACATTCCAGGAACCATCCACACGTCTCTAGTAGCCTGGTCTGCTGACGAGGCTACTAGAGACGGTCGTGTTCCAAGCCGCTAAGTGGATTTTTCTTATTTATTGATTTGAAATTATTGTTTTTCTAAAACTTTTGATTTAAATTTAGTAGTATAACATTATTTTGTGATTTTCTCATTAACTTGGTGTATTTATTCTTTACTCGGCCTTGTAATTGCATAAAAATATCGGTAAAGGTTTCCACGTGTTTCGACTCCGTTACCGTTCGTAATTTTCCCGCCATTGTGATACGATAGTTGTATGCCGTACTAGATAGCGTTAGTTGAACTTCGTTAGCAGTTAAATTGTACGTTTAAATAAATACATATAACGACTTAGATTACAAATGTAATATAATTAATTATATTTAACATAATTAATAACATAACATAATTAATTATAATTAATTAATAAATTAATATAATCATGACTCAAACCAGAGCAGCAAAGCAAAAGGCTCAAGCTAATGGAAGCGCTGTGGCTCAGAGCAGAACTGAGGGGGGCAGTTGTCCTCTGACTCACAGCCTTATAAAATGCACTGTTTGCTTGATGTTTGCAGAGCAATCGGGTACGGGACATGATACTGCCAAGGGGGATGTCTTTGTGTGTGCGCGATGCAAGGAGTGTATCGATATCAGGCAACAACTCGGCGTTATTGTGGGCCTATATGAGAGCTTGAAGGACAGGGTGGATGCCCTCGAAGAAACTAAATTGAGGGGCCCATCAAGCTCTCAGCTGCCCACATCAACGCCAGAGCTTGCACTTGGGCATCGCGTGACACAGAGGCAACCCCCAAGGCAGAATGCGCTGGTCCCGAAGGAACTAGTAGTTGTTGGTGACTCTATTGTCAGGGAAACGGGGAACATGCTTTGTAAAAAAGATAGGTGGAACAGGACCAGGGTATGTCTGCCAGGGGCAAAGGTTGATGACGTTGTAGAGCGAATATCATCTTTTAAGGGCACAAAAGGTGATATAGTTGTACACGTAGGCACTAATAATATTAAGAGTAGGAGACCGGCAGAATTACTTAACAAGTACAGGTCACTGTTGAACAAAAGCCAAGAATTAGGGTTGAATTTGAAAGTGTCTGCAATTCTGCCCAGACACGATAGGAGGGAGTATATGATGAGAGCCTTGTCGATCAATTCGGCCCTGGAAAGATTGTGCAAGGCTCAAGAGGTAGAATTTTTTTCAGCCTGGACTGTACTTGTTAACAGGAGAGATTGCTTCTACAGGGATGGGATACACTTAAATAGAAAGGGTGCAAGAATATTTGCTGATGCTGTCGAGGCAGTGTTAGGTGGGTCGGAAAACTGCTAGATTGGGGGGAGACAAAGACCAATAGATTGACAGTAGCCACTGGCAGAGGTGAAAGAGATTCTTGCACTGCTTCTATTAGAATGAGCAGAAACCTGAAAAACAAGATGCATGGTATTTCAGAGACTGCTGGGAGCCATTGCGGTACAAGTAAACACATGGGTTGTGTTAGGGTAGCTAAGAATAGAAACAGGTGCAGGTATACTTGCGTGTACACCAATGCTAGGAGTTTAGTAAATAAATTTGATGAATTTGAGGTATTGCTCAAAACATCAAAGGCAGATATTGTTGGGATATCAGAGACGTGGTGTCACACAGATATAAGGGATGCAGAACTGCAATTTGGGGAGTACAATGTCTACAGAAAGGATAGACAGGATAGGAAGGGGGGAGGGGTTATGCTATTAGTTAAGAAACACATAAAAACCAAGGAAGTGAAGCCAGTCGACATCGCTGGACAGTGCAGTGTTGAGTCAGTTTGGTGTGACATAAGCATTGGGAGATCAAAATTGAGAGTAGGAGTGTGCTATAGGCCTAATGACTCTGATGAGTATAATAAGGAACTGTACAGGGAAATAGAGTGGGCCAGTAAATCAGAGAGTCTTATAATGGGAGATTTTAATTTCCCAGATATTGACTGGAATTTGGGGGCTGGTTACTCACGCACTAGCAGAGCTTTTGTGGATTTATTGGATGATTGTTTTCTACATCAGCATGTTCGGGAGGCAACTAGAGGGAGTAATACTCTTGATTTGATTATCAGCAGTGATTCTTCATGCATTAAGAATCTGCAGATAAATGAACCACTAGGTGGCAGTGATCACAGTGTGCTGAAGTGGGATTTACTCAAAGAGGTAACTACCATTAGGGGTAAAGAGAAGGGTTATTGCTTCCGTAAAGGCGACTACGATGGACTGAGACAGTATTTAAATTCTATACAGTGGGACCAACTGATGATGTTACCAACAGCAAATTCAAAATGGGAAGCATTCAAAGAACTTATCTTGGAAGCTACTAGGCTTTACATACCAACTAAGAAATATTGTTCAAGGTTTAGGCCAAAATGGATGTCAGATGAACTAATGAGGCATATGGCAGAGAAGAAAAATGCATGGGATACTTACAAATTAACACATGACACAGAAGCCTATGATAGATACAAGTTGATATGCAACCAAGTTACAAAGGAGGTTAGGCAGGCGAAGGCAGATTACGAGAAATCCTTGGCAAGGGATGCAAAGAAAAACAGCAAAGAGTTCTTTACTTATGTAAACTCTAGAAGGAAGGGGTGAATCAGATTGGTCCACTTGATATTGATGGGTCAACTGTTGATGATCCTGCTCAGGTAGCTAACAAACTAAATGAATATTTTGCATCGACATTCACACATGAGGAGTTATTCAGCAAAGGGAATGCCAGAGGTGTATTCAACTCTATTAGTAAGCTACAGAATCTTGAAATAACTGGGAGTAAAGTGGAGGAGAAACTGTTGAAGATAAACACAAGAAAGGCACCCGGGGTGGATGGGATCTATCCAGTTATATTAAAGGAGGCAGCAAAGGAAGTAAGCAAACCCTTAGCCATAATTATGAGAGCTTCCTTGGACTCAGATGAGGTACCCATAGACTGGAAATGTGCAAATGTGACCCCAATTCACAAAGGAGGATCAAAGGCTGACACAAGTAATTATAGACCTGTGAGCTTAACTTCTGTTCCAGGAAAATTAATGGAGGCACTGGTTAAAGAAGCACTGCAGGATCATTTAGACATGACTTCAGTTATAGCTCAGACACAGCATGGTTTTGTTAAGGGGAAGTCTTGCCTGACCAACTTGATTGGATACTATGATGCAGTCACAAAAGAACTGGATGCAGGGAATAACTTTGATATTATATACTTGGATCTTAGAAAGGCTTTTGATACTGTTGCACATGGAAGACTGCTACACAAATTGGAGCAGTGTGACAATGGAGCCAAATTGCTGCTATGGATAAAGGGGTGGTTGAGGGGGAGAAGACAGAGAGTGGTAATCAATGGACACTGCTCATCGTGGACTAATGTTATTAGTGGAGTCCCTCAGGGCTCAGTGTTGGGTCCATTGTTGTTTTCTGTATTTATAAATGATATTGATGATGGTATATCAAGCTTAATGTCCAAGTTTGCAGATGATACAAAGGTTGGCAGGGTTGTCAAGGACACTACTGACACTATGCTGCTGCAACAGGATCTGGAAAGGTTGAGCAGATGGGCTGAGAGGTGGCAAATGAAGTTTAACATTGACAAATGTAAAGTACTACACATGGGAAACAGCAACCCCAGAGCAACGTATCAACTCTGTGGTACTACACTGACAGTGGTAGAGAATGAAAGGGACTTGGGGGTGATTGTGCAGGCAGATATGAAGTTCTCTGAGCAGTGCAGACGGGCTGCAAGAGTAGCTCATGGAGTATTGTCAATGATATACAGGAATTTTTCCAGCAGGGATAAGGAGGTGATTATTCCATTGTATAAGGCAATTGTCAGGCCACACCTAGAGTACTGTATACAGGTCTGGAGGCCTCATTTCAAGAAGGATGTAGAGCTGCTGGAACGAGTACAGAGAAGGGCAACAAGATTAGTGAATGGAACAAAGGGGTGCTCTTACGAAGAAAGGCTTAAGTTTTGCAAATTACAGTGTCTGGAGACTAGGCACCAGCGAGGTGATCTGATAGAGGTGTATAAAGCCTTGAAGCCTGGAATATAAAGCCTGGAATATCATCGGTTTGGCTGAAATAAGAAGAAGAAATGAATCATTTATAAGTTTATCAAGTGGAAATCTGCTGTACACCAATGGAAACAGTGAAAGGAGTGAAGGTGGAATTGGGTTTCTGGTCCATAAAGATTTTAAAAACAACATTTTGGAATTCAAAAGTACATCACCAAGAGTGTCAAGACTAATACTAAAGATTTCTAAGAGATACAAGCTAAAGATTATAATGATTTATGCAACAACATCGAGCCATGATGATGAAGAGGTTGAAGAAATGTACACTGAAATTGAGAGTCTTCTAGATGAGCAGAAAACCCACTACACTATTATTATGGGAGACTTCAATGCTACGGTTGGAAAAAGACAAAACAGCACAGAAAGGAGAACTATAGGAAATTTTGGAATTGGTGAAAGAAATGAAAGAGGTGAAAGACTTGTGGAATTTGCAGAATCTCAAGGACTGTCAGTAATGAACACTTTTTTCAAGAAAAGGGTGAACAGAAAGTGGACATGGAAGAGTCCAAATGGATTAACTACTAATGAAATCGACTTCATTCTCACTAATAGAAGATATATTGTGAATGATGTCACCGTCCTAAATAAGGTAAATGTTGGAAGTGATCACAGAATGGTAAGATGTACACTTGATATAGATGTAGGAAAGGAAAGGAAAAAACTGACTCGAGTAAATAATACAAAGGTCTTTGAGATAACAGAAGAGGAGAAAAAGCAGTATGTACTGGAACTTAAGAACAAGTATGAGCTTCTGCAGACTGCTGAGGACCAAGATATCAACGAGGAATATTACAACTTTTTGAAAGTGATAAAGCCCAAGAAACCTATAGGGAAAAAGAAATCCAAAGAAGAAAAAATTAGTCAAGAAACACTTGTCATGATGAACCGAAGACGACAAATGAAAAGCAAGAAAAATACTGACAGGGAGAAAATTGAGTATACTGAGTTATGCAAAGCCATTAGAAAGAGACTCAGAGAGGACATAAGAAGATTTAACACAAGAAAAGTAGAACAAGCATTAAGGGAAAACAAAGGATTTAAATCAGCAGCCATGAGCAGTAATACAGAAAGACAAATGATACTGAAACTGAAGAATAGCGATGGTGTACTTATAAACAGCAGAGAAGGCATAATTCAAATAGCAGAAGACTACTATAGAGAATTATACAAGGAGCAGGGGAATGATGCCAGCAATGGGGAAGATGGATTGCAAAGTAGCAACACATACGACATACCCAATATTCTTCCTGATGAGGTAGAACATGCATTGAAGAAAATGAAGAATCAGAAAGCCCCGGGGGAAGATGAAGTTACTGTAGAGTTGTTAAAATTGGAAGAAGAGACATAACACAAAAACTGGCAAGGCTCTTCACAAAGTGCATTAGAAAAGGTGTGACGCCTAAGCAGTGGAATAATGCAATCATAGTTTTGCTGCATAAGAAAGGAGATAAATCAGAAATTGGAAATTATAGACCAATTAGCTTGTTATCCCACATCTACAAGTTGTTCACAAGGGTCATTACTAACAGATTAGAAAGAATACTGGATGAGAATCAACCGAAAGAGCAAGCTGGCTTTAGGACAGGATTCTCAACTATGGATCACCTTCATGTAATATCACAGCTAATGGAGAAAGCAAATGAATATAAAACACCATTATGCCTGGCATTTGTGGATTATGAAAAGGCATTTGACTCCATACAGCATAAGGCAATGTTTCGGGCACTGGAAAGACAAGGCATTGATACCCCATATATTATGATTTTGAAGAAAATATACGAGAGTGCTACCTCCTTTATTAGACTAGACAAAGACAGTTGGAAATTTAAAATTGAGAAAGGAGTTCGACAAGGAGACACAATATCTCCTAAGCTGTTTACTGCTGCCCTTGAGGAAGCTTTCAGAAGATTAGACTGGTCGCAGAAAGGAGTCAATGTGAACGGAGAGTACCTAAACCATTTGCGATTTGCAGATGACATTGTGGTCATAAGCCATGATCCCAAAGAATTAGAGAAAAATCTTAATCAGTTATGCACAGCTAGTAAGGATTTTGGACTAAAGATGAATATGGCTAAAACAAAAGTAATGATGAACAAGTATGCCACAGAAAGAGACATAATGATTGAAGGAGCAGTAATTGAAAAGGTGGAGTCATATACTTATCTGGGACAAGTTATTAGCTGTAATAATGATAAATGGCTGGAAGTCAAGAGAAGAATAAATTTTGGATGGATAGTATTCAGGAAATGTAGTCACATACTGAAGAGCAATATCCCAGTTTGTCTGAAACGTAAAATAATGGACCAATGTATACTCCCCACCATGACTTATGGAAGTGAAACTTGGGCACTCACCAAAAGAATGGAAGAGAAGCTGAGAACCACACAGCGAAGAATGGAACGAATCATATTGGGAATAAGACTGTTAGATAAGAAGAGAAACACATGGATTAGGCAACAAACTCAAGTAAAGGACATTCTTATCAAATCTAAAGAACTAAAATGGTCTTGGGCAGGACACATAGCTCGAAGACATGATGACAGATGGACTAAGAAAATAACAGAATGGTATCCAAGAGGAGCTAGAAGAAAACCTGGAAGACAAAGGCGGAGATGGATAGATGAAATTCATGAGTTTGTGGGTAGTAAATGGATGTCCAGTGCTCAAAACAGAAGCAACTGGAAAGTTGCTGGAGAGGCCTTCATCCTGCAGTGGATTGAAAATGGCTGATGATGATGATGATGATGATGAAAGCCTTGAATGGTTTAAGCATGCTCAATGCTGATGGGATTCTTCCTCTAGCTCAGAAAAATCACCTGAGAGGGCATAAATTCAAATTGAGGAAAGACAGATGTAGGATAGACGTGCGGAAATTTGCCTTTAGCCAGCGGGTGGTTGGTTGGTGGAACAGACTGCCATCCCTTGTGGTGGAGGTTGATAGCCTAAATAAGTTTAAGGCTCAGCTGGACAGGTATTTTGAACGAACAGAGGGGTGAAGTGGAAGTGGGTTTTTTTTTTTTTTTTTTTTTTGGCTGATGCTGCATAAGCTTGCTTTCTTGCATCAAATGCCTCTACTAATGCTAATGCTAACACTCATTAAAGCTTTTGTTGCAGTCTATTCAGTTCGAGAGAAATAATTCCAACTAGTGTAGAGCATGCATGGAAGTAGATACCCACCCAGAATAAGAAAACTGTACCTCGTTCTGTCCACTTCCATAACAAAAAAGAAGTCTCTGTTCCCTAGAGATCTAGCAAATGAAAATCTGTGTTCCCTATGTATAAAACAACTGAAATTTCTAAGATCCAATTACAGCCAGCTATGTTTACTGAATTCTGAAAAATGTACATAGCAGTCACAAAGATAATTTGTCCTTGCTAAATCCATAAATAGATGGGTTTCCAAGTGGAGCGATCCATTAATAATTCCTCTTCTATATCCTAACTAACATCAAATATGATAATACATGGATTCGGCCACAATGGTCTTTTAATTGTAAGACCATGTTCCTTTAAAGCACAATTATCTTTAACTAGCTCAACAGCCTGGTTAGGATCACCAGTCAACAAATCAGCATTGACTGCTGTCTGTACTGTGATCAGCGTCTTAGATCTTCTCCTTTTCCTGGCTAGACTGGCATCCAACCTCTATACCAATGCTAACATAGCCATTAACGTTACACTTCTGAATATCTTGCAAAAGTTACTACCTTCCCCATTTTGAGATTAACCCATTGTCTTTCACAGTTTTTCCTCAATTCATGAATCAATCACACAGACTCCAGCATTCTCCAAACAACTGCAGTCCATCTGAGATTCCCACTGGTGAAGCATCTCCTCAAAGGTAAATTCCTCCAACTCTTCTGAGAAAACAATACTCAAGAATGTATTTCCCTTTTAAAAAGTCTTTAAGCCAACCATACATATGCGCACGCACGCACACATATTCCAAAGTAGTACCATAATTTAATAATAATATATAAATAAGTTTAGTACGTAAGTACATAATATATATATACAGGGTGATTCACTACCAGTGCGACAAACTTGCAGGAGGTGTAGGGGGCACAAAGACGAATCGGAATCACATAGCATTGCTGGGTCCGAAATGACTTTGTCATGCGGTAGAGGACGTTGAACGGGAGGTCGCGTGAACAGCGATCCCGCTGGAAGTCATCAGCATTTGCGAACCGGTTCCCGAGGCAGTAGCATGGACGAGTATTCAAACGTCGAACTGGCCGACATGCACCTCACGTATTGAGCTGCTGACTGTAATGGGCACGCCACTCTGCGCTTGTACCAGGAACGTTTCCCGCACAGGCGTGCTCCTCATCATACGATTTTCGCACGTGTGCACAGAGTGAATGACGAGGATGCCAGACAATGAGGAGAATGTCCTACGTCTTGCAGAAGGCAATCCGAGTACGAGTACTCGAGCAATAGGCCAACGATTGGGTATTTCCCAATCCACTGTATGGAGAATACTGTCAACAAACCAAATGAGTTCATACCATCTGCAACGCGTCCAATCATTGGAGCCTGCAGATTATCCACTCCAGAGGACTTTTGCTACTTGGTTTCTTCAACAGAAACGGTTCGCAAATGCTGACTTCCAGTGGGATCGCTGTTCACGCGACCTCCCGTTCAATGTCCTCTACCGCATTACAAAGGCATTTCGGACCCTGCAATGCTATATGATTCCGATTCGTCTTTGTGCCCCCTACACCTCCTGCAAGTTTGTCACACTGGTAGTGAATCACTTTTATATTTATATATATATATATATATATATATATATATAAAAATATAAAAAAATATATACACACACACACACACACACACACACACACACACACTGTGATACAAGAGGAATAATAAATATTTTGGGAGGTTATAGTATCAATTATTCTGAGAAAAAAAAGTTCATATAATCCAATTCTCAATGGATACAGAGATACAGCTGTTTGACACTGGTGCACACAGCTCCCTAAA
The DNA here is from genome assembly GCF_048544385.1 of Mastigoproctus giganteus. NCBI lineage: Eukaryota > Metazoa > Arthropoda > Arachnida > Uropygi > Thelyphonidae > Mastigoproctus > Mastigoproctus giganteus. The sequence continues at coordinate 50,967,644 of NC_143583.1, read as the reverse complement.
TCAGATGTGACCAAGAAGCAGTTATAACCTGACACTGTTTGGTGTTAGAAATGTTGTTAACAATGCTACACATCTTCACACATACTGAATATATTTAACCCCAGGGGCTCACATCTGGTGAGTATGAGCTTGGCACACCCAGGGTCCTGAGCTCGATATCATCATTCTTCTCTTTCTTGGTGATTTCCATCTACTTCTCTCTCTCTCAGGGTAACTCAGAAATTTTTTTTGGCTGGTCCAGCATAAGCCTCAGGCTTCCTTGCACCATATGGTTAATAATAATAACAATATGGTACTGTATTTGTCTACAGTTTTTGTGGTGGAAGTGCTACTGCTGCTTGTAGAGAATATCATTGATAGTTTCCTAACTGTAGAATACTGGATTCAAGAGTGTTTACACCAAACTGCATGAGACAGGTACAGTTTCCAGCGTTTGTATTTCTTCTGAACATGCAAATGAACAAAATGTGGATGAAATAGAACACATTCTTCAGTCGATATTGGTGTCCCACAGACAAGAGTGTGGCGAACATTACGCGAGCACAGCTCGTATCCATTTCACATACTGCAGGTACAACACCTTCAACCAGGAGATGATGCCCAACGATTGGAATTTTGTCAGTGGGTAAACGCTAACTGCCAATTAATTCCATTAATGCTGTTCAGCGATGAAGCTACTTTCACCCATGACGGAATCAACAACACCCATAACTCTGATATGGTCAGACGAAAATCCACGTGCCACTGTAGAAACAAATTTTCAACATAGCTTCTCTGTAAACATGTGGTGTGGTATGGTATCATCGACAATCAGTTGATTGGGCTGTTCTGTTACAAAATAATCTTACAGGGTCCATTTACCTAGAATTTCGGCAAAATGAACTTCCACTACTATTGGAGGATGTTCCCTTGGCTACAAGGATTGGTATGTACTTTCAGCTTGACGGAGCTCCTGCCTGCTAAAAAGGAGTTCTCGCAACAATTGTAAAGCAGTTATTAATCAGTCCAAACTAGAGTTTAAACAGGCTAAGAGTAGAAAACTTGCTTCTTGCCCTAATGGTAGCCGAGCATTCTGGTCTCTTGCCAAAGCTATTGGCCGCAACTTTTGCCCATCTTTGCTCCCATCTCTGTCAAACCAGATGGTTCTGTTGCCACTTCAGCCAAGGATAGAGCTGACGTGCTAGCATTCCATTTTTCTTCCAGCTCATGTATTAATGATCTTGGTAAAACACCTCCCACCATTCCCAACACACTTAATTCAATGCCTCCTGTGGTCTTCCGTCAAAAGGATATCAGAAGGATTTTGATGAATCTTGATGCTAAGAAAGCTCCAGGTCCTGATGGTATTTCTCAACTTGTTCTCAAAACCTGTGCTCCTGAACTTACTCCTATTCTTTGTCGCCTTTTTTCACTTTCTTATTCCAAAGGTGTTTTTCCTTCTGCTTGGAAATTTGCTCATATCCAGCCAGTTCCTAAAAAGGGTGACAAATCCCTCCCATCCAATTATCGTCCCATTGCAATTACTTCTACTCTTTCTAAAGTAATGGAGAAAGCAATTAACCGGCAACTCTTAAACTACCTAGAAACCTTCCATCTGATCAACGATCACCAGTATGGATTCCGTCAGTGTGGATCCACTGGAGATATTCTGGCTTATGTTACCCATTTATGGACTAATTCAATGGAAAGGTTCGGTGAAACACAAGTAGTTGCTCTTGACATCTCAAAGGCTTTTGATCGTGTTTGGCATAAAGGTCTTCTAAACAAGCTTCCATCTTATGGTTTGCCAACTGTTTTTAGTAATTGGTTATCCAGTTTCTCTCTGGTCGCTCACTGAGGGTGATGGTAGATGGCTCTCTGTCTTCTAACTTCTCCACTAATGCCGGTGTCCCCCAAGTTCAGTTCTTTCCCCCACTCTTTTCCTCTTGTATATTAATGACCTTCTTCCATTGACTGGAAATCCTATCCATAGTTTTGCCAATGATAGCACATTGCATTCAACTTTCCATTTTGAGAAATTGTCCTGCTCAATCAGCTTCAACTTCTCAAAAATCTGCTACCAATTCCTTAAATGCCGATCTACAGGTAATTCTCCAGTGGGGCAAAGACAACTTAGTTGATTTCAACCCTTCTAAAACTCAGTCTTGTCTTATATCTCGCAAAAAGGATTCTTCTGCTCCTATGCTTATCTTTAGTAACACTCCAATTTCTAGGCAAAATGATATATCTCTTTTGGGGATTACCCTGACTTCTATTCTCTCTTGGCACAAGCACATTACAAATATTGCTTCATCTGCATCTAAAAAACTTGGTTTTCTCTTTCGCTCTCGGCGTTACTTTTCTTCCAAACAGCTGCTCATTCTGTATAAATCACAAATCCGCCCTGCCATGGAATATTGTTCCCACATCTGGGGTTGTGCCCCCAAAACCTCTCTCAGGCTTCTTGATTCCATTCAGAAGAGGGCAGTTAGGTTAATTAATGATTCATCTCTAACAGAGTCTCTCCACTCGCTTTCTCATAGACGCACTGTTTCTGCTGCATTCCTCTTCTACAGATACTTCCATGGGCGCTGTTCTTCTGAATTGGCTTCTGTAATTCCTGCTCTCTCTTTCAAAACAGTCCGAACACGTGCCGCCACTAGCCAGCATCCATTTACTGTTCCAACTTCAAACCCACAGAACCAACTTTTCATCTTCCTCATTTATTCATTCAACTGCCGTTTTCTGGAACAATCTTCCTTCATACGTATTTCCTGAAAATTATGATCTGCAGAAGTTCAAGTCCAGTGTCAACAAATATCTTCTTTCGTCTTCTTAACCTCAAACCCAAGCACGGTACTAAGTACTATAGGTTCTAATACCTCTCGTGTTTGGGATTCACATAAAAAAAAAAAAAAAAATATTATATCCATCTGGTGATACAATATCTAAATCGAACTTTCTCTGAATAATGGGTCGGCCAGCCATGGTGGTTCCATTTGTTGGCCACCAAAGTCTCCAAGACCTCACTCCTTTAGATTTTTGTTTGTGAGGAAGGATGAAAAGAGCAGTATATAAAGAAAAAGTGAATACATGAGACGAATTGCTTGCTCGCATTTTGGATACTGTTGCCTTCATAAAGGTTATTGTTATTTGGTTTTTTTTAGGAGCATTAGCAACTAAGGCCATATTGCTCCGGGATATGTGGTGGTCATTCCCTGACCTTTCCGCATCCTCCGTATTTGGTGGTGACGGGCTTGAATCCCGGTCTAATCAAGAAGCGTGTGCTACGCACTGCTGCTCCTTCCCACCTGGCTATGGAGGCGCCGCCTTCATAAAGGAATGCCAAGACAATCTCAGAAGAATGACACACCATATTACCACAAGAGTTGCAAAGTGCACAGAGGTTGGCAGTGGGATTTTCAAACATTTATTGTGAACTGTAAAAAAATAGTCAATTATTTGTTTTGCATCATTCAAAAAGCCAATAAATACAAACAATAAGTAATTTATCTTTCTTTAATACCTCTCATAATGGCTTTGTGCACACGTTTCAAACAGGCTGTATCTCCGTATCCATTGGGAATTGGTCATGTTTATATGAACTTTTTTACTCAGAATAATCGATACTATAACCTCCCAAATCGCCCTGTACATACATATTAGCATTAGTTGAGGCATATGATGCAAGAAAGCATGCTTATAGAGCATCAGCCAAAAAAAAAAAACACTTCCCATTTCACCCATCCGGTCACTCCAACTGTTTGTTTAGTTCAGCCTTAAATTTATTTAAGCTATCTACTTCCACAACAACAGATAGAAGTCTTTTCCAGCAATCAACTACCCACTGGCTAAAGGCAAACTTCCGCACATCTATTCTACAACAGTGTTTATATACAGGATGATATATACAGTGTGTGTGTGTGTGTGTGTGTGTGTGTGTGTGTGTGTGTGTGTGTGTGTGAGAGAGAGAGGAGAGAGAGAGAGAGAGAGAGAGAGAGAGAGAGAGAGAGAGAGAGAGAGAGAGAGAGAGAGAGCATGAGCGCACTGGGTTTTCTCAAAAGAAAATTCAAAGTTTTATGTTTAAAACAACTCAACTTTATTCTTATTTACATAAATATATAATAATAACTTTATTTATCATCAATTTGCTATACATAGAATGAATAATTTGACCAGTTCCAGAGGGTCTGCTTTGCAGACCTCTGGAACTGGTCTACAGACCCCCTGGGATCCATAGATCCAGTTTGGGAAATGCTGCTATAGATAAAGAACATTAAGTGAGTGAACAGACATAAATACATAACATAAATATATACACTGAATTGCATAATTATATACAATGAATTGAATTCAGTAAGAGTTTACGTTGCTCAGGACTCTGGTTATAACAGTGGCTCTTGGCCACCCACCATGGAGTATTCTCTTCCTATCTTGCTAATCCTGACTAAACTCCTTAAGGTCGACATCTAGGCCCTGGACATGTGATAACATCTGCTGGGGAAGGAACCGATCCGGCAGGTGAAGGCGTGTTTGAAGAGGGCATAGCTGTGGAATTGCTCGCAGACATACAACTGGGATCCTCCATGCACAGTTGTAACAGGAGGGGGAGGGGATGAGACCAGTCAAGAGCTTGAGCATTATGACGAGTCTCCTTTTATCAATGAGCCATGTGAGCCTTGGGATGTTCAATGTGTTGGCCATGGCGGTGGTCCAAACCTGAGGAAGTAGGCTAAGCTTGTGGTAAGTCCACTTAAGGAGCCAATACTAGGAGGAGAACACTGGTTTGTTAGTAGAGGGGGATGCAGATGCCCACATCTTTGCAGCATAGAGAAGTGGGGGATAAACTATTATTGCAATTAATCTGACCATAGTGGATTTGTCTGTTATATGTTGCAGATGCTGGTTGCATATCCATTTCAGACTGGTGGTTTCTGCGATAAACATGTCTACATGTTGGCTGAAAAGAAGCTTTGGATCAAAACTTACCCCTAGGTCACTGTGTTTATGAACAAGCAGGATGGAGGCTCCAATAAGAGCTGGATGGATTTTTGTTGGGTGTTTCTTTAACGAGAAGACCATGGTTTCTGACTTTTCAGGATTGATGTATAGACCAAATTGTTTGAGGTAGGTGAATATTGATGACAGAGTGGAGGTCAGCTCTTATGAGATTTGGTGAAGGTCTTGATTTGCCTTAATTAGTGTGAGTACCTTTTAGGTCATCAGCATATACCAGGGTATTAGCATTAGTAGAGGCATATGATGCAAGAAAGCAAAGCTCTATATAAGCTTTGCTTTCTTGCATCACATGCCTAAAAAAAAAAAAAAAAATTCCTGTTTCACCTATCCATTCACTCCAAAAGTTTTAGTTCAGCCTTGAATTTATTTAAGCTGTCAACTTCCACAATGACAGATGGAAATTTGTTCCAGCAATCAACCACCTGCTGGCTAAAGGCAAATTTCTACACATCTATTCTACAACCGTCTTTCCTCAATTCGAGCCCGTGATCCACCAAATATGGAGGATGCGGAAAGGTCAGGGAATGACCACCGCATATCCCTGGAGCAATATGGCTTTAGCTGCTAACGCTCCTAAAAACCAAATAACAACAACAACTTTCCTCAATTTGAATTTATGCCCCGCCACTCGGGTGCAGAATCTGTGCAAGAGGAAGAATTCCATCAGTATTGAGCTTGCTCAAACCAATCAAAGCATTATACACCTCAATCAGATCACCTTAAGTTCTGCAAATTTCACTGTCTGGAGACACTGAAATTTGCAGAACTTAAGTCTTTCTTGGTAACAGCAACCTTGTTCCCCCTCACCAATCTCGTTACCCATTTCTGTACTCGTTCCAGCAGCTCTACATCTTTCCTAAAACGAGGCCTCCATACCTGTATGCAGTACTCAAGGCATGGCCTGATCATTGCCTTACACAAGAGGATAATAACCTCATCCCTGCTAGAAAAATTCCTATATATCATTGACAAAATCCCCATGAGCTACTCTTGCAACCTGTTTACGCTTCTCAGAAAACTTCAGATTACTGAAATTAAGTCCACTTGACTTGAATGTTACCCGAATATCAGTTTTATCAACATTTCAGACTCCCAGGTAGCAGGCAGGTCCTTGGGGACGAACTGCTTGCTACCTGGTCCTTGAGTTAATTGGTCCTTTGAGGATGTCTGCAACATCCTCAAGGACCAATGCTATTGCCAGCTCAGCTAAAGACAAAGCTGACCTGCTTGCATCCTACTTTCCTTCTAACTTATGTATTGATGATCTTGGTAAACCGCCTCCTACCTTTCCCAGTGCACTCAATTCAATGCCTCCTGTGTGTCTTCCATCAAAAGGACGTCAGAAGAATTTTGAATAATCTTGAAAACCAAGGAAGTGGCAGGTCCTGATGGTATTTCTCCACCTGTTCTCAAAACCTGTGCTCCTGAGCTTACTCCTCTTCTGTGTCACCTTTTTATTTTATGCTTTCTTATTATGCCAGTGTTTTCCCCTTCTGCTTGGAAATTTGCTAAAACCAGCCAGTTCCTAAAAAGAGTGACAAATCCCTCCCATCCAATTATCATCCCATTGCGCTTACATCTTCACAGAGAAACAACAGAACATAACATTACACAACAAACCACTCCCCACACACTTTTTAAATATCTGGAGTTCTGTGTCACGTAAACAGATAACATAACACGGAGATGGGGGAAACCCCTAGTGCCATCAGTCAACTAACACACTTTACACTTTACGTTATGCATTTACTTCTACTCTTTCTAAAGTAATGGAGAAATCAATTAACTGCCAGCTTTAAAACTATCTTCCATCTGATCAACAACTGCCAGTATGGATTCCATCAGTATTGATCCACTGGTGATATTCTGGCTTATGTTACCCATCTATGGACAAATTCAATGGAAAAATTTGCTGAAACTCAAGCAGTTTCTCTTGATATTTCAAGCTTTTGATCATGTTTGCATAAAGGACTTCTAAATAAGCTTCCAATTTATGGTTTGCCAACTATGTTTTGTAATTGGATCCAGTTTTCTCTCTGACTGCTTACTGCAGGTGATGGCTCTCTGTCTTCTAACGTCTCCATTAATGCTGGTGTTTCCCAAGGTTCAGTTCTTTTTCCCATGTGTTTTGTTGTGTATGTTAATGACCATCTTCCATTGACCAAAAGACCAAAAATCCTATTTATAGATTTGCTGATGATAGCACATGGCACTTCACCTTTGAGAAACCTTTCTCAGCACAAACAGCTTCAACTTCTCGAATATCCACAACCAATTGCTTAAATGCTGATATCCAGGTAATTCTCCAGTGGGGCAAAAATAACTTAGTTAAGTTCAATCCTTCTAAAACTCAGTCCTGTCCTAACTCACAAAAGGATTCTGCTCCTATGCTTATCTTCGATGACACTCAATTTCTTGACAAGATTGCATATCTCTATTACGGATTATCCTGACTTCTAGTCAGTCTCTCTCTCTCTCTCTCTCTCTCTCTCTCTCGGCATAAGCATATCAAAAATATTCCTTCCACTGCATCTAAAAAACTGGGGTTTCTCATTCACTCCTAGTGCTATCTATCTTCTGAACAGCTATTCACCATGTACAAATCTGGAATCTGTCCTGCCATGGAATACTGTTTCCAAATCTGGGGCAGTGCTCCCAAATCTATTCTCCAGCTTCTAGACTCCATTCAAAAGAGGACAGTTACATTGATTAACGTAATCTCTAACAAAGTCTTCACTCTCTGTCTCATAGGCATTCTGTTTCTCCTGCATGCTTTTTATATAGATACTTCCACTGTTCTTCTGAATTAGCTTCTATGATTCCTGCTCTCTTCCAAACACGTGCCACAACAACCAGTCAGCATCCTTTTACTGTCCAATTTTAAAATTACAGAACCAACTTTTCCTCTTCCTCATTTATTTCTTCAACTTCTGTTTTCTGGAACAACCTCCCTTCTTATGTATTTCCTGAAAATTACAATCTACAGAAATTCAAGTCTAATGTCAAAAAAAAAAAAAAAATCTTCTTTCATGCAAAGTACTAAGCACTATAGGTTCTAATATCTCTCATGCTTGGGTTTTCATAAAAAAAAAAAAAAAAAAAAAAAAGAAATTATTACAGCTAATTTTAATGCTAGAGCTTGTACTTTTTAATTAACAAAAACTGAAGTTGCAAAATACAGAATTTTTCACTAATGCTATTCATTCTGGCTAAACTTTCAACATTAATCTGTTAGTAGCAGTTAATAAATGGATAAAAATAAATTTAAAAATATATAAAATGCTTCTCTAAGTTTAGCAAATGCATAGACTTTAACTTACATTTTTCTACGCTGTACAGGTCCACTACCATCTTTCCTCGGCCGACCTGGACCTCTTATACTAAAATAAACAGTAATAAATATTATATTGATATATACTTCATATATTTATGTGTGTACACACACACACACACACACACACACACACACGCACACACACACACACACACACACACACAATAAGAAACTATGGAGAATTATAGATATTAAAAAAAAAAACTCTGCACATCAGAATGAAAAGTTGAAAATAAGCTAGTTAACACTGAAAGAAAAGGTGTGTCCTAGGTCCCTAACAAGAAGTCCCTAAATAAAAAAATAAAGACGAATCAATCACTAATATTTCTAAAATTACTGCTAATTATCAAAAACAGATATATTGAATGTCACATTATTGAGGGCTAGCACTATGCAATACATCCAAGCCTTTGCTAATTCAATGTATCCTTTTTTTGGTAATCAGTAATAATTTTAGTAATATTAATTATTTTAGTAATATTTTTATTTTAGAGGCTTCTCTTTTTGTTATAGCTTAGGACACTCATGCCTTTTCTTTCAGTATTCACTAGCCTATTTTTCCACTTTACTTTCTAATGTGCATAGTTTTATTTTAAAAAAATAAATTCTCCATATTTTCTTATCCTCTAATATCACAATCTGATGTAATGTTTAATTGTTTATTTGATGACATTAATCAGATCTCCAAATTTACTTTGAACATTATCATTCTTCATTTATATGATTCCTTTACTTTATATCTTTAAATGTTGGCTCAACATTTTTTCAATTATATATATATATATATATATATATATGGGGGCTTAAGAGGGGAACAGGTATCCTCTGTGTTATCAGACACTCAGCTTAAAACACTGATGGATCCAATATCTCTCTATTACAGAAGATTTAGGAAAAGTCCGGTTGGCCTGCCTCCCTAAAATCCACTCATGCACACCTTCTCGATGGTAAGCCCTGTTACGTCACTTAGGTGGCAACGAACGTGTAGAGTGGTTCTCTTCAAGATGCCTGGTTAGCGTGAAGAGGAAAAGACCAAACCCTCCAGCATATGACAGCACTACAAAGCAAATGGCTCTCAGTCCCCAGCAGCTTTCACTCTCCTCTTACGGCAGCGAGAGGATCAGAGTGGAAGCAGAGGTTGCTAAGAATTCTCTGGGTACGACCAGGCTGCCATGCACGGAAACTGAACTTGGCCTATTATAACGTAAGATCACTCATCAGTGAAGACAGGATATTAGAGCTGGAAAAGGAATTAGAAAATGTGAATTGGAATATTATCGGTTTGGCTGAAACAAGAAGAAGAAATGAATCACTTATAAGTTTATCAAGTGGAAATCTGCTGTACACAAATGGAAACGGTGAAAGGAGTGAAGGTGGAGTTGGGTTTCTGGTCCATAAAGATGTTAAAAACAACATTTTGGAATTCAAAAGTACATCACCAAGGGTGTCAAGACTAATACTAAAGATTTCTAAGAGGTACAAGCTAAAGATTATAATGATTTATGCACCAACATTGAGCCATGATGATGAAGAGGTTGAATAAATGTACACCGAAATTGAGAGTCTTTTAATGAGCAGAAAACCCACTACACTATTATTATAGGAGACTTCGATGCTAAGGTTGGAAAAAGGCAAAACAGTGCATCAAGAGGAACTACAGGAAATTTTGGAATTGGTGAAAGAAATAAAAGAGGTGAAAGATTTGTAGAATTTGCAGAATCTCAACGACTGTCAGTAATGAACACTTTTTTCAAGAAAAGGGTGAACAGAAATTTCACCCTTTTCATGTGGACATGGAAGAGTCCAAATGGATTAACAAATAATGAAATCGACTTCATCCTCACTAACAGAAGATATATTGCGAATGATGTTACCGTCCTGAATAAGGTAAGTGTTGGAAGTGATCACAGAATGGTAAGATGTACACATGATATAGATGTAGGAAAGGAAAGGAAAGGAAAAAACTGACTCCAGTAAATAATACAAAGGTCTTTGAGATAACAGAAGAGGAGAAAAAGCAGTATGTACTTAAGAACAAGTTTGAGCTTCTGCAGACTGCTCAGGACCAAGATATCGACGAGGAATATTACAACTTTCTGAAAGTGATAAAGCCCAAGAAACCTATAGGGAAAAAGAAATCCAAAGAAGAAAAAATTAGTCAAGAAACACTTGTCATGATGAACCGAAGACGACAACTGAAGAGCAATAAAAACACTGACAGGGAGAAAATTGAGTATACTGAGTTATGCAAAGCCATTAGAAAGAGACTCAGAGAGGACATAAGAAGATTTAACACAAGAAAAGTAGAACAAGCATTAAGAGAAAACAAAGGATTTAAATCAGCAGCCATGAGCAGTAATACAGACAGACAAATGATACTGAAACTGAAGAATAGCAATGGTGTACTTATAAACAGCAGAGAAGGCATAATTCAAATAGCAGAAGACTATTATAGAGAATTATACAAGGAGCGAGGGAATGATGCCAGCAGTGGGGAAGATGGATTGCAAAGTAGCAACACATACGACATACCTGATATTCTTCCTGATGAGGTAGAACATGCATTGAAGAAAATGAAGAATCAGAAAGCCCTGGGAGAAGATGAAGTTACTATGGAGTTGTTAAAATTCGGAGGAAGAGACATAACACAAAAACTGGCAAGGTTCTTCACAAAGTGCATTAGAAAAGGTGTAACGCCTAAAGCAGTGGAACAAAGCAATCATACTTTTGCTGCATAAGAAAGGAGATAAATCAGAAATTGGAAATTATAGACCAATTAGCTTGTTATCCCATATCCCATATGTGGTCCTTGAGGTTGTCACAGACATTCTCTCAGATATGCCAGACAAGCTGTTCTTGCTACCTGGGAGTCTAAAACGCTGATGGAACTGATATTCGGGTGACACTCAAGTCAAAGTGGACCCAATTTCGGCGAAGTCCGGACGGTCTATGACAGCCAAATCCTCTGCTTGCACCTTCACGATGGTGGGACTGTTAGTAATCCTGGGTATAACCTTCATGCACAAGTACATGGTGGGTGACCACCCAGGTGTGAACCAACGTAAGCAGGGGTCGAGGTGTGGTGCCCACACCACATGGAGGAACGCCGCCCCTCTATGTTACCAGGCAGTACTAGGTGGTAGATGACTCTCATCAACCGGTGAAATACCACCACTTTGCTTATTGGAGGCTTGAAGTGGTGGAACCCATGTTTAGTCTCTAGAGCTAAGTTCCGGCCAACCCTTCCCTATCTCTTCCATCATGCACTATGATTGATGATTTTTGAGGTTACGATGAATGTCGTGGCGAGATCCAATATTCCTTACATTTCGAGGGTACAGCTCTAAGACGGTGTTCGCAGGCCGGCCGCTAGTTAGTACACCGGACTGAACCTATTGGTAACTCTCTAGGAAGCTTCCGGATCAGCTAGTGTATAATCTTGCTACCTCTACTCTGCCAGATAGTGACTGGAGGGAGTCCGAGTAGTGTGTATGCGGGGAGCATTGTCAAGGCCACGTTATGTCAAGGATCTGGGTATATTCTTACCACATGTACGCCATATCCAAAAATTTCATTACTTCATATAGCATGTCCCACCCACTTTTTCTTACTATTGAATACACCATGAATTGTCAAAATAATAGAGCAAGCTCATCTGCGAAAAGATCTAAACCTCCCAAGGACTTCCTAATTCATTTCACAAATATACGTGGTCTCAATTCTAATCTCAACGATGTCCATTTCCACTTGCAGCCTTCCAAACCCCATGTACTTTTTCTGACTGAATCTCAGTTATTAGTTTATTCAACTACTGCTCATCTCAGATGTCCAAATTATTTGCTGTATGATTCCTTTCGCCTCAAAGGTGGTACTTGTGCATATGTCCGTTCTGATATTCCCTGTCAGAGACTTGGCAATTTGGAATCTCCTCTCTTTGATCATCTCTGGCTTAAAATCTCTCTACCTCATTGTGTAAAATTCATCTGTTGTCTCTACCGTTCTCCCAACTCCACTAATCACTTGGAGCTCTTTGACTTCCTCTCTTTGCAACTTGACTTTCTCCAGTCCAACTTTCCTAACAGTGAGGTAATTTTCCTTGGTGATTTTAACGTTCACAACTCTAGCTGGCTTCCGTTTTCTAGTTACACCGACCCAGCAGGTCGAGATGCTGAGGCTTTTGCAATTACTAATGACCTAGCACAGATTATTCATTTACCTACAAGAATACCGGACAATCCTAATCATACAGCCAATACGCTTGATCTTTTTCTCCCAAACAACCCTTCTAAGTACACGGTCGAAGTGAGAGGTCCTTTAGGCACTTCAGATCACAACTTGGTGATTGTCTCTTCTCCAATGGAACCTTTATCTCATGGCTATTCCCAACCTCGTGTTGTTTGGCATTACAAGAATGCAAAATGGGATGACCTGCGAGACTCCTTTTCTTCTTTTCCTTGGTCTGATTACTGTTTCAAAACTTCTGATGTCAACGTTTGCTCAGATCGTGTCAGTGAAATTATTCTTGCAGGAATGGAATCCTTTATCCCACACTCCACTTTAAAATCTCGTCCTTTATCTAAACCTTGGTTTTCCAATAAATGTGCTAAGGCTGTCCAAGAGAAGAACGTTGCATATCGTAATTGGCTTGTTTCTAATTCTTCAGTTTCATTTTCTGCCTACACCAAAGCTCGCAACAATTGTAAAGCAGTTATTAATCAGTCCAAACTAGAGTTTGAACAGGCTAAGAGTAGAAAACTTGCTTCTTGCCCTAATGGTAGCCGAGCATTCTGGTCTCTTGCCAAAGCTATTGGCCGCAACTTTTGCCCATCTCTGCTCCCACCTCTGTCCAAACCAGATGGTTCTGTTGTCACTTCAGCCAAGGATAAAGCTGACCTGCTAGCATCCCATTTTTCTTTGAGCTCATGTATTAATGATCTTGGTAAAACACCTCCCACCATTCCTAACACGCTCCATTCAATGCCTCCTGTGGTCTTCCGTCAAAAGGATATCAGAAGGATTTTGATGAATCTTAATGCTAAGAAAGCTCCAGGTCCTGATGGTATTTCTCCACTTGTTCTCAAAACCTGTGCTCCTGAACTTACTCCTATTCTTTGCCGCCTTTTTTCACTTTCTTATTCCAAAGGTGTTTTTCCTTCTGCTTGGAAATTTGCTCATATCCAGCCAGTTCCTAAAAAGGGTGACAAATCCCTCCCATCCAATTATCGTCCCATTGCAATTACTTCTAATCTTTCTAAAGTAATGGAGAAATCAATTACCCGCCAACTCAAACTATTTAGAAACCTTCCGTCTGATCAACGATCGCCAGTATGGATTCCGTCAGTGTCGATCCACTGGTGATATTCAGGCTTATGTTACCCATTTATGGACTAATTCAATGGAAAGGTTCGGTGAAACACAAGTAGTTGCTCTTGACATCTCAAAGGCTTTTGATCGTGTTTGGCATAAAGGTCTTCTAAACAAGCTTCCATCTTATGGTTTGCCAACTGTTTTTAGTAATTGGTTATCCAGTTTTCTCTCTGTTCGCTCACTGAGGGTGATGGTAGATGGCTCTCTGTCTTCTAACTTCTCCACTAATGCCGGTGCCCTACAAGGTTCAGTTCTTTCCCCCACTCTTTTCCTCTTGTATATTAATGACCTTCTTTCATTGACTGGAAATCCTATCCATAGTTTTGCCGATGATAGCACATTGCATTCCACTTTCCATTTTGTTCCCACATCTGGGGTAGAAAACTTGCTTCTGTTTCCCAAAACCTCTCTGTCTTCTTGATTCCATTCAGAAGAGGGCAGTTAGGTTAATTAATGATTCATCTCTAACAGAGTCTCTCCACTCACTGTCTCATAGACGTACTGTTTCCGCTGCATGCCTCTTCTACAGATACTTCCATGGGCACTGTTCTTCCGAATTGGATTCTATAATTCCCGCTCTCTCTTTCAAAACAGTCCGAACACGTGCCGCCACCAGCCAACATCCATTTACTCTCCAACTTCAAACCCACAGAACCAACTTTTCATCTTCCTCATTTATTCATTCAACTGCCGTTTTCTGGAACAACCTTCCTTCATACGTATTTCCTGAAAATTACAATCTACAGAAGTTCAAGTCCAATGTCAACAAATATCTTCTTTCGTCTTCTCAACCTCCAACCCAAGCACGGTACTAAGTACTATAGGTTCTAACACCTCTCGTGTTTGGGGTTCACATAAAAAAAAAAAAAAAAAAAAGGCAATAGAAGATAACTCTCATCACTCAATGCAATACCATCAGTATTATATTTTCTTATTTTTTTATTTAACCATTGCTAGAGAAAAGTTCCAGTAAGCCACTATCCCTTTTATCATTCAGTATGAGCCATGTTTTTGAGGTTGAGGGAATTATATCAAAATCCAAAATTAATATATTAACTCAAAAAAATATTTTTATTAGTTTTTTTTCTAGTAATTATTTGCTAACTTATCATGTGTATATTACTTTTAATGTGAATTTGGATTACACACACAACAATACTCCACTACTGATATCTTTATAAACTGTTAGCAAAAACATAGAGCTACAAGGCTCAATAACTTCTACATTTTTACAAGATATTTAAAACAATAAGAGTTACCTCAATCTTTTTGTAGAATGCGTCAATGCTCCCCAAATGTAACGAATAAAATAAAATAAACAGATAAAATAACTTAACGAATTCTTTCACACATAGAAATATGACCGATTCAACGCACAACAGAATCGAAAGCCAAGAACGCCTCATCCGACCTCGAAACACATCAAGCCAACTCAGCAAGACCATGAATGTGAGAAGACATTGTGTCTGAATAAATAATTAAAATCGGAAACCACTTACGAGAATAAATAATTAAAATCACGGTTAAAAATTTTTGTGTGTTCATCCAAATTTTTAATTGTGATTTTAATTATTTATTCTCGTAAGTGGTTTCCGATTTTAATTATTTATTCAGACACAATGTCTTCTCACATTCATGGCCTTGATGAGTTGGTTTGTTGTGTTTTGGGGTTGGATGGGGGTTCTTGGCTTTCGATTCTGTTGCGCGTCGAATCGGTCATATTTCTATGAATAAAAGAATTCATTAAGTTGTTTTATCCATTTATTTTATTTTATTTTATTTGTTACATTTGGAGAGCACTGACTAGAAGCATTCTATGCAAAAGACTGAGGTAATCTCTTACTCTTTTAAATACTTTATAAATTGTGTACATTTGCTAAGGTATGATTAGTCTTCTAGATTTAAAGTTCTTAATTTTAACCATCCCTCTCAACATTGCATTGCTAAGCATGTATGGCTGTCTTTTTTTTTGGTTTTCAAATTATCTCAGATTACAATGTTATTGTTGTTATTATCATAAAGAACATTAGTATCTACAATCATGTGAAGCTTGTGTTCATGAAGCTTACCTCAGTGCTGCAGAATAAAAAATAGAATCAACACTACAATTAAATTTTTCAATACAAAACTGAAAGAAGAGATCATTAAAAGTTCCCTAAAAACTGCAGCTTAAAAGAATTAAATGTTTAGGATTACATTTATCAGAGGAAATTCAGAATTACTGTATAATTTAAATAGCTTATGGTTATACATACAAAATCAGCTGCATTTTCATTTTTTACTATTTATTGGATTTTTTTAGACATTAATATGCATATCTGGGCAACTGAAGACACGATGAGCCACATTCAAGAATATAAAAATAAGAGATATATGAAAATATAAAATAATATATAATAAGAAACAATAAGTATTTAAGTTTGAAAGTGGAGCTGTAAATTGAGGGCATAGATACGCTAAATGTACTCCACACTGTGAATAGCAATTGCAGTTCTGGCTGATAAAAACAATCTGCCCAAATTATACAGTGTTATCCAAGTCAATATGGCAAGTAACATTTTTAGGATTTCAGAATACAGTTTCATACAGTCTTTGTCAAGTACAAGGGCGGATCCATAAGTAATGCAAAATTACTCGCATGTGCGTGCGCGCATGCACACACAAGAAAGAGGAGGAATTTATGATGTATACTTGCTGTACTACCAATTAACCATTAATACACCTAATATCATTTTTAGATCAAAAGACATAGATGAACAAAGTGATAGCTGTTTCTGGCAACATTGTGCAATGGAGTTCCTGTTCAAATCAAGTGATCAGTTGGCCACACCTAACCATTAAAAATTCCTGACAGTCTGTGCAGGCCAGACAACTGGATCAAAGTAGGTGGCTCCAACAGTTTCAAGGACAAACCAAGCGCCAAAGATCAAAGTCTTTCACAAACAATGAAAATAAAGCACTCACTGACAAACTCATTCGAAATGAGATGTGCATAACCACCAGACAAGTGATGGATGCTGCAAAAATGTCAAAGGAAAACGTTTTGACCATCATCAACAGATTGGGGTTCAGAAAAATCTGTTCTCAGTTGATGGCTAAGCTTCCCACACAAGAGATGATAACATCGAGGAAAGAGATCTGTGAAGATCTTCTAGAGAGGTCTGGTGGTCCTGAGTGCTTTAAAAGGGTCATTATATGTGATGAAACATGGCTCTTACACTATGACCAACAAACTAAACAACAATCCATGAAATGGGCACATCCAACATCACCTGTAAACAAAAAGTCAAAACTTTCCATATCATTACAAAACTTATGGCCACCTTCTTGGATAAAAATGACATCATTTTTATCAATTTTTTGGAGAGTGGAACAACCATCAACAAAGAAAGATACTGCCCATCACCGGAAAAGCTTAATCGAGCTTTGAAAACCAAAAGACCTGAACTGAATTGGCAGGACAACAAGTTTCATCAGAATAACACAAGGCAACAACACAGGACAGATGACACTTTCAAAGATTACCCAGATGAAGCGGAGCATAATGCCTCACCTGCCCTGACCTCATTGCATCAGATTTTTTTTTTTTTTTTTTTTGTTAAGTAGACTGAAGGCATACCTGATGGCAAGGTATTTGAGAGTGATATGGATCTCATTTCTGACATTAAGCAGTGGTGCAAATGTCAGCCTCCTGATTTTTACCAAAGTCCATTCACTGCCTGGAAAGAACACTGGAGAAAATGCAATGAGTATGATGATTCTTACACTAAGTGATATTTTCACAAAGTTGAAAGATTATATTTTATGTATGTAAAGTACAGTTACAAGGTCTCAGATAATAAAGATGTTACAGCATATAGTGCATTACTTATTGACCTGCCCATGCACAATCCACTCCTCTGCAGCAGAGCTAGAAGGATTTAATTCTTGCCACTGCTGCCAAAAGTGCAGCAAGTGAAAGCATTTTTTCTGCATCTGGATTTCTAATCCAAGAAAGAAGAGTACAGCTTAATCCAGAAAATGATGTCCTATAGATGCATAGCTACTTACTAATAAGTTATATTATGAATATGCTTCATTCTTTGTTGTGTTATATATACAATAAATTATTATCATTACTGACTGATTTATTTTAATATAAAGCTAACTATTGCATTATTACTGGCATGTAAAAAATTTAATACATGTTTTCTTAATATGTCATTTCTTTTTTTTTTTTCTTTTTTTTGTGGGTTGCAAGTATAAACAATGCAGGTTTGGTTCAGGTGCAGTACCAATTATTGTAAGTGCAGGTGAAGCGCAAGTGTAATTTAGTGGACCAGAGCAGAAGTCTAGTGTCTACACTACTAGCTGGTGACTGGATCCAAGCAGCATGTATGCAGGAGGCCAAATAATCTCAAGAAGTTGGGATATATTCCTGCTGTGTGTATGCCATATCCAAAAATTTCATTAATTCATATGTTTCCACACACACACACTTTTACTTTATCTACTGAATGCAACATGAACGGTCAAATTAATAGAACAAACTTATCTGCAAAAAAAGATCCAAACCACCCAAAAATTTTCTCATTCATTTCAGAAATAAGTTGTCTAATTTCTGATTTAAATGATATCCATTTCCACGTATTGTTCAAGGTTTAGGCCTAATCAAATGAACTAATGAGAATCGTGACAGAGAAGAAAAATGCATGGGATGCATATAAATTATCAAGAAACTCAGAAGCCTATGGCAGATATAAGCTAGTCTGTAATCGGGTCACAAAGGAGGTTAGGCAGGCAAAGGCATACTACGAGAAATCTTTGGCAAAGGATGCTAAGAAAAACAGCAAGGATTTCTTTACTTATATAAACTCTAAAAGGAAGGGGATGAATCTGATTGGTCCACTTGATATCGATGGTTCGACTGTTGATGATCCTGCTCAGAGAGCAAACAAACTGAATGAGTATTTTGCATCTACATTCACACATGAGGAGTTATTAAGGTTTGAAAATGGCAGAAGGTTATCAAATTGTAGCAGGGTGCTTAATGATTTTGTAATAAATGAGAGTAAAGTGGAGGAAAAATTGTTGAAGTTACACATAAGAAAGGCACCTGCGGTGGATGGGATCTATCCAGTTGTATTAAAGGAGGTGGCAAAGCAACTAAGCAAACCTTTAGCCATAATTATGAGAGCATCCTTGGACTCAGGGGAGGTCCCCACGGACTGGAGATGTGCAAATGTATCCCCAATTCACAAAGGGGGGATCGAAGGGTGACACAAGTAATTACAGACCAGTTAGTTTAACTTCTGTTCCGGGTAAAATAATGGAGTCACTGATTAAAGATGCATTGCAGGATCATCTAGACAAGACTGCAGCAATAATTCAGACACAGCATGGGTTTGTTAAGGGAAAGTCTTCTCTGACAAATTTGATAGGATATTATGATGTGGTTACAAAGGAACTGGATGCAAAAAATAATTTTGATATCATATATTTGGATTTCAGGAAAGCTTTTGACACTGTTGCGCATGGAAGACTATTGTACAAATTGCAGCAGAATGGCATTAAGGGTAAGTTGCTACAATGGATAAAAGGATGGTTGAATGGGAGAAGACGGGGGTTGTAATCAATGGATGCTGCTCTTTGTGGACAAATGTTATTAGTGGAGTCGGGCAGGGTTCGGTGTTGAGTCCCCTGTTGTTTGGTATATTTATCGATGATATTGATGAAGGTATATCAGGCTTAGTGTCGAAGTTTGCAGATGATACAAATATTGCCAGGGTTGTTAATGACAGTGTGCTACTGCAACAGGATCTAGAAAATTTGGGGAGATGGGTTAAGAAGTGGCAACTGAAGTTTAACCTTGACAAATGCAAAGTACTGCATTTGGGTATAAGTAACCCCAGAGAAACATACCAACTGTGTGGTACTACACTTAAGATGGTAGAAAATGAAAAAGACCTGGGAGTAATTGTGCAGTCAGATATGAAGTTTTCTGAGCAATGCAGACAGGCTGCCAGGGCAGGTCATGGGGTTTTGTCAATGATATATAGGAATTTTGCTGGCAGGGAAAAGGAGGTGATTGCCCCTCTATATAAGTAGTTGTTGGTGACTCTACTGTCAGGGAAATGGGGAACATGGTATGTAAAAAGGATAAGTGGAACAGGTCCAGGATATGTCTACCAGGGGCAAAGGTTGATGACGTAGAGAGGATATCATCTTTTAAGGGCACAAAAGGTGATATAGTTTTACACATTAGTACTAATGATATTAAGAGCGGGAGACCAGCAGAATTACTTAACAAGTACAGGTCACTGTTGAGAAAAAAGCCATGAATTAGGGTTGAATTTGAAAGTGTCTGCAATTCTGCCCAGACACGATAGGAGGGAGTATATGATGAGAGCCTTGTCGATCAATTCGGCCCTGGAAAGATTGTGCAAGGCTCAAGGGGTAGAATTTTTTTCAGCCTGGACTGTACTTGTTAACAGGAGAGATTGCTTCTACAGGGATGGGATACACTTAAATAGAAAGGGTGCAAGAATATTTGCTGATGCTATCGAGGCAGTGTTAGATGGGTCGGAAAACTGCTAGCTTGGGGGGATACACGGACTAATAGATTAACAGTAGTCAGTGGCAGAGGTGAAAGTGATTCTTGCACTGCTTCTATTGAAATGAGCAGCAGCCTGGAAAACAAGATGCAGGGTATTTCAGAGACTGATGGGAGTCATTGCGGTACAAGTAAACACATGGGTTTTGTTAGGGTACCTAAGAATAGGAACAGGTGCATGTATACTTGTGTGTACAGCAATGCTGGGAGTTTGGTAAATAAATTTGATGAATTTGAGGTGTTCGTCAAAACATCAAAGGCAGATATTGTTGGGATATCAGAGATGTGGTGTCACACAGATTGTTGTTGTTTTGGTTTTTAGGAGCATTAGCAACTAAGGCCGTATTGCTCCAGGATATGCGGTGGTCATTCCCTGACCTTTCCGCATCTTCCGTATTTGGTGGTGACGGGCTCGAATCCGGGTCTAATCAAGAAGCATGTGATACGCACTACTGCTCCTTCCCACCTGGCTACAGAGGCGCTGATGTCACACAGATATAAGGAATGCAGAACTGGAATTTGGGGAGTACAATGTGTACAGAAAGGATAGACAGAATAGGAAGAGAGGAGGAGTTATGCTATTAGTTAAGAAACACATAAAATCCAAGGAAGCAAAGCCAGTCAACATCGCTGGACAGTGCAGTGTCAAGTCAATTTAGTGTGACATAAGCATTGAGAGATCAAAATTGAGAGTAGGAGTGTGCTATAGGCCTAATGACTCTAATGAGTATAACAAGAAACTATACAGGGAAATAGAGTGGACCAGTAAATCAGAGAGTGTAATAATGGGGGATTTCAATTTCCCAGATATTGACTGGAATTTGTGGGTTGGTCACTCACACACTAGCAAGGCTTTTGTAGATTAATTGGATGATTGTTTTCTACATCAGCATGTTCAGATCAAGAGTATTACTCCGCCTAGTTAGGCAACTAGAGGGAGTAATATCAGTAGTGATTCTTCATGCATTAAGAATCTGCAGATAAAGGAACCACTAGGTGGCACTAGATGTGCTGAAGAGAGATTTACTCAAAGAGGTAACTACCATCAAGAGTGACGGAAAGGGTTTTTGCTTTCGTAGAGGCGACTACGATGGTCTGAGACAGTATTTAAATTCTATATAGTAGGACCAACTGATGATGTTACCAACAGCAAATTCAAAATGGGAAGCATTCAAAGAACTTATATTGGAAGCTACTAGACTTTACATACCAACTAAGAAATATTGTTCAAGGTTCAGGCCTAAATGGATGTCAGATGAACTAATGAGACATATGGCAGAGAAGAAAAATGCAGGGGATACATATAAATTAATGGGTGACATGGAAGCCTATGATAGATATAAGCTGGTGTGTAACCAAGTCACAAAGGAGATTAGGCAGGCAAAGGCAGATTATGAGAAATCCTTGGCAAAGGATGCAAAGAAAAACAGAAAAGAGTTCTTTACCTATGTAATAAACTCTAGAAGAAAAGGGATGAATCAGATTGGTCCACTGGATATTGATGGTTCAACAGCTGAGGATCCTGCTCAGGTGGCTAACAAACTAAACGAGTATTTTGCATCTACATTCACACATGAGGAGTTATTCAGGAAGGTGAATGCCAGAGGTGAAGTAAACTCTGGCAGTGAGCAAGATGATTTTGTAATAACTGAGGAAAGTGGAGGAGAAATTGTTGAGGATAAACATAAAAAAGGCACCCGGGGTGGAACTATCCAGTTATATTAAAGGAGGCAGCAAAGAAGTAAGCAAACCCTTAGCCATAATTATGGGAGCTTCTTTGGACTCAGGGGAGGTACCCATAGACTGGAGATGTGCAAATGTGACCCCAATTCACAAAGGAAGATCAAAGGCTGACACAAGTAATTATAGACCTGTGAGTTTAACTTCTGTTCCAGAAAAATTAATGGAGGCACTGGTTAAAGAAGCACTGCAGGATCATCTAGACAAGGCTTCAGTTATAGCTCGGACACAGCATGGTTTTGTTAAGGGAAAGTCTTGCCTGACCAATTTGATTGGATACTATGATGCAGTCGCAAAAGAGCTGGATGCAGGGAATAACTCTGATATTATATATTTGGATCTTAGAAAGGCTTTTGATACTGTTGTTACATGTTGCACATGGAAGACTGCTGCACAAATTAGAGCAGTGTGGCACTGGAGGCAAGTTGCTGCTATGGATAAAGGGATGGCTGAGGGGGGAGAAGACAGAGATTGGTAATCAATGGACACTGCTCATCGTGGACTAATGTTATTAGTGGAATTCCTCAGGGTTCAGTGTTGGGTCCATTGTTGTTTTCTGTATTTATAAATGATATTGATGATGTATATCAAGCTTAATGCCCAAGTTTGCAGACAATACAAAAGTTGTTAAGGACACTACTGAAGCTATGCTGCTGCAACAGGATCTGGAAAGGTTGAGCAGATGGGCTGAGAGGTGGCAAATGAAGTTTAACATTGACAAATGTAAAGTACTACATATGGGAAACAGTAACCCCACAGCAACATATCAACTCTGTGGTACTACACTGACAGTGGTAGAGAATGAAAAGGTCCTCGGGACAATTGTGCAGGCAGATATGAAGTTTTCTGAGCAGTGCAGACGGGCTGCAAGAGTAGCTCATGGCGTCTTGTCAATGATATACAGGAATTTTTCTAGCAGGGATAAGGAGTTGATTATTCCCTTGTATACGGTAAGGTCAGGCCACACCTTGAGTACTGTATACAGGTCTGGAGGCCTCATTTCAAGAAGGATGTAAAGCAGCTGGAACGAGTAGAGAAGGGCAACAAGATAAGTGAATGGAACAAAGGGTTGCTCTTACGAAGAAAGGCTTAAGTTTTGCAAATTACTGTGTCTGGAGACTAGGCACCGGCGAAGTGATCTGATTGAGGTGTATAAAGCCTTGAATGGTTTGAGCATGCTCAATGCCGATGGGATCCTTCCTCTTGCTCAGAATAATCACCTGAGAGGGCCTAAATTCAAATAGAGGAAAGACAGATGTAGGATAGATGTGCAGAAATTTGGCTTTAGCCAGCAGGTAGTTGGTTGGTGGAACAGACTTCCATCCATTGTTGTGGAAGTTGATAGCCTAAATAAATTTAAGGCTCAGCTGGACAGGTATTTCGAACGAACGGAGGGGTGAAATGGGAGTGTTTTTTTTGTTTTTTTTTTTTTTGGCTGATGCTGCATAAGCTTGGTTTTTTGCATCATATGCCTATGCTAATAAGGCAATGGTCAGGCCACACCTTGAGTACTGCATACAGATCTGGAGGCCTCATTTTAGGAAGGATGTAGATTTGCTTGAACGTGTACAGAGAAGGGCAACAAGATTGGTGAGGAGAATGAAGGGATCCTCTTACCAAGAGATGCGTAAGTTCTGCAAATTGCACTGGCTGGAGATTAGGCACCTGCACGGTGATCTGATTGAGGTGTATAAAGTCTTGAATGGGTTGAGCATGCTGAATTCTGATGGGATCCTTCCACTTGTTCAGATTACGAATCTAAGGGGGCATAAATTCAAATTAAGAAAAGACATGTAGAATAGATGTGTGGAAATCTGCCTTTAGCTAGCGGGTGGTTAATTGCTGGAACAAACTTCCATCTGTCATTGTGGAAGTTGATAGGTTAAATAAATTTAAGGAGGAACTGGAAGAATAGTGTGTTTTTTTTTTTTTTTTTTTTTTGGGTGATGCTGCCTTGGAGATGCAGCTAACTTCCACTTACTAACTTACTAATTCTGAAAGAATCTCTATTAATGGCTGTCTCAACCACTGCCATCTCGGTTTCTCTATTTATTCATTCCATGATTCCTTTTTGCTTCAAAGGTGGTACTTATGCTTATGTCCATTCTGATATTCCTAGTCAGAGAAATTTCCAGTGGAATCTCCTCTCTTTGATCTCTTGCATAAAATCTCTTTACTCCACTCTGTCAAATTCAAATGCTGCCTCTATTGTTCTCCCAATTCTACAGATCATTAAGACCTTTTTGACACCTTTTTTGCACACCTTCTTTCCACACCTTTCTTTGAAAAACTTATTTTGTTTAATCTGACTTTCCATAAGGAAAGTTAGACTGGAGAAAGTCAACTTTAATGTTCACAATAATAGCTGGCTTTAATTTTCTAGTTACATTTCAAAGTACGGGGATCCTCGTTACCGAGGATAACTAATTCCACTTAAAACGGGGCCCCAATTTTCATAATGTTTATTATTTAAATAAAACTAAATGCAGTTAGGCATAATATTATAAGAGTTTAAGATTCTATATTTTTATAATATTGGTGTAGATACAACATAGACAACTCTTAAAGAAAAACTATGATAGTAGTGTGAAAAGCATCATTTCATCTGTATCTCACATTGTGCTCATCCTTCAGAACGAGTTAGCATTAGCACATTAGCATTAGTAGAGGCATATGATGGAAGAAAGCAAGCTTATGCAGCATTAGCCAAAAAAAAAAAAAAACCATTTCACCCCTCCATTCATTCCAAATACTTGTCCACCTCAGCCTTAAATTTATTTAGACTATCAACTTCCACAACAAAAGAAGGAAGTCTGTTCCCCCAATCAACTACCCTCTGGCTAAAGGTAAATTTCCACACATTATTCTACAATTGTCTTTCCTCAATTTGAAACTGTGGCCCCCTCAGATTCTTAATCTGAGCAAGAGGAAGAATCCCATCAGCATTCAGCTTGTTCAACCCATTCAAGGCCTTATACACCTCAATCAGATCACTCGCAGGTGCCTACTCTCCAGGCACTGCAATTTGCAGAACTTACGCCTTTCTTGGTAAGAGCACCCCTTTGTATCCCCTCACCAATCTTGTTGCCCTTCTTTGTACTCGTTCTAGCAACTCTACATCATTCCTAAAATGAGGCCTCCAGAACTGTACACAGACTCTAGGTGTGGCCTGCCCATTGCCTTGTATAACGGGATAATCACCTCCCTGTCCCTGCTAGCAAAATTCCTATATATCATTGACAAGACTCCATGACCTGCCCTGGCAGCCCGTCTACACTGTTCAGCGAACTTCATATTTTACTGCAAAATTACCCCCAGGTATTTTTCACTTTCCAGTTTAATACCACACAGTTGGTACGTTTCTCTTTGGTTACTGCTACCCATATGCAGTGGTGAGCTGTGAATATTTTAACAATGGGCTCGCACTTTTGCTGACTTTTTGATGTGAAACATGCTTTTGGAGGGGGGGGGGTACCTACCGAGTAAATCTGATCGATCACTGAAGTGACATCACTTCTGTGATCAGATTTGCTCAGTTGGTATCCCCCCCCCCCCTCCAAAAGGATGTTTCACATAAAACCATCGCAAGTTTTTTATTCTTTTTTTTTTACAACTAGGGAAATATAAGGGATACATTTTTTTCATGATAAAATTTTAATATTGCAAATAAAAAATAAATATATTTCCCATATTACAAATAACGAATTATCACAAAACATTCTAGAATATAAAAACAAATATTACATAAAAAAACAAACTGTTCTAGAAAAGGTACACAAAAATCACACTTTACATAAAAAAATATTGCACAAATATTCAAGAAAATTTTCTTTTAAAAATTGCCATATGAAATTTACTTCTTTATTAATATTGACATAACGATCCGGATCAAATTGAAGCAATGGTTTTCCATTTAGATGTATGGTCATCATAATCTGCAACGTGTTTAATTTTCAACATTATTCATTCATTTATTCATTCATTCACACGATATTATTCGTTACGCTGAAAGCTCGCTCAGTTTAAGGCACTGCTAATCGCAATGGTTTCAAAGATATTTCTGGCTTTCTTAATTTAAAGGGAATTTCACTTGATTTTACAGATATACTGTCTTCGACAAAATCTCTAAAATCATTAATTTTTATTTCATATTTTATCAGAAAAACAAATTTCTTATTCGGTTTTCACAGTCTTGCCACCGAGACGAAAGTTCTTCCACGATTTCCAGTAGAATATGTTTAAATTTTCTTTCAATGGTATGATTATTTTCTTTATTTAATTTAAAATCACCCTGTTGCATTAATAACTTATCCTGGATAAAACAATGCATTTAATAACTTGTCATGAGGTAATTTTACTGTTCTAACTTTCGATTTTGATTCCTTCAAATTCTTTCCACTTCAACATGCTCTCAATTTTAGCTTCATATTTTCCTTCAGAATTTTTCAAATTAGCAATAGCATTGATAGTTCAAATAATTAATTTATCTACTTTTGCCATAGTGAATCTGTAAAGCTTCTGAAATGTAAGAGAGCTTCTGAAGGATGTTGATCATTAGTGCTAAATGGTTAAGAAATTCCAGATTTAAAAGTTGCTTTACAATCCCAAATAAAAATAAATTTTCTGTTTATACTCCAGGGCGACCACATGGTCAGAGGAGTTCACAAGGTAGAGAGAATACAAGAAACAGCACCGTATTCAGCAGCCGCGGTGCTTGAACCCCGGGTCACTCAAGGCACGTATATTTATGCACTCGCGCGCCTGACCACTGGGCTACGGCAGCCTCTGATTCAAAATGTTTGCATAATGCAGGATAATTCCCTTAACTCGCAATTACCATTTGCAAGCTACAAGCTGCTCTTCGTAGCCCGAACACACGACCGATTTTTTGTAGTTTCCACATCAAGTTCTTTAGCAATCATCCTTAATTCGCACTAGTTTTTTGGAGATTGGTAATAGTTTTTTTTTTAAATTATTGCCTGTATGCCATTATATTTTAGAACATTTTATACGCAGTGAAAGACTCAATAAAATTTCAAAATCTGTCACCATTTCATCTTCGTAAAGTTTATATAATATCTTAGTTTCCTCAATCCCCCCCCCCCATATGTTGCTACTGTCACTAGTTCTTTGAATACTGCAAAATATCGGAATCACTCAGATATTCAGCTACTGTGACCATGTAAACATAGACAGGAGAAATTTACTGGAAGGCATGGATCACTCACTTCTAAAAACATACATCTGTTTGTCAGAGTAAAGGGGAACCACAACACAGGTTGACCAGAGGCCATTATCCATGCCGGGAATCTTCTTAATCTTCTAACTGGCTATGGAAAGCATATTGACTAGCGCGACTTCTCGGAATGTGGCTGCATAAGTTTTACGGCCACCACTAACGTTGTGGAATGGTAATCCCTTTCACCCTTAATTTGCTCTTTCTAATTACGTACCTAAAGGCCAGGGGTGAGAACAATGCATACAAAATTGTCTCTCCTAATCTGTTCGTTACATGGAAATAATTTTTGTTCTACGGAAACTACTGTATTTTAAATGTAATTACCAAGGGGAATTTAAAAAAATTCGGTATAAAGAAGTTGGTTAAACAGAGGTCTGACAGTAACTAAATCAAAAATGAAGCAATTTTAAAATACATAACCGATCAATTGCGCCATTAAAATGCTGGGAATGGGGTCTCGTTCGCCCCACCGTAGTTTCGGCTCTGGATACTCAATAATTGCACATTTAGGATTTCATTTGTAAAATAAATTATCGTCTCAACAATGGGATCGCAAATTTTCAAAAAATATAACAATGGACTCTCGCGAGCCCACTATAGCGCACCACTGCCCATATGCCGTACTTTGCACTTGTCAATGCGAAACTTCGATTGTCACTTCTCAGCCCATTTGCCCAACTTATCTAGATCCAGTTGGAGTAGCATACTGTCTTTACTGTCGTGTTTACTTTCACAATGAACCCTAGCTTGCGACTTTTTTTCAACATTGACCTGTACTTGTTGAGTAAATCTGCAAAACGTATTCTCAGTGGACACCACCACCCAGATAGCACCGTTTCAAAGCTAGTTGGCTTTTCATCGGTGGGTAGGCAGGTACCCTGGTATTGCAAGTGAAGCGTTACTTATTCGAGGTAGCGCAATACATGGCAACTCATTGTGAAGGATGAGTAGATATGGTGTATCTTCACCGAGTAATGTTTATTATTATGTACTTGTACATAGTAAAAAATGGATGAAGGAACTGAAAAATGAGAATTATTTTATTAGACTTTTTTATTATAATATGTTACACAATGTAAGGTTAAGTAAAGTTTATTGAAGTTGCACTATTTTTTAGTTATACGAATAAAGAATGAATCCAGAGTTGTTCGTGTTTTTTTTTTTTTTTGTCGTATTTTTCAGATAAAATTGTGTCGTAACATTTAATTATGTCTTTAACTTCGCACTTTACATTTGCATCACAATCATGAAGATCGTTCTCACAAAAAATATTCAAATGCGTGGTCAATTTTCTCAAGGGAAAAAGCTTTAATTCTTTAATTTTCAAATCCTTGTAACTGTGGGGATTCAGATAATGAATACTTGGATACTGGGGACCCCCTGTACATCTTTAAGCAGCTGGTTGGGATGCTGAGGCCTTTGTGATTGATTGCCAACAGCCGACAACTTGATCTGATTTGTTTATGTACCAGAATACCAGAAAAAAGCTAACAACACACACCAAACACTCTAATCCTAATTCTATTCCTAAGTGTTTCCTTACCAATAATGATGATAAAATTGATTCTGCTGCAAGGCTACAGAGTACACGCCTTTTCGGAAACTGCTAAGTAAAATTTTATTTATTTATTTGGAATTATTGTTTTTCTCTAACTTTTGACTTAAAATTAGTAGTGTAGTATTTGATTGTAATTTCCTGATTAATTTAGTGTATTTGTTTTTTACCTGGCCTTTGTAACTGCTTAAAAAACCCAGTTGACGTCTGCCAGCACTGTGTTGTATCGATAGCAACATTCGAATTTTGCAGCCATTGTTCTAGTACTGAGATTTTGATATAGCAGATACTGGAGGTTTCAATGTAGCTTGTAGCAGCATAATCAGTATCAGAAGAGGCTTATAAACTATAATTTATAGCACTACATACATGTTTTAATAACTTAACTTTGTCACTTAATATACAATATTAATATTCACAGGGCTTTTAGTATCAGCGATTTGGCACAGATATAGTATCACAAATAGGTCGCTTGAGGATTTGAACCAACCACGCAGGTTGTAGACAGATAGTTAAATTTATTATGTATCATAACTACTTAGAATTCACAAATGTAATGTTATGGTCAAGGCCTGCATTGCAGGCAGGCACCACTACAAGGTGGGCACCGTTTCAAAGTGTTAGTACGAAGTTTAGTATGTTTGTGGTGTCCACCTTGCAATGCAGGGGTGCCCATTTCAGCTTTGCAGGCGAGCGATGTCCAGCCTAGCACCCACCCTGGTTATAGTATAACACACATAACTTAAACTAGGTAGAAGATACGAAATACATATACCATAAGCTCGATATTGAAATATATATAAATTCAACGGCGTAAACTTCATAGCATAACCGATGCATAGTGCATTAGGATATAAGTTTAGTGTAGTATTTCTAATTATATTAAATCTGAACAAAAATAATGCCTCACACCAGTGCAGCAAAACAAATTCTTAAGGTAGTGGGAGCACCATAACTCAGTGGAGAACTTTGGGGGGGGGGGGGGATATTTGTCCTCCAAATCGTAGCCTTAAGAAATGTTCTGCTTGTTTGATGTTTGTGGAACTATCAGGAACAGGGCTTGATATTGCCAAGGGGGATGTCTTTGTGTGTGCTTGACGTAAAGAGTGTGCAAACATTAGGTGCCAACTCAACGCTGTTATGGTCCTTTATGACAGCTTGAAGAACAGGGTGGATGCCCTCGAAGGATTTAAATTGGGGGGACCCATTAAGCTCTCAGCTGGCCACACCAATGCCAGAGCTTGCACTTGATCATCAGGCAACAGAGCAGCAATCCAACCCCTCAAAGGCAAAATGCGCTGGTCCCACAGTAGCTAGTTGTTGTTGGTGACTATTATCAGAGAAACAGAAAATATATTATGCAAAAAGATAGGCAGAACAGGACCAGGGTATATCTGCCAGAAGCAAAAGTTATCCTTCAATGGCAAAAAAGCTGCCATTAAAATAAAATAAAATAAAAAATCGTTAAAATAAAAATCGATTTAGAAATATTTTTAATTTGCAATTAATAAACTCTATTTTCTTAATGACAGTAAGAGATCTATGGACTTACTTCACAAATACAGGTTTTTACATTTTTATAGGTCAATGTTGAAAAAAAGTCAAGAGTTAGGATTAAATTTGAAAGTGTCTGCAATTCTGCTCAGACATGATGGGGGGGGGGAGTATACGACGAGAGCCTTGTCAATCAGTTTGGGCCTGGAGAGATTGTGCAAGGCTCATGGGGGAGAATTTTTCTCAGAGTGGTCTGTGCTCGTTAACAGGAGAGACTGCTTCTACAAGGTGGGATACACTTAAATAGAAAGGGTGTGAGAATATTTCCTGATGCTATTGAGGTAGTGCTAGTTGGGTCAGAAAACTGCTAGCTTTGTGGGGATTCACAGACTAATAGATTAACTAACAGCAGCCATGGGCAGAGTTGAAAGTGATTCTTGTATTGCTTCTATTAGATTGATCAGCAGCCCAGAAAGCAAGGTACTAGGGATTTCAAGAACTATTGGGAGTTATCTGGAACAAGTAAATATATGGTAACTAAGAGTAAGGTGCATGTACACTTGCATGTACACTAATTCTAGGAGTGTAGTAAATAAATTTGTTGAATTTGAAATGTTGGGCAATCTCCAAAAAGATACAAAGTTCCTTGAACTGTGTATCTTTTTGGAGATTACTGTGGGCTCCTGCAATGCATTATAGCAATGTGATGATCAGACTTTAAATTGTGATGCTCATCTGTGTCTCTTCAACAGTTTCTGTTCTAGCCTGCTTGTCCAACTCATTGTGCTGTAGTTCAGGATAACCAGGGCACACTATAGTTGGTTCGTCAAGTGCTAATTAAATTAAATGATGATGTACAATGTTTCATGTACATAAGATATTGCTAATATTTGTATACTATATCATGTCTATATATGTATACCGGATTTGCCAGATTTTTTGGCTAGAGGCTGCTTTACTCAATAAATGAAATGTTACACAGTTATAAGGAATGCAGAATTTCGATTCGAGGAGTACAACGTGCACAGAAAGGATAGACAGGAGGAGAGGAGGGGTTATGCTAGTTAATAAACACATAAAATCTAAGGAAATGCAGCCAGTTGATATGGGTGGACAGTGCAGTGTTGAGTCAGTTTGGTGTGATATAAACACTACCAAAGCAAAAATAAGAGTAGGAGTGTGTTATAGGCATAATGACTCAAATGAGTACAATGAACAATTGTACAGAGAAAGGCTAAAAGGTTAAAAGTAGCGCAGGCAGAGATGAAGGTGATTCTTGCACTACTTCTATTAGAATAAGCAGCAGCCTGGAGCGAGGGGTTTCAGGGACTGATGGCAGTCATCGTGAAACAGGTGGGTATATGGGATATGTTAGGGTAACTAAGAATAAGAATAGGTGCATGTATACTTGCATGTATACCAATGCTAGAAGTATAGTAAATAAATTTGATGAATTTGAAGTGTTGGCCAAGACATCAAAGGCGGATATTGTGGGGATATCAGAGACGTAGTGTGTCACAGATATTAGAAATGCAGAATTGGAATTTGGGGAGTACAGTGTGTACAGAAAGGCTAGACAGGATAGGAAGGGAGGAGGTGTTATGCTATTAATTAAGAAACACATAAAATCCAAGGAAGTGAAGCCAAATAATATACATGAACAGTGCACTGTTGAGTCAGTTTGGTGTGACGTAAGCACTGCGAAAGCAAAAATAAGAGTAGAAGTGTGTTATAGGCGTAATGACTCAAATGAGTACAATGAACAATTGTACAGAGAAACAGAGTGGGCTAGTAAATCAGAATGTCTTATAATGGAGGATTTTAACTTCCCAGATAATGACTGCAACTTGTGGGTTGGTCACTAGCACACTAGTAAGAATTTTGTGGATTTACTGAATGATTGTTTTCTGTAGCAGCATGTTCGAAAGGCAACCAGAGATGGTAATACTGCTGGTTATCAGCAGTGAGCATTCGTGTATTAAGAATTTGCAGATAAAGGAACCACTAGGTGGCAGTGATCACAGTGTACTGATGTGTGATTTAATTAAAGATACAATTACCATCAGGGGTAAAGGAAAGGGTTTTTGCTTCCGTAAAGGTGACTACAGTGGTCTCAGACAGTTTTCAAATTCTATACAGTGGGATCAACTGATGATGTTACCAACAGCAAATTCTAAGTAGGAAGCATTCAAGGAATTAATCATGGAAGCTACTAAAAGTTTCATACCTATTAAGAATATTGTTCAAGGTTTAGGCCTAAATTCTAAAGTTGTCAAATGAACTAATGAGACTCGTGGCAGAGAAGAAAAATGCATGGTATGCATATAAATTAACAGACGACACAGAAGTCTATGGCAGATATAAGCTAGTCTGTAATCAAGTCACAAACAAGGTTAGGCAGGCGAAGGCAGATTACGAGAAATCTTTGGCAAAGGATGCTAAGAAAAACAAAGTATTTCTTAGCTTTTGACACTGTTGCTCATGCGCATACTGTACAAATTGGAGAAGAATGGTATTAAGGGTAAGTTGCTATTTGAATATCACATATTCAAACTGAGTATGTATATTCAAATTTGAATATGTGATATTTGAATATCACATATTCAAACTGAGAAGACAGGGGGTGGTAATCAATGGACGCTGCTCTTCGTGGACTAATGTTATTAGTGGAGTCCCACAGGGTTCGGCATTAGGTCCACTGTTGTTTTGTATATTTATCAATGATATTGATGAAGGTGTATATCAGGCTTAGTGTCGAAGTTTGCAGATGATACAAAGGTTGGCAGGGAAGATGGGCTGAGAAGTGGCAACTGAAGTTTAACATTGACAAATGCAAAGTACTGCATATGGGCAGAAGTAACCCCAGAGGAACGTACCAAATGTGTAGTACTACACCGAAAGGGTAGAAAATGAAAAAGACTTGGAAGTAATTGTGCAGTCAGATATGAAGTTTTCTGAGCAATGCAAACAGGCTGCAAGAGCAGGTCATGGGGTTTTGTAAATGATATACAGGAATTTGCTAGCAGGGAAAAGGAGGTGATTCTCTCTCTCTCTCTCTCTCTCTCTCTCTCTCTCCCCCCCCCCCTCCCCCCCCCAAAGGCAATGGTCAGGCTACACCTTAAGTACTGCATACATACCTGGGGGCCTCATTTTAAGAAGGATGTAGATTTGCTTGAGCATGTATAGAGAAAGGCAACAAGATTGGTGAGAGGAATGAAGGAATCCTCTTACCAAGGGAGGCTTAAGTTCTGCAAATTGCAGCGGCTGAAGACTATGCACTGCGAGGTGATCTGATTGAGGTGTATAAGGCCATGAATGGGTTGAGCATGCTGAATTCTGATGGGATTCTTCCACTTGTTCAGATTACTAACCTAAGTGGACATAAATTTAAATTGAGGAAAGCCAGATGTAGAATAGATGTGCAGAAATTTGTCTTTAGCCAGCGGGTGGTTAATTGCTGGAACAAACTTCTATCGTTGTGGAAGTGGAATTGATTGGTTAAATAAATTTAAGGAGGAACAGGACAAACATTTAGAGGGAACTGTTGTGCAATTTTTTTTTTTTTGATTGATAAGCTCATATGCTTGCTTTCTTGCATCACATGCCATTATTAATACTACTACTACTACATTGACAAATGCAAAGTACTGCATATGGGTAGCAGTAACCCCAGAGCAAGACCAACTGTGAGGTATAACAGGTTAGTGGAGAATAAAAAAAGAGCTGGGGATAATTATGCAGTCAGATATAAAGCTTTCAGAACAGTACAGAAAGGCTGGCAGAGCAGCTCATGAGGTCTTGTCAATGACATGCAGGAATTTTGCTAGTAATGATAAGTAGGTAATTATCCCTTCGTATAAGGCAATGGTCAGGCCACACCTTTTATGCATACAGTTCTGGAGACCTCATTTTAGGAATGATGTAGAGCTGCTGGAATGAGTACAGAAAAGGGCAACCAGATTGGTGAGGAGGAACAAAGGGTTGCTCTTACCAAGAAAGGCTTAAGTTCTGCAAATTACAGCGTCTTTAGACTAGGCAGCTGCAAGCTGATCTTATTGAGACGTAATGGTTTGGGAAGTTCAATGCTGATGGGATTCGTATTCTTGCTCAAATTATGCACTTGAGGGGACATATTCAAACTGAGAGAAGTGCACAAATTTGCCTTTAGCCATCATGTGGTTGATTGCTGGAACAAACTGTCATCTGCCATTGTGAAAGTCTTAAATAAATTCTGGGAAAAACTGGACAAGTTTTTGGAGTGAATGAATAGATGAAATGGGAGGTTTCTTTTTCTTTTTTTTTGGCTGATGCTACATAAGCTTGCTTTCTTGCATCAATATGCCTCTGCTAATGCTAACATTCAGCCAAAATACATCCTGCATACTCGCTTGCCATTCTTGCTTTCTCTCATGGCCAGTCTTAGCTTGGTGACATTTGGCATTATAAGAATGGAAAATGGAATGATCTGCACAATTTGCATTCCAATTTTCGTTTATTAGATTACTGTTTAAACCTTCCAAGTCTGATGTTTGCTCAGATCATATCAATGAAAGTATTCTTGTAGGAGTGAAATCTTTTAATTTTTGCTAAACCTTGGTTTACCAATAGCATTAAGGTTATTCAAGTTACGAATGTGACATTTTGTAATCAGCTTGTATCCATATCTCCAGCTACACCTATAGTCAAGTTCTAAACAATAATAGTAACACAGCTATTAATCAATCCAAACTTGGTTTTGAACAAGTTCAGAGTAGAAAACTTGTTGCTTGTTCAAGTGGAGGTCATATTCTGGTATCTTGCCAATCCCACTAACCACAATTTTTCCCCATCAATATTCCCACCTCCATTAAAACCTGACAGCTCCACTGCATTCTCAAGTAAAGACTAATGCTAACACCACTACATCCTCAGGAGCAGTGACCCCCCAGATATTAGTGCTAGGAATATCTCATGATATAATCTTCCCACCTCATAAGATTAGGTGGGAAGATCTCCCATATCACCAACTATAAATCCATGTCTACATCTTGGGAAGGGAAATATAGTTATTCTGACTCCTTGGGAATCCCCCCCCCCACAAAATATAACCTTAATGAGAGGACACTAATAAGTTCATCTACAACTAGAGCAACAGACTTCTCAGTAATGATGAGATTTGGGTTCTTCACAAAGAATGCAATTTGCCTGTTGATTTTTGTTCTTCACAAACATGCAATTCACCCTTCTAGAGATGTTTTCATATAAGGGCACCTTAGTTAAAAACTTCATAAGCTTCAGAAAAAAAAGGAATCATTCACTCTTGGCAACAAATTCAACAGAGCCCACTCCAATCAAATGACCAAAGTTAAAGAGAACATCTCATTTTTGGAAAATTAAGCTTTGTGACTACTCAGAAAAGACCCAGGAGGATATAAAAGAAAAACTAACAAGAAAAAAGATAGCAAACCTCTTGAATGATTCCAACACTTATGGGAGCCTTAAAAATCCCACAAAACACTCTTAGAAAAAAAATTTCATGGCAAAAAGAAAAATAGATAAAATCACCTCCAAAAAAACTTGATCTCAACAACTCTGAAGAGGAGTTAGCAAAATTGTCCATTTCTGAATGTCAAGGGGGGGGGTTCCATGTCAAGTGGCCTAGGGGTCCCTGCTCAACCATCTCCAATTTTGTTGAAACTTGGTGTGGATGTTTAAACACATTTCAAATGAAGCTGTGCAAAATTTCAGTTCAAAATATAGTATGCTTGAGGCACCAGCACCTTTTTTGTGGAGGTCACTTGTGTTATGCAGAATAAATCACAAAAAATTTTCAAAGTTTTAAGTGTTACTGTTGCACAACAGTGAGAGATAGTGCTCTGAAACTTGGTATACCTAGTTAACTTTTGGCAGAGAATGCAAACCTTTTGTTGTCCAGGCTCAAAAACCTTCACATTTTTTACAATGCGGTCTAAAACTGGCACCAAAAATTTGTTGCTACAAATTTAAGCAAGACTTTTGAAAGTCATAACTTGGAAATAAAAACCTTTGGTATCTTCTTCTTTGGACATTCCACTTACCAACTGCACGAATTCAGCCTAACTAAATATCAGCTCTTATACTTGTTTTCAGCTGAGATATTTTCCTTCAAAGATTGACTCAAAATTTGAAAGTCAAATTTGACCTATCTTAAGGGGAAAATATCTTAATGTGGGATGCCTTCAATTCTCTCGTTTTTTCCACTACTGGAAGGAGCAGAGTTTCAGCTATAAGAATCATGGTTTATCTGTTTTCTGTCTTTGCACTTAAAGCCTTAAAATTAAGCATAAACATCTGTTTTGTGTCTTTGCACTTAAGGCCTTAAAATTAAGCATAAACATCAAGTAGCTTTATGTGCCGTATTGTTATCTTTGAGATTTTTTTGTTGCAGAACACTTCCTTAATCCTGCATAATAATCTAGAAATAGAGTATATTCTAGAATTTAGGAATATCGTAGAAAAATACCTAAGAATTATAGAATATTCTTGAATTCCAAAAAAATTGACGAACATTCTAGAACTCTGGAATATTCTAGAATCATATAAAAAAAGTATAAATAGCTGATATTTGAACCATGCTGTTATTAATGTGTTTTATCTTCATGATGAACAGTTTGTTTATTTTGTTCCTCTATTTTTTATTGTTTGACTGTAAATGTCATGTGCTATCCTATACATGCAAAACTGGGTTAAAATTATTTAAAGAATTTGAATTCGAAGACCAACAGCTGATAGGTCGAAGTTGTGGATTAAAACTGGTTGAAGAAGATACAATTTGTCTACATCATGAAGTTTTGCTTTTGACAAAATTTGAATTTTTGCAGCATTCAAGTTGCAATCCTTTACAGAAGAAAAATCATATGGTGAAAAAATAAAGTTTGCAACCAATTGATTTGTCAATGGCAGACTACATGAAAGACCTAACAAAGGTAGACATAAAACCAGGCCAGAAGCTGTGCCCATCATACCGAAAAGCAGCAACAGGAACATCAACTTCATCTGGATCAGACCATAATGACAAAATGCATGATTGAAAGCTTGAACACAAGTTTGATGGCTATTGGTAATTCTCCTCTAAAATTTCAGTGGATGGCTATGAGAGAGACTCATAAGGCTATGCCAAAAGGAAGGCAAGTCAAGTACAAGATGTAATTGCCAGTAAAATTGCATCTATTGGTGGCTTGGATCCAAATGACATCATGGAGCCAAGTGCAAGTCATCAGTGTGGAAACTGCTTAGATTACAATGAGCTGCTCAAAGAATTGAAAGAAAAGTTGATGATATTAAGTCATTCGGAAAAACTTCAAATATTAACACTAGCTCCAGTTAGTTGGTCCATAAAGAAAACGATGAAAGAGTTTAGTGTCTCAGAAAGAATGGTCAAGAAAGCTAGAAAACTTAAAGCAGAAGAAGGAATCATGGCCATATCTGGGGAAAGAGCAAGGAAAAAAGCTTTGAGCAAGCAAAGCAAAAGGTGATGAAATTTTTTGAAGATGACGAATTTAGTTGGATATGCCCTGGAAAGAAAGATTATATTTCCATTAGAAATGCAGATGGAGTAAAAATGCAAAAGCGACTACTACTCAGCAACTTGAAGGAAATGCTTATAACTTATTAAGAAAGAAATGGATCTCACATTGGATTTTCAAAATTTTGTGAACTTCAACCCAAGTGGTGTGTGTCATAGTTGGTGCACCAGGAACACATTCTGTATGTGTATGCACAATCCATCAAAATGTCAAGTTACTGCTAGCAGCAAGTCCTGTTAAATGTGATTACAAGGTTCTCATTGGCAAAATAGTCTGTGATTTGGAGTCAAAAGATTGTATGCTTCATCAGTGTGAAAAATGTCCAGAAATAGATAAATTAAAAAAGTTTCTAGAGAATATTTTTGAAAACAATGAACCAGAAGATATTATTGAATTCAAGCAATGGATACACACTGACAGAGATATACTGGACACAAAGCAATTAAAAACAGAAGATTTTATTGAAGAGTACTAAGATATTTAACCTGTCATCATTACATTGCTAAATATCAAAGCTACCAACAAAGGAAAGCCTAATGACATGAGAATTGGTCATCTTGATGGATTTTGCAGAAAATTATTCTTTTGTTATGCAAGATGCTGTTCAAGGGTTCCACTGGGAGAACAGCTAGGCTACATTGCATCCATTTGTCATCTATTACAAGGATGCTGAACTTCAGAATATAAGTTTCTGCATAATCAGTGACTGCCTTCGGACATGACACAATTGCAGTGCATGTTTTTCTAACCAACTTAATTGAATATTTGAAGAGTTTAATGGCAGAAATCAGGCACATTTACTACTTCAGCGATGGTTCTGCAGCTCAATACAAGAATTTCAAGAATCTTATTAACTTGTGTCATCATCAGAAGGTTGTTGTTTGTTTGGTTTTTAGGAGCATTAGCAACTAAGGCCATATTGCTCCGGGATATGCGGTGGTCATTCCCTGACCTTTCCGCTTCCTCCGTATTTGGTGTTGACGGGCTCGAACCCCGGTCTAATCAAGAAGCGTGTGCTACGCACTGCTGCTCCTTCCCACCTGGCTACGGAGGCGCCTCATCAGAAGGATTTTGATATCAGTGCTGAATGGAATTTCTTTGGCACTAGCCATGGCAAGTCACCATGTGATGGAATTGGTGGAACATTAAAATGACTGCCAGCAGCACGTGCAAGTCTCCAACGCCCAATTGAAAACCAATCCTGAAACCAAGAAACATGTTTGAATTTTGTGACAAGCATGTGACTAGATTTTAATTCTGTTTTGTTTCTAAAGAAGAAATTGAGCAAGTAAGGCCATTTCAAGACAAAAGATTCATAGACAAAATATTCATTTGAAAGTCAAATTTTGACTTTCAAATTGAGTCTATCTTTGAAGGAAAATATCTCAGCCAGCAAACAAGTATAAGGGCTCATATTTAGTTAGGCTGAATTCATGCAGAATTAAATGGAATGCCCAAAGAAGAAGTTAGGTACCAAAGGTTTTTATTTCAAAGTTATGACTTTCAAAAGACTTGCTTAAATTTGTAGCAACAAACTTTTTGTGGCAGTTTTAGACCACATTGTAGCACTAGCCTTAAATTACCACTCTAATCACTAGGGGTGATTAGAGTGGTAATTTAAAATATAGGCCCTCACTGATTAAGATAAGTATAGTGGTAAGAGCATCCTTTTGTTCCCCTCATAGGATAATACAATAGGATAATCACCTCCTTATTATGGCTGCTCACATTTAAATTCCAAAAATGCAAGGTTTTAGTTTTATTGTATTGCAGATCTTGCAGTTAGTCAAATATTAGGTACTAGTTTCAACTTTGTTATGTAACTAAATTTCTTCAAGAAACTTTTCTTAACATGTATACAGGTCAATTTTAATAACATATTAAGTTTTAATTCTGTCACAAGTCAAGGGACTGCTCTAGCAACAAATCAGGATGTTTGTATATCTCCAGATCACAACATTTGAAAATAACCAAACATCAGAAAGTTTAAAATTATACATAATATGCTATGTGAAAACAAATGCAAAATTTATTTTAAGTTATATATAATTTTTTTTTTACCAGTACATTAACTCATTAGTACAGTGGTAATGAGAATATTGACAAACAGATTATATTCAGTAGTGCAATGTTTTAATGAATATATGATGACAACCTTCAATAAGAAAATACAGAAACAGTTTATAACTAAGTTAATGTGACAGAATTTTCCGATACGGAAACCATAAAATTCAATAGTAAATTTTTAACAACAAATCAGACTTAGACCACTTGAATTTATGTAGATATTTCAGTGACTTAATTTGGTAGGGAATTTATTAAATTGTACAGCACCTTTAGGAAACAGCCATAAGAAGCCAATGTTATCAAGAGAGCAAACATATTAGATTAGCATAACCTAAGAGTGTCTTCCAGCCCTGCTAGCATAATATATGCACAATGATTTTTTGCCTTTTAAAAAGCTATTCCATCATTTATCACTGGCAGTTAGCTAACTCTATTTTTTTAAAAAGATTGTGCTATTAATATTGCAATCTGTGTTTTGATTTTTTTATCTGGACAATATTTACATTGCATAAATCAGTCATACTCAAAAAAAAAAAAAAAAAATCACCTGGAGCAATCAGTCACCCCTGAAAAATTGTTGGGATC
Source organism: Mastigoproctus giganteus (assembly GCF_048544385.1). Lineage (NCBI taxonomy): Eukaryota > Metazoa > Arthropoda > Arachnida > Uropygi > Thelyphonidae > Mastigoproctus > Mastigoproctus giganteus. The sequence continues at coordinate 50,927,129 of NC_143583.1, read as the reverse complement.
CTGCAAGATAAATATAAATATTTCCCATCTAGAAGTTCATGTTTTACTTTAACAAAGTTCTGAATCCAGAAAAACAACAATTTAGGACAGGCAGCAGACCGTAAATTAAGTCCTGGTACAAACTGTTTATATTAAAAACTGCTATTGGTGCTTATTAAATTAATTTATTTTACTTTATTTTATAAAGCACATGTAAAAACTAATTCATAAAGTATGAAAATTTTGCCAGAATATAAACTAATAATAAATACCTTAATAAATATCTAAAATTTAGAAAAAATTGTTCTTCCTGCCTCAACTATGTGATTCCAGAAATGTATAAATTCATAAATTCTGAATTATATTAATTACTCACATTTTTTTATGCTGAATGGGTACACTACCATCTTTCCTAGGTCTACCAGGCCCTCTCTTGGTAATAACCACTGGTGTAACAGTAGGCTGCAATGGAACTGGTACTGATGGCAACATTTCCACCAGTTGTAATTTCCCCATGGTTGCACTAATACTACTTGTAACTGGTGGATGGGAAACAGTGGGAACTGTTTCTGTTTCATGAACGTCAGAAAATGAATAACAGTTTTTTTCTGGAATGTTACTAGTTGATATTAACTCATTATTCACAACATTAGAAATTCTGCTGGTATCTTTTTCAGAAGTGCTTTCACTACTTGAAACTAGATCATCTGAAATATCCTCATTGCGATTTTCCAATTTTTCTACAGGACTAGCATTTTGTATTAACAATAAATTTGGTTCACTTTCCAAAGAATCTTTATTCTCAGGTTCCTTAGAAGAATAAATATCTTGTGATGGTGAAATTTCATCCTTTTCCATTAGACTGCCATCTGTATTGGTCTCCATGTTCTAAATATTTTAAAAAGAATTTTCTAAAAGCATCATACATGATATGATATAATGTGTCAGTCTAGTCAGCAAACAAACATACCTGTGAAAAAGAAAAAATCATTAGCTAAAATCATTTATGACTACAAAAATTATCTAATGAAATGTAGTAATCTCAAATTTATTTTTTGAATGAATGAAAAAGTTATCAATATTCTTCTCTAATATAGGTAAGGTTAAATAAAATATAGATCCCATTTATAAAAATATATAAATAGGATATGGACAAAAATGGGATAAATCTAAAAATCAGCACTACTTAATATAAATATTTTGTATTTCTCACAGATATTTAATATTAAATTTATTCAATAAATTTGATATTAAAATTATTATTTTAAACCTTTAAAATTGAAATTAAACTAGTACAATAAGAAAAATGAAATTCTCAGTTCTTAAAAAAATACTACAATTGATTTATTTCACTAAGTCAAACATTAAATTGAATTTATCCATATACCGTTTAGTGATTATCCATTTATTGATATCCATATTGTTTACAGATTATCCATTCATTAATATTATTTATTAATATCCACACTGTTTATTGATTTTGTACATCAATAAAGAATATGAATATCAGTTAAGCAATAAACAAACAGTGATGATATGGTAGTTGGAAGCTTAAAATTACACTTTAAATGAAGTTATAGTTAAAGTTTTTTTTCTGTTCACTTATTTAAAGGGATTTATTACTGAATTATAAAACACTATAAAAATTAATTTGTATATAATTTGGTCTCTCATTCAATAACTAACATCAAAAGGATATACAGCTTTAGGGGGGGGGGGGGACTAAACTAATTTAGCTCAGATTTTTTTTTTATAGAAACTTATTTAGTTCCTACATCAACACATGACAGCCAACATTGACTAATTTATTTTATATCATTTAATAAAAGCAAAACAAAAGAACTAGATAGCTTACTGCAAAATGTTAATTCAATTTGTTATTATATACGTAATTATCAAAGATTAATTACGTTACTTGCATTATAGATGCTGTTTCAAAATTGACAAGCTTCTGTAGATATAATTGAATGATAAAATAAGCAATAAAGTCTTAGAGACATTACCTAATCTGAGAGTTTCCTAACAAGATTAACATGTCCAAAATTTTACTGTGTCCTTTCCAGTTTTCAAGCTTATTAGAAAAGATTGTTATGCTTACTCAATCGGTGTAAATGATACTCAGTATGAAAGAAGTAAGACGTCTGCACATGGCATTATTCTCTAAACTGTTTGACAGAGATTATCACACAAAAGGGCATATGTAATCAAATCACAAACTGCCAAACCTGCCTGTTGGCAAATCTGAATCCACCACGAAAATTTGTGCATCCAAGTTAAGCCTGTGAGTGCTAGTGGGCACTTCCCACCAGAGCTCACCAGCTGTTTGGATGGCTCTTCTTCTTCAAAATAATCGCCTTGACATTATATATAATGCCTAATACTTTTATCCAATATAATATATTGGATAAAAGTATTAGGTGTGAAAACTATACTCAATTAGCTCAAAGTGCCAAGTTTAATTAGCCCAAGTTGGACTTCTTTGTTGTACCCTATAAATAAACATATAAAATAAAATAAAATAAAATGAAATAGTAAAATTAAAATGATAATATAGCTAATTATAGATAAATGGTTACATTGAATGGAACGTTAACGAGGGCTAGCTACACTCAATAAAAAAAGTAAAGTGCAGCCATTATCAACCCACTGCAGGATGGAAGCCTCCTCAACAATTCATGCTAAGGGAAATGGACCATAATCTGCCACGCTGGTCCAGTGCGGGTTGGCAGATCGACCGTATTCAGCAGTCAGGGGCTTGAACCCATCTACTCAAAGAGCGTGTGCTACTGCACACCCGCTCCTGCCCACTCGGCTACGGAATATCCCATCAATAATTAGCTGAAGCTATCTGTTTCTGTTTGCCATTTGCTGGTTTTTCTATGTTCAATATACTGAGAATTTACTGTGAATATATAATCAAATTGGCTTAATTACTTTAATATACCTTAAATTTAGCAGAAACATTCCATTCAATGTAAATGTTCCATTGTGTGAAAGTTACATAAACATGTTAACGTTCCATTCAATGTAACCATTTATATTAACCAGATTTATTTATAATTAGCTCTATTATCATTTTAATTTTACTATTTCATTTTATTTTTATTATATGTGTTTATTTATAGGGTACAACTAAGAAGTCCAACTTGGGTTAATTAAACTTGGCACTTTGAGCTAATGAGTATAGTTTTCACTCCTAATACTTTTATCCAATCTATCTAGTTGGTATTATAATTAACTAAAATATTGTTATATACAGACAGATGTAATGTACAATCATAAATTTGATGGCATCAATCTGTTCTGCCTCTTTCTTTATTTTTCTATTTCTTACCTATATTGTTTTACATAACTTCATATATATATACACAGTGAAATCTTGTTAATACAGAGTTCAAGGGACCTAAATTTTCACGTTTTCTAAGTTTTCACGTTTTCAAGGTCCCCCAAAAGTTTCAAAATTTTACTTTTTTTTTTTTTTTTTTCTGGTAAATACTGTATATATGAACTAATGAGACTCGTGACAGAGAAGAAAAATGCATGGGATGCATATAAATTATCGAGCAACTCAGAAGCCTACAGCAGATATAAGTTAGTCTGTAATCAGGTCACAAAGGAGGTTAGGTAGGCAAAGGCAGATTACGAGAAATCTTTGGGAAAAGATGCTAAGAAAAACAGCAAGGATTTCTTTACTTATATAAACTCTAAAAGGAAGGGGATGAATCTGATTGGTCCACTGGATATTGATGGTTTGGCTGTTGATGACCCTGCTCAGATAGCAAACAAACTGAATAAGTATTTTGTATCTACATTCACACATGAGGAGTTATTAAGGTTTGAAAATGGCAGAAGATTATCAAATTGTAGCAGGGTGCTTAATGATTTTGTAATAACTGAGAGCAAAGTGGAGGAGAAATTGTTGAAGTTAAACATAAGAAAGGCACCTGGGGTGGATGGGATCTATCCAGTTATATTAAAGGTGGCGGCAAAGCAACTAAGCAAACCCTTAGCCATAATTATGAGAGCATCCTTGGACTCAGGGGAGGTCCCCACGGACTGGAGATGTGCAAATGTATCCCCAATTCACAAAGGGGGATCGAAGGGTGACACGAATAATTACAGACCAGTTAGTTTAACTTCTATTCCGAGTAAAATAATGGAGTCACTGGTTAAAGATGCATTGCAGGATCATCTAGACAAGACTGCAGCAATAATTCAGACACAGCATGGGTTTGTTAAGGGAAAGTCTTCTCTGACAAATTTGATAGGATATTATGATGTGGTTACAAAGGAACTGGATGCAAAAAATAATTCTGATATCATATATTTGTATTTCAGGAAAGCTTTTGACACTGTTGCGCATGGAAGACTATTGTACAAACTGCAGCAGAATGGTATTAAGGGTAAGTTGCCACAATTAATAAAAGGATGGTTGAGTGGGAGAAGACAGAGGGTGGTAATTAATGGGTGCTGCTCTTCGTGGACTAATGTTATTAGTGGAGTCACACAGGGTTCGGTGTTGGGTGCTCTGTTGTTTTGTATATTTATCAATGATATTGATGAAGAAATATCAGGCTTAGTGTCGAAGTTTGCAGGTGATACAAAGGTTGGCAGGGTTGTTAATGACTGTAATGGCAGCGTGCTACTGCAACAGGATCTAGATAATTTGGGCAGATGGGCTAAGAAGTGGCAACTGAAGTTTAACCTTGACAAATGCAAAGTACTGCATATGGGTAGAAGTAACCCCAGAGAAACATACCAACTGTGTGGCACTACACTTAAGGTGGTAGGAAATGAAAAAGATCTGGGAGTAATTGTGCAGTCAGATATGAAGTTTTCTAAGCAATGCAGACAGGCTGCCAGGGCAGGTCATGGGGTTTTGTCAATGATATATAGGAATTTTGCTAGCAGGGAAAAGGAGGTGATTGTCCCTCTGTATAAGGCAATGGTCAGGCCATGCCTTGAGTACTGTGTACAGGTCTGGAGGCCTCATTTTAGGAAGGATGTAGATTTGCTTGAGCGTGTACAGAGAAGGGCAACAAGATTGGTGAGGGGAATGAAGGGATCCTCTTATACCAAGAGAGGCTCAAGTTCTTCAAATTGCAGTGGCTGGAGACTAGGCACCTGCACGATGATCTGATTGAGGTGTATAAGGTTGAGGTGTATCAGTATGCTCAATCCTTGAATGGATTGAGCATGCTGAATTCTGATGGGATCCTTCCACTCGTTCAAATTACGAACCTCAGGGGGCATAAATTCAAATAAAAAAAAGACAGATGTAGAATAGATGTGCGGAAATTTGCTATTAGCCAGCGGGTGGTTAATTGCTGGAACAAACTTCCATCTGTCGTTCTGGAAGTTGATAGGTTAAATAAATTTAAGGCTGAACTGGACAGGCATTTGGAGAGAATGTGTGATTTATTTTGGCTGATGCTGCATAAGCTCATACACTTGCTTTCTTGTATCACATGCCACTACTACTACTACTATATCTAAGAATAAAATAAATACACCTAATTCTGTTTTTACACGATAGATACGTTCCTGAAAAATACGTGTAAAAAAAATTCGTGTAAAAAAAGACATTGTATTTATGGAAGGAAAGACGATTGGTTCCGGATCTAAAAAATCCGTAAAAATAATTTAAAAAAAAAAAACACATAAAAATATTCGTTTTAAGCTTATTATTTTATTTCAACAAAATACACATGTAATAATATGTAATGAAAATGTATTAAAGTAAATTTGTATGCATATGAAATGAAAAAAATTCTTCATGAACAAAAAAAATCTGTTTTACACATAACAAGATTTTATTCATTTTCACTTTCTGATAATAAATGGCGCATACGTTTGCGTACGACTGGAATATCACTAGAAATGTTGTGGACATGGTCTTCTTCCTCTATCATGAAATTCTATCTGTGATCTCTTGAGAAAAATCAGCACGAGTCTCCTCTGGTGCTGATGTTTCACCGGTTTTTACGATCGAATTCAGTTATTAATCGTTGTGTTCGTGTTTTGGTTAGGCTGTTATATAATTCTCTGTAAGAGGCTGTCAACAACTTCAGTTCACATTGAAACTTCCCAGCACATTCTTCATTAGGGTCATGTTTGACAAAATGATTACCTAATTTTCTGGCCAGTTCCAGACCTTTTATTAAATCTGCATTTAGAACAGAATCATTTTCTTCATTATCACTACGTTCTGTGGGATAAGGAGTCCCAAGGACAACCTCTAATATTTCATCTTCGCTTAGGGCTTTGTCGGTTAACAATTCATCAATATCTTCAAACGATAGATCATCGAATCCTTCTCCACCAATTTTGTGTGCCATTGTAATGAATGATGTTGGGAAATTCGGTCGTATTAAGGATGATGGGATCTTTGCTTTTTACACATTGTGGCCAAACCATTTTCCAACACGCATTTAAAGTTGCTGGTTTTAATTCAGTTAACGCTAATCCAACTTGATTGATACAATCCATAATTGAGAATTTCTTCCACACATTAATGACTGTTAGTGTTTCATCATTCAGTTTGTCCAAAACGTGTTGGAATGTTCGTTTTACGTAGTATGTTTTAACTGTCGCAATTATACCTTAGTCTAGCGGCTGTATCAAAGATGTAGTATTAGGTGGCAGAAATAAAATTTGTATGTTTGGGTGTTCCAAGACAGGATGGCCAGGTGCATTGTCAAAAAATCAGAACTTTAAATTCGAGACCTTTCAAATTCATATAACATCTGACTTCTGGGGCAAAACATTTGTTGAACCATTCTGTAAAGATAGCAGTGGTCACCCAGGCCTTCTTGTTTGCCATCCAGTGAACAGGCAGTTTATTGATATCTACACCTTTCATTGAACGTGGGTTTAGGGCTCGATTTACCAGCAGTGGTTTCAACATACGATCTCCTGAAGCGTTGGAGGAAAATAACAAGGTCACACGATCCTTAGCTACCTTAAAATCACCAGCAGTTTTCTGCGATTTGGCTACATACGTTCTGTTCGGCATTCGTTTCCAGAAGAAACCAGTTTCATCTGCATTCCACACTTGATCAGGAGTGTATCCTCCGTCTTCAATAATTTTTGCAAGTTCCTGCGGGAATACTTTAGTGGCCGGTTCATCTGCAGATGCAGTTTCACCTTTAATTTTTATATTAGGAAGAGCATTCCTTTTAAGAAACCCTATCATCCAACCTGTACTCGCAGAAAATTCATACTTTCTGTTTTTTGTTTGAGATGAAGTGCTTGGCTTCTTTTCTTTAATCTGTCTGTAAATTCTTAGTGCTGTTTGCTTGATGGCATTTCCATCTACTGGTACTCTTTTTTGTGACTGATCTTCTATCCATATTACCAGAGCCTTTTCCATTTTTTCCTTGACAATATCTCTTGTATGTGATGATGAATTAACACTTACTTTTGTTCCAGAACATACCGACTTCCTAATTGCAGCTTCATTTTTCTTAATAGTTCTTACGGTAGCTTCATGTACACCAAAATGCTTTCCTACAGACGTAGCCCCTTGTCCAGTTGCAAGACGATCTAAAATTTGAATTTTAAGTTCCAAAGAACTCGCTTTCCTTTTCATTTTGGTAATAGGCGAATTATTCGACATTATATAAGGGCTACCGAAAAATATCTCAGTTATAGTTAATAAAAAAAGTATGAAAAATTTGTAAACTTACAATTTATTGACTATAGGCAAAATTAATAAATTTATATGTGCACAAATTTCACTAAAGATTCTTTCACTTTGAAATAGAGCTTACTACTAAATGTCTTTCGAAGATACAACGCACGAATACTGTAGATGTGCACCAAATTCAATAAAAACGTTGATGCTTCATAGATACCTAGACGTACACATTGGTAAACAAAAGCACGCATTTAAAAATGCACACACTAGCTAATCTATCACACTAATAAATAGCTGATAATCACACTAATCTATTGGTGCATGTAATATAGAAATGATACTAATATGCCACAAATAAAAAAAAAAATTCTTAGAATTTAGGCAAAAAAAATTCATAGAAATCGTGTTAAATCAAAATGACTCGCGTAAAAAGAGATTGAAATATTTATTTTGAATTCGTGTTAAATCAAATTCGTGTAAAAAAAGTTCGTGCAAAAACAGAATTAGGTGTAATAATAATATCAAAAATAAATTAATAAAATAAAATAATAAAAATAAAATAAAAGCCTTGTCTAACAATACAGTAATAGGAATAACATATTTTCTAAAGATTTTATTTTATTTGTAAGATAAACTAAGAGAAAAGCAATATTAATGGAAATGAAAATATTGTACAGTATATATTTTGATATATACAATATTTTAGTATCACAGTAAAAAGAATTACAATCTTAATATAAAAGGAGACATACAAACCAGTAACTTTTTAATAAATTAATCTAATTTAAAGAAAGAATCCAATGTTGTTTGCACAGTTTTTGTCCTGTATGCATTTTTAACTACAGCACAGATGTCAATGCACAGATATCAAATGCAATAGTTGTTTCTTTATCAATGTTACTGCAGGCCAACACATTCTGTAATATTCAATGCATTTTGGGCATCTTTTTTAGATGGCATTGTGCACACTTCACTTTTGCTGTCGCTAGTAACAAAAACATCATCATTTTGTTTGGTACCCAGCAGCTCTTCTGGTGTTGGCGTTGCAGTTTTAGCATCTTCATCATCCACCTTCACAAACTCTTCAAATTCGCCAACAAAATCCATATGCTCCTTCAAATTCCTCCATACCTCACTGTTGCTATCACATTTGTCTGCTGGACCATTTTTTTCGATGACGTTCTCTCCAAAGCCACTCTTTCTGAAGCAGTTTGATTATTACACTTGATGTAATACTTTCCCAAGCAATAACAAGATTACGGTAGCATCCAAGACATTCCTTGTATTCCTTAGCAATTCCAATTCGGCTGCAAATTGCTGCCGCCTCCTACGTTGTGGATGAAGTATCTTATCAGTCGGGCTCTATATGCTCTCGAGGTTATAAATAATGCCTTGATCCAGTGGTTGATTAAACTGGTGGTAAAAAAAAAAAAAATGGTGGTATTCAGGGGTAAAAATAATAGCCATATATTTGTCAACTTAAGTGTCTCGGCAAAATGTGCTGTACAACGATCTAGAATCATCAAAATGTTCCTTTTTTCTGAAGCCATTCTTCTGTCCAATTTTGATAACCAAGACTAAAAAATTTTGACCATAAGCCAAGCATTTCTATTGGCCTCATAATCACAGGGAAGTTGGTTAACTGCTTTAAAACATCTTGGCTTGGAAAACTTACCAATCACAAGTGGGTATAGTTTTGTACTGCCATCTGAATTGCAGCATAACAGAACACGAGTCTTTGTTTACTTAATTTTCCACCATGACAAGACTCTCCTCGAACAGCAAATGTTTTGTTTGGCAGCAAATTATAAAATAAACTGTCTCATCAAGATTAAAAATATTCTTTGCCTCATATTTTTCAAGGATGGACTGTACAGAACACAACCAGTCTGTAGCCTTTTCTTTGTCGACTAATCCAGACTCACCGCAAACATTTCGCGAAACCAAGTTATTCCTGTCTTTAAATCTTTGGAGCCAGCCACTGCTGCATTTGAAGTCGCTAATCCCATGTTGCTGAGCTAGATAATTTGTCTTTTCTTGCAAAATCGGACCTGATATTGGCAAATTAGATGCACGCATTTGTTGGTACCACTCAAAGTTCTGTTTCAAGCTCCTCATGTTTTGCACCACAAATTTGTTTCCTGTTTTTAATCACTGCTCCAATGTCACAACACACTTCTTCAAGTCTTTTTCAGTTTTTCAGTATTGTAGATAAAGTAGGTAAAGGGACGTTGTATTCCTTTGCAATGTCCATTTTGCTTCTTTCCATCATATCAGCCTCTTGTATAATTTTTAGTTTAATTCTGTACATTATGTTTTATCGCCATAACACTGCTAGATAATATTTAATATAAACAAATTTTAAATTAATTTAAAGACAAATTATAAAAAAGACATCAGCTCACATAAAATGGCACAAAAAATAGATTGCTCTATACAATAGCAAAAGACTCTTTGAACTGGGGTAACAATTGCAACTGACCTTATTCAGGGAGTGCATGTAAACAACTTAGAAAAACTTTTTATTCTTTTGTTAATTTAACAACTCATCCTTCAGAAAGATGTTTTTCAGAGTGCACTTGCCATTATAGCTACCACAAACTGCTTTTGTTTACACAAAATTAATTTCTAACAAGTCAGTGCCATCCTTCAGGAAGTAGGAAACTAGGTGGCCAGGGGCAATAATCAGATTAATGAGATTTTACTAAATATACACACACACACACAAACCAATTCCAATGCTTCTGCAACTTCTGGAATTGCTAAGTTTTTGTGTAGTGTTCTGAATAATTTCCTCATTCTTTATAAATCGGTGACTTTCAATGGAACTTTCTTCTTCTTCTTGGTCCTTAGCTGGCAGCTGGGGGAGGCGGTTGGCCATGCAACCAGTATGCTGCTGTAGGTGCCGCAGGTTTTCGGACTTGCTCTGTGATGTACTTCCATACTTTACGATCCATGGCGTCAGTCCTGGCCTGGTTAAGGTTGAGACGTCGGCTCTTCAAGTCATTTTCCACTTGCTTGGCCCACGTTTTCCTAGGCGCGGTCTGTTGGATGCTCCATTGGGTGGGTCGTTGTCTCCAAAGGAGTGTGGATGGTATTCTGTTCGTGCCCATTCTACATACGTGGCCAAACCATCTAAGCCTTCGCTTCTGGATTTGGTCGGCAATGGTTGGTTGCTGTTGGCATCTGGCGCGGATGGTATCATTAGTGATGCAGTCACGAAGTGAGATGCCCAAAATCTGCAGCAGGCATCAGAATACCTCAAGTCTGTTTAAATCTAGCTTGAGACAAATCCATGTTTCTGATCCGTAAAGGAGAATGGGCAGGATCAAAGTCCGGAAGAGTCGGATTTTAGTCTTTGAGGAGATGTTGGTCCTCTTCCACAGACACCATTTGAGCGAGGCGAGCACAGTGGCCGCCTGTCCAATTCTGCTGTGGATTTCCATGGTGGATGCAACTTTCTTCTCCTGGACCAGCGACCCAAGGTATTTAAAGTCCTGCACTTGCTCGATCTGGACGCCTTCGAGATAGATGGTGGCTTGCGACCCATCTGTTGTCAGGGCCTTTGTCTTATCAGCATTGATCTTCAAACCGTATGGCCGGGCAATGCAGGCAATGTCGTATAGGATGTCCGTGGCTTCAGAGTCATTACCAGCAAAGATAGCACTATCATCGGCAAACATCAGGTCAGTCACATAGTGATCCTTGTCATATTGTATGCCCCGTCTGTTTCTGAATGCTTGCCTCATAATGGCGTCGACCACGATGTTGAAAAGCAACAGGGAGGCTACATCCCCTTGGCAGACTCCAGTTTGGATGGTAAATTCCTCAGATAAATTGTTCTGGATGCGCACCTGGCTGGTTAAACCATTGTATGCAGTTTGGAGGAGTGCGATGACTTTTCGAGGTACATGTTCGACCTCTAGTAGTTTCCATAAGGCAAGCCGATGGACACAGTCGAAAGCAGACTTAAAGTCAATGAAAACAATGACGGTTTGCTGTCCACACCGGATCCTCTCCTCCATCAGCTGACGGATGGCAAAGATTTGATCACAGCATCCTCGCCCGGATCTAAATCCCGCCTGTTCTTCTCGACTGGTTTGCTCGCGATGTTTTTGCAGCCTTGACTGGATGATCTTCATAAAGACCTTTCCGATGATGGAAAGGAGGCTGATGCCACGGTAGTTCTTGCAATCCCGGTTATCACCTTTCTTGTGGATCGGTACAATAATGGCTTTCCTCCATGATAGCGGAATTTGTTCAGTGCACCAGATGGTTTTGAGCAGTGAGTGTAGTCGGCAAAGCAGTACATCTCCCCCAGCTTTGATCGCTTCTGTGGTGACTTGGTCCACTCCTGGTGCCCTGCCATTCTTTAGGGATTGTATGGCTGCTTTCACTTCTTCTACTGTAGGCTCAACATCGACCATGGAGACTTCAGGGGGTTCAATCGATAGTGCAGCTTCTGGCAGTCCCTGACGTGGGTCGTGATTATACAATGCTTTGAAGAATTCACTCCACCGTTGCAAGCGTTCAGGCGGTGATCGCACGAAGGTCCCATCAGCATTCTTGATGTTGTCACTAGTCAATTTGGTCTTTCCACTCAGACATCTGAGAGTGCGGTACTCGTTCTTGGATGCCGCCACTTCAAGATCGTCTGCCACTTGATTCCAGTATGCTTCTCTTTCCGCTGTCATCCTCTGTCGGACTTCTCGGTTTAGCTGCCGGTACCGTTCAAAGTCGACCAACTTTGCCTGCTTCCGTTTGTCCACGAGGTCGAGGCACTCGTCTGATATCCATGGTTGCATTCGACGTCAGGCAGGGGGACATAGGGGCTTGGCACATTCCAGGATGGCATCAGAGATCTGCTTTTCTTCTTCATTTATATCCTCGGGCACGGCTAGCGTCTCGAAGCGGTTGGATAGGGCGATCTGATATGCCCCTTTGTTGGCAGTATTCATTAGCTGCCTCTAGTCCAGCTTGGCTGACCGAGATGACCTTTTTGCATGCTGTAATTTGAGCTGCACCTTAGCCCGGATGAGGTAGTGATCAGATCCGCAATCAGGTCCCCTCGTGGCACGAACGTCCATGAGTGATGAGCGAAATCGGGCGTTGATCAGAATGTAGTCCAGGATTGCTGAGTCCTCGGCAGATGGATTTCGCCATGTAAGTTGATGTTTTTGAGGGTGCAACTGACTGTTTCCGATGATCAGGTTATTAGATGCGGCAAAGGACAACAAACGTAGTCCATTGTCATTGATCTTCCCATGGCCAAACTTGCCCATTGTTGTTTCCCAACCAGATCTGTCCAAATAATTGAAAAAAATCAGTAAATAGATAAACACCAGAACAAAACAATGGAGTGGGGCGAAATGATCAGAACCTCACTTTAATAATTAAATTTCATTAAAGTTGTTTCTCTGAAAGGCTCTTGTTATTGTTGTTTCAATAAGTATTTTTAAAGCCAGCCTGGATGTTTTTAAATATATTTGAATGTTTTTTTAATTAAAAAACTGAAAATGAGTTTTTTATGTGAAAAATATATAGAAAAAGTCTTGTGTTTTAAAAAATATACAGTTGAAAAATATACAAATATGAATAAAAGATAATGCAAAAATGTCATGACTGAAAACTGTATATAAAACATTATATGTTTTATATACAGTTTTTTTTTAAGTCAAAAAACATCATATAAAACATTATGTTTTATATACTGTGCATATATAAAAAAGTGATGTTTTATATATTGTGCATATATAAAATGTGATGTTTTATATCAGTATAAAAAAACATATGATGCACAGAATCTTCTGGGATTCTGCCCATTTCCCTATATGACCAAATTATAGTGTGTGTGTGTGTGTGTGTAGTTCTAAATGTTTCAATTGTACACCACTTAAAATTATTCTAATTAAAGAGTATTTATAGTACTGCTTTATAATTATAAATTAGTTCAGTACGATCTTCTTTAGAATATGCGAATTTAAAATAATTGACTTTTTTTTTTTTTTTTCCATTACAGTAATATTTTTAGTAGAAAATATGACATTACGAATTATGCACCGTTCAATAAAAATCTCGATGCCAGTTAAACACTTTCCGGCATGCCTTGTAATGATTATTACCGTTATTCTTTGCGTTAATATTTCCAAATAACCAATTACATATAAAAAATGATTATCACTGGAAAACCATAATAAACCAACAGGGTACATTATACAAGCTGTTAAGTGCAAAACAGTACAATATAAATAACTTCACAATTTTAACAAGAATAATTCAAAATATAAGCGAAAAGTGAACGTCAAACGGTTATGAATATAAGGCACGTCTGGCCATCAGACACTGATGAACGTAGGGTTTTACAGTCGGCCATGATGTAAATTTGCTAAGCACACTACATGTAAATAGTAAAACCAATTCGCGTATCCTGATTGTCAAAAGTTAACAACCAGTGCCTTTGCTCTGCAAATGTCCAAAACGGATACAGAAAAACATAAAATTTATATTAACTGATATTTAAAGGTTCACTTTCTAAGATATTCTATACTTTCTCCATTACAAACAAACCGGGCATGATACTAGAAGCACTTACTTCTCAAATAATACACAACAAAAATTTATTATATCCAAGATCACGTTCGAATAAATCACAATACGTCAAACAGCACATTTTCTGACACTATTGCAACTCACTAGATGCAATATTTTTAAAAAGAAAAACTGAAATTAACATTCGACAACAAATTTCAAATAACACGATCAAACATTTTACTTTTCGGTGATGTGTGCAAGCCTAGTGGCGATTCTTGGCTTCAATAAGTTCAGTATTCATCCGCATAATTAAAGTGCGAAATACAAATTTCTAAAATTAAAGATTCCATTTTTATTAATCTACGTGACGCTATAGTTATTATACACTACTACGTATTACGTTTGCTACATATTTACCAATAAATATGGAAAATGGTAAACTCCACCTTACATCACTTCTGGCACTATTTTAACTTGACGCATTAATACATTCATTATAATTGCAAGGACAAGCGCTTCTAACAGTTTTATCTTGAGTTGTTCCAAAAATCGGAACTCTTCGTTGACAAAGGCTAATACAGTAAAGTAAAAATCACGCGTATAAAATTTGTGTCGGCAGACGTTGAAGAAACAGAGGATAAAAGGAAAAATATTTATGAATTTTCGGCAAAGGGATCTATATTCCGTTAAAACTAGTCGGTATGCTTTATTATACTTTTCATCCTTTCAGATAAATCCAACCTATAAAGGAAAATAAAATTGTTTCACATTGTAAGATTAAGGAAAGAAAATTATAAAAAGAAGTTAAGAGCACATTAAACCTATATGAAGACGTTATCAACTGTATATCAGTAACACACAAACATTTGATAGTAGACAAATTCAAAGTGAGGAAAGATAGTTGTAGAATAGATGTGCGGATATTTGCCTTTAGCCAGCGGGTTGCAAGAACAAACTTCCATCAGTCGTGGAAGTTGATAGCTTAAATAAATTCAAGGAGGAACTGGACAAACGTTTAGAGGGAATGGATGCGTGAAATGTGTGTGTGTGTGTGTTTTTTTTTTTTTTTTTGTTTTCGACTGATGCTGCAGAAGCTTGCTTTCTTGCATCACGTGTCTACTACTGCCGCCACCCTGCTATCTTCTCTGTGTTTTTGAGCTAATTAATTGCTTTTTTAATCTCATTATAAGCAATTCCAAACAAAATAGTCCTTAATACTTCGTTCTCCCGCCCCCGCTGGATAGGACTTGGCGTATAGTACTTTCACCACCAAAGCAACTAAGACCATGAGGCGACAGTCTATTATGTCTGCAAATTACATGAATATGTACAGTCGGTTTGTCTCTTTCACCGGATGACAATAATTCAGAGACAGAGTTTCCATCTATCTGGGTTTGACGCAGCATCTTCAAGATTAAGCATGCCAAAGTTCGAGTTTTGGGCTGTTCAATTTCTCAGAGTTGTTGAATGATAGAGAAAAAGTAAATTTCCACTTCAATTTTAGCGAATGTTATTATATATTATATGATTTTTTTTAGAATGTATAAACTTAAAGTATTTTATACTTGTATCATTTGGAACAATATCCTAAATCAAGGGCCAGCAACCTTTCTCATATGAACTATTTCAAAATTAAACAAGGTCAATAAATTCACCTATCGCAATTTTTTCAGATGTGTGTCTATGGTTATCTGAGATGTGCGCTCAGCATTATTACAGTCCAGCGAGGTGATGAACATTTTAATATCATCAGCATAAGAGATAAAATCAACATGTAACGCCAAGGACGTATCAATGGCAACTGCAAACATGAATTCAGAGAGTACTTATCGCTGTGGAATACCTTTAAGTGTCTTCGTTGGTATCACCGTGCTCCCCACACCGGGTGGAGACATAGGTGCGAATCCTGTCAATAACAAGAGAAACTTTGAAGGGTTTTTTCACTCCGCGGCTGAGTTGAAAAAGATTAATGCAGTAAAAAACAGAAGTAGACAATTAGTATTGGCACACAATGAAGAAACAGATATAAGTTTTTATACCCTTAAGGGCTTATATCACCTTGCTTCAACAAGGCTTTGTCTGCTCTCAGGGGTTGCACAGTTGGTATTGCCAACGTCCTCTCCATACTGGATGGAAACGACCTGCGTTTTAATCCCGACAATAACGCGAGGAATTATTAGGGATCTTCATCACAACATGCTGAGTTAGTCCGTCTCAGGCGACAGTAGCATGGTTTTTTCCTCTAGGAAAGTTGAGTTTTTCGTCCAGAAAATCGAACCACAGAATATACGCAATTCACAGACATACTACATACAGTGTAATACAGCCAAAGTTGCTGATGTGCCTAACACCCTACAATAGCAACAACAGGCTTTGTCATTAAGTGCCATAAAGAAGTAAAAGAATCCGTGGTGGACTTAGTCAGGGGAAAAAAACAATAGTGAAGATAATTTACTTACCTAAATTTTAGAAATATACAGGGTGTCTCAAAAATGATGGTCAATAATTTAAAGTGAAAAGTAGAAACTAAAATAAGCAAAAATGTCCCAGTGAACATCGGGCCGCAAATGAACCGTTTTCGAGATAATGCAAGATCTCGAAAACGGTTCTGTTAAGATCCGCTACTGACTATGGGAACACTAGTTTAGCAAAACGCTGTGAATCCTTTGCTATGGGTGGTTTTATTAAACATAAGATAATACATTTTTAATTTTTGGTTTCAACACCACAAGATTTTATGTTACACGTTACAGGATGTTCTTTCTACATGCTTTCCTCAAATTCAGGTGTTATGCTTCTGGGCCTACCTACTCGTACTCAATGTGCGAAGCGCCCATGTTCTCTAAGGCTTTGACGTACCCTGACGAAGGTGCCCCTGTTGGGCTGCCTTCGGAGGGGAAATGCTTCTTAGTACAATGTGCATTGCCGTTGGCTTTACCGCATACTCTTCGTTGCAGTAACATTTTTCATGTTGACTTTCCTTTGACAAGTACTAGTGGGCCTGCTACGTCTCAGAGCACTGAGAGAGGGGAAAGGGAGAGAATGAGCATAGCTTAACCTAAACAAACAAGTCAGTGGTGGATCCCAACTCTGTACAGTTCACCTTGCCATTGGTGGATCCCAACTAGAAATGTGCAATATCTCTAAAACGATCCACTTAAGGACCCTTGTTTACTAGGCTTTTTTTGCATATTGTAGTCTGTACAGTTCAACTTTAAAGTCATCACTTCTGAAACACCCTGTATAAACACAAAAAATATGTAAAAACATATATAAACATGTACGAATAATCAGATAAACACTAAAGTGGATTTCAGCACCAGATCAAAATTGTAATAAAAAACATTTTGTTGAAAAGTTAAAAGCACGAGTAGCCACAATAGAGCGTAACATAAGAACCATTGAGTTGAAATTAAGGTCGATATTCGGCACACGTATATAATTATAGTTAAGAATAATTTACGTTGTAGTTTAGAATAATTCCATAGAAGCAGCAGTCCAGTGAAGAGACAGCTGTAAAAGCAGATGTAGGCAATAAAGAAAGCTGATTGGAACTAAGCTTATGGTATCAACAGATGAATAACTTCATCTGCATATGGGTAGAAGTAACCCCAAAGAAACGTACCAACTGTGTAGTAATACACTTAAGGTGGTAGAAAATGAAAAAGGCCTGGGAGTAATTGTGCAGTTAGATATGAAGTTTTCTGAACAATACAGACAGGTTGCCAGGACAGGTCATGGGGTTTTGTCAATGATATATAGGAATTTTGCTAGAAGGGAAAAGGAGGTGATTGTCCTTCTGTATAAGGCAATGGTCAGGCCACGCCTTGAGTATAGCGTACATGTCTGGAGGTATCATTTTAGGAAGGATGTAGATTTGCTTGTACAGAGATGGGCAACAAAGATTGGTGTGGGGAATGAAGGGATCCTCTTACCAAGAGAGGCTTAAGTTCTGCATATTGCAGTGGCTGGAGACTAGGCACCTACGCGGTGATTTGATTGAGGTGTATAAGGCCTTGAAAGAGTTGAGCACGCTGAATTCTGATGGGATCCTTCCACTTGTTCAGATTACGAACCTCAGGGGGCATAAATTCAAATTAAAAAAAAACAGATGTAGAATAGATGTGCGGAAATTTGCCATTAGCCAGCGGGTGGTTAATTTCTGGAACAAACTTCCATCTGTCGTTGTGGAAGTTAATAGGTTAAATAAATTTAAGGAGGAACTGGACTAGCATTTGGAGGAAATGTTTTTTTTTTTTTTTTTTTTTGGCTGATGCTGCATAAGCTCATACACTTGCTTTCTTGCATCGCATGCCACCACTAATACTACATTGTGAGCAGAAAGAGTAGCAATCCAAACGAAGAAAAGTATCGAGTAAAACCTGTCTGACAACTGCGACAGGACAATATATACACTGTGACAGAGTTTCCATAACGATGATCAGGATGGCCGTTACTTGTTGTATATGCCACATGTTTCATCTCCTGTCTTAGGATCGTGTACATCCTGATTTTTTCCCCATGGGTTTTCTGCAAATTGTCAGCGTTGGGTACCGCTGTGTCAATCAGATAGGTAGTCTTTTCCGTCTTGTCCACCAGTGTTATGTCCGGATTGTCCTATCCGTTATTATGGCGCAATCCCAGTACAGCTTGTGGGTTGGGGTCTCTAGTACTGCCTGGGTTTCATTTTTGTAGTATGGTACACCTTCTTCGATTAACTAGTATTTCCTTACTAGCTTCTGACGTATTATCCTGGTGGTGTCTATGAGTCTACTCAGTCTGGGTGATCACCGTGCATCCCCCGGTGATGTGTTGGATTGTTTCTGAGGCCAGGTGGCATCGTCGACATGTGTCATGTAGCACTCCTGGCTCCTTGGCGATGTATTTTCTATATTTCCTGGTGTTGATTGCCTGGTCATGGATGGCGAGCATGAATAATTTAGTTTTGGGAAGGAGCGTCCCGCCCGTGAGCCATGCATTGAAAGCAATTTTATCTATGTGACCCTGATGTAGATCATTGAAAACACCTGCCGAAACTCAGCTCTGATTAAACGGCTCAACAACAAACCAGCTAAGTTAGGCACTGATGTTTCCTCGCAACGGGACCCAAATAATAGTAATATTATTGTTGATGAGGAGGTGGCAAGTGTGGACACCAATATGAACAACTCCACCCCTCCAGCTGAACGAAAACGGCTAAAACCCAAAAAAAAAGTCAAGAAATCCACTAAAACCTGTTCTCCTTCAGCTGCTCTCTGAGAGAACCTAGAAGAAGAACTGAACTCCATGCAGTCCTCACTAGATAAGGATTGCTCTCACTTGGAGAAACATGTTCGGGATGCAACTAGAGGGAGTAGTAGCCTTGATCTAATTATCAGTAGTGATTCTTCATGCATTAAAATTCTGCAGATAAAGGGACCACTAGGTGGCAGTAATCACACTGTGCTGAAGTGGGATTTATTGAAAGAGGTATCTCCCATCAGGGGTAAAGGGAAGGATTTTTGCTTTCATAAAGGAGACTACGATGGTCTGAGACAGTATTTAAATTCTATACAGTGGGACCAACTGATGATGTTACCAACAGCAAAATCAAAATGGGAAGCATTCAAGTAATTTATCTTGTAAGCTACTAGTCTTTACATACCAACTAAGAAATATTGTTCAAGGTTTAGACCTAAATAGATGTCAGATAAACTAATGAGACATATGGCAGAAAAGAAAAATGCATGGGATACATATAAATTAATCGGTGACATGGAAGCCTATGTTAGATATAAGCTGGTCTCTAACCAAGTCACAAAGGAGATTAGGCAGACAAAGGCAGAGTATGAAAAATCCCTGGCAAACGATGCAAAGAAAAACAGTAAAGAGTTCTTTACCTATGTAAACTCTAGAAGGAAAGGAATGAATCAGATTGGTCCACTGGATATTGATGGTTCAACAGGTTAGGATCCTGCTCAGGTGGTAAACAAACTAAACTAGTATTTTTCATGTAAAAGCACAGGGATTGAGTTCTGCTAGGTTTGAGATATGTGACTCCTTCAGTGAGAAACTTCGGGATTGTCTCCGGGTGCCTTATCATTCGAGTGAACTGCTCTGCTGGTGCTTGTGTGTGCAGGTGAGCTTCTCGTACCAGTAGTTGTGGATGTTATCAATTCCCGGGGTTCACCAGTTGCGGGTGATCCTGATCGACTGTTTTACTTCTTCTTCTTCTGGAATCTCCCTCTCTTGTATGGCATGGCCTTCGTTTTCTTCCGTTCTACTTCTATCCAGGGTGCTCTACTATTATGTCTTGCTACACTGCTCCAGATATTTCCCCAGAACGCTTCGGTCGTCTTCTTCTCGTGTGTTCCGTTTCCTGCTTTCTCACTATCATCCAGTTTCCTCTAGAAACCTCTTTGATCCTCATCGAAGATTCGGTTATTTATTTTCCTCTGGGAGCTCTCTTTGTATGGGTGTAGTCTCTTGCTGAGTGCGAGGAGGTTCTTTTTCAGTGTGTCCAAGTATTTTCGTATTCTCCGGTTTCTAGTCTCATGTTTGCCTGTGGGACTCCATATGGACGCTGTCTCTCTTGAGGATGCTCTTCACCTTTCCAATCAATTTCTTACTTCTATTACCCTGTTGGTACTGAGTCAGCTGACCTATCTTGACTCTTAATTCTTCTGGCTTCTGCTGAAGTCTTCTTTCCCAAGTTGGCGGTTCCTTCTGTTTTCGGTTCTTCAGCTGGGATCACGTATCCCAGGGTGGCAGACACGCTGGGATAAGTCATCTGTCGGATCTGTTACTAGGACTTTCTTCCCTGAGGTGACCTTTTGTGTAAAGTAGAAACCTGTTTGTTTCTCTTTAGACTTATATACATCCTTCCTCTTAACGGGACATGGATCTCTTAACGAAAAACTGTGTCGTTTTGGTCTTTCTAGAACGGAAGCTTGTCAATGCGGGGAAAATAAAAATTGGAGCCACATTTTATTTGAATGTCCGCTGTATAATGACTTTAGAGATGTTCTTCGTTCATCAGTTTCTACACTCTCTCATGGGAATGAAACTTTTCTGGTTGGAGACACGAATTCTTATGTTGCTCTTCAGCAGTTTGCATCTGATGTTTTCACAAGAAGAACAATTAATTATACGGCTGTGAATAATTCTACTCCTTTGTCTGGTGGAGCTACTCAATGGGGAGCAACATTCCCTAAAAATTTATTATTATTTATTTTTTTTATTATTATTATTTTATTATTTTTATTTTTTTATTATATATATATTTTTTTATTATTATTATTTTTATTTTATTTATTTTTTTTAACACCACGGGGAAATTCCCCCTTTTTTTTTCTTTTTTTTTCCCCTCTGGAGTGGGCTCCCAGAGGAGTCTGGCCCATCTTTTGCCAACATCAGGTGGGTCAGAGTCTCGAATTGAGACAGTGCGAGCTCTATTGAGACTGGCCCACCTTCCCGTGGTGTGGACGAGTACTCAGAATCATCAGTCCAGGTGACTGATGATTCTGGGTAGCAGCGGTCAGACACAACAACAGAACACATACAAACATACACTACTTATTTCTGGCCTTTCTACGAGGCAGAGATGAACTGACGTTCTAGGTGCCGCCCATTGCAAAAACACATGTTCACATTTTCTGGGAAGTCAGGAACAGATACACTGACAGAATAAAATTAAAAAAAAAAAGAAAGCGGGCATCTTGGGAACAGTTAGTCTCCACGACTTGGAGCACAGACCCTTGGGAAGTGGTTTATAAAATAACCACTAACAAACGGACTTCTAGTGATCACCGGGCTATTTCATTTTACATTGATGGTATACAGCCATCCCAGAATGTACAGGATCGAATTCAGGTACTAATTAGATTTTTTTTAAAACAATGAACTAGTCAACGTTGAGGATTCCGTCTGCATGGATTTTCCGACGCATAAGCAGCAATAATTAATAAACCTACCTGCATTGGTTGTAGTTAGGTATATTCAAGATTCTATTACAAAGGCGGCCTATAAGTCTGCTAGAAAGAAGATAAGTTCTACTAAATCATGTCCGTGGTGGTCACGAGATTTAGCGTTTCAACGTAAATCGGTGCATCGTGCTAGGAGGCAATTTCAGCGGTATCGACACTAGTCTCCCAGTGAGGTTGATAGATTACATCAAGAGTACATAGCACTGAAAAATGATTACAGAAGAGCAATAATAATTCGTAAAAAGAAACATGGAAATTATTCGTCCAAGATTCGGGGAATTCGAATCCATGGGGTCTGTTGTATTAAATTACAAGAGACAAGCTACGCAATTCGGATGTTTTTAATACTGTGTGTACAAGTTCGACAGAAACAATAACATGGATAGATTCCATTGAAGCTATAATTGATAAACTATTATTATTATTATTAGCTATATTGTGCAAGGAAGCCTGAGGCTTATGCTGCACCAGCCAGAAAAAAATTCCCAAGTTACCCTGAGAGAGAGAGAGAGAGAGAGAGAGAGAGAGAGAGAGAGAAGGGAAGGGAATCATCAAGAAAGAGAAGAATGATGACATCCAGCTCAGGACCCTGGGTGTGCCAAGCCCATACTCACCAGATGTGAGCTCCTGGGGTTAAATTCCCACAAGATGATTCCCTGGAAGAAACGTCAAATCAGACTTCAATAAGAAGAGAAAATTCTTTACATGTAACTCAAATAAGTACGGAGCCATTAACACTTAATGGCTCCACTTAATTATCATGTGTAACTGGAAAATTAAATTTTAAGAAATGTCCAGGATATGATTTGATAGAGAATGAATTTATAGAATGGTTTTATAAATTGTTTCCGTAGTTGTTATTACTACTATACAGGGTGTTTCAAAAATGATGGTCAATAATTTAAAGGTGAAAAGTACAAACTAAAATAAGCAAAAAAGTCCCAGTGTACATCGGGCCGCAAATGAACCGTTTTCGAGATAATGCATATTTTTTGTTAAGATCCGCCACTGACTATGGGAGCACTAGTTTAGCAAAACGCTGTGAATCCTTTGCTATGGGTGGTTTTATTAAACATAAGATAATACATTTTTAATTTTTGGTTTCAACACCACTGGATTTTACAGATGTTAAATGTTATAGGATGTTCTTTCTAACACCCTTTCCTCAATATCAGATTTTATGTTTCTGGGCCTACCTGCTGGTACTCTATGTGCGAAGGGCCCATGTTCTCTAAGGCGCTGATGTACACTGATGAAAGTGCGCCTGTTGGGCTGCCTTCGGCGGGGAAGTGCTTCTTAGTACAACGTGCAGTCTCGAGTGCGCTGCCGTTGGCTTTACCATACATGAAGTGCATGTCCGCATAATCTTCGTTGATGTAATCTCTTTTCATGTTGATTATCCTTTGACAAGTAATAAATAAATAAATTTTCTGTTTATACTCCGGGACTACCAAACGGTCAGAGGAGTTCACAAGATAAACAGAATACAAGAAACAACACCGTATTCAGTAGACACATGCTTGAACCCCCGGTCACTCAAGGCACGTGTACTTATGCATCCACGCGCCTGACCACTAGGCTACGGCGACCTCGTATGCCTGCTACGTCTCAGAGCGTTGAAAGAGGGTAAACGGAGAGAATGAGAATAATCTAAGTTAAACAAAAAGTCATTGGTGGATCCCATCACAAGCAAGACGAAATTATCATAATGAGATTCGCAAACAAAAAAGGACTTCTTGGGAGAGTTTAATTAGCACCCAGGGAAATAGTGATCCCTGGGGACTTATTTACAAGCTTGTGACCAAAAAGATTCCACCAGGGGAGATTTTCACTTCTGTCACAACAGCAGAAGGTCAAAGTACCCTATCTTGGTCTTCTACTATAGATAGAATATTAGACGTAATTATACATCAAGATTCTGATACTAATATGTCACCGGAACAAATTGACATCGTACATTTAAATTCTAACTACACAGGATTGACTGAAGAACCTCCATTCTCTCTGGAAGAGGTCGAATGCGCAATAAAATCCATGCGCTCAGATAAATCCCCTGGGTATGATAAAATTGAAGTAGATGTTGTTAAAAGAATCTGGAAAATTGTACCAGCTTCAATATTAATTTTGTTTAATTCATGCCTACGAAGTGGTGAATTCCCTAGAGTGCGGAAAAGAGCTTTGGTCAAAATCTTGCTTAAGAATCCCAAAAAACCGGCTGAGGATCCATCATCATATAGGCCTACAGCCCTTCTCCCAGTTCTGGGAAAGGCGCTAGAGAAGGTTGTTGCCAGTAGATTAATTGCAGCATATGCCGACAAAAGACTTGCTTCTGGAGACCAGTATGGGTTCACCAAAGGACGAGGGACAGAAGATGCATTAGTTAGACTTCTAGATATTCAGGCTGATACAGATTCCAAGTATTTGCTCGGCCGCTTTGTGGACTTCAAAGGGGCCTTTGACACCCTTTGGTGGCAAAGTGCCCTGGAGAGGTTCCGGGAGGCCGAAGTGTCCATAAATATATATAAGCTTTTAAAGAGCTATTTTTCTGATCGTACCATTTCTGTCAAATCTGGACTGGAGGAGGTCTCTCACAGAGGTACAAGAGGATATCCACAGGGGCCAATACTTGGTCCCTTGTGATGGAATCTGGTTTTTGATTCCTGGTTGGTTAAGAGTTTTCCAGCTATTCATATGATCGCATACGCTGACGATCTTACAATATTAATCCAGGGTAATTCTAGGAAAAGCCTTGAAGAATCAGCAAATGCTGTGCTGTTAGAACTCTCCAACTGGTCTTCAACACATAAATTGCAGGTTTCTATTGCAAAAACGTCTCAGATGTTGCTTAAGGGAAAGCTTGACCATGGAAGACCTCCAGTTATTAAATATAGGGAACAGACCATTAAGTACTTATCGAAGACCAAATACCTAGGCATTTATATTGATGATGCTCTCAGTTTCCTACCACATGTTCAGTATGTGAAAGAAAAGGCTAAATTGTTCCTGAGCCGAATTAAACAGATAACAAGACAAGACTGGGGTCTTAGAGGTCAAACCTTACAACTTCACTATAATTGTGTGTTTTTGTCGATAATTTCTTATGGAGCTGGTGCATGGGGCTTTAGAGCTAATAAAGTTGCTGCAGTAAAGCAACTGTTACAAGCACAGAGGGCTGCCCTCCTGACCATGTCAAGAGCTTGTCAAACTACCTCCACCATGGCTCTTTAGGTTTTGCTTGGGAAACTACCTGTCCATTTTGAAGTTCAGTACCGCTACCTTAAGTATCACCTTTTGAAGAAAATACCACTGATCTATGATAACATCCAATTAGATCTAAGTGCTCCCATTAAGACTGAGAAGACAAGATTAAGGCAAATTTTTATTGCAAAATGGCAGCAGGAGTGGTCTTCATCTGATATTGGTGCAGTCACAAGGGACTTTCTGCCTGTAGCAAGTGAAATTAAAAAGGAGGAGTTAAAGTGGTTTTCGCCGGGCTTATATGGTATGTTTATATTAACTGGCCACGGAAGTATAAATACTAAACTTCACAAACTGGGACTTTCACCAACAACATCTTGTTTGTGTGGCCAGGAAGAAACTGTTAACCATATTCTTCATCAATGTCATTATTATAACGATCTTCGACGTGACCTACTTAGTGTAGTTCCTAACTTGGACTCCAGCAACAATAAAATTCTGGTTGAGTTTCAGACAGCTTTTAATGCTATGAATGTGTTTGCTTCTCGTGCATTTAAAAGAAGAACCGAAATTAGGTCCTAGTTTTACTGTTCCTGCGATTTCTTGGATCCTTTATTGGATTAGGAAAGAAATATCTCTCATTTTTGATTGGATTCTATATTTGCAACTGATTAGTATCATTAAGTGCTACATTATACTTTCCTGGATTTTATAATAGACTTGTTCTTGATGTGGAACTGTTTTCAGCAGAATAGGTATTTATTGTATAAGGAATTTTGCTCTACTCATCGAGATATTATTTGGCCTTTAGCTTTTCATAGTTTTTGGAATTAATATTTCTTTGTGAGTGACATGTGACCACTGTGACTTTTCATATTACAGACTTTTCCTAGTAACTCTGTTATTAACTATCTTGGATGATTATCTTGGACTTTTTGGGCTCTCTTAGAGCTTGTATTTAGGCAAGAACCTTTTAAAACATAATTTTGAACCCTGCCTAATGTGATGTCATCTAGGATTTGGACATGTATATTACTTTTGCGTTAACCCTGAAACATTTTATTTATTGGGCCAGGTTATGGCATTACCCTGGCATTACATTGGACGAATCTGTACATAGTGTATATTCTGCTGTGTTCCTGAAGAAGAGGATATTGTACATATTGCGCATAGTGTCTTTCTGTGGAGCTTTTCAGAATTCGTGGAATTTGCTTTCACTGTGTTTTTTGTTAGAATATCAATTATTTCTTCAACAACTGAAGACGTTCTGCCTACAAGGGGTTAGGCAAACTGTAAATTAAGATGTTTTGCTGATCCTAGTTCCTAGGATGGGATTTTCCATGAGATAGGTCTCCATGGTTAGAGAAGTTAGTCCACTTCTCCACTTCTTCCTACTTTATTCTTGCTTTACTTCTTCTTACTTCTAACTATTGGAGAGTCCCTCTGTTGATTCTCCTCTATTCTATCTATTTATTCTATCTATTCTATCTATTTACCCAGATCCCAAACTTCTCCCTCTGTATTCCTCTTTTTCCACTTCATTCCCTTTTTCGGGCACTCTCAGGTGTTATGCCCTGGGCTTGCCCAGCAGGAGATAATTGATCCTGGCCGCTTCCACGTGGCGGGGATGGGGGGTGAGACGTAGTGACCAGATGTTACTGCTTCTTACCTGCTAAGAGCCAGGTACCGGCCGATAACATAACAACAGAACACATCATAACACTTACACGTCCAACACACTACATACAATTGGCAGGTTTTGGCATAAGCTTCAACACAAGAAGTACAACAGCGGCTTATGGGGGAAACCCTGGGATCCGCCACAACAACACCAAATATCCCTGAATATCCCCCCCCGGTGGATCCCATCTAGAAATGTGCAATATCTCGAAAACGATTCACTTAAGGACCCATGTTTACTAGGCTTTCTCAGCATATTGTAGTCTGTACAGTTTACCTTTAAATTATTGACCATCACTTTTGAAACACTCTGTATAACAAATGTCTTGCAGAAAGATATTTTTTACCAGATTGGAAGGTAGCTTTATTGAAGCTAATTAAAAAGCCTGGTAAGACTCTCTCAGATCCTGGATCCTACCGACCAATAGCCCTTCTAGCTAACTTCGACAAGTTACTGGAAAAGTTGATGGTTTTGCGCATTACGCAGTTAATAGAGCAGTGTGGGATGATATCAAATAAACAATATAGGTTTACATCTGGAAAGTCAACGAGGATGCTTTAGCGGACTTTCGAACACACATCGAGAGTTCTGCTTCAAAGTATGAATTAGCCATTTTTGTGGATTTTCAGGATGGCTTTACTCAGTAAGGTAGGAGCTGCTTTTGCTCAGTTGAAGATAGCTGGATGTTTTCAAGAATTATATAAATTGTTTGGAAGTTATTTTAGTGACAGATATTATCATTATTATTATTACTAGCCATATGGTGCAAGGAAGCTTGAGGCTTATGCTGCACCAGCCAAAAAAAAAAAAAAAAAAATTCTGACTTACCCTGAGAGAGAGAGAGAGAGAGAGAGAGAGAGAGAGAGAGAGAGAGAGAGAGAGAGAGAGAGAGAGAGAGAGAGAGAGAGAGGGGGAACAAGAGTCAGCAGTAGAAAGGAGTCACAAAGAGAGGGAAGAATGATGATATCCAGCTCAGGACCCTGGGTGTGCCAAGCTCATACTAACCAGATGTGAGCCCCCGGGGTTAATATGTCTTTGTTAAATCTAAAACCTTTTATATTAAAAAGCAGGTTTATCGTGGTTCCATATGTCCTTTCATATGGAACCTGCCTTGCAAAATTGGTTAGCTCGCTCTTTTTCCAACTATGGGACAATAGCTTTTGCAGACGATTTAACAATTATAGTGGCTGGGCGTTCGAGGAGTAGTCCTGAACATAATGCTGATATTGAATCGACTGATATGCATCTCTGGGCACAAAACTATAAGTTAACTATTAATCCGTATAAAACTAAAATGATACTTTTTAAAAGCAAATTGGACCCTGGTTGACTTCTACAAATAAAGTTAAATGGTATTCAGCTACCAATGACATCTGAAGTTAAACACCTAGAAATAGTAATAGATTATAAACTATCATTTGTTTCACATTTAACATATTTAGGAGCTAAGTGAAAAGTTTTCTGCTGCTGTTATTCGTGTTTCTAAGTTTGACTAGGGTTTATCCCGCAAAGCTCTCTCATTATATTATAAGGCAGTATTTCTCCCCATGACAACATATGCAGCAGGTACTTAATTTCATCATGCTGTATTATTATTATTATAATTATTATTAGCCATATGGTGCAAGGAAGCCTGAGGCTTATGCTGCACCAGCCAAAAAAAAAAAAAAAATTCCTGAATTATCCCGAGAGGGAGAGAGAACAAGGGTCAGAAGTAGAAGGGAATCACCAAGAAAGAGAAGAATGATGATATCCAGCCCAAGCCCATACTCACCCGATATGAGCCCCTGTGGTAGCGAGGTTTCAAGAACAATCAATTCTGGTCAGCATGTTGAGAGTGTGTAGGACCGTATCTACTGCAGAAATTCAGGTGTTTTTTTTTTTTTTTTTTTTTTGATTTGGTAGTTGTTGGCGCATCGGCTTCTGTGGCCATATTGCACCTCCCAAGGTTTTTGCAGTACTTTGATCCAAGCCCGAGGCGGGAATCGAACCCGCGACCTTTGGGTTGCCGGGCAGGTACTTTACCCACTCGGCTAGCCCGGTCGGCATTCAGGTGTTGGCCGGGGCTATTCCTTTGGACTTGTTCCTGTTATACCGGGGACTATGTTATCGGATTAAGAAGAAGATTCCCGCTACGTTTCATAACATTACAATTGATACTCAGGCAGATATTAAAAGGGAAAAGAAGCGGTTTATAAAGGAGATAATTAACCTATGGAAAATGAGATGGGACACTGCGGGAAGGGTGACAAAGTTATTTCTTCCTAAGGTGACGTTTCTCCTAGATAAAAGGGTAGCTGAATGGATTACGCAATTGGAGTTGCTATATATAATAACAGGCTATGGCTCATTGAATGAGAAACTATTTGCTCTAGGATTAACAAATACTGAATTGTGCTTTTGTGGAGCCAAGGAAAATTGGTTTCACATTTTGTGTGAATGTAATAATTATGATGGTGCGCGATGAATACTTAGTGATCTCCTGGTGAATGTGATTCGTGGACAAGCGTTTCATCCCTTGATGGAATGAGATAAACTTTAACTGTTACAAATCTTTGCTAAAGCAGCATTTGATCTAAGAAGTATGCTTCCACAGTTAAGACCTGGTTTAACTTTGGAATAACTGTGATTAACGTGGTGTTTGTAGTTACAGTTGGCGAGTTTGTTTTTTTTTAGTTTATTTATTTATCTATTTTATTTTATTTATTGTGCATATAAAATGGCAGCTCCCGTACAAGTCGTACCGTCGTTGTGAAAGTTAAAAGTTTTGACTTGATTGATTTGACCATTGCCTTTGATTATTTGCATGTTAAACTGCTTTTCGGAAACAATAGGAAAATATATTATATTGTCAATGCACTTTTTTCACTGTAACATGAAAACTACTAGCTTTTTAGCGTTGTTGCACTTTTGCTAATAAAAATTCAGGCAGATAGTGGGACTGCATTGTTTCTTCCCCTGTAGAGCCAAAGGCCTTTATTAAAACAAGAAGAAGACATGTGGACACTTCTAGCAGTGATTGGTGGTGAACTTGATTTATCTTCTTAGTTCAGACTTCATTAACCGTGGAACTCAGTATAATTATACAGATATGGATATTAATTTGCGTAATTAATTTAATTAGCATAATTGCATTTTGAGCTGACTGAAATGTGGCATGCATAATGGATTCCAATTAGTGCCTCCCTCTGGGCATTAATTGGGAACCGTAAATTTAAGATAATTTGTGAGCGTGGTTGTGCTGTACACCAACAAAACCAAAAATGTCATTCAGTTAAATCCCAGCCCAACTTTGGGTGTGCTATCTTTCATCCCTACTGCCCTTATAAGTCAACCAGAGCAGACAAAACTGACCACCAAGTGAATCATCCACCCAAAGAGACACCAGCCATTAACGTAAGAGAAGGGGAGGACTCTAGGTCAGTGCCAGCCTCCAAAAAAAGAAAACAAGATGGTAGTGTCAAAAATTGAACGAGAAACAAGAAGCCTAAGTGAAAGTAGGGAGACTCAGGACAAACAGATCATTATTCATGTCACAAGAGATAACACCAACAAGCAGCAGAGTTCTCCCCTGGACCCTACCCTTCCAGAGGGCACTGCCCTTTAAAAGAAGGTAAAATTAAGAACAGCGGACTTACTCAAGGACGAGTTAAACGGGGTCACAACCGGCCTTAGTGAACAGATCGTTACCCTTTGGACGAAGCTGGAAACGGTGCTCCTACAAACTCACCTTGAGTGCGAACGAGCCACTGCAAAACTGGACGTGTACATAGAAAGTGGGACGAATGAAATGCTACAGCGTGTCCCTACTTATGCACAAGCGATGACGAACACATAAAACAGTGAACCAGTAGCCCTCAGGCTTGGGAAAGCCTGAAATAAAACATTACTACCAACAGCTAATCTGGTAACTGTAAGAGAAACAGGAGTAGAAAAACAAACAAGTAAGGAGATTAAATCGAGCATAATGGAAAACCTAAAAGAGGACCATAGAACTACCAGAGTAAAAACTATTAGAAACACCCAAAATCCTGGGGTCATGATCGAAACTAAAATGAAAGAGAACATTAGCAAGGGCACTTGAGGCAAGAAAGCAGGCTTATATGGCATAAACCAAAAAAAAAAAAAAAACACCCCCTTCTCATTTCACCCATTCACTCGCTCCAAATGTTTGTCCAGTTCTTTCTTGAATCTCTTTAAGCTATCAGCTTCTATAATGGCAGATGGAAGTTTATTCCACCAATTTGAATTTATGACCTCTCAGGCGACTGTTCTGAGCAAGAAGAAGAATCCCATCAGCATTGAGCTTGCTCAAACCATTCAAGGCTTTATACACCTCAATCAGATCACCCGGCAGGTGCCCAGTCTCCAGACACTGTAATTTGTTCCATTCACTAATCTTGTTGCCCTTTTCTGTATTCGTTCCAGCAGCTCTACATCCTTCTTAAAATTAGGCCACCAGACCTGTACACAGTACTCAAGGTGTGGCCTGACCACACCTTGAGTACTGGTGGCCGAGCTTCCTCGGTTTTGGTGGCCGAGCTTCCTCGGTAGACTCCGGGAGGCAGGCCTACCGATGAATCTATACAACCCCATAAGATCATACCTACCCGACAGAAAAGTGAAAGTTTTAACCGTATCGGAAAATAACTGAACCCATACACCGATGATGCCCGCAAGGTTCAGTACTGGGGCTGCTCCTGGGGAATGTAGTTCTAGATGATTTCCTTTCAATGGACCTGGGAGAGGTAAACAGTCAAGCGTTTGCAGATGACCTCATCCTCACTGTGAAGCAAACTCAAGGGCCAGCTTGGAAATCCAGGTAAACAGGGTGCTGGAAAAGCTACTGGAATGAACGATGCTGCACTCATTGACAATTTCGCCAGCAAACACGGGCTCAATCCTATTAAAAGGGGCACTAGGCACTCGTCGGGACCCCCCAGATTAAAATTGAGGGCGCAACCATCAAACTTAGCACGCAACTAAAGTATCTTGGAATCATTTTAGACTCAAACTTATCCTTCAAGCAACATCTCCTCTACCGGAAGGAGAAACTCAGAAAATACACGGCCATGATTGCAAGAATCACTAGAAAAGACTGGGGACTAAAACGAAGAATTCTGGCACTCTACTACAAAGCGATTTTTGTCCCGGCAATAACCTATGGCTCGCCTGTATAGTTTACCAAGGCAGTTACAGCCGTTAACAAAAAATTCTTGACACCATCCAGAGAAATATTCTACTAACTATAACTCGTGCGTGCTGTACGGTGAGCATCCATGCCCTACAGACCCTGGCCGCGTGCTTCCCCTTGATCTAGAAATAGTGCATTGTGGGCTAGTGTATTTGCTCTCTAGAGGAATCCAAACAACGTCCATAGGGTCGACAACAGATACGATGAATAATCGGAAAAAGGAAAAAAAATGCGGCTGGTGCTGCACCTGCGGCAGGCATGACAAGAGAGATGTTCCAACTCCTGTAAAGGAGAAATCACAAAAAAATCCATACCTCAAGTCAGCAGAGTCTACCCCAGAACCCCATATTGGTTCTTCCCAGGATTACACATTACATACCTATTTACGGGCCATGGTGCCATAAATGCCAAGCTAAATAATATGAGAATTGTAGACGACCCAGATTATGGATGCGGAGAGTCAGAGACTTGGCAACACATAATGATTGAATGTGAATATTATGAGGATCTGTGAAGAATCCAGATAACCAAGACTACATACCTTCCCTGTAACTGGGAACACCTTTTACTAGACACAGAAGAAGAATTTAAAGCGTTCAGTAAGTTCGTGCAGAATATTTTCGCAAGGAGGAGGACATTGTTTGCGCTGCATAACAACACAGGAGATTGACAAAGCAGACCATAGACTCGCATCAAATAAACAAGAAAAGGGCAGCAAGGAACCTAATTAAGGGAATGGTGTCCCTGTCAACAAATCCTTACTGACTGAACACTCAGAAATGACACTTAAACTTGACACTACTAAATAGAGAAGCCAATGAACAAAGAGGAGGATGCCTATGGCGAAAGGACACTGATGATGGATATGTCCCAAATCAGCCTCATGTCTGATGGACCAGAACTGACTACCCACAATGCGTCAAGTAGCAGTACAAGATTCCCCACCAAAACCGAAACTAGCAAATTGAAGTAAGACAAATACTAACTAATCGAATGACTTTCTAGTCCCCCCAGTCGGGGTATTAGGAAGAACCACATCCTGAATCTGACCTTCTGACCGGGTGTCCTATCCTGGTTTCTTTAAATCCCCATCCCCTGGCAAAGAGGAGTGGACAGTTCCTGTCTCCTCCCCACAGCCTTCCCCCTTCTTCTGGCTGTCCCCACTGATCTTCATGGAAACACCTTCCCCTCTCTACTCCTACTCAAACTTAACTTATCGAGTATGCCTATAAAGTAATTCAATCGAACTAGTGCAAAATTTAACCCCTCTCACTTAAACCTACACCACAATTTGGCTGTAAATTTACCGCAATGCTCTCCTTTTTTTTCTATAGGTCTTTGCCACTGAAATCTTCAGAAACTAGTTGGCAGGGCCTGCCAGGATACTTACAAATCTACTGGTTGCCTGACCTGCCTCCGCGTGGCAAAGTGGCAACGGTGGGTCCCATTAGGAGCCCAATGGCTCCTAATGGGACCCACCGTTGGGTCAGAGGAACAACAGAACATAACACTACCGACATTCCACTCCACACTGTGGCTTTACAGATTCTGTTGGGAAAACTATCCATACATTATGAGATCCAATACAGACACATGAATTATCATCTGAACAAAGCAGGCCCTGTTTCCTTGGAAGATATGCAGCTTGATTTGAGTGCCTCTTTGGCTTCTGAAAGGAAAAGTCTGCGTTCCATCTACATCGAAAAGTGGCAAAGAGATTGGAATACCTCAGATCTTGGTAGTGTAACGAGAGAATTTTTACCTTTAGTTAGCGAGTTCAAGAAGAAAGAATTTTCATGGTTTTCTCCAAGATTGCACGGCAGATTCCTGCTGTCGGGTCATGGCAGCATTAATAATAAACTAAACTAGGACTGTCTCCTACTGCACTTTGTCTGTATGCGGCTAAAGAGAACATGGATCATATCTTATTTGATTGTCACTACTATTTGGACTATAGACAAGAACTTCAACTTATGCAGGACAATTCACTAGTAAAAATAAACCTTTATTTGTTCGATCTCGGGTTGCATTTAATGCTCTTAATACATTTGCTACACGTGTCTTCAAAAGGAAAGATGAACTTCGATCAGTTAACCCAAGATAGACTGTTGTTCTAGTGACTCTTTGTACCTCAGGGTTGGTGTACAGAGAAGTGATTTTAACCAAGAGTTCTCACAGATTCTCACTGATTTCTTGTATTAGATGGTAACAATGTTATTTATTAGAACTACTGGATTTCTACTGCCTCTGAAGATTCTACTTTTTGTTCCTTGGTAATGTTACTCCAGTGGATTATCCTTTTGGACGTATTGTTTGGTGAACTGTTGAAGCCAACTAAGACTTGATATTGATTGTACATAGTACATACAGTATATTTGTTAATGATGAATCTTTCCCTATTAATAGTTTGATGGGGTGAAATTTGAACCATGATATTTGGACTATTTCCTCAATGAAGAAAAGAATGTCTTGAGGAGCTTTCTCTGTTTGCTTATTCTGATACCTGGATGGGACTTTTTTGGTAAGATGCCAGGCACCCATCACGATGACAGCAGAACAGAGCACAACATTTGCACACAACAAACACTACACCCACGACCGGTTATGGCGCAAGCCTCACCACAAGAAGTATAAAGGCGGCTAATGGGGGAAATCCTGGGCTCCGAAACAACTACACTTACATACTTAAATACTTAATTCCACTCCCCACTTTTAAATCTCTGGCCTCCACAGAGTACTGTGATGGACAAACAGAGTATACAATGTAGAGATGGGGGAATGCCTGGTGCCGTCAGACAATTAACATACTTTACACTCTTTGGGTTTGTAGAGATTGAAGTGCGTCATAATTCTGAACAAGCAGGAGCCCTTGGTCTGGATTAAAATATCCAATATACGAAATTAAAGAATTTCTAAGATCATTACAGAGTTGAAAGTCATATAAATACATTTCCAGTTTTTGATACCACACAAACGAAGTTGAGTTTAAGAAAGACGGATTTTAAAAAGATTTTAATTTAGTGATTCGTGTCATATGAATACCGATAGCTATCTGAGTCATATGAACATGGATTATAGCGTTTCTAGTCAAGAAACACTTGACTAATCCATGCACTGGCAGAGCCCATGTGGATTAAAAACTGCACTCAACTATTATAGTAGAGTGTAGAGTATGTTTAGTGTCAAACGGCACCAGGAGTTTCCCCCATCTCCGCTTGCTATATGTGGGTGTGAAACAGAACACTGTCAATGCCAGAGGTTTAAAAGTATATGGATTTTGTATTTGTGTAGTATTTGTATTTGTATTTTTGTATTTTGTCGTGTACCGTTGTTCAAGAGTCGCCTGGAAAGTTACTTTCAAATAAATAAATGTTTATTGTGAAGTACAAAGTAAGAACACAATATCCCATCACGGCAACAAGCGCCAGGGGTTCACATGTAGTAGATTGAGAAAAACAGAATAATATACGGCATACAAACACAAGACAAGTTACAAAAAAAAAAAAAAAAAAAAGTCTCCAAATACTAAAAGGCTACAAAATATAGTGCGCAAATGTAAAAGAAATACAAATACATAAATAAAAAAGAAAAAAAAACTTGGCAATGAGTCAGAAGGGCTCCAGTGATGACAGATTTGACCATGGGAATAGGAGCATCACGATCCTCTTTTAGAAGGTTAGGGTTCAAGAACTTTGATAAAGTTGTATCTATCCTTCTTGTTACTTATTAGCCTGTTAAAGTCGGCGTCCACACAGTTCAAAGTGGCGAGCATCTGCTTGGGGAGAAACCTGTCAGTGAGTGCAAGCCTGTTGTGGTGAACCACAAGTGCAGTTGACGATCTTAGGCCAGGCTATGGGATGCTTCAAGAGCCAACGTTCCAAATATTCAGAGATGATGTCTGGCCTGTGATGAGTTTGGCTGTGAAGACCAGCCTCTTTTCAGGATCAGGAACTTCACCCTCGGGATTTCGAGTGCTTGTGGTGGTTGTGGTAGCAGGAGGCAGACGAAGCTTGTTGTTGGCCCATTCCAATAACCAGTATTCAGCGGTGTACACCCGCTTAGGTTTGTAGGTGCGGCTGAGGCCCATATTTCTGCGCCATAGAGAATGGTGGGGTAGATCGTGGCGGTGATAAACGTTTTAACAGGGTGGCGCTACTGTTCATTCCCTGTGTTGGAACGATGTTTAGAGTGTTCCCGTAAAATACGGATTCTACATTCCCTGCACTGTGACGACTATGTCAGTGGATGCAGCATCGCTTCCTTTACCTGCAGGTAAAATTTTATCATTTTATTTGATGTGGGAAGGCCATTTTACAAGCAAGTGAATATATCGTCGTATCTTCCCTATGGAAACCCACGTGGTCGTCGTAGCGATAGCGTCACTCAGGCAGTGAAACCTGTAAACTGTGAAACTGACTGGGAGCGGAGTTCTCCCAGGAAACTTTTAAACTGGTCACCTCACATACAACGTCTTTATTTTAGATCCTAGCAGTTTATTTTATCTTTTACCATGTTTTTCGCCAGTCTCCTTTGTTCGCCACCATATTGTTTCACTTAGCGAACCTACACGTTTTTCGAGTTGGCATTAAGAAGCTTCCTGCTAATTGGCTATAAATTCTAGCTGTTTTGAACAACTTAAAAAATAATAATAAATAAAATAGTAATAATAAACAACAATAAAATTAAATAAAATATGTCAAAAATTGAATCTCAAACGGAAACAGTACCCCTGTAGTTGTGCTATTGCGCCCTCCATGCAGAGAACGGCACACCTCGAGCAACGAGGAATTACTTGAAAACACCTGCCCAAACTCAGCTTGATTAAACAGCTCAACAACAAACCAGCTAAGTTAGGCACTGATGTTTCCTCGCAGCGGGATCCAAATAATAGTAATATTATTGTTGATGAGGAGATTGCGAGTGTGGACACCAAGATGAACAACTCCAACCCTCCAGGTGAGCGAAAACGGCTAAAACCCCCAAAAAGTCAAGAAATCCACTAAAACCTGTTCTCCTTTAGCTGCTCACTGGGAGAACCTAGAAGAAGAACTGAACTCCATGCAGTCCTCAGTAGATAAGGATTGCTCTCACTTGGAGAAAATTATGATCCTCAGGTCCATGATGGAATGCTGCCTTCGCTTTGAAGGAAGTAAAGTAACAAAGCCAGCAGCCCCAAAAGTTACAGGCTGCTGGAGTACCCTCGAGAAAATGTTACGTGACTTAATACTACAGAATGAACAACTAAGAGCAATCAATGAACAACTGAGGGAAACAAATTATACTCTGACAAAGGCCTTCAGCAGTCCAGCTCGGATCAGCCATAGCACTCAGAACTCTTTCCTCCCAGATCTGACAGCACAATCAAACCGCCAAACTCGGCCAGCACTTCTCCCTACACCTATCTCAGAATCAACTTATGCTGCTATGGTATAGCGGCCAAAAATTAATGCCCATCTTGCCAATCACACTGCCTTCTAGCCAGTATTGGCTGCCACCTCATGGATAGTGCACCGAATATCACGGTTAATGATTATTACCAGATCAAGAACCGGGAACAAAGTGAAATGCCACAGCGCCCCCGGTCCTATTCAGCTGCACTGAGGATACAACCAATGGCAGATAAGCTATTTGCCCCTCGCGATACCAGACAGAACAAAACAGGCGCCTCCGTAGCCAGGTGGGAAGGAGGAGCAGCAGTGCATAGCACATGCTTCTTGATTATACCGGGGTTCGAGCCCGTCACCACCAAATACGGAGAATGCAGAAAGGTCAGGGAATGACCGCCGCATATCCAGGAGCAATATGGCCTTAGTTGCTAATGCTCCTAAAAACCAAATAACAACAAAAACAGAACAAAACCTAGTCATCCTTCGCGCGACCCAGGAAGGTTGCTTCACTTCAAGTGAGGCTGTCAAGGAGGTTGTTACTACCAACTTGAAACCTCAAATGAAACCCATAAAAATTAAAAGCCTCAGAAAAATCCGTAATTCTGGGATCATCATTGAGACTGCTTCCAAAAAAGATGCAGAAAACATTATCCAAATCCCACAGATAAGTGAACTTGGTCTTAGCGCTGAGATACCCAAACCAAAAGGCCCATCTATTGTAATCTTCGATGTCGAAAAAGGAATTTCCAAAGATGACCTCCTTGAGGAAATATATGACAGTCTTACCAGTTCAAGGAGTACATACCTACCAGCAAGTGCTTTAAATGCCTCCGATTCAGACACACATCCCATGTCTGTGCCCGACAAGATTTCACCTGTGGCCACTGTGCCAAACGCGGACACACCTACAACAATTGTCCAAACAAAAATCAGGTCCCTAACTGCGCCAATTGCAAAGCAGCAAAAATGGATCCCAATCACTCCGTCCGGGATGTCAAATGTCCAATATATTTAAGGGTATTTACAACCATCCAGAACAAAACCGACTATGGCTGTACACCATAATCGCTATCCCACCAACGTCCTCAAGATTCTCCAACTGAATGCCCAAAGAGCAGAAATGTGATCGAACAAATTAGAATGAAATTGGATGAAGAAGAAATTGATATTCTCTGTGCTCAAGAGCCGTACACCCACAAAGGGCCGGGTACAAGGCTACCCTCGAGCATATAGGATCATTGAGACAACCACAGATACTCCATGGGCAGCCATCATTATTTGGAACACTACAATTACAGTCACAAAGATCGACTCCTTATGCACACCCTTTGGTGTTTTTGCACACATTATCTGCCAACAAGGCTCTCTGCATGTAGTCTCGTTGTACTGCCGACCACGAATTGATATCGCACCATATATTGAATATCTTCAGTCAGTCACAACTCTCTTACCTTCCAGAAAAATCCTAGTAACGATGGATGCCAATTGTAGATCTCGCTTGTGGCATAGCCGAGTGGATGGTCATGCAGTTTCCCAGAATGGACAGCGATTAGAAGATTTCCTTTCGTCTTCTCCATTTGAGGTCCTAAACCAACCACATCACCTTTCTACCTTCAGCAATACCCTGTGGGAAAGCAACATTGACGTTATCCTCGCCACGTGGTCAATAGCACAAAAGTTCTCATCATGGATGGTTCATGAGGCCTGGTCCACCTCAGACCACAGGGCCATATACTTCCATCTATCTAGACAACTTGATAGTACTCCTCCCATATACCACGATATCATCAGATACTCCACCAGAACAGCTGATTGGAATGCCTTCAAGGACAATATAAAATCAAAGCTACAAATGGATACATCCCAACTAAACCATCTTGATCCACAGGAGTACCTCTCCCTCTTAACAACCACAATCCAACAAGCATGTGAGAGAACTATGAAAAAACTTCAGAAGCACCTAAAAGCAGTCCTGTGGTGGTGGTGCAGGGAACTAGAAAACTTAAGGCGCCAAGTCCACACTGCCCGAAAAGCCTTCCAGAGAGTGAGGCACTCCTGGGCTCCTGCTGAGGTCCAGGCTCTACAGGAAGTATATAGAAGATATCGTAACGACTACACAAGCCTCATTCAGCAGAAAAAGAAAGCGTCTTAGCAGAACCTTATGACAACTACTGGTAACGCAGATCCTTGGGGGTGAGGTCGTTTATAGCATTGTTATGAACAAGCTGCCCAGGGGAGAGATGTTAAATGCAACCCTGACTCCCGATGATAATCCAACACACACATGGGCTGAATCCATGAATAATATTCTGAATGCCCTACTTCGGACTGATGAGAGTCCCATAAATGATGAAGAAAAGCAAATTAAACAAGACAACCAGACCTTCTACAACAATAAAATAGAACCTCCTTTCACCTCTGAGAAAATGAACAAAGAATTTGACAGAACAAAAATAAATAAATGCCCTGGTCATGATAATATTGAGGCTGAGATCATCAAGAAAGCAGCAATACATCTTCCAAACCATTAGCACTGTTTAACAAATGCCTTGTTGAATTAGCACTGTTCAACAAATGCCTTGTTGAATTAGCACTGTTCAACAAATGCCTTGTTGAATTAGCACTGTTCAACAAATGCCTTGTTGAATTAGCACTGTTCAACAAATGCCTTGCGAAAGGAATTTTCCCTGATTCTTGGAAACAGGAAGTGCTTCGACTCATCCTAAAAGGTCCAGATAAAGATCCTACTCTACCCAAATCTTACCGCCCAGTTGCTCTTCTTCCGGTCTTGGGCAAGGTAATGGAGTGGCTGCTTCAATCCAGATTATCCATTTACTACCAGACATCCAACTTAGACTTTCCAAAGCAGTATGGCTTTAAGCCAGGATGCTCCACTGAAGATGCTATGAACAATCTCCTCAACACAGCAAACTCAGCCACAGAAAAATATCTACTGGCTATCTCCATTGACTTTGCTGATGCCTTCGATTCCATCTGGTGGCCCAGCACTGTCAGGAGATTACGTCAACTCAATATTCCACTCAACCTCTACCGCTGTCCCCAGAACTACCTCTTCGATCGCTCAGTAACAGTTCAAACAAATTTTCAGAAAACTTCCCGACCAGTTCTTAGAGATTGTCCACAGGGTTCAGTTCTTGGGCTCTACTTCTGGAACTTAATACTAGATGAATTTCTTCTTATGGATCTAGGTCCTGTGGACTGCATGGCGTAAACAGATGACCTCATCCTCCGTATCAAAGTTGATTCTAGAACTGAGCTTTAGGCACCTCCGTAGCCAGGTGGGAAGGAGCAGCAGTGCGTAGCACACGCTTCTTGATTAGACTGGGGTTCGAGCCAGTTACCACCAAATACGGAAGATGCGGAAAGATCAGGGAATGACCACCGCATATTCCCGGAGCAATATGGCCTTAGTTGCTAATGCTCCTAAAGAAATAAAAAAAAAAGAACTCAGCTTGAGCAAATTGCCTCCCCTGCCTTTTCCCCAGAAATGACTAACTTGTGGTTGCAAACAACCACAAGTTAGTCATTTCTGGGGAAAACACGAAGACTATCCTCCTCAAAGGATCCTTGGACATAAGAAGACCGCCTCAAATTAAAATCTCTGGGCAGACATTGCAACTCAAAACAGAACTAAAATATCTAGGAGTAACCTTCGACTCCCGATTAACATTCTTACCTTATCTTAATTACCTCTCCAACAAAATACGTCGTTATACTGCCATGTTCGCAAGAATTAGCAGAGTAGACTGGGTTTGAAGAGGAGGACTCTCATGCTACTTTACAAAACCATCTTCTTACCAGCTGTGTGCTATGGTGCAGGCATATGGTTCCCTCGTGCCATCACTTCACGTAATAAAGCAAAGTTACATACAATTCAATGCAATATCATACTCACTGTGACCAGCGCTTGCTGCTCAGTCATTTAATTCTGCCCTGCAAGTCTTAGCAGGTACTCGTCCTCTGGACCTGGAGGTTATTCGTCGCGGCCTTGCATACCGCATAAAGAGAGAAATTCCCACCACCACCATTCTGGATAAAACACTCGATCTAGCTAATGATCCAAAAAACGAAATGAAACAGATTTACTCTAAGCTCTTCCAGCATTGGCAAAGATCTTGGGAGCAAACAGCCAAAGGTGAAACAACTAAAAGATTTCTTCCCCAAGTTATGATAACTGCACCAAAACCTCCTCCCTGGTACTCACCAGGCCTTCACGTCTCGTTCTTCCTCACTGGTCATTGATCGTTTCGGGCTAAGCTGCATGCCCTGGGTCTCACCGATTCTCCTCTCTGCACATGCGGTGACAATGAAGACTGGATTTTTAACAGTGAGGGGATATCGGTCGTGTAGCCGCTGCTGCTTTGATATGCACTGTAGACGAGAAAATTTGGTATTGATTTTGTCGATCTGGTTGACAAATATCTTTTGATCAAACAGAACACCAAGGTCTATGTACGAGGGTACGTTTGGTATTGGTACCCCTCCGAATGACACGTTGATTACTGTTGGCACGGATTTAAGGGAGAATATAACCTCAGCTGACTTCCATGGGTTGATTTTTAGGTTGAAGCTTGCCAGGTACAATTCAAGATCCTTAAGTTGGGAATTGATCCTGTTGCTGAGCTGAACGGGGTTGTCACCAGTGTTAATTTGCGTCAGCAGTTTGATGTCATCAGCATAACATAAGAGACCATTCATGGAGGCTATAACGGGCACGATGATAGCCGTGAACAGGATATCACGCCCCCCCCCGTGGTACTCCAGCAGTAATGTCACAGGATAGGATGAGTTGTTCACGATGAAGAACAAGTGTTCTATGACAGAGCAGAAATTCGAAAAAGCACAGCAAATCACTTCGAATAAACAATTTCTTCTTAAGTAGAAGGAGCAAGGCTGGGATCGACGTGGCATCAAAGGCTGCGCTTACGTCAAGATATATGGTTGCCAGCCCAGCTCTTTGTTCGAATGCTGAGAGCATGCGTTGTGTTGGCTGCCAAGTTAGTGATTGATGATTTTAATGGGATGGCATAGTGGATTTCAAGTGGTTTTGTCTAGAGGATTTGGTGAGTAATTGTCGGTAGCAAAGCCTTTTCGAGAGTTTGTAGCAGACAGGAGGCAACGGAGATGAGTCTAAACTGGCTGACGTGTGTGGCAAATTGGTTTTTAGAGATGGGATGCACTCTGTACTTATTCCATTGGGGTGGAAAATAATGCTGAGTGAGCCATCTGCTGTAGATCGAGAGAAGAGGGTCTATGATGAATGTGCTCAAGCATTTGACGATAAATTGTGGAATTCCATCCTCCCCAGCAGTGTCTGTCATGGGAAGGGAATTGATGGCACGTATATAGTCCTTAGGACATCTGAAGGGTTTTCATAGTCAGGCTGGACATTGGACATAAGAAGACGTCCACAAATTAAAATGAACACAACTACTATAAAAATAGTTACAGAACTAAAATATCTTGGAGTGGTCTTTGATTCTAAATTAACTTTTTATCCCAATTTGACCTACTTGGTGAAGAAAGTGAGAAATTATGCAGATATGATTGCCAGGATCAGTCGATCAGACTGGGAGCTCAAAAGGAAGACCCTGGCAATCATATACCGTGCAATGTTCCTAGCTGTAATCACCTTTGGAGACGGTGCGTGGTTCACCCACCCGGCCATAGTAAGAAACAGGAATTAGCATTAGCATTAGTAGAGGCATTTGATGCAAGAAAGCAAGCTAATGCAGCATCAGCCAAAAAAAAAAAAAAAAAAACCCCACTTCCACTTCACCCCTCTGTTCGTTCAAAATACCTGTCCAGCTGAGCCTTAAACTTATTTAGGCTATCA
The DNA here is from genome assembly GCF_048544385.1 of Mastigoproctus giganteus. NCBI lineage: Eukaryota > Metazoa > Arthropoda > Arachnida > Uropygi > Thelyphonidae > Mastigoproctus > Mastigoproctus giganteus. Next base: position 50,883,699 of record NC_143583.1, on the reverse strand, counting down.
ACCTCCACCACAAGGGATGGAAGTCTGTTCCACCAACCAAACACCCGCTGGCTAAAGGCAAATTTCCGCACGTCTATCCTACATCTGTCTTTCCTCAATTTGAATTTATGCCCTCTCAGGTGATTTTTCTGAGCTAGAGGAAGAATCCCATTAGCATTGAGCATGCTTAAACCATTCAAGGCTTTATACACCTCTATCAGATCACCTCGCTAGGGCCTAGTCTCCAGACACTGTAATTTGCAAAACTTAAGCCTTTCTTCGTAAGAGCACCCCTATGTTCCATTCACTAATCTTGTTACCCTTCTCTGCACTCGTTCCAGCAGCTCTACATCCCTCTTGAAATGAGGCCTCCAGACCTGTATACAGTACTCTAGGTGTGGCCTGACCATTGCCTTATACAATGGAATAATCACCTCCTTATACAATGGAATAATCACCTCCTTATCCCTGCTGGAAAAATTCCTGTATATCATTGACAATACTCCATCAGCTACTCTTGCAGCCCGTCTGCACTGCTCAGAGAACTTCATATCTGCCTGCACAACCACCCCCAAGTCCCTTTCATTCTCTACCACTGTCAGTGTAGTACCACAGAGTTGATACGTTGCTCTTGGGTTGCTGTTTCCCATGTGTAGTACATTACATTTGTCAATGTTAAACTTCATTTGCCACCTCTCAGCCCATCTGCTCAACCTTTCCAGATCCTGTTGCAGCAGCATAGTGTCAGTAGTGTCCTTGACAACCCTGCCAACCTTTGTATCGTCTGCAAACTTGGACATTAAGCTTGATATACCATCATCAATATCATTTATAAATACAGAAAACAATAATGGACCCAACACTGAGCCCTGAGGGACTCCACTAATAACATTAGTCCACGATGAGCAGTGTCCATTGATTACCACTCTCTGTCTTCTCCACCTCAACCACCCCTTTATCCATAGCAACAATTTGCCTCCAATGTTACACTGCTCCAATTTGTGTAGCAGTCTTCCATGTGCAACAGTATCAAAAGCCTTTCTAAGATCCAAATATATAATATCAAAGTTATTCCCTGCATCCAGTTCTTTTGTGACTGCATCATAGTATCCAATCAAGTTGGTCAGGCAAGACTTCCCCTTAACAAAACCATGCTGTGTCTGAGCTATAACTGAAGTCTTGTCTAAATGATCCTGCAGTGCTTCTTTAACCAGTGCCTCCATTAATTTTCCTGGAACAGAAGTTAAGATCACAGGTCTATAATTACTTGTGTCAGCCTTTGATCCTCCTTTGTGAATTGGGGTCACATTTGCACATTTCCAGTCTATGGGTACCTCCCCTGAGTCCAAGGAAGCTCTCATAATTATGGCTAAGGGTTTGCTTACTTCCTTTGCTGCCTCCTTTAATATAACTGGATAGATCCTATCCACCCCGGGTGCCTTTCTTGTGTTTATCTTCAACAGTTTCTCCTCCACTTTACTCCCAGTTATTTCAAGATTCTGTAGCTTACTGCTAGAGTTGAATACACCTCTGGCATTCCCCTTGCTGAATAACTCCTCATGTGTGAATGTCGATGCAAAATATTCATTTAGTTTATTAGCTACCTGAGCAGGATCATCAGCAGTTGACACATCAATATCAAGTGGACCAATCTGATTCATCCCCTTCCTTCTAGAGTTTACATAACTAAAAAACTCTTTGCTGTTTTTCTTTGCATCCCTTGCCAAGGATTTCTCGTAATCTGCCTTCGCCTGCCTAACCTCCTTTGTAACTTGGTTACAGATCAACTTGTATCTATCATAGGCTTCTGTGTCATGTGTTAATTTGTAAGTATCCCATGCATTTTTCTTCTCTGCCATATGCCTCATTAGTTCATCTGACATCCATTTTGGCCTAAACCTTGAACAATATTTCTTAGTTGGTATGTAAAGCCTAGTAGCTTCCAAGATAAGTTCTTTGAATGCTTCCCTTTTTGAATTTTTCTGTTGGTAACATCATCAGTTGGTCCCACTGTATAGAATTTAAATACTGTCTCAGTCCATCGTAGTCGCCTTTACGGAAGCAATAACCCTTCCCTTCACCCCTAATAGTAGTTACCGCTTTGAGTAAATCCCACTTCAGCACACTGTGATCACTGCCACCTAGTGGTTCATTTATCTGCAGATTCTTAATGCATGAAGAATCACTGCTGGTAATCAAATCAAGAGTGTTACACCCTCTAGTTGCCTCCCGAACATGCTGATGTAGAAAACAATCATCCAATAAATCCACAAAAGCCCTGCTAGTGTGTGAGTAACCAGCCCCCAAATTCCAGTCAATATCTGGGAAATTAAAATCTCCCATTATAAGACTCTCTGATTTACTGGCTCACTCTATTTCCCTGTACAGTTCCTTATTATACTCATCAGAGTCATTAGGCCTATAGCACACTCCTACTCTCAATTTTGATCTCCCAACATTTATGTCACACCAAACTGACTCAACACAGCACAGTCCGGCGATGTCGACTGGCTTCACTTCCTTGGTTTTTATGTGTTTCTTAACTAATAGCATAACCCCTCCCCCCTTCCTATCCTGTCTATCCTTTCTGTAGACGTTGTACTCCCCAAATTGCAGTTCTGCATCCCTTATATCTGTGTGACACCACGTCTCTGATATCCCAACAATATGTGCCTTAGATGTTTTGAGCAATACCTCAAATTCATCAAATTTATTTACTAAACTCCTAGCATTGGTGTACATGCAAGTATACCTGCACCTGTTTCTATTCTTAGCTACCCTAACACAACCCATGTGTTTACTTGTACCGCAATGACTCCCAGCAGTCTCTGAAATACAATGCGTCTTGTTTTTCAGGCTTCTGCTTATTCTAATAGAAGCAGTGCAAGAATCTCTTTCACCTCTGCCAGTGGCTACTGTCAATCTATTGGTCTTTGTCTCCCCCCAAGCTAGCAGTTTTCCGACCCACCTAAGACTGCCTCGATAGCATCAGCAAATATTCTTGCACCCTTTCTATTTAAGTGTATCCCATCCCTGTAGAAGCAATCTCTTCTGTTAACAAGTACAGTCAAGGCTGAAAAAAATTCTACCCCTTGAGCCTTGCACAATCTTTCCAGGGCCGAATTGATCGACAAGGCTCTCATCATATACTCCCTCCTATCGTGTCTGGGCAGAATTGCAGACACTTTCAAATTCAACCCTAATTCTCGGCTTTTGTTCAACAGTGACCTGTACTTGTTAAGTAATTCTGCGGGTCTCCTACTCTTAATATTAAACGTGTACAACTATATCACCTTTTGTGCCCTTAAAAGATGATATTCGCTCTACAACGTCATCAACCTTTGCCCCTGGCAGACATACCCTGGTCCTGTTCCACCTATCCTTTTTACAAAGCAGGTTCCCCGTTCTTACAATAGGGTCACCAACAACTACTAGTTCCTTTGGGACCAGCGCATTCTGCCTTGGGGTTTGCCTCTGTGTCACGTGATGCCCTAGTGCAAGCTCTGGCGTTGATGTGGGCAGCTGAGAACTTGATGGACCCCTCAATTTAGTTTCTTCGAGGGCATCCACCCTGTCCTTCAAACTCTCATATAGGCCCAGAAGAACGCTGAGTTGTTGCCTGATATCGATACACTCCTTGCATCGCGCACACACAAAGACATCCCCCTTGGCAGTATTATGTCCCGTACCCGATTGCTCTGCAAACAGTGCATTTTATAAGGCTGTGAGTCAGAAGACAACTGCCCCCCCCTCAGTTCTGCTCTGAACCACAGCACTTCCATTAGCTTGAGCCTTTTGCTTTGCTGCTCTGGTCTGAGTCATGATTCTATTAATTTATTAATTAATTATAATTAATTATGTTATGTTATTAATTATGTTAAATATAATTAATTATATTACGTTTGTAATCTATGTCGTTATATGTATTTATTTAAACGTACAATTTAACTGCTAACGAAGTTCAACTAACGCTATCTAGTACGGTATATAACTATCGTATCACAAAGGCGGGAAAATTACGAACGGTAGCGGAGTTGAAACACGCGGAAACCCTTACCGATACTTTTTATGCAATTACAAGGCTGAGTAAAGAATAAATACACCAAATTAATCAGAAAATCACAAAATAATGTTATACTACTAAATTTAAATCAAACGTTTTAGAAAAACAATAATTTCAAATCTATAAATAAGAAAAATCCACTTAGCGGCTTTGAACACCACCCAAATAAATTAGAATCGATACAAAGGACAATAGTTCTTACCATTACCAGAGCATGTCGCACAGTGAGCACACCTGCGTTACAGTTGCTGGCCGGAGCTCTCCCACTTTATCTGGAAGTAGCCAAAAGAGGGTTGTATTGTAGACTTAAAAAGGGCATACCCACAGAATTTCTGGAGATAGCCCTTGATACAGCCAGCACCTTCAATGCTGAAAGAAAAAGAATAGCCACAAAGCTCCATGAGCTAGGGCAAACAAAATGGGAGCAGGAAACCAGAGGTCTAGTTACCAAAAGGTTTCTGCCACAGGTGGCAATGGTTAGCCCAAAGCTTCCTTAAGTGGTATTCCCCTGGACTTTTTACATCATTCATATTGACAGGTCATGGCTCCCTAAATGCAAAACTAATCTCCATAGGGTTGAATGATGACCCAAATTGCACCTGTGGCGAGAGTGAAGACTGGGTACACATTCTATATGAATGTATAGTTTATGACATCTCCAGAACACAGCTAATAGCACAGATTGGCCCCTTCCAAGGGGAGAAGAACATCTATTCATTATAGAAGAGGAAAATTATAAAGACTTTACAACCTTCACACAGAAAGAATTTGAAATGCGCAGAACTATCCAAAGAATGGCAATTCAGCCCCCCCCCAGAAATTAAATAATAATCAATAGTTAAAATTGCCCGTGTCTCCCACCACGCCCAGACGATGACCTAATAAATGTCAGGACAGCAGTATTCTGTGCCCTGACATGACAAAACCGGATTGACCTGGGTACCCCATAGGATTACCCGGCCATGTGTGAACCTGGAGACCCACACCAATTAAGTAACCATGATGGGGAGGGAGATGTACAGGCAGCCAGGGAAGCAGATTAGCTGAAAAATATCAGGAAATGCAAATAGAATGAAAGACAGAATGAACAGCATGGTCACTGAGTGAATTAGGAATTATGGTAAAAGGGAATAAATGTCAGTTTTGGTGAAAGAAAGACGGACCCAGCACAAAAGAAAGAGAGTGAATGAGTGTCATGGTGAATGGGAATAAGTGGAAGGGAAATTGTAATTGTCTGAAGAATACAAAGTTAATAATAACTTACACTACTTTATATATACTAACAACACTATGGCTGATTCTCCCTTGGCCTGCAAAAAACTCGCGGCTAGGCCTGCACCACAACTGAAGAATGATAGTAAGTTGAGGTGCCCAGAGAGAGTAGTGCAGAAAGCAAGAGTCGAACAAATAAAACGAAAGACAGAATAATGAATGGGAGTGTAAGTTTGTGAGAAAAAGAACACAAACCATAAATGTTAAGTTCACACTAACCCTACTTTTAATCTTTTATATTTTTGCTAATTTAGCTTAATTATTAAGCATCAGTATTAAAATTACATTACATCATTACATCCCTCCCGGTGTGTGAGAAAGAGGTGAATGAATGAGTAAAAAAAAATGACTAAACAAATAAATAAATAAATATATATACTGTATATATATATAACCTAACAGGATAAAAAAGAAAAAAAAATGTTATAAACTTTAAAAAAAAGTATAAAAATAGAGTGCGATAGGTTGCCCAGTTCAACTGACCTCAAGCCAATTTAAAATGTTTGGGATTCTACTGGAAAAGGACAGCGATGCTACGACCAGATCATCCACCTGACAATGTCCATACATTAACCATCCATTCCACATGACGAAGTTTGCAAATGTGTCCAGTAATGCCAAAGCATTGCTTGACACATTTGAAGTCAATGCCAAGACAGTGCCCGTCTCGGGCACTGTCTTGGCATATGAATAACAATAGCGATCTGAGTCATAAGAATAGCAATATCAATACACCATGGATTAAAGGGTTTCGTCAAGCAGCATTGGGAGTGTCGATGTGGATTGCGCGCCGGACATTATCTTTGTATTACGGGCAAAGCAAAAGGTAATCCCACCAGCTATTTGGTAGGTGTTCCCAATGCAAAACCAATTCAGCGAATATTTAAAACAAAAATTTACTTTGTACGGATTCAATTCAGAAACTGTCACGTTCATTTGTCTGTAGAAATTGAAATTTCACTGAAACAGTTGAAAGTTTATTATTGAAACAATTGAAAATCATATGAGAATATTAAAGATTCCAGTACTACCTAATAGCAAAAATGGTTGCAAAATTTGCAGGTTATTTATTCAAATTGTTTGTGTAAAGACCTGAAAATTTTCAACCAGTACTGCTATTTAGGTTGAACTAATTCGATAATTGTGAAGTGTAAGCGGGATTGAGTTGCGGAAGCTCTTCTGTGGACACTAAACATAAGTTTTGCCACTTCAAGCCTCAAATAAACAAAGTTGTATTGCATGAGATGATAACAGTCATCTACCACCTATTAGGAAATCTTCTCTGTGAAAGTATTTTATTATTTTTTCTTAGTAGTAATAATAATTGTTGTTGTTATTGGAGGTTTTGCACAAGGGCTACAGTGGCCATATTTTCCCTATCAAATTAATATAATTGTTTCAAGAATGTAAGTTTTTAGAGGTGAGAGAACTTCCTTATCTTTAGGAAGAAGAAAAATTCATATACGTTTGCTTCATTCCCACGATCAGCTTCATTGTTATGGGTTCCTGAAACTTCTGTGAGATAGGAATAATTCCAGCTTTTCATGCTCGGTATAGATGATATGCTGTGCGCTGGTTTGAGAATCTAAGTAATTAAGAGCTAGTAGATGGCAAAGAGTCTGCACAGAAATTGCTGAACTCTGTTGGTAGAGACGCAGAAACAGAGAAGGCAGGTAAGACTGCTGCAGTACCTAATCTCTTGTCTGATTTTTAACCATCAGTGTACATCTGATTATATTCAGCATAATACTGTCTTTTGTTTTGATAGACGATAGCCATTGCAGTTTGCCCATGAAGTGGTTCCATTGATTGCTATTAGCAGTTAGAGAGTGACATGATATTGATAGCTCATCTGCAAAAAAAAAAAAAAAAAGAGATGGTTGCACTGAATTCGGAAGATCATTAATTCGTTGATTAAGTCAGAGCAAAGAGAGTACTTCTTGTGTATAATAATTGGAAAGAGTATTTTGATTACTTGGGAGGATCGATGTTGTTGAAAGTTTTGAATTAAGAGGGGAAGGTGGTCTCAAAGTCCAAGTTATAAAAATCCTGCAGGGTTCCATAATAAGAATCAGTGTCAAATGCTTTTTCTATATCCAGACTCACCATAACCATATGTTCTTTTTTTAATGAATGCATTGCGAATGTTAGATTCTATTTTGATTATAAGGTCAAGGAGGAATCTGCGCTTAAAACCAAGCTGATTACCAATTAGCAAATGTTGTTTCTAATAGCCAAGTTAAGAAGTTACGAAAAAATCTTTCAAGAAGTTTTCGCGAGAAGCTGGAAAGCGATTTTGGGCGATAATTCCAAGGTTTTGAAGGGTCTCTCCATGGGTTTAAAAAGGTTACAATTATTGAATGACACCAAGACCCCGGATAAAACGTTTTCTAGAAAAATATGGTAATAGTAGTTTAATAGGCCTTCTAAGTCCGCTTCATTCAACTGTCGCAGCATTACGTTGAAAATTCCGTCCGGACCAGCTGCCAAATCGTCAGATTTGCCTATGGAGACGGAATTCTTTCTTTCTTTTCCATATTTTTTCCCTAAAATATTTCTTTTCCCTATAATGGCTGGTTGTAGGGAAAAGAAATATTTGTATGAAAATCAGTTTTGCTTTTCCCAGCTTGAGATTTAATTTTCTTAGTCGTTGAGCTGCATGTTTTTGTCAACTGCCACTTCCTGAAAGGTTCATCGTTTGTTTTTTTGCTATTAGTAACTTTAAGATTGGGAAAATGTTTGCTGTTTAATGGATCCTGGAAAACTGACCGTTCCAGCTTGTATATAACGAGGAAGAACAGGTCAATTGCTGAGGATGACTCACTAGATAGATGTACGTGTGCTGCTTTCTCTATTTAGGTCCTCGTGGGTAACACAGTTGCTAGGATCACCATTATCCCCACACCGGGTGGAAAAGACCTATGTTGGAGTCGCGTTTTTTGGACCTTTTTCACGTGGCCCAGTTAATCGGTCTCAGGCGACTTTCCCCCTCCACCAAGAAACTCGGGTTTTCGTCGAGCAAACAGAATATTGACCTCAGAACACACGCAATTTACGGACAATATACAAGTACACGGATCAATGTGGCCTTAGTCGCCGATGCTCCTAAAGCCCTACTGTAATCTATATTTAGCAAGGTAGTAGATATCTAATAACATTTCAATTAATCGACTTCGTCCACTTTCTGAAGAACCCCACAAAGGGTGGTGACCATTAAAGTCTTCTAATAGATAAATTGGGGCTGGAAAACTGAGGAAAATTGCCTCAGAAATTCACCGAAATCCTTTAGGGAGAAAGAAGTATTCGGCAGAAGATAAATTGAAACCAAAGTTACAGTTATTCCAACGATAGCACATACTGCAACTGCTTCCAACAAGGTATGTGTAAAAATTGCTTTAGATGGAAGTTGAAATTGATTAGTATGGCAATGCCGCTGTGAGTAGCTTGTGAATCGTTTCTGTCTCTTCTATATAAGATAGTTTTCTACCATAAGATTAACAGAGGGTGTAAGGTACGTTTCTTGTAAACATATGACAGCCAGCAGGATTACATTTGTTTATAAAATAGTAAATATTATTGGTATTGCTTCCAAATCCTCTGCAGTTCCATTCAATGAAGTTCGCCATTAATTCTTCTTGGGGAAACAATTTGAGTCTGACTGTTTGCTAGTATTTCGCTTGAGTTTCTCAGTTTCAGTTCTTTCCTTTGAAAAAAGGGTCGATCAAAATTCGTATAAATTTCTGTATGTCTCAAGTAATGATTCTTCTTGCTGAAATTGGTGATCCATATTCATTTTTGATTCTTTGGGATCAATAGTTGTTGCCAAGTCGTTTTTTTTTTTAATTTTAGATATTTGGAACTGATATGTTTTGAACTGATAAGACTGTTAGTAGATTGATCTGCCTTTGCGTGGTAAAGGTTCTTTTGGTATCGGGGAAACCGTACACACCCAGGTGGAAATTGAGATGTCAGGTAAGACAGAAAGGTTTGTCTATGTTGCAATTTAAGTAGCCAGCACTCACTGAGCTTTGTAGAGTTCGATTCCTAAAGGTAAGGATAATGTTGCAGGTACTAGAATGCCATGTTTTTTTTTTCACCAGAATGCGTTTAGCTTGCATTAACTGAAGAAACCCACAAAGGGTTAATCGTTTAATTCTTCAACAAGTTCTTCTTCTGTGACATTCATGAGGTCCCGTTCCGTAACGACAGTTTTAGAGCTGTATAGCACACCTTAACTTGTATGTTGTTGTTGTTGTTACTGAATATTTTAGGAGCATCAGCAACTAAAGTCGTGTTGCTCGGTGTACTGAATATTGGTATAAATTGTGTCTGCTTCCAGGTCGAATTTCTGTTTGCTGGATAAAAAACCCGAGTTTCCGGGAGAAAAACCAAGAAACCCTCGCCTGAGATCGACTAATTCAGCCACTTTGTGAAAAAGATCCATAAAAATTCTTCCCATCATCGACGGGATTCGAAAGTCACGTCTTTTTCACCAGGTGTGAGGAAGATGGAAATCTTACTGTGTTGTCCACGAGGGCTAACTTGTGTGTTTACTGCACAAAACGACGAGTTTCAAAAATTCGGCAGCATATTTCTGATTTAAGTTTCCACCAAAAGATTTCCGTATTCAAATCGTCTTACCACTTCTGGTGAGTCTGCAGCATTCTAAAGGTATCGCTGGATGGCAAATGGAGAGCTTTTACTTAGTGAGCTAGTTGGTGAGGGAGTGAAATACTTAAAAAGTAGTTATTTTGATTCGCTGCTTCTACTTTCTTTCTTTTCGAACGGATAGATGAAAGGTCGCCGTAGCCGAGTGGTCAAGCGCACAGTGCATAAGTACGCATACCTTCAGTGACGCAGGTTCAAGCCCGTGACTGCTGAATACGGTGCTATTTCTTTTATTCTCTCCACTTGTGAACTGCTCTGACCATGTGATCGTCCCGGAGTATAAACAGAAATTTTATTAAATTTATTTATTTCCACTTGGATACTTTCTTTGAATGCTGAACCAAACTGATTAAACTGTTAAAAGTTTTCAAAGTTCATGATTCTCCTCTAGTCCCCAGAAGCAAGATCTTTTTTCCTATGGTTTCAGCCTCATCTAGTAACAAGGCAGATAAGTAATTGAACTGTCATCTATAATTATGACATCACTAATTTCATGTTAGTGATGTCATCACTAACTTAGCTTTGTGATACCTTTCGGTTATCACAGTCATTTAAATCCCAGCTGTAGTTTGATAAACTTTTGACATCCCCTCCCATAAAGACTTCCTCATGTGCAAATGTTGATGCAAAATATCTATTCAGTTTGTCAGCAACTTGAGTAAGATTATCATCCTACTATCATGTTATCAACAGTTAACCCATTGATATGAAATGAGACAATACGATTCAACCCCTTCCTTCTACTGTTAATATAAGCAAAGATATACACCGATGAGCCAAAACATTATGACCAGCGAGTCGTTATGCAAATCGAAGCAACTGCAGGTGAACTACTGTGCGTGCGCAGGTCGGGACACAGTATAAAAATACCTGATAGTCAGTCCTCGTATAACACGTGTTTAAAATACACGAATTCGATCATATACGATTTATAAATAGAGGAACGATATCTTATATAACACGAACCGAATTCGCTTATGCACGATTCGCCTGTGTTTACAAGAAATGGCAATCAAACGCAGAATCACCCCCAACCGAACGCAACACGATAGGAATGAAGAGAATATTCTGAAAATGTATTTATGTTTCTTATATATCAGGGAAGGGGAAACACATTTCACCACAATAGCGTAAAAACCCACACAATTGCAGCTATCGGTATTATCGCAAATGACATTAGATCGAGTTTACTACCAGTTTATAACAGATTCCACTAGCAGAAACGCAAGTGGAAATTGTTTTTATTGTTTTATGGTAGTAACCCCCAGAAATGTGCGGTGTTAATAGTGTATCTCTGCCTTTACGGTGTTGTTTATTCAGTTGCTACACGCGCACTGCTTTGTTTATGTGTATCAAGCGTGCCTCCTCGTTTTGCAATTGTGCTTTATTCCCTAAAAATCAGTAAAATACTTAAAAGGTGTGAAAAGGAAGCGTCCTGGTGAAAACACTGCAGATTCAGAGAGAAAAAGAAAAGCAATATCGATAAACAGAGGCGGACTGGATCAAAAATTCTTACCCGGGAAAATTTATAGTGGCCGCATACCATGGTTTATGGCCAAAATCACACCAGCCTCTGGCCCACCGGGGTTTTCCCGGTAAGGCTTATGGCCAGTCCGCCTCTGTCGATAGAGAAAAAAATATAAAATTGTGAAACGCTTTGACCGAAATGAAAGACCATGTGATATTGCACGTGCTACAGAACTAAATGAGGCAATGCCGAAAATTACAAAGAATGCAGAGAAAATAAAAACAACTTTCATAGCAGGAAGAACTAAAAGTGTAAATAAAATCCATTAGAATAAGACACAAAAGAATTGGAAGAAATGGAACGGCTGTCATCTGTTTGGATAGAAAATCAAACAAAAAACAAGTTTGCTTACGATAGAAGCAAAAGCAGTAGCAATATTTTATTACGTAATAGTCGTAATAAAATACGTAAGTACTTTATTACGATTATTTATTGTGTTTGGTAATGTTTTGGTTACAATTGTGTGTTCAATCTTGGGTGGTCGGCACCTAACCCTATTTTTCCCATAGGACCTGTTGTTTGTATTGCATGAGGGTTTCTAGGAACACAACTATCGTGCTATACGAGGACTGACTGTACTCAGTTCTGTAAATCGTGTTACTCTTGTTCTTCAAATGGGAAAGGCAGCTGACTTAAGCGAGTTTGACCAAGGCCAAATTGTAATGGCCAGATGACTGGGTCAGAGCATATGAGAAATGACACAGTGATGGGATGCTCATGGTCAGCCATGGTTCGTAACCTACTGAAAGTGGTCAGAGGAGAGGAAACCCCAGAACCACCGGCAAGGTGTTGGACGACCAAGGCTCATCAATGCTCGAGGTGAGCGAAGGAGAACCTTCACTCACCTTGCAACTAGCTGGTAATTGGAATGCTGGTGACAGGAGTAATGTCACAATGCACAGTACATCAAAACCTGCTGAAAATGGGGCTGCATTGCTGCAGGTTGCTCAGAGTGACCATGCTAACCACAGTTCACTGTTGACAGCACCTACAATGGGCATGCGAGCATTGAAACTGGACCTTGAGTAATTGGAAGGTCATCTGGTCTGATGAATCACATTTCCTGTTGCACCATGTAGACAGTGGATATGTGTACATTGTTAACCTGTGGAAGTGATGGTGCCTGGATGCACCGTGGGATGAAAACAAGCCAGCGGTGGCAGTGTCATGTTTTGGGCAATGTTCTACTGGGATACCCTGGGTCCAGTCATCCATGTGCTGGGCACTCTGACGTCTGCCACCAACCTAAACATCATTGCTGACCAGGCACACCCTTTCATGGCAACGGTCTTCCCCACTGGCAGTGCAGTCTTTCAGCAGGATAATGCGCCATGCCACACTGTCCGGATTGTTCAAGACTGGTTCATGGAACATGAGGAAGACTACCAGGTATAGCCTAGTGGTCAGGCGCGCGGGTGCATAAGTACACATGCCTTGAGTGACCGGGGATTCAAGCCCGTGACTGCTGAATATGATGCTGTTTCTTGTATTCAGTCTATTTTGTGAACTCCTCTGACCGTTTGGTCGTCCCGGAGTATAAACAGAAAATTTATTTTATTAGCCTCCAAACTCCAGATTGGAGTTGCCCAGCAACTCCAATCTGCGGCGTCTCAACCACAGACCTTACAGGAGTTAAAGGATCTGCTGTTCACGTGTTGGTATCAGATACCATAAGACACATTTAGAAATCTTGTAGTGTCCATGCCTTGCTGGGTGCAAGCTGATTTAGCTTCACATGGAGGACCAATATCATATTAGGTAGGTGGTCAAAATGTTTTGGCTCATCGGTGTATAATCTGCTTTTCTTGGCATTCTTCACCAGGGACTTCTCATAATCTGCCTTAGCTTGCATAACCTTCTCTGTGACTTGATTACAGACTAATTTATATCTACCATAGGTTTCTTGTATCACCTGATAATTTATACATTTGAATGACTTCTCTTCTCTGTCACGTGTCTCAATAGTTCATTTGACATCCACTTAGGTCAAAACCTTGAACAGCATTTCTTTGTTGGTATGAAGTCTAGTAGCTTTTTTGATTACTACCCCGAATGCTTCCCTAGAATTTGCTTTGGTCCATCAATTGGTCCAAATGGATAGAATTTAAAAACCCTCAGACCACTGTAGTTATTCTTCCAAAATCCTTTCATTTTATCCTTGACAGTAATGTCTTCAATACCACATTACTATATGTGATCGCTGCCACCCAATGTGTCTTTTACCTGCATATTCTTAATGCATTTAGAATACCTGTTGATAACTAGATCAAGAGTATTGCTTGCTTCCTCTTGTTGCCTCTAACAAGCTACTGTAGAAAATAGTCATCCAAGAAATCCACAAAAGTCTTGCTAGTGAGTCAGTGACCAACTCACAAATTTCAGTCAACACCTGGAAAGTTAAAATTATCCATTATGACATTCTGGTTTGCTGGCCCACTGTATTTCTCTGTATAGCTGTTTGGTGTACTCATCAGTCATTAGGCCTGTAACACACTCCTACCCTCACTTTTGTTTTCCCATTGCTTATATCACACGAGACTGACTGGATATTCCACTGGTCACTCATTTTGTCCGAATGCACAGCCTTAGATTTAATATGCTTCTTAACTAAGAGCATAACCCATTCACCCCTCCTGTCCAGTCTCGCCTTTCTGTATACATTGTATTGTCCCATATGCAAATTCAGCATCTTATATCTGAGTGTCTCTATCCCTACATCTGCATTTGATGACTTAATTAGTACTTTAAATACATGAAATTTATTTATAATGCTCCTAACATTAGTGTTCATATATGTTTTTACTGTTAGGTATCCTTACACAACCCACGTAAGGGTATTGTTTAACAGGATGCTGAATTTTCCAACAGAATCAATGTAAGAATCGCCTTCACCTCTACCTGCATCATCAGCCAGAAAAAAATATAAAATAAAAATTGTCCCAAGCACGAATAGTGCAAGTTAAGTGAAACTTCTTTAGAATCTTTTGATATGTTTATTATTTCAATGTTACAGTAATTTAATATTTTACAATTGTTTCACAAGTTTATTAAAGTTTTCACAGATCTTGCCTTTGTACTCAAAGTGATTTTGGTGGTCACATTGCACATATACGCGCTCTATACGCCTTACTATGCTATTACCATTTGGCATGTTGAATTGATTTTTCCGTCGAAATTTTTAATATGTGGTAGAGAATGATGAAAAAAATATTTTGGTTTTTAAATCGGGACTGCTAGAAGCTGAGATACAGCGATTTAAAACATAAATGCAACACGCGTGTGAATTACATCATGGCTGCTCTGTTGGGGTATTGACTTGCAGTGTTACAAGTTTATTACAAAGCCTATACAGATCTTTCCTTTGTACTCGAAGGAGGTGGTTTCATTGGATCTATACATGCTCTGTATGCCTTACAATGCTTGTCTTCAGATTGTTAAATTATAAATTTTTTTTTCGTCAAATTTTTATGAAATGCAGTAGAGAATGACAAAAGAAATATTTTGGTTTTCAAATTTAGAATCAGACTGCTGGAAACAGATATAGCAATTTAAAACGTAAACGCTGCATAGGTTTGCAGGCACCACTTACATTGCAGAATGGTAATCCTTTTAACCCTTAATTCATGCTTTCAATCAAATTTCCTAAAGGCCTGTTGTTATTCACGTTCCAATTGATAGTTGGTAGAAATTGTAGCAATGCATTTAGTCACAGTAGTCACCGAATATTGAATTCTCACACACAAAAGCATATTTTTTGCAATTTAAATAACTTTGTGATTTTTGTGATGTCTCAAGATGAAATGTCGAAAGAGAGGATATTCAATTAAAATAATGTGTTCATCGCATATTTTTATATTTTTAGTTCAGGTTATGTTAAAGTACTCTATATTATATTTTGCAATATTTTGTTCCTGATTTTATTCTAGATATATACACTGTGATTTTTATTTCTTTGTAGTAGTATTAGTAAATTAATAAGAGGAGTTTACCTCAATATAGTACGTGGAACACTTCCGTATGATACCCTCCAGAAATTAAAACGGAAAAAACGAAAAAATCGACAACTTACCGGTACATTAAAGTAAAATATAAATAATTAAATAATTAAAGTAAAATATAAATAATTAATTTAACACAATTCAAAACAATTAAAATTCAAATTAACGCAATTAAAAGAATCTAACGAAAATATTCAAAACGATTCAAAAATCGTTTTGAATATTTTCGTTAGATTCTTTTAATTGCGTTAATTTGAATTTTAATTGTTTTGAATTGTGTTAAATTGATTATTTAATTATTTATATTTTACTTTAATTATTTAATTATTTATATTTTACTTTAATGTACCGGTAAGTTGTCGATTTTTTCGTTTTTTCCGTTTTAATTTCTGGAGGGTATCATACGGAAGTGTTCCACGTACTATATTGAGGTAAACTCCTCTTATTAATTTACTAATATTATTTTCAACGTAGAACATATTGAGTATTACAGCTCTGATTCATACTATCTAATTTCTTTGTAGTTTACATAGAAAAATATTTGTAACTTTCTTTTTTGTTTGATATTTTTGTTTTGTTATATTCATTGCATTATTTTATTAAAATATATGCAAATCGTAGATCATTGCAATAGAAATTTTTATAAATTCATAAAGATTGACTACCTGCATATAATAGGGGCATACTTATATTACTTTTGCTCCAGGAGTGGGATTGCCTAGTTCCATCTCTGATGCCAACCTTTGTATCATCTCCAATATTTTGCATGACATCCAATCTTATAATGATTATTATCACCTGAAAATGCCATACAAGTACAGTACAGTATAGTTGCCTTATTTGTACATTTACACAAGTGTTTTGCAAGTAGAAATTTCTAAAATAAAGATGCCACTCAGTTAATCAATTTGGCTGCAAGGGCAATCTTGCTATATTGGCAGCTTATTTAAAACAATGCTTTTAATTTTACATAACCAAGTAATCAACATGCAAATGCAGCAGTAGACACAGGGATAGCATGGGGTCACACATAAATTAGAGGACCATATCTTGGTTTACTTGCTTACCAACTATCATACATACTGGCCTAATTAGATCACGGTACACACAAATGGTGTTTGTTTAAATATATCAATGTTCATTACACTATTACTTGAAACCATGTTCTGATTAGTATTTTGAAAACAGTCACAACAGCAATTGCTTTATTAGGACAGGGTACATCAGAAGCAAGAGATGATTGTCCAATTGTGTAAGACAATGGCTAAGCTGAATCTTGAGTATTCATACAGGTGTAGAGGCCTCGTTTTGGAATGAAGATCTGCTGGAACAGGTACAGTAATGGGCAATAAGATTGGCGAGAGGAATAGAAGGGTGGTCTTATTAAGGAAGGTTTCAGCTCTGCAAATTGCAGTGTCTGGAGACTAGGCACTTACTTACGAGACCCGACTGAATGCTCCAAATGGATTGAGGATCCTTCCCTTTGCTCAGACTACACGAGGACATAAATTTAAATTGAAAAATGATGGTTGTAGAATGTGTGAAAATTAGCTTTTGGCCAGAGTAATTGATTGTTGGAACAAACTTCTACCCGGTGCTGCGGAGATGGGTAGAGTGAATAAATATAAGGAAGAATTAAACAGATGAGGTGGATACTTTTTTTCTTGGCTGACTGTATAAGCTTGCTTCCTTGCATCATTTGCCACTAACAATACTACTGAGTTTCTAGAAAGTTTGTCAAAGTTAGCATTATCCCTAGTCAAACATGTTTTGCACTTTTTTTTATTTTACCTCAATAAAATCAAGCTATTAATGAGTTGTTGCAGAAGCAGTTTCCACTTGTGGAAATGCCATTTCCAATGACTGTCACTAGAGTTCACACAAGCTGCAATACATCTTCATATGGTATTCTAGAGTCTGTATGTATTAAAGCGACTCCCAAACAAGCAATCCACCACCACAGCACTAACTTTCATGCCACAGTAAGGCCGAATAAGAATCCGATTTCAGGATGCACCCGGACTCATCCATAAAAGTACATGCTATTCCTCATCAGTCCAATTATAATGTTCAAGTGCTTGCATTCTAATGACCCTGTGATGTCAGATACTCAATTTAACAAACCATTGGTCTTCTTTCATGAAATCTGTCTGTTCATGCAATTCTGAATGTCACCCATGCCTCTCCCCCTAAACTGGAGATCTATGGCAGGGTTTCTCAAACTTTGTGCTGCAGCAACGCGTGATATTTTAAAATTTCGAGTGAAACAGCGATACTTGCCATGTCGGACACTGCACAAACTACTAGGTTGAGGTAGTTCAGTTTCAGCATTACTTACTAAGTTGTCTGGACCTAACTACTTAATAAACAGAACT
This sequence comes from Mastigoproctus giganteus, assembly GCF_048544385.1. NCBI lineage: Eukaryota > Metazoa > Arthropoda > Arachnida > Uropygi > Thelyphonidae > Mastigoproctus > Mastigoproctus giganteus. The sequence goes on along the minus strand of NC_143583.1, from coordinate 50,865,816 downwards.
GTTAGGTATTTCTTTTGCCTAGGGGAACCATGAAAAAATTACTGAGACACTAAGGGCAATGTGAATTGAGAAAGTTTGGGAATCTCTGATCTATGGTCTAGATTTCTTGTATCACAAATTTTCCTTAAAATTGGACTGCATGCAAGTCCGGCATACATTTGCTAATAGACTCGTCAATTGACTAAAAACGAGTAAGCGTTGAAACGCTCAATAGCTTAATGTATAGCGGATTCAATGATTCTGGTGATGCTATAAATTTAAAAAAAGTTACTGGCAAAGATGATAACGCTATCTTCTCATGGTTTGTATTAAGACATGGCTTAATATGAAATATGGATAATTCTATTCCCATTTAATAACCAAACTCTCACAAACATTTTTACTGTGTAATATAAAACATGATAGAATCTTTCACATTAAGCACAGTATTAGTAAAATACAAACTCTCTCTCTCTCTCTCTCTCTCTCTCTCTCTCTCTCTCTCTCTCTCTTTTGCTCACACACAATATATTTTGATAACAGAACAGATAATAAGCAATTCAATGTGGATCAAAACTCTCAAAAATTTTTATTACAATTTACACTTGCATTAAAAATTATGGTTTTTGAATACTGTGATATGTTTATGACAGCAATGTAAATGAAAGTTAGTATCCAGTCCATTTCATGAACCCCTGAAAAGTGGAAAAAAAAAAAAAAGATAAATACACTATCATAAATGCTGCCATTAAAGAAAACTGACAATATTAGTTTCACAAAAACATTCAAATCAAACATTCAATTCAAATCAAAATCAATTCAAATGATAACTATTAATCATACACAAAACAAAAACATATTTATAACTAAACTTCACTGAGGTTTAAAACTACCCACTATTCACTACAGAAGTTATACAAGGTTTCATTGAAAGATTCAGCAAATGATCGTATAATTGAGGAATACACAGCTAAAAGACTGAGTGGGGCTTACAACTTTTGAGCATGTACACCCCAAGTTTCCACATCAGTATAGCAGAAAACTGTTTTGGATGAACAGTTAGTATTAGTATATCATTAGTAACAGCCAATGATAGAAGAAAACTAGCTTTTACACAAAAAAAAAAAAAAAAAAAAAAAAAAACTTTCCCACATCACCTGTCCATCCCCTCCAATAGTTTACTAGTTTTTCCTTCAGTTTATTCAAATTATCCACTTCCACAACAGATGGAGGTTTGTTCCAGCAACAAATCACCCTCTGGCTAAAGGTAAACTTCTGCACATCTATTCTGCAACTGTCCTTTCTCAACTGTAATTTCAGCCCCTTACGTGCATAGTGCAAGCAAGAGGAAGAATGCTATCGGCACTGAGATTGCACAATCCATTAAATGCCTCAATCAATTCTTCTCACATGTGCCTAGCCTTTAGATGCTGCAATTTGCAAAAGTGAAGTCTGTCTCAATAAGAACAGCCTTTTGTTCTCACCAATCTCATTGCCCTTCTCTGCACCAGTTTCAGCAGACCCACATTCCTAAATTGAGAACACCAGATCTGTGAGCAGTACTCAAGATGCAATCTAACCATTGTCTTATACAATAGGATAATCATCTCCTTATCATTGCTAGCAAAATTCCTTCATATCATTGACAAAACCCCATGAGCTGTTCTGGCAGCCCATATGTACTGCTCAGAGAACTTCATATCTGACTGCACAATTACCCCCAGGTCTTTTCATTTTCCACTATGCTGATTGTAGTATAAAAACATTATGTTAATCTGGGATTACAGCTACCCATATGCAGTACCTTGCATTTGTCAACGTTAAACTTCAACTGCCAATCCTCAGCCTGTCTGCTTAAATTTTCTAGATCTTGTTGCAGTAGCATATATTCATTATTGTCATTAACCACCGTCAAGTTTTGTATCATCTACAAACCAAGACATTAAGCCTAATATATCTTCATCAATATCATTAATAAATATAGAAAACAAAAAGCCCAGCACTGAACCCTAGGGGACTCCATTAACATTAGTCCAAATAGAGCAGTGTCCATTGATAACTACTCTGTATTCTCCCACTCAACCATCCCTTTATCCATAGCAGTAACATGCCCTTAATGCCACACTGCTCAAATTTATACAGCAGTCTTATGTGCAACAGTATTAAAAGCTTTCCCAAAATCCAAATATATGATCAAAATTACTTTTTGCATCCAGTTTCTTTGTTACTGCATCACGTTATCCAATCAAATTGGTCATATAAGAGAGCCCATTAACAACTCCAAGTTATAACTGCACTCCTGTCAAGATGGTTCCGCATTACTTCTTTAATCAATGGTTCCATTATTTTCCCTGGACCAGAAGTAAAGCTAACATAATTATGCTCCCATAATTAAGGCTAAGAGTTTTCTTATTCTAACCTCCTTAGCTGATTCCCTTAATTTAATTGGATATATTCCATAAATCCAGGTGCTTTTATGTTCATCCTCAGTAATTTCTCTTTCACTTACAACTTAATTACCACAAAATCATTTAGCTATCCCATTCAGTTAGAATTTAAAAAATGTCTGACATTGCCTTTCTTAAAGAAGTCCTAACATGTAAATGCAAAACTCATTCAGTCTTTCAGCAACCTGAGCAGGCTTGCTTTTCACTTGCTTTTCTTATTTGTCACATGTTCCGAAAATGACAAAATTTGAATATTCAAATATCAAAGTTTGTTGTATATTTGAAAGTCAACAACGAAACAGAAACCCATATAAAAAAAATTTGCTACAGTTTACATAGGTGATACTATGATTGAAAAAAGAAACAAAAAAAAAAAAAAAAAAAAATTATGCAGTTTTAAAGTTCAGCAAGAGAAATATTTTGCCTGAAGATGAAGAAAGCTCTTGCCTGTGAAAAACCCAAAATGATAAAACATCAATTAATTACTGCTGAGATGTCTCATTTGGTTTGGTTCAGGCCATTTTTACCGAGGATTTGGACATGAGGTGAGTGAGCACTAAGTTGTTCCACACAATTCTCACTGAGCGAGCTGCACCCACCTAATTTAGCACCATGCAATTTTGGCTATTTTCAAAATTAAAATAAGACATGAAGTAAAATGATTTCAGCCAGTTCAAGAACTCCAATCAAAAATGATGGAACACTTAAAAGCATTTACAATGTAAACATTTATCATTAAATAAAATAACTTTTTTGCAAAACTCAATGAACTTGATTAAATCTTGTGTAACAGCATCCAACCAAATCAGTAAGAGGTAAGAAATAGGTTTCCTTCCATGGAAAATCTTCTGTTTTAATCCATATGGATATATTTTATTTCACATTCACATCTTAACAATGAAATAATCCTATAAAAAAGCAAGAAACAAGAAAACAAACCAGTGTCTTCAAGCGACTAATTAGATAATAAATATTGTGTTAAATGTGAATAATTATTTTAATACTTTCAGAAATTTGTTTTCTACTACAAAAAAAAAAAAAATAATAATAAAATAAAAAAATATAAATAAAATTACACTTACACAATGATGTTGTTAATTGGAATATGAATCAGCTTTACAAAAAATCCAATGAATCCCATAATTGCAAAACCAATTGCCGTAGCCATTGCAATCTTCTGAAATTCTAAATAAAAAGTATATCCAGTGTTTCAAGTTATTTAAACATTATTTTCAAATATGAGTTTGCAGTACATCAATAGAAGTACTTATTCTACTGCAAGCATGTGCAATATAAACAATGCAAAAGACAGAACAACCTAAAATAACCAAATAAAATACAATTTATGTTCACATTACATAAAAATGTATAAATAACAAAAACCAAATTAATTGCCATGGTCTTACGTGTACCATTAAGAAAAACAGAATGCATTAACCCCTTTAACAATATGTACTGAGATCTACATTTTGAAAGTTTCTTCAAACAATATATTCTTTTAATGTAAGAATTTGTCTTCCAATTTTTTATCATACTGCCATGCCATATCTGTGTTATATATATATATATATATATATATATATATATATATATATATATATATATATATATATAACACCATACAAATAAATTAGAATACGGATTAAAATAAAATAATACCAGCAGTATGGCAAGACAAGAGCGGAAAAAGTCGAAATTAAACCTTAGTTCATTATTCGTCTATATAAACTGGTTAAGATTACTTTTGTCAGTAGTGTGGCTTTGTACTGGAGTGCTTGTATCTGTTCTATTTTTAATTTTCGCTGCATCAGGACCACCGCTGTTCAATTCCCATGCATTGGCGGTTCAATCTGGGGATCGGGTGGCTGACCCGCCGCAAAGGAGAATCGATCGAAAGATCGATTCTCCTTTGCGGCGATTTGTCTAGAGTTCGAAATGCAGCGATTCCCTGACCATTATTGGCCTTGTGGGCCTCTGTCGAGATGGGCCGTAATGGTCAGTCTATTTTTTGGTTTATTTTTGTAGTTGTTTATATCTCTGTTGGTGATATTTCACATAAATTTGGACCTGGTGCCCGTCAGAGGGGGCACCGTTAAATTTCTATTTAATTAGCTTTTAAAACTCAATGAATTATTATTCGTACATTTTGAATAACGTAGAACGTTATTCAAATATATATATAGAGACAGTTTCTAACTATTTATTTTTGAGTATTTAACACAGCTGAAGGACTATCGCATTGAAATATAATTATCTTACAAAATAATGCAAGTTAAAATATTAGCAGTTAATGTTCATTATTCTTTCAATGCCATTGATTTTCATTTATATTCAGCTACAAGGTAAAATGTGCTGGTCCCACAGGAACTAGTAGTTGTTGGTGGCTCCATTGTCAGGGAAACGAGGAACATATTCTGCAAAAAGGATAGTTGGAACAGCAGCAGAGTATGTCTGCCAGAGGCAAAGGTTGATGACTTAGAGCAGATATCTTTTAAGGGCACAAAAGGTGATATTGTTGAACACGTTGGCATTAATGATATTAAGAGTAGGACACTGGCAGAATTACTTAACAAGTACAGGTCAATGTTGAAATAAAGCCGTGAGTTAGGGTTGAATTTGAAGACACGAAAGGACGAAGTATAAGACGAGAGCCTTGTTGATCAATTCGGCCCTGGAGAGATTGTGCAAGGGTCAAGGGGTAGAAATTTTTCACAGCTTGGTCTGTGCTTGTTAACAGGAGAGACTGCTTCTACAGGTATGGGATACACTTAAATAGAGAGAGTGAAAGAATATTTGCTGATGATATGGCGCCTCCGTAGCCAGGTGGGCAGGAGCAGCAGTGCATGCACACGCTTCTTGATTAGACCGGGGTTCGAGCCCATAACCACCAAATACAGAGGATGCAGAAAGGTCAGGGAATGACCACCGTATATCCCCGGAGCAATATGGCCTTAGTTGCTAATGCTCCTAAAAACCAAAATAACAACAAAAAAGCTGATGCTATCAAGGCAGTGTTAGGCAAGTCGGAAGACTGCTAGCTTGGGTGGAGGGAGGATACACGGACTAATAGATCAACAGTAGCCGCTGGCAGGTGAAAGTGATTCTTGCACTGCTTCTATTGGAATGAGCAATAGCCTGGAAAACAAGGTGCAGGGGATTTCAGAGACTGCTGGGAGTCATTGCAGAACAAGTAAATACATGGGCTGCGTTAGGTTAGCTAAGGACAGGAACAGGTGCATGTATACTTGCATGTACAAAAATGTTAGGAGTTTGGTAAATAAATTTGATGAATTTGAGGTGTTCGTCAAAACATCAAAGCCAGATATTGTTGGGATATCAGAGACGTGGTGTCACACAGATATAAGGAATGCAGAAAATGGAATTCGGAGAGTACAATGTGTACAGAAAGGATAGACACGATAGGAAGGGAGGAGGGGTTATGCTATTAGTTAAGAAACACAGAATCCAAGGAAGTACAGCCAGTCGACATAGCTGGACAGTGCAGTGCCGAGTCAGTTTGGTGTGACATAAGCACTGGGAAATCAAAATTGAGTAGGAGTGAGTTATAGGCCTAATGATACATATGGGTAGAATGAACAACTGTACAGAGAAATAGTGGGCCATAAATCAGTCTTATAATGGTGGATTTTAATTTCTCAGATATTGACTGGAATTTGTGAGTTGGTCACACACATTAGCAAACTGGTCTCCGTAGCTGAGTGGTCAGGAGCGGGAGTGAAATAGCACACGCTCCTTGATTAGACCAGGGTTCAAGCCCCTGACTGTTAATACGGTCGATCTGCAAACCCACACTGGACCAGCGTGGCAGATTATGGTCCATTTCCCTCAACAGGAATTGTTGAGGAGGCTTCCACCCTGCAGTGGGTTGATTAACCGAATTTAGTCGATTTATTAACCAATTGTTATATTAAATTATCTTCTATAAGTAGATTATAGACCTAGTCAGGATCCTTAGTTTATTCTAAATTGAGATAGCGAGATTTGGAAGCTAATCAATACTTACGAGTCCGTAGAAGTATCGTTCATGAATTCCCGCCATTTTTACACGATAGCATAAGCTTAGTGTAGTATAGTGGATAATATAATATTGTCAATTAATCAGTAAATCTATTAATCTTGATAAACTTTATTGTCAATTAAATTGTACTTTTAACTCTCTCTCTCTCTCTCTCTCTCTCTCTCTCTCTCTCTCTCTCTCTCTCTCTCTCTCTCTCTCTCTCTCTCATATATATATATATATATATATATATATATATAAAACGACTTAATCGTAACAAATAATTAATACACAACTATAGTGGTACACGTGATACGGAAGTTATATAAAGGGAACTCGTAGAAAACACTAGACACCGAAAAAATAAATATAGCGTTATAACTGTTTTGGGATATAACTTAAGGATTTAATTTTGTTTTGAAATTTTTTTGAATTAAATCGGAATCATGACTCAGACCAGAGCAGCAAAGCAAAAGGCTCAAGCTAATGGGAGTGCTGTGGCTCAGAGCAGAACTGAGGGGGGCAGTTGCCCTCTGAATCACAGTCTTTTAAAATGCACTGTTTGCTTGATGTTTGCTGAGCAGTCAGGTATGGGACATGATACTGCCAAGGGGGATGTCTTTGTGCGTGCACGATGTAAGGAGTGCAAGGAAATCAGGTGACAACTCAGCGTTGTTATGGGCCTTTATGAGAGCTTGAAGGACAGGGTGGATGCCCTCGAAGGAAATAAATTGAGGGGGCCCATCAAGCTCTCAGCCGCCCACATCAACGCCAGAGCTTGCACTTGGTCATCAGGCAACACAGAGGCAGCCCCCTAGGCAGAATGCGCTGGTCCCACAGGAACTAGTAGTTGTTGGTGACTCTATTGTCAGGGAAGCGGGGAACATGCTTTGTAAAAAGTATAGGTGGAATAGGACCAGGGTATGTCTGCCAGGGGCAAAGGTTGATGACGTTGTAGAGCGGATATCATCTTTTAAGGGCACAAAAGGTGATATAGTTGTACACGTTGGCACTAATGATATTAAGAGTAAGAGACAGGCGGAATTACTTAGCAAGTACAGGTCACTGTTGAAAAAAAGCCGGGAATTAGGGTTGAATTTGAAAGTGTCTGCAATTCTGCCCAGACACGATAGGAGGGAGTATATGATGAGAGCCTTGTCGATCAGTTCGGCCCTGGAAAGATTGTGCAAGGCTCAAGGGGTAGAATTTTTTTTCAGCCTTGACTGTACTTGTTAACAGGAGAGATTGCTTCTACAGGGATGGGATACATTTAAATAGAAAGGGTGCAAGAATTTTTGCTGATGCTGTCGAGGCAGAGTTAGGTGGGTCAGAAAACTGCTAGTTGGGGGGGATACAAGGACTAATAGATTAACAGTAGCCACTAGCAGAGGTGGAAGTGATTCTTGCACTGCTCTATTGAATTGAGCAGAAGCCTGAAAAACAAGATGCAGGACATTTCAGAGACTGCTGGGAGTCATTGCGGTACAAGTAAACACATGGGTTGTGTTAGGGTAGCCAAGAATAGAAACAGGTGCATGTATACCTGCGTGTACACCAATGCTAGGAGTTTGGTAAATAAATTTGATGAATTTGAGGTAGTGCTCAAAACATCAAAGGCAGATATTGTTGGGATATCAGAGACGTGGTGTCACACAGATATAAGGGATGCAGAACTGGAATTTGGGGAGTACAACGTCTACAGAAAGGATAGACACAGGATAGGAAGGGGGGAGGGGTTATGCTATTAGTTAAGAAACACAAAGTCCAAGGAAGTGAAGCCAGTCGACATCGCTAGACAGTGCAGTGTTGAGTCAGTTTGGTGTGACATAAGCATTGGGAGATCAAAATTGAGAGTAGGAGTGTGCTATAGGCCTAATGACTCTGATGAGTATAATAAGAAACTGTACAGGGAAATAGAGTGGGCCAGTAAATCAGACAGTCTTATAATGGGGGATTTTAATTTCCCAGATATTGACTGGAATTTGTGGGTTGGTCACTCACACACTAGCAAGGCTTTTGTGGATTTATTGGATGATTGTTTTCTACATCAGCATGTTCGGGAGGCAACTAGAGGGAGTAATACTCTGGATTTGATTATCAGCAGTGATACTTCATGCATTAAGAATCTGCAGATAAATGAACCACTAGGTCGCAGTGATCACAGTGTGTTGAAGTGGGATTTACTCAAGGAGGTAACTACCATCAGAGGTAAAGGGAAGGGTTTTTGTTTTCGCAAAGGCGACTATGATGGTCTGAGACAGTATTTAAATTCTATACAGTGGGACCAACTGATGATGTTACCAACAGCAAACTCAAAATGGGAAGCATTCAAGGAACTAATCTTGGAGGCTACCAGGCTTTACATACCAACTAAGAAATATTGTTCAAGGTTTAGGCCTAAATGGTTGTCAGATGAACTAATGAGACATGTGGCTTAGAAGAAAAATGCATGGGATACATACAAATTAATGGGTGACATGGAAGCATATGATAGATATAAGTTGGTCTGTAACCAAGTCACAAAGGAGATTAGGCAGGCAAAGGCAGACTACGAAAAATTCTTGGCAAAGAATGCAAAGAAAAACAGAAAAGAGTTCTTTACCTATTTAAACTCAAGAAGGAAAGGGATGAATCAGATTGGTCCACTGGATATTGATGGTTCAACAGTTGAGGATCCTGCTCAGGTGGTTAACAATCTAAACGAATATTTTGCATCTACATTCACGCATGAGGAGTTATTCAGGAAGGAGAATGATGTAGGTAAAGTAAACATTGGCAGTGAGCTGGATGATTTTGTAATAACTTAGAGGAAAGTGGAGGAGAGATTGTTGAGGATAAACATAAAAAAAGGCACCTGGGGTGGATGGGATCTATCCAGTTATATTAAAGGAGGCAGCAAAGGAAGTAAGCAAACCCCTAGCCATAATTATGAGAGCTTCTTTGGACTCAGGGGAGGTACCCATAGACTGGAGATGTGAAAATGTAATCCCAATTCACAAAGAGGATCAAAGGCTGACACAAGTAATTATAGACCTGTTAGTTTAACTTCTGTTCCAGGTAAATTAATGGAGGCACTGGTTAAAGAAGCACTGCAGGATCATCTAGACAAGAATTGAGTAATAGCTCAGACGCAGCATGGTTTTGTTAAGGGCAGGTCTTGGCTGACCAATTTGATTGGATACTATGATGTAGTCACAAAAGAACTGGATGCAGGGAATAACTTTGATATTATATATTTGGATCTTAGAAAGGCTTTTGATACTGTTGCACATGGAAGACTGCTGCACAAATTGGAGCAGTGTGGCATTGGAGGCAAATTGCTGCTATGGATAAGGGGATGGTTGAGTGGCAGAAAATAGAGTGGTAATCAATGGACACTGCTCAACGTGGACTAATGTTATTAGTGGAGTTCCTCAGGGTTCAGTGTTGGGTCCGTTGTTGTTTTCGGTGTTTATGAATGATATTGATGATGGGATATTAAGTTTAATGTCCAAGTTTGCAGGTGATACAAAGGTTGGCAATGTTGTTAAGGACACCACTGACGCTATAGTGCTGCAACAGGATCTGGAAAGGTTGAACAGATGGGCTGAGAGGTGGCAAATGAAGTTTACCATTGACAAATGTAAAGTACTACATACGGGAAACAGTAACCCCAGAGCAACGTATCAACTCTGCGGTACTACACTGACAGTGGTGGAGAATGAAAAGGACCTGGGGGTAATTGTGCAGGCAGATATGAAGTTCTCTGAGCAGTGCAGACGAGCTGCAAGTGTAGCTCATGGTGTCTTGTCAATGATATACAGGAATTTTTCTAGCAGGGATAAGGAGGTGATTATTCCCTTGTATAAGGCAATGGTTAGGCCACATCTTGAGTACTGTATACAGGTCTGGAGGCCTCATTTCAAGAAGGATGTTGTTGTTGTTGTTTGGTTTTTAGGAGCATTAGCAACTAAGGCCATATTGCTCCGAGAATATGCGGTGGTAATCCCTGACCTTTCCGCATCCTCCGTATTTGGTGGTGACGGGCTCGAACCCCGGAGTAATCAAGAAGCGTGTGCTACGCACTGCTGCTCCTTCCCACCTGGCTAAGGAGGCACCTTTTCAAGAAGGATGTAGAGCTGTTGGAACGGGTACAGAGAAGGGCAACAAGATTAGTGAATGGAACAAAGGGTTGCTCTTACGAAGAAAGGCTTAAGTTTTGCAAATTACAGAGTCTGGAGACTAGGCACCGGCGAGGTGATCTGATAGAGGTGTATAAGGTTTTGAATGATTTGAGCATGCTCAATGCCAATGAGATTCTTCATCTTGCTCAGAATAATCAGCTCAGAGGGCATAAATTCAAATTGAGGAAGGACGGATGTCGGATAGATGTGCGGAAATTTGCCTTTGGCCAGCGGGTGGTTGGTTGGTAGAACCGACTTCCATCACTTCTGTTGAAGTTCATAGCCTAAACAAATTTAAGGCTCAACTGGACAGGTATTTAGAGCGAACGGAGGGGTGAAATGGGAGTGGTGTCTTTTTTTTTTTTTTTTTTTGGCTGATGCTGAATAAGCTTGGTTTATTGCATCATATGCCTCTACTAATGCTAATGATGGCTGCAGTTCACTTTTTTTTTTTTTTTTTTCATTAGAAAGGCTTTTGCGGATTTATTGGATGATTGTTTTTACAGCAGCATGTTCAGGAGCCAACAAGAGATAGTAATACTCTAGATCAGATTATAAGCAGTGATTCTTCACGCATTAAGAATTTGCAGATAAAGGGGCCACTAGGTGGCAGTGCTCACAGTGTGCTGATGTGGGATTTACTTAGAGGTAACTATCATCAGGGGTAAAGGGAAGGATTTTTGCTTTAGTAAAGGTGACTACGATGGTCTGAAACAGTATTTAATTTCTATACGGTTGAACCAACTGATGTTACCAACAGCAAATTCAAAATGGGAAGTATTCAAAGAATTCTTGGAAGCTACTAGGCTTTTCATACCAACTAAGAAATACTGTTCAAGATTTAGGCCTAAAGGGATGTCTGATGAACTAATGAGACACTTTAACATTAGCAGAGGCATATGATGCAAGAAAGCAAGCTAATGCAGCATCAGCCAAAAAAAAAAAAAAAAAACACCACTCCCATTTCACCCCTCCGTTCATTTGAGATACCTGTCCAACTGAGCCTTAAATTTATTTAGGCTATCAACTTCCACAACAAGGGATGGAAGTCTGTTCCACCAACCAACTATCCAATGGCTAAAGGCAAATTTCCGCACGTCTATCCTACATCTGTCTTTCCTCAATTTCAATTTATGTCCTCTCAGGTGATTCTTCTGAGCTAGAGGAAGAATCCCATCAGCATCGAGCACGCTCAAACCATTCAAGGCTTTATACACCTCTATCAGATCACCTCGCTGGTGCCTAGTCTCCAGACACTGTAATTTGCAAAACTTAAGCCTTTCTTCGTAAGAGCACCCCTTTGTTCCATTCACTAATCTTGTTGCCCTTCTCTGTACTCGTTCCAGCAGCTCTACATCCTTCTTGAAATGAGGCCTCCAGACCTGTATACAGTACTCTAGGTGTGGCCTGACCATTGCCTTATACAAGGGAATAATCACTTCCTTATCCCTGCTGGAAAAATTCCAGTATATCATTGACAATACTCCATGAGCTACTCTTGCAGCCCGTCTGCACTGCTCAGAGAACTTCATATCTGCCTGCACAACCACCCCAAAGTCCCTTTCATTCTCTACCACTTTCAGTGTAGTACCACAGAGTTGATACATTGCTCTGGGGTTGCTGTTTCCCATGTGTAGCACTTTACATTTGTCAATGTTAAACTTCATTTGCCACCTCTCAGCCCATCTGCTCAACCTTTCCAGATCCTGTTGCAGTAGCATAGTGTCAGTAGTGTCCTTGACAACCCTGCCAACCTTTGTATCGTCTGCAAACTTGGACATTAAGCTTGATATGCCATCATCAATATCATTTATAAATACAGAAAACAATAATGGACCCAACACTGAGCCCTGAGGGACTCCACTAATAACATTAGTCCACGATGAGCAGTGTCCACTGATTACCACTCTGTCTTCTCCCCCTCAACCACCCCTTTATCCATAGCAGCAATTTGCCTCCAATGTCACACTGCTCCAATTTGTGTAGCAGTCTTCCATGTGCAACAGTATCAAAAGCCTTTCTAAGGTCCAAGTATATAATATCAAAGCTATTCCCTGCATCCAGTTCTTTTATGACTGCATCATAGTATCCAATCAAATTGGTCAGGCAAGACTTCCCCTTAACAAAACCATGCTGTGTCCGAGCTATAACCGAAGTCTTGTCTAAATGATTCTGCAGTGCTTCTTTAACCAGTGCCTCCATTAATTTTCCTGGAACAGAAGTTAAGCTCACAGGTCTATAATTACTTGTGTCAGCCTTTGATCCTCCTTTGTGAATTGGGGTCACATTTGCACATTTCCAGTCTATGGGTACCTCCCCTGAGTCCAAAGAAGCTCTCTAATTATGGCTAAGGGTTTGCTTACTTCCTTTGCTGCCTCCTTTAATATAACTGGATAGATCCCATCCACCCCGGGAGCCTTTCTTGTGTTTATCTTCAACAGTTTCTCCTCCACTTTACTCCCAGTTATTTCAAGATTCTGTAGCTTACTACTAGAGTTGAATACACCTCTGGCATTCCCCTTGCTGAATAACTCCTCATGTGTGAATGTCGATGCAAAATATTCATTTAGTTTGTTAGCTACCTGAGCAGGATCATCAACAGTTGACCCATCAATATCAAGTGGACCAATCTGATTCATCCCCTTCCTTCTAGAGTTTACATAAGTAAAGAACTCTTTGCTGTTTTTCTTTGCATCCCTTGCCAAGGATTTCTCGTAATCTGCCTTCGCCTGCCTAACCTCCTTTGTAACTTGGTTGCATATCAACTTGTATCTATCATAGGCTTCTGTGTCATGTGTTAATTTGTAAGTATCCCATGCATTTTTCTTCTCTGCCATATGCCTCATTAGTTCATCTGACATACATTTTGACCTAAAACCTTGAACAATATTTCTTGGTTGGTATGTAAAGCATAGTAGCTTCCAAGATAAGTTCTTTGAATGCTTCCCATTTTGAATTTTCTGTTGGTAACATCATCAGTTGGTCCCACTGTATAGAATTTAAATACCGTCTCAGTCCATCGTAGTCGCCTTTACGGAAGCAATAACCCTTCCCTTTACCCCTAATGGTAGTTACCTCTTTGAGTAAATCCCACTTCAGCACACTGTGATCACTGCCACCTAGTGGTTCATTTATCTGCAGATTCTTAATGCATGAAGAATCACTGCTGCTAATCAAATCCACAGTATTACTCCCTCTAGTTGCCTCCCGAACATGCTGATGTAGAAAACAATCATCCAATAAATCCACAAAAGCCTTGCTAGTGTGTGAGTGACCAACCCACAAATTCCAGTCAATATCTGGGAAATTAAAATCCCCCATTATAAGACTGTCTGATTTACTGGCCCACTCTATTTCCCTGTACAGTTTATTATTATACTCATAAGAGTCATTAGGCCTATAGCACACTCCTACTCTCAATTTTGATCTCCCAATGCTTATGTCACACCAAACTGACTCAACACTGCACTGTCTAGCGATGTCGACTGGCTTCACTTCCTTGGTTTTTGTGTTTCTTAACTAATAGCATAACCCCTTCCTATCCTGTCTATCCTTTCTGTAGACGTTGTACTCCCCAAATTGCAGTTCTGCATCCCTTATATCTGTGTGACACCACGTCTCTGATATCCCAACAATATCTGCCTTTGATGTTTTGAGCAATACCTCAAATTCATCAAATTTATTTACTAAACTCCTAGCATTGGTGTACACGCAAGTATACCTGCACCTGTTTCTATTCTTAGCTACTCTAACACAACCCATGTGTTTACTTGTACCGCAATGGCTCCCAGCAGTCTCTGAAATATCATGCATCTTGTTTTTCAGGGTTCTGCTCATTCCAATTGAAGCAGTGCAAGAATCTCTTTCACCTCTGCCAGTGGCTACTGTCAATCTATTGGTCTTTGTCTCCTCCCAAGCTAGCAGTTTTCCGACCCACCTAACACTGACTCGATAGCATCAGCAAATATTCTTGCACCCTTTCTATTTAAGTGTATCCCATCCCTGTAGAAGCAATCTCTCCTGTTAACAAGTACAGTCCAGGCTGAAAAAAAATTCTACCCTTTGAGCCTTGCACAATCTTTGCAGGGCCGAATTGATCGACAAGGCTCTCATCATATACTTCCTCCTATCGTGTCTGGGCAGAATTGCAGACACTTTCAAATTCAACCCTAATTCTCGGCTTTTGTTCAACAGTGACCTGTACTTGGTAAGTAATTCTGCCGGTCTCCTACTCTTAATATTATTAGTGCCAACGTGTACAACTATATCACCTTTTGTGCCCTTAAAAGATGATATTCGCTCTACAACGTCATCAACCTTTGCCCCTGGCAGACATACCCTGGTCCTGTTCCACCTATCCTTTTTACAAAGCATGTTCTCCGTTTCCCTGACAATAGAGTCACCAACAACTACTAGTTCCTTCGGGACCAGCGCATTCTGCCTTGGGGGTTGTCTCTGTGTCACGTGATGCCCAAGTGCAAGCTCTGGCATTGATGTGGGCAGCTGAGAGCTTGATGGGCCCCTCAATTTAGTTTCTTCGAGGGCATCCACCCTGTCCTTCAAGCTCTCATATAGGCCCACAGCGCAAAATAAATTTTCTGTTTATACTCCGGCCCGATAACCAAGTCAGTAGAGTTCACAATAAATCATCAATACAAATATTTATCGTATTTAGTAGTCACTGGTTTGAAGCCCGGTCCACTCAAGGAACGCGTGCTATGCACCCTCGCTCCTGACCACTGGACTACTCGTTGGACACACTGGACCACTGGACTTGTTGCCCTTCTCTGTACTCGTTCCAGCTGCTCTACATCCTTCTTGAAATGAGGTCTCCAGACCTGTATACAGTATTCAAGGTGTGGGCTTACCATTACCTTATACAAAGGAATAATCACCTCCTTTATCTCTGCTAGAAAAATTCCTGTATATCATTGACAAGACACCATGAGCTACTCTTGCAGCCTGTCTGCACTACTCAGAAAACTTCATATCTGCCTGCACAATTATCCCCAGGACCTTTTCATTCTCTACCACTGTCAGTGTAGTACCACAGAGTTGATACATTTCTCTGGGATTACTGTTTCCCATATGTAGTACTTTACATTTGTTAAGGTTAAACTTCATTTGCCACCTCTCAGCCCATCTGCTCAACCTTTCCAGATCCTGTTGCACCAGCATACTGTCAGTAGTGTCCTTAACAACCCTGCCAACCTTTGTATCATCTACATCATTTATAAATACAGAAAACAACAATGGACCCAACACTGAACCCTGAGGGACTCCACTAATAACATTACTCCACAATGAGCAGTGTCCATTGATTACCACTCTGTCTTCTCCCCCCGAACCATCCCTTTATCCCTAGCAGCAATTTGCCTCCAATGCCACACTACTCCAATTTGTTCAGCAGTCCTCTATATGCAACAGTATCAAAAGCCTTTCTAAGATCCAAATATATAATATCAGAATTATTCCCTGTATCCAGTTCTTTTGTGACTGCATCATAGTATTCAATCAAATTGGTCAGGCAAGCCTTTCCCTTAACAAAACCATGCTGTGTCCGAGCTATAACTGAAGTCTTGTGGCAGAGAAGAAAAATGCATGGCACACATAAATTAATATGTGACACAGAAGCCTATGATAGATATAAGCTGATCTGCAACCAAGTTACAAAGGAGGTTAAGCAGGCAAAGTCAGAATACAAGAAATCTTTGGCAAAGGATGCAAAGGAAAACAGAAAAAGAGTTCTTTACTTATGTAAACTCTAGAAGGAAGGGGATGAATCAGATTGGTCCACTTGATATCAATGGTTCAACTATTGATGATCCTGCTCAGGTAGCTAACAAAACTAAATGAGTATTTTTATATCTACATTCACACATGATGAGTCATTCAGGGAGGGAAATGCCAGAAGTGAATTAAACTCTGGCAGTAAGCTAGATGATTTTTAATAACTGAGGGCAAAGTGGAGGAGAAATTGTTGAAGATTAACATAAGGAAGTCACCTGGGGTGAATGGTATCTATCCATTCATATTAAAGGAAGCAGCAAAGGAAGTAAGCAAACCCTTAGCCATAATTATGAATGCTTCCTTGGACTCAAGGGAGGTACCCATGGACTGGAGATGTGCAAATGTGACACCAATTCACAAAGGAGAATTAAAGGGTGACACAAGTAATACAGACTCATTAGTTTAACTTCTGTTCCAGGGTAAATAATAGAAGCACTGGCTAAAGAAGCATAATGCAGGATAATCTAGACAAGACTTATAGCTTGGACACAACATGGGTTTGTTAAGGGGAAGTCTTGTCTGACCAATTTGACTGCATACTATGATGTGGTCACAAAGGAACTGGATGCAGGGAATAATTTTGATATCATATATTTGGACCTTAGAAAGGCTTTTGATACTGTTGCACATGGAAGACTGCTGCACAAATTGGAGCAGTGTTGCAGTGGAGGCAAATTGCTGCTATCGATAAAGGGATGGTTGAGTGGGAGAAGACAGAAAGTGGTAATCAATGGACACTGCTCTTCGTGGACTAATGTTATTAGTGGAGTACCCCAGAATTCAGTGTTGGGTCCATTTTTCTTTTCTGTATTTATTAATGGTATCGATGATGGTATATCAGGCTTAATGTCCAAGTTTGCAAATGATACGAAGGTCGGCAGGGTTATTAATTACAGTTATGACGGTCCGCTACTGCAACAGGATCTAGAAAGGTTGAGCAGATGGGCTGAGAGGAGGCAACTGAAGTTTAACATTGACAAATGTAAAATACTGCACACAAGAAGCAGTAAACCCAGAGCATATCAACTGTGTTGTACTACACTGACAGTGGTAGAGAATGAAAAGGACCTGGGGGTAATTGTGCAGGCAGATATGAAGTTTTCTGAGCGGTGCAGACGGTCTGCAAGAGTAGCTCATGGTGTCTTGTCAATGATATACAGGAATTTTTCTAGCAGTCATAAGGAGGTGATTATCCCCTTGTATAAAGCAATAGTCACGCCACACCTTAAGTACTGTATACAGGCCTGGAGGCCTCATTTTAAGGATGTAGAGCTGTTGGCACGAGTACATAGAAGGGCAACAAGATTAGTGAATGGAACAAAGCGTTGCTCTTATGAAGAGAGGCTTAAAGTTTTGCAAATTACAGTGTCTGGAGACTAGGCACCTGTGATCTGATTGAGGTGTGTAAAGCCTTGAATTGTTGAGCATGCTCAACGCTGATGAGATTCTTCCTCTTGCTCAGAATAATCGCCTGAAATTGCATAAATTCAAATTGAGGAAAGACAGTTGTAGGATAGATGTGCAGAAGTTTGCCTTTAGCCAGTGGGTGGTCGATTGCTGGAACAAACTTCCATCTGTCTTTGTAGAGGTTGATAGCTTAAACAGATTGAAGAACTAGACAAACATTTGGAGCGAGTGAATGGGTGAAATGAAGTGTTTTTTGTTTTTTTTTTTGGCTGATGCTATATAAGTTTGCTTTCTTGCATCATATGTCTTTACTAATGCTAATATTAATGAAATCATTAGGAGTGCATGTGTGCACACACAGCTTTACATGATTATTCATCTTATGGGAATTACATTGTAAGTGCTGATCCTTGTGGGACCCCTTGTTCTTGGACAACTGTTCAGAATAGAGAACTACAGTAATGCAATTGAAAAGTTCTAGAAGTTTTAGAAAAGGCTCTGCTCGATTAGTGTTAGCTGACCCAAAAGTCCTGTGGCAGACAGTTTTTGAAGAATGCATAGTGCTGGGTGGTATCAGTAGCTTTTTTCAATGTCCAGGCAAACCATGATAAGATGTTCACCTTCATCATAAGGTCTAATCCTGATCGATTTTTTTGGAAGCACTACTGGTTTTTATGCTCTGCTGTCTTCTACTGGAACAAGCAACAGCTTGGAAAACAAGGTGCCAGGGATTTCTAGGACTGCTGGAAGTCATCATGAAACAAATAAATACATAGGCTGTCAACAGTGGCGGATTCAGGGTGGGGGCCCGGGATACACGCCCCCACTGTCATTTTTCTGAAAATATACTGCAATCGTTTAAATTCCCTTTCGCTACAAAAAAAAAAAAAAAAATTTTTTTTTCATTGTTAACATAGGATTTCATCTATTTCTGCATTATATCTCAGCTATTTTCAACTGACTACAATTGGCAACACTGATGTTAATGTGATTGCCATTCAAGTGCAGAAAATGGTGCCCCTCCTGTCATTTTTTTCTGGATCTGCCATTGGCTGTCAAGGTAACAGAATAAAGAGAGGTGCATATATACTTGCATTTACACCAATGCTAGGAGCACATTAAATAAAATTGATGAATTTGAAGTCCTGATCAAAACATCAAATGCAGACATTTTTGGGATATCAGAGACATGGTGTCACACAGATATAAGGAATGCAGAATTTGAATATGGGATTACAGTGTATACAAAAGGACAGGCAGGATAGGAAGGGTTATGCTGTTAGTTAAGAAACACAAAATCTAAGGCAGAGCATCAAGTAGACATGGGTGGCCAGTGCGTTGTGACATAAGCACTAGAAAAGCAAAAATGAGAGTAGGAGTGTGTTATAGGCCTAATGATTCTGAGTACAATGAAAAACCGTACAGAGAAATAGTGGGCCAGTAAATCAGAATGTCTTATAATGGGAGATTTAACTTTCCAGACATTAACTGGAACTGGTTTGGTCACTTGCACACTAGTAAGACTTTTGTAGATTTATTGGATGACTGTTTTCAACAGAAGCATGTTCGAGAAATAACCAGTGATTATTCATGCATAAAGAACCTGCAGATAAAGGAACCACAAGGTGGCAATGATCACAGTGTATTGATGTGGGATTTACTTAAAGATATAACAACCACCAGAGGTAAAGGGAAGGGTTTTTGCTTTCGTAAAGGTGATTACAGTGGTCTCAGACAATTTTTAAATTCTATACAACGAAACCAACTGATGTGTTACCAACAGCAAATTCTAAATGGGAAGCATTCAAGGAATTAACCATGGAAGCTACTAGACTTTTCATATTAATTCAGAAATACTGTTCAAGGGTTAGGCTTACGTGAATGTCAGACAAACTAATGAGACTCGTGGCAGAAAATAAAAATGCATCAGATGCATATAAATTACCAGGCGACATAGAAGCCTATGGTAGATATAAGCTAGTCTGTAATGAAGTCACAAAGAAGGTTAGGCAAGTGAAGGCAGATTATGGGAAAGTTTTGGCAAAGGATGCAAAGAAAAAGAGCAAAGACTTCTTTAATTATGTTAACCCTAGAACCACATTTTGAGTACTGCAGACAGGTTTGGAGGCCTCATTTTATGAAGGATGTAGAGCTGCTTGAATGAGTAGAGAGAAGGGCAACGAGATTGGTGAAGTGAACAAAGGTCTGCTGTTACCAAGAAAGCTTCAGTTCTGCAAATTGCAGCATCTGGAGACTAGGCACCTGCGAGGTGATCTGATTGAGGTGTTTAAGGCTTTGAATGGTTTGAGCAAGCTCAATGCTAATGGGATTCTTCCACATGATCAGATTACACGCTCGAAGGGCATAAATTCAAATTAAGGAAATACAGTTGAAGAATAGATGGGCAAGGTCTCCTTCACTATAATTTATTCTAAAAAGAAATTTGACACCTTAGGCAGGAATGCTTTGATACCTCTAACCTGCAGCCAAGGTCAGATTCATAAGTTACTCTTCTGTATTCAAGCTTCCCTTGTCTCTACCTAGCCTGCAGTTCCTTCTCCTCCTTTCTCCTACTATACTGTTCTTGCTGTAAATTGCCGTTTTGTAATAGCAGTATTTCATCCCCCCAGAGCCTTACAAGTATTTAATTTAATATAGGTAGTGTTCTAATTTTGATTATCTCCTTTCACCTCCAACTCTCACTCCTCCTCCTCCAGGAGAGTAACCCAATAATTTCAGTAACTTTGTCATATTAATTTTATCTACGTATAATTAATCAATGTAACTACAGGCACTCCCTGGCTTCGTAACACTCGACTTACGGAAATTCGATTTTATGTAAGTTTTTCGCTGTCCAGTGCAAACTTAAAAAAATCATGGAAACGTATTTTGCATCCCGTAGGAATAAATGGAGGTATCATGAAAATATTGTAATGTGAACCCAATAACATTGTTTTTTTTGTGGTAATTCATTCCAAGACCTCGGAAGTTGAAATTTTCACTATATAACTAAGCTTTCTCTTTAAAAGGAAATTTTTATAATGGAAATTGCACTACACTTTCATAGTCATCATATGTTCCGTTATAAGAATCAATTTTGTACGCCTTTAATATATTTTTCTAAAACACATTTCTGGAAGTCACTACCATAAAACAATAAAAACAATTTGCACTTTCTGGTTTATTGGGCTTTTCTGTTAGTGCAATCTATTATAAACGGGTAGTAAACTCTATCTTATTGTATTTGTGATAATACTGATAACCGGAATTCTGTGGGTTTTTACGTTATGGTGTTATGGTGAAATGAGTTCCCCTTCATTTTGAAATCTTCAATCATATAAAAAAACATAAGTAAAATTTCAGAATCTTCTCTTCATTCCTATTTACTTATTAGAATGGTGAAGGGAAAGGGACCAACGAAAAGTGCAAGTGTTGGCAGTGCTAGGAAACAAAACTAAACTGATTTAGAAATGAAGATGATTAAGAAGTACGAAGCAGGATAAAGCTTGTCATCTATCGCACGGAATTAGGTCTTGCTGCTTCAACAGTGAATACTGTTTTAAAGGACAGTGATCGTATAAAAGAACATGCTAAAGGATCAACACATTTAAGACCAACAGTGATCACAAAACAGCACTCAGGTGCTATATCAAAGATGGAAAAGATATTAATAATATGGATGGAAAATCAGATTCAGAAGCAAGTGCCCCTGAGTCCAATGGCCATTCAAGAAAAAGCAGTATTTATGAAGATATTAAGGATAAGAACGGCGAACCCCAAGCCAAGTTCATGGCAAGCAATGGGTGGTTTAATAGGTTCAAGCATCGCGCTGGTTTCCAAAACATTAAAGTATGCGGTGAAGTCGCCAGTGTCAATTTTGAAATTTTGTACACTTTTGTAATTTTTACGAGATAAAATTATTTTTTCATTTAATTTCATTAAATTCTAATATGTATAGATACAAGTTGATCTGTAACCAAGTTACAAAGGAGGTTAGGCAGGCAAAGGCAGATTACAAGAAATATTTGGCAAAGGATGCAAAGAAAAACAGCAAAGAGTTCTTTACTTATGTAAACTCTAGAAGGAAGGGGATGAATCAGATTGGTCCACTTGATATCGATGGGTCAACTGTTGATGATCCTGCTCAGGTAGCTAACAAACTAAATGAATATTTTGCATTGACATTCACACATGAGGAGTTATTCAGCGAAGGGAATGCCAGAGGTGTATTCAACTCTGGAAGTAAGCTAGAGAATTTTGTGAGAGTAAAGTGGAAAAGAAATTGTTGAAGATAAACACAAGAAAGGCACCTGGGGTGGATGGGATCTATCCAGTTATATTAAAGGAGGCAGCAAAGGAAGTAAGCAAACCCTTAGCCATAATTATGAGAGCTTCCTTGGACTCAAGGGGAGGTACCCATGGACTGGAGATGTGCATATATGACCCCAATTCACAAAGGAGGATCAAAGGACGACAAAAAAAATTATAGTTAGTTTAGTTAGCTGTTAGTTTAGCTTCTGTTCCAGGGAAATTAATGGAGGCACTGGTTAAAGAAGCACTGCAGGATCATCTAGACAAGACTTCAGTTATAGCTCGGACACAGCATGGTTTTGTTAAGGGGAAGTCTTGCCTGACCAATTTGATTGGATACTATGATGCAGTCACAAAAGAACTGGATGCAGGGAATAACTTTGATATTATATATTTGGATCTTAGAAAGGCTTTTGATACTGTTGCACATGGAAGACTGCTGCACAAATGGAGCAGTGTGGCATTGGAGGCAAATTGCTGCTATGGATAAAGGGATGGTTGAGGGGGAGAAGACAGAGAGTGGTAATCAGTGGACACTGCTCATCATGGACTAATGTTATTAGTGGAGTCCCTCAGGGTTCAGTATTGGGTCCATTATTGTTTACTGTATTTATAAATGATATTGATGATGGTATATCAAGCTTAATGTCCAAGTTTGCAGACGATACGAAGGTTGGCAGGGTTGTCAAGGACACTATGCTGCTGCAACAGGATCTGGAAAGGTTGAGCAGATGGGCTGAGAGGTGGCAAATGAAGTTTAACATTGACAAATGTAAAGTACTACATATGGGAAACAGCAACCCCAGAGCAAGGTATCAACTCTGTGGTACTACACTGAAAGTGGTAGAGAATGAAAGGGACTTTGGGGTGATTGTGCAGGCAGATATGAAGTTCTCTGAGCAGTGCAGATGGGCTGCAAGAGTAGCTCATGGTGTATTGTCAATGATATATAGGAATTTTTCTAGCAGGGATAAGGAGGAGATTATTCCCTTGTATAAGGCAATGGTCAGGCCACACCTAGAGTACTGTGTACAGGCCTGGAGGCCTCATTTCAAGAAGGATGTAGAGCTGCTGGAACGAGTACAGAGAAGGGCAATAAGATTAGTGAAAGGAACAAAGGGGTGCTCTTACGAAGAAAGGCTTAAGTTTTACAAATTGCAGTGTCTGGAGACTAGGCACCAGCGAGGTGATCTGATAGAGGTGTATAAAGCCTTGAATGGTTTGAGCATGCTGAATGCTGATGGGATTTTTCCTCTTGCTCAGAATAGTCACCTGAGAGGACATAAATTAAAACTGAGGAAAGACAGATGTAGGATAGACGTGCGGAAATTTGCCTTTAGCCAGCGGGTGGTTGGTTGGTGGAACAGGCTTCCATCCCTTGTCGTGGATGTTGATAGCCTAAATAAGTTTAAGGCTCAGCTGGACAGGTATTTCGAACGAACAGAGGGGTGAAGTGGAAGTGGTTATTTTTTATTTATTATTATTTGTTTTGGCTGATGCTGCATAAGCTTGCTTTCTTGCATTAAATGCCTCTACTAATGCTAATGCTATTTACATGTTTGTCGAAATTTCTTTTTTTTTTCTTCAATCAAATTCAGCGCAGATAGTTGCGAGTGCTGCATAAGCATTTAGGGAAATTCCGGCACGTAAAATTTGACTTACGTAGAGTTCCACGGAATGCAACTCTTACATAAGTCAGGGAGTGGCTGTATATTCATTGTAATTAATTTCTAAGTTCGAATATTATTTTAACTTGCTGTGTAGGCTTGACAATGAGAAATAACTTCTTGAAATGTCACCAAATAAAAAAAGGAAAGAAATAAAACAGGTTAATTTTTCATATGGTAGATTAGTGTTGCTTGTTTTAGCTCATTGTCATATAAAATACAGTCTCCTTGATATTTTGCTTAAAAATCAGCCAAAAAAATCAGTTTTTAAAATAAATTTTAAAAATGATTTAAAACTCCAAAATTTGAGCAAATACTCATGAAAACTAGTGTTTAGGTTCGTTGTGGGTTATAATTTACACATGAAGATTAAGAAAACTACGGATCTGAGATACTGAATTAAAATAACTTGAGCATCTAAATCTCTATAGTTCTGTAAAAATAGCTTTGCTCATATATTAATATATTATTACTTGTTAATAATATATTATTTCCAAAATTTAATAAGACACTTGAATCTGAATAAAATAACATAACTTTAATTGGAATAGCATCAGTGACTTTAGAGCTTGCACTGTCTGCATACTTGCTTAGTAATCAACAGTACAGAACTGCATTTTATCTCTAATAGTTTAATTTATTTTGACCAGAGTTTAATCAAATTTAGGTCCATTCTCAAGGGATATTTTTATTTGAACATCTCTGATTTGAGTTTATAGAAGAACACTGGGACAGTGGTGGATTTCCGCATAGGTGCCTGCCTGGGGCCTCTTAAATCGAGGGGGCTCAAATCTCAGGTCTCAAAAAAAAAAAAAAAAAAAAAAAATTTGTTTCTTTTAAATTTTTACTCATCTTTATTACAGTTACTGAATAAAACTATAATTTAATATGAGAAATTAGTAAACTCTTATGCGAATATCCCCACATATATGAAATATCTATGCAAACTAAGTGAATCTGAGTAGAATACATATTATCATTAATGGTAGATTTTATGTGTTAATTTTATGTATTAATGTTAGATTTTGGAGGGTTGGTAGCTGTGTCATTTTTTCATTTAAACATTAGTTAAAATATGTATTAAAGAATTGCACAACCAAAATGATTAAAACCGCAACACAAACCTAGAGCGCGTGCTATAGTAAAAACGTGCGCATAGAATGAACACTGTAGTGGTACGGAAAATATTTAGAGGGGGGCCTCAAAATTGAATTGTGCCTGGGGCCTCTCAAGTGCTAAATCCGTCACTGCACTGGGATATACAGTGTTTTGTTTTAGAGTTTTGCATATTTTAACCTAGTAGGGGACTTGACAGTTGAGACTGTTATAGCACAGAATTACCACCTTTCAGTTTAGCCAAATGGTGGGATAAGTTATCTAAAAACCTAATACATAGTATTAAGTTTTTGGATAACTTCAGAATACCATATGCTATCCAAGTTGAGCCACTTTTCGCCCATACGACAATCTCAACTCTCTTGGGTATACTTTTTATCAACTTTCAGTAGGTGTCAGCTGGAATTTGACTCCATTCCTACTCTAAAACAGCTGGCAGAGCTAGTTTGGAAGATCATTTAAGCTGCAGACTAATACTCCAGTTTACTCCAGTAAACAGTGAGGATGAGGTGTAGGCTCTGAGCCAGCCAGTCCAAATTCTCATCGTTGTTTCCACAAACTAGTCCTGTCCTCTCAATATCATACTGATATTGAGAGGGCCTATTTCTGGAGTAGGTATGCATAATTGTCCAAATCATCTAAATAGGTCATGGACTTCATGGTTTCAAGCTCTACCATCAAGAGATCCAAAGTCTAAACCAGACGAAACAGCCCACAAAATCAGACAACCACCACCAAACTTCACAGATGAGATGTGTGCTGTCAGTAAGCACTCTCTAAGCAATCTTCATGCTCAAACACATTCATCAGAATGAAATACTGTGCAGCAAGATTTTTGTTTCACAGCACCCTCTGTCACTATTCTAGAATCCAAGAATTAAAAATACCATATGACCTCATATAACATTTAAAAATATAATTTTTAATATAACTTAATTTTTAAAATTAACAATTGTGGGGAATTGTGTGTTCTGGAAAACAAGACTTTATAACAGACCAAGATTATTTTCATTCATATAATACATAATGAGTATTTGAGAATGTTTCCATACATAATGATACTGCATTTATAATAAGTCCTTCGTGGCACCTTAGCTGACAACACAGTATATTGCCACCTGCCACTAATTTGGAGAGGTCTGTATTTTGATTCCTGTCAATAACTAGAAGTTTCAAAGTCCTTTTCAACTGAAGTTTTAGATGACTGATCTCAGGTAGAGAAAGGCCCCCACACATGTATTATTCCAGCTTGCAAAACCTGGAATAATTCATGTGTGGATTAATACATAACATGCAAAGGAGCCTGTCAAGCTCCTGTGCCAGTTAAAAAAGAAAACTTAATACCATAATATTCTGCTCAAATTCAAGAATATTTTAGATATGATTCCTACCTTTCCTATCGGGTTTGGTGCACCTTTTCACCAATCTGATAGAATCTTTTGCAAACTGCCTACCAGGTTCAACAAAGGCCATAACTTGATCCATGTTTGATTTTGTTGGGATCTGTAAATTAAATCTTATTAATTAAAATCTTTGTAATTAATTAAACTATTTATATTCAAAAATACTGTATATAGCTATTTCATTGCTTTTAAAAAATTTAAGTAAATGAATAATGTATTTTATGTAGCAGAAAAAAAAAATCACACACAACAAAACTGATTACGTAGTCATAGTACAATTTATCAAATGTACTATATAATGAAAGAAGAATCTTCTCAGATAACTGCTTTATTTTCCCTCTCTCTCATAAAGAAAACTAAATCTCATTGGTTATAGAAGTGGTGTGTTCTTCTTCACCATATGTGACAGCTCTCTCAACTAATGAATCTGTAACACTACTCGCATTATACCTTTGTTTCCAACTATCTCACACCATACCGATTCTATATTAGCATGTGAAACATCTGAATCTGGGAAAGCTATCGTTGCACTCAGGCTGCTTCTGATAAGAAGCATTACCCCACTACCCCTTCTATCTATCCTATCCTTCCTGAAACTCATCATCCCCAATTTCCGGGTGGCACCACGTCTCCTATTATGCTCCTATTAAGCCCTATTATGTCCGCGTTACTTGTTTTAACCATAATGGATAATATTATTATTATCCATTATGATTTTGGACTAGTTTTCAGTCAGGAGAAGAGTGAAGTAATGGTTCTAAAGAGCAGTGGCAAGCTTGACAGATACATTATAATGGAAGGGAAAGAGCTAAAAATGGTTAACTTCAAGTACTGTATCTAGGAAGCACCATTACAAAGACTGGAGTGATAGACGAAGAAATAAGTAGAACGATACAAGCAGGTGAGAATTTCTACAGGCAGACAAGAGATGGAACAGCAACATACCACTGAAGTTTAAGAAAGCTATATATCAGGCCTATTACGTACCAATTCTGACATATGCATCTGAAACTTTGACTATGAGGAAAAAGGATGAAAGCAGAATTCAGAGGGCAGAAATGAGATTTGTGAGGAGCATAGGTGGAAAGACAAGACGCGACAAAATCAGGAATGATGTGATTGGGGAAAGAATTCAGGTTGAAAAATTCCAGAATAGGATTGAAAGGTCCCGTCTGAAATGGTTTGGACAGGTCAAGAGGATGAACAAGAAGCGTCTGCAAAGAAGAATTTTTGATTTACAATTAAGGGACAAAAGACCAAGAATGAGATAGCAAGACATGATACAGACTAATGTAATTAAGAGAGGAGAAAAGTGGAGTAAAGTCAATGACGGAGAGAAGTATGTGGACAGGGCATGGTGGCGAGGCTTCATATGTCGACCTGTGGAATAGCTGAACAATGACAGATGATGACAATGATGATTATTATCCATATGGTGAAAGGAAGCCCCGAGGCTTTTGTTTCGCCAGCCAAAAAAAGCCTTGAGAGAGAAAACAAGAGTGAGAAGTAAAAGGGAATCGCCAAAAAAGAGAATGATGATATCAGCTCAGGACCCTGGATGTGCCAAGCCCATACGCACTAGATGTGAGCCCTGCTAGCCAAGTTATGAAAAACAAATAGAATATACCTAAAGGACATACAGAAGGCTGCCTAATATGGGTAAAAATCTAATATAATAATGCAGTGCTCCTTGTTTAGATATTTTACCCTTTTTTTTTGTCTTAAATCAAGCCTTTCATATTAAACATTTAGATATTATCCTTTTTATGAAACAAATGATCACCAGAGAAATGACACCTCAATTTTAAATTAAACTATACATCAGATAATATACATTAAAAAACATAAAAAAAAAATATATATATAAATATGATGTTTGTTTGGGGATTTATTAGGTGCATCTGTGGCCATAGTGCACCAAGCAATATGCAAAAAACTACATAATAAAGCCAAAATGCTATTATATGCACTAACATTTATTACTTCATTATAATGCACTTATTTATTAATCGAATTACAATTTCTTTGTAATCACAAATTAAAAATAAACTTTCAATTTCAGAAATGCTCTTGACACTGTTTCAGTGTCAAGAGATTCCACTAATAATATTAATCCAAGAAGAGCAGTGCCCATTGATAACCCTCTGTCTTCTTCCACTCAACGTATATAGCAATAACTTGCTCCTAATGTCACAGTGTTCCAATTTGTATACAGCAGCCTTTTGTACATCTTTAAGGCCATGATTCAATGGACAACTGCACCCTCTCAGTTCTCCTCAGAGCCACACCACTCCTACTAGCTTAAGCCATTTGCTTTGCTGCTCTGGTCTAAAGCATTAATTTTGTTCAAATTCAATATAATTAAAAATTCTATACTAAATAAATATATCTAATGCATTAATAATACTATGCATCAGTTATGCTATGAAGTCAGTTTACATTATTAATTATATATAATTAAAATTCAATTAAAATTCATAAATTCTTATTCATACACCTGTTACGCAGCAATAACAATGAGCTGTGCATAGGGTAAATATTAATAAAGGGCCTCTAAAAATACATGCAAAAGGAAAGGGGCAGGGACATACTACTCACATCCAGCACTATCCAGAAAAGTAATGGTTAAACTATAAAATATTAATTGTTATAACCAACTCACATCAGTTTATTTTCTGTCATCAGTTTAATGAAACAACATACACCACCTTGAATATCATATTTTCCTGGGTGCTTTCTTAATTTCAAAATAAACTAATTTAAATATCTTGCTGTACATTGGTAAATGACATTTTTAAACTTAATTATATTTATATAATCTTAAATGCATACAACTGAATAAACTTTTAGAATCAATCCAAGGAAGAGCTAGACAAACTTTGGAGGGGATGGAGAGTGACATGGGAAGTTCTTTTTTTATTTTTTGGCTGATGCATTATAAGTCTACTTTCTTGCATTGTTTGCTACTACTAGTACTAATACTAACTGCGTTCACAATACAATAATTTTTCATGACATCATCTAACCTACAATTACACCAACACTTTTTATTGCTAATATATAAATGCTGTATCCTCCACATTCCCTAGAATATCATAGTGGTTTCGCCACTTCTCACTCATTTGGAAAGGTCTAGGATCGATTCCCATAGTTAGTCGATCTCAGGCGGAGGGAGTAGGGTTTTCACAGTCAGTCACTGCGGGTTTCTCAGCCCGCACGACTTGCAAATCGCTCAGTGATCACAGACTTATTATTAGCCATATGGTGCAAAGGAAGCCTGAAGCTTATGGTACACCAGACAAAAAAAAAAATCCCGAGTTACCCTGAGAGAGAGAGAGAGAGAGAGAGAGAGAGAGAGAGAGTAGAAGCAGAAAGGAATCACCAAGAAAGAGAAGAATGATGAGATCCAGCTCAGAACCCTAGGTTTGCCAAGCCCATACTCACGAGATGTGAGCCTCTGGGTTTGTACGAACATAATATACAACGGCGCAATATGGTCTAAGTTGCTAGTGCACCCACAAGAGCTTTATCCTCACTTGTCTTATAACTGAGTTACTTAATTTTTAAAATTACATAATTAAATTTTATTTAATTATGTAATTTTAAAAATATTATATTTTTTAAATATTAAATATAATAAAATATTAAATTTTTCCAATGAGATACTTAATTTTTAAACTTACATAATTAAATTTTATCTCCAAATTTTGGTTTCATACCTCTATCGAAAAATAAACTGACTGCAACAGCCTGAGTTGGCATTAGATGACAGGGCAGTGCTATGTTTCTTTTTTTTTTTTCCTCAACGGATTTAATGATATTCTTTTCTATAGTACAAAAGTTCCGACTTCCTCAGCAAATAACAATATTTATTATCTAACTGCCACAATACCACTGGAAACGTAGATTTGCTATGCCAATGAAATATTAGTAAAAACTCAAAACAATATGCTCTGAACTAACTATTTTACTAGTTAATATTCAAAAACAAGTTAATCATATAACTTAATATTTTATTAGAATACATTCATATAATAAGGCACATGAAAGTTGATGTCTAACGCAATCCTCCAAATTAAATCGGCAAGATACTTACGTATTCTCACGCACGATTACGTTGAAGCTAAAGAACGTTAAACGAGTAGAGACGATCAGTGCAGAAATACGCTGCCACGTCCACGCTGCGAACGCTCTCTATGTTTTTGTCATTGGTTAAAACAGACGCATTATTTATTTTCCATTCACTTAAAAAGAGAGAGAGAGAAAGAAAGAAAGAAAGAAAAGCACAATAGTGTCCCAAGAACGTCAAAAGTAGCCCTGTCGGAGGAGTATAACCAGCGTTTCCTGGTCAGTTTGCTTATTTCTGTCCTCTCATCTAGCACAGTTGTTAGAACCGCAATTTTTGGCCCCTATGTGGAAAATGCCCTTGTCGCAGGAAAGCACCAGGGGAGACTGCTAAGTAAAACTTCAGAAATTTACTCAAATCCCTTAAAAAGCGACTCGATTAAAACGATGAAAGTAGAAAAACAGAGCAATTTTCTCTCGCTCAAAGCAATTTTGATCTTTGGGCCAAATACTTTTCTTTGGGAAGGCCAAAGTCTTTGGCCTTCCCAAAGAAAAATTCTGCGAATGCTACTGCCGGATTGGACATCTTTATGGGATGCTGCTCGAATACATCACACCATTGCCGTGTCAAATGGTGTTTAGCGGGGGCGAATGGTCGGGTATATCATCCCGAAAACGCATGAATACATGAATAGATGCGTTATATTCATCACATAATTTCCGAAAGAATTGGTGTATGGTGGGACGAATGGTCCGATTTATTATCTCGAAAAAATAGCCCAATAACGCATGAATATTATTACTATTGCTCTTATATTATATCTCCCCTGTAGGGGATTCCATCTCGCGACGGATATTGCTACCAAGTAAACAGGGCGGTTGTTGTTATGTCTGGTTCTACTGTTGGTCGAGGAACTCGTTTGGTTGTGAAAGTTGATAGCCTAAATAAATTCAAGGCTGAGCTGAACAGCAATTTGGAACGAATGGAGGGTTCTTTTTTTTTTTTTTTTTTGGCTGATGGTTCATAAGCTTGCTTTCTTGCCATGTATGCGTCCACTAATGCTAATGCTAATGCAAACTCTCTGACAATCCTGACAATCCTACAGTGTTCAAGATTGCGACTTTCTAGAATTCCTTGTAGGGGTTCGCTATTGCTGCTAGGCTCTTATGTAGAGTCTTTGGTTCCATACCGGTGGTTGACTTGATGACCGGGATGGTCGTAACTTGTTGCATAGGCCACATCTCTTTGAATATTATTATTAGCCATAGGGTGAAAGGAAGCCTGAGGCTTATGCTGCACCATCCAAGAAAAAAAAATCGTGAATTACCATGAGAGAGAGAGAAAGAGAGAGAGAGAGAGAGAGAGAGAGAGAGAGAGAGAGAGAGAGAGAGAGAGAGAGAGAGAGAGAGAGAGAGAGAGAGAGAGAGAGAGAGAATCACCAAGAAATAGAAAAATTATGATATCCAGCTCAGGACCCTGGATGTGCCAAGCCCATACTCACCAGATGTGAGCCCCTTGGATATGATCTCCTGTCTTAGGTTCGTGTACTGCCTGATTATTTCCCATGGGTTTTCTGCAGGTTGCCAGTGTTGGGTACCAGGTACCACTATCAATCAAATAGGTAGCCTTTTCCTTCTTGTCCTCAAGGGTTATTTCCAGTCTGTTGTGCTGAATTGTCTTATCCGTCATAATAACGGATAAGACAATTGGGGTCTCCTGGGGTTCGTATTTGTAGTAGGTACACTTTCGTTGATCAACTGGTATTTCCGTGCTAGCTTCTGATGTATTATCTTGGCTACCTGGTTGTGTTTTGGAGTGTACTCAGTCTGAGTGATCACCTTGCATCCCGCGGTGACGTGTTGGATCGTTTCTGAGACCAGGTGGCATCGTCGACGTAAAGTGTAAAGTGTATTTAGGGTCAAACGGCACAAGGGGTTCCCCGCATCTCCCCGCATCTCTCGCTTTAAAAGCCAGAGATTTAAAAGTATGTGGATATTGTGGTGTGTAATGTTGTCTACCGTTGTTCCTCTGGCCATTTAGACGCCTGACACCTGCTGAAGCCCGACGTTGTCCCACTTTCGCCGCATGGAGGTAGACAGGTACACTAGTAATTTAGATATTTACTCTGGCAGGTCCTGCCACCTAATTTCCTGAGATTTCAGTGGCTAGTACTTGTATTTAAAAAAAAAAAAAATTAGTTCACATTTGACGACAGAACGCTTCGAGTACTGTCACCTTTATAGAATGTTTCTGGTTTACAGTGCGAGTTGATCTTCCGCTACTGGATACCCAAATGCAGGCTTGCATTTGTGGATGGACTCTAAGTGGAGATAATAGAGTACTGTATACAGGTCTGGAGGCCTCATTTCAAGAAGGATGTGGAGCTGCTGGAACGAGTACAGAGAAGGGCAACAAGATTAGTGAATGGAACAAAGGGGTGATCTTACGAAGAAAGGCTTAAGGTTTGCAAATTACAGTGTCTGGAGACTAGGCACCAGCGAGGTGATCTGATAGAGGTGTATAAAGCCTTGAATGGTTTGAGCATGCTCAATACTGATGGGATTCTTCCTCTCGCTCAGAATAATCACCTGAGAGGGCATAAATTCAAACTGAGGAAAGACAGATGTAGGATAGACGTGCGGGAATTTGCCTTTAGACAGCGAGTGGTTGGTTAGTGGAACAGACTTCCATCCCTTGTCGTGAAAGTTGATAGCCTAAATAAGTTTAAAGCTCAGCTGGACAGGTATTTTGAACAAACAGAAGGGTGAAGTGGAAGTGGTTTTTTTTTTTTTTTGGCTGATGCTGCATAAGCTTGCTTTCTTGCATCAAATGCATCTACTAATGCTAATGCTAATGCTAATGCTAATGTTAATCTAAGTGTTAATGTTAATGTTTTCCAAGTGTTATTGCTAAGATAATGTCATTCTAAGTGTATGTATGTATGTATTTGC
Source organism: Mastigoproctus giganteus (assembly GCF_048544385.1). NCBI lineage: Eukaryota > Metazoa > Arthropoda > Arachnida > Uropygi > Thelyphonidae > Mastigoproctus > Mastigoproctus giganteus. Next base: position 50,832,498 of record NC_143583.1, on the reverse strand, counting down.
TATTTACATGTAAATAATGGTATAATGTTGCTTTTGTTTCAACAAGTATACATTGTTCCTAGTTGGAATTTTTTTAATTTTTTTTTTTTTCGCTGGCCTCCAAGTTTGGGCAGTCTTGGGGGCAGGATTGCTGGCACCTACCAGTATAGCACTACATCCGGTAGGTGCGAGATTTGTGCATTACAGCACACACAGAATGGTTGATCCAGGTGTTGGTTAGTCCCTGGTGGCCAAATGGCCTGACATAATACTCTTTTTTCAGTCCTGTTTTTCAGAGGTTCTGAGCCTTTACAGGAGTAATAGGTGGAGATGGGCTTACGTCTAGGAACCACCCTTCATATCAGGACACACACAAGCAAATGTACAGAAAGACTACAGCATATATAAGAGTATGTATATAAAAAAATCTGTATATAAATCTTGTATATAAATTGATTAATATGTATCTTGAGAATGTATATACAGTTGTGTGTTAATAAATAAAATTTAAAAAAAATGGAGGCAAGGATGACGTTTTCAAGTTCCGTCCCATTCCGCGTGACAGTACGATCAGGTGTTTGAGTATGCCACAAGTGGAAGCGACAATTCACGTCCATGGTTATGAGTAGTTAACCCTCTGGAGAAGGTCAACTGCTGTTTGTATTATGGCGATCGCATTAGCATTAGCATTAGCATTAGTAGAGGCATTTGATGCAAGAAAGCAAGCTTATGCAGCATCAGCCAAAAAAAAAAAAAAAAAAAAACCCACTTCCACTTCACCTCTCTGTTCGTTCAAAATACCTGTCCAGCTGAGCCTTAATCTTATTTAGGCTATCAACCTCCACCACAAGGGATGGAAGTCGGTTCCACCAACCAACCACCCGCTAGCTAAAGGCAAATTTCCGCACGTCAATCCTACATCTGTCTTTCCTCAATTTGAATTTATGCCCTCTCAGGTGATTATTCTGAGCAAGAGGAAGAATCCCATCAGCATTGAGCATGCTTAAACCATTCAAGGCTTTATACACATCTATCAGATGACCTCGCTGGTGCCTAGTCTCCAGACACTGTAATTTGCAAAACTTAAGCCTTTCTTCGTAAGAGCACCCCTTTGTTCCATTCACTAATCTTGTTGCCCTTCTCTGTACTCGTTCCAGCAGCTCTACATCCTTCTTGAAATGAGGCCTCCAGACCTGTATACAGTACTCTAGGTGTGGCCTGACCATTGCCTTATACAAGGGAATAATCTCCTCCTTATCCCTGCTGGTAACATTCCTGTATATCATTGACAATACTCCATGAGCTACTCTTGCAGCCCGTCCTGCACTGCTCAGAGAACTTCATATCTGCCTGCACAACCACCCCCAAGTCCCTTTCATTCTCTACCACTGTCAGTGTAGTACCACAGAGTTGATACGTTGCTCTGGGGTTGTGTTTGCCATGTGTAGTACTTTACATTTGTCAATGTTAAACTTCATTTGCCACCTCTCAGACCATCTGCTGAACCTTTCCAGATCCTGTTGCAGCAGCATAGTGTCAGTAGCGTCCTTGACAACCCTGCCAACCTTTCTATCGTCTGCAAACTTGGACATTAAGCTTGATATACCATCATCAATATCATTTATAAATACAGTAAACAATAATGGACCCAATACTGAGTCCTGAGGGACTCCACTAATAACATTAGTCCACGATGAGCAGTGTCCATTGATTACCACTCTCTGTCTTCTCCCCCTCAACCACCCCTTTATCCATAGCAGCAATTTGCCTCCAATGTCACATTGCTCCAATTTGTGTAGCAGTCTTCCATGTGCAACAGTATCAAAAGCCTTTCTAAGATCCAAGTATATAATATCAAAGCCATTCCCTGCATCCAGTTCTTTTGTGACTGCATCATAGTATCCAATCAAATTGGTCAGGCAAGACTTCCCCTTAACAAAACCATGCTGTGTCCGAGCTATAATTGAAGTCTTGTCTAAATGATCCTGCAGTGCTTCTTTAACCAGTGCCTCCACTAATTTTCCTGGAACAGAAGTGAAGCTCACAGGTCTATAATTACTTGTGTCAGCCTTTGATCCTCCTTTGTGAATTGGGGTCACATTTGCACATTTCCAGTCTATGGGTACCTCCCCTGAGTTCAAGGAAGCTCTCATAATTATGGCTAAGGGTTTGCTTACTTCCTTTGCTGCCTCCTTTAATATAACTGGATAGATCCCATCCACCCCGGGTGCCTTTCTTGTGTTTATCTTCAACAGTTTCTCCTCCACTTTACTCCCAGTTATTTCAAGATTCTGTAGCTTACTGCTAGAGTTGAATACACCTCTTGCATCCTCGCTGAATAACTCCTCATGTGTGAATGTCGATGCAAAATATTCATTTAGTTTGTTAGCTACCTGAGCAGGATCATCAACAGTTGACCCATCAATATCAAGTGGACAAATCTGAATCATCCCCTTCCTTCTAGAGTTTACATAAGTAAAGAACTCTTTGCTGTTTTTCTTTGCATCCTTTGCCAAGGATTTCTCGTAATCTGCCTTCGCCTGCCTAACCCCCTTTGTAACTTGGTTGCATATTAACTTGTATCTATCATAGGCTTCTGTGTCATGTGTTAATTTGTAAGTATCCCATGCATTTTTCTTCTCTGCCATATGCCTCATTAGTTCATCTGACATCCATTTTGGCCTAAACCTTGAACAATATTTCTTAGTTGGTATGTAAAGCCTAGTAGTTTCCAAGATAAGTTCTTTGAATGCTTCCCATTTTGAATTTGCTGTTGGTAACATCATCAGTTGATCCCACTGTATAGAATTTAAATACTGTCTCAGTCCATCGTAGTCGCCTTTACGGAAGCAATAACCCTTCCCTTTACCCCTAATGGTAGTTACCTCTTTGAGTAAATCCCACTTCAGCACACTGTGATCACTGCCACCTAGTGGTTCATTTATCTGCAGATTCTTAATGCATGAAGAATCACTGCTGATAATCAAATCCAGAGTATTACTCCCTCTAGTTGCCTCCCGAACATGCTGATGTAGAAAACAATCATCCAATAAATCCACAAAAGCCCTGCTAGTGTGTGAGTGACCAGCCCCCAAATTCCAGTCAATATCTGGGAAATTAAAATCTCCCATTATAAGACTCTCTGATTTACTGGCCCACTCTATTTCCCTGTACAGTTTCTTATTATACTCATCAGAGTCAATAGGGCTATAGCACACTCCTACTCTCAATTTTGATCTCCCAATGCTTATGTCACACCAAACTGAATCAACACCGCACTGTCCAGCGATGTCGACTGGCTTCACTTCCTTGGTTTTTATGTGTTTCTTAACTAATAGAATAACCCCTCCCCCCTTCCTATCCTGTCTATCCTTTCTGTAGACGTTGTACTCCCCAAATTGCAGTTCTGCATCCCTTATATCTGTGTGACACCACATCTCTGATATCCCAACAATATCTGCCTTTGATGTTTTGAGAAATACCTCTAATTCATCAAATTTGTTTACTAAACTCCTAGCATTGGTGTACATGCAAGTATAGCTGCACCTGTTTCTATTCTTAGCTACCCTAACACAACCCATGTGTTTACTTGTACCGCAATGGCTCCCAGCAGTCTCTGAGATATAATGCATCTTGTTTTTCAGGCTTCTGCTCATTCTAATAGAAGCAGTGCAAGAATCTCTTTCACCTCTGCCAGTGGCTACTGTCAATCTATTGGTCTTTGTCTCCCCCCAAGCTAGCAGTTTTTCGACCCACCTAACACTGCCTTGATAGCATCAGCAAATATTCTTGCACCCTTTCTATTTAAGTGTGTCCCATCCCTGTAGAAGCAATCTCTCCTGTTAACAAGTACAGTCCAGGCTGAAAAAAATTCTACCCCTTGAGCCTTGCACAATCTTTCCAGGGCCGAATTGATCGACAAGGCTCTCATCATATACTCCCTCCTATCGTGTCTGGGCAGAATTGCAGACACTTTCAAATTCAACCCTAATTCTCGGCTTTTGTTCAACAGTGACCTGTACTTGTTAAGTAATTCTGCGGGTCTCCTACTCTTAATATTAAACGTGTACAACTATATCACCTTTTGTGCCCTTAAAAGATGATATTCGCTCTACAACGTCATCAACCTTTGCCCCTGGCAGACATACCCTGGTCCTGTTCCACCTATCCTTTTTACAAAGCAGGTTCCCCGTTCTTACAATAGGGTCACCAACAACTACTAGTTCCTTTGGGACCAGCGCATTCTGCCTTGGGGTTTGCCTCTGTGTCACGTGATGCCCTAGTGCAAGCTCTGGCGTTGATGTGGGCAGCTGAGAACTTGATGGACCCCTCAATTTAGTTTCTTCGAGGGCATCCACCCTGTCCTTCAAACTCTCATATAGGCCCAGAAGAACGCTGAGTTGTTGCCTGATATCGATACACTCGTTGCATCGCGCACACACAAAGACATCCCCCATGGCAGTATCATGTCCCGTACCCGATTGCTCTGCAAACATCAAGCAAACAGTGCATTTTATAAGGCTGTGAGTCAGAGGACAACTGCACCCCTCAGTTCTGCTCTGAGCCACAGCACTTCCATTAGCTTGAGCCTTTTGCTTTGCTGCTCTGGTCTGAGTCATGACTCTATTAATTAATTAATTAATTATAGTTAATTATGTTAAATTATAATTATAATTAATTGTTGTAATTATAATTATAATTAATTAATTATAATTAATTATGTTATGTTATTAATTATGTTAAATATAATTAATTTTGTTACGTTTGTAATCTAAGTCGTTATATGTATTTATTTAAAAGTACAATTTAACTGCTAACGAAGTTCAACTAAAGCTATCTAGTACGGTGTATAACTATCGTCTCACAAAGGCGGGAACTTATGAACTTTATATCTACGGACACTTAAGTATTAATTAACTTTCAAATCTCGCTGTCTCAATTCAGAATAAACTAACGATCCTTACTAGGTCTATAAGCTACTCACAGAAATAATTCGATGTAAAAAATATTCAATCAAGCGGCTAAATATGGCTAAAGAACTTCTCGTTCAGCGGAGTTGCAAACACGTGGATACCCTTACCGATACCTTTATGCAATTACAAGGCCGAGTAAAGAATAAATACACCAAATTAATCAGAAAATCACAAAATAATGTTATACTACTAAATTTAAATCAAAAGTTTTAGAAAAACAATAATTTAAAATCAATAAATAAGAAAAATCCACTTAGCGGCTTTGAACACGACCGTCTCCTGATCTTTCTTCTCGGCATGAAATTAAGATGTCTTCACCAGGTCTGCTTTAGAGTGAGAGCAGATGTAAGGATCCCATGGCAGTAAGAACTTGAGCACAGGCACTAAGGGATGTACAAAGTGGAGCTATTTTAGCTACAGAGATTTCAGTGTTACTGACTAGGATTGCGGCCCGTGGTGCATTGCATCTGTAGTACCTTGAATGATTTTGTATGAAGCTGGATAACCTGTGACCTTACCCTTGTAGGCATAAGGCTCCTGGAGCATAATTATGTCACCATTTTCTTCTTCTGTTTTTAATTTAATTTGTTCAACCACCGCTCTGGAATGCTGTGCATTAATCTGTAAGAAATTCAGCTTCTTCTGTGTTGGTGGTTGGGTGGACCGTCTATCCATAATTGGTTCTATTCTGGTATATTCCCTTAAATTTTATATATACAGGGCAGTTTGCAGCCTTGATGGAGTGCAGGTGGGGTATTTAGACCGTTTACAGTTTGCGCAAGCTGCTGGTTCTTTCCTTTTAGGACAGTATTTAAACTCATGTCCATGCTGGGCTGAGTGACCCGCTGGGAGAAGGTGACACTTTGGGACCCGTTGGTTGCAGGTGTGTGATTTGTGCCCAAATTGCAGACGCCTGAAACATTTGGGAACTGAAACGTACTCCTTGAATCGGTGGATTAATTGGTGGTATGGAGTCTACTAAGAAGGAGGAGAGCTCCTGTCTTAGATCCTTGTAACAGTGACAATCATTGAGTATATCGTCAGCAGTTTCAGGCTCGCCGCAGTGATATTGTGGTGTCTCTGTTAGGCCTAGTTGGGCGTTTATACTGCCACGGCCTATCATTAGGAAGGAGGCATAGAGGCCTGGCGCTAGCCATAATTTTCCCTTCTTGATTATCTCTTGCACGGGCGGGACGTATTGTCTTATTGTTGCTACCTTTTCCGTGGTTATCCAGGTGTTTTGCCATTTCTTCCTTATCGCATTCCTTATTCTTGCTATTTCCGTTTTCTTTTCAGTCTGCAAGCCAACAGTGATGTCATAAATAGTCGTGAGGATTCCTCTGTGTATTCTGTACTTCAGGTATCTGAATTGTACTTCTAGATTTGCTGGCATTTTCACTAGTAGAGCAGGTAACGCCATTGTTGGAGTTGTTCGGAATGGCCTTGACATGGTTAAGAGCGCCAATCTTTGTGCCTGTTCGAGATGTTTGGTTATTATCACCTTTTTTGCTATATATCCCCACGCACACGCTCCGTAAGTAAGAGTGCCCGACACACGGATGATTGGACCCAGGGTATCCCAGCAGAACATCGCCCAAAGCACGACACGGCCGCCACCGGCTTGGTTTCGTCGCATGGTGCATCCAGGCGCTATCACTTCCAGAGGTAAACGACGCACACGTACCCGGCCGTCCTCATGGTGCAACAGGAAACGTGATTCATCGGACTAGATGACATTCTTCCAATCATTCTAGGTCCAGTTTCGATGCTCGCGTGCCCATTGTAGGCGCTGTCGCCGGTAAACAGTGGTTAGCAGATGTACTCGGGGTAACTTTCGCGATGTTTTTTTTTTTAATCATCATTTCATAATATAATTATTGCATCGGTCTCCCAGCGTAATAGAGCCTCGTTCGCTTCCACCAAGGCGGGATTCGAGCCCGGGTCCATTAGGCTGGTAGTCCAATGTTTAACCACTGGGCCACCACGCCCCTTTTTATTATTATTATTGTTGTTGCTCTTATATTATTTCTCCCTGATTGGGGGATTCCACTCCATGACGGGTACTGCTACCAAGTACCCAGGGTGGTTGTAATGTTGTAATTTGTGGTGTTACTTTCTGGTGGTTGAAATGTTGTAATTTCTGGTATCCTATAGGTGTTCAGGATTGCGACTTTCTGGAGTTCCTTGTAGGTGTTCTCTGGGAGACCTACTGCTGCTATGTAGATTCTTTGGTACCATAACGGCGGTTGACACGATGATTGGGACGGTTGATACTTCTTCCATATGCCACATCTCCTTGATCTCATGTCTCAGGTATGTGTACTTCCTAATTTTTTCCTCATGGGTTTTCTGGACATTGCTAGTGTTGGGTACCGCTATATCAATCAGGTAGGTAGCCTTTTTCATGTTGTCCACAAGGGTTATTTCCGGTCTGTTGTGCGGGATGGTCTTATCCTTTATTATGGCGCGATCCCAGTACAGCTTGTGGGTTCTGGTCTCTAGTACTGCTTGGGGTTCGTACTTGTAGTAAGGTACACTTTCTTTGGTCAACTGGTATTTCCTTTCTAGCTTCTGATGTATTGTTCTGGCTACCTGGTTGTGTCTATGAGTGTACACAGCCTGGGTGATCACCTTGCCCCCAGCAATGATGTGTTGGATCGTTTCTGAGGCCAGGTGGCATCCTTGACATCTGTCATCTGATATTCCTGGCTCCTTTTCGATGTATTTTTTATACTTTCTGGTGTTCATTACCTGGTCTGGTATGGCCAGCATGAATCGTTCAGTCTCGGGAAAGAGTGTCCCGGTTGTGTGCCATGCATTGGAAGCAATGTTGTTTGATATGATCTTGAGGGAGGTCATTGTAGTGTCTGCAATGGAGTGTCTTCTTTGCCCATCTTTCTAACTCCGTTTCTTGTGCCGTCTGGGTGGTGTGTGGGGGTTCCTCGCTTAGGATGAGTAGGGTATACCACTTATCCATCTTCCTTATGGCCTGTTGGAGTGGTGTTTTGCTGTTCTCGAAGTAATCCTTCAGGTTAACTATCGCTGTTTTCTGTTGCTCTATCAGGTCTATCAGGCTTTCCGATACTATTGTTCCGAGCTATTGTTAGTCTCTCCACTGCTGACTTAGGATGGTGTTGGCGACTTTTGTCATCATTGTCCTTGTCTTTCACATGATATTTTCTAGCTCGGTGTTAGTCCACTCTATGACCCCGAAGGTGTATGTTAGTACTGGCGCTGTATAGGTGTTTATGGCTTTAACTGTGTTCCCTCCGTTCAATGTTGCTTTCTGCAGGCTTCTGAATCTCTGATGATATTTTTCGGTAAGGAACTTCTTAATTTCCTTGTTTTCTAACTGCTCAGCCTCCGTCATCACTAGGCATTTGTAGGTCTCTCCTTCAGTCATAGCTTCGATCTGTATACCAGTCAGCAGCTGGTAGTTTCGGCATACTAGTTTTCCCTTGTGCAGTGTGTGGGTCTTGCATTTTTCTAGCCCAAATTCCATCCTGATATCCTTGCTGAATTCTTTGGTGATTCGGTGTAGTTGCTGGAGCTCCTTGTCGGTTGCTGCGTAGAGCTTGATGTCATCCGTGTACATCAGGTGGGTGAGGGTGTACAGGTTCTTTCTTCCTTCTTTGAGGTTATATCCATGCTTGCTGCCATTGAGCCTGGTGGATAGCGGGTTGAGTGCTAGACAGAACCACAGTGGGCTCAGAGCATCTCCCTGAAAGATTCCTCTTCTAATGGGGATTGGCCTGGTTGTGATGTTCTCGACCTTAATGCTGGAACTCCATTTCGCCATTGTTGCTCGTAGAAAGTTTTTCACCATCGGATTCACCTTGTATGTCTTCAGGGTCTCTATTAGCCAGCTATGCGGTACGGAGTTGAAGGCCTTGTGGTAATCGATGTAGGCTGTGTATACGTTGCGGTGCTTCTTGTAGGCTTGCTCCATAATTGCGGCATCTACGGTTAATTGCTCCTTGCATCCTTTGCTCCTCCGCTTGCGCCCTTTCTGCTCTTCCGCCATTACGTTCTGACTCTTCGGCCATTATTATTATTATTATTTCTCCCTGGTTGGGTGATTCCACTCCGTGACGGGTACTGCTACCAAGTACACACAGTGGTTGTAATGTCTGCTATTACTGTTGGTCGAGGAAATCTCTGACTATCCTACAGATGTTTATGATTGTGACTTTCTGGAGTTCCTTGGAGGTGTTCTCTGGAAGACCTATTGCTGCTAAGCTGCTATGTAGGGTCTTTGGTACCATACTGGTAGTTGACACGATGATCGGGATGGTCGATACTTCTTGCATATGCCACATCTCCTTGACCTCATGTCTTAGGTTCGTGTAGTTCCTAATTTTTTCCTCATGGGTTTCCTGGACATTGCTAGTTTTGGGAACCGCCGTCAATCAGATAGGTAGCCTTTTCCATCTTGTCCACAAGGGTTATGTCCGGTCTGTTGTGCGGGGATGGTCTTATCCGTTATTATGGTCCGGTCCCAGTACAGCTTGTGGGTTCGGATCTCTGGTACTGCCTGGGCTTCGTACTTGTAGTATGGTACGCTTTCTTTGGTCAACTGGTATTTCCTCGCTAGCTTCTGACGTATTATCCTGGCTACCTGGTCGTGTCTATGAGTGTACTCAGTCTGGGTGATCACCTTGCACCCGGCGGTGATGTGTTGGATCGTTTTCGACATGTGTCATCTGACATTCCGGGATCATTTGCGACGTATATTCTATAGTTTCTAGTGTTGATTACCTGGTCTTGGAAGCTAGCGTGAATCCTTCAGTCTCCAGGAAGAGCGTCCCGCTTGTGAGCCATGAATTGGAAGCAATGGTGTCGATGTGATCTTGATGGATGCCATTGCAGTGTCTGCCACGGAGTGTCTTTTTTTGTCTATCTTTCTAACTTCGTTTCTTGTACTGTCTGGGCAGGAGGGGTTTCCTCGCTTAGGTTGAGCGGGGTATACCACTTACCTATCTTCCTTATGGCCTGGTGAAGTGGTGCTGTGTTGTTCTCGAAGTAAATCTTCAGGTTAACTATCGCTGTTTTCTATTGTTCTATCAGGTCTATCCGGCCCCTTCCTCCCTCTTTCCAAGGTATTATTATTCTCTCCACTGCTGACTCCGGGTGGTGTTGGTTACTCTTCGTCATCATGATATCTTCTAGTCTTTAGCATGATATCTTCTAGCTCGGTGTTAGTCCAATCTATGACTCAGATGGCTTTGACTGTGTTCGCTCCGTTCAATTTTGCTTTCAGTAGCCTTCTGTGTCTCTGATGATATTTTTTAGTCAAACCTATCTTGATTTCCTTGTGCTCGAACGGCTCAACCTGCATCATCGCGAGGAATTTGTAGGTTTCTCCTTCTGTCATAGTTTCGATCGGTATACCAGTCAGCAGTGATAGTTTCGGCCAACTAATTTTGACTGGTGCAGTGTGGGTCTTGCATTTTTCTAGACCAAATTCCATCCTGATGTCCTTGCTGAATTCTTCGGTGATCCGGAATAGATGCTTCACAGTAGCCGCATAGAGCTTCATGTCATCCATATGGATCAGGTGGGTGAGGGTGTACAGGTTCTTTCTTCCTTCTTTGAGGTTATATCCATATTTGCTCCCGTTGAGCATGGTGGATAGCTGGTTGAGTGCTAGACAGAACCACAGTGGGCTCAGAACATCTCCCTGAAAGATTACTCTTCTAATGGGAATTGCCTTGGTTGTTATGTTTTCGACCTTAATAGTGGTACTCCATTTGGCCATTGTTGCTCCTAGGAAGTTTGTCACTATCGTATTGACCTTGTAGATCTTCAAGAGTCTCTATTAGCCAGCTATGAGGTACGGAGTCGAAGGCCTTGCGGTAATCGATGTAGGTCGTTTATAGGTTGCGGTGCTTCTTGAAGGCTTCCTCCATAACTGCGGCATCTATGGTTAATTGCTACTTGCATGCTTTGTTCCTTCGCTTGCATCCTTTCTGCTGTTTGCCCATTATGTTCTGACTCACTAAGTGTTCTGATATTATTTTATTTATTTATTTTTTTTTTTTTTTTTAATTTTTTTTTTTTGGCTCTCCCTGGGAAGCTCAGGCGAACCGCAGGGTCGGCCAGCCAGAGTTCTCTTCCCACATACCTGGTCCGGCTTCCAGTGCCAGTGACGGTAACTAGCGGTCTGTGGTGTTCCACGGACCCTAGGCCAGCGGCCAGATGAACAACATAACCCGTACTAAGTAAACATGAACATACACTAACATATGTTATCTGGCCTTGACAGTACTGTACTGTCTTACTCCACAAGAGATTCAAATGCGGAGTTGTGCGAAAGCACCGGTGCCGCTTGTCAAAAAAAACACTATGTCACTATGTCACTAAGTGTTCTGATATATTCTTAGTTATGCAGCTGGTCAGGATCTTGTACATCGTTGGGAGGCATGTGATTGGCCTATATTTCGCCGGGTTTCTTGTATCTTCATCTTTAGGCTTCAGATATGTGACTCCTTCAATGAGAAACTTCGTGATTGTCTCCGGGTGCCTTATCATTCGAGTGAACTTCTTTGTTGGGTGCTTGTGTGTGCAAGTGAGCTTCTTGTACCAGTAGTTGTGGATGTTATCAATTTCCGGGATTCCCCAGTTCTGGCTGTTCCTGATCGACTGTTTTACTTCTTCTTCTCGAATCTCCCACTCTCTCATCTCTTGTATGTCCTTCGTTTCTTCCGTTCTACTTCTATCCAGGGTGCTTTGCTGTTATGCCTTACTTCACTGCTCCAGATATATCTCCAGAGTCCTTCGACCGTCTTCTTCTCGGGTGGTCCGTTTCCTGCTTTCTCATGATCACCCAGGTTCCTGTAGGAGGCTCTTTCGTCCTCATCGAAGATTCGGTTGTTTAATTTCCTCGGGGAGCTCTCTTTGTATCGGTGTAGTCTCTTGCCGAGTGCGAGGAGGTTCTGCTTCAGTGCGTCCAAATATTCTCCTATTCTTTGATTTCTCGTCTCATGTTTGCTGTGAACGCTGTCTATCTTGAAGCTGCTCTTCACCTATCCAATCCATTTCTTCTTCTATTACCCTGTTGATACTGGGTCAACTGACCTATCTTGATTCTTAATTCTTCTGTCTTCTGCTGAAGTCTTCTTTCCCAAGCTGGCAGTTCCTTTTATTTCCGATTCTTCTCCTGCTGGCCTCTCGTTCCTTTTCCATTAATGCTAGTGGCTGCTATGGCAGCACAATATACCGCTGTGTGGATAGCCTCCAGCATTGCATCATTTTTGTGAGGAATTTATTGTAGTTTAAACACAGAGCGTACAGATAAAGCAGAAATATATGAGCTTTCGGCTATATGGTAGCCTTCGTCAGAATTAAAATACATGAATGGCAGTTGGAATGAAGATGTGCACTGCCAGGTGCGTGAGACGCGAGGTTTAATTGTTTGTTGACGTCTGTGGCTGTGACGCATGATGACGTGGCCAGCGCTTGTCCAATGACAGAACTACTGACTCTGTGATCGGGTTGACTTGGTAACCACTGTTCCTGTTTAAGGATTTATCCGAAGATTTTATATTTAATGATTCCAACCAGGTACGCTTTAGGTAATGGTGGGATCTGTCTACCACCACGACATCGCGGTGTGGGTCGATGTCGTGGTGGGTTGTCCAGACATGTTCGGCGATAGCTGAGTGTTCTATATCCGCTAAACGGATCGCTCTTTTGTGCTCCGAGAGACGTTTCTCGAGTCGACGTCCAGTCTCTCCGAAGTAGCAGCTAGTGCAGTCACGGCAAGAGATGCGGTAGACTAAACCGCTCTGCAGAAGGGTGGGGACAGGTGTTTTCACGTTGGAAATGAAAGAACGCAGTTTCCTGCCTGGGAGCTGGATGCACTTTATTCCGTGCGTTCTCAGGATTCTGCCGATCTGTTGTGACAGGTTGGGGTAGTATGGGATGAATGCCCTTGTGGATGGCTCGTCACTGTTGGTGTTGTAGCTGGTCGTCACGATGTCACGTGTCTGTAGATCACACCTGTCGAGGACGTCAATGGGGTAGCCACACCTCGTAAGGTCTACTTTGACCCTAGTGACCTCTTTGCGTCTTTCATCAGCGGAGCTGGAGTGTGTCCAGGCGCGAGTAAGCAAGGTTCGGGCCGTGGAGAGGAGGTGGCCTCGCGCGTGTGCTGACCGGAAGTTGGTAAACTGGCCAGCACACATGGGCTTACGATAAACTGTAGTCCTCAGGTATGTGCCTTCACGTCGGACAAGTGTGTCTAAGTATGGTAAAGAGTTGTTCGACTCCAGCTCAATCGTGAATTTTATGAAGGGCGATAGTGAGTTGAGGTATGATAGAAGTCGCTGACCTGAGTCTCTAGGGATGACCACGAACACATCGTCAACATAGCGACACCAAAAGGCGATGTGATCAGGTGCGTGTGCAAACGCACGTCCCTCTAACTCCTCCATCACGATGTTTGCTGTGACTGAGCTGACCGGGGAACCCATGGCCGTGCCATGTATCTGCTGGTAGACTGAGTCATTAAATATGATCGCACCCCCTGTTAAGCACAGTCTGAGGGCGGTGGAAATGTCATCGGGTGTGAGACCAGTTCTTTCGTTGAGGGTTCTATCATTGTCCAAGAGTTGTTTTGCACAAGAAATGGCAAGTTCCACAGGGATGGAGGTAAAGAGCGATATGACGTCGAACGATGCCATAACTTGATTCTGCGAGATGGATACAGTGCGAATCCTCTTTATGAATTCAACACTGTTGGAAACGGTGTGGGTGGTCTTGCCAACCAGAGGAGAAAGAAGTCTCGAGACAAATTTAGACAGCTCGTAAGTCGGTGATCCACAGCAGGATACAATTGGTCTCAGTGGTGTGTCTTCTTTGTGCACTTTCGGTAGGCCGTAAAACCGTGGGATCTGACATCCGGAAGCACGGAGGTGATTACGGGTTGACTGTGTGATCTTCCCTTGTTTCAGCCAACTGTTGACGAGGATATTCACCTCTGATTCCCATCGTTCTAAAACTCTGTTGGGGTTGATGGTCAGGGGTTTGTATACAGTAGTATCCCGTAAAAGTAGTAGCGCTTTCGCCATGTAATCAGTGTGATCCATTACAACCGTACGGCGGCCTTTGTCTGCCGGTAGAATGACGATGGACGAATCCTGTTTCAATGCCTTGAGGGCAGAGAACTGTGTACGGTTGAGGTTAGAAGAGACGGGGCGAGCACGGTGTAGAACTGCTGCAGTCTTCAAGCGGATTGTGTTGGCTACATCTTCTGGGAGGCGTGATAAGCTGGCTTCCACACCTAAGGCGATGTCGGTGATCGGCGGGTGCTTAGGAAGAACGGCAAACGTCATGCCAAGAGTCAATAAGTTTACTTGGTCCGCAGATAACTGTTTGCTGCTTAGGTTCAATACGAAGTCCGTGGAATTAGTGAGAGGGGTATTACATTGGCTGCGCAATTGACGGGATTCATTAATCAAATTACAAAACTTACGTTTCTGTCGGGTACAATAAAGATCTGATTCTCTGATGGCCTGGTGACATAAAGTGTTGACCACATCGGTGTAAACGGGATCGGGAATCAGAGTCTTAAGGTCGGCTAGTAGGGTTGCCTTGCTCGCTGAAGCACGTTGTATGTCATGATGGAGGCAGCCGATCCATATACGTAGGGTTTTGAGGCCGAAGTTCCGACAGGCACGTCTCATGCGCTCATTAGAAAACGGTTGTTTGTAGCGAAACCCTTTCGGTATAATCTCGTTAGCTTTGCACCTATGCGCAAACCTCAGGTGTTGTCTACTACGGGCTATGAAGATAAAATCTTTCTGTAGTCTCACGACCATGTCGTATGCTGGTTGGCCAAGAATAGTACGAACATAACGAAACAGGCCTACGCGCTCTGGATTCATTGAGGAATTTATTGTAGCTTAAACACAGAGCGTACAGATAAAGCAGAAATATATGAGCTTTCGGCTATATGGTAGCCTTCGTCAGAATTAAAATACATGAATGGCAGTTGGAATGAAGATGTGCACTGCCAGGTGCGTGAGACGCGAGGTTTAATTGTTTGTTGACGTCTGTGGCTGTGACGCATGATGACGTGCCCAGCGCTTGTCCAATGACAGAACTACTGACTCTGTGATCGGGTTGACTTGGTAACCACTGTTCCTGTTTAAGGATTTATCCGAAGATTTTATATTTAATGATTCCAACCAGGTACGCTTTAGGTAATGGTGGGATCTGTCTACCACCACGACATCGCGGTGTGGGTCGATGTCGTGGTGGGTTGTCCAGACATGTTCGGCGATAGCTGAGTGTTCTATATCCGCTAAACGGATCGCTCTTTTGTGCTCCGAGAGACGTTTCTCGAGTCGACGTCCAGTCTCTCCGAAGTAGCAGCTAGTGCAGTCACGGCAAGAGATGCGGTAGACTAAACCGCTCTGCAGAAGGGTGGGGACAGGTGTTTTCACGTTGGAAATGAAAGAACGCAGTTTCCTGCCTGGGAGCTGGATGCACTTTATTCCGTGCGTTCTCAGGATTCTGCCGATCTGTTGTGACAGGTTGGGGTAGTATGGGATGAATGCCCTTGTGGATGGCTCGTCACTGTTGGTGTTGTAGCTGGTCGTCACGATGTCACGTGTCTGTAGATCACACCTGTCGAGGACGTCAATGGGGTAGCCACACCTCGTAAGGTCTACTTTGACCCTAGTGACCTCTTTGCGTCTTTCATCAGCGGAGCTGGAGTGTGTCCAGGCGCGAGTAAGCAAGGTTCGGGCCGTGGAGAGGAGGTGGCTCCACGGCCCGAACCTTGCTTACTCGCGCCTGGACACACTCCAGCTCCGCTGATGAAAGACGCAAAGAGGTCACTAGGGTCAAAGTAGACCTTACGAGGTGTGGCTACCCCATTGACGTCCTCGACAGGTGTGATCTACAGACACGTGACATCGTGACGACCAGCTACAACACCAACAGTGACGAGCCATCCACAAGGGCATTCATCCCATACTACCCCAACCTGTCACAACAGATCGGCAGAATCCTGAGAACGCGGAATAAAGTGCATCCAGCTCCCAGGCAGGAAACTGCGTTCTTTCATTTCCAACGTGAAAACACCTGTCCCCACCCTTCTGCAGAGCGGTTTAGTCTACCGCATCTCTTGCCGTGACTGCACTAGCTGCTACTTCGGAGAGACTGGACGTCGACTCGAGAAACGTCTCTCGGAGCACAAAAGAGCGATCCGTTTAGCGGATATAGAACACTCAGCTATCGCCGAACATGTCTGGACAACCCACCACGACATCGACCCACACCGCGATGTCGTGGTGGTAGACAGATCCCACCATTACCTAAAGCGTACCTGGTTGGAATCATTAAATATAAAATCTTCGGATAAATCCTTAAACAGGAACAGTGGTTACCAAGTCAACCCGATCACAGAGTCAGTAGTTCTGTCATTGGACAAGCGCTGGCCACGTCATCATGCGTCCCAGCCACAGACGTCAACAAACAATTAAACCTCGCGTCTCACGCACGCACCTGGCAGTGCACATCTTCATTCCAACTGCCATTCATGTATTTTAATTCTGACGAAGGCTACCATATAGCCGAAAGCTCATATATTTCTGCTTTATCTGTACGCTCTGTGTTTAAGCTACAATAAATTCCTCAATGAATCCAGAGCGCGTAGGCCTGTTTCGTTATGCATCATTTTTGTGTCAAGGTAATGTGGCATTATTTGCCGATTCAGGTTTTCTGTTACTCTCGACAGGATTTTATTTGACCCCTGTTTAGGTATCACGTGGGTTCTTATGGAGTCCATTCCTTCGAATTCTGTTAGGGTCTTCTTTCACTCGTCTTCTATTCTGGATAGCATGACTTCGTCTCTTTCCACTTCAGCTACTCTGGGTTGTATTTCTTCTTGCTGTTCCTCCTCTGGTTCCATGGTATGCTGTTCCTCCTCTGGTTCGGATCTGATACAAAGCACAAAGAAAATTGACCAAATTCTTTGTATCAGATCGCAGATATCCTGCTTGATTTTTTCCAAGATGGCAGGTGCTATTAGGTTCTTCGTGACGATGGTTCTTCTAATCGCTGTTCGGTGACCTGAATATCCGAGTATCGTTCCAACCACTTGGTATGTAGTTATCTGTACATTGTCATATCGGTCTCTAGCATGGTTATTTCGTAGTATGCTCACATGATGTATGTATTCATTTGAATACTCCACTTCATAGCGCCACTTGCTCCACTGTCTTGCTCGGGCGACTGTCTCCAACTTTTCGAGCCGACCCCTCTGCCTAAGGCCTCAACGTGAGTGACTTTATCCTGCAGTACACTCGATACAGTATGAATAATATTTTTCTTAATATAATATAATATTTTAATATTTTTTTGCTCCATAACTGCGGTATCTATTGTTAATTGCTCCTTGCATCCTTTTCTTCTCCGCTTGCATCCTTTCTACTGTTCGCCCATTATGTTCTAACACTCTAAGTGATATCTTCTGAGTTATGCAGCTGGTCAGGATATTGTACATCGTTGGGAGGCATGTGATTGTCCTGTATTTTGCCAGGTTTCTTGTATCTATATCGTTAGGCTTCAGATATGTGACTCCTTCAGTGAGAAACTTCGGGATTGTCTCCGGATACCTTATCATTCGAGTGAACCGCTCTGCTAGGTGCTTGTGTGTGCAGGTGCTTCTTCTTCCAGTAGTTGTGGATGTTATCAATTCCCGGAGTCGCCAGTTCTGGGTGTTCCTGATCGACTGTTTTACTTCTTCGTCTTGAATCTCCCACTCTCTCATCTCTTGTATGTCCTTCGTTTTCTTCCGTTCTACTTCTCTCCAGGGTACTCTGCTGTTATGTCTTACTTCACTGCTCCAGATATTTCCCCAGAATTCCTCGATCGCCTTCTTCTCGGGTGGTCCGTTTACTGCTTTCTCATCTTCACCCAGTTTCCTGTAGAAGGCCCTTTGGTCCACATCGAAAATTTGGTTGTTTAATTTCCTCTGGGAGCTCTCTTTGTATCGGTGTAGTCTCTTGCCGAGTGTCACGAGGTTCTGCTTTAGTGTGTCCAAGTATTCTCCTATTCTGTGATTTCTGGTCTCATGTTTGCCTGTGGGAGTCCATGTGGACGCTGTGTCTCTTGAGGATGCTCTTCACCTTTCCAATCAATTTCTTACTTCTATTACCCTGTTGGTACTGGGTCAACTGACCTATCTTGATTCTTAATTCTTCTATCTTCTGCTGAAGTCTTCTTTCCCAAGTTGGCGGTTCCTTCTATTTTCTGTTCTTCTACTGCTGGTCTCTCGTTTCTTTTCCATTAATCCTAGTGGCTGCTATCGCAGCATAGTATACGACTGTGTGGATAGCCTCTAGCGCTGCACCGTTTTTTTAAAGGTAATGTGGCACTATTTGCCAATTGAGGTGGTCTGTTACTCTCCACAGGATTTTATTTGGCCTCTGCGTATGTATCACGTGGATTCTTGTGGGGTACATCTCTTCGAATTCTGTTAGGGCCTTCGTCCACTCGTCTTCTATTCTAGAGAGCATGACTTCGTCTCTTTCCACCTCAGCTACTCTGGGTTGTATTTCTTCTTGCTGTTCCTCCTCTGGTTCCATGGTATGCTGTTTCTCCTCTGGTTCCACATTGACCATATTCTTTGTGCTTTGTAGCAGATTGCTGACATCCTACTAGATTTTTTGCAAGATGGCAGGAGCTATTAGGTTCTTCGTGACGATGGTCGTTCTTTGGTGTGCTAATCGCTGTTCGGTGACCTGAATATCTGGGTATCGTTCCAACCACTCGGTATGTAGTTGCGGTGTGTACATTGTCATATCGGTCTCTAGCCTGGTTATTTCATAATATGCTCGCATGATGTATGTATTCATTTTAATGTTCCACTTCATGCATTGGAGTTATCTTCCTTCGTGGGTGGTCATTAGTGCAGTTGTGCAGGAAACACTTCTAGTTCGTGGGGCTGGATGGTCTTGCCCGTTTCTTGTTGTAGCCTTACAGGGGACAGCGTCACTTGATCAAGTTGCTCCACTGTCTTGTTCGGGAGACTGTCTCCGACTTTACGAACCGACTCCTCTGCCTAAGACCTGAACGCGAGTGACCTTATCCTGCGCTACACTCTATGCAGTATGAATAATATTTATCTGCGACATCAGCCAACTATGGAGGTGGAATTGTTTAGCTTCGGCTTATGTCCAGTGGTTTATTTATTTATTTAGTCCTCGCGAGTGACACCAAATAGCGCCACTATCTGCCTCAGCCGTCACTCCGACTTTGGGGAAGGTAAGTCCAATCGGGTAACTTTCGCGATGTTTTTTTTTTATCATTTTAATATTATTATCATATCGGTCTCCTAGCGTAATAGGATCGAGGTCTTTTACACCAATGTGGGATCCGAACCCGGGTCCATCAGGTTTGTAGTCCAGTGTCTTATCAACTGGGCCATTTCACCCCATTATTATTATTATTATTATTAGTAGTAGTAGCAGTAGTAGTAGTAGCCAATAAAAAAAAAAATTCTGAATTACCCCGATAAAGAGAGAGATTTGTGTAGTTCTTGAATTTATTCAACGCATCCACTTCCAAAACAGCAACAATCAACCACCCGCTGGCTGAAGGCAAACTTGCACACATCTATCCTGCAACAATCCTCCCTCAACTTGTATTTATACTCCCCACCTCATTTGCGTATTCTCCGCAAGTGGAAGAATATCATTAACATTCAGCTTACTCGATCCATTCAAGGCTTTAAACACCTCAATCAAACCCACCCCCATCACCACCGCAGGTGCCCACTGATTAGTATCGGAATACTCAGAAGTCTAATAGCTGGCATCAATATTATGGACTTAACCACATCGAAAAATAATACTATTGGAAACAGTTTTATAGGTAACACCGTTTCATTACAATGCGCCATTTCATAACACTAATAACGATCGATAACGGGAGGAATTTTTATGGGCCTTTTTCACAACGAGACTGAGTTAGTCGATCTCAGGCGAAGGTAACATGGTTTTTTCTCCCGGAACCTCGGATTTTTCGTCCAGAAAACAGAAAATCGACCGCAGAACACCCTATTTAGAGACAGTATACACGGAGCAATATCGCCTTAGTTGCTAATGGTCCTAAAAACTTACTACAACCAATAACGAAAATAGTCCAAATTTGCAGAAACACAGTGATGTGCCACCGGTAAGAAAAGTTTAAATTATCACCTTCATAGCCATAGAAGTTAAGAAGACGTTTTTTTGGGGGGGGGGGGGGGGGGCTACAATTAAAGAGTAGCCCTCGCGGATTTTATGGAATTCTCAGCAACAATCAATAGATACATGTACTGTGCAATTACATTGAATTCGGAGAGAAATTCAGCAAAGTAGTAAGCTATTTTGTCAATAGATGGCGGGAGCATTCACAGTTAAGTACATATTGGTAAACCTTGGTAACTGTAGTCTGTAATAAAGTAGACATTTTGATGATTTTATTTTATTTGCTATTTATTTATTTATTTATTTTATTATTTTATTATTTATTTACTTAAAGAAATTTTCGTATGATCGAAAAAAAAAGTGTTTTTTTCCTTTTGGCCACCTGGGGAGACAATCATAATTATCATAATATATATAAATATTGGACCATTTGATCGGTAAAAATTATATAAATTAAACATTTATCAATATTTTAATTTATGGGTTTGTTTAAATAATTACAATGAAAATCTTCTCCCATTTTCCGAGAGCAGAACTAGAGTATTTACTTCATTGTACTAAAACTAGTAGAAAAGTAAGGCAAGCATATAACAAAGATATTATGACAGATAATTTTTGTTTCCAGAGTTCGAGGCAGACATCTAGCTTTACTGAACACATCAGTGGAAGCGTTTCGGAAATGAGAATTTTATCCAAATGACCGAGCCACTTCGTAAATAAACGACTACAACTTGCATATTATTCCCATTTAGTGGGCCTGTGTTGTGGATATAAGAATCGTCTGAAAAAAAAGCTAATGACAGCGCCACGTTTTCACATCCACCTAACTATGCAAAGTGCATAGTTAGGTGGATGTTTCATGCATAAGTCAATGGATTAGAATAATGATAATAACATTGTTCGCCATTGCGCCTTGAAATCCAGCATTTTTAGTAAAAACATGCTTGTGTGCATGCTTCCTGTGTCATCGGCCATCCCTTTCCTCAAAGGGATAAATTCCAACACCACAAGACGTTGGGTAATTTAGGAAGATGTGAAAACAAAAAACTGCCCACGAACAGAAGCGGCCTTTAAGTAATAGTTTAAGACATTAATGTGATCAGTGTAAACAACAGAATGTTTTTTAATACTGTATATATACTGAGTGGCCATTTTATTAGGTACGTCTATCCTTTTCACGAAATGTAGCACTTCTTCAGTAATGGCAACTCGTGTTTTTTACCATACGATATAAAGCAGGTGGGCAGATACGTAAGGATATTGTATACGTGCAAATAAGTGCAAGAATGGGTGAGACGAAAGATATAAATTGTTTTGGACCATTTTTCACCAGTATAAATATCTCGGAAACTGCAACCCTGCTGGAGTTCTTTACGTACCGAGATTGGTCGAACCAATCTCGGTATGTAACTCGTAAAATCCAGCCAGTGACGATCCTCAGGTAAGAAACAACTCTCTGATGCTCAAGGCCAACAGAGACAGAAAATACTTCTGCAGGGTAACAGCAAGGCTCCAATAACAAACTAGTACAACAGTAGAAACCAAAGGGACTTTTTAAAATGCACAACTCATTGATCCTTGTCATATTCCCCCTTGGATGGAATCGCTGAACTGCCCCACACCGGGTAAAAAAGAACTGAATTCGATTCCCGTCGATGACCTGAGGAATTTTCATGTTCCACAATGTGGCTGAGTTATTATTATTATTATTATTATTATTAGCCATATGGCGCAAGGAAGCCTGAAGCTTATGCTGCACCAGCCAAACATTCCCTGAGAGAGAAAGAAAGAGAGAGAGAGAGAGAGAGAGAGAGAGAGAGAGAGAGAGAGAGAGAGAGAGTACAAAGGAATCACCAAGAAAGAGAAGAATGATGATATCCATGTCAGGACCCTGGGTGTGCCAGGCCCATACTCACCAGATGTGAGTCCCTGGGGTAGAGTTAGTTTTTCGTCCAGAAAATATGTAAATCGATCCCAAAACAAACGTCTTACAAATATACAAGTATGGGGATCGCCGATGACCAAACCGCTCACAGGAGTGCAGCTCCTGTGAGCAAAAAATAAGAAGGGACAGTTACGGTGGGCTCAACACATGAACACCGGACAAGTGTAAAGTGAAGTGTAAAGCGTTCCCCCATCTCCGCGTAGTATACGTTGTCATGTGAAACAGAACACTGTTGAGGCCAGAGATTTAAAAGTGTATGGATATTGTACATGTGTACTGTTGTACTCGTGTACCGTTGTTCATCTTGTCATTTAGCCGCTGGACCCCTATCGAGGCCCAACGCTGCCCACACTTGGCCACGTGGAGGCAGACCAGGTACATCAGTATTACAATTATTTACTCTGGCTGGCCCTGCCATCTAATTTCCTGAGATTTCAGTGGCTAGGGCCTATGTTAAAAAAAAAAAAAAAAAAAATGGGGTAGACGCTAGCGGTTTAGATAAGGCCGAGATAGGTTTTAAATGAAGGTGAGGTTAAATTTTCACATTGAAGTTTAGCAGCTTGCACTTGGGACATTCACGGTCGGTCGGTAAAGGCAGAGTGGGGGGAGACTGAAGATTGGGGGGGGGGAACAGGTAGAAGTATGGGAACGAAAGAGAAGGCGATCCCAGGAGTGTCAGTGGAGCAAGCCCCACCAGGGGAAGAAGGGGGAGGGGCCTAGACAGAGGCCCATCTCTCCTCCCCTCCCTGCCTAGGGAACACTGGACAGTGAGAATTGGCAAAATATTGCCTGGTCTGATGAATCCCGGTTCCCGCTGTGTCACGCCAGGAAGGACCAGAACGTGTGAAAAGCACATCAATTCCGCCAGGTATCAACAATGTAGGCTACTGGTGGTGGTGTAATGGTGTGGAAAGTGTTTTTGCGGTGCACATCGCGCCTCTTGATACCAGTGGAGCAAACATTCAGATGCCACAGTGTAGCTAGAAATTGTTTCCGACCCTTTATGGCCGCAGTGTATCCATCTACGAATAGATTCTTCAGCAGGACAGTGCACCAAATTTCATGGTTAGAATTATACAGAACTGGTTCAAGTAACAAGCGAGTATTTCCTTCTACTATGTCTACTGAAAGTATTTTTGTGGTGCACATTGGGTTCCTTGATACCAGTAAGCAAAGATTTGGATGCCATTGGTTATCTATAAATCGTTTCCGACCGTGCACATTTCTTCATGGCTACAGATTATCCATCTGTGAAGGAGTTTCTTCCAGCAGGATAATGCACTAAAT
Source organism: Mastigoproctus giganteus (assembly GCF_048544385.1). Taxonomy (NCBI): domain Eukaryota; kingdom Metazoa; phylum Arthropoda; class Arachnida; order Uropygi; family Thelyphonidae; genus Mastigoproctus; species Mastigoproctus giganteus. The sequence continues at coordinate 50,809,111 of NC_143583.1, read as the reverse complement.
TACAAGGTCAGAATTACACAGGCGAGTTCCAGGAACATGGGTGAATTCATCCTACTGTGGTAGGCTCCCCACTCCTCAAACCTATTTGAGCACCTGTGGGATGAACTGTTTAGAGTAGAGATCAGCAGGCATTCAATTTGCTGCAACAACTGCGGGGAAGCAATTAACTTAACATGGACCAGTATCACTATGACAGCACAGTTTTGACATCATTTTAGTTCATACCACGACGAATCCAGTATGTTCTTTGGGATAAAGAGGATTTCTCGATATTAGGTAAGTGGACCTTCTAAAGAGGCTACTCAGTATTTAATGTATATTAATATGTTAGTCTTTGTAACTTTTTGGCGAGTTGAATGCAATAATTCTTAGTTTTTTTTTTTTTTTTTTTGATTTGGTAGTTGTTGGCGCATCGGCTTCTGTGGCCATATTGCACCTCCCAAGGTTTTCGCAGTACTTTGATCCAAGTCCGAGGCGGGAATCGAACCCGCGACCTTTGGGTTGCCGGGCAGGTACTTTACCCACTCGGCTAGCCCGGTCGGCGCAATAATTCTTGAACAAATTAGGTCGTGAACTATTTCATATCTTTAGAGATAGTAGATGTCAATATACTGTGTGTCTAATTTCATTACCTGAACATTTCTCTCCCCCCACTACTGCTCTCTTCATTAATGCATAATGACATGATGAATTTTTAAATATAAGCAACGTGTAAATGTTAATTTCACAGGGGTTTAGTAAAAAAAGTAGCAATTACTTTGCTAAACCATCATTGAGTACTTTAAATAAAAGTGGGCCAAGATCTATAACAGGCAAGCTACCACAATTATTTAACTCTGGCTGAACTCGCCACAGAGTCGCCTAAGCAAATAATAAAAAAAAAAAGAAAGAAACACAGTGAGAGTAAAAGCGATAGTTGGAGAGGGGACTTAAAGTGAGTGAGAAAAAGGGAAGACAAGGAAAGAAGGCGTACTACAGTTTAGTGACGTAAGGAAGGGTGAAGAGTTTGGGATATCCCTGGGTTGGGGAGTCAACCCAGACACGGTAAAAAAAAAAACAAACGAAAAACACTATTATATTAGCATCAGCATTAGTAAAGGCACATGATGCAAGAAAGGAAGCGAATATAGCAACGCAAAGGTCGCGTGTTCGAATCCCGCCTCGGGCTTGGATCAGAGTAAAATGCAAAAACTTTGGGAGGTGCATTATGGCCACTGAAGCCGATGCGCCAACAACTAACAAAAAAAAAAAAAAAAAGAAGCTAATATAGCATCAGCAAAACAAAAATACCCTTCTCATTTCACCCGTCCACTCGCTCCAAATGTTTGTCTAGTTCTGCCTTGAGTCTATTTAAGCTATCAACTTCTATAATGGCAGATGGAAGTTTGTTCCAGCAATCAACCACCCGCTGGTTAAAGGCAAACTTCCGCACATCTATCCTACAACTATCTTTCCTCAATTTGAATTTATGCTCTCTCAGGCGATTATTCCAAACAAGAGGTAGAATCCCATCAACAGTGAGCATGCTCATACTATTCAAGGCTTTATTCATCTCAATTAGATCACCTCGCAGGTGTCTAGTCTCCAGACGCTGCAATTTGCAGGACTTAAGCCTTTCTTGGTAACAGAAACCCTTTGTCCCATTCACTAGTATTAGAGTCGTTCGGTAAGTTATTACATATACCTGTGTCTGTAAATTGCGTGCGTGTTCTCTGGTCGATTTGCCTGTTTTGATGGACGAAAAATCCCAGTTTCTTGGGTTAAAACCCTTACTATCTAAGCCTGTAACTGACTAACTCAGCCAAGAGTCTCATGTTGTTGACGCCAAATCCGTATACGACCATCCACCCACGGTGTGGAGTAAATAACGTGCCTCATCCGACCAGCATACCTTCTTCTAACATTTAACTTGCATGCTCTTTACACCAGGCGAATCTTTTACGCCGATGAACCTTGGTCAGAAGAGGATGCCGTAGGAGTCGTCTGTTGGTATAGCCCATACGTGCAAGCATACGACGCATGGTGATGCCAGATATTGTTCCGGGTTGGCCCATGTTGTATTGGGTAGTCAACTCTTCAACAGTACTGCGCCTGTTCACCTGTACGAGTCGTCGGACCCAGCGCTCACGTCTAACTTCAACCTTTCGCTGACCTTTGCAGTTTTGTCGTCCGGTCGTTGTTTGACCATTTTGACTCCAGTCCTGGTATACTTTAACTACGGCGGCTCTCGAACACCCACCAGTTCAGCCGTTTGGGAAATCGAGGTACCAGCTCGTCGAGCTCCCACAATCTGTCCTTTATCAACATCCGATGAATCCTTCCTTTTACCCATCACGCTCGGAATTTTACTACCTACTGAACCACTGACGCCTTATCTATGCTACGTAGGTCGACAAACTGCGCACTGTCGTACCTCATGTGATCAACGGGTCGCATTCAGTTTTCATAAGGGTGATCATAATTCAGTGATCACTTAGTGTAAATCTCTTCTGTCAATCTGGAGTGGTATCAGAAGACATTGTATGATGACGGTATCACTGAGCAGAGGAATGATTTAGTTGTGGAGAGTCTTGATAAAGGATGAGCCAGAAAAATGCAGCATCTGCTGAAACCTTCTCGTGTTCTTGAAACCACAAAATTTTTGTATAGAACGTCATCAGGATGACAGACGAGGCAACAGGCTGTATTATGATTTATGATGTGTTTTCAGTTTGATTTCTTGAATTAATATTGAGGTTGAAAGTCTTCCTGCGCTCAAAAGCAGCATTGCAGAAGGTTTGAAGGACCTGGAAATTATTGATAATGAGTATCTCCTCACATCCAGGAGACAAGGTTGGAACTGTTGCCTTAAAAGCCAATCTTAGGTCCTCGTAAATGGAGCATTCAAAAAGGATGTGAGAAGAGTCTTCTGGTAGTCCACATCGACAGGATACCGTATTAGAAAGTCTGATTTGAGGTAACGTAAGTCGAGTGATTGTAAAATCGGACTTGAATGCAAATGGCATGCTGTGAAGTTAAACAGAACAAAAGTAAAACGTCAACATTTTTTATTAAATATTAGATGGATACCTTAGAATTTCGATGAGTTGGTTGTAAAATCGGAGAACAGCAAGGATATCCAACAATTCGTCTTTTCCAATGATATGGTTCTTGAAGAATAAGTTGGTTGTAAAATCGGAGAACAGCAAGGATATCCGACAATTCGTCTTTTACAATGATATGGTTCTTGAAGAATAAGAATGTCAATGAGTTCCGCCTCAGACACGCGACGTAGCTCGTCTGCCACGGTGAGTGAATGATGAGCATTGGCTTGCAGAAATTTTAAGTTGACAGTCGAGATATTTGGCTGGGAAGCGCTTGAACTCGATAAGACTGTGATGTTAGAAGGGAATTGTTTGTTGTCGTCCTGTGTCTTGAGCCTTTATGTATTGACAGCTAATATCTCTGACCGAATGATTAGCACCACGTTTGCGCCTCTTGCAATTAATGCAGACAGACGGTTGATCCTTGCTAGGGCACTAAGCAAAGATATGGCCTTGTTTGCCACAATGTCCACAGGGAAAGAAAGAAAAGTTGAAAGACCCAGGGAAATAAAGAAAGGTTGCAAGGCTAGAGTGGCATGCCAAGTTGAAATGCTATTTTGGCACGGAACATCCGGAGGCGTGGCTGAGAGAGACCGCTGAAATTAGCAGGTCCTTCCCTGGAGTCAGGGTTTGCATGTTGGAGTGACTAGTCGGTCAACTAGTTAAGGAGTCAGCAGAAATCTAGCAACTAGGGTGGCTCAGGTGGATTCTGGTTTCGGAGATCAGGAAGCGCTCTGTTTTGGTAGGTTTGGAATTCGGACGATTTTTTGGGGTGGTCGGCAGTGTTCTACATCTAGTGAAGATCGAGAGCAAAGCAGGGGATACAATGAAGATCTTCGTCGCTTGGATATTCGTAGGTAAGTTGGTTTCCTTCTCAAAAAGACCACAATATCAGTGGAAATCTGAGGTGATGCCCATGAAGGCTAACTTGTCCATGATAGAATCATAATCAGTGACAAGGAAATTGGTGTGGAGCATAGGGGAGAACCAGGGAGGAGGTTTTCGAAAGACCTGGTCAACATCGGGGATAAATTTCATGGTGATGATGCCTTTTGGAGTCTCAATCCATCTTGTTTGCCAAGTCTGGAGAAGGAACGTAGCAAGGCGATTTTTCTTTATGCTGGTGTCATTGGCGGGATTTTTGGAGTTCAGGATGGTGGCTGGAAATCCGTTGGACAAGTGGTAATGGACCCACGTCGAATGAATTCCAGGTCCAGAGAGAGAACGCTAGCCAGAACCTGGAGGACTGGGATGCTTACTGTGCAACAGACGTGTAATACTAATGGCGATAAGGATAGAGCATGGCATAGTAGTAAGTTTCTTCTGATTGCAGATCAAGGTTGTTCTCGAGTTCAACACACCAGCACAATACGTAATTATTAAATTAAATTATTATATTAGGGTTACCCATAATTGATTACCTAAACCTGAATTTGTGACTGTAAATTGCGTGTGTTTTATGGTTGATTTGCCTGTTTTTGCTAGATGAAAAAACCCCAGTTTCTTGGGGGGAAACCTTGCTGTCTACGCCTCAGACAGACTCACTAACTCAGCCACGGAGTGAAAAAAGCCCATTAAAGTTATTCGCGTCATCGACGGGATTCGAACCCCAGCCTTTTCTACACGGTGTTGGGAGGACGGTGACGATACCACTGTGCTACCGCGCAGATGCACAATACGATACGTAATGACTGGAATAAAAATGGGAATTTACAGAAGTGCCACGGAACGTCGATTGAGTCCCCAGTCGCGTTTGCTAATACTGGCGACCATAGTGGGATAATTCCTTACCTTAAAGTGAAGCTAAGTCACACGTGGGTGATACGTTGGTTGTGAGACTAGGATCACCCAAGATATTTCAGCTCTTTGACGAGACGAATGGTGTGTTCATCTGTCTTAATTTGCGGGTATCTGGTCAGTTGGGGAGTGCCCTTTAGCAGACTTGACGTTGATTTATCTGGAGAGATATGAAGCTTGTGCATGCATGTTTATAAATATCTAATAGGGAGCTAATTGATTTTGTAATAACTGAGACGAAAGTAGAAGATAAATTGTTGAAATTAAACAAAAGACAGGCACCTGGGGTGGATTCAGGGGAAATCCTCACAGAAGGAGATGTGCGAATGTATTCCCAATCCATTAAGGGGGATCTAAGGGTGACACGAGTATTTACAGACCTCTTAGCTTAACTTTTGTTCCAAGGAAAATAATCGAGTCATTGGTAAAAGAAGTAGTGCAGGATTATCAAGACCAGGCCCCATTTATACTTCACACATAGAATTGGGTTTGCTAAGGAGATAGCGTGTTTCACCAATTCAATTGGATGCTACGATGTGGTCACAAACGAACTGGATGACAAAATAATTTTGATATGATATACACTGAAAGGATAGAAATAATGAGATACCTGGTTCCTGGGCAACGCGACGCTGTCATCCCTTTTGCTAGTGGACGATCCCACCGCTTGGCAGGTATATAGGTACACTACATTCACGTAGACAGTAATTCGATATCAGTATGAATAAACGTCGTGAGTTAACCGACTTTGAAAGAGGGATGATAGTGGGTGCCGACGCATTGGTAACTCTATCGCAGAGGTGGTACAGAAATTGCACTATCCCCGTTCGATAGTATCAAGCAAGAGTGTATCGGGAGTATGCCACTTCCGGAATAACATCTCATCGTGGACAGTCTGAAGGTAGAGAAAGGTGGTGGATGAATGTGGCCTCTGTCTCGCATTGTTTCAGCCAACCGGAGAGCTGAAATTTATCGTAATTTATTGTATTGTAATATTTTAGTCTTCCGATAGTGTTTTCATTATATTTTATTTCTGTATATTTTATTTTTATAGTAAATTTTTAATTCCTTGGCTGGTGTTTGTCTTTAATTATTGCAGCATGGAATTTCCCAGCCCCATAGGCCTGTTTGAAGATAAACCGGAGAGCGACAGTGGCATAAATCACCGCCCACTTCAACGAGAGAGGTGCCAGAAACGTCTCCACCAAGACCATCAGGCGATCATTAGCCGCAATAGATTATGGGAGCACCAGCCACCAGAGTCCCATTGCTAACACCACAACATAGGACTCTAAGCCTCAACTGGGCGAAAGATCATCGGCACTGGACCTTGGATGATTGGGACGAGTTTTTTTTTTTCATCTTAGTGTGTATCCCGATGAATCCCAATTATTTCGAGCGGACGGGAGGGTGCGTATCTGGCCGAAGCCGCAAAAAGCTATGCACCTGTCATGTCAACAAGGAACTGTTCAGGCGGGTGGATGGTCGCTAATGGTCTCCGGAGTGCTTAACTGGCACACACGTTGGGACCTCTGGTACATCTAGATGCATCTCTGAACGGTCCAGTTTACATGTCCATCTTTGCAGACCATCTGCATCCCTTCATGGTCACCGTGCACCCACAGGGAAATGGACTCTTCCAGCAGGACAATGCGCCTCTCTACAAAGCCGTGCTGACTAGAACATGGTTCGATGAGCATTCCGCAGATTTTACCACCATGGAATGGCCTCCCCGTTCATCGGACATAAACCCTGTGGAGCATCTTTGGGATGCTGTAGAAAGGTCCGTTCGAGTTTTGGATCCTTCGCCCAGGAATGCGACGGAATTATGAACAGCGCTGCAACAAGCATGGATGGAAATACCTGTTGAAAACTTTCATGAATTAGTGGACTCAATGCCTCGCCAGGTGACTGCCCTTAACCGGGCGAAAGATGGGCTTACCCGTTACTAGGTAGTGTCCCATGATTTCTGTCCATTGAGTGTACTTGGATTTCAGAAAAGCTTTTGATACATTGCACACAAAATGCTGCATTACAAATTGGAACTGTGTGGCATTAAGGGCAAGTTGCTGCTATCATGGAGGAGATAAGACAGGTCTCTTGTTCTCTGCAGGCACAAGGGGGGCGGTCATCCACTATGCCCCCAAGGATGTAAGTTTGCTCTTGATTGAGCCGTGCCCCATCAGAAGGTAAGTGGTGAAAAGTTCGGGCAAGAACCATGAGGGAAGTCTGGGGTAGATCTTGTCGATACTGGGAAAGAATTTGTGGGAAATTTCAACCTTAGTGGGGTTGTTCCATCTCTTCTACCATGTCTGCTGTAGATGGCCATGGAGCTGTTTCTTTTCCACTATTTTGTTGTTACTTGGGTCTATTATGAAGTCTCGGATGGTCTGGGACACACCCTTAGAGAAATAGTATGACAGTCCTCATCGGATCACTTCTAAATCAAACGGCAGGGCCCAGTAAGGATCTGGAAGGCCTGATGCTGACAGTATAGGAAGCACAGGTTATGGTGAGCAGGATTGACTCTGGATGGCTTTCAGCGTTTTCCTACCTGTCATGGTGGCAGCTTTTCGGTACCAAATTCCAGTATGTGATGATCGGTATGAACACCGCTTTATAGAGGAGCGAGAGTGTACGTCGTTCAATCCCCAGACGTGCCTAGAGACCCTGGCAACGAGTGTAACATAGTTCCTCATCTTGATTTTAAGATATTTGAGATGCGGTTGGAAATAAAGTTTGGTGTTTAGGATCACTCCTACGTGTTTGAGTTCTGTTGAGAATTTATTTGTTTCGTCATCGATTTTGATATGCGGTGGTTGGGAAGCATTAAACTTTACTTTTAGTAAGATGGAATCTGTCTTGGTTTGAGAGATCTTGAGTTGATTATGGTTAGCCCAGGCTTGAAAAAAAAAACAGTAGGGTCCTAGAGTCAGCAGCCACAGTGAGGATGATGTCGTACTCAAAGGCCTGGGAGGAGACCTCCCCCAGGTCAATGTGGAGAAAGCTATCCATTATGAGGTTCCAAAGGAAGGGCCCAGGACTGAGACCTGTGGGCAGCCTCTATATACCTGTCTCTATATCCGTTGGACAATAATGACCAAGGCCGCCAATACCACCCGAAATCAGGCGTGGAGAGATTGACAATAGCCCGAAAAGAAGGAGGAAGGGGCCTGATAGATCTCATCGAGCAACAGAGAACAACGATAGCTAATCTGAAGGATTGCTTCCAGAAAAAAAAAAAAAAAAAAAAACAGCTACTCTACCAAGAAAGATAAAAAAGCGGCATACTCCACTCGACCTAAGCGAGGAGTCTCCTCCCGCATAGACGGCACAAACGAAGCTAGAAAGATGGACAAAGAAGACACTCCATGGTACACCCTACAATGACTTCCATCAAGATCTCATAGATAAAATGGCTTCTAATGCATGTCTCAGGAGTGGGATGCTCTGCTTCGAGACTGAATGATTCATGCTCGCCAACCAAGACCATGTAATCAACACTACAGAAAATATATCGTCAAGGAGCCTGGAGTGTCACATTTCGATAATGCCAAAGTGCACAGTGTTATTACAATTACGAACCTCAGGCAGTACTAGAGACCTCAACCGACAAGCTGTACTGGAACTGCACCATAATAACGGACAAGGCAATCCCTCTCAATAGACCAGACATAACCCTTGTGAACAAGAATGAAAGGCTGCCTATCTGATTGATATAGCGGTGCCAACACTGGCAACCTTCAGAAACCACACCAGAAAAAGATGAGGAAGTACACGAACCTAAGACAGGAGATCAAAGAGATGTGACATTGCAACAGGTAATGACCATCCCAATCATCGTGTCAACCACCGGTATGGCATCAACCCTACATAACAGTCTAGTAGCAATACAGTAGACTCTCAGAGAACACCTACGAGGAACTCCAGAAAGCCGCAATCCTGCAATTCCATAATCCTGTAGGACAGTCAGAGAGTTCCTCAACCATCAGTAGCACCAGACATAACCACCCTGTTTACTTGGTAGCACTACCCGTCACGGTGTGGAACCCCCAGTCAGGAAGAAATAATATAAGAGCAATAATAATAATAATAATAATAAATACAATGAATTTAATAATTTTAAAACAGTATTGCTGTCATTAATTTTGCATACACTCTACGATCGGTTTTCAGCGCCCATATACACACATGTACCTGCTTAATGGGCCGTCATAGGGAGCACAGCTGGTAGACTCGACGTCCTCTCTACACCGGGTGGAAAAGATCTGAGCTCAAGCCCGTCAATGACGCGAGGAATTTTTATGAGCCTTTTTCACAACGTGATTATGAGTTAGCTCGGTCTGAGGCAAGTGTAGTATGGGTTTTTTTTTTTTTTCAGGAAAAACTAGGGCTTTTCCTCCAGCAAACAGAAAAGTGAGCACAGAACACACGCAATTTAGAGACATACGCAGGACAATATGGCCTTAGTCGCTGATGCTCCTGAAAAACTCTACTACAACTAACTCCTTAAAGGCCATTTATACAGATTTTGCATCAGCCGTACGTAAAATTAAAAAAAAAAAAAAAAAATAGCGAGGAAAATTAAAGTAAGTATAATTAGGCGGTGTTGAAGACAACAAAAAGAAATTCTACCTAATTTCACTGGATGAAATATTCTGCAATACAATTGCGCGTCTAAATATACTTTCGGTTATCGGTCAATAATTCCTGATTACAAAATATTGTAATGCACACACAAAAAAAGGCACCTTCTAGAATGACACCTTGGTAAGGGAAATAAATCATTGCCGTGTCTCAAGACGGCAACGGAGTGACTGTTAAAGAAAGTTGTCCAATGGATTCTGTTCAATTCTCGAAGTGATAAATAGTAGCCAGGTCAGAGTTCGGTTCTTTTCATCCGTCAGCGTTCATAGATCACACCTTTCGAATCATAAATCACCGAGCACAAAGTGTACGGGGATGGGGAAAGTAGAACAGGATTTAAAGGTGGGCCACCGACACTTGTGCCGTCACCAGCACGTGGAAATACAGTTACAGAAGTCGGACTGGAAGTGCTGACGTCAACTGTGACCATCAGCGTACAAGAAACACATCGGTCACCGTCCATCATACACTACGTTTCCCGGTGCCCGGCAATAAATCAGTCGAACAATTTACGAACGGAAAGCAAGCGGATGGCAGATGCCCACTGCAGCCACCATATCATCGAACAGAGAGCCGATTTCTCGAGACTTCATCTTGTCTTTTAATGCATAACACGAGGCGCCAGCAAACTCGAAAAGAATAAAAGTTCGATGGGCTACATCCATTGCGTTGTTTTGGTTGCACAACTTTTGCGCTTAGCCCCTTTTATTTATTTAGAATTTGTTACTTGTTCGCCAGAACTTTTGTATTTAGACTATTGATACGACAGCTATCCATACAATCAAACGTCTTCAAGCAAAACTTGTACCATATGGCTGCAGAATTACCACTAATGAACAGTTATGTGTTGCCTGTAGTCAGCAACTTTATGAAATTAATTAATTTTATTAGAAGGAAAATTATTTTGGTCATTTTTATATATTTAGTTAATTAGAAACTTCGTTAATAAGAAAACTAGAAGCAATCACATTTCTTTATAAAAAACAAAACAAAACAGTTCATTGAATTAAAATACAGGGTGATAACTTTAAATGGGACACATGGAAATGCGAATAACTTCGAGTAAAAGAGCGCTACAGACATGAAATTTAAGTAAAATTCTTTACTCTGTGCATCGCATTGCTATGAAAATGAAGAAGGGTTGAAAAACACAATAGAAGTAATGGAAGACGTTTTCTTAGAATAGGGTTTCAAAATTAACACAATAAAGACAAAAATAATGGTTGCCGGAAAAGAAAGTCAAAGAAAAACAGACAAGATAGAAATAGATAACAAGGAAATTTAACGAGTAAGTTCATTTGTATATCTTGGAAGCAACGTACAAGAGGATGGAAAAAGCTAATTAGAAATAAAAAGGAGAATTGCAACAGCGAAAGAAGCACTTAGGAAAAAGAAATAATTTATGGTAAGCAAGATAAACTAATAAAAGAGGAAGAGATTTGTGAAAACCTATATATGTGGAGTATACTGCTGTATGGATGTGAAATATGGTCAATAACAGCAACAGACTGGAGGAGAATTGAAGCATTTGAGATGTTTTGCTGGAGAACATTGATGAAAATCAACAGGAGAGACAAAAAGACGAATGAAGAAATCCTCAGAGTAGCTGAGGAACAAAGAACAATCAAGAAAACCATAATAAATAGAAAGATGCGGTTCCTAGGACATCTCTGGAGACACAATGATTGGATAGCAAACATACAAGGACAGATTGAAGGGAAAAGAAGTAGAGGACGACCAAGAATCGCACTACTTGATGACGTGCTCCAATTCTCAAGAATGAACTACAGGGAAGCAAAACAAAAAGCCCAAATTCGGGTTGAGTGGAGAAAAAAAGACCTCTATGGCGACAGGGCTTGGCCCTTAGAATGATGATGATTGTATTGCTATATGCCCCATATCCTGCAAAACGTACGTTCGTAGTTTTGAACCCTATGCCATCTTTTTCCACTCTAAAACTGTTTCATGATTCTTGTATTCTATTTTCTTAATGGTATACGCATATACCTCAGTAACTTCTATGACGATAGCTTTAAAGGTATAACCACAATTCTAATGTATTGGGGTAAAACGAAACTTTCAAATGCTTTCCCTTTCTTGCCCATCTCATCTGCTTGTAAAGGTCTCCTTGTATTGACTGGTGAGATTTCTTTGCTTTTCGTTTCTTCTTTCTGTACGGCTTTTCTCTTCTCCACACTTCACAAGACTGGGAGTGTGCAGTGATCTTTGCAGTTCGGTCACAATGCTATACGGTCTTCTGTGGTATGGTCTTTGGAGCTACATTTGCCAGAGATTATTATTCTTGCATTTGTGTGTGGTGTATATTGTTTCAGACTATGGTATATTCTGCTTAAATCGCTGGCGGCGGATTTGTGTTAAATATTATTATTAATATCAATTTATTTCCGAAGAAATGTCCTTTTACAGCTATGCAGCTAGAGAACATGAGTTATATACAGAGAAAAAACATATAATACAGACATATGCATTGCATACAGAGCCAGATACAATATACGGCCTTAAACAGCCACTGGTGAAGATACAAGAACATAAAGTTATAACAAATACAAAAACATAAAGTTACAACAAGTACAAAAACATAAAGTTACAACAAATAAAAGTGCATCCGGATACATCGAAGCGTGGATATTGCGGTATCACAGAGAGTCCACCTAGAGCATGACTAAGGCATACATGTCTGCAAGAATGGAAGATCTGTAGGTTCTGTCCTTGCAAAGTTTCTCAGCGTCTATGGCTAATCTGTTAAATATTTGGAAGGAGTTGTGTGGAAACATGTTGTCCAAGGAGGACATGCTACGCAGCTTTGATCTGTATGGGGAGGTGTTGGACTGGCATCTTCTCCTGTCGGACGGTTTGGCGATGATATCCCAAATATCGGGTGACCTCAGTTTTCCGGAGAGAAGCTGAGAGAGGGTAAGAAGGTTCCTAGAGATGATGTGATACCTCCAAGGAAGCGTATTAAGATTGGTGACCAGAACAGATTTTGAGATTGTAGGTGTTAGCCCGGCAACCCTATTTAGCCATTTCAAGATCCAGAATTCCAGAGAGAAGAACCTGGCTTGGTATGATGAGGGTGCTGAGGACCATATAGTCGAGGCATATAATGGAATTGGGAAAATACAACGAAGAATGTATTTGCTGATAAGGTCCGGGTTATGGAAGTTGGAGATCTCTTGTTTTACTGCCCATAAAGCCGAATATGTTTTCGTTCGAGTGGCATTAAAGTGAGGCAAGAAGGTGAGGTCTTTGTCCCAGATGATACCCAAATCTTTATGTTGGGTGACTTTTTTAACTGGAGAATTCGCAATAATGATGTCCACATCGTTGGTATTTTTCTTCTTGGTGATAGAGAGTTGTGCAGTTTTCTCTTTATTAATGGAGAGCCCAATCGCATGAAGGTAGTTTTCCAGTTCATGTAGCTGTCGGTTGGAGCTCACAGTAATAGACTGGAGAGACTGGGGGCATTTTGTGATGACGAAGAACTTAATATCATCTGCATAGGTGGTAAAATTAGTACGGTTTGATAGGAAGGGTTCTAAAGATGCGGCGAAGAGGGCGGCAGAGAGAACGCCCCCTTGGGGGAGCCCTCTGGAGCAGAGAATGTGGTGATTATGGTTTTGATTTCTGATCCATAGGATCCTGGACTGAAGGAGTTTCCTAAGGAGAACTAAGATGTTGCCAGAGATTTTGAAATAGTTGCACAATATGGTACATAATGCATGGGTGGACAGATTGTCAAAGGCCGCCTTAATGTCGAGAAACACAATATCCAGTTGCTCTTTGTTGCTTAAGGTACTTTCAATTCTGAACAGTGTGTCCAAGAGGTTGGTGATCGTGGAACGTCCAGGTAGTACACTATGGAGGTTTGTGGCCGAACATGTGATGGATGAGAGCAGGAAGTATGGCTTTTTCCAAGATTTTGAGAAAAGTGCATCCTACAGAAATTGGTCTGTAGTCATTAGGCAATTTTGGGTTAGACTTTTTTGGAACTGGAGAAACATAATATGTGTTCCAGATAGCAGGGTAAACTCCTGTTACGAGGACGGAATTGAATGCATCAAGCAAGAGATCAATGATATATACACTGCACAGTTTAACCATGAAAATAGGGAATCCATCCGGGCCAGTGGTAGACTTGTTGGGAAGACTGTTGATGACCTCAGTAAGGCATTCCTTTGTGATGGCTATTTTATCCAGTGATGTCTGGTTAGCTGGTGGATTAACCCGAATAAAGGGGTTTGGGGCAGATAGGGGCTTAGTTTCGAGCGAGTTAGCCCATTCAAGGAAGGTGTCAGTGGACATGGGGGACTGTTGATTCTTGTTGGTGAAGATTCTTTTCCCAAGTTTCATTCTGTGTGCAATCCAGTCATTCTGCGCCTTCCTCCGAATGCGTAGGAAGCGTGCCCGATGTTTTTTATAGAGTTGATAGTCGGCTAGATCCCGTGTTTTTTGCCATTTCCTGTATAGTTTCTGTTTCATGATGAAGGCGAGTTTTGCGTCGCTGGTAAACCAGTTCTTGGTCCTGGGAGACAGGCTTACAGATTTGGAGGCCCCTTCACAGGCGATGTCTTTTAACAAGTTTGCTAAATTGGTAAGCGTCTGATCAGGATGGCTAGCAGCAATTTTTTTCCAGTCTGTAGCTTTTAGTCTTTGTAGGATGATTTGAGGTTGCATATATTTTAATGAGAAGATCTTGAGTTGGGATTCTTTATGGTCATGTTGTTCAAGTTGTCGGGGAGAACATAGACATTCACTATCAAAGGAAATTGGGAGGTGATCTGATGCAAACTTAAAAATCGGCGTTGTGAGAGTAAGATGGTCAAGGTTATGAAAGAAGAGGTCTAGGTTTTGATGTCGTCTTGTAGGTTGCGTATGGGTTAGTCTAAGGCCTAGAGATGAGAAGGAGCGTACGACGTCCTTCAAAGCAGCTTCGTGTCTTGGGGAGGGCATGTTGAAATCTCCTAAAACAAAGGTGAGCATGTGAGGCTTGAAGTGGGTTATAATCCAGGTAGTTAGCTCATCCCTTGTGTCGGGATTATGGTCAGGAGGTAAATATACCGCTACAACTTGAGTTCTCACTTCTTTAACTGTAAAAATTGCAGAAATGGCTTCAAATGCAGGGGAGTCGCTGAGTTGTGCACACACAAGGTGATGGATGTCTTTGTAAATGATGGAGACGCCACCTCCACGTTTGTGGTCCCTGCCGTTGCAAACATTTTTGTAATGGTGAGGAGTGGCCAAGTGGGTGAGTTGTCTTCCATGGTTAAGCCAAGTTTCCTGGATACAGATGAAATCATATTCGTCGAGCAGGAGGAGAGATTGCAGAGGGGCCAATTTGTTAACAATGCTGCGCACATTTTGCGAGAAGACCCTGATTGTGTGGCATGGATGGAGGTTTTTTGGAATAGATGATTGCTATTGTAGAGGACGAGTAAGCAGGGATTGCTGAGGGGATGGCCTTTTTTCGTCAGAGAAGGGTCTGATAAGTATGCCTGGAGGCCAGAAGTCGGGATCCAGAACTTTTTCGTAGGCAGAGGGTGAACATCTTACTAGAAATGAGGCGTAGCCAGTTTGCCTAGTTTTAAGCTGTTTTACTTCGATGCGGACATTGTGTTCCACAAGAAACATTCTCTTTATGGAATCGGGGCTTGTTGAGGGTCCAAACCGGGAGACAAATATCTTGGTTCTAGGCAAAGCGACAGAGATGTCATATTTCTCTGCGAGCGTCTGTTTACTAGGGTGAGTCTTTGATAATCGCTTGTTGACTAATGTTGTTGGAATTCTTTGGTTGCCTTCTAGTGGGGGAGAAAATGGGGCGGGGCTCTTGCTTCTCGAAACACATCTCTGGTCAGCGATTCTCGGTTCAGTAGCTTGGTCATGTCTGTCGTGTGGTACAATATGATCATTTCTTTCGTGAAACAGAGTCAATTTATTAGTGTGGTTCACTACACGGGTGGCTTTGTTTACTTCCTGTGGACGTTTGTCGCTTTTCTTCTTCTGATCCCGATTCTCAAGTGATTTAAGGAACTTGCAGTAATCTGATTTGATTAGAAGAGTTTCAAGGGCGCTTTCATTTTCTTTAGCCACCCTAAAGGGATTCTTATTGTGCATCTTTTCTTTTTGTGTAAGCAGTTCGGCAGACTCAAGGGGTGTTGTTTGCGTGGCTGCATCCCGTTTTGTGACTATGCAGCGGTCATTAGTGCAGAGACACCGTTCAGCACTTATTTCCTGAAGGGTGCGAGCGAATGTCCCGAGGACTTCACACAATTTTGTAGATGCTTCCTCGATTGCTATTGTTTTTCTTTTCCAATCATCCTCCTGCACCTTCAAAATCTGTCCCGCGAATTCTTTTTCTTTCTTTGCTACATGAGTTTTTAGCAGTGTTATTTCTTTCCGTATCGTCATTAAGCTGGGTAGTTTGGGTGTGGCTGACGTTCTGCTGTTGGCTGTCGGTGCTGCTTTAATACTTTTGGTTTGACTACTACAATCCAAGTTGTTTTCTTTCAGAAGTTGGGGGGTTATTGCAATCTTGCGTTTTGATTTGGTTTCGCTGCGGACAGATTTGAGTTTGCGACTCATTCTCGTGTGTTTCATACGATTGATTGTGCATTCCGAGACTTCGCTCTTGCGGGGAGATGCCCTTGAAAAATCGTGGCTATCGGAAGATTTGTTTTCTTGGGCGGCGTTACCCTTACTTTCGGGTATGTCGCGGTGGTTGCATTGTGGGATCACTGCGGTGTTTATGCCCGATAGGCGCTTTGCCACTTTTTTCATGTTGCCGAATAGCGCTGTTAGTTAGTGAATGGTTGATAATTCTAGCAAGGAATTCACTCTGTTAGGTCGGGACTCCCAAGGACGAAGAGAGGGGGTTCTTTCAGCTTCAAAACAATCAGCCCACGCAGTGAGGGGAAGCTCGCACGGACGACCTTGAGAGAAGCTAATGATTAAGGGACGGGACACAAAAGGCACGTAGAGCGCTGTTGGCTTTTGATATAGCTAATATTAAAATCATAAATATCTTTTTACCTTGTATCTTCTGTCCGGAATCACTTAAAGATCTGGCTTGGTGACTAAAATCCGCGTCGGAAGGTATTAAACTTAAGCCATAGGGTTACTGTGGCACTGAAATATTACAGATATTGGAGGAGCACGTTGTAGGACGTCAGCACTGCTCGAACGATTACCGACTTTTCCTCAGAATGAGGTTTGTCGTACGACGTAGTATTTCTCCTCTCGACATGTTGAGTGTTATGTGAGGTGTCACTACTAGAAAATCTCCAAAGTTATTAGACTAAGTAGTTTTTCGCACTAGCTGTCACTCATATCTCGGGCCCACGTTTATTTCTATTCCTTATCTGAATACGCTCACATAGTTCGGTATCTTCTGAGAGGTGTGCGAACATATTTGGGAGGTAGTGTACATTTTCTACTCTGTATAAAGAAAGGGCCACAAAAGGCAATTACATAATATCACTTTATTGTAAATATACTGATTATTGAAAAAAAAAAAAGTAAAAAAGAAGGAAATCACGTTGTTAATCCATGGTTTGCCAACGTTTGAAGTTCTTACAACATAATTCGCTGTCGAATTAATGAACACAACAAATTTTAGATTATTTTATAGTAATCTTTCGGGTAAGACGAGGCAGAAATACATAATAGCCAATCGTGTTCAAGTTAGAACAGCAGCAGAATCGCAAGATAATTAATCTTGCTATTACAGACGCTATTTTCCAATAATTACGGTATTAAAGAATGGTTATGGGTTCTCATTAGTTTGGGTAATAACCGGAAATGATTCACGCCTTATCTATATCGACTACGTGTCAGATAATGGAAAATAATCGCCTCTTAGACAAACCATTAATACGGAGAGGTTTTAAAAATTTTCTGGATCACCTTAACATAACAACAACGTCCAAGTGATTTAAATAAATTCTCTCGTATCAAATACCACGACATCGAGTCTTAAGATAAACATATAAACTAATCCTGCTCAATGAAGACAAACGTTAAGAAATAAAATAACCAAAGACCATTAGAAGAAGAGGAAACACTTTTCTATGTGACAAATGGTCTTAGGGGTAAAGGTCAAAGGTGGACTGATGATGGCGCTCTTTTAGCGCTTTTATCATTCTCCATTACACCTCTAGGGCGGTAAATCATTTCTTAGAGGGGTACAGAAAGAAGTCAATTTTTATCGTGTGTTGCGCCCAACTCCTTGCGTCGATCAGGTTTCTTTTGAAGTTACGTAATCCTGAATAAGTCCAAAATGCATCTAAGGCTGTGAGATACACTGTGCTGCCACTTTATTAGGTGCACCTACCTAGTAGCGTGTTGAGCCTCCTTTAGCCTTCAAAACAGCCTGGATTCGTCTAGGCATGGATTGAAGATGCTGAAAGCGTTGTGCAGGAATGGAGTACCATGCAGACATGAGTGTGTCACGCAGGTCCTTGAGATTCGACGGATGTGTAGGTCAGCAGCGAACAGCCCTTTCCAGCTCATCCCAAAGATGTTCAATAATATTGAGATCCCCGGAGTGAGCGGGCCACTGCATCAAAGAAAAGTCATTGTCATGGTCATGTTCCTGGAACCATTCCATAGTGATTCGAGCTTTGTGCACCGGCGCATTAACCTGCTGGAAGTAACTATCTGACTGAGGATAAACTGTCAACATGAACGGATGCACTTGGTCAGCAACGATGTGGCATTCAGACGTGAATTTATGGGTATCAATGGACCCAACTTGTGCCAAGAAAACATTCCCCACCACCGTCGTCAGACATAACGGGTCCATGAATTCATGTTGTTTTCACCAAATTCTGAGCCTTCCTTCAACGTGAATGCACCAGGAACTTCGACTCGTCAGACCAAGCAACTGTTTTCCAATTCTCGATAGTCCAGTTCTGGCGTTGCTGTGCCCACAGGAGGCGTGCTCTCTTGTTCTTAATTGATAACAAAGGTACGCGATGTGGCCGTCGGCTGTTCGCGACAAAGTGCGACTAGTGGTCCGTTGCGATATTTTGTTCTGCGCACACTAAGGTTGTATTCTGACGTGATGTGCGACATTATGGCCCGTCTGTTTGCTTGCACAATTCTAGCCATCCTCCTCTGACTTCTCATGAACAAGCGATTTTCTTCCACAGGAGTGCCATTGAGAGGATGTTTTCT
This sequence comes from Mastigoproctus giganteus, assembly GCF_048544385.1. Taxonomy (NCBI): domain Eukaryota; kingdom Metazoa; phylum Arthropoda; class Arachnida; order Uropygi; family Thelyphonidae; genus Mastigoproctus; species Mastigoproctus giganteus. The sequence goes on along the minus strand of NC_143583.1, from coordinate 50,790,392 downwards.
GTTCGTTGCACTATTCTAGATACACCCTTGAAACTGTGGCGCGTGAAAAGTTCAGAACGGACTTCGAACGTGGCATGTCACCATGCCACGTTCGAAGTCCGTTAGATCACTCATTTTCCCCATTCTTGCAACGGTTTGTACGCTTAACTGATACTAGAAAGGTTGTTCTGCTGCATTTATATCCACAACTGTCGTCATGTGACTTGCAACGTTGTGGGATAAACCATCTGTGTGCACAGCATTGGTGTACCTAATAAGGTGGCAGCACAGTGTATATCGTGCTTGTAATATAAATAAATAAATCTTTATTGTGAAGTAGAATTACAGCACAATATCCCATCACGGCGACGAGCGCCAGGGGTCACATCTAGATAAGATAAGTACGGCGTACAAATACAAAAGGCTACAAAATACAGCTTTGTATATGTATACTATGGTCATCTTGCCTGGTAACGGGATGAAAAACCCCCCAGTTTCCAGTTGGAAAATATCACGCAGCACGGGACTGACTGCCGACCGGGCTAGCCGGGTGGGTAAAGGGCCTGCCTGGCAACCCAAAGGTCGCGGGTTCGAATCCTGCCTCGGGCTTGGATCAAAGTACTGCAAAAACCTTGGGAGGTGCATTATGGCCACAGAAGCCCATGCGCCAACAACTACAAAAAAAAAAAAAAACGGGACTGACTAACTCAGCGACGGTGTGAAAAGACCAAAAGAATGGTCGCCAACTTACGTTTACAGCATTAACAAAAAGGAGATTACCCCATATCCATACCATCTTTACAGACGGGTTACTTCAAAATGCTTTCAGTTGGCAACGGGTTCGAAATAAACCGTCGAAAGTGGCAAGGATCATTACAAATTAATTAACTGACCTTAAATAAATGCGCATTCGGGTTTTCAGTGCTTATCGGGTATTTCTGTATTGAGAGGATACGAAGATGTTTTTATCCACATTCACAACTATCATGTAAGTTTTAGAGAACTGTGAACGATTTTTACCTTCTGTTAAATTTATTAAAAAACAAGTTTTTATTTCCAGCATTTCAAAACTCGATTTCTTTTTCATTTTTTTAATATGTAGATTTTAATGTCTATGTTGTATTCAATTAATTGGCGATATGTCTACATTTTTTTAAAAAGAGACGCTTCTAAAGCCTATTGATTTTCTTTCAGATTGATTGATTAATTCGATTGATTAATTTGACAAAATAATGCAATACTACGTTATTGTATTACTTTTTCGAATAATGTTTTTCTATAGTGTCTGTAGGGGGAACATTAACCCCCCCTCCTATCAGAGGCAGTTACAGAGCTTGTGCTTACATCCTTTAATGGTGGGGAGGGGAGGGGAAGTGTCCTTAGACAGTTACGACAAAAAAGAACGCAGAATAACGTTATTTTTTAAAACTAGTGCTTTTAAATATTAAATGACATTGTATGTAATAAGGTATATACATCAGTTATCATTGAATTATGACCATCCATTCATAATGGACTATGCTGCACACTCGAAGCATAAAAAGCCGAACAATTTTCTGCCCTCGAGCAGCAGTAATGTGCATCTCGTGGTGCAAGCCAAAGTGATAAAGCGGCATTAATGGAACGTAGTAAAGGTATTACGGAGTTTTAAATGGGCATGATAGTGGTGGCTCGTGAGTCGGATGTTTCACATCGGAAACGGCACGTACGCCCTGTCGCTTGCTCACGGCCCATTGTTGTTCAGGTGTACAAAGAATGGTGTCGAACGGGTCACACCAACTCCCGCCGACAGAACTGAAAAGGATTACACAAGGTGGATGATCGTGGTAAGCAATGGGCGCAGCGCATTGTACGGGCTCAAAAGCATATCACTGCGCGGCAGCTGACATAGCGGAACAGTATGGGGAATGCAAGAACAATATCCCAAATGACGATACGCTGCACAGTCAGACGTGTTGTTAGTTGTCTGACGGCATCAGGGGTTTCCCTCATCTCCGCAGTCAGACGTATGGGGTTCCACAGCACATGACCCAAGAAGCACCCTCCCCTCAATGTTGATCATTTGTCGACGAAATGCTGTGATGTCAACAACACGCTGGGTGGACACTGGAGGACTGGAAACGAGCGTGCTGTTCGGATCAGTCCAAATACCTGGTGCAACACGAGTCCATGGACCCATCGTGCATGGTACCCACTGTCCAGGCAGGTGGCTGTGATTGCATAATACAGGGCATGTTTTGCTAGCAAGAACTAGGCCACCTGGTGCGCGTGTATCAACGTTTCACTGATCGGGTCTATCTGCAGCTTTTAGGAGATGAACCCTGCCATGTTGAATTTTTTTTACGGACAGAAACGGGATCTTCCAAGACCATAAGGTACCGTGTTATCGGGCCCGCACTGTGTAGTTCGAGGAACACAGTGAAGATATCACTCATTTTGATTGGTCTCAAATTCGCCCGACCTCAATCCAATCGAGCACCTGTGGGACGTTTCGGAACGGAATGTGAGCCGTATGGACATATAGTTGTCATCTATTGCGACATTAGGAAAAGCCTTGCAGGCAGCATGGCAGCAGATATCTAGTGGAGTCAATGTCTAGGTGAATAGCGGCTGTTATCAGTGCGAACGGTGGCCCAACACGGTATCAGGTAGGTGGTCATAATTGGATGATCACTAAGTGTATATCCTGGTGATGAAATGTTAAGGAATAGATCACAAAATGCAAATGAAATAATCCATACAGCTCGGTGGTATTTGTTATGCAAGTGCGTCATGTTATGACGCAATAAAACAATATATGCGAACTTATGGGTAAGGTATGCCATACCTGAAGATGCAAATTACTTCACGACCTGAAAATTAATATTCGTATTAGCAATGGCCACATGGTGCAAGGAAGCCTATAGCTTATGCTGCACCAGCCAAAAAAAAAAAAAAAATAATAATAAATAAATAAATTAAAAAATAATAATAATAAGAAGAAAATTAAAAATAAATAATTAATTAATAAGAGAAAAGGAAATAGATAACCTATGCGTTCCCTCCTCCCGTAGGTCCAGCTCACCTTTGAATTTCCCCAAACTATCAGCCTCTACCACCCATGTAGGTAACTTATACCAGTTACCTACATGGGTGGTAGAGAATTTATAACTCGTTGGCTAAAATAAAACTTCCTGCAATCCAGTCTAAACATCCCCCCCATAACTTAAAAATTTCCAGCAGTGGAAGTTGTAGACTGTTACGGCGAAGGGTGTCCTTGATAGGGAGGCACCATTCCCAACTGGTTCACCATGAGTATTCAAGAGTACGGGTGATACGTTATGCCTACCCACACAGACTACCTCCGAAGCAGCAGCCCGCCGTAGTCTAGTGGTCAGGCGCGCGGGTGCATAAGTACACGTGCCTTGAGTGACCGGGGTTCAAGCCTGTGACTACTGAATACGGTGCTGTTTCTTGTATTCTGTCTATCTTGTGAACTCCTCTGACTGTTTGGTCGTCCCGGAGCATAAACAGAAAATTTATTTATTTTGAGTTTCATTCAAGTCCTATCGTTCCATATGAGGTTACGTCGAGAACGTCAGATTTAAAGCTATCCATATTTACATATCAGAATGTGTACATGCGCTCATTTTTAACTTGTGCCAATTTCAGCCTTATTTGCAAAATTCGATTAAACCTGAGCTTTTGCCCACCAGTGGTATACTGGTGGGTGAAAGGTAATGTACGGATTTTACATACAGGGTGTCTCAAAAATATAGGTACAAACGTTTAGGGGAGGTAGGTAACATCTAAAGGAATGTGAATCGCATAGGAACCCATAACCGGAATCATCACAGTAAGTCGGTACACATCAGTTCGCGAGAGGGAAAATTTCTGGTTTACTCATTCAAGCAGTAGTCGCCGCACGAAGAGCATGCGTCGATATACGAACTGTGAGCTGGCAGACATGCTTGTTGTTTGTTATTTGATTTTTAGGAGCATTAGCAACTAAGGCCATATTGCTCCGGGATATGCGGTGGTCATTCCCTGACCTTTCCGCATCCTCCGTATTTGGTGGTGACGGGCTCGAATCCCGGTCTAATCAAGAAGCGTGTGCTACGCACTGCTGCTCCTTCCCACCTGGCTACGGAGGCGCCGGCAGACATGCACCTAGTGTATGGATTAGCAGAGGACAATGGACGAGCCGCTCAACGAATTTATGGAGAACGCTTCCCAGACAGACATGTACTGGACCACCGTTTGTTTTTTCGCGTGTGCATCAAAATTTGTGCGATTATGGGTCATTTAGAGGTAACAGGAGTAGTGCGGGCAGATCACGTTCGACGCGAACTCCAGGCATGGAAGAAAGTGTGCTGAATGCCGTCCAGAATAATCCTACTACCAGCACACGTGCCGTTGCCTCTGCCTTAGGAGTGTCTCGTTGCAGTGTACAGCATATCTGGCACGACGATTCCTTACACCCTTTCATCTCTAAAGGGTTCAGTTACTGCTCCCCCAAGATCATCCTGCACGTGTGGCTTTTGCGCAGTGGTTTCTCCAAAAAGTGTTCAAGACTTGAATTTTCCAGCCTATGTTCTGGTCATGGACGAGACTTATTTCAATCGGGAAGGCTTATTCAATCAGCACAATGCTCATGTGTGGGCTCACGACAACCCACACAGTGTGCGCCCCTATGCGGCAGAACATCACTTCCAATAAATGTGTGGGCAGGTATGGTCGGTGACTGCTTAGTCGGTCGATACCTGTTACCACCCCGCATGAACTCCGCTAAATATCGGATCTTTCTTGAACAAGTTCTACCAGGGTTACTTGACGATGTTCCAGCAAATGTGAGACTCAACATTTAGTTTCGACATGACGGGGCGCCTGCCCATTATGGAAGGTGTGTTCGTGACCATTTGAACAAGGGTTTTGGGCGTCGATGGATTAGCCGTGGTGGACCCGTTGCCTGGCCCCCACGCTCACCTGATTTATCGAGACTTGATTTCTTTCTGTGGGGGACCCCTCAAATCTATCGGTATGAATCGACTGTGGAGACGGAAATGAATCTCGTGGGGAGACTCGTCTGCGCTGCTGCTACTGTCAAAGAAACTCCAGGTGTGTTCTACCGTGTCCGCCGATCCATGCTGCGTAGGCGTCATGCATGCATCGCGTCTCATGGTGGAACCTTCGAGCATCTGTTGTAACATCATGAAATGCATCCATCTGAAATTGTACTCCATTGTTAATATTATGCCAAATAAATGTTTACCACTAATTACTGTCTTGTGTCATTTCTGCTTCTTGTGCCTCTGCTACTACTTTCTCGTGACGTTTCCAGTTATGGGTTCCTATGCGATTCACACTACTTTAGATGTAAACTATAAGGTTACCCGTTCTCTCTGTTTACAGGTAGGGCAGCTGTGGTTGAACAAGAAAAGTTTCCCACCATGAAAGATGGGACACGGAAAAGATGCTAGTGAGTGGCAAAAAGAACAATAATAAGAGTTTTTAAGGAATTGTCTTAATTCCTTAAAAACGAGTGCGAGTCGAAATAAAAAAAAAATTACTGACAGAATTGTGGTAGAAATTTTGTGCTAGGCGATCATAATCGACGACGAATATCGCGTCTAGTAAATGCAAAACAATTTCAAACGACAAAAATTCTGCATTCAATTAACCAAGGACGAGGATCTCATAAGGCGATTTCTGAGAGAATATTGCGAAGTGAATTGCATAACATAGGTATCTGAAGTAGAGGTCCCATATGGGCTAAAAAGCATTTTACCAACTGGCCTGCTGATGACTGGAAAGCTATAATGTGATCGGAAGAATTCAAATTTTGCCTACACTAATGACACCATGTATCGAGTTCAGAGAAGAAGCAATGAGGTATTTGTTCACCAATATGCGTAAAGATATCATATAAGCGTATGGTGGATCAGTGAGGGTTTACGGGATGATTTAACTATTATGAAGTGGGTCCCCTCCTTGAAATTCCAACGGGATGAATCAGGCTGGTTATACAATATTCTGGATGATCAGGTTATGCCTTTTGCTGAACATTTTGGGGGACAATGATGATTTCGATTCTCTTGTATACTAGGTGACAACTGCTGGGGAATGGTAGGACATTTCAATTGGCCAGCTGTCATCAGATTTAAACCCTACAGAGAACATATGGGGATTATTTTGAACGGAAAGTGAAAACGCAACAGCATCAATGAATCCTAAATGAATTACAAGCTCAATTATTTTCAGAATTGCCTAATAGTGATGATATACACTATTCAAGAGATCCCATATATTATTAACTGAAAAATTACACGGTGACTAAATTTTTCTCCGGTATCTGTATACATTATATTTTTGACAAATTGTATCGGTGAAATTATATATAGTACTTCTATCTCCAGTGTGACCAAAATCAATCAGATGCATTAATTCCCCTTGCTGAATTAAATGAAACTTAGAGAAGATCCTCAAATAATAAAACTATTTTGTTTATATGCCAGAGACCGTGGAGATAAGGAGAATTTACAACTAGCCATTTAGCAAGAACATTATCATTAACCGTATTCTCGGCGTACATATGGATTTTAGAACCAATGGTCAACTCAAACACGTATACTACTGTACTTCCACATTGACCATATGGCTACGTCAGAGAAAAAAAAAAAAAAAAAAAAACAGAAAGGCAGGCTCATCCGACCACACTGGTGGTTATAACTATATTTAGCCAACCTCTTAATTTTTATGACTGATCAGGTAAACATCCATATTTCCGTATGAGAGGCAGTGGTTGGAAGGTTGCGAACGACAATGTGAGCTAGGCCTACGCAAATAAGGAACGGGAGATGGTACCGAAACAGCATGGTTATCGATAGGACATAACTGTAGGTTGCAAAGTCAGTAAGCTCTGGTTGTATGGTACAGCAGACGTTTTGGTCTGTCGAAGTCAACAGTGTCCCATGGACGAAATGATAGAAACCAAAAATGACAGAACAGTCAAATCCCGATCTGTTAGGAGAAGAAAACTGAAACCAAAAACCTAACATCAAAGCTACGGATCGGTCCGCAAAGTGGATATTTTATAACGAATAAAGCCTAAACAATAGATTTATATGACATCCACAAATGGAAGTTCTCACGGGAGCAGTTTACTGGTGTCAATCTAAGTCTGGGCAATATGTTGCAGCACAGCTTGGACAATTTACTTTCCAGCATTCTGGAATCAGAGCTGTTAAAACTGGGGTATACTGCATGTATAATTTTCCACGGTCATTTCAGTAACGAGCACCGTGACCATACCCAACCAGAACATACAAAATATTTTAAGTACAGTATTCAACTATACATCCCAATATCTCTGCTGTGATTGTTGGAGCGTTAGCTATATGCATAATGCACCTATTGTCTTCACCATGTCCATCCGCATGTAAAAACTCGACTTCCAGTGGAAAGATTTTCGTGAAATTTTATATTTGACTCTCACAGAACAATGTGCCAAGCTTTTCCAAATTTTATTAAAATGAGACCAATAGAAATACGGAACTCGTTTATAAATGACAAACAACAGTATTTGTAATAAAAGCAATTTATTATTATTATAAGTTAAAAAAACAAACAAACACGGCTTCAGTTGTCCAATTATTTACAAGGCAGTTTTACTGAAAAACAATACTAATCACGATCATAAATTATATATTAGTCAAAGTCAGTCTTCTTCATCACTCTCAATGATTCTTTTCGCTCTCTTCAACGGAATATGGTCGTCAAAATCAGAATCTGAATCTAGGCTCGGGACAGTCTCTAAATGAGTTGGCAAAACCACTTCTGGGAAAGCTGAAATCGGAAAGATGCAATTTGAATGGCTAATCTATATACAACACTTGCACATTAGTTTAGTAAAGACACAAAATGTTATACACAAAGCGAAAGAATTTCAACGAGAACAAGTAATTTAAATTACAATTTAATTTAATTGTAACAAGAATAAAAAAAAAAGAAATGAAATAATAAGGATTTAAACTTACTTTCCTTCTGTAATTCTAAGTTAATTCCTTCGGAATGCGAAGTGCTCCCTTCCGATAATCTGATAACTGGATCAACTGGTTCGTCATCATCATCTTGTAAAATTCGCGCAACGCGACTTCTCTTTATAGATCTTGAGCCATTAATTTTTTCTTCATCACTGTCTTCATTTTTGGTCATGGACTCATCATCGCTAGAGTGATATGAATCATCCAAAATGGAATTGTTCGCCTTCTTTCTTGATTCCGATTTGCTGTTTCTTGAAATAAGAAAATCGAGTTATACTAATATAATGGTGAAAATTACTTAAAGTTTTATGGGAGTAAATCAAAAAGTAAAGGAAATTTGTGCGAAAAACTAATATCATTTGTCTTGAGTGTTCACAGAAAATTTTAGGTTTGTAACTATATTATTCTCTTTTACAAAAGGCATTGAAGTGTGGAAGGTGAATGAAGATGGCGACTATTGAGAGAATCCAGCTGCAGTCTTTGAATACCTTCATTTAAAGGGAACTTGCCTAAAGAAATTCATAAAGACATGCAGCAAAGATTAGGGGAATTTTGTCCTTCATATGCCAAGGTCAGATACTGGGTTGCAAAATTTAAGCATGGACAAGACAGTGTTGAAGATGCACCCACTATGGGGTGCATCTTCAAACACTGTCTGATGTTACCAAGTCAACACCTGCAAATGTAGATGCCATTCATGACCTGATCATGTAAGACCATAGAATAACATTGAAGCGCATCGAGACAATATTTAACATCTGCTATGAGCGAGCTCACGATATTGTGTTGAATGTTTTAGAAATGAAGGTTTCTTCGAGGTGGGTCCCTAAAGCACTGAATGTAGATCAGAAGCGGGAAAGAGTGAGGTGTAGTCATGAGAATGTGTAGCATTTTGTAGCTAATGAAGTTCAGTTTTGGAGACGATATGTCACTGTGGATGAAACATTCGTGTAACCTTTCGACTCTGAAACAAAAAAAAAAACAATCGAAAAGTGGAAGGACATGTGCCGACCTGTTTAACAAAGTCGTGGGTACAGGGGCGGTCCCAGGATTTTCCAAGGGGGAGGGACTAAAGCAGTGTTTCGGGCCATCACTGAGTTTTGATCATTACGTAACAGTAAAAAATTCCATTCCACATTATTTTGACACATAGGAATACAGCCTTTTTAGCCCTATGTAGGACCGTCCCTGAGTGGGTGTGAAGACCCAGGGAGCATGTTCTAAGTGTTAGTTTTAAACATAAATGTACAAAAAACTTAACAATTTAATTTTGCAGTCATGCCAAGAAGGAAAGTATAAATTCTGATCTTTTGGGAAAAAGACGCTCACTTTAATCATATAAAATCAACACAGGCTGATTCAAAAAGAAGTAAACAGTTCAGAAAATCACAGAAATGATAGCATGCATTTATTATTGTGACTTGTGAGAATGATATCAGATCCTTTAATATCATCAGTCTCACAAGTCACATGGCAGAAAAAAATTCGATGGATCATTTGTTCCCAAAGAGCTGCAGTAAATGATGCCACTATCCTAAATTTCAGCTTAGGAATGTCTATTGGTAATGGTGGTGGCTCAAACGGCATCCTTTATTATAACCTATAAAAGAAAGTCACATGTTTCAGAGACCTGAGGGTCAGTAGTACCACATCGCATTCTTCAGTACCTCATCACATCCACCGTTGAAGTAATCTGTTGTTCAGATACATACAACCACGTGGACATGAAAATGAGAAGGCGCGACGTCTTGTTGGAATGTAAAATCAACAGAATATTTTTTATGAAGTTGCAGTTTAAGTCAGTTATTAAACACATCCATGGGAATGTTCCTATCGATCGCTTTTTCTATAAAAAAAGAAGAAGAAGGGGCCATAAATTTTTAACTTAAATAAGTTAAATGAGAAAATAATTGGTGTATTCATAAAGGTTACGAAAAGTGTTGAAAAGCACTGGCTACACACTCTACTGCCTTCATTCACAAAAACGTAGGATGCTACTGGGTTAAAGCGTAATCATTTCTTTCATTTTGGTAACCATTCTTGCAAAACCACCTCGGTGGGAAGACTATACTTTCGCATGCAGAACAGTGGTTATAGGGTTGCATTCACACAAATTCATCCACGTCGGTTTGTTTGACGAAGCCATCATACCATGATGGCTTTGTCAAAGAAACTTTTCCTGTTTGAACGTGCGTTTATAGTCGAACAATACTTTTGTACAAAGTCGTACGTGAATGACAATGTAGAATTTTGGAAAAAATTCTCTGATAAATAGGCAGCATTCCTGACAAAAAAAAAAAAAAAAAAAAACCTGGACGCCTCCTTCACTGTTAATCAACGTTTATTGATTTCATCCGTATACATTCAGTGAAACAGTGGGAATGCTGAGATACTTTTTCGGTGATCGCCTATTTCTAAAAAAAAAAAAGTTGTGGCTTCCATGATTGCCAGTTCATTTGCGGGGTTTATTGAAAGTCAGAGTGACAAAGATAATCCAAGCACACTTAAGGAACTGAAACCCAATAAACAGAATGAACTGCGCACATAGACGTTCGAATATTACAATATGTGTCATCAAATCTGAAAAAAAAAAAAAAGTCCGTGCATGTACTGGAGAAGAATATGAACATTTTAAACTTATAATAATTTTGTGAAACTTCCTTGCGGGCACCTACAAAACTTTCACACGAAAACATGCGTCACGGAAGCAATTACGTCATCTGCGGCCATCGCCAGAGGTACTTCCCAAGCTCCCACCACTAGTCTGTGCCGAGCATTCGACGCGGCGTTAGTGTGATTAGAGCGCGTGATGCATATTTTCTTGACCGGTAGATATCTCGAGTTCTAGTGAACCGATTTACAAAATTCAAACGCTATTCGTTTGAATCTCGTCGAACTGCATTAGAGAAACACAACTAAAAACAATTTTCGAAAATAAAATTTGAGTGTTCAACAATGCCTAAGTGAAGTGCAGAGCGTTCTCGAGAGAATCAAACAAGAATGAAGGCGACAAGACCTAAGAAAATAAAGACAAAAGTAGCAATGAGTGCGCGCGAGAACGAAAAAGACTATCGCGTAAAAGACAAACAGAAAATCAAGCGTTGGATTTAGCAGTGCCTCAACCAGCAGTGCCGTTCCACCTAACAATGATGTACCCGAAGTGACTATTAATTATGTTCTCCAATTCAGGCACAGATGAATTTAAATGATCAAGCTCCTTTTCCTTACGCCAACTACTGTTTACATAAGAATGCGCATCCAACCAATTTCATTTTTCTTCAGAGCCAAGGACACTGTAGATTTACAGAGTTGTCTAATATCGAATAGATCGCACTTAACGTTGAGCCCAGTAGCAGGTAGAGTTTGGAATTGCACTTAGGAAGGCCGCTGTTCAAGTTCGTTGCAATCACAAGTATCTGTCTCTTGCGTCAGCCATCATAAATCCATTGTATGTTGTGTTCCAGCTGAAATTATGGAAGTTCGTGAATGACCAATAAAATATTTACAATACAAAGGCTCTTTTATTTCGTAACCAATATATACAAGTCAAAATACCTAAAAGAAACGCAGAGGATGTTTCATATAAAACTATCTACCGCGCGTGCACGGCACCACACCATTTTTTTTACAATTTTAATTATTATTAAAATTTGGGTTGCGTGAATTTTGAATCACCCTCTGTGATATCATCTCCCACATCGTAAATGGAAGTACCATTCCATTACCAGACAACACAAATATCTGGGAATTGAGCTTTAATAAAACAGATGACCTCGGAGACTCCTGTTGAAAATCTCATTTGTTCCAACAGTCATGTGACTTGGCATAACAGGATCTGATTAATTTTAGAATTCGAAATCAAAGTTTAAATTCGTTTTCGCACCCATTCTTATTAATACGTGCCACGTGAATCATCATATCGCTGGAGGCACGAAATTTAAAAAAATAATAATAATAATTATTATTAGTAAACGCTTAGTAAGAGTGATTTATGCAATCATAATTCTGCTCATGCAGTCTAAGCGTGACATTTTTAAGCTCCAGTGGCCATTTCAGGATTAATGTACGCATCTGTTTTGAGAAATGTAATGAGGTCATTCATCAGATTTTAATACGACGAATGATCCTAAATGAATATTTAAAATACTGCGGTGATAATTTTTCAGCCGAATACACAAAAGGGGGGTAATTACCTTCACGAGATTACGACGGATTGATTACGATATGGTCACGTATTACGACAATACAATTTTCGGTAGTACATTCGGGTTTTCTGAATAAGCGGCTAGGCAATTAAGACAGTGAGGATTTGTATTCTATGGATGGTGTTTCTTTTAAAGGGATAAAAACTCTTACGCCTCTGCATGAGATACATTTGGACACTACAAGGAATAAATCACTCCAGTATGACGACTGGAAATAAATCCAAAACTTTTTAAACGGGAGATAAGTGACTAAGTAGCAAAAAAAGTTGACGTTTACTGTATATTTAACTATATTTTGTGTGCTGAAACCAAGTGGCAATATTTTTCTCCAGAAGCAATATTTTGATGGCAATTCAAGGTTTTACATTTTTTCGTCATTTATATGTATTATATTACGTGCGTCCCAATAATGCGATATATAAGAGCTTGTGGTATTCGTATTTTTTTCTATATATTTATTTATTTTCACTTTGCTGTGGCTACCAAAGGAAGTTAAACCCAGCCTCGCTTTGTTATGCTTGCAGATCTGAAGCAGGTAAAGCATAATAGTTGTTGGTGGTACCACGTTTTGCAGTGCATATGGGTGATAGGACAAGTGGTGGTAACCCTCATTTCTGCTGTGATAGTAGCAAGTAAACATTACAAGGATGGTTTGATGGTAATCGTAAGTGCACGCATTTTGTTATGCCTTAAATATGGAGAGAGCCCACAAACCATCATGATGACTGCTTGTTGGAATACACAATTGCTTTTCGGCCAGTAGGCCGAAAAGAAGTGGTGTATTCCATTTCTTTTGATTATATGTTCATATAATCAAAACACGTTTCACATTTCTGTGAAACATGTTAGAGAAGATCACGTTATGACCAGCATAAATGGGATATTTGTAGGGCCATCAAGATAGGGGAGTTCCTTTTGGATTTGTGTGGTGATTTCACTGTTCTCTTCGTTTCTCTGCCTCTTGGAAGTAGGGCAGTAAATCACCGCTACAAGAAAAGAGAATGGTTATATCAGCATTGATTTGCAGCCAAGTGCACATAATGTAAAGAATCCGTTTATTCCAAGAAACAGTCTTCATTCTACCACTTACAGAAGAAATATCGCCTAAGTCGCTGCTGACCTTAAAACCACCACTTCATATTAAGAGAAATTTAAAAATCAAACAATGTGCTAAAGCAGTGACAAGCACAGCACCTTGAAAAATAAGCAATCGGTTTGCAAAATTGTCTGATGCAAAAGTAAAAGGTGGCATGTTTACTGGTCCACAAGTTAAGCAGATGTTAGCATCACAAGAACTGGAAAACAAAATGACTAATGATAAGCAAAATAGCTGCTACTAGTTGCACTTTGCAGTGAATGGCTTTCTTGGCAACATTAAGGGTGAAAATTGCAAAGAACTAGCTGGCAAGTTGATTTAAAATTACGGAGAAATGGGATGCAGAATGAGTGTCAATAAACCTTTATTATTTTCACTCTTATATGTCTTTTTCAGAACAAATCTGAACGCTGTTGGTAAAGACTACAGTGGTCGATTCCATGAAAAGGGACGTAGATGAACGAAAAAAAAAAACGGTACCAAGGAAGGATGAAGATATAATTAGTGACTTTATTTGGAATGATCACACTGACCATAAAAGACAAAGACCTTCAAATGTACATTTTCAAAGTTTTTTTTTTTTTTGATTAACCAGAGGAAGATTTCAACTTTTTAATTTGTAATTTTTTTAGCTTGTTGTTTACTTGGAGAAAACATTAATATTCTATTCTGTACAGAAACTAAATATTGTTATAGCAGTTGCATATTTACTTTTCTTTCATTTCTGAAAAATTATTGATGCTATTCAAAAACTAATGCCATATTCGGAATCAGAATATCAAATTCACAAAGAAACGGCAAGAATAAATGGATTTTTTTTTTTTGTAACATCCATAAAGGGACGGGGTAGAAACCGGAAAAAAATTTTAAAGAGATAAATAAAATCCCCCCTGTCCTTATATAAAGTGGTTGGGAAAAGAAGGAAGGCTACGAAATGTCAATGAGACGGTAACTCTCCTTTCAGACACAAAGTTATCCTAAATAAATGACATAACTGACTGGATCAGAATTTTCAGAAAAAGAACTCTGGGGAAACTGCACCAAAGTTCTCACAAACTGAGATGAATTTAGAAAAGAAATAAGTTCATTATGGGGAAACGAAGACTGTGCGGCCGCCAATGCCCCATCTCTTCAGGGAAAGCTTCAAGGCACTCCAGCGGGCGAAGTGTTTCAATTGAACAGTGTTTCAATAACCCCTTAAGCCAGAAAGGTTTGAGATGGGGGAGGGGGGGCTGTAGCCTTACACTGTGGCAACAAGAAAACAAACACATCCCTGACCGGAAAAGCATTTTAATATTATTCGTGCGTTTTTAGTTCATCTTTTAAGCTTTGCTGATCAGAAATGTGTTCACTGGTTGCCGTGGCGTTGGGATTATGGGTTATTGAAACCGGAATGCCTTATAGCTTTATATGCATCTTATAACCCAACTTTCCCCTCCGTTTGATTATTTCATTTCTAAATTCGTCTCAGTTTGTAAGGTCCAGTAAAGGAGACACAACGTCTCACTGTTTCCCCGCAGTTTTTCACTTCTGAAAATTCTCTTCGTCAGTTATGTAATTGATTTAGGATAATTATATCTGAAAGGAGACTAGAACCAGGGGTCCAAGGCAGAATGCAAGTCGATCGACATAAATAGTATCCTGGAACGGAGGCTTCCGGGTTGGCTTCTTGCTGGTTGTAAAGCGGTTATTTAGTACAGAAAGTGACCGATATGCACATATAAATTTAAACACAAGTATAATATTAAAAAACAAACAAACAAGATTATTATTACCTTTCTTCTTCTTCCTCACTGCTACTTCCTTTGAATTTGTTTTTTGACTTAAGGGGCCTTTTTCTTTTAGTTTTTAATGCTTTACGACCAGATGCAATTTCATCCCCATTGGAAATGGCAATCCTAGAAAAATGTAATTTTTTTATTGAGGTAAGAAATAATTACACATTGGACAATTTATGAATAAAAGGGTGGGTGCAAAAGAACGAAACTAGCAGCAATACCCCTTATTAAAAACGAATTTTACATAATAAGAGCACCCAAGTTTATTCTGGGAATTTTCCTGGGTCTTATGGTGATAATCAGAACTCTACTAAAGATATCTTTTCTGAAGCCAAAAATAAATTAAATTTGGTTCATCACATTAAAAATGGGTTAATCTCAATAATTCAAAATTTCCATTAAAATGGGAAGTCAGAAAAATAAAATAGGCTTCTTTCTATTTTAAAAGAATTTTACACCTATTCAACATAGTATATATGGTGTTACGTTCTTAAAAAACAGTATTAAGGATTTTTGAGGTAGTTTCTTACAGAAACTATTAATTACCTGTCTGCATCGACAACAGAAAGTTCTTCTGGATGCGGTAAGGGGTTATTTTTGTTCTCTGTACTACCTTCACTTTCCGGTTCAGCAACTGAGGGCATGATTCCACTAAGAGCATTATCCAAGACGCGAATCCTTGTTTTAAGTGCTAGTGACGTTAACGTTGCAGGAATTCTGGAGAAAGACTCCTATAAAGAGAAAAAAACAACAAAGTTAGAATGAAATTAAGACGGAATAAACAAATCAGAAGCGGAACGTTAAGAACAACCAAGGTCTTAAAGGAAATGAACCGAGCATAAAGGCCTACTCCATTTCCCTAAGGTTTATCTAAAGGTTTATCTAATTTATCTAAAGCGATTCGCTTGAAAAGAAGTTTTATCTGTTATTCTGGAATGTAGTGTATATAAGAGCACCTCTTAGTTAAATGTAGTCGTCTGTGCCAAGCTAAGGCTCACGAATGAAAGAAAGAAAGAAAAAAGTTCTTAGGCAGAAAGAAAGAGACGTTCTCTAAATCCGATCGCAGCTGTTTACAGTTTAACGACGTTTTAAATGTACCAACTCGGAAGTGTTTGGTACACAAAAGACGAATACTGATGTAAAAACAACGGAAAACGGCGAGAAGAAATCGATCATGTGAGCTGCAAAGAAAAATCGAATGGAAGTGAATGCTTTCTGGAAGTAAGGGAAAAAAGCTTTGCTCAGTCACCTGAAACAGACACACGAAAACGGAACACTATTTGGGCTAATGGAAATTCTGCATGGGCCGGCCAAGAGGGAAAAACCGGAGGTGGCTGTGAGAGGCGAAGTGAATAGTTACTAGAAAATTCCACTGGTTTGTACGGAGGGTCCCAATTTTACAACTCATTGCTTTCACGTAGAGAAACACTGCACTATCCATTTGGTCGAAAGGACTAGAACATCCGATTAACAAACAAGTTAAAACCTGTTACATTTCCGAATAATCTTTATATTTATTTTAGAAAGTCAGGCAAGTTCTATCGCTCTAATTGCTGAATAACTTAAGTTCGTTGCACTTCTGCAACAGAAGACGATGCAAGTAATAACAAAGAATGAAACATTCGCTAACCATGTTTTTCAATGAGAAAGATAAGACATTTACCAAGACATCGAGGCAGCTCAGACTTATCTCAACAATCCAAGATTGATCTAAAGAGCAGACAGATGGCTCATTACATTAGGAAAATTTTATTCTCCTTCAATAGGTCGACCGTCTAATTCCGTGCCCACGGTCAGAAACGGCGGTAGCATTTGTGGCGCCTGAGGCAAAACATGTCACAGCGCCTGTGGCAAGTGCCTCATTTTCGCACCTCTAGAGCCGCTATACATCTACCATGGGCTTGCCCATGGTAGATGTATACCAAATCTACATACTGCACCGAATGAGAATTATAATTCTTGGGGAGGCATGTAACCTTTCTTCATCATATAATTATTAACAATCACGGAGGTCCATTTTACAAAAAACGAATCTGCATACAGAACTTTGTCAAGTCTACGTACATCCAGTAGTCGTTGAAAAATATCCCCCCACAATAGTGGAGAATGAACCGATCCAGTGTAATGAAAGCTGAGTCACCCTTGGTAAGGAAAACAAGTACAGAATTCACATGTGTCTCTTTCAAACAGCAGCTCTCGTGGATAGCACAGTTGGTAGAATTGCCGCCCTCCAAACACCAGGTGGAAAAGACCTGAGTCCGAATCCCCTCAATAACGGGAAACATTTTTACGGGCCTTTTTCACAAAGTGGCTGAGTTAGCCGGTCTCAGGAGAGGGTTGCCATAGTTTTTTCTCACGGAAACTCCGATTTTTCGGCCAGAAACCAAACACAACAATTTACAGATGTATACGGCGCAATATGGCCTAAGCTGATGAGGTGCCTAAAGCCTTACACTGTTCATGTAAAAGCAAACCCTGACTGAAAAAAAAAAAAAAAAAAAAAAAAAAATGAGCACAAGACAATCCCTCATCACGAGCAATGTAGTGAAAAACCGGAAAAAAGTGAATTTCTGGGATTACTGTTCGGTTTGTTTTTGTGCCAGGAGATGTTAGGAAAGAGAGCAATGCAACCCTCGCCTAAGATCAAGCTCTTGAAGAGATGGGCGAAAGGAGCAATCCAGACATATTTCCAGTAGATCAAGGTTCCCTCCGTTGGGCTATAACACGAGACGTCCAAGTTAATATTTCTAGCTAACCCCACATCAAAAACTGCGACTCAACTGGTGTATGGATCGTCTCAATTAGACTGTTGGCGAGTAAAAAAAAAAAGAAAAAAAAAGTGGTCTTATAAATCAAGTTTCCTTTTACACCATGTGACAGATATTAAACTATAGGTCGGTTAGGGACCAGACGTATACAGAAAAAAATTACAAACAATCTGTAAATTTTACAATTCTATATTTAACTGATACCTCACATAAAATGCAACTGTGTCTGTGACTAAAATATCGATATATGTTTTCAAATGGCAAACATATTCTGATTGGCATTTGGCATTCAAGATGTCATAAAAGAAAATCAGATTATTATTTTTTTTATTTTTATCACAGCGTAACTTTTTTTTTTTTTTTAATTCTGATTAATTAAATAGAACGTTAATACCAAAACAAGCAGAACAAATGGCACTTAGTAAAATTACAGATCTGTTTACAAGGCAAGGTGTGCGGTGATACTTGCCTGTTCGTTGGCGGGTTGAACTATGCCAATAGCTTTCAGCAGTTTCTTAAATGAAGAATCTTGCATAGCTTGTTGGTGTGCGGACATCACAGGTACAAGGGGAACTGACTCGGGATCATCTACAAAGGTAACAAAAGCTCAGTCAATAGTATTACCAAAAGGCCATCCTAAGTATTTGATGTTAAAATCGCCTCGTTAAACATGAAAAATAAACAAACAGTAATTTCCTAAAAACTTACCATCTAAACGGTCCTCCAGTGCATCTTCTAAAGATTCTTTCAACCATTCCAGACCATCCCGAAGTCCTAGAAATTTCAAAGGTTTACGTTATTTCCTCGAAATAATCCCTTATTTCATAGTTCGATCAATTACACAGATTCATTAAAAATGCTAACATGTCCTTTGTCTACGCTGCTTAAATTTAAAATGACAGTAGATGCAACCAAAACGGATTACTGTATTTTATTATATTTATGTGGTGGCATATATATGGTGCTGTGAATTCTTATTATAAAATATTATAATAATTATACTATTTTATTATTATAAAACTCGGTTATTATAAAATATCTCTTTATGTAAATCATGCGTGTTAAACTGATGATCATTAGTTTTTGAAAAGCTTTCTAACTGGGTTCAGTTAGAAAGGTATGCAGAAAATGAAGTCAAATGCCAACAGGTATCTCTTTTCATCTCTTCAACCTTCAGCCCATGTGCGGTACTAAGTACAATAGATTCTAACACATCTCGTGTTTGGGGTTTTCATAAACAAAACAAACAAAAAAAAAAAATCTGCTAGAGATCTAAGCCAGTAAACATACTTGTAATGAAAATAGTTCATGTAGGAAACGAAAATTATAATAATGAAAACATCCTCTAAATATTTGACCTGCCTCACACGATGTTCTCGGAATCAAGAAAGTAGCGAAAATGAGATGGGAGGGCAGCGGATGGTGAATTGAGGGCGATAACTCAAAGTTCAAATTCGACATGGCCACTGAGAGGATAAAACGGTTTGATAGAGTGAGGAACAGGGATGTCATAAGAAGGGTAGGTAAGAAGAGATGTTCGAGTGAGATAATAAGAAGACGGAAGAGAAATTGGTTGGAAAAACTATGATAGACAAATTGAGAGGAGAAGTGGTCGTTGATATTTTTTGCTACAGGACAGAAAACCAATGACGATGACAGGCCCATTGGCCGTAGCTGCACTGTCATATGTGGCTACTGCAACAATTAACACTCCTGTTTCCTAATGCTCACTAGAATATAAACGGTATTGTTTTATATGTACTGTAAAAGCCCGAAATATCAACACTTTTCATTTTATTTCCGACATTTACGGCTCTGATACAGTAAATCCTTACAACTGTAGCATTAACTTCGTTTGAAAAAGGAATGATGGTGATTTGTAAAAATCAACAACTCAAAATAAATGATTCTACAGTAGAAATTTGTCCTTACAAATTCTAGTGTAGAATCAGAAAGAGAAATATAAACCATAAACAGATTTGACTCTAGTATTAGTATTAATTGATGCAAGAAATTGACGACTCTAGTATTAGTATTAATTGATGCAAGAAAGCAAGCTTATAAAGCATCAGGGAAAAAAAAAAAAAAAAAAACTTCATCTTTCCATCTCCCTCTAATAGTTCGTGTAGTTCTGGAATTTATTTAAACAATTTACTTCGACAATAACAGATGGAAATGTGTTCAAAATCAACCACTCGCTGGCTGAAGGCAAACATCTATCATGCAACCATCCTCGCTCAATTTGAATTTATGACCTTCATGCATGCAGTCTGAGCAAGAGAGTTTGTTTGTTTTGTTTTGTTTGTTATTTGGAGCATTAGCAACTAAGGCCATATTGCTCCGGGAATATGCGGTGGTCATTCCCTGACCTTTCCGCATCCTCCGTATTTGGTGGTGACGGGCTCGAACCCCGGTCTAATCAAGAAGCGTGTGCTACGCACTGCTGCTCCTTCCCACCTGGCTACGGAGGCGCCTGAGCAAGAGAGAGAGAATGCCATTAGCATTGAATCTGTTCAATCCATTCAAAGCCTTAAACACCTCAATCAGATTCATAGTCTCCAGACGCTGGAATTTGCAGATATGAAGCTTTTCTTCCAGACCATCGTTTTGTTCCCTTTACCAATATCGTTGCCCTTGTGTGCATCCATTCCAGCAGCTCTACATTCTTCCTAAAATAAGGCCTTGGCCTCCAGACCTGTATGCAATACTCAACGTGTGGCCTGACCATTGCTTTATACAATGGAATAATCAACTCGCTATCTCCGCTAGCAAAATTCCATGGGCAGTCCTCTGCAGTGGACTGCTCATGGGCAGTCCACTGCTCTGAGAAATTCATATCTGTCTGCACAATTACCCCCAGGTCTTTTTCATTTTCCACTGCCCAGATTAAAGTACCACACAGTTGGCACGTTACTCTGGGATTACTGCTACATATGTGGCACCTTACATTTGTAAATGTTCAACTTCGGCTGCTATTTCTTAGCCCATTGCCTACATTTTCTATTTTTTAAAATTATATATATAAAGCGAAAAAAAAAGGGGGGGGGGGCTAGAGAGTGATAGAAGTAGGATAGAAGGGAAAAAATAATACATATACAAAATATACAAAGGATAATTACAACAACTTATCGCTGAATACCCACAATTTTGGTGACTTGTCCCGGGCTAACCACCCAAATTGAAAGGAAACAACAATGATAATTCCTTTCGATTTGGGTGGTTGATCCAGGAAGAAGTCACCCAAATTGTAGCGAAATAAGTTTCTGTATATTATCCTTTGTGCATATGCTACACCTATGCGTTCTCCATAAATTTATTTATGTATGTCTTTTATGATAATCTTCCTCATAAATTAATACATATATTTAGAAAAATAATACTGTATATACAACATATAAATGAAGCTGTAGCATTTTAGTCAGGTTGCTAAAATGTTTCATAATCAAATTGTATCAACAATCACCGAAGTCCAGTGGCATCATCTCATGAGAAGACTTAAAATATCAGTCTCTATCTGAGTTCCCATTTCACTAAAAAATGTCTTTAATTTAGGGAGTCTCACCAGTAATGTAAACACTTATCACTCCATATTCTCCCAAGCTGAAGCTTTGGGGAATAAAAAAAAAAAAAAAAAAAAAAAAACACACACAGAGAAAGAAAACTTAATCTCTAAATCCTGAAACTGAAAGGAATCCATGTAATCTATTACCAATTACCTGAATCAATAACCGTCCTCAAAAGGTCTTTTAGATCGCTAAGAGACAAGCGATCTTCCTGTACGGGGTCATCAGTGCCACTGGAATCGTCATCGGATACATCACCATCGTCATTTGTAATGCCATTCGCTTCAACAAAGGAAGCTCGTTCAGGAACGTCTGTATAATGAGAAGAGAGAACGTTACACAGACAAAAAAGAAAGCAAAAAATATCACATTACATTCTCAGGAGCAAGCCTAAGTTCCTTTCCTGGATATCATCTAAACTGTGATCTCAACGCTATTCAAATGACTGCATTGAGATTGAATTCGTTCAGTTAACATAATTATCGTTTATCGAGTTTTCCGTAGTGCCGCAGAGGATTACAGCAATATCATACCGTATATTAACCTTTAGGGCTACTTTACTTACCATTTTCTTCTTCCTGATCTGGCTCCTCTTCCTCCAAAGTATCCTTTGGTTTTTTCTTAGCTTTCCTAGGTTTTGGCTTTGCAACATCGCCGTCTTTCGAACTTTTAGCCCGCTTTTTACGTAGCTCTTTTTTGTCGGAGACTAGACCTAATTCGAGGATCTTTTCAACAACTCGGTGTTTCGGCCGTTTAGGGATTAAGCTGTCCATAATGAGACCAAGAATATCTGAAACAAGTAAATATGACAATAATTCTTTGGTGAACTTAATTTGTCATCATAAAAAAGTAACTTTAAAATAAATAATTTTTAATATTTTTTATAAAGTATTTCTCCGTTAACTTCGCAAGATTTAAATTAATTTGTGCGCTATATTTGCAAACCTTCCAATATCCTTTCTACATCATCTCGCTGACCTTCAGCAAATAGAGTAGTTAAACAGTGCAGTAGTAAATGGTGTAGTTAACGTAGGAAGGTGTTTTCTAACATCTTCCAGTTATCGTGAATAAACATAGGGAACTTTCTCTCCAGTATTTCTCAACCTTGTTTTACGAAATGAGACTTTGAGCCTGCCTTTTCTTGTGCCAATAAAAATCCGATAGGCAAGATGACACATATTCAAGCAAAAGAACAATGATTTTTTAAAACCATCTCAATCTTTTTTTAGAAATTATACTCTTGGATGCGCATTATTTAAGGAATGTTAAATAGTTTATTGAGTTCCTGAAGCAGAAATCGGACGAAAATTTAAATCAATTTCCTACCAAAAGCAAGCCAAACCCAATATACTTAAATAATATTGCATTCTTGTTGACGTTTCGGATGGAACCTTGGGTGTATGTTATGTTGTAGTAGGCTTTTTAGGAGCATTAACTAAGGCCACATTGCTCCGAGTATGCTGTCTTAAACTGCAGATGTTCTGAGGTCGATTTTCTGCTTGCTGGACGAAAACCCAACCCAAGTTTCCGGGAGAAAAAAACTATTCTACCAGGATCATGAAAATTCCTCTCGTCATCGACGGGACTCGGCCTCGGATCTTTTCCACCCGGTGTGGGGAGGACGGCGGTTCTACTAATACTACCTACGAGGGCGTGTCTGTTATCACGACAAAATTGAGGAGGTGATGGGTCTAATATATATAACCTCTTTTATATAACCCTTGATCCACTCCAGGGACTCAATAAACCATTTAAAACTGCATAAACAACGTGGAGTGAAGTCTATAATTTTTGAATATTAGAGTATTCATCCCACGCCTTTCATACAGTATATTCGAGAGATCTCAACCAATACTATGTGACCATATTCGAACATACTTTAAAAAACTGATTCCATTGTAAACAGAGGAAACAAGTATAAAGAAATACCAGAAAATGAATAGAACAGATTTAAAAAAAAATTAAAAGAATTGTGTGAAAGCTTTAAAACTTGGCGTTAAAACTCAACTTTTGAAGCTAAATGACAGCTGCAGGTTTAATAGTTTCAGTTACACTTAAGGCACCTCGTGCCATAAGGGGCTATTTGCCATGTCATTAATCTCTAAAGCTGCCTTGTTTGTTTTATGAGATTAAAAATCCAAACACTTCGACCTGAAAAAGGGGGACGATAGCACGTGTAAGGGTTCTATAAGTTCCTTAAGTTATCGACGGAACTGGAACTAACACCTTTCCAACGAAGGACGTCTGAAGGACAGTTGTCCTCCTTCGTCCTCTTTAAATAAAAAGAAGTCTTATTACCTCTGGAAAGAAAATGGAAAATCGAAAAGCAAACTGAAAAACCAGTCAACATGCACAGTTCAACAGAGTAGTATTTCTCAACTCTTTCGTACCGTTTAAGATACATATAAAAAAAATATTTAAGTAACTCCTTATCCTTCCTCTTTGTACCTCTCCCTTCCCCACATACAAGCAGAAAGGTATCAAATAAGTTAGGAAACAGTTAGGGTACACTTTAAACTAAAACAGTTGATAATGTTTATTTTTATAACAATGAAAATACCGATTTAATGAGAGAATTTCTTCGCCTCTTTTTTGAGAAAAATGAAAAAAATATATGCATTTTTTTTTATTTCCGTAATTTTGGTGTTATTATTTTATCTGGGCGATTCTTGAAGATTTGAGGTTGTTGGATCAAATATGGCAACCATATTGCTGTAACACCCACTAATTTTAAGGAAGAAGGGATTAAAGTCAAAAACTGTTTCTAATAAAAAAACATTTTAAGAAAATGTTATAGTACTAAATATTGAACAATGGGTCTATTAACCTTATTCTATTTACAACAATGTTTATCTGACAACAAAACACTTATTTTGTCGTGTTTTGCCTATTATAATCGTCCATTTGTGTCTCCAGCACGAGATTCCAATTCATTATCTGCCAACACATTTGGACTCCATTTTCCCTAGTATCTTTTTTCCATTTGAGAAATATCTTCGTGAAACCTTTTACCATGTTCATCGGAGACCGCTCCCAAGTTTTCAGGAAATAAGTCTAAATGGGAATGTAGGAAATGAAGCTTTAAGGACACTTTGCATCCAACTCTCTGTACGCTAAAATTAGCTCATCCACAATTTCACTGTAATTTCTCATTGCCTAAAATGTTCCGTCACACGTTTTCGAATGCCTTCCAGGTTCTTATTTCTATAGCATTTAATTTTTTAGTGAATTTCTCATCTTGGAATAGCAGTCTGATTTGAGAACCCACAAAAATTCCCTCTTTTATCTTGGCTACACTGATTCGAGGAAACTTTTGCCTCAAACAAAAATCCTTCTCTTTTTTTTCTATCGCTTTCATAGATATTTTTATCGAACTTAGCTTGCTATGCAATGGAGGTAAAGAGATTTTTGACTTATCCACCAAAGGAGGTCGTGCTACATTTTCCTGGCCTGGTGTAGTTTCTGAATATGCAAGTGCGAAGCCTTCTCTCGGCTGTCGCACTTGCATATAAAGCAGCAGTATTTAGTGTATCCACTTGCAACCCATTTGGCAAAGCTACCACTTTTAGGTCGGCACAGATATTCCATTTGTATTCTTGAGAGCATATATTTTGAAAAAGAACCTGTAGGTTTTCGTACGTTTCCTTCATGTGAATTGCATGTGCGTGGTATAGATGGACGCTTATTTCCGTATGGAGTAAAACTGCTTTGAAATGGCCTTTGGACGAATCAGTGAAAAGCATCCACTACTCGGGGACGTGCTCCAGATGTAACTCTTTCATTAATTACTGGACATTGTTACAATAAACGAAAGCACACCATCTACGGAATAACATGCCGTTATGTTGGATTGTGTCTTCCTGGAAAAAGACACTTTGACACCCTTTTCAAAAAGATACTACTACTGAAGCCATGATACTAGTAATTGAGCTTTGGTTTTGGAGAGGCCCAAATCTCTGACCAAATCGTTCAATTCTGCCTGAGTAATTAGTTGCGGCTTTGCAGTATGAAGTTTCTAGTTGAAAAGGCTGGATCTGTACTTGTTCTGGGTTCTTCATCTTCTGGAGACTCCATTTTCGATCCTGAATCAGAGTCAAGTCCATAAGTTTTGTTTCTGGTGGCTTTGGCACTGGCATTGTATCATCATGAGGAACTGGCCTTAGAACAGAAGGTATGGTGGGATACTCCACTTTATGCTTAGATTTCCCAGAAAACCCGAAATATTGGTCATGCAAAAGTAACAATCGTTTATGTAGTCTCGAGGTTCCCGCCGTATCACCGGAACAGCAAAAGGCATCGATTTATGACTACCTCTAAGCCAGTCTGTTAATGTCCTTGAACTTGAGCTACAGGAAAACTTTGGAGCCCATACTTTATCTTGATCTCCAACCTTACATCCAAAAATGAGTTCACAGGCTTTTCTCACAAGTTGTGACAGTGGCTTCCGCTGAGATTTTAATACAACGTCTCCACAAATGTAGCAAAAACTATCAAGTTTATTTCGGCAAGAACGCGACAGTTGAGGTAAACGCACATAAGAACACAATTAAGAAATTGTATTTTTATTTATAACTTAAACGCAGTTCACGATTTATACTAATGCACACAACAGTTGTTTACAAACACTAATTCACTAAAAAACACTTGTTCACTGTTCACCACTCTCTCTCTCTGGAACACATAAATTTTTTGAAATAAGAAAACGCTTGCTTGGTGGGGGAGGGGAGGGGAAACCCACATATATATACCGGTAGAGAAGTTTCTAGAGAACCCCATCGAAAGTTCTAGAATCTTTCAAACATGCTGAAGCATGTATTGTTATTTCCTTTTAGGGTTTTAAGCACATATCCGAGTTTTTGAACATATTTCCTTATAGAAATTAGCTAACATACCGGAATAGATATTGTAAAAGTGACTATATTTGCTTGTTTTTTTATGTTTTTTTTTTTTTAATTTGTATTCTCTAACTCTGAACTCAAAGTTTCATTTCTGGCAGAAATGAAACTTTGATTTGTCTCTACCTAAAATGAAACACGTAATTAACATTAGAGCTACTACAACAACGAAATCACATGAAAGACCAACTTTTTTTCTTTTCATTTTACTTCTTAATCAAAGAGTCTTTTAAAAACCAGGAGGATATTTGATCTCTAGATGTGGTTCATTAATTCTACATGGCATATCTAGAAATCTCAGGGGAAAAATAAATAAAAGATATACATTATTTTATTTTACTTTCTGCCATTCTTACAGCAACTTTTCAATACCCGCAAGAGACGTCTTTATTCCGAATAGCCAGCAGAGATCTAAATGTCACCCTTAGAATTTCCTCTACACGTAGCTGTATCTTTTATGAAATTCTTTTGACAAGCCGTAAAGAAATGTCTGTAGTTACAAGCGACATCCACAGCGAGTCTTTAAAGCTTGGGCGAAATGTGATCTCTGGCTTTGAGCCAGTAATCGTGCCGGTACAGCTCTGAGGATTTATATTTCTGGTAGACTAGTTTACCTCTTTCAACTGTTTATATCATCATCAAAGGATTATTTACTTGTTGAGGATGACGTACAATTTCATTTCATTAAATCTCAAAGGATTTTCCATATATGCTCTAAAGTTAATTATTGGCTTTTTTCCCCTTTCTTTTTTATGTTTTTTTCCAGGAGAGATGAAGGCTGTACGTGTAATCAACAGTAATTTCAAAAGTTTCACTCAACCACACTCTTTAAACAACCAGAAAGTTTCTGGAAAAAAAATAAATTTCAAATAAAAAGCTCCTTTCATTTCAGTTACATTTTAATAAACATACAAAATTAAATATTCTTATATTTAATAATAATTTACTTTCTATTTTTAATTAAATTATATCTACCATTTTTTTAAAAATCATCTCATCTTAGTAAACTAAATGAAACTTCTTTTCTATTATACTCCTTTCATTGCCTTAATCAGAATTCGTTAGCAGGAAAAGTAAAAAAAATTGAGAGATGGGCGCTGTATTAAAACACACTCAGTGAAGTCAAAAATGGGTTATTATTAAAGTTTAAGGCCTCTTATAATCGCATAAGGAAAAAAAAAGTATCAATTTAATATACATTTCATAATATATTTTTTTTTTATTTACGACGAAAAACATATCTCAAAAGAAAAGTGAACATCGCTAAGTCATTAAGTTTTTTTATTTAAAGAAGGCCATAATGAAAAATACCTCTGGAAAAACTCAACCAATGTACGTATCAAGGTATACTCAAAGAAAACACTGAAGATGATCCAAGTGCAGGCGACCTTTTGAAGCAGTAAATCCTGAAACAATTGCAATGGTTAAGGCCAAAATATTAGAAACTTGAATACAAGTTTCTGAATTTGAAAACGGTGTTAAAACACTCCTCGACAATAATCGGCGATGAATTAAAATACGTACCCAGAATACTGAATGTTTAAGGCAAATAGGGGAGTTCAGCTATCGTGTTATCCCTCTTACTTTGATCCCCGCGAGGACAGTCTAAATTTAGCCTATTGGAAATATGACCATTTGAAGAATACTTCTGTACGATAAACCTCAGTCCGATACAGGAAAACACCAAATCTCTATTTGAGGGACGTTATGTTACAGATAAAAACTGTCAACTACCACTTTAAGTTATCACAATAGTACATCAGCCACGGCTAACAGCAGATGTTGGTTGCGCTTAATAATCTCCAGGCACACAAATTACGAGAGAAACCACTTTTTTTTATTTCACGGGGTGGGGTCCGCATTATTTTAATGATGATTATTATTATGATGATACCGACTTTCATGGGATCAAAGAGCCATCTATGGTGGCTACATACAGCCTTTCTCACTCATATACTATATCACCCGATCCACTCCATCCTGTCTTCTTATCTATCACTTCCGTCTAGTGCACCCTAGCGAATTCGTATTATGGTACTGGGCTGATGAATCGCCAGTAGAGAATTTATCATGAAAAGTAAAAAGCCGGTTCCGGGCTCTCCCAATTGAATGGGGGTAAAAACCCTGATTTAAAATATGATCATTTATACAAGGTGTGAACAAATTATCTTTACGGTTTGAATGTTTTTATCCTTCACGGCAAGGTTAGTTGAAAATATATACCAGCCAGAAATATCAACTCGAAAAGATTCAATTTGGCGCTTACTGCGCATTTCTCTGTATTTCAAATTGGCGTCTGGGCCAGAGAATGCGTTTTGTGCGTTAGCTTTTCATGAAATAGTAGTAATGGCATGTGATGCAAGAAAGCAAGTGTATGAGCTTATGCAGCATTAGCCAAAAAAAAAAAAAAAATCGGTTTTGATTCAGCAATTCTTCTTTACAGAACCTCGTCTATCTTTACATGCTATAGCTTGGACTACTACCAAAGCTGTAGAAAGACAGTCCAAATCTTGTTTACAGATAAGAAGGATAGTACCTGGATGAACTACTTCCTAATCAATGGATTGTGCTTGGCATGAAGAATCTATGGAGTTTCTCCCCACAGTTCATCAGATATCCATCTGTGGATATTTGATGTACATCGGATGTTCCTTAAAGACAATGTGTATATCCCTCTGTTGTCAATGATAATAGAAGAGCTCAAGTCACGGACTACGGAGGAATGTGAGAAACCTGACCAAGCTAGTGTCTAAAAAAACTGTGGCAGGTATTTGAATATTAGTTTTACAAAACTCGTGGCATTCATATTGAAACTTTATATTGATTGTTCATAACACATTTTGAGTTGATTATATATATATATAACCAATAAATATTGTTTTGATATTTATGTTCCTGAGTACAACTTGGCAGAAATGCAACTATCATCAGCAGTACACATACCTTGAGTTGGGAACTGATCTAAATGATTTTACCAACAGTAATTCTAGCACTGTTGTTGTAGTAGTAGGGTTTTACACTGGTGTGCAAAACTTAAGGACCACCACTATTTCTAAAGGTTACAACCACAAAATCTTTACTTAAGGTACTCTTTACTAATGAGAGTAGATTCAGTCTCAGCAGCGATTCTGAACGTCAGCTAATCTGGCGAGAGGTTGGCACACGGTATCACCCCGCAAACATCACTGAAAGGGATCGGTATCGGGGTCGAGGAGTTCTAATCTGGGGAGGCGTTATCTTGGATGGATGTACACAACTCCAGATACTGGAAGGTGGTACTGTAACCGGAAGAATTACTGAGGTAATTCT
Organism: Mastigoproctus giganteus; assembly: GCF_048544385.1. NCBI lineage: Eukaryota > Metazoa > Arthropoda > Arachnida > Uropygi > Thelyphonidae > Mastigoproctus > Mastigoproctus giganteus. Next base: position 50,760,778 of record NC_143583.1, on the reverse strand, counting down.
TCCCCATGTGCGTCTGTTCCGAGGTGCCATTGACCCCGAGTTCGTCTTTATGGATGATAACGCCACACCCCATCGCACTGCAGCTGTGATATGCTTTTGGAAAGTGAGGCCATTGTTCGTATGGATTGGCCTGCCCGTTCCAGCCAATCTAAATTCCATCGAACACATATGGGACGCTCTGGGGAGACGCCTAGCATCATGTCCACACTCACCAGAAAATGTTCACCAGCTGAAGATGGCGCTGACAGAGGAGAACTTATCAACAACATTGTTCTAAGTATGGACAGGTGGTGCAAAGCCCGCATCGACATTAGGGGTGGCCATATCTCCTGCCGAGGACCACCTCTTCCCTTTGTTCCATCTTATCTTTGGCAGTGATGCATCTCTATCATGGGAGCCAGTGCTATGTTGCCATTTTTGAATAAAGTCCCCTGTACCGTTTTGTGTCTATTGTTATGTGGGTGTTGTTTCCTTCATCATTTCTGTACCTCATGAGGTTCCTTTGGTATGCTTTTCCCATATCCAGGCCACTCCTATGAGAAACTACAGGTGAAAACCTGACTGGTCCTTAAATTTTGCACACCAGTGTAGGAGCATCAGCGACTAAGGCCATATTTCTCCGTGTATATTGTCTGTGAATTGTGTGTCTGAGGTCGATTTTCTGTTTGTTGGAGGAAAACCCTCAGTTTCTGGAAGGGAAAAACCATGCTACGCATGACTAACTCAGCTACGTTGTGAAAAAGGCCTATAAAAATTCCTCACGTCATCGACTGACTCGAACTCAGGTGTTTTCCACCCGGTGTGTGGAGGACGGTGAATCTACCAACAGTGCTACCTGCCAGGGCATTCTAGCACAGAGACTAAATCTTCTGTTGAACTGTGCCTAAAGTTATGCTCAATCTCTATTACGTCGATGAGTCACATTGGCGATTTTCTAAAATTCCGGGGATCGGTTCAAGTAAGCAAAGGATTAGTTTAACCTTACTATTTTGATCCGTAAGAACAAAGCAAGACGGATGGCATCTTTCTCGAAAAATAAATCAAATAATCTGCGGAATTTAAACTTAATAAGAAAATATTTTTAAAAATTGTTATCTAATAACGTGCATCAATGAAAGTAAAAAAAAAAATAATAACATATTATTTAAACTTTTAGAAATGATCTCTAAGCATTTGCAGCTATCACGTCGTATATCAAAACTTTGGGTACATGCTTATATTTGGAATAGCCTTGAAGCTTACTATTGCTCTAGTTCCATATGAATTTTACTTCTAGAATGTCTAATTTGACTAGCGATAATTTTCACAATTCTTTCGCCGGCTGGGTAAAACCTTTTCAAGCGCCGGATCTAGTCCGTGGAGTGTACTTAGGGCCCTCTGCTCTAGAATCACCAAATCTGCCACCGCGAATGCTTATTTACACATGGACAAGTTTGTCTTATGTGTTTAATAATTCAATTCACAATGGGGCTTACTTAATTTTAATCTTCGATGCTGAGGTCTAACAGTGCTGTACCCATTTCTAAATAATTTCCTTCGAAGTATGTTCATTTGCGCAATCAATAAACCCTCTCGTAGCAATCCCGGAAGTCTTTTCTTGATGAGCTTTGAGAGTGGTCGTTGTGGTATTTAACCACTGACGTTTCTCCCGCAGTCTCTGTAGCATTAGTACCATGTGGAATACAATAGCATATAACGCTGCTCAGCCTTCAAATCTCCCATTATGCTGTCTACTTTGCAACTCTGTCAGCGTATCCTTGGACGTATACTCTCCTGCCATCCCAGCAGTTTGCGAAACTTGGGTTGTTGCACGGTGGCAGTGCCATTCCGCGAATTAAATGATCAGACTGTGTATTTGTGTCTTCATATCGAAATGTTTGATCATGTGGTGTTTCAAAATCAGAATTTAAACAAAACCAGAAGATGATTTGAGATCATCAGGACAATTATTAAGTTTAAGAATGCTGGAGCAGCCAATTACTTTCATCAGTCTCCATCGATTGCACAGATAATGTATAAAGAAAAAAACTGATTGCAGAACAGTTCTTTCTTACTGAAATCGCATCCCCCTCACTAGCAACCACAATTTAATGAAAATGGATGAATAATATCACCGCAACACTACAAAATCATTTATCAACACTCTTCTCAACTTTTTGCCGATATTTATAAGAATAAAAGCTCCAGTAAACACTACAGAGAGAACAACATAAAAGATAGCTTAAACGTAGATTTACTTTCGCTGTCTAATGTTTAATATGCGAAACTATTCTGAAAGAGTATTTTAAGAAATTTAAAAGCATGTCGAATTGGAAATGGTACAGTAATTAGTAACAAAGATTTAAACCGTGTCGACTGGGCTGAAATCAAATATATGTATGGTGTAGGGAATAAAAGCAAAATGTTAGCCTAACCGATTAATCACCGCACTGTTTATACGTTTCACAGCGCTTCAAACCATGCGTGATAAATAAAACTGCAAATTCAGAAAATGTGTACAGCATTCATTAATCATAACACGTTCTCAGCCAGTTGGGGCACTGATCCAAATATGTTGTCTCATCGTAGTAGTCTGATAAAAACGAGTACGTCTAGCTACAATTATGGTTAACATTACGACATTAATTTCTTCGAGTATATGTACAAAAATTACTTCTAATGAAAATTACTGATAATGATTATCAAAAGTATACATGTGTAAGCATCACTGTTTATGAGTTAAGTCGGTAGATGGCGAGACTAGTCACGTTTCATAGTCAAAAGAATTTGGATTTCACAAGAAAACACTAGAAATAATAGTGTTTTACTGCAGAAATCAAGCTAGCAATTTTCCTCTAGCATTTATTTTTTCCACAAATTTCAAGAAGTACCGTTGAAGTTAACGAAAAAGAAAAAAAAAAAAATTGGAATGGATACAATAACTAGATAGGCACAGTCCACAGCCTTCCCACACACACACAAAATGCGCAGCGCATAATTTAAGAATAAAAAGGTTCATGATGACGCTGTAGCCTTCAGAAGAGATCCCTTGTCAGCGCATTGCATTATCTGTAATGATGTCTATAATGAACGCTATTTCGCCGTATTAACCTAGCGTTAGCTAAAACGGCACTTTTGCCCACTGTCTCGCTCACAACGTGATCTTACATTTAAATTTTATTGCAAACGCGCACGCTACGCCATCAATCTAAATTACTCCTCTTCCCCTTAGTAACAACGATGGCATTTTGAATTCGACTTATTTTTAACACTGGACGCAGTTTTCTATCCCGGAGAGCAACAAAAGAATTTTAAAACTATGCACTTTACATATTCCAGTGCTTCGATATCCAAACAACTACTACAATGGTATTTAGATATCACGTTCTCAGAGAGATGTTTGTTATAATGATGTTCTTTTAGCATTTCGCTCGGTCTATTTGTGTGACAGTTTTGGATACTAAGTACTTAACTCACTAATATGCTGCGCACATATTCGGAACAACAGTTACAAATGAAAGAAAATCAACAACGAACTACACTCTACAGATATTACACACATAGTAATTAAGGAAGCAAATAAAATAAAGAAAAATGAGAAATATCCTATTTTTCATCAACTTTTAAGAGCAAGTTCTCCTTGCATTACGCCTTTTACATTTATTAAACTGCTATTTCATTCACTGTCAACAAATATCGCACTTATTTTTTTAAATTGCTTGTCGTTGGAGCTTAGGTTAATGATGTTTTCCTGGGGTAAAAGCTAGCCTTGGCACCCCACTCGTCCATGCCTATCATGCGTATGCTAAGCCCAAAGCATCTAAGATTGAGGCGTATACTGTGCCTGTAAACTGTGTGTGTGTGTTCTGTGTTCTTCTGAGGTCCTCACATCATTGATAGGATTCGAACTCAGGCCGTTTCCACCAGGTGGTAAAGGCCTGAGTTCGAATTCTATGGGAGAACGGTGATTATATCCGTTGTACTACACGTGAGGGACCATGATTATCGGTATTTCAATTTGATTCCGGGAGAACTAACAGCATTAGGTGAAATAAGTAGCCACGAGGCCCTTGTGGGTAGCACAATTGGTAGAATCGCCGTCCTCCCACACCGGGTAGAAAAGACCCGAGTTCGAGTCTCGTCGGTGAAGTGAGGAATTTTAATTGTACCTTTTCACAATGTGGCTGAGTTAATTGGTCTCAGGCGAGGGTAACATGGTTTTTTTCTCCCGGAAACTCAGGTTTTTCGTCCAGCAAACAGAAAATTGACCAGGAACACACGGAATTTGTTGTTGTATTGGGGCTTTAGTCGCTGATGCTCCTAAAGCCCCTAAAACAATATCAGCCACAAGCCAATATATCACCTTACTTTACCAATGTTGAAAATATGTCCCCTTCTCCAATTTTGAAACTACTTTGCGCAGCGTCGAAACACCGTTTTCAATCGCTTTTGTTAAGCTGGTCTTCGGTTCATCAGTGTATGAGAGTTGTTGTTTTACCCACTCCTTTCAGATACCCCAGAAGAAAATATTTGGAGAAGGTAAATCCGTAGGCCAATTCTAAATTGCACTGCAAATTTCAAACGTCATCTAGCGATCCGAATCTTCAAAGGCCTATGTCGAAATAAGTTGTATTTATTGAGACCTCATATTTGGAATTATCGAATCAAATTGTACTAGGATGTCAAATATTCACAACTGTGTTTAAAAAAAGAAAAAGAAAAACTGTATAACATTAATGTATGTATGTATGTGGCAAAAACTGATGCTTTTGCACTATAGGTAAGTTAATGTTACCCGAACACGTTTTCATAAAGATTTCAGTAATCTAAATACTAGGCACCTATTCCATAAAGTTTTAAAAATACACTATAATCTCCAAAAATATTCGGACGCTAAAATTTTCAAAGAAATGGATTTTTATTTAAGAAAATAACAATGTGCTATTCTTCCTGTACTTTATATATAACCATAATCCTTCTGGGTGTTTCCATCAATTTAAGATAGCAGACAGTTGATGTTTTGCTCCACTATTTGTGGCGTATTTTGACCCTTTCACTTTGTTCCTTCTTCGCTTAATGAAGTATAGTGAGTGTCCGAATACTTCTGAGAGAGTACAGTATATTCTCTGATTATCTCACCTGTTGAATCCTTATATTTTTCAAACAGTTGTCGCAATTCCACTTCTTCAGCTTCTTGCCATTGGGGTGCCCTGTAAAGTGAAAGACAGACTATAATGCACAGAGTTGCTCATAAACAAAAGTTATTCATTTTATAAGAGTAACATAATACAGTATATTAATATTTAGGGCTTGTTGTGGTGGGGGATAACGTATGCTGGAAGTGACAGAATATTGCACAGGAAGTGAGATCTCCAGGTTGATCAGTGTAACAAATGGAGACCCTCAGTGCTCCATGCTGAGGCTCCCTCCTCTTTCTAATTATCATAAATAATACTGAACAGTGTGTCCTAGGGAGGCTGTCAATGTTTTTCGATGATCTGAAAGTGGGAAGGGCGGTTAACAATTCGAGCCTGGCCACGTTGCTTCAACAAGACTTGGATCGGCTGCATATATGATCCGAAAAATGGCAATTGGATACTAAGAGATTATCATACATCACTGGTTAAACACACACACACACACACACACACACACACACACACACACACACACACACACACACACACACACACACACACACACACACACACACAGCATTAAAGTTAAAATGGCTGCTCCCTCTCCCCATGGAAAGAGTATGGTGATCGAAATTTTAGGAGGTTGTGGAAGTGAAATATGAGCAATTTTGGTTGTTTATTCAAGTTAAAAAAAAAAGAAAAGAATGCAGTGTATGAGAGTGAATCAAATGAGAACAAAATTTCGGTTGTCAAAATTTAAATTAAACATCGCCATGACTATAAATTTAGGGATTGGTTATAATACCTGTAATGAATAATACAGGGCGTCAATTGTCCTGCATGCGCATAAGTAGATACAGTATGGCGTTCAGAGTAACGGGTGTGTTATAAAGCGCAACAGTGTTATTCAGTTTCTTCCAGAGAAGGCTCGCTCTGTCTCTCTCAAGAAAAAATTCAATGGCGTATGGCAAAAGTGACAACTGCATGTCATATCCACCAGTGTGCGAATGCGTAAATCATTACCGTGAAGTAAGAAACAGAATGATTCAGTGTACAACAGTGGATGTGGCAAGCAAGCCGGATATCAGTTATGGTTCTGCCTACATTACTGTCAATGACAGTTTTGTAGAAGAAGAAGAAGAACTCTATTGTATACACAAGGCACACAGCACCCTTCACGGCTACCAGGGTTGAATTACAGGAAGATCTGCATGAAGTGGGTTCCCAAGTGTCCCAATGGCAAACAGGAACATCTGAGAATGGCATTTTCTTCAGCACTTAACGCGGTTAAGATAAGGAAGGAAATACCTTCTTGGATCGCATTGGGGCTGTGGATGAGACCTGGTGTAGACACTTTGAACACATTACAGAACAGCGACGGCACATCACTATGGCAACCATTCAGTTTCTGGATGGTTGCCATAGTGATTAAGACCTTTTTTTTTTTTTTTTTTTTTTTTTGATTTGGTAGTTGTTGGCGCATCGGCTTCTGTGGTCATATTACACCTCCCAAGGTTTTTGCAGTACTTTGATCGAAGCCCGAGGCAGGAATCGAACCCGCGACCTTTGGGTTGCCGGGCAGGTACTTTATCCACTCGGCTAGCCCGGTCGGCTTGATTAAGACCTCTGTAGAGCCTGGACTTGCCATGCGATTTTCATGTTTTTGGAAGGCAGACGTCAATGTTACACGGTCGATGAAGTGAGGAATCAAACCAAAGGCAAACAAAAGACTTTTACGAGCGTGGTATGAAATATTTAGTGTACAGATTGGATGAGCGTCTTAAATTGTGGTTGAGAATTTTTTTTTTTTTTGAAAAATTAAATAATAATAATAATAATAATAATAATAATAAGATTCTTTATTAACATAAATTTTATACAATAATGATTCCTTACACAGAAAGCCAGAGGAATCTTACAGTTTGTTGTTTATACAAGTGATTTTGTTTTATAAAAAAAAAAATAAATAATAATAATAGTAATAATAATTAATAGATCAAAGCAAAGATGATAATCAAAATGTAAAAATGAAGTGGCAATTACAGCGAAAAAGGACTACAAGTTGAGCAGAACATGAAATTACATCGGCTAACTAAGATCGGCACTTACATAAATGTCCTTTACAAACAGCAAGATAGGACAAGATGCCATCGCAATATGCCTTGTCTATAGTCCACAGATCGACGTCGATGTTGAACGAGTTGAGAGTGTCCAGAGTCACATTTGGGAAGTGTCTCTTGAAATTCTGTAACCGCTGGAGCTTTGAGCACAAGGAGGGAATACTGCGGAGATGTCTGCCCGGCAAACGCCAACCAACCGTGTTCCAGATGTTGATGTGATCCTGCTTAGCTGAGCATAGATGAAGGAATGACTTGATTTTTAGCACATGGGCTCTGTGGACTATGGGCGTATATTGCAGGTTGCAGCAGAGAGTAGATTTAGATGTTGTGTAGATCTGGTGCGACCACAAGTTGGCTCACTTCAGCACCCAGAATTCGAGGCCCCACAGTTTCCTGAGGCTGGTGGGTGGTGTTGGCGACCAAACTTCCACGGCATAGGAGAGTACACTACAGAAGTAAGTTGCGAGGTATTTCTTGATTATTTGCTTATTGTGCGTTTTGCACAGATTAATTTTCATTCCCCAGAAAGCTCTCAGGGTTTTGGAATACTGAGCTTGGATTTGTTTTTTATAGGTGAGGTTGGCATCAAGGATTACTTCTAAGACTTTGACACTGTCTGTGGGAGTCAGAACATTTCCTGCCAATTCCGGAAGTAGAGAAGGTGCAGTATCAGCAGAAGTCATCCGACTTGGCGTAAAGATGAGATAGTTTGACTTCTCTGGATTGACTGACAGGCCAAAAAATTTAGCATACTTACAGAATGTATTTAGCTGTTTACAGATTCAGAGGCGGTTTGTCTTTCTTGTGAATCACCAACATGGCGTTTGCATGGCAAGTAGCAAACAATATCATCAGCATACGATAGGAAAGCTGGAATTTGATCCATTAGTGGAACGAATATTGCTGGAAATAACAAGGCTGAGAGAGAACCACCTTGTGGGATCCCTACTTCGACGCTTTTAGTGACTGTTGTTAGTAAAAAAATGTCTAATTTTCATTTGAGTAGCTCTCGTATATTAGCAATTGTATATAATATCAGTGTGTAGATACACCATAGACAACTCTTAAGAAACTACAAAGTAGTTGTTGTAGGCATCATTTGCTCTTTCTCATATTGTGCTCTGCCTTCACGACGAGTTGCCATGATATTGCACTACCTCGAATAAGTAACGCTTCACTAATAGAGAAGACTATTGTTACTTATTCTCAGTGAGTATCAACACCCAGACATGTTTCAAGGCTATTGGCCTATCATCAGTGGGTGGGCAGGTACCCTGGTATTGCAGACATGACGACCCAGTTTTGAAGATAATCACACAATATGAGAGATGCCAAAAGGTGTATATGACTCTATTGTCTATGGTGTATCTACACACCGATATTATATAGATATTAAACTCTTAATGTATTATGCCTTGTGCATTTAGTTATTTTAAATATTAGCAATTGTGGATAGGATATCTAACAAGTGAAAGATCAGTGCTATAAAGAAGGAAAGGAAAATGTGAAGGAATATAACCCTTGAGGTACTTTCGTGTTATCCAACAAGTTTTAAGACAAGGAAACATCCACTACAACACCGGATAGTCATCCAGAGGCAAAGAGCAAGAATTTTATGATTTGTTGTGTGCCATTTTGGCAAAAGGTAAAACAATTCCTGTCCACACGGCAGGTGAAGTCTTGCAGTAAGAAAAAAAACATGGAGTTCTTGATATAACTGTGTCTACATCGAGCAGGTTAAAACTGAAGAAAATATGGTTCATATTCTGTGTTGGTGTAAAACAAACTAAAAAAACCCAAAAGGCTGAACGTTTGAACCGGCAGTTTATGTAATCCAGACTACTGTAATCTAAGCTTTAATCTTTTGTTTATCAGCTTACGTTGCAGATACAGGAAATTCAGAGGACAACTCACATTAGTTGTAGTCTAAAAGTCCAATAAGCAGTTTTGTCTAGGGCATATGTGAGTTTGAAAAAGAAGAATCCGATGGAAGAAACTATCGTTATAACAGTCATGCTGCTTTGCAATTATATTTGGAAAGGCTATGGTATGAATATTTTAACAGGTTATCAGCCTAACTCCACTTATATTTATTATGAGTATGCATACCTGATATACTTTTTTGGTGGTTTCAGTTCTTTCACGTTATTAATTACGCCCAATAATTTTAACTTCTTCGTTACTTGTCTTCTGGTCCTCGTTTTATTGATTAGATGATCCAGGATATTATCTACGACATCTTTATCTATAAATTTAAAGATTTAAAGTGTTAAATAACGAACTGTAAAAAAAATTATATATATATACAATTTTTATATTCGGTTAGTTATAATTAAGCTTCACAACTTCGGAAGCATGTTGCCGGAAAAACGGTTAATTACACAGAGTTCAAATTTAAAGTTGAGGAGCAAACACACACACTGGGTGATGAATACACCTGGTACCTTTAAGCTTGAACGTTCTCAAATAACAAAATTAGTGATACAATTGCATCATAGGATAACAGGCTGAGAATGCCGCGCAATTTCATTGATGATGTGTGGTTCCCATATCCGGAAGTTATGGATTTTAGCACTGCCACTGAGGTGAAAATGTGCCTTGGTCCATAGAATTTCTCCAGACCGCGGACAGCAACCACATTATAGCCAGAAATTGAAGAGAAAAGTTTTAAGTATTTGATTATATGCATTACTGCTACACCACTTAAATTATGCCTCAATGGCCGCATCTTCCCATGGATTATAAACACCCAAGCCTCTTTACTATGTTGGGCAGACTATGATGACTTTCTGTGCCTTTATGCACTTTCACATTCATATTAATAGCGTAAAATTCGTATACTTAATATCCTACAACTCCAATTTAATTCTGTTACAATTTTTCTCATTCCTTTAATTTCGCATGATTTGGCTGCTGTCCGTTCCAAATTTCAGCAATGTGCGATTAACCATTTTCTCCTACTGCAGGTCTGAAAATTGCGCAGACCTGCAGCTTTTATTATAAATACCTTATACACTAAAATGCCAATTGTATCAGATATATCTACCTAATATCTGCGCAGTAGCACAGTGGTAGCGTCACAGTCTTCCCCACACCAGGTGGAAAAGGCCGGGTTCGAATCCCGTCGATGACGCGAGGAACTTTCATGGACTTTTTTTTTTCATTCCGTGGTCTCAGGCGTAGATAGCAAAGTTTATATCTCCCCCCACCTCCCCGGAATCCCGGTTTCTTCGTCCAGGAAAGCAGACAAATCGACCAGAAAACAGATGCAATACACATGGGTAGTTGAATTAACATTCCAAATGACCCTAATATAATAGTTTAGTATACCTACCTAATAGTAAAAAATCCTCTTTAGCCATCATAACAGATTAGGCGACACCTCTCTGAATCCATACCACGACGAATGGATTCAGAGAGGTGTCGAATGCATGCCACGGGGATACTGGCCCATGTTGACCCAATTGCTTTTCTCAGTCGTTGCAAATTGGATTGTTGCGGATATCCACTCCGAGGAATTCGTTCCACATCATCCCACAGGTATTTAATTGGAATGTCACTAGTGAGGCCGCAGCAGTAAGCTAGGCCCGACGTAGCCCAGTGGTCAGGAGCGAGAGTGCATAGCACGCGTTCCTTGAGTGGACCGGGGTTCAAGCCCGTGACTACTAAATACGATAAATATTTGTATTGACGATTTATTGTAAACTCTACTGACTTGGTTGTCGTGCCGGAGTATAAACAGAAAATTTATTTAAATTCACCGTCATGTTCCTGGAACCAGTTCCGTGCAATGTGGCCTTGTGACGTGGCACATTATTGGGTTGGAGGAAAGCATTCATTTGCAGATAGTTAAACTGAGGCCATGAAAGGATGTTTCTGCTCAGAAACAGTTTCCGGATAATCTGTGGAGTTCAAATGTTGCTCCACAGGTATGAAGGGGGTCCCAGTGTGTCCACGAAATACTGTTACCAACAGCCTGCATTTTTTGACACCCGACTGATGGGTCCTTTGGATTCGTGCTGTTTTCGCCATATTTTGGTTCTCCCATCAGCATGAAACAGCAGAAACTAGGATTCGACAGACTGTAGTCTATCTGTTACACTGCAGAAATCTTGACAGCCTCCGCTGGCTTCTTGCATGAACCAGCTGTTTCCAATCATGGCTTGCCGTTAGCTGGGTTATTGGACCAATTTCGATAAACCCCCTGCAGAGCTGCAGTTTCCGAGATACTGATACTAGCTTTTGATGCTGACTATTATGTCTCATTCAAAGTTACTTAAATCTTCCACCTTGATCATTGTTGCAGTAAATGGGCAGATATGTAGCAACGTTGCTCCGAATCTGCCCAGCAGTTTAATATCATATGATGATGCTGTTACTGAAGGCGCGTTCTATTTCGTGTGAAGGGTAGGTGTAGCCAATAAACAGTGGGCCATTCAGTGTATTTTTATAAAACACAATAAGAAGTGAAATGTTCTCTAAAGACATACAGAGTTACATAACGGGTGCAATATTTTATGTGGTGCATTGACAGACAATTGTTCTCAGTTTGGATTCCATTCTTATACTTAGACCATTCTGATTCATTCAAACGTTCCACTGAATTTTTGAATAGATAAGTTTACCTCCTTCGGTTTCATTCCTGTATTGCTCATAAAGCTCCCTTAGTTCAAGCTCTTCCTCTTCTGTCCACATAAATTTGGCGATGCGACTGCTGAAAGAGAAAATAATAACTGCTATAGCATAAACGTGGTTATCAACTAAAGAAAATACGAATACTGTACTTATACATTTGTATATCACAAAATTAAATTACACTCAGTTTAGATCGTTTTATACATTGCATAAAGAGATAACAACAAGACATCAACCACTGCTTAACCAACTGTCATTCATCATTAATTTTTTTTTTATTCAGAATTTTTTCTCCAGATAAGGCGAAAACTTCCGTTTTTGGGAAACGGTAGTAGCGAAATCACTTTTTTTTAGTTGATTCAAACAGTCCCAATAACTAAATAAACTTGGCTACGTTTCGGATTTCTATACTGAAATCTGTCCTTGGGCATGGATTTTGGGTTCTCTGATATATATGTAAAAGAAAAATTAACACAGGTCGCTACAATACAAGAGACCAATATTCTACGCAAAAATAAAGTGATATTTAGAATTGAAATTATTAAAGAATTAGAATATAAAATTAAATTGAAAAATTACTTCAAACACTTAAATTACTCAATAGACAGGACGCACTGATACATACATAAAACAGTGAAAATTTAAATTTGAAATGAAATATATAATTTGCTACGCGTGTGTTTAATTAAACATTGGTTTTATGGAAATAGTAAAATGTATACACTTACTACACGATCACAAGACCATGGGAGAGAACCTAACTATATCCACTGAGGAACACTAGTTACAAAACTGACAAGAAAGAAACCAAGACTCTGAAAACCAAATAACACTGGTCAAAGGACAAACCGATGGAAACAAGAGCAAGAAGAGGGTAAGGATACTGCCAATTCAATTCTCTCTAAACAACACATAGTAAAAAAAATTGATGTAAAATTAACTATCTAAATTGCACCCAAGCTGGGAGTCACACCGCACCATCATATGAATCAGGAGAGCACGAAGCTCCATATGAAACGCGACTAGTACGATGGTCAGTGGTTTATCAGAAGCGCTCTCTGACGCGAAGCACTCCTGAACTGCTGCAAATGGCACTCTCCTGGTTATAGTAATAGTCTAAATAATCCGAAGTAATCTGAAATTGCAGAAGGTGGGGGTGGAGTATTGCTTGCCGGTTTCATGGAGCATTAGGATCTTAAGCAATATTACTTCCAGTCTGTCATGATTGTAGAAGTGAGAAATACGGGATGATCCACATGTTGTACGGGATGAAAATCCAGTCTCCAATCAACGGAAGCTAGAAACTATCCAGAGGACAACATTACTGACAACTTCTCGAGCCTGTTGCGCGGTCAGCACACACACACCCTGCAGGCCCTAGGAGGCTCTCCCCCTGGACCTGGAGGTGGTGCGGTCTGGCATCCTAACCAATCTGACCAGAGGAAAGGCTACCACCTTCCGAGACTTCACCTCAAACACAGCAAACAACCACAAAATGGAAAACCGACGTTTCATCGAATACTTACATTACCTCTGGCAGCAACGCTGGAATGACAGCGCAAAGGGCGCCATTATCAAAAAATTCATTCCAGACCTCAGAAATACTCAAAAATGCCGGTCTGGCTTTCCCCAGGCCTACTGTCCTGATACCTACTCACTGGGCATGGGGCCATCAGAGGAAAGTTAATAAAAATTGGATTAACAGACAACCCCCCTATCTGAAAATCCAGTAATAATTAACAGAGAAGCGGAGGGGGGGATACGAAATCAGCGGACCTCCCTTCCCCACATTGACGATTTGTCCCAGATTCGATTGAGATAGTGTTTTATGGATGGTAGGAACAACAAACTGGAATCCCTTTAAGCCATGGTCTATAACAACTCCCCTATGGTAATCCGAAACCTTTAAAAATCAGTGTGTCAGCTTACAGAAACTGCTGTAAACGTATTAAAACAATAATAAAATAAACAAAGGAGAAAATGCGCACTTTTACTACAATTTTTATGAACCAAAAAAATATCAGTCAGTAAATATCTTGGCAATAAGCACCGCGGCAATTTAGGTCATGAGGCAACACAAACGAGGTACATAAGAGCAATCATCTTTCCACCTTTACTCTATGCTGATGAAATTTGGGCGTCAGCGGCACCATCAATAAAGAAACCACTCTTTGCCACAGAATTCTGGCTCCTAAAGTGGGCCAACAGGAAGCACAACCTTCCAGCTCTGATTCACACCACGCAGCTTGCCAACTCTCTCGGGATTCCACGGCTTCCCACCTTAGTCGAAGACCAACGCCTCCTAGCAACAGTCAAGATGATAATAGGCATAATCGCAACACCTTCATTCTGGGATACCTGTGGCTGGAGGATCCCCCCTGCTGCCCTTAGGGCCAATCCCGAGCTCTACTCGCATTCAGCGCGACTCCATCTCTCGGACAGGTTCCTCCCTCAGCAGATGTTCAAGCAAACCCAGGCACTTGACGCCGACCTGAACAAATTCGCTATTGACCGGACTTACAGGAAAAAAATTATGTCTAGTAGGACTAATCTGCATTGACATGTGTACCTTGCATCTGTTCCTGTCTGATTGAGCTGGTGCTCTTATCTCGATGTTAAGTCAGCTCAATCAGACCTAACTCTCGTAAGGAGTTCTCTCCTTTGTATAAAATATGTTTTCTTTTGTAAAATTACCTGTTTTTGTAAATTAATTGTTCTATTTTCCCGGAAGTTTCGGGAGGTTGTAAAAATGTAAACCCCTGGCTTTTTGGCCGTGAAGGGCATTAAAGATTATCTCTCTCTCTCTCTCTCACAAATTTACGAGCTACACAACTGACACATAACGGTGCAAGTTGCATTGACATGATTGAAAACAATTAATTAATACCAATTATTAATCAGAAAAATAAAGACGAGGATGGGAAAATATATTAGTAAATATAAACAAGCAGAAATTTTAGAAGTTGTTATTTTTTTGCAATGCGATCAGCGGAAAACACATAAAAAGCCAATTTCTACATAGAAAGAGGGAGCCCAGATCAGATGTACTGATTCAGTTAAGCAACTTTATTCGAAGGTCGATTATCTAAGCAGTGGTAGAAACATTTAGGGAAGGTTGGTTAGATATTACGATTTAAGTTGGTGTGACCAAACCTCGTTTGATGTGCATCGCAACAAATCACTGAAATTCCTTAAAAGAACTAATTTAATTAAAAGAATCTGAAGAATTCTTTCTTCTCTATGGAATTTAGATGAAACACGCGGAGTATAACAAAAAGAAAAGTAATTAGGATTTTACGTTTTAAAAGTTCAAAGGTAATTTCAAAAGAATTTCGAACGGTTCCATCTGAAAATGGTTTCCGATGAATGAATCATTTAAAAGCATTTTTGCCGCAATTGAAAGTTAGTTACGTTTTCAATTTAATTAATAATTAGCATCAGAATTAAAACTAGACGTTTAACAATTTGAAAACAAATTAAACGTCTCAGAAGGCTCCCCAGTTCAGTAGTGAATTCGCCCACTGAAAGGCAACTTAATCTTCACAAGTGCAGATTATTTTAGGATATATTACTCTCAAGTAAAATATTATTATTATACAATAAGTAACAAGAAAGGTTTAATTAATAGTTTTAAAGTAGTGTATTACTTTGGGAAATTAATTTTCGTGCTCCATGAATACTCCTGGACAGCAGTAATACTGAAAATGGCCTTTACAGGGTGGTAAAATGATATGGATATGATTTCTTTCAGCTCTCTCGTATCCGGATCAGTGCTCGATTAAGGAGTGCTATATGATTTATTTAATAATAATTACAATTATTAATGACTGAAATTGTTATTAGAAGCCTACTTTCAGTGTTAATTGCTAGAGCCCACTGGCCTTAATCTAGCTCTGATTCTCATCTGTAACTCTTACCCTCGGGAATTATTAGCAGGTGTTTAATTATAGATAGTGATAGTTTATTTTTAAATCACCACGGTTTCACCAAGATATTTCTCAAATGGAAAACGATATCAGGGAAAATGGAGTTCAAATTTGTTGGCAGATTACTGTTGGAATCTCGTACGATTATAAAAGGCACAACAGAACAAAATCGAATAAGTGTTTTGTTATCAGATAAACATTTTTGTAATATAATAAGGTTAATAGACCAATTGTTCAATGTTTAGTACTGCGTTTTCTTAAAATATATGAAATCTTTTTTACTTTAATCCTTTCTCCCTTAAAATTGGTGAGTGATAGAGCAACATGGGTGCGATATTTGAATTCAGCAACAATAAATCTATAAGAATCACTCTGAATTTTAACAAGGAGCGAAACGAAAATTTTTTTTTGCCGAGCAGTGTATCAAACAACGTGCCGCAGGGACTTAAAAATTCTATGATGTACTCAATAAGTGTTTTCCAGAACCTCACCTCGTGATGTTCATGTGCTGGGTGAAATCTGTTCAGCAGTCCTTTTTCTGGAAGGACACGGGTGAACAGGGAGATATCGACATGTAATTTAGTACACTGGTCCAGAAGAGTATTCCAAAAAAGAGTCATGAAATTTTGAAGAGGTTCAAAGCTGCTTTTCCAAATTTATCGCCATGTTTTTTAGGGGCGCGAGGGGGATAGGGTGATATAGAACTGGAAAATAGTCTAAAACCATTCCATGGTCCAAAAAAAAAAAAAAAAAAAAAAAAAAGACGACGTACGATGAAAACATGGTATCGATCAGACTTTTCATTTTCGAACAATTCTCGAAACATATTTTCATTTACATACTGAAAAAATTCTGGGGAGAAGGGGAACGATGGAATTGCAATTGGTTTTAAAACTCACCAGAGACTAACAAAATTTACTCTCGATCCAACGTCTCCTTGTCGAGTAATCGAAATGTTTAATAATCGAAAGTAATAAACATTTTATAAGGAGGAGACTCGGGGGTTTGAATCAGAATCGATTCTAAAACATTCTCAAAAATGAACCATACCTGCCAACTTTTAACATAAATCCTGCCCTAGACAGAAGGTTCCAGTACTTGGGGGCACTGTCTAACCAGCCTTCACAGACTTTTCTGCTACATTATTACTACTTAATACTATTTAAAATTAAATTAAATATTAAAATAATTAAAAAAGCATTGAAATTAAGATATGAAAAGTTAATTTTTATTACAAAATGAAATATGTAAATATACATGTCAAAACATATGCCACATGCGTGCAACATTTTTTCATCTAATGTTACACACACACACACTGGTAACTGTACTTAATATGGGCAGATATGATTTAATCCGAAATATACAGCCATTTATGTATAGCGATAATTCGAGCTTTTAGAAGAAAAAGTAAATAAATAAAATAAATAAACATTGCCGAATTTCTAGTCCGATTTTATTTAAAATTGGGAAAGCTCAACAAATTTTTCTAAAAGGCCCAAGTATAAAATTTCATATAAATCCATAAAACAGGAGCTGAAAAAACAATTACATGAGGTTAGATAGACAGAGGAACAGATGGCTGGCGAGATAATACACTTTGCACTTCTGTGAAAAGAGCAGAACAAAAAAAAAAAAAAAAAAAAGAAAAGAAAACTTGCTTCCCTTACAAATATTAGGTATTTTACCCATTTTATAAACGAATGAACAAAATGGCTACCATCCAGAGATATTTCTATATTACCCACATTGCTGTGTCTAGAGAATTATGGATTAACATGTATTTTTCGCATCAGATGAAAAGCGTTCACAATTCAGTTAACTTTATGTAAACCTCAACTGACCCGAAACTAGAAACAGCATATTTAAAGAGACTTTTTGCCTCTCGCATATAAAATAAAGAAAAATTTTATTGTTTCACTTAGCAGAACTGTCACATCAAGGCACAACATACTTTTCGTAAGAGCCATATCCTTCCTGCAGCTCATAGACTTCCTTCTTGCTCTTCCAGAATAAAATCTCCATGAAAGATTTCTTGTTTTTCTTGCAAACTTCGAAAAACTTTCCGACTACAAACTTGGCAAACGTTGCCAGTTCCTGAAAAAACAATTACATAAAAAAAACGGGTAGAGAGAAAGAAATTTATACACTAGCAGCACACAAGAAAAGTATTTATATTTAAGACCACCGCACAAATGATTCATCACAGCTTACAAACCAAAAAGATACAAAGTTTAGGCTCAAATAAACAATGTTACTGGAGGTTTGTTGTTTGTTTTTTTTTATACGAACGCGGAAAGTATTTCTGCATTTCATTCTTCTAATAAGATAAAATTCTAGTTAAACACAGGAAATATTATATACTGTACAGCATTACGAATGCAATATTCGCTGTTTGGCCTGGCACGGGCGTTCATTCTAATCTATATAATGCTGACGATAATGAAGGGTGACAATGAATACTTTGGAAACTGCTCGGTAATCAGGAGCATACAATTCGAGCTCGCGGTCCTAGTTTCATTGTTAATCACAACAATGTGCTAATGCTGACCATAATGAAATGCGACAGGATGCTTTAGAAGGTGATCATCATCAACAACAGACGGTAGGAACGATCCACTGCTGAGTGACAAAACCTTCGATTGTTTACTGGCAATAGCGATTTTTACACAGGGGCGGATGCAGACTTTCTCTCCTAAATACTACGCTGAGTCAGATGAAGGAGGATTTCGAGTGTCTAAATTTAAGTTACACAGCAATAGGGACCATGGAATTCACAGTGACGGGCGAGTCCAATTTAGTGAAGTGTGTTATTCAGTCTTACAGCCCAGAGCGCCTCTCCTCTCCAAAATAAATTCATTGGCGTAAAAAGAGGTATACGTCAACAAGTGTAAGAAGAAAAATTCTGGAGGATCACCCTCGTCCATGACTATCTCATAGGATTTTCACAGAAGTTGTCTTGATAACAACTCGCGAAGGCGAATCGGTGTATAACGGCTGATAATGTGAAAGGGAGCTGATATCAGGCATGGGTCTGTCTACACCATCATGCATAACCTTCATGTTTTTAGAAGACTGAAAACTTAAAGAAATTCCTGAATTGGTATTCAAACGGAACATTTTATTTCTGCATTTGCCAAAACAAAAAAGGAAAAAAAAAATTCTGTCAATCACACCTTTCCCGTTTGAACTTTATCATTCATATCTTTCCTCTTTCAACTTTACAAAACTTTCTGCCTCGATCACTGTGGTAGGCAACTTATTCAAACACGCTAACGGAAAGTAAATTTTTTAAAATACAGGCTTCTGTTACTCTCCAGAATTTTATTTGTGCCCCTGGTTTTTCTGCTTCTACTAGTCAAAATATACAGCTTTCTTTCATTTTACTGATCCCTTTCAGGACATTATATACCACTATCAGATCCCTCGTAAGATGTCTAGTTGCCACGTTTTGCAGTCCGCCCCTTCTAAAGCTGTTCTTCATACGGACATCGATTAATTAATTAATTTATCTTTATTGTCGTAAAGACACGATACAATGCATGTGAAACCCCTGGTAACATGCACATCACGGCATGCTGCCAGGGGTTTCACATGGATAGTAATATAATAAAATAACAAGATAAATAATGATAATAAAAAATAGCAAAATTATTAAATAAAATAAAATACATGAATAGATACCATGTGAACCAGTTCTCCATACGTCAAGATTACAGGATTTGTGGTTCACAGAATACGGTGGCAGATCCAGATTTTTCACAGTTCAAATTCGCCACCCTACTAGGTGGGGAGAAAAATCACGTGCTTTCGTTAGGATTCTTCTCCTGTACTGCTTGTCACAGGCAAATCGGTTCAGATCCACGCCCAGCGATTGTATCGTCGTTAACATTCATGTGGATAGAAATCTCTCGGATATATAAAATAAATTTTCTGTTTATACTCCGGGACGACCAAACGGTCAGAGGAGTTCACAAGATAGACAGAATACAAGAAACAGCACCGTATTCAGTAGTCACGGGCTTGAACCCCGGTCACTCAAGGCACGTGTACTTATGCACCTGCGCGCCTGACCACTAGGCTACGGCGGCCTTTCATATGCAGTCTCCCATGGGTTGAGCACATGGCTTTGCTCCCAGCGCAGGAGGAACTCTCCAGCGGATCACGTCCCAGATGTTGGGGGTCAGAGATCTTTCAAGTAAGCATCTTCACAGTGAAAGCTCAGCATCTCTGTTCAATCTTCACTGGCCATCGCTGTAGCACGCTGCTGTGGAGGTAACTGAGACTCCATGTAGCCGATTTAATAAACAAAACTCAGCAGAAATTGGGGGTTCTGCTCCGTAGAGGACGCGTTGGAAGATGGCGGTCTGCATGTATCTCTTAGTAGTGCCTGGGTTTGTGACATACAGAAGGTGCTGTTTCGCCATCCAGCGATTTCGGCTCATTTGAAGGCGCAGATGTTCCAGTTGGTAGTTGAACAGTAACTTTGGCGGTCAAAGACCCCCCCCCCCCCAGGGTCACGATGCTTTGCTACACTTTTTATGATTTTCCCTTCATGCATAGGCTGAACGACTGTCGGATCGGGCTTCAATGAAAATACCATGCAAGCGGCATTGTCTGGATTAATCTTCAGACCAAAGAATTTGAGGTAGTTTCCTAGTTGTGTAAGGCTGTTGCTAATTACATTTTCTATATCTTGCACCTTATCCGAAGGCTTTATTGTGGTTAACAACTTGAAATCATCCGCATACGATATTATGTCGGTGTCTTTTTTGTTTACTAGAGGGTAAATGATGGCTTGATGAAATGTCCCCTTGCGATACCCCTGTATTGATGTTTCTGTGATAGGTCCGACCAGCCACAGTTAACGTAATTGTCCTGGTGGTCAGCAGCGACGTCAGGAACTTGAGGAGTCCGCCTTCAATGCCTTCAGAATGATTGAAGACGTTTTAAGAGTGCTGAAATGCTGATACTGTTGAAAGCTGCTTCCAAGTCCAGATAGGTTACCATTACTTCAGATCTTTCTTCGATGATATGGTTGGTTGTCCTTTGGAGGTTACTCTCGTTTGCTCGTTGATCTGCCTGGCAGTGCGTAAATGTATCTGAGAAGGTTTCTGAGGTAGAAGGTGACTAGTCAGTGTTGTGAGTATTGTTTTCTCTAGCAGTTTGAGGACTGAGAGATTGGCCCCAAGTCCTTCGCTATAGTCGGGTACTGACCTTTGGCAGTGGCCTTATGGTGTAAAAGTTCCAAAGAGAGGGGAAGAATTCTCCATGCAGTATGACCTTGAATATCGAGAGTAGTGGGTTAATAATGAACGGGCTCAAACACTTAATCACGAGCTAAGGGATTTCGTCCAATCCCATAGCGTTCGAAAGGAAATAATAATAAAATTAAAAAAAAAAAAAAAAAAAACAGAATTGGTGGAAGGCGACTGAGAGCAAATTAAAATTACTTTCACTCCACATACAATGAAAGTAATTTTAAGATATCAGGAGGGGAAAAGATTTCACGATAAGGAAAAATCAAAGAAGCATTTCTTTTTAGAAAATTTAACAAGAATAAAAAATAAAAACAACGGCAAAGATATTTCAGACCTGTGAAACGGATTATTTAATACAAAGATAAGGGAATACACGTGTGGTCACTAAGTTTTAAATTATTCTTATACTTTATTGGTCTTTTTCTGGGATTTATATTTCTGCTGTCTGGGCTTTAAACTAGTTTGCAAGTGATCGAGGCTTCTCTATAGGTGTGGTAACCCATTACTGATGGTATAGGTAATTTGTATCAGTCTATATGCATCCACATAAGAACCCATTCGCATTAGAGATAGTCCGATTAAGGCCATATTGCTCTTTATATGGTATCTGTAAAAATAGAGTATATCTGTGGTCGATTTTCTGCGTTCTGGACAAAAAACACGAGTTTTCGGGAGAAAAAACCATGACACTCTCGCCTGAAACCGACTAACTCAGCCACGTTGTGAAAAAGGCCTATAAAAATTCCTCCCGTCATCAACAGGACTCGAACTCAGGTCTCTTTAATCCGGTGTGGAGAAGAGGACAGCGATTTTATCACCTGTGATACCCACGAGGGCAGATGAGTCTAGTGTTTTTTTTTAGTGTTCTTTTAATGAGAAAGTGCACAGACCGCTTTCATTTGCCAAAAAGACAGTAATTGGTATTAATTACCATGACATATGAAAGTATCGTTGATGCCCGAGCTCACAGAGAACATGTTAAATAATGTACTAGCAGAATGTGCGCCCTGACATGTCTATAACGCAGTGACCTCCTTAATGAGACCCTATCTGACTGTTGGATAAGGCCTGGAGGTCACATCCAATAGCACGCACGACTTCCGAATCATATTCCTCTTGATTTACTTGTTTTGGAATAAGTGAAAGGCCAATTTAATATGCCCACTATAACCAATATACAATGCAAACAAAGCCGTGAAACTGTGGAATGAACTGAGAGTGATAGAAAAACTAATCCTTCGGGATGTATCACTGGATAAATATTGCATGAAATCGCTCTGTATCAATTGTGCGAAAATATAGTCAGTCCGGTTATAATAAAATAAAATAGTAATATTAATAATAAATACTTACTTTTATTGCTGGGGAACTTTGTCTTGTTGGATCATTTAAAATTCTCTGAAAAATCCTGAAGACGGTTGCTTGAAAGAGAAGTCCGTACATCTTATTGTCCCATGAAATACGATGGAACATTTTAATAATACAGTGATTGGTGTGATTTGAGTTTTTGTCGTAGAGAGCGAATAGCTTAGCATATGCTTGAACAACTTTTGTAGTGGCAAATCTGTTGAAGTGAAAGGGATAAAAATAGATAAATAAATAAAATTTAAAAAATGAATTTTTTTCATAAAATTCTATAAATTATCCAGTATCAGAAAGGGAAGCGTTAATGCAGAGGTCATTAAAATGAAAACTGTAAATAAAATAAGTTAAATAAAAATTTTATTTCACTAATAACAAGGAAACTATGAGTATCAATCTTCACTGTTGTCCACATTAAGTCTGATACACTTTCTTTAACGATGCACTGTGTGGATTCGTGGAGAGAAGTTTTGTGGTTGGTGTTGAATCCATTTGTGCACTGTTTTCTTGACCTCCTCTCCTGGGGAAAATTGATTTCCTCTAAGTGCACCCTTTAGTGGCCAAAAAAATGATAATCACATGAGGTTAAGTCTGGTGAATATGGAAGATAGGATAATACCTCAAATGTCATCTGTATTTGATTCAGGGTAAAACAGGCAGTCTTCATCATGCTATAGGCACATGACGTTTCTTTCGAATTCTGGCTTTAATTATTACATCACAATATTTGTTACTCGGTCTTTCTCCTCTCTCCAGATAATATTTCTAAATCACTCCTTTATGATCTCCGGATACAGTGCGTAACACTTTCCCAGCTGATGGTTGGGCAGGGACTTTCTTCGGTCTAGGAGCTTATATGTCGACACTGAACTTGCGCTTTTGCTTTTTGGTGTATAAGAGCACATTGGATTCATCTCATGTCACTGCGTATTATCATAAGGCGCTTCTTTTTCCTTCAGTTTTGGTAAAGAGTTGAGGAATCCATTGAGCATTCACTTTTTTAAAGTGCAATTCCTCGCTAATGACAGTATGCGCCGAACCAACACAAATATCATGCCATGCACGCCATGGCAGTTTCTTCAATAGTAATGCAACGGTTTTCTCGTATGAGTAATTCTTGTCGCTATGAGAATCCTCAACACTTTCAATAGCGTTTTTTTTTAAAACTTATTCATCCACTTTTAGACTTCCCATTGACTTTTATGTACGCTTCACCATTCAATCTCTACCTTGGTATCATGACTGCAAGGGTTCTGCCATCTTGAAAACTGACTCTTTACAAATAATGCCAGCGGATGGAATCACGTGGGTGCTCAGTGCTGCCAAAACACTTCGATCAATAATCTGACGCCAGATTATCATCAGTTTTTGCATAATATGCATTATGCTGGTTTTGCAGTTTTCATTTGAATAAATATTTTCTTCTAACAACTAATTTTGTTTTGACAGATGAAAAGAACTTTTTCTTTATTTATTTTCCAATCCAGTTTGCAATTTACGATGACGTAAAAAATTTGCTCCCAATTCGAAAAAACACAAATTGATAAATAATAACTATCGGTAAGTTTAAGATCTTTAGACAATTTCAGAGCCTAAAAAAAGCTTCGAACTTGGTGGTTAAACTAACGACAGTTTTAATAATTTGTTTTCTTCTTATCCTAGCTAAAACGGTTTTAAAGCTTGTAAACGAAAAAAGAAGAGGGCATTTTAGAGTTAGTCACTAACTGAAGACCAAAATTTTCTGAAGTATATATACAGGAAGACAGTCATGACTTTGATGGCACAAAGCGAATTACATATAAAGAAATATAAAATCCACTTTAAGAATGGAAAAATATTTTAAAATAAGTATGACGCCTCGTACAACAAAAACAAATAAAGGATATAAATCATTATTTATTTCTTGACATTAAAAGGATTCTGCTAACTGAATACACATGGTGACGAATTTTGACGATAGATCATACAACTCTATAAAAAAGTTTTTCACTTTTTATTGCCTTACCAGTTTATCAGAGAACACATTGTCCCGATATCGTACTCCTCCTGTCAGACAAACAAAAAGCCCATCAGCGTCCTACACTTCACGTGGACATGTGTTTTTGTAAATGTATATATACAGGAATCCTTGAACGTCAGTTCATCTCCGCCTCGTATCTCTGTGAAGAATAATATCACTACAAATGGGCCAGGTATGTGTGCGAAGGAGTTTTGTGTGTATTATATGTGTGTGTGTGTTCTAGCCGCTTGGCTACCCAGAAGGACCAGTCACCTGGACAGATGATTCTGGATACTCGTCCACACCACGGGAAGGTGGACCAGTCCCAATAGTGCTCGTGATGTCTCAATTCGAGACTCTGAACCACCTGACGTTGCTTGCCAAAAGGTGGACCAGATTCCACTGGGGGCCAACTCCAGAGGGGAAAAGGGGGGGTTCCCGCGGCGTATAACAAATAAAAAAAAAACAAAAAAGAGAGATTCCCACGGCGTATAAAAAAAAAAAAGAAAAAAAAAAAAAAAGAGAGAGAGAGAGATTCCCTCTCCCTCCCCCTCTTTTTTAATACGCCACGAATTGGAAAAAAAAAAAAAAAAAGTTGAGATTTATTCATGTACACTGGCAGCGGTTCCCAACCGGTGGTTCGCGAAAGTGTTCCAGGAAGTTCGCACTAAAAATTCTGTAATGGCGTCTGCTATTGTAAACTACAAAATATAACTAAAATAAAAAGTAAAGAATTGCCAAAGAAATAAACCACATCTCCCACAAATCCTTATAATTACTTTACTATCTTACAGTATATCACGTTAAATAAATATCTAAAATTATTTCTTGACTAAATGTCTAAGAGTATGAAAAAGGTTGTTTATGCATTGGTAATGCGAGATATAATCAGATGCATGCATGCTACCTGGGTAGTAGAAATGATGGAAGTGTATTAGTCATGCATAAACCTTTTTCATACTCTTGGACGTTTAGTCAAGAAATTGTTTAAGATTAAACCATGAACACCATCAAGCATCTCTCATATTGTGGAGTTGTACTTCATAACCGGGTTGTTACAACAACAGGGTACCTGCCCACTCACCGATGAGTAAGCCAACAAGATTCGAATCGGTGCCATCTGGATGGTGGTATCCGCCGAGAATAAGTAACATTAGTCTGGCGAAGTTACTTATTCAAAGCAGTGCAATATCTCACCCACTCGTTCTGAAGGTTCATTCACAATGCATAAACGATGCATTCATACTACCTGGGTAGTAGAAATGATGGAAGTGCATTACCCATGCTTAAACAACCTTTTTTAATTAAATGTTTTCCATACTATTTTTTTTTTCATTCTCAAGAATCATTGTTATGTATAGGTACTTTTTTTTTTTTTTTTTTTTAGAACTTATAGTACCTAGTACCGTGCATTAGTACTCAGCATGAATTGTTGAGGAGGCTTCCATCCTGCAGTGGGTTGATAATGGCTGCAGTTTACCTTTTTTTTTTTTTTTTTTTTTTACCGTGAATGGGTTGAAGGTTGAAAAAGATGAAAGAAGATATTTGTTGACATTAGACTTGAACTTCTGTAGACTGTAATTTTCAGGAAATACGTATGAAGGAAGGTTGTTCTAGAAAACAAGTTGAATGAATAAACGAGGAAGAAGAAACGTTGGTTCTGTGAGTTTGAAGTTGAACAGTAAAAGGATGTTGGCTGGTTGCATCTCATGTTCGGACTGCTTTAAGAGAGAGAGAGAGAGAGAGAGAGAGGGAGAGAGGGAATTATAGAAGCCAATTCAGAAGAACAGTGCCCATGGAAGTAGCCATAGATAGAAAAGACATGCGGCAGAAACATAACGTGTATGAGACAGAGAGTGGACAGACTCTAAGAGATGAATTATTAATTAACCTAATTGCCCTCTTCTGAATGGAATCTAGAAGCCTGAGAGAGGTTTTGGGGGCACCGCCCCAGATGTGGGAACAATATTCCATGGTAGGGCGGATTTGCGATTTGTACAGAGCGAAAAGTTGTTTGGAAGAAAAGTAACACAGACAGCGAGAGAGAAAACCAAGTTTTTTAGATGCAGAGGAAGCAATATTTGTAATGTGCTTGTGCCAAGAGAGAGATTAGAAATTAGGGTAATCCCCAAGAACTTGCCTAGAAATCGGAGTGTCATCGATGATAAGCATAGGAGCAGAAGAATCCGTTTTGCGAGATATAAGGCAGAACTGAGCTTTAGAAGGATTGAAATTAAGTTTTCTTTGCCCCACTGGAGAATTGTCTGGAGATCAGCATTTAACGATTTGGCAATGGATACTCGAGAAGTTGAAGCTGTTTGAACAGGGAAGGGTTTCTCAAACTGGAAGATGGAAAGTAATGTGCTATCACCAAAACTATGGATATGATTTCCGGTCAATGGAAAAAGGCAATTAATATACAAGAGGAAAAGAGTAGGAGAAAGAACTGAACCTTGGGGAACACCAGCATTAGTGGAGAAGTTAGAAGACAGAGCGCCGTCTACTATCACCCGCAGTGAGCGGACAGAGAGAAAACTGGATACCCAATCATAAAGAACAGCTGGCAAACCATAGGATGGAAGCTTACTTAGAAGACCTTTATGCCAAACACGATCAAAATCCTTTGAAATATCAACAGCAATGGCTTGAGTTTCACCAAAAACTTTTCCATTGAATTTGTCCATAGATGCACATCTTCTTCAAGAAGTGTTTCCATTTAAATGGGTTTCCTCAGCCTACAAGTTATTTTTTGGTATGAATATTTTCCCGCCATAAAGTGCGGTTCAAGGTGTGTCGGTCGGTTAAACCTCAGGCAGTCATGCATTCCCGTACTCTATCCATCCATGTCCTCCTAGGTCTTGCTCTTCTCCTTCTGCCAGGAGGTATCCATTCCAGGATAGCCTTTGAATATCTGGTTTCTTGCATCCGTTTTACATGTCCATATACCAACGTTAAACGCTTTTCTTTAATAGTGTTAATAATATTCTTTTTCGCTTCCATTTTCTCTCTTATGTCTTCACTCCGTTTTCTGTCTCTTCTAGAAGTTCTTGCATAAGCCAGAATATCACCAGTGCAACGACACTGACGGAATCCATACTGGCGATCGTTGACCAGATGAAAGATTTCCAGATAGTTTGAGTTGGCAGTTAATTGATTTCTCCATTACTGTGGAAAGAGTAGAAGTAATCGCAATGGGACGATAATTGGATGGAAGGAATTTGTCGCCCTTTTTAGGAACTGTCTGGATATGAGAAAATTTCCAAGCAGAAGGAAAAATATCTTTGGAATAAGAAAGTGAAACAAGACGACACAAAACAGGAGTAAGTTCACAGGCATAGGCTTTGAGAACAAGTGGAGAAATAACATCAGGTCCTGGAGCTCTAGTAGCATCAGATTCATCAAAATCCTGACATTCTCTTGACGGAAAACCACAGGATTCATTGAATGTTGAAAGCGGGCAAGCTTTGGAAAGACCAGAATGCTCGGCGACCATTAGGGGAAGAAGCAAGTTTTCTACTCTTAGCCTGTTCAAAATTTAGTTTGGACTAATCAATAACTGCTTTACAAAGTAGAAATAATACTTAATAACAATGTCGCTTACAAAAACGTAGTGCTGGATATATTTTATAATGAAAATTCAGTACTTTTATACGATTTCGGAGAATATAGGCTTAGGGGTTCGCGATAAAAATATTATGTTGAAAGGTGTTTGCGAGTCAAAAAAGGTTGGGAACCGCTGATCTACAGCAATCATACAGCAAAATTTATTGTTTTATAAACTGGCGAGGACACAGCCAGACAGTTTGTCGTAAACATCAAATTGAATGTCAAGTTGGGTTCGGGCCAGAGGCGTGAATAACTGCTGTCATCTGAGACTGTACAAGTCTTCTCATAAAAGCTTCTTTTGCAAAAGACTGCAGCGCTCGGTAATTATCAGCAACCTGCACCAACACTGACTCTTGACCAGTGGAAAGATTAGTCACTGCTTCCCTAAGCGTGGCCCTAGAATTCGTATAGTTTGAGCATGAATACAGTACATGTTGCCAGTCTACCTGTACTACACTTCATGTGTAGGACAGGTAGGACACTGCAACTCTTCGTACAGCGTTTCAGTGGCGTCTTAAGATAAAGGTGTATGACAGGACAGGAAGACGATATCACCAACTTCACGAAAGATATGAATGATCAAAGGTCCGTGCAGTGGGATCATTACGTAAACTATCGGAGTTTGGCCATGTACAGACACAGACGGTGTCTGTCTTCAATCAGGATAAAACCAACAAGAAGAAATCCAGTCACAAGAAATATTCCACGACAGATAGGCGTATCGGGCAACTACGTATGCAAATTCGGAAAGTAACATTGCCAGGTTATCACCAAAATTTTCAATACTAGACGAAAGGAATCTTTTTTTTTTTTTACCAGTAGGACAAGCAGGGAGCTCAGGACAAAGGGTGTATGCAACAGACGAATCTTTCAAGTACTGTAGCTGGAACGGCCGCATTGGTTGGTGGAGCACTCGAAAAATGTAATGTGTTTAGACGAATCGTGTTTGTTTAGCACTGATGGGTGCTGCAGGAAGCAATGGATTCCTAATGCAGCCTGCCCTCCGTGCGGGCCATGATGGTGGCGTGTTACGTATGGAGACTGTTGTTTTGATACTGCAAGAGTCCTCTAGTTATTCTGGAGGGCTCTGAACGCACTTGCTAACTAAGTTTGCTAACAATACCCACGCCACGCAGGATTGTAAGCTCTCTAATATTTTTGTTGGGTAGTGCATAAAAGCTGCTTAAACTTTTAAAAAATATTTTGTTTCCCACATTTCAGTTCTAATTTTTGTTCTGAAATCAAAGAGTGTTTATCCTTATTGATAAACTATTTTATAATTATCGCAAATATATAAATACTGAGTCAACTTAATTACACAGATGTAAAAAGCGTGCTATGTGCTAATTTGAAAGAGATCTCATTAAATATCTGAAGTGCCGGCAAAAAACTGAACCATATTTCAGAAAACAGTCTTTGGTCAAATCCCTAAACTCCTGAGCTATTTCGGCTCTATTTAGTACCATTTATATTTTATTTTTCATGGCACAGCTAACGACAACCTAAACTGTAAGAAATAATGATTCCATTTATAGCGACTCTGTTTAAACTAGTTTTAAAAAAATTAAATTAGGCTCGTTTAATTATCAAGAATAAAAGCAATACTTTAATAGTCAGTTCATCTTTTTAAGAAATAAAGAAGTAAAAGGAAAGGTCATAATTCCGTGTAACAGAAGCATCATTTATTACACGTAATCAGTGAAAAAAAGTGAAGCAAAAGGTCCTCAGTGGCAGCGTTGTGGCTATGCAGCTTGTCATTGCTCATTTGAAATTCGCAAATCGGAATTCATACTCCTCCTTTGATCGGAGGAATTGCTCAAGACGTTTTCATTTCGAGATGAGCCAGATTGTTGTTGGTATTGGATTTAACGACACAAGGGCTACTAAGGCCAAACTGTGTCTGTTCACAAGAAGCATATCGTTAGAGATGTTAAATTATATGCTCCTGTACAAGCCAATATATTTTACATACAATAAAAGTTCTTCGATATTTGCTTAATTTCCTAAGAAATGAGAAAAATCAGGTGATATATTCAATAAGGAGAGTGACTGAAAAGTGTTTGACCGGATGGTTGAATGTAAGGGACAATCAACATCAACCAGAAAATGACGGACCGTAAGTTGAGTCTGACAGAATGAGCACTGAGGTGGGTTTTCTCCCAATAACAGGAAGAGATGAGTATGATGAGTGTATCCAATTTTGAGTCTTGTCAGTACCATTTCCTCTCGTCTGTTTGTCGGAAGCCAGACAGCCACAGCTTTGGATCTTCTTTTATCTGGTCAAATTTATTGCTGGTGTTACTTTTCCAGATCTGTGCCCGTTTATCGTAGCACGCTTTGCGTAAGACAGACTTATAGTCGGTGTAACGAACTTGAGGATGTTGTGTGAGAGTGGGTTGAGGGTGTTTAGCGAAAAAGTCATTTCCCGGAATGCTAGAATGGCCAGGGATCCAGCAAAAAATGAGAAATTATGTGAGTGAAGTTGAAAAAAAAAAAAAAAAATGTAATTAATGATGTTGAAATTTTACACGTTTATTTAATGAAAAAACTTTCGAGCCCATAGGCCAGAAAGTCTCCTCGGGTTGATGGCATTTACCCTATAATCTTAAGGGAAGCGGCAAGTGAGTGCATTGAACCACTGGGGCTAATTATGAGAGCATCACTGGACTCGGGAGTGATTCCGTTGGATTGGAAAAGTGCCAACAAGGGCGGTTCTAAGAGTGAAGTGGGAAATTACCGGCCGGTTAGTCTTACTTCAGTAGTAGGGAAAATCATGGCGACTATGATCAAGGATGGAACTCAGGATCACTTAGATCTCAGCATGTTTTGTAAAGGGAAAATCATGTTTAATTAATCTGGTTAGCTATTTCGACAGGGTCACTCAAGAGCTGGACTCAGGGAATAATTTCAACGTTGTTTATTTGGATTTCAGCAAAGCATTTGACTCAGTTCCACATGAGCGGTTATTTTATAAGCTGGAACAGGCTGAATAACAGCGAAAGTCCTTAGATGGATAGCTGGATGGTTTCAGGGCAGGAGGCAGAGGGTTGTGATAAATGGTTATTCCTCAGATTGGGTTAACAATAGCCATTATATAAGGCTATTGTTAGATCACATTTGTAATACTGTGTTCAAGTATGGAGACCGCACCTAAAGAAAGATATTGTAAGAAGTGAGGTTCCCCAAGGATCAGTATTAGGACCACTGCTGTTTTTGATTTTCATAAATAACATCAATGAAAGGATAGAGGGCGTGATGTCTAAATTTGCAGATGATGTAAAGATATGTAGAGCAGTTAATGATTGCCGCCAAGCAGAGCTTCTTCAGAATGACCATGATAGACTTCAGAGATGGTAAGAAAAATGGCAGCTATGCTTTAATCCAGCAAAGTGTTAAGTATTACACCTGAGAAACAGTAACCCAAAATAACTTATACACTTGGCGTAGTTGAACTAAAACCAGTAGGTGGAGGAAAGGGACTTGGGTATTACGATACGGTCAGATATGAAGTTCTCCGAGCATTGTAGACTGGTTGCAAGGAGGACTCCGTGGTCCGGCCCCTCGTGCCAGCGGACGGATGCTAGGAAGCTCCTTCCTGGTGATTGCGCCTCCCAGTAACGAAGAGGCCAGCCAAACAACACTATTAGTATTAGTATTAGTATTAGTATTAGTAACGGCCGTATGGTGCAAGAAAGCCTATGGCTTATGCTGCACCAGCCAAAAAAAAAAAAAAAAAAAAAAATCCGAACAAAACAATGATAAAAACAAAAATTAAATAAATAAATAATAATAATTAATAAATAAATAAAAATAATAAAATGAAATTAAAAATTAAATAAAAAGGAAATTAATCCTATCATCCTATGCGCTTCCCTTACCCGAAAGTACTATCCAGATGACCTTTGAATTTCCCCAAACTGTCGGCCTCTACCACCCATGAAGGCAACTTATTCCAGTAATTTATAACTCGCTGGCTAAAATAAAACTTCCTGCAGTCCAATCTAAACATTTCCCCACGTAACTTGAATTTATGTCCCCTAGTTCTAGCATCATTTATAATCTTGAAAATTTTGTCCTCATTCATTTTACTGATGCCTCTCAGAGCCTTAAACACCTCAATCAAATCTCCTCTAAGGTGTCTAGTTTCCAAACTCTGCAACCCACATATTCGAAGTCTTTCTTCATAAGGACGCCCTTTTGCCGATCTCACCAGGCGAGTTACCCTTCTTTGCACCCTTTCAAGAAGCTCGATGTCTTTCTTTAGGTGCGGTCTCCATACTTGAACACAGTATTCCAAGTGTGGTCTAACATAGGCCTTATATAATGGGATTATCACGTCCCTATCTCTACTTGCAAAAGTTCGATAGATCATCGATAGGACACCATGGGCCTTCCTTGCAACCTGTTTACAATGCTCAGAGAATTTCATGTCTGACCGTATCGTAACACCCAAGTCCCTTTCCTCCAGTACTGGGTTTAGTTGAACTCCACCAAGTGAATAAGTTATTTTGGGATTACTGTTTCCCAGGTGTAATACCTTACACTTTGTTGGATTAAAGCACAGCTGCCATTTTTCTGACCATTCTTGAAGTCTATCTAGGTCTCTCTGAAGAAGCTCAGCTTGACAGTGATCATTAACTACTCTACCAATTTTAACATCATCTGCAAATTTAGACATCACGCCCTCTATCCCTTCATCAATGTCGTTTATGAAAATTAAAAACAACAGTGGTCCTAATACTGATCCTTGGGGAACCCCACTTCTTACATCAACCCAATCTGAGGAATAGCCATTTATCACAACCCTCTGCCTCCTGCCCTGAAGCCATCCTTCTATCCATCTAAGGATGTTCCCAGTGATTCCAACCTGTTCCAGCTTATAAAGCAACCGCTCATGTGGGACTGAGTCAAAAGCTTTGCTGAAATCTAAATAAACAATGTCGAAATTATTCCCTAAATCCAGCTCGTGAGTGACCCTTTCGAAATAGCGAACCAGATTTGTTAAACATGATTTTCCCTTTACAAAACCATGCTGAGTATCCTTGAGAATTTCAATTCTATCCAAATGATCCTGAATTCCACCCTTGATCAATGCCTCCATGATTTTCCCTACTACTGAAGTCAGACTGACAGGTCGATAATTTCCCACTTCACTTTTAGAGCCACCCTTATGTATGGGAGATACATTTGCACTTTTCCAATCCAAGGGAATCTCCCCAGAGTCTAGTGATGCTCGCATAACCAGCCTCAGTGGTTCAATGCACTCGCTTGCCGCCTCTCTCAAGATTATAGGGTATATTCCATCAACTCCAGGAGCCTTACTAGTCTGTAGGCTTGAAAGTTTTTTCATTAAATAATTTTGCGAAATTTCAATATCATTAATTACATATTTTTTAACTTCGCTCCCACAATTTCCCATTGCCACAAAAGGCTTTTCATTTGTAAATATCGATGCAAAATAACTGTTGAGTTCATCTGCAACGGCAGCTGGTGTATTTATTACTATCCCCTTTCCCTTACGTAAAGGTCCGATCTGGTTTGTCCTGCTCTTTTTGGCATTTATATATGTGAAGAATTCTTTATCCCCCCTCTTTGCTCTGTTTGCTAGTGATTTCTCATAAACTGCCTTTGCCTGTCGAACCTTTTCTGTGGCTCTATTACACATCACCTTGTAGCTGTTATAGGCTTCAGTACTTTTTATTGCTCTGTAACGTTTCCATGCCACCTTTTTCTGCTCAAGTAATGTGGCAACTTCACTATTCATCCAACTTGGAACCCTTCTCGTGGAGTATTTTTTTAATGGTATATACGCATTCAAGGCATCTGTGATTAATGTTTTAAAAGCGTACCACAGTTCAATTGTATTCATTCTCTGTGCGATATCTACCCAGTTAATAGAGGCCATGTAGTACCTTAAGGCATCGTAATTTCCTTTTCTGAAATTAAAACCCATTCCTTTGCCTTTTACTTCTGCTACCTCTCTCGTCATCATCCACCGTAGAACTCCGTGATCACTTCCTGCTACTGGTTCCTCTACTGTCAGCCCTGTTATGTCATCTGATTCATGTGTGATGATGAGGTCTAGGATATTCTTTTCTCTAGTACTTTCCCTGACATGTTGATACAAATAACAGTCATCTAGTTGATTTAAAAATTTTGTTCCCCATGTCGAGTTTCCTTCCCATTTACTCCAATCAATTAGAGGCAAATTGAAATCACCCATAATAAGGCATTGACGCTTACTTGCCCATTCCATTTGCATGTAGAGGCTTTTGTCATAGTCTTCACAATCACCTGGTCTGTAGATTACGCCTACTCGCATTGTACCTTTGTTTCCAACTATCTCACACCATACAGACTCTATACTAGCATGTGAAATGTCTGAATCTGGGAAAGCTATCGTCGCACTCAGGCTGCTTCTGATAAGAAGCATTACCCCACCACCCCTTCTATCTACTCTATCCTTCCTAAATACATTATACAAGCCGTAATGAAACTCATCATCCCCAATTTCCGGGTGGCACCACGTCTCTGTAAGCCCTATTATGTCCGCGTTACTTGTTTTAACCAGCAGTTCGAATTCGCTCATTTTATTGACGACACTTCTAACGTTACTGTATAAACAATTAAGATTTACTGTTCTTGTATATTTAACAACCCTAACACAACCCTTGAAGTTTTTTAGGCTCTCTTCCCTGATATTAGCTACCTGCTCACGTGAAACGTCTTTGCCCCCAGAATATCTAGATAATACGTCCAGTTGGGGTAACAGATAAGAACTCTTAAGGTATGTGCAAGAGTTACATTGACCAATATTATCAGATAAACGCGTGTCAGTATTACCCACATCCCCCCTAACTAGCAGTTTCCCTGAGCCTTTAAGGTATCCTCAATAATACTGGCAAAAACTTTTGCACCACCTTTGTTTAAGTGTATCCCGTCTCTACAAAACAAATTCCTTCTACCTACAAGTGTGGGCCATGCTGATAGAAATTTACCCCCTAAAGCCTTGCAGATTCCTTCAAGTCTTGAGTTAATCCACAAGGCTCTTAACATATAATCCCTCCTATCGTGTCTGGGCAGAATTGCAGACACATAGACATTATGGCCTAGCTCGCGACATTTCCTCAGCATGGTCCTGTATTTTTCCAACAAATCGTCAGATCGTGTACGTTTAATATCGTTTGTCCCCACATGAATAATAATATTTTCTTTACCCCCTTTAAAATCTGACAGTCTGTTGGTGACATCATCAATAGTTGCTCCCGGCAGACATACCCTGGTTCTGCTCCACCTATCTCTATTACAAAAAATATTCCCCGTTTCCCTGACAATGGAGTCTCCTAATAAAACAATGTCCTTTCTAACCAGGGTAGTTTGCACTTGGTTTTTCTGTTTTGAGGCTCGAATCGGGTGTGCATCACTTGGTAGATTGCTGGAGTTTTGAGTCCCTGACGAGCTCCCAGATGCATTATTTTCGAGGGCAAGCACTCGTTTTTTCAGGGACTCAAATTGTTCCATCAGTGCACCAAATTGTAATTTAAGATCGGTGCACTCCTTACATCGATCACAAAGAAAAGAATCCCCAGGTGAGGTAGGATTAGTCACCAGGTCGACCTTGGAAAACATTCCACAGGTTCCACAACGGATTAAATCATGACTCACCCGTAAATCGCCATCTGCTATTTCCGTGTGACTCACGATACCCTGTGACGTGTTTAAGGCAGATCTCGTAACAACCATTATAAAATTAAATAAATATCAATGAAAGTAACTTTAAAAAATTATATCTATAATATTATTAAAATCAAACAGTTACAGGAAAACCTATAACAAAATAATCCAACAATATTTAAATAAATCAAATATTTAAAAGCACTATCCAAAAGTAAACCACTTAACTGAGGAGCCCTGTCTAAGCGCGTCCGCTCACCTCGAATGCCAACGTACGAATGATGTCCATTATGGTTGCAAGGAGGGCCCATGGTGTCCTATTAATGATTTATCGAACAATAGCTAGTAGAGATAAGGACGTCATAATCCCATTATATAAGGCTATTGTTAGATCACATTTGGAATACTGTGTTCAAGTATGGAGACCGCACCTAAAGAAAGATATTGTTCTTCTTGAAAGGGTACAAAGACTGGTACAGGTAACTCGCGTGGTGAGATCGGCGTCCATATGAAGAAAGACTTCGAATAGGTGGGTTGCAGAGCTTGGAAACTAGACACCTTAGATAAGACTTGATTGAGGTGTTTAAGGCTCTGAGAGGTTGTTGTTGTTATTATTTGGTGTTTAGGAGCATTAGCAACTAAGGCCATATTGCTGCAGGGATATGCGGTGGTCATTCCCTGACCTTTCCGCAACCTCCGTATTTGGTGGTCACGGGCTCGAACCCCGGTCTAATCAAGAAGCGTGTGTGCTACGCACTGCCCACCTGGCTACGGAGGCGCCGCTCTGAGAGGCATAAGCAAAATGAATAAGGACGAAATTTTCGAGATTATAAATGATTCTAGAACTAGGGGCCATAATTTCAAGTTACGGGGAGAGTTGTTTAGACTGGATTGCAGGAAGTTTTATTTTAGCCAGCGAGTTATAAATTACTGGAATAAGTTACCTACATGGGTGGTAGAGGCTGACAGTTTGGGGAAATTCAAAGACAGTCTGGATTATTACTTAAGGGAGAAGGGAAATGCATAGGTTGTCCACTTCCTTTTCTCTTATTACTTTTGTCCACTTCCTTTTCTCTTATTACTTTTTTATTGTTATTTTTAAAAAAAAAATTCTTATTATTATTAATTTGTTTTTATTCTTATTATTTTATTTTATTTATTTTTTGTTATTTTATTTATTATTATTTATTTTTTGGCTGGTGCAACATAAGTCATAGGCTTCCTTGTACCATGTGGCCATTACTACAAAATTACTACAAAAACTGACTGCCTGATTGGACACACTGCAAGAGAATAGCTGGGAATGAATCTGTTTCAATGTAGGATGAGAAGAGGAGAAATTCTTCCTTATGGCAGAGACAGCACTAAGGGAGCCTGCATAAATTATGGCAGATGAGATGGAAAGCTCAATAATCTTACTAAGTGCTAACTTAATGGCACACAGTATAATGCAGCTGTGAAGACGCTGCAAGTTAGCGGTAGTGTGGCTGAATTTGTACATAAAGGATAAACTGCCGCAGCATCTACCATACTGTCAGTTTTGGAACCATCCGTATAAATTTTACAGGCATGGTTGTTCATAGTAGAATGAGATGAATGTAACTGTCTGATATTGCAGGGAGTATAATATTTTTTCTCCCCACTGGAGAAAGTGTATATCTTGAGAGACAGACACAATGTCCATGGCGAAACAGGTGCAGTTGTGTCTTGAAAAATTTCATTTAAATTGACGTTCCAACTCTGAACAAGCTCTTTGATCCTGAGCGAGGCAAGATGAACCAGAAACTCCTACCATGACAGTATAGTGGTTTAGTCTCTTGTCGTTTGGAGTAGGCGTGGTTCAAATTCCGACGAAAATTGGAGGTATTCTTAAAAGTCCCTTGAATTGATCTCACGAGGAGGGAGGATTAGGGTTTTTACCCGTAAGTTATTCCAGTTTTTTTTTTTTATCACTTGTAAAGACATATTACACATTAATACGTACGAAGTATAGCACCACATAAACATCAACTAGCCAGGCGCTCTATGGGTTGGGTGGTCAATGAGTGTAACCACCCAGACCATAGAGTGCCTGGTCAATGAGTCAAAAAAGTACAAATAACAACAACAAGGTATCCGATTTTCCTTCTGACAAACTGGCCAGAGTACTAGATAAATTACACACAGAAAGTGTATCAATAAAGGAGACCAAACATGATTTCTGTCTCTTAATCGCACACACAATAAACAAATAAAATGACAGAACTACTTCATAATTGAATCATTGACCAGGAAGGTATTCTGTGTTTAAAAGTTATCTTAAAAGTTAAATCTGACGGAGAAAAAGAAGAGTTCTATCATTACATTTCATCCTCGTTGCGTCCTCATTCTAATGCCGAACATTCTGCTCACCCAAACTATTACTGTTGTTTGATAATTATGGATATATGCGGCGTATTAAAGTTCTGGAAATGGTAATTTCCTCCTGAAAATGAATGAATGCGAGTACTTTTCAAATTTTCTTGGAAAGCAGTGCCCGCGAACAGCAGCCCATTTTTGTCAGCGATTGTCAAGACTTACAGGCCATGCCCTGTAAGTGTTGTATGGATGGGTTAGTCATCCATACTACACTTACAAGTGCCCCTCCTGACCATGATTGTAGGGGCATCTTTTAGAAGCCTCGTGCATATGCTGACGCAATGCTGATTCCTTTTCTTAGGCAGCATGGCGTGGGATGCTGATGCTGGTTCCAGATTGTCTGATCAGCGTGGGAATGTCGCTCAGCACGACAATCACGGCAAATCCTCCCACATAGGGCACTCTAGCCCTATTGGCTCCCTCCCTGTGTGCGGTATGGTGCAAGGAAGCCCAAGGCTTATACTGCACCAGCCAAAAAAAAAAAAAAAAATTCTGAATTATCCCGCGAGCGAGAGAGAGAATCGCCAAGAAAGAGAAGAATGATGATATCCAGCTGAGGACCCTGGGGTTTATATTCATCCCCCACTTCCCAAGGGTGCTGTCCATTCTCCCAGCAGAAGGTCAGTTGCCTCTGCAGCAGTGTTCCTCTATCCCCTCCTATTTCTAGGTGGGGATAGAGGGGCACCGCATCCTGTGTCTTCTCCTTTTGTTCTAACAACCCATTTCCACGATGATCCTTTTTAATTTTTTTTTTCTATCGGGTCTATCCCTGGAAAGCTCAGGCTTCGCCCCCGCCAAAGTACTCATCGGTATACTTAACTATTGCCTGCCCTTGCCCACCTCCCCGAGGTAGGGACGGGCAACGGGGTGGAGAACTGGTTTCCAGGCGACCGGCGGCTAAGAGGTCAGATGAACATAGCACAATTCAGCACTACTTTGCACAAACCCTATACTTACTCAATCTGGCCTTTACAGCAAACTGTGTGCATTAAACAGATACTACGCTGTGCCACCAGACAATTGATACAATGTCACTATGGGCACTTTAATACAGACTGCGACTGACAAGATACTTGTTGCCTTCTCAATATGTCATAACTCGAACAGAACTTCAAGATAAGCATATCGGATAAGAAGTGACTTGTTTTGTATTTCTCGAACTAGGGAGATTCATTGTGATATATTTCTGGCAACTTTTTTTTAATGCACTTTGCACGTTGTTAAGGTAGTTTGTGTTTTTGCGGAATAACTGTGAGTGGGTGGAAGAGCTCTATGGCTTGTGATTGAGCAATGAGGCTTCCAAATATCTTCTAAACATCCTCCAGATGGAATTAGACATACATCTTTCACTGAGCAAAACTAAATTCTCAGGTTACTAGTGTTTGCCATTTAAGAACGTTGATATTCCTTTTCTTGGCTGGCATGCCTTTATAAAAATGTCCAGCTAAGCACCGTCACCATAAATAAAAGAAAGTTCAGCGATATAAAAACAAAAAAGTATTCCACAGCACTGCACCTGCGCATAAAAGTCAGGGACAGAACCACAAAAGGAATGCACAATCTCTTTTATAAAGGGGAATGTCAATGCTGATCGTAGAAAAGAAGGTTAAAGGAGGGGGAAAACACAGAAGAAACAAAAAAAAAGGGGAGTGGAGGGGAGCGTCCAAGGGGAAGAAGAAGAGTGGAATACCAATCCACTGTCGGTTATAGTGTACCAAGGATGAACGCCACCATTTCTATGTTGCCGACAGTGGTGGGCGTTCGGTGGTAACCGTGTCGCCGGCGCCTCAAGAGAGCAGCCGATCGACGTGTCCGAGAAGCGGGAATATATTGAAAAGTCATCAATCACAGATGAGCCACCGAAGGTCGTCGTTAAGTGTCGCTGATCGTCCTGTTCCCGAGCAGTGGCTGACATTTATGGCGATGTGCTGTCACCGAGCACGCAGGGCGGAAATCGGTTTTAACGTTTTCTTCTACGGGGTTCTCTGTCTGTCTCTGTCTCTCCGGGTAAAAATAGAGGGCGCTGAAGCATTTAAAAAGCATTCCATTCAATGGAGCAGGTCCATCGGGGAGAGCTAATGGCGCAGGAAAACGAGCCATTCCCGCTTGATCAAGCTTGAAGTCATATTGGTCAGGAGAAATGAGCCGTGATATTCTACTTTAAGGGGATAAGTGAACGTCCCCTTGAGTCTCTGTCACAACCAACTACAGATGAATCGCGATACGTCAGGGATTAAAATGCTCTTCTGATAGCCAGTAAGAGGGAAGGGAGAAAGCTCGCGGAGATTTTTCTTTAAGAATAAGATCATAATAGACCTTCTAGAATGTATGCAACCTTTATGACAGGTAGATTACACCAGAATTAAGGGTGGTCACTGGACTTCCACTCAGAAAAAAAAAAATATAATAATAATAATAAATAAATAAATAAAATAATAAAAAAATAGCTGGATAAACACAGCTCTAAACATTGTTAACTGAAGAATAATAACATATTCGTGTACAGTATTTGAGGACTAAGTGCAAATTTGCTTGACATTTCACACCGCTAATCATGGCTTATTTACTTAAAAACATTTTCATTGTGGTATTCGAATTCTTTACTCAATTGGTCAACTCAACTGGCAGAAAGTATAAATTCCATAACAGATCAACATCTGATGAGATTGCATTTCACACAGGTGTACTGAAGGGCTCCTCTCTGGACTCACTTCTCTTTGCCATATATGTCAATGATATAAAGTTCTATACAGCATGTAATGTAATTCTATGCAAGAAAGATAATATTTACAGTCGTTTTTGAATAAATTTTATCAACGGTCAGTTGCCAACGTAGATCTAAACATTAACAGTGATAAGTGTAAAGTGATTACTTTGAAGGATCCGCATAAGGTTGTAAATCCATTTAGTTACACATTAAATTCTTCATAAACTGAAATTAGCGATTTTGGAATTTTAATTTAAAATCACTGTTCTTTTAAAAGTCATGTTGACAAAATAGAGAAACAGGTTTACAAGAAAATAGGATTTATTAAATTTTTCATTCATTTTCAGATATTTGCAACTAGCCAGGACTTTATTCACTGCGCTCGTGTTTTCTACATTTAAATTTGCAAGCCCAATGTGGTCCCGTGATGTTCTACAGACTTCCAAAATTGAAGCCACTCAGTCAACCATGATTACCAGAGAATAAATTGTAATCACTGTCTACACAAACATAATTTACAGTTATTTCATCACAGAAGACAAATGAGAAGGTTAAAATATATCCATAAGGCAGGGGTCGACAACCTTTTTTGAGCGAAGAACCATTTTTGACCTAATTAAAAAAAA
Source organism: Mastigoproctus giganteus (assembly GCF_048544385.1). NCBI lineage: Eukaryota > Metazoa > Arthropoda > Arachnida > Uropygi > Thelyphonidae > Mastigoproctus > Mastigoproctus giganteus. Next base: position 50,719,348 of record NC_143583.1, on the reverse strand, counting down.
GAGAATCCGAAGGTCCACACCTCAGCTCAAGCTGCGAGGAGAGGGGAGAGGTAGGGGAGATTTTTAAGAAATAGAATAGAGTGGGAAGGCGTTTTATTTTAAAAATATACATTTTGAAATATTATTTATTCATACTGTGCTGAAAAAACATAACAAACTTCCAATTAGGTACGAATTAATGTGACTTTTTGCTGCTGAACTTCTTGAGCGAGTCTCTCAACATAAGGCGAGGATGCCGTAATTTTCATCTTTAAACATGCTGAGAGACTCACATTGTTCGGACGGTTTCTTCATTTATTTTTGATATAGTTAATTTTCGAAAATATTTGCCCGCAGAAATTTTTCGAATCAAAAACAGAGAAGTCCACACGCAAATATTTTCAAATTTATATATGTGTGTCCAGTAAGCTACTCCACGCTCCGAACACAGTTTGGTCTTGCTTTTTCAACTCATCTATCGCCGTCCACTTGTGTAGAATTGCAAGGGCAGCCTTTTGCCTCTCCAAATCCTCAATTTCAGTTTTAAGGCATTTTAGTCTTGCACTCCACATTAGCTTAATTTTAAGCCTTCTAACTCCATTTCAAATTGTGCTTCATGTGGGCTAAAAGTTAAAGAGCCGCAGGTTGCCGACCCCACCCATAAGGTAACAATAATGGAATTAATTTTTCTCTAATTCCTTATATATCTCTCAACACCCCAGCTTTATTTTTGTAAAAATGTAAAACTGTTTTATTTAAATTTCGAACTGACCATACAGTCCTATATCTTATTTACTCAATTTATTGGATATTTTAATGCGATCCTTTTCTACCTTTAAATGCGTTCATAAAATTCTTAAAATTAAAAATACATGTAAAATTTTAACGATATTCTGTCATTTTAAGATCAGTTTTTTATTAATCTGAATGCAATGTAAATAAAAGTATTTTAATTCACTGCAAATATTCAGATATTCAGAGGGCTGTACAGTTGCAATTTTGACTTGTTTTCTCACATATTATTAATGGAAAAAAATTATAATTTGGGATACAGAAATATATAAATAAAGACTTAATTTTTTAATCAGTCTACATCCAGAAAATAAGCAGAACTTATTGTCTGGATGTAGCTTCCTACGATTAGTAAGATATTTGACACTCTTCATCGTAGGATGCCAGATATAATTGCAACGAAATTTGAACTAGCAGACCGATGTTTCTTAAACAGTACTTTGCCTTTTCATTCAGGGAAAGAACTCAATTTTTAAGTTCTCAAATGTATGTGGAAGCTGATATTGAAGTCAATCCCAATCAACGGTATTTAAATTAACATTCGCTCTCAGTTCTACATTATGACGCAACTAAATAGTCCTGGACAGGAGATATGCGTATAAAAAAAAAAAAAAAAAAAACCAAGAACATTCAAGAATAATTAAGGGTGCTGTGGTTTAAAACTGAGCGTTTTCCTGCATAATCCTCTGCTGCAAAGGTATGGTTAATCCGTCATTCAAATTGAACAGAGTACGTTTTTGATGAACAACTACTGAAAATGGACAAGGAATATAGAATTAACAAGGATTAACTATACACAGTATGATTTAGAAGGAAATGGAGTTTCAAACATGCCTGCTAGTGATCGCCCAACATTCCCCTGATGAAAAAATCGAAAGATCGTCGATAACGCCCAAATAAATAATGCACTGATATTTTCTATACTATAGTTGTTGACGCATTAAGCCAACTTGCTGCTTTTACTAAGGTAGCTTGAGATGATATTAAACTCAGGCAAAATAATTCTGCCATCATAAATCACCACGGTGAATATTCAAAAAGAGAACATGTCATTTCGCACACTTCAGGAAAATCAATTTTTAACAGCAAAGGATATTAAAATTGCAAGCCTTTCCTACGTCTCCTTCCTGTTTATGACGTGGCTCAGAGAGAGAGAGAGAGAGAGAGAGAGAGAGAGAGAGAGAGAGAGAGAGAGAGAGAGAGAGCGAGAGCAGGGCGAATCAAATTGTTATAAACGGTTTTCTTTAGAAGAGGCACATTACATATACGTGTGTACCATAAGCATTTGCTAAAATAGTATTTTATTTCTGAATTAATGTATATTACAAGATGGCAAACAATGTTCCTTAAGCTTACCTAATACTGGAAGCGGGTCTGTGGTTCATTTGGGCACCGTGTTCAGCACTACACTGCGATTACTTCTTACAATACCAATAAAGAAAGGCTTAGATTTTTGGACGATTAACTTTACGAGTCTCGAAATAAAGGTACAGTACTTCTTAAAATAAGCCATAGCAGGATTTAGAAGAAACTGCATTCCGTATTAGGGTCTTCGAAACGAACTAAGATTTACAAAGGGATCAAAGGCAAAGAAAAAGCGATAAAACAGCAACATGGTTTATACAGTGGACAGAGTCAAGCAATCTATTCACCGAGAAACTAGTTTAGATGGCAAACACATGAGATAAAACAACATTTATATTGGCAACAAACAACGGCATAGTACAAAGGGGATGTGTTCTGTCTCTTTTTTTCATATTTATTGAGAGGATGTTTTGGTATAATGTAATTTTTAGGGTTTACGGCGCAGAAACTGCAAATCCTCTTCGAAAAAGTTGTCGAAAACGAATGGACTTTTCAATAGGTCGAAAGAAAACAAAAGTACCTTTATTTTCAATGCCCAATAAGTGCATTGAACAAGTGCCCAATAAGGGCATTTTCTGAAGCCCTTATCGTAAAAAATAAAAATTTTTATTTTTTACGATAAAATGCTTTTGGGAAAACAGCGATCAGCAAAATGAACCAGTGAAAACGGACGTCAAACTATCACTTAAAAAAAAAACCCGGAAACACTGCTGAGTGACTTTTTTTTTTACAACAAATAATGTTTATTAAATAGTCAATCACAGTTGTATCGGACATCGAGAATACTCAAGGTATGTCTAGCAATGAAATGAATTCAATGCAGAATCAACCTTAGTGTGCAATATGTTCATGGGGGACATGATTGTCGGTGCTCCCTAAACGGCAGTGGAAGTAACACATGTATCACGGTGGACTGTATCAAAATTCAATAATCACTGGCTTCTGTCTGGTAATGTCTGCAGAGAAAAGCAAAAAGCATACGACAAAACGAACTCCGCGATAGGTAATGACATTTTTTCTGTGAAAAATTTTCAAACGCATCACTGCGTAAATTCAAGGTGGGAGCTTCCCTTATGTTGACAAACCGCTAAGAATTGATGAAAGGAGAAAGACATACAAAAACACTGTTCACGACACAATACATCCTAGTTCAGACAATATTAACTCATGTAAAGCACACAGAAGACCTAATCAGCATGGCCCCTTTGCGGTAGCACACTGGATAAGGCCTGAGTTTGAATCCCGTCAATGACGCGAGGAATTTTTATGGGTTTTTTTTTCACAACGTGACTGAGTCGGTCTCAGGCAAAGGCTGCATAGTTTTCTCCCAGAAACTCGAGTTTTTTTTATCTAGTAAAGAAGCAAATCGATCACGGAATATAAGCAATATACTGACGTCACATAGCCTTAGTTTCTTTGATACTGAACCACACTGACTGACTGAAATGACAGGTGCCAACGGAAATAGCACCACGTCATGCGTCACAGGAGCGTAATCTAAAATCCTAGATAAGATCTCTTTATTTAAGTAGGAAAAAATTTAATAAAATGCACTTTATTATATTAAATATTTAATTAGTTTAATGGTATGTTGTTGTTGTTATAGTAGAATTTTAGGAGCATCGGCAACTAAAGCCATATTGCTCCGTGTATACTGATTTTAAATTGCGTGTTGTGAGGTCGATTTTCTGTTTGCTAGACGAAAAACCCGAGTTTCCGGGAGAAAAAAAAAAAAAAAAAACACGCTACTCTCGCCTGAAACAGACTAACTCAGCCAAGTTGCGAAAAAGGCTCATAAAATAATTCCTTCCGCATTGACGGGACTTGAATTCAGGTCTTTTCCATCAGGTATGGGGAGGAAGGCGATCCAACCAACTGTCAACATCAAACCCACGAGGGCAGTTTAAATGGTATTAAAGGATAAACTGATACAATTAGAGTGAAGCAGTCCACTAACTAAACTGGATTTAGGATTTTTATATTAAAATCTGTCTTCGGGCATTGATTTTGAGTATGGTGCAGTTGGGTTCTCTCTTATAATTAAGCTATTTTCAATTAACCCCAAAATGAAGGCCCCACACGGATTTCAATATAGAAATCCGAAATGTAGCCGATGTCATTTAGTTATTGGGATTGTTCCACTCTAATTGTTCTTTATTACCAATAAAATATTTAAATCCCAGACAAGACAGGAGGGAGTACATTTTGAGCACCTTGTCAATCAATTCAGTCCTGAAGAGACTGCGCACGGCTCATGGGCTAGTTAACGCGATGGAGTCTATTTGTACAGGGATGGGATACTCTTAAATAGATGTGCAAGAATATTTTCTGATGCTATCCAGACAGTGTTAGGTGGGTCGGAAAACCGCTGGCTTGGGAGGATACACAGAATAACAGATTAGCTAGAGCCGCAGGCAGAGGTGAAAGTGATTCTTGCACTGCTTCTATTGGAAAATACAGCAGCCTAGAAAGCAAGGTGTCGGGGAATTCAAGCGCTGCTGTGGGTCATCATGGAACAAGTAAATACATGGGGTGTTAGGGTAACTAAGAGTAAGAACAGGTGCATGTACACTGGTGTTCAAATAAAGTGCATCACCTCTTAAAATTGTAACTGTCGTCTGAATAACGTAAGTATATGGAATATAAGATTGACACGCGTAGGTGATGACGTAATATTGCATCAGCTGTTACTTTCAGCTATATAAGCACGCTCTGCAAGAGTTGCAGTCATTCCTTGCATGTGTCAGGATGGCGAGTTACGTGCAGTTGACGCCACGAAGAAAGAGTGTTATTGTTGTTTTACGTGAGGAAGGATGTTCTTCCCGTCATATTGCTTATAGAGTGTCTTGTAATCAGTCGACAGTGAGTAGATTTCTTTCCAAAGCCAAGAATACTAGTTCTGCTGATAGGAACCGGACGCAAACGAGTCTCTACTCCAAAACAGGACCTCGTTTTGAAGCGCTTATGCCTTTAAAACCGTAAAGCTTCTTCGTCTGAGCTGAAAAGAGAATGGGAAAAACATACAGGAGTGGTAGAAAGTGCAGTTACAGTCAGAAGACGCCTCTTCAAAAATGGACTTGTAGCCCGTCGTCCTAAGAAGTCCCTCCTCACACAAAAAATGAAAAAGACCCGATTAATTTGGTGTAAGGAGCATGCCAAATGGATCCTCGAGCAGTGGAAGTCAGTTATTTTCTCGGATGATGGGAGATTGGAGACAAACGATTCGCCGTAGACGTGGTGAAGAATACTATCCAGACTGTAGGGTGTTTATAGTGAAATTCCCAACCAGCCAAATGTTATGGTGGATGCATTTCGTATCGCGGACTAAGTCACCTGCAGTTTATAAAAGGCTCCGTAAATGCCAATGGATACCTGGCTATATTGGAAGGCAAATTGCTGCCAACCATTTTTTTTTTTTTTTTTTTTGTTAGTTGTTGGCGAATCGGTTTCTGTGGCCATAATGCACCTCCCTAAGTTTCTGCATTATCTACTCTGATCCCATCCGGCTAGCCCGGTTCTGCCAACAATTAGAGACCATTTCAACCTGCCAAGTAACTGCATCTTTCAGGACAACTTTGCTCCTTGTCATCGGACGAAAAGTGTAAGTAGGCACTTCTGTAGTTACTTTAGTTTCATTTCTGCATTAGAGGTTCGACAGTAATGTGTTTACATTTGTTACAGGTGAAAAAATGGTTGGAAGAACGGTCCATTACACAACTGTTAGCTGGCCAGGAAACAGCTCGGACCTGAATCCTATAGAGAACTGTTGGCATCGTGTGGAATCTGCAGTTGCCAGAAAGAAACCAAAGACCCTTCGTGAACTTCAGGAAGCCATAATTCGTGCTTGGAACCACGAACTATCAGTTGATTTTCTTCAGAAATTGATCCTGTCAATGCTTCGACGGTGTGCTGCTGTCATCAGGGCCAGAGGCGGTTCAACTAAATATTAGTTTGCACCTGGTGAACTTTTCATTTTGTTTTCATTTAAAATGATAAACTGAAGCAAATTGAGGGCTTCTGATAACGTCTCAGCCATAATTTTCGTGTTTACCAAAACTGTTGTACAAAGGTTGCAAATGCTCATTTTGGAATATTTTGAGATCACTTGTCAAATATCACTTAGCTTTCCCTTAACTATTAATAAATATGTTTTGTTTATATTTCTATTTGTGATGCTAGTCATTAATGTAACATACAAACGCGAAAAAGGGTTAGAAATGTGAAATTCTTAGGTGATGCACTTTCTTTGAACACCAGTGTATACTTAAATGTACACCGATGCTAGGAACATCGTAAATAAATTTGATGAATTTGAAGTGTTGGCCAAGTCATCAAATGCAGACATTGTAGGGACATCGGAGGCATGGTGTCATTCAGATATAAGAGATGTAGAGTTTGAGCATGGGGAGTACAATGTATATAGAGAGGACAGATAGGACAAGAGGGGGGAATAAGCTCTTAGTTAAGAAGCATTTTAAGTCCAAAGCAATTCAAAGTTTCGTGTCTCTGACGTTACTCAATCGAGAAGATATATCTTCTCGTGGGTTCTCGAGAGCGCTGTATCGGATACAGTCCGATACAGCGCTGTAACGAGCGCTGTATCGGACTGTTCGCCCAATGTCTACATCGGGCCCCTTCCCCCATCTTTTTGCTACATCTGCTACCATCGACTTCGCGAGGTTCAGGCGTGCGGCTGTTGCCTATAATGAAAAATTGCCGATATGGCACTCAAGTATTTTTTAAGTATTTTTTGATAATTTACGATTAAGTATTTTTTGAAATCCGTTAATCTTGTCACGACTCTTTCTGCTTGTTTATGATATCACTGCTACCGCTGCACACATTTAAAGCAGTCCCCGCTTTTCATATATCTCGCCAGGTGCCGTTCAGTAACATTGAGAGGGGTATTCGAACACTTACGAGGGCAGTGTATATGGAGTTCCCACAGTGGTCGAATTTAAATCTAATGGAGAGATCGATTAGAAAGTTGAATCGGAGATCGACATTTACTGCATAATACGGGAAACTGAAGAAAAGAGTTACATAGATAGAATAACACCAAAATGGATTATATGGAACATCCCATAGAATCAATGCGAAACAGGACTGATGCTATCTTTACAGCTAAAGCAGGCCTAACTCGCTAATAACTGCATTCGCAATATTTCGACAGAGCATGTAGAAATCCCAGTGGAGTAACTGAGGTAATAACCAGGGAACAGTAACAGAAAAAAAAAAAAAAAAAAAAAAAAAGAAGAAAAGATACGCGGCCAACTAAAGATTAAGATGGGGGATCAAAGAATGCAGACAGCTGAGAGCAGTACGGTTATGACAGGCCAAAGAGCCTGTTGGTGTCTCGGTATGTCACAGTTCGCTGCCCTCCCACATTATTATTTGTTTCGACAGCGCGGACAGGCCAACTCGAACATTTACGGAAGTAGCGAGAACTGAAACATTCCTTGAGCAGACTAGATCGATCCAGGAAGTAAAAGAAAATACACCCACGCGAGTAGAGAGGCTGTTGCATGTGAAGTCATCAAAATTCTCGGTAGACAGAATGCTTTTGTGGATATCAACGATGTAATAAGAACTTCATGAAGAAAAGGCTGTTACGAGAAAACAGAATTAGTATGTAGTGCACATGAATTTTAATAACACTTATACAGAAAAAACGGAAGATCCGGCTAATATCCAACAAACGGACACATTTTTTTCTAAAATTCTGTCGTACTTTTCTCACATTGCAAAAACATTTGAACTAATTAGAGTGATGGGTATGAAACACTATTACAATTCTGGATTGTATCTGGAACTGATACAGCACATGGCATGTGATCTACACAGGCCATTTGCGGATCATCAGTCGTAGTTATATTCAACAATTTTAAAGGAAATCTAACCAGCTATGTATGGTTAGATCTTCTTTAAATTTGTCGAATATGTAAATTCCAATCCTCAAGAAGTGTAATTTTTCCTTTGAATTAGGCCCACAGGCAAAATTAAGTTTTTTGTTTTTTTTTTTTTAGCAGCACCGCTACCTTCTTTCTTTTATTTCTTTAGTTATTTTTGATTATTTATTATTTTTTTATTTTTGTAATCTTATTTTTATTATGCATATTTTATTTTATTTTCTTCTATTTCATTTTTATTAATTTCTTTTCCATATCCAGCCCCATCGGTGGGTTTCTTTTCCCCTCTGAAATGCTTTACACATGGACCCACAAACATCTCTCCAGGTGACTGGTGCTTCTGGGTAGCCAAGAGGCCAGAACAGAATACACACAAAACTACATCAATCACATTTCTGGCCCTTTTACAGTGGTACAATTCTTCACAGAGATACGAGGCAGAGTTGAACTGACGTTCTAGGAGCCGCCCTTTATATATACACATGACCAACCCTTCCAGATTACAATTCATTATAACATAGGCAAGTCGCAGTATTTCGAATACGATCCATTAACTAAGGCAGCGGTTCCCAACCTTTTTTGACTCGCTAACCCCTTTCAACATATTTTTATTGCGAACCCCTTTCAATATAATATTTTTATCGCGAATCCCTTTCAACATAATATTTATATCGCGAACCACGAAAGTTTGTCTGACACGTGACTGACCGGTGCGTTACATACCGGCACGTTCGCACCGAATCTCCCCCCCACTAACATCCTGTCGTGCATGCTGGCTATATAAGGGTGCGTGACCCCAAAAACAGCTAAATATAAATTTTTAACAGAACCGCATAAATGAATATTAAACTATTTTGCAGTTTATAAAAATATATCTATGTATATCTAAGCAGATGCCATTACAAAAATTTTAGTGCAAACCCCCAGGGGGTTCGCGAACCACCGGTTGGGAACCGCTGAACTAAGAGATAAGGCATGGAATAGCGATCCACATGCTCTCCGGAACGCAAAAAAATTTACTCTCACCAGGACTCCTTGTTTTCTAAAATAAAATTCACGCTCAAAGCACCTTGATTTGATGTTATTGAGAATATTAAAAGCAACTTGACAATGGAACTAGTGGCAGTCAGTTAAAATGCCTTTGTAATTATTAAATAATTATTATATTATCGTATTGAACATACCAAACTTCATATATTTCGAAATGAGTCAGCCGATTTATTTATAGGGAAAAGCAGAATAAATTACATGATACGCTGATTTTTCTTCTATTTGCTCTGATTTATTAAGAAAAACTCAGAGGTAAAATGGTATTTGCCACATTCGAAAGATAAATGAAAAGACAAGTATTAAATTTCTTTCACTCAACAGGAATTCGCAAAAGAGTACTGCACCATCTAACCAGACGTTTCCCAGTTATAAGGTAGAGAGGATGATAGTGGGAGGGATAATCTGCTTCCAACACACAGAACGAAAACTACCTCAAAGATAAGTTGTTCAGAGTTCTAAGATCATTTACTCAGATGATTTTTTTCTCACAATACTTTACGAGGAAGCCGGATAAACAATTCTTTCACTTAACCAGCAAACCTTAAACTCAAGATACAGAAGATTTCATCTCCTTAACTGTAATTATTTCAGGTTTCTCTTGTAATGTTTTGTTGTTGTTGCTGTAAATTGTTTCTTGGAATTAAATGCAATTTCGTATGGGAAAACTGCGTGTTCGTTTTAATGGAAGTAAAATAAGAAAAAAAAAAAAAAAAACATATCGCGGATGGAAAAATGCGAAGAATCTGCAGGAGTCTCATACCAGCTGTTTAACATAAAGTATTAAGATTCTTTAAGCCAAACTAAAGAGATTATGGAATGTAGAAAAACACACAGTCCAACACAGAAATAAAATCAAAATGAAGGAAACCACGCAGTGTACAAATAAAGTATAAAATAGAAGAAAAATGGGAACAAAAAGCGAGTAATTTGGCATTCCGAGAAGGTGGTTTTTCAAACTTTTCTAGAATTTATCGCTATTTGAAACAGAACAGGTTTTAGAACTTAGCCAACTAAACTAAACTAAACTAGCGCGTCTCCGAGAAAGATTATTTTCTAACTTGTTTTCCTTGTCATTTTCACTTTATTTTCTATTTTATTAAAACAAACAGAGGCTATTCGGACATCTCACCCCCATTCTAATTAACGTTCTTTTGTTTCTGAGGAAGCGATGTTGTGAGCTCACAAATTCTGAGAATATTTCCCTATTATTGAAAATAATCGCGAATATTTCATCTTAAAATATCACAATGCCTTTAAACAATTGTATCTTCAGCCATTTTCTTTTTTCTTGTTGCGATGAATATTTCCATTTCTCTAACATAAACAAACACTACGCGACAAAAAAAAAAAAAAAAACTTACCCAATAATGAACACCTCTCAATGGAAACAACCTTTTCGCATTCTTCTAAGCAATCAGTTAAGAATATACGTTTATACACTTCATTATTAAATGTTAATTTAATTCATTTAATTTAATACATTATTAAATTCGTGTCATTTAATTAAATTCATTATTAAATAAATTTAATTAAATGACATTAAATGTATTAAATTCTTTTAATTAAATTGAATTTAATTAAAAGAAGTTCGTGTCGGAAGATATTTACCCTAGTAAGCTGCTCATATATCCATAACATATTGTCTGTAAATTGTGTGTTCTTTGGTCGGTCTGTCTGTTCACTGAAAAAAAAAAAAAAAAAAAAAACAGGAACTTGCTGAAAAAAAATTGCTACTTTCGTTCCGCATCGAATAATCCGGCCCACACGATGTAATAAGAACCAATAACAGTTCCTTTCCTAGCGTCACTAACAAGAATCGAACCCACTGTTTTCGGAAAAAAAACCAAGTCGCTTGAGACCGACTGACTCAGCCACGTTGTGAAAAAGGCCAATAAAAATTGCTCACGTCATTGACTGGACTCAAACTCAAGTCTTTTCCACCCGGTGTGGGAAGGGCAGTGATCCTACCAATATGTGTAATTTATAGTTTGTGCAGTATAAGTGTTCTAAAGTATTCCTTGAATGGCGTGATGCGTAGGTAAACTGTGCTGGTGAAGATAATAAAGCACTCAATACCTACATTGGTATTATTATGGTTATTTCCCAATTGGAAATATGTACATAATAGGGTCAAACGTTTCGTGGTTTTTTTAAATCACTTCTTCTGACAGCTGTCTTTCCAATACCACTGCCACACTGTCACCGGCTACAATAAGTTCTCGTAACCCACAGTTCTTGTGATCAAAGTGTGATCTTTTGTGACGGTCATATTGCAATGATAGCTGTGACTGAAGAAGCGGTAGGAAAATACCACGAAACGTTTGATCACATTTCCAATTCAGAAATAAACATAATACCAACGTAGGTTCTGAGGCTTTATTATTTTCAAGCAGTGTAAGTGTTGTTTAGTTATTCCTGGGCACTTTGTCACGAGCAAGGCGATCACATGGAAAGCCAGCCCAGTGGAAAGGCTGTCACAACTACGCATGCGCTGTGGATAACCCACTCAACATCTCGCATCCACTGGAGGTAGTGCAATACAAGCGGATTCCAGAAAAAAAAAAAAAAAAAAAACAGAGGGTGAATACTATGTACATTACTCATATACTGTTTATATATACAGAAGACCAATAAACTTCATTGACTTCAAATACAACGTTTTCCATGGCTCAGAAAAGGTCGTAGACTTTTTCTGAGCCAAGGAAATTTCTGGGTCAAGTTGCAAAATTTGAGAAAATTTTGCAACTTGAGTACCGAAGGTCTTGTCTTCAGAGGAGGTAAATTCGATATAGATTTGTACGAGCAGTTTGTATTCAGACGACTGAAGCAAAAAGACATATAAGGTAAAACAGTAGAGATAGAAGAGATATGCCAAAAAAAGCCAAGCAAGAGGTAGAACTGTAAGATGAGAAGTTATTGTTTGTACTTTTTTTTTATGAAAAGATAGGGTTGAAAAGATCTGTTTTCTTTTTTCCAAAGACGATAAAAAAAATTGTTGTAGAGCAATGATTAGGGCAAGAAGTGGAACATGAAGATCAGAGACCAAGATCACGAGAAAAACATCAGGACCAAAATCAGTACAAGAGGTGGGGCCGGTCCTTCATATACGCTACACTAATTGTGCTTGGGAGTCTCAAAGGATGGCTAAAAATAAATGTAACATATCCTTCCATTCGCCGTTCTCATGGCGTGGAGAGAACAAATACTATTTTTGCATAACTCAAACTAAAGGATGGAAAGGGAATGACAGAAAAAAAAGTCATGTATCTGAATATTCATTGGACCCAACAGGGGCCCCGCGGCCAAAAGCCAGAACACTCAACAGAACCCAACGCAACACTTTCTGGCTTTCGCAACGATATGGCGCAGATGTGGGAAACCAGGTGCCATTCCCCTAACACTATGCACAATCCATTAGTCACGGTGAACTACCATGTTGGACAGACAACTTGCGTGATCGAGACCCGCTAATATGTGTATTAGAGGGTTTCGATCACGCAAGTTGTCTGTCCAACGTGTCTAGTAAAGTTTCGAGACAACAGGATTCCCATAATGTTTTTTATACAATGTCAGTGAACTACCATATTCTATTGCTCCGAATGAAAAAAGATCCAGGGGTAATTGTGCAGTCAGATATGACGTTCTCTGAACAATGCAGACAGGCAGCCAGGAGAGCTCATGGGGTTTTGTCAATGACATACAGGAATTTTGCTAGCAGGGATAAGCAGGTGATTGTCCCATCGTATAAGGCAATGATCAGGCTACACATTGAGCACTGCATACAGGTCTGGAGGCCTCATTTTAGGAAGGTTGTGGAGCTGCTGGAACGAATACAGAAAAGTGCTCTTTCCAAGAAAAGCTGTAAATCGCAGCGTCTGGAGACTAGACACCTACGAGGTGTTCTGATCGAGGTGTATACGCTTTGAATGGTTTGAGCAAGCTCAATGCTGATGAAGATTCTTCCTCCTGCTCAGACTATACACGTGGGGGAACACAAATTCAAATTGGGGAAGGACGTTGCAGAAGTTTGCCTTTAGCCAGCGGGTGGCTGATTGCTGAAACAAACTTCCATCTGTTGTAGAAGTTGATAGCTTAAAGAAATTGAAGAAAGAACTAGACAAACTATTGAAGGGAATGAATGAGGGGTGTCTTGTTTGACTGATGCTGTATAAGCTTGCTTTCTGGCACAATATGCCACTGCTAATTCTAAACCTGGTTGTTGTAGTACGGTTTTAGGAGCATCAGCGACTAAGGCCATATTGCTCTGTGTATAGTGTCTGCAAATGATATTGATGATGGTATATCAAGCTTAATGTCCAAGTTTGCAGATGATACAAAGGTTGGCAGGGTTGTCAAGGACACTACTGACACTATGCTGCTGCAACAGGATCTGGAAAGGTTGAGCAGATGGGCTGAGAGGTGGCAAATGAAGTTTAACATTGACAAATGTAAAGTACTACACATGGGAAACAGCAACCCCAGAGCAACGTATCAACTCTGTGGTACTACACTGACAGTGGTAGAGAATGAAAGGGACTTGGGGGTGATTGTGCAGGCAGATATGAAGTTCTCTGAGCAGTGCAGACGGGCTGCAAGAGTAGCTCATGGAGTATTGTCAATGATATACAGGAATTTTTCCAGCAGGGATAAGGAGGTGATTATTCCATTGTATAAGGCAATGGTCAGGCCACACCTAGAGTACTGTATACAGGTCTGGAGGCCTCATTTCAAGAAGGATGTAGAGCTGCTGGAACGAGTACAGAGAAGGGCAACAAGATTAGTGAATGGAACAAAGGGGTGCTCTTACGAAGAAAGGCTTAAGTTTTGCAAATTACAGTGTCTGGAGACTAGGCACCAGCGAGGTGATCTGATAGAGGTGTATAAAGCCTTGAATGGTTTAAGCATGCTCAATGCTGATGGGATTCTTCCTCTAGCTCAGAAAAATCACCTGAGAGGGCATAAATTCAAATTGAGGAAAGACAGATGTAGGATAGACGTGCGGAAATTTGCCTTTAGCCAGCGGGTGGTTGGTTGGTGGAACAGACTGCCATCCCTTGTGGTGGAGGTTGATAGCCTAAATAAGTTTAAGGCTCAGCTGGACAGGTATTTTGAACGAACAGAGGGGTGAAGTGGAAGTGGGTTTTTTTTTTTTTTTTTTTTTGGCTGATGCTGCATAAGCTTGCTTTCTTGCATCAAATGCCTCTACTAATGCTAATGCTAAATTGCGTGTGTTCTGTGGTCGCTTTTTTGTTTTCTGGATGAAAAACCCGAGTTTCAGGGAGGAAAAAAAAAACAAGCTACCATTTGCCTGAGACCGACTAACTCAGCTACGTTGTGAAAAAGGCTATAAAATTCCTCACGTCATAGACGGGACTCGAACTCGGGTCTGTTCAGGACCAAAACCTGGTCATTAGAAGGGGAAAACAGAGATGGCCCAAGGAAAACAAGCCTCGTTTTATACTAAAAGTGAATTAAATAAAATTAAAGTATATTAATTAAACGACTATCAAATACTGATTTAGAATTTATTACATACCGCCTGCCTACCAAAATTCGGTTGAAATATATCTCTAAAAATATACTTCCTATTCCCATTTAGACTTTTTGCCAGATGACTTTGGAAACGTCGATGGACCAGTGGTTGAAGAAAGGTGAAAGCTCAATATGCTGGCAGACTATTGCTAGACACTGATCAAAAATCCTGGTCATTACAAAAGTAAATAAGAATATCAATAATTTATTACATTTTTACGCCGTTTATTATGATACTTGTTAAAATTTTTAAAATTTCAATAAATGCAACCTACATTTCTCTCTAAATCTGTGAGCAGTATCTGACGTCAGATTTGGATTCAGCTCATCAAAATCCATGAGATGTACCATAGTTCAGCAGAAAAAAAAAAAAAAAAAAAATCACAAGCTAAAAATACGTTGTTCAGTGAAATGTGTCGCTTCCGTTATGTCTTAAGGTGTGCAATCATTCCTTAATTTTTAAAATAAGGAGGAAACTTTTATTTTGAATGACTGCCTACGACTAAAGTTCCTGAGAACAGTGTTTTCACATTCCTGAGAACAAATATATGAAAAGGTGTCAGATATTCCGAAGTTTCTATCTAAACATAAGATGGAATATTTAGTTTGAATATGACAGAATAAGAAAGTTAATATATATATATATATATATACAAACATAAAATTTTTCTTATGCGTGTATATTTAATTAATTTCATTTCTCTTTTTCTACTACAATACCTGTAATTAAATGTCTAGTTTAAAGATATCCAATCTGGTTACTGTTGGCCTTATCTGCGAATCTCCTCATATTTCTTGGAGTAATAAGATACTATGCAAACAGCACATCCTGAACCAGTTTCGTTCCTCGTGAAGGATTTAGTGTGGTTTTTATGAACTTTCTTTCATTTATTTTAGTCTTGTTGAAATGTTTTGTATTTTCAAAGAATTACGTTTTGGTCACTCGAATTTCAGCATCACTGTTCTCTCTCTCTCTTTCAATTTTTCCGTTCACTTAATTTAGGTAAATAGTTTCAGTTCAACTGCAATTAATTATGTTACCCATCCCATGGAATACTTGGCTACATTAAACTGAATATGGCATGAACAAACAACGTTCAGTGAGGGATAACATAAAGTCTCACTCACATTGCGCCAATGTGTTATCAGACCAATTTACACTTTCCCACTTAGTTCTCAACTGGATTGAGAGTAAAATACTTAATCTGCACTAATTGTAACAGTACTTTTCATTAGTACAACTTAGCCTCTCACCCAAAGAAGGCCCTAGTGAATAGCACAGTTGCTAAAATCGCCATCCTCCCCAACACCGGGTGGAAAAGACCTAAGTTCGAGTCCCGTCGATGAATTTTTATGGGCCTTTTTCACAACATGGTTAAGTTTGTCTCAGGCGAGGGTATCATGGTTTTTCCTCCCGGAGACTCGCGTTTTTCGCCCAGCAAACAGAAAATCGACCTCAGAACACAAGAAATTCCCAGACAGTGTACACGGAGCAATATGGCCTTAGTCGCTGATGCTCCTAAAATCCTACAAGAACACCCAAAGAAGATATCAAGGCTTTCTGGAATATGGTCAAACCACATCAGAGGAAGATCTTATCTTTGCTCGTTGCTTTGAAGAGAGAATTGGAAACACTCTTTCAGATCTATTCGCAGACTATTTTGCCTCATTCACTGATAGTGAAAAAAGTATTCATGAGAAATCACTTCGTTTTCAGCTAAATAAAAATGTTTTAAATATCAGTGGTATTATTTATGGATCATAAATTTGCGCTATCGAAAGTAAAAAATCAGTTTTGTTCTTGTGCTGAATCAGATTGTTTCAATCCTCTGGAAAAAAAAAAATTAAACATTTTTTTTATGCCGTTGCTCCCATTCTTATAGTACAATTTATAGTATTCTCAGACTACAAACCGCAATCTATAGTGAGAATTTCAAGACTGTTAATATCACTCCTATTCACAAAGCCAAATAAAAAAAAAAAAAAGGTGTAAAACTAGAAAATCATCACTATTACTAAAATTCTTTTGACGAATCCAGACGCAAGATTCATAAAAAAGGAACTTTTCTGAATTTCACGAGCCAATATTTCAAGTATTTCTTGTTAAGACAAATGTGCTCCCTAAATTTTAATTTTTGTCATAGATTTGAAACTCCTTCAGATCAGGTTTCTTTAGTCAACTTAAAAGGAAACAAAAAACTGAACAACAGGGCTACATGTTCTTTCAACGAAAATTAGAAAACTGAAAATGCACTCGATTTTAAATAATCTACAAATTTGCCACTGAAAGCATCCCTGTCCCACAGCTACTTGAAGGACTTCAGCCCTTCTCACACCGGACGGAAAAGACCCGAGTTTGAATCCCGTCAACGAAGAAGAAATTTATGGGCCCTTTTCACAACGTAGTTGAGTTAGTATGTGCCAAGCGAGGGCAGGATAGCTTTCTCCCGAAAACTCGGGTTTTTCATCCAGCAAACAGGAAAATCGACCGAAGAACGCGTGCAATTTACAGACATAATAAGGCTCAATATGGTCAGTCATGCACCAAAAATCTTAGAATAATGACAAGGACTCATCACGCTTCGCGTCCCATCTGTATCCAGTTGTTTTTATTGTTGTCGAGGTTTAAGTGTATCAGTGACTTTGACCATACTGTGCCTTATATATGTCTGTAAATTGCGTGTGTTCTGTGGTCAATTTACCAGTTTTCTGAACCAAAAACTCGAGTTTCCGGGAGAGAAAACAGTGCTGCCTTCGCTTGAGACCGACTAACTAAGTCACATTGTGAAAAAGCCCATAAAAGTTCTTCGAGTCACTGATAGGATTCGAACGCAGGTCTTTTCCATCCGGTGTGCGGAGGACCGTGATTATATTATGTGAGCAACAAGGACGGCATATACAGTACATCGTCGAGGGAAAAAAAGTTTAAATTCAAGGGGAAAAATAACTCTCTCTCAACATGAAAAGATTTGTTATCCAACTAGATCTGGATATATCAACTGACCCAATTAATCCGTTAGAAAACATTAACGAGCTTATTCATCCTATTAAGTAATGAACAGTACTGTATTCTACCTAAACAAAAATTACATAAAATTTAATGCATAAACTTTTTCGCACGAAACATTCTTATTTCCACAAGATTTTTTAAAATTACAGATCACATGGTTTTGAATTTTTCAACTCCTTTGAACGTTTCATGCCCATGACTAATCTAATTGTTTTTACATCATTTGGCAGGTCCATATCATCCTAAAAATAAGGTTTCCTTATATGTATTCAATACTTAAGATGACTATTGCTTAATACAATTTGTTTCTACTGGAGAGTACGTACAGAAAAGACAACTAATCTGTCCACGTACAATATGTCCATAAACTGCATGTGTGGGTCTGGTCGATTTGCCTTTCTCTGGACGAAAGACCCGAGTTTTCGGGTGGGAGGGGGGGAACTTTACTGACCACGCCAAAGAGCCACTAACTCAGCCATGGAGAGAAAAAAGCCCATAAAAGTTCCTTGCGTCACTGACGGTATTCAAACTCTTGCTAGCCGTGCATACTGGAGAGTACGTACAAAGAAGCTATTTGAATTTAAACCACTCTATTTGTTTCGAACGCGTAGGCAGTGGCTGTAGGTATCTACCATATGCGCCAAGCAGTCGTGTTGTTTTTCGTCTTTCGTTAGTTGATGCCCACATTTTAGTTGTCTGACTGGATGGGATTACTGCCAAAAGAATATCTTTCCTCTATCCGCGAAAACTTGCAGGAGGAAGAAACAAGAAGTTAGATAATTTGGTGAACTATCATGAAAATCATGGTGTTTTAAACACTTCTACAGGCAAATGAGTTAACTGTATTTGAAGAATGTGTTTGGGCTTGCTGATGTCCGAAAACAAATAAATTTTTTGGAGCCAATCGAACTGTCTTGTATTTTGTCCACTACGAACTTTTTTCCCCTGAAAATTTTGGAAAACTATGATTTCATAAAAAAAGCTGAAGCAATGCGACTGTTATTTCTGCAGACATTTTTATATTGCCAAATGACATGGACTTCCCCAATTGGTGGATCACTGTTTAAAACAATTCTTAAGGAAATAAAGAGTGGTAATACCTTTACTCTTCAAAAGCCAAAAAGGAAAAAAAAAAAAAAAAAAAAAACGGGTCCGAATTTCCGCATTCATATTGCAAATATCATTGTCTAGAAACAGAAAAAAGCAGAAAAGCTGTACATCCGTTATTAATGGGGTAAGAGGATCCAAAAGCAATGCGAGATGAAAGGAAATGATTAAGTTGGATTCATAAGAAAAGAAAACGCAAGCAATCTGAAATAAATGTGCTTCGATAACACGACAGAGACAAGCAAGTTGAAACGAAAAATTCAACAATTAAGTCTCAAAACAAAGTGATATAAATATTCCATAGAAATACTCTGAGCCAACAGAACGAACTCTAAACGAGGTCTCCACGTGCCACATCTTCACACACAAGGGAATAAATCAAAAGGGGAAAGACGGTAAAGCAAACTCGAAGAAGTTTGGTGGTTAACAAAAGAGGGAAAACAGGACTCGCATCTGACAGGAGAAAATGACAAGCATTTGCGAAACTCTTACGCGCGAGTTAGGAACGACATCCCTTTGAGAGACATTTAAGATATCCTGTATTTGTCTTTATATTTGACAAAGTAGGAAGCTTTACGTCTGTCCATCACGCACAAATATCACGTAAGAGGAAGAGATCTCTAAACGATCTCCCGCAGGGACACTTTAAAAAAAGAAGGCTTTTTTGGAAAGCTAAATAAATAGCCCCCAAACTTATATGAAATACTATGTAAAAGAAGAAAGCAATGCGTCAAAATAGCGATTCAAATCCACAATCAGTAAAACGTAAGCATTTTAAATAAGGTCTTCGTTCGGGACGTAATTCCGTCGATATCTTCTAAGATATTGACAAAAAAGGAAGGAAGAATACAGTAAGAAAGAGGAACGATCCAAGTACAGAGATCCAGATTTCCTAGCCCAGCAGTGGTAGTGCCCCTATATGTAACCAAAACGGTGGAAAAGCACCTGACAAGTGCACATTTTTTTTTTTTTTTTTTTAATTTTTAACATTTTGGTTTTTTATTTTTTGAATTCTGCTTGAACAATGTCAATATTTGTTATAATGGGCTTTAGAGGTATGAGTCTTTGCGGTTAGCACAGTGGATATAAACCCGTCTTTCTCACACGGGTGTAAACGGCCCGGTTTCGAATCCCGTTATTGATGCGAAGAACGTTTATGTTTTATTATTATTATTATTTTAACTTTTGGCTGAGTTAGTCGGTCTCAAGCAAAGACAGCAACCCCCCCCCCCCGAAACACGGATTTTTTGTCCAGCAAAACAGACAAACCAATCAGAGAACCCACGCAATTCCGGGGGTGGCCCGAATATATGATTTCCCCCTCAAAGATATGAATGAAGATTTGCGAAAAAGTTTATTCATGAAATATCAAATCTTCAAGATGGTCAACGTACTCGTAGCCTTTAATATACCCAGTTGAAAGGTAGTGTATAAAACATGTCTGGTACAGTATAACGCAAGGGCAAGCAAAAATTTGGAACCGTACATATACCACATTTTTCATGCTGGAATAAAAGGTTTACAAACTTCTGGATAAAAAAAAAAAAAAAAAAAAAATGAAAGAGATTCGTATAAATGATGGAACTCCAGAAAGCTCTGAATAAGAATGCAGCAGGTTTTCGAGAATTAGTTGCTTAAAAGTGCGACGGACAAGGAAGTCACAAATTTGAGCAATAATCTTGTTTATCGGATAAGTAAGCACAATTAAGACTTAGTTTGACGATATTTCTATTGATTTAATTATACAATAAGCATTAGCAATTTTTCATTATCACCTTTAATCTAAACCAGGAACTTAAAATACAGAAGACGAAACTGATTCCTGGAGGTATCATTCTTCTTCTTGCAAAATGAATTCACTGCATTCTTCCTCTCATTAAGGGCTCTCTTATAACAAAGAAGATCGGTAGAAATCAATCTTCCTTGCTATAACCAGGTTTCCCTTTTTGCAATCGGGACGTCGTCCAAGGTCATGGGAGGATCTTTCTCTTTGTATCTATTATTCATTTAAAGCTCCTAGATTACCTCCCATTCTTGAAAAAAATCTATTAACGTCGAAACCCATCTCTTCGTTAGACAACTCCCCTAAGACTTTGAATTCACTCATTTGAACCAAGTCTTGAGCGTTGAGCTTTTCGGCGTATGCTACGAGTACTAACATTCCATGAAGATCAAATCACTCCTAATCTAAATATCTTGATTTGATTGATTTGGTTTTTAATGGCGCATTGGCAGCTAAGGCCATAATGCGCCAAATCAAATTTAAAGGGATACTAAACATTTTGGTAGCCTAGGCTACCACGTCAAGCAACCATTATGTAAAAAAAGGTATAAAGTAAAGTAAAATCTAAATAGCAGTAACTCAAAATCCAGTCGTTGAACAATTCTTTCCTGCATTATTTTGAGTAAATGAAATCGGCGATACATTCAGACCATAATTTCCTTCATGCATTATAAGCAGTTTCAGCATTGAATTCCTGACATTGAAGGGCGTCTATAAGCATTTAGTGATTCTGGTTATTCGATAGTATTGCTTGAATTAGTAATCACATTATGGTCTTTTAGGGTCGATTTCGTAATGTTGAAACCGCTTATAATCAGTTCCTAATATACGAGTGCATGAAGGAAGTTATGGTCTGAATGTATCGCCGATTTCATTGACTCAAAATAATGCAGGAAAGAATTGTTCAACGACTGCATTTTGAGTATTTTGTATTTTGAAAGATATTTGTTGCGTGGGCAAAATCCCGAATAACTCACGGAAAAAAATCTACTCTCTTCGCCTGAGGTCGGCTAACTACCGCTTCAGTTGAAGAGGCTTTAAGGAATTTACCGTTTGACAAAATCCTGTGAAATTCCTACGGGATTCAAACTTAGGTCCAGTGGTGGGATTCAGCCGGTTCGCACCGGTTCGGCAGAACCGATACCTAATTTTTTGTTGAGTTCGGCGAACCGGTTGTTAAAATGGCACTTGTGATCAGAGTTCTCTCTAAGGTGGGCGCCTGGTATTCTATGCCATTTATTAATTCAGCAAGAAATTTTCGTTTAGTATCGATAAAATGAAGAAAATGTGTGTTCTGATGTTTATCAATGGTATAAGCATAGTGCTTGGTTTATAAAAGTTTATGATATGACCACACGTGGACAGAACCAGTAAAAATATTCAAATATATAGGCACATATCCGCTCCTGCTCTATAATATATTAAAATAAAACATTGTTTAAATTTTTTGCAGTAGCCCCTTAAAAGGATGAAAAGGCAACAGAGTTTGACAGATTTTTTGAATAAGAAACAAAAATCAGAATTTGTTTTATTAGAATTGGCCTTGGAGTCACTTACATCACCAACAATTTTCGTTGAACTAGTTTAATTGAAAAAACAAGATGCAGAGACAATATGTTCTTCAGTTATGGAAAGTTTGAATAATGTTGGGCATACTAAGAACTACCTAGAAAAAAATTGAATAGGATTTTGCTCCGATGGTCCAGCGTTATGCTTTGGAGAACATCTGGAGTGAGCACTAGGATTGCAAAAGAGTTTCCAAACATAATAATATGGCACTGTTTAAATCATCGCCTCCATCTTGTTTTAGATGATTCGATAAAGGAAATAAAGCAAGTAAATCATTTTAAAATATTTATTGATAAGATATGTACTATTTTTCATCAATCCAATAAGAACCAAATTGAACTTTCCAAAATATCCGAACAACTTGGAATTGAAATTATAGAGATTAGTAGAGTTTTGGAACCAAGATGGGCTGCCTGTAGTTTAAGGTCAACCCTAGCTGTGTGGCGCGCTTATCCAGCGCTACATCACTATTTTTATTCAAATAAAAAGTACTTAGGTACTTTTTCAAGACGGCTGCCCGTCTTGAAAATATATATTTTATAACTGATTTGGTACATTGATGATTGATATTTTAAACGGAATTTCTCTTCTTTCAAATGCACTGCAAGCAAGAAATATAGACATAATAAAGGCTGAAAAACTCGTGATAAGATCTATTAAAGCATTTCAAATGCTTGGAAAGGAAAAAGGTTCATACGAAAAAAAAGTTGATGAATAAATTATTTCAGAAACTTTCAAAAAATACAAAATTTGTAGAAAATCATCGATTTGTCGGGCTTCCTCGGAAAGACTTTTAGAAAACATCGTAACGAATTTGAAAAAAAGACTAATGGATTGTGAACATTTAAAAGCATGTTGTAGCCAATTTCAAGATAGGAATAAATTACAATTTCTCAATTTTTTGTAGCCAGATTACTGGAATATTGAAGAAGTACTAGTTCCATGGAAAGCACCTGAAGAACAATTGCTCGTATTTAATGACATTTTTAATTACCAAATTGATATTAATGATTATCGAGATTTCGTGGAAAACGTTTTAAAAAATTTCCAGAATTATGCAATTCCTGAAAGTGTTCAAAGAGCTAAAAATACTGTCAGAACAATTGTTGTAAGTTCAGCAGAAGCGGAAAGGGGTTTTTCAAAGATGAACATGATATGTTCAGAGTAGAGAAGTCGCCTAACTGTTTCTAATATACCAAACACAATTTTTTTTTTTTTTTTTTTGATTTGGTAGTTGTTGGCGCATCGGCTTCTGTGGCCATATTGCACCTCCCAAGGTTTTTGCAGTACTTTGATCCAAGCCCGAGGCGGGAATCGAACCCGCGACCTTTGGGTTGCCGGGTAGGTACTTTACCCACTCGGCTAGCCCGGTCGGCATCAAACACAATGACTATTAGTCTAATCGGCCTACCTCTAAAGGAATGGGATCCTACTCCTAAAGTGAAAAGATGGTTAAGGATAAACCACTCAGCCGATGATGCTCGGATAAAAGCGAAGAAAATTGCAAGTGAGGACGCCAATCAAGACGCAATATGGAAATATCTTAAACAACAGTTTTGTTTTTTGTCAGGTATTATTTAATATTTTTTCATTATTTTAAAACTCTTTCTTATAACATAATATAGTTTTGTAGACCTCTTTTATTGTTCTTATTTAAGTATTAACTGCATGAAATAATAAACTACCTTTCGTTATATAGTTTTTTTATACTTAGAACGGTCATTAGGGCAGCGAACCGGTTGTTAAATTATTTGAATCCCACCACTGCTTAGGTTTCTCCGAGAGAGTGACAAGTGGCGAAACTACTATGCTGTCAAGGAGGAGGAGAGGTGTTGATATGGCATTATCAGCATAGTTATCGCAGATTTAAATACTATAGTAAGTTTTAATAAATTTATAAATTTTAAAAAATTTATAATTTTTTTCATTATTACAGTACTGTGGCTAGTACTGTAATAATTAAATCAATGTTTTTTATAACGTCCCTATATATAATGCGTCTTGTGAAACGTATGAAATGCAATTATCACATGTTTTTCATATATCAGGAATAAACTTCCCAAAGTTCTTGTTTTTCTTTTAAAAATGAGAGCTTTCTGATTTAACACTGGCTCGAATTTTCAATAAACGCAAAGGAACTAAAATACTTAAACCGTATTAAAATACTTATCACTCATGCTTGAGGAACTCTCAATTAAAGAGGGCACTGGATCATTCCTTGTTTTGAAGTGCTCATTGGAACCAGTGAAAATAAATAAACGGAAGGGTATCTTGATATAGAACAAGATTTTTCTCTTACTTCAATGAGAAAAAGTTCTTATTGTACGAAAAAAAATGAATCAACACACATCTTATCAACGCATGTATTACCAGATATGAAGTACAGTAACCATGGAGATAACAGTTTAAAAGCAAAGGAATACGTGCTATGCAAATATCATGTAGGGAACTGGTGTGCCACGAGGATCAGACTTTTCAGCAAGTCCGTTTTCTGATATAGAAACCGAAGTCTAAAACAACTACTACTTGTCACTCAAATGCCAACCAACTAAACTGGTTGAAATGTCACTGTTCATTTGGATTTCATCCTCTCTAATAAATCCTCTATACGCCATTTGTCAAATTTAGCCTGAGTCAGTTAAAAAAAACTAGTGTACAACAGCTCTCCTTTTATGAACTATAACTTATATTTCTAACGTATTCATTTATCATCCATCCATTTATCAAGTTCTGACCGTTTGCAGGGATATCCACAAACATCTTTCAGACTTGGAATCTAATAAAGGTAGCACTCCATATCCGCCACCATACCTAATACTATATGAAAAAAATAAAAATCCAAATATAGTAATTGTGTTGTCTACGGTTCCTCCATCTCGAACCATAAAGTATTCTGCCTTATCGGATAACTTCATTAGTGTATGAATTCTGATAAATCAAGATATGAGAGCTCATACTACAAATATACAGAGCACCCACACAGTTCATTTAATCGATTTTTTTTTTTTTTTTTAAATTCAGTGATTAACATTTATACTCAATTGTTCTAAATGTTTAAAACACGCATCTTTATGTTACTTTCTTTGCTAAACTGTTCTAAAAAAGCTTTTTCAATTTTAAACTGGACAATTAAGATATTAACCATCATACTAGATAAGACATCGATATGTGAGAGTGACAGATACAGATGCCACTGTCACCTATCAATATTAATTGACTGAAAGTATTTTTTCCTTTTTGTGAAAACTCCAAACACGAAAGGTATTATAATCTATACTACTTAGTACCGTACATGGATTGTAGGGTGAGAAGATGAAAGAAGATACTTGCTGATATTAGACTTGAATTTTTGTAGATTGTTGAAGAGAGATTGTTCCAGAAAGCGGAAGTTGAAGGAATAAATAAAGAAGAAGAAACGTTGAAAAGGTTGGAAGAGTTTTAAGTTGGACAGTAAGAGGATGCTGACTGGTTGCGGCACGTGTTCGAACTGGTTTGGAAGATAGAGGGGAATTATAGAATTCAGTTCGGAAGAAGTGTCCATGGAGGTATCTATAGAAAAGGAAAGCAGCAGAAACAGAACGTCTATGAGACAGAGTGGAGAGACTTTGTAAGAAAATGGTCATTAATTAACCTAACTACCATCGTTTGAATGGAGTCTAGAAGCCTGAGAGATGTTATCGGGGCACCGCCACTAACGTGGTAAAAATGTTCCATGGTATTTTGAGATTTATAGTGGTAGCTGTTTTGAAATCAATGGCGATTTAATAAGCCACTAATGGCGATCATCGATCACATGGAATGTTTCTAGATTGTTTAGGAGTTGGGGGATAATGGATTTCTTCATTATTTTAGAAAGAGTAGAATTGGATAGGAGGGATTCCTGTCATCCTTTTTAGAAATTGGCTGGATATGAGCAAACTTCCAGACAGAAGGAAAAACACCGGTGAAATAAGAAGGCGTAAAAAGGCGACAGAATAGGAGGAAGCTTAGTAACACAGGTTTTGAGAAGGAGTGGAGAAATACCACCAGGATCCAGCGCTTTCTTGGCATCAAGGATGTTAAAAATTCTTTTGACCGAAGACCACAGGAAACAAACATTGGAATGGAGTATAATATTGGGAATAGCAGGAGGTGGTTTACCAAGATCATCAATACAACAGTTAAGAGAAGAGTAGGATGCTAGCAGGTTGACTTTATCTCTAGCTGAAGTGGTAATAGAACTATCGAGTTTTAACTGAGGTGGGAGTAGAAACTGGCAAGAGACCCAATGCTCGACTATCATTTGGACAAGGAGCAAGTTTTCTACTCTCTCTCTTAGCCTGCTCAAAAAAATAGTTTGGACTGATTAATAACTGCTTTACAATTCTTGCGGGCTTTGATGTAGGCAGAAAGTGAACCTGGAGATTTGCGTGCAAGCCAATCGCGATATGCACATTCTTATCTGGAGCAGACTCGGAGCATATATTGGGAAACCAAGGTTCAGATAAAGGACGAGATTATTAGGTAGTGTGGAAAGAATTTCATCCCTACAAGAATAATTTCACTGATACGATCTGAGCAAACATTGACATCAGAAGATTTAAAACAGTGATCTAACCAAGGAAAATCAAGATGTTGCTAAGTTTCTTCTTCACTGATTAGTTGTAAAGGACATACAACTAATCAAAACACTATAGCAACTATTCAACCGCGAAGAAATCATAATTGTACAACCAAAAGGGATATCTCTGAATGAGTCACTATATTCATATCTCTTTTTTACAGAGTATTTGTACAACAAGCGAAATTTTATTATGCACGTTAGATTAACGTTTTCTGGCTGCTACATGAGACCCCTATAGGACCTGCGCAGGCTCTGTGAGTTTCTGAGGAACTAGAAATGCTGTACGTTCAAAATCATACATCAAGCACAAGTGTACCACTCACGTTCACACTGTATATGGACAGTCCAAAAGGTCCAAGTAGTATCCGCTGCAGGAGACAGTGTCGCGGAGACGAAAAGTAGAGCTTGCCGAAGATGCATGACGTTTGATGTCAAAGGCCTCTTTACAAGGCTTTCTTAACTTTTTTGTGATAAGAACTTTAAAATTAAACTTTTTTTTTCTCTCTTCCAGCTTTCTAAAACGTGAAGGATTTTATTTCTTTGGCGTTCTCTTTCACTTTTATCTCTCGCGCTGTGTCACAAGGTAATAATGCGTCCGATCCTCCAGGCTGTCACTTATCCCACTATGGCGGCTTGATTGACGACAATTTGAAGTCTCTTCTACACTGTGTCAACAATCAGGCCAGCTAGCCTTGGAAAACCGTCTTTTTTGTCCATAGAGTGAAAGCACTCGTGGCGGACAGATTAGACCAACGGACAGACGTTTACTCAAGGCAGCGGGGTCATCTCTGTTAGTTGTACAGCATTTAGAGAGAGAGAGAGAGAAAAAAAAAGTGCCTTCACGTGCAACCAACAAGTATAGCAGTCTCTCTGACAAACCAGCTCTTCAGTTAAAGTTTTGTAGGAAGCCTAAAGTGAGATTTAACTTGCCGAAACACGGTTTTTCATAAAATTTTTTCCGTTATCAGTGTTTATCTGGACGCAGCAGGATGGTGTAATGGCTAAAGTATTTGCACTACACGATGTGTGGGAATACGAGAGTTGGGAGATCGAATTTTGAATTTTGGAGCAAGTTGTTTATGCATACAGCACAAGAGTAAACTTTCGTGAAGTAGACTTTAGCTTTGTGGAAAACGGGACTTTAATAAGGGTGTTTATATTAGGCGTGGTAAGGAAGACGATTTTTTCTTCTTTTTTTTGTGTATAAACTAACTCCTGTGATTACTTCATTAACTAATTAATCTAGCAAGAATACTATGGCGATTTCTACTGATAATATGTGGATATGGAGTGGTACATACAGCGGTTTCGAGCCTACACTACTCCCAAGAAATATTCAGTCCAGTTTTAACAGATGCACAACCGCGCATGTACAGTCCCAATCCTCTCCACACCAGGTTGAAAAGGCCCGGGTTCGCCCGTCAATGACGCGGAGAACTTTTATGGGCTTTTTTTCATGGCTGAGTTAGTTTGGTCTCAGGCGTAGATAGCAAGATTTCGGTCCCCAGAAACTCGGATTTTTTCGTCCAGGGAAACAGGAAAATCGACCAGAGAACAAAGCAATTTATGAGCATACTATGAAAGCAGATGAGTTTGTTCTCGGGTGGACCTAATATGACATTTTAATTTAATAGATGCGCGCCCTTATTGAGCTTTAAAAGAAAATCCTATATATCTATGTATTCTAATCAGTAAGCTATCTTCATTTTGGTCAGTGGTTCTAAATTGCTTGCTTGCTTGCTTGCTAGCCAGTATTTCTGTTCAATCCTTAACTTGGTGAAATTATAAAGGCTAATGTGATGGTTTTCCATTATCACCTATTCTTTTTGCGGTTGCTAATTGCATATTTTAAGAGTGAAATGTCTGCAATTCCTACTATTGTCGGTTCGGCCGTTCCTTTCACAATCCTTTGTAGTGATTCTTCCACCACGAATATCCTAGCACAATTTTGATACACCCTGCTGATTCATAAACCTTTACCATAAACGTCCACGAACTGGAGATGAATTTAAGTTGCCGACACGTTTACTGCATTCAAAAGCAAAAGTACAGCAGAGTGCTCATTCTTGTATCAATGTTCTAGTCGAGTCACCGCGTTCAACGGATACACAATGTACGGTAGACTGACTGATTGATTAATTAATTAATTAATCGATTGTCTGAAGAGATAAATTCATCCAATTCTACCCGTAACGGCAAATCGGTGCCAGGATTTACAACAGTAATTATATATCACCGCGAGGAGGGAAGGAAGCTTCATTTCTTCCACACAAAAGCTTGGAGTTATTTATACAGGAATAATTAATTTTAGAGACGCAGATGCCATACCTTTACTTACAGACAGTAATTTTTAGAAATAAATTTAGGTGAAGGATCATAAGAGAGAACGAAGAAAGTATATAATTGCACAGGACACAACTGAACATTATAATTATATTACATCGTAGTGTAGCCCTCGCGCGAAGCACGTGGTAATCATTATCTTGCCAACACTGTGTGGAAAACGCCCGGGTTCGAATTCCGTCAATGACAAGAGGAAATTATATATTTCACAAAGTGGCTGAGTTAGTCGGACTCAGGACAGGGGATGCATGGATTTTATTCCGGGAAACTCGGATTTCTCGTTTAGCAAAGAGACAAACAGACCACAGAATTACGGCAATTTTTACAAAGGCTTCATAGCTTTAGTTTCGCACTTTTATACAAAAACGTTTGTGTGTGTATTGTGGGGGGAGGTGCCTTACACAAGTGGTAATTTTCCTTCAGAGACGCGTTTTAAATGTATACAGAAAGCTGATACATTTTATGCCACAGATTTCAGCGATAGAGTCAGTACATGCAGTTTCAACTTTAAGTAACTAGATTCAAGATCTTGAAGTTTTTTTGAAGGAGCTGATTTGGGAAAAATCCCAAATTATGGATGCGCTTCACTGTTCCAATCATCTTACTCCTATTACCCCGTTGGATTAGGTCAATTGGTCTATCTGGACTTTAGTTCGTCTATCTTCTGCTGAAGCTTTCTTACCCAAGATAGCGGTGCCTTGTTTTTTCGTTTCTTTTGCTGCTGGTGTCTCGTTTCTTTTCCATTGATCCTGATGGCTGCTAAGGCAGCACAATGCACAGTTGTGTGGATGTCTCCAGAGTCACTCCGTTGCTGTTGAGGTAATGTGGTATTATTTTCCGATTGAGGTGGTCTGTGACTTGAAACAGGATTCTATTGGATGCTTGTGGGGTGCATTCTCTCGAATCTGTTAGGGCCTTCTTTCGCTCGTCTTCTATTCTGGATATCATGGCCTCGTCTGCTTCTCAGGGTTGCATTTCTTCTTGCCCTTCTTCTTCTTCTGGTTCGATGTTGCGCATATTAATATTTGTAGCACATTGTTATATCGGTGTCTAGTTTAGTTATTTCGTAGTACGTCTGCATTATGAACGTATTCATTTCGATGCTCCACTTCATGCGTTGGCTTTTTCTTCCTTCCTGCGTGGTCACTAGCGCAGGAAGCATTTCCAGTTGGTTAGGATGGATGGTCTTGCCCTTCCCTTATTATTATTATTATTATTTCATTTTATTGCTTTTTCGCATTAGCGGCTAAGGCCATATTGCTCCGTATACGCGGACTGTAAAATGCGTGTTCTGTGGACCATTTTCTGTTTGATGGACGAAAACCCTGCGTTTCAGAGAGGAAAAAAATCATGCTACCCTTACCTGAGACCGACTAACCACGTTGTGAAAAAGGCCCATAAAAATTCCTCTCGTCATCGATGGGACTCGAACCCAGGTCTTTTCCACCCGGTTGTTGGGTTTTAGGAGCAACAACGACTAAGACCATAATGCTCCGTATATGTTGTCTGTAAATTGCGTGTTTTGTGTTCGATTTTCTGTTTTGCTGGAAGAAAAATCCGAGTTTCCGTGAGAAAAAACAATATTATTCTCGCCTGAGACCGACTAATTCAGCCATCTTGTGAAAAACACCCATAAAAATTCCTCACGTCATCGACGGGGCTCGAACTCAGGTCTTTTCCACCCGGTGTGCGACGGACAGCGATATTACCAACTGTTCTACCCACGAGGGCTTGCAAGATAGGAGGGTGCAAATAAGATAGTTATATACAGTGGTGTGCAAAACTTAAGGACCAACACTATTTCTAAAGGTTACAACCACAAAATCTTTACTTAAGGTACTCTTTACTGATGAGAGTAGATTCAGTCTCAGCAGCGATTCTGAATGTCAGCTAATCTGGCAAGAGGTTAGCACACGGTATTACCCCACAAACATCACTGAAAGGGATCTATATGGTGGTCGAGGTGTTCTCGTCTGGGGATGCGTTATCTTGGATGGACGTACACAACTCCAGATACTAGAAGGGGTACTGTAACCGGTGCACGCTACTGTACTGAGGTAATCCTTCCCCACGTGCGTCTGTTTCGCGGTGACATTGGCCCCGAGTTCGTGTTTATGGATGATAACGCCGCACCCCATCGTACTGCAGCTGTTGATATGCGTTTGGAAAGTGAGGATATTGTTCGTATGGATTGGCCTGCCCGTTCCCTCCAATCTAAATCCCATCGAACACATATGGGACGCTCTGGGGAGACGCCTACCGGCACGTCCACACCCACCAGAAAATGTTCACCAGCTGACGATGGCGCTGACAGAGGAATGGACGATGTTACCGCAAGAACTTATCAACAACATTGTTCTAAGTATGGACAGGCGGTGCAAAGCCTGCATCGACATTAGGGGTGGCCATATCTCCTACTGAGGACCACCTCTTCCCTTTGTTCCATTTTTGGCAGTGATGCACTGTATCATGGCAGCCAGTGTTATGTTGCCATTTTTTAATAAAGTCCCTCTGTACCGTTTTGTTTCCGTTATTGTGTCGGTGTTGTTTTCTTCATCATTTCTATACTTCACGAGGTTCCTTTGGTATGCTTTTCCCATATCCAGGCCAGTCCTATGAGAAGCTACAGGTGAAAACCTAACTGGTCCTTAAATTTTGCACACCAGTGCAGGTTATATACAGGTTCTCATGGATCATTTTTCTGTACGTTTCATTTTCAGTTATTTTGCGAGGATCTATTTGAAGTTAAATGAATTATTTTATGGCTTCATTTAAAAATAAAAATAAATTTTATTTTTAAATGAAGATAAATATTTTTTTGTGCTAAATTCTTTTCTCCTTGAAATAGGCCTTCTTATTTAATTTAAAATATTTAACTTATTTGTCCCGTTAGAACACAAACAAATTTTCTATATTCGTACTTTTAACAAATGAATGTCAATAAAGAAATTATCTCAACAAATATTAACTGTGGTTTGCCACTCACAGGAAGCATTTTAAAACTTATTATGGGAACTACACGTGCAAGTCACGTGAAAAGCGGTTACCCCAATATGGAAACAGCAGAATTCAATACAGCAGAATTTATCCAGTCGTGATGTTTTCAAAAAAATGAGTATCCTCTTGACAATCACACATAAAGAGCGGAATAAAGCGAGCACACGCACACATGGAGTGCATTCTTCGCTTTAAGGCTAACTACACTGCTTTACAGTAGTGATATTGAGGACAGATTCAGAAAATACATGCCGAATACAGAGCAATAAGTTATATGCCCATTTTCTGTAAAATTTTAACCGAAGGAGCTATCAGTGAAAAAAGCGAGTGAATGCTGTCCAAATAGCGTCACTTTCGTACAGTTAAAGCAAGAATAATCGGACAAAATCCGATCTACCTCATTCCTCACTGTCAATGCTCCCCCTAGTAATCCAACCTTCTTCTACCACCCCAATAATGAAACATTATAGTGGAGGCAGGCAGAAATAGTACCTCCGAGACTATAAAAAACGATTGCAACTTCTCTGCAGTGTTTAGCTTTAATCCGAAGAGACGACTACTGATAAAGAAAACGTCCTCTGAGGAGTGGATCATCCAGGGGGCTAATACCACTTGGGTCTTTTTATAGAAGCAATAACTTTGTTTCCATTTAGTTTCCATCCAGTCCAAATTACTGGCATTACTATAAAATAAATTTGCCACTGTACTACGCTGCTGGTTCGGAAAATGCTAGATAAGAGCTCGCGCGCTAAAGTTCACACCATCCCTCTTTTGTCATAAAAACGGAGAGTACGGTAAAAAGGCGCTGATCCGTATTTTGTGGGTACGCACAAGAATAGAATATTGCGACTTTGGACTTACGGACAATTTTGGACGAAACTGAGGAAAGCAAGGAATGCTAAGAAGGATTTTATATCCCAACATCCGCGGACTGAGGAGCCAGGTTTTAATGATCGCCTTAGCTTTATCCTCCTTCCATCACCCAGCAGATTTCATAACCGTATAAAGTGCTAACGCTGCAAGAAAGTAGTTCTATCTACGAACAGTCTATCGTGAGAGTAAGGAAGAAAAGATGGATACCAACAAAAATTTCTGGCAAGAAAGTCTGAAAGGCTTATAATAAATGAGAACGAGAAGTACCATGAAAATTATTCGCTGTTAATTAGCATCTGAACATACCATGAGCGCAATATAATTATTAGTTTTAAGTTAGTTTAATAGTTATAACTGATAGGCTATTCAACTCTCCTACTTAATAGGCACAAAGGAGAGGTGAAACATATTGGGAGAATTTTTCCTAAATGCGTTCAACTGGCCGTGATATGGCAATATGACCCTGCTAGCAACATTATGGACTAAATTTTGATAAGTGTCAGACGTAATGTGGTCGTTGTTCTTCTGTAATAAATGTCGAGGCAATCAAGGACATAAGGCGTTGTATATTGTGCCGTAAATTTTCTAGTAGTCACCATTTTAGGGAGATGAAGAAACCATGCAAACTAGCCATAGACTGACTCAAGTAAGGTGTTAAAAAAAAACAATACTTTTTAAGGCACCCGTAACTACAGCCCCGATTGAAAAGACCTTAAGAAATCCTCACGCTATCAACGGGACTAGAACCTAGACTTCTACACACCAGTGATAAGTGACAAAACCACTACACCGTCAAGGAGGGCGATGAGTATTGGATTATGGGAAGAACTGTGAGGTGGATTGTGGGATGGCCGAAGGATAGGAGGCAGAGAGTTGTTACAAATCACACTCTTTAGAGCGGGACTGGGTTATATAAGTGGGGTTCTTTAAGGTTCGATGCCGGGGCTACGCATATTTCTGGTTTTTTGAATGATACTGACGAGGGAATAAAGGATAAGATGTTGAAATATGCAGATGATATGAAAGTCGGGAGAGTGGTTATTGATAATTTTAACGGATGGTCAGAAAAATGGCAGTTACAATTTATTATTTGTTATCATTGATAACACGGTTTTTAGTACTGTTATACAGAAAGCTTACGAAATAAGGAGATAATGTCGTTGTTGTTGGGTTTGAGGCGCAAGAGAGACTTAGACCATATTGCACCATAGTGTATTATGACTTATAAGTATACAAGTGAGCGTTCTATTGAAGGTGTGCGTTAATGTACCGCTTAAATGGGAGACAAAAAACATGGGAATAATACAAGCTACTTTATGCCGGTGTTGTCGATCATTGAAAAAACTGAGATAATAATAATAATAATAAATTCTGTTTTTACTCCGGGACGACTACATAAGCCCAGGAGAGTTCACAAGGTAGAGATGCGATACAAGAATATCGCCCTATTTAGTAGTCACACGCGCTTGAACAATGATAATCTTTACTGCTTGTAGACTAATATACATTTAGCAATTTATCACTGGCTATTAATGACTTTAAGGCCAGGGATTTTAAAAACATTTCAAGATTAAGTTAATATGAAAGTAATGTTAAAGAGTATTGAAATTAATGTCTTTTATTGGCCAGTACCAATACGACTGGTTTAATTGATGACAACTCTAAATTCAACTGCTGGATGCAAATACATACAACCAGTTGCCTGATATTGCACTGCCTCGAATAAGCAACGCTTCACCAGTGGAGAAGACTACTGTCTTATTATCCTCAGTGGATAACAATAAGACAATAACACATTCCAAAAGGCCGTTCAACGCTGTTTAGCCTTTCATCGGTGGGTAGGTACATTAGTGTTGCAATAAGTAACAACCGAGTTATGAAATATAACTTCACAACGTGAGAGACGCCAGATGGTATAGCACAGTATAGACTGAAAGAATTTAAATATTATAGACTGAAAGAATTTAAACTGAGAGTGAAGGGGCCGTCAACGTTTATTTTCGCATTCACTTTAAACTTAAGCGTTATGATCGTATACGTCTGCCCATTCCATTAAAAGGATACGAAATTTTGAAGAAACTGGTTCTTCTCTCAAGGAGAAGCTTCCGGGTGGAATGAGAAGTGCCCGTACATCAGAAAACGTTGCAACTGTTAGGGCCGCTCTTATACGGAGTCTAATGTTCAACGACAAAGTCCAAAGTTCTCATAAGTTCGATGAAGAGCTCTCCGACGTTCTGCACGTCGGCATGCGCTGCATGCCGTTGAACTTATCCAATAGGAGTGTATAACGAATACTGCAAGAATTAAAACCACACTATCTCCTTACTCTAAAAATTTTTGTCAAAGAAAGCTAATTGAAATGGATCATGATGAAGACTATTCACAATCTATGGATGTCCGAAGAAACTCAATGTCATCTAAACGGTTTTGGAGATTAAAAAAAAAAAAAAAAAAAAACTTTCGTTATTGGTCGTGGGGGGGGGGGGAACCTTCTCCAATTTCTTTAGTAACCTTTGCATTGCGACCAGTAACAGTGTGGTGTGTAATTTCATCTTACGGCATTACCGGCCGATATTTTGTGGAGGATGATAATTGAAGGGTAACAATTGTGAAGCCAGACCGCTATGCTAACAAGATCCCAACTTTTTTTGACTGATGAACTAGCTACTAGGTTTCTTCAAGTTAATGAGGCCAGTTGGTTTAAACTAGATGGCGCAACGTCTCATATCGCAAGAGTGTCAATGAGCGGAAGCCGTACAATTTCTTTTTCATAACCACATTATCGCTAGGAATGGTGACATTTCTTGGTCACCAAAGTCCTCCAGACTTGTAAGCATGTGCCTTTTTACATGGTGACACTTAAAAAAGCAGGGTGTACTCTCATTGTACAATATTGAAGAGTTACAAGAAAGAATTCCTTTGGAAATTCTACGCCGCGTCATGGGAAACGTGCTTGGAAGATTAGAAGAATCCCTGAGGAGAGACGGAGGTCACTTCGAGGATATCATCGTAAAAAAATAAATGGCATTCTATGCATTTTAAGGTGGCATATTTGTAATTTGCCAAATACAAATTCTATATTTAATTAGAGTTTTTTACGTTTAGAGTTTCCCTGCCTCATTTTGTATACATAAGAAGGAAGGTTGTTCCAAAGAAGAAAAAAGGATGGAAGAGGAAATTAACTTCAAATTTAGTTCTGCGAATTTTGAGTTTGACAGTGAATGGTTATTATCAATAAAAATATACAATATCGATGAAGATGGTAGGTCTGAATTAACACACATTAACTACATTTTCTTTTTTTTAAATACAGATCTGTTTGAACAAATGAAAGAAAACAAAAGTATAATTTATTCTTATAAAAATGCTCTAAAAACCATGCAAACAAAAATAACAAAATTGACATCATCAGCATTACATTAGCAACATTATCTGAAATCCGGGAAGCCACAAAACTGTTAAGAAGACAGAAAGCTTAAGAAATGAGTCAATATAAATGCCATCAACAGGGAGCGGATTACATTATCCGGCAGAAAAGGCCGATAATGGAGAATCGAAGGACCTACAGCAGAAAGCGTGTGTGTGTGTGTGTGTGTGTGTGTATATATATATAAAGCCATAAACATAATACATCGAAACTAAAGATTTATGAACAAATTCACCCAACATTTATAGGAAACGAGCCTAAGCTAGACGATACAACAGTCCTCATGGTCATTGTCTTCTCTCTATTACTACAATGGTGCGCGTGCATGTTCAACAAGCGATTGAAAAGCAAGTTCGTGACTTATATTAAGTGGGCAGGTTCGAGGGATTTCAGTGGCGTTGCACTGAGATCTGAGATGCGCAGACCGGTAGTTAAAGAATTAGTTTGTGTTATGTCGATTGTGTAGTATAATTATTTTAATTCTTTCAAGTAATTTAATTGTGAATATCCTTCAATCACAGAAAATTAAAAAGCAACGATTTAACTTTTTATACTGCCTATATACACAGAAATGTCGCTCAAGCAACGAGTTAGCTTTTTGCACTGCCTATATACACAGAAAAGGCAGTCAACACGAGAAATGTATATTTAGGCAGAAAGCGTCTCCCTTAAAAATAGCACTCATCAGATTGTTGAAGTCGTTTGAAAACAACATGTAAATTTCAGTGAAGTGCTTTCACTGCAGCAGTCTCTTCGCATCAGTGATTGTTGTATTACTTGCCAACTACTTCTCAATTGAAAAAAAAAAAAAAAAAAAAAATTGTGCAACAGACAAAAGCTTTCTTTTTGTACAAACTTTGCTAACGCTACAGTGCGTTACTACCCTACGGACTGCATATATTTATCAAGCTTCTCAACACCCGGGAGGCTGGGACAGCAAAAATATCGGCGTGTTGCAGAAGTGAAACAAACCACGTCGAGTTTAGCTTGTTTGCAGGGAAGTCTCTGTGGAGAAGGCAGAGACGACATTCGAGCTGTGGTAGCTTCTTAGCGAGCAAGCTTTACCGAGCATGCAGTACTTTGGAGCGTTGTCGTATGATTACATCTGAAGCCCTTCGGGAGAAAAAAAAGAAAAAAAAAAGCGGGTTTCGATTTTACCAACTCATGAGATTATAAAACAAACCAGTGGGAAGAAGTGTCTCTGGTTGCCGTTAACTGCTACTAATGGTGCACGCTGTCTGGAGAGAATTTTTCACGGATGACTATTACGAAACTAATTCAGAATTCATGACAAATATCACGTGGAGCGCTTATTCTAGATAACGGCAGCATCTGATTACAGTTTCTTCCACAATCGTAAATGGGATGCGGAAATTTATGCATATAATAACATATTTTTTTCTAAAGTTACCAGTTATAAAACACTAAGAGATTATAAAAGACTCCGTAGTATGGCATAAGAGATGCATTTGAAATCGATAGTAACATTAATATTAATAGGAGAGCTGTCTGGAAGAGAGATCTCGCAAAGTTATTTTTATTTATAATATCCACCACAGTTTAGGCATTTGTTTCACTGGCGGACGAATACATGAATAACAGTTGCAAAGAAATTGCGGTCAAGTAGCTGCAATTCAGCCATTAGTGCCTATATATCTTCTTCCCCGACAGAAGTCGCTCCAGTAGTCCAAACAGAGCACGGTATATGGACTAACTGTGAGTGTGCACCAAACCTTCCATCCACACTATTTGAATCATTACTCGGTGTGTGTACAGAGCAAGAGCAGAAATTTTCCAAATACAGTCTTTTTTTTTTTTTTGGAAGGAAATTTTTATATTTGCGGCGTTGCTTATATATCTGTGTTGACGTCACATGCTTGGTTGATTGGCTGTTTTTGGTGCATAGGCTACTTTGGTCATAATACACAATTTCCTGTGTGTCTACTTACAGTCCGATTTACATGTTGTGCGGGATGAAAAAAGACACGATAACTCACAGTGGAATCCTACTCCATCGTCTTGAGATCGGCTAATTGCAGTCTCGATTGAAGAGGCCTTTAATTCAAGCTCCAAGGGGATTCGAACCCACACTTCACCAAACGAATGACAAGTGGGACGTCACATGTACATGAGTACAAGCGAATCGCTCTCTTACTGAAATACTTTACTTACTTAGTAACTGACAGATGCATTCTGACAAGGGAAAGACCAAAGCATAGTTTGTTTTTTTTTTCGCCCTTTTTTGCCTTAGAGTAACAGCAAAATTACAATCATTGAAGAAGTAGAGGAAAAAACGGAAAACACATGATTTGTAGTTTTTTTTAGATATATATACAGTGAGGGCCACATCTACCCATTTCATGAAATGGAGCGCTGCTCTGAAGGTGGGCGTGGTAGTCAGCGCTGGTATCTTGAAAACTGCAACCCTGTTGGAGTTTCAAGTACGATCATGCCGTGGGTGTATCGAGACTGGTCCAATAACATCCCACCAAGGCGATCTTGTGGCTGGAAACAGCTTGTTGATGCAAAGATTGACAAGACGTGTAAGATAACAAAGTTTGCAGTCAGTCAAATGATAGTCCAGTACAACAGGATTGCTGTTTGAGTGACTGGTAACCAAAAAGTCATTTCAGAAAGCCCAACTCGTCGTATCTTGTCATGGGTAGGATGGCAGCAGACGACCGAACCGAGTACCACTCCTGTTAGCAAGAAACAAGAAGGTGCGGTTACAAGAGGCACAGGTAAATTAAAACTGGACAGTGGATGATTGGAAAACGTTTTTTAACTAAAAAAAAATATATATATATATATTTTTTGTGTTAGTAGAAGACTCATTTCATTTTAGTAGTTAACGGTTAGTTGTAATTAGATTTCTGATTAGGTCTAAAGATGATGTATGTAAGCTCGAAACGTTGCCGAACTGATTGAAGTGCATATTGAAGTGGAAACATTTCATTAAAATATTT
This sequence comes from Mastigoproctus giganteus, assembly GCF_048544385.1. NCBI lineage: Eukaryota > Metazoa > Arthropoda > Arachnida > Uropygi > Thelyphonidae > Mastigoproctus > Mastigoproctus giganteus. The sequence goes on along the minus strand of NC_143583.1, from coordinate 50,680,043 downwards.
ATTATTATTATCTTTATTTCTCCTAGGAGACACCCGGTTACAGCCATTGACTAGGGGGTGTAGATACATATTCTGTTATGCAACAGAGAATAATATTATATACAATTTTACATTATATGTAACACTCGTTACTAAATTATACAATACATGTAGTACTTATTATCAGAATTATACAATACATTAATAACTTGTAATCTGCTTAAGACTTAATAATAAACGATAAAAATTTTATATTGCTGCGTTTAAAGCATAACATCACCATATTTACATTAGCACGGATATTCACAGCAGAACAGTATACAGAATACAATATAATACAAAATAAAAAAAGCGTAAAAGTTCATTTTTATTGTTTTCAGCAGTCTGTTTCTTCTGTGGGAGTAGAGTAGAGTGGAGTACGTAAGACATATCCAGGAGAGTGTTTCCAGATGAGATCGGGATTTCTGTCAGTTACTGTATGGAGGTTCTTAGTGCTATTTATTTTTTCTTACATCTGTATCTGCAGGTAGCAGTTTTCGAGAACTTTTCTGTATGTTTTGCTTGTGCAGAGTTTTTCAGGGTTGATTTTTAGGGTATTAAACAGCTTTAGAGTGTTTGCTGGAAAGAATCTTCCCAGACTATCCAATTGCGTAAATTTTTAATTAACTTAGAGTGGTTTAACAAAAAAGTGTGCATTCTTTTAATTATTAATATGTATTGAGGTGATAAACAACGCATCGTCTCCCTTTCAGTTTATTAAAAAAATCATATTTTTTTAAAAAATAAAAGCCAGTGGAAATCTTGTCTCCAGTATTTTTATGATTTAATCATGATTTCAATCAAAGTCGTGTTTACAACCAGGTTTCAAAAAATTTGTTCAAGATTACAGCCAAAAGTTAGTCCCTAGGTGGGGGGAGCAGCATACAAGAAAAAAAAAAAAAGAGTAGTCATGTGATGAAGTAAAAACACTCGTGTTTGCCCTTGCTTATTAGTGTGAAATTCATATCATGCCAAATTTCCAAACAAGACCATATCAAACAACCTCAAGCCAGGCACCAGACGGTTATTATTAGACTGAATGAAAGTTAAAAGTTTTTAAAATTATTTTACTTTCTTTGCGTATTTAGCTTTTACTCATATGCTAAAGGATGATTTACCATATTATCATTTAGCATACAGGTAAAATTGTGAATGATATATTAATAACACCAGAAAAGCGGACTTTTCATATGAACATCTGTGACACTAATGCACTAGAAATTTCAATTTATTTTTAAATCAAATGTACAAAAGAAAGTGTTTTTATATTCTGTATTACGTGACACTTCGACAGCACTGAAAATCTGTAGACTGACGAATAGTGATGCAATCTGTAGATGAAAGTGGATGGAAACAGTCATGAAGCTGGCGAAGCTGACGTAACGGGACAGGAGGACCGTGTAAAGAATCGTCCGTTTGGAAGGCAGATGGACGTTGCCGCAGCACACACAGGCGCTCCGATTGGGATACATATCAGTACCAGTACAGTGAGCAGAAGGCACATGAGATGGATTACCACGGTCGTGTAGCCAGACACAAGCCACTAATCACCCCGACGTCTTCTAGTTTAGTGTAAGGCTTGTCATTCTTAGACCGTAGACCAATGAAAAGCTGTGCTTTGGGGTGACTAGTCACAGTACATGGTCTACCAATCTGACAGCTGTGCATTATGCATGGGCATGACGGAAAGTTGGCGAAAGCTATCTCTCGGACTGCATCCCAAAAATAAAGTTTAGCGGAGGTAGCGTGACGGTCTGGAACTGTCTTTCATGGTTTGGACAAAACCATGAATGCTGATGTCTATCTAGATAACCAAGATGACCTGGACTGCCCTGATATTGTGGCAGCATGTCGAGGAAGGCCCATACCTCTATCAGCAGGACAATGCCCCATATTATGCTCGCGTTGTAATCGACTGGTTTGAGGAAATGGGAGTTGAACAGGTAGACTGACCAGCCTAGAGTCCCAAACTTAATCCTGTAGAGAACCTCTCGGATGAATTGAATCATCGGGTAAGTGTGAGGAGAAACCGCCCGAAAAAGCAACCCTGAACGTCTCCACTTTGAAGACCGAATGGTGGTAAATCTCGGACATTAACGACCGAATGGTGGTAAATCTCGGACATTAACGAAAAATTGGTGGAGAGTGTTCGATGGAGTCTAGAGGCTCCGGCTAAACGTTTCAGCACAAATGATTAATTTTCTTGTAACTGAAAGTTACTTGTAAATATGCAGGTGTCGGATAGTAATGGTATGGCAGTGTATATTTTAAATAGATGTTTAAAATCTACGTCTATTTGTGTGTTGTCTTATTGTTGTAGTTTTAATGTATAATAAAAGGAGAAAGCGCGACCTCACTGCAACAATATCAAACAATCAGCAATGTTAATACAGAGAAAAATAAAACATTTATAGGACACATAAGCCATTCAACAACAACATATAAAACTTTTATTAAACAGAGAATATACTTGAACAGTACAGGTTCAAGGTATGCTGTGCTTTAACAGAAGAATGAAACTGAAGAGAAAAACAAACAAAACTAAAGACTTCTAGTGTAGAATTCGCAAATGTTTTTAGCGGTAACTAGGTAGATGAGAAATATTTTTATGGTTACAAAGTTCGCAGCAGAAAAACCATTAATATGCAAATAAGCGTTTCAGTAGGTCAAGAATTTCTAAAGAAGCTGCATACAATTGTTACTTAGCTGATTAGATGCGTGCATAATCCTGATGGAAGGGTAGCTAAACTAGTTTAGTGCAAAACTTCTGGTGTCCCTAATTCAATTTTCAGAGGAAGAAAAAGCTTCTCTGGGTAATATCTGTAAACAAAGAAGCAATGTACAAGATATAAGGCAGGTAGCGCCATTTGCATACCATATCTGCTCGAGGCGAAGAGTTGAAGTGCGACATAGCCATGAAATCTTAATGGCAATCGTTACAATTTCAACAGCTTCTGTGCCCCATAAAGCAAAGTCGACATTATTTGGGAGGGAAAAAACTTGGCGGTTTTTATGACTGCAAAGTGAACAACGCTAAGCAGATAACAGTATCCAAGAAACCATCTGAAGTCTTCGCAGCAATAAAAATGCCAGCACCTATCGATATTCAAATAGGTTTGTGGAAACAGAAGGGTTGCTGAGAAGAAATGTACGTAATAAAGTCTGATTATTTGGTGGGGTTGGACTTCGAAGGGGGGGACCGGAAAGAGGAGCTATTGCGAGAAAGAAAATCATCTCGCACTAGTCCGTAAATTTCTTAGACAGTAAAAACAACCGAAAGATACTAAAGAAATGCTACGATGATATGTACTTAAGTTTACAGCGCCAACCGTCCACAAAGAAAGAAAGCTTAAAGAAAGTTCGGCAAATCAGATACCACTCCAAATTTTTCAGCAGGCACAGCAAGCAGAACCAATTAAAAAAAGAAAAACAATGCATATCACCAGTGCACAATAACAGCCATAATTGGCAACGCGAATTTATGAGACAGATTCACGATGCTTGAAGCTACTTTACGAACAGCCATGGGCGAAAGTCATGGAGCGAGTACAATTCTCCTGGCAATCCAAAGGTCGCGGGTTCGAATCCCGCCTCGGGCTTGGATCAGAGTAGTGCAAAAACTTTGGGAGGTGCATTATGGCCACAGAAACAGATGCGCCAACAACAACAAAAAAAGAGTACTATTCGTTCAGAGATATGCTGGGGAGATGACAGTACGCTAAGTGTCTATCATGATGCAAAGCAAAAGTAAAATGACGTTTATGGTGACAGGTACGTCCAATGTATTGCACTGCACTGATCGTTTCTTTCCTCAGTAGGTGCTTTATCATAGAAACTTAATTATCCATAATAGATTGCAGTATAGAAAGACCATGAGCAAAGTGTACAACCACGTGTATAAACAAATACCACAAAAAGAAAGAGAAAAAAAAAAAAAAAACACTAAGACTTTTATTGAGTTTACAGCCTCTGATGAATTACTAAAGTTAAGGAAATGCATTCTTGAACAGAACAGTGGCCCACACAGACGATATGAATCAATGGGTAAGAGAGCAGCAGGCCAAGACAATGGAAGATCCTCCGTGACAATATAGTGGCTAAACCACTATATTGTCACGGAGAATCTTCCATTCGTATTGTCATTCGTATGGATGAGACTGGGTTCGCTTCCTACGACTAGAAGCTCACAGTCCTCTTCAATCGATGCTGTAGTTAGCCGATCTCAGGCGGAGGGAGTTGGGTCTTCCCTCTGTCAGTTATTCTTATTCCGAGCTTTTGGCCGGCACAGTGCAGTCAGCAGACACGTGTACAGGCATTATATATTCGTAAAACGATGCAATATAGATTAAGTCGCTGATGGGCCTAATAATAATGACGCAAGGGAAGCGTGCCACCATCACGAAAACAATGGAACCATTTTGAATACGGAAGATCATTCTTGTGATGCTCTTCGAATCATAGGATCCATCTGCTGTGCCACTTCATGTGTAAAGGTGAAACAGTCGCTTTGGTTCGATACTCAGACATCTTCCAACTGATCTTTGATATGTCATGTCGTATCCTTGTTTTTGATGATACATATTGCGGTTCAGCTGGGAAGATGCCAGAATACCAAAACGACTGTTTCATGAAGATATCGCAGATAAACTCAGATGTTTAAATGTAGAGCCAAAGAATATATCGTATCTGAAAATTGTGTGTAGCCCATGATTAGTTTTTCTGGATGAAAAACATGAGTTTCCGGTGGGGAATCAACAACAATCCTTCCCGCAAAATCGACTACCTTGGCCACGCCGTGATTAAACCTGCAACGTCCTCCCGACGGGAGATGTTTCTCAACTTAGACCAGCGATAGGAATCCTCGCCTCCAACACAGTGTAAGACAATAGCAACGCTATCCACTACGTGCGAGGGACTTAAATGAGGTATCATTTTGTCAACAAACAATGATCAAGCTATAAATCATATTTAGAGGATAGGCGGGATAGTGCCGGAATGGTTATTACAGAGATTAATGAATTAACCTCTTCTTTGGAGGATAAAAAAGCCTCCCAAAAATAGGTTAATTCATTTTTTTCAGCATCTGTTATTCACATATGCTGACAAAAAAAAACGAAGTAATTTTAAGAAAGTAAAGCGCCACCATGTGGATGGCTGTGAGACTCCTATCCAAGAAGAGTTTAAAGGAGGAAAGGAGAGCGAAAATAATTACAAAAAAAATTCACATCCAAACTAGAAAAAATAAGGAAGAAAGGGAAAAAGAAAGTATTTTTCTTATTTGAAATTTATTTGCTTCCTACAGTTCCATCTGTGACCTTTATGTCTAAAATTTCTAAGAAGCCGAAGCTTAAACCAACACCCACAAAGAAGTGATTCGTCATGATGGAGGAAAACTTACTCCATTCTTTAAGTGCACCACCATCGGAAGCTTCCCATCATTCCTCTTCGTCAAATCTATGAATAAAGCGTTATTGTTGAGAAAGAGAGGGGGTTAAAGAGGGAGGGTGGAAAGGGGAAAAGTACAAATAAAAAGAAAAGAAACTATTCATCTTCCAAACAGTGCACTTCAGTTGTTTCATCGCAACTCCATCGATTCTCTCTGCTATCAGAAAAGGAGTCTTCAAACTTCTTTTTCAATTTCTTTTTCTTTTCTTTTTTTTGGTCCACCGTAACTGTATAGCGATAAGCCTTGTAGAAGCGCCTATCGAAACGGAACAGAGGATCGGGAGATTACGGTAATTTGAGAACAAAATTTTCGCTTAATCTTCCCTTTTCGTGTGAAGAAATCTTCTTATTGGAAACCACTATATAGAGGAATCGTGTTTTTTCGGCCACTCTTACAAGCTCACGGAACAGTTAATATGAAGAGATGGAGGGCCAGAGAGAGAAAGAAAAGGCAGAGAGAGAGAGAAAAGGAAAATAACAAGGAAAGAGCGGGGGGGGGGGGGGTAGAATTACCTGCTGTAATTCCAATCACAAAAATGTGATGATCGTTTTCCCACATGATCTCACGATCAACTATACTACACGGGAAATTAAAACATTCTGTGATGGCGAAGATTTATTATAAAAGTCCTCGAATTATACGTCTATTCAAGTTAATGTTAAAAAAAAAAAAGAAAAAAAAAAAAGAAAAAGGTGAAAGTCAAACTCTGAGCTAATTTATCCAACATAAAGAATGGATGAATTTTTAAATCCTTTCCCTCATTACAAATTATTTTATAACCTTTTAAAACGTAAAAGGTAATAAATGAAATACCCACTAAATTTAAATTAAAACGCATTCTTTTCTTCTCATTCAGTCTTCTCTAATGGCGAAGTGTCTTACTTGAAGTATAAGGTGGACAACTCGTTGCGAAGGATTTCATAATATTATATGTTAAAATGATGCCAGTGTACAAATTTGTCTAAAAAAAATTCAACCATGTAGCAACGATTCCAGCAATGGTTCCGGCTTCTACCATAAGGTGTTGTATTAGGAACTTATATTATGAAATGACAGATGTATGTCAATGCTATAATATGCGTACCGCCGATACTCATGGTGTAATGCAATGTCAGCTGGGACATTGACGAAGATGGCTTTTTTTTTTTTTCAATTAGGCATAGTTTTTGGGAACACACGGTACATCCATGATTAACGGTAGTTGATAATCAGGTTAGGCATTTACAAAGGGAAGGAATGAAATACCTGAGGTATTACTTTATCTTGTGAGACTTAGGAGGACAATGAGTGCAACTTTACATAAAGGTAGTCTGTCCAAAGACCTGATACTAAAGCTTTGTTAGTTCTATTTCGTTCTTGTTTATACTCCGGCACGACCACCAGGTCAGTGGAGTTTACAATGAATCAATCAATACAAATGTTAATCGTATTTAGCAGTCACAGGTTTGTTTGAATCCCGGTCCACTCAAACAGCGTGTGCTATTGCACTAGCGCTCCTGATCACTCGGCTATGTCAGGCCTCTACTGTGATGGCGCATTGGAGCTCATCTTCCATTTCAGCTTCAGAATTTGAAGTCCAGGGATGAACAGTGGTTGAAAAACTGCACAACACTGTCTCATCGTGAAGGATTTTCTCCAAAGAACAGCGAAGGTTGTATGTTTCTCTCATGGCATAATTTTGGCTCTTAACATATCCAAACAGAATTAAGTCGTTCGTTGAGAGACTGGGCGTGTAAATTTACACGCGCATAAATGATGCGCGTGTAAATTATGTTGTTTGAAGATAACAGAACATTCAAAACCTACGTTGGTGTAATTATGTTCATTTCCGAACTGGAAATATGTACAACAATGGTGTAAAAAGTTTCGTAGTATTTTGTTACCACTTCTTCAGTAACAGCTGTATTTGCAATATCACCGTAACAAAAGATCACCTCGGTCTCAAGAACTATCTGTCAGGAACAAAGACTTCGAAACGAAGTGATTTTTTTTTTTTTTTTTTTTTTTTTGTTAGTTGTTGGCGCATCGGCTTCTGTGGTCATAATGCACCTCCCAAGGTTTTCGCATTTTACTATTATCCAATCCCGAGGCGGCACTCGAACCCGCGACCTTTGGGTTGCCACAGGCAGGCACTTTACCCAGCTGGCTAGCCCGGTCGGACGTGATATCTTTTGTGACGGTGACATTGCAAAGACAGCTGTCACTGAAGAAATCATAAGAAAATACCACGAAATGTCTGACCTCATTATGTAAATATTTCCAATTAGGAAATAAACATAATAACGCCAACGTAGGTTTTCAGTGTTTTATTATCTTCAAACGGCTAAATTAAATAGTTTTGTCGTGGCATGAATGTCCGTTAACCACTACAGCTGGGCGAAAAACTATAGGGTAAATCCAAGAAGTCATCTCGGATCACCATCATCTAGGGACTTGTAGTCTTCATAGATCTTTATGGGAATATCTTCAGGGTTATTCAAAGAATCTTCTGCATGATGGATAAAACGCATTCCCGACAAGTTTTTCGGTGGTTCATCTGTCTTATAAAAATAATAACAATTCCTTATCTCAATTACCAGGATCTTGTATACTAATTATAATTATAGTAAATACTCCAGAGGTAACGTGTACAAACTAAAAATACAATAATTTTCACAAATTACAGATTTCTGAAAAAACTCTGCAAACTCAACCCCCTTGAGAGTATAATGATTTCGCTACTTGTCACTCGTTTTGAGAGGGGTGAGTTCAAATCATCCGCCAAGCAGAAGAATTTCTACAGTTTTCCTCTTCAATCACGGTTGTAAGCAGCCGATATCAGCCTAAGGGGTTTTTCAAGCTGTAAAAACACGCAGACCCTGAAGATACACTTTTACAGATATAATAGCAATAGTATTCACCATATAGTTCAAGGAAGCCCAGGCTTTTGCTTCAGTGGCAAAGAAAAAAAAAAGTAGATAAGAAAATAAAAATTATATGCTTCCCTCATCACACAGGTAATTATCCAGTTGACCTTTGAGTTTACTCAAACTGTCAGCCTCAACTACCTATGAGGGCGACTTGTTCCAGCAATCAGCGACTCGTTAGCTAAAAGAAAACTTCCTACAATCTAATCTAAACCTCAACATCTGTAATTTCAATTTACTACCCCTAGTTCTGGAATTCTTTATAACAGTCAGAAATCCGCCTTCACTCATTTTACTATATATCTATATCTATCTAAATACTCCTCTCAGTCTTATAAACCTCAACCAGGTCACCTCTGGGGTGCCTGGTTACCACGCTCTGTAGCCAACATAATCCGAGTCTTTCCTCACACAGTCGTTCTTCTACCGATCTCGCCATTCAAGTTGCCCGTCTTTGGACCCTTTCAAGAAGCTCAATGTTTACCGACGAAGTTTCCATACTTGAACATATTCCAAATGTGGTCTTACAATTGCCTTATACAGTGGGATTATGACCTCCCCTTCTCTACAGGAAAAAAAAATTCGAAAAATCATCGGTAGAACACCACGGGCTTTCCTGGTTGCCTGTTTACACTGTTCAGTAAACTTCATATATGCCCGTATTGTAACTCTCAGATATCTATCCTCCTCCTCCACTGTTTTTAATTCAATCCCACCAAGCGTATAATTTATTTGTGGGTTGCTATTCCTCAAGTGTAAGACTTTGCATTTAGCAGCATTAAAAAGTAGCTGTCACTTCTCTGACAACCTTTGAAGTCTGTTCAAGTCATCCTGCAGGACCGCTGCTTGGCATTGATCATTAACGACTCTGCAAACCTTTACTCATCCGGAAATTTTGACATTACGCCCTATATAACTTCGTCGAGGTCATTTATGAAAATGAGAAACAACGGTGGTCCAAAAACTGATCCTTGAGGGACTCCACTCCTGGCGTTACCAATGCACCATATAGATAATAATAATAATAATATCTATTAATCACAACCGGCTGCCTTCTTCCCTGCTGCCACCCAGCAATCTTACCAGTAAACCCAACCTGTTCAAGCATATACAGTAATCTCTCATGATGGATCGAGTCAAATGCTTTGCTAAAATCCATATAAACTATGTCGAAATTGTTTCCTAAATCCAGCTTATGAGCAACTGTGTCAGAATAGCCTTCCAAATTCAAATTAGTTAAGCATGATTTACCCTTAACACAAACCATTTTGTATGTCCTTCAGAATGCCATATCTATCTAAATGTCCCTGGGGATTGCACTCTTGGTCATTGCCTCTTAAGATTTTTCTTACCACTGAAGTCAGGCTAACTTCACTCTTGAAATCCTTTTTATGCATTGGCAATACACTGGCACTTTCCTCAATCCAAAGGAATCTCCCCTGAGTCCAAAGATATCCTCATAATTAACCTCAATGGTTCAATACACTCCCTCGCGCTCACCCTCAAAACTACAGGGTATATGCCATCAACTCCAAGAGCCTTACTTGCCTTTGTGCTCAAAGTTTTTCCAATGAACAATCATCTGTAATTACGACCTCACTAATTTCATGTCTCAGCCTCACCTCAGCATGAATGGTCTTTCCTTAGTAAAGACAGATGGAAAGTACCTATTCAATCCATTCGTAATATCAGCTCGGTTATCTAAGACTTGACCACACCCAGTGCACAAGGTTCCGATCTGATTTACTGATTAACTTTCTTCTTCGTTGTATTCATATACATGAAATTCCTTGTCCCCATTCTTTGCTCTCTTAGCCAATGCTTTCTTATATGCAGTCTTGGCCTTCCTAACCTTATTTGTGATACTATTACAGATCAACTTGTATCTGTTGTGGCTTCAGTACTGTTCATCGCTCATGTCCCATATCTTTTTCCCATGAAAGTCCCATAACTGTCCCATGATATCTTTTTCTACCTATTTGACCCGCCAGCTCAGCAGTCATCCATATTGGAATCTCTTCCTGTAATATTTTCTTAAAGGAATGTATGCGTTCATTGGCATCTTTGATTTTTGCTTTAAAAGTATTTCATAATTCAAATGTATTCGCCATCCCTCGACAATCTGCCCAATTCATAGATGCCATATAGCGCCCTAAACTGTCAAGCCCCCTCTTCTGAATTTAAAACCCGTACCTTTACCTAAACCTACAGCTTTCTTCATCTAACTGATGATTGTAAGGTCACTTCCTGACAATAGTTCCTTATTTTTAGTCCTGTGATGTCGCCTAATTTGTTAGTAACAATGAGGTCAAGAATATTCTCACCCAACTTTCTCTAACATGCTTAATGATTAGATGATTAATAATAATCATCTAAATTATTTTAAAAAGTTATTCCCCATGGTGAGTTTCCCACCAATCTGGGGCAGATTAAAGTCACCCATAATAAGATATTCACGCTTACTTGCCTATTTCATCTGCATGTAAAAATTCTCCTCGTCTTCACAATCTTCTGGTCTGTAGATTACTCCTACTCCCATTGTTCCTTTGCTTCCAACTAACCCACATCAAACGGATTCTATGCTGGCAGACAAAACTTCAGACTCAGCAAAAGCTCTTTTCGCACTCAGGCTGCTTTTGATAAAAAGCATGATCCCTCCACTTCTTATACATACCGTAGTGGAACTCGTTATCACCAATTTCCAGGTAGCAGCACGTTCCCGTTAGCCTTATTATATCAGCATTGGTTGTCCTAACTAGGAGTTCGAATTCAGCCATTAGATTGACAACACTCCTAACATTACTGTAGATATAGTTGAGATGAACTAATCATCTATAGTTTACTGCCCTGACACACCTCCTGAAGTTATTTATGTTTGTATTTCAAGCTTTAACAATATACTACGGATTTTAAATTAACGGAGTATTACAGAAATTATACTGGTGACAAAACTTTTATCCAGTAGTGAAATTAAATTTAAGCTACCCAACGAAAGTTCTTGCCAAAATATCAATAGCAAAAGATACAGATTTGGGATCTGTTAACATATAATAATTATTATTATTTTCGTTTTCTGATAACGACAAAAAACCGGATGACCTGTAGAACATTCCTTTTTGAAAGAACCTCTGATTAGTTGTCCAATATCTGAGTTTATCATCTATTCCTTTTTAATACGGTGACGTAATAATTGGGAGAAGAAGGTACGTAGGCTTCTTGAATAATCTATTTAATGGAGAACAGTCAATACATGGCTTAAAACCAACTGCTCTCCGAAACGTGTAAAAGAATCAATGCCAATTCTATCTGAGAACTCGAATGTTGCAGTGGCTGACTCACGCTTAACGACAGACTTTAGAAGAACAATAACGTGTGCAGACCACTTGCAAAAACTCCTTCCCTGTATTAGGAATATAGTTGGGGGTGTTCTCGGTCAATCTCTTTTTCCAGCATTGTTGCAATCTAATCCTTCCTATAGCGGGCGGGAGGTATTGACGATGTCAACACTCAAAGAGTCCGTGGCCACGAAATATAAACACTCCCGTGCCTGGAGCTCTCCATCGTCGAGGACAAGAGCAAACACTGGCAGCGAGACAAAAGTCTGAGCTGCAGGAAAGAGGATTCAGAGATTATTTACCTCGCTGGATGGCGGTCGTCACTGTTCGTCTCTATCTGCAAACCTCGGTGGTCGGAGAAAAGTTCACGATATTGGTTACCGTTTTTAACTGCTCATCTTCCCTACCACCCACCCTAAGTAAGCATCATCTGCTGCTTAAAAAAAGAGGAAGGGGCTTTCTGAAAAGTTAATACTTTTTATGCGGACTTAACACAACTCAACTGTCGCTATAAAAACATTCCAACTCTCAGCTAGCTATCATTTTATTGCTTCACCCCTCAACTGTATACGGCTGCTGTTTACACTGTCAAAAATTTTTCCCATCTTTGAGATATGTCTAGAGGCGTAAACGTTTGCACATATTTCTGTGTGAAGTGCACTTGACTGTTTAATATATTTTTGCGTGTCTACATGCGATTTGCGGATGAAGAGTTGTGGATAAAAGAAGAGGAAAGAGAAGAAATTCTTGATTTCTGTTTCTCTGAGTATTCTTGGAATTCCCCCAACGCTCTCTTACAAATATGCACACTACCAATAGCAGACTATAAACAACATTCAAGTTTTAAAATAATGGAATGCATTTGGTCCTCTGATTTTATATAAAACTTGGAATAAAGTTCTGCTTCCTGACTGCGTGTGGGTGTAATTTAACTTCTTTCATTTTATGGTTATAACGTAAATTGCTCACTATATTATTTAGACTAACGCTGGGCCAACTCTTTATGCCCAGGGCAGCTTGTTTTCAATAAATGGTAGTTAGAATATAATAATAATAGATATAATGTGAAATACTGTAGTGGTTTTGCAAGTCTCGAGAGTCAGATAAGGCCCGTAAGCCACCCTAGTCATCGCTTATCTCGTGTGAAATGAAATAGGGAATTAATTTAAAGTGGATTTATCCGAAATTACCTTGCAAAAGAATTAAACTCGAAATGAGATTAAAAAAAAAATTCTATAAAAAATTTAATTAAAATGCACCGAGGTCTATCGCGCTTATTTTTAGGTTTACCCTTCCCCACCACTCCAAAATGACTTTTTGTTGTATTTGGGCTTAAATATTTTGAATCTGATGTTAAATTTGTACCACGTATTACTATTTACATTTCAAAATTTCTAAACTAAGCTTTTGTCTAATGAACTTCTGTTTTTTTCTCCCCTCAACGGGGAAAGCTGTTTCCCGTTCTCGGTTTAGTCTAAAAACACCATCGCTGTACTTCTAAAATGAATGCAAACCAATTCACAACGGTTTTTAAGCTGTATAGAACGACTAGCTATGAGGATAGTCGTGTTGCGTCTTCTGACGTATTACAAAGGTTCTCTGCATGTGTGTGTGTGTGTGTGTGTGTTTATTCCTTGAAAGCATTGGTATCAATTCAGATGTCCGCGTGACAGTTAACATTTTGTGGAACCGGTGTAAATATTCTTTGGGAAGAATATTTCTACCGGGAAGGTACATTCTGGAAACTGCAACATTCTTATACATAACGATCTTATAGTGAAATAAACGTCATGGCACACATAGTATACTGCACCTCTCTTCTGGACAATAGAATTCAAGGCCACACAAAATTCTTAACATCTACATATTAACATAACACAGAGAACATCTATCCCCACTGAGTTTCACACCATTGGTCTATACGTTTTAACCACATTCCAGATGTCATATCTTCCATCAGATGGAAATTCCCAAAAAAAATTTCCCGAGTTCAATTAGAGATGCTGAACAAAGTTCCTTTCGGAACTCCGTCACAACAAGCATGACACAATAGTTTTCACTTGCCCACTAACGATGTCTCATTCTATAGGATATGTTAAATTTACTCCCCAGATGAAACAGTTAATACTCTTTTTATTTGCAAATCCTAATCCATTCTAATCAGTTCCTATATGCAACCTATTATTTTTTTTTCCCAGAGAAAATGGGAGAAGATTAAAAGTCAGGTAAGCGTGGTGTAAAACTATCCGCACACACGTCAATAGCTATGCTACCAACCTAAAATTACAATTTTTAAGGGAGAAGGAAAAATAATTATAATTCCAAGTTAGGCTAGTAAAAAAAATCGATCATTTTCATGCCCAAAATGGGCCCCTAGACAGATATACATAACAAAGAAAATTCCACAGTGAGTTCTAAAGTTACATTTGTATTCCACATAATTTACTTTTCTTGAAAAATCCAATTTCTTCTAAATCTTTAGGAGAAACATAAGGAGAAAAAAAAAAAAAAACCTTCATCAGATAATCTAATCAGAAGGGACACAGCCAGTACATCACATGGGCATTGCGCATACAACAAAATCTTCTGGAGTGTATGTTCTTTCAACGGAAATGTCTTGTCAACTAAGAAATTGGCAGCTATGACAAGTACATTGATCTGAACCACTTCAACCACTCCGAATGATGAAAACTGAAATCTCTACAGACCAAAAAAAAAAAAAAGAATTGCTGACGAAGGAAGAGATATCCAAGAGGATGGAATTTCAGCACTAGAAGGTTCTTGTTTGTTTGGATGGGTGAAAAATCGATTAAGCTCAGACAACAAACAGCTTTGGCTAAATATATATATATATAACTTTGTTACCTTGATATTCAACTGTTGTTACTATTTTTAAATACCCAAACTTCTGTTTTAATGTATTAGCTCAATCAATTCCAACACCGCATTTCTACTGACAGTTGCAGATTCAGTTGACCTACCCTGCCTTTGAGTAGCTGTTGAGACAATGCATTATCTCAATAGCTAGTCAAAAAAGATTTAATTTTAACTTGAAGGAAGTTTATTTATAATCAACAGTTCAAAATGTATATTATAGTAACATAAAAATAAAACGCAGTAATGGGTTGCAATGACTCGTCACCATTTGAAAGGCATATAAGTAAGCATCTTACATTTAATTAAATAAGCTCTTGTCTTATAATTTTCTTCCTTTTGAAACGAGCATGCCAACTTCTTCTCTTGCTATGTGTGGCTCTTTATTATCAAACTTCTTGATGGATTCTGGAGAACTGCAAACTTTTATTTTATTTTTCTACGCCGGTTTCTTTTTAGATATCTTTTTCCATTGAATTCTACAATTTTTTTTTTAAATTTCTTTGCCGATTCAATTAAAAGTAGTTGAACATCTGCCATCTGTTAATTAAGTGGTAGCCTGCAGGTCACCCTTCACGGGAGGGTAGCAGAAGGGGAGGGACGGAGAATTTTGTTGACTACAGTCCTTCAAAACCAATCTTCTCTCATGTTCCGCAAAAACAAATGTACAGTACTGCAATTTTTTTCCCTTGTCGGAAACGCGATATAACCCCCCTTCCCAAAATTAGTCACACATGTTAGTTCCTGTTGTATTTTGTTCCTACAAATGTTTTCATGGACACTGTTCTAAATTGGCATCTGTAATTCGACCGCTTTCTTCTACCCAACCCAGTTAAAACTAACTTTTTTCCCCCTCTATTTAACTTTTATTCTCTAGAACAATCTTTCTCCTTAATTTCTTGAAAATTACGTTTCCAACGTCGTTTCTTATAATTTTTTGGATCCTCAATACTTCCGCTGTGCTAGAAAAATCTAGGTTTTGATAACCCTTCGTGTTCGGGATCGCCATAAAAATAAATCTACATTTATAGATATAATAATCAGATTTTTCTACATTGGAAAATCTGTAGGTGGGCGTTTTCATGTTGAAGTTTGAAAGACCCCAGGTGTGTTCTGAAGTTTAGCGTGTGCAGAAATGTGGGTTTATCTGTATACGGATTTAAAAAAAAAAAAAAAAATCCGCACTTTTCCGAACGGGTGGCAAATGGCAGAGACACGATCCAGCTTAACTGTCATATAATTTTGTTTTTCGTGTACTTGTGTTACTTTGTTACGTTTTTTTAAAAATTTGTTTTGTTTCAATTGTAAAAAATGTGAAATTTGATATGTGAAAAAAAAAAAAAAAAGAATGTATGACGCTTGTTCTGAATGTAATTTTTAAATGCACCCAATATCTGATGGCTGTCCATCAGGCATTGTGTACATTTTATAGCATTATATATATAGGTGCATTACATAGCACAGATATCGCTTGCTACCTGGGAATCTAAAACGCTGATGGAAATGATATTCAGGCTCCAGCCAAGTGGCCGGTTTTCGATGAAGTCCGGCCGTTCCGATCTAGGCAGTTAAATCCTTTGTTTGCACCTTCGCGATAGTGAGATTGTTAGTAACGTTGGGAATACCCCCTCCCATGTGCAAGTCCTGAAACACTGCACCTAGTATACTAGAGACGACCACCCACGTGAGAATCAATGTAAGCAGGAGTTGAAGTGTGGCGACTATACAAAGCAACTGCTCCTGAACGTCAGTACAGGAGCAGGTAATAGGTGGCAGATGACTCTCATCATTCGGTGTTACAACGTTTTGCTCATTGGAGGCTTCAGTGGTGAAACCCATGTTTAGTAGACAGAGCAAATCTCCGGCAGCCTTCATTTCTCCCATCATTCCCATCATGAGTATGAGTGACGTGTTTTGACGTTATTCTGACCGTTATGGTGAGATCCAATATTCCTGATATTTCGAGAGTACAGCTCTAAAACAGTTTTCACAGGCCGGCCGCTATATAGTTCAGCAGACTTTAACTTATTGCTCAACCAGACATATAATGTAAAAGTACCAATAGGTACTTTTACATTATATGTCTGGTTGAGCAATTTCTAATAAACTGCAGTTACACCAACAGCATGCTGCTCCAGTTAACAATACATGGGCACCCTTGTAAATCATGAATTTCAATAAACATCATCATATTGTTAGCGTCTTCAGGATAATAACAGGATAAGCTGTTCCATAAAACTATAATATTGTCCCGTGGAAAAGTGTCTCACTCATTTATAGTTTAACGCCCAAACTTGTGACCGCACCGATCCATCTCCATTAATTTGGAGTTATTACTCAATTACTCCATTCTTTGGGCTAATATTCCATTGTTAAGAAAAAACATTTCTTAATAATGTTTAAGTGCAATCCCCCCCACTTACACACATTCATGTTATAACGAATGTTTGTGGGCAATCGAGTCACCACTCTGGGCACAATCTGATCCTTCGAGACCACAAAGAACCTTTCTATTTTGGAAATAATTACGGACTGGATGATAAAGCTGGAGAGAACAGCCTGAATTCCTAAGTCGATCGAGGGCGCTCTCCCACCAAAAAGAATCAAATGCACCCTCGAAATCGACAAAAATATCTAGCTCGTCCTTGTAGTTTGATGTCTCGATGTGTGTGACTAAATCGATGAGGGCATCTTCGCAAGAACTTCGATGCCTGAATCCATACTGTCTTGGTGAAACCAAATTATTTATTTCACATAGGTTTGTTGTTCTTATTGCAATGAGACGCTCCAGTAACTTTCCTAGTTTGGCCAGTAAAGATACTGATTGGTAAGATTTAGTGTCGGAGGAAGGCTTGTCCGGTTTAGGGATAATTTTTAATAGGACTATTTTTCAGATATAAGTTTTTTCAATTAAATATTTGTTGAATAATAATAAAAGACATATTATAAAGTCTCATATTAAACAGTTTGTATTTTCTTCTTAGTGGTATGGTTTTGTACCAGTTAAATCGAAAACAACTCAACCCAAAAATCCATTCAAAATATTAAATCATCCCCATACGTTCAACAAACTTTCCTGCTCGAATTAAAAACAAACAAACAAAAAGTAATTGGACGCGTTAAAAATTAAAATTAATAATTTACGATTACAGGTATGAAAAAACAATTTAAATGTGTTTTTTTGAGTAAAATTCGAGTTAAAATGAATTTTTACTGCAATTCTGAATCAAGTAGTTGTTTCACAAATCACAAAATTACTCGTTGCATTTAACTGTTACAAAGCTAACTTAGTTAATGAATCTGGACGTCAGTGACTACTCAATACGTACAACTTGGCCATGGACTGGAGAAAGAAAAGGCGGAGAAACGTTCGGAGAGCAACTGAAGTGGAAACAGCATTAAGCGTCAGTTGCTCGCCAACACTTCCGGTTCCTACTTAATATCCGCAGTTTATAACGTAATTACAGTCACGTTATAAGTCTTTGCATGCCTGGGCAAAGAGCTAGAAAGCTGTCGTTTCTGTGTGCGATGAGCTGGATCTTATGTTATTATAAATGGAACGCATTAATTTGCATATCCACATATTTATGTTGAATCTGACAAGATGTAATGAAATGCTTATCATTAACCGCAACTGGTTGCAAATTTTCTTCGCATTTTGAAGAGTTCCTCCATTCAGTTTAATTCAAAGGAGAACCATTGTACTTCTTAAGCAATCTGAATATAATGTGCAATTCATTTCAATTTAATTTAACTTACTCTGCATATATAAAGAATCACGGATACAAGGTTATAAAAGGAGAGGCTGCATTGTTATATATACAGTAATAATGTAAAGGAACCAGCAAAGACAAACGCACTGTTCAATGACACATTTAATGTAATCACTGCGCATGTAAACTGACTATTTACAAGAGGCAAGTTGCAAGAAAGATGAAAATAAACAGCATCTTCAAATATGTCGGCAAATGGAAAACAGTACCGCAGAGCAGCACTTCAAAAGTTATTATTATTATTCCAAAATATAATTGAATGCGTTGGAAGTATATAAGTCCGATCATCTGATTTATTATTCTCTATTCTTGGAGTCCAGACACAAAGAAATAAGTGTTTGAACACTGGTACTTCATGATTCCTCTCCTTTATGATGTACTCAATCATCTTTTTTGGTGTTTCTGGCCTCTTTACTGATATCAACCGCTCCACACCTTGCTAACAATTCTCGATCGAATTGAGTTTCTAAGCTACATTGGTATGTTCAATAAACAGTATTTCTAGCCCCCCCCCCACCCATAATACTGTTCAGGTCCTGTAACAATGTGCTAAGTTACACAGGGAGAGAAAATTATTTCGAGAAATTTAACCGTCGCATAAGAAATAAATAAAGAAAGAATGCTGTGGAAAAAAAAACTGCGTTTTTTTTTTTTTTTTTTTAATTTAATACTGCAGTAGGGTTTTAGGAGCACCAGCAACCAAGGCCGTATTGCTCCGTGTATATTGTCTGTAAATTGCGTGCTTTCTGAGGTAGATTTTCTGTCTGCTGGATAAAAAACAGGAGTCTCCAGGAGAAAAAAAAAACCTCGCCTAGGACCGACTAACTCAGCCAGGTTGTGAAAAAGGCCCATAAAAATTCGTCCCGTCATCGAACTCAGGTCTCTTCCATCCGGTGTGGGGAGGAGACGGTGATCCTAATAACTGTGCTACGCACGACAGCAAATTTAATACTAATATTAATATTATATGGCTAAATGACGCAAGAAAGTGGACTTTTTCTTTATTCGCTAAAAATAAGAAAAAAAAAAGGGAAAATTCTCAGTCATCACTCATACAGTCCCCTTTGCCAAAAACGGTATCCAATCCCTCTTAGAACTTGACCAATGTCTCAACCTTTGTGATAGACAATTTTTCCAATGATTTATAATATTCTGCCCGAAGGTAACCTTCATGAGATTTAGCCTCCTGTTACTCCCAAAATTTTATATTTGTAACTTCTGGTTATTTCTTCTACCAGTGAAAATATACCTCGCTCATTTAGCCTATTACCAAGCTTTACAGTCGCACCTTCTAAGCCGCTCGTCATATTAACATCGATTAGCACTCGTCGTCAATTTGATTGTCCCTCTTTGAATCCTTTCTAGATGTTCTGTCTTACTGAAGCGTAGCCTCCAGACATTAACACAATATTATAAATGCGATCTCACCATCGTCTTATATAAAGGAGCAATGACATAATTCTTTTCCCTACGTGCGGAAGTCCCATGTATCATAGACAGGACAATGTACCTTCCTGACTGCTTGTTTTCGTCTTGAACCATTTTTAATTCCTCTTTCCCCCAGCTTATAAGTAACTTCTGGATTGCTGTTCTACAGATGCAAAACCTTATATTTAGAAGCCTTAAAGTTCAGTTGCTATTTTTCAAGTCATTTGTGCAACAGATCTAAGTCATTTGGAAGTAAAATGGCCTAGCGAATCGTTAGCCACCATTACCACCTTTAAATCATCAACAAACTTTGAGTACTTCCGTTACACTCTCTCATTAATGTCAATAAGGCCGACAAACAGAAGCTCAATTACCGATCCTGGACTTCACTTGTTCCATTGGTCCACTCTATGAAATGTTCATTTTGTTTACTTTGTCTCTTATTTTTTTTTAACACAGACGTTGATCCAACAAAGGATCTTACCAGTATCTTAACCCCCATTTTCTCCAGTTTATATAACAGCCTTTCATGGGGAAACTTCATCAAAAGCTTTACCGAAGTCAAGGTAAACAATGTCAAAGTTGTTTCTTGCATCCAACTGTTTTATGACTGCTGAAGGTCAAAACCCAATAGGAATTTTAGCTTGAAGTTAATGATTGAAATCACTGTGTACTTTTTAACTGACAGTGTGCATTCTGTATTTAACTATTAATAAAAAATAACATGTGCACAGTATACAACGGACGTTTGAAAATGTCGTGGCCTTCGTATGAAGGGTTTATTTGAAGAGTCTGGTAACGTTATTTGTCAACATAGTCCCCTTTGGAGTCAATACACTTTTGCAACCGATGCTGAAATACGTTGATTCCAGCTGTGAAGAAAATTGTTTCTTGGGTCTCCAGGAATGCATCCACTGCAGCAATGGCGTTACTGTCAATGGGATAGTGGATGCCAGCAGTTTTTTTTTTTTTTTTTTTAATTAGGAAATAGGAAAGGGTCGAATGGTGCCACATCTGATGAAAATAGGGGATGGTGCAATATTTCAAAGCCGCACTCAGCAGTGCAGCCATGGCAATGACAGACTTGAGAGCAGGCGCAAGTTTGCCCTCCACAACTCCTTTGCTGAGTTTTTCTCGGCGTGAATCTTTGATATTTTCACGCAAACGCCTCTCAATGTCTGCATAATATTCCCCTGTGATCGTCTGGCCTTTCGGAAGGTAATCAAAGAAAAACAAAGAAAGTGATGGACCCGTGTTTCATTCACGGTCACAAACAGAAAGTTTTAACACTGTACCACTATTCACACCCCGTCGTAATTTCTTGCTTTTTCATGTATATTATTATTAAAGAAGCCTTTTAAAACCGACATATGTCTCCCTATCGCTTTGACTTTTATTTTGTACTAGAAAAAACTCTTGGCAAAAAGTCGATAATTTTATTTTATTTATTTATTTATTTATTTTTTTTTTTTTGAGAGGGACTAAAGTATATTACTTGCATCTGCAGGTATCTCCGAAGTTGAAAAGAGGCGATAGATTTCGAACACAGGCGCTGGCAGGCATTTTAAACACGCCCAAAGAAAACGATTAAAAAGCTGAAAAGAAAAAGAAAAAATCAGAAGATACGCACGGTGTCATTTATCGATATACGCCCTCAGTTTACCGAGCAGCCGTCACTGTTGTTATTGTTGACGTAAAAATTACTTTCAATCCTTAATGGCCCGTTATTTTGGCAGCCTATGGGAAATAGAGTCCGAACGACAAAGAAGACTCCAATAATAGTGTGCCAACAAAAATAGCCGATATCTAACCACCTCAAAAGTCTGGTTGAAAAAAAAAAAAAAAAACCTATGACAATCGTCGATCAATGTCTTAATTACCAAATCAATAATTCCTTCTAGAAACCTCACTTGCTTTCTACCCCTATCCCCACCCCTTTCAAAGTTTCGGTCTGGAGTTTCCAGAAAAATGAAAGCGTGGATAATAGGAGAAAAAAAAAAAAAAAAAAGTACTGCAATGGTGAAATCAATTCCCGTAGAAGATTATATAAAAAAAGAAGAAAAAAAGAGAAATATCTTGTGTGAGATATTCTGAAGTGTTGGCTGCATTACACTCTAGCAACGTTTCTATTGACTCTTCACTCCTTTAAAAAGTAATCTGCCTTTCATGCTTATTAACTATTCATTCTAATGAATGACAGATGAAGCGTGCTTGGATACACTCGATGAATGGGAGTGAAAATACGTGGATGAGTCAAAGAAGCGTGACAGTAACGATTTTTCACGTGTTAAGATGGATATATATTTTTTTGTAAAATTCCAGTTAGCAGAGTGACACTTTACTTTAATGATTTAATATGCCCGGTCTTTTCCCACGTGTATGAAATGACGATCCCTGAAAAAAAAAAGAAAAAAAAACAGATATTCCATAATCTATTCCACATTATCAAAACCGTTCTTGAATATGTTTTTTCAAGAAATTGGACTTGAGTTTTACATCTACAAAGGTCGATATACCATTCGAAAAAGGCAATACCAAGAATCGAGTATATGATATTAACCAGAATTTAATGAATAAATTTTGAAATACGAAATTAAGTAACTGATGCGCCAATGGCTAAATGACATTGTACATCAGGATATTAGCAAGATAATTAACATTTGAACCAGTAGTACAATGTATAAGAGAGTTTCATGTGTGTTTTTATTATTTCGGGCATGCGAGATCAAATTCAAAGAGGAACATGTTTTTCCCCCCCTTTGCCGACTATTCCTTGGTTCTTTCGACAGAAAAAGTGAACGAAGTGATATACACTGCCTACCAGGAGAGTTCATTAAGTTAGCATTAGAAGAGGCATGATACAAGAAAGCAAACTTATATAGCATCAGACAAAAAAAAAAAAAGAAAAGAAAACTCCCCATTTCACCCACCCATAACTCGCTCCAAAAGTTTGTTCAATTCGTCCTTGAATTCATTTACGCCATCAACTTCCACAAAGACAGATGGAAATTGGTTCCAGCAAACAACCACCCGCTGGCTAAAGGAAAATTTCCGCACCTATTCTACAACTGTCTTTCCTGAATTTGAAGTTATGCCCTCTCAAGTCATTAACTTCAAATCTGAGCAAGAGGAAGAATTCCATCAGCATTGAGCTTGCTCAAACCATTCAAAGTCTTATACGCTTCAATCAGATCACCTCGCAGGCGTCTAGTCCCCAGACACTGTAATTTGTACAACTTAAGTCACTATTGGTAACAGCACCCCTTTGTTCCCCCCTCACCTCTGTTCTCGTTCCAGTAGCTCTGCATCATTCCTAAAATGAGGCCTCCAGACCTGTATGCAGTACTCAAGATGTGGCCTGACCACTGCCTTATACAAAGGTTGTTGTTGTTGTTGTTTGGTTTTTAGGAGCATTAGCAACTAAGGCCATATTGCTCCGGGATATGCGGTGGTCATTCCCTGATCTTTCCGCATCCTCCGTATTTGGTGGTGACGGGCTCGAACCCCGGTCTAATCAAGAAGCGTGTGCTACGCACTGCTGCTCCTTCCCACCTGGCTACGGAGGCGCCCTTATACAAAGGGATAATCACCTTCTTATCCCTGCTAGCAAAGTTCCTGTATATCATTGACAACTCCATGAGCTGACATGACTCCATATGCACTGTCTACCAGGACAGTTTATGAAGTACTGCATGCTAGTGAAAGATATTGCTGAGTCATTATTGGTGACAAATCATAGATATATGACTATGACTTGGGAACAAAGGCCCAATTCTTTCAATGGAGGAAGTCGTTTTTTTTTTCAACTGTAAAGATCATACTTTGTTCATTATGAATTTGTTCCGCATGGCCAAACAGTGAACTCCGGGACGACCAAACGGTCAGAGGAGTTCACAAATAGACAGAATACAAGAAACAGCACCGTATTCAGCAGTCACGGGCTTGAACCCCGGTCACTCAAGGCACGTGTACTTATGCACCCGCGCGCCTGACCACTAGGCTACGGCGGACTATATATATATATATATATATAGGCAGTACCTTAAATCTTACTCAATGGTACACCGAGTTACGTCACCTATAATATACAATATTATAGGTGACGTAACTGCTTTAAAGAAGTGGAAAAAATATCAGCTGTTTATCACTATAACGTTGGTTCTAAATCCCTCTGAGAATAATATGTATTCACAAAACGATTGGAACCTAAGTGGATCAACGTATTAATGTACTTTAATAAACACATCAATTTTCTTGAAAAGTATAGTGCACATTAATGTTTAGTTTATATCAATAAAAGGCATACTAAATGAAGTCAGGATTACTTACCTTAATGTTCTCCGTGGTACACGGAGAACATTAAAGTAAGTTTATTAGGTAATTGATAATTCAATATACAAAAAGGGATCAATAAAGTAATTAGAAGGTTGTTCCTATAATTACAGAAAACACACAAATTAAACGTATTTCATGAAAAACATTGGTTACGTACGCTATATGCATTGCAAGTGGTAGCACTGATCAAGTTCCGGTAGTGTTTAGCAGATGTTTGAAAATGGCATGTAACGAAAGATGGAATGATGAAATGCGCACGCTAGTGTGTGTTTGATAAGTTCAACGCGGGTCGAACAAAAGCTACCGATGAAGAAAATTGTGAAAGTTCTCCAAACGTCTGTTAGTGACGTCCGCACATTACAGTACTTGACGTGATAATAAATCTCGAAAGACGGATGAAATTTCTCAAACTGAAGAATGTGCATATCCTTATGAAGTAGCCCAACGAGAAGTTGAGGTGCAGGGAAGTATCAGCAAGACGTCCATAGTCTTCTACTGTGCTGGAAGAAGAGTGAGTAAATTCGATTCCTACTCGTACTTTGAAAAGTAACAAAACTCAGTGTGTTTGTTCACTTCACTATGCATACACTAGTTTTGTTATTATCAAGCAAGAAATTTGGAAAAGTTCAGTAAATTCTGGTTTGTTCAACTGAAACTTAAACTTGTGTTTGAATTTCAACTACATTTAATTCAAAGCATTTTCAAGTTAACACACTGCTGAACTTGTTCTTAACCGTATGGTGGCACCGGCATTTTTGAGCATACAATTCACGACATAAAGACTGCTGCCAGTGTTTGGCGTAATGCGAATATTCCCAATGACAACCGATACAAAGATTTCATGGAAAATGAAAAAGCAGTGCTCACGAATAATAAAATTTGTGACTCAACTATGAACGTATGCTAAGGAATAAAACAATGGATAAAGAAAACTGTACCTGTCAGAAGCAAGTAATCATGGTAATTCTCAA
This sequence comes from Mastigoproctus giganteus, assembly GCF_048544385.1. Lineage (NCBI taxonomy): Eukaryota > Metazoa > Arthropoda > Arachnida > Uropygi > Thelyphonidae > Mastigoproctus > Mastigoproctus giganteus. Next base: position 50,654,957 of record NC_143583.1, on the reverse strand, counting down.
CGACCAATAAGGACCGATCTATGCAAATTAGGCACACACAGCTATTTTCAGCAAAACATCTGCTTGTGCCGTGCATTATTATATCGATAGTTTCCAAACGATGATCATAAATTAAGTAATCACTAGCTTACTTCCCTCAAAGCATGTGGCCAAGTCATTAGCTGCATTATATAAAATTAATACCCCCCACCCACCCATTTTCGATCCTCTATCCCCTTTTAGTCCAGCCTGTGTCTTTCTTTCCTTTATTGTAGATGACATTAAAAACATAAGAGTATTTGTTACAAGCTGACACATCCAGGAAAGTCATTAACATTGCATTTTAAAATCTCTTCTACCCAACAAGGGGAAACACGTTTTATTAATTGCAGTACTTGTAGAAAAATCAATTTTTCTACGTTCTAAATTGGTAACTAAAGGTCATAAAAATAACAAAAGATTAATTCAAAGACGTAATATCGATTATTATATATTTTTTAATTTTGTGGCCAATAATATTATTTGAAATTGTACGGTTATATTCAGTAGCTATAAAAATTTCATGGATCACTGGGCTAACATCCATCCTGCAAAGAATCACTACTGTTCGAAATGGATCCATAAAGAAACAGGTTGAGTATTATACATATATTTTGTAAAGGTTTCTGTAGACAAGCGAGTAACTTGCAGCCCGCGAAGCTGTTCAGCGAGAATCGGTAGTATAGATGTATGGTACAGAACGGCTTTAAATGCCCATTATAACCTTAAATAGGTTTAGATTTTTTTTCATGCTTCACTGTATTGATGGCATTAACTGATCTCCATGAAGCAGAATTAAAAATACATCATAAGAATACGTCTCACTGTACAATCAGACAGCGAGATTTCAGATTTCGTTGGAACACTTAAGGAAAGTTGTGAAGAATGCGGAATGAAAATACATTTTGATGATTAAATAAATTATGATGGTAGGAAGGGACGAAAAGAAAAAAAAATATATTAAAACAGATGATAGGAGGAGGAGGATATCAGAAGTGGACAGAAGCACCTTGCCAGTCTGCTAACGGGATGGGAGTAGTCAAGAAATTAGAATTGTAATGAGTAAGACAGCATTTGGGAAGAGGAAGATGATATTTACAGGAAGAATGTCAGAAGAACTGAAGCTCTTGAGATGTGGGTCTGCAAGAGGCTCGAAAGGATGAAATAGACAGATAAGAAGGGTCACAATGCATGAATTACATTCATTTTAAGTTTTGAATAGAACATCAAAAGTTAAAAATGAATCTCTTCAACATCAATTTCTGCAACACCCTAGAAATCTGTAAACGAGCCCTTTCCAAACGAGTAACAAGTGGCGAAACTATATACTGTTACGGAGGATATTTTGGCTGATACTTTCTCCAAAATTCAATTCTAACAAAGCACGAAGAACCAGGAACAGATCTAACTGCCACAGCAAGAGGAACCGCTGCGGCCGCAACCGATAAGGCCTATTCAAGATGAAATTGTTTTCCCCTGGGATTTGCCATGGCTACTTCCTGAGATGGATTTCGGAGTGAACCACAGAAGACAAGACTTTTTCCTGCTAACTGCATTGTCTCCTTGCTGTTTATTTTTTGCATATTAATTATCTTAATTTGTTTTTATTTGTTCTCAAAATGTTGTACCTTCACTGCTTATTTATCTGTTGAATTTGAGTTTTATAATCTCATTATTGTAACTCTTAATTGACCTTTAACTGATGTGAACTCCGCTGGCACCCTGCTGTCCAAGGGTGAGACATGGTCTCAAATTGAATAAATAAATAAATTAATAATTGGATTGGACACACACTCTGATGGGAGCTGAGTTTGTTAAGGAGGATAATTGAAGGGAAGCTGACGGAGAAAGAGACAGAGAGGAAGAGGGAGAATTAAAATAGCGGGTGATTTGATAAAAGTTGATGGCTACGTGGGCTGAAAAAAAGAGGCCTAGGAATAGGGAGGTGGGACGAAAATGTGATGATTTCTGGCAGTCACGTGGTGGCAGAGAACATATGATAATAAAATATATACAATTATTATGTAATTTAAAGAACAAATAAACAATTCAAAAAGGAAAGCGTAACTTCGTTTAATTGTAATGTCTACCATACCACAAAAATGGCTGTTTCGAAGGCTCGCCTTCTGTGATGTACAGGTAGGCGGGAAAGAATGTTATGTAATGATTCTAGGTAGCTTCAAAATTTTAATTTTTTAAAGATTATATTCGTATATTATAGATTTGATACCTATTTAAAACGAAAGATAACATACCATCACATATAACTTACAATATTAAACTCACACTAAAATCAAACTCGAAATTACTAAGATTGCATCTAAATATGAATAATGTAACAAAATTTTTAGCCTATAATTTTTATTTTGATATCATTTACAAAATCGGCGTATTTTAAAAATGATTAACCTGTTAACTTTAATTTTATCAATCAATGAGTTCATCTTTCAGCGCTGGATTACTTGACCGATACTATTTGTATATAAAATTTGTCATTCTAGTTTTCTTAATGAGAATTATTAGTTTTATACACGGTACGATTTCAGAAACCGGAATCAGGCTATTATTATATTTCTAAAATGAAATAACATTCATCTCATTCGTTCTAATAAAAACTAAAACAGTATACTGATTTAGATATGCGGCATATTTTCTTCAAACATCAGTAATTTATCTATCTGAATGAAAGTGCCTATTACGTGTGGAACCAAGACCGTATCAGCGTTCCTGCTTTTTGAAAATTGCATTTTCTCTTTGGAATTATTAAACAGATCACTAAAGACATCTCGTGCATGTGAGAAAGAAGTGGGGGAATTCGAAAACAAAATGGGGCACGAAATATTGTTTATGAAAGCACTGTATGAAACAAATAAGATAGTGAATTTTAGAAATAGATTTATCAAAAACTTACTATGGATCATTTCTCTCTCTCTCTCTCTCTCTCTCTCTCTCTCTCTCTCTCTCCCTCTCTCTCTCTCTCTCTCACACACACACACACACACACACACACACACACACACACACACACACACACACACACACACACACACACACACACACACACACACACACACGTTTTATGTTGGAAAATAATTTTCAACATAAAATTTAAGGCAGAATAAAATGCAACTGCAATTTCCGAGGGTTTAAGGGCTGTGGTGACTGTGTCTCCATTCTGTTGGCTGTTTTTGGATCATGGAGACGGAAGTGAATTTCCATCACCATGAAGGTTTTCTTACATCATTAAAAAAAAAAAAATCTCAATTATTGAATACTACCCTAACACAATTCCTGTGTGCAACATGTTCTGCCCAGACGTCAACAAGATATGCAACAGTAAGACAGACAGACTTGTCACAAACATTTCAACGTATCCAGTTCTAAAGAAGGCATGCCATTTTGATGTGTGGAAGTGTGCTGATTATTTCACCAGATGCCTTAATTAAAAAGTCTCTCATTAACTGTAAAATAAATGTATACTCCTACCAACTAAGTATACTATACTTTTATATTATATTATTCCTAAATGGTGAACTGTAATGTTATTGTATGCAATATCATGTGTTATGCTATGTATTTTTATATAAATGTAACCTCCTAGCTCAAATACTGTATGAGTAAAATTTAATAAATAAATACTCGATCTTTAAGGAATAAGCTACCTCTTTAAAAACAAACTATTCCAAGTAAGGAAAATATTTTAAAAATTAACTATAATGGTGTCCCAATATATAGAACCTACTCAAATGGGGAAAAAGGATGCCACTGTCCCCTTAAGATAATGTGGAGACCGATTTTAGGTGGACTGCAAAGCATGACAACTATGCACCTCAGGCAGAGAGAGTAACTGCCTGGCAAGTGGTCGAGGCGGAGAGTTTTGTAAAGTTCAAAGAGGGATTGGATAGTTACTTTTTGGCAAACGGGAAAGGTATGAGCGCGTGAAATTTTCTTTCTTGGCAGATGCAGAAAAAGTCCGCTTCCTTGCGTCATTTGGCTATTATAATACTAATACGTGACTCATACATTAATTCTGTTGTTTGTTTATAAGCTTTACGGCGCAAGGGCAACAAGGCCATAACGCCTAATTATGGTAAGGTTAAATACATAGTTTTATCGGTATAAATGTCGTTCAACTTTACACTACGTTGTAGAGTTGTATCCGTTTGGGAAAAGTAAAAATTTTGGCCACGTGTGGCGTATCTGATAGGAAGTCAGCGATACTGAAAGACGTCTTCACTATTGCATTTGGGACAATCAATGGACTCATACATTAAAAGAAGTTCAGTTAAAGACAGTGGAGTAGAGAGATATTTGGGGATTGCTATGCAAGCTGACTGGAAATTTTCCATGCAGCGCAGACAGGTGGCAAAGCCGCACATGGTGTTCTTTGGATAACTTTGTGGACATCAATTTCCTCCCTGAAATAATTTCGACAGATTCTCGTGGGAAATATGTTCAAAAACTCAGATATATGCTTAAAAAGTTCTCATTACCCTCACTTTTCAAATAGCGTAGGTTAATGATCGAAAATCAAGACCTGTCATTAAAGCTTCATTTCCTACATTCCCATGTACACTTTTTTCCTGAAAACTTCGGAGTGGTCTCTGATGAACGCAGTGAAAGGTTTCACCAAGATATTTCTCAAATGTAAAAAAGATACCAGGGAAAATGGAGTCCAAATATGTTGGCACACTACTGTTGGAATCTTGTACGGGAGACATCAATGGACGATTATAAAAGGCAAGACAAGACAAAATAAGTGTTTTGTTATCAGATAAACATTTCTGTAAATAGAATAAAGTTAATAGATCCATTGTTCAATATTTAGTACTGTATATAACATTTTCTTAAAATATGGTTGCGATATTTGAATTCAGCAAGGTCAAACCTGCAAATCACCCTGAATTTCAACAGGGAGAGAATTTTTTCCCAACCAGAGTAATTTATGGGACTTTTGCTTACCACATACACACACACACAGAGAGAGAGAGAGAGAGAGAGAGAGAGAGAGAGAGAGAGAGAGAGAGAGAGAGAGATCATAACCCCTAAATAAAGTAATGGTGACGTAACTGGAGCATAGTGTCGAAGTATGTGACACATAAAGAGAAAGATATTGAGCTTCTTTGGTAATGCACTTTAGAGGGGATCTCATTGAAGGTCTATAAGTAAACATAAACATAAATTCAAATTATGGGAGAAGCGCTATAGACCTGATTGTAGAAAGTTTTCTTTTAGCCAACATGTTGTAAATCATTAGAATAAGTTACTCTATAGTCAGTTGAGGCTGACACTTGAATTTAGGAAAATTCAAGGGTCAGTTAATTGGTATCTACGTGATAACCTGAAATAGGCAAGAAGGATTTTATTATCATTAATATTTTTTTAATTTTTAAAAATTTTATTTGACTGGTGCAGGAAGGCTTTGATGTATCATATGGAATATACTAATACCAATATTGTCTCCGATTTAAGCCAGGGATGTGTTCCTATGAATGGGGACGTAAACTGGACATGCTTTTTTTATTATTATTTTTTTAAATTATCGACAACTTAATTTAAGCTTCCTTAAGTACTCATTAAAACAGATATTAAACAAATCAGTTTAAAAGAGGAAAGCAGTAAAAATACACACATGCATTTCACTGCATGCGTAAGCATTTATTACTTATATATAGTGTGTCATACTAAATTATTTCCGTTTGAAGAAGGCGAGGAAAGACATCCAAACAGATTTTTTTTTTTATCCTGAAACAATTTATTACAGCAGATCACTAAATCCTCGACGGAATTCCACATTTGGGTCATCTTTAACGAGAATGGCCAGCCCTTTCTTGTTCAATTTTTGTTCGTGAGCTGGCTGTATTTCCTCTGTTTCCTCCTGCAGTTTTATCAACTCAGCCAGAATCTCGTTGATCATTTCAGAATCGGTGATTCCGATGTCTCACCAACTCAGCCAATCACATTTGCCAAATCCAAGATCTGAAACTGAAAACTGAATTTTGAGGATACTGACAAGTTTCTGGACATCGTAAAAGCATTTCAACCATGCGTACCGCGACTTAATTTCATTAAGCTGCAGTATTTTTTATTTATCTCTCTCTCTCTCTCTCTCTCTCTCTCTCTCTCTCTCTCTCTCTCTCTCTCTCTCTCTCTCTCTCTCTCTCGAACTTCCGATTGATGGCTAGTCCTCGCTGTTTTTCTCTGTGATCACTTGTCATATGGTCAGCCGGACAGAATAGGCTTTGAATATCAGTATTAACCCCAGGTCTATCATTTGTAACACAGAGGTCGTATTTTTTGTCTGTTTAGCCAGGCACGTTATCAAAAACATGTAAGGTTCTGTTGTCGAAATTTTGTTTCTCATGAAGGACGAGAAGTGAAACTTTTCTTATTTAGCACTTACAATTTTAAAATCGAAAACAATATTATATTGAAATAACGCAAATCGGAGACTTGCTGATGTGCTGTACTATATAAAAAAAAAAAAAAAAAAAATCATAAGAATACCACATATAAAGTCAGCAACGGTAGAATGTTCCTAAATAAATAATGAAGACAGAATGAACCTAATCATGTTTAATTCAATTTGATAACGACATTTAAACAAAAGAAAGTTAAATATCAAAATTAAAGAGCTCAAAAACAGACATCAAAAAAGAGAGGATTTGTCACGGAACATTTCAGCACTTTGGAACCATAGTCATAAATTAAATGTAAATAAATTTTCTGTTTTGCTGGACGAAAAACTCGAGTTTCCGGAGGAAAACTATGCTACCCTCGCCTAAGACCGACTAACTCAGCCACGTTGTGAAAAAGGCCCATAAAAATTCCTCTCGTCATCGACGGGACTTGAACTCAGGTCTTTTTCTCTCCGTGTGGAGAGGACGACGATTCTACCAACTGTGCTACCCACGAGGGCATGGCTAGAGGCCAGTCTGACATCGGGAGGAAAAATATAGTTGTTGTTGTTGTTGTTGTTGTTGTTGTTTGAGAGCTATTGGCGCAAGAGCAGCTTAGGCTATAATGCGCCTAATCTAGGTTAGAGTTTCATATTTCGACATTTTTTATTATGTTGTTCAGATGGGAAGCCAAGATTTTATTTTATAATTACGTAACTTTTTGGTAAATGTTATACTATTTATTTTTATATGTATTGGTAGTATCCGATTAACTTAAGGAAAAAGAAAACGTCGGTAATATTTGGCCGGTTATCTAAAATTGTTTTGAGCGTTAGGTTGTTTTGTGCGTTCGTGGTTATTTGAAAGGCTTTTATACGTTCTGAAGTAAATCTTGGACAGTTCACCATGAAGTGATGTACAGTGAGTGGAACTTGACAGTTTTGGCACTGAGGAGGGTCTTCACCTCTGAGTAGGTAAGAATGGGTCATATGGGTATGCCCAATTCGCAATCGAGCAAGGATCACTTCTTCGTGTCTGTTGGATCGGCAACTGGTAGTCCATGGTCGGAGTGTTTGTTTAATTACACGAAGTTTGTTGTTACTTTGATCTTTCCAATGTTGTTGCCATTGTTTTAAACTGCTTTGGTGGATTAACGACTTGTAATCGGTATATGGTATTGAGCGGAATGCATAGTAAGAGGTAGCAGCTTCTCTTGCCGCTTTATCTGCTTTTTCATTCCCAGTTATTCCTGTGTGGCCTGGAATCCAACAGAAACTGATCTTGTGATTATTTTGCAATAGCTTAGATACTGTATATTGTACCTGTTGTAAAACTGGGTGTGCTTTAGTATTGGCATTCTGTAAAGCAATGACAGAGCTAAGCGAGTCCGTGAAAATTATGCTGTCTGCTATCTGTTCATGTTTAATTTTGTTTACGGCCATCAAAATGGCTTGTAATTCTGCTGTAAAGATGCTGCATTCTTTTGGAAGTTGTTGGATGAGAGTACAGTCTTCAGAGTGAATCGCAGCTCCTACACAAGTTTCTGTTTTTGAGCCATCTGTGTATATGAAAGTTGAATGTTCATATTTTTCTTTGTATGCTGCATGTAGTTGCTGGTAGTTTGTTCTCGGGAGATTTGTTTTCCCCCAAGATTGGAAATGCAGGTCACACACAGGTTGAATTATGATCCATGGTGGAATAATGTGTGTAGTCGTGGTAGCTATGCTATCATAATTAAGCTCTCGGCATAACAGTAAATCTTTTAGTCGGATGTTGGAAGGGCGGTTTATTCGTGGATGGGCTTGGTATACATTTTCCAAGTACGATGAAAACAGAACCTCTCTATTTGGATGGTCGGTGATGGATTTTATCTTTGCAGCATAGTGTAATAATAAGTTCTGTCGTCTAAGTTGTAGTGAAGGTTCATGGGCTTCTGCATATAGGCTTTGTACAGGTGAAGTGCGAAAAGCTCCAAGTGCTATACGGAGTGCACTGTGGTGTATGGGATCTAACCATCTCAGTGCACTTGGTCTTGCAGAGTCGTAAACTGGTGCTCCATAGTCCAGCTTGGAACGCACTATTGCTCGATAAAGTTTAAGTAGTGTCTGTCGATCTGCACCCCAAGTTGTTGCGGAGAGAACTTTGAGTAGATTTAACTTCTTGATGCAAGAATGTCTTAGTTGCTTAATATGTTCAAGGAATGTCAGTTTTTTATCTAAGAGAAGTCCTAAGAATCTTATGTTTGGTACAACTGGGATCATATATCCATCTAGTTTAAGTTCAGGATCTGGGTGTAGGTTTCGTTTCCTACAGAAGTGTATACATGCAGTTTTCTGTGTGGAAAACCGGAAGCCATTTGTTTGTGCCCATTGACTTATTTTATTTATTGCTCCCTGTAACTGCCGTTCTATAGTTCGCATACTCTGAGAATGATAGGACATACTGAAATCATCAACGTATAAAGCGGTATCAATAGGTTTTGGTATATGCTCAGTTATGGAGTTTATTTTGATAGCAAAGAGGGTTGTGCTAAGCACAGACCCCTGAGGTACACCCTCTTCTTGGGTGAAAACTTTTGAAAGAGTATTCTGCAATCTAACTTGAAATGACCTGTGGAGTAAGAAATTTTGAATATATTTAGGAAGATGTCCACGTAATCCAAGGTGGTATAGGTTTTGAATAATTCCATAACGCCACGCAGTATCGTAAGCTTTTTCTATGTCGAAACATATCATTACGTGGTGCTCTTTTCGGATAAAGGCATTCCGCACACTGTTTTCTAATTTGATCAGTAAATCTAGTGTTGAACGATTTTTTCTGAAACCATGCTGTGCTGGATTGAGGAGGTTATTTCTGTTCAAAAACCATGTTAGACGAGCATTGATAATTTTCTCCATAACTTTTCCCAGGCAACTGGTTAGAGCAATTGGACGGTAGTTGCGTGGGTCAGAGAGGTCTTTCCCCGATTTTGGGAAAGCAAGAATTATTGCATGACGCCAACTGTCTGGAAATTGGTTTTCTAAGAAGATTCTGTTATATAGTTCTAGTAATGCCATTTGGGATTGATCATCGAGTTGTTTTAACATCATATAGTGGATTTGGTCTGGACCTACAGCACTTTGCTTTGTCTGGGATAGAGCGTGTTTCAATTCGTAGAATGTTAAGGGTAGGTTGTACTCTTCATTATTTCTTGTGGAAAAATTCAGTTTATGTCTTTCCATTCTTGCCTTGTATATTTGAAAACTGATAGTATATGAAGTGGTCGCTGATATTCTGGCGAAGGTTTCGCCCAGTGCATTGGCTATTTCTGATGGCTCTGCAGTGACTTGTCCATTCCAGTTTAGGATCGGAGTTGGGGTAATCGGGTATCTGCCACTCATTTTGTTAATTTTATTCCAGACAGTTTTAGATGGTGTGGAACTTGTTAATGTAGATGCAAATTTTATCCAGGATTCTTTCTTACTGGCCCGCCTAATATATCTGGCTCTTGCCCGTGCCTTCTTGAACAATATGAGGTTCTCTAAAGTTGGATATCTGCGAAAAGTATTCCATGTTTTGTTTCGCTCTTTCTTAGTCTGCGCACATTCTGCATTCCACCATGATTTTGGATGTGTTGGAAAGTGAGACGATGTTTTTGGGATAGAGTGTTCAGCAGCTTGAATTATTTTATTTGTTATATATTGTACTGCTGCATCTAACGGTTTTTGCTTGATGGTATCAACATTTAGTTTTGCTAATGTTTTATAAGTTTCCCAATCTGCTTCATTTATTTTCCATCTGGGAGTTTTGCGTGACTTGCATGTGGTTCCTAGTGCCATGGTGATGATTATTGGATAGTGATCACTGCTGAGAGGATCACTGTGCACTGACCAATCAAGTCTTGGAAATAGTATTGGAGAACATATAGACAGGTCTATAGCTGTAGTATTTCCTGATGGAAGATGTGTATAAGTATGTGTGCCGTCGTTCAACAAAGTTAAATCATTCTCGTCTATCCATTTTTCAATTTGTTTTCCTCTCCGATCTGTGGTTGTGTTACCCCACACAGGGCTATGCCCATTGAGGTCGCCTAGTATACAGAAGGGGGTTGGCAACTGCCTTACAATGTCTTCTAAGTCCTGTTGTAATAAATTTTGGTTTGGTGGAACATAAATTGTTATTACGGTTATGAGGGATCTTGCGGCTATGCGTACTGCAATCGCTTCAAGGGTTGTGTTTAGCGGGACAATCTGGGAAGGAATGCGAGAATTTATTAGTATTGCCACACCACCATGGGTTGTGCCACCTGTTACTCTGTCCTTTCGGTATGCTGTATAGTTCTTTATTAAGGTAGAGTCTTGAGGTCTGAGGTAGGTTTCTTGTAAGCAAAGACATAATGGTGCATACTGTGTAATCAGGTCATATATATCACCTATGTTAGTGCGGAGTCCTCTACAATTCCACTGGATTATGGTTTTCATTATTTGATTTTGGAGAGGTTTTCGGTCTGTTTCCTTGATGCTGTTTTAAGTCTTTCACACGTTGGTTTTTCCTTTTTCGGGAAATATGGTTTTCCGGTGTCCATATCGTCTTCCGCGAAAATCTCTAATACTGGTTCATCTGCTTGGTTGGTTGCTTCTGTCTCCATTTGTTCGGTTGCTTTCTGACTTATGACATTATGTTTTCCTTGAGGTGCTTTCGATTCTGAGTGTTTCTTATCGGGAGGCACGGAAAGTGGTGTGTTGGTGAGTTTCTCTTGATGTTTTGGCTGGGAAATTGTGAGTAGTGCTCGTGCCCAGTCTGAGATAGATTTCTTTGGAGGAATTGTAAAATCTGTTTGGGTTTCTATTGTACGACAATTCGTTATGACCTGCGCGTAGGAAGGTCTGTTTAAGATAGTCGGGTGTATAGTTCTCTTAGCTTCTTGGTATGTGACAGAATGTTCCACTTTATACCGCTGAATCTGCTTTTCTCTTTTCCAATATTCACAATTCTTGGAATAGGCAGAATGGTCTCCCTTGCAGTTTGGACATTTCGGTTTCTCGGATGAACAGTTCTGATTGCTGTGATCCTGGGACCCGCAGTTGGAACAGATAGCTACACCACGGCATGCCATTTGTGAATGACCATACTTTTGGCATTTAAAGCAGCGGAGAGGATTTGGAATGTATGGTCTGATGTTACAATTTAGATATCCGGCCTTCACAGTTGTAGGTGGTTTAGGAGTGTTGAACGTTAGTATGATAGTTCTGGTTGGGATAAGTGTCCCATCTCTTGTAATTTTAATCCTTCTCACAGCTATAACGCCTTGATTTTCAAGTTCATTTTTAATTTCTTCTTCGGAGACGCTGATAAGGTCCCACTCAGAAATTACTCCTTTCGATGTATTTAGCGTATTATGGGGAGAGACCTTTACTGGGATCCCACCAAATGTTTTCATTTGAAGCAGTCTTTCTGCGTGTTTCGCATTTGCTGTCTCGACTAGAATGTCGCCTGATTTTAGTCGCTTAACATTTTTTGGTGTTCCAGCCACACTTTCTAAACATTTCTGGATGACGAATGGCGACAATTTTCCTAATGGCTGTTCTGTCGTAGAATTAAAGACAATAAAGGTAGGTGCATTAAGTGATGCTATTTCCTTTTTTTGCCTTTTGGTTGCAGTAGTCACATTGTCCTCATTTTTCCGACTCAAAGGAGTCAGATCTTTGGGATTCGTGGTAATGTTTGAGTCATTCATGTTTGCTCCTTTTGGCCCTGGGAGTGAGAGCTTTTCCTCCCAGGTTTCCGGCCCCGCCACGGGGAGGCAGGAGCGGTGCCACCTAGTGACCAAGCGGAAGTAGATTAGTGGTTAGTAGGACTAGAATATATATAAAAGAAAGGTGACTTTCCTTTCTTAGGAACCTTTACACTGATACTTTTCAGTAACTATATATATTTACAGAAGAGAATTAACTTTAAACTCTTGATATATCTAACACTCTTTCACTTTATGAATCGCTTTAGAATTGCACAGAAATCGCCTGATCACTAGAAACGCTTGGCACTCGGGGCCGAAAAATATAGACATTTAAATTCGAATAAAAGGAAATTAACCGCGAAATATTTTTTTATTAAGGAAACAATACAATCAACAAGAGCAGTGGTAAATGCCAAATTAGATTAGCGAATCATGTCACAACACTATCGACTGCGTAATGTAATAATAATAATCCTCCTTCGGGGTCATAGATTGGACTAACACCGAGCTGGAGAATATTACGACAAGGACAATGATGTGTCCTTGTCTTTCTCGTCAACATGTCAGTCTCTGCCATGGAGAGACTGACAATTGCCCGGAAAGGAGGAGGAAGGGGCCTGATAGACCTCATTGAGCAACAGAAAACAGCAACAGGTAACCAGAAGGATTACTTTCAGAAACACATAGCAGCACTCCAGCAGGCCATAAGGAAGATAGACAAGCATTATACCCCACTCAACCTAGGCGAGGAGTCCTCCCCAACCAGGAGGCACAAACGAAGCTAGAAAGATGGGCAAAGACGATACTCCATGGCTGACACTACAATGATCTCAATCAAGATCACATAGATAAAATTGCTTCCAATGCATGGCTCACGAGCGGGACACTATTCTCCGAGACTGAAGGATCCATGCTCGCCATCCAAGACAAGGTAATCAACACCAGAAACTATAGAAAATACATCGCCAAGGAGTTCGGAGTATCCGATGACACGTCGACGATGTCACCTGACCTCAGAAACGATCTAACACATCACAGCGGGGTGCAAGGTAATTATCCAGACTGAGTACACTCATAGACACGACCACGCAGCCAGGATAATACATCAGAAGCTAGCAAGGAAATACCAGTTGATCGAAGAAAGTGTACCCCGGGCAATACAAGAGAAGCCGACCGGGCTAGCCGAGTGGGTAAAGTACCTGCCCGGCAACCCCAAGGTCGCGGGTTCGATTCCCGCCTCGGGCTTGGATCAAAGTACTGCAAAAACCTTGGGAGGTGCAATATGGCCACAGAAGCCGATGCGCCAACAACTACCAAATCAAAAAAAAAAAAAAAAAAAAAAAATACAAGAGAACCCAACCCACAAGCTGTACTGGGACCGCGCCATAATAACGGATACGACAGTCCCGCACAACAGACCGGACATAACGCTTGTGGACAAGAATGAAAAAGCTACCTATCTGATTGACACAACAGCGGTACTCAACACTGGCAACCTACAGAAAACCCATGGGGGAAAAAATCAGGAAGTACACGAACCTAAGAAGGAGATCAAAGGGATGTGGCATATGCAACAAGTAACGACTGTCCCGGCCATCGTGTCAACCACAGGTATGGTGCCAAAGACCCTACATAACAGCCTAGCAGTAATAGGTCTCCCAGAGAACGCCTACAAGGAACTCCAGAAAGTCGCAATCCTGAACACCTGTAGGATAGCCAGAGGGTTCCTCGACCAATAGTAACACCAGACATAATAACCACCACCCTGTGTACTTGGTAGCAATACCGGTCACGAGGTGGAACCCCCAATCAAGGAGAAATAATATAAGAGCAATAATAATAATAAAAGAGGTTGATCTACAGCAGCAGAAAGAACAAGTAGCATAAACGAAATCATTTATTCAGTGGACAATAGACACAGAGGAAAAGAGGTGCAGATCTTTCATATTTACAAGTAGTTTTAAAAGTGTGCTGCAAGTTAAAATATTTTAAATTCATAATACGCTATTTTAAACCCTAACCTCAGAAATAGTAATCACAAGCAACGTCGTTGGAGATTCTATATAACTGCAGAATAATGGTTTGTTTTTGGCGCATCGGCTTCTGTGGCCCTAATGCACCTCCCAAGGTTTTTGCAGTACTTTTGATCCAAGCCCAAGGCGGGATTCGAACCCGCGACCTTTGGGTTGCCAGGCAGGCACTTTACCCACTCGGCTAGCCCGATAGGCGCAGAATAATGTCTTCACTTACTATGGCGGAGTGTGAATAGATTTTCTAATAATAGTACACAAGGAGTTTCTATCTGAGACAGGGATCTGCCTGCAATGTCCCATGATGTAGACATCCGGCAAACATGGCTCTTCGAAGCATCCAATAATCAATCTGTTGGGAAATCCAAAATATTCGGATCTTTTTCAAAGGTCGCAGGTAGGATTTCCCAAACCAGCCAGATGAATCCTTACATCACTTCTCAATTTCGTCGTATCTCGAAGTCCCAAAGCTATTTAATTTGAAAGTTTAAGCATTTTCAGAAATTACGAAGATGAATTCAGAAAATGCACCGAGGATGCTTCCAGCTCTCTTCACCCGAGACGCATAATTTCAAACTGGCATGGGGAATTCAACAAAGGATTTAATCTTAAAATAAAAATGAACTTGCACAAGAACAGAGGAATGTCATTAAAACATTTTATTATGAGTTTGCCAAGTTTCAGCAAACTTGATTTTTCAAGCTGCCAAGCGCACATGCAGGGAATGAAACACTGTTTGTTCCACTTCAACAAATTAAATTAGAATACCTGAATTAAAAACATCAATTCCCATACCACCGAGAAGATAGAAGTGTAGGATTCCTTTAGTAATTAACCGACCAGAAAGGAGGAGGGTAGTTACTGAGCCGAGTTAACACGTGCGCTTTAAGAAATGAAACATCCACACGATACGATAATGCTCATTTTTCGCAATGCTGCAAACGCATGCAAGCGGATTTCTTTCCGAAGAGATATTTTGTACGGGTAAAGAGCGCCCAGAAACTGTGCCATATCTTAATTAAAAATATAAATGTGCTGCATTCCAAGCAAAGTACAGCTTTCACGCTGCTGAATAAAGTGGCACGGAATTAAACTTTGTTAAGAAACAGAAGTTAAAACTGAAACGACCACTAAGAAAAATTGTTTCAAATGCTTCGCTAAATTCAGAAATTCAGTTTTTGTTGTTATTATCTCTTTCTAATTTATGATATCGGTAAGGAGGAAAACGGCAAAGACCTTGGCACACCTACGAAAATGTCACAAGGTCTTTGAAGAGCTATAAAAGAATTTCCACTTTGTAGAAATAAACAATATTTTTTTAAAAATTAGATAACCACTTGAATTAAAAATCTAAATCTGTGGCTCGACATCAATTTTCAGCACCGACATGCCCACTGATCGTTGGATCATTTACCAAAGCTCTTTAAATGAACGTGTAAGTATTTTGTAAGTTAAGGAGTTATTTTTCATGGTAAATAGCGACAGACCATTCGATTCAATCATCATATCTTGTTGTATGTATTTATTATTATCTTTTAGGAATTTTTAATGACTTGCTAAACAAGCATATTTCGGCCTATCAAACGCTGAAGATTTATATAATTGTGTTTATATAATTATAATTTATATAATATCTTTTCATTTATATATAAATGAAAAGAAAAAAAAAAAATTTATATCCGATGGAATTAAAATCGTCATCCCTTACGAAAAAGTGTTTTCATCCGAAAGAGATCTGTAGAAAATGTTTGTACTCGGCACATAAAGGTGGACAAAAAGATTCTAGTACTGGTCCGGCTACCATTTGCCACCCAAAACAGCAGTCATTTATCCGGAGCGAACTTAGCGATGCATATTGGATATTCAGGATATTGTTTCTTAATGCCCATACTGGAATTCGATGGACCAGGCAATTCTTTCATTTCTTCCTGTTACACGCTGAAAGTAATGTTTGGAGAAACTATTTTCCGCATACGATAGAGCGTAAATGGATGGTCAAACAGATTATATATTAAGGTACACTCTTAACACTAAGTTATAAGTAATACTAAGAATGAAGATCGCCTGGCTGCTGATGAATTATACTTACTGGACAAGTGCTTTCTGGGGCCTACTACCATACCAATTTAAAATTCAGTTGTCTTTGTTGCTTTCCTTTTTGCAGCAGCAAATTCTAAATGGGAAGAATTCAAGGAAGGTGGAAGCTACTAGGCTTTTCATACTGTCGCAAATGCACCCTCCTCACCGTTTTCATGAGATGAAAGAATCTTATTAATTATTATTTAAATTAAAATTTTACTAAATTTTATTCCCAGTTTTAATAATTTTGGTTTAATTTTTTAGTAAAAATGTTAGTATGCAGTTGACGTATTTTTCTTGTTTTTTCTTACTGGCGGTACACTTTATTCCGACTTTTCATCACAGAAGCCTTCAAGATAAGGGATGGAGGATTTCCGACAGATGCTCTTGAAGAATTAAGCAAATCCATGTTCAGATTTGATAAAAAAAAAAGTTATACAGTAGTTGGATATGTGCAATGTAAATAATTAGTCCAACTTTGATTTGGGACAAGCAAAGATCGATGTTGGAGGTATACAGAATATACAAATACAAATAAAAAAATATATATATTAGGAAGGTAAATTGGAGGATAATTTTGGAGACGTAGGAAATAATTGGTTTATATTTGAGAGCAAAGTTCACGTTTCGGATTCTTTTCTTCTTATAGTACTTATTAGAACCAAATTTATGGACGTTTATTTGAGAGAGTTATGCAAATGAATGGCATCTGAGGGGAATTAATCCAACTTGATTAAGGACCTTTGAAAAAAAAAAAAAAAAGTCTGACGCTGTTTATGATTTTGTATAATCGTTTTAAGATTGCACGATTCTTTCTTACTGTATAATAGATATAAATAATTATTGTTCGAGTATATACATGAAAACAATATATACATACAGAGTGTCTTAAAAATACACGGCATAACTTCAGGAATGAGTTCCTCATATGTAGACAATAAAAATATTTTATATCAACATAGTTCTGGAAATGCTTGGTTCCGAAGTTATTAACCGGAATGTCTTATCTCCCGCAGGTGATTTCCTTCATCACAAAGTACTGACAGAATCTGGTGGTTTTCCATTCCATCAGGAGCAAGCGGATATGCACTTTATGTACAGTTTGGCGGACGGCAATGCTCTGGAGGCTCGTCGTTTGTACCACGAAAGGTTCCCAGAACGAAGATGTCCAGACAGGAAAACGTTTGTAGGTATCCATCGCCGCCTTTGTGAACATGGGACCTTTTCACCTCGTGCTGCCGACAGAGGACGACCAAGATCTACGACTCCTGAAGTAGAGGAGGAGATTTTGGATGTTATGCATGCCACTCCTGGAATCAGCACACGCAGAATGGCAATGCAACTGGTGTTCAACGTTCGACTATTTGGAGAGTGTAGCGAGAACTCCAACTGTATCCTTACCATCTGCAACGGGTACATGTCTTGTCACCAGCAGATTACCCTGCGCGAGTAACGTTCTGCCAGTGGTTCTTGTAGCAGTGTGGTACAACTCCTCACTTTCCTGCCTTAGTGATATTCACAGATGAAGCACAGCTCACACGAGACGGAATCCAAAACTTTCACAATCAGCATGTACGGGTTGAGGAAAACCCACATGCAATTCTTCCATCTCATCACCAACAGCGGTTCAGCCTCAATATCTGGGCGGGTGTTTTTGGTGATAAGTTATTTGGGCCCCAATGTACTTTCAAACAAACTCACAGAGCAGGCGTACAGAAACTTTCTGGAAAACAACATGCCCGATTTTTTGGACGACACGCCACTGATCATTCGTCAAAAAAGCACACTTCATGCACGATGGCGATCCCGCACATTTCAGCTACCTAGCCCGCAATTACATGAATCGAAGGTTTCCTGTCGGTGGACCAACTGCATGGCCTCCACACTCACTGATTTAAACCCACTAGTTTCTTCTTGTGGGGCCATTTAAAGTCATTGGTGTATTCGACTCCGGTAGCTGATGTGAAAACTCTCCGCAATCGAATTGTGGCAGGTTGTGAGACAATACGAAACATGCCAGGAATTTGGCATCGTCTTCGCGGGTCCATGAGACGTCGATGTGAGGCCTGTATTCAGGCAGAAGGTGGACAGTTAAATGTCATAGACAGACCTTCAAAACTCGGAAACCAAGCATTTCCGGAACTATGTTGATATACAATATTTTTATTGTCTACATATGAGGATCTCATTCCTGAAGTTATGCCGTGTATTTTTTGACACACCCTGTATATATATATATATATTAAGAATTAAGTGATTATCAATATCTGCCATTAACGTTATCACATTGCCGTGCTCTTTCTTTGACCAACTTAAGTGCATTCAGGTATTCTGGACACTGTTTACTCCTTACAGAATGATTTGCAGCTCGATTTTTTGCCTTACAATTGGAACAGATCGGTTGTTCTCGCTGATGAGTACAGAATGTGTAGGAGTGTCCTATACCTGCATAGCGACTGCAGACAGGGTCTGTGCGATAACATGTTCTGGCTGTATGACCAAATCCCTGACAATTTGTAGCACAAAGTAACTAAATGAAAGTCATTGAACTTATACGACATGAAGCCAATGAAAATCGTACGATGCAGTCAGAGGCGGATTTAATGGCGGGCGCACCGGGCGCGCGCCCTGGGCCCAGACTTCTGAAGGGCCCCTCAAAACCCCAACTTTACACTTTTTTCTAATGACACCAAGTTTGGTTTCATATGTGCAATTTTAATTACGCACAAGTTTATAATCGGCGGTAAAACCTGATAGTATGTTTACATTCGCTTATTTTCATTATTACACTGCATACTATAGACATACTACGCTGCATAGGGCCCGCGCGTCTGCGCTACCGCTCATCGGAGCAATAGAATCGTATTTTCTACTTTGTACTTACAAAGGTTCTCCTGCAGTGCAGACTTACAATATACGCAAATACGCGTCTATCGTATATTGTTGAAATTATATTAAGATAAAATTAATTCCTGTGTTACATCAGCGCCTGGATTTTCGTAGTTTATGAATAATTTTTGAATTTTAATTAATCATTAATTAATTGCACTATAACGAAAAATCTCTTCTCTAGTATTCTAATCATTCAGACTATTAAATTTTATATTTTTCTTTTCATTGGTAGGCTACCAATGGTAGCTAGAAAAATGAAACGACATCTATCAGGGGCCGAAAAAAGACAAATTAAAAAAAGACGCGAATATAATATAATACATACGTTATATTCAAATTTTATTGGAAATAAAACATTAATGGTACATAATATTTATTTTTATTTATTTAAAAAAATGGTTAACATGCATTTTTATTTTCCCTGTCTGTCTTTTTTAAAGGGCCCAATATTTTCTTCTGCGCCCGGGGCCTCAACGACCTTAATCCGCTTCTGGATGCAGTAACAAATGACTTCTAATACGCCTTGACACCTGGAGGACCCAATTATTTCCTGTTTTTGCTTTATTAATACTACAAAAACGGACAAATATCTCCACCTTCACTTCCTCCCTAGAGATGTTCATATTTAGTAAATTTTTGTTGTATAAATCTTTTAACAGGTCTTTCTTGTTGATCGTTTTTTCCACATCATGCAATATTATTTTCGCCCTAGCTCTTTTGGAGTCGAGAGAATCACGCCGAATCGTTTAATGCCCTCGCATTCCTTTACCTCTTGTAGCTCCTTTTCTGTTTGCATCTCCAATATCACACCATTATGCCTAATCTTCCGAAGCCTCCTTTTCCTAATTTTCTTTAAGCTGCTTTTAAACTCTTTAGTTACTGCTAAACGCATCTCATCACTATTTTTCAATCTTGATCCCTCAGCTGCTTTCACTATCAGCACATGTCCTTCTGTCCCATCCAATGATGAGGATGACAAGCACACCTGACTTTCATTTCTGCCCTTAGTTTGCCCTCGTCCCTCGATATTCACCAGATTCTGAGGTGTTCCATGCTGGATTACCTTACTATATAGTTCTCTTACTATATCACTATCTTTATTTTTCAGTCCTTCAATTTGTTGTTTGTATTCCTCCAATTTCACCTACAAAGATGTAATGTTATCCTTTAAGCATTTATTTTCTGCTCCCAACAAGGAAGCATTAAACAGTTCCTTAGTAAGCCCGTCTTCCTTGATCTGGATCTCTCTCAGTTGTTTCTCATTCACATCTAGTACCCTCTAAGCCAGTGACCTTCTCCTTTAGACGTTTATTTTCAATGCCAACATATGTAGAGCACTTTCAAGTGTGCGCCATCTTGAAAGTACCCCATTTACAATCCTCATACCAACACCTTTTTTCTCCTGAAAAAGATATTCCTCCAGTTCCTTGCGCAGGCAGAGAGAAAGCTCATTAAATGTTTTAAAAGATATTTTCTCAGCTAAATCTACAGGTTCCTTCGCACGATCCAGGCGAGTCATGAGAAAATAACAGATGCAATATCCGTTGGAACAATGCAAAGAAGTTCTGGAAAGGGTAGGCCAAAGAACGTTAAGAATAAAACCGTTGATCTAGCGTACTCTGTGTTCCATCGCATGGAGGCAAACCAAGGGAAACAGTTGGTGTGCATTTCATCAACTTCTCCAAATTCCTATTTGCCTTGGCTAAATCAAGATCCTTCTGAACATTGTGCATAGTATTTTACAAACTGTTACTTACTTTGGAACGTTGCACACGTTTACCTTTGGAACTTTTCCTAGGCTGAGGGGATCTACTGCATGACGACGTAGCTGTGCCCCGCGAGGTAGGGGTGCCCCTTGAACTATCATCCATTCTATTAGATCTATTTCGAAGCCTAACTGCTCTAAAACAGCCGGGAAACCGACTTCTGGAAGACAATGGAGTAACCATCCCCAAGTCACCACCAATCATCTGTAAACCTTCGCTTCTGCTTTCCTCTTCAGTATCTAGATTAGTTAATGTTACATCGGTTTTATTCTTAACGTTCTTTGGCCTACCCTTTCCAGAACTTCTTTGCATTGTTCCAGCGGATATTGCATCTGTTATTTTCTCATGACTCGCCACAGATATGTAGATTTCACTATATTCATCCTCTCCATTATCAACTTCCTCATCCCCAAATCCAGGCATATCTCTTTCGTTATTTATAACTCCACTAATTTCTCCAAGATTATTAAATTTGCCTGAATAGGTTGCATCTAGAACAACCTTGTCATTTGAAGATCCTAACCAATCGTTACTTCCCTTCACTATGTCTTGATTATTCCCTGTTGTGAGAGAGCAAAACTCATTCATAAATGGCCCATTGACATCAAAATCCCACTCTTTTCCACCCAACAATATTTTATTGTCCTTTGTTTCCATAACTACTGTATTTTCCCGTGTTTCCATATCTTCAACTAAACCCATACATCTGTCCCCTAACTTATCATCCAAATGTCTTTCTCTAATCTTACCTTTGTCCTTTGCGCCTTCTGAACCTTTAGCCATTATCCTTTGGTGAGAATCCGCAAATGTAAACTTTGAGCAAAGTAAACGGTAGTACAGCTTATGCTACCTAAAGCTTATTGAATCCTCCTTTACAGTTTACATTATTTCCTTAGATTTAAACATTGGCACACAGAACAGTAAGACCGTTCTCATTAATTAAGGTCTTCCAGTCTCTAAACACCAGGATTTTAAATTATACCCAGTTAAAATTTAAGTATTTACGCTATGCTGTAGCATAGGTAAACAATCAACTGACGGTTAGAACGAAGAACGTTCCAACTGTCAAAATAACCTAATGTCTTTGAGTAGTTAAATATTACCTGATATCGTGAAAAAACACTCAATCATACTACAATATAACTTCGTTAACAAGATGATCACCAAGAATATCAAATAACTCTTCTTAATACCACATTTTCGAGATAAAATTCAGAAGCACATAACTGCTTTCAGCATAGACAGCAGCCAGTAATGCCAGAGTTGAATATGAATAATGGACGATTAGTCAAATTCGCCATGAAGATTTTGGGAAAAGGAAGGCTGTGCAAAACTTGTGCCGCACAGCCGCAGGGATGAGCAGAAGCAACGAAGATGGTCATTATACGAAGACTTCATACAGACTTGTCAAGACAATCGAAATTTCCTTGACTGTATTGCCACTGAATATGAGTGTTGCATGTTTCAGTACGACCCAGAGCATATAGTGGACTTCAAAATCATCATCAAGGCCCAAAACGTTTTGTTTACAGAAGTTCAGGATCAAGACGATGCTGATTATGTTTTTCACACGGAATTTGTATCTGAAGGGAGATTCGATGCTACGTTATATGTACAGGTGCCTCAAAGACTATTGAAGTTCATTTCCTGAGTAAGGCTGCAATTTCGAGAGAATGACAGTGCCGGTTCCTCTGCAGGACAATGCTCCCGCCCATTCTGCACTTGTTGTGAAGTCAATTATGATGAAACATGGCACTGTGCAGATCAATCACCAATCCTACTCTCTCGATCTAGCACTAGCGGACTTTTTCCCTTTCTCAAGGTGAAAACTGCTCTCAAAGTAAAGAGATTTCAGGATGGTGAGGGCAGCTTAACATCATCTCTTTGGACTCCTTCACTGACTCTTTTCAGAAAGTTTTAACGGTTTAATAAGTGCATTTAATCAGGTGATGATTATTTTGAATAAAACTAAAACCATTTTTGAGCTCCTTCACTCGGCTCGGGGGGGAGGACAAAGGAAATAGAACCTCCACCGTCAAGTAGACGCAGCAGAATTCTCTTCTGCGGCACGTAATGCGGTAGGATTCATAAGATCCTACCGCATTACGTTAATCAACGAATTTCCTCTTATACATGAATGAAA
Organism: Mastigoproctus giganteus; assembly: GCF_048544385.1. Classification (NCBI taxonomy): domain Eukaryota; kingdom Metazoa; phylum Arthropoda; class Arachnida; order Uropygi; family Thelyphonidae; genus Mastigoproctus; species Mastigoproctus giganteus. Next base: position 50,631,915 of record NC_143583.1, on the reverse strand, counting down.
GTTCTAAACGTCATCGGGCGTCATAACTTCGCTGTGACACTATCATTTAGAATTAGTAAATACAGTATAAATTTTTTTTTTTTTTTTTTTTTTCCTGTTCCACACCACGACCAAACAGTGAGGCAAGTTTTCCATGCATAGAGTAATTAATTCTCTTATACAATTTTTCAAGAGGGTAGTTTATTCGATAAGATGCCCCAAGTGCATTTTTTTATCATCACTACATCAAATTGATGTCAATGAACCAGCGGTGCGTTTAAATTCAATAAATTTTCACTAGGGGAAAGTCGGCGAACTTCTTGCACACGCAATGTTTGGCTGAAGGTAAAAGCGAAGAAGAAGAAGCGATGGTCTCAAACTTCGTTTTACAAACAATTCACCAATGACACGCTGTGACTTCAGAAGTTCTTGGCATCCAATATAAGTATTGCAGTGTGATGAAATTATCTTCTTCGTACCATTTTGATCTCAGTTCATCATTGCGAATACGCAGTTTACTTTTTTTTTTCCTTTTGGGAAAGAAGCAGGCAATCACATATTTGACTATCATCATACTGCAACAAGTAAAATACACTGAGTTCTGATTTTGCATATGAATGACAATATGGAAAAAAAAAATAAATAAATAAAACACAGAGAGAATAAAAGTTCAATCGCAATATTTTGCATACTTCCTGCTTTTAATCGGAATTACATTATTCCGCGAGAGCATGGCAGTTTCACCACTTATCACTCATTTGAGGAGGTCTTGAAATTTTAACTTCCATGGTGGAAGTTAAATTTCCCTTTTCCTTTAAAAACCCACATATTTGAAAAAAAAAAAAAAAAAAAAACTTTTAGTGGAGTAATCTTGAATTGAACCATTCTTTTACCAAATGGATAATACAAAGTTAGTTTATTAATTAAGTGCTTTTGACCTAATTCCCAAACTTATCACATGTGACATTTCAGGATACTCGCTGAATCTCATCATCAGACCATAGAGGGCGAAAATAAGGGAACACGGAGCAAATTTGATTTGCATTCTTGTACAAATTTACAAATTAAAATTTAATTACAATTAACAATTACAATTTTCTGAGCAAAAATTAAATAGTGCAATTTCAGTATAGAAAATAAATAAAAAATAAAATTTTAGCTTAATTAATTTGTTTTTTTATTGGGAATTACTAGTTTCTTAATAAAAATTGCAGTAATTTGTAAATTTTTAAGAATATAAACTTAATTTTTAAAACTGTTATTTAATATTAATTAATTAATCTTGAAAAGTCACCTTTGTAATAAGTTTAGGAATTAAAGTCGAAAGTACTTAATTAACAAACTAGGTATTATCCACGTGGTAAAACAGTGATCCACTTCAAAATTAATCAATGCACCAAGTAGCTCCATTTCCAAATTATATTAAAACTTTTAATATATTCTAGTGATCGCCTTTAATACTGAAACACGTGTGAGAATCGTTTTTCAAGCAGAACTGATTGCCACCAGTCCCTTTGTCACATTTCTTTTAATGTCCTCAATACCATAAAATCGCTGTTCAGAGTGGATTTCATCATTTTTAGGAGATAAGAGAAGTCCGCCATTCCATGCTCGTCTCTTAATGTTTGGGTCGTATTCGAAACAGCACGAATCGTTATCTGTTACGATCGAGTCACGCAATGAGGGATATCATCAACAAGTTGAATGTGCACTTTGCATGCCTCGAGTCTGAGTAGCTTTTGTTCACCAACCAATGCGGAAGGAACTTGGCGCAGATCTCTTCTTGCCCAAATCTGCAGTCAGAACTACACGAATTGTTTCTCTGCTAATTTAAAGTTGCTCTTCCATCATTTCTGAGGGTAGTAATTAGCATTAACAAGGTCAAATGATACAAAGAAAAAAATAACATAAAATAAAATAATAAAACAACAGAATATTTATACTATTCCCATTCCCACAAGAAAACCATTCAATTCTGCTTTGAATTTATTTGAGAGTTATACAATCTACCGCTTTTGAAGGCATCTTATCCCAGTGTTAGACGGTGCTATGCGCACAAGTAGATCTCATGAGATCCATACTTCTGTTATTCGTTGAGATTTATTTTTGTTCCCCCTGATTCTTCTCTCCCCCACGAGAGAAAACAGACCTTCCTCATTATTTTATTTTGATGCATTTCATACAAAACAGGGTAAAACCCCATATGATGCATGTAGTTTGAGAGCCATTGGCGCAAGAGCAGCTTATGCTATAATGCGCCTAACCCAGTTTAGGAGAGTTTCGTATTTCAATTTAAACATTTTTCACTTTTCCTGACACGAAGTTCGTTAGTCTGATCCTGCTAGTGTCGTTGCCATTGTTTTGTACCGCTTTGGTGGATTAAGGACTTGAAATCTATACATGGCATTGAGCGAAAGGCAAAATCAGGGGTGAACACCACTGACCTGGTGGTCGTGCCGGAGTATAAACAAGATTAGAAGAAGACAAAGAGGTGGCAGCTTCTCTTGTTGCTTTGTCTGCTGTTTCGTTTCCAATTATTCCTGTGTGGCTTGGGATCTAGCAGAATGTGATATTGTGATTTCTTTGTAATAGCTCTGATACTGAATACTGGATCTCTTGTAGAACTAGGTGTGTTATGTTATTAGCATTCTGCAAGGCAATAACAGAGCTAAGCGAGTTCGTGAAAATAATGTTGTTTCCTATCTGTTTACGTTTAATTTGGTTTACGGCCATCAAAATAGCTTTCAATTCGTCAGTAAAAATATTACATTCTTTTGGGAGTTGTTAGATGACGGTGTTATCTTCAAAATTAATTGCGGCTCCTACACAAGTCTCTGCATTTTACCCATCAGATACAAGAAAGTGTGATATGCATATTGGACTTTGTATGCTGCATGAAACTGCTGGTAGTTTGTTCTAGGTAGAGTTGTTTCCTCTTGGCTTTTTGGTATGTGATTTGGTATATTCTACTTTATATCATTGTATCTGCTTTTCTCTTTTCCAATATTCACAGTTTTTAGAATAGGCGAAAGGTCCCCCCTTGCAGTTTTGGACATTTCAGTTGGTCGGCTGGACAGTTTTGATTGGTGCGCGCCTGAGATCCACAGTTGGAACAGAAACTGTAGTGTGCCATTTGTGAATGACCAGAGTTTTGGTGCATGGTCTGATGTTATAATTTAGATATCCGGCCTTCACCGATGATTTCGCAGGTGGTTTTGAAGTGTTAAAGGTCAGCACGAGATTTCTGGTTGGGGTAAGTGTCCTATCTCTAGTTACTTTAATCCTTCTCACAGCTATGACACCTTGATCTTCCAGCTCATTTTTAATTTTTTCTTCGCAGACGAAGACGGTCCAATTCATAAATTACTCTTTTCGATGTGTTTTGAGTATCATGGGGAGAAACCTTTATTGGGATGTTGTTATTTGAAACAGTCTTTCTGCATGTTTTGCATTTGTCTCGAATAGAATGTCACCTGATTTCAGTCACTTGACATTTTTAGGTGTTCCAGCCATATTTTCTAGACATTTCTGGATGACAAATGGAGATAGTTTTCCGAATGGCTGTTCTATCGTAGGATGAAGGCATATAAAAGTAGGTGCATGAAGCGATGTCACGTCATTTTTTTTTTTTTTTTGTCTTTTAGTTATACTAGTCTTATTATCTTCATTTTCCTACTCAAATGAGCCAGATCTTTGGGATCTGTAGTTGTAAAGTTTGGATCACTTATGTTTGCTCCTTTTAGGCCTGGGAGTGAGAGCTTTTCCTCCCGTGTTTCAGGCCACACTATGGGGAGACAGGAGCAGTACACCTAGTGTCCAAGCGGAAGCATAGTAGTTAGTACGGTTCATACATAAATAAAAGAAAGGCATCTTTCCTTTCTTAGGAACTTTTGTGCAGGTACATTTTAGGCACCTATATATAAATATATATATACACATATATAATGTTTTATTTGTATTCCATATGCATTGATCAATGGTACAACCGTTAAAAAATAGCGAATATAAAATTGACACAAAACCTACCGCTGAACTGAAGACACTGATTGTTAGATCATAATCCTTCCACTGACCGATTGGCGCATTCGTAAAGCACGACTTGGTATAGAGTATCTTGTGTACAGCATGCAGTTTCTCTTGACATGGTTCCATCAGACGCACGCTTAGGTTACAACAACATGTAAATTCTGTATCATGTAACTGCGCGGGTGCGTCCGAGTTGATGTATCACATGCTTACCCTAGACCACAAATTTGCTTTTGAAAATCAGTATAACAGATCTCCAGCATATTTATACCAGATTATTGATTTCCGAAATTTAACAAATTACCAGAGCGATTCGATTAACGTTAGATGCTCATATTTAATTTCAGGCTTCTGTTCTGTTCTATTCAGCGCATGCACGTTAATCTTTCACCTGCTACCAAGTAGTCTATTAAAAAAGATAAAAATATAAAGGAGAGACCCTTTAATTAATTCGAAATACAGTATTCACATATCCAAAGGTGTACTTAACCTGTATCAGTCTTTTCATCAGCTATCATGGTTCTAGGTGCTTTCACATACGTGGAATGGACGCAGTCCTGATATTTAATGGTCAAACTTTATATTGAAGTGTTCTTCACTTAGAGCAATAGTCAGCCGATCACAGGTAGAAAAAATAGTGTTTCATCCCGCATAACATGTAAATCAGAACACTTGAACAGACGTAATACACTGGTGTAGTATGAGACGTTGACGTACCATAACATGACGTGATATAGTGGTAAAAACTCCAGCGGGGGAAAGCGCTGACGTTTGGATCTTCAATGGGGAACCCTTCTTCTCCATCCGTAGTGGGGGAAGAAGAGTTGGAATTTCTAAAATAATAATAAAATCAGAAAAAAATTATATACAGTATATTTAAAGATGTGAGCTGGTAGTTTTTACGAAATGACCATAAGATTTCCAAATGTAAATCACAGTCGTTTAGTAACTGAATTACAACTGAACACCCTGATTTCCTTGGTAGACGAGTTAATCATGGACACAATTGCAATTTGTGTATCCACGCGTCCAGTGATGTACTCATAAAAATAAGAGGTAGGTCACTCGCCTCTATTGTTCGACCAGTGGAGGAACGATCGAAATTTCATGTTTACATATAATGAACGTACGAAGTTGAAGAAAGACACTGTGAAGGCCTCCGTAGCTGAGTGGTCAGGAGCGGGAGTGCAGTAGCACGCGCTCTTTGAGTAGACCGGGGTTCAAGCCCCTGACTGCTGAATACGGTCGATCTGCCAACCCGCAATGGACCAGCGTGGCAGATTATGGTCCTTTTCCCTCGGCATGAATAGTTGAGGAGGCTTCCATCCTGCAGTGGGTTGATAATGGCTGCACTTTACCTTTTTACTGTGAAACAGAATAGTTTCGAATTCCAGTTTTAGAGTTGAAATATCTTATTTTCCATTGTCCAGTTAGAATGGAGAGGAGAGGGAACACTATTTCTATCCTCTTTCACCTTTTCTAGTTTCGCCTTTAGAGTCCTCCACTCATTCCCACCTCTCTGTGGTTTGCTCTCTGCAGAGCGAATCATTCTAAAATGCATCCACTTTTAAGTATATTTACCTCCTCTCTGTTATGTATTCGTCTTCTGAAGTCAAATATTTCTATGGTAGAGCAGCAACCTTTATTATGTTTAAAGTTTCACATTATGTACAAAGTCTGGATTTTAATTACTAATCATTATACCAGGTAAAAACTTAATTTCAGGACGTATTTACGCGTATCTTTGTCCTGCGAGTTCCGTATGCAGAAATATGACTTTACAACACGACACATTTATGGCGTTCGTGATCGCATGGTCAACCATACTATTGAGTTTGTATGATTACAGTTTGTATGCACACTCGGAATTGCGAGATTTTGCTGATTTTTTAAAAGTATGATTTAAACATCTCGGGTTTAAACGCATTGACCAAGAACCTCCCTCTCAGTTATCAGGAGTGGTTATTATCCAGTTCTAAGTAAGCACCATTTGGTAAAGTTTCGAATGCCCACTAGGTTAATGCTAAAACAAGGACGTGGGACATCAATCATCCACTCTGCAAACTGCTAGTTCTAAAGACGGTTAGTCTACTAGAGAATAAAAGAAATTCCACAGAAAATTTTAAGGGAAATTGGACACTGTCCGAGACTGTTAAACTTATCCTTCATTGAAAAGGTCTCAATACGTTTCTCACGTCAGCGATGGGATTTGAACCTTAACCTTTTCAAAGGGAACTGACATGTCTATATTTTTATTATGAATGGTTAAAGCTAAACATAGTTGATGGATTCTTCGCTCTATACCAGTGAAGAATTACCAAGATATGTTCCAGACCTCGCTACTTTTAAGCTAACTGTACTTCTGACTGGCATCTTTCGTTCAATGAATTTTAGTTTTAAGATCTATTCAATATTTTTATGACATAATCATGTCTTCTATGATACATGATAAAGTAGAGAGTAAAAATTCTGGTTGTTGTTTTTAGGTATTTAGGGAGTGTAATCGCTGTTGTAAACTTCGTTACGTATCTTGGCCATAAGTAAACATCGACTCACAATGTCAGTGCTTGTGGGAATAATGAAAAGGCATCAGATAACAAGCTAAGACTTTAGCGAACCAGTCTCTAGCGCAAAGATTCATACTTCGGTATAGCCGTAAACACAATGCTGGTCCAGGGCAGCTTTTTATCTTGTCATGATTTAAACATGGATAATTAATTTCTGCCGCTGTGTAATTAGTAATTAAACCCGGTAATCTCACTTCGATGAAATAAATTATTTCAGTCCCTACGGAATATACAACAAGGCAAAAGAGATCACTAATTTTATAAATAATTAGATGCCAAGAAAAATTAATTAGCACAAATTAAGTATTCATTTCGCTCTATAGCCACAGCTCACTTTTATGACTCACGTGGGTAAAATTTAATACCTTATCAAAACAAAGCAGCAAAACAAAGCGTTTATTATGAAATTCCAACACATTTTTATGATGGATAAGCAAGAAGAGAATCGCGCTACATAAGATAACATAATAACTATCATCTAAGCACAATAAATAATTTGCCTTCCTTCATTCATCACAGATGCCCCTTTCCGTCACATTTTTAAAACGTTTCTTAGACAAACACACACAAACATATTTAAAAGTGTTTACGCAATACAATGAAATGGATTTTAAAAAATTAGGCCATTATATATAAATCTTAGTTGAAATGGCTTTTCAGTTCGCTTTGAAATATTTGGGTCAAGCAACGACTCCATTATCTTTAACAGTTTTCTAGTAACCACAATGTTGATACTAATAAGAGTCATCTCAGGAAAAACAAATGATGAATAAATCTGCATTTAGTAACTATTAAAACTAAGAAGACTTACATCTAATTAGCGCTCATTAATTTTAATAAATAATACAAACCTTTTTTTAATAAATTCATATAGCCAAAAGAGCAGTAATTCTCTTATTAAAAACTGAAACTTTATACAGCAATATGACCTATTTACAGAACTTAAGGCAGAAAACAGGCAAAAAAGAAAAAAAAAAGAAGAGACATTCTAAAGGTAGACTACTATAAAGATACGTATAATAAATTCTCTCTGTGACACAATTTGTTATTATTGTAGGATTTTAGGTGCATCAGAAACATATGTGTGTATCCTGTGGTCTGTTTGCTGAACGAAAAAAACCAGAGTTTCTGGAAGAGAGAGAGAGAAAAACAAAAAACCCATGCGACAGTCGTCTGAGACCGACTAACTCAGCCACGTTGTGAAAAAAGTACATAAAAATCCTGTGGTCATTGATGGGATTCGAACTCAGGTTTTTTCCCACCTGGTGGAGGAGGAGGATTCTACTAAATGTGCTACCTAAGAGGTGGTACATTTGGTGCCCTTCGCTACGTCACACATGACATTTTCTGGGCAGTACAGAGGGGTTGTCAGCAGCCTATCTCTGCTGCTTCATGGGGTTTTGTCAATGATATACAGGAATTTTAGTACCAGAGATGGGGTGATTATCCAGTTAAATATTGCAAGTTGTTGTAGTAGGGTTTTAGGAGCATCAGCGACTAAGGCCATATTGCTCCGTGTATACTGTCTGTAAATTGCGGGTGTTCTGTTTGCTCGACGAAAAAATCGAGTTTCCGGGAGAAAAACTCTTGCGTGAGACCGACTAACTCAGTCACGTTGTGAAAAAGGTCCATAAAAATTCCTCGCCTCTCACAGGACTCGAACTCAGGTCTTTTCCACCCAGTGTGGGGAGAACAGCGATTCTAAACGATTGTTATAAGGCAAGAAGTAAAGATATGGGCTGTTGAAATGGGTGCAGAAGGGCACTGAGAAGTGCAAGCAACGAGGTTAGTAAGGAAAACAAAAAAAAAAAGGTACTTACTCCATCCATTCAAAGCGTTTAAGGCTTTGAATGGATGGAGTAAGTAAATGCTGATGGCATCTTTCCTCTTGCCCAGACAACATATATGAGGGGATATAAATTTAAATTGATAAAAGGTTGCAGGATAGATTTGTGGAAATTTGGTTTCAACCGAGGGTACTTATTTCGAATCCAGTGGAAAACTGGAGGCATTCTAAAAGGCCGCTTCAATCGGAGCTGGCGTCTCAGGCGGAGAGAGCAGGGTTTCCTCTAGGAGTTATTCCGGGTTTTTCAGCAAGCATAACATGCAAAATCAGACCGTAAAAACACACTTATACGGACATAACACACTGGTGGGTGCAACATGGTCTAAAATGCTGATAAGAATAAAAACTCCCCTCCCCCCGACACAATAGTGATGTCTCAGTGAGGAAGGGGGTTCCTTTCTTTAATTTCTCTTGGAATCCCACCCCCACCGACATCAGCAACTAAGGGTTATGGCAGGACGCCCACAATAAAACTGCAGGAAACCGGATTCATCAGACACTATGCAACATTTTTTCAGTTTCTTTTTTTCTCGCTCCATCTCTCCATTATCCAGTTTTGGTGTTCCCAGGACTACTTTAATTGTACTTTGTTGCTTTTTTGCTGACGGGATTGGAACCGAGTTCATTCGTCGGATGCGATACCCCATTTGTCACAAGGTACAACGAGTTAGGTGTTCTAAAATGCCTCTTTCGTTAGCACTATTGTACTGAGTTGTTATTTGACAGCCAGTACCCTTTCTGTCACCCTGCGCAATGCTTGTCGGCCTCTGTTGGCTTTTCATATCAAGGAACTGTTTCTGGTAATATGATTGTCTTTGGCTAAATGTTATTTTGTTATTGGACCAATCTCGATACTTCAGAGACACTTTCGTACGTGAAAATCTGAGCAGGGCTGCAGTTTTTGAGGTACTTAATACTGGCGCGGTAGTGCCGACTACAATGCCACGTTCAAAGTTAATTTAATATTTCCTCTTGTTCATTCTCCCATTGAATTGTGCACAAAGAGCATCTATACGTATCTATCCACGTGCTTTATATCGCACAGTACAAACAAGTAATACTGATACTGAATGAGCGTCAATTTCATGAAAGCATAGGTGTACCTTATAAAGTGGCCACTCAGTGTATACTGTACATATATTCTTTCTTCTCGGAGAAGAATAAGTCAGGCATTCACATTTTGTATACATATCGACTGTTATTAAACATTGTTATTGTTAATGCAATTGTCTGCAAACATAAAAGGAAACAGTTGCATTAGCAACTATTTGCTTTTCTGCTTACAAACAAAAGCAACCTCCTGATAATGCACGTTTTAACAAGTGCTAAGTGACAAAGAATGCACTGAATAAAAAATAAATATCTTTCTATGCCTAAAAAATGGAAGGACATTTCCTGTGTGCGGTATCGGCTGAAACCACTATATTTGGAGAAAACAATACCGAATTAAGCTGAAAGGCTTCAAAAATATTAAAAAAGAAACCGAAATCGAGCGCATCATTTTTCTCCATCTAAAACGAAAGCAAAGCACCGGCTTTGAAGTCCGCATTGAAAAATAAAACATAACGCATATAGTTATTTTAAAAATGTACAGAAAATAATAATGAAAACTTTCAGGAAAACGTAAAGGACATGTGAATATTCCTGAGAAGCTAGCAGGTGTCTGCATGTAGATATAAAAACAGACAGAACAAATTGAAAATTAAAAGAATAAAAAGTGAAATTATATTCTCAGATGGGTTAATATTTTGTTTTTCTTTTTCCCCGTTGATTTTTAAAATTTTAAAATTTTTAAAACACTTGAAAAGACATAGAGAATGTTTCTGGCACGTTTTGCTAATTATTCAAAATAACAGATTCACAAGACAATTTTTAGTATTTCTACTTCTAAACTGTAAAAAAGATCTTGGAATTTTTTTTCCTGTTAGTACGCTGAAAAGAAACAAATTAGTAACTTAACTACGTTACACACAGTAAGAAGGCTCGCACAATAACTGCATCAATTTTTTTTTTTATAACGAAGGAGAGCGATGAAGCCGTGTAGCTCTATTTCTATCGAGCTACATAATCTATGTAAAACGTGCGTGGTCTGTTACTTCTTGTGTGTTATCGTAAGAGAAATGGAAAGTGGAGAAGATTAAATTGCATTGGCTTGAGAGTCTGTCACAGAAGTCTGCAGCTAATCTTCTTCCCCTGAATTCGCCACATGTTCTATGCAAATCGTGAGATGATGATCTGAAAATGCTCCAGGGACAAATGGTCAAATCACTGCAACATAGGGGCCCTTATTCTCCCTCGCCACCCTTTCTCTTCGTATATCATCCCTTCCCCCAAAGCTTTGTTTCTTTCATTACTGACGTCAACCGTTTACACAGTTGTACAGAATATTTTAGAGGATAAAAAGGAAAGGTTTCATTGGTTGCAGAAAAATCTTCACATTACTAAAGCGCAATATTATACATTATGCATAATCGTATATATGTTAGTTGACAGTTTTTCTACTGAGAAACTGGAAGTATATAAAAAATATAGGCTAATAATGTTTCTCATGCTTTTGTTTTTTACATCCCTAAATTATACAGTAATTTTGGACTCCTAAATAAAACCTATTGCAAAAGGAATTAGGTCAAAAGATTCAGCCTTTGAGTTATTCAAGTTAAAAGAGTGTCCAGACAGAGGGACATAAGAAAATTATTATATAGATTTTATGCTACGTGTGCTTCCTGAAGGAGGAAGAGAGTGGTCCCAAACTTGGAAAACACTGATATGAACAATTAGCCTTTGAATAATTCGACAGAAATACCGCTAGATTTCATTTATCGATATTTATTCAAAGATTTACTTTTACGATGACTTTTATTAATGATAAAGATTGAACTACTATAAGGAGTATTTCCAGATATGAGAAATGTGAAAACATCGTTTAATATTCCATCGTGTGGTTTCATCTATAGTTCTGCCGACCAGGCTAGCCGGGTGGGTAAAGTGCCTGCCTGGCAACCCAAAGGTCGTGGGTTCGAATCCTGCCTCAGGCTTGGATATTACGATGGTGCCGTACTCTCTAATTGGACCTCATTTGTCTTCTAGTACAGCCAAGTCATAAAATAAACTAAATCAAAGAGAGATTTGTAATTAAAATAATTAAGTTATACTTAAATTATTAAAATCACAGCTATTAACTGACATTTCACACGTTATTTCTATAATCATTCTGGGATTCATATGGTTGAAATTATGACCAGAACATCACCACACCCTCCCTACTGTACCGACTTTTCAGACCATTTCGGTGATATATTAAACTAGAAATTTAGTTGGGATTTTATTTAGGTTAGTACATTCTTCTCTTCATCTTCAGGGTAGGTTGATCTCTCTGAAAATCGGAGCCATCCGTTTAAATGTTTCCCTTAACATTTAAACTATCATTATTCAACTCCTATTACACATTTGGGACTAAATAAATAAAATGTAAAAAAATAAAAAGAAATGTAAACCTCAAGATTTAATTCATTTATTTCCAACAACCTGGCTATGTATATCAATAGCATTGTAACTAAAATTTATAAACTTTTGCCAAGTTATCAAAAATATAATTAGCATTATCGGAATTTTGGGATTTATTTGTGTAACCTGAAGAAATAAATTATTAAATCCGTTTATTTATGCTAAAGAACTGCTTCTGTACAGTCTAAACTGGTTACGAGGGTGTATACAGGAATGAAAAGAAATTACATTCTCTATAAGTTGTTGTTGTAGGGCTTTAAGAGCCATCAGCAACTAGGGCCGTATTGCTCCGTGTATATTGCCTGTAAATTGCGTGTGCTCTTAAGTCGATTTTCTGTTTGCTGGACGAAAAACTCGAGTTTCCGGGAGATAAAACCATTTACTGAGACCGACTAACTCAGCCACGTTGTGAAAAAGGCCCATAAAAATTCATTATGTCACTGACGGGACTCAAACGCAGGTCTATTCCACCTGGTGTGGGGAGGAGGGCGATTCTACAAACTGTGCTACGTACGAAGGGGCACCTCCGTAGCCAGGTGGGCAGCCGCAGCAGTGCATAGCACACTTCTTGATTAGACCGGGGTTCGGGCCCGTGACCACCAAATACGGAGGATGCGGAAAGGTCAGGGAATGACCACAGCATATCCCCGCAGCAATATGGCCTTAGTTGCTAATGCTCCTAAAAACAAATAACAACAACGTGCGAGGGTATTCTTTATAGGAGGCACATACATGAAGTTAAAGTTCAGTAATACACCGTGTATTGGAATTCATTAAAGACTATATTAAGGGCCTTATCCTTTGAAATGGCCCTGACGCCCTCCCTACTGTTTTCGCCAAGAAAATAAGTTCTTCTCTAGCAAAAACTTTTACAAACCTCTTCAATTATAATCTTCTGCGTGGTTGTTACCCTTCAACATTCAAATAGGCCTACAGTTTCCTATATACGAGTATCCATCGATTAAATAAATTAAATCATGTTATAGCAGATATAGATTAGTACGTTTACAATACGTGCATTTCACATTGCGATTAATGAATTAAGTTTTTAGTGATTGTCTGAAAACATTCAAGGTGAGAAATCTGTTGAGGGGTAGTTGGAGTCTGAACACCAAATTAATGATGCAAGTAGTACTATTGGAAAATTATATGTCCATGAACATAATTGCGAATGAATTTAGATATGGGAGAACTGAACTAGCTCTTGTGCACCGTACCATTCACATTTCACACCGAGATCTGTATGGTAAATACTGATATCGTTCTCTTTCCTCTTCTTGAAGCTCATTTGTCTGAAATTTTTATTGTTGACCTTCGGTCAAACTGGAATGAAAATTCTGTGAAAGCTGTTTTATCTGGAGTGCGCCTTGTTTGGTGACTGCTGGGATTTGATGACGATCCCCTGAGTTGATAAATAGCTTGATGCCATCAGAGTGCGATATGAAATTGGAATTTTGTTTGCAGTTGTAAATCCAATTACAACTGCAAACAAAATTTCTGATAATACGCTATATCCTACGGGATTCTCCAGAACTTGTGAATCTCTACTGAAAGTAATGTTGCATGATGAGCAATTGCTTCTCTTTGTTATTACGATGATGACTATAATATAAATTGTCTGTGATGCATCGATAATTTATGGTAAAAGTCACATGCCTTTCTAAGAATAAATTATGCATTAACGGAAATATATTCGCCTCCTGTATAAAAATCGATAGAACAAGCAACAGCATGTTTGCTTAAGAATCTTAAAATACAGTGGCGCTGATTTCTCATAATGTGATCCGAGTTTTTGCAAGAAAAAACAAAAACCCGCGAACTCCCTGCCTGAGACCGACTAACTCGGCCTTAGTGTGAGTGAATTCCATAAAAATTCCTCTCACCGATGGGAGGGAATGCATCCATCAGTGAAGAACCTAACATAAGTAATGTTAACAAGAAAACAGTCAACAATATACACTCAGTGATCACTAAATCGTGACCACCTACCTAATACAGTGTTAGGCCACCGTTCGCATCGCAGTCCCCTACACATTGACTGCACTAGATGTCTGAAGCCATTCGTAGGAATCTGCAACCATGATGCTGCAAGGCTTTCCACAGTGTCGATATAGATGACGGCTGCGTGTCCATACGCCTCACTTCCTGTTCCGAAACGTCCCACAGGTTTAATTAGATTGAAGTCATGCGAATTTAGAGGCCAATCAAGGTGGGTGATATCTTCACTGTGTTTCTCAAACCACTCGTGCACAGTGTATACCCGAAAACAATGCGCATTATCATCTTGGAAGTTCCATGTTTGTCCGAGAAAAAATGCAACATGGCAGGGTGCACACATGGTCTCCTAAGAACTACAGGTACACCTCACCAGTGAAACGTTGGTCCATACGTACCAGGGACAAGAGTATGGACTAACGTTTAATATGAGATATTGTTCTTGCATATGCACCAGGGATCCTAGTTCTTGTCAACAAAACATGTCCCATATTAGGCAAGTACCGCCACCTGCCTGGAAAGTGGGCACCATACACGAAGCCGTACGCTAGCGTTTTGCGCCAGGGATTTGGACTCATCCGACCAGCACACTCGTTTTTAGTCCTCCAGTGTCCAACTAGCGTGTTGATAACACCACAGCATTCGTCATCGACGATGATCAGTGGTGAGGACAGGGTGTCTCTCGGGCTGATTGTGTGGAATCCCATAAGTCTGAGTGTGCGGGTCATCGTCATTTGGGGCATTTTCTTGCATTCTCCATATGGTACTGCAATGTAAACTGTCACACAGTACCTGCCGTTAAGCACGTACAACGCGTAGCACCCTTCTCTGACCGTGAACCTTGCGTAATCCTTTACAGTTCTGTCGGTGAAAGGTGTTCTAACCTGTTCTTTGTACACCTTAACTACAGTGGGCACGAGTAACCGACAAGATGTGCAATTTCCGATATGGAAGTACTAGAAACACGAGCTCCCACTCTTTTGTATATATATTTTGAAATTTATAAATAATCCTTGGTAGTAATAAATTTCGTGAATGAAATTAGCGCATATGGACTTCGGTCCTGGTGGCGCCTTTTAGGGAAGTGCCTAACATGTCCAATATCTTTACTTCGTCCATTAACTGCTACTTTATCACTTTTACTTGCAGGATTAGATGAAAATTACCATATAAAATTACAGATGGGATATTCACAATTCAGTGATCTCTGAGTGTTCTTCTCTTAGGTGAAGTGTTAGGGGGGTATTGCAATACCAAGGAAACTTTTAGTTGCAGCCTGACATGAGATTAGTATTAGTGTAGCCACGACCACAACGATGCCATAAAAAACAGTTAGAGATTACATTCAGAAATTAAGTATACCTATGGTCAGTGTGAAAAATACATTTAATTTTCATATAAATCACCCTTGTGTTATGCAATAGCTTTCTAGTTAACAGAAGGCTAATATAATACAGTATGTTCATAAGAGCATGAGCATCGAATTGTGTGACCGTTACAAGAGAGTAGGCCGAAGTGTTTAGTTTTCAAACTACGATACGTCGATGGAGGCAGATAGTTGCATGCATTAGGCAGTGCCAGGAGCGATGTCTAATAACTCCTCCCTCACTGAGATTGTTGGAAAATGGACGTCGTATACAATGAGTGCTGTAAACAAAGGGACTGGAGGGAAATGATGGCAGGGCTGAAATGCAGCAATGGTTTTTCTGAATTTTGTGGATTTTTTGTGGTGGGGGACGGGGAAGTAATCTTATCGTTTTAGAATGCTCTCGACTTATCGATGACTCACCTGTACTACAAAATTCCCTGAAAGTTAATCGGATTTTTATAACCATTACTGATTTATTCCTCCCCTACAGCATACCGTTAAACATAATTCCCGCTGAAAGTATTGGCAGATTTCAACTAATGGAGTGGGATTGAGAGCAACTAAGTAACCTCTTGGGTTATAAAGAAAATCAGAATCAGTAAGTAGGTTCTAGCCGGTAGAGGTCTGCTATCAGGTAGAGAGAGAGAGGGGGGAACGTACGATGGCTGTTACCAAAATATCTGCCATCCACTTAGGTCTGATAGAGCCATCAATAATGGTGAATGTTGTCATGAATTATTCAACCTCCCTTTCTCAACCTTCTCGTTCGTTCGTTCTTTCATATTTTTATCTCCAAAGCAGTAAAAGGACAATAAAATGGCATACTGCCACTCACATTACCGCCACTATTATAATAACCGTTGTCACCTACAGAACGAAAGCAAGCGCGAAAACAATCACTACGACAAGGGAGGAGTGTAGCGTGGAAGGGGGCATAGAGTAGCGGAGTATAAGGGGGGAGGTTGACTCCAATATGAAAGACACCCTCTGTCAACCTCCAACAGTCACCCTATCAAGGTACTTTCTGCACCGCGAAGCACTTACTCACCGAGGCGATGAAGTGATGTATGACAACAGCGATCCGCTGTGTCGCATGCGTGAGCGTTCACGCATTCACCCAATAGCACTTCCGTTGTCGTAACATAGCGACTTGTGATAATCAGTTGCTTGCGTCGTTGCTTGCAATCTGCCGTGGAATTTGACAAGGCCCAAATCTTGACGTGCCATAGCGTTCGAACGGAGAGGTGAACTTTTCGCTTTTATAATCCACGAACCAATAGCAAGCCACGTCTGGTGGCCATTATACACGAGTAGAGAAAGGGGGAGTAGATCACACGGCACAGAATTACAGAACTGTAGTGATGACTCATATATTATCGAAACATAGACACATTCTTGCTGGCTTCTGTGAATATATAAGGTGAGTTGGTAATTTATCCACAAAGGAAAACTTTATGGCGGCTAAAACTGCTGGGATCATAAACTATTGGCACAGTGGTCGAGCGAAACGGCTCAAAGTTTGTTTCCAGAGAAAAGCTGCTTCACTTTCCGCTACCTTGGACGTACTGCATGGACCAAAAGTGAATGTCTATTAACCAGAATTCGGGCTGGTGTCGTATAATCCAAAATCAGCTGGAAAAAGAGTTATAACAAGTTTATTAGTAAGGCCAAATAATGCAAGAAGCGGAATTATTTTGCTTCAGACACACACAAAAAAAAAAAAAAAAAAACAATAATGATGAAAATAAAATAAAATGAAATCTTCGTACTATTTCCATTCCCACAAGTAACCATCCAATTCCGATTTAAGTCAGACTTACTGCCTCTGCGAAGCAACCTATTGTAATGTTTGACACCTGATACCCATTGGTGAATTTCATGAAATGTAATCTTCTGATATTGCCTGAGATTTATATTTGTGCTCCGTGGTTCTCATTTCACTTACGAGGGAGAACAGAGCTTCTTCATTCAATCCCTTCGGAGCCTTATATACCTCAATCAGATCTCTCTTTAGATGTCTAGTTATCAAACTTTGCAGTCCATAGCTTTTAAGCCATCCTTTACAAGTGTACCGATCTGTAATCGGCTAATCTGGACGCCTTTCCTTTAAACTCTTCCTAAACCCCAATACAACGTTCCAAATGCGGTATACAGAATGCCTTGTATAGAGGAATAACGACACTGAAGGTTGTATAAATCACGGACAGGACATATACTTTCCTGGCCTCCTGTCTATATGGAATTTAAAATTTTATATCAGACGGAATAGTAACACCTAAGTCTGTCTTGAGTCACTTTTGCCCCCACCCCCAACTTATACAGTACAAAGTTTCAGAATTTCTGTTCCCGAGAAGCGTTAAGCTTTAGTTTTCATTTTCCCAACGATATATGCAATCAATCGAAGTCTTTTCTGAAGCACCATGGCCTGATTCGAATTGTTAACCTTCCTTAGCACCTGCAAATGAGTTTCTTTTGAATATTCTCGTTAAAATTGTTTATGAAAATTAGAAAATAGGAGAGGCCATCCTAAAGACTAATCATTTATGACCCCGCTCCCCTCCTATTTTTTAGCCCGCTTGCGATCCAGCATAAAATTTTATTGTTAACTTCAATATATTCCAGTTTATATAAGAGCCTTCCATGAGGGACGGTAACAGAAGCTTTACTAATTATTGATATATAATGTCAAAATTACCTTTCTCCAATTGTTTAATGACTACATCATAGTAATTACAGTAATCATGGTAGGCCCACCGGAATGGGCCACGCGGGTGGCACAGTGCATAAAAACACCGTCCCCCCCACACCGGGTAAATCCCAGAAATGACGCGAGGAACGCTGATGGGCTTTTTTTTTTTTTTTTTTTTTTTCCCCACAACGTGGCTGAGTTAGCCACTCAGACAAGGGATGCATAGTTTTTCTCCAGGAAACTCGGATTTTTCGTGTGTTCGATCATAGAACACATGAAATTTACAGACATACTATCATCATCATCAGCCATTTTCAATCCACTGCATGATGAAGGCCTCTTCAGAAACTTTCCAGTTCCTTCTGTTTTGTGTAATGGCCATCCATTTATTACCCACGAACTCATGAATTTCATCTGCTCATCTCCGTTGTTGTCTTCCTGGTTTTCTTCTAGCACTTGGCTACCATTCTGTTATTTTCTTAGACATAATATATATACCGTCAAATATAGTCCAAATAGCTGATTAGGCTACAACAACCACCGCCAAAATCACTTTTGTATCAATTCAATTATCGCTTTGACGTAATAAAGATTCAAGGATATAGGGATACAATGTACAAAAAATACAACGATAACCCTTATTATATTTAACAGATTGTTGTAGTAGGGGTTTTAGGAGCATCAGTGACTAAGGCCATATAGCATCGTATATACTGTCTGTAAATTGCGTGTGTTCTGTGGTCGAGTTTTTGGGAGAAAAAACCACGTTACCCTCGACTGAGACTAATTCAGCGTCGTTTTGAAAAAGACCCATAAAAATTCCTCACGTCATCGACGGGACTCGAAATGAGGTCCTTTCCACCCGGTGTGAGGAGAACGGCAATTCTACAAAATGTGTTACCCACGAGTGCATATGTGACAGAACTACTGGTCTTTTAACACCAAAAAAAAAAAAAAAAAAAAAACCACAGCGAATGACAATATGCAATCGTTGGCCCTTGTATTATGATTTGGTTTTCACACTTTGCGAATTGTGAATACTGCCACCAATTAACAAACTTATTAGTAAGTGTGAGCAATGGTTCGTGTTTGTTATGCTTTTACTTTTATACTAATATGCCTTTCTTTAATATCTGTGTGAAAGATATTAACACAAGGCCAAAAAAATTAACAACACCGTACTAAGATTAATGGTATGATTGGAGTACCCTGAGGACTTATTGCTTTTACCAAGCGATCAAACAACAAAGTTATGATTCGGAAATATCTTTTCACTGCACTGTGGAAGAGCACATTATATCGCAACTTGGCTTTCTTTCCTTGATAACGCGTGACAGTTTCTCAATTAATTAACTGTGCTTAACGGTTGCCTATGATGGTATATTCCCTCACAATAAAATCTTGATGTACAATTTTCCTCACCGTTTCAGAAAACGTAACATGCTTTTTCTTGAAGACTCAGTAACGCGACATTTCTTTACAGGCGTAGAAGATTCCATATTAAGCTTTGATCTCCAGATCAAAGGGATCAAAGTTTTGAACAACTTTTTCGTAAACTTAGAGCTAATGGTAGGAGTCGCTTTGCCGCGAAAACAAATAATCCAACAAGACGAACACAATTTATTCGTGATCTGTTGGTAATTGAAGTTGCAAACAAACAAAAAAATACGACCACAGGAAATAGGCAACTTGCGAAATGATAAGAGACTGAATAGCATTAGAAAGAGGGAAAATATTCTGAGATAAATCTGACGCAGTCAAAATTGATATAATCACCATAATAAGATTGTCGCCCTCAGAAAATATGCAGACAGCTCTTTCAAACGTTACGAAAGGTGTAGCAACGCTACATAGGAATCACTCCTTATATCGATCAACACTTTGCACACTACAAACATGTACTTCTTTTATCAACCCGTCTTCATTTACAGCTTTCATCCACACGAACCATTTCTTCACCAGCTGTCCGCAACACATATCGGCACAGCTGATTCAGACGTTCATGGCATTCTTGCCACGAACATTTCTTGGCGTTCATGTCTTTTCACAAAGGGTGCGCAGGCGTTTATTCATCCAACACTTACCAATTTTATGATTCTGTCATAAAGAATTCAAACTCCAATACATCACGCTTCTCGCAGACAATACAGTCTAGACCACGAATATAACATTCTTGGAGACAAAGACGGAGGGAACAGTTCCTGTTTTCAGAAGAATCACCTTAACAGACGAAGATGAAAAATATCCATAAGAAATATACAATATTCTAGAAAAGTTTAACTATTACTTCTCAGAGAGAAAACACTCCCCACTCGCACACGTACCAAAATTACAAAATAAATAAAATAAAAAGTTCAGTATGGAATTCTGAATCCGGCATGCAAATTATGGGGGTGAAGGAACAGTCATTTCCATTTCAGTTAAAAACAGTAAAACTTCTAGGATGGACTGGAATAAGTTGTTTACAATATGCCACAGGGTGTGAGCATGTGGTGTCGATACACTGCTTATATTTGCCTGTTATGGGATAAAAAAGAGCAACCATGAAAGAGATCCGATAACTCGATCAGAAACTCAACCTATCCACACGTGTAAGAGGAGGATATAATGAGACACATATCGTGTCTGCAAATTGCACGTACAGTGTTTCAACGTCGGCTTGCTTTTTTTTTTTTGAGGGGCGGAAAAAGCCAAAAATCAGGAATTAAAAAGTCACGAAAACCTTCGTCCCAGACAGGCAAACTCTAAACAGCGAAACCCAACTGCACGCCCCACAAAGAAATATACAACTGGATTAGACTGTCTAGAATAATACCAAGGAAATTAAACCATAAAGGATCAGTATACTGTGTTTGTAATTTACGTGTATTCTGTGATGTGTTTATGGGATGAAAAACAATGAAACTTTCGCACGAAATGGACTACGCAAGTAACTGGAATTGGGGAGAAAGTTGAAATATTAAAAAAAATAATAATAAAAAAAAACATTTAGTATACTATAAATGACTAGCAACTAAAAAAAAAAGTAAACAGAAATTTTAAAATTAACCCACCAGTCCACCGGTGGATTTGTCTCTTACTTGCGAAAGTAAGAGACCGTACACGAATCCGAAATCCCGAAGAATGGGATTTCACTATCACTTTATTAGTTATAATAAATAAATAAATATTCATTTATATTATAATTATAAAGAACAGGCAATAATCGCATAAGCCCTCGTAGGGTGGAAAAGATCTGAGTTCGATTCACGTTGATGATGAAAGGAATTTTTATGGGCCTTTTTCACAACGCGGCTGAGTTAGTCGGTTTCAGGGGAGGGTGGCATGGTATATTTTTTTTTTTATCCCGGACATTCGAGTTTTTCGTCAAGCAAAATAGAAAATCGACCTCAGAACATACGCAATTTACAGACAATATACACGGAGCACTATGGCCTTAATCGCTGATGCTCCTTAAAAAATTAAATAAAAAATAATAAATAAATAAAATAATCATACAGCCCAACACTGAATGATACAGAGACCAGAAGGGATTAAGAGTTAAGGGCATAAGGATAAACAAACAAAAAAATATATAATACTTTACTGCAGAAAACAGTAAGAAAAATATTTCCAGAACATTCACAAGGCAAATAAATCTAATAACAGTAGTGCAACTTGGAATGCGTGAAGTCAGCTTATTTCCAACGGAATCATTGATTGTTATTGTTTTGGTTTATCGCCAAGGCAATTAAGGATGTCAGGTGTCAGTATGTATTGTGTCTGTAAATTGTGTATTTTTTTTTTTCTTGGAAACTTTCGTTGTTTAAAAAACAAAATCCAAAGTCCATAAACGTTTTGGTGGAAGGAACACTCGTTTCATCTCAGCATAAGAATCAAACCATATTTATAAAATCCAAAGTTTAGATTAAACTTTGCAATATGATTTATCTTTTACGTAGAAAAAAATCGATTTTTTAAAAAGTTACCAAAAAATTTGAAATGTTTTAAGAGTCGCGTAGTTCAAGCGAGTACATTCTTCAGCAGTCGGTAGTGACAGGTGAAGGTGGAGCGGAGCAGTAGCACAACTTGAGAAGGAAGAAGTAGTCTTGAAAATAACGACTGGGCGACTCCAGCAGATACAGAGTTACGCAAAGCAAACCGTAACAACCAACAAAGTGGAATGAAATTCAAGTTGAGAACCCCTTTAATTACATGTGATTAGTTGCTGGCACTAATTAAGAAAACCGATAGCCAACCCAATAAATCAAAAACCTTCTCTACCCGCCATTCTCTTATCAGTGTGGCAATGTCAGACTTTGGGATAATGAATGGAGTGGATAAGAGGGTGTAGAGAGAGCGAACGCACGCGCGCGAGAGAGAGACAACCCCATTTCCGAAGACTTGTGCCGAGCTTAATGGCTGGCTGG
Source organism: Mastigoproctus giganteus (assembly GCF_048544385.1). NCBI lineage: Eukaryota > Metazoa > Arthropoda > Arachnida > Uropygi > Thelyphonidae > Mastigoproctus > Mastigoproctus giganteus. The sequence continues at coordinate 50,609,531 of NC_143583.1, read as the reverse complement.
CAGTAAGCTAAGCTATGATTATAAAATCAATAGGTCTTGCCTGGACAGTGACATTTGGGTCCTGCATGTCTTTACAAACCAGCAATGACGAAGATGGAAACCAGTGTAGTTGTGGAACAAATAATGACAAATGGACAAATTATCGATTGGATCCAATGTTCGTTACCTATGTACTTACAAGGACGGAGATTTTCATTTACGATCTGATTTATGACTTCTCCTAACTACAAACCACGAGTTCTCACTATTTAACTCTCCAGACAATTTAGCTGCACAGAATTGGTGAGAATAGCTACCAATCACGCGGTATTGAGATAGACTAGGTCCTTAACAAGAAGTATATGTGTGGTAAACCAATATATTATACTAGAATGTCCATACAAACATGCATTACCATTCTCTATAGCCAACGGAGGTCAAGGGATTCATTATTATTATGAAGACTGATTATGCACTGAGTTAGAATCTCCTCGTTTCCAAAAGATTTTAAGGAGGCAACTGCCACGATGGTGCTTTTATTTCGGTGCTATTTTGACGGGCTTCAAGTGCTGACGACTCCACTGATTCAATTTCGTCTTTATGATCAAAAGGTAAACTGTGCAAGCAAAGGAAGTTCAAAAATGATTCATATTTTGGTTTATGTTCATTTTTGTTCACAAAATGAACATAACTGAATAAGCAATGAGGAAAGGGCAGGACCATAACAGGTCAATATATAGGGGGGTTTTCACGGTTTTCATCCTACCAACATATAAAACTAATCCATACTGGGTTAGTTTTATAATCCGACTTTTCAGCAGAAGAACACTCTTTTCTGCTGATAAGACAAACTAGCCTATTCGGGCACATACATCGCTCTCTTTGGAGTGAAATAATCTCATCTCACTGTAGGGAATTTTAGACGCACCGGCAACTTAGGCCATATTGCACCTTATATAATATGTCTGTAAACTGCATGTTTTCTGCGATTGATCTGCTGTTTGCTGGGGGAAAAACCGAATTTCCGTAAGAAAAAACCATGCTACCTCGTCCGAGACTAACTAACTCCGGAATGTGAAAAAGACCCATAAAAATTCCTGGCGTCATTGACGGAATTCGAACTCAGGTCTTTTCCACGCGGTGTGTGGAGGTAATTATAACAACTGTGTTGCCCACGAGGACGTGAAATAATAATAATAATTTTAAGGTACGATAATACAACAATAAGCAGTACCAAATATTTGGTACTACTTACCGTCGAATTTGTATCTTCCTTTCTGGAATACACACGCCTGTCACCTTACACATCAGATGGAACAAGTCCAAAAAAATTTCATCAACTGCCTTATTAAGAGGACGTACGTTCTACCACAGGGTCTACTACAAGCAGCTTTGTTGCCGTTTCAGTTTGGAGTCGTTTGAAACTTGTAGGGCTTTTCTTGATCTCAAACTACTATATCAGATTAGGAGGTAGATATCATTTACTGAAGGATATCTAACTGTGCTATAATTAATACTGTGGTAACGAATGTACTGTTCTTTTATTAATATAATCGTTTCAACTTAATGTCCAGCAATAAACTTTTCATCAACAACGGTCAGAGGTGAAAGGCTATTGTAAATGACGACTCTCCATACCAGGATTCCGGGTGTTGGACCAGTAAGCTACTTCCAGATGTGGGCTACCAGGCGTGTCTCTAGACGCGCATATGGCCGTCGGATTCCACACAGAGAAATAATTCGTCACTAAAGACGATACGATATCATTCTTGTCCTCAAAAAACATTTTCCTTTTATTATTGCAGACATTGATGAAAATAAGATGGCGTGAGAGGCAGAAGAGGAAATGGGACAGCGAATCACTTCTCGCTGTCGTCTGTTAATCGTGCTTCCCGACCCAAGTGCAGGCACGGATGGAGCTATGATGTTGGAAATCTGGAGGTTTTGACAAATTTGTTTCCTGTTAGTCGGCCGATCCGTCGATCCTTCCATTCTGACGTTTTTCTGATGCCACTAGAGCCCTGGAGACGCGTACGAGAATCTTCCCGTACCAAGAGTTGCCAAAAGGGCCCAACCGTTTGGGAATCACGAGCCACAAGAACGGAGTGTTGACTATGTAGCTTCTGACACCCCAATAATCCGATCCCTCCTTCAAAGTCTGAAGTTTTTATAGTATTTTCAGATTCGTACGTAACGGCGAATTCAGATTTCGCACTTTGGATGTACATCCCGGATGATTCATCCACAGTAAAACAGAGAGTTGAAAGCTCACGTGATTCATTTTTTTAACAATGCAGTTTCCTTTCATCAGTTTTCGAAAATTCGGCGACTGAAATAGTGAGTGGTTGGAATCAATTTAATAAGTGGAGCCCTTGCAGAGAATATACTAAATTATTAAACGAAATGAAAGAAAAAAAAAAATTGTCAAGGCCATCCTTGGTGGATATGGCGGCGAGAGCAATTGGAACATCAATAAAACTGTTAACAGAACTTGTCGTGGAAGATCCTGATACGTGACGATTCGTAGCATCCTGCATATATTTTGGAAGCCTGCAATTTTTGCAGGCTTCCAAAAATATATGTATATGCTCATCCTTCAAATTAATGATATTATTATAGATTAATTTAATAATCTATAATAACAGTTGCAACCACAGTTGCAAAACAAAATGTCCTTCACGATCACTTAAATACCCAGAATGAAATCAAAATGCTCCTTTACACGTGTCACTCGCTCTCTCTCTTTTCACTGCAAATGAACTATCCACTCGATTCATCAAAAATAGGAATCCGATCCACCTCGTTCACTATTCACTTTTGATGATTGTCCATGAATCATCCGGACGTACATTCAAAGTGCAAAATGTAAGCCAATCAGTTCGACATGCTAATCGCTTACGCCTACATCACAGTATGCAAGAAATTTTTAAATTAATCCTTCCATTATTTCTAAATGGGGAAATTTCAATGACGAGGGTGTATACAACTCACGGCACATCTCAAGATAATTCAAAAATAATCAAACAGTTTCAAAAATTCATAGAAATAAAATCTGGCATTATTTCCAAGGTTTAAAGAGATGGACAGTACACACACAGTCAGTACTTTATCCCATCCATCGCTAAGGTAGTGTTACTCAGCTATTTTAGCACATCCATATTGAACGTTCGGATATGCATCATCCCGCTAGAATATAAAATCAGCAGCATCTTCATAAATTTGAGAAATAAGCCAGTTATTCAATAGGTATAGGCATTATCCAGGCAATGCCTATACCGATTTTCTTTTATATAAAAGAGAAATGGCCATAAAGTTTCTGAAGCGAAATGGTACAAAACATTTTATTTTTTGGGACAGACTCATTCGTGCTCGAAGACTTGGTAAAGATCTTCAGTGCCCCACACCAAAATATTGTGGCTGTTGACTTTCTCGCTCATGTGAAAAATAATTTTATCACTGAAAACAAGCCGTACTGCCATCCTCTACGTCCTCTCATCCAGGCATCCTCTTTCGCTTTCTCTAGACAGTCACAGTAAAATTCGTGTCACCTGTCTGTATTTAGGTATTAATGACTGCATTAACTGCAAATAGTAAGCTTTCAGAGAGTAAACGATTCCAGGGAATATGCAAGACTTATCTGAGATGTATTCAACTGGTCGCTTTTTCTGCAAGTGAACTTTTGCGGGGGCTCACTCCTCTTACATTGTAGTGTTTCATCAATGGCGCAGGAACGACCCCTTCCCTTTGGGGATACAGCTTTTGTTATCACACTGCTTAAACCACTTGAAAACTGACTTACGTTGTGTTTTTCTAAGGCGCATTTAGGGCTAGAGCCTCAAGCTGCGAACAAATTTAGACTATGTATATAAAGTGCTTAGCATCATATTACACAGCCATTTCTGAATAAACAGAAAATTTTTAAGGTGGCATCGTTTTAGGTTATATCTCATATTGTGAATACCTTCATAACGAGTTGCCATGATATTGCACTACTTCGGATAAGTAACGCTTCACCTAAGGAGAAGACTAAGGAGAAATGCGCCTTAGTCTAAATACATCATACACCATCAGGCATCTCTCATATTGTGGAGTTATACTTCATTAATGTTTTTGCCATCATTGCATCACTTGGGTACCTACCCACTCACTGAAGAAGGACCAAATAGTCCTGAAACAGTGCTGTCTGGGTGGTGGTACCTATCTGAGAATAAGTAACATTAGGCTTCTCCTTAGGTGAAGCGTTACTTATTCGAAGTAGTGCAATATCATGGCAACTCGTTATGAAGGTATTCACAATATGAGATATAACCTAAAACGATGCCACCTTAAAAATTTTCTGTTTATTCAGAAATGGCTGTGTAATATGATGCTAAGCACTTTATATACATAGTCTAAATTTGTTCGCAGCTTGAGGCTCTAGCCCTAAATGCGCCTTAGTCTAAATGGCGCCTCCGTAGCCAGGTGGGAAGGAGCAGCAGTGCGTAGTACATGCTTCTTGATTAGACCGGGGTTCGAGCCCGTCACCACCAAATACGAAGCATGCGGAAAGGTCAGGGAATGACCACCGCACCGGAGCAATATGGCCTTAGTTGCTAATGCTCCTAAAAAAAAAAACCAAACAACAAACATTAGTCTAAATACATCATACACCATCAGGCATCTCTCATATTGTGGAGTTATACTTCATAACTGTTTTTGCCATCATTGCATCACTTGGGTACCTACCCACTCACTGAAGAAGGACCAAGACCAAATAAGACCAAATAGTCCTGAAACAGTGCTGTCTGGGTGGTGGTACCTATCTGAGAATAAGTAACATTAGTCTTCTCCTTAGGTGAAGCGTTACTTATTCGAAGTAGTGCAATATCATGGCAACTCGTTATGAAGGTATTCACAATATGAGATATAACCTAAAACGATGCCACCTTAAAAATTTTCTGTTTATTCAGAAATGGCTGTGTAATATGATGCTAAGCACTTTATATACATAGTTGTGTTTTTCTGTAAACGGTAGTCACGCTAGTGTACGCACTACTCCGCCGATCTGTCTTTGAAAACTGGATGGCACAAGTGAATTTTCTCCTATAGAAAGCCATTTTGGGGATTAAAAAAATTCACTTCGTCCAGAATTTAAAGTGAATACTTGAGGTGTTCAATTCTTTTTTAATCACCTTTTCAAATATACAAACAAATCGCTGAACATAAGCACATATGGACGTGGAGGGCTGACTTGGAGCTAACGTATTTCAATAACAGCAACTTTAATATATTAATAATTTATATATAAAATCAATATTTAAAAATGCATTTAATTCAATATTCTAAACGAAAACTTCAATAACTCGTGTATATTTTACTACTGTCTAAAGACATATGGGTGACAAACAAAACATATCGGAAACAATCTATTACTCGCCAGCTGACAGACACTGATTAGTTGAAATTTGACTCTAGAAACCCGAGCATCGGCGATTGTCTTGCAAAGGATATCCAATATCGTGTAATCCAGTTAATATTAACCGATGCAAATAATTGCGTTGTGCAAGTCCTTGACCCCGTAAGTTAATATTGTCGTCGGAAGAAATCTGAAACGTCCTGAAAATTTCATTATGGCTTAATCATTTCAGTGGGATTAGTTCGAAATGCCAAAGCGAAGTTCGAATCCGTTCTCTAGGCATTCCCATTGTGTGGGATTATTAGTCCCATTAGGAGCAACAGACACCTAAAGGGGAGGGGCAGTCAGTTTTCGCTCGTGTCACGTCGGTGCGCGAAGTAAATTAGATTGGGCAAGGTACATGAGCTTCAGACGTGACGGACGATAATCTGTCGGCTAACGCTTCGATAGTTTCTAAGAGGCGTCACGGAGATAAAAAGACGGAAGATGTCAAAAGGAGCTCAAGCACGTCAAATCCAACTGTACACCCTTTTCTTATAAATGAAACTAATTAGCATTCATTAAGGGTCGTTGAGCGATGTCTCGATAGACCTTGCTCGCAGTTCGTAAGCTAAGGTATATGAACAGCTCCATCATTTGCTGACAGAGGAAACACATTTTTTCGGGGAATTACACTGCGCTGGAGTTAAAAAAAAAAAAAAAAAAAAAAAAAAAATGGTATTTCAAAAGACGATCTCCTTCTGTGCACTGCATTAAAGTTCGGCACAAGCACTAATTTTCTTGTTACTTTCGGTCTTCGCATAATAGGAAAGAGTCGGGGGACACTAGCCCATTATTGACACGATTGAGAGTTATAAAAATGCTGCTATGACTGCAGTGTGTTTATTGATGATGTTGCATTTTCGGTAGAAGTGGAGAACCTATCACTATGCTTTCTTGGACGCTTCAACAACGAAATTACGCTCAAATATTTTTTCGTTTACTTCATACACAGAAACAATAAAAACCAATACCATCTTTTACTATAACAACAGTCAATTTTTCTTTTATAAATAAATAAATTTTCTGTTTATGTTCCGAGATACCACAACGGTCAGAGGAGCTCAAAAGACAAAGAGAATGCAAGAAACAGCACCGTATTTAAAAATTCTTTTGCGCTTTATCAAATAATTGTATATAACGTGGAGTACGCGGTGGAAGAAATCTGCCGCAGCTGATTTCCTCCAACAGCGTCCTTTTTTTTTTTTTTTTTTTTTAAAGAGGACCAATATGTATCCGTATTCATGGATTCAAAGCCACTTTAGCCATCAGAAGAGTCTGGATTCCTCGAAGAATTGACTCAACGAGGTGTCAAAAGTGTGACACAAAGATGCTGGTTCATGCTGACTCATTTTCTTCTCACAGTTTTTGTTGGATGGTTGCAGATGTTTATCCAGAAAAGTTGTTCAATCTCATCCCACAGGTGGGCTTTCAACTCACCAGATATCAAATGGATTGAGATCTAAGTGGAGAGCCCAATGCAGTTAGCCGAATTCACTCCCATGTTCCTAGAACTATTTCTGTACAATCCAGTCGTGTGACAAGGTGCATTATGCTTTTGGAAGAACCCATTCGCAGACGATTCTTCCTGGTTCTGAAACCACGCTTTCAAATGTTAGGCGTGGTGAATGGTTCCGTCGTCATCTTGAAAGTACCACCGTCTATAACGGGTGTCTGCGCGGGTGGCATAATAGTTGTAATCATCATCCTCCCCACATCGGGTGGAAAAAGACCGGGTTCGAATCTCGTCAATGACGGACGCGAGGAACTTTTATGAGCTTTCACATAGTTAGTCGATCTCAGGCGTGGACAGCAAAGCCCCCCCCCCCCGGGAACTCGGGTTTTTCGCTCAGCTAAATTGACCAGAGAACACACGCAATTTATGGGCATAATACATATGGGCAACTAAGATGCCCATGCGTATGGCTTGGGTGGCCCTAACATACGTTTTTTGTATATAAGGGGTAAAATTCAACTTAATGTAATTGATCTACAAGGATGCTGAAATATGCTCCATACCATTTATAGTCCCTCCCGTGGAATAAGTGGACTAAAGGTATGCCGCGAAAACAAGCTCCAGCATCATTACACTTCCACACAATATCTCGTGTTATTTCATCCATATGCGCACTTTTCCATCGATCCTGAAAAGCGACAATCGGGACTCACTAGACTACATGAAGTACCACCGGTTCTCTTCATTCATCCTTTCCATGCCTAGCACTTGGCGTTCCAGCTGGTCCTAAGTCAATGGATCAAAGTTGAATGGTTGCTTGAAAGTACCACTGCTTATAATGGGTAAACATTCGACATCGCATACTGTAACTGATCCACAACAATGTTAAAATATATTCTGGAACAGTCCCTCCAGTGGGATAAGTGGTTCAAATGTATGCTACGAAAATAATCCCGGCGCATTAAACTTCCACACATTGCCTTGTGTGGTTTCCTTCATGTGTGCATTTTTCCATCAGTTTTGAAAAGCGTAAATCGGGACTCACGAGACATGACTTGCCACCGGGTCCTCTTCAGACCATCTTTTCCATGCCTGGCACTTAGCGTTCCGATTACTCTCCGAGATCAGTTGATTCCGTGAAAGTCTCCTGTTCCTGTAGTGCATTCTTTGCAGAGTTCGTGTCCCGGCGTTTTTGCAATCATTCAAGACTTGAATGCCACTAGTCTTTCAACACGCGGCAACTGCAGCTGTAAAACAACCTGCTGCAATACCCACTAAAAGTACACTGACAATCATACCTCTTTGAAAGGGCGTGAGATCCTGCCAGCTTATAGTGCTCTCTTGCACACACCATAGGAACTCATTGATTTATAGATCTTTTCATAGATTGTTGCATGCAGCCCATGGTCCCAATAGAGAACTGCGTTACAGCCAACACTATCCAATTTTAACTAAAAAAGTGCCACCGACATACTGCTATTTCGGGCTGTTAATCGGTAAGTAACTTGAAACTCGTCAATAACTAAGAATTTTCTAGAAAGAGAATCGAATCATTTAAGAATATATATATTTTTTTTCTGTTCCACAGGCTTAGAAAAAAACGATCAGAATAGTTCCGCTATTCTATGTAAAATCACACAAGTTTTCTAGCTCGCCTGACTATGGCTAAAAATGCAAGGTTTACTTTATTTTTACTTGCACATCTGTTTGTGGTGTTTACGTGAATTATGGAAGAGCGAAGCAAACTTGCTTTAACCAGACAAAACCTGCCACTGACAGGAATCAGGAATTTTTGCAGCAGGCTGTTTGCGCAACTTCGAAATGAGCGTTAAAAAAGAGGGTTCAGGATTTCGATTCTAGTGCGAAATTAAGCTTTAGTTATAATTCAAAAAAATTAAAAAAAAGGTGCTAAGAGGAAAAAAAATAAGAAAAGAAAGAAGTCCACTAATGTGTCATGAAGAAAACTTGAAGTATCATTCGTTACTGAGAAAATTTTGATCAGAGCTCTGAAAGAACTTATACGAAGTTCAAGCCTCAACAGCTACAAACATGATACTCGAAAGAAGGTAACTAATTCATCTGTTGTCAGATTAAAGTAAACTTGACAAATTTCTTCCTTATTTAAAATGACACTCTATCTTTGATGGTGTATTGCAATTATACTCGTTAAGTAAATCTTTGTTGTTTCAGAAGCTAAATATTTTTAAGCTAAGCTTCATAAAATGAGATTTGGCGTCTACAGCAAACTTCACAGGCATAATGGAACTTTTGGAGGATGTCGACTAATTAAAAAAAAAAAAAAAAGTGTGAGCCATTAAGAAATAATGAGTTTCGTTTTGAAAATTGGATATCTTTTCTGTTAAATACATCGGATTTTAGAGTTTTATTTATATATATATATATTTTTAAAATAAGAATTCAGAATTTTTCTCCATTTTCAGAAGTAGAAAGTTAGGTGTGTGTAGGGTGTATGTTAAGTGCCAAAGGAACTAAGTCTACGAGGCGTCAGATATTGCGTGTATTCTTATTTTCCCCTAGGCTTGCTGGCGAAAAAGCAAGAGTTTTCGGGTAGAAAACATCATGCCACTATACAAAGAAACCGACTAACTCAGCCAGATTGCTACAAAAATCTATAAAAATTCCTCGCGTCATTGATGGGATTCGAACTCAGACCTTTTTTATCTGATAAGGGAAGATGGTGATTCAAGCTACTGTGCTACCAGCGAGGGCTAGTAGAAAGATGAAAATACGATTTTAACCTTTCTACTCAAAAAATACTATTCTCTTTTGCAGGAGAATCGTATTTTCTCAGTATCATTACTACCAATTTCCAATAAGTATGTTTATTTCTCGTCAAAAAAAAAAAGTATCTGCTTCTCCCATGCTCATTCTGAATTATACTCAGATTTATAAACAAGATCACATATCTTTACTGGAGATAACTCTGACTTCTAATTTTTCTTGACATTAAGTATATTGCGAATATTTCTTCCTCAGCATCCAAAAACTTGGTTTTATTTAAACAGTTTTAAACATTTAAACAGTTTCATTTAAACAGTTGTATACCTGTACAAATCATAAATCCGTATTATCACGGAATACTGTTTCCGCACCTGAGTGGTACCACCATCAATCAAAATCTCTGTCGAGCTAAGATTCTATCCATAAGAAGGAGGAAATCAGGTGAAATTAATGATCGATCTTTTACAAATTCTCCCCACATTTTAACACACAGACGTCCAGTTTCTAACGCGTGCTCTTCTACAGATATTCCACTGGAGATTGTTCTTCAGAACTGACATCAGTAATTCCATCCATCTTTCTCCCAAAGTTCAATTAGAGACTGCATGAATAAGGCACGAACATGCACCTCAACAAGTTAACAGCATCACTTTTCAACCCGAAACTTCGGTTTTTTTGAGCAACCTTCCTTCGAATGTATTTTTTTTTTAATTACAAAATGTAAAAATGCAAGTCCAACGTCAAGAAATTTCTTCTATCTACCCATTCTTCGTCTACACACGGTACCAGAACAGTATAAGTTTTAATATCTTTCGTCCTTGGGTCAACATAAAAAAAAAGTATAATTACAAACCTTTTTTTTTTCATGTTTTCATGTTGAAAACTCTTGATTAAAATGACCAGTTTCATATTAGCAAGTATAGTCCTAATGCTGGAGTAATTTTTACGTAGACTGAAACAAAGTAAAGGTCACTTCTTTCACGACTGAATGATTTTAGAAATATCTAGAAATACACTGAAAAACTAACTGTGATGTAATTCTTATACTTTCAATTTAAGAGGTTTTTTTTTTTTTAATACAATTCGTGGCCTCATCATGAAGGAGTTACAAGATAAATTAACGGTCAAGGGCTACGAGGTTTCCTAAATACGATGTTGCTAGGCGCCAACTGACTGCACGGTATTTATCGCATTATCGCCACTACAAGTTAAACTGTCCGTGCTTAAAGACCCGCTGAAACCACTAAGTGGCAAATATGTCCTTTGCGGTAAAGTTGGTGGCGTCATGGATGGACAGTAAGAAACACGTGAATTTGTCGTCAATCAGATAAAAGTAAAGTGGCTCCAAGGAGCTTCCAGCTGTTAGAGGAAGATAATTGTGAAAATATGTTTTATTACGTAACAAAATAACGTCTAAGTTACTACGTAACGCAATAACTTAGATGGCAGATGTTTTATAAGGCTATTTCACTCAGAAATAGGAAGTTCCTGAGAGATATTCAATGATCATAAAAATCAGAGTAGATAAGATAGATAGATAGATTGATACAGACGCACGTAGAAGGAACGTGTTTGCGTTCTATTAAGTCCTCTCTGTTTAAGTTAGCTAAAAGGTCACGGATGCTTACACACACCCTTTAGTCAATACCAGGATGGAGAGCGGTAATGCTGCCAGTTTTGAGGCTATTAACTCGGGATATGTTGTAGACTTACCAACGAAACAGAATCGACGCTATGAATTCCAATCGGACAAGCTACATAGCAATGTCTAATAATGGATAAATCAATTACCTTAAATGAAATCAACAGGAGATTTCAAATATAACCTGAATTTTATCACAAAAAAAGAAGAAAGAATAAAAGGGGCAAAAAAAAAAAAAAAGATATTTTTTATGTACGCAACACGAATACATATTTTGTACATGTGAATGTTGCGCATTCAAATCTGTACCTGGCCACAAAATTACAAGCCCACTGTCAATCGAGCGATGTTATATTAGCAATGAAGTTGTACGCCTTTTCGTACCTGGAGGCAGCTCCGTAGTGTACATAAAGCGTAAAGGGATAAAAATGCAGGTTGGTCCATAGCTGAGGTGGCTTGAACATTTCTCAGTACGTAGTCATTACCGCCTGTGCTGTGCGCATCGAATGTTTTCTTCGACTGCAGGAGTTTACTGTTTGTTTATGTACATATAAACAAACATACATATATGACTCATTTTCATGGCTATTGTAGAACCAAACGGCTGACCCATTTTTAAGTCTGAAATCTGCACTTCATATATCACAGCCTTCCCCTCTGCATGCCTTCAATCAAATTCTGTAGACCAATTATGTCACTCTTGTGCATTATTTTTGCAGACATTAGAGCCGCCTGCAACAACCAGTCCGTACTAGCCCTCAGCATTTTGGATGCCCACTGCTATTTCAGGAATCCTACAGAAAGCAGTTCTTCAGCATAGCAAGCTTTGAATGGCACGCAATAATCGACAGTATGAAATGTCCTGTTCGTGAGGGGTGGATGAGGGGGCGTTTTTTCTGCCACTCTTTGCAGCAGCTCTTGACTCTTCTTGGTCATCTCGAGCAATTTCATTGCGCATGCCAACGATATCAACTATTTTAGTAGCCAAAGACCCTGGACATATCTCAGAAGTTATCCAGCGCCGTATCCAACAATTGAGGCTATTTGAGGAACCCCATTAACCCACTTGGTCAGAAATAAAACGCCATAAAGCTGCACTGATCTCTTTCACCAGAAAAACTGAAGAACAACGTCAACATAAAACTAGGAGACGTTGAAGTGAAACACGTAAATCATCGCCCTGACCTTGGAATCATCACGGACGGAGATTTACCTTTCCAATGCCATTTTAGTATCACCAAAAAGAAAACTTATGTGGCTCCCATATGGGCCATTAAACAGAACTCTCTGGCTTCAAACGCCCAAAACTAATGACCCAATACATTCTGAAACGTCTGTCACCGATACCGCACTACGCATCTATCATACAGTCATCAGCCGCCAAAACATATCAATCAAAATTGTGAGACATTGAATTCTGGATTCTAAAAGGACTCAAAAACATAGCAGGCAGATAATAATGGATCCATAATGTACACCAACCGCAATGTCACACAACGGAGGCAACAAATTGTGACCAGAAACCTCATAACCTTTCCCAAGCTTATCACAGGATGGATCGATGACCTGGAAAGTGTGTCTACTCACCTCAAATCGGAGGTAGGAATCAAGAACCTCCCCCCCCAAGATACCTAAACCTCGGAATATGGCATGCCTCAACCAAAAGATACTCAGCCAATAATTTAGATGCATTCAATTCAGATACAGATGCGGAGAAGCTCTGCATCAACAAGGCGTACAGAAGATCGGCCCTCACAGATTTATAAAACTTTCAACTACGATATCAAATCTACGTACTTTTCAGACACCGCCTAAAGGGGAATAAGGTCAACAGCTGCAACATATGAACTATTGCTAAGTACATGAACTATGTCTAGGTTACTTTAAGAGACGCTGGAAAATTTTTTAAGGATCATCCCCACTCTCAACTTCACATTAAACACTGGTTTGTCAAAAATATTTTGTGGCTTTTTTTTGTTTTTATTACGAAATGTTTTTCGTGACTCATCCTCTTGTTACTGATCTCAGGAGTGATTATAGCTTTCCAGGGTGTACCAATCGAATTTTACAACCTCCAAACGTTAATTGAACTTTATTGGTACACTACGTTGTATATAGATCTCTATAACAGAATTTTTATAATTAGATACGTCATTTTGGCTGCCTGTAAGTGAAAAACTGAACCGCACAACATTTTCCCAAACAACAGTATTTAATCGCTTTGTGCATTTTGTTTCCACACGGTTTAGCCAGTGTATACAATGTCTAAGAAAAATAAACAATACAACAACAACAAATATAATTTAGTTACAATATAATATATGAACAACCTATGTGATATGTATGGAAAAAAGAAATAGCAATCGTCTGATTTCGATTATTTATTATTCCGATTTTAATTAAATTTGCAAAGGCTATACAAATCGTTCTAAAAAAAGTAAAATATAAAATTTCATGAAAATTCATCTACTGAGAATCGAGTTATTAGATGCGAACGGACGGGTAAAGGAATAATAATAACTGACGGATTTTTACTGATCTGATTTTAACGAAATTTGGGAAGGGCTCGACAAATCTTTCTAAAAGAGCAAAATATAAAACTTTATGAAAATCCATCCTCAATTATTTTCAGAATGGCCTAATATCGATAAAAGGATGGTTGAGTGGAAGACGACAGAGGGTGGCAATCAATGGACACTGCTCTTCGTGGATTAATGTTATTAGTGGAGTCCCACAGGGTTCGGTGTTGGGTCCACTGTTGTTTTGTATATTTATCAATGATATTGATGAAGGTATATCAGGCTTAGTATCGAAGTTTGCAGATGATACAAAGGTTGGCAGGGTTGTTAATGACAGTAATGGCAGTGTGCTACTGCAACAGGATCTAGAAAATTTGGGAAAATGGGCCTGAAGTTTAACATTGACAAATGCAAAGTCCTGCATATGGGTAGAAGTAACCCCAGAGGAACGTACCAACTGTGGGTACGTTCTTTGGGTGGTAGAAAACGAAAAAGACTTCGAAGTAATTGTGCAGTCAGATATGAAGTTTTCTCAACAATGCTGACAGGCTGCAAGAGCAGGCCATGGGGTTTTGTCAATGATATACAAGAATTTTGCTAGCAAGGAAAAGGAAAAGGAGGTGATTGTCCCTCTGTATAAGGCAATAGTCAGGCCACGCCTTGAGTACTGCGTACAGGTCTGGAGGCCTCATTTTAGGAAGGATGTAGATTTGCTTGAGCGTGTACAGAGAAGCGCAACAAGATTGGTAAGGGGAATGAAGGGATCCTCTTACCAAGAGAGGCTTAAGTTCTGCAAATTGCAGCGGCTGGAGACTAGGCACTTGCAAGGTTCTCTGATTGAGGTATAAGGCCCTGAATGGGTTGAGCACGCTGAATTCTGATGGGATTTTTCCACTTGTTCAGATTACGAACCTAAGGGGGCATAAATTCAAATTGAGGAAAGAGAGCTGTAGAATAGATGTGCGGAAATTTGCCTTTAGCCAGCGTGTGGTTAATTGCTGGAACAAACTTCCATCTGTCGTTGTGGAAGTTGATAGGTTAAATAAATTTAAGGAGGAACTGGACAAACATTTAGAGGGAATGGTTGTGTGAATTTATTTATTTATTTATTTTTTTTTGTTGGCTGATGCTACATAAGCTCATACACACTTGCTTTCTTGCATCACATGCAACGATTACTATTTAAGGGGTCCAGCTGAATATACTAACGAGATTTTATGAGGTGATTCGTGCCAAAGGAGGGGGAGTTACGTTATTAATTGAAAAATTACACAGATGACTAATTTTTTGTTCAATGTTTGTATTGTATGCATCCCACTGAAGTATCGAATGAAACTGTGCTAAAATGCTATTATCCCCACGTAGTTCATAGCCTGCAATTTTTTTTTCAAATAGCCAAATTTTTGTGATTTAGTTTCATGTATATCTGTGAAATCGAAATTTTGCAGGCGTAGAACTACATGAGGGAAACAGCATTTCAGCACATACATCACCAATAATCAAATAAAAAAGGCTATAAAAATAACTCATTTTCTATTAGTTTTCTGTAGTTAGTCTGTTCTGTGCATTTCTGTAGTATTCCCAATGTAGTTCGGCGGAGGGCTGAAGAGGCCGCCAAGGCAATTAAGGTAATGCGGGATCGATATATCGTGCCTATACACTTGAATGCATTCCATAGTCAACAACCCAGTTTTGTTTTCAATTACCTACTTTGAAGTTTGCATAAGATATATAAGCACTGTGTAATTTATTTCTACTAATCTATTAATCTTTCCTTGCTTTACTGACTCATGCAAATCCTTTCAGATTGCATACGCTAGTATACTTATGTTGCATGGCCAATGATTCCGTTGCGATAATACGGATATTTAAAGAATCTCCTCTGAACATTCTGTGTGTCATTCCGTAATGCTGCTTGGTGTGTGGATCTCGAACGCATGATGCATAAACATTCCTAAGCATTTCAGCAATAAACAAACAGTGTCTTTATCAACCCTGAATGTAGAAATATTGAAGTAAAGCAAGGTGTGCTTCCTGATGAGACTGTCATTCTATAAACTAATTTAGCTATACTGTTTACATGTTTATGAAAGGTACTACAGCTTCCAAGATAACAGTCTATCCCATCAGATCTACATATAACATAGTTTATTTATCTTGACAGTCTTCACTATTTGATATAGTACTTGTAACTGTGTAAAGCTTAATATTATCAGAGTATATTAGACTGTGAACACCATTTACTGAAGATGTTAGGAATATCACTGAACTGTACGGTCTAGGGTCGATCCTTTAAGGATACTCCAAACTGTATAATACGGTAACGGAAAGGATGGTTCATAACAGCAACAAAATGAAATCTATTCTGAAATAGATTATGAAGCCACTACAGAATGGAACTAATACCCCATGGCACACCAAGTTCAACAGGTGAAACAGGAGACTATGGTTACCTAAATGAAATTTTTAGAATATATAAATGGATAGCATTGATTATTTATCTAAAGATGAGTTCTTTTGTTCCATGCTTACGAAAAATTTCGTCTTGGTTTTCAAAATAATGTTGAATGTTTTAAAGGAAAATACCATGGTCTTCTAAATGCCTGAATGAATATTCCATCTATAAAATATTTACAAAAGAGTAAGTGAAGAGGCCGAGTTTTGACATTTCTTCGCAGAATCAGGGTAATTATCACATTAAGTTAGGGAATGAAATGTATGAATTTACCGAATTTGACAACTAGGAAATCAAGTATGCTAAAGTTAAATTAACAATCTAAAACTGAAGAACTGCGCATAGTGAGTCAAGTTGCTTTATTAGTATCTGGACTGTTTTTGAATACGGTTATGAATATGTTAGCAGGGGAGTTACGATTGTTAGCTGTTTAAGACTGTGCAGAATACAGTAATCAGAAAATCTGGGGGTTCGACTTTTTAGGTTCAACATATTTCTAAAATAGCTTAACACTATCTTCGAACAGTTCAGATTACACAATGTTCAATTTTCAGCACGGTAAGAGAAGTCTTCATAGTCCTGTGTTTCACAGAATTAACAGGGTGAATTACAATTTGAATTTTTTAATTTATTAAACTGCCAGACAGCCAGCCAATCTTTTTATACATTGGGCGATTTTCAACATGACTGAACGTTCGAGACTAGTCTATACTCGTAAGAAATGGCAATTGGACAAGCACCAAGCTTGGTATGGAATTTGGCATGTCTTTGTTTACTTACAGGCTAGTCAGCTTACTAGACCTTGCCTTCGTTCATTTGAAAGGTAACAAAAACATGGTCCATAAACGAATACTCCAGTTGGGAATGAATACAGTTGCGTAAAATTGAATGGGAAGTTTAACTTCATCTTCAATTTCACTTCAATCAGGATAAACAAGTGAGAGGAGGATAATGCCTTAGAGCAGAGGTTCCCACCTTTTATAGCTTGAGCCCACTTTAAGGGGACTCAAGGTATGAAAAAAATTATGAAATTTTTGTGAAATTTATGAAAAATTTAAACCGCTCACACACCCCTCTAGTTCTAGAACAAGTGCAAATAAATAAATAAACAAACATAAATTTATCTCAGAATATACATACTTTTATAAATTAATACGTACTTAAATACATTTAGTTTCAAAGAAATAAAATAAAATACGAATAATAGAAATAAATAAAATAAAATACGAATAATAGAAATAAATAAAATAAAATATGAATAATAGAAATAAAAAAAAATAAAATAAAATACGAATAATAGAAATAAATAAAAAAACGCTTCGAACCTGGATTAGTGGGATTGTTTGTCCACATTTTTAAAAAGAGCTACACGTAAACATCAAGTAAACATCTTAATGTAACCCCCCTCTCCCAAAACCAAATGTATTCCCTGCACTTTAAGAACATATGCTTTAGATACATTCAAAGTACGTTAAAAAACAATGAAGATTTTTTTAAAGCTGCAGACAACCAATCACCAACTGAAGAGTCATCAATCCCAAAACGCCATCAATTACAAATTCAGCTCTTTGAAGTACAGTATACCCAAAAAACTCTGGTAATCAAGTTTCTATTCATAATTCAATGCTGTTTTCATTCGAATACAAAGTTTGGTCGACCCTATGTCTTTATAGATGATTGAGACTTTATTCTTACTGTAATTAGTGCTAAGTCAGGTGATACAAGAATTCTTAATTGGAGATTAGTATTAACAAGGCCAAATGATTCAGGAAGCGGACTTTTTCTGCATCAACCGAGAAAATATAAATAATAAAATAAATAATAGAGAATATGCATATCCTTCGCATTTCCACCTGGTTTATTATTAAGGTATATAAAGGTAGTTTTATATATCTTAATCGCTTCTCTCCTTAGATGGCTAGTTGTCGAATTCTGCAGTACACATCTTTACATGTGCATCGATTCGCAGTCATCATTAATTCCGTGGCCTTTTGAAGCAATTGTATGCTTTTCTTTTTGATGTGGTATCCACATCAGAATGCAATATTTAAAATGCGGTCTAACCATCGTCTTGTACAGAGAGAAAATAAGTCCTTCTGCCTACTAGCAAAGGCCCTATAAATCATGAACAAAACACCATATGCCTTCGTAGCCTGTTTCCTGATAATTTCAATGGTAACTATATGCCAGATTTATCGCAACAGCTGTCTTTTTCTTCTTGAATCACTTTTAGCGCCTTCTAGCTCCCCTCCCTCCAGCTTATAAGTGACTCCAGCATTTCTGCTCCCCAGATGCATAACTTTACATTTAGAAGCATTAAACTTTAGTTGCTATTTTTTCTTTTTTTTTTTACTATATACGAGCTAGGCCACAATACATTTTGAAGCATCATGGCCAGGTTCCGATTGTTAGCCACCTTCCCGACAATCTTTTCCTTTCAACGAACTTTGACAGTTTCCCTTGAATATCCACGTCATTATCATTAATGAAAATTAGAAATAGTAGGGGACCCAACACTGACCCCCCCCCAGTGATCCCACTTCTTACACTAGCCAACCTTGAAGATTGACCATTTATGACAACCTTCTACCTCCACCTTTTAGCCAACCTGCGATCCAGCGTGGAATCTCATTAATAACTCCAGTTTATATAGCAGCCTTCCATGAGGGACGGTATTAAGAGATTACTTTAGCCAGTTCAAGCAGGTTTTGATTACTATTTAAAATGTTAAAGTTTGATCAATCGGCAGGATGTGAAAGTCCAATTTGCAACATCCATTTAAAATTTATAATGTACAATGAAACAAGACTGCTATTTAATTCCAGGGATTTGAAGTTTTAATGGTGATAATGTTAAAGACTTTCAAATTAATTTGTTGTATTCTTTGGAGTAGCGAGTAGCTAATTTATATATCTACTCTGTTATCTTTTATTCAAACTGCAAATAACCGTATTTTTGAATCTAATAAGATAACTACTGATGTCAAATTCTCTTCGAGGTTGGGATTTTACAGAAAACATTTCCTAAATTTCATTCTGTACAGTAATGAGAAAAAGTTAACTGGAATCATGGAATACGTGCAGAGAAGGCACAGAGTTTTAATGCATTTCTGATGTGAACCATTAGATGAAATAATTTGTAGAACAATGCACTGTACAAAGCATACTACGTTTAATTGTCGCACAATCATTATGAATTAGAGGAATTTCCAAACAGGATTTTCATACTAAGTAAACTTATTATAAACGCCATTAAAAAAATAATTGCTCTTTAACTTTCCTGTTCGAGTCACTTTATTTTAAATTATAGAATTAAATTAGTAAACTCTAATTCAATACTCTATGACTACTACATATTTCAAATAATTAGTATTTTTTCCAGTCCTTAAAACTGCATTTTTAAATACAATATAAAACTAGAAACCCATACCGCTACGTAGGTAATTCGTTTACGTAACGTAATTTTTTCCCCGGATCTAATCCGTTTTTCTCTCTCTCTCTGTACTATATATACATATATAGTACAGAGAGAGCGACTGATTACTTTTATTTAGTATTGGCTATAATTCGCCAAAGCACTGACAAAAAATATCGCGTAAAACATTTTAAATTAATTGGTCAATTGAAATTCCATAACTTTCTTCTCTTCTAGAAGCTTCATCTACTGACGCAATCTATTTCATACGATTTTTTTTTTTTTTTCAATCTAAAAGGTATGCCATATCTTTTCCGGTGGATGTGGGCTCGACAAGTATGTCGCATACTATCTCTTGATTTGCCTCCAATTCCGAACCCATATAGTGTAAAAAATGCATTCAAACAGTTGGAATACATTCATGTATTCAAAGCAACTTTGTCAGATCTTTTCAGTCAAGAATGCCACTTTCTTATGGCATACGGTACTTTTACTTTATGTGTCAATATGGTATGTAGGAATTTCTCCAACTTTTTACTATTCGTATTCATTCAAGGCCAGATCGAAGCAGCGCATCTCTCATATCAGATTGTCAAGCAGTCTTCTTGGAACATTCGTAACACGAATATTTTACGGCCCCATTTTATGCGACATGAACTTTTTTTATTCTCTTTTTTTTGTGAAAGTCTGCCTGCTTGCTGAATAAAAACCTGAATAAAAATCCTAAAAACTCTTTCTAGGAGGGAAGGAGGGAGAAAGAAAAAGCAACACTCTCATTAGACCTTTTAATTCAACGATGAAATGAAAAACGCCAACTTCTTAAAGTTCTTCGTGTAACGAAAGGAGTAGACTAGGCTATTTCCACTGGTGAAGTGGTTGGTGAAGGAAAAGGGAGGGGGGGGGGGTTGGCCCATCGACTACTTCAGTCATTATACGAGTGTTCACATGATGCTAGACGTGAATGTTATTGTGCATCATGCTGCACTCCGATAATTCTCCAAAATGGGTTCAGATTGAAGAACCGCAGGACGCTTTTTACCGTGATGTAAAACAGTTGTATCAAGCGCTGTATTAACTGTATGGTCCCCATACTGATCCAATCAACAAGCTTCCATCTGTTGCCAAGATGGTATTCACAGGCTTCTTCATTACCGCAGATTTAGCCAACCCAAATGTCCGGAAACCACTAACGAAATAGTTCCTTTTATTTGAAAGTTAATCATCATTAGAAGAATTATTTTATTTTTGTTTATATCTTCCAGTAATTCTCTATTTACAGTTATCAGCTGTTTTGCCTTTCTACTTTGTATATCTGTTTTCTCATGAACTGCATTGCGTATAACTGCGACATCTGAACTCACCGACGAGTACACTCGTTTTCAGTCCTCTAGCGTCCAACCAACATGTTGTTGACACCACAGCATTCGCTGTCGCCGATGATCAGCGGTGAGGAGAGGGAGTCTCTTGATTTGTCTACTGTGGAACCACATAACCCTGAGGTGTGCGGGTCATCGTCATTTGGGATATTGTTCTTGATTTCCCCATATTGTATTACGATGTCAACTGTCGCACAGTGACCTGCCGTTGAGCCTGTAAAACGCGCAGCGCCCTTCGCTCACCATGAATATCCATCTTGCGTAATCCTTTACAGTTCTGTCGGTGGGAAGTGGTTTGACCCGATTGATACCATTCTTTGCTCACCTTAAGTCTTCTTGAAACAGTCGGATGCAAATTATCACTGCTCTAGTGTACAAAGCTATTCGGCTTTTAATACGGCGAGCTATATGGCACAGTCTATTACGGATGGGATGGTCACAATTTAGTGATCACTGAGTATATACATACATTCCTCCAATCAGCGCATAGCAACAAACATAATATTTAGTATTTTACCTAAAATGTATGATATATGGATGGCCCATGTGGTATGTAAGGGAAAAAAAAAAGTTAGTTAATTAACAAGTTAGTGAGTTACATTTCCGGCGCGTTGGCAATTAGTAATAATTCATGATTTCTAAAAAGAAAAGAGTACCAGGATCTGCAATACCAGGGTACCTGCCCACCCACCGATGAGAGGTCAATAGATTTGAAACAGTGTCGTCTGGGTGGTGGAACTCACTGAGAATAAGTAACAATAGTCTTCTCTATCAGTGAAGCGTACTTATTCGAGGTAGTGCAATACCATGGCAACTCGTTGGGACGGAACAGCACAACATGAGATACAGAGCAAATGATGCCTCCCACACTAACTACCATCGTAGTTTCTTAAGAGTTATATATAGTGTATCTACACCGATATTATATAGAGATTAAACTCTTACTCTTAACGTATTATGCGTTGTGCATTTAGTTATTTTTAAAAAAGAAAAGAGAAAAATGCCAACGACTTTTAGACGAACCGAGAACATTTCGTTTCAGCAGATCCTCTATGTTGCCCATTCATTCGGTCAATCTGCGCACAGCAACAAATACAATATAAGGTACATCGAAAGCCTATATGATATGCATAAAAAAAAAAAAAAAAGAAAAACAAAAAAAAAAAAATAATAATAATAATAATTGCCGGATTTTCACTGTTCCGATTTTAATGAAATATTCGATCACAAATCGTTTAAAATTTCACGAAAATCCATCCACTTGGAGTCGAACAATTAATGCAGACGGACGACAAAGAAACAATAACTGTTGGATTTATATTTTTCCGATTTTAATGAAATTTGGGGTGGCCCCACAGATTTTTCTAAACGAGAAAATTATGAAAAATCCTTCCATTAGAAATCAGTTTTCACATGCATACGGATATAATCAAAATAACAGGCACTTTACGAACGTATGCTAACGCGCCTAAAAATAGAGTAAGAGCACGTGGAAAAACGTTTCGTGAGTGGGTTGGACCAGGGAAAGCGCGTACATCATCTTCGTACATTGCATCATCACTTAAAAGATGATAGGACTGAAAATATAGTTAAACACAGAAGTGCAGATCCGATTTCTGAATGTAAAGGGTAATAAACTGGCAGAAATTCATCGTGAATTGGTGGATATGTACGGATCAAACGCTAAGAAAACAGGTTGCACTCCTTTCGCCAAAATCAGGCAGCAAACTGCCACCACGAGTCTTATGGCACTATGATTGAGATGCCACAAATTTTTCAACCTTGCAGTAAGTGACTTCCATCTCCTGGGAACTCTGAAAGAGCATACAGCTGAGAAGCGATTTGCAACCGGTTGCGACATGCAGTATGCTGTTATTTACTTTTGAGAAAGGCAGTGTCTGATTTTTTCCACGCCGGGACAGATGCCTTTATGTCACGATACGACAATGCTAAACTTGTACGGCGACTATGTAGAAGATGAGATGTGCCAACGCCTTCTTATACGTTATGAATCACACAGGATTGCTTGTAAATCCTCATATAACAAATAAAGTATTCCAAAGAGTACAACAGCTGCGGAAAAATCTTTTGAGATTCGAAGCATTATGAACTAAAATAAAATCGCAGCAATTCAGAAAAAAGAATCATAAAATTAACTAAATTAGCAACAGTGATGATTAAAAAAAAGCAGGGCACGATTCTATTAGTAAAAGTTTGGGATAGCCAAAATCCTTTACTTCTTTATTAATTTCAGTTCTGCGTCAGATGTTTTTTATTTTATAAGTATACTAGTAGAAGATGATAAATATGAACAGGAAACTGAAATGAAGCATGCCAGCTTGCTAGGGAACGTGTAATTGAAATCTTGTTACGCGACTTAAGAAGCTCCCATACTTGCTGTGTCAAAATTTGATTACAGCATTTCGGTATAAACATACGTCTCCTGAGTTTTCTGCCTACAAATAAAAATTAGGAGAGATTTCACATCCACTACAAATTGAACAGAATACAAGATTACTTTGAATACGATATTACTTTATGAGGAAAAATGTGAACAGAGTACCTGGTAAAGACAGAAAAACTTTAGTAAAATAGAAACAAAAGCTTCGATTTTCAAATTTGTAATCCATTACGAGCCATATATATATACATCCACGACTAGCTTAAAAGAGAAATAAAATAATAAAAACATTATGCCAGTCCGAAGATAAGCTAAGCATCAAGAGTGATTATACTGATCATCCCCGAATAGCAGTTAAGAAGAGAAAGTGGCATCACCCCGCTGATACAAGTTATTGATTAATACTTAGAAGAGAAGAAACATAATAAATTTGAAAAACGTGAATTTCCTAGTTTATGAATTCAAGAGATTCTAATCACCAAAATTGTCTATACGATTCTGCTGTTTTTGTAGTAGGGTTTTAAGAACATCAGCGACTAAGGCCATATTGCTCGTGTATATTGTCTGTAAACTGCGTGTGTTTTGAGGTCAATTTTCTGTGTACATAACGAAAAACCAGAGTTTTCGGGAGAAAAAGCCATGCTAACCTTGCCTGAGACCGACTAACTCAGCCACGCTGTGTAAAGGCTCATAAAAATTCCTCCCGCTGTGGAGAGGACGGCAATCTTAACAACTGTGCTATACTACTGTGGGCCTATAAGATGCATTTATCGGTCGACAAAATTAACAGAACGCGTAGAAAACGTTGTGTAATTCGTGCAGCTTGCGATGAAGTGGGACAAAATTTGGTATGGTGGTGAATCATACTAAATAACGATGAAATGTGGAGAGAGTGAGAAAACTGCAAAATGCTCGAAAATATGGTCACATGACAGTACGGCATGTGATCCCCTTCAACGGTTAAACAGGCCTGACAGTGGTGAACCATGTTCGATATATGGGTCTCCATAAGATTCTGTGGCAACAAATCCCATTTTTCTACCAGCGCAGACCTTAGCTCACCAAGTGACTGGGGAGTTGGCTGTTGGCGTGCAATGCAACTCCCAAGGGTGTCCCACACATGTTCGATAGGATTTAAGTCTGGTGATCGTGCTGGGCACGGCAGTCGTTAGATATCTTCAGTTTCAAGATATCCCTCCACCACTTGAGCTCTATGTGCAGTAGCGTTGTCGTGCATGAAAAGAAAGTCAGGACCAACAGCACCCCTAAAAATTGCACATAGGGTTCGGGGATCTATTCTCGGTACCTCTGCGCAGTTAGAGCACCCCTATCAAAAACATGAAGAGGGGAGCAGCCTTTGATCATTTTCTGCCACACACGAGAACACCGCCTCCACTGTGAGTGTCCCCTTCTCTGATGTTGCCGGGATACCGCCGCATTCCTCATTGTCTTCAAATGAAATAAGGTCTAGAATCTGTTTGTAGACTAAAACGAGACTCAAGAGAACATAACTGTACCCCATTTATCACATTTGCTCCAAGTCACATGTTCATAGCACCAATTTCGACGATCTGTGCGGTGGTTTGGGGTTAATGGGATACGAACAATTGGCTTCCTCTGGAAGAGTCCACTTGAATTGAGCCTTCTTAACACAGTCTAGTTGGAAATGTTTTCACCTGTAGCCGCAGCAACCTCAAGGGACAGTTGATGACAGAACATCGTAGGATTCTTGCTGTTAGAGCCAGATAGAGATCAGTTCTGGTTGACGTAGCCCTAGGGCAATCTTTTCTAGTTCTTCTTGTAATGGTTCCTGTCTCCTGAAACTGCTTTTATACATAGTGTCGAGACGACACTGCCCGACACATTACGACAATGTGTCACGTCCGCTTTCGACTGCCCGACTTCAAATCGTCCAACGGCCTGCCATCTCAAAGAATCATCTAAATGACGATGACTTGCTGTCCCGAGTACTGGAGATGTGGCTATTAAACTGAGCAAGCCAAAAACGGAGAATGAAGTTATATGGTCGCAACTCGTGTTTTTATAGGCAAGAATAATTTGCATAATGTGCGGCTCTGTAAAGTGGTAGATCGATTTCTATTGGAGACTCAGAATTTGCACGTCACGATGCCTATTATATGAATTTTGTCGGGCAGTATATTTCATCGAGTTCAATAAATTTTGACAGTCCTAATATTACAAAAGAATCATGACAAGTTATTCGGATGGTTGTTTCTTTTAGCAACTAAAGATTTATTACCGAAATGAATTCATTTATTACCGAAATGAATTCATCAGTATCTGGTGGGCATAATTCATTAAAAACAACTGCAAAGAAAACTAAAAGAGTTCTTAAATTTCTTCAATGTAATGACACACGTTACATTGAATAGAATAACTAATAAACTAATTTGAAGACAGAATTTTCATCACAAATTGAAAAATCTATTTTGAGTCAATATTCAGAGAGAGAGAGAGAGAGAGAGAGAGTACCATGATTCTATTATAACATCTTTATTATCTTTATAAAAGCGTGGTACGGTGAACCCCAAGCGATTTCCATCAAAGTCATCTTCAAGATGTGCTCAGCGTAATTAAAAGGGACCGTGATTACTTTATAGCACACTGTGACAAGAAAGGTAATTGTAACTCATGGAAGCGTGGAGGAAGGTGTGATTAATCCTGATGGGGAAGAAAGGAACACGCGCGCACGCACACACACACACGACTAAAAACGGGGATGGATAGACGCTATAACGCACAGATACAGTCAGATAAAATTGAGAATGAGTACACAAATTCTCCCTTGAGAAACTATTGAAAAGCATAAGAGATGGATCTTAAGGAGCGGTAGCGACACAGACATAAATACAAGACGGAAGTGCACGAAACGGGAGAAACAAAAGGAATACCAATTAACATTCCCACACTGTGCACCATCCCTCGTGAGCAAGTGCGTGCTTCCGACATCCGAAACCGCCACACCTCCAGTGGAGTGAACCTCTCCCTTCAGGCCTGCCGACCTTCGGAGATCACGCACTGAAAACAGAGCGGAGGCAGCGGGCTAGGCCACAGAGTACGAGGGAGCGAAATCGCATGATCGTCCGTTACGCCATCAGCTCGTGCGGAAGAGGATGCAATGGGATAACCAAAACCTGCAGACGATCCTTTGCTCGGAAATTTTTTTTTCTTTCCTGTGGATAAGCTGCAAATGGTGGCTTGTTACAACATGGCCGGTCATTGACTTTTCGTGAAATTTCAACTGCCAGAGACAGACAGAGGGATCTTTCACGAAGACAATCCGTAGCGTTGGATAACGGCGTGCTGCTGCTGCTAGTGTCGGAAGAGGAAACAACGACAACAGCAGTAAACAGGTAACTTGTATAAGCCTTGATGGATGTGATGTTTGAGCAGTCAGATAAACAATCTGTCTGTCTAATGTTCTTATATTAATCTCTCTATTAGTCATATCGAGTCATATATTTCTCCTCCACTTTCGATTTATTCAAAATTGTAAAAGTAGTTGTCTGTTATCAAAACATCTCGGTGAAAAGACACACTCGATAAGAAAAAATAAACAGCTTTACAATAAAACAAGAAGGTGCACAGTATGCTCTGGCATGACGTTCCGAGAATTCTAGTGTCTTCTTCAACAAGTACGGTATCAAATATTTGCGTACTATTTGCCCCACTGTAGAGCACGCGGCGCCTGATCTGTTGTAAATTAAAAATCATATTTCTTAACATATTTCTGATAATTAATTTACATAAAACGCACAGAAAATTTGGTCAATTTAACAGCAGAAGCATTGTTAAGTTAGTAAGTAATGCCTGTTTTAATAAAGGAAAGAGGATCCTTCAAATTTAAATGCCATGTGTACTGGTTCAATGAACCCGATCTGGTGAATTTAGTTTTAGAGGATAAATTATAGTCTGAAAGGGTTATATTCAGGGGACATAATCAACTTCCATTAAGCTAATTCGTGAGTTCACAGCGATGTTTCTGCTGGTGTTTTCTGAATTCATAAATGAGCACCTTCTCATCCAGACGATATCAATAGGGCTTATTACGTTACGCAGATCCAGGGGAAATCCAAGATGCACTTCTTCCATTTTCCCCCGTTTTCTACTACTATTTCTAGAAGAATAGTCTATCTAGTGTCTTACATTCCCAGCTCAGTATGAAAGGAAGCATCTTAAGAACTTAGATCAGGAGGCGCCGTGAAGACGGAACGACCGCATCAGCAGCGGGGAAGCGAACTTCCTTTTCTTAGAGGTCAAATAGCGAAGTGATAGTAAACGCCAAGGCTTAGAATGTCAGACGATAAGTGAAGGTGAAAGTAGCTGGGCTTCGAGTTGCCCCGATAAGCAGAACGTTAAAGTGTTTTATGGAACATTACAGGTGATGACAAGAAGGAAACGGTGGATATATGATTAAGATTTAACATGCGAGCGTTTTGGGAGAGATCGTGTGCAGCAGACGAATACAAACAATCTGCCATTCAAAGAAATAAAAAAAAAAAAGAAAAAGCAAATTGATTGTCGCAGGCTTATAATTGTTAAAGAACGTTGTCATTTCATGTGAAATCAACATCATTTGAAATAAATAAGAACTAACGTACCAAGAGATAATTCCACCGTTTCTTCTGGTGTCTAAAATACACTGCACTGTCAAAATATTAGAGAAGCGGACATCGCGATATATAATCGCCTCTTACTGAGTTTAAATGGATTTAACTAACACTTAATAATGTTGGGCTTACCTATAAATACCGTTATACATACTCGGTATCGCAATATTTTGCTTTATTTATTTTATACTTATTAATCATAAAAAAACAGAGCGAACTCCCCCCACCTTTTTTTTTTTTTAAATTACATGGAGCTAACGATTCGAATAAAGGCGAAAATAATCAGCAATAGAGTAAGATTAAAATATGAAATACATTGAAAATCTAAAAACTGTTGTTTGTTTTGTTGTTGTTTGGAGCATAGGTAACTAAGGCCATGTTGTTCAGTGTATATTTTCTGTAAATTGCGCGTGTCCTGAGATCGATTTTCTGTTAATAATGTGGGCTGGACAAAAAAAAACCCCGCGTTTCAGGGATAAAAAAAAAAAAAAACTATTCTACCCTCGCCCGAGACCGACTAAATCAGCCACGTTTTGAATTAAACCCATAAAAATTCCTCCCGTCATCGAACTCAAGCCTTTTCCAACCGGTGTGGGATTGGACGGCGATCCTACCAACTGTGCTATCCACGAGGTAGCACAGCTGATAGAATCGCTGTAAAAGACTGTAAAAGATAAAAATGTATGGCTTATCTATAAGTGCATTTATATAACA
Organism: Mastigoproctus giganteus; assembly: GCF_048544385.1. NCBI lineage: Eukaryota > Metazoa > Arthropoda > Arachnida > Uropygi > Thelyphonidae > Mastigoproctus > Mastigoproctus giganteus. The sequence goes on along the minus strand of NC_143583.1, from coordinate 50,580,768 downwards.
TGGATGTCATCAATATTTTATTTATTTTGTACTTAATCATACAAGGGAGTGAAGTTCCCTGTGAATTCCATTAAATTAAAGACCCTAAAATTATAGTACAATAGTATACATTTAGAACATTTGTACGAATTAACAATAAACATTTAAAATGTCTAAGAAATGGTCTAAACTTTTATGCATTTACGATATTAAAATTTTTTTAAATTATTCAGTAACATCTGTAATCTATTCTGTATATAAACTTGAAAAGATAATGGTCACAAATAGCTCTTTGGAATGAAATGCTGGGACTCCTGTTTAATAGGATTAACTATGAGATCAGAAAAATAAAACTTCCAGCACAATACAATGCAGGTCGGAAGAGGATACTCTACGATTGGTTCTAACTCCTTTCCACTTTGATAAACAAAAATGAAAAAGATGACTGTGACATTGGATAAAACTCCAAACTGTGACATTGGGTAAAACTCCAATTGGTATGCACTCCGAATGCATATTGCGGTGTCGAACGAGGACACAGGTCGTCAGAGCAGTGGACACGTAACGTGGGCTGACGAATCCTGTTTTACTGTTTGCCATCGATGGACACACATGGGTGTGGACAAAGCCCTAAGAATCAACGAATTCAGAAATCTCTGAGTAAGCCTTTGGTGACAGTACGTATAATGTTTTCCCGGAACAGTATTGATCCTCTCTTCATCCCTGAGAGCTCTTCCAATTGTCAGGTGTACTGAATACTGCTGAGGACCAGATTTTTGCTCCTATATGCATAAATGGAATGTTATAGGCCAATTTATTACAGCTCTTTCATAAAAATCATTAAAAGTAGGCATGGTGAATAATCTTGCTGATTTCCCACATATTCTCTCTTTGAATCCAATCGAGAACCAGTGGGTTGTTTGGAAAGATACATTAGAGAGTATCAGCAGCTGCCGACGAATACAGAAACCCTGAAGAGCAAAATCTTCTAGGAATGGGGTAGCAGCACCAGGGATACCGGTGTAATCTTTAAGAATTAAGCCAAAAAAGGATTTCTGCTGTTATTGCTGCTACAGGAGAGCTAAGTGGCTTTATCAAAGGAATTCTCTAATTTTTACAGGGCAGTGTATATGATTAAAACAATTACGATGATTCATCTTATTTAATCGTGTAGGGGACGGTTAGTTTTCTCAGTCTGATTGATCATAACAGAATCAAATCCACGCCACGGTGACTGTGGTATAATTTAGGCTGCTGCTGTCATCCTTTGGGGTTGTTTACGACATTTGTAAAAACATTTTTGCGAAAATATTAAATTCCTCTGGTTATTTTTTCCATCTATACGAGTCGCATATATTTGCGTTTTAGGAAATTTCACAGGAAACCACTGGCAATACTTCATAAGAGGAAAATATGGATGACGGCTTATGATATCAGAACTATTTATTACCTGTCGCCATGGCAACTACTTTTTTCCCTTTTTATCGCTTTTTTTTTTTTTTTAAAGAAGTTTTCTAATTTCCTTCAGTGCTTGTCTGAACGAATTTTCAGCAAAATTCACCAAAGAAATGATCTCACAGCGAGCAGCCAAGTGTAGCAACCGCGAAAGGCTGTTTCTTTCCTCCAGCCAATTAAAAAACGAAGAGATATTAATAACTGACTGACGCAGAAGGTGTAAGGAATGGCTCGAACACCGTTTACAGGCTAAAGTAGCCTAAGTGATGACAGATGATCAATGACTAAAGGGTTGCTTCGCGAGAACTAGCTCGGCATGCCTGCCTACCTTTTTACGCGGCATTCGTGTATGTTATGAATTCTGTGGGGATCATCTGGGCGGGTAGATGGGTGAGATGATGTCGGGGAGGCGTATGTCATGGAGCAGCGATTTACGGAAATAATTATTGCAGCCAGCTGGTTAACTTCCGTGTCCTGCAGTCTTATAGGCTGTTTTTTTTTTTAAATTCATTTGAAAAAATCTATTTTTTTTGTCAGGATTCAAAGACAGTAGAGGACGGATTAAAGTAACTATCGACATGAATAATAGAAATGTCCTTAAGAATACTCTAAGTTCTGAAAGTTTGGAAAGTATTGCGGCTGATGTTCCAAATTTACAGCAATGTAAGAAAACAAGATGGCTATGGAATCAGACCTAAAACTATTCCGAGAACTAACAGAACGCAAGTATAAAATATAGTGTTAAATCGACTTCGCTCCTGGACAATGCCCAAACATCCGAAAAGTGCTTTTATTTTGCATAAAAAAATTCAAATTATTTTAACGGGCACAGGAGTTTGTCGTTTATATCCCTCTTTGTATATCTGTCTGTAGAAATTGGCCCGCAACGTCAAATTCAATTCATTCTTGCGCGGGCTGAAAAACCCAGAGAATAACTAACAGGGAAAAATCATACACTCTCTGCTTGAGATTGCTTAATTAGATCCCGCGATTGAAGAGGACCCAGATGAGTGAGGGAATCGAACCCAGGCCTTTTCCAAAGAGTGGCAGACGGCGATGTACTGTGAATAAGCTGACACGGAAGACTTCATTTACATACGTATAGTTTTCGATAGTCGCTCGCGAACTGGGAGGGACGGGTATCGGAATGGACCTTCAACCTTCCCAAGGGCGAACAAAACGGAAAGATCCCACTTTTTTTTTTTTTTAATCGAGTAATGTCCACACATCTGAAACACGACGTCATGAAACTTAAAGGCCTTACGATGATTTAATTCGAAAAATGGTTCTAAGACTTTTTTAATTTCTGTTTTTATGCGTAATATTCTCGAGAAATATTAAATTCCTCATTTTTGAATCACCCAATAGTTGGAAATACTCTTAATACTTTAAAATATTAAATTCCCCTACCCTCTCATCAAAACTGTAATTAGTGATTTCGAATATTTAAGACTGTTAAATGGTCCTGTGAGATCCAATCTTTACTTTGGGATATTTAAATCAACAGCGAGATAACTTTTGGTTTTATTCTTCATCCGCCTGCAAAAGGTCAGAAAAACAGAACACGATAAAAAAAAAAAAAAAAAAGTCTCCTACCATTAAACATGGACTTTTCGTCTTAGGTGGCGAATAGAAAATCAACCCAGCGAAGGCAGCCCATTTCATTTTAATACTCTGAAGATTAGATTGCTATCCTTTCTGCAAAAATGCATTAATTTTTATAGCTTTAATGAGCTACGAAGAGCAAGCTAAACATTGTTTCCTTAATGAAAATATGGTGCCACTGCTACACATATTAAACTTTCTACCGTTTATACGATAAGCTAGGATTATGCTCACCACACCTAAATCGGTCAAGGAACTCTTACGTTATTCTCATCGGCTATTAAAACAGTGGCGTGATTAGTTGTAAAAGAGTCGGTTGATTAAAATTTGTTTATTAAGCTATTTCCACAAATGGAAAGTAGGCTTCCGCGAAAACTGTCTCTGTGGGCTACCTCTTAATAACTATTTTTCTTAAATTTCGATGCAAATGAAACTTACAGTACATGCAACAGGATCGCAGGACTCTGATAGTTGAGGAAAGGGAGGGGAAGATGCAGTTCCATCTGCCACTTTAGTTCAAGATGGCAGTTACTTAAATGACGGGCACTGACGCTTTAGAATTCGTGCTTAGAATCCAATACAAACAAAATTTACATGTACAGGGAGGGGCCTAAACTAGGCCAGATTAAAACAAAATTGGCGTTTTGGTTCTTGTTTCTACAGACGCTACTGAATCGGCTGGGAAGCATATATAAAAATACTTAGTAATGCAGATAAGAACTTCCACGTAAATCTCTAAGACATACATATTAAATGGCTTGGTTGTTGTTATTTATTTTTAGGAGCATCAGCGACTAAGAATATATTGCTCCGTTGTGCATTATATCAGTACAAGTGTATCTGTGCGTCCAGGGACCGATTTGCATTATGTGTGAGCCGAAAAACTACTCCATCCGATTGAGGAGACCTTTGGAAATATCTCCATTCATCGATGGGATTGGATTGTTTGTTGTTGGTTTTTAGGAGCGAATAAGACCATATTGCTCCATATTGACTATAAGTTGCGTGTGGTCTGAGGTGCATTTTCTGTTTGCTGGACGAAAAAACCCGAGTTTCCAAGATAAATCCATGCTATCCTCCCCTGAGACCGACTAACTCAGCGACGGGATTCGAGCTCAGGTCTTTTCCGCCTGGTGTGGGGAGGACGGCGATTCTACCAACTGTGTTACCCACGAGGGCGATGGAATTTGAATGCAAACCTTTCCAAACGAGTAAAATAGTTTAACAATCTGTACATATCCCTCTATGGATTCCTAGCAGTACCTAAAAAATCAGCATGGACGTTACAGCTTTTGCTTAAATACATCTATCAGTTCATAAAGCAATTAATGTAAAATGTCCAGTAAAAGACGCGCGCTAACTTAGTTACATATCTAGTGTTGGTCACAGAAAATTAAGTTGCGTCTTGTGTTTATTTTCAATTTAGTGGGATGTGATGTGAAGAAACTTCGTTTGAAAAAGGACAAATATTCTTTATACCAATCTTCAATCTCTCGGGTTACGATGCCATCCAAAAGATCTTAACCAAGTCATTCCGCTGTAATTTCTCAGCAGAATACATAAAAACTGAAATAATCGCTATTCAAGATCGGTATGGCCACTGCTATTTTTCGGAAATTCAAAGTTTCTTTTGTTAAATGATACCGACCAGATGGCATTATGTGCACTGAATGATCACTCTATTAGGTACACAATCCGCCCTTTTCATTAAATGGAGCGCTCTCTCAGTAACAGCATTCAATTGTGCGAGAACGACAAGACGAAAGATTTAAGTGACTTTGAACGTGGCATGGTAGTCGGCACAAGACAAGTCGGTATGACATCTCGGAAAGTACAACTCTGCTGGGGTTTTCACATATGACTCGCCTCGAGCGTATCGAGAATGGTCAATAATATCCGGCCAGTGAAGAGAGACAAGACTTGTTCAACATAACAGAAATGATACAGTCAGTAAAAAAACAACCGCGCATAGCATATTATCCAAAGATGCATTTCAGAACGCAAAACCTGTTGCAACTTGTCACGGATAGGATATCGTAGCCAACGACCAAACGAGTTTCATTTCCGTCAGCAAAAATCATGAAGTCAGGAACACCAACACTTTTCTGGTCAGTGGAATGGTTTCTCGTGGTTCACGTTGATAGAAGGCACAATATGACAAAAAGAGCATAAGTCCATGAACTCACCCTGCCAGATGTCAACAATGCGGACTGGCTATGGCAGTATAATGGCGTGAGGTGGCAGTGGTCGACACTGGACCCTTTCATACAGTGGAGCAAACATTTGGATCCCACAGGTTATCAGAACTAATTTCCGATCAGGTGCATTCATTCATGGCTGCAGTGTACCTGCGAATGGGTTCTTCCACCACGTGAAAAGCGTGAATTGTACAGAAAGGTTCTACCTTAGAGTGAATTCAGCCTACTCCACCGGCTACCTCGGTCGGTCATCAGGTTTAAATACAACTGAGCACTTGTAAGATGAGGTGGAATGAGATCTGAAAGCATCCACTTTGCAACAACTGTGGGAAGCAATTAAGTCGGCATCCCTGTGGCACACTCTCGACACCTTGTTGAGTTCATGACACGAAGCATCTAGGCTGTTCTCAGGGTTAAAGGGTATATCTAATAAAATAGCAGCTTAGCATAATTGTTAATTTGTAGCTTTCAGCTGTGATGGACTATTTGCATAATTTACTAAGCAGAACAAAGATTATTATTATTATTATAGCCTCAATAAGTTGAAAGTTTCAGTACTGTGGACATCAATGGATATTTCGGGTGTCATTAACACAGAAAGCCATAGAGAAACAGTACTGAAAGCATCTCAACCACAGACTTCATATGGGTGCCGTGTTAGTTAGTTTATAAATATCGGTCATTGTGACAAAACTAAAGCAGATCTTTTTGCGACCTTTTTCTCCTCCTTTTCAGAGAAAACAGCAGCTACTGCTGCTTCAGCTTATCAATTTCAAGTCATTAAGGATGATACACTGAATAATCTCTCGGTGGACACAGACGATATCATTCAAGCGCTTCGGAAACTAACAAAAGATTTTTCTGCAGGCCCAGATAAGATTCCACTTATCTTGTGGAAGAAATGCTTTCCACAACTTAAATATATATTATTGCATATATTCAATCTTTCCGTTAAGTCTGGTATCTACCCCACTCACTTCAAAACTGTTAATGTTATTCCTATCCCAAAGAGAAGTGCAAACCACTCACTAGAGAATTACCGTCCCATCTGCCTTATGAACTCGCTGGCAAAAATTCTGGACACTATCATTCACCACCGATTAATGGAATACTTTAATCACTTCATCTGCGACTGCCAACATGGCTTCACCAGGGGCCGATCAACTACCACTAATCTTCTCACCATCTGGCAACAGGTTCTAGACACCGTCGATCGCGGGGGACAGGTTGATGTGATCTACACAGACCTTACTAAGGCTTTGACAGTGTTCCGCATAATCAACTTGCTCAAAAACTAAGCCACTATGGAATACTTGACCCTTTATTATCCTGGTTGATGAGTTACATCTCATATCGAAAACATACAGTGATCATCGGACAGGAAGTCTCAAGGGAATTTTTTTCATCGAGAGGAGTACCTCATGGATCATCTCTTGGGCCTCTTTTATTCACCATCTTTATCAACGATCTACCGCAATTTGTTGAGAGAGGTGGTATCAAGATACTAATGTTTGCCGATGATGTGAAACTATATTCACCTATCAGCAGTCAAGATGATGCAGTTAACCTTCAGACTGCTCTCAACTCTTTTGCTGATTGGGTTGCTTTGAATGGTTTGGAGGTTAATACTATGAAGTGCAGCTCTATTTCCTTTGCCGCTACGAGGAAAACTAAGACTTTAGTTAATGAATATTACATCAAGGAGATGCCGATTTCCAGAGTTGACGAAGTTAAAGATCTGGGAGTTACTTTTACCGCTACATGTGGGTTTGAAAAACATGTTAGGAATATATTAAGCCAAGCGAAAAAACAAATTGGCTTCATTAAACGGCAGACGTGCAGATTTCAAGATCCTCAGTTCTCTGTGCTCCTATTTAAGACAACTATACTCCCTATAGTGGAGTTTGCTTCTCCTATATGGAACCCACACTATGCATACTTGATACAGCAAATCGAATCGCTCCAGATGAAATTTATCCACTATCTTTCCAGACGTAACCCCATGTTTTACCACAGAATCTTCTACCGGAATCTCTGTTCCTACTTCAAGCTTCAATCTCTGGAAACTCGGCGAACTGTTCTTGATTTAAAACTGTTGTACCACATCTTCGCTGGATCAACTTACCTGCCGGATCTTCTGTGCCATATTGACCTTCACGCTCCAGTGGTGGCTACTAGAAAGAAGACTACTTTCCACATCGGTAACTCCAGATTAGAGATATCCAGGAACTCCTTCTTCAAAAGAACATTGGCACTCATGAACAAGTTTGAATTGGATATGGCTGTGAACAAGAAACAATTTCACAGAACTATTTGGAGTACGTTGACCGATTGACGGATGAGTTCTGGGCTAAAGATGTCCTCCTTAATTCGTGTGTGTGTGTGTGATGATGTCTACTGCAGTATACTGCTTTCTGCGAGTCTTCATGGAGCTGGACTTGACGTCATGAATATCTTTTTTATTTTTGTGAATTGAACTTTTCCCGTTTCCATTGTACAAAGTATATTAGTCTACCATCTATTTTTATGTTTTGTACAACCTTTGCTCTGTTATACACTTTAACTGGGTGAATGCCTGTTGTGTATATTATATGTTAAAAAATAAAAAAATAATAAAATAAAATACAATCATAAACAGCTTTTATCTTAACTATGTGATCTACTTGAAGCGGTTGCTCTGCTACTGTGTGTTAACACAATGTTACGTACTGAACCGTGCAATTACTGGGACCGGTAGCGCGATTAGGTTCCGTTTGATTACCTTGGCTGAGCGAATTTGGTGACAGAGAGTAAGCTCACATATGATAATACCAGGTAACATGGTTACTGCTCTTATTTTGCGTAATGATTTGTATGATCAGTATTATAAAGCAAATGGCAATCTCCGTTATTCTTGATATAATAAATCAACCGTCAGAAATCGCCTTCTGCCAGTTCGTTCGGACTGATCGCATCTCACGTAAAGGCTTCGCTCTACGTCAACATGTCGCCTAGAGGTAAAATGAAGGAAAGCCCTTTTCGATATGTGACAGTCGAAAGCTATCAATGCTTCTAACAATAAACTTTGTTACAGATTCAGGAATCCCTAACATGCTTGTCATTTGTCGCCATAGCAACGAGGCCCTAGCAACAGAGCCTCCTAGCAATATTACTTTAGTGCAAGTCCACACAGTGATATCAAAGGACCGATAGCAAGGAAACTTGATAATTGGTAAGACTGCTGAAGAGCAATTTCCTAGAGGCAATGCACAAGATGTACGGCAAAGTAATTGTCGCTCACTTTTCCTTGGTGTGTTAAGGTTGTCAAGTGACTGCAGAGTACTCAGCTCTCTCTCTCTCTTTTCCATTTTGAGTTCAGTGCATGTTTGCCTGCAATTCGTATCGCTGGTGCACCACTTAAAAAATTAAGCCGTCATGTTTTTTTTTTAAGTAGCTTTATTTTAGGTGTCTAAGAAACTCTTTACAAAAAAAAAGAAGACCCTTTTTTGTTTTCGGTGAGCAATCTTTCTGCTTAACAACTGAGAAGCAATCAAATTTATTAAAGATCCGTACGCGGTATATCAATGACAACAGATTTATGCCAATGCCCATTTTCACGAATGGCCAAGGGTATATAAAAGAAGATGGATAAAAATGAAAGTCGTTATATCTTTTCAAGGATCTATGTAATGTTTTCTAGAATATATCGTTTAATTTTCAACCGAAAGTAATATCCCATATATAATCTTGTAATATCTTGTATTCTTAAAAAAAGGTTCCACTGCTCGATACCAGTTAGCATCGCAAATACTCAGAAATTAGTGTTTGCTAATATATAACAAAAAATAATAAATAAATAACAACAAAATATAAAATTAAAATAAAACTCCAAAGTTTTGGAAGGGTCCAGAATTCAACAGAGTACGGTTGAACTCTTTTAAGACAAGAGCTGAGCATATTGCATCAAATGCAATAGCATATTGCGTGCATAAAACGACAAACGAGTTATCTGAAAAAAAAAAAAAAAAAAAACTATACACAAAAAACTTAACTACAAATCTCACTCGGTAAGAAAGCTTTCAATGGAGAATTTCTGAAGTTTGTAAAAGGATAATCCCCATTTCATCAGACCTTTTTTTTTTTTTTTTTTGTTTATGTCACTTGGGGTCTGAACTTAAAGCCTGAAGGTAGGATATTAATGGGGAATTAATAAGGGAGTTACAAGAATCAATGAAGTATGACTCCAATCACGTGACTCCTTGCGATTAACACAGTGATTAAGCTCACTGTCCTCCACGTCGTGAGGAAAAAGCCTTGAGTTCTGATTCCGTTTCGACAAAGGGAAATTTTACCAGCTTCACAACTTGATCGTGTTTGCCAGTCTAAGGCGAGGGTTAAGTGGTTTACTCCAACCTCTGGTTTTTCGTTAAGCAAAGAGGCAAACTGACTGTAGAATGCAAGCTATTACAGATATAATATACCGACGCGTCATAGTCTTAATATCTTTTGTTTACATCACACGTGTAAAGATATGCGGATTCGTAAACCGTACCCCAATAATAAAAAAAAACAAAAAAAAGCATTCAAAATTAAAATATTTATAGAGAGAGAACCTCATCATCTATTCAACACATAAAAAATTCAGACTTGAAATTGTACTCTAAAAAAGACTGAAATCTATTTCGATTTTGATAAAAATGCAGAATTCGATAAGTAAACGCACTGGGCTGCACAGGAGTTTGATTTCTGTTTAGTATAATAAAACTTCAAAAATCTACTCCAGCACTTCATTGAAGTTCTCTTACGGGCGCTCATTAAAAGCCAATAGCATTCCCATAAAATAGAACGGCAAAAGAGACGTATTTTAACCGGTATGATCAATTGCGCTAACAACAGCAAAAGGACGCGGATCACGCATTCAGGAAGTGCGTGCCGAGTGCCTGTCGTGCAATACAAAACAGTGGATGGGCTGTAACAAATGTGGTGGGATCCACGTGACTAGTTCAAGTTTACAGTGTCTTGGGGAGTCCCGATAATCCATAAGGACATTGGAAAGGAAACGTCGGCGTCATAAAATCGGAAGCGTTTAGCGTTTTCAAAACACTCGAATGGTGCGTGATCAGGTTATTGAAAAAACAGACAAAAGACGTCTGACGCTAGCGGTGCAATGGTACTTTTTTTTAAGGAAGTTGTGGGGATTTATACAACAAAATGAGAAGAAGAAACGATGAAATATCAATCATAATTTCAGTTTATAAGAAATACTTTCTTGCTTGATTTATCCCCAGTTCGTTCCACTTTTCGAAGTATAAGAATATGCATTGAAAAGTCTTTCGATCAAGTCTAAATTTAATACGGCTCTTCGTTATGGTACTATTCAGGCCATGTAATTATATCTTGTGCTATGTATCAAGAAAATTGAACGCAGTGAACCAATTTCGCTCTTACCTGTTCACCGGCGATCTTTCAAAGTGCAAGCTGCTGCCAGAAGAGTTATTGCAGTTAAAATTGTCTGATTCAGTTGTTCGCATTTAAAAGTTTTTAAATACTGAATATTAACTTTACCTAGTCAGCGTACAGAATTTATTAATTTTAATGCAATTTAGCTTAAAGATGAAACACGAATAAATATGTATCATAACCAACTGAACATACTTAGAAGATGAGTTTCCTTTCTGATCGCATTTGAAATTCGGTACTCACAAGATTAATTAATCTCGTACCTATACCAAATTTGAGCAATTTTAAAATACCGAGGTCTACCTAAAAATTTTCACTTCTACAAAAAAAAAAAAAAAAGTCGGATTAATCAATGATTTCATCTCGTATTGGGTTAATCATAATGGCTGAGATGTTGAGTTTACTTTTTTATATATTACTATTTCTAATTGGCATTTTTTTGTTATTATAAATCTATATTAACAAATCTTTTAGCCTAACTTTATAGCCATTTCCCTGCTATTTATCCTATATTAAATTATGAATACTATAAATGTGGTAACCTTTTGTGGTTGGGATTATCATACCAAAGAAAAGATGTTTAAATGGAATATCTTGCACGATTTTGTGCAAGAGATTCGGCAAGCCTTCGGTCAAACATCACTTATCTTTAAGCCTTCTTGGTATCTCTTCGTACGTCAAGAAAAAGCTGATTGATTCTGGCAATAGCTTTCCTCCAGCTGTCGTCAGCATTTCTTTCGACACTCAAATAATATTACGTGCTACTAGCTGTAAGCACCACTTATTCTTTGTAGATACAAATATTACGCGTGATACCATTTAAATTATTATAAATTCTCTCTGGGGAGCAGAACAAAACAGTTACAGAGAGGATATCAGCAAGAGAAAAAGTATCTAAACCACCAAAGAAATGTCTTCAGTAACAATAATATACACTTGCAACACAGGGTGCCTACGGAGATATCTCTGCTGACAAAAACTAGTCGCTGTAAAAATTCGATATTTGAAGGGGAAAATTACACCATGGAAGACAATTATACAATAAAAATAGGGCTAATACTGAAATATCTATTAATAAAAACAATATTCTTCATCTAAAAATATTTCTTGACTAAATGTCTAAGAGTATGAAAAGGTTGTTTATGCATGGGTGATGCGCTTCCATCATTTTTACTACCCAGCTAGTATGCATGCATCGTTTAATTATATCTCATATTGTGAATATCTTCACAATGAGTTGCCGAGGTATTGCACTGCTTTGAATAAGTAACGCTTCACCAGTGGAGAAGACTAATGTTACTTATTCTCGGCGGATACCCCACCCAGAAGGCAACGTTCCGAAGCTTGTTGGCTTACTCACCGGTGGGCGGGCAGGTACCCTGTTGTTGCAATAGTGCCAGCCGGGTTATGAAGTATAACTCCACAATATGAGGGATGCTTGAAGGTTTACTATAAATATATTTCTTGACTAAATGTCTACGAGTATGAAAGGGTTGTTTATGCGTGGATAATGCACTTCCATAATTTCTACTACCTTCTATAAGATTGTTCATTATTTTAATACAGTAATAGATGGATCATTAACTGATCCATTTATTTTATTTTAAAAATAATAAGGAAGCAAAAACTATGTTAACAGTCAAAGTTAAGAGAAAAAAAATACATTTAGGGAGGAGATACCGCATACAATCATTCTCCCAACACTCTTTATAGATGTTGCCTGAAATTTCTTCTGATATATCAGCATTACTCTCAAATTCTTTGTTTAAATTTCCGTATTTATTCAAATCTGTTACATCTTTTTGGCTTCCTTTCGCTGCTTTCTTTTTATTGTTTCCCCTTTTGATTGGTAGAGGCATTTATTTTTAGGCGCATTACATATATGCATAATGTGCTTAGTGGCTTCAGGAGCATACGTACACGTGCCTTGAGTGACCCGGGTTCAAGCCCGTGACTGCTGAATACGGTGCTGTTTCTTGTATTCTCTCTACTTTTGTGAATTCCTCTGACCGTGTGGTCGTCCGGGAGTATAAACAGAAAATTTATTTATTTATTTATTTACTTACTTGACTCCCAGTGAATTGATTTGCATGAAATTTTATATTTGGACCTTTTAGACAGTTCCGCCAAGTCTTCCCAAATTTCATTAAAATCGGGCTGTAGAAATCAGGCAATTATTATTTCTTTTATTCATACATATCACATAAACTATCCATAATACTGTATATCGTAGATGAAGCACTGGATATTATTTTTGTTGCCATGCGCTAGTTGGAGGAATGAACGGACAATGTGATGAATGCGTAGAAACGAAATTTTCTTGGTTCGCGCATAAAAGTCGTTGCTTTTTTCTCTTTTTTTGTTATAAATCATGAATATTGCTATTTGTTAACACACCTGAAATGTAACGCAATGCATACATTAACTAACTTGTTTTTAACGTTTTCTATTGAAGTCAAAATGTACATTAATTCCCCATTTTGTAAACTCTTCTGACCCAACAGAGCCGATTCAGAGCATAAACAGAAAAATTTACAGTGGCTACTCTTTCTATCTTTTGTTGAAAGAAACTGGAATCTTTCGGATAAAGGGAAATAGTGTTTTTAAGAGGAATAAACTGAATTCTTCAGTGGAGAAACTAACAACCTGTAGCTAGGATTGATGAAATAGGAATATTCGGAGCATCAGTAGCAGTGGACTTTAATGAGTTTGTATTAGAATGTGATGAAGTAGTAACAACTTTCTTATCTGCGAAAGGATGGTCAGGAATAGCTAGCATGAAATGTATACCTGCCTGTTGGATAGAAAACTTAAATCTAGACTGTATGACTCACCGATGAAAGCTTGTTTTCAAGCTTTTCATAAAAGGTATCCTTGCTTGGCAATGGTAATTTTCCTGTCTTTATGATTTTGTAGCCATGTATTGGTTTCTTTGATTAAAATACACTTTTAAAGGTCGGGAAAAAACTTCGATCGAACAGTTCACGCGCACTATGGTATGGATGGGGAAACAATTTATTATGTCATTTTTATCTGCTTTTTCCAGCATTTCGAATGCACTGCAGTGAGGACTATGGTCATCTAAATCGGTAACGTTTTACCGTAATGAATAGAAAATGAAACACTAAAAATTTTAAAGGCAAAACTCGACTGCTTACCAAGAAATCGGAAGTGTCAAGAGCACTCCTTGAAAACAGAAATAAACATAGCAATACAATACTTTTCAAGGTATTGTTTCAACTTAACCATAAAAAAAAAACAAGTTTCCGTGAGAGAAAAAAACACATAACCCTTGTCTTAGACCTTCTAACTCAGCCACGATGTAGAAAAAAATAACTGTTTCTTCTATCCACAACAAGAATCCACAGGACAACAGTAGTGAAGGAATTTTCCTAAAAGCAATTGGCACATGTAATGAGCGTGAGAGATTCTTCGCATGTCTCAATCGACGGCCTATTAAAAGGAAAACAGACAATGAAATTGTGGCATATGAAAATCCGGCACTAAGCACATATTATTACACGAAGAAGATCTTGAGATGTGAGATTGATGGGATTTGTCGCTTGGGTAAACAGTATGATGGACAATAGATCATCTCACTTCAAGGCTGCAAGGTACTGGCTATATATGTGTATAGTCTGAGACGTGACAAGGTCGTCATACCCTTTCATCACGCTATCTGTGAGACGAATGAGATGGTTCCCAAACAGCTAGTGGCTGGGTAGAGGGAACGTATATTTCTCATATACGTTCCAGAACGTATATGAGAAAATGATTGGTTACAGTCATGGAATCAACCGATACAAAAGGGGTAGTGGCAGGGTGAATTTGTGACTGGTGGGATATTACTTCGAAGAATAAACAAGAAAGGCTTGTGACAATTTAGGAATCCCTGATGATAAGAATCATCAAAGGAGAACTCAAGTAGAAAAATCTGACAACTGAAATGCAAAGCATGTGAGAGCATACATACTTTGTAATAGTATTATTAGTATTAAAATGGCATTCTTTAATTTGACAAAGGTTAAAAAATTACTGATTAAAAATTGCACGAAACTGAGCTTCTGATGTTGGGATCTTGGATTACAGAAAATGATCAAATAATTGAGTAATCCAGATGACATAATGATGCAAGGAAATAAATTTATTCTGCATCTGGTATTAAAACAACAAACAAAAACAAAAAAAAAAAAAAAACCTCTCATATTATTACCATCGTCAAAAAGTGACTAACCGATTTCTCCTTCAATTTTGCCAGACTGCGCCTCGGATACTTTTGCAACCTACTTATTATTCCAGCGTTTCACAACCCGCTGCCTGAAGCTAAGTTTACATTTGTTTTTACAAAGATTTTACATTTGTGCTTTCCGATTCCTGTCTCACTCAGTGAGAATATTTCTCCATCAATCATTTCACAACCCCCCACACAGTGCCTTATACAGTCAATCAAATATCCCCTAAGTTAGGGGATATTTGATTGAAATAATCAGATACTGACAGTCACAGCCAGGACAAAATAAGTTCTGAAGTCTGAAATCCGGGACAATTAAAAAAAATACTCTTATTTTCCAGATTTTGAACCTAGGAAAGAGAAACCTAGGAGTTATTTATAAGCTAGGGGGAGCGGAGTTAAAAGTGGTTCAGACGAAAAATACTTAGAGATTACGCTTTGGTCAAAAATAAAATTTTCCAAGGAGTGTGGACAGGTGGCTGAAAAGGCACATGGGTCCTATCATTGATATATACAGAACTTTAAGGATATGGAAAAGCTTGTAAGTTCCCGGGGGAAGTCGGTAAAATGAACGAGTGAGGTATACCTTTACTGCCAAAAGATAGAAGAACCAGTACGCACAAATAAAGAATTTTGGGGAGGAATTACAAACACTAAAAAAGGGAGGAATTAAAAAAATCCGGAAGTAAACACCACGAGATGCAGTTTTCCGTTATAGGAAAGCTGCATCTGATGGAGTTTGATTTCGGGTAGCGTGTTGTTGGAACAAATTACCTGCTACAGTTGATAAAGCTAAAAAAATTGGTAAAATTTGTAAAGTTCAAAGGGGACTGGATAGCCACTTTATGGTGATGGGGAAGGAATGAGTGACTGGGAATCCCCCCCTCCTCGTTTTTTATGGCTGATGCAGAAGAAGTCCACGTCGTTGAATCGTTTAGCCTTTATAATACTGATATTCACTGAGTTTCAGAACAGGTGAAAGAATATTCCTAAAGGTTGTGAAACGTTCTGCTCAAGATATATCATCGGTAAAGGTATCAGCGAACAAGTTTTTGCAATGGCAATGCACAAGGAGTGCATGAAGAAAGCGTTCGTCAAGGAATGGTATTGTTACAATGAACACTGTATATTGCTTCTTCAAAAATCATGGGCATATAATTTTTATTATATGCCCATAATGATTACATAAAAATTAGCTATTTAAAGTTTTAGTTTCTCTTTAAATGACAAGGTGCGCAGGTAAATTGGAATTTTAACTGAAGAAAGATCGTTTGTCAAAGAGTTAATTTTGTTACAGTAAAATCAGAGACAGCAATAATGGCCAACAAAGTGAGACAGGGATGTGTGATCTCTTCCAATGTGTTCACTATCCTTTTAAAAAACACAAAATTTTAACCACACAGGAAGGAGTGCTTCACTTCCTGCAATTGCAGTATAATATTTAAAGCTTTAAATATCTTTTGGAATCTCCCCCCCCCCCTCTCGATTTATGAGTATTATAAATGGACTGTTGGACGCTTTCCCTGAATGAATGGCAATAATTAACAAAAACGGCTTGTCATCTAGGTAATGATACACCATTACATATAAACAACATTTGTACATATTTTTAAGATGTTGCGTATTTATAATACAACACTAGGATTAACATCGCAATCATGAGCTTATGATGTAGCAAGAAGAATAAGGTTAACTTAAGGCAAGTACCAGAGATATTTCTAAAGCGTATGTAATATATTTTAGTAGTTCTGAGAGTTACCTTGGTATTATCGAGGCTACAAGGACCGTATGTGTTTTTTTTTTTTTTTTTTTGTGAGTTTTTCAATAGTCCTCTGCAGATGGGCAAAAATTTTTTAATTAAATTGGGTATTTAGGTTTTTTTTTTTCCCCGAAGAAGCTTTAAACAGTTAATTTTTTGATGCTGGACTATTGAACCAAATAATTTGACAAAGGTTAAAAAATTACTAATTAAAAATTAAAGTTAAGTAAAGTATATCAATTCCGATCTGTAAGATACGGGACTAATTGTGCAAAGTTGAAGTTTGTATAAAGTCAGCAAAATCTGATTCCTCTGTCATATGGAGTAACTGCTAGAACCGTACCTTGTTTATTTTTGTACCGGCAGTCGATCCCTTTCATCATTTCAAGAAACTGTTGACAGAAATGAAAGTCTGATCTCCACACTAGTTCTTCAATGTTGCTCAACTTATAACAGAAAAGTGTTACAATTTTCCCATTCCCTCAACACCTCAGAATTCTGCGCTGATTTACGCTTATTCTCTCTTCTTCTGAAAGACGATGAGCTGACTGTAATGAAATGCACGAAAATGCTGACGCCATTACCAGTTTGGTGTTTGAGGTGCTCGCATTCTGTGTTTTTCTCCTTCTTTTGCGTCATTGCAAGTCCTGACTCACGGATTTCAATTTTGACCCATAGCAACAATGCGCTACAAGAGGATGTACCTTACTTTTAAATTATGTCGATAGGACACTTCTGTTCGAAGAAAAGTTTTTCATGGAGAATGAGGTCTTTTACCCAAGCACAACTCTGTGCGGTAAATAACTTCAGTTTCCTTCGCACAGATGAAAATCCTCCACTTTGTAAAATATTTAATCTCTGAAATAATCACCAGAACAGCCTTTTCCTTATCTATCTAAAACTTAGTCTTCTCCGACATTCTGTTGTACTTCAGGATATTGCACAATGGCAGTTGACACTAATATAACCCAGTAAAGTATATCAATAAATTTGAGAAATGAATTCGGAAATTCTTTAATCCATGAATAAATATAATTACTGTGACTGAAGTTTTATTTGCAATGCGACAATACAGCATTACATTGGTTTAATACTATAAAAAAAGGTAATTAATGTACTCAAGTCGCTAATTACCTTTATACATTTCAGGCAAGTTAGCAAACAGCAATAATTCATGATTTATGACAAATAAAAAACAGGTCAAAAACAACTTTTATTGAACGAACCGAAAAAATTTCGTTTCTGCACATTCATTCCTCGAACCAGCTCACAGAAACAAACAAAATATCCAGTGCTTCAGCAATATACGGTAATACAGATGGCCTACGTGATATGATTTGGGAAAAAAAAAAAAATAAATAAAAAAAAAAATATATATATATATATATAAAATTGCTGTATTTCTATTGTTCTGATTTTAATGAAATTTGGAATGGCAAAACAAATCTTTTTAAAAGGCGCAATTTCATGAAAATCCGTCCACTGGTTTTCGAGTTACATGCGGATAGACATGATTCAGATGGACAGACAGGCGCATATGCTATGCGCCTAAAACGAGAAGAAGAAGAAGAAAAGAATGTAATGATTTCGCATTACTTGCATAAAAAGAAAATACCAAAATTTTATAAGAAACATTACCATGAAAACAGAACACATTTTATCGATTTATTTCTAGATAATCGTTGAAATCAAAATAAGCGTTGATAGCAACAACAGTTTCCATTCTATTACATTGAACGTATTCCTTATGCTGTGTGACGTTATAGTTATACCGTTTACTCTTATATAAAAATATATAAATAATTTAAAAAAAATAACCAGAGGTCAATGACACTAGGACCGCATTTTCCATCTCTACTACTTCTTAATAATAATCCAAGCTTAACTGGCTCAATCGTCTGAAAGAAATTACAGCTACATCAATTTAATTTAATCAATTTATTTGGATAAAATGAATTCTTTTATTAATTTAAAAGAAAATCTTATTATGATAACCATTATCCGATGTATGGACATGAAGGATCACGTTGTAATACCAGTGTACTAGTTAAAGAGTCTGCTGAGAACATTACACCTGCAATGAACGGCAAGTGTTGCATTCTCCACGCTACGCTGACGTCAGCCTATGCTATCAGTTACATGGGACACCTGTTACATATTTCATGACCTCTCCTATGCATTCTATTTAGAATCGCGTTTTCAGGATTCGCAGAACTCGGATAGTACCATCCATCCATTGTGTGTTGTATGTGTGTGAGAGAGAGAGAGAGAGAAATTTATTTTGCATCTCTTCCTCCATACTCGCGTGACCATTTTGACAGCTGAGTGTACGATTGGAGGTATACAGCTTGTTGAATGGGCGTGGAGATAAAGTCGACCCCAAGTCCTCACCCCGCTTAACTTGCATAGAAACCCACTGCAGTGATTAAAGAAGGTGTCAAATGCGTATAAATTAAAAAAAAAAAAAAAAATGTCTGAACAGAGGGTTTCGTGACACGGAGCCATTTGGTAAAAGGGGATTTCGTAATCTTTTATCATAGAATGAATGAATGAATGAGACAGTGGGAAGGAAACAATAAAAAAAAAAAAAATCTTGATAATACGCTACTGGTGCAATTAATTAATAATCACATAACCCGAATGATGAAAAACGCAGAATCGAAAGGGGAAAAGAAATGGTATCACCATATTATTTCTCTGAGGTGGAAAGAAAAAAAAAGGAGAGAAAAATAAAAACAGCAAGCGGAGGTAAAAGTCGCAGTTACACAGAATCAGCTAGATGCAGGTGAAATGAGGCTAGTGTACGCTACAATTATTCAAATTTTGACCCCTATGCTTAACAAGTATTTACTCTCATCGTGAACTTTCAACATGATTAATTAAATCGTAATCAGGATTAATTAAACAGTCTTCATATTTCAGTTATAGCTGACAAAAAAAAAAAAAAAAAAAAAAGAGACAGAGGGTAGGTTGGCTGTATGCATGGTTAACTGTATCCATAGATGGCACTCAGACTAATGCCTATCTCCACCTGTATATTCTGTATTCACGTAGAACTTCTACAAATAGGCCTGCAGTGTAATGTGTAGCATGTTGTTTGTGTATTGAGCAGGCCGCTTTGCTAACAGGGAGCAGACACCACAGGGCGTCTGTTGCCCGTTCCTGGGTTTACAATTCTGACCGTGCGTCATGCACAAAAATCCCGCACCCACCAGAGGTAGTACAATACTGGTGGATGCCAGCAATCCCGCTACCAGGCTGCCCACACCTGGGAGGCAGGAAAAAAAAAAAAAAAAAAAAAAGTAGGTTGCCTGTGAGGCGGATAGAGAAACATCAGAACTATCAAAAAGTAACACAACCACACTTATTTCGATGTTATCTTGCTACTTTTTACTACGTCAGAAAACAGAAAAATGAAATCATCCATTGATTCACGACACAGAACGCTAGTTCGAAATACCACTATAGATCCTTTAATCCATCTTATTTCCCCGTGCAACCTCCTTTCCCCAAAATTCCTGTCAACCTGAAGATTAAGAGTGGGCAACCAGACTTAATGACAAGAGTTGTATGGGCGGCTAGTCACATAAGCTAACCCAGTCTCCACCGATCTTTCCCCAAGGCCACGGTCACCATCCATTACCATCTGTCACCCAGAGAAGCGCCTGCGTACAACTCCCCCAAATCATGATTGATCACGGGGAACAGAGCAGTGGGAATTCTTTGATCGCTGGCTGAACGATTCTCGTAGGTAGAGAAGTAGGGGGGAGGCGAGAGAGAGAGAGAGAGAGAGAGAGAGAGAGAGAGAGAGAGAGAGAGAGAGAGAGAGCAACATCAGGATGCACGTCTTTAATGAGCCTTTCTCTAATCTCCGAGTGCAGTGTTTCGTAATGAGACATGGGGCACATTTAACTTTTGTCCTAAATGCAATATATTGAATTAATCTAGTGCACGCGCGCATGGCCAACCCGCAGATACACAACTGTGTCTGAACAATTAAGAGCCGTCTTCTTTCGCTCTGAATTTCAAAGCGGAATTAATGAATCTTTGGTGGCTTATACAAACTACACATCTACACTCCACAATAATAATAATTTTTAATAAATTAACAAAAAATATGGTATAGGAGTTCACAACGTATAGCTGAAATACTAGTAGTTTTTTTTTTTTTTTTTTTAATATTGGAGACAGAAGTGTCCACAAAAATTAGAAAAAATTCATCCAAAAGAATTATTGTATTTTTACGAAGCTTTAAAAAAATAATTAAGTCTTTTCTTAATAATATTTGAGCAACTTACAACGAAAATACAACTTACAAACGGACCTTCATTAAAGGAATTTTAACAGAATAGTTTAGAAATACTCGATAATTTCTAGAATGCCCTTAACTACAAACTATCTTCCAAAGGCTTACTTTGCAATTCCAATTTCTTCGTCTCGAAATCAAACTTCCGAGTGATGTGGGTCTGCTAAAGACACAATACTGCATATTAACACATGCAAAACTTTGAAAAGCGTATGCCAGGATTTAAATCAAAACTTTTTTTTACGTTTTTTTTAACAAAGAGGAAGAAAAAACGACAACTCCCTAAAGAACTTTTTTGTATTCTTAATAATCACGAGCATAAAAGGCGAAGGCAGAGAAGAGGGGGAGGGCGAAAAAGAAAAATCACGCAAACAACTTCAATAGGTCTTTGTCTTTCAGCCACCGAAATTTCAAATCGACAGAAATGTAAGCACGCATTGTGATCGGGGAGGGTCCTTCGCTGTGCCGTGCAAAAGCGGTCAATATTTCATGAGTCAGCCGAAGCTAGGAGACCGACAGGTCATTCTCCGGCTGTGAATCAGCCAGCGGGCGGAAAGAACGCCTTGTGCCTTCCAGCTGGAAGTTAACACTCTGCGATCTTCTCGACTGGAAATGTTTTAAACGTTGCTAACAAGTGAGAGCAAAGTTTTAGATTTTTTTTTTTCTCCTTCCGTTACGTCTTCTGTGCCTTGTTTTCTTAAGGCGAAACAAAAGGCATGCCTTTGAATGTAATCTCGCTTCGCTTGCAGGCAACATACAGAAGATTTAAAAAGAAACCACTTGAAAATTTCTTCCTTCAAAACTAAGCAAAACACTGTTCAATTCGTTTTATTATTTTTAAGTTAGTGCTTTTTTCCTGTTTTCTACTTAATGGAAGTTTAGAGGCAAGAGACTCAGTTAAGTTATTCCAACGCGTCCTTGGGAGATGGTACTTTGTGTCGGGAATGATGGAAAAACATGCAGTTATGTGAATATTCAGACTGTATGTAAACCAAAAGGTGAGAAAAAAAAAAAAATTGTAAGAGTGCTGTGGATTTTTCTCCCTATTTTACATCTCTTCTTCTCCATCTTTTTTTTTTTTTTAGTTTATCTCCAGCTGTTTTATTTAAACACAAAAATAATTTTTTCCCATCCAAAGCATTTTTACTTTTTTTTTTCAATATATTTATACATACTCAATATTTATACATAAGTTTTCTTATGTAGAACAGAATACCTGTTCACCGGTTGTACGATCGTTTTCGGAAAACGTTGACTTGAGATAAGAAGAATGTCTGGAAAAGTACAAGGTTATCTATTTAAAATGCAACCTAGTTTTGCAATAGAGCGAAGTCTCATTAAAAACACGAAGAGAGAATTTAATTAAAACTGCTAAAGAACGCGCTGAAGTATCCACTCTTTTTTAATGTGTTTTATGAACATATTCTTTAGGCTACAAAGAATATGTTGATCATGGCGCGCGCAAATATCGTTTTCAACGTTTATCTGGATTCCAGCATGTGGGTTGTTTGAGTAAACTTTATTCCAGAGTGCACCCACAGATAAAAGTTAGAAATAACCATATTCTCACTCTATATCTGATGCCAATCATTTGCTCTGTTGCCATAGTTACTTCGGGAGACACCGTCGACTCTTACTATGCTCTATTGGGCAAGATTATCCATTTATCGCACAACCATTAGTGGATAATTCCGTACAAGATGGCATGGCATGGCAAAAAGCGGTAAGAACAACAGAAAGCGTCATTTCCTCATATGGCAGGGAAGAAAGTATGTGGACAAACAGCCCGTTACGCGTACTTATTATTTGCATGTGATGTCGGTATAAATATGACAGAGACGATATAAACATGGACAAATATTGAGTGAGAGGTGCTATTCGAAAGTGAAGACGGCTGCTGCAAACGTGTCATCTTTCTCCAAGACAATGCCATGATGCACACATCGTACAAGATGTATACGGACGATGCACCCACTGCACAGTCCCTTGCGCTTTCGGACTTTAAAATGGACGCAAGATCAAGCAACTTCTCTGATAGACGCCGTTTTAATGATGTCTGTCAGAGAAGATGCTTGATCGTGATTTATTACAACCAGTATTCATATACTTTATAACGTCTGAAATGAATGCCTAAACTGTGGCAGCGATTACGGATATAAACAACCATATGGCGCCTCTGGTCTACATGAACTGTTGCATCTACATCAGTAAATTACACAGTAGCATTGTACACCTTACTATGCAGATAGATCTCATATATATAAAACACCAAAAGAACTTAGAACTTAGAAGGGTTGTTTGTGAGAAAAGATCAAGCGTGTTGGCTGTATGATTAGGATTGTCCGGTATTCTTGTAAATGAACAATCTGTGCAAGGTCATTAGTAATTGCAAAAGCCTCAGCATCTCGACCAGCTGGGTCAATGTGACTAGAAAATGGAAGCCAGCTGGAGTTGTGAACATTAAAATCACCAAGGAAAATTACCTCACTGTTAGGAAAAGTTGGACTGGAGAAAGTCAAGTTGCAAAGAGAGGAAGTCAAAAAGCTCCAAGTGATTAGTGGAGTTGGGAGAATGGTAGAGACAACAGATGAATTTTACACAATGAGGTAGAGAGATTTTAAGCCAGAGAAAATCAGAGTAGATTCCAAATTGCCAAGTCTCTCACAGGGAATATCAGAACGGACATATGCACAAGTACCACCTTTGAGGCGAAAGGAATCATACAGTGAATAATTTGGGCATCTGAGATGAGCAGTAGTTGAATCAAACGACAACTGAGATTCTGTCAGAAACAGTACATGAGGTTTGGCAGACTGCAAGTGGAAATGGACATCATTAAGATTAGAATTGAGACCACGTATATTTGTGAAGTGAATTAGGAAGTGCTTAGGAGGTTTAGGTTGTTTGTTGTTTGTTATTTAGTTTTTAGGAGCATTAGCAACTAAGGCCATATTGCTCCGGGATATGCGGTGGTCATTCCCTGACCTTTCCGCATCCTCCGTATTTGGTGGTGACGGGCTTGAACCCCCGTCTAATCAAGAAGCGTGTGCTACGCACTGCTGCTCCTTCCCACCTGGCTACGGAGGCGCCTAGGAGGTTTAGATCTTTTCGCAGATAAGATCTAAACCAAAAAGAAAAAAAAATATATTATTTGTCTTATCCAGCCCTAAGAACTGAGCCTTCATAGGATGAAAGAATAAAATAAATAAAAATACAGGGTCATTATAAAGTCCTTCTGGAGTTTTAGATTTTCATAACTTCCGTTCTATACATGATAAAATCAATCTCTAAAAAACGTTAGAAATGCAATTTAGCGAAGTTCACTATGTACTAAGAGTGATTTGTTTATTTTATTGTAGTTTATCAAAAATTTTATCTTTTTTTTTTTTTTTTTTTTTTGCAGAATTAGGCTTGATCAAATGGCTTCGATAGAAGAGAAGATAAATTGTGTGCTGTGGTTGGCCGAGTTAAGTCTATTCGCAGTACAAAAAAAGATTTAGAACCGATTACAACAAAGATGCACCACACAAGAATTCCATAAAAGTTTAAATAAACAGGTTCCATCAATGGTAAACCACTACCTGGAAGGCCAAGTGTACGTGAGGAAAGTTTGGCATCTGTCGAACAATCCTTTACTGTAAGTCCACGGAAATCAATAAAACAGGCATCTTTGGAGCTGGGTATTCCTCACTCAACAGTGCGCAAAATTCTCAGAGTGAAACTTCACATGAAATCTTACAAAATTCAAGTCCACCAAATGTTGCTGGAAGAGGATTACCACAAACGATTGATTTTCTGTTACAAATTTAATGAAAGACTCGGCTTCATCTATGGACCATTTAATGTTTTCTGGACCAAGCAAGGTAATTTGAATCAGACATCCCTGGTGATGTGTTCAATTAGTAATTTCTTGAATTGATTTAGTGAAGTGACATTTTTGATTTTTGCAGGAAGTTTGTTCCAGGTTTTAGCACCTCTGTATTTTATGCTTTTCTGAAAAGCGGAATCTTCAGGTTTGCTTCATTTCTTGGATTGTATGATATTTCTTCTTCGTCTGTGGTTATGAAAAAGGATTTGAAGAGATGGGGAAAGTCTGTTGTCTTCATAGCATTGTAAACAAGGATCGCCTCGGCTTTCTGCAATAGCTGGTAGATGCTTAGGAGTCTCACTTCCTTGTATCTCGAACTAACCGATGCGTTCCAGGGAAGGCCCAAAATTGAACGAACGCATCGATTGAGAATGGAGTTGATTCTCGCGAGGTTTTCTTGGCTGGTGGTACCCCATGAGATGCTTCCATAGGTGAGGTGCGGCTGAATTAAAGAAAGGAATACTTGTCTGAGAAGAGAAGGAGACACCCAGGCAGATGCCCTGGCGAGTATTCCCGCTAGTGACGAAGTTTTCTTTCTTAGGGCTTTCATTTGTTTTGCCCAACTTAGCTTATTATCTAGCCAGATTCCGAGAAACTTAGTTTCATTCACCCTTTCAAGTTGTTTTTCTTCGTACGTTACGTCTAAATCAATATTTAGTGGTTTGTTTTTCATTCTAAACACCATATATTTTGATTTTTCTGGATTCAGTATAAGCTGATTGTTTTGAAGCCAATTATGCATCACAGAAAGCAAGGCTGAGATTTTGAGTTGGAGCTCATTAGAGTCTTTATCTGTGATTAGGATGGAAATATCATCAGCATACGCTACTAGGTGAGAAGATGGAAGAAGAGAGAGAAATTCATTGATGTAAAGAACAAATAGGATGGGTCCAAGAAGTGAACCTTGAGGTACTCCCCTGGAGAAATAACAGATGTCAGAGTACGATTGATTTGTTCTTATGACAAACGGCCGATTGGTAAGGTAGCTTTCAAGGAGAAGGTTAATTTTCCCTCTCAAGACAAGGTTATTGAGTTTGTTAAGTAGAATAGCATGGTTTATGCAATCAAAAGCTTTAGATAAGTCAAGAAACAGTGCTATAGCATAGTGACCCTTTTCAAGACTATCAATAATCCTTGAGCAGAAGTCAACAATTGCAAGATCAGTGGATCTTTTAGAGTGATAAGCATACTGTTGTTGATGGATGAGCTGATTTTCTTCAAGAAAACCCATGAGTCTGCTATGAAGAATTTTTTCGAGTAATTCTGAAAAAACTGAGAGTAGAGCTATCGGTCGAAAGTTGTTGATGGAGTTACAACGGTTTCCCTTTGGAACAGGAATGATTATTGCTTTTTTGAATTGAGAAGGGAATTTACCAGATTGAAAGGAGAGATTGAATATATACTTCAGTGGCATAAGAATTGAGCTAAGGACCTTTTTCAGCAGAGACGGAGATATTTTATCAAAGCCAGGGGCGCCCTTTTCTTTCAATTGATTCCCTGCTTCTAAAATATCTTGATCGGAGAGAGGAACGAGAAAAAAAAAAGATTTTCTGACTGAGTACTTGGCAGAGTACTCAGTCAGAAGCACCACCCATTTGCAACTCTCGTGTTTGTAGTCCGTTTAAAATCGAATTTGTACAATACGAGGAAATTCTAGGGTACTCTGGACGGAGTATTTCTATCCACCATCTTGATACACGTTGAAAGACGTGGAAAATAGACTTTATTAGTTCTGTTTAGAACTTGTTTTTTCTAAAGCTGTACAGATTCACAGAAATGGCTTAGGATGGCGTCCTTAAGCAATTTTCGTTTGAAGAATGCTTCCGGATAATATAGCCAGCAATAAAGCAGTTGCCCAGTGCAATGATCGCTGCTGAAGCCAACTTTATGGACTCACTCACGTTTTAGATGCTCATACATCATTAAATATATTAATTCATATTTTTTTCCAATTACTACTTTTATTTATTTTTTGATCACGAAAAGTCATGAAATAAACAAAAAATATAACTAATCTTAATAAGAATAAAATAAAAGTGGTCTAGGAATTTAATAAGTCTGAGGATTTATCCCTGTCTAATCCGGTATCACAAAGACGTTATCAACGTGAGTTCAGTTTTACTAAATATGAAAAATCCATAGTGCATTTACATTCATACAAAACAAGGGTTCTTTGAAATCAAATTGTGAACTCGTTTTCTTCACGTTTTTTGTACAATCATATTCATATATACAAACCTGTCATCAAAATACATCAGAACTCAAACGAACGACGAGTGAGAGAAGACACTGAGGAAAGTAAATAAGCTTTTAAGATTTTGTATATATTATTTTATCATATCCACATCTTAATTCTACCGATGTTTTGGCTATGGACGGGCGAAATCTGAATCGGGTCCAAGAAGACATTTTTTGTTGGAGAATCAATGATGATTTTGTGCGCGTGAGTAATCAAACAAATTAATCATGTTAATTATAATAAGGTTTAATAAATAGGATTAAAAGAGGAACTGCATTACATGTTAAAGTTTACTTAGTTTTTAATCGATGTAAAAAAAGTACCAGATATAACGCCCTAATTGGGAGTAAAAGCAAAAAAAAAAAAAGCAGATCAAATTATGATAATAGTACAAAATAAATTAAATAATTAAGCTTAGATGGTGTAACTATTAATGTATCCTAGTTCAACAAAAGCTTCTGATGTTTTAATGGTGCAGCAAACTTAAGGCATACAGCCGCAAATTAACCACGCCTCACGAAAGTGTGGAGTGATACCGAAATTGATCTTGGTTTGGTTTCATTACTAATGTTTTCATCATCCTAAGTACGAGGGGGTGATCATTTAATTCACGGACTGGTGAAAGGTTCTATGTTTACCGCGCGAACGTTACATAACTGACGCTAGAGGGGCTCTCCCTGATCGTTTTGAAGAAAGTATCATGTCGGACATACAGATGAACAGCGATATGTGATTCGTTATTGTTTCAAACGGGGTTTAAATGCATCGGAAACAGTTAAAGAGATGAATGTAGCGTATGGTAATGAGTGAAACATGTTGTAACACGTTAAGTGAAACACGGTGTAAAATGGTTTCTCCTTCAAGACAATGCCAGGCCCCCATACGGCTAATATTGTACAGGCAGTAATCACTGCCATAGATGCCGAGGGTCCGCCACATCGCCCTTATTCACCGGAATTAGCCCCGTGTGATTTCTTCCTGTTTCCACGAATTAAGAAAACTCTGAAAGGCAAGTATTTCGCATCCGATACAACGATGCTCGCAGAGCCACAACGGAAGTACTTCGCAGTCTTTCGAAAAATGGCTTGCAAGAAGCATTCAATGTATGGGTACGACGGTGGCGAAAGGGTATACAGTTCAAGCGAGAATATTTCGAAAAGGAGAAATCCACAGAAGATTCAGATGATGGCACTTAAGATATTGCACCAGTCCGCAAATTAAATGATCACCACTCGTACTTTTAACCCTTTTCCCTGATTTTCTTATCCTTTTGGATGTCCCATTTCTTTTTTTTTTTTTTAACGTCGAGTTTTCATGTAAACTTCACGAAGTCAGATATCGAGTGGCAGTTATAATCCATCCAACTTAAGATAGTCCTCTCGTTGGAAAATTTCCAGGAATATTTCGTTTTCATAGTACAAGGAGTCCGATTATAAATCAAATAAGTGATTAGCATGGTTAAAATATGTTTCTATATTATGTTTATTTTACATTTAATCTAATTATTATTTTATGAAATCAAATAATAAAAGTAAATAAAACTTTAAGGTGCAAAGTCATATTTTAGTTAGCAAAGCTAGTTTCAAAATTATAAAATACCTAACGCTATCTAGCCTTACTGAAATTATATGGAGTTAGGATAACTATTTTTTTGTTTCATGTGTTTTTACGGCCAATAGTATTAAAACTGCGTACTTCATGCAATGATCTTAAATATCATAGGGGAACAAACGTTTCTTTCACAGTGAGGCGAGGTGCCATGATATTGCACTACTTTGAAACAAGCAACTGCCAAATAGTTAAACCTGCCATTTATTTAAAAGATGAGATTGTTATGACAGCCTAGTTTAGGACTTATTCTTCCGTTATTAGGTGGCTTCTTTCAAATGGCAAATTAACCTTTCGGTGGCGCTGTTTGAGAGAAGGTGCTATACCAGGCAATTCGCTGTGAAGGTAAAGTCTGTTCTGCATTGAGTGGCAGGGTGGTTTAGATCCTGCATTAATGTTCACGGCAGTCTACTGTTCTGCGTTCAGGGAGAAATGATTCTGGAGGATAAGAACACAGAGGATCAAAAAACGCTTTCTAGTTTTCCATTGCTAATTATCACTGTATTTTTTTAAAATTTATGTCTCTGTTTCATAAAACTTGTAATTAAAATAAATATTTGTTTTTAAAACCCCAAAGTTTTATGATTATTATTATTATTATTTTAATTTAAAGTGAAGCCATGTGTTGCAAGAGGGCCACAGGCTTTTGGCACACCAACAAAAAAAGAAACAAATACCAATCTGTTTCACTCCTCTCGCAGGTTCAACGGGTATTCTGAAACCTTAACTTATATCAATACTTAAAAACTCAATGGCCAAAAGAATTAATTAATATGATGCAACCTTACTTCCTCATTTCAGATAATGGGACCAGCTGGTTTGGTCATGCGCAGAGAGATCGAAGTCCAGGGCCTACCTTAAGTGGGTGAGCTATAGCTGTGCACTTGTTTCTTAAAGTAAATAACATTTTAAATTCGTTATCCTGTAATGTCTTAATTATTTAAAAATCGGTATTTTTCGATTTACTTTTCGTAAATCGATATTTTTACTGTTTAAATAATCCCACTTTTTTTTTTTTTTAACTCGGAAACTCCGTCTAAGAACAGATTATTCTATTAAGCTTTGTACACAGTAGATTATATAGGCTATAAAATATTTACGCCACTATTTTTTTTTTCAAAGTGCTACATCTCAAAGAGTAGCTGGTTTCTAACCATAATACAAATTGATTTCGTTATTCGTATCCATTGCAAGGATAATTCGAGTGCATGCATTAATATGGTGTTGTAGGCCTTGTGATAAATTCACGATGATATGATGTTCATAAATAATGAGTTGTAATGGGGTTTTATTAATTTAAAAGAGAGGAAATTTTTTATGCGCTCCCTTTTGACATTTATAAAAAGGTAGAGATTGCGAAATGTTTTCACAAATATCTAGCAGCATGTATGATAGGAGATACTCACTGAAGCAAGAGACAGCACGTTAAGAAATTAACTATTACTAAAAACAGCAGGGCTATTAAAAGGAAAAAAAAAAAAAAAAAAAAAAACTAGATGATCGGGTGCTTCGCTGCAGATGATTAATTTAATTTTAAAATTTTTAATGAAATGATCTACAGTAAACTACTCATCGTACCGGTGATGCAAAATAAATCACAAGTGTTCTGCCAAGGATAAATCCAAGGTACACTTCAACAATCACTTCTCCATATCCTCAGATCTCTTCTTCATCTCCCCACATCACCCTACCCTCTCAGTTTGTCTATCGTAGTTTTTGTTAATCTTCCTCGAAGCCTCTTTCCTTCAACTTTTTCCTCCATCAGATCCGTCAATAGTTCAACTTTCGCAATGCATATCCAACGGATAGTTTAGGAGTCTGTTAAGCGCCAAAACAACTACGGTTAGAAGAAGTCAGTGTATTGTATCTGTAGCTGCATGTATTATTTGGTCGGTTTGCCGTTTTGATGGGTGAAAAACCCTAGTTTCCAGGAGGATAAACCATGTGACCCTCGCCCGAGACCGCCTAACTCAGCCGCGTTTTGAAAAAAGCTCATAAGAATTTTTATGAGCTTTTCTCAGCCCCTTCCACTTGATGTAAGAACGGAGATTATAATCACTGTGCTATCCGCGAGAGGTATTTTACCCAAATAACTCCATTATATATATTTCACTCATCTCTCCCTTATCTCGCCTGGTTTTCTCAATACCCTCCTATTCTTTTCTGTTCTAAGACCTTGACTTCTTTCCCTTTTCTCCATGCTCTTATTCTTATAAATTAAATCGCATCATCCTAATCTTTATAATTCTATACGAAACCTTTCCTGCTATTTCGCTCTTGCTTTATCTGTTACCCGTTTTAGCCCATTGTTGATCATTCTATAAATCTACCTAGCATCTTCAGTATTAGCAATTTTTCCATTTTCTTTCTTTACTCCGTTTCTCTCATATCCTTAATCACTTAGGTCTTATCCCTTGCCTATATCCTTCTCAGTTATTTTATTTATACTGTGTCTTAAAATTAGCCATTTATCCTTTGATCATCCGTCTGATCACCCCTTTTCAATAATAGTCTTTCCCTTTATTTTGCCTGCATAAAATCCATCCTTCCTTGCCGTTCTTATTCTCTTCATGTTCCACCTTCTCTCTCTTATCTTATTCAACTCTAATTTTCCATCTTTTTTATGGTGTCTAAAGAATAATCTAATGACAACAGGTATTTGTTATGTTCGTAAAATTCAACCAAACTGTCTCCTCCTCCTCTCTGACTCTGTCTACCCAGGTCATTATTGTCCAGAATATTCTTCCTCAAATCCATCTCCACCCACTGCATTCGAATGCATTCAAGCACAATTACCAAGAATCTGTCTTCCTGATCTTTCTATAATAAAGTGGTTACTCATTATATGTGAGTAGCCACTTTATTAGTTACATCAACATTTTCAAGAAATAGAGTGTTCCTTCAGTAACAGCATCACTTGTTTCATACCTTTTGAAGGTGGTATGGTAGTCTGCACCAGGTGCGCCAGTATCACTATCTCAGAAATTGCAACTCGGTGCGATTTTCACGTATAACTGTATAGCTCTGGTGACCCGATTCTCGAGAATAGTCCAATAATGTCCATCCAGTGGCGATCTTATTTCCGAGAGGTCAACGATCTTGACAAGGCTTTTGCAGGGTAACAGAAAGTCAAATAACAATCCAGCACAACAGTGGTAACCAAAGAGGAATTTCAGCATATACAGATCGTCGTACCTTCCCACGAAACACCAACACTGCACAATATAGGAAAAACATTGCCTAGTCCGATGAATCCCGGTTCACGCTGATGGGAGGATCAGAATACGACGAAAACAGCATAAGTCCATGGAACCATCCGACTAGTGTCAACATTGCATGCTGACATGATGTCTGATGATAGGTGGTAGTAGCAGAGCAATTAGTGTAAGGAATGTTTCTGTAGTGACCACTGGACATCCTCTTGATACTAGTGGAGCAAACATTTGGTTATCTGCAATAGGTTATCTGGAAATTGTTTCCGGGCAGTCGCATCCTTTCATAGCCTTAATGTATCAATCTGCGAAATGAGTTCTTACAATAGGATAAGGTGCCATCTCAAAGCTCAGAATTGTGAAGAATTCGTTCCAGAAACATGAGCGTGAATTTAGTTTGCTGGTTGCCTGCCAGTTACCAGATCTCGATTCAACATTGCCTGGAATAAGGCGGAAATTACTCTTCGGGGTAGAGATCAGCAACCATCCAATCAGTCAACGTGGACCAGCATATATGTAGTATGCTTTCGACACTTCCCCTACACCTTTTATCCTTTATGAAGGATAAAGGGGAGGGGGGGGAATTACTATGTGATTGTATACTCAGTATATAATTGTACTAATGTCATTCCTTTCGGTTCTGACTATTCTTACAACCATCAGCTAATATATTCCACCCCTTCCATAATTTCAGATATCTATTACTGAAAACCATTCCTACTTTCCTTACCTCCAGAATATAAATCCTACTTATCACTTCAAAATCCAAAAAGTCCCACAATATGTATTTTGCCTTGTTCCGTTTTCCGTTTCAAGTTCTCCAATCTGCCCATTTTATTCATTGTTCTAAAATTCAAGCTACCAATCTTTTTCCTTCTCTCCACCCCATCTCCCCTACATCTCGGGGCTTCGTTGGTTAATGACCTGGGAGACCCCATTTACTTCCCTGCTAGGTCTAGCACCATGACTGTCTGCCAAAGTCCCACGATCTATATGTCAGGTCATATAGATCGAGTTGTATGACATATTTAGAGATAAAACAGTTAAGGGGTTCTCATTGCCTCCCCAAGCTGTCCACAATTCGGGTGGAACAAGAAACCTGATATAAAAGGAGTGTCTCTCACTGGAGGGGAAAAAAAAAAAAAAAAAAAAAAAAGGTGTCAAAGAAAAGTCTAACATCCTCTATATAATTATAGCTTAATTTTTTTTTTTTTGCATTGATATGAATGTATGTTGGACCTTCATGTAACCGGGAATTATTAGCAGATCCTCTGTCCAAAATAAGGAATTATTAATCTGACGCATTCTAATATGAAATTAAACTTATGTAAAGTCATCATTAGCTTTAAGCACATGAACTTCTTTGAGGAGGGTGGGAAGGAGAGCGAGACCGTTACATGGTTATTAATTATGAATGAATTAAGTTGAAAAAAAAAATTAAAACATGTGTTAAGTAAGGCTTTACTGAAATACGAACATTTTTTTTTCTCGCAAAATAAATCATCATATAATGAGAGCAGTCATTAAGTTTTACCGGAAACGCATATCAATCAGTGTGCAGAAAGATAATCTGCTATTTTATGTCAAGAGGTTTGCAAATCCGTCAAAAATGAATGCCCATTAATTTTTGAAATTAGAAAGAAAATTTTACACTTCATGACTTCCTATATTATTATATATTATTATTAATCTATTAGATGATTATTAGTATATATTATTAATAGTATATATTATTATTAATCTATTAGAATCAAGCCCTGGACAATCAGAGGCAAAGAAGGTGCTAACTACAAAGTAGGGTGCGAGTTACCAGTATGCACTTAGGGTTAACACCTGTGAAAATATTTACATGAGTCTTATATATTAAAACTGCTTATAAGAGTGGGTTTTGATTTAAATATGAAACAAATCTAAGGTGCAGTGCGTGCAATTCAACCCGATAAATTATATTTACAAGGCTTTATTTTGTAAGGCGGTCTGCTCTTGTTAATATGGAAACAGTTGCACTTGGTAAGAGCTGATCGTCTATTATTCTCAAAGTTTAGAATTTACCATAATTTGAAGTGGCCTTCTGTTAAGACATACTTTACAGCCATTCTAAGAGATTAAAACCGAGAGGGAGTCCAAATTATTGGAAACAAATATCTGTAACATTTTGGTGGGACGGCAGATCTGGACGAAGGAATAAGAGATATAAAACAGCACAAATATACTATAAGATAGGTTAGAAATCAGAAAAAATATATATCGTTTTAGTTATAATTACTAAATAAAATACAAGAAAATGAGAGAATCTGTTCTATATTCGCTTCTGATCTCCATCCATTATGGTTACATCAACACTGATTAAGATAAAAAAAAAAAAAAAAATCTCCTATGGACCTTTTGTCAATTGATTTAAAGAGATTTGGAGTGTTCCAAGGAGATGGTCATCTTGTGGTTTTTCTTTGCTTACACACTTAAAACTTTCATGATAACACATAATTTCTCAACTTACGCCAATGATCTGAAACCCCATTACTTTAGACATGTGTACAAAGAAACAAAAAACTCACACGAGAATTAGTAGGAAAAAAGAAGAAGAATAAAAAAAAAAAAAATTAATTAACGTACTCAGTGAGTTACATTTCAAACACCTTTGATTTTTTTTTTAAATGAAAAGATTTTTTTTTCTTTTTCTCTGACTAAGAGAAGTGAAAAGTAAATATAGTTATCTCCTTATCGATTAATTACTAAGATTATAACTCCAGATGCATCATGTCCACTGTAACCTACGCATCTTCATCTGGTTCTTCGGTTAAAGGCCTTATGATGGCATATTGGTTCTCCAGATGAGTGAATCGTTTGGGGGGACTAACTATTCACCACCTCAAAGATCCGTACACAATGCAAACCTTGGGCTAAACCAACGACATCGTCTCATCTGGAATCTAATCCTTCTAACAAAAGTCATTCACAAGACTATAAGGCACCCAAAACGGGTATTCTTTAAACTTTATATACAGTTCCCCCTTTCTGATTTTGCCATGCTATCTCACTTTCTTGTTCCAGTTTAAATGAAATATATGGTAAGAAAATTGAAGTCCGAAAAGAGCCTGTTGTTTAAAGCCACATTCTGCGCACTACAACTTGAAAATTAACAGGTGAATTATTTTCCCCTGCCCTATCCTCTCCTAGGGAAATGAGCCTCTCTGATTAAGAATCCCTGTCCTAGAAGACAGTGGAGGAAACAGATCTTCCAACAGTATTATAACCTAAAAACTAAATTTTCAGTGCAGCACTGAAATAATGGTTCCATTTGACATTACAATTTGAAAACAAAAGATAATAAATAAAATCTAAAAATATGTCTCTGGTCGAACATATATTGCAGAAATGGGCAGAGAAAGCAAAGTTCATTCCTCTCACTTCCGATCTTTCTTGTGCAACCTTGCAAAATCAATAGGTTTGTAGAAAGAGCTTTTGTCCATTTAAAGTAGCAGACTGTTTTACAATAATTTGGTAAAACGGCCGGTTACATTAAATGAACTAAATAAGTTATTAAATACTGTATAATCTAATACAAAACCATTGTCTGTTTCAGGGCCAATATGAAATAAATAAGAAATAAACGAAATCATGAAAAAAAAATTTTTTTTTCATAATTGTTTCATCAATAGTTTTTTTTTTAAAAAGGAATGAAAATATTCACAAACCACCAAGAAATTATTAAAGTAGTATTTATAAAGTTGGACCAAATGAGAATGAAACTAAGCACACTCAAACCTATGTAACTAGTTTTCTTTCCCTATATCATGCAGATACTGTGATTAAACGAATGATATTTTAAGTTCAACATACTTCTCTCTCTCTCTCTCTCTCTCTCTCTCTCTCTCTCTCTCTCTCTCTCTCTCGATATTTTTCGAATACGTAACGAAAAGGACAAAGAGAAAATGCACTAGAAAACTACTAACATAAAAGTTTCATTTAGCAAGAAACTTTTATATTAGCATCTTCAAACCCTTCTCTGGAGCACTTCCTTCAAACAGAAGTCATCGTATTCAGAGCCAATCTCATTACGGCAAGTTTTTACTTCTTTGACCAATCCTTGAAGTGACAAGTCGGATTACTTTACCGAAGATAAAATAAAATAGAAATAAAAAAAAATCCGACAAGGATGGAATGTCTTTAAAGTACAATTCACGTGAATCACCATCTTGCAGCTGTAAAATAAAAACTAAAAAAAGAGAGAGAGCGAGAAGTGTACTTGCGCGGAGAAAACCTGGGATGTCCTTCTCTTTTACGCCGCTGTTTGTTAGCGTTCTGATACGTCGCTCGTGCGCCATTATCAGCGCTACTTTCTCCTGCTGACTAACGAACCGACCACATGCAGTGTCACCATCGACCGATCTTCAACACGGTATTGTAGCGTTCCCTAAAACACGTAAGGTTAACCAAATCCTAGACACGTGGAGTGCGACAGGTCGTAAAAACATAAAAAAGTTACTGTATATCAGCTGCAATACCTAGTGCAGGTCATAAAAACAGAAATGGCAAAAGAGCCAAATTCATTCATATCGGAAGCATCCATTTCATGAAAGAAAAAAGACCTCTAATGAGAAATTGGGAAAATATTAGAAAAAAAATATACGAAAATAACTTAAAAGCTTGACAGCAAAGGATGGCTGTAGAACATAAGACTTTTAAATACAAAGTTTCACAATTAAGTTCACAGACTGATTCCGTAGGACCATGATGTAACGCGCTGGCAGCTAACCAAGGTGACTACATATCGTAACTGTTCGCACCCAGTTGCGTTAGAGTGTTGTTGAGGGCGTTGTAACTGTGTTAAGTGATAAAACAAAGAGGATGATGAGCGTGGACACGGAAATCCACAGAAACGGTTTCGGCTCTTCACTGCTTCTGATCGTCCTATGACTCCTCAATGTCACTAGACGATTGGGGCAATTTTGAGAGGAAATTTGGACAAATGGATGATCTGAGTAGGTTCCATTCGCACTGTTTCTCTGATGAAGCTGCTCGGACTCAAAAGTATGCGAAGAGAGCTAATTCAAGTTGTTGATATTCCCTCCTTTCTGGAGTCGATCGTTAACAGGTGACGAATCGTGATCGATCTAATAGTTTCGAATACGACTCACAAACAAAGGGACAAAGCATAGAAAGGTGATCAACATGCTCACCGCGACAAAAAATTCGTTTCAAAAATTAAAAACCAAATTTGGTCGCTTGCTTCGCTAACAAGAGAAGTTATTCGTAATGAATTTGTTCTACCAGATAAGAAGTGAATAAGTATTATGCACAAGTTTTGGTTCGTTTCGTTAAAATAATTCATGGAGTAAGTCTTCAATTTCGAACAAAAAGGGAGCCGGAACAATAAAAATCAATCATCACCAATATTGACAAAAGAAAAGGTGTGGACTTTACTGTGAACTTTAATAGAATTCTATATTCAGCATACTTCAACTAAAATAACGAACGCTCTGAATGCATAAAAGAGTTAAAGTAAGAAGAAATATTCTTCACCGACCCTGTCCTCCAATCTTTTCTTACTTGAATTGAGTCTTTCCCTTTGTTTAAAGAGTTCCGATTGCTATCCGTAGAAATAGCTACTGAGCAGGCAAACACAGCACGGACCGGCGCAAGGTAGACGGAGCAGAATAAGTAAAAGCATTATTCAATCTTCCTAGATCGGGATTCACTCACAGAGAAAAAAGCCAACGACTTGAGGCCAACAGAACATAACGAACGAAGAAAGGAAAAAAGTGCCAAATTTCTTAGGAAAGCATTGAATTTTTACCCTCCAAAGAGTGCGTTCCTACTCTCTTCCTCCTGAAAATGATAAAAAGGCAACTTTATCAACGATCATAGAGAGAGAGAGAGAGAGAGAGAGAGAGATGGAAGGGCACTCCAGACAGCTGTCAGGTGGAGCAAACAGAGGAATGCACCAGCACGAGCTACATTAGAAGAAAAAGAGGGAAGAAAGAACGGAAGAAGAGAGTCAGAAATTACATTACCTGGCGTTCGAAACGGCCTTTCAGACAGTTCTGGGAAAGTGAAGACCACCTTAAAATCGATAAGATATTGGCAAGAAAAGTACAGGCAGAGAAGAGCACAGAATGTCTGAAATGTGTAGTCACACGCTATGACGGATGAAAAATTTCCGAAAGAGGAACTGGTCACGAATTACCCATCCTGAGAAGGATGCGAAACCCTGGTCATTTCCTACAGGAAATACCGTGCAAGGAAGAGGGCAACAATTTTCAGTTAAGGATAATAAATCTCTCTCCTAATCTCCTTTATTTTTTACCATTTATCATTCTACGTTTCAGTAGTCATTAATTTTATTTAGCAAAAATTAACAAATCTGCAGGGTGATTTTTAATAAGGATATTCCTTTTAAAAGGTCAATTTCGGTGAAAAAAGTTAGAGCCGAATTAGGGCACTTTAATTATTCAATACGTCATCAAATTGCGATACGAAAGGTGTGAAAAGGAGAAGGTCCCAAACCACGGGCACAGCGTTACAATCTCCAATACAATTCGTATATCAGCGATTACTGGAGTATTTTGACATGTGTGGCGGCTTTTCCTAAGAATCTTTTATAATACTTTTTTTACCTGCAACGGGTGCAAGCAAGATGGCCTACTAGCAATGCCCACACGAGTGGTTCTTGAATGATAGGACAACCCACGCACTGTAAATCACGTGATATCCTTATACATATTCATGGGTGAATACGACTTTGTGCATGCCACAAAAGTGCACACTAAGATGGATATATAATGATAACTGAAAGAGGAAGTAGCACAACTTTACCAAACATCAAGGAAACCGAAGCAAGTACAGGACTCTTGAAGCGAACGATACATGTGTAGGTACTTTCTAAAGAGGTTCAAATATATGAATAAAATTATGCTTAACGTATCGTAATGAGTGTGTATAGTCCCAAAATCTTTACAATGATAACAGTCAGAAAACCACATTTGGTTAGACATTTCAGATTTAGTCCTGAGAAGATCTACTGGAGGTTCACAAGGTACAAGTAAAGATAGTGTAAAAGAATATAAAATGAGGAAAAAAAATGTAAATTTATAAATTCGACTGGAAAATCTCGCAATTTATGGGTGTGACACTGCCTTTTTTTTTTTTTTTTCTAAATCTGTCACCGTATCACAGAGATGAAAGCTTAGTTGTTGAAATCATTTTCTTAGATCTCGCAGTATCTCTGAAAGAAAAGTTCTAGCATTTTTAGTGGAATCCGCAGATGTTTCATGATAAACAATTTTTTCCTCCTCAATGATTAATGTGAAATAACAGAAAAAGAATTATAATCACATTTTCCTATTAAGATGGTCTTATATTGTAGTTCAAAGCAGATACAACACAACTGTAAATTAGAGAGCAACTAACAATTAGAATGTGCATATATATAAGTTATGTTTATATTAAA
This sequence comes from Mastigoproctus giganteus, assembly GCF_048544385.1. Taxonomy (NCBI): domain Eukaryota; kingdom Metazoa; phylum Arthropoda; class Arachnida; order Uropygi; family Thelyphonidae; genus Mastigoproctus; species Mastigoproctus giganteus. The sequence goes on along the minus strand of NC_143583.1, from coordinate 50,541,419 downwards.
TTTTTGGAGAGGTGGATAAATTCCTTCGACTGCAAACTCTTCAATCGCTCTGTATCACTTACTGTAACTATTGCATCAAGAATTATGACTGAATTTTCTTTTTGAGGGCTAAAGAACCCAGAATTATTCAAGGAGAGGGAACTCTACTGTCACTGCCTGAAGTCAGGCAACTATAGTTCTGATTGAAGAGGAGTTTAAGAATTCTTCCATTCTCCAAAAGAATTCAAACCAGATCTCTTCTACGGTGAAAAATGGTGAAAACAATAGATCCTGATGGGGAAAGAATAAAATATTGTCCTTTTGTCCGTCGATCACTTGCATAATCAAATTGAAGATAAGAGATTTATGATAAAATTGATATGATTCAGAAAAATATTAAAACAAAAATTTGTATTTCGCAAAGTTTAGCTGAAACGCGAATTAATGAAAAACAAAATTAACAATACATATGTATTGTGCATTATTATTATTACTGCTCTTTATATTATTTCTCCCTGATTGGGGGGTTCCACCTGGTGACGGGTATTGATACCAAGTACACAGGGTGGTTATTGTTATGCCTGCTGTTACTGTTTGTCGAGAAACTCTCTGACTATCCTGCAGGTGTTCAGGATTGCGACTTTCTGGGATTCCTTGTAGATGTTCGTTGCTGCTGGGTTGTTATGAAGGATCTCGGGCACCATACCGGTGGTTGACACGATGAGGTTTGTACTTGTAGTACGGTACACTTTCTTTGATCAACTGCTATTTCCTTGCTAGCTTCTGATATATAATCCTGGCTACCTGGTCGTGTCTACGAGTGTACTCAGTTGCATCCTCCGGTGATGTGTTGGATCGTTTCTGAGGCCAGGTGGCATCGTCGACGTGTGTCATCGGACACTCTAGGCTCCTTGGCGATGTATTTTCTATAGTTTCTGGTGTTGATTACCTGGTCTTGGATGGCGAGCATAAATCCTTCATTCTCGGGGAAAAGCGTCTTGCTCGTGAGCAATGTGTTGGAAGCAGTTTTATCTATGTGCTCTTGATGGAGGTCATTGTAGTGTCTGCCATGGAGTGTCTTCTTTGCCCATCTTTTTAGCTTAGTTTCTGCCTTCTGGATGGGAGGGGACTCCTCGCTTAAGTTGAGTGGGGATATACCGCTTGTCTATCTTCCTTATGGCCTGGTGGAGTGCTGCTGTGTGTTTCTGGAAGTAATCCTTCATATTAGCAATCGTTGTTTTCTATTAGGCCCCTTCCTCCTTTCCGAGTAATTGTCAGTCTCTCCACGGCTGACATCGGGTGGTGTTGGCGGCTGGCTCTTGGTCATCATTGTTGTTGTTGTTGTTTGTAGTTTTGTGGCGCAAAAGCTGCTTCGGCTATATTGCTCCTGTTCAAGTTTTGTTGTCATCATTGTCCTTGTCTTTCTTATCATTATTATTATTAAAGCAATGATAAGCAGTAATTCTGCTTCGTTTTTTTTGAATGTGTGCGAAGCGACGGTAGCTACTTTGAATCCCTACTGTAACAGTTTACAACCAAAGTGCAATAAAACACCATATCACTCATCCTTTGCCCATCTTTTTAGCTTAGTTTGCCCATCTTTTTAGCCAACACACCCATCCTACAACGTATGTTCAAACTTTCTACAGCTGTAGTGCATATCAAATATCTTGCAATTAATGAAAAAATAATAGTACAAAAATACTAAAATTTTCCTTCGCTGTTTGCCTCCTTCACATAATCTCCACCATAATTCCAGTAATCTCACATAACCACCGCGACATTAAAAAGAATTCATTAGAAGACGTTCTACTAGGTTTTTTTTAAACATAATTAGCATACGAATATTACGAATTACCATAATTTAATATAATGAATCCACGCTGCTAGTTTGAAGCACAGATTTAAAAAGGCTGAATTAGAAATTTCATTAAATGCAGTCAACAATAAAAAAGAGAGGAAGTAACCTAGAATTAATTTTCGGGATTTAATGCCAAAGAATATAAAAATGACACTAACAGCGTACTTCAGAAATTTAACATCACTGTCCCAGTAGAGGCACATCATTCTTAGTAAAAATATTATCGATATGTGTGTGTAAGAGAGAAAGACTTGCACTTTTAAGCCAAAAACATCGCCGCCTTCTCAGCTGTTATAGAATACATATGGGGAATAAATATTTTTGATAGTATTGCAGTGAGTTTAGTGACTATCTGCACGAGCAACCGTGGAAATGCTTGCTCATGCAGTAGTGGCTGAACTCAGCGCAATACTGAGAAATTGGATATAACATCCTCCGCCATAAGACAAATATAAAATGACAACATCTCCTAGAAATGGAGGACATCAACTCCTGCAAGAATGCACAGTAAATATAAAAATACGCCACATTTATGATAAATCTTTAAACACACTGCTGAAATAAGATCAGCTGAAAAAAATGTATAAAAGAATAATTCCGCGACAACGTTGAAAATCTATACACATTCGTATTCGTCCTTTTCAAAACACAGAAAGTACATTAATGCAAAGTTTAAATGTGTATCAAGCGTAATATATTTGGAGAAAGATTTCTTTGCGTTAACGTTACAGTTGTAGAATCCAGCAAGTTAGGTGCGCATTGTTCATTTGAATTGTAATATTGAGTTGGGTTGTTTTGGAATAAGCACTAAGGCTGCTACATCGGGAAAATTCTGTAAATTATGTGTGTTCTATGGTAGGATGGCTTGTTTCGCGAAGTCAAATTTTTTCCCCAAAACTAAAAACCATGAAATCTCAATCATTACGAGTTGTCTCAATACTCTTATTATCGCGAAATCGAGGTAGCTCGTGGTGATACGAAATAACCTCTTGGCAATATGAAATCGATACCTCTTAGTTTACTGATTGCAACCTTTACAAATGGAGATTTCTGCAATGTATGTGCAGCAATATTTTAACTCCTCGTATATCTGAAGTTTTCGCTTAAAATTTACTTGAGAATAAATTTCCTGTGAATTCTCAGAAGAGCCATATAATGCAATGTAAGTGGGATAATAAAAGCTTAAAACGAAAAATGGAATTTTTTTTTGTATTAAGCATTATATATGCATAAAGCGTCTATTTTCTTCACCATGTCATTCCAACCGCATATAACAACTCGATTGCCAGTAGAGATGGCTTTTAGGGCTAATTTTATATTTGGGCTTTTTAAAAAGCCTTGTTGAGCCATTCTAAATTTAATTAAAATTGGACCAACAGAAATCCCGGAAATTATTATTTATTCATTTCCCCACCTTTATGTAATAATTAGGCTTCCAGTGCATGGATTTTCATGAAATTTTTATTTAGATCTTTTAGAAAGATTTGTGGAGAATTTACAAATTTAATTAAAATGTGACCAACAGAAATCCAATAATCATTATTATTTTTTTTTTTTTCCATACATATCTCATAGGCTATCCATATACCGTATATTGCAGCTGAAGCACTGGATATTATGTTTGCTGGTTGGAGGAATGAATGGGCAATGCACTGTATACGCAGAAACGAAATGGTCTCAGTTCGCACGCAAATCATTGCCTTTGATTCGTTTTATAAAAATATTTTTTGGTTAAAAATCACGAATTATTACTATTTGCTAAAGCCTCTGAAATGTAACTTACTGCGTACGTTAACTTGTTTATATTTATCAGGTATATCTACTTTCGGTAATCTATGAAGCTTCCTCTTCAAATATTTATTACACATTTTATACATGTTGTGCATAAAAAAGAAGAGGGGGTGGGACAAAACAGTTACTTCAGTTTCCTCAGTAAGACAAACAGCGAGGCTGGTGATTAAGCTCCTACTGAGTTGTTATTAATTTCAGGAGTTATTAACTTACCGGTGCAATTTGCTTATGGCTGTCTCCAAATACTATTCGGGATTAAATCCACTAATAGCATTACTATGATACTGACAGCTACTGCGTATAATAACATTAGCAGTAATCCCATCGCAGGAAAGCAAGCCTTCCTTATTGAGAATCTAACACAGTGGCAAACACTCCATTCCCAAGCTCGAATTTACTCCCCATATACTTCATTTATTATTATTTATTATTATTATTATTTTTTTCAATATTTCAATGGTTTAGAACCATAGCTGAAACTAAACCATTGAGGCATAATGGATGCTATCACATGTAAAAAGTTACTACCTTTTTTAAAAATTACCTATATAAAGGATATAAAGGATAACATACCTATATAAAGGATATAAAGGATAACATACCTATATAATATATAAAGGATAACGTAAGATGAAATACGAGGTATTAGACGTTTATCTTATGCGAAGCAATTTCTTTTCACGTTGCATGCACTGCTTATTCGCACTCAAAGAAAATATTTAAGAAGCATTTCAATTGGTGAACATGAATTAAAAAATATTTTTTAAAATTTATTTATTAATAAACAACAAAAACCTTCATTAGTGGACGTTCCATTAATGGAACCTAATGATTTTCTTGAAGCTAGAGCGTACAAATAAGATTAAATAATAACAAAAAGTCATTGTAAAAATCGGGCATAACCTCTTTCTGTATTAGTATTAGTATTAGTAACGGCCGCATGGTGCAAGAAAGCCTATGGCTTATGCTGCACCAGCCAAAAAAAAAAAAAAAATCCGAACAAAACAATGATAAAAACAAAAAATAAATAAATAAATAAATAACTAAATAATAATAATTAATAAATAAAAAAAATAAATAAATAAAAAATAAATAAATAAAAAGGAAGTTAAACCTATCATCCTATGCGCTTCCCTTACCCGAAAGTACTATCCAGATGACCTTTGAATTTCCTCAAACTGTCGGCCTCTACCACCCATGAAGGCAACTTATTCCAGTAATTTATAACTCGCTGGCTAAAATAGAACTTCCTGCAGTCCAATCTAAACATTTCCCCCCGTAACTTGAATTTATGTCCCCTAGTTCTAGCATCATTTATAATCTTGAAAATTTTGTCCTCATTCATTTTACTGATGCCTCTCAGAGCCTTAAACACCTCAATCAAATCTCCTCTAAGGTGTCTAGTTTCCAAACTCTGCAACCCACATATTCGAAGTCTTTCTTCATAAGGACGCCCTTTTGCCAATCTCACCAGGCGAGTTACCCTTCTTTGCACCCTTTCAAGAAGCTCGATGTCTTTCTTCAGGTGCGGTCTCCATACTTGAACACAGTATTCCAAGTGTGGTCTAACAAAAGCCTTATATAATGGGATTATCACGTCCCTATCTCTACTTGCAAAAGTTCGATAGATCATCGATAGGACACCATGGGCCTTCCTTGCAACCTGTTTACAATGCTCAGAGAATTTCATGTCTGACCGTATCGTAACACCCAAGTCCCTTTCCTCCAATACTGGGTTTAGTTGAACTCCACCAAGTGAATAAGTTTTTTTGGGATTACTGTTTCCCAGGTGTAATACCTTACACTTTGTTGTTACGTATATTAAATTATTTTATTATTATTATTATCATTATTATTATTATTATTAGCCATATAGTGCAAGGAAGCCTGAGGCTTATGGTGCACCAGCTAAAAAAAAAAAATCGAATTACCCTGAGAGAGAGAAGTAGCAGGGAATCACCAAGAAAGAGAAGAATGGTGATATCCAGCTCAGGACCCTGGGTGTGCCAAGCCCATACTCACCAGATGTGAGCCCCTGGGGTTAATAATTATTATTATATAATAATAATAATAATAAATTAAACGCTGTATAGATTAAAATAACTCCAGACACAGCAGTAATACAATCACCATAGTGTATTATCAACGTAACCGAAAAATTAACCATCTAAAAGTTCGGGGACGCATATCGTATTTTGAAATTGCGGGTGGTCGTAGAGAGTTGCAACTTGCCGCAACATATTCGGTGACTCATCTAGACATAATAAAGGTGATTACCTGCTTATCTGAATTACTAGGGAAATAATGCAACAGAAATACGAAGCGTTAAAAACAGCTTTCGGTGAAGATGATTTGTGTCGTATAAAGATTTTTCAATGGGTTGTAGAGCTGAAGAAGGGCCGCTTGTCCGTCGAAACAATCCTCAATCTAGTCGCCCTTTAACTTCAAAACGAATGATTCAATCGATCGTATTCGTGATCTAATTAGGAGTGATCGATGTTTAATTGTGCGATAACAAAGCTGCTAATAAAATTGGTATTTCTTGTTAGACATGCCAATCAGTTTTAACATAAGATTTGGGAATGACAGGTTTATGCCCTAGCATCCTTAATGATGATCAGTGAGTGCGAGTTTGCGCTTGTCAGGATGTCCGTTAATGTGCTGCTGACCTGCATTTAGTCACTTCATTAGCGGTGAACTCACAGGCTTTGTTCATTATGAATTGCCCATAGTCAAATTCACAATTTGTAATGTTGCTGGTTCACTGTTTGTGCATGGTCAAACAGTGACTAGGAATACGAAAAAATAGCAGTACAGCGATTGCGAGTAAGAGACTATTTCGAAGAAGATCAATCTGAATGTAAGCATCGTTTCCTATATTTTACTTCAATTCTCGACTTTTCTATCATATATCGTATAATGAAGATGATTAAACGGTAATTATTTGACACAGACTGACTTCTAGGATTATTTTGCAAGTATGAACAAGTTTTGTAAGTATTTTAATGTCCTACGGCATGAATTATAGCTAAGGCATCAAAATAATTGATAGTTACTCTTTATTTTTTTCGCTGTTTAGTTCGGAACCCATCATACAAATAAAAGTATTTTATAAATTCTAAGTAAATGTGTGCTTCTGTATGTCAAAAAACAAACGACCTTTGAACATTTGAAGTGGTAAAACAAGCAATTTTCATTCGATTTACATATTCAATAATTCCAGTCTCATCATTAATGACTTCCGGTTCAGAAATTAGAATTGTTCGAGGAAATTATCACCATTAGTCAATAACCGCACATGAACTAATGAAATATTTTCATTTAATCCATCAAATCTGAGTTACAGTTCGGATGTATACTGTTGATTATTTCCCGTAATCAACTACAGCATTGTATATTGTGTTTGGCCAAAGTGCTTCCAGACTAACGCTCCACAAAGAGATTTCGTCGCATTAATCTGATTTTAACAGAAAATGGAAATTATGAACGAGTACCGGAAGGAAACTGTGAATGAAGTTAGTTCATAATAGGCTAAAATAAAAGAAATAGTTACTGTGCCATCGCGTATAATAGAATATGCCAAAGAAATAAGTAAACATATTTGAACTCTATTAATATAAATATATAAAAGATTTAAAAACTTCTTAATTATATTCTTTATTTCATTATTGTGAGGAATGGCAACAAATTTGAAGGTCTTTCAAAGAAGGAATGAGGATTACCGATTGACGCAATAAAAAAAGAAAATGAGAATGATTTGGCTACACATCCCAACAGAAACCACATTTTCCACACAAAAGGGCCAGATATTTAATCGCTTGAAACAAATGTTAAATATCCACGATCGGAAAGTTTATTCATTCTAAGTATACTTTCAACAAAGAATCCAGATTGGGTTGTAATTTTCGGAAAAATTCCTCATTATAGCTATTGTGTTTGTTATAGAGTTTTTGGCACAACACAGTTATGTTTCTAAATTGCATGTCGAAAAACCCGTTTCCGGGAGAAAAAACCAGGACATCATCGCCTGAAGCCGATTAGCCCAGCCATATTATGAAAAAGACATAATTCCTCGAGTCATTGATGGGATTCAAACTCAGGTTTTTTGCAACCAGAATAGGGAGGGCGGTGATTATATTAACTGTGATACTCACGAGGTGTATTTGGTCGAACTGGTTGTCTGATCTAGTGATTGTAGTAGTAACGAAGGCCATATTGTCCCGTATATATTGTCTGTAAATTGCGTGTTCTCTGTTTGATGCACGATAAACCAACGTTTCAGGAGAAAAAAACCATGATATCTTTGCCTGAGACTAACTTAGAAGAAGAAGAAGCTCAAAAATGGTTTTATTTTCATTCAAAGTACTCACCACTTGCTTGAATGCAATTATCATGCCGTTCTAAAATTTCATAAAAGAATCAGCGAAGGTATCCAAAGAGATGATCTTCAGTTCGGCGATTAAGTTTTCCTTTACATCCTCAACATTCTGAAATCTCCTTCTTTTGAGGGCAGTTTTCACCTTGAAAAAGCGGAAGAGGTTCGTTAGATCGGGAGAGTAGGGTGGATGGTTGATCAGTACAATGCCATGTTCAGTTAGAAATGTCTTCATAACAATTGCGGACATTGTCTTGTAACAAGAACCAGCTGCTTTTATCTCGAAATTGCTGCCTCACCGGGAAATGCGCTTCAATAGTCTTTGAAGCACCCGTACGTAGAAGGCAGTACTGACTCTCTCCCCTTCACGTAAAAATTCCTTGTGAATCACTCCCTGTTTGTCGAAAAATATGATCAGTGTCGTCTTGATCTACTGGTGTAAACGAAACGTTTTGGGCCATGGTGATTTTGAAGTCCACTGCATGGTCTGACGTTTCGTCTCTGGGCCGTACTGAAACGCGCAATACCCATCTCCAGCAATAATACAACCGAGGAAATTAGGATTGTCTTGACAAGTCTGATGAAGTCATCGTTCCTTCTGCTCATCCAGGAGACTGTGCAGCAAAAATTTTGCACAGACCTTCCTTTTCCATAAATCTTCATGTAGAATGTGAAGAATTGTCTCCTTATTCATATCCAACACCCATCAGCCATCATTCTGAGGGTCAAAAGACGATCTATTCCTAATTTCCGGAACGATTCCAACTCTGCCTTCATTTCGAGAGGTCGGACGCGCACTTCTTCTCATATCGTGAACATCCTCACGTCCCTCTTTGAACCGCATATACCATTCAAGCACACTGGTAGGTCTTACAAAAGTTTCATCCCCATAAACAGTTTTTGACATTTCATACGTTTCTGTTACAGATTTTTCCGTTTTAAACAAAATTTGATATTCGTTCGATGCTCCATTACAAAATCGTGACAGCGTATAATCTGTACGACCATCTGTTGGAGGAAGTCTGAACTAACACAGCTCTTCTGTTTATTTTCAAACTCATCGACCATAACCGCAATAACACCAGTCTGGGAACTGTATTGCCACACCTCCTATATGTTTATATTAGCATATATTCAGTGAGCACTGAAATAATGATCTGAGCAATAACAATCAGCATAGCATGAAGAGTGCAAAATTACGAAACCTATCCGGACTGCCAAACCACTAGCAGAGAATCACACACTCTTCGATCTTATCCCACATATTCTCGATGATGTTGAGATCTGGGAGTTGGAAAGTTAAGGAATGAGTGTGGAGTCTTGTTCTGTACCTGCATCTGCACATACTTGGCAAGGCGCCCTTTATTACCATAGGGGTTGCGTAACAGCAGATACATCGATGGATAAATCTGATCCATAAGAAAGTTTATTTTTTTGCAACAGGCAGATCGTTGATACTACAGTCGTGAAAACAGCGAGGCAATGGACCGGAAAGCGCTGGCTGGGGGCAGCGTTGCAATAGTCTGGGAATGGTTTAATTTTTTTTTTTTTAAGCCTTTGAGTCCTCTGATACAAATGAAACAATGCTTGACAGTTGCAGAAATTCTATAACATAGTATACATCGGTCCACTGCCTCATACACTGTTTCCGACACACGCGCTGTTCATCATCTACGCAACAGAACACATCACTAGCCAGAACAGCTGTCTTTTCCAGTCAATCATTGCCCAAGCGTGCTGTTCTTTGCACTACAGAAATCGCAATTGTTAGTGATGTGGGGTTGGCCAGGTATATTGACATTATGGGCTTAGTAATGGCCAGTTCTAAGATGCCAGCGATGCTTTGTCTTTTATCACGCTGGTACGTCCATTCTTTCCAGGGGAGGGTGGGTGAAGTAATTTCAGTTGTCACGGAAATAATTATGTGAAATAATAATCGTCATGGCATGAATACTGCGAAATTACCAAGCACATCTGGACTGCCAAGCAATGAATGTATTTCCATTCGGTTCCATATTTCCTTATCACATCTCAAAAGTAATTGTTTGCAGTGGTCTTCAAGATATAAAAGAGAAAACGCCACCACTTCAAAATCTGCTCATTTCGGGAACATTCATTAATAACTAATAAAAAAGTTCTAATACTTTTATTATGGAAAATGCACATATGTATAAACAAAAGTAATCCATCTGTTAGTAAGCGGTCAAAACGCTGCTATCGTCATCCTCATGAATTAATCGTAAGAAGCTATAATCCGCTATCTCAATAACGCAAACGCTTTATTTGAGTAATAAAGAATTAGGAGTTGCATAATTTGCTGTTTAAATATTCATAATGTAGCATTTTTACTTTCTGCCTACTCTATCAACATCAGCAAGAGATGTTCTTAGGAAAGTTTCGAAGTTAAACTTCTCAGTAGATTATATGCAAATCTTTTGGCTTAATGCTGGAATTTTGTTAGGTAAATTAGTAGAAACGAGGCTCTAGATTTTAAGCACTCTTGTCGGTAATAATAATAAAACGAGTCGCCTTCCTTTTTAAACATCGCTTTTTCCCATAAAAAGATTTACTTGACACTGAAAATTTATTGTTAAGATCAGGAACAAACTAGTGCCACGGAAATTGTGTTTTCGTTTTTGAATTTATAAAAGTAGGAAAAAAAATCGAATTTTTTTTTTTTATATGAAAACCCCAAACACGAGAGGTATTAGAACCTATGGTACTTAGTACTGTGCTTGAGTTGGAGGTTGAGAAGATGAAAGAGGATATTTGTTGACATTAGACTTGAACTTCTGTAGACTGTAATTTTCAGGAAAGACATATGAAGGAAGGAAGGCTGTTCCAGAAAACCGCAGTTGAATGAATAAACGAGGAAGATGAAAAGTTGGTTCTGTGAGTTTGAAGTTGGACAGTAAATGGATGTTGGCTGGTGGCGGCACGTGTTCGGACTGTTTTGAAAGAGAGAGAGAGAGAGAGAGAGAGAGAGAGAGAGAGAGAGAGAGAGAGAGAGAGAGCGAGAATTATAGAAGCCAATTCAGAAGAACAATGCCCATAAAAGTATCTGTACAAAAGGCATGCAGCAGAAACGGTACGTCTATAAGAGCGAGTGGAGAGAGAGAGAGACTGCTAACGCTACTTCACTGATACATCAAGATTTTCTAACTTTAGATTTAAATTATGTCAGCCAAAAAATCGACAATTCTATCAGGACGTCACAGCAAACAATTTTTTTTTTTCAAGTGCTAAAACTATTCCTTGAAATGTGGAAAAATAGGTAACTCATTCATACATACATTCAAAATTAATAATTTTGAGGACATTCATTTTTAGGGTCCGTAGTCTAACGAAGGACCCTTATTAGGTTGCCTGTCTGTCTGTCCGCCCGTCTGTCACAGCCTCTATGTGTGGAATCACTCAACCTCTTGACTTGAAATTTGCATGGGTTTGTACATTATGTGGGCCAACATAACGAAATATTGATCGTTGTTGGCAAAAATTTGTTTGAGAAATGGGGAGGAGCTAAACTGTGGGGGGGGGGTGCGCAAAATGTTGTCGACAACCTGTAGCTTATTATACAACGTTGGAAAGAGCTCAACGAGTAGGCTTAAAATATAATTTTAAAATATTTTTTAAATTAACAATGGCGGCGCCAGACAGGAAAATGTGAGTAATTTTCGTATTCCTTCCCCCCTCTATTTCCGTCGCTAATGGAGCTAAAAATTTAAAAATCACATTATCTATGCGTTATTCGATATCGGTTATTCGTTATTCGATAACTATTTAATCGGAATAGTTATCAAGGGAAAACTATTCCGATTAAAATCTACCATTTACTTTTTGTGTTAAAATTTAAAAAAAAAAAAAAAAAAATTATTGCACTTCGATAGTGCGCTTCTTTGTACTAAGTAACTCTCCTTTTGGTAAAAAATGTTGCAAATTGTTCGTTAATAATTCTATAAAGGTCATTTGTAAATTTTGCGACGAGAAGTATTTTTTAATAATTTTCAAAGCTGGAGTTGTCCCTGCAAGGAGGTACTCAGAGAGCCAGTGTTGAGGCGGCAGTGGTGGGGAGGCGCATGCGCGGAGTCTTGCACGGCCCCGCACCTGCCAGTCGCTTCTTGCCCAAGACTTTAATCGCTTCTTCAGGAATAAGTCGGAGTCCTTCTCCCACCCTTGTCATTCACAACTGGAAAGACTCAAATAGACAGCGTTTTCAATAGTTCCTCATTTTAGGCCAAGTCGGGTACTATAAACTTTTTTCAATTACCACAAAGCTCTCTATTTCAGATACTACACTAATGACCATTCGTGACTACGGACCCTTCATCCTGAGTGTCCGACACTCAGGATGAAGTAGTTGACCGATTTATTATTTCTTAATTAAATCGATTTTTTTCTGTGATTAATAGAAGCAAAAAATAAATAACGAATTATCTTGTTACCAATTAACTGTAATGCTTTATAAAGGGAAATGCGAAACGTATTTCACGCTCTGTAATTTAATAAATTAAACTAGTTATTACATGCGGACGGACATGGAAAAAACAATAGGCGCTTTACGCATATATGCTAACACACCTACTCACAGTAGCAGAAACGTGTATTAGTTCTATTATTTCAAATAGGTGTATAATAGTTTTATCCGATTGCAGTGCCGATGGGATAGCATAAAGCATAGGGCATGACTAAGAGGAAGACAGTTCACAACATATCAGTGACAATTATAAATGTACCATCAAAACATATCAAATTATCTAAATGCAGGGCGTCCCAAAAGTCGCTGCGTATTTTCCTGAAATAGTGTAATTTTCAAATAAATTTCATTACAAGTATATTTATTCTTTTTTTTTTTTACACAAAACATAATTATTTGTAATGTTAGAGATGTTATTATAATTTTATTAGCTATTTAATGTTTTCTTTACAGACCCAGAATTCATGTTGAATGTTCAAGAGCGAATTTTTGTTGTTACAATCCGCATCAATGGAATGAAGCTTTGTGAAATTAGGGATAGGTTTTAAGGAGATTCATAGTCCCGGTTCTACAGACAATGCGATTCATGCATTGGTGAGTAAGTTTAAAAGAACTGGGCCTGTGCGTGACGAGGAGAGATGTGGACGCCCAAGGACATGACGTTAAAGCATTAAATCAATTCGAGAAATGTTCGAAGAGGACCCAAAATTATCAGTTAGGGAGGGATCTCTAAGACTGAACATACCCAAGACATCATTTCACAGAATTTTGCGTTCGACACTAATGAAAACGCCCTACCACATCCAACAGCATTATACGAGTTTTGGCAGTTGAAGATACTAGCAAGCATCCACCGAATTAGGAATGTTGTCTACGGTGATATAAGCTTGTTTGAAGATCGGGGTGTCTTTCAGTGAATGCACAAGCTGACGCTCAAAAATTCTATACATCAAAATCGGCTGGAAACCTTTGTGGGACATGAAAGATTTCTTAGTCTTATAATTCATAATGAAAGAGTAAACAGCGAGGCATAGTAAGTTTCTAAAGGATTGTGTGAAACGTCCCCCACCCCAAATAAGCAAACGGCTCGGGTTGCTATCCAAGGACTTCTACTTGCAAGATTTTGCTGGGCTATATTAAGTGCAGAGACAGCAGGGCTAAGGTATTGTGTCTGTCGTGTTTGTAAATTGCGCGTATTCCAAGATCGGTTGGGCTGTTTGCGGAAGGAAAATCCAAGTTTCTGGAAGAAATGAACCAAGAAAAGTCCATCAGTGACCGTCTAATTCGGTCACGGTGCAAAGCAATGACGAGCTGTCCCACGCCTCACGTACACACGCAAAGAAGTTACGCTAGTCCTATACTCACCAGACCTCGCGTCAAGCGATTATCTCCAGTTCGAGAGCAATTTTTATAAAACCAACCCTATTAGAATGATCCTTATGAAATCGGTTTTCCTGAGTGCCTCTGAAATTTTATACGGATACAAGGTGCAATATGGGTGGTCAAAAGTAGTTACAGACCAAATAGAACAACAAAAAAGTCGCTGGAAATAATGTACTGAGAATGGAGTTGATTAGAGTTACTTCTAATGTGTAACAGCAATTTAAATCACACAAAAACAACTGTTTTTATATAATGCGAAGCTGTCATATGAAAACGAACCCAAGTTTTTCCAGACTTGCTATTTCTCGGTTCATAAACTTTGGTGATCCACGTAACCTTACATTATAGTGTTTAGGGGAAATCATCCACATTAAAAATAGACTACTATCAGATGAAAGCAAACGCGCGCGCGCGCACACACACAAAATGCAATATGCACTTTTTAATGGCCTCAACGTATTTCTCGACAGTGCGAAATTCCTTAAAGAACCGTTCTCCAAAAAGATTTACAGATGCGGACTAACTAACAGAGGTAATCGAAGGATAAGAGCACAGAAACAAGCAGTATTTAAATACTTGAAATAAAGGTACTTCATCTGTGAAAAAGTTTAGAATCTATTTATTATTAATAAAGTCTAACAATTATATTTCGCGGATGTTTTCTCCTCCACTTCTTCAGTGATTGTGAACTAGCTGTTACACCGTCACCAAAAAAAAAAAAAAAAAAAAAAAAAACTAAACAAGATCAACAAGAAGAAGAGGAGAAAACATCAACAAAACGTATATTGTTATATTCTGTTAGTACTAAATAAATATAGAATTTTACACAGGTTATCTGCTTTCATTTCAAGTGTTTAGATCGTGATAACCTGTGCAATATTCCAATCAAACATTACATTAAACAGTATTCATTTCCCCCAATGGATATGGCAATCGTATGGCAGTGTTAACAAACTGGCAGTTTATTAACACTGCAAGTAGCAATGTGAGTAAAGTTTGCACAAGAGGCATCATCATAAATTGGTTCTTATTTAAATTTTCTTTGTAGGGATTCTCATGATAATGGTGGCTGTTCTATTTAGTGAAGGTATGAGAATCCGGATGACAGTCCAGTACTTCATTCGGAATAAAACCCGCCCAACTGCTCTAAGTTTCTAAAACCCATGTCGCTATTTGAAGAGGTGCCATCAGAAACATTTCCATATTTAAACACAAAGTATTCTATCCTTACTCCACGTTGGTTAGCTTGCTGTTTAACCAAAAGCTTTTCTGAAAGAGTCTAGCCTAAAGGCAAGGTCTCTATCCCCCCCCCCCCGCGCGGTTAAATCTGATCGATAACATCCATATAAGCATACTCCGGTGCGTGTCCCTCAATGAAATCAGAGGCCGTTTTCCGTACTGCGTTTTCTGGATTAAATCTCACGGTTGTCTTCAAGTCGCATTTCTCGTCAGGCAGAGCAAGAGAAGAGGAAAAACAAAATTTATTATATCAGTTGTATATGTAATTACGGCGGAGAGCCAGTGTGCTGTTTCTTAGGGTCTGCAAGTGTGCCGCAATCACTACACATCGTGAGGTGGAACCAACTAACCACATTAGACAAAAGACATTCGTTGGCTGAAGGATGAAATAGAAAATAAGGAAGAAATGGAGCAGAACTTCGGCAGCTTGGCCATTCACAACAAATGCAAAATTGTGAAACACAACGTCTTCAAAATCTAATGAAGTCACTCTGCTTCGTTGGGGTAGTTTAGCATATTTCAGCGTTCTTGTGTGAGGGGGAATAAAATGGTTGAAAAGAGGGAAGAAAATTTCCGTCTGTTTTCATTCACACAAAAAGGAATTTTCCATTCCAAAAAGTTTTCTGCGTTTTGATTAGAACGAGCTACGAGGCACATTTTACTGTAAATTTTGACTGCGCTCTGTTTTATGAGGTTCAAATCAGCAGGATTTCATCAAATTTTTACAAACATCACAAATTGAATCGAAGGAATTTCGCCGAAGTGACGTCAAAAATACAAACAGATTCGCATTACTTGCCATGGGACTGAAGATTGGGAAAATTTTTAAACCTATGAATTTCTTAAAATCATACCCAAATATAATATAGAAGACAAAATCAATAGTAAAGCTAATCAAGTAATAACAACAACATTTGCAGGTTCTGTGATCAAGATGTAATATCATGCAGTGATTCTAGCTTGCTTAAACTACTGGACCAATTAATGCTTGCAACGCTGTTAGATGTGGATGAGACCAGTATTGAATTAACAGGTCCTTTCTTAGGCGCGATAGCATACGTATATGCATAATGCTGTCTTAACCACGCTCGTCCGTCCACCCGCATTTAACAACTCGATTCCCAACAGAGGGATTTTCATGAAATTCTATATTTGGACCTTTCCAAAGATTTATCGAACCATTCCAAATATCATTAAAATCTGACTAATAGAAATCCAACAATTATTATCTTTTTTTTTTTTTTTTTTCATCCTCATGTAATAAATCCGACTCTCCTGGCGGATGGATTTCCACGAAAGTTTGTATTTATACCTTTCAGAGAGATTTCTATGACCATTCCATTTTTTTTTTTAATCGGACCAATAGAAATCCGATTATTATTATTATTATATATATTTTTTTCATACATAGCACATAAGCTATACTTACACCACATTGTAGTTGAAGTACTGGTTATTATGTTTGTTGCCATACGCTGGTTGAGAGAATCAATGGACAATGTGGCGGGTGCGTAGAAACGAAATTTTCTAGGTTCACAGATAAAAGTCGTTATTTTCTGCTCATTTTTTGGTATAAATCATTAAGTATTACTATTTGGTAACGCATGCTTACACTAACCAATATGTTTAAAGTTATTGCCGTTTGCTCCATATTACGTGGTATTAATGTCTGTGCAGGGGTGTTAGATAAATAAACTGATAATAGTAATAATAATGTTATTAATCTTTATCACTAGAGCCAGCTGTATGCGATTCAGGCATAAACGATGTCCGGAATATGCCTTGTTTGTAAAATATTTCACACTGCTAAAGACACCGAAATATCTGAAATTCATCACATAGAAAGTGAAGAAATTTCATCTTATCAAATAACAAGAAAATATTGTTCGTATACACTAACAATTTATTGTTCATTTAATTTTGTTTTCAAGCAAAGAAATCGTTTGTGTGCGTGTATATATACATACGCCCGTGGACAGAAAGGGTGGGCGATATATTAGCAGAGTGTAAAAAGTTATTAGAGGGAAATCAATTCTAAATTTTCATAAAGAAATACTCCAGTGAGATGACTTCAGTGCTGGTTTATGCAATGGTGGAGAAGCAATGGCAACTTCTGGATATTAAGACATAGAAGGCGAAATGTCGCGATGTCTCATTCTCTTGCAATGTAATTTATCAATTAAAAACCTGTTGTGTTTGCAAGTAGATTTATTACGTACGTGTGTCCTTACTTATTTTTTTTCCCTTATTTTATTATTTTTTTCAAAGTTCCATAACCACTTTTCAAAATTCAAACAGGGATAGTTCCGTAACTGTTAAATCATGCACATATTTACAGCTCCCCTCCCCATTTCATTTTAGATCCTATAATATGTCCCAGTTTTTTTTTTTTCGCTTAAAACGCCCTTATATACTATTCTCTGCATGCTATTGATTTTTATATTAAGCGACTTATTGCATTTTATATCATTGGGAATATGTTTATTTTAAATATTAAAAATCTCTAACTAGAAAATTAGAATTATACCACAGTTCTCATTAAATGATTCATCTAATGAAGATATTTAAATATAATATATTAATAAAAATATATTTCCATCAATAAAATGTGTTTAAATATCTTCACATTGTAACTGGAAAGCCTATACAGCATGTATTATGTCTTTATACCAGCAGACAGCCCCTCGCAGTAGTACAAGGTTATAATTACCGTCCTCCCACACCGGCTGTGAAAGACCTGAATTCGAATCCCATCAATGACAAGGATTTTTTTCCTTGTTGTTTTTTTTTTTTTTTTTTTTTTACGTGGCTGAGTTAGTCGGTCTCTGGTGAGCGTTGCACGGTTTTTGCCCAAGGAAACTCGAATTTTTCGTCCAGCAAACCGACAGAAGAATACAGACAAAGTAGCTTGCGTCTCAGCTTTAGTTGCTTTGGAGCATAACACATACATCATCTAATCTAATCTAATCTAATCTAATCTAACATACCAATAGGTAAAAACGGAGATAACTACAAAAAGCTAATGCATGAAGAAAACATAATTATCGAATAAGCAATTTGATTTCATTACAGTCAGAAATTTCCATTGAAATTTATACGAAATTCCTTCTTAGTGAAAATATCAATAAAAACTGAAGTCATTTTCCGGTAGCAATCCACTTTATCCCATTATACACGAGGAAACATTGATCCCAACGGTCCAGCGACGTGGAATTCAATAAACTGGGATAACTACGCAAATGCAAGCCATTATACATTTAAAATAGAAATTTATGCTAAAAATTATTTATTTTTTCTAAGATTAAGCATGCGAAGCGTACAGTCACATCGTTTTTTAATCAATGAAATGAAAAATATCACAAAGATGGGATAAACATCGTCATGAAAAGGAAAATACGACATTCTTCAAGACGAATAATTCCCAAAATAGGCCAATTATATTCTACTCACCTACACACAAACAAAACAAATAATTCTTAAAAGCGTTTTTGAAGAACTGTATAATTTGGATATGTTCCAACTGTATGTTGATAATCTAAGACCGGAGGACAACGCATCAGCAAGTAGGCTGTTATAAAAAAGAGGTAATCTGCCACATGGTAGAATACATCCAAAAATGCCTAATTAGAACAAAAGATTCTGATATTCAAAACACTTTTTTATATTTCGAAATAAAGTTTATATTGTTTCGAAGAGACAATAATATAAACATTATTGAGTTTAAATTGTTAATAAGGATAACGTTTAGGGTGAAAATAAATTAAAAGCGAAAGACAGATAAAGATAAAACCTGATAAAATAAACTTGAACCACACGTTGCGAATTAATAATATATTACAAATAACAACGTAGGAACGAAATGAAATCCAGTATTGCATATGACACTTTAAGTTTCTACAAGACTAAGATAGATTAAGAACTACAGAACTTTGCATAAAGTCCACTACTCAGAGCTCAATAATTATTATACTGTATTTCAGACACGGCCTTCTACTAAAATTCTAGCAGGAAACTTGGAACAGCTGTTGCTAAGCAACGTCCATTGTTAGGCTCACCAGGACTCATCGGAGCAGAAACTGCGAAACGACATATTTCAGGAATGTGCCATAATAACATACCTGGATAATATTATACGAGTGCTAATCTGGAGGAAAGAATACGAGAGAAACTTTAGGAACAATACTGTTTCCTACTTTAAATTGAGAAGGAGGTCACAAAGATACTGCTTAGTATTTAAATTTTCGCATGGCTATTAGTATGACATGCCATCTAGTATTTATAACAAGTGACAAATACCGAGTTTAATCTGCTTCTCTTCATATCATTGAATGACCAAATTGCACTGTAACTTTGGGTTACAGTACACTTTGGAAGCACAAAATTAGATAAAGATGGCAGAATAAAGTTACTTGTAGCAATTATTTCAAGTAAGAAGATTTGCATTTCATTATTAACAATAAATTGAAAAATCCAAACCTTTTTGGGCAAAAATCAGCGAAAAATTAAAGTGGAATGATACCTACTGTCCCACTACCATGAGAAGAACCCTGTCAATCATTCTGCCTCACGGAAAGAGAAAGGTTCATATTTGATTGTTTTGTGGTGAGCGCTCGCAATGCAGGGTTGCGATGGAGATAGAATAACTGGGTTCTTCTCATGGTGTCGGACGTTATTAATATCTACAAAAATCACCAAAAGTAAATTTTCGTTTCAGTATTCCTAAAATCCTAATTGCGCTTATCTAATAGTTTCAAAAGAGTGTGTGTGTGTGCGCGCGCACACACACACACACATGATTTATACATTGGAATGTTAAGGTTCATTTTTAAATAAATTTATTTCGATACTTTTACTTTTCTCAGATGAAGTTCCTAAGGTAACTAACCATAAAAATCACTTTATAAAAATTCTGTAAAAATCATAACACATCAAAAGTGATACAGGAATTTCTTTTAAAAAATGAACCCCCTCCCTCACTGTAAATAGCATGACACGACGTCTGGTATGCGTTTGAAGTACAACAAACATCATTATTATTATTATTATTTTAAACCTACCGCCTGATGAATTCATCAAAATTGAACTCCTGTTCCGCAACTGGCTGGATGGCGGATAATTCTTCTTCTTCGACATCCTCCGAGTCTTCATTATCTAAGCACAAAAGTAAATTTTATATACACAAGTTAGATAATGCAGCTATATTTCAGGTGGTTTAGCAAATAGTAATAACTCATGATTTATAACAAAAAAAAAAAAAAAAAAAAAAGGAATTAAGAGCAATAACTTTTATGCAGGAATCAAGAAAATTTTGTTTCTACGCATCTCCCACATTGTTCATTCGTACCTTCAATTAGCGCATGGCAGCAAACATAATCCAGTGCTTCAGCTACAATATACGCTATATGGATGGTCTGGTGTGATATGTATGGAGAAAAGAAATAATAACTGTCGGATTTCTAATGATACGATTTTAATGAAATTTGGGATGGCTCGACAAATCTTTCTAAAAGACCCAAATAAAAAAATTCACGAAAATCCAACCACTAGGAAATTGAGTTATTACATGAGGACGGACGAACTGACACATTCACAGACAGCCAAATAAACAGGGTGAAGACAACAGGCGCATTATGCATATATGCTAACTCGTCTAAAAATATAAATTGTAGTGCACATACAAGGGCAGAAATAAGTGACCTACAGTCGAATTTCCGTTCCCGCAATCCATTATCAACCACTTTCCGGTTATCTTCAGGAAAATGAACTCGAGAATGGGAAAATTTATTTCTTGGATTAACCACTGGCCACATACCTGACTAAGGTAACGATTCACTTATTTATTGTTTACTGAATCCTAATACTCTTAGAACTTTTCGATTGTTATTTGCTAACACTGACACCAGGAGTCGAAATGGAAATTTTTATGGAACAGAAGGCTCGTTAATATAATATCTTATTTTTACTAATCAAGTATGCACATGGCATTACCGATGTGCGCGATGGACCGAAATGGCGTTCTGGTGCACTTCGGTTCATTCCGAGCCTAGATTGACAAATGTTCATCTCTTTTACTATGTCTGTCCATACCATATAAAACAAAAGTGGCTTTACAAAATGCATACACATGTCCTTATCTATTGTGGGAAAGGTGTTATTTAACATGATGTGTGAAACTTTTCTCTTTCTGCTCTACCGCCCTCCCCCAAAAGTATATCATACTAAGTAAGGGATATGTTAGAATGGGAAATCTTTATATGACACTTAATAAAAGCGTACAGGTTTACCTTCTCTAAACATAGCCATTTAGTTTAATTACAAATGTGTAATATTCATCCCTTATTCCTCTCCTCCGTTATTTTTTTTTTAAATCTCATCTCTTTCTCTTTACACGCGAAGTGTACGCGGACTGCTTATAGCTAACAATATGGCATTAAAACTATATTTAATCTATGGATTTCTTTATTTCATACAAATCGTATGGAAAAAGAAGTAATAATTGTCGGATTTCTATTTGTCAGATTTTAATTAAATTTGGTTTGGCTCGACAAATATTTTTAGCAAGCCGATATGCAAAATTTCATGAAAATCAGTCCACTGAGGTCTCTTTGTTGCATGCAGAAGGACGGACGTGGTGAAGACACTAGTCCTTTAACATATATATATATGCAAAAGTGTCTAAAAACGTTAACGGTTCTTCATTCTGAACGCAAACCGTAAATCAAGACATTGTTATTTAACCCCTTAAAACCTTCGAACTGCAGTAAATCAAAATAAGTTAGAAAATCTTGGCCATATTCGCTCTTTTTAACGAGTCAATATACATTGCGCTAAAATTGCGAGCCTGCTATCAGAAGAATGACTTGGGCAATAAGAAACAGAAGTAGACAGATGCGGGCATTTCAACCAAATCGTGCACTGGAACAGAAGATTATTTTACGGTCTCATAATTCATTCAGATGAGGAGGAGGGAGGATAGGGCAGCGCCATTAATAATGCGAACTGTTTTGAATCAATAGAATTTACTCTGCCAGTGAAATCAACAGTTCATTGTTGACAAGCCTTCCCAAGCGCTAACAATAAGGATAATTCACGGGACCCGCTAACGCAATTCGCGAGAGTTTCATGGATGCGGAAATTGAGTAATAGTGCACAGCTAATGCGTTTTGCTAAGCGAAACAGTAGCGAACAATGTTAATTTTCTCGCTCTCTTCTAAGGGACAGGAAGGGAGGGGAGGGACTGTAGACTGAGTTATGTTATTGTTAACTAGTGTAGCATGCCTTATATGAATCCATGGAAATTTACTACAACGTTTAATTCGCCTCTCTACGAAGAATTATGAAATATATAATGCGCGTATCTGATTAGTTTTAATAATATTGTATAATTACGACTCGAGAAATAGTTCGATAAAGAACAGAGAGGGATGGGGGGGGGGGTAGAGAGAGAAGGATAAACGTTTTGCCAATTTAGTTAAATTATACACA
Organism: Mastigoproctus giganteus; assembly: GCF_048544385.1. Classification (NCBI taxonomy): domain Eukaryota; kingdom Metazoa; phylum Arthropoda; class Arachnida; order Uropygi; family Thelyphonidae; genus Mastigoproctus; species Mastigoproctus giganteus. The sequence goes on along the minus strand of NC_143583.1, from coordinate 50,518,832 downwards.
CAATAACTTTCTTTACACTAATTAATTAATTAAAATGCTCATTTTCTTTAATTTAATGTAGTAATCATTAATGTGAGTAATGGCTATATGAATCATTACAATATCATTACCATTATTAGATTATTGTCTACGTGGAAAATAATTTCGAGTCTGTTTTCTGAAATCTGAACGATACTTCACTGGAGAATGATATGTATGGCAGCGAAGCCTGTTTTACAGGGGCAATCTCATTAGCAAACAGTAAAACACTGACAATTATGAAATTGGTTGATGACGAAAATAAACACGCAATTTGTGTAGTTAAACAATAACACAATCCAGATCTGTTATTTAAATGGCGTAATTGGTTCATGTTAAATGTGGCCAGTTCCCTAATGCCGTTTTAACCATTTGGTTTGCTCAATCACTTGGTTGTGTTACCACGAAATTACCAAAGTTACCGCCTGCTAGTATATAATTCCCATTAAACAAATTGCTGCATTATGCTAAGCTAACAAAGGCTTTTACGCACAATGTCTAATGTATTTCAGATCCTAAGAGCTTGGATATAGCACATCAGCACAAACCGTAGGACTAATTTGACCGACAATATGTGTATCTATGTGAAACCGCACTATCGCACGAGGATCGTCACCACCTGGTCAGAAGAGCGACTCTGAGCATTTAGATATCGAAGCAGAGGCTAATTCAGTAAGCACAATGAAACTCGGAAACCGTGGCATGAATACCGTCTTTAATGTATACAATGTTTAAGCGGGTATTAAATGAATAGCATTGTGCGCAATGTCCCTAAAAGCATTTAATAATAAAGATGGATTAAGCATGTGCATTATAGAGCATTTTTTCATAATTCAACAGGTAAAATTAATTTACACAATTCCTTTTCATACTGATTCGTAGACACACCTAGTTTGTAGATAATCTCTAGTATGTTATTCCTCAGTTATTTCATAAAGAACCAAGATAAAATTTTTAAAATATCCCATGGAAGATCTTGTAAAATGCATAAGTGGCCAAACATGAAGATTTCTGAGCAGTGTAAACAGGCAGCCAGGAAAGCCCATGGTGTCTGTCCTATCGATGATTTATAGAACGTTATGATGCAGAGATAGAGAAGTTATAATCCCGCTGTATAAAGCAATTGTAAGGCCACATTTGGAATACTGTGTTGGAGGCCTCGTCTGAAAAAAGACACTGAGGTTCTTGAAAGGGTCCAAAGACAGGCAACTCTCATGGTGAGACCGGCAAAAGGACAACCGCATGAGGAAAGACTCCGATTATGTCCCCTACATAGCTTCGCAACCAAGCACCTAAGAGGTGTGGAATTTTCACTGTTATAAAGAATTCCAGACTAGGAGGCTATAAATTCAAATTACAGGGGATGAGGTGTAGATTATATTACAGGAATTTTTCTTTTAGCCAGCGAGTTTGAATTAATAAATTCAAAGGTCAACTGGATGGTTACCTGTATGAAGGAGGAAGCATATAATTTGTATTTTATTATTATTATTTTTTTTTTTTTTTTGTGCTAGTGCAGCAAAAAGCCTGTTGCTTCCTTGCACTATACGACGAATACTATTCCTATTATGAATCAGGTCATGGGTTTGCAAAAGGTAAAAATGAATACTGTTTTCTCAGGTATCCACTCACCCTTCACAAATATTTAGCAAGCAAAAGAACTCAAGCCTTAGAACTATGCCACATAAAAGATTACTTGGTGTGCAAAGCCGAGGAATGAATATTTTGTCTTAGATTGGACATGAATGCGAAAGTAATAAGATGGATGAAGTTACGTATGTTAAAGGAAGACGTACGATCTTAAAACAATAGTGGAAATGGAGGAAAAATGATATATTACAAGTAGTATAACCTCACATACTATATACTAGATAAGTATAGCTTATATAAAATGGCATAAAAACAATAACAAGTAAACTCTAATAGGCTGTAATGAAAAAACTGTTTTATATTGGCCCTTCTTACTAAACAAAATGACAATCACAGAAATATTCTCTTTCAGTATGTCTATCATTATTTACACTTAAAAGGTGTCATCACATGGATAAATGCTACAAATATATAGACATGTAAGCGGCTAGTTACAGTCAAGTGTTAGACTAGAAATACAATAGAATGTACGGCGAAGATTTCGTTTAGGCTTAGTTGAGGAACCTAAGCATTTAGAGCGTTTTTTCAAAAGTAAGGTTACTGGGGCTGTTATATACAAATAAATCTTTAATTCGAAACTTGAAGACGCTTCCGTAGCCAGGTGGGCAGCAGCAGCAGTACGTAGCACACGCTTCTTGATTAGACCGGGGTTCGAGCCCTTGACCACCAAATACGGAGGATGCGGAAAGGTCAGGGAATGACCACCGCATATCCCCGGAGCAATATGGCCTTAGTTGCTAATGCTCCTAAAAAAAAACCAAATAACAAAAAAATAATAAAAGGAACTTGAAAACATATGAGGTGTGATCAAAAAAGTTAGGAACTGAACTAATATTTCGGAAATGATGATGCCTGTCGATTATTCGGATGGATTTCATTGACACTGTGTACACCGATTGCAACGTTTTTGCAACTTTGGAAGCATTCCTGATAGAATTATTTTAGAATTTCTAATAGTCCGTGTGTCGCGGTCCGAAATAATTGTTCCCTAGTAGTTGCAAATCTGTGACCCTTTAAGGGGTCATAAATCTTGGGAAACAAGCACCGTGACAATAACTTCAATTGTCGTGACGCAGGCGCCAAACCCGAAGACCACATTTCTGACTGTTTTCTCCGAAGAGCATCGCACAATCGCCGTAGAACGGTTTCCTCATTATTCACTTTTTCGGTATTCCTCATTCACTTTTTGACCATCTGAAACAAATTCAAAATGAACAGTGAGGAAAAAAAAAAAAGAAAAAAAAGAGAGAGATAAATAAATAAATTAATAATAAATCATAATAATAAAAAGAATTTGATGGAAATTGATCGAGACTGTCATGTTTTTTTGGGACTTGGGAGTCTCTATCTAAGGGTCATACATCCAAGATTAGTCACCAGTTATGATGGAAGGAACAAAGTGCGGTTAGCAGCAGTACACTAACGAAGGTCTTGACGTGAAAACTCACCATCCCCCGTGATCATCAGAGAGTGGCAAGTGTTCGACGTGTTCTAGCGAAGTTTGCGTCTTGCAAAACTTGGCTGAAACACGTCGCACAGCCAAATCTTGTTAAAATTGATTGACATGCCGCAGACTTTGGGGTTATAGACTGGGAAATACGTCCGTGCAGATACCTGGTTTATAACCTCCAAAATTCGCTGTCAACGGCTGTGACATCTCGGGTGTAACGCACTGTTATCTTATCAATCCTCCTCAACTTATTTTTTAATTACTCTATTTCAGCATTCTGTTGATGTTTATCGTGCTTTATTATTCGGCCTGTATTTCTAAGAGGGACATTGCCTTTCAATTTTTTTTTTACTTCAGAATTCATGCAGTGCACTGTTACAATTTTATGCTTATTACTTCATAAATACATTAAAATTCTCAACGTCGTATTTCCTCCGAATTTTAGGAATATATTCGTAGCCTTATTAAACAGATATTTCAGAAATATTCGTTTATTTTTTGGAGTTCTTTTAAAATCGCTTATGATTTGGAAAGTAGGCTTAATTGTCTTATATGATCACTATTGTACATGTGTGAATGAGCGGGTGGGTGGGTGGGATAGGCGGATGGATGGTTTTTCTCCCGTCCTACCTAGAAACTTAGTGGGCACGATATATCGCCGTTTGTCACCACTCGTTTAGATTTCCGTTGATGACCGAAATAATTTCTAAAGTCCTTTTAAAATAAAAAGTAATTTGCCGATCTCAGGTGGAAAGAGGAGGTAGGGGTAGGATTTCTTTGAGTTATTCGCTACTGATCCATGAACAAACAACTGTATAAATAAAACAATCAACTGATATGAGCAATACATCCGTTAAAATAACCGCTATCCAGTCTGATACAAGCCAATATATCTTGTGATACATTGGCTTGTATCACAAGAGAAGCTATTTCGATCTGCTACCTTGTGTATCCCAAAGCACGACCCATTTAGAATGTTTGTGTAACGCCTGTTTTTACAAGCTAATTTGAGACGAGTATATGTGAGAGGGTCTCAGAAAGATACGCCTGTTTTTACAAGCTAATTTGAGACGAGTATATGTGAGAGGGTCTCAGAAAGATAAGCATGATTGTTTCATCTTGATCTGCAACCGTGAACAAGATGATCTTTATTTAGAATGTAATACCACCCCACTTGCCCATTTAGAATTTCCATACAAATAAAATTTACAGTACACTATATGTGGTAAAATATGCTGAACAGGGCTATTTTGATTTCTAAAAAGAAGACTGGATCAGCTTCCATTACATTCCATAAGAATTTCAAAAGAACTTTCTGTTAGATGGAGTGCAAAGAAATGCAGCAAAAGATTTTGGTCCAGATACGTTTATAACCATGGAATTATAAAACTGAAAAATAAAATAAAATAAAAACTGAAACTACTCTTGCGTTAAAGCGGTTCGTGTTAAAGACAAAACATTTCCCGAAAAGATTCCATCCCTATCATTTGTCGAGACAATACAAATGCATGAAGTGGTATCTGAAGATTCTAATAACCTGCTGCTGCAGAGTCGATTGGTGTTTAATTCTATTTTACACACTTATGAATCTACCGGTCTGGCAGACGAAGGTGACGAATACTCTAAAACCGCACCGCTTCTCTGCGCTACTGAATCCTGACACTTCAAATGAAGAAGGCAAAAAACCTCATCAAAGAATCCCGAAAAGAGGAGGGAGAACTAGCAGAACGGGGACGGCGAATTACAGAGATAAGTAATGGCGAACATTAAATGGCATTCAAAAGACGGCAGGCGGCAGTTAATTAATGTATTCAATGCCCTGGCAGTTGATCACAAGCTCTTCCTGAAACTACTGTCGATGCCTGTGTTAACATCCATTAATTTCAAGTCATTGTGGCTGAAAACAAGTCTTAACGACCAGAACATGAGCGGTAATGAATTAGGAGCAAAAAGGGAAAAAGGGGGGAGGGGGAATGAAGTGAAAACAGGTCTCATATATTCCTCGAGAAGGCGACACGCTTCTAAAAGGAGTCACAACAGTAATCAATACGCGACAAACTAACAGTAACAGATGGGCTTTGCACACCGCGATAACGTGTAGAAAGTAAGATGGCTCCCACTGAGCCTTAACGAAATGAACAGTCGATGTTTGAAACAATAAAAGTACAGAAGCACTTTTCCATCCACTGCTCCACTTCGGAGACAATAGAGTTCCCCCTTTCTCTTTTAATCGTAGTGCCTTCGACAAACCGCTCTAATCAAACTTTGCGCCTGGAAAGCAACAACAATCAACGAGTCATAAAGGGGGCGAGAAAGGGATGCAGATGTAGATATTACTAGGGCTACACGCTATTATCAATAACGAGAAACACGCTACCGAGTCAGTAAAATGAAGCTAAACATCGGCGTGTGTCTGTTTTGCTAAATACCAATTAAATAATAGCATTTCCATTGTAGTATAAGCAATAAAACGAAGCTATCTGGGAACGCAGTAAGGGAGCTAGGCCTAATAGCCAAAGTAACAAAAGGAGCGCTGATAACTGTGACATGCTTCTACTGCTAGCTACGCTTCTGTCTGATTAATCACTAGTCTGGAGGCAGTTGATGAACGTGGCTACATTAATCTAAACGAAAGAGACTTACATTGGTCCTATGGGTTCATAAACTTAATTAAGGGGGAAAAAAAACAAAAAACAATTTACTTGTAAATGATGTCACGACAAACATATTCCGTAGCTAGAGAAAGCATGAAAGAATGTACTGCGCGCGGTTTAGATATTTGGAATTCATTCGATTTTATGTATTCATGAAAAATTTTGAAATAATCTGAATTATCCACTAAGTTAGAAAATAAAATGAATGAAACCAGACTACTGTACCAGGAAAAATGTAACAGAGCTTCTGCAGCAGCATTCTTGAGAGAGAACGAGAGACACTTCATCGATCCAACTTTAGGACTCAACCAAATTTGTTCTTTTAGAAAATTCCATAAAAGAATCATCCTTCACTCTAGGCTTTTTACATTCATGAGCAAAAATAGCATAAAATATAGAGGAATGGGGCACGACTTTTTAATACAAAACTGTGATTAATTTAAAATTTTATTTTGATTAAAAAGAAATAATGCACAGGGATGAAAAAACAAGCAGTTTCAAATTCACTTTTAGAAGCGTTAGCATATATGTGCAAAGCGTCTACTGGCGTTACCATGGTCTGTTTCTCCGCAACTTGACTCCGTGACATTTTCTTAAAATTTTATATTTGACTCAGAAGGATTTCTCTAGTTATCCCAAATTTCATTAAAATTATAACAGTAGAAATCTTGCAATTATTATTTATTTGTCCGTCCGTTCGCATGTAATAACTCCAACTCTCAGTGGATGGATTTTCATTAAATTTTATATCTGGCTCTTTCTTAGAACGATTTATCGACTTTCCCATATTTCATTAAAATCCGGCAATTATTATCTCTATTTTTATTTTCATACATATCTACACAGGCTATCCATATATTGTACTTTGTAGCTCCAGTAATGCTGTTTGCTGCCGCTATTTCGTATTATTTGTTCACGCGCAGGCGCATTACCAAATAATCGTTTTGAAAGTACATAGATATAACTTACTGATCTATAGAATTTACTTACTACAGTATATTAAATAAATTTATCGTTAATTTTCATGTTAATATGCTAACTTTTGTGTTTAAGTTTTAACTTTACTTTTCACTTATTAACACGAAAATTCAATTTTGATGCAATTTGAAATGAGTGATTTCAGAATGAATTAAAGACCGTTTTTTATCCATTCGGGTGACCCTGGTCAATTTTGTTCTCTCATTAACTACAAACTAATTTGGACAAAGGAAATCAAATTGATTCGCTTTTCCTTGATATTTCACATGCATCTGACTCTGTCCACATCGATCTTCTGCTCTTCAAGCTTCCATCTTAAGGTCCCCTTTACTGGATTTGCTTGATTCACTGCTTAGATATCGTAAACTATCGGTAGTAATCGATGGTACTTCATCAACTCCGTTTAATGTTTGGCAAGGTGTTCCTCACGGCTCACCCCCTTAGGTCTGCTCTTCTTTATTGTTCGCATTAATGATCTGTCAACTTTATTTCCGTCCGTTAATGTTGAGTGACAACTCTATGCCGATGATATTAAACTTTACAAAGTTATTTATTCTTCAACTGACAGTGATGAATTCCAGTCCTGTCTTTATTCCCTCTCACTCTGCCTCTATAAAAATAACTTGTTTCTAAACCCACCGAAATGTAAATTATGTCGCTTTCGCTAGAATCGTGCAGTTAGACCCTCAGTCTTTACTGATTATTATATTGGAAACTCTTTAACTGCAAGTACTGATACATTCAGGGACTTAGGTGTTCTATTTCGATCTGACCTTCATCCCTCTTCCCATGTGGATCGTGTAATATCTCAAACTTCTTGGATTAATTAAACGTTCTACTTCGATTTTCAAGAGTGACAAAGTTATAATTTTTGTCTACAAGTAGCTTATACTTCCCATTTTTGATTATTGTGATATTATTTGGTCCCCACAACAGAAATTTCTTTCTGACTTGAGAGAATTCAAATTAAATTCTTATACTTACGAAATCTTTGCCTTTCACTGTCGAAACTATGGCACTCTTTGTCGTTGCTTAAGAATCCTTACTCTTCTCTCTAGATGACAACTCCATGGGTCTCTTTTTGTCTAAAATATCTTAAACTCTATTGTCGATTCTCCATCTATTCTTCTTGAACAAATACCTTTCACTACACCCCCACTTGAATTCTTTCTCGTTATAAAACTAATTTCTCACTGCCTGTCCCTAGACTCAACACTTACTTGGAAGTCCTCAGTTCGGTTTCCTTCAGGTATTGAATAATCACAATATTGATTTTACACTTAAACAGTCTATTTATAAGAAACTGCTCTTTACTCTGTTTTGTTAATCCACATTTTGTATATACATATTTTAATACTAGTGACTGTTTTGTATTGAATTCTCCGCGATTTCACCATTATCTAAAGTCTGCGTGCCCTGTGGGTGAGAAGTTTGTAAATAAATAAATAAACTAGAACATATTTTAATACTGAGTAATAATAAAAAATGTTGCTTCCTATTGACATATATTCCAGGTGATTTTTAATCATCTCAAAATGACAACCTATTCGAAGGATTACATAACATTGTTTCCATCAGTTTCGATCTGTTTAACGTATTTATAATGCGTTGGATAAATCAGAATTGATGGGACTTATGGGCCTAATCTTTGAAGATGGAGTAGAAGAAATGTTAATAATGATATTATAAGTAACGTCTGTCAAGCTAAGTGCATTACCGTAATCAGCTTATCCTCTTAAAAGAGAACTGAAAAGTCGGAAAGTTATTAAAAAAATATGGCAAACGTGAGCATAGCGATAGGAAAAAGTTCTACCTGCAGTTTTAAATATGTATAATCAATATATCATGCAATATTAGAGTTAGAAGCATCACCGAGAAAAATTTTTCATTTGCGTGACAATGTGGTGGTCTCGTGGCTAATATGTGCACGCAATACTGGCCATACTTCAATAGGAAAAACAAAAAGCGGAAAAGTTTAATATAGCTTTGGCGTAGATAAAAGCGACTTCCAATTTGCTCTTACTCGATTGTGACAGCGTAGGACTTATCGGATAAACCGGTACAGTCAAATTCAACGAATCATCCAAGGTTTTCAGGTGCAAACAAGAAATATTCATGATTTGTAAAATAAATAAATAAAAAAAGTTCTTTATTTATTTACAATGAGAGATATAATTATAAACCCCTGAATAAATATAATAGTTTTGGGTAATTGCTAATTTACAGGAGACAGAGAGAGAGAGTAAATGAAATAGAAATTGGATCCTTGATCAGGCGAAGATATAATTATATGAAAACTTTCAAATGAAGACATGCAAGAAGGAATTTAAAGTTACTATCAAAATGGAGGGGAAGAAATCTGGAGTTGGATAATCGCGGGGAAACCTAAGTAGAAAAATATTTTTCCTTAATTTTCTTAAAATGGAAGATGGAAAAATTGGGAGTAAAGAAAGTATCCTCTTCTGGTTTCATTAAATAGCTTGATGCTTTGAAAACTCAATATATATATATTTTTAATAATTTCGTTCGAAATGGTCTGACATACAATCGGACCATATTTTGAACTAGTGAGGTATCGTACCCATTGTGTTCGATTATGAAATAACGTTATTTCATAATTATTATAGAATATTTATCAGTACAGTATAGAATATTTTATGTTAGGGGACATAAAATATTCTATACTGTACTGATAAATGTTTACAAAGATTTAACCACAGCATGTTCAAGTAATGGGAAAATGGGTTAACTTATCGCCAAATGAAACATACACATATGAATATTGTAATTTCAGGATTCAGTCATGAAATTTTGAAAAGAGTTGAAACTGCCGTTACACACACACACACACTTTGTATATGTCGTGGCATAGACAGACTCCACAAGGTGGAATCTATGCGGTCTATGTCACTGTGTTTGCCGGTAGCGCATTTCACAATAATGCCCGCAAATTGTCGGTGGATGGCAGTAGCATCGAATGTCCTTTTCCAGTAGGTTCCAAACATGCTCAACTGGGTTGAGATCGAGCGATTGGGCGGCCATGGGAGACGGAGAATTCACTGCCATGTTCCTGAAACCAGTTAACAACCTGCCGGGACTTGTGGAATGGTGAGTTGTCTTATTGAGAGATGGTTGGAGTTGTTGGACAAACTGTCATCAAGAAGGGGTGTTACTAGTCGGCGACGATAGAAAAGTAGGGTTTCCCATTGGGCCCATTTTAACGGTTTCCCATTAACTGTGATCAGAGAATCCAGGGCATGCCACGAAATCAGTCCCCAAACAGTAACACCACCGCCTCCAAGTGTCATGGCCTCATGTTGCTTTCTCCAAATGCGGATACGCACAACATTCTGATGGGCATATCCACATTTTGAGTTGAAAACTGGATTTAGAGTGGTTCATGTAGAAAGATTTTTTGAGCCATCCGAAATTTCGTTAAAACCCGACAAATCGAAATCTGGCAATTATTATTTCTTTCTGTTATTTCCATACAATTTGTATGAAAAAAAAAATGAACTCATAGGTTAAATGAGTATTTAATCTATAAATATTAAATGAAAAGTAACTATACAGTATTTACTTTTCACTTCAGTTACTCAGAAAAAAAAAAAAAAAAAGAAGAGAAAAAAATTAAATTAATTTCGAGAAAAAAAAAAAAATTGGAATGCACATGAAATGTAACGCATTGCATACATTACTTAACTTATAATGGGAGAATGTTATCGGATTTTTATACATTACTTAATAAGAGAAAGTTCAATCGATATCACAATTTCACTGAGGAAAGTTTTTAAGATCAATTAGACTCTTTCCTGACCGCCATCCCCCATCCCGACTACAGAAATCTATTCATATAAATGAAAGTATATTTCGCGAATTATCCTTTAACGAAAAGTCGGCTCAAGGCCAAACTTTCAATCTATGTTCTGTAGGTCATTGGGAAAACTTCAGGTCCAGTTAAGAGTTCACAGCCCTCCTTACCTTTTCCTCCACAAAAATTGGCATAAATGCAAGTATGTTTTCGCATTAATCGACAAGAAAAATGTGGATTGCTACCGCCAAATTTTCAACATATATTCTGGTGGTCCTTGGGACAGTTCTAAATTCAATTTCGATTTCACAGCATTCCCTCCACAATAAGTAATGTAATGACTCCCCTACAGAAATATTACTATAAATTAGGAACAAGAGCCGTGATCCATTTCAAAACTGAATGCTTACCAAGAATATTTTAGGAATCTTTGTAATAAATTTTCATGGCAATGATTAATTCTGTTATCAATCATGAATTATTACTATTTGCTAGCGCGCCTGAAATGTAAAGAAATCTAAATTTTATGTACATGAGAATACGCCTTAAAAGACGTACCCATAATTTTCCTTTTCGCTTATGATGGCAATTATAAGTGTTAATATAAAGATGGGCGAATAACCGGTTGGTTAATTTGTCTAATTTTAAACCATTAGCATACTGAAAACCATATAATAACCCATTATGGTCTTCGGTGATTTCGTAAGCACTTGAAAGCGTTATTATGAATCCAAAAGAACTAAGCGGAATGGTATATCTGCGAGATTTAGGGCAAGTAAACTACGAGCTCTCAGCTGGCAAATATTTTTATAAAGAAACTTAGTACGTGTGTAATCACACGGCAACGATTAGAAAAAAATACCTATAATTTGTGACATTTTTACTATAAAAGGAATCATAAATATGTAAGCAATCGCTTGAATTGGAACCACTCCAGGAACATGTTGGAAAGTAATTTATTTTTTCTTTATAAATGTATTTACTTTTCCAAGTTTAGATAAGAGAGGCTACTCAAAATGAAATACTACAAAGATATTTTTTATACAATTTTTAGAAAAAATAGGACTTCCAACAAGTGAAAATGTTGAGCTAATATTTAAGATGGGAGTCAACTAAAGAAGGTAACGCTGTTAGAGTAAAAAAAAAAAAAAAAAGAACAGAGGAAATCCCTTGATCTTCAACGTGGATTAAGGAGCTTCACAACCAAAAGCTATGAGGTTTTCTAGCGAAATATCCAGAAATATCCATTAGTATTCTAAGTCGATTAAGTAAACAATGAACATAGATTTAAGCAAGCTAGATAACGCACGTATTGACCCATTACATTATTAAGAAACAATCTGAACACCCCCGTTATGAATATCAGTTGAATATAACCAAAGAAATCTTTAAAAAAGAACTTTATAATTGGAGATAAGAATATAAAAACCGTAGGATTATTGCAACCATTTAATACAATTTCAGGAAAATCGTTCACTGGGTTGTTTTAGATTAAGCGCCAAGGCAGCTAAAGCTACTAGACGACAGTATAATGGTATCAGTAAACTGTCATGGACTGGTGATGATGTTAGATAGGGAATCCATGGGACTCCTGATACACGTGTAACGACATCTGACGATGCACTTTCTGCAAACCAATCAGATACCCGTCAGTTGTTCCGGTTGTTCCCCAACAGTGATGACGTTTTAGAGTCCTGCTCGAAAACGTCGTTACTATTGGGAAACAACAGGTTCATTTCTTCATTACTAGCCAGAAACAGAGAACTGTTTCGATGAAAAGCGTTGTTGTCATTAGATTTATGGTTCATCTGCAACTTAGGTCTGCAATATTGAATTACTATGAATTATGCCTGTATAATTCTTTGTTCACGAGCAGATTTGCATGTTTTGCTGGCTAAAAATCTCGAAATAACTCACAGGGAAAAAACCCTAATCTCTCCTTCTGGTCAGCTAACAACCCTGACTGAAGAGGCTTTGGAATTTCCTTCAGTTCGTAACGGGACTCGAATCCAATTCTCTCCAAACGAATGCGCTATACTGACATGAAGGACATGAATAAGACTCTCAAGATCGCATTCGCGAACATTTATGAGAAGGGCTGTTTTAAGTACAAATCGACAGTTAAGTGCAGTGCAGTTAAGAGAAGTTATGAAATTCGTGTATCACATGAATTCCCTTATTACAGAGGGAGTGGTGAATATCAGGGCTAGAAACTAGGAGAAGACAATTTTTATATCTCGAGGCACGTTACGATTATGTCTTTTATCCACGTAGCTAAATAGCGAAATAAAGGGAAAAGGAATGAAACAGGAAAAACTGTATGTTAAGGTGTGGGGAAAAGTTTTTGTTTGTACAGTAAATTGGGCAGGTTCCTGACGTCGGTGTATGTGTTATGGAATAGAAAAATGGATTTTTCCGGTGGTAAACCGTATCACCATCGAGCGAGAGTAACTGAGAGAGAGCTGTCAGCATGAGGCCCTCTGATCGTTTGGTAAATCCCAACAGAGAACAAAACTGGGAGCAACAGCTAAACAATTACTTTGAAAATGAGCTCCCACAACGACGCAAGGCTGATTGAACCTCGGCTACCGATGACATAAAACATTTAATGCGAATCAACAGAGAGGACAGCACGCAACCAAAGTGAAACGAATCGAAGATAACGATTAATTAAAGAGAAAGTACACCGTTCTTACTTTCCACTCTACCTGTCTGAAGAGAGGGAAAGCACAAAACATTAAGCTTTTTCAGAGAGGAAACGCTTCCGTTCTTTCAGTGCAAACACATTCATTCGTTTCGTGTTCATTACTGCATCGTTTGTTGCACAATTATTTCTACCGAGCACATCTGCGTCTCCTTAATGACTCCCGGATAAATTCCTTTCCGGAGCGACAAGCACAGAGTCAGCGAAATACTGGGCAAGCTTTGACAAAATACGGAGACAAAAGTCGAAATTTGTTTAATTAAAGCATAAAAAAAGAAGGAGGGAAGAAAGGAGAGAGAAAGAGAAAATGGGGATAAACTGCAAGAATTAAATGCAAGGAAGGGAGAGCGTGGAAAGAAATGCCAACAAAGAAAAGAGCAGTTGGTTTAAAAAACTGAGAGAAAGAAAGAGACAATCTTAAGTTCGGGACTAATGGGCATTCTTTGGACTCTGAAAACATTAAGGTATTCCAGCTCCTCCGAACTATGAATTATATATAGAAAGAGGGACCTGAATTGAAAGAATAGTTTCGATGGAGGACTGTCATTAGTAGCGGTACTGGTTGAATGGGCAAAAGGAATACTTCGAAACACAGAATTAGACAGCCGAATTTCCACGAGACAAGAAAGATGCTGCCATTTTAGGTTTTTCCGAATACGGGTTTTTGGTGCTTTTTATTATTATTATTTTATTAATTAAGTTTTTTTCTGAACCTTCATGATCAGAAAATTTCTGAACAATTCCCATCCCAGAAGGCCAGAGAGAGAGCGAAAATCTCATTTCTGTACTAATGGCAATTCTGTGGACTCTAAAAACATTAAGGTATTCCAGCTCCTTTGAACTATGAGTTATAGGAGAAAGAGAAACTTGAGTATTATACTCAAGTTTATGTGCTTTTGCCAAGATGTTCACATTATCATGTCATCGCTTTAGTTACTAACTAAAATTTATCTCTTGAAGAGATCGTTGTTTTTAACTCACAAAAAAAAAAAAAAAAAAGAGGCGTCTTTTTGAAACTTAATAAAGTAGTAAATTTAAGACAAACTCAAATTTCATTTTTCGAATTTTTTAATAATCGCATGACGAATACGGCAACCGATGCTTTTTTTTTAATCACACAAATTTAGGGGGACGAGTACAATGAATTACGTGGACAGTAAAGTCAATTTAAAGTGATGTCGTCATAATAAATACAGGTTGGCAGGGTTGTTAATGACAGTAATGGCAGTGTGTTACTGCAACAGAATCTAGAAAATATGGGGAGAGGGCTGAGAAGTGGCAACTGAAGTTTAACATTGACACATGCAAAGTACTTCATACAAAGAAACGTACCAACTGTGTAGTACTACACTAAGGGTGGTAGAAAATTAAAAAGACCTGAGAGTAATTGTGCAGTCAGATATTAAATTTTCTGAGCAGTGTTAATAGGCTGCCAGAGCAGATCATCTCAATGATATACAGGAATTTTGCTAGAAGGTAAAGGAAGTGATTGTCCCTTTGTATACGGCAATGATCGGGTCACGCCTTGAGTACTGCGCACAGGTCTGGAGGTCCCATTTCAGGAAGGATCTAGAGGTGCCCGAGCGAGTACAGAGAATGGCAACAAGATTGGTGAGGGCAACAAAAGGGTGCTCTTTCCAAGAAAGGCTAAGTTCTACAAACTGCAGCGTCTGGAGATTAGGCACTCATGATCTGATTGAGGTGTATAAGGTCTTGAATGGGTTGAGCAGACTCAATTCTGCTGGGTTTCTTCCTCTTGCTCAGATTACGAATATCAGGGGACATAAATTCAAAGTGAGGAAAGACAGTTGTAGAATAGATGTGCAGAAGTTTGCCTTTAGCCAGCGGGTAGTTGATTGCTGGAACAAACTTCTATCTGTTGTTGTGGAAGTTGATAGCGTAAATAAATTCAGGGAGGAACTGAATAACCGTTTAGAGGGATTGGATGTGTGAAATGTTTTTTTTTTTTTTTTTGGCTGATGCTACATAAGCTTTCTTTCTTTTTGATTATAAAATGAACAAGAGACCAGGGTCAGATATGTGTGTGTACTAGATTATTGTGAAAATGGACGAACAATAAAAACGGTAAGGCTACACTCGGAAAGTTTGCTGCCAAATTTCTATGATGAAAGTGAAGGTTAAAATTTCAATTAAATCTTTATTTTATCTGTCGCTAAGATCAAAAAACTCAAAAGAACTCTAACACGTATTCTAAAGGTTTCTGTGAAAAATACTGCCAGATACACACATACTGTGTAAAATAATGTAAATTAAATTCTTTTTAATTATATTACAATACTATTTTGTTGTATGCTTATGAGACAAGTGATTACAATCCATTCTGTCAGGTTTATGAGATTACAAGTGATTCACTTAATGTGTTTTTATTATTATTATTAATCCATCTAACACAAGCATCCCTATCTTTCCAGCTTTTCATTGAACAGTTTTTGTCATTAGAAGTCATTCACAAAAGTGGAGGGGGGATGTGCTATACGAAGGGACGCAAAGAGTAATATTTTTCTTTCTATATGTCTCGTTTCTCAGATCTGGTCATGCTGTTTAATCTAAGGCAGATCGGAGAAATGTTTTTGTAAGAGATGGGCTACGGCAACAGTGATCAGGCTCTATCACTCCAATACAACGGCTGGTCTCCAGACAGATTTAGAAGAAAAGATGCGGAGCACGAACACAGCTAGGCATTGGCAGAGTCAGTTGGGAAAACCTTTTCTTATTTCTTCAGACAGAGCAACATTCTTACTCGCAGAGGAGGGAAATCTAGAAACCAGAAGCTTTATAGTACTTTTTCCTTAGTGAGAAAGAAGGGGATGGAAGAGGGAGGGGAGGAAGTGGGAGGGAAAGGAAACTGGGTATCAAAGAATTGCAGATTTACTAGACTGGTGCTTCGAAAAATAGCTGTGGTAGTGGGTTCTCGATGGACCACACAAGAATGTACTAGAAATGCGATGAGAGAGAGAGAATATGGCTATTTATTTACGTTTTTTTCTCCACTTTATGTATTGGGAAAGTGCCAGAAGGAGATCGTATACCAATATAAATATAAAACCCCATGGAGTAATGATAGGCTATGATGCAGATAACAAAAATATGACAAGAGAAAATTTTCTTTGAGATCTCCTTAGAGAGCAACTATTTCATGATGTATACGATCATAGTCAGAAGTATGTTAATTTTCAGAACTATACATAAATTTTCGAAACTTCTTCGACAGCAAGTAAGAAAAATAGTCCATAAAAAACTGAATTATTTCCTTTCAAAATATCTTTATTGCAAAATTATTCTGGCTATCAATTTGTGGCAATATAGACAATAGAAGTACTCGTACTCCATGATAAAAATATGGCGTTTATTCTACTCGATATTACTACTCGATATTATTCGATCTAAGGTCGTGATAAAACTTTGGAAAAGAACAGAATGTGTTCCTCTGGAATCACCAGTTCTACCATCATACACTGACAGATATAAAACATTACCACGTAAAAAAAAAAAAAAAAAAAAGAGGCAGTTTAAAATATTTGTAGATTATCAGTGCTAAAAAAATCTCGTTAAGGTATATTTTTATGAGGTGGATAAAAAGACTGGATTTAATCTATAATAATATTAATGGTGGAAACATGCACACTCATAATTAATCGCGAAAACCGAACAACGTAGAGTGGAATATCGCTTTAAGTTGGTAGCAATGAATTGATTTGATGGACAATTTTCATTCTAAGTCTGCATAAACTTATAGTTTGATCATCCCGCAGTCTGATTGCCTGACGATAACTTGTGCACTTTCATCTTAAACCTTAATCATTCAGTGTCCAATTAATAATTGCTTTCTAAATTATGGATACGCTTGACACTGATTTATAATGTCTACATACTAATTTCTACTGCGAGTGACAGAGCACTGGATGAATTAAGTAATCTTAATTTTGCAATTTTGCATATCAATGACGCTAATTTGTAAGAAAAATCGATAACCAATAAAACTGCTACTTTTTTTTATCGATATTACAGTTTAATATTAGAACAAATGGAAAAATTGAGGCTGCTGATTTAGCGGTTTGTTCGGAGAGAAATACTGAAATTTTGTTACTTGTTCGAAGAAAAATAGGTCCGAATCTCGTCAAAAACTGCAGGAATTCTTAAAGGGCTTTTCGAAAAGTTGCGATTAGGCGACATCAGCGGGAGACAGTTGGATTCCCTAATCAATAATTCCGGGTATTTCAAGTTGCCCAACATTCAGATCGGCCAGTGAGCATATACAGAATGCTTCACATGGTTTGTCTTGTATTATGCCTGTACTCTTGTACAGAAGTACAGTAATATACCAAATAGTATTATGACTTAAGTAGCTGATATGCGAAAAATAAGGAAAGACAGAAACAGTCAAAGCAGATGAACAGGAACGGATAAAGATGGACTACAAGGTGATATCTTTATAACCTTCATCTAAGGAAGTTTTATCATTTTCACAAGTTTCCCTGTTTTCTAACTGTTCTAAATATTTCATCGTAACCTTCTTTACCTTCTATTCATGTTAGTTAAGTTGCTTTTCTTCATAACCTCACAATCAAATGAGAAGTAATATATAAACCCGAAATAATAATAATAAAAAAGATCGAATTAGTATTTTTTTAAAGAACTGTATGTTAATATGAAATCAATATGGTTTTTTCAAGGTTTTTTTTTTTTTTTGTGAAAACCCTAAAAATGCGAGAGGTATTAGAACCTACAGTGTTTAGTACAGTAAAGTGCAAGGGTTAAAGGTCGAGAAGACGGAAGGTACTTGTTGAGATTATATTTGAATTTCTGGAGATTGTAATTTTCTGGAAATTACAATCTCTCTTACAAACTCTTACAGGCTCTGAGTTTGGAGTTGGACAGTGAATGGATGTTGACTGGTTAAGGAAAGTGTTCGGACTGATTTGGAAGACAGCGGCGAAATTATAGACGCCAATTCAGAAGAACAGTGCCCATGGAAGTAGCTATAGAAAAGGCATAGAGCAGTGAACGTCAATGGAACACAGAGTGGAGAGACTTCGTAAGAGAAGGGTCATTATATGACCGGCTCTCTTTTGAATGGAATCAAAAACTTTGAAAGAGAGAGATTTTGGGAGCACAATCCCATATGTGGGATCAATATTCAATGGTAGGGCGGATTTCAGATTTTCAGAGTAAGTAGTTGTTTAGAAAAAGGTAACGCAGAGAGCGAAAGAGAAAACCTAGTTTTTTTTTCTGTAGAGGATGCAGTCGAGTTTTTTTATCTAGAGGATGCAGTCGAGTTTTTTTCTCTAGAGGATGCAGTCGACTTATTTATTATTATTATTATTTTTTTTTTTTTTTTGGGAGAAATACGACGGAACTGAGTTTTAAGACCAAAGTTAACTAAGACACTGTAAGTTTCCTTCGCTCCAAGTAGAGTTACCTGGATATCAGCATTCAAGGAATTCGTAGTGGATAATCAAAAAGTTTGGGCTCTTTATGCACAGCAAGGTTTCTCAAACTGGGATGTAGGATGCTATCATCATCGGAAAAACTATGAACAGAATTTCCAATTACTGGAAGAAGCTCAACTAATCCACAAGCGAATAAAAGTGGGAGAAAGAAAACTGAACTATAGGGTACACCAGTACTTGTTGAAATGTCAAAAGGAGGAGAACCATCAAACATACCATCACCAGCATTAAAAGGGCAAGGAGGACAGTTGACAATCCATAACACGGGAGCGTGTTTAGAAGACTTTGATGCCAAACTTCTTTTGGAAATGACAAGAGAAACTGAATAAGTTTCGCCAACCCTTTCCATCGAATTTGTCTAAAGATGAGTAACATAAGCTAATACATATATCACCGGTCGGTCGATTGACATCGATGGAATCTATATTGGCGACCACTGAGCAGATTGAATGTTTCGAGATAGTTTAAGAGTTAGTAGTTGATGGGTTTCTCAATTACTTTGGAAGGGCATATGGAACAGCGATGGAGCGATAAATGTAAGGGAAGGATTTGTCACCCTTTAAGAACAAATGGAGAAACGCAATAAGGATCTCAGGCTTTCTTAGCATCAAGATTATTCAGAATTTTTCTAACATCCTTCTGTCGGAAGTCCATGAATGGCATTAAATGGAGTGTGTTGGGTATGATAAGGCCTGATTTGTTAACATCATCGACACAACAGTTAGAAGAAAGGTAGGATGTACATTATAGTAAGTGAGTTTTATCTTTAGCTGAGCGTTGTAATATAGGTGGAAGTACAGATATACAGAAGTTGCGGCCAACAGCTTTGGCAAGAGATCAGAATGCTTGACTACCATTTGGATAAGAAGTAAGTTTTCTACTCTAAGTCTATTCGAAATCAAGTTTGTATTGATTATTAATTTTACAATAGTTTCGAGCTTTAATTTAAGCAGAATACGAAGCTGGATATTTGGATATAAACTAATTGAGCGTTGAGGTCCAGATGTCGAGTAATCACAACAATTTGCGATTACCCAGCATTAAAATCACGAAGAAAAATTACGTCACTGGTGGGAAAGTTCAACTGGAAAAAGTCGAGTTTCAAAGAGAGGAAGTAAAACAGTTGCAAATGATTAATGGAGTTGGGATACCAATAGAGGTAACAGATGAATCTGACAGAATGGCGTAGAGAGATTTTAAGCAAGAGAAACTCAAAAACAGGAGATTCAAAATTACTGTTTCTGACAGGAAATATCAGAGCGGACATATGCACAAGAACCACCTCTAAAGCGAAAGGAACCATAGAATGAATAATTAGACTCAGATGAATAATGGTTGCGGTAACCGATAACTGAGATTCTGTCAGATAAACTAAATGGAACTTGGCAGACTGCAGGTGGAAATGGACATCACTGAGATTAGAACTGAAACCACATATACAGTATTTGTGAAATGAATGAGTAATTTTTTGGGAGGTTTAGATCTTTCCACAGATAAGTTTGTTCTGTTTGCTTGATTATTTATTATGCATTGAGCAGGTAAGCTAAAAGTAGAGGAGAGGGTACGTATGAATTAATGAAAATTTTGGATATGGTGTACACACGGTAAGAATATATCCAGCTCCTTGACATAAAGTGGCCTCGGTAGAGCTAATGTATAATCTCGGTAGATGCACCGAGATTATACATTAACTGATCCCGGATCCCCTCTTGAAGAGTTTTCAATAGGTTCGGTCAGGTAGACAATCTAGCAGCCGGCCTGAGAAAACCACTTTCAAGCTGCATAGAAATGTGAAAAATCGAATTTGGGGTAAATATATGTCATAAGTAAAGATACTGCAAATAAAAACTGTACAAGAATATAACTTTCCAGAACGCAAGGAAATATGTGTAAAATTTTGAAAAAAATATTCATAGTTGGGTTAATGGTAGATGACATGACTGTGCAAACAAGCTAATAAATCTGACTTAAATACGTGTAAGACATAATAAACAACTATTACTAGTATATATAATCAGATATTTCCAACCAGTGCACCGTGAACAACTTAAAATATTATTAAGATATGCAGTCAAAATTTAATATTCGAGTTTTGCTGATGAATTATTGACCGTTACAACCCACGATCTGAATAACTCAGTACAGTGAGCCGTTGAATGAAAATTTAAAATAGTGAATTCTGGTGATGATTTAATATGGTAATAAATGTTTTTGAAAAATCGATTGTATTCAAAAATATTTGAGAATGCATGTTATAAACGTGAGGGATGAATACAGGGGGGGGGAAGAGTTCAAAAAGAGATTTGTATTTATCCAGAAGTAGTTGTGATAGAAGATTGAAACAAACGCCATGTATTACACTGGCAGCAGAAATTAATTCACCAGCATCAGCAAAATGTTTTCCGCGAAGAAAGGACTTCCAAGAGAAACAAATCCAAGGTCGGGAGCAGGACGCGGAAATATTTAAAATCCTAAACATTTTAAACGTGGGCACACCTAACTGCAACATGTGAGTAATGTGCAGGGGCATTATCGTGGAGGTATGAGGTATGTTTGGGTTCTAGCGGTACCTGGGGTTTCTCCCATCTCCGCCTGTGTTCGTTGAATCGGACAAGCCAGAGATTTGAAAAGTGTGTGGGATTTGTACTGTGTAATGAGTTGTGCCCCTGCTCTTCCAGCCTGTTAGCCGCCGGGCCCCAGACTGGACCCGACGTTACCATACCTCGCCAACGGGGAGGCCGGCCGGGTGTTACTAGTATTTTGTAAAGTACTCTGGGTGGTCCTGCAACCTACTTTCCTCAGATTTCAGTGGCTAGGAACAGGAGCATACCTTTTGACAGCTTTCCTCGTCTTTTTTCCTTTTATAGCACCATAGCTTTATGAGGAAGTTGGAATAATACTTGCCATCACAGTACAACCCTTTTGAAGGTCATCTGTTAGTATTTCACCATGCTGATCCCAAAAAACTGACAGCATCACCTTGGCAGCACACGGCTGCCTTTGCCATTGGGGGGGGGGGGGTTCTGCATGCTTCCATTGTTTAGACATTTGTTCAGTTTCGGGATCATAGTGATGGATCCAAAAATTTCGTGCAAATTTTTGCACGAAAGTCGTGCAAAATCTCCTCTTGCTTTTGCTAGCACATTGACAACATTTCACGTGCACATTGTGTGCCCTTCTTCCTTCTGGTAAGAGGTCAGAAATCTGGGAACCCATCCAGCAGACATTTCACTCATATGCGACTGTTGATGACTGATGTTCTCCATAGACCCTACACTAATTTGGAGCTCTGCAGCTAGTTCTTTGACGCTAATACGGCGATCTTCCAAGATTTCTTCACAGACTAAGGTTCTTCCACATTTGGATTGTTCATATCAATGTTCAACAACACTGTAACCTGGGCAGTCTCCATAAACAACGACTAATTCTTCATGAATTGTTTTGGATGTTTTCCTTTTCAGAAAGAGGAACTGAATCACTAGTCTGTATTCTACTTTTTCCATTGTGATATTTCACTTTATTCAGCACTGCAAAGGGAAAATAAATGAACTGCCAGATTGAAACCAAAATTTGCGTAGTTGTTACATAGATGTTTCAAGGTAACACACACACACACACACACACTTTCTATCACTACTACCATGATTACACATTTAGTTACTTCAACGGCACACATGCAAAACAGTCATTTTAGTTTTCAGGAAGGTATGCCATTCTGTGATATTTGTGCTCCAAGCATGCCAAGCAAGTTAGTCATTAGAAGTCAAAAATAAGGTTAGACTTTACCGTTCACTGGTTAGTTTATTTAATCAGTAAGTTCTCCTTCTCGAAATATATATATTTTTAAATTTATACATGGCATTTATATTACTTCGTTAAATTTTTCTGCGAAAAGAATCAAGGAATAGTTGGGGGAAAAAAAAACATTTATGTCTGGATTTCATCATGTGTACCCCGAAGTAATAAAAACATACATTAAACTGATTTACAAAACCTGTTATTCATTGGTGCAAACGCATCAATTATTTAATTAAAAGTTAGCTCATTAAATTCTAGTTAATATTATAAACTTGATTCTGGTCAAGAATCTTCAAGGAGTATATTATTTGTCTTTGTAGATGCAAAACTCGAGGCCAATATCATGAACATATTTCAGAACGGTTTTGATAATGTACACTCATGAGCCAAAACATTATGACCACCCCCACCTCTCTTTCCGCGAGTGGATGCACCCTACAGCACTAAGAGTGAAGTCACCAACCGGCGCAGTATATACTCGAATAGCGTCGGTCAATTCGTCAGCACGAAACCCGTGCAATGGGGAAAGGAAGGACCTGATGGGGTATATAGTGTATAGGTGTTTAGAGTCTAACGGCACCAGGGGTTCCCCACACCTCCGCGTAGTATACATTGTGGTGTGATAAAGAACACTGTAGAGGCCAAAGGTTTAAAAGTGCATGGATATTGTAGTGCGTAATGCTTTGTACTGTTGTTCATCTGGCCTTTTAGCCGTTGGGCCCCTAACGGAACCCAACGTTGCACACATTATGCCCTGTGGAAGCAGACTAGGTACATCAGGAATTTAGATATTTACTCTGGCAGGTCCAGAGTAAATATCTAAATTCCTGAGATTTCACCTAAAAAAAAAGGGGGGGGGAGGCGGAAGATACGTCAAAATACGTAAGAAGATACGTAAAAATTTTGAGTGTGGGACATGTGTAATTTTGACAAGGGTCAAACGCTAGTTGTGAGATAGGTAGAGAGGAAAGGAAGACTGAAGACTGTGGGGGGGGGGTGAGAGACAAGTATGGGGATAATAGGGTTTGATTGATTGATTGATTGAGTTTTATTGGCGCATCAGCGACTATGGCTATTATGCGCCAAGCCCTTGTCATAAAAAGTAAATAATTTCAGTGACCTACTGAATTAGGTCACTACGTCAGATTATAAAAACAAGTATAAACAGTAACATAGTGTCTTCAAATAATAAGATTTTTAAATATGAGTAAAAAGGTTTACTAATTTTAGGAAATTAAAAATAGCAGACACATGGTCATTGTCGGATAAAATCTGACTGAGTGTATACGGCTCAGTCAGATGGTTAAAAGCGGTAAAACGAGCATTACTAAAACTGGTACAGTCAATTAAAATGTGTCTGGTTGTTAAGATTGTGCCGCAGAACTCACACATAGGAGGGTCATCAGCCCTCAGGGGATAATAGGGAAGACGGCCCTAGAGTATCAGTGAGATAGGCACATGCCTCACCCAGCAAACACAGTGAGGTGGCGGGAATGGGAGAGGACAGCAACACCGGCTCCTCCCCGCGTCAAGGAAGGAGAAAAAAGAGGCACCTCACAAGAGAGTGAGGTACAGATCGCCAATGGCGCCAGCATAGCTGGAAGTTTTCACGGTCAGTGTTAGAGTTCATATCAGTTGTCGGAGGTCCGCTGTAAGTCATGCATGGGGAAAGCCCCGTCCGGTGAGGTGGTCTTGATGTTGGTGGTTTCTGGTCCCCTCGGGGTACAACTTGCGTGACTCGCCGGGTTATACATGTGTCCAACCAGGTAGTGGTTGGACACTATCTCTTCTTCATCTAGTTCGAGTTTTGTTTAGTTGGTACCGTGAATGGCAATCAACGTTCTTCTCCTGGAGGATAAGTCCTGGGCGAAGCGTGACAGCGCTCTGTAGTCGTCTTCCGTTTCGAGTAAATGCAACTCTTGATACAGCGGCAAATGTTTGTTTGTTTGAGTGTGGGCTTTACGGCGCAAGAGCAACATGGCCATAATGCGCCTAACTCTGGTAAAGTTTAGTGGTTTTTTTTTTTTTTTTTTTATTGCAGTTAACGTTTACAGTGTGCTATACAGTTCTATCTCTTTAAGGAAAGTGAAGATTTTGTCTACATGTGACGTATCTGCTAAAAGATGGGCAATGCTCGGAGGATTCGTTGCTGAAAAATAAGCAAATAGAGTTTGACGCTCTTTTTTTTATAAATCGGGCAGTCAATGAGTATGTGTTGGACTGTAAGTTGGGCTTTGCAGTTTGTGCAACGTGGTGGATCAGCAGCTGTAAGTAGATAGAGATGTGTTAGGTGTGTGTGACCTATTCGTAATCGGGCTAATACAACTTCTTCATGAAGGTTCTCACGAATACTAGACTTCCATGGTTTGAGATCTTTTTTAATGCCGAGTAATTTGTTATTGGCCTGACTCTGCCAGATGCGTTGCCATTGTTCCATACATTGTTTCTTTATAATGTACTTGTAGTCAGATGCAGGTGTAGTAAAGGCTTGGGCTATAGGGTCGGTAGCAGTTTTGGCAGCTAGGTCGGCCTGTTCATTTCCAGAAATTCCAGCATGACCAGGGATCCAACATAACAGAACTTGTTGTTTCTTCTGGTTTAACTTAGTCAGAGTATTCCAGATCTGTCTAAGTAAGGGGTTATCATTTTTTGTATTGCGTTGTATGGCTTGGATAGCACTAATGGAGTCTGTATATACAACACTGTGCAATATGGTTTTTGAGAGTGCATAGTTTAAGGCTATGTGGATAGCACAAAGTTCTGCAGTATAGCTGCTACATTCTGCAGGGAGTTTCTTGGATATAGTTGTGTTGGGAAATACTGCTGCTGCGCCAACATGATTGTTAGTTTTAGACCCGTCTGTGTAAATTGGTGTGTACTGGCCGTGCTGGGTTCTCAGTGCGGCGTACATTTGAAGTACGTTCTGTTGGGATAAGGTGTGTTTTCCCCAGGCTGTCAATGAAAAGTCACACGGTGGTATATAGTATGTCCAAGGTGGGACTGTATGAGAGGCAGTGGGCTGTATCTTACTAAAGTCGATTTGCCAATCGGCCTGCAATGAGCAGAGACGTATCCCAGTTGGTGGATTTATTGATGGATAGGCTCGGTATAGGTTTATCCATTTAGGGGAGAAAAGTCCGTTCCAAGTGGGATGGTTTGGATGCCCTTTGAGTTTTACTGCGTATTGTAATAGAAGCATTTGTCTGCGTAGCTGCAGGGAGGTTTCATGTGCTTCAGCATATAGGCTATGGACAGGTGACGTTCGATGCTGTGGAATGCAAGACGTAGAGCACTGTGGTGCACAGGATCAAGCCAGCGTAAAGCACTTTGTCTAGCTGAGCTATAAACTACAGAACCATAGTCTAGACGTGAACGTATTAGCGCATGGTACAACTGTAATAGTGTGTATCGGTCAGCTCCCCATGTTGTGCCTGATAGAACTCTTAAGATATTTAGCTTTTTAAGACAGGTGATCCTGAGTGTTTTTATATGTTCCAGGAAGGTGAGCTTTTGGTCAAGTATCACACCAAGAAAGCGCACACTAGGGACAACTGGTATGATGATTTTCTAGTCGAAGTTCTGGGTGTGGGTGTAGGTTACGCTTCCTGCAAAAGTGTATACCGACAGTCTTTTGGTTTGACAGGCGAAAACCATTGTTTACAGCGGCAAATATCCGTCCTTGTTATTACAAGGCATTGAAGGTCCTCACAGTGTTCACATCAGATGATCCCATGTCTCTGCCTGCTCGCAAATGCAAGTGGGCTATGGGGTTTAATGGGGATTTTTCGCTAGGGGTAGCGGCAGAATCTTAGCAACCGCAGGCATTGTCAGCCGTGAGAGGGCCACCATAGTGAAAGTGTGGTGGGAATGGTCCGAATGGGACACACAACTACCCAACATACCGTGACAAAGAGACCACCACTGAATGACATTCAAGGTGAACGGCAGTTGGCATGTGCTGTACAGGACAACAGACAGCTAACGATCCCTCAATCAACGGCAGACTACAACCGGGGCACACAGAGAAAAGGTTCCAAGCACACCATCCAGCATTTGCTCTTGCGGATAGGCCTACGGAGTAGACGATTTGTTTATGTGCACATGTTGATCGACCGGCATTGACACCTCCACCTGCAGCAGGCACCGGAGCACCGTCCCAGGACACTGGACGCCTGGAAAAGAGTCGTCTTGTCTGATGAAGCTCCAAGATTCTAGCTCCATGACGCCAACGGATGGGTGCGTATTCGACGGCCAGCAGGTAAACAGGTGCAACCAGACTGCACGGTTGGATGAAAACAGGTCGGCGGCAGTTGGGTTTCGGCGATGTTTTCATGGATATCACCGGGTCCTCTCAACCACTGATGACACCCTAACCATCAGATCCTACATTAGCACTGTTTCGGACGAAGTTTTGCCCTACATGATGAACATGTATCCAGATGGCACTGGACTCTCTCAACAAGACAATACCCCGTGTCACAAGGACCACATTGTGCAGGAATGGTTTGAGGATCATGTCCACGCATTTCGTGTACTCCCTGTTTCCAAATTCCCTCGACATTGATCCCATCGAACATTTGTGGGAGATGCTGTGGAATGCAGCATTCTTCAGTCTACGCCAGTGCCTCGCTCCGCTGGCGAACTCCAGGATGACTTTCTGTCCAGCTGATCCAGGAAACCCCAGGACACCTTCCGCAGTCTCGTGAAGTCGATGCCATGGCAGGTACAAGCGGTAATCACGACAAAAGTCGGCCCAACTCGCTATTAGGTAGGTGATTATAATGTTTTGGCTCAAGAGTGTATGTATAACAGATTACAATAGGGACAAGTCACATCGCAGTAATCCAAAACGAAAAGTTGAAAATAAAGGTACTGCCGAAAAAAAATTTTAAATAATTAAAAAAAAGTAATATAAAATAATAGAATGTAACAAAAATGCTGACTGGCTGCAAGTTAAAATGAAATAAAAAATTTGGTTACTGAATCAATTTACAGGTTGGGTGGAATAAAAATTAGATAAATTTAAATTATTAAATATAGGAAGATGGTTCAGAACAAAGAATGTGCAAGCAGCTATAAACTGCAGGAATTCTAATGGTATTTTTTTGACGAAAAATATGAAAAGCATACAACTCTAATCACTCAGATGGAAAATAAATCATATCCTATCATCTTTGCTTTGCACTAACTCAGGCATCTTTCGAAAAGACGTAGAAAAAGTTAAAACAGCTTCTCCTATCAGTGCCAAGATTTTAATTGAAATCATTCCAAAAAAAAAAAAAAAAAACAGACATATAACACAATTAAAAAATAATCTACGAAAAGGAATCCTCACTAATAACTGAAGGGTTACGTGCCTGGAGATGAAGGCATGAAATCATACGAATATAACTTGACATAAAGCCATTACACAAAGACTGATTTTTTAATTTGCGATGCTATCGTCAGGAGTTGTCTGGAAAATAAATAGTACTCTCTCGAAAAGGAAGTATTATGTTGTCTCTACATAGTGTTGTGGGTACCCATCAATATAGCATTTGACATCACGGCAATCTATTCTCAAAATAAGATGAAAAGTGGCGATCGAAGATTATTCTGTTTAAGAATAATTTATTCTTAAAAAGTGACACTGTAGTTGAACAAAGCGCTTCACGTTTTTTTAAGCCAGGACTTCCTCCCAATATTGGGTTTCCTCTTACAAACGTATAAAAGATCACAGAACCCATGCTGTTGTTGTTGTTGTAGTAGTAGGGTTTTTAGGAGCATCGGTGACTAAGGCCATATTGCTCCACACACTTTATAGTGCTGTAAATTGCGTGTAGTGTGGTCGATTCTCTGTTTACTGGACGAAAAACCCGAGTTTTCGGGAGAAAAAACCACGCTACCGTCGCCTGAGGCCGAGTAACTCAGCCACGTTGTGAAAAAGGCCCATAAAATTCCTCACGTCATCGACGGGACTTGAACTCATGCATAATCATTTTAATACGGACTGTGTATTCCTGGATGGCAGTGTCATGTCATTTTCCTCCTTAGAGATGCCCACTAAAGAGCACAACATCTGTGTTTGACATCCACTCCATTTTTACCAGGGATTACTCATGGTTACAGCGTACAGTGAAACTGTATTTTGTAACCTGCTTTTGAAAAGTATCAAACTATTATCAAGTCCTCAATGCTTATCGGAAGCATGGGTATCCTTACAGTCCTAGCATCGAGGCAATCGCTCCAGTTTCCCTATAATAGCTAACAAGTAACAAGATCAAAAAAGCTAAAGTAACAAGTCCAGTGTGACACCTATCAGCACGTACTTAATATCCTGCACTAACCGATTGCACGTGTTGTATTACCTCCGTATTTCATCCGCATCGGCGGTTCTCGGTAATATTTCATCGGCACAAGTCAGAAGGAAGCAGAGAGAGTGATGCTGACCACACCCCTGCAGATGTTAGACATTTCTCCGCAAGCAATATTATACAGCAAGAAAGTTAAGGAATGGGGTATACGAGACAGATATTGGTAGAAGGCGGGAATCCAGGCTAATAAAGTACATCTAAAACGTACCGATATTCCAAGAACGAAAGAGGAAGCGAGTCTCACCATACTTCACATCAAACTTGTTTACGAAATGTCAGAGCTTTAGTTGCCATCAGCTAGCGAGAATAACACGCCATTACACAAGAGGTGGATGTGTGCGCTCAAATATCTGCAGTTATTCGGCTTCAACAGTTGTTTGTGGCAGATGTATAATCTGTATATAAGCAAAGGAAGCCATAAAACACACTGTACGCCGCGGTATTTCTCTAGCTCGTGTGCCACTTCAAACGAATTCAGTTCCAACGTGCGGTGTTTTTATAGTTTGGACGCTTTTTCCAGTAATTCAGAGACGCATCTTTCTTTCAGTGAAAGGGACAATTATTGGATGATTTTTTTTTTTTTTTTTTACTAATTTCTCTTAATGAATAAGCAATATTTTCACGGTAATGCAAGTAAAATATGCAATGGAATTAGTGGCAAAGATTTTAAATAACTAGTAGTAGATGATTTCTCCTTTGTGGAATATTAAATTCATTAAAAAAAATAATAATTCCTAATTAAAGCTATACACTGCAACTAACATTACACAACTGCATTCCCCATTGCATGTTGACACTGTTTTAGGGGATCACCACAAGCCTTCATTAAATGTGCTTACTTCCCACCCTTGAGCGTCCCGTTTATGACGTGGGGAATTTTTATGGGCTTTTTCACAACGTGGTTGAGTCATTTGGTCTTTGGTCTCAGGAGAGGGTAGCATGGTTGTTTTTTCCTGAAAACTCGGATTTTTCATCCAGCAAACAGAAAATCGACCTCAGAACGCACGCAATTTACACCACAATATACACGGAGCAATATGGCCTTAGTTACTGATGCTCCTAAAACCCTACTACAACAACAACAACCTCCCCTTGAGACCCCAAAAATAGTATGTAATCGTATATGTTTTAAATAAATAGCAATATACTTCTCTACAGGAGCACTATTTTTATCATTTAAAGTGCGTAGTGCAATACAGAGGGAACTCGTAGTGAAGAGTCGTCACAATACTAGCTCGACGAGCTTAGTTGCAAAATTTATGGACAAACGGAAGATATCCCATTCTTGTGAAATTATGCTTTTTAACTCTCTCGTGGCATGATGCTCATTCCTGAAATTAAATGTTTTTATACAGTACAACTAATGAAAATGCATATTTTTTCACATTTTTATCTTCCATGCGAAAGATGATTTTCATTTGCTTCCATGGTGGAAGAGAATTTACGTATTTGTGATTTAGATCTCACTTCAAGGGTAACAAATTTAATATATAGTCTTTCGAAATTATGAAATTAGAGTGCGATGGGGTTAATGGTAGAAAATGAGCAGCGGACATACTCCTAAAATGCTTCTCAGTTAACACCGTTTTTTAAGACTACTGTCCAGATATGATCTGGAATCGAACCAAGACAGTTTCCTAACTTTGTTTCCGGAGCTAATTAATAAACCAGCCTTAAAGATTCAAACCACATTCAAAATGTTCGAAAGGACCATAGTCTATCAAAACTTTATACCGGTACAAATTTGTTACCTGACTCTCATTTTTCAAACTAATACAACATATACACTAATATACACGGATATTATAATTATAGCTCATAAAACCACAAGTCAGGAAATTTACGAACTGAGTTATATCTCAAGCATTATCAAGTTCGATTTTCAAATAACTAGCCTAAAATCTTCTATACGCTGCTCAAAAGTGTTTACCAAAGTCTCATCAAGAATGTTCACAAGTTGAGGAGGTTTATCGCAACATTAAACAAATAGAAATAATGGTATAATTTCTTTAGACGTAAAGAAGCAATACTAATTATTTAAAAATCTTCTCAATAGCGAACTACAACTTGATTCGGTGTAGCGTATTTACAGATATACCACAACTTACCATACTCTGTCTATTAACGATGAATCAATGCAAAATGAAAAATGACATTCATACATTCGAGAAAGAATCTGCTTAGACCAGTGCCTCTCTCACTTCTTATAACCTTTTTCCTATTCGCTGGAGAATGGATGGCTCTTTGGGAGGCGAGGGTGGGGGGGGGGAGTGTTTCTTTCCCATTTACTCTTGTCACTCTTAATTTGTCTTGGGCGGCAATTGATTTCAGGTAATATTTGTTCAAAGATTTCAGTCCGGGTGAATGCTTACAGACAACCCATAACCATATCATATTTGTTTTCTTTTGTCTTATCTTTGGTATTCCTTTTGTCCATTTCTCGTATGTATTAGAACGAATCTTTGATGCATTACTGAGTGAATAGAAACAGCTCTTAAATAATCTGCGGTAGATTTGATTCCCAACGCGCACATCTCTCCAGATGCATGGTAACCTATCAAACATTGGAAGCCCAAAAATAAATAGAGGGCCGTAGCCCCGAGTCGATTCCTTACAACAGCTTTATGATAGGAGTCTGCAGTATCACATTGTTAGCTTACAGATGCATTCAACTGTTAACAAATATTTGCTTCCGGTAAACTTTCATGCTTCGCCCCGTTCATTGCCCCTTAGCCTGTACTATTGATTCGTACATAACAATATTATCGATATTATATTGTACAAATAAACTACTGGGCCTTCCTAACAGAAGCTATTATCTGAAACAATAAACTACACACTCGCCTCCTACTACACTATAGGCTATGGCGAATGTGTTTATAAAGCAGATAAAGAGCTTGTTACTATGGTGATGTAAACGTGGTACACGGAGATAATGGGCACAATTTCAGAGAGTTATCCTAATTTTAGTGCTATCGCCCATTTCTGTCTTTTAAAAAGTGCCGTGGAGCGAGATGGCAAAAGCTGTTTTATTTTGTTATTATGGTAAAAAAAAAAAGGTTCCATTTAAGCGACCCGCCTTGTAATCTCTCTCTCTACAGATCTTAGTTCATAAAAATCGTTGCAACTGGTTATAATCGTGTTTGTGAAAGTTTAGAGCTTAGGCTGCTTCGTGTTTACTATTATTCTTTCTCCATACAACTTGTAAACTTTGGAGAAAAAACAAAAACTGGCGGTCTCAATTGGCGACTTTAAGGCAAAATGATGTTGCACAAAATTGAAAATAAATAAAAATAAAATGCCGCCAGACAGTTAGTTATAGTCGCAATAATGATGGAAAAATAATGTAAACGAAAGATGTTATGGAAGATACAGTAAGGAATGGAAATGTGAGTCAAAAACCTTTAAACAATTATAAATGAAAGTATTGGACAGTAGATAAAGTTTTATAAGTTGATATTTTTTTAAGGAAAATTCGATTTGGCGGAACGACAGGATTATTTCAGGAGAACAGAAACTGCCTTATATTTTATATAAAAATGGTAACAAAATAAATATTTTCCAACGTTATTTTTCAAAATAATATCCTTGTAGTAGTAGAGCATGTGATGCAAGAAAGCAAGCCTTTGTAGCATCGCCAAAAAAAGGAAAAAAATTACATATCCATTCCCTCTAAAAGTTTGTCCAGTTCCTCCTAGAATTTATTGAACCTATCAACTTCCAAAACGACAGATGGAAGGTTGTTCTAGCGTGGCTAAAAGCAAATTTCCGCACATCTATTGTACATTTGTCTTTCCTCAATTTGAATTTATGACTCCTCAGGTTTGTAATCTGAGCAAGAGAAAGAATCCCATCAGAATTGAACCTACTCAACCCATTCAAGGCCATATACACCTCAATCAGATCACCTCGCAGGCGCCCAGTCTCCAGACGCTGCAATTTGCAGGACTTAAGCCTTTCTTAGTAAGAGAACCCCCTTCGTTCTCCTCACCAGGCGCCTCCGTAGCCAGGTGGGAAGAAGCAGCAGTGCGTAGCACACGCTTCTTGATTATACCGGGGTTCGAGCCCGTCACCACCAAATACGGAGGATGCGAAAAGGTCAGGGAATGACAATCGCATATCCCTGGAGCAATATGGCCTTAGTTGCTAATGCTCCTAAAATCCAAATAACAAACAAACAAACATCTCCTCACCAATTCGACATAACAGCGTTAATTTATGCACGTTGACATACTTCCGTCATTAGTACATGATTAGTTTTAGAAATTTGCTCAAGGTGAATGTCATATACTTTCAATTAACACCACAGGGGAAAAAATAAATCAGGATGGACTAAATTCGGAGATGCTGGAGGCCACTGTGACTCTATGAATTTTTTTTTTTTTTTTTTCGGGAATGTTCCGTTAAGAAATTCTTTTATATAATTCTCTTATAATGAGAAAACAATATGGTAGGATACATACTGCTGATGATTGCAAAATAACTCCATAAATGAGAGTTCCCTCAAAAAAAAAAAAAAAAAAAATGCACGAGTACTCATTCAAAACATAACCCCCCCCCCCCAAAAAAAAAAAAAAAAAACACCCACCATTTAAAAGGACTATCGCTTTATAAATGTGGATAATTGAGAGCCCAATAAACACAAGTATAGCGATTAACATTCTGTTTTGTTTGAAAATGCCATCATTAATCCAAATTATTTCAGTGGGAATTTTCTCATTATAGCCAATCTTTTGGATAAAACTTGTAGCTTAATACAAAACTTTGAAATATAATCTATATATCTCGAATCTTTTAAAACTCTTATAACAGAAGTTTTAGACGATTGATGATTTCAGTTCAGATGACAGCTGTCACATTGATTTCCAGGTCTGTTTTCAAGAGCTTCTTCAAATTTGTTCAGCATTTTATGTAGCGCTGAAAGAATGCAGTCCACTACGTCTAGGAGAGTAGAGAATACTTCCAGTACTTTAAATATTTTAATTATTCGGTAGTTTCTTGGTTTTAATAGCCATTTTCTACCGAAAAGTGTCAAAATACTAAGTTTGTAGAACGCTTCACTATTATAATTCTTTCTAATCTTTTTCAAAATTTAAGGAAAAAAATAGAACTCAGTGAATTAAAGATTAATGGTAGTCAGTTTTAAAAGTATAAAGTACCTTCTGATTCACGTAATATTTTATGGTGCAACACAAAAACATCATATAGACTCGTTGACATCCTGTAGTTTCATCAGTGTTGTGTGATTAAACTGGGCTCAAGTAATATCAATTTTAAGGTCGTGTTTTACTTTACGTATTTCTGAATGACTTTTCGGGAAGTGGACGATTACATATACTTTTCGAACGAGGTACATGAGGGAGAGAGTTGTTACTATGGTTTGGTTTTGGGCGCATCAGTGACTTAGACCATATTGCACCATTGTATATTATGTTTGTCCGAGTGTGTGCATATTCACGTTCCGATTTACATGTTGTACGGGCTGAAAAAACACAGAATAAATCATTGGGAGAAGACACTCTAATCCATCTGCTTGAGACCGGCTAATTACAGCCTCGAATGAGATGCAGACCTTTAAAAATTTCTCCAGTCATAGAGAGAGAGAGAGAGAGAGAGAGAGAGAGAGAGAGAGAGAGAGAGAGAGAGAGGAAATATGTCGTAGGTGAAGAACCGACAAAAGTTGATCCATAATCAAACCATTTCTGAAACTCTCGTTTTAGCCACACAGTTTTGATCAACAGCATATTTAAGTAAAACATTTTTCGATAAAATGCTATATGTCTACCACAAAAGGAGACTAACACCAATTTCTGAGATAGTAGAATTTTCCGTGTAAGAAAAAAAAATTTAACCAGAAGACAGTACTGTAGTCATCAAGGCCAGAAATTTTACAAGAAAATCAGCGGATGTTTCACTTCCGCCCTAAGAATGAAATTTCTGGGAAACTGTAAAATGGACCATAAACATTATTATTGAAAACACTTATCGGAAAGGATTCAACAGTTTTATTTAACTATTCGTAAAATTAATTTGAAGTCCAAAGGAACAATGAATAAAATGCATGAGAGCTGAAAATGGGAATATAATAGATTCTGGGTGAATAACTGAGAGATCACTTCCGGCCGTCCATTGATGAATAAAGCTATTATATTCGTATACCACAGCTAACAGGCTTATAATATGTACGCTTCGTCGAGTAGAAACGGCGAGATCCGAGGCTGTTATACTCTGACGTTACGAATCGTGTCCTGACATGTAGCAAGGTTACGATAATAGTCAGTGGAGGAAAATGTGTTATGAAAAAAATTACCTGAAAAAGAAGACGAAAATAATAGTTCACAAGCACCGACGGAGCACTCCTGTGTGGAAGACATCAGAAATGAAAATGAGATCACCGCAAGTAAGAGCAGCCACGTAATCAATCAAGATGTGAGATCGAAGATAGATGCATCTCGCAGGTACATATCTGAAGAAGACGTGCTGAAGAAACACCGCCCACGTCAAAAATAACGGAAAAGTAGTGGTCTCCGCTGAAGTAAAAAGACATTAACGATTCTGAGAGAAGGCAGCAGTTGGAAGAATAAGTAAAACCGATGAAGACGGAACTAATGAGAAAATGTAAGAAAAACTCCATTCTTTATTTTCACTTTTGTCTTCTGCGTCTCAAGCCCAAGGAGTTGAATCCGATGGCAAAGCGGGAGCCATCTTATCCTTTTGAAGAAAAACCTTTATATGTCACCGAAAACAAAACTTTAAAGTGGAAGCTGAAACCCTAAGAAATTACAGAAAAGAATGAGTAGTAGCCACTAAGGACGGCAAAACAAACTAAACGGCCATTAACTACAACAGTCAATGGCAGCTCTTAAAAGAAGATTTAAAGAAAATATTTAATGTTAATGATCTGTAATTAATTTCTGAGAAACACTTTATGAAGTGATTTCGGAAAATAGTGAGACCAACAGTCCTGAAAACAAACTGTCTATATAACACGAAACTTGCTTTATAAGTCTTGAAAGTACTTGCTAAGTCTTTAACTTCTAAATTTCACAACCCATGCGAAGGATGTTTTAGGAATCCTCTTAAGCACATCGATAACTGCAATATTAAATTCAGTGTCCTCCAAGGTGAATAAATCTCATAATCTGAAGCTAGTCGTAAAGAGTTGCTCCAGCTGTGCATTTGCGATTGTAGTAAACAGCACTGCTCCCTAAGAAATATGGCTCAGTTTGCCTTAATTATGTATATAACTGAGGCGCAAGTCAACTAATGCACAATGTTCTAGATTTTTAGATTTTGCACCATAGTAACTGAGCCCATGAGTTGTCAGCATATTTCGCCTGTAAACGGCCTATATTCTGAGTTATCAAGAGAAGAAACTACACAACCCATTCCCGAGACTAACTAATCGGCCACGTGTGAAAAAAAACTCATCAAATTCCTTCCCTTCAATATGAGACTTAGGCCTATTAAACAAAGAACAGAAGCACACGTAGTAGCAAAAGGTTCTACATGCATCCGTTTGGAGGAGAGACATCAACCACTCTTTTCATTATTGTACCTAAACATAACAGGTTATTTAATGGACACAGTGCATATTCCATACGTTTCATTTCAGGCGCGTTCTATATTTTTCTTAAATTAATTGAAGTTTTGTTTATTTTTCTGTAATTAATAGAAGTGAAAATTAAATACAGTTATCTCGTTTTCAATTAATTACTAAGATTATAACTTTACAAAGCACTTAAAGAAAAGCTTTATAGTTTTACTTTCTCTAACCACAGTCGTGCAATTTAATTGCAAATGTATAATATTTATTGCTCTTTTCATATACTTTTTTTAAGTATCTTTATCTATCTGTTCACAAGGGACATCCACGCTCACGCCCCCATAACAAATGAAACGTGCACGGAATACATCACTAAAACTACATTTAATCTGTGAATTCCTTTTTCCATACAAATTGTATGAAAAAAAAAAAAAAAAAAATTGAATTCGATTTGAATGAACTTTGCAATGACTCGAGAAATAAATTTAAAGAGCCCAAATATAAAAAATACATAAAAATACGGAAAAATGCAGAAAATATACAGAAAAGAATTTTTATATATTTTAGACATTGTTAAGCAGGTAGTGTAGCTTAGAGTGAAGTGTAATTGTCTTATTTTATTTTATAATCTTCAAAGTTATAGTGTTTGGTAATTAGATCTATAGCTAAGGATGTTGATAATGATGTGTTAGTTGTAGGGTTTTAGGAGCATTTGCGACTATTGCTCCGTGTATACTGTCTGTAAATCGCGTGGGTTCTGTGGATGATTTTCTGCCTGCTGGACGAAAAACCCGAGTTTCCAGAAGAAAAAACCATGCTGCCCTCGCCTGAGACCAACTAGCTCAACCACGTTGTGGAAAAATGCCCACAAAATTCATCTGGTCATCGACGGGGCTCGAACTCAGGTCTTTTCCGAAAAACCTGGTGAGGGAAGGAGGGCAATTCTACCAACTGTGCTACCCACGAGGACAGTGTCAGTTGTCTTGTGTTTACGTGATTCACATTTTTATATTTATTTTAATCTGAAAACGAATTCGTTTGTGAACCCCTTAACAATTGTTACCCTCTGCAAAGTATTTGAATTATTTAGTTGCATGAATGTAAGTTCATATATTGCAATAACACTAGTCGGCATCAATTTCCTCCCTGAAATAATTTTGACAGATTCTCGTAGGAAATATGTTCAAAATCTCAGATATGTGCTTAAAAAGTTCTCATCACCCTCAGTTTTCAAATAGTTAGGGTAATGACCGAAAACCAAGACCTGTCGTGAAAGCTTCATTTCCTACATTCCCATTTAGACCTTTTTCCTGAAAACGTGGGGATGAACACGATGAACGGTTTCACCAAGATATTTCTCAAATGGAAAAAAGATACCAGGGAAAATGGAGTCCAAATATGTTGGCAGACTACTATTGGAATCTCGTACGGGAGACACCAATGGATGATTACAAAAGGCAAAAACACGACGAAAGAAGTGCTTGTTATCAGATAAACATTTTTGTAAATAGAATAAGGTTAATATTTCGTACTGTAAGTAACATTTTCTTAAAATACATGAAATCTTTTTTAATAGAAACTAAGTTTTTGACTTTAATCCCTTCTCCCTTAAAAACGGTGGGTGTTATAGCAATATGGTTGCCATATCTGAATTCAGCAACATCAATCTACAAGAATTACAGTGAATTTTAACAGGGAGCGAAACACAATTTTTTTTTTTTTTTTTTTTTTTTGCCGACCAGTAATGATTTATTAACATACACTACGTTGGATGGATTTAATTAAAAAAAAAAGCCCATCCTACGCGTGTGTTTTTGTTCAATTATTTACTTGTTCCTATGTAACGTTGTTAAAAACCTATGCCATATTTTGCAATAGATTAATAAACAAATGCAATATACCATTGATCACATGCAACTTTAATGCACAAAGCCCGCCTTTCTTTGCCCTTGCTGAGAATTTCCCCTGGCAAACTCCCAATAAATGAAATCACTATGAAAGAGTCAAGAACATAATACTCAAAAATATGGAGATACTCCGAAGTTACTCTTTTCAACAGACTTTCAGGGGTGCATGACTCATTTCCTTGTAACAAATATCGCTGAACTTATTTCAAAAAAAAAAAAAAAAATTGTTCAGAGAGTGTCCTTTATAAATGATATTTTATTTACAAGAAATACCACGCACAGACAAAAGTTACGGTTATTTTTTCACATATCAATATGCCACTTTTTGTTTTTAATGCCTAACTTTTTTGTTGTTCCGCATTAATATGAAAGTTCAATCCGTAGTGCAACCGAAAATATGGGTAACACGGGTACAAAATAAATAAATAAATATAATAATCATTCAAAGAAATCTATTCAAAGAAAGAAAGAAAAAGTAGCAAAGGCTGTGATAATGAATTCTTTCGCCGTATCGCTTAAATCTTCAATTTTTTCCTCAAAGAAATGCTTACAGTATGGACTGCATATTGTCATTCATAATTTTTAAATAAACTTGTTCTTTATTTCATTGTAACCCAGTACATCAAATATATTTTCATTCAAAGGGTATTCCTTTGTTACTATAACGGGATTCTACTGTACAATACTCTTTCTTTTTTTCGATGCGTGTGCCTTTTCATGAGCATCATTCAAATGATTAGCCATGATTCCCATTGACTGCTAACCGAAGTAAAATTCTGCAGAATTTTATGTAGTTCGTTAAAATGGGACAAATTCCTTGCAGCGAAAATAAAGACAGCAATATAAAACATACGCAATAATTTTTAATTTTTAAATTTCTTGGAGCATCGACAAGAGGAGTCTGTCAGCAGCACAGTCTAATGATGGGTATCGGTAAGATACCCGAAACTTACCTTAATGTATAGTAGTTTAGACGAATAGCTTAATAAACCATATTATTATTAATTCCACGTGGTGTAAAAGTGGTATTAAATATAATAATAATTTTTAATTTTAACTGATTTCCTGTGTGAACTAATGGATCAAGCGTAGCACTGTACGTTACATTCTTTTTTTTTAGGCGCTTTAGCATAGATATGCGAAATGCACCAATCTTCACCAGCATGGTAAAGACGATTGGAGGCCTGCATAACTTGGCTCCTATTGGACCGATTTTCAGGCTATTTTATATTTGGGCCTTTAGAACATTTGTCGTACCATCCTAAATTTCATTAAACTGGGACCAAAAGAAATCCAAAAATTATTTCTTTGCCCATCCGTCTGCGTGTAATAACTCGATTCCCAGTGAATGGATTTTTATGAAATTTTATATTTCGCTCTTCTAAACGATTTGCCAAGCCTTCCAAAATTTCAGTAAAATACGACCAATAGAAATCCGGCAATTATTATTTCCTTTTTAACGCACCTGAAATGCATTTACTTTATTTTTTAAACTGGGCAAGGAATCCTGAAAAAAGAAATCAGTCAATAAAAGACGGAAGTTTTCTCGGAAAATATGAGGTTTCATCAAATACTTCCATGCGGTCTCACAAAAGATCTTCAGGATAATACAAACCAAACATCAATTTGGAGAACTGTAAATTCCCGAGGATCGTCTTTGGAAAAAGAAAAAAAAAAAAAAAAACAGCATTTCCGCATACACTGCACAATCTCCGCTGATATATCAGCGGAGATTCTGCAGCGGGCACATTTACCGTGCAATTCATTACTCAGTAAATAAGAATACTAGAAGTTTCTAATATTATTAACAATACAAATTAAAATTTTCATTTTCATAGAGAAAAATCAGTTTTCATCTTCAATTAAAAGCTCAGCTGAAGGAGAAACTGAAAGAAACAGACCTAGTCAACGAAATACCGAACGTACCTCTGTGTACTTCACTGATTAGCTGAGCAATGTTTAGTTTTATTCCTACAATGAAGTAATTTTTCACAAGAAAACTGGGAGAAGAAACGTTAGTCCTCGCTATTCACGAGACATGCAGTCTGTAGTTTAGTTGGAGAGCAAATATTGGGTTGACTGAATTAGAGGTGATCCGTTAACAAGTACATTAAATTATCTCCCTCTACAACAGCAAAAAATAAGAGAAAAATCTTAAAAATCGATCTCGCTGTTCGCTGCTCTGTGTATTCTTTCTAGGCTTGCGACACAGATTTCAAACGCCGCCGCCAGATCTCAAGGCGTGTCTGTTTATCGCTCAGAGTGGCGTTAAGGGAACTGTCTGTCTTACTTGTATTTCCATCTTGTGAAATTAAATTATCTGAAGAAGAGGGGGAATAAGGGGAACGTAAATGTAAATAAGAAAGAAAAAAGAGAGGCTCCGGATGTGGGATTGTCTGTTTCAGACTAAACAAATCTTCGTAGCTGATTCTTATCGCTGAGCAACAATCGAATCATCAATTTAAATTTCACAATGTAAGCTGGGTATGGCGAAAAATTTGCCAGGAAAACAATAAATAAATAAAAAACCGTGCGAGTTTTAATGTAAAAGCGAGTAGGGGAAGACAAACAGTGAAAACACAAGCAGTGAGCTCGGACGATACATAGTGATGGAGAAGGAAGAAGAAGAAGTAGTAAAAAACATCAGAGGGATGGGGGACTCGAAACAATTTATCAAAATCAACTCTAACGCTGGCTGAGGAATTTGTATGAAAAGGATTTGTTATCATGTTATTGAGATAAAAGTAAAAGAAATCTGGATGCTAAGGGAAAAAGAAAATTCGGACAGTTGTCGGATCTGTGTTACAGCTTTCCTATAGTTATGTTCACATTTATTTTCGGTTAAAAAATATAGGTTGGATTTTGGAAGCGAACAAGAGTTTAGCTATAAGAAATTATCTTTCAATGGCTGACTTTAACCTTACAAAAGAATCTCTATCTGTATGAAGTTTTACTATCAAATAAACGCATTTGTTCCTTTATACTATTCATCACTTCATTCTCCATTAAACCATGGCATTTCGATAATCACATTATTCGTATTCAACGTCATCCATTCAAAAGTGAGTACATTAACATACAATAGCAATTGTAGCTACAAATACACACTGCAAAGCATGAACAATCGTAGACCAGCAATTCACAGGTATTCCCAACCAATTCCTAAGATACCTGCAGAAAAAGAATAAGTGCAGAAGCACGGTGTGTGTGTGTGTGTCCAATCCTTTCATAATCACATTTTATATATGTTTCGTCTTTTTCTTCTTTTTTTCGTTTTGACTTTACTGAGCACTACAGATTGATATACACCCAGTGAACAATTTATTAGGAACAACACCTTTTTATTGTGCATGATCTCCATTCACTTCGAAAACAACAGCGATTAGTTTAGGCACGGACTGTACGAGATGCCAGTAGCGTTCTTCTGGTGTACACTTTATGACTCTCTAAAACACTACAAGTCCCTAGTGAAATAATATCTGGCGAATGTAGAGGTCAGTAGAATACGTGGAGGTCGTTTTTCTCATGGAACCACCGAAGAATGATGAGGACAGGATGGCACAGCATGTTATTATTATTATTAGCCATATAGTGCAAGGAAGCTTGAGATGTTTGCTGCACCAGACAAAAAAAATCTGAGTCACCCAGAGAGAGAGAGAGAGAGAGAGAGAGAAAACAAGAATCAGAAGCAGAAGGGGGAATCATTAAAAAAGAGAAGGATGATGATATCCAGCTCAGGATCCTGGGTGTGCAAAGCCAGTACTCACGAGATGTGAGCCTCTGTGGTTATCCTCCAATTTTGCGGAGTTGGGTGGGGTATCCCGAGAAGGGCGAGCCTCGTCAGCGTAAAGTTGTAGTAAAACAAAGTGTCCAATCTATAACACTAACCGTAAAATACTGCAATATCTTCGGTCTATGGCATAATTTTTTTGTCCTACTACAAGCAATCGGAGCTAGGATTTTCCAGACGAAATGACCTTTCACGAGTCCTGTAGTGTCAAGTTTCAGTGGTCCTCTGCGTACTTCAGAATCCCCCTCCACCCCATTTAAATCAGCCACAGTGGTACAGAGGGAATGGTTTGGTAATTTAGTCAAGATTGCAGTGTCCAATTCTTCTAGCGGTTATGGCTTCCGTCTCTAGAAGTGTTGTTCATGGGCCGATTTGCATGTTGGGCGAGCTGAAAAACCCGAAATAACTCGTAACGGGAGGAGGAACCCTACTCCGTCTGCCCTAAATCGGCTAGCCTCCAGCTTCGACTAAAGAGGACTTTAGAAATTCCTTCAATCATCCACAAGAATCAAACTCAGACCTCTCCAAACGACTGGCCCAAAGCGATGTACTGTGCCGAATGGACTGCCAGGAAGGACTCATTTTTTTCGATAGGGGCATTTCTGGTACAACTCATATATTATATCATTATATGAACATATTACTGTGATCATTGCTGAAGTACTTCTTGGCTAATTAGACCCCCCCGCAAGACCTTTTTCAGTCACTCCACATTAAAATAAGTAAGCTCATGTTACTTACCCATTATAGTCACAAATACTACCAGTATATACTATAAAAACGATTTCCAGATGTGTTTGTGAAATCAGAAGTTGTAATACATATTCGTCATGGAGCAGTTCACTGGCTCCCAGAAACTTGAATTCTCCCAATTTATCAACATCGGATTGTTGTAGGGTTTAGGGCACATCAGCGATTAGAACATATTGTGATGTTGTATATTATGTCAGTATAAGTGTGTGTTCACAGGCCGATTTACACGTTGTGCAGTTGTTGTTGTTGTTATTTGATTTTTAGGAGCATTAGCAACTAAGGCCATATTGCTCCAGGGATATGCGGTGGTCATTCCCTGACCTTTCCGCATCCTCCATATTTGGTGGTCACGGGTTCGAACCTTGGTCTAATCAAGAAGCGTGTGCTACGCACTGTTGCTCCTGCCCACCTGGCTACGGAGTTGTTGTTGTTGTTATTTGGTTTTTTAGGAGCATTAGCAACTAAGGCCATATTGCTCCGGAGATATGCGGTGGTCATTCCCTGACCTTTCTGCATCCTCCGTATTTGGTGGTCACGGGCTCGAACCCCGGTCTAATCAAGAAGCGTGTGCTACGCACTGCTGCTCCTGCCCACCTGGCTACGGAGACGCCCATGTTGTGCAGGGTTCTACTCCTTCTGGGATCAGCTAACTATATTCTCGATTGAAGGGACTTTAGAAATTCCTCCAGTCATGGACGCGAATTGACGAAACCACTAACTGTCAAGGAGGATTAATAACAAGCATCTATCGATTGTTCAAGTAACTGTTCCTGTCTCATAATACTTAGAACAACTCCCTCTTTCTCTTCCCCTCAAGTAGTTCACATTTCAACTTAAAAAAGTTATATGAAATAAGCAAAATTAGTGTAGCTTACTTCATACGTTAAAAATACATTTTAACAATCACTCCAAATAGCATTTATGACATATTTTAAGGAGTTTAAAGCATGTGCATATAATTCCACATACTTTCAAAATGTATTATAAGTTGGGCCAAAGGCAGAGTGCGTTTTATCTGTTTAGTAGCACACTGATATTCATTTCTCAGACTTGTTTGTGAAAGTCTTCTAGGATTTTTCTACTTAGTAGTGAGTTAACAGATCTCAAGACGTGAGCATTAGCTCTAAGCTATATCCAGCTTTCTCCTCATAAATAGGGAAACCAGTCGTAAAACTTGCAATACGTATGCCATAAAAATGACAAGGAAAAGTTCCCAGCTGATTTGGTTGCAGTCGAAGAGGACGTACAGTCGTAAAACACAGACGTTGTCGGCAAATGCGTCTGGGGTGAAGTACAGTACTGAAAAGTGGACCAAGAAGTACTTCAAAGTGCGGAATTCGCGTTACATGGCCACAAATGTTAAGAAGGTCGATTCGCAATATTTGATTATCAATTCTTCGATCATCAATGACTTTTAAAATATTATTCTAGGGTAACCAACCACTGTGTGAAATGCCAGTAAGAGTATTTCTCGAATCTGGTCTTGTTATGTCTATGCAAGTAAATCATCTTTTACTCAGAGAAACACACTCTCTTAAAGTAATGAATAATCTATAATCAAGGGACGCAATCAACGCTCCAAGAAGCGTCTCGACATAAAATTTGACATGCCGAAACTCTTAAGTTTTGATTGAAAAGGCTTATCAAACATTTCCAAATGTTTCACTCGTTTTCGTAAGTTTTGAT
Organism: Mastigoproctus giganteus; assembly: GCF_048544385.1. Taxonomy (NCBI): domain Eukaryota; kingdom Metazoa; phylum Arthropoda; class Arachnida; order Uropygi; family Thelyphonidae; genus Mastigoproctus; species Mastigoproctus giganteus. Next base: position 50,474,263 of record NC_143583.1, on the reverse strand, counting down.
TTCCCTTCTTTCGATCCAAGTGGAATGAAAGAAAGTGAATAACAGGAATTCATGCTTACTGATTCTCTGGCTGAAATATTCGCAGTAATAAATCAGTACCTCAACAACGTCACGCAGCACGTATTTTTTTATTCATTATTTAACACTAAAAGGATGAGTGCGGTATATTATTTTTAACTAGGAAACTGAAAATTCGACAACTAGACATTCCAAAAATATACCTGAGGTATACTAGGCATCGAAGCGAATGAGTAAAATGAATGAGGAAGGTCTGTTCCCTTTCGTAGGTGAAATACGAACACGAGACATATATATAAAATCTCAGGGAATAAAACATTGGATCTCGTGAAGTTCACTTATAGGAAGTGGGTAGTCGAACACTGGAATAAATTGCTTCCCACCGTGGAGAATGTCTAAAAAATTGGATGATTTTATTTATTTATTTCGTATGATGTGATCAATACATGAAGGAACCAGTTTTTTCTTGCTTCCTTCGTGTATCGTGGCCGGAATATCCAACCAACCGGTTGGTTCGGCACCATCGTGATATCCAGCCCGAGGCGGAAATCGAACCCGCGACATTTGGGTTGCCAAGTAGGCACTTTACTTACCCGGCTAGCCCGGTCGGCAATTGGATGATTACCATGTAGGAATGAGAATAGTATGAATATTCTGTTTTGTTTTAATTATTATTATTATTTTATTTATTTTTGAGTGATGAAGAAAAAGTTCTTTCCATGGTTCTATCGAAAACAATAACGATCACGAAACAATAACAATCAATCTGACTCATGTGCGGATGGGGAAACTTATTGAGATCGATGATTACACCATAATTATTTACTTTCATCTTTTTTTATTATTATTATTATTATTTTTTTTTTTTTTTGAAACGTGACACGAGTTTGGCACCCCCTAGCTTAGAAGGTGCGGTCTGCAAAGCTTGACAATAAAGGATATTTTTAATAGTTCCAGATGTTGAATCACATTTACCTAGACGTTCACCGATAGCCTTAAAATTTAATCGCTTTATTACGCTTTTTGTTCCCCTCCATCAATCCTGAAAATATCAGATTTCTATAATTAGGCATAGTATGACTTGAGAAATTAATATTTTCAGACCTCGACTTATGATCACATCTAATATTAATTCTCGTGATCACATACAACGCGTATTTAGATGATCGTAAAACATGGAGTTACTTCCTATTAAATGCAATTAAAATAAGCAGTCTTTACTTTTTATTGATTGTTGAAACTGCAAATTAATTTCGTATTTGATATAATTTTATAGTACGTCTATAGCTGGGCCCGCCTCTTCGTGGCGTGGACCGGTACTCAGAAGCAGCCTTCTTGGCAGTTAAGCGGCCAGAAACAACTAAACAACACACACACATTAAGCACACAGAGCCCTACACTCATTTCTCGCTATTGTACAGAATTTTGTATATCATCAGAGAGAACGATGGCAGAAATTAATTAACGTTTAGGGGCCGCCTTACATAAGACACAACACACACATATATAATTTTATTGTAATTTAAATATCCCTCTTCAAATGACAAATCTTTTTCATTCCGTTTCCGCATCGAAGAATTCTCGAGTGTGTTCAAAAAAAGAACAAACAGGTTAATAAATGATCCCCCCTTGGCCAATTCAGTCTATTACTATTACACAGAAGTATGTACTGTATGCCGTTTCTTTACGCAAAGTATATTTTCTGCCATTGTCCCTCCAGAACTGGAATAATTCTACCATTTTCTTTTAGACACGCTGGGCAGCTAGCCAGCATCGATTCAGCTCATTTTCAAACTTATCGAATTAGCTTTTCTTTTTCATTCATTCTCTCCATTTCCATTCCACGGACAACCTTTTTTCCAAATATCTTTTGTGAAAATTACAACCTCCAAGAAATTCAAATGCAATTTTGTTTTCGAATATCAATCGTGGTGTGCAACTGGAACCAAGTCAGTACATTTTGTTTCTTAAGGATGACAGCATTGCTCGTACTGCATGTCACCTATTGAGACCGCCGTAGCCTAGTGGTCAGGCTCGCGGAAGCATAAGTACACTTGCCTTGTGTGACCAGAGTTCAAGCTCGTGACTACTGAATTCGGTGCTGTTTCTTGTATTCTATCTATCTTGTGAACTCCTCTGACCGTTTGGTCGTCCCGGAGTATAAACAGAATATTTATTTTATATCAGTGTCAATAATAGAATAGAATAGAATAGAATCTTTAATTGCAGCAATGATAGACATACAATTAATCCCGTCACGGCATGGTGGTACCAGGGGTTTACAAAACATATTTACAAAAGATACATGAGAAAAACATAAGTTACATCAGATTATTAACAAAATACAGTTTTACATTTTCAGTTCGACGAGGATACCCTTCCTGTATTTTTTATTATTGACCACTTCTTGGAGGTCCCCGTCGATGGCTTGAAGTGAGGGCAGCATTTGCTTTAGCAGGAATCTGTCGGTTAGTACTAGCCGGTTGCGGTTTGCTAGCAGCTGTGCTGAAGACCGGAGATAAGGGGGAGGAATGCGCCAAGAGCAGTGATCTCAGAAGTTCGGCTCTGTAATTTTACCGGTGGCCATCTTGATGGTGAACAGCAGCCTTCTTTCTCCGAGCCTGCGTAGTTTGAAGAGCTTCTGCTAACTGCGTTGATCTGAGAGCTGGGGGAAGGTGGAGTTTGCTGTTGGCCCATTTTAGAAGCCAGAATTCGGCAGAGAATATTCTTTTAATGTTGGATTTGGCGGCCGAGGCCCATATGGCTGAAGCATACAGTATTGTCGGGTTTGTTTGTTTGTTATTTGGTTTTTAGGAGCATTAGCAACTAAGGCCATATTGCTCCGGGATATGCGGTGGTCATTCCCTGACCTTTCCGCATCTTCCGTATTTGGTGTTGACGGGCTCGAACCCCAGTCTAATCAAGAAGCGTGTGCTACGCACTGCTGCTCCTTCCCACCTGGCTACGTAGGCGCCGTAGTATTGTCGGGTACTAGTGAGTAGTACTAGTGAGTGCAACAATCCCGCCTCATGGTCATTCCACAAGGCCAGCAAAAAAAAAAAAAAAAAATTTGAACATGCAGTACAAATGTTATTTGTACTGCATGTTCAAATGGATTACATGACTGCTTGAACGAAAGGAAAAAGTCGATGCCGTTTGCCGTCTGCGAAGCCTTTAAAAGACCACGCCGGTGACTGTTGTTTTGTAATGTGAATGTAACTGGATTCTGAGCCAAGAATAAGCACAAGGTTTTATATCCAAATCTGGATTTGGCAATGAGACAAATCTCTCACAACGACAGTATGCCAATTCCAGTACCTCCACAGCCATAGATTAGCTTCTCCAGAAGACTAAAAGGAATGCGATGAAGATGTGATTTGCAGAGACCCGAGTACTTCCTCTGATCCTGAGTACACACCCGACGAAGAGAAATCAGAGTCACAGCAGTTTATGACCTCATTGCACATCTAGGCTGATCGAAAGATAAAGCCTTTAGTCTCTAGGTGAGAACTTCTCGCCTAGAGACTAAAGTAGAAACAACTGGTTAAGAAGAACGTAACAATGTTTCACTATTGAAAAAGAAAACAAGTTTTGGCAACATTCTTTACAGTTGTAGTAGGGTTTTAGGAGCATTAGCGACTAAGGCCATATTACTCCGTGTATACTGTCTAGATGTGTGTGTGTGTGTAAATTGTGTGTGTGTGTGTTCTGTGATCGATTTTTTGTTTTTCTGGATGAAAAACCAGTATCCGAGAGAGAAAAAACTATGCTACCCTAGCCTGATACCCCCTAACTCAGCCACGTTGTGAAAAAGGCCCATAAAAATTCCTCACGTTATCAACGGGACTCGAAATCAGGTCTTTTCCACCCGCTGTGGGTAGAACGGCGATTCTACCAACTGTGCTATCCACGAGAACCTTTCTTTACAGTGTACGGTCTGCTTTGCTACTGTCATAATATCAATGGAAGTACATCTAAATGGCGCCTCTTTATCGATTCGCAGCTCCTCACAGCGAAATTTGAAAGCTGTTCTCTTGCATAATGGAACTTACAGCCATCCATCCATCCCACGGGCTACTCCATACATCTAAATGAGACATACTACGAGTATAACAGGTAAACACAACTCGAAGCAATCCAATACAGCAGTCATCAATAGAATAACTGCGGTGACCTCAAAGTTATTGGTATTTTAACAGGCATGCGAGTTCACAAAATACTGTTGTTTTCTATGCCTATGGGACAGCCGTTTTACCGCAGACTTTTTATTCCGACATGACTGATCTCAAAGAAGCACATACGAGCCAGGAACAAGCAACGTGCACTGTATTCCATTAGTGGACCCAATAAGGATATTCCTTCCACCTCTACACATTAAACTTGCCCTAATGAAAAGTTTTGTGAAAGCGATGGGTAAGATGAATTCGAGAGTAATTTCATTACTTAAGTGAGAAAAAATTTCCAAAGATCAGTGCTGAGAAAGTAAAATAGGAAATCTCTGTGGGACCTCAAATCAGAGAGCTTCTGCAGGATAAAAGCTTCGAAAAATGCCTCAGTGTATTATAACTAAAAGCATGGCAGACTTTCAAAAGGCTTTGTGGAAACTTTTTGGGTAACCGGAGGTCTCCCGCATACAAAGATGGAGTTTATAAACTGCTCGAGGCACATACAGTATAGAAATGAGATATTGTACGTCGCATTCACATTTAGTCTTCTTTACCGAACATCTTGGCACAGTCAGTGACGAGCAAGGGGAACGATTCCATCAAGAGATTAGTACTGGATATTATACTACGACATTTCGGACACAGTGTATCAAGGGAAATCATCCGGACAACATTTTTAAATTATACATATATTTTTTTACAATAGTGTACCGTATTATTTTAAATATGTGTGCAAAGTGTATTGGGTTTAAACTGTAAAAGCGACAAAGATATAAACAAATATAACTGTAACTAGTTTCATGTGTTTTGTAATGAAATCGTCTTAATTAATTTTGTATTGATATTATCAGCAGCTGTATTACAAAAACTCACGTGCTAGAAAAAAAAAAAAAAAAAAAAATCGGAGAACATATCTGAAATCAGTGTGAAAAACTGGTTTAGAAAGGTGTTTACATCTTTGATGAACAAAAAATTCCATTCGTTGTCAACTAGTGAATAATGTCAACTAGTGTTGTCATTATTCCAATTACGGTGAAGAGACATACTCAGAAAGCTTCATTCTTAACGTGGAGAAATTCTGTTGAAAGTGGCTGATCGCACCCCTTCTTACATTATAGTAATTATCATATCCTTACTTTCTCACGATTGGGATATATAACAGAAATAAACTTAAGAAAATTACAACCTATACTTAAAAAATTCTTATCACATGTAATTATTGATTCCGCAATGTCTAAAGTCTTGCGATTTGAATCTTCACTGTATTGTCAAGTGCTGCACTGATGGAAGCTTAACCATTCTCTGAGAAAGGGTAAGAAACTATCGAAACAACTGTAAGGATTAATCAGCAAAGTACATTTCAAATTAATCAGCAAAGTACATTTTAAAATCGGAGTTCTGTTTATTTGCAGCAAGTGATATAGCAGTAGCACAGCAATGCGTGCAACTCCTGCTATTTTTAAAAGAATAATGTAATAATTATTGCAAAACCCCCTCTATTTTATAAACATAAATCCGAAAAAAATCATAACCCATCGTTAAAATTTATCGATTACATTTCCTCCCCCTCCTTTCTCCCCTTGTAAGACAGATGAATTGTACGTGTTTCCGTGGACACAACAGCATCGATCTTTACACCAAAATTTCTAAATGGCAGTTCTGGCTGAATTGATCTTTCGGTGAATCCTAGTTCCTAACGACCTATGTTTACAGCTCTATGTGTAATGGGATGTAGAAACAATCTGTCTCAACTAGAAAGCAATCTAAACCATGCAAAATCCTTGCTAGAAGTAAGACGGGTGTTTCGAAATGAGATACCAACCCAACTCTAAGTTAGGGATGGATTAATCGGAAGTGAATAATGGGAAAAAAATTGCTATTTTTGAGGCAGGAAGAAAAAAATTCTATCGCCTCAGAATGTTATTCTATTAAAAAAATCATTTACAAGTTGCTAAGAATTTTCAGCATCACTTTATACATAAAAGTATATTTAGAGATAGTGAAATTCCTAAATCATTAAATTCAGTATGATAGATGCCAGGATAACGCAGGATAGATGCCAAAATTGCAACATAAATTAAAATTTTCGACACACTAGACTTTTACTGCTTAGTAGGTTGTCTGAAAATTAATAAAATATTGATAAAGGAAGCCCTCACCAACCGAGTGGGATAAGTTCCTGAAAAAAGTATTGCGTTTGTAAAGACTTAAAATATGGTGGTTAGGGAAAAAACAATAATTATGGAAATAAAATATATTAAAATAAACAGTAAATTTCATTCTCCATTTATACAACATAAGTACGATGTCTGTTATAAAAAAATTCCTAAAATAAATGTTAATATTTTAACATTTATTTTAACAAACACGGTAATCTCCAGTGTACTCCGTGATAGGGTATTGGAATAACATTCAGTAACATAAAGAACTACAAACGCAACAGATTATTTAACATCTGTAAAATCAATGACATACTGACGGATCCCGAGTAACTGACCCTGAACGAATATATTTGTTTTCCCGTAAATTATTTTAGTTTTGAATTTTTGCAAGTTATCCGAATGTGACGTCATATAAAAAAAAATCAAAAAAATTTTTTTTTTTAAATCGATCATGCGTTATGTTAAATGAAACTTTCTTTTTGATCTGTAATACAAAGGAAATAAAAATATTTTATCATAATATTTACTTGACATTTTATTAATTTTATGCCAAGAAAGGAATCCGGGCTTCGATTAGGAAATTTTACTAATACAGACTGAGAAAAAAAATAATTAGTTACATCTATTTGTGCATGGTACTGATGAGCGCAAATGTACTTACTGAGAGGGTAGAACGTAAACAAATCCCCCTTCTATGTGCCCTATGTACTATCAAGTCAGATTTGCCGGGGAGCCCAAGGACAACGCAATTACTATCGGTCCACGACTCCCGCGGCCTGATTCTGGGGCACCCAGAAATATGTACATCAGAGTTACCAGGTCACCAAAGCCCAGCACAGGACTCTTACGTGTTGCACAGTTATAATCATTGTTGATCTACACCGAATGGAAAAGGCTGGAGTTCGAATCCAGTGAAAGAAGTGAGTAATTTTTGTAAGATTTCTTTCACAAGGTGGCTGAGTGGTCTCAGGTAACGGTCGTATGTTTTTTTTTTTTATCCAGGAAAGTCAAGTCGGATTTTTTGTCCAGCAAACCGACTGATGACTACCTGCGAATTAGGCACAATATACTGAAGCGCTTAACGCACATGTGAACTAAGGGAAGTGGTACAACAACTGTCTTTTCCTTTTGTTTAAGGAGAGCGTATACTGAATCACGCATACGTAAAAAATAAATAAATAAAATGTGAATTTTTGCATACAAATATAAAATTACGTTATCTAAAATCCACGGTTGGTAAGCCTGGTTGGGGAGGGGTTCCTGTAACTTATAAGGCCTATTATTTCATGTTTAATATTCTGAAATCAAGCTAGTAGCCTTCTTCTGAGTACGGCTTGTGATAATTATTAGAGTTAGGAAACTGGAGTTAGTATATCTGCAGCCATAGAATTTTCTACTAAATTGTAAATATAATGTTCACCCTGTAATAATGTTCATAGTATTACAGGGTTAACTAAAGTAACAAATAAATACAGACTAACCAATCATAATAATAATTTACCGAAACATCAAACGCAAGTGCAAAGTCAATGAATAATATGTGAACAAGCAGTTCAGTTTAAACATATACTGTTAAAATTGAGAGTGATTTAATATGCAATTTCGCCTAACGTGAAGGCACAGCTACGTGAGTTCAACTGTGTTGTTTTAACTGATAACTTTACCAAGTCCACTTACACAAAGGTCAATTCACAAGAATATTTTTATATGCGAATTATAAACTGCATACAGAATGTAATCACTATGCCACTACTCTAATTCCAACTACTCCAGCGAATCGGCAACGAATTTACTATCGCCAAGCTCCGCCGATTCCCATTACCACTTTGGAATGAATGAATCCATTATATCAGCTGACCTCAGTGTGAGGTCAACCGTAATAATTACAAGAGCAGCTTCCGGGCTTCATATCTGCTAGTAACATGCAATTACTGTAAATGAAACTATATTTCGCCTATTGTAAATCATATATGTAAATGAATTGTGTCACGCATCAACATTATTTTGAAGTGACTGCTCTACCAATAAACAGCCCTCAAAAGCCTTTATATTTTAAATATAAGTAAACAGTTTTGTAAGCAAACATATTTATTTGGAATTCAAAGAGTTTATATATATAGGGTGGTTATAAGTAAAGTAGGTGGTAAACCATGAACTGCGCAAAGATCAAATTTGAGTCTCCAGACCACACGAAAATGAAGGCACAAACGTTCCAAATATTGACAACGTGGTGCATTTGGCGCCGCATGCGTTCATATAATACAATTTCAAGTTGCAGTATAGTGTAAAGAGGAAGCTACAGGCTGTGAAGATGAAATGCTTCAAGTGGAATGTGGACTTGTGATGCATTCCTTCGGGTCAGCCAGAATACGAAGTCAGAACGTTCTGATTGAAATCGTTCTTCTTCTCTCTCTCTTTCTCCCGACAATGATCAAAAATTGATAGTCCCACTTATGGGAGGTTTTTAGTTTTAAATTGTGCATTGGCGTTATGGTTAAATGGCTGCCATAATGATATCGTTCCACACTTTTGTTGTTATCGGACATGTAATCTCTGAGATCTCAAAGTCCGTATATTTGATAACATGGAAAGTGTGGTTAAATTAAATTGCTTGGAATACCTCTTAAATGAATAACGAAGTTTTAATTCTTTCCCATGTTTTAGTAGGGCTTCTGGGTTAAAAGAAGACTGCAACAAATCATAGGTAATTACTGTATTGATAAACCGAATTCAGCACTCGAATCTGCCTATTGCTTTCACGGAACTCTTCCCCCTCCCGGCATGGTTTAGATAATGTCTATTCCAAATTTGCATTTGGGTCTCTTTCAATTGAAGGACGCCTATTACACTCCTCCCCTACAGATCGGACCAGTATATATATATATATATATATATATATATATATATATATATATATATATATATATATATATATAATGTAAATTAATAAAGATATAAGCAAATTTAAAGATGTACTGGAAAAGTGGTGCAGTGTTAAATACATAAGTTGCAAACTATAAGGTAATAGTTTGCAAGTAAGAAGTAAGTTTAGTAAGAAGCATAAAAAAGGAAGTAGATAAAGAGAACAGAACAGGAAATTATTTGTAATGCAAATTATAGATAAATAATAGGTAATAATTACATTTCGTTTGTTTGTTATTTGGTTTTTAGGAGCATTAGCAACTAAGGCCATATTGCTCCGGGATATGCGGTGGTCATTCCCTGACCTTTCCGCATCCTCCGTATTTGGTGATGACGGGTTCGAACCCCGGTCTAATCAAGAAGCGTGTACTACGCACTGTTGCTCCGACCTGGCTACGGAGGCGCCATTACATTTTGTAAAAATCATGCATGAATCAATGGCTGTACCGGAGGAGGGAGGAGGGTTAGGATTCGCGTACGAATGCTAAAAATCATAGAACTAAAGATTTAGTCAGGTTTAAAGATGGCAAGCAATGTACTTTATTGTTTTAAATATTAAAACAATAAAGTACATTATTACACCAGAATTTAAAACATAGACTGTAATGGCCATTATGTTATTACAATCTATTTATTACCGAAATCGTTCTAGCGCTAAGAGGAATATGGATTTCATGCTGCAGCATTCGCTACACTAACAGCGATCTCTTCAACAAAAAGAAGTCCTCTGCCGTGAGCTACAAATAAGCCAACTGCTTCTTCGAATTTTCCCATCATTTTGCTTAACTCATTTTTGGGAAAGAGGTCCTCGTTTTCAATCCTTTTAAACGCCAGTATTCCCTAAGTATACAGTCACATTATTATTATTTATTTTATGTGTTTCCTATCACAGGGTGGCACCCGGATCTACATCCCTCTCCACCAATATAATTGTAGGCATAATACTCCATCTAAATATGGTGGCCTGTTAATGTAAGTGTGTGTAGTATGTTATAGTGAACAGGCTACTCAGCTACCAGGTGATAGCCACAATCTTGATAAGATTAAATTTACATTCTGTCGTATACAGCAGCAATTTGCCCTGGTGACGGTTTTTGGAAGTGTTTTTTTTTTTTTTTTTTTTGCGCATTTCAGCATGCGTTGTGCAGCCCATTCCAAATTTCATCTTTCTATCTTTAACGTTTTGGAAACTAAGCAGGCTGTTAACGATTGACTTCAAGCCTGAATTTTACATACGTTAAAAAAAAAAAAAAAAAAAAAAAAAAAACACTGGAGGGTTTCTTGTTTTTGCTTGATAAATAAATAAAAAAATGATCTTCATTTCTAGTCTTGAAAATGATTGTATAAAATGGTGATATATTTTCATTTTTTCAATCTTTATTTCTTCCGTCTTCGTGATGAGATTGCACCCAATACTTTTACAGAGATTAAAAAAGCTAACACAGTACTGTAATCAACGGTAGAAACGAAAAGAATGAAGAAATTATCGAAATGCGATGTGCACTGGTATTTACTGCAAGTTCCTTTGCACTATTAAACACTTCATAAAGTATCTTGTACGCAAGCGCTTCCCTTAAAGTTAATCAATAGTGTCGGTAGGCGAATTAAAAGACTTTCAGTTAACATCCTGATATAGATCACGGTAGGAGCACGAGGTGTTTGAGAAAATGGAATCCAATTGAATCTGTCACTTCCTTTTCGTGACTATGTTCCCAGAAACTAAACTGTTAATTAAGTCGGGATATGACTCTTCCCCTGGTATTCCACGACAGTAACTTCGCCAGAATAATCTCATTTTCGGGAATAATTTCAAGATAAGAATTTACTGTTGACATCTCGGTGCCCTTAATCCAAACTGTTCGAAACGGGCTTCTCTCGACGTCATCAGTGCGCCAATACTGATGCTATCTGTTAATATGAAAAGCAAATTACATACAGTAATCTAATTTTCCTTAATTCTACAAATAAAAAGCTCACTGATGGCTTGACTTAATGAACTGCGCAGCACATTCATTTTCCTCAGAGCGAGATTAATAATAATAAAAAGCAAAATAACAAAGAGAATAAAACTGTCCAGGTTACTCTGATGATTCGATAATTATTAAATGACAAAACCTCAGGAAATTAAACTTGCGCGTAGTAGTTATAACAGTGGAAAGATAGAAAATAAAGCTTTCGAGAAATTTGAACAAAATAGAAATTGCAGAGTACAGCGCTGTAATAGCTTAGAAGGTCATTGTTAGTAAAGCACAAATAAAACTAAAAGGAAAAATATTTGTTCGCATTCACAAAGTAAATAGGCCAATATATCTTGCTGAACTGTTAAACAATGGGATAAGGAAGTAATCTTTATTTATACCTCAGTGCTTGATGTTTTATCTCTACCCTGGATGCCATTTGGCCACTCTACAAAAATATACACGCGCCTTTCTCTGTTTTTTCCCCCTTTTTTATATATGGTGTGATCTGGACAGTACCCAAATCGCACTAAGAAATGTTCTGTCATTTCCTCCTGCGCCCAATCAATCCTCATCCACCTACACGACAACACTTCCCATAATCAAGTTCCCGTGCAACGAAAACAAATAATAAAATAAATTGAAAAAAATAAAAAAAATCATTAGTGTGATTCATTGTGAAAATATAAATAATGTTCAAAACACAAGGTTCTTTAGATTTAAACGGAAAGTAGATGCCTTATTTAATATTAGGACACTGAAAAACAGAACTTCCGATTCTCAGAATGTTTTTTTTTTTTTTTTTTTATAATGTCTAGATAAAAATATTTATCCAAATTTTAAGTGCCTAACAACATTCGAAGAGAAATATTTAACTACGTATTTTAGGGACCGTATGGAAACAATTTTTTATATTGCTTTAATAATCGGGTCCACATAAGTCTTCCAATACCTAACAGCAGTGCTATTTTTTTTTTTTTAACTGTTCCTACGATTAACACCGACCACTGATCAATCCTTTATGAATACTGGTTACCAAGGATATCACGCATGTTCACTTTGTGTACACCTAGTACATCTTGTATTGTGTATACTACTTTCTGATTACACAATAAACTTTAAACAGAATATTGAAAGATTTAAAACAAATCCGCAGGTGATACAAAATGGTGAAATGCAAGCAAACAAAGTAATAAAGAATTTTTTGTGAAATTATATAATATTCAAAGGAAACTGAGATGTCGATAAAATAATGAAATTTATTCTGCTGCACATCAAAGATCGTTCGTTCTCATATATTATATCTTCAAAACTGAAATAAATTTGATAACATTTAGCATTTCAGATCCTTAATAAAATTTATGGACGAAATTCAATATTCATCTACACTGGATAATAAAGACAGAGTTTATCACACACACACACACACACACACACACACACACACACACACACACACACACACACACACACACAGATGGATTTCCATTAGCAACGCCCCTGTGTGTGTACGAATGGACTGGTATCGGACGCTGAGGAAGGTTCAAAGTCGGGAACGGCTGATATAAGATTGTAGTTCGCACAACTGGCGATCAGTTTTTGAGTGTCTGCAAGGAAGAATTAGTGTGTGTAGAAATCTTTGCGACTTCGAACACGAGGAATATTATTGTGGGATCAAGACGTACAGGTGTCAGTATCTCGACAACAGCCAACATGGTTACGAGCTCGCAATTTGTTGTGTCACGAGTCTGCTGAGAGTGGCTCAACAGCGGTAGAAAAACCAGCCAAAGATCATACGTTGCTACAATTAAATCCTAAATGAGACAAAGGCTAGGATGCAATCAACGCTATTTTCCTTTTGCAAGAAGGAGGGTGACGTCCAAGCATCGGCACCCTTCAACTTCTAGATTTGAAGATCCTAGTATGTAGGTCGAGAATGTTTATCCTCAATCTATTCTTTCAAGGAGTAAATTGATATGCACATTTCTATGCGTAAATCAATAAAATTATCATTGAACTAGTTTTAATAACGTTTATCGAGAAAAAAAAAAACGAGTGGAGATCTGTGTGCGTGTTTAAATTTGTAAAAAATTATGAAATTTTAATATGGTCAGTTGTCACTGTAATTTTTTTTTTTAAGTAGGCCAACATAAATTGGAGTTGAACTGTATCTCAAAAAACGCAAGCACGGTATCCATTCAACTAGCTGTTATAAGGGATGTGGTTATTAATGACATTTCTGCATAAATTAGGAGCATAATGCAAAATTATCAATCTTTCGAGACTGTTTTTAAAAGGAAACTAAAGAAAAGTACCTGTAAATTATTTTACACGATTTTTTATATTAAAATGCATAGTTCGTATTTTCCTCACTAGATGAGGTAGCTCCATAAAATCTCTTCGAACACCACAGGTTGCTGGTCCATACGCAAATAATGCGAAATCCATTGTCTGCACAACTATCCTGAAGTATAAACTCGGATTACTACGTACTGTATTTAAGAACTTTAAATCTGTACATGGTTCCAAGAAACTAAAATAACCTGAATTCAACGGAATTACAAAGCGATCGCAATTACAGCTATTGTCTTCCTCATACCGGACATCCGCTGATTCCTCAAGGAGAACACTTACATCGATATAACAGTGTTTATATTTCTAACGGCTTTCTTGAGTCTCGTTGACACTTTAGTACTGTGTACACACGTCAATTCTAGTTAACCCAGAACATCTTATCCTGTAAATTGGTTTTCCCTGCAACGCACCAATCTTCGACAAGAAAATTTAACTCGTTCCAATAGCTATAGATCCACAGTCACGGATAGTGAATCACTGGCAAAGATAAATTGATCTAGACCGTAGGGACAATATCAAGTCCGACCCTCCCATTAAACGGTTCTGGGAAGTGTGGGGGAAAGAGACTGAGACAGAAGAAAAACTAAAACACTCTCTGACCTTCATCTGTTATGAGGTTATTTTATCACAACACGGTTATTTATTTATTTTTTCCCCTTACTATCGACCGTCACAGCTTCGATGAATGACCTGCAAAATCGACTTTATAGCTTCTTCATTAATCCACTTTCCCCGCTAGCGAGGATTAATTAGGATACGCTGAGTGATCACAAAAAAAGTTAAAATGGCAGGGAGTTACGGAACTCTAAAGTTTTGTCTTACTTTGTCACCGCTGCTAATCCTCCTCGGAACAGAAGAGTGTCGCGAGTGTGACGAGATAATTAAAAGGGGATGTCCGAGCGGTGAATTACATCCACAGACCAAGTAGGGAACGTACAAGCCTTTTTCCGCTGTTACAACAAGATCGCGAGCAACTTAGTTGCGGTTACACGCAGTTTGGAACAAGAAGTCAAATTTTTCCTTTAAAATTAAATGAGAAAAGAATAGAAGTTTCAAAGTAAAACTTCACGATCTTTAGATTAGTGTGTTCCGTAAAACCGCAAAGGTCAGGATTTCCCATTTAATGTGAGATTTTAATTATCTTCGCGGCAAAGTTCCATTACTTCATACATCAGAAAACAGTTTCCAAACAACGTTTCAAGTCTTAGTATTTTATCGTCATCAGATAAGTTGTCCTGCAAAATGCTGCTCAGATTGATTACTGGGTGACATGTTTAAAAGTTTTTCTTTTTTTTTGTGATTAATAGAAGTGAAAGTAAATAAATAGTTATCTTGTTAACAATTAATTACTAATTGATTAACTAACAATATAGTTAATTAAAATAACTGTTTTCGTCTCACTACACAACTCAAAGTAGTGTTCACTAAGTTTTTGTAATACGTTATAATCAATAGAGCATGAAATGCAACACGTATTTAAGGCTCTGTGAGTTAATAAATTAAATAATCGTAGTATAATATAAGCTGTCAGCACTTTCGTACTGCAGTTTACTTATTTCTTCCTGGATTTTAATAACAATTGAAATATGACAAATATTTAACGTTTCTGCTGCTATTAATATAATAAGCAAAAAGTAATAATTAATTATTTATGAAAAAAGCAACGACTTGTATGCGCGAAGCGAGAACCTTTCTCTGTGTATCCGCCATATCGTCCATTCATTCCTTCAATCAGGGCGCGGCAACAAAAATAATGAGAAAACCTAATGTGATATTTATTAAAAATATAATTATAAATAATAATAAATAAATAAAGGAAATAACTGCTGGATTTCTACTGGTCCAATTTTTAATGAAATTTAGGAATGTTCGACAAATCTATCTTTTTAAAAGAACCGATATAAGATTTTCATGAAAATTCATTCACGGAAAGCCGAGTTATTACATGCGGACGGACGTACAAAAAATAATAATTGACGGTTTCCTATTGGTCTGATTTTAATGTAATTTCGGAAGGTTCGACAATCTAGAAGAGTCAATTACCAAATTTCATTCAAGTCCATCCACTGGGAGTAGAGTTATTACATAAGGAAGGACATGGTGGGACAACAGGCGCTTTATGCATACAATCGTATATGCTAACGCGCCTAAAAACATCTCCGTGAAGAAGAGCCATATCTCTTTCAGAAATGCTGTTATGTCGAACTTTTGGGGGCCTGAACTCGTTGTTGTTACTTTTAAACGCAAGAAACTGAATTATGTAAATTATAATAAATATATTTTTCTCTCTCTCCTTATAAATAAAACGTATTTCATGTTTGATATTGATGTCAATATTATAAAATAAAGATGAAGATATTAAATAAATAAAAGAAAGGTTTAACTTAATTGATTATTCTAATTAAATGTTAGTTAAATTATGCCTATTAAAAAACGCGAGAGCTATAAGAAGCTAAAATAAGGTGACTAATCGTTTTACTTTTTAAAAACTTCCAATTTTGAATAAAGCTTTAAATCAATTTGAGTTGAAGCATATGGATAATCTATGTGATATACTGTACATTAAAAAAAAATAAAAAATAATAATAATAACAATTATTGCCAGATTTTCATCTGTCTTATTTGAATTAAATTTGGAATGGCTGGACAAATCTTTGTAAAAACGCAAAATATAAATGTTTATGAAATTCCATCCATTAGGAGTCGAGCTGTTTCGTGCTGATGGATGAATGGACATAATGAAGTAGACGACAGGCGCTTTACGATATTTAAGGATATCCAATCCAAAATAATGTAAACTGACAGAATCACACTGGAACAAGATTTTGTAGTTTATTAAGAATTATACGTATCTTAAACTGTTTTTGATTTCAAAGCTTGGAGAAGGATTTATTATTATTTTTTTAAGAATATTTTATCACCTTTGCAGACAAAATATAAACTTCGTTAAAACCAATATTTTTTATGGAATATTCAATGCGTTATTCCCTATGAAACTGTTACTACATTTTTCCTTTCCATCATCTGGTATCTACCATCGTAGACCTGTCAAACAAGGTCTGTCCGATATTCATCTCTAATCATGTTTCCGATCTCAAGGAGGAAGGAAAGCAAAGCAGATATTCCGACTCGTTGGTCAATACGTTCTGAGCGTTAACCCTGATGACTTCGCAATCCTTTAACATACCATTCAACTGCTCCATTTTAATGCAATAGTATTCAACACAATAAAGTGCCAATAAAAAGAAGACCAACAAAACACATAAAGGAAGATGTAAACAACGATTCTGATGTTGAGGAATGCAATTTAGAAGCGGAGGGTTAACACAAGTTGAAACTATGTCCGGTAATGTTTAATATGAAGAGCCAAATTACTCTTCAAACTGCAATGGACTTTTATGTTGGAGATTAGAATACCAAAGAGATAAACTTAGAATAGTTCGCGTGGCATTTATATTAAGTATACAGAATGATAGGAACAAACTTTCTCATATATTGCCTTAAAGTGTATGTGCGATAGTTGAAAACGTGATAAGACATTAAAAGAAGAGAGAGAGAGAGAGAGAGAGAGAGAGAGAGAGAGACGCAGACTGTTGTTAACTTATGTATATGAGTTTATCTGAATATACAAAACATTTTCTCTTTCGGAATGCATAAATGAATGCTCCGAAAGTACAGCGTTTTAGAGCAGACATTTATTTATAGCATTTAAATAACAAGAGAACCCTTGAAAACTTAAATGAATTAATACCAAACTGGACAATATCTATGTCGCTATGAGTGAACCTATTGCTAGAAATCGATGGAATTTTCCCCTATTCAATTATAACTTTCCTAGGAAAGAAAAACTAATTAAAAAAGCAGAGCAGACAAGTTTTTACTCCAGACAATCCTTTACAACCAGGTTATTAATTTTAATAAGAGCAGCATAAATTGTGGTGGCAAAACCGTTTAGTGGGGAAAAAAAAGCAAGAAAAGTTTTCTTTAGCATTTTTTGTCCTTCCGATAGAACAAAGACTAGTATTGACGGCTTCAGACCAAACATTCCTCCTACATTAGATTAATTTGAGTAAGCCTTGTGTAAATCACAATCCAGGCCCTCATCGTTGGAGAGGTTATCTATTTCTAGCGTTCGTGTTAAAACTTATTTCTGCAGTTTCTCAATTCTTTTCCCCCATCGGCCTTTCTGATAATAATTATTCCGCATCACCTAAACAATGTTCAAGAGATCCGTAAAAACTAGGTAACCTCTCCTTCTCTATCCAAGCATGAGTGCAGTTAAAAACCCCACGCACATTCCAAGCAAACAACGAAAGGTTATGCGCTGGCTTTACTTCCCAGGCAAACTACTCGATCAATAGTTTCAGCCTTCGCAGAGTCTCGCCGATGGCAAGTGGAAGTCATTAATTAAGGTGTGGAGCTACCACTGATATGATGACCAAACTTCCTGCGGACGCCGTACACTTCCTCTCGTGGTCACCTCGGCTGCACGTTCGTGTCCTTCAGACAGCGTGCAAGAAGTACTGCCTTCTACAAACTGACCAATTTCTGCGCTTAACAGTAATCCAGTAGCACGCCGCTTGTACATGTTGCCATTCTGGAAGGATAAATTAGGTCGCCTGGCCATGTTGTTGTTGGAACACTTAGCAAATGTTCAGTGTTGCATTACGCATTGAGATGAAACATGGATAATTACCGAGTGGGCGAGGTTTTAAGAGCGCCCCAGGCCATAACTCTTTACTCTCGGGATAGTTTTGTTAAACTCTTATCAAATCTAATTGTATATATAAAAAGGATCAGGCGCGCACTTAACTGGAAAACTTTTTTTTTTTTTCCAGTTGCCTTAACACTTTTATTTACGTGCATTACAACAAAATGTTTTTTTCCCAAAAGGAGGGGGGGAAAGATTAAGAGAGAGCTGCGCTCCACAATACAGTGGGTGCATTCACATTCTATAAATTCGTTGTAATCAGTTATTTTTACAAATGAATTCTCGAGGTCTTAATTTCTTACTTTAGTATTATGTAGTCAAAAAACAAGAGAAACAGTTTTCTTCTTCTTCTAGCTCTTATGTCATTTGCATGGATGTATTAAATTATCTAGGATCTAAATGCAATACTAAAATGCCACTTCACAAATGTCGAAATTTAAAGAGTACTGAAGTTTTTTAAATATGAATAATGAAATTCATTCGTTTAGCAGTATTATGAGACCATACTAAAAAACAGAAAGAAGATTGGCATTTATGATAACCAAGGATGTCCCTAAAAAAAGGAATCAATTAAGTTTATATTTTCGAAAAACTTTGCTTATAGTTACAGACAAATTCTTTCAGTATTCTGTTATGTTCATTCAAACCGAATTTAAATACGATTTATTTTCTTGCAAATTGCAACCAATTTATTCAAGCAGGCAATCGGATTTAAAAATATTGTCTGACTATCCAGACGATGAGGAAACTTATATTTTATGCCAAGAGTGGTCTCCATTGTATCAGATTCCAAAAAAAAAAAAAAGGTAGCGAGTATTTTAATAAATTCCACTAGACACACAGCAAAACCTTCTTTGGTGAAGTGGGACTTCGATATGTGTGGCACGGCAAGTTCATAGGATGATAACCAATGATGTGATTACATGGTGTTGCTGTTGCACTTCAACAATCTTTTCAAATGCCTCGTTATTGTGACGCGATAGCAGCGACATGCAATTCTCAGGAATTTATTGTCGGCTGTGAGTTTATGTGGAACGAAATCTTCTCAGTTTGTACGCGTTTCCCCCCAGTGGATGCAAATGCAAACGAATGGTTTCATCGTTCGCAAGCCAGATACTTGCAGAAAGATCCAATGTGAACGTTGTCTTGAGTTCGACTGAATGGCCGCTTCAATTCATCATCATTAATGGTGGCCGGTCATTCCTCACAGGATGTATCATCAAATGACTCATCACTTGACTAAATTATTTCAACTAATTTTTTTTTTTCTGTAAAGAACGCCAAAATTTCCGGGTTGGATTTTATTAGCACAAAGGCAACTGATGTTACTATATCACTACACTGTTTAGCAGCTCTTTACTTTAGAATGACAAACTCACCTTCGTGTAAAACGCTCAATGAGTTCCTCGTGCTATTGGAGAATTTCGAATCCGTACTTTGTAAACTGAGAATTTGGAAGAGAGGGCAAATGCTAAATTATTCCTATAAAAAATAAAAAGATAAATCATATCAGAATTTAAAAATACATGTATCGTTACTATGTGCGCGCGTGCTGGGTTATGGTTGGTTAATTGTTTAAGGCTGAAGGACAGCTAAGGCTACGAGGCGTCAGTATATCGTATCTGTAAATTACGTATATTACAAATACTATTATTATCTATCCGTAATATTACTTGCATATGCCTCAGCATTTAGGGATGAGCAACCCTTGTTCAATTGTGAGACAGATTTAAATTTTATAAATCTCTACAGCCAAGTACACAGTACGATTATGAGCGACACACTGCGGTAGATTCCGTTAAAATAATGAAATAAAATGGTCTACTAGACTTCGATTTTAACTCTTTAACCTCTCGAAATCAACAGTAAATAGAAACAAAAAATACATAATTTAGAGATTATAGAAGGGGAGATTACACCGTAGAATTTGGTCTTACTCTGAAATTCAGAGAAATGGCAAAAGAAAGGAAAAAAAAAAAAACAAAAAAAAAACGAGTCTATAAGACGCCATGTAAGTCACGGATGGTTAAAATTTTATTGCGAAATGGCAATTAAATGCTTAACACCAATTTTTTCAGAAAGTTGCGGCAGCCCACATAAAAAGGATCGGCAGGTCGTAAATCGTTGATCCCTGCTCTAAACATTATTAGTAGGTACCAATTAATAAAGAAATACTGCCAACCTTACTAATGGTCATTAGACAAGTGCTTTTAAGGAAAGTAGAACTCAAATTGATACGTACAGCGTTGCGTTTCGGATCCACAAGTGCGTGAAAATAAACGCCATTAATTTTTTCTTTTGCTATTGTTTAATCCACGGAATATATCTAAGATATCAATCATATCAGAGGGATAAAACAGAGTAATCCATGTTCTACCTCAATCAAAATTGGTAAGGAAGGGAACTTATTCTGTATCAGCCAAAAAAAAACCCTATCACAATTTTCTCATCACCCAAAATTAACCGCAATTTGAGAGAGAGAGGAGAATCTTTATTGCAACTAAATTAATACAAAGAACATAGATGTAAATGAAGTTGCAACTGTCCCTTCAGGAGCAAAGGCTCACATCAGAGTAGATAATTAGTTAAGTGCATAAAGACGTAAAAATTACAAACTATCTATAACAATCTAATTTACATGAATGGCACTTCTCTGTCAAATGGATTTTGTCGTGCTACAGGAGAGCATGGCAGATGGCGTGGAGGGTGCACGAACTTGTTCTTATTGGCTTCCGGGATTGGATCAAGCTGCTAGGACTTCTTTCCTGTATGTCTTACTGTTGCAAAACTTATGCAAGTCGGCGTCGAGGTGCTGTACTCCCGGTAGCATTTGTATGCTTCAAGCATACAAATGCTACAAATACATCGGGGTTGACCGAAGTTAGGTAGAGCATCTGACAAAGTCAGATGATCTGCCTAATTAGCTCGGGAGACAAATTATTCCAATGATCAACAACAAGCTGCCCGAAGGCAAGCTCCACGAAAATTAACCTTCTGTTACTTCCCAAGATTTGATATTCGTGTACCCTTTGTTGTAGTTTCACTTGAAAACGCAGATATACTTCTCTCATTAATTTTGCTTATCCCTTGAAGAGTCTTAAATATCAAGCGACCCCTTAGGTGTTCTGTCCTCTGGCTACACAGTACATTATCTAAGCAGTTCGTTTAATGTCACATTACATACTCTCGTAACGTAATATTAAATCGTTTTGTAATACTTTGCTTATTCCTTCCTGGACTTCTAATAATAAAAATAAAAAAATAAAAAAATTAAATGCAACGTGTATTTCACGAATATTCTGTGATTTAATATAATAAACAAACATATAATAAACAAACAACAACACGTACATCAGATGGTAATATGCGGTCAACATTTTTGCAATGTGCTTTACTAATTTCTCCCTAGTTTAGAGATAACACGTATTTCGCATTTGTGCTGTGATTAACAGAATAAAATAACAGTAATAATTCATGATTTTTATAGTTAGTAAACTGCTAACAAATAAAAAGAGCTCAAGTTTCATATGTGCAAACCGAGAATATTTCTTTTCTGCGCATCGGCTGCATTACCAATGTATTCTTCTAATAAGCACACGGCAACAAAAAATATCCAACGCTTCAGTTATAATAAATAGTAATGGATAGTCCATTTGATATGTATGAAAAAAAAAAGATATAATTTCTATTGGGTCGAACATAATAAAATTTGGGATGACTCGACAAATCATTTTAAACGAGCCAAATATAAAATTTTATGAAAATCCATCCACTGGGAGTCGAGTTATTACGTGCGGACGGACATGGTGAAAAACAATAGGCATTTTACGTATATATATATATATATATATATATATATATATATGCTAACACGTCTAAAAACTGCTGATTATGGGTACCAAACTCAAACGGGCTTATAGAGAATCCTATAATTAGAATAATTCGTGCAAGTCTGTTCTGAATATGCTCCGAAGGGTATAACTGCATCTTGTCTTCATTGTTAAAGTGGATTTAAACAGTAAATCGGATTTTCTTAATAGTCATATTGCAACGATAAGTCCTCAGGACAAACTGCAATCTGAGAGTGCAGGTTTTTTGGAGATGAAAGAAAGAAAGAACCAATAAAAAAAAATGTGCAAAGTCGGTTTTAGATTTAATATCATTTATACTTGTGTACCAAGATCTCTTAACTCCAAGTTCCTGCTTCGGTTGTACGCTATAGATAACTACAAATCCTTAGCAATCAATCTCGACTGACACTTTCTCTTTACAAAAAACGGTTAGTAAAACCCTGTTCGGCGGATTTAATATCAGGAAGAAAGGAAAGAAAATTGGGACAAACAGCTTCCACTGCGGTGAAATGCTTTGGAGGGGGAGTGGGAGGTATGAGGTTAATAAACAGTTGTGTCATGAGTGGTATATTGATTTTAGGGTTAATCCTTTTATTAGTTTTAAATGGTCGAATTTAGAAGTATCCAAGATACGATATAGGAGACATATTCCCAATGCGTTTTTATAAAAAAACGAGATATAAATAACAGCAAGATAAACTATCCTTTATTTAATAATACTTATAATTGAATATATATGTGGATATGTAGGGGGTAAGAAAATAATAATTTGTATATCGGTCCGATTTTAATGAAATTTGGGATGGTAATCTTTCTGTTTCTCAAGATCTTTGTATCCTCGTTTTTTAAAACAATTTAAAATAAATCTTTATATATTTTGATTAATATAAGAAGACAATAGTAATAATTCATGATTTATATATTTAATAAACTGATAACAAATAAAATGAGGTCATCAAAAAAAAAAAAAAAAAAAACTGATATGTGAAAAGCGAGAACATTTCTTTTCTGTGCATCCGCCATATTTCTCTAATTCCTGCAACCAGAACATAGCAGCAAACAATATCCAATGTTTCGGCTACAATCATTATATGGATAAATTATGTGAGGTGCATGAAAAAAAAAAATAATAATAATAAAAAATTATTTCTGGATTTTTATTTGTCCGATTTCACTGAAAGTTGGGATGGCTTTACAGATCTTTCTAAAAGAGCAAAATATAAAAATTCATGAAATTCCGTTTTCTGGGGGTCGAGTTTTAACAGATGCTTTACGCATATGCAAACGTGCTTAAAAAATTCATAAGCATAATGTAAAGTATGTTTTAAATATTTAATTTATAAATTTTTCATAACTATGAGAATTAATTAGAGATAGTTTGTTAGGAGAAACATATGTTAATTTTAGAATGTACGAGTATTACGGATCAAATTGTTACAGATTCAAGCTCTTACATCTATTCATACTGCTTTTTATAAAACATAAAATAGTTTTCCTTTCTACTTATATTCCTTTATATATTTATTTTCTTTTTTCAATGGGGAGAATGGAACATAAAGAAGTTTGGATACCTTGCAATAACGGTTGATAAGTGTTTTTGATGCCACAACAGAACAGCTCACTTAAAAATGATTTGTTGCACTTTAGAGATCCTTCCATATATTTTCAATGATTAACACTTCTTTATAGAGAAATTCTTAACAAAAATAACTAAAAAAAAAAAAAAAAAAAAAAAACACACACAGCTACCACTTTCCAAAGTTCTGAATACTGCGGGATTAGTAGGTAAAAATAAAGGCATCATTTCAGAAAACAACCGGCGCAGCTGACCTGAAATCTTTAAAAGTTCTTCCAGCTAGTTATTTCAAATGATGGCCTTCCTCAAAGAAAGATATTTGTGAAGAAGAAGAACGGCGCGCCGTTAACGCAAAGATGCCTTAGAAAATGTAGAAGCCACAAGCCCAAACGGGTAGCTATTCCAGGATCCCGTTATGTACCGCAGCGCAGGAAATAGCCTATTCTAGTAGTTGGGGGGGGAAATTGGGTGGGGGCGAAACAGCATCACTATCAAAGACAGTGATTTATTCCAACCGACACGGCCTGAACTCCCCTCTCCCAAGTCTGTTCCGGATTCTATCTTGTACGAGAAAAGCGAGTGCTTATCAAAGCAAGACAAGTCCATTTCCAAAAAGATCGAACAAATCACCTGTAAGTGGGCTGAGGTGCAGATGATTCGACTTCACTCCATCAACGGCAAAAATTGAAGGATTGCGAGGCAAATGAAAAAACAAATACGATCGTCTACTGAGGAAAGTCTTGCAGAGAACTTCTATTTTCTCTGTTTAGTCCTCTTTCGATAGACGGAAATAGGGTTAGCCGCAACAATGTAACTTTCGAGTTCCAATAACGGCCTATTTACAATAAAAGAGGTCGTGTAAGACCAGTTTTCTATTGGAGTTTGGAAAACGAAGTCAACGGCTATTACTTCTGTTACGTATAGTCCAATAACAGACGAACCTCCACTTCTTTTTGGCGCACATTCACAATTAAAGGGACAGTGGAAACATCGTGAAACTGCATACATGACAAGCTGTAATAACCAACTCCAACAACCTTTCCCCATTAATACAGAACTAATTTTTAGCCATTCCAAACCATTCTATGCCATGACAGATTTGTTTAACTGAAGTCAGGACGCTTTTAGATTAACGCATTTTCTTTCTTTGTCTCGCATTTATCAGAAGAACCAAGCCTCTTAATTTCATTCGCTGCACATTCGAGTCCCGCCGATGACCGGAGGAATTTATTCCTTACTGAACAGCTGTATTTGTTCCGCGCTGAAAAGGCCTTGAAAAGGTACCACAAAAGATGGACTGATAGTAGCCAGTCTCTGAAAGCAATTACCTAACAGGAGCTCCAAGAAATTTCTGCGGGCTAGCGAAGATAAGGAATCACTTGATGCAGCTAAGTAATGTATGTATTTGTGAATGGTAGAAAGAGTCCACGATTTTTATCTGGTGATGTAATTACTACCTTCTATTTCTCATGGGATGCATATCACATCAATGTTATGTAGCTGGAGTAAGAAAGCGTCAGACAGATCTCACCAAAGAAAGTTGTTAAGATAGGAAGAGGAAATGAGTTACTGCAGCATACATAAATCCCAGAGATTGATTAATGATGAGCGAAGAATTATTAAAGATTATTCAATTTCAATTATGAGCCAAATTAAGTTAAAAATGAGAGTGCGAGTCTGATAACGGTCTAATGTTCAGATATTTCAGAGCCTGAAAACGCGTGGTCTTATAAGAAACGACAATTAACTGAGTAAAATGCAGTTATTTCACATACACTAAAAGGCTACAACTCTTCACAAATTGTTTAGTATGGGCTAGAACTGATTTGGTTAGCCACTCGTTTTGCAAAATAGAAGTTCTTTCTTTTCTTCGTGAGGATTTCGTCACCATTGCAAGTCTCCAAAACAACTTTACACAGTATGATGATTTCGAGAGGTTCAGGTTCGAGTCCCGCCGATGACCGGAGGAATTTATTCCTTACTGAACAGCTGTATTTGTTCCGCGCTGAAAATCATTGTAAATCATTGAAAATCATTGTTCCGCGCTGAAAATCATTAAAAAAGGATCAACTAATTGATCCTTTTTTAATAAATACTAAATTTCTGTTTATTCTCGTGACAGCGGAAGGCCAGAAGAGTCTACATATTCATTGCAGCTGTCTAGATTTCAGGAATTAAGGATAACCAAGATTTTCTGGGGCCTCAATTCACAATGGCCCGTGTAATTTTCGTGGCAGCGTACTGGTGGCTCAAACCTGCAACCTCCTTACTTAGAGCCATGCGTGCCAACCAGTGGACCTGGGCAGCCTTAAACCTGGCCTAAACTTGATTGAACTAAACCTGTCAATTGCATTGTCTTGGAAACACTCTGGAACGTTTGGTTTTCTTCTTGTGATTTCTCCTTTTGGAGTTGGAGCAAGACAACAATTCCACCATCTATCTATCAACTTCCCCCCCCCCCTGTCTACAGGGTTCGATTTTTTGTTACGCAAGTTTCTGCCGTGTTTGATACTGACGGTTCAAAATACGAGAAAACTATATCATTTCGGTAAGCAAATACCTGTGAAATGCAGTGATTACACTGCGGATACCCAGGTAACATATATATTGTAAATAACTGTATGATATTTGGAGTTTTGAGTTGACATGCATTTCCTATGTTTTATATATCAATGCTCCCTATTTATATTGTATTATTACTGTTAACCCCTGGCCTGGTGGCCGTGAAGGGCAATATATCGAATTGTATTATCATTATTATTATTGCAATAAAGATTTCTTACTTACTGTGTAAAGCAATACTACAGATGTATACTGTATGCAGACTCATTGAGAGCATTTCATGCTCTAGAAATAATTACAGTTTGAACATCAAATCCCGTGTCGCATCCGGGAAATGGTGTATTATCTGTATCACTTATACATGAATATTTGCTTTTGTTAGATTCATTCCAGGTCACTCAGGGATCGAGGAAATAAGTTAACCGACTATGGCACAAAGTGAGCACCGCCCGTGAATGAATAGAATACATTGGTCCCTTATATAGATTTCCGACTGTGATTTGTGAATCTTTACTTTCAGTTTGGCAGACAATTTGAAACACACAGGGAATAAACAAGTTATAATACCAGTGATGAAGCCAGGACTACCTAGTATCAGTTATGAAATAACGGTTTTGACTTTTTTGGTCGGTTATCGGAATCGGCGATTAAGTACAGCAACATTCTTGTCAACATGTTGCTGTATTATAAAGCAATATGTCGACAAAACTGTTGCTGTATCATATAGTAATATGCTGGCAAGAACGAAATCCCAAAGAGATCACAGTATGGGTCTGTGACGGAAAAGCCTTTCCGTACAAATTTGGTTAATTATAGAGAAATGATGAGGTCATAAAGCATATAAATGCTGGAAATAATTTTTGAAAATTAGATTCTTCTTTCTTTCGAGCCAGCCATTTATCTTCAAGTGGCTGGCTCGAAAGAAGAAGGAGGTAGCAATTAATGGGCATTCTTCAGAGTGGATTAATGTAGGGAGCGGGTGACCTCAGGGTTCAGTGCTGGGACCCTCATTATGGCCTTCTTCAAGGATACTGTTGAGGGTATACAAAGAAAGCTATAAAAATTTGTTGATTAAAAGGTGGTTAGAATGGTAAACAATCGGGATCAAACTATGCAGATTCACAAAGACACAGAGCTTCTACACATATAGATGGCAACTGCAGTTTAATCCTGATAAATGTAAGGTTTTTACATTTAGGGAAATAAATACCAGGAGAGACGTAGACTAGGCGGCCTGGAATTAAAGGTGGTTCAGAATATGAAGGATTTAGGAGTTATGATACAATGTACAAGCAAACACACGAAGTATCCTTGCGATCTAAACAGACAGTCAAGGCTCATAGTTTAATGAAAATGAGCAACAGAATATAAAATTTTTGCCAGCAGAGAGGTGGTGTCTGTTAAGCCTCAAAGCAGCTAAGGCTATGAGGCGTCAGTAAACCCCGAGTTTCTTAGAGAAAAACCATGCGACCCATCGCTTGAGACAGAATAACCCAGCCAGATTGTGAAAAAGAGCCAATAAAAATTCACGGCATTAACGAGATTTGAACTGACGCCTTTATACTTCTTTTTTATAATAGTCATTATAACTATTCTGCTATCTGCAAGGGCAGCAGGGAGAAGGATGATATTATAAAGCAATGATGAGACCTTATTTGAAATGCTGTTTTCAGATCTGGAGGCTTCCCCCCCCCCCCAAAAAAAAGGATAAAAAACTTCTAGAGTGGACCAGAGAAGGGTAATGAGATTGGTTGGAAGTTCGAACGATTTTCCCTAAGAGGAACGTTTTAGAAGATGTGGACGGCAGAGCCTGGAGATTAAACACCTCACTGATGACCTCGAAAAACTGTTTAAAGGCCCTTAAAAGAATAAAAAAGAGTGAATGAGTGAGAGAGGTATTTTCACATTGGAAGATGTAACATGAACAATGGAACACAAATCTAAAATTTTCGAAACAATACATGATCTTGTGAAGTTCACCGTTGAGCAGAGTGTTGTTGATTGCTAGAATAAGTTGTCTCCAGCGTAGGTGAAGTAGAGAGTTTGAAAAAGTTCAAGGTGTAATTGGATGGTTACTTTTTAGCGATAAACAAATTGTGACTGATTCAGGATTTTAAGTTTTGGCATGTGCAGGAATACATTTTTTTTCTTTGCAGCATTTCTCCTGAATATTATTAACGCATTCTAATTTCTAAACACTTCTTCAATCGATGTGTAGTTTAGCCAATCTCAGGCGGACGGAGTACGGTTTTTCTCGTGAGCAGTTATTTCGTGTTTTTCAGCACACATAACACGTAAATCGGGCAGGGAACACATCCTTGTATAGACATAACGTACAATGGCACAGTTTGGCGTAGGTCGCTGATGCTCTTGAAATCCAACAAGAACGTTCCATTAACTGATTCGTTAGTATTTGGTTGGTAGTTCTATGGGCAGGTCGCAGTGAACACGTAACAGAATTTTTCGGTGTTTGAAATCCAGCCGACATGAAAATATGGCCACATACGAATAACAGCTCATTCTAAATAGTTCTTTACTTTGTAAAGAAAGCGCTACAGAAGATTAAAAAAGACTGATTATTTTCCCTTGAACAGCATCACAGGGTGCTTAAAGGTTTCTTGTGTGTGTGTGTGTGTGTGTGTGTGTGTGCAGCGTTTTGTAGATACAACTGTTTTTCACTTCATTTGCAAAACTACGCATATAAAAATTCCAAAATAACAAGTAAAAAGGGGCTTGTAATACTTGATATTTAAAACACCACGTGAAGTTTTACATGCAGCCTATACTCTGTGGTAACATTTTAATCAATGCAGCGACCAGCTGTTTCCCCCGAAAATTTTCTATTTTCATCAAGAGTTTAAAAGATAATCATGAGACAGGTTTTACGGGTTTGTTTTCTTGTTACTCGGAGAGTTTAATAAAGTGGGACAGGCAAGTTAGCCAGCATTAAATGACGCTACCTTTCAGCTGTCCCCATCTTGCGTCCAGGATCTCTCTCTCTCTCTCTCTCTCTCTCTCTCTCTCTCTCTCTCTCTCTCTCTCTCTCTCTCTCTCTCTTTTTTTTAAGGAACAGAACAGTGTACTACATTGATTGAGAGAATCCCCTCTGGTGGGGAACTGTATACATGACTTCTTGCAAACACTCAGCACTTCAAAAGAATTGGTTGGTGTTTGCAAGACGTAATATGTGCGTACTATTGATACACTATTTTAGTGTACATTAAAACTGTATACATTACAATATATAATTTACAATTAAAATATAAATTAATTTATGCACTAATACTATATTTCTCCATCCTGTGCTAGATAACCGAATGAAGTAATTTCTGAATAATGAAAGTAAATTTTGAATAATGAAAATGAGGACCGATGATAACAAACATAAACTAAATGGGAAAAAAAAATGAAATTATTAAAATATTGTTAGCAAGACTTGTTTTTATTCTTCAAACTATATTATCAGTAAGATGCAATTGTTAGAAACTTCACTTATATATCACTACAGGATTATACTACTTCTGGACTCGAAGCTCTTTCTCAAGTTTCTTTTGTTCCATTTATATCCTTGCCTTTTAATTACGCCCATATAATACTTACATTTTATGTAATTTCAATTTCAGAAAAAAAAAAAAGAAGTTTATAGAACTGATTCCAGCAGTTACCGTCCAATCACCACATTCAACACTGTGACCAAAATCTTTTAAACGTAATTTTAAAGTAACTCGATGGCTATATTCATAATTTTATGTAGTCACCAATACGGTTTCTTCCTTAAACAAATCCACTTTTCTAATCTTACCATCTTTGCCTACTTTGTATGTACTATAAAGATACAGTGACAAAGATAAAAAGAACTGATTCACTATTCTTTTATATATCTCATATATTCGATTATGTTCATCTTGGTATCTCCCCTTTAACTACTAAAGTGCTTAGTAATCGTCATATATCAGTTGTTGAACATGTGGCTTCGATTCTGTTTACTGTATCTCACTGCATTCTACAAAGTTCTCCTTGTGCCCTCGTCTGTTTATAACATATCCAAATGATCTGTCGTCCGTGCTTCGGTCTGCCAACATTAAGTGGCAAATGTTTGCAGATGATTTGGAGCCATTCAAAGCTATTAATTCACCGAATGACAGCACAGAATCTCTACCTTCTCTTGATTCTCTTTCGCTTTGGCTGAACAAAACATATTTCTAAATCATCCGAAGGTTTTCTCAAATTAATATGAAAATCTATAAGGCAGATTATAGTAGGTCTAATGGGATATTTGTAACGTGTCACAAACGTCCCCATTTGCAATGTTACAATTGTAACCACGACACCATGATTGATAAAAAACTTCAAGTTGAAATCATGAAAATAATAAATGAAATAAATTACTTAAACATTAAAAGAGAAATAAAGTTAGCATGAAATACTAACGTAGACAGTTTGCAATACGGATCTTTACGAATTGGATGAAAATAAGAGTTTAAGATAACAGGATTCAATTTTAGTGTAGAAAAATAACACGTTATAACCTAATCAAATTCCTTTCGCACCATAGTTCGTTCATCTCATTATGGTGCACTGATCAGACATCCCACCCCCACTACGGTTTCTACAGCTACTAAGGTAGGCGGAAAATTTGAATTGCTACAATTACACTGATCTTCTCTAATATAAACCTCTTTTTTTTTTTTTTTTTTTTGAGATTTCCCAAAAGAATCCATCGTTATTCCTTTGTATCAACAAAGGAACAACCAGAGTTTCTTTTGGGTTCTTTGGTATTATCTTGAATTCAAGATGGTTACAAATGTTTCTGGTGCCTCAAGGCGTTTCCAAAAAATTCACACATTAGGCGTCAGGAATGGCATTATAATGAAATAAGTTGTGGACAAACATAAAAAGATTGTCATATCCTAGAAAGTACAACTTGGATAGCAGCAAGAAACAAGCAAGGGAAATGATAAAATAAATAAAAATCATATCGGAGATCATTTTTCTGACTAACTGAGGCTTGACAACAGCGACAGAACAGTTTACTCAGGTTATCCCAAAGCATAGGATAACCTGAGTAAACTGATTCTTGGAGATAAATTCATATCACAAGAGAAGAATGGAGCTAATAGTAATATACCAGTGTTTATGCGTAGTAGTGGTTATAATCGCAGTCCTCCTTACACAAAGGTTTGTTAGGTTTTATTGGGGCATTAGCAACTAAGGCTATAATGCGCATTACACAAAGGTGGAAAAGGACGGGATTCGAATGACAAATGGAACTTTTTGAAATTATGTTATGTACGAGTTGGCAACATAGTTCAGTGTTTCTTAACCGGTGATGGGGATAGGAGAACGAAACCACGGGGATATTCCAGTACCTGATTTAAAAGAAAATATGCCTTAAACGTTATACCCAAATTCAAAATCTGAGAGGCGACAAGTACAAGATACGAAAACGTTATGGGATACAAGGATCTAACGTTGTAGGGGTAATATGATTGGAAAGAGTTAAGAAACATTAAGGTAAATGATTTTATGAATGTAACACCCGATCATGGATTAGGTTGAAGCCCGAGTGTTGGCAATCTACGCAATGTAATATCAAAATAATTAGAAGCTGAAGTTGTCACAACGTTTAGATGACGATAATGAGTTTTATATGATGAATGTACCAGTTGGCTTCTACATTGTGTTATGTTCTCTTCTAGAGAAAGTATACCACAGTATTGATAAAAATGATTTTTACAGAGATACCACGCAGAATAATTATACGTGAATTTTCTCATTTGAATTCATCCGTTATAAGGATATCTCTTGTGGATTATAAAGTAATAAATTAAGGTGAGGAAATGGTGCATCGATCGCGTAACTTTAAGTTAAGTGAGTTTCATATATCCTGCACCCATCCATATATAAATCCTAAAGTCAGTATATTCTAAAACATGCACAAGTGTCTTCAAATAAATTGGTTCATATAACTCCAAACTCATTTAGAGATTTCCATATTAGTGTAAGTACGCTGTACATACACTAAACGGGAAGCTATGTGACTGGAAGAAGACTCTGTACATAATGCAAATTAAATTATGTTCCTTTCAAGAGAGCGCGCATGTTATATAAAAGAACGAAGCTAAGCAGTGAGTCATTGCTTACGAAACGCGAATGATGAGTGTTGGGAATTGCTGACCAAGGCAAATTAAATTTTATAAAAATCTCAGTTTTAATTACTTAATTCAAATTTCTCATAGTATGGGGAGTCTATCAGATGGTAACAATGCTTTGTTATATATTAAAACTACTTTCGGATTTCTACTGCCTCTGAAGATTTTTCTATTTGATCCTTGGGAAAGCTACTCCAGTGGATTTTCCTTTTGCACTTGTATTGCCTGGTGAACTGTTGAAGTCATCTTGGACTTGCTATTGATTGTACCTAGTGAATATATTTGTTAATACTGAATCTTGCCCTTTTAATGGAGTGTGATGGGGTGAAATTTTGTCCATGATCTTTGGACTCTTTTCTCAAAGAAGAGAGGAATGTCCCCAACGAGCTTTCTTTGTTTGCTGATCCTAATACCAGGATGGGATTGTTGGTAAGATGCCAGGAGCCGGTCACACAACATAACAGAGCACAAAATTTATACACAAAACACTACACGCACATGACCGGATTTGGCGCTAGCCTCAACACAAGAAGTATAAAAGCGGCTAATGGGGGAAATCCTGGGATCCGCAACAACTACACTAAATACTTAATCACTAATAGTATGGGGAGCTTTTCGTTTAAGATATTCCATCTGATAGACGTAGTATATTGTAAGAGTAAGTTAGGGTAATAGAAAAGCAACAATGTCAGTTATTACGTTATACAAAATGGCTACTACTGAGCCACAATGGATTAGGTAAGAACTGACAATGTTGCTTTTAGTAAAAACCAATAGGCGGTGATGAAGTGGAGCTCAATTGCATGCTTCACATTACAATCGCAAAAACTCAAATTCTTTGCTGATATTCTGCTAGTACATTATAATAAGACAACAGAAGCTCACATTTCATTCTCTCTCTCTCTCTCTCTCTCTCTCTCTCTCTCTCTCTCTCTCTCTCTCTCTCTCTCTCTCTCTCTCACCCTTTTGTGTGTTTTGCGAAGTACAAAAGAAGAAATGGAGGAAAACAGCAATTATCCTGACAATATGAATGATATCTGACCTACAAATAAGAAGGATAAAAGAGCCAAACGTAGCATCACGGCACTGAACGTAGGAAAACCGGCTGATAAAAACGCTACTGATACGTGGCTATTATTAGTAGATGAAAAATTGATACTAACAAGGAACAGTGATTAATCTTGCGTGTCAGCATTCTACCTGCTTTGTACGTCAGAGTAAGCGCAACTAGGAAAAATCTCGTTTCAGCAGTTTCTTTGGCAAAAAAAAAAAAAAAGTCTCCACCTTGAGGGAAAAAAAAAAAAAAAAAAAACAATCGAAAGCAGTTTTATACGCTTTCCATTTCCTCTATTTAAGTAATAAATTAATGCACTTAAGGATTATCGGAACAACAGAGTTTAAGATCACAAACTGCTTTAAGTCCATTAAAAATGATTAATTCTAAAAGTTATTTCGATAAGTCGCTTATATAAACAAAAAAACTTACAAACCGTATTAAAATTTGTGACGATCGAAAGCGACTGCTTTCGAACTCTTTTTCTTTATTAGTAACTTGATTTAAATCCTTATACAATCTGCTCGGCAGCTCAAAGAGCAAAAAATAAAATGGGAGCGTGTTTTACGCCACGATTAGCAGAAGGTTTGGTTAGTTTGGGTTCAGATAGAAAAACATACTTTCAAACAGTCAATTCCAACAACTACTTAAGCAGAAAATGTTAGAATTGCCTCTTTGAGAATAGCAATATATGCATTATTGAGATAATTGCTTTTACGTTCTACATCTCTAAATGAAATGAATGAAATGTGCTTTTCTTAAAGATGCTTGGCACGGGGGATCATCCATTTATTACGAAAATGGCAATATTAATGGTTTATTTAAATATATTTTTTGTGAAATCGCGGTATGTCTGAATGAAATATTTAATTTTTTATTGCAATTCTAAAAAGATAAGTTATAAAACTTAAATAAGCAAAAAGCAAAAACAACTTCGCTCTGTGCTTTCTGTTATATAAAAGAGCTGTCCGTTTCTTTTAATATTTCGTATGTTAAAAAAGAGCGCGCTGTATATCTTTATCAGCATCTTGTGATAGCGTTTCTTATCATTCTGGTGTTTTTTTTTTTTTTTTTTAAAGATTTCAAAGGGAAGAAAAGAAAAACAGAATTTTTCAATGGGAAACTAGGCATGAGCTTAGAGGCCATTTCACTTTTATTCTTTGACCTAAACTTGATAGAGTTTGTTGGAAATGTTTCACCTGTGGCAACAAGATAACAAAAAAAAAGAAGATAATTTCCTCTGCAGTTTATGAAGATAGAAATTCGCATCGAGGAGGCGCTTCAATACAAATGAGGAAAAAAAAAAAAGAAAAAAAAAAAACTCTATTCGAACTTCAGCATTTAAAAAAAAAAACAAAAAAAGTCATAATAGCTAAGATCAGATAGGTGGAAACAACATATCAAAATATTCGCCGGGCACTTTCTCATAAGCTGAACAGATAAACACTATGAAGTAACTGAAACTTCTGTTTACCAACACTACCCTATAAAAAGTATGAGAACACACAGCAGTTTCACGCTGATAGTTACTGCCACTCACTAGTTGAGCTATGAAGTGGACCATGCCGCCACTGCACATTCCAGTTAATCTCATACATGATTTCCGTACGATTCAAATCGGAACTTTGCGTCAGCCATTTAAAATTTTCTACATTCATATCCATGAACCATTCTCGAACAGTACCAGTAAGGCATAGGGAATTATCATGCTGAAAAATAAATATGGGTATATACAAAAAAAAGTAATATACAAAGAAATGAAATTAACGTAGGAAGTATGGAACTGTCCAAAATGTTAAGGTAGGCCCAGAGTTCATGGTTTCCCACAATACCAAAGATCCACTAGGCCATACTATAATAATCAACAGCACAGACTTCATTGTTAGTGCAATGCATTTCGGTAGCGAACTTTCTCCAGGCATTCCCTACACTCATACCTGTCCAATCTGATCAAAATAGCGAGAACTATTTATCTAATTACGGTGTAATTAGATTTATTTATAATACGAGATCTATGGGCTAATCGTTGCGCCTTGCAAGGTGAGAGCTCCGATTGCGTTTTGTGGTGTTTGACTTGGTACATAGTACTTTTCAGGAACGTGTACCCCGCAGTTGGCAAGGAGGCACTCTTGTACCCAGGAGAGTGAAAAAATTATTAAACCTTTGAAATCTCTAACAAAGGCTTCACTGTCTGGTAGCACGCCATGCATATCCTCACATATCTTACTATGTAGTTTATGTACGACTTCACTGATTTGATGGGCGTACTCTTCACCAGAGGGAATTGTTTTGGATATCCCCCGATTTCATTAATCGTTATACCATCATGTCCAAGGATATCTTCAACACTGCCAGTGGTAGTCTCATTATGAGCTGTTTTCTTGTTTTCCTTTAGCATATTTTCGTCAGTTCTTTAAGCGCCGAAACCATTCGTGGACTCCACTTCAACATGCGAATTACTTTCTGTACAACCAAAGTCTGTGAAAAAGTCTCCCCCAAAAACGTACAAAATGTTCTTTCCTAGCTGTTCAAATTGCGATATCCTAGCATATGCAGTACGACAACCATTAATTTCTGACGAACCGTGCGCGCGCACACACACACACACACACACACACACACACACATGCATCTACCCTTCTCATCCTTCAAAAACTGATTGAACAGTGCCCGAACCAATTACTGACCTTCCCATTTCTCCCACAGACCACCTTCCCACTAACTGACAATGAGAGTCCTAGCTATTAAGTACACACATTATATAATAATAATGATAATAATATCATGGTCTCTGTTAACTCTCCATATAATTTTCTTTTTGAGTAAAGGTTAAAAATTGGGTTGGTAGAATTAATACAGCAGCTTTGTTGTGTCTGTTTTAGTATATAGTATTGGCAAAAATGGCAGTGCATCAGTATGTCAGTAAAATGAATGTATTCTATAGTCGATTTACTTGTTTTAACGGGGGGAAAAATTTTCCCCTGAGAGAGGGGAAAAAAAAAAAAAAAAAAAAAAAAAAACAACCTGAGATAGAAACAAATATGCAATTCTTAATTCGAGACTAACTAATCCGACCGGGTGTGAAAAAAAGATCATTTCACTCGTCTCCACGGGATGCGAATCTAGATTTCTGTTCATTGTGCTAACTAGGAAGAGTGAGGCCTGTGGCGGATTCAGGGTAGGGGTACTGGGGCACGTGCCTCCCTTATCGTTTTTCGGAAAATATACACAAATCGTTGAAGTTCTCTTTAGCTACAAACACAATTTTTTTTTTCTTTGTTAACATAGGATTTTAACTATTTTTGCATTGTGGCTCAGCTATTTTCAACTGACTACAGTTTGGCAACACTGATGCTAATGATCGCCATTCTAGTGCACAAAATTCCCCCCCCCCTGTCACAAATGGCGCCCCCCCTGTCATTTTTTTCTGGATCCGCCACTGGGTGAGGCTCTAACGCAACTCCAACTCCAAGATACCTTCATTAACCAAAATTAGAAACCTTTATTCAGTATCTAGTAGGGCCACATTTTCCCCGAATTATAGCCCGTACACAAGTCGTGGCATGGATTCCACTAAGTGTCTGAGGGAGTCTAGCTCTATATTTTACCATTCTCCCATCTGGATATACTTGTCAGCTGCTGTATTGTGGTACAGAACTGCGAAGATGAACTTCCCTTTCTAACATACCTCAGACATTCACAATTGGATTCAGATCTGGAGAATTAGGTGGCCAGCGTAGGTGCTGGAAATCTTGGGAATGTTCCTCGAACAATTCCGATAGTACTTTTTTTTTTTTACGGAGGGTAGTTGCATTGTTGTCTTGAAAGACCCTAAAGCAATCCGGGTAAGAAGCATGCTAAGTTGGTCATATTCATTGGATGAAGCTGGTCATGTTTAATGGAGGTAAATACAAATTTCTAACGGTACGGCCTTCTATTCCGTACCAACAGAATATACCTTATACCATCATGATACCCCCTCCATCCAATGGCTTGACTGGAGCCATTGGATGGAGGGGGTATCATGATGGTAAAAAGATCACATGGTCTGATTTTTGGCAGCACCATTCCAGTAAATTTTTTCGATTTTTCACAAAAAGAAGTGACTTTCCTATAGATACACTAAAAATCTCTCAGATTCTTCAACTTCTGCCGCATAGTTCGCTGGAAATAAGGCTTTCATTGCCTAAATTGAATTTTTCAGTCATTTTCTGCACACTGGGTTTTCTACTCAGGTGGACAACGCACTATAAATTCCTGCGGTCTCGTTTTGGGAGAACCGGATTGTTTCCATTTTAGAGCTGCATTCTCCTTTCGTCTTCCACTCATTTTAAAATTTTGAAGATGGATGATTTCGACACACAATGATTTACTTTGTTTTCTCAATTATAGCTCCTGAGATTAACAAACAATAACATCTTTCTGAAAATCGGAAAAATCACCTGTCTCTTCTCCTTATGACCAGATCGACTAAGAAGTCCCAGGAAAGTGTACAGTATTTATCTGATACCAAGGTACTTTGTGATGATCCATGTCGCAACTTATATTTGCATACCGTACGTTTAATGATTTGTTGACGCCAACTGCAAAAGGTTTCTAAATTTTTTGGCCAGTGAGTGCATGTCGCAATTTGTATGGCAGGGAGAGTCTAACCTCTTTTTTTTTATTTTTTATTTATTACTATATTTTTTTTTTTTTTACCACAGGACCACTTTGACGATTACCTGAGGGCTGGCGGGGCGAAATCATTATTTAGCAAGAAGCCTATAATGTGCATTATCACAATGATAATAATGCATATAATCAGAAATTGTATATATTAATTAAAAAGAACAGCAAGAAATTATGAATAGGCGGAATGCTGGACAACTGCGCTGTATGATGTTTATTGCGTTGCCAAGATTGATCTGTTTTGTGAGAAAAAGAACAACAAACATGTTTTCTATCTCTAGAAAAACCCCATTACTGCTATACCTGAGACCGAATAACTTAGCATCGCCAAGGCTGAGAACAGAAACACGATGCAGAATTTCATCGAGAGGGTGAATAAATCTACACATCATTTACAAATGCCAAATCAGAAGTCAGTGTAAATAAGAGATCTAACGGAGCATTCCAGAAAGGAGAAAATGTCACATGAAGCACTCATCCAAAGCTGGCTCATACAGTGAAACCAGGCAATGGCTACTGCCGTTTACTCTGCCTCAGGGCAAGCTATCATGCTTTGCAGGAAACCGATCGGCAGATAAACGTGAGAGCTAACTTGTCAAAATGGCTTGAGTCACCAACAGCACTTGTAGAATGCTATTGAACCGTATTCAATGAAATGTATTACATTTCATTGAACATAGTTCACAAATGCAGAAAAGCGGTCTTTAAAAGAATCATATAATGGCAGTTGCATGTAGGGCAAACTGAAGGAGGTCCAAAGGAGAAACGACACGCACGTTACTATTAAATTTATAGTTCAGTTGCTTTTAGTTATTTGTCGGGAGTAAACGACATTTCCGATATAAAAATAAACTAATTTTAATTATTTTAAGTCAGTTTAACTTCAGTATAGTTGATGCATTTTTCGTGTTTAAATACATGCGTCATCGGCTTTATTTTGGTAGTGTTTATTATACTATTTGGTTCGAAATTTTAGGGAATCAGAATTATCTTTATGGAATCGAGACCATTTATACGCGGTCGATTATTTCACACTATAAAATAAAATAACCGACTGCGGTTACTGCAACCTGTTATTTTATAAAGTAAAATAACTTATTGCACAAACTGCAAATTTAATATGATTAAAAGCAAAACGGCAATCAATCAATTCTATTTGATATATGTTTAAGACCTGCTTAAATTGTTTTAACGAAAAAAAAAAAAAAAAAAAAGTTGTGACTGCGCAGACACTGCTGCTGTTCCAAAAATTTCTCCTCTTAAATCTCTGGTGAATGGGTAAAAATTAACAGTTTCTCGTACCAAATATGTTTTCAGTAACATGAAACACCAGTTTTTTTCTTAGTGTAGGGTGGGTTAAAGTTTACATGTCTGTTTTTCACAAAGATGTTCGTTCTCGAGAGCAAACTGTAACTGTTTTCAAAGTTGTTGTTTTTTTTGTTAGACAGATCAAACGACATACACTACTTGGAATCAATAAATCTTAACATTTCTCCTAAATGCCGAAGAGAACAAAGGATATTAAGCAACTAAAATGTCCTGATAGATCTTTTGACTTAAATCGTACCGAGATCTTGAGCAGGAAGTACCATATACACACACGACCACTGTTCTCAGGAATTTCTGCAGCATCCGCCATTCTGTGCCAGTTCTTATGGTATTTAGAGAATCCATTGCATATTGCGCGGGGGACAAAAACCGAGATAACTCGCAAGGGAATCCTGCTTCCTTCGTTTGTTATGGTGTAACTAAAAGCTCATTTAATGATGCTTAGTATTTCAAGGGATACGAATCCAGCTTCAACAGTGGCAACGACTAAACTCTTGTCACAGTTCAAGAAGTTGGAAACTGACACAGGATTATGTACAATGTTTCCTTAAACAAACTATCCACTCGATTGCAAAAAGATGCAAAGACATTTTGAAAAACAAAGGGTGACATATAAATTAATAGGTTTGATTGATAATCTTTCCATGTATTTATATTTCCATTAAACAGTTGATTAAACATAGTTGATTTCAATCCTTCTAAAATTCAGCCCTGTCTTATATATCGCGAAAAGGATTCTTCTGCTCCTACGTGTCGATGATACTCAGATTTCTAGACACGATCACATATTTCTATTAGCGAGTACCGTGAATTCTAATCTCTCTCTCTTGGCATAAACACATCACAACTACTGCTTCCTCTTCATCTAAAAAAACTGGGTTCTCTTTCGCTCTCGGCGTTATTTTCGTTCCAAACAGCTGTTCACTCTGTACAAATCGCAATCTGCCCTAATAGGGAATACTGTTCCATCTGGGACAGT
The DNA here is from genome assembly GCF_048544385.1 of Mastigoproctus giganteus. NCBI lineage: Eukaryota > Metazoa > Arthropoda > Arachnida > Uropygi > Thelyphonidae > Mastigoproctus > Mastigoproctus giganteus. The sequence continues at coordinate 50,433,797 of NC_143583.1, read as the reverse complement.
CCCCGCCAAAACATCTCTCAGGCCTCTAGATTCCAATCAAAAGAGTGCAGCTAGGTTAATTAATGACGTCTGCCTGTTTGTTATTTGGTTTTTAGGAGCATTAGCAAAGGCCATATTGCTCCGGGGATATGCGGTGGTCATTCCCTAACCTTTCCGCATCCTCCGTATTTGGTGGGCACGGGCTCGAACCCCGGTCTAATCAAGAAGCGTGTGCTACGCACTGCTGCTCCTGCCCACCTGGCTACAGAGGCGCCAATTAATGACGTATCTCTACTCTCTGTCTCATAGACGTTCTTCACGACTTTTCTAGCCCGCAACCAGTCAGCATGTTTTTACTATGCAACTTTTCTTCTTCCTCACTTATTACTTCAAATGCCGGTTTCTGGAACAACTCCTTTACACATTTCCTGAAAATTACAACCTACAGAAGTTCAAGTCTAAGTCAACAAGTATCTTCTTTAATCTTCTTAATCATCAACGCATGTGCGGTATTAAGTATTATAGGTTCTACTACCGCTCCTGCTCGGGGTTTTCATAAAAAAAAATAAATAAAACTTTTTTTTTTTTTTTTTTTTTAACGAAAACCCCAAATAAGAGAGGTATTAGAAGTTTTAGAAAGAATAATATCAACTAAGTTGTCTAATGCCCCACTGGAGATCGGCATTTAAGGAATTGGTAGCGGATATTTGAGAAGTTGTAGCTGATTGAGCAGGGCAAGGTTTCTCAAAATGGAAAGTGGAATGCAATGTGCTATCATCGGCAAAACTATTGATAGGATTTTCATTCAATGGAAGAAGGTCATTAATATACAAGAGGAAAAGAGTGGGGGAAAGAACTGAACCTTGGGGGACACCAGAATTAGTGGAGAATGTAGAAGACAGAGAGCCATCTACCATCACCCTCAGTGAGCGATCAGAGAGAAAACTGGATAACCAATTACAAAAAAACAGTTGTCAAACCATAAGATGGAAGCTTGTTTAGAAGATCTTTATGCCAAACACGATCAAAAGCCTTTGACATGTCAAGAGCAACTGCTTGTGTTTCTCCAAACTTTTCCATTGAATTTGTCCATAAATGGGTAACATAAGCCAGAATATCACCATTAGATCGACACTGACGGAATCCATACTGGCGATCGTTGATCAGACGGAAGGTTTCTAGGTAGTTTAAGAGTAGGCGGTTAATTGATTTCTCCATTACTTTAGAAAGAGTAGAAGTAATTGCAATGGGACGACAATTGGATGGGAGGGATTTGTCACCCTTTTTAGGAACTGGCTGGATTTGACTAAATTTCCAAGCAGAAGGAAAAACACCTTTGAAATAAGAAAGTGAAAAGAGGCGGCAAAGAACAGGAGTAAGTTCAGGAGCACAGGTTTTGAGAACAAGTGGAGAAATACCATCAGGACCTGGAGCTTTCCTAGCATCAATATTCGTCGAAATCCTTCTGACATCCTTTGGACGGAAGGCCACAGGAGACATTGAACGGAGCGTGTTGAGAATGGTGGGAGGTGCTTTACTAAGATCATTAATACATGAGTTGGAAGAAAAATGAGATGCTAGCAGGTTAGCTTTATCCTTGGCTGAAGTGACAACAGAACCAACTGGTTTTGACAGAAGTGGGAGCAGAGATTGACAACAGTTGCGGCCAATAGCTTTGGCACGAGACCAGAATGTTCGGTTACCATTAGGACAAGAAGCAAGTTTTATATTCTTGGCCTGTTCAAAATCTAGTTTGGACTGATTAATAACTGCTTTACAATTGTTGCGAGCTTTGGTGTAGGCAGAAATTGGAAACAAGCTATTTACGATATGCAACATTCTTCAGATTTATTGGAAAACCAAGGTTACGAGATTTTAAAGTGGAGTGTGGGATAAAGGATTCCATTCCTACAAGAATAAAGTAAAGTGTAAAGTGTATTTAGGGTCTAACGGCACCAGGGGTTCCCCCCATCTTTGTGTAGTCTACATTGTCGTGTGTTACAGAACATTGTAAAGGCCAGAGATTTAAAAGTGTATGGATATTGTTGGATGTAGTGTCGTGTACCGTTGTTCATCTGGCCATTTAGCCGCTGGACTCCTACTGAGGCCTAACATTGCCCACACTTAGCCCCGTGGAGGCAAGCCAGGTACAGGAATAATTTCACTGACAAGATCTGAGCAAACGTTAACATCAGAAGTTTTGAAACAGTAATCCGACCAAGGAAAAGAAGAAAAGAAATCTAGCAGGTCATCCTTTCTGCATTCTTGTAATGCCAAACAACACGAGGTTGAGAATAGCCATGCGATAAAGGCTCGATTGGAGAAGAGACAATCTCCAAGTTGTGATCTGAGGTGCCTAAAGGACCAATCACTTCGACCGTGTACTTAGAAGGGTTATTTCTGAGAAAAAGATCAAGCATGTTGGCTGTATGGTTAGGATTGTCCGGTATCCTTGTAGGTAAATGAACAATCTGTGCAAGGTCATTAGTAATTATAAAATGCCTCAGCATCTCGACCAGCTGGGTCGGTGTGACTAGACAACGGAAGCCAGCTGGAGTTGTGAACATTAATATCACCAAGGAAAATTACCTCACTGTTAGGAAAGTTGGACCAGACCAGAGAAAGTCAAGTTGCAAAGAGAGGAAGTCAAAGAGCTCCAAGTGATTAGTGGATTTGGGAGAACGGTAGAGACAACAGATGAATTACACACAATGAGGTAGAGAGATTTTAAGCCAGAGAAGATCGAAAAGAGGAGATGCCAAATTACCAAGTCTCTGACAGGGAATATCGGAACGGACATATGCACAAGTACGGACATATGCACGTTTGAGGCGAATGGAATCATACAGTGAATAATTTGGGCAACTGAGATGAATCAATCGATAACTGAGATTCTGTCAGAAAAAGTACATGGGGTTTGCCAGACTGCAAGTGGAAATGGACATCGTTAAATTTAGAATTGAGACCACGTATATTTGTGAAATGAACTAGGAAGTGTTCGGAAGGTTTAGATCTTTTCGCAGATAAGCTTACTCTATAAGTTTGACAATTCCTGGTGTATTCAATAGTAGGAAAAGGTTGGGGGGAGAGACATGCTGTATGAAGTAAAGAAATTTTTGAATGTGGTGTACACATGGTAAGAATATACCCAGATCCATGACATAACATGACTTCGACAATGCCCCCCGCATGCACACTACTCGGACTCCCTCCAATCACTATCTGGCAAAGTAGAGGTTGCAAAATTTATACACTAGCTGATCCGGAAGCCTTCTAAAGAGTTATCAATAGGTTCGGTCCGGTGTACTAACTAGCGGCCGGCCTGCAAACACCGTTTTAGAGCTGTACCCTCGAAATGTAAGGAAGATTGGATCTCACCATGATGTTCATCATAACCTCCAAAGTCATCAGTCATACTGCATGATGGAAGAGATGGGGATGGATTGACCAGAATTTAGCTCTGGAGACTAAACATGGGTTCCACCACTTCAAGCCTCCAATAAGCAGAGTGGTGTTATTGCACCGGTTGACGAGTCATCTATCACCTAGTACTGCCTTGTAACACAGAGGGACGGCATTCCTAGATGTGGTGTGGGCGCCACACCTCGACCCCTGCTTACGTTGGTTCACACCTGGGTGGTCACCCACAGTGTGATGTGCATGTGGGTTATACCCAGGATTACTAACAGCCCACCATCGTGAAGGTGCAAGCAGAGAATTTGGCTGTCACAGACCGTCCGGACTTCGCCGAAATTGGGTCCACTTGATTTGAGCGTCACCCGAATATCAGTTCCATCAGCGTTTTACACTCCCAGGTAGCAAGTTCAGCTTGTCTGGCATATCTGAGATAATGTCTGTGACAACCTCAAGGACATATACTCACATTAATTGATGTAAATAAATTTCTCACTTTTATGAAATCTGTTTATCTAAGTACAATTCCAGAATGTAAGAGGTGGTGTTTTTACAATAATTTCCCATAAGAAATGACTGACTCGGTAAAAAGATTTTATATTGCCATCAAATTTTGAATAAAATGTTAGAGTAAACACAGTGCGAAGGAATGTATGTAACTAAAAAGCTGTGTAGAGGCTTTTTCACACAAACATAGATGGTATACAGTAAGCTCATATTGTAATAATACTCCCGCTTACAGATCTAAGTGAAGCGCCACGATATATATATATATATATATATATATATATATTTTTTTTTTTTTTTTTTTTTTTTTTTTTTAATGTCTATAGCGCCCTCAATTAAAACGCTTTGAAACTTTTATCATTTATGCCTTCCTGGAAAATGTTTTTTTTTTAAAGTTCCAAGAAGGAATAAACCCGGACATAACCCCCTTCCTCTTGAGTTTTGCTTTTGTGAAACGAATGACAGAGACTTCATAAAAAATCGTTTATTTCACAGAAATCGTTTTGCAGTGCATATGTAACTCGAAGCTTGAAGGCAAAAGAGTCACGCTTGATAATTCAGGTCTTCCTATTTATCGGTGCATTCATAAGATTTTTTTTTTTTTTTTTTAATTCAACATTGTTCGTCTCTGATTTCATTGCTGATACAGTAATCAGTATCTTCTACGTGTGTCTTCAACATGGTATCAATAAATATTCATTAAAGACAGATGTTAATGCTACATTTATCACGTTCATACAGTAATACAGTATTCAAGATATTTTTAGCTTATTAAAATAATTTTAACAGCAAGCAAAGAACGGCTGAAAGTTAACAAAAAAAACAAGCGTGTGAATTTTCAACTTAAAAATAAACTACTGCTTTAGAAAACCATAAAAAAGCTAAAAAAAAAATTTATTATTTACGAACATATTGATGTAATGAAAACAGACTCCGAAAGGGAAGGGGGTTTCCTTACAGTGCTCTTGGGACCTCCGCTTCGACAGCAATAACAGGAGTTCGCAATATACTTTTGTACGCAACATTTAACTTGTGTCACACTACTGTAATGGCTTCATAGTTCTGAAAAACAGGATTTAAAAGTCGTAACTCGCCCAATAACATTCTTTACTTGGAATGTTCTACTTTACTTTATTTCATTTCCTAGAGAAAAATCAACCGATTTTAACCGAATGATTGAAAAACGAGGAAAGTTCTCGGTAATGCCTACCTTACATGATAGAAACTGCCCGCCTTCCAAAACAAGATAAACCAACCAATTAGGTTGGGAAAAAAATAATAATAATAGAAAAAATACTTTTATCGCCCTCAGAGATATCCATCCCCATGTTTTTAGTCACATCACTAATGTGAAGCATATAACGTTTAAATCCCACGAGGCTACAAGGCTTCTTGTAGTCGTGCACATATCCGCGTCAACTGTCAAGGAAACCCATCAACACGGCAAAAACCTATCTGGGCGGGGATCAAGTTATCTTACAAGCAAAGAGATATTTGCACTCAGCTCTGCTGATGGATGACCCTACCGTGTGCACAAAATGACAATGTGACTCGCTCGTCCTGACCCCATGGCGTTGGACGTCATCCATCCGCCGATTGCCGCCATTACGAAGGGACAAGCCATGTATCTAGTCAGTCCTAAAGTCGCTCCCACAGGACAGATTCGTCCGCGTGACAACGACCAGACTCTAGGTGCTTAATTCCGCTATGACGACAGCAGGCAGTGCATTGATGCTGACGGAGTAAGAAGGAAGAACGGTGGCGATAAATTGCAACTATTACGAAACTGAAATTTGCTCGAACTTCAGTTTCTGGGAATAGAAGCATACAAGTGTGTATGAATAAAAAGTGCACATTGGGAAGAGTTCTGATATCGAGCTAAGTTGGTTTGACTGCTGTCAGAAACACTTATGCTTAACACTACTATACTCTTTTTTTTTTTTTTTTTTTCAAAAATAATATAAAAATAAACCTCAATGCACCAACTAGATAATTAAGACCATTATTAAAACTGTCCTAAGCAAGGACAAATTACGGGCATTACAACTATTATAAAGGGCGGCAAGATGAATTAATAGGGCAAATTTGGAGAATATTTTACGCACCTGGACACTTCAAAAAGCAACTCTAAATATATATGTTGTTGAACTTAGAAAATTTATTAACTGGTCAAATTTATATTAATAATTTCAATTTTTTTTTTTTTTTTGTTAATAAGAGAATAAAATCAACTTTACAATTATACACTCTTCGGTATGTGTCAAATAGACTGATATCTCTTTTGTTTTAAGATAAATTATTAATATTTTTTGCCTCTTGCGATTAATATTATTAAATTTCTGTATTGATTTGCTTTGGAATTCTATTATTATTTTATGTAGCTGTATTTTAAGGCAATTTTCGTTTGCTACTTTGCAATTGAAATAAATAAAAAAAAAAAATACTTCCATTGATTAAATGGATTTCAAATCCATATGAATCTTAAGGTTATTATTCAAATGGAAGAACGACTTCAGAAATCGCTTGTAAATTTGTGATTTTCATAGCAAGAATAAATTGAAAATGAAATAAAAATAATAAATGTTTTAAAAATTCACAAAATTATTTTTATTTACATTAATTTTGTGATTTACTGCGTACTCATAGTTATAGTGGAAAATAAACTACGAAAACTAAAATTTCATAAAATAGTAGTAGTAGTGGCGTGTGATGCAAGAAAGCAAGTGTATGAGCTTATGCAGCATCAGCCAAAAAAAAAAAAAAAAAAAAAAAAATCACACCATTCCCTCCAAATGCCTGTCCAGTTCCTCCTTAAATTTATTCAACCTATCAACTTCCACAACGACAGATGAAAGTTTGTTCCAGCAATTAACTACCCACTGGCTAAAGGCAAATTTCCGCGCATCTATTCTACATTTGTCCTTTCTTAATTTGAATTTATGCCCTCTTAGGTTCGTAATCTGAACAAGTGGAAGGATCCCATCAAAATTCAGCGTGCTCAACCGATTCAAGGCCTTATACACCTCAATCAGATCACAGCGCAGGTGCCTAGTCTCCAGCCACTGCAATTTGCAGAACTTAAGCCTCTCTTGGTAAGAGGATCCCTTCATTCCCCTCACCAATCTTGTTGCCCTTCTCTGCACACGCTCAAGTAATCAAGTAAGTCTACATCCTTCCTAAAATAAGACCTCCAGACCTGTACACAGTACTTAAGACGTGGCCTGACCATTGCCTTATACAGAGGGACAATCACCTCCTTTTCCCTGCTAGCAAAATTCCTATATATCATTGACAAAACCCCATGACCTGCCCTGGCAGCCTGTCTGCATTGCTCAGAAAACTTCATATCTGACTGCACAATTACTCCCAGGTCCTTTTCAATTTCTACCACCTTAAGTGTAGTACCGCAAGTTGGTACGTTTCTCTGGGGTTACTTCTACCCATATGCAGTACTTTGCATTTGTCAAGGTTAAACTTCAGTTGCCACTTCTTAGACCATCTGCCCAAATTATCTAGATCCTGTTGCAGCAGCACACTGCCATCGCTGTCATTAACAACCCTGCCAACCTTGTATCATCTGCAAACTTCGACATTAAGCCTGATATACCTTCATCAATATCATTGATAAATATACAAAACAACAGTGGACCAAACACCGAACCGTGTGGGACTCCACTAATAACATTAGTCCACGAAGAGCAGCACCCATTGATTACCACCCTCTGTCTTCTCCCACTTAACCATCCTTTTATCCATTGTAGCAACTTACCCTTAATACCATTCTGCTCCAATTTGTACAAGTCTTCCATGCGCAACAGTGTCAAAAGCTTTCCTGAAATCCAAATATATGATATCAAAATTATTTTTTGCATCCAGTTCCTTTGTAACCACATCATAATATCCTATCAAATTTGTCAGACAAGACTTTCCCTTAACAAACCCATGCTGTGTCGGAATTATTGCTGCAGTCTTGTCTAGATGATCCTGCAATGCATCTTTAACCAGTGACTCCATTATTTTACCCGGAACAGAAGTTAAACTAACTGGTCTGTAATTAGTCGTGTCGCCCTTCGATCCCCCTTTGTGAATTGCGGATACATTTTCACATCTCCAGTCCGTGGGAACCTTCCCTGAGTCCAAGGATGCTCTCATAATTATGGCTAAGGATTTGCTTAGTTGCTTTGCCGTCTCCTTTAATATAACTGGATAGATCCCATCCACCCCAGGTGCTTTTCTTATGTTTAACTTCAACAATTTCTCCTCCACTTTGCTCTCAGTTATTACAAAATCATTAAGCACCCTGATACAATTTGATAACCTTCTGCCATTTTCAAAGCTTAATATACAAAATAACTTAATCTTTAAGGTTAACTTTAAAAAAAAATCAACTCCGAATTCTTTGTTAAAACTTGAGTTCAATTAACTTACCGTGGGGAACCCCAACTGAAAGCGCTAAAAGAGAACATGTTGTACTGAAAAAATTTCCAAATTTTATTTACAATCATGTGCAGCTGTTGAGAAAGCTATAAGTTTTCTTGTCGTAGTCTGTCAAGATTTCAATAAATTTTTGAGCAGACATCTATAAATGAATAACTAGTATCATTTCAAAAACAGTGGAAATGAATGTCACGAAAGAATGATCATGAAGTCATAGAAAAAAAAAAACACAGTTATAATACTATGAATAAAAGGAGTTATACAAAGTTTAATGGAGCATGATCAGCCTTACTACTATATATCTTTCATACTGTGCCCACAAGCTGCCAACAAGGTTATTCAGAAGAACAAACCGAAAGGAAATTTTCAGATCAAATTTTAGCATATGCCTAGTAATTTATATATATATATTAAATTATGATATTCATAATTAAATATAAATTTAAAAATTCTAACTGAACTTAAATGCTGCAGTTTAGTTAATTTTGAGGAATAAAATTAGTCTTAAATTAGTTCTTACAGAGTGAAACGTTGGTAAACTTTCTTGATCCCTTTCTTGATCCCGCGGAGTCTCGGAAAATTCCCAATACGGCCCTTCAGCATAAAAACACTGAACATGACTGGGTCAGAATAAGACAGATTGCAGGTTCCATAGCACAAAGTGCCTCCCCCTCCCCTTTGTTTAAGCCGCGAGTCACTTTCGGAGACACTGAAGAACTGGGTGACCTCCATATGTTGTCGACACATCTTTATCACTGACGATTATAAAGATGGTATCTTTTTGTCAGGTCTAATTCTGTGAAATAAACCCCATCAGCAACACCCTTCTTGATGCATTAAAAGTGAAAAATACCATTTCAGCCTATTTCCTGAGAGGTGTAAAATTTGAATTTTTCGAAATCTTATTTGATTTTATGTACAATTTAGGGATAAACAGAAGGCTAGATTACTAGAATTAATTGCATGCCAAAGTGGCTGTGGAGCAGAGAAAAAAAAAAAAAAAAAAATTGTGATTATGGAAATATTTTTTCCCCTTTTTTTTTTGACAGATGCAGAAAAAGTCTGCTTCTTTGCATCATTTACTCATTATAATAGTAATACTAATTTTCTGAGCAGTTTGCGCATGAAATGGTTAAATTTTGGAGTCCCTTTTTATTGTATGGCACATAAATTACAACATAAATTATACTTAAAACGTATACTTTTACGTACTTTAAAACGTATACTTAAAATGTATACTTTTATTCTCCTATCCATACAAAGTTAGACAATAGAGCAATATTATGGAATAAAAATTAGAACGGTAAACTAGATTGAAGTGGATTGTTCTGAATTTTCGACAAGGCTGATCGAACTGATCACTAAAGCAAAGTTTTATGCAAGGTTTCCGCACATTTCAACCATCTCAAGCAAGAGTCTGGGTGGATTATGAAGTCATTTCAGTTAGAACCAACAAGCACCATGCTCGAAGCTGAACAGAAACATGTAGTAGCATTTTTCAAAACTATATGACTTGAACCGGGAATAGAATTCGCGTGGGGAACGTTTAAAAAGAGACACTTTGTCTCTTCACTTATTGCGCTCACAGTTTCCATGATACATTCCTGTTATAGACCTATACAAATTTCTTTTTGTTGACGTGGAAAAAAAGACAAAAGGGAAGATTTTTGTTGTTGTTGGGTTTTAGGAGCATCAGTTGACATCAGTCGACTATGTTGCTCCCTGTGTACTGTCTGTAAATTGCGTGTGTTCTCTGGTCGATTTGCTGTTTGCTGGACAAAACCCCGATTTTCTGGGAGAAAAAAACATGCTACCCTCTTCTGGGACCGACTAACTCAGCGACGTTGTGAAAGACCCATAAAAATTCCTCCCGTCATCAATGGGATTCGAACTCAGGCCTTTTCCACCAGGTGTGAGCAGTACGGCGATCCTACCAACTGTGCTACCACGAGCACAGAAGGGAAGAGAATGAGAACAAATACAATCAAAGCGTTTTAATTTCTAGTCTTATGACTGTCTTAGCATATCTGACTCCTTGTAATCAGTTTGGTTACATGCTAATTCCCAAGCCTATTATCATTCAAGTTGTTATAATACTCGAAGAAATGTTTGTATACGAACAATAGGATGCCTTAGCGTTTAGAAGAAATTATCGTTCGCTGTTGTCCGCAGAAACTTTAAGAAAATGAATGTGCAGCTGCTTCCGCCAAATTAGTCGCTAAACTAATCCACTTAAAGTCGTCACATTAAATCACCACTCGTGAGTAATTTTCAGAAATATTCCGCGTCTCACTTGATGCTTCCACTTCACGCGAGCTTCTGTAATTGATTGGATCACTGTGCGAAGTGTATGAAAGAATTTTGCCACGAGATCCTAAGCCATAAAAGACAGAAGATATTAATATTAGCGGAGAAGGTGTTCCATTAATCTCGGAAGTATTCTTAGTGGGCCTATTCATATTTCTGTATTCCCGTAATGGTGGAAGTGCAGTGAACTGGAAATTTAAAACTGTTCGGCCATTGTTGATAGAATGCAAGTGTAATATATGTCACAGCATATTTAGCAAAGCAGTGTGTGTGTGTGTGTGTGAGTAAGGGAGAGACAGAGACGTGAGTGGCAGGTTGTTGCGGTGAAGGGAGCTGAGTTATTACCGAACGAACAATCTCAATTATTCTATTCTGTTGTCGCCCATGATAATTTTCTTTTCTTTCTTTCCCTCTTCTCGCTAGTTCAACAGATCACAGCTTGTGCACCTCAGCCATTTTTTTTTTTAATTTTTAAATATTTACCGGGTTTTCTGACAAGTAGACAGCTTGCATCGAGGCAAATAAGGGCATATGAGGTTCATAAGTTGATACTCGAAAGGCAATTTGAACAAGTCTAATTCTTAAACAAGAGCACTTTAAATATTGTTTTTTTTTAAGATTTACTCTCACGTAGAGTGAGTTCTCACTGTGACTGAGCGATAGTTACCAACAAAAAAAAAAAAAAAAAAACGGAAAAAAAAACGGAAAAAAAAAACGGTCGCGCACTATGCAACATTCTTAACACTACTACCGTAATTAATATCACATCACTGCCGATCGAACAGCCAATTATTTGCAAAGTTAAAGGGGTGAACACGATACGAAAGTGTAGTCTCAATACAGTCTAATTAACTGCATCCATAATGTAAAAATTCCATTAAATTTAAATAGGAGATTTTTTGTTTCCTGCTTTTTATAGACCACACACAAAATTATTCTTCGATCTTGGTTTATCGTACATTGTATTTTATAAAGCAGTAAACTTCTTTCAAATTTAATAGAAATTTAAGTTATTAAAAACACATAACAAGCAAGTACATTTATAGCAATAGGTTAAGAAGTCAGGAGATCACACTCTTGTGGGTAACACCATTTCAAAAGGGGAAAAAAAAATTCTTTTGAATTTTAGAATGCAACTAAAAATAGTACCATTCATGAAGATAAATTTCATTCAAATGAGGGAAGCATTCACCCAAAATGACTATTTGAAAAGAATAATGTTTGATACAAAAAAGACAGTATTGCTGCTTCTTGTATGGGAATGATAAGACTTTTAAAGAATTATAGAATTGAATAGAAAGATTAATTATTGTTTTTATATAATGAACCATAACCGTGAACGTTCCATGCTGTTAAAGTTGAGGGGATAATTAAGAATTTTTAATAAAGACACTTTATCATTTACTTTATTGGTATGAAAAGACAAACTGATACAATAGGCACACAATAAAACTAGCTATGTTTCGGATTTCTATATTGAAATCCATCTTCGGGCTTGGATTTGTATTTACGAAGCAGTGACATCATCGATGATGATGATGATGTCACTTTGTAATGCTTTGTATGTACTACATAGTTTCAGAAATGTATATCCTTCTAGCGGGCAGACTGCTGAACTGAAGAGGATGACAGTGTCAAATGATGAAATAAACAGATTTTAATATTAATAATAATAATAAAACTAGTAAAAATAATAATAATCCAAGACCAAGTAATCAACACCAGGAAAACTACAAGAAATACATCGCCAAGGACACCGGAGTGACAGATGACACAAGTCTGTGATGCCACCTGGCCCCAGAAACAATCCAACTCATCACTGCGAGATACAGGGTGATCACCCAGACGGAATAGACATGACCAGGTTCGAAGGGTAATACATCAGAAGCTAGCACAAAAATACCACTTGATCAACCCGTATTACCGTTGTACAAGTACGGCCTACTGGCCGTACTAGAAACCCCTACTCACAAACTCTACTGGGACAGCGCCATAATAACGGACAGGAAGATTCAGCATACCAAACCAGACTAACCCTTATCGACAACAAATGGCTACCTACCTGATCGGCATAGCGGTGCTCAACACCAGCAACCTCCAGAAAACATACGAGGAAAAGACCAAGAAGTACTCAGACAGGAAGTCAAAGATATGGGACATATGGAACAAGTACTGACCATTCCGATCGCCGTGTCATCCACCGGCATTGAACCAAAGAATGTCCATAAGAGCCTAGCAGCAATAAGCCTCCCGGGGAACAGTTACATGGAACTACAGAAAGCAGCAATCCTGAACACCTGTAGGATACTAAGCGAGTTCCTCGATCACAGTAATAATAATAATAGTAATTACCAGACACAACTAACCACCCCATGCACTTGGTAGCCGTACCCATCACGGGGCGGAAAAAGTAAAGGAGAAAAAGTTTTATAACAATAATAATGTCTTGTGACAGGCCTGAACTACTGAACCCGTCTGAACTACTCTCATTTACTCGTAAATGAGAGTAGTTCAGACGGGTTCAGTAGTTCTCATTTACTCGTAAATGAGAGTAGTTCAGACGGGCGTAAATAATGACACCTTCAGAACAGATAAAAACAGTCGCCTTGCACTTATGCCCTCTGAGACACTTAATTCAGTGCAAAGCGGAAACGGTGGCTGTAATTTGAGCGCTGCGGACAATACAGTATGTACAAAGGTGCCCGGCATAAGATGACGCAAATTTTGAAAGAGAATGGACATTTTTGCCGTATAACAGCAGTGTACGGAACGGCAGTCCACTCATCTTAATACATGGCAAGTACCAACGCGAAACTTCACACAGCCCATGACTGGATACCAGGCGAGACAACAGGGAAGGAGACGGCATTGGTTTCATCGGCAGTTAGAAGCAAAGCAGTGCTTTCCAAAGTGGGAGTCACGACGTATCACCTCATTTCCAACAGTCTACGTTTCATTTGAGCGACCCTTTTACTTCAGTTTTATAGACAAGGCAATTCATTGTACTAACTACAACATCTTACATAATACCTTTAGGCTATTGATAGATCTATTTGAAAGTGATCTATTTGAAAATGATCGATTGAAAGTGTTCTTGCTAATCCATATGCGTCGAACAACATCGAAGTACAATCACTTATTCCACATGAAATGGGATGCCGATAGAATTTCACTGACATTCAGACATTTAAGGATTCAGGAAGTATTTATTTATTTATTATTTATTTTTTCTTTCATGGATATGTTGATTGATTACTGCTTGAGACAGCAGCTACGATAAGCTTTGTACTACTTCTTAGTACGGTACTTTTGTACCGAGTAAACGAACCGTAATCCATAAATGTGCTGCTTATACATGGTGTTTCAATTAAAAGTTACTGAGGTCTATCTCGCTTATTTTTACGTTTAGCAATTTGTTGTTTGGACTTTTTTTTTTTTTTTTTTTTTTTAAACCATATTTAGGCTGAAAATTTTTGAATTTGATGTTTAAATTGGAATAATTATTACCGTTTTCAGTTTACTATTTCTAAATTAAAATTTTGCCTAACCAACTTCTTTTTTTCCTGAATGGGAAAGTTGATTTTTCCGTATTCGGTTTAATCTATAATCATCATCGTTGTACCTTTGTAATGAATGCAAACCAATTTTATTTGAAGTATACGCACGTTTGGAAGTTTGTGTTGCGTCTATACAAGTTACAACAGTTGCGTTATTGTTACTATTGTTTTTGTTTCTTCAAATAAAATGATTGTAATTTTAAATAGAGCTGTTCTATGACGTGATTTTAAGCTGCGAGTCTATCGTGATTTTAAAAATTGTAGGAGGGAAAAAAAATCTACATTTCAGATACGAAGGGTAAAGGTAAGGTAAGCAACAGCCGTTATCAATCCATTGCAGGATGGGAGCCTCCTCCACAATTCATGTGGAGGAAAATGGACCATAATCTGTCACGAGGATTGGCAGATTGACCGTATTTATCAGTCAGGGACTTGAACCCCGGTCTACTCAAAGAACGTGTGCTACTGCAGTTCAGCCCCTGACCACTCGGCCACGGAGGTGGGTATAAGCGTACAATGTATCATGGCCTCGTGGGTAGCACAGTTGGTATAATCACCGTCCTTTCCACACCGGTGGAAAAGACCTGAGTTCGAATCCTTTCAATGAGGTGAGGACTTTTTAAGGGTCTTTTGACAATGCTGAGTTAGTCGGTTTCAGGAGAGATAAGCATGGTTTTTCTCCAGGAAACTCGGGTTTTTCGTCCAGAAAACAGCAATTCGACCACAGAATACATTAAATTTACAGACATTATATACGGCGCAATATGACCAAAAAACCTACAACAACCAACAATAACGTATCACGTGCTCTTCATATTTGGTCTCTACAATTTGTTTCTTCCAGTCATTTTTCAAATCACGATTTTCTCTCCTAGAAGCGAAAACAGGATATTAGTCCTTCTAATAAAAACATACTCGTACAACACACGGAAAGTTCCACTATTTTATTTAACTTTCCGCCAATTTCTAATCTATCCCAAATTTCTCTCTTTTGACCAGTTCCGCCCCATTCATCTTCATGCCGTTTTTGTGTTATTGTCGCAAAGTTCGTAATAACGACGCTTGGTAAACAATCGGAAGAGACTTGGTCTCACACGCGCCAATTAACTGCGGAGAAAATTAAGTCAACTCACAACCCTGACCAAACACAGTTGATCAAGTCTGTCACAAGGAATGTTAGCGTCGACATCGCTACAAGTTTCTCCTCCCACTTGCAATCACCGCGCTTAATGACGCTCCAAACATGGAGAAGACACGACTGCAGTTTTCATGATGGCAACCGTGTAGTACAACTTAGATTGAGCAACTTACAGGAAAGGAGGCAGAAAATTAGAGGTCGATCTGTAGTAGGTGCACGTAGGACGCTGTAATCTTGTCATCCTGGCAACGACCTCTTTTATCTGAAGCTTGTCACGCCGTCTCGTGGAATGATGTTGTGAAGTGAGGCACACAACGCCCAAGTTGAGGAAGTGGAAAGAAGAACGCAGGGGAGGGGGAAGACTTACAAAATGCGGTTTCTTCGATAGATAGAAGAGGATGAAACTAAATCTCTCATCGAGCTATCACCGTGGTCTAGACCCAACCTTTATACAATAACAAGAATAGAGTACTTGAACTGGCAGCGGGAAAATCGTTTTAAATAACTTCCCAGAGTGCTATTCTTTTAGAGATGGTGCAATAATGAAAGATACAGTGATAGGAAACAGAAGCACAACAATTATCTAGTTTTTTAAATAGCTTTGGAAATAACAGATATCACTGCCACTTAATTTTTAAGTATAAATAACATCGTTAGCCTTCAAGTTTTAAGTCAATGAAAAAGTGGGAAGTTGAGGAATGCTCTGCTATCTAGGTGCTCTAAATTAAAAATGAAGTTTCTACTACTATAGGAAAAGAGCCGTCCTAAGCGTGTTTCAAGTTCCCGGAAGTCCTACAAAATACAGTATGTCATCCGAAGAGCTTGTCCAGATTCCGTACTGATGGCACTTCCAGGTGCCAGCAGTCTGGTATAATATACTCTTCCAGAACCAAGATAACATGGAACAAGTGCATGAAAGTGTATATTGAAGAGTTCAAAGATATCGACAACCCTTAGGAACTATGATTGCCCGAAAGACCTCTAAGAAGAAACATGAAAAGTTATTAAAAAGCTCTTATGGTTTGCATGTTTTCGTAATGAATTTGCTGAATTCATTATGAAACTCTCACTGTCTAATTCGAGACATGCCAAACCAAACACCGATACTTTTGAGCATGTAAGGGAGTTTCGAACAGCAACAGTATCCTAAATCTTTTAATATTATCCTGAAGTTAAAGATTAATCATACTATGAATTCAGTATGGAAAAGGTTCTAGGTGTTTTCTTAGAGCGAAATGAGCTGAACAAAGTGAATGTTGAATTTCCGTAGAAATTTGTTTGTCTAATGTCGTCTAAAGTGTCATGTGAGAGAACACTCCTCTCATATTCTTTATTCCCAACTGATCCACACTTTCAAAACTCCTTTATTATCTTGAAAATTGCAGCTCTGCATGAACGGTTATTGCTGGAAAAGTTTTAATAAATTTTTATTGACATTCATCGTAAGACTTCATTTCCAAGTGAGATTCCACTAAAAAGAAAAAAAAAAAAACATTCTTGACGGTATAACGTTTATTGAACGGTAATGACGAACCGAACGCTTGAAAACTGCCACTTCCTCCAGTTACGTAACATCCTCCACTGTCCAGACACACAATACAACGATCATTACTTAATACAGTACTTAATACAAAATAATTTTTTTATTAATTAATTAAAATCAGTTTATTTCCCAAGAAACCTTGGGTCACCCCGGGACGGCTCTGTGCCAGAAGGGTGTGAATACAGACTAAGGTGCGAGGAACACAATGTACAATAAACAAGGGTACATTCGTGCTCGACCCGAGACTTTTACAGGGTTAAATAAACAATAATGTACAAAATATACAGTAATATACATGATTACATGAAAACAGAAAGTCTTTGCCATATACAAATAGGCAAGTTAAAAAAAAAAAAAAAAAAAAAAAAAAAAGTCTGTCCAGGAGAAGGGGAGTATTATAAGTTCATAATCTGGTATTAACATGGATGTACTTTTAAATATCCATCATATTCATCTCATTCTGTACGAGAGATGAATTTTTAAAAAAGAAAGAAAAAAACGAAATTACTTACAACGCTCAATACTCTAGTCATTCAGATACGCAATCTGCTTTAATACTTCATAAATACCATACAGAACCTTTCGAAGATATTCCCATCTTCTTCATCAACATTTTATTAAATTTAAGTGTATAATAGTTAAATTCCATGACAGAGATGGAGAGAATAGGAAACTTAGAAGGTAACGTCTAACACAGTAATGACTAAATGCTTCCATTTTTCATCCGTCCAAACTGAGATAATGGGTCACAGCACGTGACTGAGATAATAGTCACGTGCTGTGACCCATTAATTATAGAAATCAGGAATATTTAGGTTACTGATTTTGAAATCACCTGTTGGAGAAACCTATTTTATTTTTTAAAATGAAATGGGCTTTTGCAGAATAAGAAGTTACTTGTTAAAAAAATTATTTTCACTGAAAAAGATATGTACTCTCACAGACAAATAATATGTGGCTTATGTGCTATTAACTGAATAATATAAGCTGCCATAGTAATCTGAGCCATTCTTTCCTTCAATTTTTTATTTAAACACCAGTCATGTTTTCAAATACTCATTTAAACTGATGAGTAAAACTCGCACTGTGATCTCGCCGTCTTTACGTTGCTAACGATACTTCCAAAATCTCCCTCAAAAAATCAATCATATTGATTTCCAGTTGAGAGGAAGTATCAATCTTGCTTTCTTCAGTACATACGTACGAAGAACCAACCGCTGTTTATTGGAAAACTGTCCAAGCCAACTTTTGATTTCTTTCATCGACAGTTCCTAGATGGTACTAAATCAATTTCTTCTAGAAGTTTTACTTTTAACTATATTAAACTTTAACTATATTTAACATTATTTTAACCTTATATAGCTCCGTACAAGGCCAAGTAAAAGTTTATTTCATAGAGCAAACATGTCATCTGAATCCCATCTTGGAGCGATAACAGCGCACATATGAAATAATCTCTCCATGGTTGACGACTTAAACATAAAGTACGTTACCCATTCATTGAATTGACTAGATAGCAAATGATATTCGACTTTGATACAAGGTTTGTTCAAAAAAATTCTCTAGGTCAGGGAGCCAAGTGGATCCTTGACCTAGAGGATCCCTGAATATAATCAATAAACGAGATGAAGCCAAACCTTCTAATTAAATAATAGTTATATTTCGTAACCTTTAATACAAACTAATTATACGTACAGAGGGAGTGCGTTGTTGTTAAACAAATTTTTAACACTATTCATGTTACACAACTATCAGAGGAATTTTGGTTGAGTGGCTCTTGCTGATAGTCCGTTGTCATCTTCAGTATTAGTACTGGCAAAATTTTGCAAGGAAGCAGTTTTATACATCAGCCATCAAAAAGGGGGGAAAAATACCTACTTCAGTTTTCCCATCCCTTTTAATAATTTGTCTAATCCTTCTTTAAATTTATTCAAACTACCTACTTCCAAACACAAGATGGAAGTTTATTCTAATCACTCTTTCCAATTTAAATTTGTGTTCCTTTGTACGTATTGTGTCACCGGATAAAGAGTAAAGATGCCATTAGCATTTAATTACTCAACCCAATCAAAACCTTAACCACTTAAAAGAGGTCTCCTCGCAGATGCTATAATATGCAGAACTGAATTTTTTTTTTTTTTTGTAAGAGAACCCTTTTGTGCCTCTGGTCTATGATTAACGTCGTTTATATTCTCTGCACCCGTTCCAACGGATCCACATCCTTCCTAAAATAGGTTTCCAAACCTGTATGCAGTAAGTATTCAAGATGCAACCTAACCATTGCTATTATCAATTGCATGAAAGAAACTACACACACACACTTGTATGATGCTAATATTTTTACAACCTGATATGCATTAACTAAACATTTTACAAACAAGTGCTCCATAAACAGAAGCTGCTATATAAACAAGATTAACAGACTGAAAAGAACACTTTTTTTCTTTTTTACCATAGTGAAGTAATTAATCACTGGAAAATCGGGTGGGAAATGGTCCGAAAATTCAAATAAGCTTGTTAGAAGAAAGAAACAAGGAAGAAAGAAGGAGAAAAAAAAAAAAAAAAAAAAAAGCTAACCAAACTGTATACTCTCTTACTGAAGATCAATGAACTCATCTTTTTTTTTTTGGACATTTTCCAAAAAAAAAAAAAAAAAAAAAAAAAACGATGGCTAGTAATATGTAACTTGCTGGTCTTTTAACCTCGCAATAAAACTTAATCCCTTTACTGAGAAAGAAACTCCTTTCCTGTCAAACGTTGGTACTACTGTATAATGTTAATATAATATTAGGTTCCCCCCCCCAAAGTACATTCTCTAATCTAATTATCACAAAAGATTTAATGGTGTTGAGAGTTTATTAAGATGAAATTATATCTTATCCATTACGCCACAATGCTCAACCAGCTGATTGCAATCGACTGGCCGATCCGGAAACAATTTTAAATCGATCCTCGCTATTATTAAATTTACTCTCAAGATATTATTTAATTCTGGCGTAATATTCGGTTAAATAAATTTGAGATAAAACAGAAATATAATGAAATATAGTTAGAGTGAAATACGTGCAACCGTGTTTAATTTAAATACCAAGTATCGAAATCGTATGACGGATAATCATCTTCGAAACAGCCCAATTTTATTTCTTACTTATTAGTAACCAAATTACTTAAGAACAGCTGTCGATGTTTACTATTACATTTTTAAATAATATTAATAAATTATTTTGATTTTATCTTGTTTTATAGTCTTTAAATTCTCACAAAATAAAAAGATCGAGATTCACGTAATTGTAAGTTGAAGCGTCCATATCAACGCGCAGAAATCATTTGGCGCTACAATTACCATAAAATGGTCCGAGTAGAGGCAGGCTGGGGACAGTTCATAATATGGAGGCCAATCTCCATATTCCACACTCCATAATAAAATATCAAGTTTTGTGTGCGTTCGGGAAAATATTTTCCAGCCCTTTAGATGGTGAACAGCTATCCACTTGTGTTCGTCGGGTGATTTATCTGGTTGTCTAGAGTAACAAAAGGGAGGCTAAAATAGAATATATAGAATAAAAAAGGTAGACATAAAGGCTCATTTACCTCTAAGGACAGTAGATAGATATGATTTGTAAAATTAGAACCACAGTGCTTCGTAAAAGTCTAGTGGTGTCTCCATTTGTCACTCGTTTGGGAAAGAGTGGAATCCTGTCAGTGACCGAAGAATTTACAGACTTGTTCAATTGGGGTTGAGTTAGATGATCCCAGGAGGAAACAATAGTTTTACGTTAGGAATTACCCCGGATAAGAGTTGTTTTTTTAATACGCATAGCAGACAAATCGGTCTGTGAATACAGATCGATTTTTCTGCTGTGCATGCTATTACCACTGTTATATAGTAATAACCCGACTGGACATCGTGGAGACTTAATATTCAATTTATTCTCTGTCAGAAGTAGGAAGGATTAGGGAAGCTGAAGAAGAAATGGCTAAAATTTTATACAGCATATCTATCGCTCCGCCAAAGTGGGATGGGTGGAAAGATATCATGACTTGCACGCACGTGCTCAGTTTTCATTAATTCAATAACTTTAAGCCCTCGTGAGTAGCACAATTGGTAAAATCTCCGTTCTCCCAGCACCTTGTGGGAAAGAACTGAGTTCGATTCCCGTAGATGACACGAGGAATATTAATGGGCTTTTTTTCACGACATGGCTGAGTTAGTCGGTCTCGGGCGAGGGTAGCATGGTTTTTCTCCCGGAAACTCGGGTTTTTCGTCAGGAAAAACAGAAAATCGACTACAGAACAATTTACAGACAGCATACAGGGAGCAATATGGCCCTAATCGCTGATGCTCCTAAAAGCCCACTACAACAACAACCATAACTTTAAAAAATGTAAGGCTTTCGATTCACGTATATACGGGAATCTAATCGGTCTCTTAGGATGGGCCAGGATAATCTTGTTGCTAGGAGTATCAGTCGTGCCAATTAGATGGATTAAGGTTCCTCGAAATTGCCATGTGTTTCCAAGTTGTTGTATTTAGGTTGAAATAAAGACTAGCCCTTTAGATGGTGAAGAGTTTACGTGATATCCTGTTTAGTCATCTTAGAAGTCAATGTTCAATTCCTAGAAAAAGAAATGATGTTTATTTGTCGTTATAGCAGAAGACCCAAATATTAGATACTTACAGGGTATAGGAAGCAACCACTTTAGAATGTAGATCTTGACCAGCTCAGGATTACGTATATCAGTTAACTTTTTTTAAGCCCATAAGGCGGAGAAGATCCTGGACTTTGCTGCTAGGATAGAGTGTGACGTGAAGGTCAGTTCGCGCCTTACACGCCACTTAAATCTAGGTGAATTGTTACCTTCTCCGCCTCTTTTCCATCCAAGTAGACTGGAATGTTATTCTTGCTCTTTCTATTCGCTATGGTGAGAGGAACTGATTTGGTGGGATTCAAGAATAAGTCGAGAGATATGAGGTGGGACTGGAATTGATAAGTGCAAATAACTGGACGCTTATGTCGTAAATACTGAATTTCAGCTGCACTTTATAAAGACTTTAATAACTTTTTTAAAGCTGATTATATTACACAATTATCGAAATTCTGATGATTTTTAACCATACAATATAATTATATGAAAATATAAATAAGGTAATGTTCAATGAGTCATTACTTTATTATGTTGGAATTTTATCATGATTATATTTACATGAATTCTTTTGCGTACTTTTAGTTCTAATAATTAACTTCAGTTGTTTTACTAATTTTGCTTATGTATCAATATCGCTTAAAAATTTATCTGCTTACAACCAAGATGTAGAATATCTAGTATTTCATTACTTTATTAGATGCGCTAATTCAAAAAATGTCATAATAATATATATATAGTTCGACTGCATTCTACCTCTTGAAATGGTTACTCAATCAGAATATTTTTCAGTTTTTTTTTTTTTTTTTTTAATTTCTTTTCCAAATAACTTGTTAAGAGGATGAAAAGCTTTATCAGGTTATCATTTATAATTCTGGGACAGTTAATCAAGAAGAACACAATTTATTTTCTTATGCCGGAATGCAAAAATTTCATTACACAAAAACTGGTAGAGCAAATTCTTGTTAAACGGTGGCTCAAAATAATCATGGTCACTAGACATTAAGCACACTTATTATTATTATTATCATTAAACTGAGTAAAATTCCTGTCACTTTGTTTGCTAAATTCATAATCTAGTTTCGCCATGCAAGCATTTCTTTGGAGATTATCTTTTCCTGAAATCTAGTAAAATACTTGTAATAATAATCTCCAAGGATTGTCAGATGAAACATGTCGACGATGCCACCTGACCTGAGAACCGATCCAACGCACCACCGCCGTATGCAATGTCATCACCTAGATGGAGTACAGTCGTAGAGATGAGTAGGTAGCCAGTACAATACATCAGAAGCTAGCAAGGAAATATCAGTTGATCAAAGAAAGTGTATCGTATTAAAAGTACGAACCCCGGGCCGTACTAGAGACCCCAACCCACAAGCTGTACTGGGACTGCGCCATAATAAAGGACAAAATAATACCGCACAACAGACCGGACATATCCCTTGTCGACAAGAAGGAAAAGGTTACCTATCTGAGTGATATAGTGGTGCTTAATACTGGCAACCTCCAGAAAACCGTCGAGGAAAAGATCAGGAGATCAAAGGGATGTTGGCATATGCAACAAGTAACGACCTTCCTGATCATCGTGTTAACCACCGGTATGGTGCCAAATATCCTACATAACAGCGTAGCAGCAATATGAAGTGTACCAGAGAACACATACAAGGAACTCAAGAAAGTCGCAATCCTGAACAACTGTAGGATAGCCAGAG
This sequence comes from Mastigoproctus giganteus, assembly GCF_048544385.1. Lineage (NCBI taxonomy): Eukaryota > Metazoa > Arthropoda > Arachnida > Uropygi > Thelyphonidae > Mastigoproctus > Mastigoproctus giganteus. The sequence continues at coordinate 50,410,556 of NC_143583.1, read as the reverse complement.
AGTTCCTCGACAAACAATAACATAACAAAGTACAAGCACAACAAAGTAAAAGCCCAAGTATGTACTAGCCACCCCAACCAACAAACTGTGCCGACACAGCGCCACAATAGCAAACAATACGATGCTGCACAACAGACTGGATATAAGTCTTGTCTACAAGAAGGAAAAGCTACTTATCTGATCGACATAGCGGTGCCCAACACCGGCAACCTGAAGAAAATCTGTGTGGAAAAGATCAGGAAGTATACAGACCTAAAGGCAGGAAGTCAAAGAGATGTGGCATATGGAACAAGTAATGACCACGCGATCACCGTGTGAACCACCGGCATGGTGCCAAAGAGCCACTATAAGAAGCACCTAGCATCAATAGGCCTCCCGGAGAACGCTTACATGGAGCTCCAAAAAGCAGCTATTCTGAACACCTGTAGGGCAGTCAGAGAGTTCCTCCACCAACAGTAATAATAATAATAGTAACCGGACACAACCAACCACCCAATTGGCTTGTACCAGTCAGAGGATGGGGAAAAATAAATAAAAATAAGGAGAAATAATAATAATAGAACTATAATAAAATCAAATAAAAAATGTATACGTCCTAATCATAGTAGACGTGATTTTAACTGTTTGTAAGTAGGACGTTTTTGTAATAGACTCGTTCGCATAATACTCAAAGGATTAAATGACCAGGTCATTCACCCTACAATACTGGGTTTTGCTTTCTTAATTAGAACCACTAACCAGAAGAAAAAATCTTGTTATGACAGTAAAACGTCGCCTGTATAGATTAGTTGTGACCGAAATATTCCCAAATTTTCTGGTTTAGTGCAGAGATCGTGGAAACATAGATCTCTGTGATTTAATAAATTAAATTCTTCTAGAAATAAGGCAGTAGCAGCAGATATTTTCAAGTTATTAAACATCGGGAAGTTAATCAATAAATGTAAACCACTAAGGGATTTTGTAAGATAAAAAAATGTGTATACGCCAATAGCAACCTAATAATCTACTAAACTCTTTTTTTTTTTTTTTTCCGTATAAGTCTTTCATGAATCAATTCTGTGAAGCTAGTAAGTAAATAACTTTCGAAAACATCAATAAATCACCCTTAAGTCTATAGTTATCTGAATATGCAAGTGAATGAGAGAAGAATGAATGAATGAAGATCGTCGAAAACAACCCATCACTGGCACCTCATAAATTGCAAAATGGGGAGGGGGAAATGAGGAAAATTTAGGAGGGCTTGTGTGTGAGGGGGCGGGGGAATAAACGAGTGTAGTGTTAGCGCGGATCGAATGACAGTGACGTCAGAGCGAGACGAGAGCGGCGAGAGGGGTCTTGCTCGCAGCGCCGGCAACCCAGATAAACTGGTATTTGATGTATGGCTTCATTCCGCAGTTATTATGGCTCAATCTGCTGCGTCCTGACACCATCGATTCCATGGGTGATAGTGAAGAAGATAGCAGGAGGAAAAGCGGGCTAATTAAAGCTATCCAGGAGGCAATATTTTTTTTTATATCCTTTCCGCTGTAGACAATACGGCAATCTATCTTCATCGACCAATGAGGAGACAATAATGCAAACAACCTCCCACCACTCACAAAGGCTGGGATGATTAAAAGTGTTTCCCTTTGCGTGCAGCCACCCGTCCAGCGATATATATTCATGTGACGAGCGAAATACACTTAACGAACCGCGCGACACTTAGCCATCGGGGCCACCTGCGTTGCAGATTCTGCAGTGAGGAGAAACACGGTACAGAGAATAAACTCTAGGGGAACAAACAAATAAGCGTCACTGGATAACTAGAAGCTGCTGATCGTTCTCTACAGAACGTGTGGTCTTCTTAGATCCCTTAATAACTGCTCTGGGATCTGTGAAATCTTCTGTTTCGCAGTCGATTCCTTACTTTAGAGAACTGTTCATCCACACTATACAGAGATTCCGCTTGTAAAATTGAATTCATTTATGCTTATCTAAGATGAAAATTCTAACCTCCTTATAATCTTCAATGCTTTCATTTTTAACATTTGATTTATTTTATTACATTAATTTTATATCACTACTTTCACATCGAAAACAAAAGGCAACAGTATTTATGAAAAGATTTACAATTATAAAATCTCTTCGTATAAACATGATGAAACGAATATTTACATTTCCTTTCATCAGTTAAATAAGATTGACACTATTATTTTTAATCGGAGTGTAAAGAGTATAAGTAATTAGTATCAGTCTCCACCAAAGTCTTGATTATTATTTGAATTTCTTAGTGTTCAATTGTGAATTAAAATAAATCTGCCAGATTTTTATTCATTTTTCTTATTAATGCTAAGAAAAATTAGTACAAGAGAGAACAAATTGGTTAATTTTTGAAATTCGTTAAATTTCAGGCGCGATGGACTTTTTCTTAAATTAACTTAATTTTTTTCCCCTTTTTCTGTGATTAATACAAAAGAAAAGTAAATGATGTTATCTGTTTATCAAATAAATACAGACCCAGCTGGTCGAGATGCTGAGGCTTTTGCAATTACTAATGACCTTGCACATATGGTTCATTTACCTACCAGAATACCAGGAAAATCCTAACCATACAGCCAACACCCTTGATGTTTTTCTCACAAACAACCCTTGTAAGTACACAATCGAAGTGGGTGGTCCATTAGGCATCTCAGATCACAACTTGGTGATTGTCTCTTCTCCAATGGAGCCTTTATCTCATGACTATTCCCAACCTCGTCTTGTTTGGCATTACAAGAATGCAGAAAGGGATGAACTGCGAGATTTCTTTTCTTCTTTCCCTTGGTCTGATTACTGTTTCAAAATTTCTGATGTCAACGTTTGCTCAGATCGTGTCAGTGAAATTATTCTTGCAGGATTTGACCCTCTCGGATTAACTCTACCAAATATGACTTCATGCAGCTCACTACTGAAACGACTTCACCACCTGGACAGGACTTGTCTGTTCCAGGATTTACATTACTGGAATTTGACCTCCTCGGACTGCACTCCACCAACTATGACTTCACGCCGCATTGCTGCCAACGCCATATCGCGATTCTGAACCCGTGCTCCCTTGCACGGCCTTGTTTCTCCCCTTTTCACCTGGTGGGGGACGGTTACGGTCCCCTTGTTTCCTCCTCCCCCGCCGAGCCAGTTCTCAGCAAGCTTCTTGAACATCTCCTGCGAAACAGGATAGAGAAGCACTATAGAAACGCAGGCCTAGAGTCACCCAAACAATTTGGATTTCGAAAAGGATACGCCACCACCGATGCCCTACGCAGCATCATCAACGCTGCAATAGAAACAGACCGCAAATACTTTCTTGCCATCGCGGTTGACTTTGCCGGGGCGTTTGACACCCTCTGGTGGCCAAGCGTCCTCAGCAGGCTCCGTGAGGCCAAACTCCCAAGTAATCTATACAATTGCATCAGCAGTTACCTATGCGACAGGTCAGTAAAAGTCACTGCTCCTTACTGTAATATAACCAGACGCATCTGCAGAGGATGCCCACAGGGCTCCGTCCTGGGCCCACTGCTCTGGAACGTGGTCCTGGACGGATTCCTCAACCTCGGAAATGCAACCTCCCATGCGTATGCGGATGACCTTGTCCTGACACTGGCAGAAAACTCCAGGGCACAGCTGGAAAACACAGCAAACCGGGCGCTCGCCACTCTACAACAATGGGCTGACGAAAATAACCTGAAGATATCATCCACTAAGACAAGTTCCATCCTACTTCGGGGAACCCTGGACACCAGGAGACCCCCCCCAAATAAAAGTACAAGGAACCACCGTCAAGCTGACTACAGAAATGATGAAATTTCTTGGGGTTGTCCTTGATAGAAGCCTATCCTTCACTCCCCATCTTAACTATCTCAGAAATAAAATCAGAAATTACTCGTCACTATTTGCTAGAATCACCCGCAAGGACTGGGGCATAAAGAAGAAAACCCTTGCTCTTTTTCACAAAACTGTGTTCCTGCCAGTCATCCTCTATGCCTCGGGTGTCTGGTACAAGAAAGCAACCACTGCAACTAATAAAAGAAAACTAGAAACCATACAGAGGTACATCTTACTGACTATCTCACGAGCTTGCAAAACAGTGAGTACACACGCGATCAGGTGCTCACGGGTGCCCTCCCCTTGGACCTGGAAGTGATACGCAGTGGACTCCTCTACAGCCTTTCCAGAGGCAAACCGGATACCTGCCTAAATTTCACATTAAATGTAGCCAGCGAACCGAAAATAGAGAAAAGAAGACTAACTGCACATCTTCAGCAAACCTGGCAAACACGGTGGCAAAACTCAACAAAAGGGCAAATAACGCGAAAATTCCTCCCAACTGTCTGGGCCGTATACCCAAAATACCCAAGCTGGCTCTCCCCAGGATTGCTGGCCACGTACCTCCTAACTGGCCACGGCGCCATCAGATTCAAACTAATGACCTTTGGACTGAGCAACACTGACCACTGTCATTGTGGCTTAGTGGAAACGTGGGAGCATTTAATGTACCACTGCAAGCTTTAGTATTAGTATTAGTATTAGTAACGGCCGTATGGTGCAAGAAAGCCTATGGCTTATGCTGCACCAGCCAAAAAAAAAAAAAAAAAAAAAAAAATCCGAACAAAACAATGATAAAAACAAAAATTAAATAAATAAATAATAATAATTAATAAATAAATAAAAATAATAAAATGAAATAAAAAAATAAATAAAAAGGAAATTAATCCTATCATCCTATGCGCTTCTCTTACCCGAAAGTACTATCCAGATGACCTTTGAATTTATGAAGACCTCCGATGCCGACTAATTACAGAATTACATTATGTACCAGAGAATCAAGAGGAACGCTTATTGGAGGAAGAGCATAGCTACAAAGCACTGGCAAACTTTGCACAAGATCTTTTTCACAGAAGGTATACTCTTCCGCCCCCACAGCCACAATAGCGTTTCTCAGGCCCACAATATATGACTTTGTAAACAACCATATAAGGTGCACGGACAGTCACCATCAAGACAATCCACAAAGGGATTGCATCCCAGGAAGAAACAGCATTAAAAAAAAAAAAAAAACACCCGGACTCGACAAACTCGGATCCAACAAATGGACCCAGGATCCAATAACTAATGACCATGACTCCAGATAGAGACATAAGTACAGACTGGACTAAATACCCACAACTACGGACCTGACTAAGGCACCTGTCCTGCTGTCAAGTGACAACCACAGACAGGAACCTACACACGGATGGGACAACAAGGACCTGACTCAAGCAGACATGCAGCCGCCAGGCCATATGGCGACCTGTGCCGGCTCCCTTGCGGGCACACTTTCCTCCCTTCCCTGGCAGAGGGGGAGGCGACAGCCTTCTTGTTGCCTCCCCCCTGCCATCCCACATCTTTCTCTCTGGTGGGGCATGGGCATGCCCCACTGGCAACATGCTGGGGTCGTCTACTCTACTGACCCCAGTCTTTCCTAGCTATTCCCCCCCCTAGCCTTCAGTCTCCTCCCCTCTCTATCTCTATGCCAGCGCAAGACCCACACCAAAATTCTAGCTTCTCTAAATTATTTCGCCCTCTCCTCGGCCATTAAATTTTCAAATGCAACCCCTTAAAACCGGGAAACATGTATGTGATCAACATACAACGTGCGAATTTTTTTTTTTTTTTTTTTTTTTTTTTAAGGTCCTAGCCACTGAAATCTCAGGAAATTAGGTGGCAGGACCTGCCAGAGTAAATTAATTATAATACTGGTGTACCTGGTCTGCCTCCACGGGGCGAAAGTGGGGCAACGTTGAGCCTCAGTAGGGGTCCAGCGGCTAAATGACCAGATGAACAACGGTACACGACACTACATATGAACAATATCCACACACTTTTAAATCTCTGGCATTTCCAGGAAACTGGTACACCCATCACAATGTAAACAACGCGGAGATGGGGGGAAACCCCTGGTGCCGTATGACCCTAAATACACTTTACACTAAATACACTTTACTCCCCCGCCGAGATCACATACGGTACACCAATATGGTACAATAGAACCAGACTGACCACCAACAAAAGAATACTGGACTCGACAAAACGAACAATGCTGCTCAAAGCCACCCGAGCCTGCAATACTGTGAGCACGGCGGCACTCCAGGTTCTTACTGGATCCTTACCACTAGATCGCGAAGTGGTCAGATGCGGACTAGCAAAATATATGTCAAAAGGAATCTCTGTGACCTACTCGGGCTTTACGATTGAACCCACAAACATTATAAATATGGAAAAAGCTCGGCTCTTGGCACACTTAAAACAGGAATGACAAAACAGGTGGACAGACTCAACCAAAGGGGAAGTGACACGACGCTTCATACCTGATGCAGACAGGGTTTTCCCGAAACTACTTTTATGGTTCCACCCAGGCCTATATGCCACCTACTTATTGACGGGTCACGGCCCCTTCAGCGAAAAACTAACATCTCTGGACCTCCTCCAACTGTTCATATGGCAAACCGGAAAGCTGGACCCACCTCATGCACGAATTTACAAACTACGAGGACCTACGTGGAAACCTAATAACAAGAATGACCTACCTGCCGCGAGGCCAGGAGCATCATCTCTTGAACACAAGCGAAGAATATAAGATCCTCACCAGATTCGCACAGGAACGCTTTGCCAGAAGAAGAAGCCGTTCTGCGATCAGGAACTAAGGGCACAGTACACCTTGTAGCAGACATGAAACTTCGACAACAACCGGACTATGAGGAAATACACCAACACCCAAATTGTCTGACCCAACCAACCTACTTGACTAGGACGCACAGCACAGAAATGATGGGCTCATTGGACAGAAAAAGTACTGGACCGCCCTCCCTGATGACGGAAACAGGGTCAACGGACCAGACCCATCCAGAATGCAAAAGACAATCTACGAGACTCTCTACCCGGGTCGGGTATATAATCCATAAACGTGACTGATCTCAACCTACTTGGATGGACACACGGTCCATGAATGACATGGGGGCACTGGTTCCGACTGTTTAGTTGGACCCGTATCTTTTCCCCACCTTGAACAGTAGATTTGTTGCCAGTGCGCCAATTGGCGACCCAAGCTGGGCACTCTTTCCTGGCTTGGTTTCCACTCCACTTCCCTGGTAGGAGGGGGAGGTGACTGTCCTCTTATCTCCTCCCCTCCTCGGCACCAACATTTTCCCCTCTGGTGGGGCATGGGCATGCCCCACTGATACCTATTGGGGTCGCCTTCCCTACTGAACCCATATATTTTGTCTCACCCAGTTTCTAGTCTCCCTCCCCTACTCTGTCTGTAGCCGTCCAAATTACTGTTCTCCAATAGTTTCGGCCTTTCCAATCCTAGCGCTATTACCCCTCCACGCGAAAGATCAATTTTCTTTTTTTTTTTAAGGTCCTAGCCACTGAAATCTCAGGAAATTAGGCGCCAGGACCTGCCAGAGTAAATAATTATAATTCTGGTATACCTGGCCAGCCTCCACGGGGCTGAGTGTGAGAAAGGTTGGGCCTCAGCACAGATCCAGCGGCTAAATGGCCAGAAGAACAACAGTATATAACACTATTTTTCTTCCAACTCATGTATTGAGGACCTTGGTAAAACACCTCTCACCATGCCCACACGCTCCATTCAGTCTTCCACCAAAAGGAGGTCAAAAGGATTTTGACAAATCTTGATGCTAAGAAAGCTCCAGATCCTGATAGTATTTCTCCATTTGTTCTCAAAACCTCCGCTCCTGAACTTACTCCTGTTCTTTGCCGCCTTTTTTCACTTTCTTATTCCAAATTTCACTTTCCTATTTTTCACTTTCGTATTCCTTCTGCTTGGAAATTTGCTTATATCCAGCCAGTTCCTAAAAGGATGACAAATCCCTCCCATCCAATTATCGTCCCATTGCAATTACTTTTACTCTTTCTAAAGTAATGGAGAACTCAATTAACCGCCAACTGTTAACTATCTAGAAACCTTCAGTTTGATCAACAATCGCCAGTATGGATTCCGTCAGTGTCAATCCACTGGTGATATTCTGGCTTATGTTACCCATTTATGGACAAATTCAATGGAAAAGTTCGGTGAAACACAAGCAGTTGCTCTTGACATCTGAAAGGCTTTCGATCGTGTTTGACATAAAGATCTTCTAAACAAGCTTCCATCTTATAGTTTGCCAACTGTATTTTGTAATTGGTTATCCAGATTTCTCTCTGGCCGCTCACCGAGGATGATGGTAGATGGCATTCTGTCTTCTAACTTCTCCACTAAAGCTGTGTTCCCCAAGGTTCAGTTCTTTCCCCCACTCTTTTTCTCTTGTATACTAATAACCTTCTTCCATTAACCGGAAACTCGATCCATAGTTTTGCTGATGACAGCACATTGCATTCCACTTTTCAGTTTGAGAAACCCTCCCCTGCTCAATCAGCTGCAACTTCTCGAATATCCGCTACCGATTCCTTAACTGCCGAACTCCAGGTAATTCTCCAGTGGGGCAAAGACAACTTAGTTTATTTCAATCCGTCTAAAACTCAGTCCTGTATTATATCTCGCAAAAAGGATTCTTCTGCTCCTATGCTTATCTTTGTGACACTCCGATTTCTAGGAAAGTTGATATATCTCTTTTGGGGATTACCCTGACTTCTAATCTCTCTTGGCACAAGCACACTACAAATATTACTTCCGTTGCAACTAAAAAACTTGGTTATCTCTTTGCTCTCGGCATTTCTTTTCTTCCAAACAACTGTTCACTCTGAGCAAATCGCAAATCCGCCCTACCATGGAATATTGTAACCACATCTGGGGCTATGCCCCCAAAATCTCTCTAAGGCTTCTTAATTCCATTAAGAAGAGGGCAGTTAGGTTAATTAATGACTCATCCCTAACAGAGGCTTTCCACTCTCTGTCTCATAAACGTAGTTTCTGCTGCATGCTTCTTCTACAGATACTTCCATGGGCACTGTTCTTCCGAATTGGCTTCTATAATTTCCCCTCTCTCTTTTTCAAAACAGTCCGAACACGTGCCGCCACCAGACAACATCCATTTATTGTCCAACTTCAAACTCACAGAACCAACTTTTCATCTTCCTCGTTTATTCATTCAATTGCCGTTTTCTGGAACAACCTTTCTTCATATGCATTTCCTGAAAATTACAGTCTACAGAAGTTCAAGTATAATGTCGAGAAATATCTTCTTACTTCTTCTCAACCTCTAACTCATGCACGGTACTAAGTACTATAGGTTCTAATACCTCTCGTATTTTGGATTTTCATAAAAAAAAAAAAAAAGAGAGAAGAAAAAAAAAGATTATAACTTTATTTTTGGTAGGGGCCTTGTTGGGGCCACAGAAGAAGAAAGAGGAATTTAAATTACTCATAACAGTAAAATAAAATTTCTGATGCCCTAAATACCTCATCCATGACGGAGGCCTAAGAGGAGATGTCCACTCGCGAACTAGCAGGTACTGCATAAAGTTCGCTTAGCACATCATATTAACATTTCCATTGTGTTGATCATTTCTCTGGAATAAGCGAGGTAAACCTATTGGAATGCAGTTGATCCTAGCAGTAAGAAGCAGTCGCCGACTGCTTCCAGACTGGTCGATCCGGGACTTCCTATCTTGCCGAAAGAGAGGCCTGGGCCCCTGACTCACCAGGCTCCCCTTTTCTAGTTTCCACTGGTCGTGGGGCACGGCTGCACACGCTAAATTCCAATGATATAACCCTAGAACCAAGATATGGGCGTTGGATTCCAGTGATGCTAATATGGAAGCACAGCAGCTTCACTGGGGGTTCCCACGCCACGTACAGGTACTCCCGTCGAGGGAAACAAACTGCATAGAAAAGTAAATCCGAATGGCAGTTGCTCCACCGGAAGGGATACTACCAGTGGCACCCAATTAAATTTGATTGAATTGCTGGAGCTTTTAATAGATTCCCAACAATGATACAGCCCTGATCTCGATCTGATACATCCTCCATCACGATACGAAGGTTGGCAGGGTTGTTAATGACACTAATAACAGTACAGTGCTGCAGCAGGATCTAGAAAAGTTGAGCAGATGGGTTGAGAGGTGGCAAATGAAGTTTAACATTGACAAACGTAAAGTATTACATATGGGAAGCAGTAATCCCAGAGTAACGTATCAACTCTGTGGTACCACACTGACAGTGGTAGAGAATGAAAAGGACCTGGGGGTTATTGTGCAGGCAGATATGAAGTTTTCTGAGCAGTGCAGATGGTCTGCAAGAGTAGCTCATGGTGTCTTGTCAATGATATACAGGAATTTTTCTAGCAGGGATAAGGAGGTGATTATCCCCTTGTATAAGACAATGGTCAGGCCACACCTTGAGTACTGCATACAGGTCTGGAGACCTCATTTTAAGAAGGATGTGGAGCTGTTGGAACGAGTAAAGAGAAGGGCAACAAGATTAGTGAACAGAACAAAGATACGAAGACAGGCTTAAGTTTTGCAAATTGCAGTGTCTGGAGACTAGGCACCTGCGAGGTGATCTGAATGAGGTGTATAAAGCGTTGAATAGTTTGAGCCTGCTCAATGCTGGGATTCTTCCTCTTCCTCAGAATAATCACCTGAGAGGGTATAAATTCAAATTGAGGAAAGACGGTTGTAGGATAGATGTGCGGAAGTTTGCCTTTAGCCAGCGGGTGGTTTATTGCTGGACAAACTTCCATCTGTCGTTGTAGAAGTTGATAGCTTAAACAGATTCAAGGCAGAACTTGACAAACATTTGGAGCGAGTGAAATAAGGGGTGTTTTTTTGTTTTTTTTTGGCTGATGCCATATAAGCTTGTTTTCTTGCATCATGTGCCCTTGCTAATGCTGATGCTAATGCATGACCTCATTGTACTTTGTTATCTATCTGCCTATTTACAGATATTTTACAACAGCAGCAGCTCTATATAATGTTGCACTAGGTACAGTCTCTTCATTTCGTCTAACCTATATTGTTCATTATTCAGGTCCCGCAACCTTCTAATTTTGAAGCTAGTAACCTTTCTCAAGGATAATTCTGTGCTTATATCTCTGTATAAAATCAATGTAAATGAAGCAAGATACTAGTCCGATTTTAAACATTCGGGCCATGGAAACAGTCGTGTTATCCAATGGCACCACGGAGTCTTTTTGAAATGGAGAATTCTCAGAAAGTTCTTAAAAATTCTTACAGCTTTTTTTATTTTTAATTTGTATTTCTGTGCTCGTGGTATACTCCATGTCAGAATTGGGCATACGAGAGTGTAGCAAAGTTGTAGTTCACATCAGGTTTTGGTAACCCTCTGAATTCTGACAGCAGTCCCATTAGCAATGATTCGGCTGCTCTCATTGCTGCTCTATGCTATTCCAACTTAGATTGTTATCTAACCATTTTTCTTTTATAACTTAAATATACCAGAGGCATTCGTTTAATAGCAGCTTCACATCTTTCTTTTTTTTTTTTAAACTCTACACTATACTGAGATTAAGAATATACAACCTCACCAAAAGGGCTGAAAGCAGTAATGAAATCAGAGACTAGTTAATCTAAACACCCTAAATGCTTCCTTCCCCCTGCCGGAAGAAAAAAAAAAGTGGGGGGGGGGATACGAAACCGTTATAAAAGACAAGCACACGTTCCCTTGCTGTCGCCAGAGCGAGGATGGGTTTATATTCTTGGGGCATCAAACCGGCAGTGTCACAGCACCCAACTTGACTACACGAGACGATGGTGGGCGGAACAGTGCACGCTTCATTGACGTTAAGAATGACAGCGAGGTTCTTGTTGATGCTCGCTGCCGCCATATAGATTTTCAAAGATAACACGGTTCTTTAGAACTTCACGCATCTCCAAGATGCACTTATTCACTTTCTTATGCTAATCTCTCGTCAATACTGAGAAAGCACACTTCAACAAGTATCTCTCCCTCTCCTTCCTCTCTAGTCGAGTGCCTACTCCGTATTAAAACGCTGGCAGCGGGCTTTTCCTTATTTCCATTTCATATGTCATTCACCACAAACTTTCTTTCACATCTTTTCTCTCTCTCTCTCTCGAGAAGATCACGGTTGCCACAGAATATATATGCTACAGGGTTGACACAATGCTTTTTTGTCATCTTTCTAAAATAGTAACGCGGCTACTGCCAAACTGCATCGAAACCTGGTCTGTAACTTTTTTTTTAACTGTTAAAAAAAAAATTAAAGGATAGAACAGCAACAATTTCGCTGATCTTATCAAATTTTCGGCAATTAATTCAAATATTAAATCCGCTACTTCATTTTGAACATGCAAAAACAGTTGTTCACTGTTTTCAATTCAAGAATTTCAAGAGCGGAGATAAACACATGAACGGTATAAAATTAAATGAATAAATTTTTCACTGCGATTGGAAAAAGTCAATTTATTTTTACTAATTTGCGACAAAAAACGCAGCGGTATAGTTGTCTCGAAAACATCAAAGTGGAGGAACAAAAAAAAAAAAAAAAAAAAAAATGCCGTTAAGTACCAAGCAGCATTGCTTATCAGATTGCGGTAGGTTTGTGGACAAATGCCATAATATATATTTCGGCTTATCTGCTCATGATTATGCATAAATCCTTTCCGAATGTTATTTCCCAGATGCGTCTTTCAACATTTACTCAGCATGAGGACTACTGTGGTGTAAACTATCTCTAACATCAAAAACATCTGTTGATATTTGTTCTCTACAGCTTACCTCGAAATTTGCAGGTAACTTTTGTCTCGATCACCGACGAGACAAAAGTCACGGGCAAATGCTGTTGGATATCTTACTAAAAACTCCTCCTTTCTTAGTTTTCCAATGAATGTTATCTTTTAAGTACTTAACTGCATATATTTCCAATGTGCCTACAAAGGCAAAAAAAAGGAAATGTATTTTACTTTAATTAGATTATCTCATTCTTTGCAGGTAATAATAAATCTGGCAGATGATAAAAAGTCCCTCTGCATTTTACTTTCATTCTACTTAATTATGTTATTTTTCACTGGTAATAAATTTCTTAGATGATAAAAAAGTCCCTTTGAAACTAGCATATTTGATATGCTGCTTAATTATCTTAGTAAAACACACACACGAAAAAGGAATTACTTTCATTTGTCATTATTCAAATCGGTCAAATCCTACCATCTCTGCACGTATGTTATTTCAATGTATGAAGTCCCACCAGCAAAACGATTATTCTGAAATATTATATTACCTGTAATTTTACAAATAACGAACCACCTATTCTATTCGTTTATCGTTATGTTCAATAAACGTATTTGTGAGCTAAACACCTGTGGCTTAATGGTAAAGTGCATTTCCAAGTGTAGAATAAATTAGTGTCCAATGATAACTCGCACGCAAACTGCAAACCTACATGAGTCCTTAAGAAAGACGAACACCTAGTGATTAATCATGTATGTTAAGAACTGTGTGTCATTAGTAAGAAAACACCACAAGTTGCTTATGACCAAGCAGCCAATATATTTCCATTCCAAGGATAGAAAGCTCATAAATATATCTGCCGAGGTACATCATAAACCAGAAGTGCAATTTTTTTTTGGTTAGAGAATTTTCGTTCCCATCGAATGTTTCATTATCACCCTGAACTTGCATGCGCGTCTAATTTAAATCTTTTCTAGGAAAAAATAAATTGAGTTACTCAATGGAGTTCCAAAGTAGTGCGTGCGTGTGTGTGTGTGTGTGTGTGTGTGAGAGTGTGAGAGAGAGAGAGAGAGAGAGAGAGAGAGAGAGAGAGAGAATTAATATGTATTAAAAAAAAAAAACAGCTTAACCATATTTTTTCAATTTCATATAACATATCCAAGACATATTTCTTTCTCTTGTTTTTTAAGCCAGCGACCTCTTTTGGCAAATGTTCAACTCTTTATGAGTACAGATTCGTTTTCTCCGTTTTGTGCACTGAGCTGATGGACTGATAATGCATGTCTGTGCGTGCATTGTAGTTTTTTTTTTTTTTCGCCCTCAGCTCTATTGCTGCCAAGGCTATGTCAAAGGACAAAGCCATTGCTGTAAGATCCTTTCTTCCTTTTGTTGCTCTGTGAAAAAGAAAAGCGAAACACATAAGCAGTCATTCGTGTTTGGTACCGTAGTCCATAGATGGATGAAAAAAAAGAAAGAAAAGCACAATGGTTTTTTTACGAAAAACCATCAATACTAAAAAACATCATTAGTGTATAAAAAATTGACTGAGAAAAAATTTCATTCACAGAAACTAATAACACATACATGTAAATAAAAAAGACGTACATGAAAATATAGTTGTATTTAAGGATGCAATGCAAGTATACATGCAATTCGAAAAATACAAACATGTGAAATGGGAAAAATAAACTGAAAGTCAAATACTGTAATTTCAATGGAGGAGATCGAATAAAATAAGCACATTTTTTTCTTTATTGCAAATATGTATTTCATCCTACTCAGAATGAAGAAAAGACAGAAAGGAGAATATACTTAAATCATTCACTAAAAGGCTAAAATGTGATAGAGTAAAAAAAAAAAAAAAAAAAAAAAACATAAAGATTGGGAGTATAGATAAAATGAAAATTGCAACGAATATGACCCAAAAACACAAAACATAAAAGATCACCGTCCAAGTCGAGGGATCAACAAATCCAATTATACAACCTGACTGAACAAACGTTACCTTTGACATTTCTTCCTAAAATAAAGGCATTAATGGCGAGTTTCTCTTGAGTGCTGTATATCTGAATCCCATCTTATATCGATCAGGAATTATCATTATTTATTACACTAGGGAGTAGTAGTTCATCCATGGTGCCTGTCCCACTCCTAATCTAGAAGCATACCCACAAATCCTTACTACTGGTAATGCAGCCAATAATACTTGCCCGAGCCTTGACAGTAGAGAGGAAAGGGTAAGATGGGAAGAAATGAGAGTGGCATATGGAAACTCAACATTACAAGAAAAGAAATAACCTTCATCCTTCCTCCACTATCGAATCAGAAACTATCAAATGGCGTATTCTTTCTTGCACGCATTTATCGACTTAATAGTCTAAGCATGGACAAAATTGAGTTACAATTATCCAACTCGGCATTATTTGAGATAATAACTTCGAACAAAATAAAAAACGTAGTGCAGCGAGAGCTCATTTTAAGTGCACGTAACAAAAATGTGGAAGCAGTTGGTTTGGCTTTAATGGGGGAGGGGTTGAAGTCAACAATCCAGGCATCCTACTTAGAATAACACTATTAGATCATGTCATTTAATCATTCAAATACGGTAGTTACAAAAATAGCCACAAAAATGGGCAGATGCAGATTCACTTCAAGACTGGAATTCCATACAAATACGCGCCCAGTTCCTATTAAATTCAAAGCGAAGGTCCCTAAATGCATTTAAAGGGTTTACACTCACCCTGAATGCATCTAGTTTTGACAAACGAGAGGATTTTTTTTTTTCCCACATATAGAGCACCTGATTTTAGAAATTCACGACTGTGCCAGTAGTAATTTCTGAGATCAGGCACCCGTGTTCCAGCCAGTAAACGTTTCACACAAGTCCTAGCCTAAAAGCATATAACAACACCCTTCCGGCACAATGGATTTTTATGAATGTGGTATTCGATATCCTCAAAATTAATTCACCAAATTCAACTTTGATGCACATGGGATAGGTTAGAGTAACACTTTCTTGTACAAATTATTATCCAGTTAAATACAGTGGAACCCGATTAACTTGACAGCTGACGGACGAGTCATTTATATCGACATAGGCGATTGTCGACATAACTGTTCCCCTACCAATCTCCCTCCACCTAAAAATCGTATAAGGTGTCCCCGTTGCATGTTGGGCAATAATTCAGTACATTGCACAAAACGGACCAAAAGCATTTATTTCGCAAAACATCAGAAACGGACCAAAAGCATTTATTTCGCAAAACATCATAAAATTAATATAAATTTATACATAAAATTACATACTCTACTTTACATAAAAATTGAGCTAAAAACAAAAAAGGGCATCTCTTAAACGGGCAAGTAAAGTATTTTATAGAAGGAAAAAAAAAAAATTCTAACGTGTACAAAACTCCCTAATGTCTCTTGCTTCAGTTTTTCTTTCAGCTGTTCTTTTTCAATTCCATTGCCACAGCGTCAATATGGCCAAGAATACTTTTATCACCACTTGACGATATGGCGTACTTTCTGAGAACGTCGAGGGCGCGTAGTTTCCTTTACAGTTGGGGGTGGAGTAGATTCATCTAATTCCTCATCACTGGGTGGGTAAGTATTAGTTACTGGGGCCAGGATTTCCTCGTCAGTGCAAGGTGCAGAACGTTCAACCCCATCATCAGTTACAGAGCTTCTTTCTAGAACTCTTGCTACTGCATTCCAATGGATCATCATTATGATCGTCAATCTCGGACGGACTGAAACCTACAAATGAATCACATTTGGCATTCGGAAGGAAGACACGCATTAAAAAAAATTGCGAATGGTCTCCGTCTTCACGATACCCCATGCTTGCTTGAGCGAGCGAGCGTATGACATAGAGAAGGTTCTCGTCGTAGCGCTCGCCAGCTTCGAGATAGGTCAGTTTCTTCTTCGTGAGCATCTTGCAGTAGCAAATCTTTCGATTCTCGATAATTCCTTGGTCCATGGGTTAAAGACGTTGAATTTGGGAGAAAAATCAGTTTGACTGCTTGCAAGCCTTGAACATGGGGGTGCGCGGATCGGTTGTCAAAAACTAAGGCCACTTCAATGCCACAGCGTGAGTCGCCATATGATTATCGAACTGGTGCACCCACTGTGAATACCGCAGCGGTCATCCAAGCCTTTGTATTTGTCTCGTAAGCCAGGGCCAAGTGTTACACATTCTTGAAGCCCATGGTTTTTTTGAATTTTCTGACGAAAATCAAACCGACTTCATCTCTCCCGTCTATGTCTGTAGCCATTAGGAATGTTCACGGTACTTCGGCTGCTTTCCAATGACTGCAACAGCTCGTTTGAGTGTGTCTGAACAACAGGGCCGTTTCAACAGCGTTGTAGATATCGGTGAGGCGGTACTCTGCTATGACAGTTTGAAGGGGGGTTTTTTTTATTATTTTTTTTTTATTCAAATCTTCTCTCTGTGACACGTCGGCATCTTTCCCTTCGCCACAAATACGCTTGTAAGTCAAGTTTTTTAAGTCCTGCTTAAAACTGATGAACCATCCATTCGACAGAGTACAATTTGTGTTCGCCAGGTTTTTGGCAAACTGCGCATCGCAAAATGTCCAGCCTTTTCTGTAAGCATGTCGTGCCCAATGGGGAGAGTTGGGTCATTCCTGATGGGGGTCACAGTACCATACGTACTGCGACCCCCGTACAGGGCCTGTTCTAAGTCGGGATTCTAGGCGAGCTTTATCTTCTTGGCTTTAGAATTTTTGCTTCCACCCTATATTGCTCCTTAACCTTTGCTCAATTTGCCACCCAATTACTCAGAGCTGCACGCATATGCACGCCTTTTTCTCCCTTCCAATGCTGTAATTGCTAGATTGTTAGCTTTAATTTTTGTTTTCGAGCAGCCATTGAAATAGTACATACATAGTACAGTGCATACATATACACTGAGTGATCACTAAATTATGACCACCTACCTAATATTTCGTAGTTCCTCCTTTTGCCCTCAGTACAGCAGCTATTCGACGTGGCATTGATTCAACAAGATGTCGGAAGCGTTCGGGAGGTATGGCCAACCAAGCTGGGCGTAACGCGGCTAGCAATGCAGGTATGGAGGTGATTGGTGTATCCCGACGCTTTTCCATAGTGTCCCATAAGTGCTCTATGTGACTGATATCGGGAGGAGTTTGGAGGCAAATCGATATGCTAGAAGTCAGAACTGTGTTCCTCAAACCATTCCTGCACATCAAGTGCCCGATGGCTCGGCGCATTGTCATCTTGGAAGACACCGTCGCCATTCGGGAAAAAGTGTAACATAGCGGGGTGTACACTATCAGCAAGCAGTTAACGATAGCGGACACCACTGACACGTTGTTCTACAAGCTCCAGGGGTCCAAGTTCCCGCCAGTGAAACATTTCCCACACCATACAACCGCCTCCACCGGCTTGCACTTTTGACACCATGCATGATGGATGAAGAGCCTCATGTTGTTGACGCCAAATCCGTAAACGACCATCCACGGTGTGGAGTAAATAACGTGACTCATCCGAACAGCACACCTTCTTCCAGTAGGCGCCTCTGTAGCCAGGTGGGCAGGAGGGGCAGTGCGTAGCACATGCTTTCTGATTAGACCGGGGTTCGAGCCCGTGACCACCAAATACGGAGGATGAGGAAAGGTCAGGGAATGACCACCGCATATCCCCGGAGCAATATGGCTTTAGTTGCTGATGCTCCTAAAAACCAAATAACAACAACCTTCTTCCAGTCTTCAAATGTCCAACTTACAGCTCTTTGCACCAGGTGAGTCTTTTACGCCGATGAACCTTGGTTAGGAGAGGAAGCCGTAGGGGTCGTCTAGCCCATACGTGCGAGCGTGCGACGCATGGTCATGCCAGATATTGTTCCAGGTTGGCCCATGTTGTATTGGGTAGTCAACTCTTCAACAGTGCTGCGCCTGTTCGCCTGTACGAGTCGTCGGACGCGGCGCTCACCTCTAACAGCAACCTTTTGCTGGCCTTTGCAGTTTTGTCGTCAGGTCGTTGTTTGCCCATTCTGATGCCGGTCCTGGTACACTTTAACTACGGCGCCTCTCGAACACCCCACCAGTTCATCCGTTTGGGAAATCGAGGCACGAGTTCGTCGAGCTCCCACAATCTGTCCTTTTTATCAAAGTCCGATAAATCCTTCCTTTTACCCATCATGCTCGGAATTTTACTACCTACTGAACTACTGACACCTTATCTATGCTACGTAGGTCGACTAATTGCGCATCTCGTATCTCATGTGGTCAAGGGTCACATTCAGTTTTCATAGGAGCAGTCATAATTCAGTGATCACTCAGTGTATACGTGCGGGTTTCCGAAAAGTAAGGTAACGCACTTTTTCTCTCGATGATGTTTAATAATACGAAGTTATTATTATTATTATTATTAAAATCAGTTTATTTCCCAAGAAACCTTGGGTCACTCCGGGACGGCTCTGTGCCAGAAGGGCGTGAATATTTACAGACTAAGGTGCGTGGAACACAATGTACAATAAACAAGAAGAATTATCCGGAGATCACCATTTAAGAACTTGGTAGTGGATATTCGAGAAGTTGAAGCTATTTGTGCAGAGCAAGGTTTCTCAAACTAGAAGGTGGAATGCAATGTGCTGTCATCAGCAAAACTATGGATAGGATTTCCGGTTATTGCAAGAAGGTCGTTAATATACAATAGGAAAAGACTGGGAGAAAGAACTGAACCCTGGGGAACACCAGCATTAATGGAGAAGTTAGAAGATGGAGAGCCATCTACCATCAACAGCAGTGAGCGGTCAAAGAGAAAACTGGATATAAACCATAAGATGGAAGCTTATTTAGAAGACAATTATACCAAACACGATCAAAAGCCTTTGAAATATCAAGAGCAACTGCTTGAGTTTCACCATACTTTTCCACTAGATTTGACCAGAAATGGGTAACACAAAGCAGAATACCACCAATGGATCGACATTGGTGGAATCAATACTGAGGTCGTTGACCAGATAGAAGGTGTCTAGATAATTTAAAAATGGCGGTTAAATGGTTTTTCCATTACTTTAGAAAGAGTAGAAGTAAGTGCAACGGGGCGATAATTGGATGGAGGATTTTGTCACCCTTTTATAAAATGGATGGATATAAGAACATTTCCAAGCAGAAGAAAAAACACCTTTGGAATAAGAAAGTGAAAAAAGGTGACACAGAACAGGAATAAATTCGGGAACACAGGTTTTGAAAAACGTACAGAAATACCATCAGGAAATAGAACTTTATTAGCATCAAGGTTGTTCAAAATTGCTGGATATGGTAGGAGGTGATTTACCAAGATCATCAATACATGAATTGGAAGAAAAGTAGGATACTAGCAGGTCGGCTTTGGCTTAAGTGGCAATAAAACCATCTGGTTTTGACATAGGTGGGAACAGAGATGAGCAAAAGTTGCAGGCTTTGGCATGAAGCCAGAATGCTCAACTACCATTTGGATAAGAAGCAAGTTTCCTACTCTTAGCCTGTTCCAAATCTAGTTTCGACTGATTAATAACTGTTTTCCAATTGCTGTGAGCTTTGGTCTAGGCAGAAAACAAACTGGGACATTTGGATACAAGCCAATTGCAATATACACCATTCTTATATTGACAGTTTTAGTACACTTATTGGAAAACTAAGGTTTAGAAAAAGGACAAGATTTTAAGGTGGAGTGTGGAATAAAGGATTTCATCCCTACAAGAATAATTTCACTGACAGGATCTGAGCAAAAATTGAAATCAGAAAATTTTAAACTAATCCAACCAATGAAAAGAAATCTCACAGATCATCCCAGTTTGCATTCTTGTAATACCAAACAAAACGGGTTTGAGAATGACCAAAAGAGAAAGCCTCCACTAGAGAAGGACCATCATCTAGAGGACTATTCATCTTGTGTACATAGAATGGTTATTTTTGAGAAAAAGATCAAGCATGTTGGCTGTTTGTTTAGGATTGTCTGGTAGCCAGATTGTTCATTTACCTGGTAGGTAAGTGAACAATCTGTGCGAGGTTATTAGTAATTGCAAAAGGCTCAGTATCTCGACCAGCTGAGTCCGTTTGACTAGAAAATGGGAGCCAGCTGGAGTTGCGAACATTAAAATCATCAAAGAAAATTATCTCACTGTTAGGAAAGCTGGACTGGAGAAAGTAGTTTCAAAGAGAGGAAGTCAAAGAGTTCCAAGTGATTAGTGTACCAGAACGATAGAGGCAACAGATGAATTTGACAGAATGTTTTATAGATATTTTAAGCCAGAGAATATCGAAAAGAGGAGATTCCAAATTACCAAGTCCCTGACAGGGAATATCAGAACTAACATAGGCACAAGTACCACATTCGAAGTGAAAGGAATCATATAACGAATAATTCGGACAAATGAGATGAGTATTGGTTGAACAATGATAACTGGGTTTCCTTTAGAAAAATTACATGGGGCTTGGAAGACTAAGTGGAAATGGACTGCACTGAGATTAGAACTGAGGCCACGTATAATTGTGAAATGAACGAGGAAGTGTTTGGGAAGTTTAGATCTTTTCACAGATCAGTTTGTTCTATTAGTTCGACAATTTCATGATGTATTCACTATTAAAAAAAGTGGGGAGGACATGCTGTATGAAGTAATTAAATTTTTGGATATGGCAAGAATATACCCAGCTCCTTTAAATAACATAACATTGTCATAATAACATTCACATAACATTGTCGAGGCCAGATTATGTGGTCTCGACAATGGCCCCAGCATATACATTGTGTTTAGGGTCATGCGCCACCTGTGGTTTCCCACATCTGCGCCATATGTACACTGTGAAAAAATACAGTACTACTGTAGATGCCAGAAAAGTGTTGAGTGTGTACTTTTGTGTTGAGTTCTGTTGTGTGTCCTGGCATTTGGCCGCAGGGCCCCTGGTGGAACCCCACGTTGTCCGCATACACACCACTAGGAGGTAGCCAGGCTGCCCATAATTCTCTGGCTAGTCTCCGTCAGGGTCACTTCAGCTTCCTGAGCGGAGATTAAGTTAAAAAAAAAATACAAATAAAAAAAAAAAATAATAATAATAAATAGTAAATAAAATAAAAAAATAATAATAATAAAAAAAGCGATTAGATAGAGTGAGGTAATACAGGGTGTACAGAAGAAGAGAGGGAATGAAAGTAAGCGTAAGGGGATATAGGCGAAGGCATCCCCAACCAATTAATGGACACTCAATCCATCAGGCGAAGGCGAAGAAAGAGGAAGGAATGGGGTCGAAAGTGACTGTACAAGGGAGCACAGATAGGATCACCAATTGGTGCCTCTGTCATTGACATTGATGGTTTAATTCAATTCAATGGTAGCTTTCAAACTCCAATCGTCGGATAGTTGTCCGTTTGATGGTGTGGCGGTCCAGTTCATGACTGTCTAGTCTGGATGAAAGTCCATCATGGTCTCAGATCGTTTGCTGTCTTCCTTGGGACCGTTGTGGTGCCGGTACAGGAACTGTAGATAAGGATTTCCTTCTGCTGAAGAGCTCTTGTGTGAAACGCGTAAAAGCTGTATATTCCTCCCTACTATCAAGCAGGTGTGTTTCTTGGTCTTTGGGTATGTAGGTCAAGGAAGTGATGAAGGTGCATTGGAGATCCTCATACAGGGGGCAGTCGTACATAAGGTGCGACCAACTCTCACTCCCACCACAGGTGCAAGTGGGATCATCGATGATTCCCAGGGCCGTCAGTTTGCCTTTTAATGATCCATGGCCAGTTAACAAATATGTAGCATAAAGGCCAGGTGAAAACCAGGGGTGAAACCTGGGGAACGCCCTGTTAATGTAAGGGAAGAACTTTCTAGTGATTTCGCCTTTGTTGGCAGTAGTACATCTCGCTTGCCACGCCTGCTGCAGATGCGTAAAGAGACGCTTCTTTTCTGCTGTTCTGTCATTTGCGGGGTCTGTTGTGAAGTCGAGGATGGTCTTGGAATTTGCTTTAAAGAGGTGGAAGAGTAGTCCACAGCGGACCACCTCCAGGTCCAGTGGCATGGCGCCTGCCAGGATTTGCAGAGCATGGGTACTGACAGTGCAGCAGGCACGGGTAGTAGCGAGCAGGATGTTTCCTTGCAAAGAGTCGAGGATTCTTCTACACTAACAGTGATTGCTTTCGGGTACCAGATGCCTGCTGTGTACGTTATAATCGGGGTAAATACCACTTTATAGAATAAGGACAGAGTGTGCCTGTTGAGTCCCCAGTCCCGTCTGGAGACCCTGGTGACAAGGGCGGTAATTGCGTATCTTTCTTCTTAGGTATTTAAGATGTGGCTGGAAATTTAGTTTGATGTCAAGTATAACTCCTAGATACTTAAGTTGAGTGGAGAATTTTATGGTCCTGTTGTCGATTTTTATCTGTGGCGGTCTGGCTTCATTGAGACTTCCTTTGAGAAGAATAGAATCTGTTTTGGTGGCAGAGATGGTGATGTTATGGTGTTCAGTTCAGTCCTGTAGCTTCTGTAGTGCATTATTCGCCAAAGTCTCCAGTCGTGCCCTAGAATCGCCGGTAACGGTGATAATAAGATCATCTGCATAGGCCTGAGAGGTGACCTCTCCCAGGTCCATGACAAGGAATTCATCAAGGACAAGTTTCCACAAGAATGGGCCCAGATGGCCCCTGTGGGCATCCTCTGTTGTAGACCTGTCTTGTGATTTTCATATATGGAGCATTGACAGTGATTGACCTGTTGGAAAGGTAGCTTTTGATTGAGTTTTATAGGTTTACTGGAAGCTTTGATTGGCACAGTCTGCCTAGGACGCTCGGCCACCAAAGTGAGTCGAACGCACCAGCAAAGTCGACAGGGATGACCAGTACTCAGACTCACTATCGAGCGACCAGCCTGCGAATACCGTTTTAGAGCTGTATTCTCGAAGTGTAAGGAAGATTGGATCTCGCCATGATGTCTATCATGACCTTTAAAGACATCAATCATACTGTGACTGAGGAAATGAGAGGGTTGCCGGAGCTTTGCACTGGAGACAACACATCCGTTCCATCACTTCAAGCCTCCACTAAGCAAAGTGGTGGTATTGCACTGAAAGAGTCATCTAAACACCTAGTATTATAGTTTTAGGCGAGTCATCGACTTAGACCATATTGCGCCATATAAAAACCATAAAATCTCTCGTGATTGACGGGATTCGAACCCGAGCTTTCCCAAACCGGTGTGCCACTTGCGAGGGGTGGATGGATTTTCTTGATTTTTCCTATTTGGATCTGTTCGACCGATTTGTCAAGCCTTCACAAATTTCATTAAAATAGGAACAATAAATCCGACAATTATTATTTCCTTTCCTTTTTTATATATATCACACAGGGTATTCATATACTAAATTTTAGGTAGGGCACTGGATATTCTGTTTGTTGCCATACGCTGATTGGATGAATAAATAAACAATTATGGGGGTGCACAGAAACGGAATGCTTTCGGTTCGTACATAAAAGTCGTTGCTTTCTGCTTGTTTTTTATTTTCTTTTATTTTATTTTTTATTTATTTTTGAAATCGTGTATTATTCTATTTGCTAATTCGCCTGAAGTATAACGCACTGCGTACCTTAACTAACTTGTTCCTTCTTGAGGAAAAAGTTAATTAATACTTTGCATATTTTGTTGTCGCAGACGTATATCATTTACTGTGCGTCCGTGATTTATTCCCGCTTGGCTTTGTGTCCTCGTCCAGATCTGACATATCTTTTCAACGATCCTAATATTTTATAGAAATATATCAAATAGGCAAAACGCTTCAAATATTCTTAAAGCACAAAGTTTTTGTATACGTCTGGAAAAGAATTACTCGAGAACCTTCTACACGATGATGAAGCTTAAGAAGCCACCTTTTTTCCAAAACCACGTGGTAGCGGTTCTAGCAAAAAGAAAGGTGACAATCAATGAGGAGAAGTCTACAGAGAGCTCCTAATGAAGACACCATTGTTCCAGGGCAAGAGTTCATCAAACAAGCCTTCTTGAACCCCAAACCATGTTTTGGCGGAGATACGAAATGAATAGTCAACGGGGGCGTACAAAGTGCACGCGTTTGAGATGACCGTGGTTTCAGCCCATATGATCACTAAATACAGTAATGTTTTTTTTTTTTTTTTTTGTTTTAGCTATTTTTAAACTGCTCTGAACCTACATGGCCGTCATGAAGTTTAAACAGAAAACGTATTATTTATTTTTCCCTCAACGTGTCGAAAGTGTGAGTATCTATCCACTCACTTTTACCATCCTCAATAACTACACATAACCTAGGGTGATATCCTCCAGCCTGGTGTAAGTCATGCCGTTCTTGAACCGTAAACCATAAAATGATGTGCTTTAAGGTGACGAGTAAATAAAGGATATTTCTTGTAAATAAAAGATATTTGTAGTTATGCAGATGTCCGGATATTAACATAGAGAGGTGTACGTCCCCATAAGTGCAAACATTAATATACGTACAAGTAATGCATCCTTTGACAGGTGTTTTAAAAGATCCCAGTGTTTTTCACTCTACGAGTATATTAGACAAAATATCAATGGCATTATTGAAAGTTGGAGTACTATAAATTTGTGAATCCTACTAGAATTTAACTTCTTGACTCAAACAATAAAGTACAGTATTAGTTTTGTACTCATTATATAGTATAAACACTAGTTGATTCACTAATTATAACACCAGCTACCAACATTAGGAAGCAAATTAAAAAAAAAAAATCTTTTCCATACATAAGTAATTCAGTATTTGACGAGTTTCTTTCTGTACGTATTGAACAGTCGACCTCCAATCAGTGAATATACGTGTGTTGCCGTAACCACAATACCAAAAAACAGGTTTAAAAAAATGGAAAGGAGAAAAAAAATTATACTTCCTCGAGGAAAATTAATGTGCACTCTAAGTAGAGATACATTTCAAGCTAAACTAATGTCGCCCAATCATGGAAAGAAAGAAAGGACTCCTTAAAGAGTAAGAATAATTAGAGCGGAACACCAAATTTAAGATGATGGAAAGAATGAAAGTACGATAAAAGTGAAAATACGACCAAGCAGAAACGAAACTGCAGGCTTGCGGGAAGACATAATGAAACATATTTAAGAAACGGGTTCCGAGGAAAACTCAATGGGAAATTAAAAAATAAAAAAAACGAAACTGCACAAATCAAAAAAGAACGGGAAAATGTAACTTTAGAAACGATAACGATGAATGGACAGCAATAATAAAAGACACGGAGCGTAAATAATTGCCCATTTTGAAAGAACCCAAGTAAATCGCACGTGGATAATTGCTTCGAACTTTAACGGAAGATTGGGATCGATTAAATCAAAGGGAATGTATACCAATCTTTAAAATTTCTCAGCCTTTAAACTAGTGGTGTGGTTATGAAGGCTGATACACCTTGTATTCTACTTAAATCACGCTAATTATGAAGATTATAAAAATGTGAATGCATAAATGTAAGAAGGGGGCTAAGTTTATTTATGATCAATATTAATGGCAGTTTGGTCATTTTCAGATTCTATATATGATGAACTAAGGATCGCTACTTCTTCCAAATTAAAATAAATTTTTGATGTAACTGATTTGATTCTTAAATAAACCAGAAAATTACTATATTTCACTGAGTTGCAGAATGTCATTCATAGTGAATTTCCATGTTTATTCTTAAGAGTGAGAATCGCTGGTTTTAAAATGATAAGCTGTTTTGAGCAAATTTGTTCAAGTCGTTTTATCGGAAACAATGATTAATCCAACTGCACTAATCACTTGCAACTCTTTGACTTCCTTTCATTTAAAAATTTCCTTGGTGATTTTAATGTCCACAACCCAGCTGACTTCAGTTTCTGACTTCAGTGATTTTAATGTCCACAACCCAGCTGACTTCAGTGATTTTAATGTCGACAACCCAGCTGACTTCAGTTTTTAGTTACACGGACCTAGCTAGTCGAGATGCTGAAGCTTTTGCAATTACTAATGACCGATTGTTCATTTACCTATCAGAATGTCAGATAATCCTAACCACACAGCCAACACTTTTGATCTATTTCTCTCCAACAACCCTTCAGAGCAGCAGACAGTCGAGGTGTCTGATCCTCTAAGCATCTCAGATCACAATTTGGTGATGGTGTCTTCTCCAATCGAGCCTCTAGGCCATTCTCAGGCTCCCGTTGTTTGGTATTACAAGAATACGAAATGGGATGATTTACGAGATTTTCAACCTTCGTTTCCTTGATTGGATTACTGTTTTAAATCTTCTGATGCCAATGTTTGTTCAGCTCATGTCCTTCTGATCCAGAACCACCAAATGTTTCTCAACCTTCTGTTTGTACTATGAAACAATAGAATCTTGTTATTATTAAAGCTTCCGATACTTCAACACTTTCTACCAGTCACGAGGTCAAAGATAATGTTGTGAAACCCTAAAAAGTAATATAAAGGAAGTAAAAGCTCTCATTATAATACCTTTATTCGTTATTAAAATATTAATAACAAATAAAGGCGCTATAACCGAAACTCTCTCTAAAAATGAAATTCAAATCATGACCTCTTCTAAATCCTTGTCAGATTGAGGCTGTATTGCAGAGGCACCTAAGGAACTGAATCCAACAATCCTCTTATTTTAAATAGACAATGATCATTCCAAGGAAGATATTATTGACAACATATTCTTAAAAAAATGTAAGGGATACGGCTTTACTCGTGAAGATGTTAGTACTGGAATTAAGTTCCGTTTTAAAACCAAATCACTTTCTAAAACTTCTTCCCAGCTGAGTGCTTGGCCTATCCCTTCAGCTCGATTCCATATTCCATAATACTTCGCTTGAATGATTATTTATTGGCTGGTCAACTCATAATATCAAATCCGTCACAGCTGCGACTAAGTATTTTAACTGTTTATCCTACGGTCACACCTCAAATCGCTATCGAGAGGATCCGCCTATCTGTGGGCATTGTGCTCGTTTAGGACACGTCTATACAAACCATTCGGTATACGAATGTTCTTCCAAAGATAATGCGCGTACAAACGTGCAAACTAAGCGCTAGAAATGGGATGCCAAGAATTCAGACGCCCTGCTTTCCCGGAATATCTGCGAGCTCAAAAAACAATAAGATCGCACACCATTCAATTAATGTAGCCTTGATAGAGATTACGATCCTAAACCAGGTACGTTGGAATCTAAACTATTAATTGTACAACTAACTGCTCACAGAGTTAAGAACAGTTGCTGATGAGGCCAGACATATTTTTGATATTATGTCTTAACACCATTATCTGTTTACAAGAGCATTTTCTCGTCGAAAAATTATGGGCTTCTAACTTTCTTTAAGAATCATTCAGCCTCAACATTAAAATCCGAAAACTGCCGTTATCGTCTTTAATAAAAGTTTAGATGTGTTAAAAGTCTCTTCCCTCCGCTCATAGTTTGATACTTGCGTGGGAATAACTCGTGCTACTCATACTCTTTATGGAATCTCCTTAAACTGCCCGCCTTAGATGATACAACTGCTTAACTTCAATACCTTAATTCTATAAATGTTCTAAATCCTAATCCAGTTATAATTCTAATGGATGCAACTCGAAATCTAGTTTCTAGCAAAAATACTGATTCCTCGCTAGGCTAATCGAATATTGATGTGTCCCTGGCACCTATTAATCTTGCTCCATATATCTATAACTGGCAGGTGCACATTGATCATATCACTTCTGACCACAGAACCATTTCCTTCATCACCTAAAACTACTGTTTTCCCACCCAGAGAGTTGCAACGCTATTTTCTACATAATATAAAATGGCAGAGTTTTGATAAGTCTGTTTTTGCTGATTGTCCCTCTGATAATACTAATTATGCTTTTCACTTTATGGCTGATGAACTAGCTGTCTTAATCCAAAATACTGTACAAAAAGCCATGTCTAAATCTTCCCGAAAATAGATATTAACTTCAAAGTGCACTCCATAGTGGACGCAAGAGCTCACTATTTTAAGACGAAAAGTTTATCAAGCTAGACGAACCTTTAGAGAGCAAGCAGAAATCAGTATATACATTTGTTGAACATCTCCTCAGGAATTAAAAACAAGAAAGGTTCCATGTTAAAGGTATATATAAAAACAAACTAAACCCTTGGCAAAACGTTTTTCAAAATACTGGAAATACTGATCCACGGGGGTCTAATTTATAAGATTAGTCGAAACAAATTTCACCCTTGTGATATCCTGAATATACTTACTGTTTATAACTCAGATTCTCTTAACTGGAACAGCACAGCCAGTAAAATAGTAGACAGTCTACCTACTAACTTTTCTTATTCCTCATTCATTTCTTCAACTCCTGTTTTCTGTACCAACCTTCCATCATATGTATTTCTTGAAATTTACAATTTACAGAAATTATATTCTAATATCAATAAGTACCTTCTGCCTTTTCAACCTCCAACCCATGCACAGTATTAAGTTATATGGGTTCTAATAGATTTCGTGTTTAGAGTTTCCATAAAAAATAATAAATATATATATAGCGAAACATGTCCATGAAATGCATCGTTTATATTTACAGTTCAAAGGGCTTGAACTATAAATATAAACAACTTCCTATTATCAGAGTTTTCAATTGTGTGCAAAAATTCAACAAAGGTTTTTTTTTTTTTTTTTTTCAAATCATTTAATTTTTAGATGGAATTTGAACTAAAACTGCAATCTGAATCGCCTCTATGCTATATGAAAATGATGTTTCTTCGATAAACGTAGAGTACAATAAAATCCGTTCTAAGAATAGCTTGCATTCTCCCATCTGAATGACATTTACTAGGTTCACATGCAAAACTTGCGTTACAGAAAGAGATGAAGCTGTCATTCAAGTTTCAGTGCAATGTTTATTATTCAAAAGAAAATTGTCCAGAACGTCCAGAAACTGGAAGATGGGGCTACTTATATGCTGTGAAAATATATCACTTAAATTTCAACAATATTCTAAAGTAAAGAAAAGTCACCGTTAAAGGGAAAAAAATAATAATAATAAAAAAAATAGTTGGACTTTTTTGTTTTAGAAAAATTCAAATTATTCTCTTTTATGTACACGTAACTTTTCTTTTTTTTAACTTTAGATTAAGTTGTACTGCAAATTCTGTTGTTTTTCTATTTATTTATGGGCGAGGTGGGATAGAGTGTTTTTTGATGTTCGGAATTCTGTTTTCCCTGGCGTTCGTGTAGCATGACAAAACTTAAAATATTTTGCTTTCGTGTGAATTCGGCATACAGTAATGCAATCAGTACCGCATTTATCTTTTCGTTAGAATCATTTTAGTACTTGAATATGCAGTTGAAGCGAGACGACTCTACACGAAGTTTGTTCTATATTTTATTTGCTATTTATACTTATGGCATGTGAATTGCATTTTCCCTCAATATCATGATCTGGTTTCAGCAATTATCGCAAATTGTAAGGTTGTAGATATTTTCGTCACTTAGGACTTCGTTTAAACACATCACAAATTCTAATATTGAATATTTCAATAACCGGCATTAAAACAGTTATAGACTAACTGGGGAAAAAAAAAAAGCGCCCTTTCTTTTGATTTTGTGTGTGAGAGAGAGAGAGATAATACTATCTTATTACTGGATGCTGGATTTTCTTTAGATTCGATAGATTGCTTGCTACTTCGACAACCGAAATGCATTTTCTATTTTTTTTTTTTTTTCAACTAGACTCTCCGCCTTCAACCACATCAATATAGTACGCCACCCGAAACTATTACACTTTCGTTAACATGAAGGTCCACTTTTCTTTTACCATAGCTGTCGATCTTCGGCTTATCTTCAAAAAATGTTCGCGTCCCCTTACCCTCCATTCCTGACAACACCACATCACCAATGAGTTTATCTAACGTGCTTGCTTCTACGTATCGTTCCTTTCCGACCAAAGCAGTAATCCTCCACTGAACAACCGATAATATCATGGATGTAGGGGGAAAAAATCGAATATCTGGTAATCAATACCAAATTCAATCCTATCTTAAAACCCAAAGAAAACTAGAGATGATTTCACAGCGACAACAGACCTACGTTTCCTTTAACGAAATATGTGAATATCTCCCTTTTCCTTTTTTCAATTTGCCTTCTTTCATTCGAATACAGAAATCCCATCGTCAAAAAGAAAAAAAAAAATAAATAAATAAATAAAAAAGAATCAGTAATAAAATGTGTTAAAAATGAAAGCAAAAAATAACTTGGAGAGGAAATGTATTTCTTACTCATGCGAAGTTCACTGAAAATAGATCTCTGAATACAGTAAATTAAATCAGTTTCGCTGTTTTCAAAGGAATTACATTAACTTAGTTTCAAGTTAGCAATACTATTACCTTGTACTAACAAATAATTATTAGTTTGGTAAAGAAAAATATATGAATTACTGAATATTTTTCGACCTAAAATTTTGTCTTGCATGGTGGAAAGTAGTTTCGCTTTTCCACTAAATACTGATATACATTTAAAAATGAAAAGTTCAGAAACTTTCTATAAAATTACACACTTTTATGTTCTTCATTTTTCTTCACTACACATCTAATCAGAATCTCAATCATATCTGAAATAGATGGTTTTCCTCTGAATAACGTAATGATTTTTTTTTCTTTTTTTAAGCGCTCAAAAAAATCGTTTAAAAAGATAATGAATCTTTTTAAGAAAATTCCCATCATAAGCATATATGATATTAACTCCGGAAAAACCAAATCCCATTCAAGAAAATATGAAAAACTTGGCCACTTCCTTATACTTCTTTTCTTTTTCATAAAAAAACATCTTAACCAAGATGATGATAATTCTTAGAAAATCCCCATCAAAACGTGTGTGTGTGTGTGTGTTTGTGTGTGTGTGTGTGTGTGTGTGTGTGTGTGTGTGTGTGTGTGTGAGAGAGAGAGAGAGAGAGAGAGAGAGAGAGAGAGAGACGGAAATGATATGCAGGTTAAGAAGAACATATTCATTTTATCAAAAAGTTGCTTTTCAAAAACACCAACTGATTTAGCTTAAAATGATAGAAATATTGTGACAGCAGCAAATATATGAAGTTTATCATATTTAATTATCAGACATTGATATTAATAATAAAAAAACAAGAAAGAAAAAAAGAAAAGCGCACTATTCAAATGTGGAGCTTGACAGCTTCTCGTAGTCATTAACAGATGTAGACATCTTTAATAAAATACCCCGTTTAATCTCACCGTCAGCAGTGGCGGCATTTCGTTTATACGCCCAATTACCACGAGCATGGAAAATTTCCTTCCCCCGGTAGTAGCTACCCTTACATGCAAAGAAATTGAATTTTCATGCCCATTACTGAGCTGTCAGAACGAGTGGATTACGTGACAAAGGTAGCCAAGGCACTGAGCCCTACTTCTCCAACCTCAGGCAATCCTGTCCCCATAAAGAGGATTATACAAAGGCTCTTTGCTCTGCGCCCTGCTTTCAAACTCAATCAAAGCTCGCTGCGAAGAGCGTATACAGGAGCTATTCGGCTGTTGCACTGGAATCAAAACACGCGCGCGCGCACACACACACACACACACACACACACGTAAAAATGCAACGAAAACAAAGTATTAACAAGGGATAAATTCGGAAGCATTTTAGGACTTTCAAAAGCACCAAATTCTCTCTCTTTCTCGTGTTTTCCTTGATTATACGAGAGCGTTACGATATACGAATAGCTGGATATCCATTAAATTCCACTGTGCAACATAACCGGGTATAAAGTAAAATGCAAAACAAAGCCGTAATTCTAACATGCACTCAAGTAGTGTGTCCCAACGCAGAAATAAATGCAGCCAGATTATCATCACTCCATACAATGGAAGGTTCCTAACTTCTCTACTGAAAGAAAACAACAATTGCGTGGAGCATATATCAAAGGATGGGTAGAATGCGAATTGTCTGTTCTCTTAAAATCAAAAACTTTCTAAGAAACGAAACTGCATTAACTACCTTACTCGTTTGTTCACATTAAAACAAAACATAGTCAACTGGTCAAAATTGCAATACACAACTGCAAAACTGTCCTATGGGCAGCAATCTCTAATACAACGATTTAACATACAGAATATTCACTCATTAAGTCCATCGCCTGCATTTCCTTCTTCCACTTTTCAAAGACCATATCAAGACTTGGGATACTTTAAGCTGGAAGGTTTCTTAAGGATCCTTTAACATTTCCTGATGCCTCAATTTGGATACGAATACTGTCGTCAAGCGATATTTTCTAACGTCATTATGGCTGATCTAAATTTACTGAACAACTCTGTACCGCTTTATTCAAGACTGCACGAGTCGGTTACTTCGTGTGGAATTATTCAAAAGCCTGATACACGATAAAATCATTTACTATTGAGCAATACGTTACTTATGTAAAGATTATGTAAGTATTACTGAATAGTAAATGATTTTATCATTGTGTAAAGAATGTAATTTGTGTCAAATTACGTTATTGGTTTAATTCGTCCACAGATCAAAAACTTTTAATATTACAACAATGCAAGATTTGAACACTTTTAATGGATTGTAAAAATTCTGCCATGTAGAAACCATCTTTAGTCCACAGATTTTTTTTTTTTTTTTTTTTTTTTGATCATGTACCTGACATCTTTGGTATATAAGATTTCTCTGAATATCCGTACGGGGAATCGTAAATTGAACCTGAATGGCTGAGAAATGCTTCCGAGATCGAAAAGTGAGACTGCAAACCAGTCATCCTCAGGGAAATGAAACTGGATTACTATGAAACATGACGGGTACTCAATATATTCATCATCATTCATTGTGGATCCTATTTACATAATAACAATACAGTCGTTATTCTTGGAGACTATCAGCTTTACTAAAGAATAACTGACAATAGCATCATCACTCACACAGACATAAATCAGATTTTTAGTGGACACCTGATGTTATTCGGAGACATTAAGATCAGCCTAACAATCTATTATTTCTTGAAGTGATGAAATGAAGCATATAATGAAGTTTGTGTTTAATTATTATTAAGTAGACTCTTTTTGCTTATGATTAATAGGGCAGCATGGATTAGCGTCAAGGCAACTCAAGTTATGAGCTTGTATCTTATTTGTGAACTGCGGTGGTCTCAAGCTTGGTTTGTTTTGAGGAGTTACAATTAATCAAAAAAAAAAAAAAAAAAAAAAAAATGCACTTTTCCCCGTGACAAGCTAACTTGACCCACTTGAAAGAGGTCTAGAACTTCTTGCATCGAGGGAGGCAAAACATTATAAATACGCAGCAGTTCTCGAAAGTATTAGAAACGCAAAGGACTTTAACTGGAACAAGCGCCAAGACCATGATGCATCAGGATATCTAGCCTGTAAATTAAATTACAGTACACGTATTTTATAAGTCTAATTCCAGGACTGCAGTATGAAAACCGAAGTACCACGAGTTAATAAACAACAACACTCGCTTGAGACTATATTACGTGTAGTTAAAATACTACAGTTTGAGAGATTAATAAAATCTGAGAATTTGAGAAGGAATTAACAATGACTTTATAATCGAGTTCTGTGTACACATTTTAGCTCGACATTCCCATTTTCTGCGAGTGCTGAAAATTATGAATAACTATGAACGTATTTTTAATCCCGGATGCCTTGAGTATGTGCACATTACTGCTTATGTTCTAATAAGATATTCCAAAATACTAGCGACAGTCGATAAGTATTTGTCTATGCTGCCTACTGATTAATTTTACATTTTCGGCCTCTACCAATATAACCAACATAATATCCGATTAAATAGTATGTACCTATTTTACTAAGGCTATAATAAAATATATATATATATATTTTTTTCAATCTATTGAAAATAATTCAACCTATTTTTGCTCTACTCGTTTGCCATGCTGCTGGCTTAATTTTCATTTTATTTTGTTTTAATCTTTTACACACACACACACACACTAACCAACCATTAATATCCGGACACCCCTCCATGGAAACAGGTCCTATGCCTGCAACACATCACAGAACCTGCTATAATTATGCACACTGCGCTTCGAACGGACAATTGCAAAAGTGGGCATGCAAGATGACACGTTCAACAGAATTAACAGACTTCCAACGTGGAATGATAGGTTGCCACATAAGCATTTGAAGAAAGAGATCGTATTAATACACTTTTCGGAAGAGATCATGTTAATGCATTTTTAAGGAAATGTAAAACTAATGGTCTGGTTTCATTGGTTAAAAAAAATAATAATAACTCTTAAGCTCTAAAAGTCATAAGCTCTCTAGTTCTTTATATTTAATATTTAGTTCTTTATTTTTAATTATTTACTCTAGTTCTTTATTTTTTACATTTATTGAAACTGCTCAACCACTAGAGGTACCTAGTGGTTGGGTAGTTGTCAATAAATATTAAGCACATACAATCGAACTTATTTACATCATTTATGACTAGCTTGTTCTTTAATTATTATTTTATATATATATATATATTTTTTTTTTTTCCGTGGGAAACACAAAAACAAATCAAAGGACGGATAATACAATGACCTTTAGTTATATTACAACTTTGAAAATTGATCATGTATACTGGAGAAACATGGATCAATTTTTTAGTTATTTTGTCTGCGTATTGCCGCTAGAGACCACTTGCTATCTGATGAGAACAGTTAGTCCTAAAATAGACTGTCTTAGCAGTCTCATCTTTTAAACAAATAACCTGTTAATATTTTGTAGAGGCCATCTATTTGAAAGGAATTCAATACCAGGGAACACGTTGCAAAGCCGAGTTTGTTCTGCTGGACGCAAAAGAAATATTAAAGGAAAGGACAGACCTGCAAGCATCTTATAAAGAAGGAAATGTCATCTCTCTCTCTCTCTCTCTCTCTCTCTCTCTCTTGGATGGATTCTTAAAGACAAATGCAATCGTTGATACGCGTGTTGGATTACTGCCTTAATATTTCCGGATTATAAATGTTGATTTTTTTGATAAAAATGTGCCAGATTTTTTAAAGAATGTGGGATTTTAGAGTTGATTGGTTCAGAGAATGTATTCTCAACATGTTCGTATTTTTGTAAAAACGTTTCAAAAACCAGCCTACAGAAAACAAACTGAATGAAACTGTGTAGAATAAACATGAGTTAATCAACGTACTACTGTAATTTTCTAGATGATTAATTAAATAATGTAAAATGACGTGCAATTTTGTATCAAGGAAGTAATAAAAAGTCCGCTGCATTTGCAATCTTAATACTAACTGAAGTACTCTTCTGTTTGTGGTTTTATGACACAAAAGCTGCATCGGCTATATTTCGCCTACTCTTCTCCAACAATTGTACACAGACAATGGTGGTGTACAACTCTTAGTATTAGTAAAGCAGTTGGTGCTAGCGATCAGAATGGGAAAGAAAGGGAATACTTATAATATTTTTCCACTTTCATGAAGGATATGGGTATAACATCAATCTTCGTGGCGCCACAGGAAAAAAAAAAAAAAAAAAGTAAAGTAAAAATCACTGATGGAGTCATTTTCATTTCAGTGAAAGCTATGCATTATCATCATGATGAATTATGGATAAAGTAGTGGTACAGAAGCAATACATAATTTATTTTTGTATTGCTTCTGTATCACTACTTTGATTTGCTGTACTGATATAAGAATGGTCAATAATCTCAATGATAAATACATTAACAGACGAGCTACTCCTATGAAATCTTAAAAGCCTGCTTAAATTTAACATTCCATAATTAGTGTGGGCTTTTGCATCCAGCTTTACTTATCGAAAATATCTCAAAAAAAAAAAAAAAAAAAACCTGAGAAAAAAAAGGAAGCGCACTTCGGAAGATAAATCAATCGGTAAATCAAAGATATCAATCACATTACTTGATAAGCAGGCAGTGAAAGAGAGAATCTGATGATGTTCTACTCAGTGTGAAAATAGCTGAAATTTTCGGTATAGAACAGTAACGTCTCGTTGGATCATGCGTACAAGGATCGTCATAAGAGCGAACTGCCTTGGGATCGAGTGAAGCTGACAGTGAGAGATGACTTGATGCTCGAGGCAGACGGAGAAACAAGAAGAACCAAGAATCTGTGAAGTTTTAACGAGTTGGAACTTCAAAACTATGTGAAGCCTTTCTAACTCTGACAGAATGCAGCATCGATTCTCGCTGTAGAATTCCAATAGATCTGGGATTGCCTGTCCGTTGGTTCAGTTCAAACACAGTAAGTTAGAAGAATCAAAAACCTCATTCCCGTTTTTAGAGTAACGAAAAGCAACAACTTTAAGGATACTTGTATATTCTTATATACACGCATATGCTTATATGATAAGCCATTGGATTCTTTCAGATATTAGTAATAATTCATTCGTGACGGCTGCATATAAGCTTTATTTCCGTCCTATGTTCATATATGAAAGTGAGATGGATAAATCTTTACTTTATACGCTTCCCTCCCTCAAAAAAAGAAAACAAAAAACTTTATCAGATATTTATCATTAAAGCAGAACTTGTGCTACTGCGTCCTATATTTCTACTGGATACTTATTATAAATTACATTGTTAGTCTAACCCTGTTTGGGATTAGCTGTGCGTTACTTCAGTTCAAACACAGTAACGAGATAAAGACTGTCTTCACAAGGCGCAGCAGATTCTTTTTTGAAGCCCTGATAACGAACTCCAAACATAAGTTCTAAATCGAGCAAGAATGTCACAGCCTACTTGTTACTTATTAACAGAACTCGCTCTTTACTCTATCCAATAAACCTCACTGTTTAAGTTCAAACCTTACATAGAATCAAGTGTCAATCACTTTGTAATTCTGATTTGGTGATCTCTAAATCAATTCCCTTCAAGGAAAGAAGAAATAGCACAGACTTAAGATTTTAAAATAAGTTTGTAATAGAAAAAATTAATGCAAGTGTCATCAATAAAAATTTCAACTTCCCTTCAAGACCATGTGAAAGAATGCAGCTCATTTTCTATCTCTAAAACATTAATTGTATCTAAAAACTGCTTAATAGCACTACTCTTTTCTTCAATACCTCAGTTCTTACTATTCTAATTATACAGGTAAAATAAATAAATTTTCTGTTTATACTACGGGACGACCAAACGGTCAGAGGAGTTCACAAGATAGACAGAATGCAAGAAACAGCACCGTATTCAGCAGTCACGGGCTTGAACCCCGGTCACTCAAGGCACGTGTGCACCCGCGCGCCTAACCGCTAGGCTACAAGGTACTCAAACCGCACTAGCGATATTCAATTATAATGTCTCGCATTAATCAATGAAAGGCATTATAATCATTGCTTAATTTTAATAACCAATGTTCAAAACAATATTTCTTCCAGTCTAGCTCAGTGATACGCAAACTGTCGTCTGCGAACTCCTGGGGGTCAGCGGTCCAGTTAGTCGTGGTCTGTGAGAATTTTTCTAAGCATCATGTGCGCCACGAATGAGTTTTCATAGCAAATATGACACAAACTTGTACTTGTGTGTAGACTGAACAGCGATGTAGCCAAATTTTGGCAGGAACAACTTAATACTATAAACAAATAAATAAAAGCTCATACTAATTGTAAGAGATAAGTTTTTTTTTTGGGGGAGGGGGGGGTAAATTCAATAAAAAAAAAAAAGTAAACTGCAGCCATTATCAATCCATTGCAAAATGTAAGCCTCCTCAACGATTCATGTTGAGGGAAATGGACCATAATCTGCCAGCTGGTCCAGTGAAGATTAGAAGGTCGGCCGTATTTAGCAGTCAGGGGCTTGAACTCCGGTCGACTCAAAGAGCATGTACTATTGCACTCCCGCCCCTGACCACTCGGCTACGGAGGCCCTAAATTCATATAATTCCGTCACTAATTCTGAGAGGTACGCTGTTCAGACTTTTTTTTCCCTCTAGAATTTCTGGAAGTCAAGATATAAAATGAATATGTATGGAGCGGACTGCGTACAAACAAACACATTTATATTTCTATACCTATCTATCCATATATATATATATATTATTGTTTTTTTTTTAATCTGCGTACTTTTAAATATGGTAGGGAAAATTTTGAAGAAGAGTTGATATTTTTGTTTGTTAAACATAATGTTTTATTATTGAGAACGATGAAACAACACGATATTTTAATCTGAGGGAGGGGTTCCGTGACCGAAAAGGTCTGTGCGGCACTTTACAGTTTTACTGGTTGTACTATAATAAATTTGGCGAATCAAGAGATCAGATCAACTCCATCCATTTTATAACAAGGCTAGAGCATGAACTCCGTGTTTGGTAGAAATAAATAGAGTAAAATAAAATATACAGTTATTAAAACACACACACACACACACACACCATAGTGTGTTTGTTAAATGAGTATCTGCGAACGGGGGAGGGGAGAAGGTAAGAAGAAAAAAGAATTTGACAATACAAAATCAAATAATTAATTTTCTTAATAAGTTAAACAATAAATTAAACTTTTAAATTAATAAAATAATAAACAAATAAATAAGTGACAGAATGAAGGTAATAAATCTAGGTCCTCAATGCAAATTTTTCAATACAACATTCGGAGTGGAAGTAGTGATCGAACAATGCAGAATCAAAATCAATTCCATATTAATAATTTCAAGCAACACAAAGGAATCGAGACCAAATAAGAGATTTCTTACACACCTGCCTGGTCCGATGTGAGTGTAAATAGAAAATTACACACAAAATGGGCGAGATCTGCTGTCTTTTATTCTATAGCTTGATTAAAGTGTCAAAAGTGGTGACATACAATTCCTATAATTCTTGTTATGAAAACTAATACTAAACATGCACGCAAATGCATCTATCCACATATCTTACCTTCTTCGCGTTCAGCTGTCTCCACACGACGATTTTCTTCGCTGGGTTTCGATCCTATTATAAAATAATAAAAGTTTGCATCATTCACCTAATATACCATATCTGTTTCTCCAAAACATCATAAATATCTATTTAGAGAGAATATGAAATTACACAATAGCAGATAAAAGAATAAATACATGTATTATTTATCTACAGGTGGGTTGTTACATTACTGTTTTGGCACATATGAATACCTTGCATCAGTTAAACGCACGAATCAGGACTTCACATTCAATTTGGTCCAACTTTTACTGAATATTGTTGTGGGTGTTCAAAATTAGGATTTTTATTCATTTTTATTTATATTTTAATACTTAAGGATATACTAGGAAAAGAAAAGAAAATATATGTATATGTGTTGAGAAAAGGACGATAGTTTAATAGTTTATGGATAGTTTAAAAGTGAACTTAGTGAGCTAAGTGATTTACCAACTGGTCACAACACTATTCAACATTGGAAGGTTTCTGGATTCGATTTTACATCCTATCATCAAGCCTGCAAACAGATATTGATAGAGTTGTCTTTGTTCATCTACCTCGGTTCTCGAGCCCGACTAAACACAGAATCCACAAACGTGTCAATGTTAAATAGATATTGTGGTGCTTAAATTCCGTAATTCACTTATCACAATCAACTCACTTTTTTAATTATCCACGTAGTCTATGAGTGTTTCCTTACTGTTAATATTCCATAAAGAAAAAGAGTTAAATTCTTACTTCAAACCCCCCCCCCAAGTGAATATTTTGTTTCCCTTAGGAGTTTTCTTGTATGCGCGCATTTTCAGAAATTTGACATTTGAAATACTAATATAAACGAAAAACTTCTAGTCACGGGTCACAGTACTTTACGAGTATCTGCAGTACAACCAAATCGACCAAACTTTGTCCACAGACTTAGTGGACCGTAAGGCATTTAAGTGTATTCTCTGCACACCTTCGCGACATGAAGAGCGTTTTTCCAATGCTATGCCACAGACGTGAAGCGAAACAATATGAAAAGTTCTGAATCATTAACACCACTGAATTATAGGATAAGGTGATGCTTTCATGAAAAGTAAAGTAATCTGTGGATCAATCAGTTCTGCAGAAGTATATATTTTTCCCTTCCTTTCTGCCCTGGTGGGTAGCAGAGTTGGTATAATCACCGCCCTTTCCACATTGGGGGGGGAGGGGATTTGTATTTGAATTCTGTCAATGATGCGAGGAATTTTTATGGGCCTTTTTCAAAACATGACTGAATTAGTCAGTCTCAGGTGAAGATAACATAGTTTTCCTACCATAAAGTCGCTGATGCGCCTACAACGAGCAACCAACAATCTTCTTTCCAAAAGGGATAGGGTGATGAGATTTTGCTCATCTCAAGATTGACACTGTTGAAGTACCAGACAGGATTTTTACTTTGTATATTTTATTCGTCTTACAGAAGGTATTCCAAGCGACGTATAGTAAAATTGCTCACCACAAAAAAGGTAACTCTAGACCGGCACGAATTCGTTAAGTTTTGATAACTACGCGTTACAAGAAAGATAATGAAATTAAGTGTTGGATTTCACCTTCAGAAAAAAATAAAATAATAAATAAATAAATAATAACAAATAAAGTAACTTTCAGTGATTATCTGACTTTAGTAATTCTGCAAAATATTTTTGTTTGGATACATTTAACTTATTTTAATAATAATATTAATATATGGAAATGAATAAATAAAGATGCAAGTTGCCTAAACTTTAAAATGTTTTGTTTTGTTTTCTTTTATAGCTGCCCGCTAGCCGTAAAAAAGGTTGGACGAGCCTGTTGACAGTGAGTTAATTTCCATAATAATGCCATGACAGCAGTTAAAGGTGAATAAAACAAGATGTGGAAGCAAGGTAATGTTTGCAATTTTGTCTTCAGTGTATTACAAGAATGCAAAATAGCATAAGCAAATTAGAATAAATATGAATAATATATTTTTTTCTTTCATTTTAGGAACGAGAAACGCCCTGGATCAACAAAAGTGGCAGTCGGTAAGTTTTGTTATGTGTGTCGGATAAATGAACTGTTAAAAATTAAGTTCAATTTTCTTTTCTTTTCTTATGATTTCAATACCAGCTTAAGAAAAATACGATGAAGTTTATTACATACATCTACTGCAGTTAATTATTTAT
This sequence comes from Mastigoproctus giganteus, assembly GCF_048544385.1. NCBI lineage: Eukaryota > Metazoa > Arthropoda > Arachnida > Uropygi > Thelyphonidae > Mastigoproctus > Mastigoproctus giganteus. The sequence continues at coordinate 50,368,844 of NC_143583.1, read as the reverse complement.
ATTTGAATAAGTCAGAAATGAAATACTAGTCAAACAATCTAATTTTAAGTCACTTCATATTCTTTAAGAACAGCTAACACGATATTTGCCTAATTATACGATTACTTTTGAAATAAAAAAAAATAATAATTATCTTGCGTCTTTCATCTTGCAAGAGTTAACTTTGTATTACAGTGTTCTCAATAATAAAAAGACGACCTAAGGGGGCTGCCAGTTTCAATAAATTTGACGGATGAATAGCCATAGGGAAAAGGAAAAAGGATGCATTTGCAGCGAAGCACACAGTTCAGCTTAACTCTACAGGATAGCAACAAGACTCGGAGAAGTATGATAAATCCATTTGATGCTAGGAGAGTGCGGATTACCAACAACAGCAATCTTCTCATTTCATCACTTTATGCTTGGTCTTTGAAATCCAATATGAGTAAAGAACTGAATTTTGTCTTTGGGTTACTTTATGATAAAAATAAGACTGAAGTCATTTTATTAAAGTTAAAAGAAATGCTCTACTGATATTTTTGTAATATGCTGTCCAGTGTTTCTGGTAATTTTTCATGGAGGAAGGAGTAAAAGAAAAAAATTGAAAAGAAAGGGAGAGAAAAGGGGATAAAAGCAGTCATATTATGACAAATAGAAGACAGCATTTTCACTGTCGTAACTGCTTGTATCGACAGACGTATGTGCCAAGCTGACAACCGGTTAGAAGTAATGGAAGAAATGGGCAATGAAACTTACGGTGTCAGCAGCGAGGAAGAGTTAAGTATTGTAATCGCTTGTCGACGGCAGATATGTGAAGCTGCTGTATCAAAGAAAGCACGGAAGACAGTTAAATAAAAATAAATAAAAAAAATCGCCTCTACAGGATTCAATGCGACCCCTGATGGAATTAGACGCGTCATATCTAGCGTTCATGATTGTTTTTCCTGTCACATAAGCCTTGCACCGATGACTGGAACTGTAATCTACACGACCCACATGGGAACGGGGAACTGTCGACATAATATGATGGAGGAGGACAGCCCACGAGGGTCTGTCGGGTCCCAACCTGTCACCGATGACAGTTAGGGCTCGCAGACTACGTAGGAACGGCATGCATCGCACCAGGATCTGAATCGTAAGCCTCCGTAAATAAGCTGCCACAACTCCTCAGTCAGCCTCGGGGTTATAAGCCTTCACAGGCAGTGACCCCTTCTTCAGTTTGTCATATATTCCCTCCCTTGCAGGCGGTAAGATTATGACCCAGATCAATAATTAAGCTCCTGCACATGGAGAAAGAGTGCATGCGGCTGACATGAAATGGGATTACGTCACAAGTACAGACACATGGGCGCGCTCCTCAGCCTCCATTATCCCTTGAGACGCCCAAGCTAAACATATCCGCACGCCTTCAGCCAAGCAGATCTTCATCTTAGGCATCCACTGCGTGCAAATCGTTGCCGAAGGCTACAGAGGCAGAAATAATAACAAAGACATCGAAGGAGAGGTTGGGGGAAGGAAAGATGGGAAGGGGTGAGGTTTGTTTTACTCTAAAAACATCAACCGTAGTCAGAAGATGAATGAACATGGATGGGTTGCTGTATTTTCTATATGACGCTGCGCAATAGCAATTGCAAGAAAAATGGACGAAAGATAAACTTTGTATGCATTATTCAACTAAAATCCTTTAATTACTTAAAAGCATCCGGGTTTTTAAAGCGGAGGAGGTATGCTTTCTTTGTGGGGACGCAATGCTTATCACAAAATAAAATTAATATCTTAAAATTTTCTTGGCGTGGAAGCAGGGTATCTCAAGGAGACAGGGCCATGAAGGGGAGGTGGAAGAAGATTAAAATTTGTTATGTCCAACCAAGCCAGGTTTAAAATAAATCTGACCTAAAGCACAGAAGTGCATCTCTATGATGTTTCAGTGGGAAGGTGCTTAACATAAATGAGCCTGAGAAGATTCAGTACTAATTCGTCACTTTTATTTGCCGCTGGATGTTGCCATTGCTGCTCACCAGATAAATATATTTCTCCCCATCCATCCTTTATAATGTATGGATATGAAAGGATTCTAATAGAAGACTGACCGTAGTTAACAGATACACTACTTGATATAAATTCAGATATATATATTTACGTGCTATTTACGCGCATTTGTAAATAGCACAATTTACACTGGTTAACAAAAATAATCTTGTCGTGGAGCGCTAATTTTAATTGAATCTTATTATAAGAGAGTGGATATTATTAAGTGTGACACTTTACTTCTTGTGAGCACGGATCATACTGAAATAACCTAGTCCCTTATAAAGAAATTTAGTCAAAAATATTTTAAATAATTTTGACAATTGTCTTCGATTTCCAGTCTGATATTGCTGGTTGGTTTAGTTTTGGGTGGGTTGATGTACATCGGCTACGCTTTGCTCTTCCTTTTGGCAGTGAGTGATAATGGAAATTGAATACAAGATTAGTTTTTAAGAAACCCGTATATATTAACGATAATTTTAAAGCATAATATCGTGTTATAAATTTAGTCTTTTCACACAATGTATTAATTGGAGCAATTTGATGTTGGCGTTGGGCTGAAGAATTTTCCTATCAAAAGGTATGAGATCTTTATAATTTACAAATAGTACTAAAGTAGGAAGGATTGAGCTTCATTGCTCTTATAATTTGAGATACATATTTGCATATTTTAACATCTTTTATATGATTCTCCAATACCAGTTTATGCTCTAATCCCAAGGGACAATGAAGAATTCAGCAAATGATGCTGGTAGGTTGCATATCCTAGAAGAATCAACTACCTGTATGATAATTTGTCGATTAATCTCCTATTTTTTGCATTGTGAACGTCGTACTTATGACAGAAAATCAACTGCTAACTTGAGTGATCTATGCTCACACTGTATAGTTGATAAGAAGCAATTCAGAATATATAACGGAGTAAAAAATCATTATCAACTAAAAGCGTTCTTCAAAGGAATGAAGTGCTCCTTAATTTCATTCCTTGGAAAGCAAGGAGCATTTCCAAGTGTTCAAACTCTGTAACTGCTAAATACGGCGTTGTTTTTATACTATCTCTATTTTATGAACTCCTTTAACTCTGGGTGCCCATCCCAGAGTATAAACAGAAAATTTATTATTTTATACTCGTTTACTTTAGCCGAAATATCAGACAAACATCGGTGGTAAACATGTACGCCTACCTGTATTCAATAACATTTCCACTTTATTATATCTCGAATCAATAACACTACCCATTTATCAGAAATGCCACTGTATGACAACATTTATACAGGGAAAACTGAGTGGTGGCTTGTTCAATTTGGTAGCTTACATCGGCTGCTGGTATCCAATATAAGTTTGAAGATGTCTAGTGGCATTCAATATCCAAATAAGAAATGAATACCAAATACGTAATGCGAAACGTAAAAACTTTACCTTGTACTTAGGATCCCATTTTGGCTTAGATGTAAATTCATCAGCTAGGAAAAGAGGGTGAAGTTCAGTTGTCTGGATTAGCAAGGTAGCTCAAACCATTAAGCGTTAGTATATTGTATCAGTAAACCGAATATTTCCCGATCCGAGTGTTGTAAAAATCAGAAGAAAATCGAGGGAAAAGCGGTGCGCATAAGCCTGAGAACTACTCAGCCCATCTCGAAAATGCCTTTTTTTTTTTTTTTTTTGTAGTTGTTGGCGCATCGGCTTCTGTGGCCATAGTGCACCTCTCAAGGTTTTTGCAGTACTTTGATCCAAGCCCGAGGCGGGATCCGAACCCGCGACCTTTGGGTTGCTAGGCAGGCACTTTACCCATCTGATTAGCCCGGTCGGCACTCGAAAATGCCATCAATAAGTTCTTCCTGTTATCATGGTAGTGGACAATAAAATCGCACATAACAAACTTTTAACTATGTGTAAATAAATTGTGGCCGCCCGGTGGTCAGGCGCGAGGGTGCATAAGTACACGTGCCTTGGGAGACCCGTTACTGCTGAATACGGAGCTGCTTCTTCCAGGGGATGCCTCTCACTTTCATCCCCTCTCTGACTCTATTCTTTTCCCACCCAAACTTCTCCCACTATCTACCCTCTCCTTTCAACACCGCTCGGCACCCACAGATACTCTGTGGATGCCAGTAAGAGACATTGATGGTAGAAAGAGGCGTGCCTCAGCCCAGTACAGAAGACTCAGCGGCGTATGGGGAGGGGGGGGGGACCCTGGAGACCGCCACACGAAAACTCACATTTTGTTGTTGTGTAAATAAATTGCTGAAAAAAGCACAAACAACTTTTCTTACGGAATGTTTTAGATAAAGACACAATTTGAACGTCGTCTGCCTGATAAGGATAACTTAAATTGAGATTGCATCATCTAGTGTTTGTTTTTGCATATAAAATGAGATTTCAAATCCGATTCGATTTGTTTATTATAAATTGGTTGGGGGTGGGGGGGAACTTAAAATGAATAAAGATTATTCCCAAAAGGTCTGTAAATAAAAAAATAAAAAAAAAAAAGCCATCAATCTACATAATTTAATAACCCGGTTTCGAGGAAAATAAGAGAAAAAAAGCTTGAGCTTTTTTCCTACGACTGGACAATAGATCATCATCTAGAAACCATCAGGCAATCTCGAATCAGCTGAAAAACGATCCCCCCCCCTTGCCAAATTTATTAAGAGAGTAAATCAGAAAATAATGCCTCTTATATTTGGTTCCTTCCCTTAGGTTTCTGCTATATGTGGGTGATAGTTACTGTATATCGTTGTGCTACTAGAAAATTTTACATCAGTTCTGTGTGCAGTTTGATCAGACAGCGGCAGCGCAGCAACGGTAGATTATAAAACAACGGATATTAACATGAGCTTAAAACACTCGCAGTGATAATACTGCTAGTTGTCGAAAGTAAGATTTGTTTATTTATATATACAAGAACAACGGAGAACGTGTGTTCAAGAGACCGGGGTTCAAGCTCTTGACTGCTAAATACGGTGCTGTTTCTTGTATTCTCTCTACTTTGTGAACTCCTTTGACGCTGCGGTCGTCCAGGAGTATAAACAGAGAATTTATTTTTATTTATCCGTATCTTCGACGACACTCATACTTCTTGACAAGAACACATATTTCTATTAGAGATTACCCTGATTTTAATCTTTCTTATGATAAGCACATAAATATTACTTCCTCTGCATCTAAAAAATTGGATTTTCTCTTTCGCTCTTAGCGTTACTTTTCTTCTAAACAGCTACTCAGTCTGTGCAAATCACAACTCCGACTTACCGTGGAATACTGTTCCCACATCTGGGGCGGTGCGCCCTCCCAAACTTTCCCAAGCTTCTAGACTCCGGTCAAAAGACGGCAGTTATGTTAATTAATGACCCATCCCTTACAAAACCTCTCGCCAATTACAAACTACTAACCTGTACCTCGGCCTAAAGGTGAAGGGACTGTCCACTCTCTGTTCCTCTCTTCCAAACCAGTCTGAACACGTGCCAGAACTAGTCAGCACCCTTTACTGTCCAATTTTAAACTCATAGAACGAACCTTTCTTCTTTCTCGTTTTTTTCCTTCAACTTCCGTTTTCTGGAACAACCTTCTTTCACACGTGTTTCTAGAAAATTACAATCTACAGACATTCAAATCGTCAACAAGTATCTTCTTTAATCTTCTGAACCTTCAACCCACGCATGGCACTAAGGACAATTGGTTCTAATACCTTTCGTGTTTGGGGCTTTAATAATAATAATAATAATAAAAAAATGTGAATTGCAATGCTTGCTCTTTTATTTTAGACTTTAAAAATACTTCTCCAAAGGAAACAAAATATTATCTCCACCACCCCCAAAGAAACCAGCAATAAAAATTCACATAAGTTACTGAACGACATGATTGTGTAATTTCCTCAAAGCAATTATCCTAAGATACACTGATGCTAGTAACATGACTAAATGCTTTCATCTGGAAAAGCCACTTAGCGAGTTACTGCCATCTTTGCTGCTAGCGTTCGACCAGAGTGTCCCAAGAGATAGCTCAACACTTCCCCTAGAGGGCTATTGTAACACATGAAGCGATGTTGTACCTCTCGCCAATCACAAACTACTAACCTGTACCTCGGCCTAAAGGTGAAGGGACGTCTGACCCCAGTTTTCTCTTCTAGTGACTACAAACCATCAACTCGGAACATTATATGAAACGAAGGATAGGGGAGGAAATTAAACAGACAAAGAGATCAATGACGTGTCACTTGTTCATCCTAGATTATTAGATCGTTCGAAATAGAAGAGTGAAAGAGGCGCGGATCTACTTTTGGTTTAAACGTGATCAATAAAATTAAAGCCGAAAAAGCGATCTTCGGAAAATTAAGATTGATAATAAAGAACCATTAACAACGCTTGATACTGTATATAGCGATGATTTTAACTGACAATTACGGTTGTCTGAATAATTACATCGATTATGTTGTATTAATTTCATTTTATGTATTTAAGGATGCCAAGAAGAAAAGGTTCGATTCCAGAAGGTTAATTCTCCAAGTCACTTTCACCTGTTTCGAATGCAGCAGTTCTCTTCCAGGCTATTTAATTACTCAATATTCCAATAATTAAACATTACTTAATTAATAATCGATTAACGACATTACTTAGTGATGCTGGTCATCTTCTCAGAAAATAACTGTAATAAACGTTAGAAAAAATAAAAAAATAAATCAATAAAAAAAAAAAAAAACAGAAGAAAATGTACAAGTAAGCAAGATAAAATTAATTTGGCTATTGTAATCTAATAAATGAGTAAATGTAATGGCGCTAATAAGTGTTCAGTTATTAAAGGATTTAATTAAGATAATTACAGCATTAACTCCACAGATTTCGATTAAGATGTCTGTAGAATGCTATTACTACTGCCATGTTTAAAAGACTACGTTAAAAATTACTTAATTTCACTTAATTTACTTATATGCTATTATCATTTACAGCGCGAAAGTTTCAAATACGCGAAAACGTTTAAAATCGCCAAGATAATTATTTAATGAACACATACACTCTGCATGTAAATTATTAAGCCAAAAAGGGGGGGGGGGTTCTCTATTCCTAGCTCCATTTCATTAATGAGGTTGAATACCGATATGATTTCTCAGAGCACTCATAAGTAATTAAAATGGAAATCAGATTTATTTTCTTATGAAACTGCAGCTATGTCTTCGGTTCACTAGTTTTTTGTAACACATATATATATATATATATTTTTTTTTTTTTTCTTAAATATTATATTCTGGTTACTTCTGGTACCCCTCTGTAGGATGGCTCCTTTCACGTTATTGCTCTCTCTGGGATTAATTTTGCAATAACACTTTTAAGTCTTCAAAATCACTAAGATCGAAAGAAGAAGAGTCTCAGAGATAAACGGAGGATGGCTAAGAATTTCCCATTGGAGCTAAACAACCAACTCCATTCGCTTTCAGCGAATGTGGTTAGATTCTGTTTTAGATTTTGCGCCAAGTCGAATAAGGCCAGAAGGCGTCATATGTCATGTCCATAAATTCTTGGTAGTTTTCCTGTTTCCTGAATGAAAAACTCGAATTTCCGAGGGCGAAAAAATACATCCCCTTACACAAGACCGACTAATTCGGCCACAGTATGAAAAACCATAAAAGATAATTTCCATCAAGATAGGATTCGAAACTATTCCTTTTCCATAGTGTAGAAAGATAGTGATGGTATCTAGCTAGTCGCGAGGTGCCTCACGACTAACTGGGTACAATCAATATCTTTCTACATCGTGCGGAAAAGAACTTACGGGGTTGCTACAGTGAACTGAACTATAGCAAGCACATCAGTGCAATGTATCTCGCACACTGTTCTCTAACAAAATGGCATCTCCGATCAAATAATGTTTCTATCTTGAGAACTCTTCTGACTACGTGGTCATCCCGAAGTATAAATTATCTTCATATATTTTCGAAATTCAAATTTTTTTTTCCCCCGGCAGTGACACTGCTTCCACTTCATACTTGTTCTTTCCCCATAGTCGCAATGCAATCCCAAGCTACATTTCTTTTTTCTTTTGTACTGCACGAGGCGCTGCAGGCTTAGTCGTATTTGCTATTGTTTCTGATCACTGAAGAAACATTGAATACACACACACACTTCAAGCAGATTTTTTTATTGCAACCTCTCGTGGTTGATAAAGTAGACAGACAAATCACTTGCTAGCACGTAGAACAGATTGACCAGAGACATTTGTCCGCGTCGGGAAGACGCGTTAATCGGCTCAGTGGCTGTGGACATAGAATGAAGCTGACCAGCGTCTGCCGTCGGTTCCGGGAACTTGGGTTTATTCGAAGCAATCACACATGCCAGTTTTTATGCGTGCATTGAGTGGTATATACACATAAAAGTAGGGTTATCGACTTTGGAAAATTAAAACTGAAAAACTTTTAATTATATATATATATATATATATATTAAAAAAAAAAAGGCTGATTACTGATTAACGAACTAACTGACAAAACAGCAAAAAGACGCGCAAACGGAGAAAATTCTATTATTGGTGAAAGAGGACCACTGAGTTCTACGTATCGGTCTACAATCATCCATAGCAAGTTTCCGTACAATGCTACATTATAACCCAGTTGTGTGTAAAGAAATAGCAGGGAAAATTCCTAAACATGCCAGTTCCCCAAGGGGAAAAAACCCCTTTAAAGAAAACTGTCCAGTCTTCAATAGGAACTCGACATCAGATCTTTTCTAATCGGGCGATGAGGCAAGAAATGGCCATATTCGTCACGATGCGGTATTATCTATTTTGGTGGATAGAGGGAGAGGGGGGTTACTATCCGATACTGTTTTCGTTTCAGAAAGGGAAGGGAAGGAAGGAGATGGGGGATTGAGACTTAATTGCAATGTGTTTACTATGAGATGGTGTAAAACTTTCCAAGCAGCAGTTCCTTATTCTCTAAGATCAGAGCAGCAATTTTCTATACCAGTTCTCTGATGATTTAAATGCTTATAGCTACTGAGTTTTTGAATTTATTATCGAATCTTTCGATGAGGTAGTGTTGTTTAAAGACACAAGATTATTTTTGTAGCATGAATTGAGTCTTCATTTGCAGAGTTTAAGTTTATGATGTTGCGTCTTCAGAGACACAGACAGGAATAAAGCTTGATTATAGCAATAATGAATTTTATTTCTGCTTAGGATAAGGAACGCCTTTCTTTCTCTTTTTCAAGTCTCATTCTTTCCTGCTTTTAAAAGCAATAAGGTTATCACTTCCTGGTTATGAATGTATGCTGGAAGCTATACAGGACGACTTATTCAAGGAAAATTTACGCTATCCAAAATAACAATGTCAAATGATTGTCCTCCAAAAATTCTTTCTTCTACTATTCACTTCATTACTAATCTTTCTGCACATATTTTCACATAAAACCTCCTAATTTGAGGTCTCCGATTATAGAACTATGACAAATCACAAATTCTTGTACAGCATTCTATATGAGATATGATTTTCCAGAATTGTTACACTTAGCCTCCATGTTCCACCATCCACATAATAATTCTGATATCAGAAAAACAGAGTCCAATGAGCAGAATTCCAGTGGTTGCCAATACCCTCAACATAACTTTTCCATGGTAAAAGACCTAGTCTTTAATAAAATGGATGCTCTGTAAGTTTCCCTGTGCTTCCGCAGTGATCCTAGTTAATTCACCGCAAGCATTCTGACTTTGCTTTTTAAAATAATTATTTTTTCTAAATTTTTATGTAATGTTGTGTTTTCTTTTATTTGGTTATTGTTAAATTTTTCTCTAAGTAGATATATGCACAGAAATTAAGGCACTGCAGTACATATTATTACAATAAAATAATAATTAAAAATATATAAAAAAAAAAAAAAAAAACGCTGCACGAACTAAGTTTTAGAGGTAAAACAGTAATTGAAACTCCCCAATTAATACAAACTATATACTGTAGAGTTGAACGGACCATTCCGGTCAGCACAAAGATTTCATTTATTTATTATTATTAATTTTTTTTATGATAACCCCACGCACGAAAGGTTTGTTTGTTCTTTGGTTGTTGGAAGCATTAGCAACTAAGGCCATATTGCTCCGGGGATATGCGGTGGTCATTCCCTGACCTTTCCGCATTCTCCGTATTTGGTGGTCACGGGCTCGAACCCCGGTTTAATCAAGAAGCGTGTGCTACGCACTGCTGCTCCTGTCTACCTGGCTACGGAGGCGCCGCACGAAAGGTATTAGAACTTATACCACTTAGTACTGTGCATGGGTTGAAGGTCGAGAAAATGAAAGAAAACACTTGTTGATATTAGATTTGAATTTTTGAGACCGAGAATTATAGCAGCCAATTCAAAAGAACGGTGCCCATGGAAGTAGAAAAGGCATGCATCAGAAACAGAACGTCTATAACGTAGAGAAGAAACCATCAAGTTGTGATCTGAGATGCCTAGAGCAACCTTCTAAGTACACCTAGATCGTGTACTTAGAAGGGTAGTTTGTGAGATAAAGATCAAGCCTGTTGGCTGTGTAGTTAAGATTGTCCGGTATTCTGGTAGGTCAATGAACGATATGTGCGAGGTATTAGTAATTGCAAAAGCCTCAGCATCTCGACCAGCTGGGTCCGTGTGACTAGAAAACGGAAGCCAGCTGGAGTTGCCAACATTAAAATCACCAAGGAAAATTACCTCACTACTTTTTTTTCAAGTGATTAGTAGAGCTGGGAGAACGATACAGGCAACAGATGAATTTGACAGAATGTGGAAGATAAAGCAGAGAAGAACGAAAAGAGGAGATTCCAAATTACTAAATCTGTGACAGAGAATAGCAGAGCGGGCTTATGCATAAGTACCACATTTGAAGCGAAAGGAATCATAGCGAATAACTAGGACAAATGAGATTAGCAGTGGTTGAATAAACCGATTACTGTAGCGGGATTCTGTCAGAAAAAGAGTGTGGGGTTTGGCTGACTGCAAGTGGAAATGGACATCACTGGGAATGGAACTGAGACCACATATGTTTGTGAAATGAACGAGGAAGTGTTTGGGAGGTTTAGTTCTTTTCGCAGATAAGTTTAGATCTTTCTCGCAGATGATGTATTCAGTAGTAAGAAAAGGTGGGGAGGTTAAGTAATAAGAAGTTAATGGAATGTTTGGATATGGCGTGCTCACGCAAGAACAATTCCCTAGACAATTCCCGCATACACACTACAACTCGGACTCCCTCCAGTCACCATTTGGCGGAGTACTGGCAACGAGAATATCTATTATCTGATCCGGAAACCTCCTAGAGAGTTACCAATTGGTTCGGTCTGGTGGACTATCTTACGGCTGGCATGTAAACACCGTTTTAGAGCCCTACCCTCGAAATGTAAGGAAGATTGGATCTCGCCATGATGTCCATAATAACCTCAAAAGACATGAAATATATATTGCATGATGGAAGAGATGGTGGGGGAGGGGGGGGTTGCCGAAGCTTTGCTCTGGAAACTAAACATTAATTCCACCGTTTCAAGCCTTCAATAAGCAAAGTGGCAGTATTTCACCGGTTGATGAGAGTCATCTAGTAAAGAGCAGAGCAATATGACCTTAGTTGTTAATGCTCCTAAAAACCAAATAACAAACATCTAGTAAAGAGAGGTTTACGACTGCAGTCCCCCAACGTGTAAAAAAGGCCTGGACTCGAAAACAATCTAAATGGGGGGGGCTTATGGAATTTTTTTCATATCATATCATATTTTTTTCATATCGTCCGATTTAATTAAAGGCTCAATGCACTAATATGTTACTGCCTCATATGCTTTGGCAAAAAAAAAAAATAAATAAAAAGATGCCTCCGAACCCGCGGAAGCTAATACAAAGCATATGGACATATTCAGATAATTTCTACATTTAACTTTGTACACGGTGCGTATTTTTGTGTTTTGTAAGGAACTGATTTTGAAATTTATGTAGTGTTATCCTAGAAATGACCAGAACTCTAAAATAATGTCTATATACACAGTCAATTGGTGGATAGTATTTGAAATACTCAACTCAATTACTTCCTGTGCACATATGCGCCTGTTAGAGAGAAAAAAAAAATAAAATGTTATAAATACTTAACACTATGTAAGACTAGCGGAATGATGTGGAAAAAAAATTAACTCTTAAAGCAGCACTAATAAGCTGTTCGTATTTCTTTTAACACGCTTCAGTTAAATGAAAACGAATTATTGAGGGGCCCATCTCAGAATAGGATAGCGCTATTCGGCTATTTTTACAGCAAAAACTTCACTAACAACGTGATAACTTCAATAGGGTTACGGTATAATCGAGTTACTCTGAGTGCAGTCGCTCTTGCGGAAGTACCAGACCATAACCCCTCATTGTGATATTTAGAAGCCTCGCTATGCGCCATCTCCACAAGAAAAGGATGAAGTAACTGAGCCCGCAACGAATTCTTCACTTACACTACAAAAAAGGGTGGGAAAAAAAATCAAGTTCCTGTGTGCCGAATATCTCATGGCGGCCATTTCCTGTTTGCCATCCATCTTTCTGTAGAGGCAATGAGCCAACGAGAGAAAAAGAGCGCAGCACACGGGATTTTTTCGATCCACCACGAACACAAACTGTAGAAGAAAAAGAGGTCGCAAGCAAAGTACAGGTACGGATGAAAAATATCCATCTAACAAATAACACAAAAAAGTCCACAGAGTTCTACAATCACAGTAACTACACAAAGAGAAAAAGAAAGCCATAAAACACTACTATAAAATGTCTTTAAAATCTTAGAGCAGGTTCTGAACGGGATTAGGCAAAAAAGAAAAAGAAGTATACTTTAAAAATTTATTTTGCTTCTTAACTTAAATGGAAAACGTCACATATAGAGCTCTCTCTTTCGATTTCCTTTCTTCTCGGGATTGTTATTATTTCATCAATGGGATATCCGTAGCTAAAGGCGAAAAATGTTTGGGCAAAATAAAAAATAAATAAGTTTTTGAATTCCGTCCTACCAAAAGAATAACAATTGTTTCGGAACTGCGGCTATTCTCTACTCATAACCGTAAGCCCTTCCGGACAAAATAAACAGACAGGCCAAGTTTGTACACAAACAACTTAAAGACTGGTTAATCCTATATTTTTCGAGTAACAAACAACAAAAGATTTGTAATAAATGCTTGACTAAAATCTACTGTTCATCATTCCGGTTAGTAGAGTTACCACTCTAGTGATCTGGTATATTGTGGCTAGATGTAATGAAGTAAAGCAGGCAGATTGAAATTTTTTACATCATTGATATATTGCTAATAACCATATGTAAGCATTGATGAATTCTGAATCTTAAAAGAAAAAAAATCTTCTATCAGTGAAATCTGTTAAGGTTTAACCTCGCATAAACCACTCTGATTTTCTCGGATCACTGAGAAAAGCAACGTGATTTAGAAAGTTGCTTAATTATGCCGTATGAAAGGTTAGGTAGGATATCACTAAGTGGCGCCTCCATAGCCAGGTGGGAAGGAGCAGCAGTGCGTAGCACAGGCTTCTTGATTAGACCGGGGTTCAAGCCCCTCACCACCAAATACGGAGGATGCGGAAAGGTCAGGGAATGACCACCGCATATCCCGGAGCAATATGGCCTTAGTTGATAATGCTCCTAAAAACCAAATAACAAACAAACAATAACATATCACTAAGCATTATTCGTCCTGTTGTCATCAGCTCCTTTTATCTTGAAAACAGTTTCCAAAGTGATCTCGAAACGTCCATTATCTGTATTCAGGTTTTGTCTATTTAGTTTAAACGAGGGATTTCTAGAGTGATACCCTTGTTGTTGTTGTGGTATTTTAGACACATCACAGAGTTAGACCATGTTGCGCTATAAAATTATGTTTGAAAAGTACATCTATTCTGTGGTCGATTTGCCTGTTTGCTATCAAATCGACCAAAGAAAAACCCGAGTTTCGGGGGAAAAAAACCACGCAACCATCGCTGAGACCAACTAACTCAGCAAAGTTGCAAAAAAAAAAAAAAAAATTCCTCGTATCATCGACAAAGTTCGAACCTGGGCCTTTTCCGTCCGGTGTGGGAAGGATGGTACTTATGAAGTGACACTTTGGCTTGCCGCGTCGGGTACCAAAGGGTGTTTCCGAATTTTGATATCATATCAGCATTATTTTCAATCTGATTCCTATCACAACATATATTGATTAAAAGACTGATAAAATAAGACCATTAATTAATACATTAAAAATGTATCAAGTGTACTTCTTCACGTTCGGCGGCAGGTGAGCTCTGGGCACATTTTCTGTCTTGCGAAAGCGAAAAGGTTCAATCGATTTCAGATGATCTTAGGCTCACTTCTTCTTCACGTTTTCTCCAGAAACTGGTGGTTTTTCGTCCAGCAAAACAGGCAAATCGACCAGATAACACAATCAATTTACAAAATACGGTTTATGTAATCAATTACGGATGACCTAATATAATACTAATTTCTTCAAGTTCTCTGCCTCAGGCAGATTCAAGGTTCCATTGACACCATGCTTCTCTATCTTGTGCTTTCCTTTTAATTCCTGCATAATTTCATCTTCCCATACAATATATCATTCCGATTCTCTTTCTCCCAACAGCTCTCCCCCCCTTACACACCTTCCCCTCAATCACTTTCCTCAACATGCTTTCTCTTCTCAAAACATGTCCTATAAAGTTCTTTTGTCTTCTTCTTAGTTCTTTTACTAACGTTCTCTCTCTTCTTCTACTTTCCTCAATACTTCCTCGTTACTCTTTGTCCAGCCATTTCACCCTTTCCGTTCTGTTCCACATCCACATCTCGCCGTCTGATCTCCTCTCTTCCTAGTGTCCATGTCTCTGAGCCATATAGTGCAACGGTACATATTAATGTTTTCACCATTTGCTTTCTTAATTCCTTCTTGAAATTTCCTTTCAATAGTTCTTTTCTATTGCTAAATGCCTCTTTGCCCATTGCAATTCTTGTTTTTATTTCCTCCAGGCTTTTCCCATTTTCTGTCATTACGTTTTCCAAGTATCTCTATCTGTCCACTTGTTCCATTCTTATTCCACCTAATGTTACATTGATTCTTCTTCCTGACCACTTTGAAATTAATATTATCTTGGTTTTCTTCCTGTTAATCTTCATATCCTACTCCTTTACTTTGATATTACAGATATCCAAGGAGTTCTGTAATTTTTCCTCATTATTAGCAATCAATACCTGGTCATTTGCAAATCTCATTGTCTTTACTTCTCCCCTCCTACTTTTACACCTCCTTTCTGCTGTTCTCAGTACTCTTTCATCAATGCTTCTGCATATATATTAAATAGTAAAGGGGACATGTAACATCCTTGTCTTACACTCCTACCAATGTTTACTTCTAATTCCACTCCATCAATCCGACCTCCGACCACAGCTGTCTGTCCCATCAAAAATTCCCACATTAGTTTTAAATCTCTTTTATCTAGACCAGAGGTTCCCAAACTTTCTCGATTCATGGCGCCCTTAATGTCCCAGAAATTTTTCACGGCACCCCTAGGCCAAAAGAAATACCTCCTAACACAGTGGTTTTCGACTTTTTAATATATATACCTATATAAATTTTTTTTCTTTATATAGAGGTACTAAATAAAGATCAATTGTAGATCACCACAAAATTAAAAAGATATGGTACAATGGATACCGTACACTTTTTTTTATAATGAAATAAATATACAAATTAAAAAAATAATAATAATTTTAAGTAACTTAAACCCAAATTACACAGCACCCCTAGAATGTTGTTGCGGCACCCCTGTTGAAAACCACTGATCTAGACCAATCTTTCCTAGGACTTCCATCAGCTTAACCCAATTCACTCTGTCAAAAGCTTTTTCGATCAACAAAACAGATTGTCATATCTTTTCAGATTTCATGCTTCTTTCTGCTAGTGTTCTTAATATTCTTATTACCTCTCGGTCCCACATCCTTCTCTGAACCCGAAATGATCTTCTTCTATGAACTCACAATCTTCGCTTTTGCTTTAATGGGTTCTGAGAGAATTTTTAGTAATATTTTTGAGGAATGGAAAATAAAACTGATTGTCCTATAGTCAGTACAATTTATTGCATTCTTCTTCTTCTTCTTCTTCATTGATAATGGGATAATTATGGATTTTAGAAAGTCTTTGGGCTAGCTTCCACATTCATTGATGTTCTCGCAAATCCTGAACAATTCTTTCTTTGCATTTTATCCAAGTCCTTTTATAATTTCTTCTGGATGTCATCTAGTCCAGCTGCCTTCCCTCTTTTTAACAAGGCCACTACATTTTCAAATTCTTCTCTTATTAATTTCGGTTCTAAGGTCTCTTCTTCATCTTCTGCTGTGACAGGCCAGACTTTCGGTTTATTTGTTTTATCATATAGCTTTTCTATATATTCCTACTATATTCTCCTTATGTGTTCTTTGTCATAAAGAATTTTTCCGTTATTGTCTTTTATCTTTCCACAAGTATTATTCTTCTTGTTTGTTAAGCTCTTGACTTTTTCATACATTAGATCACTTCTTCCTCTTCTTGCCATTTCCTCTAGTTACCTGCACTGTTCTTTCCACCATTTTTGTCTTGCTTCATCTGTTGCCCTTCTAAGTTCATTATTTAAACTTCAATATTTAATCCTTGCCTCTTCTGAACATTGGTGCTTCCAGTTTCTTCTCTTCTCCATTTTATCTATCATTCCTCCTATGATCTATGGAATCCTTATCCCTTTCTAATCTCCTGTACCTAATTTTCTTTCTGCTACTCTTACTACAATCTTTTTAAACATTTCCCCATCTCTTCTGCACTTCTATTTCCTCGCCCTCCACTATTTCCCTGTCAATTGCCTCTCTGAAATCTGCAAACAGTGCAGTTTTCAGTACATTTAAATTACATTTCCTTCTTTTTCTTGAACCTCTTGTTCTCTTGGGTGTAATCTTCATTTTCATCACTACCAAATTGTGGCCAGGGTCCGCATCTGCACCTGGATAGCTATGCGAATTCTTCACAGCATTTCTGTACCTTTTGTTGACTAAAATATAGTAGATTTAGTACCTGTCAACATCCCCAGTCTTCTTCAAGATACACTTGAAGAAGACCGGGGATGTTGAGAAAGTCTTTGGGCCAGCTTGGTCAAAAGAAGAGAGATGCAAACATCTCTCTTCTTTTGTAAAATTCTAACATCTTGCCCCTCTCATCCATTGCCTCAAGTTCCCAAAAACTCGTTTCCTTCTCTTCCTTCACCAAGGACAACATTCCAATCTCCCGTCAATGGTCATGCATCTGTCACCCCCAGTTCTTCTTCCATTATTTCCTCTATCTGTTCATATACCTCATCTACTCCATCCTCGGTATCGCTGCTTGTTGGTAGATAGACTTGCACAATCAATAAGTCTATTGGCTCCGTCTTTAAACTTACAGCTATAATTATATACTGTGCATTTTTCTCTTCTCTGATGCATTTAGCATCAACTTAAAAATCAGGAACAAAAAGGGTAGGTTGCCAAATTATTACTGAATAACAAATTATAATAAAAAATAAAAATAAATTTGCTGTTTATACTCCCTGACGACCATACAGATCAAAGGAGTTATTTTACTACTTTGTGCATTGTCTGTTGACGTAAAAAAAAAGTTTGGACAGACGGGTTTAGGACCATGCCTAGGTGCACTTTATTTCGCTTTAAGAAATTTAATAGAGTAGACATGAGTTATTTCCTTTATTTATTTAAGGGATGCTTAATTTATAAAGATTTAACTGGGAAGAATCCAAAAATGATTGATTACTGTAAACATCAAATTTAAAGGTTAGAAATATTTGAAAACGTTCTAATAATGCGAGATTCAAAGATTTACGCACACCTAGTCAATGCAACTCAACCTATTTTATCCTACTTAAGATATATATTTAAAAGTACAGTACGGTATATAAAATCCATTGAATGACGAACGATTTCTTTCTTGTTTTGCCTAGTTTTTCTATTGTGCCATACAATGTACGTCATCGCATGCAACTACAAAATATCAATATGTCTTTATTCGAAGAGACCCATGCGAAGATATTTTCCAGGAAATCGTTTAAAAGTCACAGCTTGCATTCCTGTAAGGATGACACATACGCTGCAATTGCTTACACTTTATAGCTTCAATTCAATTATCAGAAAGAAATTGTTACACGGTGTTATTAATCCCCAGAAAATAAGGAGGCTCTGGATTTATATTCAGAGACTTCTCAGAAAGAGCTAAGGGAAATAATAAAGAAGAAAAAAAATGGGGGGGGGGGGAATCTACAAGACTGGGCTTCCACGAATTATTGTGGACCAGCTGATAATGGACAATCACCTTGCCGGTCTGTAGGCACACGTTATCATCTCACGTACACGTCTACCACTATTTTAATAGCTTCTTTTACAGCTTTTGGCAGCGAGAGTACCTGCTGCACATGTATAACTACAGTAATAGGATAACGTCAGTTACTAGATGTTGTAGCGCCATTTCTAATGGAAGTTTTAATTCCCAGTGGAGGTCGTTGCATCTGAGCTGAGAAACGGTCATCATGGATTTATTGATGCCATGGGAAGGGCGAAACGCTTCCGTTCTAAAGATGTTTCAAAGGCCGCTGAATTCAAACGGAGAAATCCCCACTTCACTACATTGCGTTCTCTCTTTCTTTGAGAGAGAGAGAGAGAAAGAGATGGTCATAAACGTCTAAGCGCAAAAGTTAACATTTAAGTGTAAAGACAGGTGAATTGAATTCTAGTACACAAATTAAAATAATTTGTGTGAAATCAATGACTATGATAAACTTGGTTGTCACAGCTTTTCACAGCAATAATAAATTATACATTAATTAAATAGTCAGTGGCTCTGAGAGAGTAGTCTTACTCAGAGTGGGTGAGGAGCTATAAACAGTCCTGTATGGTCTGATAATGGAATCCGACAGGGATCCCGAAACACCACCTTTGCAAAAAGTTTAGGAATTAGGTCAAAACACTTAATCAATAAACTAATTTGCATTATCTACGCACTAAAAGATTGGTTCATTTCAAAAATATTACAGTGAAATCTTCTGTTGCAGTTGAGACCAGTAAATCTACGCAGTACATCTAATGTCTTCCGAACTTCAATAGCAGGTATGCACATTAATTCCTTCTTCTATATCATCATATTCCGTTTGGGCCCTCTTGTTCTTCTTCCGTTTGAGTTACACTCAAAAAATGAATTTTTTTTTAATCTCTCTTTCTTTTTTTTTTTTTTTTTTTTTTTTTAAAGAAATTTACTAGCCCTCTACTACTTGCCTTAAATCTGTCATGATTCAGATCTTTAACAAACTGTTCAGCCTTCACGAATATGTGATCCGCTCAAAGAAATGTTATTTTCTTGGCACTATAAAAACATTGGTCTGAATCTGAATAACCTGAACTTCTCATTCGTTTCTTACTGCTAAGCGATTGAGTAAATTCTGCGTGATTCCAAACTGCATCCTTATTTACTGGATAATTTGACAGCATATTAAGAGGAAACCAAAATTCAGCAGCAATTACTGACTTCTAGGCACCCATTTCCATAGGATTTTAATTCTATTCATAACTGATAGTCTAGCTTTCTTTTTGATGACTTCCTGAACATTGCTGAAGCCTTCGCTGTGTGCATTTATTTATGAATTTACATGTGTAAAGTCGAAACTGCCTAAACTCTTCTTTCCAAACAAACAAAATTACTACAGCTATAAGTATATTTAAAGCTGCCTTATTCAGGGATCAGGTAATTTTATCAAAGTGATTCAGAGAGAGAGCATGAACATCTTGTAAAATGATGTAATGAACGTGCCGCGCATGCGCTTTTCTTTCCCGCTTCTGCTTGGGTTTAGTTCACAAGCCATATTCTGTTTACCTACCTTTAAGAGACGAATCGTAAAAATGGCAAGTTATCGAGAACTGCATCTAATACAATTCGAGTTAACAAAAATTTGAAAGCATTATTCCTATGGGGATTTTAAGGGGGAAATTGATATCGAGGAATTCGAGTTTACCACGTTCGCGTTGTAAGGAGTCTACTGTACTAATAATTCGTTTGGGTACAACTTTGTTGAGAAAAATATGAATAACAATATTTGAAATAAAGAGATGCTCCGGCTTAAAATACAGACGATCCAGGTATCCTCTTATTTGCTGTCAATAGTTTTTTGGAACATCAGCAATTTAGAAATAATGTCCCATATTTATCCGTTGTGTATGCCTGTACAAATGTAAGGTAGCGGACGATCTGAATGTTATTCTTGCCAAAAAGCCCATCCCCGAAATTGGCTAATCAAAGAACCTATTTAAGATCACAGTGAGGAGATCTTTAGCAATTCCTCCAGTCAGTGAAGAGGCTCAAACTTGACTTCAAACGAATGGCAAATACAAAACTACTATACCATCACGGGTTATCGCTTTTTAAATTTCACATAATACATTCTCTGTATACTCCAGCACGACTACGCAGGTCAGAGGAGTTCACAACTAATTATTTTGACAAGAATATAAGTACCGCTTTGAGAAATAATTAAAACTGAATTCTATAAGCATCATCCAACATGGATGATGCTTATAGAATTTGCTCCTGAGGCAGCAAAAACTAAGAAATAGTAATGATCACGTGTTACTCCTCAAGTTCAGTTTACCAGATAGCTGAAATAAAAATTACAAAAGGCCATTTTGCAATAAAATCCAAACCAGTGCAAGGTTGGTTAGTTGGTTGCTGTAAGAGTCTTAGGCGTATCAACAACTTAGGCCATATTGCGCCGTATAATATGTCTGTAAATTGCATTTGTTTTGTGGTCGATTTGATGCTTGCTGGAAACATTTGATATGAATATCATATTGCTCTTAAACTAACTGAAAGAACTTTACAACTCTCAAGTGATCTTAACTGTAAAAGATTAGAAAGAGCAAGCATTTTCCGTTCTACAACAATGGCAACAACATCTAAAAGGAAGAGTTATTCCTCTACATAAAACAACAGAACAGAAGTTGCAGATTTTTAACGGATTTTCTCCTTGAAAAATCTTTTAACTCCGCTAAACGAGATACAATTAGATTAATCAATTATTCCTCTACAGGACAACTGGGATAAGAGTTTCCGGGATATCGAGAATGCAAGAATATTACTATATTTTGTGGTATCAGGTATATTCAAAACAAGCAGCGTGTGTGATTTTGTACTGAAACTTAACAACTCGGCTAAGGTCGTGGCAGTTTTCATTCACGTGTACCTTAGCATTATATGAGTAATACCAAGCTGAACTATTGTTAAACCCGATTTAAACTCTCATTCTTTAGTGAGCTTTGGCTTTCTAGTAGATGTACTAAAATCCTTCGAGATAAGAACACTATATAACGTAAATGAACTGCCTCAAAATACAAACTTCTCTATCTGCCTATACTAAAGTTTGCGATGATTTCAAAGAACATTTTAAGAAAACTACAGTATATTTTGAAAAGTCCAAGCGTAGTCCTACTGTCTAAAAAACATGCCATCCTTTCTAGTCTCCTGCTAAATCTACTGGTCGCAATCCAGACTATATTCCAAAGGGAAAAGTTAGATAACTCAGTTAAGCTCGATCCTGTTAATCTTTCCCAAAAATAAAACCACAAATGCTTGATCTATGCTAACAGTCATCAATATCATCCAGACTTGGAGATAACAAATGATTATCCACTTATAATAACGTTATTCTTTAATCTTTCTTGGCACCAACATTTATAGCTTCTTTGACATCTATTCATCCAACTCTATTCAAAAATAAGCGCTCAAGTTAATCACTGTTTCTTATTTCGCAAACTCGCCCCATTACTTATCACAGACACATTCACTTTCTGTCGAATACCTTTTCGAAGAATATTTCCATGTGCGCTGTTCTTGTGAATTGGCATGAGCAATTTCGCCTTCTCTTCTATTCAGCCAGGACAGAACATGTTCATCAACCTATTACGCAGACATTCACTTTCTGCCGAATGCCTTTCGAAGGCTATTTCCATGGACATCATTCTTCTGAAATGGCATCTGTAATTCCATCTCTTTATTATAATCAATCAGAACATTGAAGAGGACGTGCGTAAACTAGCCAACGTTCATTCAGTTTATACCTCACACTCATGGAACTAATCTCTCATCTTATCCAATCTCTATACTTCAATTCTTCGAAACAATTTTCCTCCGTATTTACTTTTTGTAATACAGCATACTAGAAATTGGAATCCAGTATTGCCAAGTTTTTTTTTTTTTTTTTTGGATTTTCAACCCTCAACTCATCAAAAGTATGTGATATATGTTTTGCTTAATTAATTATATATACTGTATATAAGTATATGGTGTAACTTTTTGCATTTGGAATCACTGCCAAATAAAAGGAAAATGAATGAATTAATTAATTCAATCAAAGTTATTCTAGACAACCATTGTACGTTACAACGTGACAACCATTGTACGTTGACTCAAGCAACCGAAGGAGAAATGAATACCATTGCATTCATTACTTAAACGTTCAGTTGTAGAGGATTAGAGTATAACTCTAAAGATATTGATAGTGTAGTGCTGTTTGCTACTGCTAGTCCATATGCAGATATGATAATATATTGTTGTTGTAGTGTTTTCTGCGGAACGCCACTTAGATCATATTAGGCCGTACATATTGTCTGTAACTACCCATGTTCTGTGGTTGATTTGCCTGTTTGCTGGAATAAAAAAAAAAAAAAAAAAAAAAAAAAACAAGCTACCCTCGCATGACACCGACGAACTCAACCATGTTGTGAAAAGCCCATAAAAATTCCTCGTGTCAATGACAGGATTCGAACTCAGGTTTTTTCCGCTCCATGTGGGGAGGACGGTGATTATATCGATTATGTTACACGGAGATCAACAATCTACAATTCTTATGTGTCTACATACACAACTCTTATGTATATACGTAGAATGTGAAAACAAGTGATTGCATAATTTTTGACTGAAAAAGAATTAGAGAGAATTAAGGAGGATTTTGTTTAAATAGTCACAGCGCATCAGCTGATATGGCTATAGCGCGCCAAACTTATGGTTCTTTCCCTGTTTATTTAAGGAGAGTTAAGCTGTTTTTCTGAACTGTCATGTGTCATTGTATTTGAAAAGGCGCATATGTGAAAAGTTAATTCTGCTATTTTCACGAGAGGCAAACTAGCTGAAAATCTGATTGAGCAGTACTTAAAAAAGACAGGTTTTCCGCAAGTAAAGAGCATGGAGAACCTCAGGAGAATGGACTGTTGTTGAAAAGAATGGCTGACAGGCCTTTAAGCTGTCGTGCATGGGTTTCTGGATAACACGAGCCGAATGTACAAAGTACTGGTTGAAAATTTGTTAGAATAGTATGGAAGGCAGTGACCTTTAACAGAAGAGCATGGATAATGTTCCATCAGGACATCCAAAGCAATGGATATGAGTTATCATGGAAGGTAACTTGCAGCTATGATCGGAGACTGCATCTGATGTTTAGTTCGAGGTGATCACAAAAGAAAAAGATGTTGAAATGTTCATTTATGATTAAAGTGTCTTAATATACCTTCATCGAAAGCATTTCAGCCAAATGATTTGTTTTGAGAAACGATACGTTTTCTTTGTGTTAGATAAACATTAACAGTAAAGACAGATATAGTATAGAAACTTTTTTTTTTTGAAAAAAAAAAAAAGAAAGAAGAGAAGAAAAAGAAAGAAAAGACTACTAAAGTTATAACTAAAATATAAACTACTAACATTTTGTTAGCTCTCAAATAAGTTTAAACAAAACCAAAATTTCAAAAATATTTTATTGCCAAATTGTACATATTTATATACTGGGAGTTTCGATTAAAAGGCATCGGGATATATTTCCCTTCTTCATCAGCCATTTTCAATCCACCGCATGATGAAGGCCTCTCGAGCAACTTTCCAGTTCCTTCGTTTGTGCAATGGTCATTATCCATTTTCTCGCCGTTAAATAGCTGCAAAAGTTGGCTGTGACCAGTCTACTGTGTGAATGTTACTTAAAAAGAAACGTGAGACCAGAGACGTCAAATGAAAATCTGGAACCGACCTCTGGGCCAATCTTTACGGAAAAGTACTGAAGCACGGGAGAGTTTTGAAGCTTCTATGCCTCCGTGATCGTCGTACACGTTCCACAGACCTAAATGCATGTGGAAGGAACATACTGGAGTAAATACAAGCGACAGAACTGTTCGACGAAGACTTGTGAGGAGTGGTCTGCAAGAAAACGAACCGCTTAAGAAGCCCTTATTGACAAAATCCATGAGGAAAATACGACTAACCATGAAGAACATACTAATTGGATAACTGATCAGTGAGAATCAGTAATATTCACTGGTGAATCCAAATTTAACCAAATTAAGTTTGGATTTCATCACGAATACTGTAAACACAATTTAGATCACTAAAAAATCTTTATAATTTATAAAACTTTATAAAGTCTTGTTGATAGATACTTTCGGTGGAGATTTTTCTTGATGTTGATCTAAATCTGCTTTGTAATATTTATTCATATCTTTAATTTGGTAATAAAAGTCTACGCCAGTGGTAGGGAGTTCAGGTTTTATAGTGAATGATAATTTAACCTGGCAATAAATGTTTTCGAAAAGTCGACTTTATTCAGAGATAGTATTATAATGACTATACAAGGAAGCGAACTTTTCTGTGACTGCCAAAAAAATATATATAAAATATAATATATTATAATAAACGTTAAGAGTTAATTCCATTACTGCACGTTTAGTGCGCTTCTACATCCTGTATTGTAGAAGTATACTGCATATTTCGTATACTTCTACAACACATAATGAATGATAGAGAAAAATATTCATTTTACTTTACCTAAAGATGTGCTGGATCCTGTAATCGACTTGTCTGCGATTATTTGTGATCCAAGTCTTGGAGGTTGGTTATAAAGGTGAAAATTAAAGTTCCAGTTTAACATTCAGGTTGGTTTATTTAATCAATAAATTCCATTCCAATGTTTTTTTTTTTATTTATATCACCGAATTCAGTTTTTATGTGAAAATAATCAAGAAATAGTAAGAACAAACGCCCATGTCGGGATTTGATCACGTATGCCATAAGTAAAAACACGCATTAAACTCTTTTATCCATTATGCTACTGGGTCGATTATTATAATTGTACATATAATATCCTGATTTACAATGTCATTTGCGCAAAAGCATCAATTACCTAATTTCATATTTAGAAATTAACCTATGAAATTCTGATTATTACTAGAAATGGGTTTAGGGCTGAAAGCCTCGGAACGGGAAGTTTACTAGATGAACAAGTTAGAGCAAAGCAACATATTGTGAATATAAGCTGAGGTAAGATGTAACTAAAACGATGCCATTTCACCAACTTCAGAGATAGTATTCAGTTTTTGATTGGTTATCATTAACCACACGGAACTATCTCTGACCATCTTTGAACAGACTTCATAGATGATCAGAGAAGTGGTAGCTATGTTTTAATGCTTCTAAAAGTAAGGTGTAAATTATACACTTGGTGAGGTTGAATTAAAAACAGTGGAGGAAGAAAGGGATCTGGGAGTTACAATACGGGCAGATATGAAGTTTTCTGAACAGTGTGAACAGGCAGCCAGGAAAGCCCCTAGTCTCCTATCCATGATTTATCGAACGCTATCCTGTATAGATAGGAAGGTCATAATAGAACTGTATAAGGCTATTGCAAGACCACATTTGAAATTCCTTTGTTCAAGTATGGAGACCTCATCTGAAAAAAGCATGGAGCTTCTTGAAAGAGCCAAAAGACGGGCAACTCGAATGGTAAGATCAACAGAGGGATGACTGTATGAGGAAAGACTCAGATTATGTGGGCTACAGAACTTGGCAACCAGGCACATCAGACGTGATTTTATTGAGGTTTATAAAGCTCTGAGAGGGATTAGTAAAATGAATGAAGGTGATATCTCACTGTTCTTAACAATTTCAGAACTAGGGATCATAAATTCATTCATATTACAGGGCTTGAGGTTTAGATTAGATTGTAGGAAATTTTCTTTTATTTAGCGAGTCGTTAATAGCTGGAACAAGTTGAAATCGAAGCTGACGGTTTGAATAAATTAAAAGGTCAACCTGTGTGAGGAGGAAAGCATATAATCTGTTTCCTTATTTATTATTATTTTTTTTTTCCACAGGGAAGCAAAAGCCTGTGGTTTCCTTGCACTATATGACGAATACTATTACTACTATAAATTCGATTTCTGGATGAAACTTTCAAATGGCATATGATTCATATTTGTAGATGCATAGCTCAAACAAACATATATTCAAGAATGACTTTAATAATATTTAAGAGATTTTCATGAAAATTCGATTTTTTTTTTAATTTCTAAAATGGGAAAGAAAAAAAAATCAGTCATAGTTCATAACTAGCGAACCTAAAATAAAAAATAAAAAAAAAAAAAAAGCAAAATTTTTTTTCACATAATGTGATAGAGTTGCTGTCTCAATAAAATGAGTGAGTGAGTGAGTGAGAGAGAGAGAGAGAGAGAGAGAGAGAGAGAGAGAGAGAGAGTAAAAATAATTCACTAAAATCAGCGTTAGTCCAACAAGAGGCGGAAGAAATGCGTTAATATTCAAAGATATCAGATTCACTAGATACGCGAGTTACTCTAGTAAGTGGGGAACTACAGAGCAAAAGCGCTATTAAGAGCAATGTCAGTTGATCCCATCGCAGAACATATTTACATGCGTTCCCAGCCGTAAAGTGTGACATCCGGATTACGTTTCATACCGCGGGACAGACACGAGTAATTCACTCCTTGCTTGCCCATAACACTCGACGGAATATCGGATGACAGTGGTAGGGTTACGAGAGCGTTTTGGACAGAACAGATAATGTCAGATGTCAAACCTCTCTCTCCTGAGTTCCGCGAAATGTCACAATGATGGAGCGAAGCGGGGAATTTTCATTTCCTGAAACTCATCCCACCCCCAGCCATCTCGCTTGCTAGAGAACATGTCACGTCAACAAGGAACGGCATTTGCCTCGCAGTAAAGTAACACTATCAAATCACACTTAACAAGTGAATTAGAGCCACCGTTCAGTGGTTGGCATGTTCACACTACAAGTATTTGCCACCAACTTTCTCGGACATAAGGAAGTTAAATTAAGACTTCGAATAATTACTTTCTCTCTCTGTCTCATGCACATATACACTTCACACATTAAAAAAAAAAGAAAAAAAAAAAAAAAGAAATGGAAAGGAAAGGAGTCAGCGACGGACGTGACAGCAAGATCGCATATATCCCAATTGAAACTCCCCATAGGAGAGAAATTCAGTTCGTCAAAGGTATGTTTTCATTAAACGTTTTATTTATTTATTTTTTTTTTCAGAAACATTTTAAGTGTCTCTTCATCTAATATTTTAACCATGAGTTCAAATTAGAGGAGACATTGTTTATTTGCGTTTAAATAATTATTCTCCAAATGCATCAGGAAATCCCAAACCTGGTACTCGTATTTCCGATTGAATTGCAAGCATGCCAACTGCTCTACGTTTAAGTTCGTTCCAGGAGGCGATTGCATCAACTATAAAATATGCTAAAGGAAAACTAAAGAGAATGCAAGTTTTCGCAAATTAGCTTCGTTTGTCGACAAGCAAGATGTTCTTGAATTTGTCTTATTGCCATCTTATCGCTATATAAATTTATGCTTACTTTTCTCTTAACAGCTCCAATAATTACTACTCCCTTGTTTGCTATAAGCAAATTTTCGAATCTATAAAACTAATGCTGGGGCATAAAGAATTGATTTTATTTGGAAAAGATAATACTAAGAGCATATTATAGTGCTTTGAAGTTTATTACAAACTACAAAGTACTATTTTATTTTAGAGTGCTTTGCAATCGCTTTGCAATAAATTTTTAAAATTCTTGAAGGCGACCGTACAATGTCAGAGCTTGGGTGGAGGAAAGTATGATGACAGAAAGTAGTGCATTTTCGTGAAGGTCTGACGGAATACAGTAATTTGAAATCGCATTTCAAATTACTGATTACTTGCAGATTCAGTGAATATCAACCTTATGCAAGAAAACATAACCATATGTAAGAACAAGTGATAATGAGTATATAATATAGTGATTTTATTCCATTTCCATAATCGGGAGAGATTTCTCATCCCCTTCTCCAAAGGATTTCGGGGGGTGGGGGGGTATTATCATCGTAGTTTCCCTTCATGAAAAAGAATTTTTCTCAAGCAGTAGACCATGAAGGGTTTGAGGTTACAGGTAAATAACCATTCCTGGTCTTTCTTTTTTTTTTTTTTTTTTTTTTTTTTTTTTAAGTGGATAGAGATGTTTCACGCAGTTAAGTGGATTGTGTTACTAATCAGGTTCAGAAATTCTGCTCTAAGACAAACATTTCATAAATATTTAAGTAACAGAGCTTATTTCTAAGCAGAACTGTGAGGAAAGGATTCTGACAGGTTGCAAAAATAATCATCCAAGATTGCATTTTATCTTTGTTGTTTCCGTTTTGAATATATTGAAAAGCGAGGAAATAAGCTTACTATTGATAATTTAATCATTCATTGTAGCAAGCATTTCGCGAACCTAAACTGATTTTACAAATCGGCCCTAGAGCTTTGAACAACGATATGCTAATCAGCTGTCCTAGATTAAGTACATATTAGAGATTAAATTATGTCGATATTATTATTTATATTTTCCCGTTGTACATATATAGTGATTACTTTTATCCAATGATTAGTTATGCCATAAGCATGGATAGCATTCAGTTAACTGAAAATAACAGCTGTACGTTTCGGTTAGTTTTATTTTTTGTCCTCCTCTAATACATTTTTTTTTTTATTTCTTGTCTGTCGTCAGCTGGCCTCAAATAAATCGCTTTCCTTCAAACAGCTTTGCTAGCTGGTTGTGCAGCCTATTTGCGGACCATTCACTAATGGAACCAGTTTTCTTTGTTATGTTTGAAATGAAATTAAACTCGGTTAACTATATAATACAACTCGACGAAATCCAAGTTATAAACTTTTCAATATCCAGTGTAATTCAATTAAACAGATTTGAATTAATTTGAAAGAGATTTGAATATTATATCAAATGCAAACATGAGTAACCGGATCTAGCTGATATCTGTTTTATGATCAAATGAAATAAGCAAATGTTACAGAAGCGTTTTATGATAAGTGATCACTTATTGTAACTCCAAGGTACCGATGAGCGGCCAAAAAGCCTTAAAATGGTGCCGTCTGGGTGGTGGTACCCGCCGAGATTAAGTAGCATTAGTCTTCTCCACTGGCGAAGCGTTGCTTATTCGAGGTGGCGCAATATCAGGACAACTCGATGTGAAGGCATTCACAATATGAGATATAACAAAAATGATGCCAATTCACCTACTTCGGTGATTTACTACGAACTAACATGATGCTATGCACTAACCTGTTCGTTTAAGATAACCAATGCTGGCATAATAAAAACAACTAAGACATGGTGCCATCTAGAGATGGGGACGAAAGTTTTCATTATGGTGAGTAGAGAGCGTTCAGAAGGGGTAGGTATGTTCGAAAAGGAAGGAGAGTCATGCTTCTTATTAAAAGCTCTCTGAAAGCTATCAAACTGTGCCTAGGGTCAGACCAAGTTCAGGTGGACTTTGGATCTACGTGGTGCAAGACAGCTTACGGTAAAGGGAAATGATATCTTAGAGGCCGGACGATTCTGAGGAGTACAACAAAAATCCTAGTAGGCAACTTGAAGGGGCAAGTCAAGTGCGACTGCCCATTATGGTCAACTTCAACTTACCTCTTTTATGGAATGGAAAACATTTTTTAGCCGCTTGGATTATTTTTATTTATTCTAACACGTCGGAAAAATGACAAGAGGCTCCAATATTTTCGACTTGGTTCAAGCGTCCAAACTGCATCCAAAATTTGATAGTACAGGAATCAATAACAGATAATAACCACAATGTTACAAAATGGACAGTCGAAAGAGATTTCTAAGGTCAAAGGAAATGCTTCAATTAAAATAAAAAGAGTTGGCTATAGTGGACTGAAGTAATTTTTTATTAACTTGAGAGACAACTATACGCTGTTGGATATGAAAAGTTCAATTGAGCAGAGTTCTTTACTGAAAGTATATGTGAACGTGTGCATTTATTTCAGTAGAGAAGTTCCACAAAAGTAAGATGCCGAAATGGATGACAAATGAAGTTAAGAGTTTAACTGAGAAAAGGAAAAACGCATTGGACAGTTTCCATGAGGAACTGATTTATATGAGTATTATAAAGGTACATGTAACAAAACTATTGATGAAGTAAGAGAGGCGAAAACTCAATACAGAAATCACTAGCAAAGAGATTAAAATGAAGAAAAAAGAGTTCATTTCTTACGTGAAGGCCAAAAAAGAAAGGAAAGTGGAAGATTCATAGTAAGTCCAGCAAAAAGTGGCAGACAAGTTGAATACTTTGCAACGATCTTTACATTTGAAAGACCATTTGAAAAACGAGAACAGTGACAAGGAATCACATTGCTGAATTAAGTAATAAAGCAATCTCGGAGAAGATTCTATGGGGGGGGGACTACTAAAGCTGAGCGAAAGTAATGCTCTAGAGGAGGTAGACAACATACATTTATTATATTAAAAAAGGTGAATGCAAATGCATCATCTCACGGTGGAGGTGTTAATGAGATTATTATCAAAATCTGAGACAATCTCCCTTAATGGAAAAGCCTAACGTGTCCCCAATCCACAAAGGAGATGCAAGAGGTGAGAGGAAACTACAGACCAGTGAAGTGACTTTAGTAGTGGGAAAAATCATGCAGTCTTTGCTCAAGGATGCGATACAGGACCACCTTGATAGGAATGATATCCTTAATGGATTTCAGCATGGGTTCGTGAAGGGGGAAATTTTTCTGACCAACCTATTTAATTAATATGACGAAGTCACAAAACATCGGGACGTAAGAAAGAACTTTGACTTTATTTACCTTGTTATCAGTAAAGATTTTGATACGGCTCCCCTCGAAAGGCTATTATATAAACTGGAGGAAAGTGGGATTACGGTAAGATTGTTCGTTGGATAAAGGACAGGCTGAAAGATAGGGCAGAGAGAGAGAGAGAAAGAATCACAAATGGACATTCTTCATGGTGGACCAGTGTAGCAAGTGGAGTCTCTCAGGGATCGGTATTGGGGACTCTTCTGTTTCATATCTTTCTTAATGATATTGATGAGGGAATGCGGGGAAATTTTTAAAAGTTTGCTGATGATTTAAAACCAGGGAGGATGGTTAACAACCAGAGCCACATTATTTTGCTTCAAAATTACCTTTGTATGGTTCTGGAAAAGAAAGAACCAAGTCATTTTTTCAGACCATTTCGCAACCTGATTTCCCTAATGACGAATATTCAGATTTAGTTTTTATTTTAGAAAAAAATATAATATAATCTAAAATTTTTATAATTAAAATTATATCGATAAATCACACAAATTTCATGTCTGGTGTTTTGAGAGCTCTGAGTTGCCCAATCGCTACTAAGGAAGATCACTCACTTCAAAATTTTCTACTGTTGTAGTGTGAAATGATTGTTTCGCTTATCACTTCCTTTCGACTTCGGAATAGCTTTCGTAGTTTTATGTGTAACGTTGCTGTTGAAGTTTGCATGAGGAAAGAAAAATTTAACTGTGATTGGTAAATTATTGTTCCGTGTACATATTAATGAAATTCTGTAATTCAAATCTATAATCAGTGCATAGGATTGATAAATACTGTCTTTGGATAGCTAAAGGAAAACAAAGTCGCTACTAACTACATTGTCTAATATTTTGCAGGACAACTGACTGACCAGCTAACCGCAATCGCTTATATGTAAAGCAATGAAGTCAGGTCATAATTCTATGTGATAGAGCATACGTCAATTTCAGATAATGAGTAGTTCAATTAATCTCTTCCCCAAAAAATAGAAGTTTTCACCACACAGGGTTTTCCCACGGTTTTAGCTACATTCAAATATATAACACTCTTTGATGTTAGCTAGAGTTAAAAATAAGAACTTTTTCTCTTGAATAATTAATATTGCATCCTAGAATGAGTTTCTAATCATATCTAGCCCTGAAGTCCCCAAATATGAGTAACATATGAAAGATTACAATATGGGCAAGTAAAAATCATTATTTTTAATTAAAACAAGTTAGTTAAGTAGCAGTGCCTTTCAGGTGCGTTGGCAAATAGTAATAGTTCATGATTTAAAACAAAAAAAAAAAAAAAAAAATCGAGCAAAAAGCAATCTTTTATGTGCGAACCGAGAACATTTGTTTCTATGCAATCGCCACAGTATATATTCAATCCTTCAGCCATCGCATGGCATAATATCCAGTGCTTCTGCTACAATAACAGTATAGTGCATAGATTGCCTACGTGATATGTGTAAAAAAATATAAATAATAATTGGATTTCTATTGGTCCGATTTTAATGAAATTTTGTAAGTCTCGACAGGTCGCTTTAAAAGAGTAAAATACAAAATTTCATAAAAATCCATAGAACAAAGAAATACATGTAATAATTGTCGGATTTCGATTGGTCCAATTTGGATTAAATTTTTGGTGGCTTAACAAATCTTAAAAAACAAAACAAAATCATGAAAATCCAACCAACAGGAGTCGAGTTATTACATGCGGACAGATGGACGAATATGGTCAAGACAATAGGTGACAATACGTATATGCTAATATGCCTAAAAAGAACTTTTCTGTTGAGTTACCTATATTAATATAAAACCTATTTTGTGGATCAGTCATCTGATTATTTTTAACAGGCCAAGCACTTAATAACAGAAGAACGTTAAATTAATAATTTACACCCATGTAGGTTTTTAGTATGCAAATATACTGAGACTTACAATATTGCCTATTTTTCTTAGTAATTGAATCAACTTGATTATTCTGTGTGACTGCTTGCTTACTGGCCATTTGGTGACAAGTCAAACCTGCGGGGAGATTCAGTGCTAGAGAGGCTTTGAGTAATTGACGGGTTACAAGCCTAATTCGACAATCTCTCCCCACCACTTTACCTACCAGATCTTAATGAACTCATTAAGACAAACTTTCCCTTAAATTTCACTCTGTGGATTCTTTTTAATGAACTCTTTAATATCCACTCCTTTCGACCGAAATTTAACAAAATTACAGATGGATCGATTCCTCTTGGGACTCTGAAAATTATAGAAAAAAATGCAATTTTGTACGACCATTCATCACTGACGTAAATATGTTTTATTGACATTCCTATTTCGCCTTTCTTCGAAGAAAAAAAAAAAAAAAAAGAAGAAGAAGGAGGAGGAGGAGGAGGAGGAGAAGGAAGACACTTTTTGCCAAGCCGGTACACTAAAATGAGGGGAAGAAACTTGGGAGTATAGACGACGCTTTGCAACTCTAGTTGAAGTAAAAGCTTTTACAAGTGCATTTTTTAAGAATTTTTTTAAAAATGTCAAAAGCAAAAAAAAAAAAAAAATGCTAGCTCTGCTAGCAATTGCAAGTCTCATGTATACATGCATGAAGTTACTTTTTTGCCTCGTTATACGATTTTTTCCTTGCGGTCTTTAATAGTGAGATGACAAGACGAGAGGGAAAGGGAAAAGCGAAACGCTATGTTATTTTTCTGAGGGATGACAACGAATCTTAACAGATGAGACACGGGAGGGAAGCTCCTTTAGTTTTCTCCGGCAGCTATTGATTTCTAAGAGCAGTGAATGCCGGGATGATGGAACCGATAGAAACGAGGTAATGCACAACTTTAAACCGCCCCTGAACGGGATGTCCACATCTGTTTGAACAGAAGAAAAGCATTACGAAGTGTCGAATTTTCGTCATCGATTGGGTTTTCTGCGGATGTACACATTTCTCCCTGAATTCTATGAGTCCGTTAGAATGACGAGTAAGGCTAGTAGCATACGACACCCCAGGGCTTTATGTGTAATAGATAACTAACCCCGACTTAATCCCATGTAAAGAAAACTAGGGGACAGAGGGGATGTTCCGATTCGGTAAACTCCGACGTTGATTTACATATAAACAGCGTTCGGTGTGCTTTCGGTTACACGCGCCAATAATCCCTAAGTTATTGGCGTCACCTGCGCGAGATTCGGATCACGACGACAGCTGTGGTAGACACTTAGCTAAACAAAGTAGGACATGGGGGGTCACCGATAGCGAAAACGAGAAGTTAACGAACAGTGGGCAGTCAAGATAGAGGAGAGACTGTCGCTTTTATATGACATGCAGAAGAGTCGTTCGGCTAACCTATAAATACGACAACTGGAGAAGGGGAATGAGACTTCTAAACAGGTCTCATTCACATTCTCGAAGTACACAGTATCTGAAAAGGATATCTAGCTTATAAGAATTTGTGTGAAATGAAGCCGCAATTTTGCTGTTGCAAAAATATCAGCAGTGTGTGTGTGTGTTATAATAAAACTACGCGCTTTGACCATTGACACGATTACAGTTTCTTCGATTCGAAATTCAGGGCAATAAACTATATCCGAAGGCTTTATTTAAGGCCACATATTTTTCCAGTCAAAATATTATTTTCTTGAATTTATCTTCTGGCAGGGCAAAGAGATGGCAACATTTTGGGGACGACAATGACATGATCCGCTATTATTACAAGAAGTTCTACATTACCAATATGGCAGCTTATTTCCCCATCTATTTTAGCTCTGTTCACGGATTTTGAAGGAGCTTTTAATAGAGTCTGGTACGAAAGCATACTACATTCGTTAAGATCATAAAGTTGCCCTAATTTATTGTATAAGGTGGTTAGGAACTATCTTGAAGGGAGGAGAATTATAATTAAAGCCAATCACCTAGTTTTTAATATGGATATTAATAGGGGTTACCCACAAGGTTCAGTTTTAGGGCCAGTATTTTGGAACCTGGTCTTTAAACCAGTGGGTAGCGTACGCCGACAACATAGTGCTTTGTACATACAGAAAATCGAGACAAACCATGGATGGACAGGATGGAAGTTATTGTGAATAACCTTGCAAATGGGCTGCACAAATTGAAAATTTCTGAAAGCAAGACTGTTATGATGTTTTTGAAGGGTAAGCTGGGTTATAATATACCCCCCCCCACGGCTGGTTATTAATAATAAACAAACACAATTGGTTTCAAAAGTGAAGTATTTAGGAATACATTTGGA
Source organism: Mastigoproctus giganteus (assembly GCF_048544385.1). Lineage (NCBI taxonomy): Eukaryota > Metazoa > Arthropoda > Arachnida > Uropygi > Thelyphonidae > Mastigoproctus > Mastigoproctus giganteus. Next base: position 50,333,620 of record NC_143583.1, on the reverse strand, counting down.
TGATAAATTACAATTTTTTAAGCATACTGAATATTTAAGTTCTAAGGTAAAAAAGTTTACTGCTTCAAGTGTACGTATTACAAAATCAATTATTTTTTTATTATTTTTTTTAATTTGTTTTTTTATTTTTGGTTTGCTGGCTTCCAGGTGTGGACGGGATTGCTGGCACCCACCAGAAATGCACTACCTCTGGTGGGTGCGGGATTTTTGTGCATTATGCACAGTCAGAATAGCAGACCCCGAGCTCGGGCACCAGGCAGCAGATACAGCGGTGGTGTCTGCTCCCTGGTGGAAAAGTAGCTTACTAAATACACAATACAACACGCTACACTTCACTAACCAAACATTGCACTGCAGTCTGCTTAGTGAAATGTAGTTCTACGTGAATACAGAATATAGGGTTGGAGACAGGGGTTAATCTGGGTGTCACCTAAGATAAGTACATATACTATATATACTACTACTATTCACCCATCTAGGGGAATAAGCTACCAAAAGTTGTATTAAATAAATAAATTTTCTGTTTATACTCCGGCACAACCACACGATCAGAGAAGGTAACGGAACAGTGAACCTCGCTACTCAAGGCAAGTGTACTCACGCACCCTCGCGCCTGACCACTGGGCTACTTGGTGGAATCAACTGTTTTAATCATCACATGAGAAAAAAAAAATCATAATGGACTGTAAATAATTTATATATAGTACAACTATATATAAAAATGTTTAGTGTCTAACCGTTACAATAAATCACAGCATGCACTGCAATAGTATAATGTTTGTTCGTCCAGTACCCTACTTACTCAATACTGGTAATTGCTTTCCGGTAATGTATCTACGTATTTTTACAATAATATATGCTTAAGTAAATAATGCATTAATAGCAAATGTGATAATGGCAGGGTACATGATTAATCTGAATGCAAATAATTGCAGAAACCGTTTATTTCAAAGGCCCTTGCGGTTAGTAATAACCGCATCACAGCTTGTCAATCCTAGTAAAACAAAGCATTGGCTCCTCCCCAGTTGAGGAAAAAGCTGGTGCTGTGGTTCTCATAATTATAAAATGCACTTCCCTTTGAAAGAGAAGAGTTCGTTGCAAGAAAAGTTGAAATTTATAATTTAAAAAGTATGAATATAATTATTTAGAAATGGGCAAGTGTGCCCGCATTAGCATTGTATCAAAAACTACGAAAAAGGCAAGTTTTCAAAAGCCTCCTTTATTTAAAAATAATAATAAATAAATAAATATAGTTGAATCCCCAAAAGGAGTTGTAATCGATTCTTACGTATTGTATGATTGTTAGTGAGGCTCTGGGGTCAAAACATTTGAGTGTGATGTTAAATAAGGCTAATCAGTATTGTAGATGTTTAATTATTGCACTGAGACCTCTTAAAGCCTAGTTTTTGCACGACTTCTGAAAATTGTAAGTATGATATACTTCACTTTTGTTTTATTATAATTCTATGCCATCACAAGGTTAAAGATAATTATGATTGTACAAACATGTTCAGTGAGAGTGGCTTTGCAATGAATCTCACTTATTTCAAATAACCAAATGAACACTTCTATTAACAAAATATAGTTATCGTGTTAACAGTAAAAACGATTTGATATACACATTTATTAATATACAAAAATGTTCCGCGGAACAATCATGTTTCTATAAGAGTTGATGTTAAAACGATAATAATAAATCATTCATCTCTTCGAAACATTTTGAAAAATATATTTTCTATATAAAATTGTTGAAATTTAACTGGTCAGAGACCCCTTTCACTTCCACGCAAAAAAGATTTACAAACACTGAAGGGCTGCTGTTCGTCGATCTTTCATACAAGGTATCATCAAAAATAAATTCTGAATTTTCAATAAAAATCCTTATATACTGGCAGTTGCTGGGCCTGCGTAACAGTGTTGAAATCAATACTCTGAAGCATGAAATCAAATATTCAAAGCTATTATGGATCTGTTATGTCAAATTTATGACAAGGATGGTTTTTCTAGGGTCACTGCTTTTATAGGTCAAAGATAATATTAAATGGAAAGCTGAAGAGTGTGGACAGGGGCGGATCTAGATTACTGGGGGAGCCCACCAGAGCTCGTGTTCTTAGTAGGCCCTTTTAGGTATCAGTATAATGTGCATGGCGGTCACTTCCTGAATAATATAATCAAGTGAATTGAGTGGAGCTATTAGCTCCTTTCTCACTAATATTCCATTTGTTATATTGCCAGTAAAGATAATAATCAAGGTATCGATACTTAATATTTTAGGAACATATTTTAGTAAGTTGTTAGACTATGTCACAGTCTAACAACTTTCACTCTAATTTTATTCTAATTGTGAAAACAGAGAATTTTGGTTGAAAAGCTGCTTCAAGGTCGTAATAACCGTTAATCATTTAAAAATTCTAATGTCAAGAGTGTCTGTATATACTGTAAATAATAAATAAACGTTTTATAAATTAATAATAATACACTAACTCAAAAAAATACAATTTAGGTATCTGGGGGCCCTGGACTAGAGAGGGCCAAGGGCTTAAGCCCTGTTAGCTGTGCTGGGTGTAGATATCTAAATAAAATTGTACGGTAAATATTTATGTTATGTCGATATAATTTATACTACTGTATAAATTATTTCATTAAAATTACGATTCAATTTGATTTCCTAATTGGATAGAGACTTGAGATAGCTGCTGCTATGGAAGCTAATGATGAATGGTGGCTTGTCAGTCCAGATAACTGAATTCCAGATACATGTACTACTTTGTCTGCGTTGGTAAAAATGAGCCTAATCTAAAGAATGTTGTGGGGGGTCCAGCAAAAGTGCTAAATATTGCTTGAACAGTAATAGTTGAATTTTTACAAGAGGGAGGGGATAGCACAAGGTACAATAAATATCTTCAGCTCTTGCTGAATCTGATGTTTTACTGCTATTACCACTACTATTATATGCTTTACGTCCAGTTATATCGACCTTGTGTTTAATTTCAAAAAGCAGAAAATGTTCCTCCGTGTTCACAAATGTTACACTGCGACGTTATTGTACTATAATTTCATGTGAGTCGGTCTCTATTTTCGGAGAGTTATGAATATTTAAAAGTATGACGTGATTTTTTCATGCAAGGGTATATTTATATATTTATTTATTTTTCCGTTTGTTCAAGAGGCATACAATTCTTTGTATAGTTGGAAGGATTTAATGTCCTTTTAGATTTCATGGTAGACTGTATACATATGTATATAATTTTGTTCCAATTCGAACTTATTTATCATTATTTATATGAATCATTATTTATATGAATAATGACAAATGTTCCAAAATGGTTGGAACACTTGTAGGTTAATTCTGAGAAATCTGAGAAAAAAAAAAAAATCCGAATTAGTTAAAAGAAATTGTTTTCACCGTGTTGAAGATTCATCTGTTTAGTAAACTAGCCCGTTGCGCTAGGCGCAAAAAACGTAAGAGTAATAAAGATCATTACTAACTACAACACATAATCGACTAGTTCCTCCATAAAAAAAATAAATAAAAATAAAAAACTTATTAAAATCTGCATCTCTCCGGAAGATTAATGTCATCTAGTTGTCACAACAACCTGCTGCACATATGAAAACGGCAGCATCAACAATATCTGAAGACTGCATACGAGCAGCCCGCATATCACCTTCAAAGGAAATGGAATACACATCTTAAAAATTATTTTCAATTATTTTAATTATCTTATAAAAGGTTTGTCCTAAAAGTTCCAGGCCAAACTTTTTTAGAGCTCATGAATATTTGTCGCCAATATATTCGTAGATCTGGGAATCCGGCAATTGGTTCCTGTTGCATGACAACGCACACCCACCACATGATAATGTCTATCAAGTAGTTCAGGCCAAAAGACAAGTTACTGTTTTTCACTCACCATATTCGTCAAATTTTTCATTATGGGTCAGAAGAGTCATGAAAGGCCATTGCTATGACCGAGTTCCATACAATCAAGTGGCTATGACAAAATGTGTGAAAACTACAGTCCTCAAAACGGCCGAAGTTTCAACAACACCCAGCAACGTTGGCAACATTGTATTGTTGCAAAAGGAGCAGCTCCGAACAAGTAAGGAACTGTTAGCTGTGGTGTGTATGTATGTGTGTGTGTGTGTGTGTGTGTGTGTTCCAAGCGCCAAAGCAAATAAGGTGTCAGTACACTGTATCTGTAACTGCGTGTATTCTTCGTCGGTTTTCTGGAAAAAAAAAAAACCAATGCGACTTCCACTTGAGACCGATTAACTCAGCCATGATGTGAAAAGAAACACACATAAAAGCATCATTAGTACGCCAGTACCTACCATCAATTTTTATAAAAGATCAGTTCTAGAACTTAAAACGTACATTAAACCATTGTCACTATCTTGAAGTAAGGCCTCTCTCTTCACATTACACGACAACTATTCATTATCTGCTACCTTTCACTGTAACGGACTAATATCGCATATTAATTTACATTAAATTTTTCTATTTATACACCGGGACGGTCATACACGATCAGAGGAATTCACAAGACAGGGAACTCGAGAACATCCTATTTCCAGATCCCCCGAGCTTCAATCTCAACAATCTCAACATAATCTCAACAAAATTCGTTTGTAATTGATAAGGATATAAATAGTACATTCAAGAAGTTCATGGAATCACACGCTGGTATTTAAATGGTTTGCGCTAGGGAGTAAGATTTCATGGGGTTGACCTTGGTGCTCAAGCATGCCAAGTGGAAACTGGCTCGACCACTTCACCGTGTCACATCTGACTGATTGCAGAATGTCGCAGTGTGAACAGAGCGCTAACGTCAGATTCTTCTTTAAACTTAGGAAAAGCCCTACAGAGGTGCTGCAAGCATTACAGAAAATTTATGTGTATATGATTCTTTGAAGAAAACAGCAGTTTAAGAGTGGCTAAATCGGTTAAAAAAAGGACCCTTCGCCGTCAGAAAGGACAAAAATGTCACGAAAGTGAAGGACTCTCGTGGGAACTGATAAGCAAATGACTCTTGTTGAGATTGCTTACGAAGTTGGACTGACTGTAGATTCAGTACACATAATCATAACGCAAGATTTATCGATGCGTCGCGTATATGCAAAATTTCATGCTTGATGTCGGGCGACCAAATGCAGGAAAACCATCGAAAATTCTACGCAGAATTCGAACTTCCTAAGAAAAGTGGTCACTGGGGATGAGAGTTGAGTGTTCGCCTACGACCTGAGACCAAGGTGGAATCATCCGAATGGGACACAAAATATCTGCATGGTCCAAGGAGTATCGTGTAACAAATCTAGCGTTAAAGTCATGCTGATCGTTTGTTCGACAAGGGCACAGTGCACCAGGAATTTGTGACCAGGGAAAGAAGCATTACTGCTGCTTACTACGTTGAGGTTTTGACACGTTTGTAGGAGGCGAAGACGACCTCAAAAATGGAAGGATGGCTGGATCATGCACCATGGCAATGCCAGTCGCACGGCGATGGAAGTTCAGCAGTTCTTGGCTGCGAAATATCAGTCATGAAGTAGCCTACCTACCCACCCAACCTTGCACCGTATAACCTCTGGCTGTTCCCTAAACTGAAAATTGGGCTTCGGGCCGTCATTTCGCTACGGTGGATGACATCGAAGAAAACGCTAGTGGCGAAGCAGCCCTAAGTGCGCTAAAAAAACACGATTTTAAACAGTTTCAAAGATTGAAAAGACCAATGGAGTAAGTCTGTTGCGCGTGCGTGCGAGTGCGCAGAAGGAAGGTTCTTTGAAGGTGATTAGGTTAGTAAGTTTAACTGTTCACGCAATAAACTTTTATAGTAAAATTCCGGGAACTTTTTGAATGTACCTCGTAAACGTAGAACTACTTACCTTATCTTGGTAACAAAACTGAATCATGGGAGAGTTTAAAACTAAATCTTTAAAACTTTATAGGACAATTCCAAAAAGATTTAAATATTTCGGCAAATCTTTTTCAAAATATAACTGGGCGAAGGAGGAGAATATTACAAAGGCAAAATACATATGACAGTTCTTTACAACAGCAACAAAACATAATAAAAATAAATATATAAAATCATCTCAAGTGTGTAAAATGTAGATAAGATAAAACACTAACGATAATCTGCTAGGGATGATGGGCGCTCAACTTACGAAGTTCTTACTAATTTAGATGGTACAACATTAAGATATTTAATTCCACCAAAGCTCTTATAAATCTTACTTAAGCCTTTGCTTACAGGAATAATTTTACGAGTGTCTTTAGTGTTAAAATAGCCAGATGTAATGACTGTAAAAATTGTCAGTTAGCACGCTGCATGTTTATATAATATATGAAGATGGCAATAATCCCGTTTTAATTGGAGTTCCGCACACTGATTACATATACTCATTTGGTAAATGGTATTCGTCTGTCTAGTGTTTTTATAAACCAAGTTTTATAATTCAGAGTTGTCCATTTGCCTGTGAAAATGATTTTAAAGAAATAATTAATGCAGAGAGAGATTGATGAAATAACAAAACAGGTTCCTCTAATGAATTATAAAATACGGAGCATCGTAAGAACAGCAGGAAGGAACAGCTTTTTCTTTAAATTTAACGAGACAAGCTGAACTAGGAAAGGCGGATGAAATTTGCAAAGTAAATCCTATGAAGAAATTATTGGTTCCATACTACAGAGCTGCGACTCCGTATTGATAAGTAACTTAAGCACCATGCTATTCCAGTTTCACCATCAGTTGCAAGGTATAGATCATTTACAGTTTAGTTATGCTAATTTATTTACAGTTACTCAACTAGTATATTACATTTCTTGAATTGTAAGTGAAATAATATGGAATACTAGTTGAATAACGGTAAATAAATTAACATAAATAATTGAATGGTAAATGATTTGTACCTTTCAGCAGCTGGTGTAGTGCTTGTTGGGTGTACTTGGTCCAGACCTCGCAAGAACAGTGATCATAATGACTCAACTAGTAAATGATCTAGGTTGAACTAGTTCATTTTGAACTTAAGAATTAGTTTGGGAAAACTTAACAGAAATAAATTTTAACCTTATTCAATATACTTTGATAAATTTAAAATTTAAGTTTTTAATTTTTTTTATTTTTACGTGAGACGATTATAAAGATAACCTATCATGATTTTGTTTTGATATTTTTGTGATTTAAATTTTTACTTAAATAGTAATTATGGTTAAAATCATAATTACTAATTAAAGTGTATATAACATGTCAGAGGAATGTTATGACGAGGGAAAATTGTCAGTGAAAGTTCACCTGTGGGTTGGGGCCTTTTCTTTTACTCCTGTCGCTGGATATCCAGAACTTTCTCTAGCTAATGATGATTACTTTCTGTGTGCTAGATGCTAGTGGAAGGGTAACGACCTTAAATTATAACTCGGTGTTAAGCGAGATTAAGTTACTCAAAACACAAGTTGATGCCCCTGGAGAAAATACGAACTGGGAAATCGACAGGAAAACCCAGTTGTCTGATTCTATACCGAGTGGCGCTCTCACCAGTCCAGGATGGGGACTGGATCTTTCAGTGCAGAATGTTCTGGTTCGCAGGAGGCTGAGGCAATCAACAGTAAGGGAAACTAAAACGTATTCTGTAATAAAGAGAGATGGAACAGAATTAGAGTATATCTGCCAAGTATGAAAACTGATGAAGTGAGCCCTCGTGGGTAGGCTTTGGTATAATCGCCGTCTTCCCCACACCGGATGGAAAAGATCCGAGTCCGAATCCCGTCAGTGACTCGAGGAACTTTTGTGGGTTTTTTCGCAACCTGGCTGAGTTCACCAAAAAACCTCGGGTTTTTCGAACAATAAACAGCAGTCGACCACAAAACACAAGCAAATTTATAGACATATTATATACGGCGCAATACGGAATAAATTACTGATCCGTCTAAAACCCGACAACAACAGAATGATGTGACTAACCAGCTATCATCTTTTTAAGGATACCAAAGGCTACTAATTCGTATCGTGTTGGTATTGATAACTAAAGACAAAAACGAAGTGATGACTTGGTTAAGAAATAAAAGATCATACTGGAAAAGTATCGCGGGGATGGGGGGGGGCAAAACGTTCTTTTGTCTGCAATTCTGCCCAGATATTAAAAATTCTAGAAAAGGTTCTATCAATCAATAGAAATTTAACCACAGGCAGTTAATCATCATATGGACTAAGTCTAGAAAGCCAGGAGCTATAATTTATTGAGAGTTATCAGTTAGCCGAGTTGGAGCTTTGTGGGAATATCAATAATTGTTCCTTAAATTGTAATTGAGAGGAAAAATAACGGCATCTGTCATATTGCAATTTCTCTGTGCCAGTTTATTTGTTATATAGTTACAGTCCATTTTCCAAATCAGTAACTCTTTTTATTTGTACCAAATTTTTGAAGTTTCGAATGTCTTAAATCACTCCTCTACATACTAACTCACTGAGAAAAATTTGGTTTAGTTCTAAAGAAATCTAATACCCTTGCGATTCGCAAGTCTACAGTAAACAACACAGTCATGTTTCATATTTCGAAGTCTTCGATATTCTACTGAAAAGCAGGGAGAAGAAAAACCAGTGTGCAGCCGCACAATGGCAAAGAAACTTAATACTTTCTTAATGTAAATTCCTTTGCCGTATCTCATCAGCTCTAATAATGCAAATGCCCTGTGGGACATATATTTAAAATAACTTCCCTTTTTTTATTATTAATATTTCCTTCTACAATTTGTTCCGGTGTCGGGCACAACAGCACATCGAATGAAAGCAAAATACCATGAACAAAACACAGAGAAGGGGAAGAAAAGACAAAATCGATCATTTATTTCTCATGTGACTACTGTCAACATCCCAATGTGTTGGATATATCGCAACAACTACCAAAATCGATTTACAAGCGGTTGAAGGCTTCTGAATCCGCCTCTTCTACCCTTTCTTTAGGGACAAACAGGAATATCTTATTAGTCTACTGCTAGCTTCAATGAAGTTTCTGTTAAAAATAAGGCTTAAACTAGTACTCCTTCGGGGTGTATATATATATATTTAATTGAATATCTAGTCTTCCTTGGTATGGGTGAACATATTTGTCAATGGCTATGGAGTCACGATTTAAAAAAAAAAATCACATCATGATGTTAGAAGCTGGTGTGGCACGAAAGAAAAGCAAACATCAAATATTTCAGATTTTCAAAATCGATTACGTAGAGAAATTAAATTCAGTTCAATTCCTCAAGGCAAAAACCACATTCATTTGTCGACGCGTTCTCTCAGCATTACAAAGAATATTTGTTTTATGAACAACAATAACCATAATAACATCGTCAAGTTTCCTAGTTTCATTGAATTACATTACTAAATCATTTACACCTCAAGTAACCAATAAAACTGGCGATGACATTTAATACCAGAAGAGACTAAAAATCACAATAATAAAAAAATACAGGTAATTTATAAAATGCAATAAAAAATAAAAAGGCCATATTCAAATATACAGCTTTCTTATTTTCGTATTTCGTATACGAAGCCAAGGCATCGTATATTGGTCTTCTTTTAGCGTTCACAATGATGATGATGGTAACGATTCTTCCTTGGCACATATTATATAAAATGATGTTAGCTGAGCCCATTCCTGCAGAAATGTGCTCGCCGAGTTCGCTGTATTGTCAATAGCAGTTTCTTTTCTAATGCGCCTTTCCAATAATCCAATTCTCAGTTCTGTTTATACTTCTGCTCCACCACCTATGCCTGAGTAGTTTAAAACTAACTATTCTGACAATAATACAATCAGTACTGTATTTAGCAGTTACGTGAGTTTGAGTCATGGTCAACTCAAATGCGTGTGCTACTGAGCTTTTGGCTATGTCAGGAGTAAAAAAACCTCCATAAAACTTCCGCACATCACCGACGGGAGAGCTTTAACCGCGAGAGCTTTGAAAAATGTTCTGTTTATAAATTTTGCACGTCCAGTAGATCAACGTGGTTAACAGTTAATCGTTTCGATAAGGCCATTCCTCGTTATCATCAAGAATCGTGAAACGTAGCCACACAGACTTCAACCACGGTCCATTCAAACATGTAATCTTTTGAACTCTAGCGAATATGGGAACCAAAGAAAAGTATCACATTCTTCGTATTTAAAATATTCTTTTAGTGGCATGGAACTTGGTTAAATAACAAGCACTTAAACCTGTGTGGAATGTAATATACCTTTAATTTTTTAAAGAATTACAGATTATTCTCAGACGATTCGTGGTACTTCCTGTACAACTCCTTCATTACCAGTAAAGACAGCAGAACCGGTAAGTTGTGGTGACTTTATTTAAATAAAGTTAATTTGATTACACATTTCCTAAATCTTAGAGAAACCTAAGCAATAAAGAAATGTATAATCAAATTAAGTCACTCACCATAATTTACCGGTTTTGCTGTGTTTATAGTCACTGAAGAAGGCGGTACAGGAAGTACCACGAAACGTCTGAGAATAATTTGTAATTCTTCAAGAAATTAAAGGTAAATTACACTCCGCGCAGGGTGCTCATTATTTTACTAATTTACAATTCTTAGTCCTCTCCAGATTGTGATTCAACGTCGATTGGTGTCTAACTATCTTCAATACGAAAGACCTGTACTATCAAATACTGCATTAAAGAATTTTTATGGGCATTTTTTCGCAATATGGTTGGTCGAACGATCTCAGGCTAGGGTCGCATTTCCTTCCGCCCCCATAAACTCGGCTGTTTTGTCCAGCAAACAGAAAATCGACCTCTGAATACTGACGCCCCATAGCCTTAGTTGCTCTGGCACTTAACACACAACATACTAACTAACCAAACTATAAACAGACTTTCTGGTAGAAATTTGATTCCAGAATGTCGGTAGATGACATGACGAAGATAGGAGAACACTCTCTTCTTGCAAACAAATTTAAGCAAACAAATCTCGATTTTTTTTGTCACCAAGTTGATGGAATAAAATGGGTGCAATATCTGAACGATATGGAAAAAAAGTTTTATTTTTATATCCAGAAAGGTTCCTAGTGGAAGAGGATATGTAGATACCCTCCCCCCAAATCTTTGTACACACAGAGGGAGAGACAATATTTATTAGGTCGTTATTTTATAATGTACAGTAATAAAGAGAGCATTGTCTTAATAGCTGCAAATAATATGTTGAAATTCAATGGCATATTGCTGAAACCATACACAACAAAAATAACTTGTTGCAATTAATTCCCTGCGCATTTGTAAAATGAATTACAATTCAGGCATATGACTTCAGTCACAAATACAATGTTATTTAAACAGAAAATTATTACGTTATAGAAAAAAAGTAGATAATTAAACTGACATTTTTGTAGGGAATTTGAATAGTGCTAATTACATTTTTCGATCCAAAGAGGATTAAGAAATTAATGCGGGCAAAGGTTTTGCTTTTACTCTCATTAAAGGAAATTTACCTTTAAACTATAGCAAAGAACACCTCGGAGAGAAATCATGATAACGAAGTGGGTAATCGTCTAAAGTCGTTAACTACATGTCGGATGCATGTGTTACAATCAGGCAGCAAAAGGGAAAAATGTACCATTTTACCATTTCCTATTCTTAATTAATTTAACAATAGGATTACGTGCTGACTCCAAGTTTTGACTAACATTAGTACTTCACACAATTTGCATCCAAGAGGGACTAATTAAATATATTACAGCTCACGACGTTGTAATGTTTTCCTAAAGGGACCAAAATGCGTTGTGCGTAACTTCATTATCGATTATGTAAATAATTGTCTAACAAAGTTAAATAATCCTTATAAAGTATTCTTTGAAATTTTTAACAATTTTCAACACTACTACAAATCGGAGTGTAAAAAAACGCAGACTGTACTGGAAACAGCGTCTCCTGAGTTTTTTATATCCCTCTTATCCCTTTTCTCTTCGCAAATAGGTTACTTATTTTTCGTTTAAGTATGACATTTTTACATATTCAAAGTGTTTCTACCATCATGGAATAAGATCATTTAAGAATACATTCTCTTGGCAATAAAATCACATTTTCTTTTTTTTTATATTCACTAGATTCCAATGGAACTTAAAATTCAATTCAGAAATATGTTGTGTAAGGCAGCTTTCTGAAATTTGTTATTTTAGAAAGCCATCGTGCGTAATCCATAATAACCTTCGTAACTTTATCTATAGACGTAGGAAGTCAAAGGGCATCGAACACGAAGTAAACAAGTGGAAAACAAGAAATCAAAGCCAGCAGGGCACTGCAGCACCAAAAGTAAGATGATTTTTTTTTTGTATTCACTCTTAAAAATTTTATGATAATTGCATTGTTTATATATTTCATTTTTATGTTATTTTTTATGTTCGTTTTTTTTTTGAAGAGAGGGAAAAAAACTATATATGTCCACTAACAGCTCTTGAGATAGCAATGGTGGACCACTGTAGATTAACAAATCAGATTTGGTTAGTTACAGACCGAGAGAGAAGTAAAAAAAAAAAAAATAAATGCTAGTTAATTCACAGAAACATCATTATAAAAATCATTTGGAGGATTATAAAGTGGGGCAATTAAATCAAGGCAAACCATCACTCAATGTTTTTTTTTTTTTTTTTTTTTCATTTAAATCCTGTATATACAGTATATTCATACAGGTATTAAAATAATAATTTACATCTTCTATATCTGAGGTATGCATACATAGGCCGATCTGTACTTTATCCGGACTGAAAACCATTGAATAACTCACGAGAAAAAAACTATATTTCCTCAGCCCGAGACCTGAAGAGAGTTTTGCCAGTATCGGATGGGATTTGAATCCGAACCTCTCCAAAGGAGGGACTTGGCAAATGCTGTCAAAAATTAAATAACCGAATCTGATAAATGTATATATTTAATAAATGCAACTGTTGGAAAATACTGAAAACACTTTTTTTTTGTTGTATCTCAAATATATGGAGAAAAGAAAGTAATGCACACTGTCAACTTTCAGTCGATTATAGATCCCTCTGCTGTTGGACTGTTTATATCACGGCAGTCAACTTGTTTTAATCCACGTATCCCTTCACAATACATTTTGGAAAACCTTCATATTGGAGATGTACTGTCATCAAATAATAGTGGACTCATGTTTCTGAAAGATGTTCTCAGGTTTCGGGAGCTAAACTGAATTCCCTTTACAACGAATAGGTAATGTACGCATTGCATTACATTTTGTGAGAATTCGATCATCAAATGACGTACCTCTGGGGATTAAAATCTTTTCCAGGGTATTCAAGAAAAAAAAAGCGTTTACCAAAATCTCGCCATGTGATGGGCAGCCGTGAGGCCTGAAATTTTGAAAACGACCAGGAGGGAGGGAGGGAGAGAGAGGTGTGAAATCGGAAATGCTCCAAAAGCCTCAACACAGCCCAACAAAATTTATCGAACTCTACCTTCTCGAGTAATTCTTGAAACATACTTTCATTTATACAGATTTCTATAAGTGGAGGAACCAGAGGCAGCAAAGATTTCGTAATTGGTCTTAAAAGCTTACCAGGGACCAAGGAAACATACGCTAAAAATTTGGTGGGTCGATCTGACTTTTCCTTCTTCAGTAATGCTCGAACATCCGCAGCCAATATAGGTTTCTGTAGAGGGTGCTATCGAATCGGAATTTATCTTAACTTTCAGGAACTAAGAGAACACATGCAAAATGTTTCTTGTGACTCGGACATTTCCTTGTCGAGTAACGATAAAACATTCAAAACATACAACTTATATATAAAGATAACTCGAAATTTTACTGGGAAGGGGTGTATCCGAATTTCTTGATACGATTTGGTAGAGAGAGAGATATTACTGTTTTGGCCGTTGTAGTAGCATAAGAATTTTTAGAATTTATTGGGTCAGGAGGGTGAAAAATTAGTTTCAGGACAATGAAACACCAGTGGACCTGCCTCAGTGTAAATTGCCGTGGGGTGAGGCCTTGGAAGCGTTTTTACTAAATTTTTTACGAAATTGGGAAAACAAAAGTGCGGCTAACACGTGAAACAGTTTTGAAAATATGGCGAATATGTAGAATACATGAGACCCACACTATGACGAGCATTAAGCAGTTATAGAAGAGAAGGGGTAGTACAATAATATAAAATAAAATACACTTTTAAAGAATAAACAATTTTTAATTAATTAGTAAATAAATGGCTTTTTGTATAAGGCGCAGTGAGTTAAATAAAAATTAATGTAATAGTATGAGGTTACAAGAATTACAAATAATAGCATAGAAAAGATAGAAAGAATATATAAATTAATTATAAATAAATGCATATATATATATATATATTCCAGGTATATATATTCCAGGCATTCAACACATTTTCCTGATTATAATTTCACTAATAAATTTTAAAATCACAAAATGTTACTTCATCGGATTTCTTTCTTTCCAGATGGTATCATAGCAGGCAGCGTGAAAAAAAGTTATAGGAACTATACAAAAAAAAAAATTTCATGTTAGCTGTACCCTGACCCTAACACAGAAGAATTTTAAAGAAGTCCTTTATTTGAATAACAAACGAAGGTAAAATTATTTTAAATATTCATTCTGATGGAGATCTATAATCATTCTAAGAAGACATTCTGCAGTTCGATGAAATGTTATTAATAGAGGAATACGGTTTCTTGCACGAGTTGGTGACTTGCGGTGGAATATTAACAAAGAAACTGAATGGGAATCCACACCGAAAAACTTCAGATTAAAGTCTTGGAGTGTTCATCTTTTGTAGAATTCGATAAAAAAGAAATATTTCATTTTATTTTATCCAAAAAAAAAAAAAAAAAACACTTTCTGGCTGCACAAGATGAACATTCTTGTTAAAATACGAGAAGCAACGACTCTCAGTAAAAGATAACGCATTAAGGCCATCCAGAAGTAAAGTACGCGGAAATTAGATTCTATGTGCAAGACTCCATTTCCTCAATGACAAGCAATTTCCGAATTCATTTCATGGCCAGCCGCGCTCTCATTGCTACATGTCTAAATACAATTTACAACTCCATCACTGAAGATTCACAAAACAACGTGAAGTAGTAGGACAGCGTTTTTCTTTTAGAGACGATAATGAAGACATCAAAACTAGTTCGTACCAAACACAGTCGTGTGAAGATGGGGAATAGGAGGGGCATGATTTGGAGAGTGAAGCAGCAGCATCTGTCGCTATTATAATTCTCCTAGCCGAGAACTCCTTGGTGATACATGACAAAAACACCGTAAATTCTATTCGACATCGTCCGAGACCACGTCATGGGTTTCGCAGACGGAGAATAGACAGAATGGGTTTGCTTATCGGACTGTACAAATTGATGCACTACAGATTTGGGAATGTGTGCGCGCGTGCGAGCGGGCTTTCGCCGCGTGGTTGGAAGCGTCACAGATGAAGGAGCTATCGTAATGCAATCTTAGATGGATATCACGAATAAGAAACGAGGCAAACTTTTTTTTTTCTTTCTAGCGAAAGCGGTTGCTCGCGAAATGTTATTCTTAGGAACTTTCGCAGACTAATGACTGATTCAATGCGAACTAACAATTTCGTTTAAAAGTGGCATCGAGAAAGAAATACAGCAAAGATACTTACAAAATCACTTGCGTTCTTAGAATTTCTCAGACACCTTCACCAAAATTCACGAGACGGTTTTTTTTAATATAAGCGCGAAAATTTTCTTCAAAAATAAAATAAATGTGAAAATATAGATGTTTATGGACAAATCTGACGTCTTTGTAAGCGTAGTTTTCTTCTAGAGATCTGCAAGCCTGGCGCATAAACTATTAAAAGTATTGCAAACAAGTAATACACACTTTGTAAAAAAATATTAAACTTGTTTGGAAGAAATATGAAGACAGTACTTTCAATTATGCAAAAAGGGACATATACTACAAACAAACTGAAATGTTACAGCGCCGGTTCTAAAAATCAATTAAAAGGGCTGTGAAGAGTTTCTTTCAAATATTTCTAAAAATACAAAGGATGTCATTTCTTTTAATGTGTGTGGATGGGAAGTGCGGGAAGGAAACGTTAGGAATTGCAATCTTTCAACCTGATAATTGTAAGCACTTATGACCTATAGAAACAGCATAAAAGTACAGCCCTGTTCTCTTCCTAATCCTCGCGGCTAGCACAGTCATTACTAGTACTATTCTTCCACATAATATGGAGAAAGCATGAATTCGAATTTCATCGAGTCGGGACATATTTTTATGGCTTTTATGATTTCTTCCCCCCCCCATTTTTATCGTGGCAGAGATGTCGGTCTCGATCGAGGGTTGCATGGGTTTAGCCCAGTGGTTTTCAACCTTTTTTTTAATAACGGCACCCCTACTCAGTTTTCTGCCCGTTAGATCCGATTCTCTTTCTGTGTGTGTGTGTGTGTGTGTATATATATATATATATAATATCAAAAAATATGTTTTATGATAGTTATTACAATAATATAATTATATATACAGTATACAATAATTTTATCTTTTATATACTAAACATCAATTATAGATCACCACAAAATTAAAAAGATACTGTACACTTTTTATAATGAAATAAACATATAAATTTTTAAAAAATAATGTTTAATTAACTTAAACCCAAATTACGTGGCACCCCTCGAATGTTGTTGCGGCATCCTAAGGTGCCGCGGAACCTCGGTTGAAAACCACTGCTTTAGCCTCTTGAAAACAAAGGTTTTTCATCACGCACAAAAACAGAAAAACCAATCATGAAATACGAGAGTTGATGAAGTTGCTCTAGCTCTAATATTGAAATAATTATCTTCAAGTTCTTTTGAAATAAGTATCATGTCTCTAATGTACAATGCATGAAATTACAGATCACTCATAATAATACTTTTATCGTTGCAGGTGTGCAACTGACTGAAGGAGTATTACCTCTGTAAGAAATGGAGGAAACTGAGGTTAG
This sequence comes from Mastigoproctus giganteus, assembly GCF_048544385.1. NCBI lineage: Eukaryota > Metazoa > Arthropoda > Arachnida > Uropygi > Thelyphonidae > Mastigoproctus > Mastigoproctus giganteus. Next base: position 50,316,661 of record NC_143583.1, on the reverse strand, counting down.
AACTGTTATCAAATATTTTGTTGATAGCTTCAGATGCGTCATTTTGCAGCTATAGTTTTCAGCTTCAGATGCGTAATTTTAATTGGTAATTCATCCACCAGATTTAGCCCAAAGTGACTTTCATGTATTCCCAAATCTAAAAAAAAATACCTTCGGGAGCAAGAAATTTGAAGATGATTCTGCTGTGATGGATGCTGTGGACGCCTGGTTGGATAGCCAACCAGAATTTTTTTTTTTTTTTTTTTGCAAAAAGGAATTGAAGCATCGTTGGGAAAGTGTATTAGTGTTGCAGGAGACTAAGTTGAAAAATAAAAATACCTTTGTTTTTGCTCACTATTATTTCTACCTGAGGGGAAGAGCAACTTGATCATCTCTCGTACACGCCTTAGCTGCCTTGTCTCTAGAAAAATCAATCATCCTTCACTTGCATATACGTGTGTTAGTGGGGAGAATGATTATTATAATCTTTATTTTTACTTTCTTTCCTTGACAACTGAAACAGTCGCTAGCGAGTCAACAGACGGATAAAAAAGAAATGCTTCAGGATAAGCCGAGGAGCGCTTGTTCATTTTTATGATTTCTTATCTAAAACATCCCTCGTGTAGTGGATTCGATACTTATTGTTCTCTTTATTTTACACCAAGGTAACTAAAGCCATGAGAATTCAGCGCATTGTGGCTATAAATTATGGGTATTCTGTTGGTTTGCGTGTTTCCTCGATGGAAAAACGGTTTCCGGGAGGGGGGGCCATAACAACAAATCAGTTTGTTCTTACGGTAGAAAAGGATAAGTACAGCAACCCTTTACAGCCAGGCGCTAGAATTTTACATGATAAATGCATATTTATTAAAACACAAAACAGAGAATAATTAACAAGATAGTATTAGTAATATGATGCAAAGAAGTAAGGTTTATACAGCACCAGCAGAAAAAAAAAATCTTAATTTGCCCATTCCTGTCAATAATTTGTAGTCTTTTAAACACATCAGGTGGAAAACACCTGACTCCGAGACCCGTCGATGATTTGGGGGATTTTTTGGGGTCTTTTTCACAACGTGACTAAGTTAGTCGGTGTCAGGCGAGAGTAGCGCGATTTTTTTCTCAAGGAAACTCGAGTTTTTCGTCCAGCAAAACAGAAAATCGACTTCAGAACACACACAATTTACAGATAGTATACATGGAGCAATATGGCCTTAGTCGCTGATGCTCGTAAAACCCTACAACAACTGACTAAATGAAAATTATCGTACAGGTATTTTGCAACCATCCTTTTCCAACTTAAATTTATATCCTCGTGTGCATATCACTGAGAAAGCGTACGTTAATATGTAGGTTGATGGAATAAAATGGGTGAAATATCTGAATGATATGGGAAAAAAGTTTTATTTTTATATCCAGGAAGGTTCCCAGTGGAAGAGGATATGTATATGCCCCCCCCCCCGAATCTTTGTACACACAGAGGGAGAGACTATTTATTAGGACGTTATTTCTAATGTACAGTAATAAAGAGAGCATTGTCTTAATAGCTGCAAATAATATTTTAAAATTCAGTAGCATATTGCTGAAAACCACACACAACAAAAATAACTTGTTGCAATTAATTTCCTACGCATTTGTAAAATGAATTAGCTGTTATTAAAATTAAAGTTAAGTAGCAATTTAGTTAATTAGTAATTTAAAGGAGAGTGTGGTTACAAAAAAAGCACACAACCCTCGCCCGAAATTGACTAATTCGACCACGGTGTTAAAAAAAAAAAAAAAAGCCTAAAAATTCCCGATGCCTCGACGGAACTCGAACCGCTTATCTCACTACGAAACTTACCATTTGGCCACATGAGTTAAAAGGAAAATTAAAAATACATGAAGGACCGTAAAATAAAAACAAAAAAAAACCCCTCAAATTCTCACTCCTCTGAAAAAAAAAAAAAAACACTTCTCTCCAACACGGTTCGTTCGTCATTACGTCAACTACAGTCATATTAAAGCACATGCAGATTATCAAAAGAAACAGTCCTAATATTGGACATTCATTAAACATTAAGTTGATTCAAATTGTGAGTCTGAAGAGAACATTATTTAAAGTGAATTTACTTCCCATGATGTATTTAATTAAAGTGCGCGAGTGGGAAATTTGATACGATTCAGCCGCTAAGAAGCCGAGAAGTTGGCAGGCAATTCGTTATTAAAGACATTAAACTGTGAATGCTGCAGAAATCATTCAACAGCTAATTTTTAACCATAGGTCAGGAGGTAAGTTTCGTAATGAGATAAGCTATGCTATTAAAATTGTCTTGTTAATAACACATTCAAATTCCGTCGGAGACATCAATATAAGGTGTAGTACGTTCTTCGCCGTTTTTTCTTTTTTTTTAAGTTTTAAATTCTTTAAAATGTATATTCCGTACTAGCACACAGTTTGGACTGGTGAATTATGATTAACCCTTTGCCTTCGTGGGTAGCACAGCTGATATAATCATTGTCCTGCTCCCGCCGGGTAGAAAAGACCTGAGTTCCAATCCCGACGCGAGAATTTTTTATGGCACTTTGTCACGACGTAGTCAGTATCAGCGACGGTAGCATGGTTTTATTTCTCCCGAAAACTCAGATTTTTCGTCCAGAAAGCAACTACAGAATACGCACAATTTACAGATATATTATATACAGATATATTAACCCTACAACAACTATGACCAATCTTCGAGGGTGGCAGTGGTTAAGATCGAGGTCCTTCCACATCGTATGGAAAAGGCCCAGGGTTTGAGGGTTTTCATCCAGAAAACATACGACTAGACAACAGGAAATTCACGCAATACACTGGCTCTTCATAATCTTGATTTGATTTGTTTCGAAAACAAACAACAACATGACCAAAAAATAGTCGATGCACTAAAAGTCTCAAACTTTTGGTGAATCAACTATTTTCCACCCGTTGTGGGGAGGACGGTATTAATATCCACATGGTATCAGCGTAACGATTTTCAATTGCTTTAAGTCTCGTTTTCACAGGAATACTAAAGTAGCTTTGCTGTTTTTTTTTTTGTTTTTTTTTTTAGTTAATTGTTGGCGCATCGGCTTCTGTGGCCATAATGCACCTCCCAAGGTTTTTTGCAGTACTCTGATCCAAGCCCGAGGCGAGATTCGAACCCGCGACCTTTGGGTTGCCAGGCAGGCACTTTACCCACCCGGTTAGCCCGGTCGGCAAGTATCTTTGCATCGCAAGATATACCACATGTGCCATCAATAGCAAAGCCAGTAATCGACAGCAGAAATATTATGTGCTGTAGGTTGTTGTTGTTATTTGGTTTTTAGGAGCATTAACAACTAAGGCCATATTCCTCCGGGGATATGCGGTGGTCATTTCTTGACCTTTCCGCATCCTCCGTATTTGGTGGTCACGGGCTCGAACCCCGGTCTGATCAAGAAGCGTGTTCTACGCACTGCTGCTCTTTCCCACCTGGCTACGGAGGCGCCATGTGTGTGCTGTAGGTTTGACTAGTTAAAATTATTAGCGCTAGAGTTGATATAGTTCTTAAAATTCGCTCTTCTTCAGAAAAAAAAAAAAAAAAAAAAACTAATAATCGACCATTCTTCTTCCATGAGTGAAAACCTTTCACTTCTTAGGTATAATAAAGTTTCTCTAATCCCATACAGTTTATCCCCCCCACCTCCGATGACATTCATTGCATCGTACGAGAGTGCCTTATAATCACTCATCTCATACGGCATGATACAGCAGGCGGACCATGGCGGGGGAACTCTGTCTGGTTCAAAAAAAAAAAAAAAAAAAAAAAAAAAAAATCCTCCAATAGCCAATGTTTCTTTTCTTCCAAGTGATGAAAGAAATTTACACATTCGTCGAATCTCGCATTCAGCAATATCGTGCATGTGCAATATGAACTCAATATTTAAATGTTCAGTCTATATTGATTAAAGGGGTTATACTTCAACGACAAACGACCAATGTCTAATTACATAAGATAAATCTTCTGGGTCACAAGAATAATAAAATATCACATTAAGTAATAAAAATATTTCAAAGGCATACTAATAATACTCAAGTAAACACAAATATACGGCACACGCATCTTTTATATATAGAAGGACCTCAAGTCAATTTTATACAAGAAACTACAGAAATCACAAATTAGTCTTTACGAAATAGTACTTATCACATGTCGTGAAGGATTTTCAACCAGTTGTCTTGGAGTTGCACTACAAATAAACATTACTTCTAATAAAAGTGTATGCTATTTATTTGTAAATTGGCAAAAATCGTGTTTGGTAGTTGTTGGCGCATCGGCTTCTGTGGCCATATTGCACCTCCCAAGGTTTTTGCAGTACTTTGATCCAAGCCCGAGGCGAGAATCGAACTCGCGACCTTTGGGTTGCCGGGCAGGTACTTTACCCACTCGGCTAGCCCGGTCGCCCCAAAAATCGTGTAAAAATATATATAATGTGAATCTCTTTAATACACATGTACAGTATTTAATTAACAGCAATATCATGTCAAGCAGGCAAACATATTGCTTAAATAGTGCACAATGAAAAATTTGCTATTAAATTTACACTGCCCTACCAAAAGCTTTCCGACATTAACGCGTTGCAAAATACGAGTTTTAATGAACAAATTAATAAAGTGTTTCTACATCACTTTTGGTCCCAGTGCCAACTGTTATATTAGGAACATGCAAGAATTACCTCATTTACCAATGTGTATTATGTCCATGAATTGCATGTGTTTTCTGGATGAAAAACCCGAGTTTCTGGGAGAAAAAACGATCAACTGTCTGAGATCAACTATCTCAGCCATACTGTGAAAAAGGCCCATTAAAATTAATCACGTCATCGACAGAACTCAGGTCTTTTCCACCCGATGTGGGGAGGACGACAATTCTACCAACGGTGCTTTTGAGGGCACCCTCAAAAGCATTCGATCGGACTCAGGTCTGGGGTTCGGGCTTGCCAGGCAAGTTTAGGACTTCCTTTTCCTCTAACCATATTTTTACACTGCTCATTGTATGCAATGTAGCATTATCCTGCCAAAACATGGATGATACATTTCCACAGAATGCAGCACTATAGAATTCTACAAGATGTTAGTACACAAATCGGCATTAATGATTATTGGCACCAACGTCCCAAGTCTGAACTAGAAGAGGCCTCGCCCTCCGAACTTTATTGTGGATACAATACGCTGGAATGGTCCAAGGAATGATGAGCTAGGCTAATGCAAAATGTATCTGAGTAGCGAAAAGACTATATAGTATGCAGCTACCTTCTTCAAAGATTGCATATTCCTTTTAGTAAATATTTTAGGTCTACCTGGCCCTCAGCCTTCATTGGCTGCGTTCTTCCATATTTTCATTATATAGGCTAAAGGTGACTTTGCGAGCTACAGTCGTGTGGTTGTCGCACGCAATGACAAATTGCGTATAGGGCATCCGACGGTGATGCGTTTTAAAAAAATTCCGTAAGTGCCTTGCCGCGACTCAACATTTGTGAAAAGTGTGCTTTTTTTTTTTTTTTTTGTCTGAACACTTTTAAACTTATTCCTGCTTTGCTTACATGTTCACAACATACTCGCCAACCCAGATTTCCTCCTGGTGGGGCATGGGCATGCCCCACTGACTTATAATTTGCGAGCTACAGTCGTGTGGTTGTCGCACGCAATGACAAATTGCGTATAGGGCATCCGACGGTGATGCGTTTTAAAAAAATTCCGTAAGTGCCTTGCCGCGACTCAACATTTGTGAAAAGTGTGCTTTTTTTTTTTTTTTTGTCTGAACACTTTTAAACTTATTCCTGCTTTGCTTACATGTTCACAACATACTCGCCAACCCAGATTTCCTCCTGGTGGGGCATGGGCATGCCCCACTGACTTATAATGGGGTCGCCTCCTCTATCGACCCCATTTCTTATGTCTTTCTCCCCCCAGTCTTCAGTCTCCTCTCCCTCTCTGCCTGCTCGCCAGCGTATATCCCACAGGTCAAAATTTAATAGCTCCAAATTAATTTCGCCCACATTTCGGTCTTTCAATCTAGCGATCAACCCACGCAAACGTTTTTTTTTTTTTTTTTTTAAGGTCCTTGCCAAATCTCAGGAAACTAGGTGGCAGGGCCTGCCAGAGTAAATAACTATAATACTAGTGTACCTGGTCTGCCTCCACGGGGCGAAGTGTGGGCAACGTCGGGCCTCAGCTGGGGTCCGGCGGCTAAATGGCCAGAAGAACAACGGTACACAACATCACACACCTCAAGATCCATATACTTTTAAATCCCTGGCCTTTACAGTGAACTGTATCACACCACAATGTAAACTACGCGGAGATGGGAGAAACCCCTGGTGCCGTTTGACCCTAAACACACTTTACACTTCACTTCACTTTACCATTCACTGCATTAAAAATGGGAGTGTTCAAATTCCTCTGGAAGGTATTAGAACCCAGTTCCTTTCTTATAATTTTTTTTTTTCCACACTTCGAGAAATCCTCTTTTATTTATTTATTTTTGGAGTTTAATGAAACAGTACAACGTTTGCTTCTGTTTTTTTTAAATTAATTTTCGTAAAATTGGAATATTCATAATACATACTTGCCTGTTTATTTTTTGCTGCAATTTTTATAAAGTGCAAATATTACGCTCTACATCTAAACTGAATGAACAATTCTAGAAATTTATTCCATTAAACGGGGAGTATTTTGCTTAATTTTGAGTGCATACAGCTATAGAACTACTGATTACAACTTTGTGTACACGGAAACAGAAGTTGCATGAAAAGTAATATACGATGAAGTGGCACCTAATTCCATAAGAAAAGGTCTCGCGGAATGCTTAAATATTAGAAGGGGAAGAAGTTGCTTAATTATCAGTTTAGCTTCTGGAAATCTTAAAATTTCATCTGTTCATTAATGATTGTTATATATATAGCCAGCAATCTGCAACAAGTGCCAAGAGACTACTAATCGGATACATTATCACATTACCCATGATGCTGGGAGGAAAATATTAGATTCACGAGATAACATTCCTGCTGGCTACAGCCAACTTTCCCTAGTGGACAGCAGACGGATGGAGTCTAATGTAGAAACGTCATGCTTGGAGGAAAATTACTCTACGCCGAATGTTCTGGGAAACATCTCAATAAAGATGAGCAGTTGGAAAGCCTCAAAATAATGCTGTCAATACTTGTCTATAGGTTCACAGCACGCGCATGCCAGCAGAAGATAGAATAATCTTTCTAGAATATTGTATCACACATGGAGCAGATTTTCTCCATATGGGATATGACCACCAAGTGGCTCAATAAAGTTTATATCTCCATGGATTTAAACATTATTAAACATTAATGTTTAAATCTCCATGGGAGATGTTTAGTCTCAGTTTTATGCTCCTCAACCAAGATTGGACACATCTGGCTGTGTATAATGGAATATCATCTTGAAACATGGCATCATTTGTGGGAAACAATGTTTGCGACATGGGATGAACCTGGGCACCCAGAATATCAAGATAATCAACGGCAGTAATTCGCCCATTCAGGGTGATGAGAAGTCCTAAAGAATACCAAGATGTCACTGTTAAAACCATTGTTCCTCTCCCTCCTCCATGTTTGACGGTCGGCACAAAACTCATGATGCGCTTTCTTTGGATTACTGCGCGTGGTGGTAGACGGCTGTCTTCTAATTTCTCCACTAAGTCCACACTTAGTTTTTTATCCTACTCCTTTCTTCTTGTATATTTACGACCTTCTTCCATTGACTGGAAATCTTATCGATAGTTCTGCTGATGATAGCACAATGCATTCCACCTTCCAATTTGAGAAACTTTGTCCTTCACAAACAGCTTCCCCTTCTCGAATATCCACCAAAATTCCTTAAATGCTGATCTGCGTGTAATTCTCCAGTGGGGAAAAGACAACTTAATTAATTTCAATCCTTCTAAAACTCGAAAGAAGAATTCTGCTCCTGTGCTTATCTTCGACGAAACTCCGATTTCTAGACATCATCCCATACCTCTATTAGGCATATATCTTACTTCTAATCTCTCTCTCTCTCTTGGAATAAGTATATATCACAAATATTGCTTCCTCTGCATTTAAAAAATCGGCGAGAGGGCTTTCGCTCTCGGCGTTACTTTTCTTCTAAACAGCTACTCACTCTGTACAAATATCAAATCTGTTCTACCATGGAATACTGTTCCTACTTCTGGGGAGTTGCCCCCATAACGTCTCTCAGGCTTCATTCGAAAGAGGGCAGTTAGATTAATTAATGAACCATCTCTAACAAAGTCTCTCCACTCTCTCATAGACGTTTTGTTTCAGCTGCAAGCCTTTTCTATGGATACTTCCATGGGCACTGTTCTTCTGAATTAGCTTCTATAATTCCCCTTCGCTCTTTCAAACCAGTCTGAACACATGCCGTAACCAGTCAGCACCCTTTTTTAATCCCACATCAAACTCACAGAACCAACTTTTCCTCTTCCTCGTTTATTCCTTCAACTTCCGTTTTCTGGAACAATCTCAGTCCACACGTATTTCCTGAAAATTACAGTCTACAGAAATTTAAATTTAATGTCAATAATATATTGTTTCATCATCTCAACCTCCAACCCATGCACGATACCAAGTACTATAAGTTCTAATACCTTTCGTGTTTGGGGTATTCATATATAAAAATATATATATATTCTGAAGGAAGCCGCAAAAGTGGTCATCAAACCTGTAGCTAATGACGCATCCTTCGATTAAGGCAAAGTCCATATAGACTGTAGAATTTTTTTTTTTTTTTTTAACTATTAATTTTACAATGTATTCGTTTTTTTTACTCCTCGACGTTGGCTGGGGGGAAGGGGAGTCAAGGGCAGCTATTTTTCCCGAAATACAAAATTCCAAATCAGAAGGTAAGACGATAAAGATAAGCTGATCCAAAAAGAGTTAGGATCCCCTGATATTTATCAGCTGATCGAAAAAATTATTTTTATTTTATTTTTGGCTGATGCAGCAAAAGCCTAGGGCTTCATTGCACTATATGGCTAATACTAATATTATCTGCTGCTAATGAAAGCCAAATATCCTTCTGCAAGGCTACTGGAAGACAAAAATCCAGATATATTTAATCGTACCTTCAAAGATGAAACATAATTAATTTCATAAAATTAACAAAAATGCAGATTAAACATAAAAATTGCTAATTGCAAATTTATGCTTGCGCAATTGATGTCAAGTGTGCATGCAATGCCTTATTTTTGTACACCAACTTTTCAGCTATGTGATTCGTTCGTTTTATAAAGCTGTCAGCCACAGTCACAAAAAAAAAAAAAAAAAAAGTACGCAAAATCACAAGCAAAGGATTTGGCTCTCCTTCCTTTGACATTTGCTGCTTCTTTATGCACTTGTCAAAATATCGAACTTTTATTTAAAGCTCTTTGTTCGTTAATGCAGTGGGCGGGAGAAGTGTAGAAGAAAAATGGCAGACTTTTTTTTTTTTTTTTTTCCCCCAACAGCGTTGCTGTTCGATTCCATAATGTTTGCGCGACTAATCCCATCTCTGATTGTATTCAGAATCTAAACCACTGATTGTCTCCTGAAATTGCCTAGAACAAAGAAGAAACACAGTGAGCTTATGTCTGAGGAGACGTTTCTTCGCTAGACCGTTAACACACAACAAATAGGGAGAAGGGATAAATTAGATGAAGCAATTATCTCCCGCCTCTACCAGCGTAGAAAGCGGAAGCGAAGGGCTAAGGAATCTTGGGTGAGCGTGATTAATTTTCCATAGCTACCACCACTTGGGCGAAACTGATGAAGCACGAAATTTCCTGAATATGTATATACGGTGTCTAGTGTTTGTTTGTGTATGACAACCACAGACAGCGGAAAGATTTTAATTACTCCCCCGATAACAAGTATAATATATCTCCAATCAAAATTATGGGTTTAATTATTAAAAAAAAAAAAAAAAAAATGAACGAAGCCTTATCTCCATGAATAAAATCTTCAAATCGCTAAGCTTGTTTATTTCTAAAGTCGCGTGCGCTTTTCGATTAATTATGTCAAGATTTAATGCCAGAATGACTAATCTCACGGTGTATCAAATACACAAGCCACAGCAGGGCGTCAGCTACTTACATGAGAAGTGATGATGCTTTATAGTATAAGTTGTAGTCGTATGTTTCTTAATTAGAAATACACGGCTACAGATGGGGCTTAAGAAGGGAAAAGGTATTTTGTGTGTTATCAGATACCCAGTCTAAAACACTGATTGATCCAATATCTTTCTATTTCAGAAGATTAAGGAGAAGTACGGTTGACCTACCTCCCTAAAATCCACTCATGCACACCTTCTCGTTGGTAAGCCCTGTTACGTCAATTTGGTGGCAATGAACGTGTAGAGTGGTTCTCTTCAAGACGCCTGGTCAGCGTGAAGAGGAAAAGACCAAACCCTCCAGCACTTTAAGACACTGGAAAAGTGCTGAAGAGACCTTCATTCTGCAGTAGATTGAAAATGACTGATGATGATTTTTTAATTCGTTTACTCCGGTCTGCGACCTTTCGCTCTATGCTTACACATGTGCTTATTTTTATTGATGGTAGCTTTGACTACCAACCATGGTATTTGAGTCATGAAATACAGGAAATATTTTTTAACTCGAATTGAATCATGCTGACATGAGCAATTGGATAAGTCTGCTATTTTTTTTAAAAACAGATATAAGAATTTCCCAAGTAGCAACATTTTAGCATTGCCATATAACCCGCATTTCTTTTTTTTTTTTTTTTTACTCATGAAATTATCGATCAAAATTAACATTTATTAAGCTAATTTAACTAAAATATGCTTACAAAATTAATACTTTAAATGTAGCTTATTAATTGCTAACAAATTATATTTAAAATATATGACCACAAGCAGAGTTAACAACTTAACTGTGACTGTTTTTTATAGCTATCAACATCCCAGTGTTCCGATAACAATGCACCGTGCGATGGGAATCAGATACTGTATTAGTATTAAAATAGCACACGGATACATGGAAGCGAACTTATTCTGCAGCTGTCAAAAAAAAAGAAAAGGAGAAAGTAAAGAAAACCCTCGCATATTATTCCCATCATTAAAAAGTTCCTATTTAATCCTTTCTTGAATTTTGTCAAACTCTCCGCGTCTGCCACCCTTTCAGACAACGTATTCCAACGTTCACAACATGCTGCCCGAGGGTAAACTTCATAGGTCTAGTCTGTCCTTTCCTAAGATTTTATAATTGTTCTCTCTGATTCCTTCTATCGTTTCGAGTTTCTAACTGGTTCATTTCTCGCTGTTGACGCTGTGTGTTGCGCTTCATTGGACGAACCTGTTTATAAGAAGACAAGATTTTTCGTAGAGAGTTTGCTGTGGAGGTACTGAGGACAGTCAATTTTGAGGTGATTTGTGGGTTATAGTGCTGTGTTTGGGAATAATCTGTCCATCTGGTGGATTTTTTTCTTAAAAGTAGACAACCACGTGAATTGTCCCTGGCAAGATCTTCGGTGATGATCTGGCTTATATCTGATGAGTTGATTATCTGAACGACCAGCTTAGCCAGCAGGCCGATGTTAGCTTCCTTGGTTCTTAGTTCTAGTGGTTCAATTTGAAGACTATTATTTTATAGACTGATTCTGGAGAGATTGTAAATGGAATGCCGAGTTTCAGTATTCTATGACATTATATATTCCTGAATGCGGATTGTGGAAACATATCTCACAGTCATATGATGGAATGAGTAGATGTGGCGCTGGACACAATTAATGATTGTCTTATTGCTATTTATGATTACTGTTTCTTATGACTTTTTTGAATTTTCTATGGTACATGAGGGTAGTGTTGATTGAAGCTTCAGTATAAGTCAAGAATGATTCCAAAGTCCTTATAAATTGTCGCTCTTGGCATTAGCTTATCCTGAATTAAAAAATGCGATGACTTTGTTTTTTTTTGAAGAGAGGTGAGATGACATGAAGATTTGTGTATTTTTTTTTAGATATATCACTAAGTTGGCGATGTCGATTTTCATAACTCCATAAGTGATGATATTATATTTATTTCAAGGAACGGCTCGAGTGCAGTTGAGAAAATTGCGCCAGACAGTACACCACCTTAAGGTAAGGTATTCCAACTAATGGAAGTTGATACTTGGAGGTCGGTTGTAAATGTTGGAAAGACCGATATTCTTTTATTATGGCTGTGCTGTAGGTAGTTTACGATTTTCCTACTAAGTTTAAATTGCTCATAAAGGATTTTGACGTATTATTAAGGGTTCAATTGTCACAGGCTGTGGTTATATCAAGGTATAGTACTTAACATAGTACAAAGAAAGAGTGCATTTGCAGTTCTTCTTTAAAATACATAAATCCGGTCTGATCAATATAAGGCTTCGATATAGGAGATCTGTCAAAAATTTATTTATTTTTTCTTTAACAGAACAAGCTCCAACTTCACGAGTTGGCTCGGTATTGCATTAATTAAAAAGGAAAAAAAAACATATATACTTTGTTAAGAACGATACGAAAAAAAAAAAAAAATCTACAAATAGTATAGATTTCTTATATGATACATTCATCAGTTCACAATAAATGATTTTTTTTTTTTTCCTGCACTACTTCAAATAGCACTTTCCGATTCACCACAGAGTTGCTTGAAGTAATGCAAGATTTGTTCAATCCATGGTGAAGGTAGCAAGTGTTTATAATACTGATCTCCATTTAGTGCAGAATGAACTAATCCATTTAGATCATTTTTCTGATTGGTCAAATTACTGGGCAACTAATTTTCGAGTGCAACGCACGATGAATATTTTACTACAAAGACAAAGATGGTATGTCTCCGAGACTATCACAGAAATTAGAACTCTAATAACTCTAAACTAAATGCTCCAAATTAATTTAACAGTTGGGTTACACTTGGCAAGGTTCGATTGTACTACACATGCGGCTTCTTTTACCTTGACAGCGTAAACGCATGATTCTCCCCACCCCCCCGCCTCCTTGGGCAAGGTGACATGAGTTTATACTACTGATTTTATTTTAATGATTTTGTTGTTAGTGCAACTTGATGCTCAGATAGTAAAATCGAACCTTGACAAGTATATCCACAACTGATTAATTTGCTTTGGTATAATTAGTATTCAAATAATCATAAAATACGGTTTACTGATGAATACTGTTTTATAATAAACTCGCAACAGAGAAGGCGCTCTCTCTCCGCTTACGCAAAAGGGGAGGGGGAAAGAAAGAGTGCATTTACTAATTAATTTAAAAACAATTTCTTTGGAAATGTTTTTTATGTCGTAGTTAGGACGAAATACCAGCTATCCTTTGCTGATTACTTCCCACAGGAAAAAACCCAGTAATGAAAAATGTAAAAATTAACTGCATTTTTTACTATTAAACTGCAGTATCATCCAATCTCTCTCCAATAATCTGTTAAAACCTACTGTCAACCCGTATTGCGATCATAACTTACTTAACAAGTACAGGTCACTGTTGAAAAAAAGCCGTGAATTTGGGTTGAATTTCAAAGTGTCTGCAATTCTGTCCACACACGATAGGAGGGAGTATATGATGAGAGCCTTGTCGATCAATTCGGCCCCTGAAAGATTGTGCAAGGCTCAAGGGGTAAACTTTTTTTCAGCCTGGTCTGTACTTGTTAACAGGAGAGATTGCTTCTACAGGGATGGGATAAACACTTAAATAGAAAGGGTGCAAGAATATTTGCATATGCTATCGAGGCAGTGTTAGGTGGGTCGGAAGACTGCTAGATTGAGGGGATTCAAGGACTAATAGATTACACAGTAGGCACTGGCAGAGGTGAAAGTAATTCTTGCACTGCTTCTATTGGAATGAGCAGCAGCCTGGAAAACAAGTTGCAGGATATTTCAGAGACTGCTGGGAGTCATTACGGTACAAGTAAACACATCGGTTGTGTTAGGGTAGCTAAGAATAGAAACAGGTGCATGTATACTTGCGTGTACACCAATGCTGGGAGTTTGGTAAATAAATTTGATGAATTTGAGGTATTGCTCAAAGCATCAAAGGCAGATATTGTTGGGATATCAGAGACGTGGTGTCACACAGATATAAGGAATGCAGAACTGGAATTTGGGGAGTACAACGTCTACAGAAAGGATAGACAGGACAGGAAGGTAGGAGGAGTTATACTATTAGTTAAGAAACACATAAAATCCAAGGAAGTGAAGCCAGTCGACATCGCTGGACAGTGCAGTGTCGAGTCAGTTTGGTGACATAAGCATTGGGAGATCAAAACTGAGAGTAGGCCTAATGATTCTGAGTATAATAAGAAACTGTACAGAGAAATACAGTGGGCCAGTAAATCAGAGAGTCTTCTAATGGGGGATTTTAATTTCCCAGATATTAACTGGAATTTCTGGGTTGATCACTCACACACTAGCAAGGCTTTTGTGGATTTATTGGATGATTGTTTTCTACATGAGCATGTTCGGGAGGCAACTAGAGGGAGTAATACTCTTGATCTGATTATCAGTAGTGATTCGTCATGCATTAAGAATCTGTAGATAAAGGAACCACTAGGTGGCAGTGATCAGTATGCTGAAGTGGGATTTACTCAAACAGGTAACTACCATAAGGGTTCACTAAAGGGAAGGGTTTTTGCTTTCGTAAAGGCGACTACGATGGTCTGAGATAGTATTTAAATTCTATACAGTGGGACCAACTGATGACGTTAACAACAGCAAATTCAAAATGGGAAGCATTCAAAGAACTTATCTTGGAAACTACTACGCTTTACATACCAACTAAGAAATATTGTTCAAGGTTTAGGCCTAAATGAATGTCAGATGAACTAATGAGACATATGGCAGAGAAGAAAAATGCATGGGATATAATATGAATTAACATGTGACACAGAAGCCTATGATAGATATAAGTTGGTCTGTAACCAAGTTACAAAGGAAGTTAGGCAGGCGAAGGCAGATTATGAGAAATATTTGGCAAAGGCTGCAAAGAAAAACAGCAAAGAGTTCTTTACTTATGTAAACTCTAGAAGGAAGAGGATGAATCAGATTGGTCCACTTGATATCGATAGTTCAACTATTGATGATCCTGCTCAGGTAACTAACAAACTAAATGAATATTTTGCATCGACATTCACACATGAGGAGTTATTCAGCGAGGGGTATGCCAGAGGTATATTCAACTCTGATAGTAAGCTAGATGTTGTTGTTGTTTTTGGTTTTTAGGAGCATTAGCAACTAAGGCCATATTGCTCCGAGGATATGCGGTAGTCATTCCCTGACCTTTCCGCATCCTCCGTATTTGGTGGTGACGGGCTCGAACCCCGGTCTAATTAAGAAGCACTGCTGCTCCTTCCCACCTGGCTACAGAGGCGCCCGGTAGTAAGCTAGATAATCCTGTAATAACTGAGAGTAAAGTGGAGGAGAAATTGTTGAAGATAAACACAAGAAAGGCACCTGGGGTGGATGGGATCTATCCAGTTATATTAAAGGAGGCAGCAAAGGAAGTAAGCAAACCCTTAGCCATAATTATGAGAGCTTCCTTGGACTCAGGGGAGGTACCCATAGACTGGAGATGTGCAAATGTGACCCCAATTCACAAAGGAGGATCAAAGGCTGACACAAGTAATTATAGACCTGTAAGTTTAACTTCTGTTCCAGGAAAATTAATGGAGGCACTGATTAAAGAAGCACTGCAGGATCATCTAGACAAGACTTCAGTTATAGCTCGGACACAGCATGGTTTTGTTAAGGGAAAGTCTTGCCTGACCAATTTGATTGGATACTATGATGCAGAAATGGATGCAGCTAATAACTTTGATATTATATATTTGGATCTTAGAAAGGCTTTTGATACTGTTGCACATGGAAGACTGCTGCACAAATTGGAGCAGTGTGGCACTGGAGGCAAATTGCTGCTATGGTTAAAAGGATGGTTGAGGGGGAGAAGACAATGAGTGGTAATCAATGGATACTGCTCATCGTGGACTAATGTTATTAGTGGAATCTCTCAGGGTTCAATGTTGGGTCCATCATTGTTTTCTGTGTTTATAAATGATATTTATGATGGTATATCAAGTTTAATGTCCAAGTTTGCAGACGATACAAAGGTTGGCAGGGTTGTTAAGGACACTACTGACGCTATGCTGCTGCAACAGGATCTGGAAAGGTTGAGCAGATGGGCTGAGATGTGGCAAATGAAGTTTAACATTGGCAAATGTAAAGTACTTCATATGGGAAACAGTAACCCCAGAGCAACGTATCAACTCTGTGGTACTATACTGACAGTGGTAGAGAATGAAAAGGACCTGGGGGTAGTTGTGCAGGCAGATATGAAGTTCTCTGAGCAGTGTAGACGGGCTGCAAGAGTAGCTCATGGTGTCTTGTCAATGATATACAGGAATTTTTCTAGCAGGGATAAGGAGGTGATTATTCCCTTGTATAATGCAATGGTCAGGCCACACCTTGAGTATTGTATACAGGTCTGGAGGCCTCATTTCAAGAAGGATGTAGAGCTGCTGGAACAAGTACAGAGAAGGGCAACAAGATTAGTGAATGGAACAAAGGGTTGCTCTTACGACGAAAGGCTTAAGCTTTGCAAATTACAGTTTCTGGAGACTAGGCACCGGCGAGGTGATGTGATAGAGGTGTATAAAGCTTTGAATGGTTTGAGCATGCTCAATGCCGATGGGATTCTTCCTCTTGCGTAGAATAATCACCTGAGAGGGCATAAATTCAGATTAAGGAAAGACGGATGTAGGAAAGATGTGCGGTAATTTGCCTTTAGCCAGCGGGTCGTCGGTTGGTGGAACAGACTTGCATCCCTTGTTTTAAAATGGAAGTTTTTTTTGTTTTTTTTTCCCCTTGGCTGATGCTGCATAAGCTTGCTTTCTTGCATCATTTCATTGGCTCTGGAATATTCCGCTGTTTCAATAAATAAGTATATGGGTATACACTTCGGATTTATTTAAATAAAAATAAATAAATAGAAAATTCCAGTGTCATTTTCCGGAAAATGAGTAAGAGCTCTAGGTCGATGGCCGGCCTCCTTGTGGCATGGACGGGAACCAAACGGCAGCTTTCCAAGTAGTAGTAGTGGCACATGATGCAAGAAAGCAAGTGTAGGAGCTTATGCAGCATCAGCCAAAAAAAAAAAAAAAAAAAATCACACCATTCCCTCCAAATGCCTGTCCAGTTCCTCCTTAAATTTATTTAACCTATCAACTTCCACAACGACAGATGGAAGTTTGTTCCAGCAATTAACCACCCGCTGGCTAAAGGCAAATTTCCGCACATCTATTCTACATTTGTCCTTTCTTAATTTGAACTTATGTCCCCGTAGGTTGGTAATCTGAACAAGTGGAAGGATCCCATCAGAATTCAGCGTGCTCAACCCATTCAAGGCCTTATAGACCTCAATCAGATCACCGCGCAGGTGCCTAGTCTCCAGCCACTGCAATTTGCAGAACTTAAGCCTCTCTTGGTAAGAGAATCCCTTCATTCCCCTCACCAATCGTGTTGCTCTTCTCTGTACACGCTCAAGCAAATCTACATCCTTCCTAAAATGAGGCCTCCAGACCTGTACGCAGTACTCAAGGCGTGGCCTGACCATTGCCTTATACAGAGGGACAATCACCTCCTCTTCCCTGCTAGCAAAATTCCTATATATCATTGACAAAACCCCATGACCCGCCCTAGCAGCCTGTCTGCACTGCTCAGAAATGTAGTACCACACAGTTGGTACGTTTCTCTGGGGTTACTTCTACCGATATGCAGTACTTTGCATTTGTCAAGGTTGAACTTCAGTTGCCACTTCTTAGCCCATCTGCCCAAATTATCTAGATCCTGTTGCAGTAGCACACTGCCATTACTGTCATTAACAACCCTGCCAACCTTTGTGTCATCTGCAAACTTCGACATTAAGCCTGATATACCTTCATCAATATCATTGATAAATACACAAAACAACAGTGGACCCAACACCGAACCCTGTGGGACTCCACTAATAACATTAGTCCACGAAGAGCAGCACCCATTGATTACCACCCTCTGTCTTCTCCCACTTAACCATCCTTTTATCCATTGTAGCAACTTACCCTTAATACCATTCTGCTCCAATTTGTACAGTAGTCTTCCATGCGCAACAGTGTCAAAAGCTTTCCTGAAATCCAAGTATATGATATCAAAATTATTTTTTGCATCCAGTTCCTTTGTGACCACATCATAATAACCAATCAAATTTGTCAGACAAGACTTTCCCTTAACAAACCCATGCTGTGTTTGAATTATTGCTGCAGTCTTGTCTAGATGATCCTGCAATGCATCTTTAACCAGCGACTCCATTATTTTACCCGGAACAGAAGTTAAACAATAACCGCAATACCACCTGTATTCATTTAAGGTGCTAGGTTTGTATTTTAAACCACAATTCGCATTGGCTCATGAATTTTTCTTTTTTCGAGCAATAATCATCCTAGATTACCTTGAATTTGACAGTAATGATTCAAACTTAAATTATATCTGACAGTAGCTGGCTGTTGTCAGATATAACTTTCTATGGATATTGCGTATACTCTGAAGGTCTGTGAGTGGGAAGTAAACCAGCGAACTGGTGAATAATCTCTAAGTATATCGCCTTATTTCTTTTAAAGTTTTAATTCTCTACATTGATCGTGTTTGTGCATTGATAACATAATTTGGCAAAGCTCCACTGTCTCGTATGACATCCTTGAGGTTCTAGGAACGTCCTTCAGTCATGCGAATAAGCCGATTTTAAGAATAATAAATAGATTATAAGGACAAATAAGCCTACGTGGGTAAATATGCCATTTCCTTAGTTCTAACATAAGAGATCAAGTATCATTGTGTGGATCATACATGGGTAATCAGCAGCCAAGTTCTAGTGCAATAAAATCCACATACTTTTAAAACAGTAAAAGATGCAATTGTGCAATGAGTCGAAATGCTTTTTCAAATAATCTGTTCGTTACCCACACAATGGTTTCTTCAGTAGTAACCGTTCAGACGTAAAGTGGGGGGAGGAAGGAAGTCGCCCTGAAAGTAGTCTGCGCATCGCTACTCATTAAGATATCGTTTTAAAAGGAAGGAAGGCGCCTTTTGGTCCCTTCGGTCACCCAACCCATAGACTTGATAATCAGACTTATTTTTAATTCAGCCATTATTAATGGCTGAACGATAACCAATGAAACGCTGTAGGAATTAACATATTTAAAAGCATGCAATAAAAACTGTTCATTAATATTTCGCGTTGTTGAAAATGAATATTGCAATGTTATTGTTCAGTTATGTGTTCTGTTGTTCTCGTACAGAACAGGATTTCAAAGTTTGCATGCACACACTGAGTGGCCACTTTACTAGGTATAGTGCTCTTTTCATGAATGGAGTGCTCCTTAAGAAACAGCACCACGTTTTTGTACCATGCGATATAAAGCAGGTAGGCAGATATGTAGAGATGATGGATGTGTGAATTCAGTGGGCAAATGGGCAAGACAGATAACTTTCAACGAGGCCTAGTAGTCGGTCTGATAATGCGACTCGGGGTTTTCAAGTACGGTTCTTCCTATATTGGTCCAATAACCAAATAACATCCAGCCAATGGGGGCTAACAATATTGTGCAGGGTAAAGAAAGGCTGCTGTCAATCAAATAATAATCCAGTACAATAGTGGTAACGAAAGAGGTCATTCAGAATGTACGACTCGTCGTATTTTGTGAGGGATGGGGCATCGCAACCAACGACCAATCGGACCCAATCAGGAACACCAACACTGGACAGTGGATAATTAAAAAACGTTGCCTGGTCTAACAAATCCTAGGTCCAGTTTTTTCACGCTACAGGAGAACCAGAAAACAACATGAGTCCAAAGTCCCATCCTGCCAGGTGTCAACAATGCAAATTATTGGCTGTGGTAGCGGTGTAATGATGTGGGGGAGTGTTTTACTTGAGAACATTGGGCCTCTTAATACCAGTGGAGAAGGTTTGGTGCAAAAGGTTGTCTGGAAATTATTACCGACCAGGCGCATTCCTTTTATGGCTATAGTGTATCCATCTGCAACAGATCTTCCTGTAGTAAGAATCTATTCATAGATAGATACACTACAGAATTGCGCCAAGTCACAAGGTCAAAATTGTACAGAATTGATAGAAGGAACATGAGAGTGGATTGAGCCAATCCATGAGTAGAACTTCACAATTTGCAGCAACTGTGGGAAGAAAGTGATCAACATGGACCAGCAACCGTGTGGAAAATGCTTTCAACACCTCTTTGAGTCCATGCCAACAAATCCAGGCTGTTCTAAAAACTAATTCACATCCTCGCTAGGTAGGCGTATTAATAAAGTGGCCACTCTGTGTGTGTGTGTGTGTGTGTGTGTACACACGAGGTGCTTTTCAATTAAATCACGTTAGAAGCATGACAATTCTCAACAGAGCGCTGAGAAAAAAAAAAAAAAAAAAGAAAAGAAAAGTACATACACTTAAACCAGCATACTAGTTTAAACCAGATTGCTACTTCGTTTAGTTTTTTCTGTTACGGTTGTGTCCAAACAGACAGTGCACCCAATACGGATTAGAATGCAATGATTTAATTTCAACTCCTGAAGGCCAAGAAATTCATGAGAATGCTAAGAGTGTATGGTGGAGATTGATACTTAAGAACCGCTGTCATTTCTAACCGGAGTCTAAGGTTTCTGGAATGCAATGGAACGATCCATAATCTCCATACGCGAAAAAAATGGACTTTAAAGAACCTAATACCGACATTAAACTTGGAACTCGCTATCTATCAAACGCAACCGACCGAGACACGTGACACAAGGAATCATCTTGCTACGAGAGAATACGAGCCACAACACGATGCCAACCAATTCAGACTTTGCTTCATATGATGTGCTGGGAGGCACTAACATTCTCTACGTTGTTAAAATAGCCAAAACAGCCATTTAACCTTAACATTCGAATGAATTTTTTGAAGGAAAATACAGATTAGAGAAAAATTCCAAAATTCGATCATATATCCTAAGTATACACTATCTTTATATTTGTATATATACATGATATTTCAGTTAACATTTTCGGCAGTGACAAAAGATCGCCAATTAAAATGAGACTACTGAAGATCACAAACTGAAAAAGCAACAATTCTGGTAATAATTCGATATAAAATTCTTTCCTGGCTGATTTCCAAAGATCTATTTTCCACCTACATTTCTCTCTTGAATTAAAAAAAAAAAAAAAAAATCGCAACCAGCCGGAAATGTGCCAAGAATGTCAGCGACCTGTAAAAATCTTTGTCTCTAGATTCCATAACCGTATTTATAATTCAGTTATCAAGCATAGTTATTTTGTTAGCACGAGATCCACTTCACTGCTTCTACAAGCTTGAAAACTGACAAATTTTGTTTTTCCTTCCCTGTTGTTCTTTAATACAAGCCCTGGTAGAGAGCACAGTTGGTATTATCACATCCTTCCTACACCAGTAGAAAAGGTCTGAATTCGAATCCCGTCAATGAAACGAGGAATTTTTATGGTGTGTGTGTGTGTGTGTTTTTTTTTTTTTTTTTTCACAAGGTAGTAGAGTTAGTCGGTCTGAGGCGTAGGTAACATGGCTTTTGCCCCCCCCCCCCCCCCCCGGAACAACATGGCCTTAGTTGCTGATGTTCCTAAAACCCTACTACTACAACAGTTAAAATATGAATAAAGTAAAAACTTGTAGCATACAACACATCGCTACTCATTTTAAATCAACTTTTTAATAAAATTTCTCAATGCCGTTTAATCATTATTTTTTTCACCATGAGGCGGAATAAAATAAATAATCTTTATTGACATTACACAGCCTAATGTAAGGCATATGATGTCCGTCAAGGCAGGAAGCCAGGGACTTAAAATAGATTTTCTTTTTATACCCTACAGCCACAATAGGGTCAGAGAAATTTTAAAAGTAAAAAAAATACAAGCGCATTGCTGTATTTAGCGATCATGGACTCGAACCACAGTCAGTTCGAATGCATGTACTCGCAATTGACTACTCGGCTATGTCAAGCTTTCGTTTCAGGAACTATACTTTTCAATATATTTCCTTTGTTCTCTACGATGCATCATTTCCACTGTGGAACGACTGTTAACAACTGTCATTACAAGGAATTTTACTAAATGGGCTGGTCTGTTTCGAAGCTCAAGACAGCTAAGGTTATGAGGCATTTTTTTTTTTTCAAGGGATAAAAGCGGGTTAATATACGTTCATAGAGACAAGGAAATTATAAACACGGGTAATTCCCTTAAAAACTTAATCGCAGACCACTTAATTCCAAAATTCACCAGCAGCACCAGAGATCCAAACCTCAATGAACTCGGCATACCGTCAAAGAGATTGCTAACCCTGAACCCTTAGACGCATATTTAAGCAACCTAGTCTTTCTAGCAGCTCCTTGTATGATGAATTAAGATCCATCACAATTACTTTATTTTATAGCAAAAAATATAAACAAAACTTTTATTAGGTTGATATAATTAAGACCTACTTAAATGAAAATTGCTTCATAATAATATTTATATATAAAATGTTATTTACAACCTTTTGTGGACAAAAAAAAAATGTAATTTTAATGGATTAACCAAGGAAACGAAAATTTGGAGAAATGAAAAACATCTGCATCAATTAAATCTATTAGATCTCTGAAATTTTACTGCATTTTATTTATGCGATATATGTATACTCCATGATAATGAAAATCAGCAATCTATTTTACTTCTCATTTACATTTATTACATAACATGGAATATTAATATTACGTACAATGGAATAAATCAAAGAACTGTTACTGCAACGGCACAGACAGTAGCTGGATTGTCCAAGTAGCTTTTCGCTTTGTTACCCGCCATCTGGCCATTACCACGCCTCTGATCAGCATTAGCTTTGCAGAGCACTGCTTTTCTGACAAACCCCGTTACACTCCGAAACTAGTAATTCATTTAATGGGAAAACAGTGCTGCTTGGAAAGAGAGGGAGGAGAATGCACAAGCAAGCAAGCATGAGAGAGAGCCTTCTTCCCATTGATTATTTCCTTTTGTACATGCTAAACGACATGACTCTATAATTACCCGATCTTGGCTCAAGGCCCAATTAGAACAGACTCTCACATAATTACTCAGGTGGGCCAATAAGTGAGTATTTCTGAAGGAATGAACACGTTCTGCGCCGTCACCTTTTTGACAACAAAAGCCTCTTAACCTTTTCAAGACTATTATTGAGAAGGAGGAGCAGAGCAAACAGGTAAGAGATGAAAAGAAAGAAAAAGATATTCATAACATGCAATTATTTATTACAAGGTTATAACCATTTAGTTCAATCCAATTTACTCTAAAACATACCGAATCGAGTACATAAATGAGCTATTACGTGTTTATTTTTCCTAATTGTAACTATACTTACTCTATCGCAGGCAATTCCCCTTTACTCTATTGATTGTGGTTCCATCCTGATACGAATTGGCATAAAAATGCGACCATGTCGAGATACTGTAATTATGTGTATCATGGGAGCAAGTACTAACTGCGGGAGGCTAAATGTTGTCAAGGAAACAAGAAGCGAGAAGAAATATGGACAATAATATTGCAAGTTAGTAAGGCCAAAGAGCTGAACATGTTTAAAAAGAATGGAAAATGAGAGCTGTGGGACCTGCCGAGTACGCTTCTTGACAACTCCGAAAACTAATTAGATTGGTGAATCAAGACAATAAACCTTGCTTTCAAACAGGCTATTAAGTGCAGATTCTAAACTGGTTCAACTCCAATAGGTTACGTACACCGGAATAAATCTAGAAGCGGAAGTATAGATAGTATAAGAAAAAAAAAAACAAAGTGGTCAGACTGAAAAAAGTTTCAGAGCGTCAGTCAAGTGAACTGCAAAACACAACCATTGGTTCCGTTATTACTCATCGTATATTTTTAAGGGAATCTCGAATAAACATTTCGGATTACCCTTTTCAATATAATAGATAGAGCCTCGATTATCTCAGATAAAAATGCTAAGAAGAACCTCGGTTAAACGAACACCTGATTAATATGGAATCTTAAATTTCTAGCTCCAGTTGCCCGTTTGAAAAGGCATATATGTATAAAGTTTGAGTCAAATAAACTGGTTGAATTCTAGAAGATTATCATATATACACTGAAATAAATATTATTTACAGCATATTTTTAAGCTAAAAATTCGAATAAACATTCCGCCTTTCCCCAATGTAATACTGGTAGAATCTGGATTATTTTAGATAAACGTGCTTAGAATTCCCACAGTTAAAGGAATACTAAATTAGTACAGAAAATCTTAATTTCTAGTCCTGGTTTTTCTGCTGAAAAAGCGTAAAATTTGTAATAATCAATAAGTTATTGTTTAAGACCCATCCAGAGGCTTAGGCCATATTGAACCTTTGTGTATTTTGTCTTTATACATGTGTGCGTTCACGGCCGATTTGCATATTGTGCAGGCTGAAAACCAACAATAACTCGCAGGGAATAATATTGCCCTCCGACTGAGATAGATTAACTATTGCCTCGATTGAAGAGGATCTTAGAAATTCCTCCATTCGTCCAGTCAAAAGACCCAGATCAATCCGAACGAGTGAAGAAATTACTATACTATCACAGCGGACTTGCAATAGTTAAATATGGATTTAAAAAAAAAAAAAGGGTAAATGCCATATAGTAAATAAATATATCTAATTGCAAAAATTAGTTTTATTTCCTGCATTATATTTTCTCTATACTAGATTTATATCTGCTAAAAAAGAATCTTAACTAAATGCGCCATAAAAAATCGTTACTCTCCTGTACTCTTGTTTCCAGAAAACAAAGATGTCGACATAAATTTATGTATGCAATTGGTCGTACGCGCTTGCTTCTAAAACCAATAAGCAGCAAGTTTCAATTTGCTAGTTAAAACGTTATTCTCAATAATGAAAAACACAAACTAACTTTGCGGTTTCAGTCACAAGGGAATGAGGTGGACAACTACACAAAAGACAAAGTCATCGGACTGTTGAACCATAACGAAAGATCAGTGAAACTTTTATGTTCCACTACCAAGATTGCATGTGGCTTCCCAACTAGAGTGTTGTAAGGACACTCTGGCACGAGGATGTCAGCTGCCTTCAATCTCAACGCGTGATTGACAGGTCAGCATCGTGGAACGGCTTGCCTTCTCAGATAAGCAGCGAAGCAGAAACAAGATAAGCCAAAGCAACGGAATGTGGAGCTATCTCCGCCCCCCCCTTTCCATTCATTCGAATCACCACTCCTTGAATGGCGAGTCAAGTGCTAGGAGATCAGAAACGTTTACTACTTGGTACACTAGAAAAAAACAGTACAGAAGACAATACAAATACTATCATTGTTAATAATTACGAAATCGATGTAAGAATTGATAGCAGCAACATAGCTCTGGACTTCTGTAATATGATTAACTAGGAAACATACTTTTTAAAACTTCATAATTACATAAATAAATAAATTTTACGTTTATACTACGGGGCCAATAAGTTATTGTTTAAGACCCAAGAAGAAGTCTACACCCTCGTCCCAGTTTGGTCAAAGGAGTTAACAAGATAGAAAACACAAGACTACTGTCATATTTAGTTACATGGGCTCGAACCACAAACAGCTCAAACACGTGATTCGTATTATACTCACCGCGTTTAACTACTCGGTTACGTGGCCTTATCCATAAGCGGGATTATTTTTTTGTAGTCCAGTTAATAACATTTTAAAAAATACACAAATCCTTGTACTTATTAACGTTTTTAACCGAGTTATTTATCCAGTTTTCTGGATTGTATGCCTCTCTGAATGGCAATTAGCACAGTGGTTAATCCCTAGTCTTCCACACCGTTTTGAGAAAACGCCTGGGTTCGAATCCTATTGAAACGGAGGAATTTTATCACGTTTTTTTTTTCACATTTTGGTCGGATTAGTTGGTGAGAAAAGCATCATTCTGGGTGGTGGTATCCGCCGAGAATAAAAAAATTACTCTTCTCTACTGGCGAAGCATTGCTTATTCGAGGTAGTGCAAATATGGGCAACTCCTTGTGAAGGCATTCACATTTTGAGATGTAATAAAAACGATGCCATTTCACCTACTTCGGTGATTTGCTACGAACTAAAATGATGCTTTTTGCACGAACCTCAAGACTTCGGTTTGGAACTAAAATTATGTTTTTGCCCTAACTTGTTCGTCTAATAAATTTACCGTGGTCTGAGGCTTTCAGCCTTTTTAGTACTTTACTAAAACATTGACAACGAGTTCCTACTTTACTGGAAAAAAAAGAGACGTTGCGATTAGTATAGTTGTTACGATCCCTAATCTTCCACACTGTGCGGAGAAAATGTCTGAGTTCGAATCCTATTGAAGCGGAGGAATTTTTATCAGCTTTTTTTCACACTTTGGTCGAATTAGTCGGTGAGAGGCGAATGGTTTTATTGCCCAGAATACAGTGTGGATTTCATCCAACAAACAGGCAACTACACTGGCGTGCAAAACTTAAGGATTTTGCACAGGTCGGCGTCCAAAAATTGGGCTAGATGGAGCTTCTGATAAGGGAGGAACCGATCTTTAAAATGTAGCCTCGAAGGAAGAGCAAGAAGCTTTGTAGCGGAGCACTGGTTGGGGGATCCACCATCACACGATGTCCCTAAACTAGGGAAAGAATGAAAATCCATAAATTTCCTCCTTTTCCGATTTGTTTGATTGAGAGTTTTGCTAACGACGAAAATCATGTACAGCTCATTTTCGCACAGTGAAAACGAGCTTGGACAGAAAGCAGTGACACTATCCGCTGAACTCCCTGTAAGAAATGATACCATGCCGTGGTAGGCGGAAAGATGACAGTATCTTAAAGGATAACTATTCCGTCATATACTGAACAAGAATAATGCAAAACAGATTCAACAAATGGCTATAGAGTGATTCACAGCAATATAACCAATGCCATGCACCACTTCACTTTATTTGCGCCATAAAAACTGAAATCAAATCAAAACATGCACTTCAGGGCAGCGTATTTAATATTCAGTGCTGATTACTGCTTAATCCATGCACATCTATTTTAAAGACTCAGATAACGTGTTATAATGCTTTTCTAGACATCAGTCATACAGATATTCTGTAGAGAGACAAAGGCCCAAAATTTATTTATGAATGCTAGTCCACCTGACTTAAACAAGGCTGCGGTCTAGCCGAGTGCTCAGTGCTGTACGCTGGGTACATTTAAATTGACTATGGTTCTAGCAGATTCTTGTAATCTCTCTCGTAAACTCCTTTAATACTACGTGGCTGTCCTGGAGTTGTTCGTTGTGGGAAACTTGCATATTATCTCATAACTGATCATCTCGACACTCCTCTAACGTCCATAATGTTGTCACGTGTCCTAGGCTGGCCCATGACCGTCAATGTGGACTCCCCCAGAGAATCCTCCCTGCAGAATCTGGGAATGCTTAGAGACTTTCCCTTCCTAACAACCTGAAAACAGATCCACATAGGTTCTGAAATGATAAAGCCAAACTGACGTCAGAACTAACAAGTCATGGGCCAGCATCTCTTCAAGGTACCCTTCGGTTCCAGGAAGTCTTTGGTTTGCTTCCACTCAGCTTTTCTGTCAGGAAGCTTGACAGAAAAGATTGAAATGATTGCGAGAATGTCATATGTATTTTTTTTTTCGGTACATATTATTTTATGTACAGATTAAAAGTATAGTATTTGCATTTAATAGTATTTATTCGCGTTACTTTATATACATTTTGTGTAATATTATATATTTGGATTATTTGATGTATATACGTTCCATAGTCTGATGAATATTTTATCACCTTACGAGGAGAGTTAAAAAAGTTCGTGACCCGAGTATGAAAGGTAAAAATACAGTGGTAGATAGACTTACTTATACTTATTGTATAGCACTTGAAATAGTAATCCATCAAGTGTCATGTGTCATTGGGGCATGATGCCATTTCCTATTCCATGGGTAAAAAGTGGGCAGCAGAGTTTAAACGAAGAGGGGAGAGAGCCTGGAAGATGATCCACGCTGGGAGACCCGCAATGTCCATTGCTCCAGAAGTTGTTGACAGAGGTTCTCGCTATGATAAAGTTGCCAGAAAGATGCGTCCCAAAGCTGTTGACAGCAGATCAAAAACGCACGAGAGTTAAATCGAGTGAACATATGCATCGTTTTCAAGCAGATCCAGCAATTTCTTTGCAATGTTTGTGACCATGGATGAGATGTGGGGCCAGCACTTTCAACCAGACATAAAGGAGAGTCCAAACAGTGGAAGCATAACTCTTTTCCTCTCCAAAAAAGTCAAGTTGATTCTTTTTGCTGACATCGATTTTTTGAGATGCTGGAGTGTTGCCATCAGAAAGGCCAGGCAGTCGCCCGAACATATTGTGCAGATCTTGTGAGGCATTTCCGTGAAATCATCAAAGACAAATACCGATGAGGTGTTTGTTCCAACAGGACAACGCGCCTGCTCAAAAGTCTATTTCCATGGCTGCATGAGTACGGCTTTGAAATCTTCGACACCCCCCCCCCACCACCAACATATTCACCAGGTCTAGCGCTATCGGAGTTTCACCTATTTCCTAATCTCAGAAAATACCTGCTGGCTGACTGGCATCCATTTTCCTAAAGTCAGCGACGTCATTGCTGCACCCTGGAAGCCCAAGAAAAACTTTCTTCGCAGCTGGAATCAAAGCGTTGCAGCATTGGTGACAAAAGTGAATTGACTCCAAGAGATACCTGTTGAAAAGTAACACGTCACCCGACTCCTCAAATAAACCTTTCATATTCAGGCCACGAACTTTTCAAACGCCCTTCACATGTATCATCTGTATGTTATTTGGTTTTTAGGAGCATTAGCAACTAAGGCCATATTGCTCAGGGGATATGAGTTGGTCATTCCCTGACCTTTCCGCATTCTCCGTATTTGGTAGTCACGGGCTCGAACACCGGTCTAATCGAGCAGCAGCGTAGCACGAGCAGCAGAAAGTTTTTTTCTGCTGCTCCTGCCCACCTGGCTACGGAGGCGCCTCATCTGTATGTATATTGCATGTTGTATACAGGCATCTCTAGCTGAAGGCTGTTTAAGGGTAAAGCAATGAGCAATAAATTGCTTTAATAATAATAACATAATAAACAGAAAAATTATTAAGCCAAGGTTGAATATATTTTGGCATATTTCAACAGGCTTAGGAGTTACTTATAAATCGTTCAAGCTAAAAAGAAAAAATTACGACTAAAAATATTTTGCTACGAGTTATTAATAAAATAGTCAAACATGTGCCCTTCTAAGAATATTAACAGAAAGAAGGATTTTGACAGTATCCATGAACTACTTTACATTAAAAGGCTAACAGCTGCACGCAGTAGCGATTTATCTTAATCACTAGCTAATAAATACAACCTTGCATCGCAGGCGCAGCCTCGTATTATCAATGCATTACTAGACCAATTCTTAAAAGAATGCAGTGCGAAAGCTATTCTGGGCACGTGTAATTCACATATTAACCAATCTTAGAAAAGAGACCGGAAATTGTTCTAGTTAACCAGCTCAAAATGGCATATTTCCTCTGTCGGAATGATGTCATCTCCTTTAAATATGCGCCAACTGTACAATTCTCCTAATTCTTTCGTCATACACTAACTTTTATTCAAACATTTTTCTGTGAAATTTTCATAGCGCAGAATAGCGCTCCCCCCACCCCAGGAAATAGAACCTAATATTCGTCATAGAAATACAAAGCCCACTGTGTTGGAAACTCAAATGATAACTTGAATTCCAACACTCAGTGTTTTCCTATCTTCGTTTTGATACCAACATTTACTATATTAAATGTAGGGATACAATTGTCTTAAATTTACTGCTGTATTTACCGTCTTTATTTTAATATTGCACGTTTTTTATGGTGGCGAACACAAAGGTTCATAAAACTTAGATTATATCATGGATATGGTGAGAAGCAAGGGAAGAGAATTGGCAAAAAGTATTCTTTTATTTTAGACGACATAGAATTTTTTTTTAAATGGTTAAAACTTTTTCATCACATGCACCGTAATAATTTCAGTTCAAATGGGAGCATATGAAGATATTACATGCACGAAGCTTGTTCAAAGTTTACCTAGGCTAATTTTTTTTTGGACAAAATAGAATAACAAACACCTTTTGACAGATGATGGTAACACTGCTACCAATTATACTGTTTCTAATGCAGTACAAGATGGCGTCAGATTCTATCACTCCTAGTATAGAACTGCATCACCAAATTTCTGTTAAAAGAGAAACTGGCTGATTACTGTCGACTCTGCTACCTCCTCCAGTAAAACACCTGTTCCTTGGTGGAATGTAGATTGAACAAGGTTAAGATCTAGGGTGCAATCTGCTAGAAGAATGTATCAGCGCAATGGACATTTGTCGGAGGTAGATGTTGAACAATTAATGGGAAACTACAGAAATTTGCGAAGACAGTATCACAAAGCGATAGCTGATAATAAGCGTACATGTTGGCAGAATCTTGTTAAGGAGGTGGGGAATTCTGACCCCTGGGGATTGATTTATAGGCTTTCCAGAAACAAATTGATGTCGGGAGATATTTACAATACCGTTAGGTTTGATGGACGTGAAACGCGAGATTGGAGCAGCACAGTTGAAGCTTAGTAGGTAATCTATTTCCTGAGGATGTTTCCAGCCTGGACACATGTGATCAGGCTAAAATTCGTAAGGAGAATAGCAAATACGTTGGTTACTTTAATGTTGAGTTATTCACATTTGATAGAACTTGACGTTGCAGTCTCGCAAAATTGAATCCTAAAAAGTGTCTTGGATTGGATCTGATTGAAAATCAAGTATTGGTAAAATTCTTTGGTTTTTTCCCCCCAGATTTTACTCTCTCTTTTTAATAAGTGTTTGTTGGAGGGTGTTTTTCCTCGCTCTTGGAATTGCTTAAGATTCTGCATAAACCTGGTAAACCAAAATGTGATCCGATATCTCTTCTTGCGAATTTGGGAAAATTGTTTGAGAGATTGCTGGCTCCTAGAATTTTGGTGATGTTTGAGGAAAATAGTATTTGCTCTGTTCATCAGTATGGATTTAAAAAGGGACGTTCTACTGAGGATGCAATTACTACTCTTTTGAATTATGTCAGGTCGTCTCCAAGTGAATACGTTTTAACAGTGTTTGCGGATTTTGAAGGTGCTTTTGACTCTGTCTGGTGGAACAGTTTACTTAAATCTTTAAGATTAGCAAATTGTAATAATTATATTTATCAAGTTATTAGATCTTACTTCCAGAATAGAGTAGTTCAAGTTTGTGCTAAGTATTTGGTGTATAGTACGCAGATTACACGGGGATGTCCGCAGAGTTCAGTTTTAGGCCCTTATTTTTGGAATGCCGTATTACATCAGTGGCTGACTGAGCAGGGAGATGAATTTTTCACTGTGGCTTATGTGGATGATCTTGTCATCGGTGTACTGGGAGATCTCGGTCTGAGTTGGAGCGGCGTATACAGCCAATACTAGATAACTTAGTGCGGTGGGCAGAGTGTAATAAACTTAGGATCTCATCTAGGAAGACAAATTTTATGGTATTTAAAAATCATTTTGATTACCACCCATCCACCTAGAGTGTTGTTATATGGAGTTCAAGTCTCTTATGTTTCTAATGTTAAATACCTTGGTGTTATACTTGATGACAAACTTGGCTTTATGAAACATGTATTTCATATTAATGAAATTAGGAATTTTACATCGTCAACAGTAAGGATTTCTAGAAGTCAATGGGGATTGAACAAAAGAACTCTATATTATAAGACCATTTTTCTATCGAATGTGGCTTATGGTGCTGGAGTTTGGTTTGAGGCAGTGGCAAAGGTCAAGATTAAACTTAAATTGATGTCCTTGCAGAGACTGATGTTGTTGTCTGTATGCATGGCTCCAAGAACTGTTTCCACCGTTGCTCTACAGATAATTGCTGGACCTATCCCATTAGAATTATATATTGTATACCGTGGAATGATATACAGATTGAAAAGGGGTTTAATTACGAACTTCATGTACATTATCACAGATCCTACTTATGACACTAAAATGGAGAAACTTCGAATTTGGAAAAGTTTGATTGATGTCTGGGGGACCTGTTGGAGTGCAAATGAACATGGTGATATCACAAGAAAGTTTATACCTGCTGCTGATTTTACTACTTCTAAATTAATTTTTTCTTGGTTTTCCCCTACAATGTATACATCCTACTTGTTGACTGGGTATGGCTCACTTCGAGCGATGTTATTTCGTCGAGGTTTAGAGGACGCTCCATTTTGTTCTTGTGGTGAAGAAGTCATGGCTGCATGTACTGTTTAACTGTGTTCATTACATTATGAAAAGACAGATAGGTGTACAGTTCCGGATTTGACGGAAGACAACTTGCATGTTCTTGTTCGTGATGCACTAAGCTTTCAGGCTTTTCAAGCCTTTTCTCATGCTGTTTTCTTTAAAAGAACTTTAATTAGACGTTCTGTATGAGTTTTGTAATCTGCAAATACTGAAGTTACTGTGCTGAATTTACTGAATTTCGGTTTCTTCGGGAAGTCGAATTTTATTATCTTCATAGGAACCTTGGATGGGATGTACCTGGCTCATGGTGTTGGGTCTGTCTTCATTATCTGTTTGGCATGATTCATTGTGTCATTGCCTTGATTATTCTATGCTAAGCTTAAATTGCTGTAATGGGTAAAGGTTGAATTGCATTTGCAGTGGACTTTCTTTGGTGATCTTGAATGTTGATGCTTCTGATCCTGACTGATGTCGACTCTACAGGAACTGTGTCCTTTGGAGTAACAACCACTGTTTTTTTTTTTTTTTTTTTGCTGGCTCCCAGGATTGGGCAACCTGGGAGCGGGATTGCACATAATATCATGATCTTGCCAGCTGAAGGCTGTAAAGACAGCCTTCAGCTGGCAAGGCGAAGTTGGCAAGATCATGGCAGTGTCTTTTGGAATTTAGAATTGATTCCTGTCGATTATATGTGCATATAATTGAGAAGTAAATTGCAGTAAAACTCTTGGGAATCATTCTACCACCCGAAAGCGCATGTCCACATATGGTAAATATGACAACGACACTGGCAAGCCTAGTCTGGAAAATCATGAACCACCCTACTTTTTTTTTTTTTTTTTTTTTTTGATTTGGTAGTTGTTGGCGCATCGGCTTCTGTGGCCATATTGCACCTCCCAAGGTTTTTTGCAGTACTTTGATCCAAGCCCGAGGCGGGAATCGAACCCGCGACCTTTGGGTTGCCGGGCAGGTACTTTACCCACTCGGCTAGCCCGGTCGGCACCACCCTACTTAGAGTACGTATTTAGCCCCCGGTCATTATCACTTACCAGCATTAATGCTTTGCCAAGGCGAGGATAAAAAAAATGATGTGTCAGTGTAGAGGGACAATACATTACGTTTAAAAAGAGTAACAATTGTGGTGATTCTAGTCGTTTATATGTCTTTTTGTAAAAAATTCAGATCAACCACCCTCGTATTTTCGCCTTGAGCAAATGAGATAGCATTCACTCAAAACTGTTTTGTCTAGTCATGTTTTATTCACACTTTGCCTTTAATATTTATACGTTCGTGAAATTACTTGAATTATGTTAATAATACTTGGGTATAATTAATTATCAAAACAAAGTTCATAACTTACTGATGTTTGTTCAATCCATTAGGATTTGAGAGGCTAGAAAAAAAATCAAAATTCCCTTTTTGGTAATAAGTAAAGCTAATTTGCAGTTTATTTCTACTCCTTCCTTTTTATTGATAGTGTGGTTAAGCAGCTTACTGTCTTTTAGCATCAGATTGGATACATTAATTTTTTCCCTTCTTTTTAATTAATTAGCTGACTAAATTCAGAAATATGGTTAACTTCATCGCCGCTAATAACTGAGAGGAAGAGGTAAAGAAAATGAACAATGCATATGCTTAATTGTCACAAGTGATTTGCAAAAATTCCAAAACAAAATTTCAGTACAAAATTTTACGTACATTTTGTTATTTATATTCACTTATACTAAAAAATTTTCATACGATTTTTTTTTTTTTTTTTCAGTAAAAAAAAAAAAAAATAGTCTGTTAATACTCCTGGACGGAATTCCCATATTTTGTGGTATCATGAGATTCGAACAGACGCATTTTATATATTTATTTTGTTTCGTTTTAAAATTAAAAAAAAAAGTTAAAATTCTGTACCAGGTTTATAACGTGTCCTGCCGCTAGCATATTTAACGTGTTTTACATTGAAGAGTCATCGGCAGGCGTTAATTTTCAGATATTAATAAAATTCGTGGATAATAATATAACATTTTTTATTTTATTAATAATAATTACATATTGGTTAGTGAAAGTATTGGTCTGTGATGACTAAAGTAGGATATATAATTTTTACATTGAAGAGATTTTAGTTCACGACTAAATACACCATCTATAGTTGTTCTATAGATGGTGTATTTAGATCGAAAGATCTGATGACATGTCCAAGTTGAAAAATGTTTTCATAAATGTGCAGAACTCGTTTCGAGCCTCATAGTTTAATTGTAAATAAAAAAAAATTACATTCAATTTGAAAACACCAGGTGACTTGAAATCAGATGCGTTTTCAAATTAACGCATTTCCCAGTTTAAGGAAGTTTTATCATATCTTAAAACTTTGATTTTTCTGTTTCTAAATTCCTTGGCTTTCCAACGATAGGCTATACGTCCACATTATCCCATTTATTACTTGAGAACATTTCCTCGATCACATGTTCATATTTTCCACTATCCTGGAAAAACTACTGCAATTTTCAGAGGTTTGGAAGTTTTTCCTCTAGTATGGAGCTAAGATGAAGCTCCTTGTAAAATGTCATTAAATTTGGTCCAGTAGAAGAAAAATTATTGTTGCCAATAATTTATCTTCTTACAAATTGTAACAAATTACAAGTGTAATAATTGTAACAAATTATTGTTACAATTATTGTAACAATACAAGTTACAATAATTCGCTTCTGGCGGGAGCTGAAGATGACGTCACTTTCGTAACGCATTTTGCATGACGGTTTTTCGTTACAAAATTTTTGGTATAACGCCAGTAAAAACGTTTAACGTCAAAATAGTCTGTTAATACACGGTCATTACCATATTTTGTGGTATCACAGTGGATTCGAACATAGCGCGAATAACTCTGTACTTACCCACTGACTACTCATCGGCTAAGATTGTGCAAGTCTGCAAATGACTTCCTTTATTAAAAGTTCTACCTTCTAATTTGAAAATCATATTACGCTATACTGACATAATGTGCCAATAAACCATGAAAGCATTTTTATTTGAACTTCTTTCAACTTTTTTTTTGTTCTCTAAATTTTTTTCTGTTATTATGCTCTCAATTTGCTAGCTACCCTAAATATAATTTTTTTTTCTTTTTTTTTTCTCGTTATAGTATGAAGAGGGGGGGTATTTTAACACACACACACACATATATATATATGTGTGTGTGTGTGTGTGTGTTAAATATATATACTCTATATATATTTATAAACTGAAATAAAAATTCTTGCTCGGTGGGGGTTAAGAAAATTGAGTAGAAAAGCCAAATGAGTTTAGTGTGAACGCAAGTTATGTGGGGTATACGCTAGCGTATTAGGTAGAGTGGGGCGGAGACAGAAGGCTGGGGGGAAAAGACAGAAAAATGGGGACGATAGATAGGACGACCCCAGATAATCAGTGGGGCGGGCCCATGACCCACCAGGCGAAGAGATGAGTGGCAAGGAAGTGAGGGGACAGAAAAGACCGTCCCCTCCTCCTGCTGGGGGGGAGAGGGGAAAAGATAGGACCATGCAAGGGAGCATGGTTTGAGAGCCAAGATGGCCAGTAGCAAGCTGCAGTTGGTCTTCAGTGGTATTGATGTTCCCATTTGGGATATCACTCATGGGACCAGGTCCTGTCCAGTTTAGTCAAGCAGGTCTTGTCATTTGTTATTCCTGGTTGTCATGTGTAGGGTTCAGTTGTGTTCCACTGCAGCACGCGCACTCGACTTCTTGCGAAGAGCTCTTGGGCTTAGCATAAGAAAGCCAGGTACTTTTGTTTTGTATCCAGTATTTTGTGCTCCCGTCCTCTAGGACAATATAGGATCTTTGTTATTAGGATGTTGCAAGTCGTCATAAAGCTGGCCATCATACATTAGGTGTTGCCAGCTCTCCAGACCTCCGCAAACACAGGTAGAGTCCTCTTCAATTCCCAAAAGGAACAGTTTGGCATTGATGGCGCCATGTCCGGTGAGAAGGTATGCCACATGGAGTCCAGGTAAGAACCACGTTGGGAACTTAGGGTAGACCCTGCCCACGACAGGTATAAACTTTCTGGTTATCTCTCCTGTGTGGGAGTTTGTCCATCTCTCTTGCCACACATGCAGCAGGTGAGCGTAGAGCCTCTTCTTTTCAGCGGTGCGGTTATTTGCTGGGTCAGTTGTATGTCCGAGACAAGTCCTTGAGATGCCCTTTGCCAGGTGGTAAAGTAATCCTTTGCCCAGAATCTCCAGGTCAAGGGGGAGGAACCGGTCAGGACCGGTAAAGCGTGGGTGCTCACTGTGCTGCAGGCGCGAGAAGTAAATAGTAGAATCGATCTTTGGGTTGAGTCGATGATACGCCGGTTAACTGCGGTAGTGTGATACCATATGCCAGAGGCATATGTGATGATGGGTATGAATATGGCTTTGTAGAAGATATGTAGCGTAGGCCGGCCAATCACAGTGTACTGTGGAGTCTATGACCCAGAGCCGCTCTACATTAGATTAATACACGTCGCGTGTGCACTGGTCCCAATACTCGTACACCGCTCTTAGTTTAGGCCCTTCTGGCTTCACTTCTAGACTTGTTGTTTCCTTGAACAGTGCAATCATATGTCTTACACTGTGTGGTGTCATCGGACCTTTCGCTGGTGCTTGCAATGCTTGTCATCCCGAATTGCTGCTGCATTGCTTCCATTCTGGTATAGCTTGACCGCTTAGAAAAGAACTCTGGGAGTGCGACTTATCTAAAAGGAATCGCCCAAGTAGTAATTTTGGAATATGCAAGATGAGAATATTTCTTCTTTTTCGGTTTGGAGAAAGTGTCTACAAACAGCGGTAGGACCGGGTGGAAAAGGCACCGATTCGAATCCCGTCGATGACGTGAGGAACTTTTATGGGCTTTTTTCACTCCGTCTAATGCGTAGATAGTAAGGTTCTCCCCCCCCCCGGAACACAAACTCCAAAATGCATTTAATTTTTTTTTTCTTAAAGCAGCTAATTTCTACAAAAATATACCAGCAGAAGGGAGAAAATTTCAAGTTTTGATCAAAAAAAAAAAAAAAAAAAATCTATAAAAAAAAAAGGATATATTGTCCGCATTTTAATCGAATGACAACTTAATATAAACTTTAAGACCAAGAAGATACTGAAAAATAATAATGGAGTTCATTTCTAAATCGTGGCATTCATGTTAATTAACACAATGATTAATGGCGTTATACACAAAGAACATAAATTCGCAGAAACGATAAATTTATTAATGTATTATGTTTACTGTTACAATGTTTATTCATAAATATAATAAGAGTAAAACATTCGGCCTCTGCTAACAAAAATATTGCATTTTGTACCACGAAGTTTTCTTTATCAGCTTGCTTATCTAATAAACTGGCAGATATATTACACACAATTTCAGTTTAATCCACTCCGAATGAAAGATAAATGGTTCGGAAATAATAAACACAAGTGTGTGTGTGTGTGTGTGTGTGTGTGTGTGTGTGTGTGTGTGTGTGTGTGTGTGTGTGTGTGTGTGTGTGTGTGTGTGTGTGACCTGCCTCACCCACGCTTGTGCAACGAATTGATATTCGTGCAACACGACTGTACCGATTTTTATAAGCATCATTACATAACTATATCGTTGTATCACAGAAATTACTGCATAATATAGTTAAGAACAGGCACAAATATACGAGGTTCGCCATAAAGTACAGCACACTTCTCTCCTTCATTTAAAATTTACTGGAAAAAGCAAAACTTGCCTAAAGAATTAGAAGATGCAGGTAATCAATTAATAAATATTATATCGAAAAGTTCGAACTTAACTACAATAATCTCTTTTCCACATTATTTTTCAACATAATCTCAATCTTCTTTCAACGCAGATTAACATATTCCCTACCAGTAAAAGTTCTATCTTGTCCTGTCTCTTGAGCAGCATTCTTCAAGCCATGAACAACCTCGCATCATCCGTTACTTTTCAATACTGTAGATGGCTCCCAAGAAAGAAAAAGTAGCAATTTATAGAAGGAAAATCTCGGCTCTGCGGGAACACAACAGCACAGTCTATTGCAAGCATATGTAAGACTCCAGCAAGTCCACTGATCTTTTGTGACGGTATCTCTGATCTTCATACTTTTATGAATACCTTTTCCACCAGGTGTGGGGAGAATGGTGAGTGGCCCTTCAATCCATCACAGCGTTGGTCCTATTAATCCAAATCGATATAGAAGCCATTTTACAAGCAACTTTACTTGACAGCCACGCCTAAACAGGTGCTTTCAAAATGAGAACTTAAGAAGTAGCTGAACAGATCACCCTTTTGCGTACTTTAGCACAAATGCTCACTTCAAGTGAATACTCAACCCACTTCCAGTGAGTTTCTGCACTAGCTTATACAGTAATCTTCCGATATCTTACGGACAAAGAATTTTTGACAAAATAAATTCTATTTACGAAATTAATCTTGAACTCAACAGCTCACAGTAATACGACACCGGTTTAGACAAAAACGAATGAAAATTGAATAACTTCGCCATCTATGCATTTAACTTACATGGTAATACACACGATGTTGCATTTTAAAGTACAGAACAGAAACTTTTGTTTGTTTGTTGTTTGTAATATTATCATTGCTGCTATGGTACTTTTTTCCCTTCTCTCTCTTTTACCCCCATCTTAATCCAGCATATAAAATGCTTTTCTTTGTACTTATCACACAGCCGGTAAAAACGAAATAAGTTTAAAATGAAGAAACAAATAAATAGCGTAGAAACTTTCAGCTCTGTGTTTTGTAAGACCATACTTTTGTTTTGTTTAATTTCTAAAGTTCCTTCTATAATTTTAAGTTTTTGAATTTTTAAAATATTGTTAGCGTATCTATTTATAGTATTAATTAGTTTTAATTTTTATTTTTTACGATCTCTTCAGCAAACTGTGATAGAGTACACAAAGCCCTACGAGTAAGTATCCGATATTAAATTCCTACTTACTGTGATAGGTACAAACAGAAACGAGTAGTATGAGGCATTACATCAAAAGGGCTGTCAATAAACTCAAAGCCCCCGACGAAGTAGGGGATTGACGGCCACGTGATGGAATGCAAATATGTATTATAGTAATTTTGATAGTAATAAGACAGAAGTATACTGTTAATAATAATTAGTAATTATCTTTTGCTACAGATAAAAAAAATTTTCATCAGTAATTTATCATGAAAATTCATTATCATTAAGCATTAAACTTCTAAACCTAATATGTATAGGCCATGCGGAATTAAGATTTCCTAAATAAGGCTAGCTTAATGACCAGAACTGTATTAACACTAATGCTTATATGTAAAAACCACCAATAATAGGGAACATTCGAACAATTAGAAACGAATATGTACTGGCACGTATAATGTTCAATTGGCCAATACGGCAAAAACAATGGCATTAACGATGCACAAAAGGATTAAAATACTAAAGAATACATACATCTAAACGTAATATTAATATATAAAACAGCATAATATATATATACACGGTGGTGGACAAAAAACTGCATCACCTTAATATATTCATTTGTTGAGAGGTTACTGTATAAGCTAAAATATGATAGGATAACAGGTAAGATCTTAGGACAGATTGCATAGTGGCTACACGGAAGGAGACAGAGGGCTATGATTAATAGTTATTCTTTACATTAGGCTAAAGTAAGAACTGAATCCCTCCAAAGATCAGTACTAGAACTAATTTTGTTTCTGCTTTTTTAAAATGACATCGGTGAAGGGATGTAGGGCATAATGTCAAAATCGAGGGAGTAACTAACGATCAGCGCCAAGCTTCTTCAGGAAACGTCAAAGAACTGGCATGGCAGCTAATTTTCCATGAAGCAAAATTCAAGGTCTTGCACTTACGAAATAGAAACCCCAAAATTAAATTAAATAAAAAAAAGCAGATGAAGAAAGAAAGGGATAATCTAATTCTTTTATTGTATGTAACCCCATTTGGGGATTACACGGACAGGCATTAAATTCTCCATGCAAAGCAGACAAGCAGCAAGGAGGGCCCATGGTCCTGTCGATAATTTATTGAACATTTGCTTACAGAGATAGGTGATAATCCCACTGTATAAGGCAATTGTAAGACCATAATTGGAGTACTGTGTTCAAACATGGAAACTGCGCCTCAAAAAAGACAACGGGCTTCTTGAAAGGTCCAAGACGGGCAACACAAGTGGTGAGACCGGCAAAAGGGTGTCCATATATGTGTTCGAATATGTGAGTAACAGAGCTTGGTAACTGGACACCAAAGAGAAGGACCAGTCCAAGACGGGTAAACTAGTAAGACCGGCAAATGAGCGTCCATATATGTGGGTAACAGAGCTTGAACACCAAAGAGTAGGACATGATTGAGGTTTATTAAGGCTCTGGGAGGGGAAAGCGAAAGTAATGAAAGCGCGAATTCAGTGTTATAAATGATTCCAGAAAAAGACGAATTCAAACTAAAGGGTAAAAGGTTTAGACTGGGTTGTAGGAAGTTTTATTTTAGCCAGATAGTTGTTAATTACTGGATTAAGATACATTCACGGGTGGCTGAGGATGACAGCTTACTTGAGAAAGGAATAACATAGATAGTCTATTTAATTATGAGTAGTGTGACAAAAGCTTGGGCTTCCTTGCACCATATGACTAGTACTAATAATATTTGGATATACAGAATACAGCTGTTCCCTGAAAGACTATAATTTTCATATCTGAAAGTACTAACAAAATAGTTTTAGATATGAGATTACAATGATTCGTGAAATTTTGAATTTCACGAGTTTCAAAGTTCATTTATTATATAATAAATTCAACTAATTAATTTAATGAACTCATGCTTTATTAATCTGTAATTTCGGTATTTCTTTCATGTTATTAGATTTTTTTTAATGTTATTTTCAATGGGAGTTGATTATTTTTATTGCGTTTCAACTCTGCCCTAGCAAAGGTCTCTATCATTTTATTGTTAGGTTCGCTTAATAAAATCGCACAAGTAAGCTTGCCGGTTCGAAGCAGCATACCCCGTTAGCAGCGCCAAATAGCAAAAGTTGACACACAATTCACGCGCGTACGACTGGTGAGGTGACGTTAACTTACTCTGCAGTATCAACGACAGAGACCGAGGGCAGAAAAGGTCGACTAAAGCCACACAATAGAACGCAAGCAGTGTACAAATGAGGCCTAGCGAATAAGTGTATCCACTGTGCAGTCCATGTATCAGTGACCAATGGCGTTAAATCGCCAATAACAACGCCGATGCATCTCAACGGGGCTCCTGCGAAATTTCTCTTAAAAAGAAAAAAAGTTGAATAAATGTGAACACTTTTTTTTTTTTTTTATTGGAAAATTCGAAGAAGAATGCAGACCCACCACAGTATGTGGAGAACAGAAATAAATTTACGATATCGTGAAAGGGCAACATGTTTTGAATTATTTATGTTAAACCCCAACTTTTCAATAGGTGACCAAATACTGCAGGGATTTCGAATCTCTTTATAACTGCCCTTTGAGGAAACGTAAAGACCTTTACTTAGCTCTGTCTTCGAAATTCGGTAGGCACTTATCTCAGCTGTACACCAAATTTTTTATACCATGCTAATCAGTCTTTTTGGTTGCTGTTTGCGCCACTATTTGACGGTTACTAAATGTGGTTATTTAAGACTACTGCTGAGTGTCTTTAAATCAGACATTGCGAAACTGTTATCACTTCATCAAGCCAATCCATCGCATTAAGAATTTATCGATAGATGTAGTTACTAAATGTGGTATCTAAGACTCTTGTTAAATGACTATCAGACTTTGAAAAGCTGGTATCACTGGATCAATTTCATCAATTTTGTTGAATTAATTAAACTAAAAAGTTATTTAATTGGATTTGAAATAAATGTGCAATGAATTGTTATTATTTTGAATTTTGTTGTGTTTATTATCTTCCTTATTGGGCCGTGCAGACTGCTAGTCTGAATAATGCTTTTCATAGAGTAGGGTAGGGGGCACTGTGGTTGAGTTTATGGAAACAAGGGGCATCTTTCTACCAGCGCAAAACTACCATACTGCCAGATTTCGCCACTGCAGGAGCTAAAGTTAGGGAAAGCGACGGCTGGTTCGATATGGTTGTTAAAGATCACTTGGGGAGTTGTTTAGAGGTCTCGCCCAAAATTTCGTCTCTGCTATCTATTTATAGCAGTTTTGAAACAAATATATTATTGTCTTCATGACTTAAGTCATGTAACTACGTTCGCCAGTTAAAATTACCTGCTAATGTACGCGTCTCATAGATGGACTATGTCTTCATCGTACTTGGGTTTAGAAATTAAATTAAATATCACTTTATGTTGTCTGGGATCACCGGTAATAGTTTCTTATTTAAAATATTTGGTTTTGAATTCTTCCAGTATAAATTTATTAATTGATTTTATAGTAGTCCAACATTTTTGAAAAATTTATCTAGAATTTCTTCTCTTGTAGACTTTTTTTTTTTTTTTTTTTTGTTCTACAGATTTCTGTAGAACAAAAAATAATTATTACGCTTGTTAAAAAAAAAAAAAAAAAAAAAAAAGAAGTTTTCCGCGCTTTGCTTAAGTGCATTACTACGGTGACGAGTCAAATGAAAACGAGGTTTCTATTGATTGATTAAATTTAAATTATAAGTCCTCATGGATGTACTTTTAAGATTGATACTAATGTTCGTACTGGACTGTGTTGTATGCAACGGGGAATGTGCAGAAATAGAGACAATGTCAGGTACGTCTAAGCTGGTGCAGCACAGTGTTACTCAAGTTTTTACAGCGGAGGGTGTTTCTCTAGCAGAAATTCACCAGCATATATTGGATTTCTATTTGAAAAACTCTGGAGGATGACCATAGCCCAGGAAAAGTTCATTTTTATTATCTGCCGAGGCAAAAAAAGAAAAAGGTTTTGGTGGACAACGATAAATAGTGATGGTGTGACTAGGGAGACGAATATGAGTCATGGATTTCTCTATACCATTATCCATAACTTTTATGTTTTTGGGAGCTTGAACGCCAGTGCCACACGGACGACGAAGTGAAAGAAGCCGTCTCCACAGTGAAACATTCTGCATCTCAATTGATATGGAGCTGTATTTCACATAGAGGAATTGGTCGTCTTGAGTTTGTAAAAGGTACAGTGGATGCTTTGGTGTACAAGGGCATCATTGATGTCCTTGTATAATTAGAGACCACTATGAAGACGTTTCCAATTACATTTTTCAGAACGAATCTGCTCCATGTCATAGAACCAAAACCGTAAACACTACTTCATTAAATTAGCAAAAGTTTAAAATTTATGACACGTCGCACTTTTGCTTAAATAAATGTAATTTATTTCGCTGTCTTTGCTGTCCACAGGCGCAAAAATGATTGAAGGATAAATCAATTCACACAATAACACTGACCTGGGAACAATCCAGACCAGTCCAGTTGAAAACTGCTGGAACAAAATGGATGTTTCAATAATGCATTAATCCGTGTTTGATACCATGAGATTTTCCAGGAATACATTCAGAACCTTATCCAGTCGATGCCACGACGATGTGCAGCAGTCATCAAAGCAAGGGGTGGGTCACCGAAATATTAGTGTGCATTTTGTTGTGCCTGTCGTCTTAGTACGAGTATATAAGTAAAGTAATGAAAAAAATCGCTTCCTTTATAGAATTTTTATTATTATATGAACCATAAGTAACATGCTGTTATTTTGGAGAAAATACTTATTTCATTGTATATTTTACCATAAAGCATAAACGTATAAAATTTTCTGCAATTAATAGCTTCATGTATATATTGTTATCACTTATTTATGTTCTTTCAGCTATTTCTAAAAGATTAGCTGCCAGGTATAAGGAACAAACAACCTAAAACAGGAGGTGTACATTTATTTTAGCACTACTATTATATTATACTACTGAAACATATATGACGGAGTTCATAGTTCTGACTATGAACTCCGTCATATATGTTTCAGTTTCCTTGGGGCAATGTCTGATAGAGAGCTGAAGAGTCGTACTAATGTCTTACAGTCAACTGAGTCTTTTAATAGCATTAAGTAGTAAGTATCATTTCCTGAAGCGAACATACAGGAAAAATTCAGAACTTGTGAGCAAAGCCATTAATCATTTGTATACTAGGTAAGCGCATTAATAACAAGCATTCCAACGTGCTGGAGTAGTGATGCAGAAGTTTCTTACATTTTAGCCCAATTGATGACACATAAACAATGCAGTTCTTGTCTCTCAAGAGATAACCATGGGCATTTCCTGTTCCCACTCCCAGAACGATTAGCATTCTTCCTTATGAGAGTCTTACTCCTTTCCCTTCTCGGTCGAATACATTAACGTAATGTTCACGTACAGATAACCAGATGTGTATTATTACATACCACAGGGAAGGAATGCAGGGGGGGCCACTAACTTGAACTTCTCGTATACAGGGAAATCTCCCAAATTCAATAAACAACTCAAACGGATTAAATATGAGGTCGGTGGAGTTTCAGCAGAGACGGCCACAGGAAACGGACGTCTTTGAACATTAAAACACTTCCCTTACGACCCACCATTTTCACGCCC
Source organism: Mastigoproctus giganteus (assembly GCF_048544385.1). Classification (NCBI taxonomy): domain Eukaryota; kingdom Metazoa; phylum Arthropoda; class Arachnida; order Uropygi; family Thelyphonidae; genus Mastigoproctus; species Mastigoproctus giganteus. Next base: position 50,271,669 of record NC_143583.1, on the reverse strand, counting down.
AGACCAACGATAATACTGCTAGGAAACAAGACAGAATCTCAGATAACACGAAACAGGGAAATGCTTCACCAGACACTGCAACTCACGACTGAAACATAGCGAAAGCAAGTATCACACAAGATTAACTGGGATGTCCGGCGATACCATCAATCTGATTAGCGCCTGATGGTAACCTGCTGCAGAGAGCAGCAACGAGGTCAGCGCAGGAAAGAAAAACAAGACAGACTGGGAAGAATAAGATTATTCAAAGGCTCAAGGAAACGAAGTTTGATAAGTTATAGTAAGATAGTTTGCTCATGACACGAAAAAAAAAAAAAAAAAACGGATAGAGACAAAAGTTGGTGGTGAGTTTCAGACTTTAATCCCTGTCTATGAAAAAAATGCAATTTTTCAATTCCTGTATCATGAGGAGCTGATTTTGAACAAGACCAGATCATTATGATCAGATATTAAGACTTCCACAATCATTTACACCAACATACCTTATTTCCCGAGTTATCATGATAATAATATTATCATGACTATTTATGGCAAGAATGAATTTGTCGATAATTATCTAAAACTGTTGTTTTAAATAATTATCGACAAATAATATTGGCAAAACACGATGCCATGATTAATTATTTAATGTACAGCATCTTATTAATTAGAAGTCACATGCACTTCGTTGACAGATGAGATGCATACCTTCCCCAAAAAATTAAAGTCACACCAGCATTTTTAATGTTCACAACTTCGGTTTTCTAGTCACGCCGACCCAGCTGGTCGAGATGCTGAGCCTTTTGCATTTACTAATGACCGTGCACAGATATTTATTCATTTATCTACAAGAATACCGGACAATCCTAACCATACAGCTAACACGCTTGATCTTTTTCTCACAAACAACCCTTCTAAGTACATGGTCGAAGTCAGTGGTCGTTTAGGCACCTCAGATCACAACTTGGTGATTGTCTCTTCTCCAATGGAGCCTTTATCTCATGGCTATTCCCAACCTCGTATTGTTTGGCATTACAATGATGCAAAATGGGATGACTTGGGAGATTTCTTTTCTTCTTTTCCTTGGTCGGATTACTGTTTAAAAACTTCTGATGTCAACGTTTGCTCAGATCGTGTCAGTGAAATTATTCTTGCAGGAATGGAATCCATTATCCCACACTCCACTTTAAAATCTCGTTCTTTATCTAAACCTTGGTTTTCCAATATGTTTGTTATTTGGTTTTTAGGAGCATTAGCAACTAAGGCCATATTGCTCCGGGAATATGCGGTGGTCATTCCCTTGATCTTTTCCGCATCCGGTGGGACGGGCTCGAACCCCGGTTTAATCAAGAAGAGTGTGCTACGCACTGCTGCTCCTTCTCACCTGGCTACGGAGGCGCCGGTTTTCCAATAAATGTGCTAAGGCTGTTAAACAGAAGAACGTTGCATATTGTAATTGGCTTCTTTCCAACTTTTCAGTTTCATTTTCTGCCTACACCAAAGCTCGCAACAATTGTAAAGTAGTTATTAATCAGTCCAAACTAGAGTTTGAACAGGCTAAGAATAGAAAACTTGCTACTTGCCCTAATGGTAGCCGAGCATTCTGGTCTCTTGCCAAAGCTATTGGCCACAACTTTTGCCCATCTCTGCTCTCACCTCTGTCAAAACCAGATGGTTCTGTTGTCACTTTAGCCAAGGATAAAACTGCCCTTCTAGCATCCCATTTTTCTTACAACTCATATATTAATGATCTTGGTAAAACACCTCCCACCATTCCTGACACACTCCATTCAATGCCTCCTGTGGTCTTCCGTCAAAAGGATGTCAGAAGGATTTTGACGAATCTTGATGCTAAGAGAGCTCCAGGTCCCGATGGTATTTCTCCACTTATTCTCAAAACCTATGATCCTGAACTGACACCTGTTCTTTGCCGCCTTTTTTCACTTTCTTATTCCAAAGGTGTTTTTCCTTCAGTTTGGAAATTTGCTCATATCCAGCCAGTTCCTAAAAAGGGTGACAAATCCCCCCATCGCAATTATTTCTACTCTTTCTAAAGTAATGGAGAAATCAATTAACCGCCAATTCTTAAATTATCTAGAAACCTTCCGTCTGATAACGATCGCCAGTATTCCGTCAGTGTCGATCCCTTGGTGATATTCTGGCTTATGTTACCCATTTATGGACTAATTCAATGGAAAAGTTCGGTGAAACACAAACAGTTGCTGTTGACATCTCAAAGGCTTTCGATCGTGTTTAGCATAATATTCTAAACAAGCTTCCATCTTATGGGTTCCCAACTGTTTTTTTGTAATTGGTTACCCAGTTTTCTCTCTGATCGCTCACTGAGGGTGATGGTAGATGGTTCTCTGTCTTCTAACTTCTCCACTAATGCCGATGTCCCCCCCAGGGTTCAGTTCTTTCCCACACTCTTTTCCTCTTGTATATTAATGACCTTCTTCCATTGACTGGAAATCCTATCCATAGTTTTGCCGATGATAGCACATTTCATTCCACTTTCCATTTGGAGAAATCTTGCTCTGCTCAATCAGCTTCAACTTCTAGAAAATCTGCTACCAATTCCTTAAATGACGATCTCCAGTGGGGAAAAGACAACTTAGTTGATTTCAATCCTTCTAAAACTCAGACTTGTCTTATATCTCGCAAAAAGCATTCTTCTGCTCCTATGCTTATCTTTGGTAACACTCCGATTTCTAGGCAAAATGATATATCTCTTTTGGGATTACCTTGACTTCTAATCTCTCTTGGCACAAGCAAATTACAAATATTGCTTCCTCTGCATCTAAAAAACTTGGTTTTCTCTTTCGTTCTCGGCGTTACTTTTCTTCTAAACAGCTGTTCGCTCTGTACGAATCGCAAATCCACCCTGCCATGAAATATTGTTCCCACATCTGGGGTGGTGCCCCCAAAACCTCACTCAGTCTTCTTGATTCCATTCAGAAGAGGGCAGTTAGTTTAACTGATGATTTAACTGATCATCTCTAACAGTCTCTCCACTCGCTGTCTCATAGACGTACTGTTTCTGCTGCATGCCTCTTCTACAGATATTTCCGTGGGCACTGTTCTTCTGAATTGGCTTCTATAATTCCCGCTCTCTCTCTTTCAAAACAGTACGAACACGTGCCGCCACAAACCAACATCCATTTACTGTCCAACTTCAAACTCACAGAGCCAACTTTTCATCTTCCTCGTTTTTTCATTCAACTGCCGTTTTCTGGAACAACCTTCCTCCATACGTATTTCCTGAAAATTGCAGTCTACAGAAGTTCAAGTCCAATGTCAACAAATATCTTCTTCTCAACCTCCAAACCAAGTACTAGCAGCAATCTGAAAGTCTGACTGAGCTATACATCTCTGCCCATGAAATACTTTGATAATCGAGAAAACAATCAAGAATAACACGTGATCCCAAAAAAAATTTTAGGCCAAGATGCGACCCTACCGTGCACATCCGTTTCTAAATAATGATAACAATTAATTCCGAAGCCTTTAAAAAATAAAAGCAGCAAACATTCTTTAATGAAGATATGTTTCGGCCTTCGGTTCATCATATCTAAAAGTATACGGAGAAAATGCAACTTTCTTTACTGCAAATTTAAGAAAAAAAAAAAAAAAACTATTTTTAGTGGACGTTTTCTTCTTTCTTTTCTCTCTCTTCGGAAAGGCAGGAAACGGAACGTATATACCATTGACATCAGCCGCATGCAGGTATATCATGTAGCCTTCATGAGATTTTCTGTTCATTCATTCATTTCCCATAATAAAAAGAAAAGAGAGGATTTCTCACTTGAAATCAAACGTGTTTTTCGGTGGTTCAGCAAAGGTGGGGACGTGCACTGGTAGTGCGGAACAAACTTTAAATAGTATCCAGGTCTCTTCCTATACTGCGATTTTAATCTTTCCAGGGATGAGCGGTTTCAGGTGGTGTGTGTTTTTGTTTCTCTGAGTTCAACAGTGTTCTAGCAACTGGCAATGAATTTCAATCCACAGAAATCGAACATTTCGCATCTCTAATCCTGTGCATTCTGTCAGATGTGCTGCCATTTTTAAACAGTTTCCAAACACGAGACAATTTCGGGCTACTGGCTCGTAGAAGAGTTCCCACAAAGGACGCAGAATGCAGCTTAAAAGTTTTGGTAGCTGGAAGTACTGTACAGAAGTTCACGTATCTTGCATGTAGTTTGAATGAACTAAAACATTATCTAAAGTGGGTAATTTAATTTTATCACGTGTAAAGTATTACCTTCAAGGTATCAAAGATAGTACATATTGTTGTTTACTTAATTATTATTATATTATATCGCTAACCATATAATATTAATTATTATTATATGGTTAGCGATATCTCTCAAAATTCATGATGCTAATGATTTCTACTTGTAAGTTAGAAAGTTTCATTGAATGAGAATATTCATATAAAAATAAAACAAACTGCATTTTGCTTTTTTTTTGAAAATTAATAACTGATAATTAGAATTCATCGACTTTCCCACATTTGTCCAATTATTTTCATGTCATTAATGACTGAAATCGTAGAACAAAAGTCAATTTGGAACAAAATAATTAATTAATGAAACTTAATCAAACTTGTATAAAAGGAATGTGCACGCTTTGCCTTGGAGAAGTTCTTACTGGAACTGTATTTTTGTTTTTCACAGTGAGTATCGAACTTCGATGAAATCTTCGATGACAGAAAAGAAAATTTTCCTACAATGGGCGGGGTTTTGTTTAGAGTTGTGAGTAATGGGCAATAACAGAACAAACCGGTAATTAACATCCAAATTATCTCGATGATTTATTCTACATGGAGTTCTATCAAGCACGCTATGCCTTGTTGCGGATCCAAATGGACTGTCAACCCTGACCATTGCCAATCTCCTTTAGCGCAATCAAAATTGTTATTTGTAGCCTTGTAAACTTGAAGTTCCAACTACAATAACTACGGAATCCGCGTAATGGAAGCCCCCACACAGGAGACAAAAAAAAAAAAAAAAAAAAAACAATAATAATAATAAATAAAAAAAGAAAAAGAAAACAAGACGCATCATTTCTAGTGTTATCACATAAAAATTATTTCTTTGTGGAAAACTATGTTTCCGAATAAAGCTGGTTTTAAATTAAATTACTTTTCCTTCAAAATTGTTTAAAAGGAAGGCCAGTGTTCTTTTTTGGTCGGTGTCTTTCTTAATTCTTTAACTGCCTTTCAATTATATTTAAAGGCTTTAAGAACATGAATCATAAGCTACTAAAAGTACAGTATTAAGAAACAAATGTGTTTTATAACATCAGAACGTTATACGGCAAATTTAGTTTTCGGTGAAACTAGGTCTGACGCAATTTTCTCTTTAATTCCCGAAAAGGAAACAGCTTAAAATATCCATGATTACTTATGAAACTAATGCAGCTTAACGTTCCAAAAACAAATGTTGGTATAAGCGTTACTCCTAAGAGTTTTAAAGCCAATTTCATAGTTATTCACAACAGTTAAAATTATCCCATTTCAACAACAACAGTAGAAAGTTTGTACTACATTCCAACTTAAAAAAAAAAAAAAAAAAACTTTCTCACGGCAACTGCCGTAGATACGGTCAAAAAGAGGACTATCAAGCATAAAGCCCAGACAAGTCATTAGAGAAAGAACTCCTCCCTTAGCTGGCAACCCAGATTCTGCATGACTAACCTCCATCGGTCCAATGTGCAATCCATGGGAGGGCATCATCATCATGATGCCCTCCCATGGATTGCACATTGGACCGATGGAGGTTAGTCATGCAATCCATGGGAGGGCAACTCCCACCAACTTGAATGCCACAACAGTGAAGAGTTTGGGGCCTTTGAAGACAAATCGGAGGCGGTAGTCATATAACGTCGATCTTCAGACCGTATTTGATGTTATTAATATTACCGCACTAGTGCAGCTTCTTCAATCTTATTTTCAAATTCATGGCAATCTTCTCTGGCTGCAAAAAGGAATTCATCACAAACAGAACTTTTATCCTGGAATTCCACCGAAGAGTGGAATGCGAATAAACAAATGAGTAAAAGATTAGTTGACTGCATTAGGGTATATGTGTGTCCGTGAATTATGTATATCAATGTATATGTATGTATGTATGCTTGTATATGCCATTATCTGGCCGACCGGGCTAGCCGAGTGGGTAAAGTACCTGCCCGGCAACCCAAAGGTCGCGGGTTCGATTCCCGCCTCGGGCTTGGATCAAAGTACTGAAAAAAAAAAAAACCTTGGGAGGTGCAATATGGCCACAGAAGCCGATGCGCCAACAACTACCAAAATCAAATCAAAAAAAAAAAAAGCCATTATCTGTATGTCTATTTGTGCTGGGTGAGATGTGTGTCGGCTTCGCTTTACAACACAGACACATTATATATATATAAAGCTACATTATAAATTGTGTTCTTATACTAGAATTTCTAATGTACCAATTACTAATATGCAACTAAGGGTAATAGGGATATTCAAATTAATATTAACATATTGAACACAATAAATAGTTAAATTTATCTCCTGCTGATTACAGCCTGTATAAATTGATGGGCACTCAAGAGGGACCAACACCCATCAATGTACAAGTGAAAGCAATCAGCATAAATGTATCTGTTTCTACAAATCCATATTCCAGTTAACAGATTTTTATTAATAGGTATGGAAATTATATTAATTGGGTAGTTAATTAGTTGTAAACTAAAATAATGTAATATATTGTAAACTAAAAAATAATTGGAAAATAACTCCATTTGGCAGTTCATCCAACCGAGGATACACATCAAGCATGTCCTGGTAATTATCCGCTCTCACAGTCACTTCTTGAAAGGATTATTAGTTTTTTATTGTTTGTATTGCTCATTTAAAATTGGTTACACCTTTTTGTTCATGTGACAAGTGGTGCACATGTTGAATGCCAGTAAAAACTTCAATGTTTTTCTCACATTTAGCGCAGGTTTTGTGTTTCTATCATTAAAATTACATTTGTTACAAACATTTAAAATTGGTTACACCTTTTTGGGATACTCTGTATATCTCTTTTGGGGATTACCCTGACTTCTAATCTCTCTCTTGGCACAAGCACATTACAAATATTGCTTCCTCTGCATCTAAAAAACTTGGTTTTCTCTTTCGCTCTTGGCGTTACTTTTCTTCCAAACAGCTGTTCGCTCTGTGCAAATCGCAAATCCGCCCTACCATGGAATATTGTTCCCACATCTGGGGTGGTGCCCCCTAAATCTCTTCTACAGATATTTCCGTGGGCACTGTTCTTTTGAGTTGGCTTCTATAATTCCTGCTCACTCTTTCAAAACAGTCCGAACACGTGCCGCCACCAGCCAACATCCATTTACCGTCCAACTTGAAACATACAGAACCAACTTTTCATCTTCCTCGTTTATTCATTCAACTGCCGTTTTCTGGAACAACCTTTCTTCTTACGTATTTCCTGAAAATTACAGTCTACAGAAGTTCATGTCTAATGTCCACAGATATCTTCTTCTCAACCTCCAACCCAAGCACGGTACTAAGTACTATAGGTTCTAATACCTCTCGTGTTTGGGGTTTTCATAAAAAAAAAAACCACTGACACTGACCTGAGGAAACGCTACGAAAATTGCGAACTGGAGTACAGTTCGCAATTTTCCTCAATTAGCATAATTAATATCTTCAACTTTAGCTGATTTGGATTTATATTTAGTTTTAATTTCGGATAATTTAGCATGCTCTAGAGGCCTTCGTAGCCGAGTTGTCAGGCGCGGGAGTGCAGTAGCACACGCTCTTTGAGTAGACCAGGGTTCAAGCCCCCTATTACTAAATACAGTCGACATGTCAACTCGCACTGGATCAGCGTGGCAGATTATGGTCCACCTTCCTCAATGTTAATCGTTGAGGAGGCTTCCATTCTGCAGTGGATTGATAATGGCTGCAGTTTACTGCCATACTAAACCGAATCATATTTGTAAAAGTAATCACATCAATTTTTATAAAACATATTTTTGTACCTGCTTCTCAACGTCCTCTCAACCAATCGACCACCTTTCCCTTCCTTGCAATGGAGGAAATGGGATAGAATCCCTACTTTGAAAAGCATTATTTCAATACATGTTCCGAAATTGGCTGATGATTAATTTTCTACTTTTCTGGTGCATCGTTACCTAGACTCAGAAAAACTTCTGGAATCCAAAAGAGCATAGCTAAAACCGCCAGTCACAACTGCAATCACCAGACTAGCCGTTCCCAAACTGTTAGTCGTGAGCCCTTTCTTTGAAGTGGGAAGGAAGGAAGGAAGTATTGGATGATTTACAAAACAAAATTATACAAGTACAGGGTGTCTCAAAAATATTGGTACAAACGGTTAGGGGAGGTAGGTAACATCTAAAGGAATGTGAATCGCATAGGAACCCATAACCGGAAACGTCACGGGAAAGTAGTAGCAGAGGCACAAGAAGCAGAAATGACACAAGACAGTAATTAGTGGCAAATATTTATTTGACATAATATTAACAATGGAGTACGAGATGGATGCATTTCATGATGTTACAACAGATGCTCGAAGGTTCCACTATGAGACGCGATGCATGCGTGACACCGACGCAGCATGGATTGGCCGACACAGTCGAACACACCTGGAGTTTCTTTGACAGTAGAAGCAGCGCAGACGAGTCTCGCCACGAGATCCATTTCCGTCTCCACAGGCGATTCATACACGATAGATTTGAGGTCCCCCCCACAGAAAGAAATCAAGGCTCGTGTGCGACAGGCAACAGGTCCACCACGGCCAATCCATCGACGCCCAAAACGCCTGTTCCAATGGTCACGAACACACCTTCCATAATGGGCAGGCACCTTGTCATGTTGAAACCAAATGTTGCGTCTTACATTTGCTGGAACATCGTCAAGTAACCCTGGTAGAACTTGTTCAAGAAAGATCCGATATTTAGCGGAGTTCATGTGGGATGGTAATAGGTATGGTCCGACTAAGCAGTCACCGACCATACCTGTCCACACATTTATTGAGAAGCGATGTTGTACCGCATGGGGGCCACACCGTGTGGGCCCTCTGCTAATCCATACACTAGGTGCATGTCTGCCAGCTCACAGTTCGTATATCAATGCATGCTCTTCGTGCGGCGACTACTGCTTGAATGAGTAAACCAGAAATTTTCCCTCTCGCGAACTGATGAACAGTACCGACTTACGGGGACGTTTCCGGTTATAGGTTCCTATGCGATTCACATTCCTTTAGATGTTGCCTACCTCCCCTAAACGTTTGTACCAATATTTTTGAGACACCTATAAATTAAATTTCTGGACTTTGTTTGTATAAGAGGAAATGAGCGTTTATTTTAGTTTATTATCTACTTTTTTGTACATGTTATGGTCCTGACAATCCAGCACTAGTTCCTCCCTCTGTATCAACTTCCCTAATCACGATCGTGACAGGCCAACGTGATAAATAAGTGTCTGCTAGCACCTTCATCGACAACGACTCAATGTAAAGGATCTAGAGCGGGGGAGGGGGTGGAATCAATCACAGTGGCATGACGAAGATAGCGATGTGGAGGTTGCGGATTGCTATGATCATGCCGGAACGTTGGGAAATAGGGATTAAACATGGAAGCTACCAGCGCCGCCTGAAAACAGAAAAGGAGAAAGTGGGGGTGGGGGGGGAGAAACGGGAGGGGGAGGAAAGATATATAATTTCCTTCATATGCGTGGTTACTACGATGCCATAACCACAACGTTCAATTGCAACCTACTATTTCTCTGTCACGCTCTTCGCCGATGTCCCGAACAAAAGAAAAGTTAATAATTGTCATCAAGTCTGCAGCGTAGAGCGGAAGAAAGGGCTACTTTTCCCTTGAAGATAGCCGACAAGAGGAAGAGCTAGTGCCTTAATTTATCAAAGGGAAGGCAGCAAAGCTCACAAATTAATCTAGCGCTTCAAAAAGTTAGCGGCATTGTAGTGGAGGGCAGGAGAGATGCGCCTTCTGCTCTGCTAGCCATGATTAAGAACAGCAACGTCCAAACGCCAAGCAGGCTACTCAAGTGCACAGAAAGAAGACAAATGCAGGAGAACAATCTCGAAGGAAGTGCAATTCCTCCTAACAAGCGTTGAATGCGAGAAACAGAACGGCCAGACAAACGACTAGTGGGTTCTTCTTGCAGGGGAGTAAGGCCTGCGCGTGACAGCGGTTCTTGATTGTCGACGAAACAAGCGAACTGCTTGCCAATCACGCTCTGTACGGAGTGCGTGATGGGAGCATCTCGGCCCCTTCCCGGAAACAAAGTTCCTCAAGTACAAGGAGGTGATGTTAACGACAGCCCAAATGAATTACTCCCATCGCGTCGGTGGCTGTAATGTTCGTCGGTAAAGTCGGCCCAATGGTCTCTGTAAGTTTGGCATGAATCTAATGTCATGTCAGGAGCAGCAGTCATGACAGGCGATATATTAACTTCTTCACCAAACAATGGAAAGAGGTAGAGAATAAAAAAATTTAATCAACCACACGTAGCGTTGGCCCAACTATCCTATTTTTACTAACATCTATAGTTATACTTCTTTAAATAACAAAGCAAGGAACTCTTTACTTAACTAAATGCTACTTCTTAGTTCTAATAGAATATTTAATGACTAGGAGAAAATCAACATTTTTTTTCCCTCAGATTACTGACATCATGAATGGTTAAATCTCTCCCAAGAGTCTGTGTGTTATTTATCTTAACGCATTATGAAACATTTAACATCCCAATAGTCAGATATCTGTATTCTTAACAGTATGTCGCTTCTGGCTCTCTGCCAAATGATTAATAAACAGTTTGCTCTTAAAAAGGCTTTCCCCCTCCAGCAAATAGGATTATACTGTACATTTACCAAGTTTCGGCAAAAAAAAAAAAAAAAAAAAACTTTTAAATATATATATACATACACAGTGGCGCACAAAAAACTAAGATTGTAGTGAAACGTATAAGATATTGTTTGATTACAGTCATTTTGTTTGTCGCAAAGCAGCAAAGGTATTGCGTCAATTAACGCTTCTATTGCATCAGCCGTTTCTATAAATACGGCGTTGGAAGAGTATACACGATCATTAGTATCCTGTTTTGCGGAGGTGTAAGCATGGCTCCATATGTTCACAGTTGACACCAAGAAAAAAAAAAGTGTAGCTGTTGTTCTGTCTCAGGAAGGGCGTGCTATCGCTGATAAAATAAGCTGCCACCAGCCAACAGTATCCCAGGTGCTGAAATTAAAGCGTGAAACCGGTGATGTCAAGAGAAGACATGGATCAGGCCGTAAGAGAGTGACTACGTCTTCCCAAGATCGATATTTGAAACGGCTATGCCTTCGTAATCGCCATCCCAGTGCTCCTGATCTAAAACTTAAATTTGAGATGGTCTCTGGCGTTGAAACAAGTGCACGAACTATCCAAAGACACAGTTCTGCATGCCATGCATATCCTCCTTAGGATGTGTATGGCATGCAGAACTGTGTCGACCCCATCTTTACAGATTGTGACTGGAAAATTGCCTATTGATCGGCATTTGGTGTATTGTGCATTGGCTTACTTCATCCGCCGTGGCATTCCCTGTTCTTTTCCGAATATAGAGGTGAACGTCTTGGAAGATCCCAGGAAGGAAAGGGCAAGAATCTGGGATGCTTTGGTAAAAGTCTGGCAAGAGCGTTGGAGTGTTTGTGATAAAGGGCAGAGTACACAAAATTTTTTCCCAGATTTAAGAAATGTAGCCTCGATAAAATTCAAATGGTTTGCCCCAACTTACAAGATATGGTCTTATTGACTGGACATGGTTCGATTAATGCAAAGTTGCATGATTTAGGAATTACTGAAATATCTAGTAGCCATTGTGGTGAAGAGAATAATGGGAACATATTATGTACAACTGTGAGGAGTACAGCGATCTACGAATTGAATTGTATCTCGGGTTAGTAATCTCAATCTTATGGCAGAAGGCTGTGAGACAATTATAGTTGATAAACAGGAGAACTTCTTGGCTTTCCAAGCCTTTGCAACTGCAATATTTCTTAGGCGGAAGACTCTTCTGCACCTGGAAGCCTTGGATTTGTAATGCGGTATGGTGTAGTGCCGAATTACCTAAAGTTCTGTGAAATCGTGGAGGCTTGAGTCTGCTATATCCACTGCAACTCCAGCTCCTTGTGCTGGCATTTCTGTTGTCGGCAGTTCCTTGTGCTGGCATTTCTATTCTCGGCAGCTCCTGGCGCTGCTGGCTTTCCAACAGACTGTGAACAGATGTAGCTCTTTCCAATGAAGTTTGGACTTTGTCTGAAATTTAATTATATGTATATTTATTTTTTTATGAGTCTGCGTGGGTAGCACAGTGGTACCGCCACCGTCCTCCCCACACCGGGTGGAAAAGGCCCGGGTTCGAATCCCGTCGATGACGGGAGGAACTTTAGTGGGCTTTTTTCACTCCGTGGCTGAGTTAGTCGGTCTCAGGCGTAGATAGCAAGGTTTTTTTCCCTCAGAAACTGAGGTTTTTTCGTCCAGCAAAACAGGCAAATCGACCAGAGAACACACGCAATTTACAGACACGAATACGGGTTAATGTAATTTCATTTACGGGTAACCCTAACACAGTAATTTAATTTAATAAAAAATTTATTTTTTTATGTAATTTAATTATTTTCAGTTTGTTCATATCAATCTTTTTTTGGTCATGGCTGATTTTTTTCCACTCCCTGTACTTGGGCAAACAGGAGAGGGAGTATATAAGCGTACTGCTAAATTATATGTAACTGACAGCGGGGTTGCCATTGGTTGGCTGGGACCGCTATCAATATCAATCTCCAAAGACGCCTTTCGGAATGTAGTCTGCATGCCTTTCGGCCCAAGAAGATGCCCTTCTTGACCTAACAAATGAGAAAGAAGCGACTTACTTGAGCTAAAACGCATGTTTCATGGACAAAAGAGCAATGGGACACCGTCATCTTTTCTGATGAATCGAAATTCAACCTGTATGCTCGGATGGGAAGCGATATGTCAGAAGACGAAAATCAGAGGCATACCATCCTGACTGCATAACGCTGACTGTAAAGTTTCCGCTGGTCAGATGGTCTGGGGATGCATAACAAGCAAAGGAGTGGGGCGAATTAAGTTTATTTACGGAACGGCGAATACAGAAACCTACACTGCTATCTTGGAGGAGTGCCTGAAACCCATTTTTGGGGATCACCACACAGATGTCTAAAACTGAATTTTTCAACAGGACTCAGCACCTTGTCACACAGCAAAATTGGTAATTTTTATGCTATTTAATGATGAGTTTGTCTTCTTGTCTCACAAGGCTTAAAACATACTTACACCAATGTTTTTCCTCGTTTGTCTCCCTTAAGGTGCAGTCATACCTCAGAAATTCTGGTATTATAGTGTTGGACTGGCCCGAATTTGAACAGTCCAGATTTGAACCCTATTGAAAATTGCTGGACATAATGTCGTCTAAAATTGCTCAGAAGAAGCCAACAAGTAAGATTCAGCTGCAGGAGAGCGTTGCAAGGGTGTGTCACCACGAAATTAGGCAACCGCATATCTAGAAGTTGATTAACTCTATGCAGCTCGAGGAGGAACAACAAAATATTGAGGACTTATTTTGCTGATTTACAGTAAATAATACTATTACGTTAACTTGTCATTTCAGTTTGTACACGTAAATGCAATAAAATGTATGTTTGGTTGTTATGATTGCCATTTGCATGATTTCTTATATTTCCATTAATTGCGCATTTTACCCTTTGGGAAGATATTTATGGCAATTAGGCATATCAGGTGGAGTCTTTTTATTGGATTTCATTCACAGATATATATCCCATCTAACAAATGCATTTCGAACATTTCTGCAACCTACAATGCAGCGCAACACAAATTTGCAAAATTCACAAGTAATGCAGTTTTTTGTCCGCCACTGTGTGTATATATACACACATTTGTTTTTGTTTTTTTAATCATGAAACTTACATGTCATCAACTTGCATATCATTACCCGTCGTCAAATGACAGCCTACTTTTGTTGCTTTTGTGCCAAAGCAACTAACGCTGCGAGGAGTATTGCACTGTAAACTTCACGTATTCGATAGTCGGGTTGCTTATATTGTTGGATGAAAACCCGAGTTTCTGGAGGGGGGGGGGTTCAGCTCAGAGATCGACCATTTACCTAGACCAAGGTGTGTGAGGGAATCTTCCTGTCCCTTTTTACCATGGTGTGGTAGGGCAGCGACGTAACCATCACTACCCTTGTGGGTGATACATGGCGCTATTCCCTTCTTAAGCTACCACCTCATTACGAACGACATCTTTGAAATTGGAGACTTCCATAATAACCTGCTTTCTATATGCAAATTCAAAAAAACTGAACTACGACTCAACGGTGAAAACAACTTAAAATATTGCTATCCGAAGCTACTACACCATTTGAAATGTATCCTACTGGCCCACTGCTATAGTGACAACTGCTTCTGCAGCAATGGTCATGCATACGCAAATACAACTCAATAATGATTACCATGAATTATACGAGACTAAGATTCCACACAATATATAAATACAGTATATATTAATTGGAATGTTTGTTGGTATTCTAAATACGAAAGATCAAAAGCAAAAAAATATTAATCACCACTGGATAACAAAGTTTGCCATGGCGTGTTAAATCGACACAATATTAAAAGAAAATTCTTGCGAAATTTTCATTAATACATTCTCTTTCGAGTTGCTTACAAATATAAATTCGAATAAAGTAAAACTTTCATTTTAGAGACCAGATGGAGTCTGTCCGCTAAACTCGAACGAAATATATATGATGGCAAAAGTTGCTAGACTGTTATGATAACGTGCTGTTTATTATGAAAGGGAAAAAAAATAATAATGAAATACAATTCTGTGTTTTACTACACTTATCAGTTATTATTTGAAGTAGAAAAGCTTGGAATTTTGCGGTGTCATATTGCGGCAGTGAAAACTCTGAAGCTTACTCAAAGTGAAGAACCTATGAGTACTCTCACTGGAGGTTCACCTGAAACCCTACTGATGTCTGATATGCTCGGAAAGATGATGGAATGTGATGAGGAAAATCCTGGCTCTCTTGCACGCTCTACAATTTAAAATATTGTAAAGGGGTCAGGATACATGAACTTGGTTTTGCTTACAGTTTGGACATAGTAACAGAAACTGTAAACATGACTTGGGTATATTTAAGCAAGTTACTTCAATGGGCACAAAAATGTTTCCTACAGGATTTCTGTTTTTCTTCTGATTATTTTACTGGTCGGAAAAAAAAAAAAAATTTTTTTTCGCTCACTTTTAAAATTCAGAGTGATTCTTATAGATCTGACGTTTCTGAATTCAAATATTTCAAACGTATTGCTGTAACACCTACAATTTTATGGGAGAAGAGATTAAAGTCAAAAATCTTCTAGTAAAAAAGATTTCATATACTGTATTTTAAAAAAATGTTATATACAGTACTAAATATTGAACAATGGATTAAATTATTCCTATTTATAAAAATATTTATCTGATAACAAAATACTTATTTTGTCGTTTTTTGCCTTTTATAATCGTCTATTGGTGTCTCCCGTACAATATTCCAACAGTAGTCGGCCAACATACAAAGGGTACTAGGAAAGTTTTGCAATACAGCTTTGTTTATTTAATTTTTTCAAAGTAATTTCCTCTACATTCAATACACCTCTCCATCCTCCGAAACCAATCTTTAAACCAGTTCTGCCAAGTTTCACTAGGGAGTAAAGCACACTCGTTGTCCCAAGCCCGTAGAAGGTCCTCATCACTGGAAAACCGCCTCCCTTTTAGCTTCATTTTCACATGCGGGAACAGTGCAAAGTCGCAGAGAGCAAGGTCTGGACTGTAGGGAGGGTGCTCGAGAAGTTTCAGTCCTGTCGTGGTCAAATATTCGGTGCAGGCTTTGGTGTGGTGAGCTGCAGCATTATCGTGATGGAGGTACCAGGTGTCCATTCTTGACTTTGGCCGCAGGTTCTTCATAGATCCAATGACTTTAGGCAGGCATTGTTCAGTATACCACTTAGCTGTGATTGTCTTCTGCGTGTCCAAAACGACACGTTCCACAATTCCACTCGATTTGAAAAATACAGCTATCATTTTCTTCTTTACAGATCGGGATTTTCTGACAATTACGGGTGTGTCGTCATCATCAAAGACCCAAACTTTGTTTTGAGCCTTGGTCGGCAGATCGTAATAGTACAGCCAAGTCTCGTCACCTGTCACAATGCTGTTCACATACCGAGATTGTCCCTTATCAAACTTTTTTAACATCTCCCGGCACCAAGTCACACGTCGTGTCATCTGCTCTTCAGTCAGTTGATGCGGCACCCAGAGAGAACAAAGTTTCTTCACGTGCAAATGATCTTGCAGAATCGAACGAATTGCTGGTGCATTTAGGCCCAAAGTATCCTCTACCTGTTGGTAGATCACTCGCCTGTTTTCGTCAAGCATTTTCCTCACAGCAGTAACGTTTTCCTCCGTAACTGACGTTCGTGGCCTTCCCGGCCTCTCAGAATCCTCCAGAGTGAAATTTCCCCTTTGGAATTCTCTATACCACCTGAATATCGTTGTACGATGTGGACAATCATCATCTAGTGCAAGAGTCATTTCTTCTAAGCACTGGTCTATGGTTAAACCACGCACGAAATTATACCGCAAAACTGTCCTTATCTCATTTCGTGACCACGATGCCATCGCAAGCACTTTACACTCTCACTACTAATGAATAACTGAGCCCATCGACTTGGCGCGGCGGCTACTATGCACGTATGAACATGTCTCAACATGCAGCAACAAGCAGCTTCCTGTGATTCATTGTTGCGTCATATTGCAAAACTTTCCTAGTACCCTTTGTATTTGGATTCCATTTTCCCTGGTATCTTTTTTCCATTTCAGAAATATCTTTGTGAACCTTTTCACGGTGTTCATCGGAGACCACTGCCAAGTTTTCAGGAAAAAAGGCTAAATGGGGCTGTAGGAAATGAAGCTTTAATAACAGGTCTTGGTTTTCGGTTCTTAACCTACGATATTTGAAAACTGAGGGTAATGAGAACATCTAAGCACATATCCAAGTTTTTGAACATATCTTCTACGAGTATCTGTCGAAATTATTTTAGTGAGGAAATGGATGCCGACCAGTGTTATGTAAAATATTAATAAAAGAAATCGAGGCCAGCCTCTCATTAGCTGTGAGTAAAATGTTCTTTATTATTAATTAAAATGTTCTAATTAAATACCATCAGGCCGAAGCATTTACGTCACCGGATCCTTGTACAGTGAACGCTGTCCGTTATTTCTGGAGTCCGCTAAATCGAGAATTTTTATGATATATAAAACTGTCATTTTATGAATATGTTAGGTCAGGGGAGACGAAACATTTCCCACCATATAAGCAGCCATAGCGGATATCACAGCAGATTTAAGCACCGTCATCCCCCCACCGGATGGTAATAGCCCGATTCGAATGCCGTCAATGATGCGAGGAATTTTTACACGCTTTTCTTCACACCGTCGCTGAGTTACTTGGTCTCAGGAGGACATTGTATGGGTTTCTTCCAGGAAAATGAACCACAGAACACATGCAATTTACAAACAATACATATGGTCCAAGTCAGTTATGCGCTCAAAACTGCACGTTGTTGTAGGTTGTGGTTAACCACATAAGCTATTTTAAAAATATTCAACGCCTCCAGATCAACCTACCATAATATTTTCACAAGTGTATCTCTTATCTTAAATACAATATGCTTTGTAAAATTATTATAATTTTTTATTATAAAAATCCGTTGAATAGGTAGATAAAGAGCTGACATAAAACTTGAAAAAGTAAATCAGGCAAATAATTAATATGATTTCTTACAATTGGTGTTATTCAGAAAAATTATACTATACTTTTATTTCCTCATATCGCGATCATATGAAATAATCTAGGACTTTTAACCAATTTAATTACATCAGTGGTTACAGCCGGATCTTTAGATGGACGGTAGCTGCTAGCTTTCGTCTAGTAAGACGAATGATTATTATTTATTTTGCTTTACTAAATTCTATATATATAGAATTATCTATTCTATATTATTGTATTCTATTATCTATCCTATCCTTCTCTCTCTCTCTCTCTCTCTCTATATATATATATATATATATATATATATATATATATATATATATATATATATATTATTCAATTGTAATTGACAGGTTAGTAACCCTACTCAATACACTGATCAAATATATATACATATATATATATGTTTTATTTTATAGTTGTATCCTGTTCTGTAGCCTTGCGCGTCCAGGTACATCTATTTTCTATTTTCTTTTTCTTTACCTTTTTCTTCTCCTTTCTTTACCTTTCTCACCTGTTTTATATACTATATATATATATTTTCTTTTCGTTATTTTTATTACTCGCGCTATCTTTTATTCCTGCAGGCAAAAGGAGAACGTGATACTAATTACAAGCAGTAATTTAACACACTATAAAATATTAATAAATGCATATGTTATTGATTTTTTTCAACCGGGGTATCTTGGAACTTTAAATGGCGAAAGCTTTTTAAAGAGGTGTCCCAAAATTAGGAAAAACTTCATTGAGATCAAAGGCAAGCATGCTTTTACAGAGCCCGAATACCGCAGTTTTTAAATCCAAATAGGCACTTGGTTTAAAGTGCCTACTTGGTTAAACTGAAAAAAAGCTTGAAAACTACTGGCATATAAAGTACAGCACAAATATATTAGAACTATTTATAAAAGGAAATGTACTTCTGATTTAATATTATTTTCGCCATACTTTCACCAATTTTTTTCCTCTACTAATGTAGTACAGCGAATTCTGTTAATGGATATAAACATTTCGACTCTGAAATTGCATCTCATTTTACACAGCAGCTTCTATTTCACTTTTGTGAAAATATCATTTAATAGTTATTTGTTGCGTGGAATTCGACATCAACATGAGTTTTTCTTTGAGTTCAACCTGCTGCGATAACATATAAAATTAGAATGCCCCTCGAATAACTCTAAATTTATTTCAGAGATTTAAACTCTTTTGAAAATGCCAGGCTTCCTCTCAGATCCAAGGTGTTCTTCATCCTCAGTAGGATATCCTTTTCTTTTAAATTTCGAAGAATGTTTCGGAAAATATCATCTTCAGCTTTGGCAAAATGATCGCACTAAATAGAAATTTTACCAAATGCATAAAATATTTTCTGACATCGTTGAGATAAGCCAAGCTTTGCTAAGAAAATGAAGAGTGAGGAATGAATGATGTTCTCTATATATCACCATTCTCCTTATTGTTTGGAAAAACTTCTAGAGATCTCTCAGAGAAGGAAGTTTCTTAAAAAAAAAAAAAAAAAGAAAGAAAAAAGCATTTACTACTCTGTGCAGGTGTCGAGAAGTGGTGTTTAGTTCACAAAGTCAGGCCTAACAAATAAATAGATCTGAAAACTCTCCAGTATCCTTACACGGTTCAACCTTTGTAACGAAACAATTTAGTGTTGCAGGGCAAGGCATCATAGCAACACTGATAATCCCTTGCTAGCCTATTAACATACACAGTTAACTTATCCACCATTGATAACCTTGTCACCCTCCCCCGTCTAAGAAGAAACCTCAGAGAAGATCGCAAACAATTCAAAATCCAAATGATGGGTGTATAGACAGAGATAGTTACTGCACTGGTAAAAGCACAACTAAAAACTTTCCACAGAATTTGAATCAAACTCCTCAGTGATATAAGGACTAAAAACCTAGCATAAGTTTATCATTCGGTAAATCGCATTATTGATTTTGCAGAAGTTCTAGCGCATCCGAGTCCAACTGTATTTGCTCACATTATACAATTTTTTTAATAAATGTGCAGTGATTTTAACTTACTCCATTAGCTATTAACATCTATAAAGTGTTAAAAGCTAAATGATTTTAACTCTAATTTGCATACTGTCTGAGGAAAACTTATTGCATTACATAAATTACTTATGTAAACAACTGTCATACGAATTTATCATGAAATAAATAAAATGAACACACGTTGCAGCACAAAGCACTTATCGAATGCTTCTGTGATAAATTGCATATTATTATTAGATTTAGTAATAAATGGTTGAGTAGCGGGAGTCACACAGTAGTTATTAATGGCTAGTGCTCTTCATTGACTAAGTGATTAGTAGAGTTCCTCAGGGTTTAGTGCTGGGCCTCTTACTGTTTCAATATTTATTAACGACATTGATGAAGGAATATCACGTTAATGTCTAAGTTTGTCGCAAACAAAGGTTGGCAGGATAGTTAATTGACAAGAATCAGGATATGCTATTTTGACAAGACCTGGATCAATTAGGAAGATGAGCTTAAAATAACATATCAATGGGGGAACCACACTCTAATTGATGGGGTAGAACGAAAGGACAGGGATAACTGTACAGTTAGACATGAGTTTTGTGAATAGTGCAGACAGGCCGCTGGACAGTTCATATATATACAGGGTGTCTCAAACTTTAGATGTTACCTACCGCCCCTAACGTTTGGTACAAACGTTAGGGGCGGTAGGTAACATCTAAAGGAATGTGAATCGCATAGGATCCCATAACCGGAAACGTCACGGGAAAGTAGTAGCAGAGGCACAAGAAGCAGAAATGACACAGGACAGTAATTAGTGGCAAACATTTATTTGACATAATATTAACAATGGAGTACGAGAGGGATGCATTTCATGATGTTACAACAGATGTTCGAAGGTTCCACTATGAGACGCGATGCATGACACCGACGCGATGCATGAGACGCGATGACACCGACGCAGCATGAATTGGCGGACACGGTCGAACACACCTGGAGTTTCTTTGACAGTAGAAGCAGCGCAGACGAGTCTCGCCACGAGATCCATTTCCGTCTCCACAGGCGATTCATACACGATAGATGTGAGGTCCCCCCACAGAAAGAAATCAAGGCTCGATAAAACAGGTGAGCGTGTGGGCCAGGCAACAGGTCCACCACGGCCAATCCATCGACGCCCAAAACGCCTGTTCAAATGGTCACGAACACACCTTCCATAATGGGCAGGCGTCCCATCATGTTGAAACCAAATGTTGCGTCTCATATTTGCTGGAACATCGTCAAGTAACCCTGGTAGAACTTGTTCAAGAAAGATCCGATATTTAGCGGAGTTCATGCGGGATTGTAATAGGTATGGGCCGACTAAGCAGTCACCGACCATACCTGCCCACACATTTATTGAGAAGCGATGTTGTACCGCATGGGGGCGCACACTGTGGGCCCCCTGCTAATCCATACACTAGGTGTATGTCTGCCAGCTCACAGTTCGTATATCGATGCATGTTCTTCGTGTGGCGACTACTGCTTGAATGAGTAAACCAGAAATTTTTCCTCTCGGGAGCTGATGAACAGCGCCGTGCACCGATTTACGGTGACGTTTCCAGTTATGGGTTACTATGCGATTCACATTCCTTTAGATGTTACCTACCTCCCCTAAACGTTTGTACCAATACTAAATAAATAAATAAATAAATCTTTATTGTGAAGTAGATTACAGCACAATATCCCATTACGGCGACGAGCGCCGGGGGTTCGCATCTAGATAAGATAAGTACGGCATACAAATACAAAAGGCTACAAAATACAGCGAACATACAAAAAGGCTATAAAATACCGATCACAAATGCAACAGAAATACAAATACAGCATAAAAACACAGAGCTAGACACAAATACAGAAATAAATACATAAGAAATACAAATAAATAAATATCAAGGTTCAAGGGCTTTGATAAAGTTGTGTCTGTCCTTCCCGTTCCTTATTGTGCTGTGGATATCCGCGTCCACACGGTTGAGTACGCGGAGCATCTGATTGGGAAGAAATCTGTCAGTGAGTACAAGGCTGTTGTGGTGAGCCACGAGTGCTGGTACCGACCTTAGGCTTGGTTGTGGAATCCTCCAAGAGCAAGCGTTCCAAATATTTGGAGATGATATCTGGCCTGTGATGAGTTTGGCTGTGAAGACCAGCCTCTTTTCCACGATCAGGAACTTAAACCTCGGGATGTCGAGTGCTTGTGCCATCATGGTGGTTGTGGTAGCAGGAGGTAGCCGAAAGGCGCCTCCGTAGCCAGGTGGGAAGAAGCAGCAGTGCGTAACGCACGCTTCTTGATTAGACCGGGGTTCGATCCCGTCACCACCACCAAATACGGGGATGCAGAAAGATCAGGGAATGATCACCGCATATTCCTGGAGCAATATGGCCTTAGTTGCTAATGCTCCTAAAAATCAAATAACAAACAACAAACAGGTAGCCGAAGCTTGTTATTGGCCCATTTCAGTAGCCAGTATTCAGCGGTGTACACCCGCTTGAGGTGCAGCTTGAGGTTTGTAGGTGCAGCAGAGGCCCATATTTCTGCACCATACAGAATGGCGGGGTAGACGGTGGAGGTGATGAACCTTTTAACAGTGACAGGGTGTCGGACATGTAGCAGCTGCTGCTTTGAGATCCACCGTAGACGAAAAAATCTGGTACTGATTTTGTCAATCTGGTTGACAAAGGACATCTTTTGGTCAAACAGAACGCCAAGGTCTGTGTATGAGGATACGTTTGGTATTCGTACCCCTGCGAGTGAAACGTTGAGTACTGTCGGCATGGATTTAAGGGAGAATATAACCTGAGCAGACTTCAGTGGGTTGATTTTTAGATTGAAGTTTGCCAGGTACAATTCTAGATCCTTAAGTTGGGAATTGATCCTGTTGCTGAGCTGAACGGGGTTGTCGCCAGGATTAATTTGAGTCAGCAGTTTGAGGTCATCGGCATAGCATAGGAGACCATTCGTTGAGGCAATAATGGGCACGATGATAGCTGTGAACAGGACACCGGATAGGACTCCCCCCTGCGGTAGTCCAGCAGTAATGTCGCAGGATAGGGTGTGTTGTTGCCATTTTTTTTAAGCATTAGAGTATGCTATGATATTTCCTTCGAGAAGATGAGTAACCCGCTCATCTTCACAAAGGAAACCAAATGGTATAAGGCTTCAGGATTTTATTTCTGAGACTCGTGTAAAGTTGTATACGTTTGCTAGAAAAACAATAAAGCAGCAATCTGCACTATGCTGAAATTTAATTTTTCAGTGGTTAGTGTTTCCTTTCTTTTACTCTCGATCTTTAACCACCTTATGTTGTCCTCGTGGATAACACAGTAGCTACGATCGTTGCTCTCACAGATCGTATGGAAAAGGCCTCGGTTCAATTGTGTCTCAACGAGAGGTGATCTGATTGAGGTGTTTAAGGCTTGAAAAATCCCATCGAATGAATTGAGCAAAGCTCAATCCATTCGGTGGGATTTTTCCTCTTGCTCAGACTACACACATAAGGGGGCATAAATTCAAATTGAGGAAAGATGGCTGCAGGAGAGATATGCGGAAGTTTGCCTTCAGCTAGCGGGTGGTCGATTGTTAGAACAAACGCCCATCTGTTGTTGTGGAAGTGGATAGTTTGAATAAATTCAAGGAAGAACGAGATAAATTATTGGCGGGCGTGGGTGGACAGATAATGTGGAAAGTTTTTTTTTTTTTTTTTGCTGATGTTTTATTAGCTTGCTTTCTTATATCATTTGCTCCTACTACTACAAATATTATCTCTGCCTTCGTCTACGCCGATGATTTGGTTCTTCTAATTTCATGTCGATCGCGTCTTCAACTAGAACAATCAGCCAATATAACTCTTTCTGAGCTAATCAAGTGGTCAGGTATATATAAACTGCGAATATCTGTCACAAAAACAAAACTGATGGTTTTTAAGGGCAAGTTAGATTACAGAAGACCTCCAAATATAAAGATAGACGGAAAGCAAATCCCTTTTGTTCCTGAATTAAAACATCTTGGCGTAATTTTAGATGACAGGTTAACCTTCTCCTCTCATATTAATTACCTCGCCTCGAAGATTAAGAAGTTCACCGCAGCAGTTACCCGAATTTCCAAATCGGACTGGGGACTAAATAGGAAGACTCTCTTACTATATTATACAGCAGTATTCGTACCAATAACAACATATGCTTCGGGAGTCTGGTTTCATAGAGCCGTCAATGTTAAACTCCGTTCCAAGCTCATCTCCATTCAACGGATTATGCTGCTTACCATGCTCCGGGCCTGCAGGACAGTGTCCTCTGCTGCTCTGCAGGTCCTTGCTGGAGTTTTACCACTAGACCTGCATGTAATCTTCAAAGGACTATGCTATCGTCTAAAGCAGGGCGTTCCCGGCGAGATTCTCGGCATCTCATGCAACTTAACTGCTAACACCAAAGTTTACATCCTTAAGTTGGGAACGATAAACGGAGAATCTGGAATGAACTTATCGGTGTGTGGCAATCACGATGGAATTCCAGTACTACTGGTCAAGTCACCCGCTCTTTTGTTCCTGCAGTTACCTTCCCTCTCAACAAGAACGTCCGCCAATGGTTTTCTCCCAGCCTAACAACATCGTATATACTTACTGGGCACGGCTCCATCAATTCCAAACTATTTCAATTTGGCTTGTCTGACACCAATCTCTGCTTATGTGGTGTTGAGGAAACCTGGATGCACATTCTGTATCGCTGCAGCCTGTACCAGATGACAGATCTACACTACAAGCTGCTGTCAGCAACTTCTCTGAAGGAAATGAAGTGGTGCTGACTGAAAATTCTCAATCGTTCTCAGCTCTACAACAGTTCTGCTCTGCTGTTTTCACAAAAACAAAGCAACTCTTCTCAAGTTTATCAACATAACAACAAGGAACCAACCCAACATCTGCAATGTCTATCGATATTTCTTAAAACTGATATCGCCTGCTATCTACTTTTTTTTTTTTTTTTTATTTAAGCTGGTACCCGAGATTGGGCAGCTGTGGACACAGAATTAGCTAACACCCATTGGTATAGCACTACCTCCAGTGGGTGCGGTTTTCGTTCTTCCTAGGACAGAAAAAGACTGCTGTCTTCTGGTTCCTGTACCACAATTAATACTTCTGATTAGTTTCGTGATGTGATTTGCTGTGTGAACATGTTAATTACACCTATATCATTGTAATTAACACGATTATATGTATATATCATTATATGTATCATATATATCATTGTATATATATATATATCTATGTATGTACATAGCGGATTTGCCAGTTTCTGGCTAGGGGCCGCTTGTTGTTTTGTTAATAATGAATAAACTTTTATTCAAAGTAAAAAAAAAAAAAAAAATACTACTAATATTAAATGCCCGCATCTAACGTTCCCGTGTGCGTTGGGGGGATTCTTTGAGAACGCGTGTACCATAAAAATCCCAGAAACATATAACTAAAAGTGAATATTGAAACATTCTTTGGTAGCTAAAACTCTTTACCCGTCATCTCCGAATATGGTCACATAAGTTTCAGATTTGCTGCGATACAAGATAAAACGTTTTTCATTTGGCTACGGTTTTAAATGGATCACCCATATTTGCTAGTAATGTCAAATTATTGACAGGCTATGTTCCAAAATTATTTTGCGCTAGATTAACACAACAGTATTGCTCTACTGTTCGAAAGAAAACGAAACGAAAAAAAAAAAAAAAAACACATTACAAAGATGATGTTTTTCAATATCAAGCAAATAACTAAAAGGAGAAGGAAATTTAATTTTAAAACTCATCTTCTTTTCATTGATTAAAATTCTTTTGATAAAGTTGACAGAAACAAATTATCGGCAAGCTCTTGAAAATAAAGAATTTTGGGAGCGATATAATTAAGGAGATTTGATAATAATCATCAAATGCACTGGTCTAATTTCTTTGTGAGTATTATTGCTGAAGCAATAATTTACCTAATATTAACAAAAATAGTAAGCAGCTATAGGAATATTTTTTGAAAGTTAGGTACGTTCAACGCTATTTAAACAGCAAAATGAGTTCGGTTTAACAACTTAGGTATCATTGTAGGTATCAATAAATTTAAGCACGATTGTGACAGACCACTTCCGTCTGGCTGCTGGGTTAGAAAACGATTTGAAATTTGTTTTTTTACACGAATATAAATTCGTATACGTATTGCAAAATTAAAGTTAATAATACAATACTGTATAGTTACCTTCTGAAGAGTAAGCACACTTTAGATCTATTCAGCTAAAAATAAATAACACAGTATGTAAATCTATTTTGCAGTGCTATGCTACCACTAAAATAAAGTTTGCGCTGCAGATGTATTTTGCTCTTGGTAATGAAATTAATCTCTTGTATTGTGGCAGAGTAGTGTGTCTGGGCAAACGTGCGTGTTCAGAGACCAATTTGCATGTTGAAAACTCTGATAAAAAAAAAAAAAAATAGTTGTGATACTTCAGCAACCGAAATGTCAAATCAGTAGCCATAGACATAGTATATAAAACATTATGGGAATCCTATTGCCTCTAAACTTGATACTACGACACGTTGGACGGACAACTTGTGTAATCGAGACTCGCTAATATTCGTAAAATCGGACAAAAGCTAACTTATTGTGATTTTCTCTTGTAGAGGACCTGTGTCCTCACTTTGACTTTAAATCAATGGTTTGATTTTAAATCAAATAAACATAGAATATATAGGACATTAAGAAATATAATAGACATTTTAGAAATTTAAAGTCAGGGATTCTCTTACCTTAGATTTTTTCAGGAATAACTGCATCCAAGTAAGGTGTAATTAGAATTGATGGAAATAGTATTGAAAGACTTGTCTAAAAATAGATGAACCTTGTAACAGGACAAAGGAATGAAAACAAGCTTTGACCTTAAATCCATGCAGGGCGAATAATTGGAAGTATAAAGGGAGATCTCCCTGTATACTTCCTGTGCTGCTACACTTAGGGTGGTAGAAAATGAAAAAGACCTGGGAGTAAATGTGGAGTCAGATATGAAATTTTCTGAGCAATGCAGACAGGCTGCAAGAGCAGGTCATGGGATTTTGTCAATGATATACAGGAATTTTGCTAGCAGAGAAAGGAGGTGATTATCCCTTTGTATAAGGCAATGGTCAGGCCACGCCTTGTGTACTGCGTACAGTTCTGGAGGCTTCATTTTAGGAAGGATGTAGATTTGCTTGAGCATGTACAGAGAAGGGCAACAAGATTGGTGAGGGGAACGAGGGGATTGTCATACCAAGAGAGGTTTAAATTTTGCAAACTGCAGCGGCTAGAGACTAGGCACTTGCGAGGTGTTGCCATCTACTTCAAGTTTTATTCACCAATGGGAAAATGTGAGCGCTGCAGTAGATGGCAACATGATCGCAAAATTGTAATCATGGCGAAATTTACCAATATCTTTGGTTCAGTTCAACGAGCTGCAGATTGACGCCGCTGTTATGCATAAATTTCGAACACTGTTTAAAAAGAAGCCATAAGTAGACCTACAATTCTGCAATGGTACGAAAAATTCATAAAGAACGCCTGTTTGTACAATCATCCCGGCCGAAGTGATAGCCGAGCAAGTTTCCCGGAAAGAGGACCTATTTTGTGACCCCCAAGTTTCTCTGATATGGGGAACTTGGGACTACAAAACTCCTTTAGATTTCTCTCTCTGGGGGATGCGTTAAATACCAGCCTACCAGGAGTGTGCCACCTATGCCAAGAACGTATGTTTATGGAACTTAATACATTTGTGAAGCAACAGGCTGCGCTGACGGGGCTAGATAAGTAAGGCATCTGCGGAGTAACTAAAAGCTAGAGGACTACCTCTTTCAACAATATTGACAATGGATATGGCACCAGCACCACTCAAACTACGCCGTTTTATAAAGACGCACTGCACCACTGGAAAAAGCAAAACTTTCACCATACTTTTGAGAGAACATCCCTTCCCGGAATACTTTCAGAACCGCTCTTCTACAATAAAATAATAATAGACTTTGCAAATGATGATATTCTCTTCTTTCTACGTGGAACTGGAGGAATAAGAACCGTAGAAGACCTCCTGGCACCAAGCCTTGAATGGAAAGGATCAGAAGACTTGCCCATTAAAATCATAAATGCAAAGCAGCAACACAGATATCTAAAATCAGCGATTGCACAAGCTCTTCCAGACATCACTACAGCTAAAGTGATTGGAAATGTGACCGGATCCTCACCTACACCAACCTTCGTCATCACATCACACCAGAAGACACGGTACCTCTGTCTCCTGCACCCTCCAAAAAAATCTAACAAAAAAGTCTATCATGTCTCGCCATACAGCCACGATTTTCCCGTCATCCACCTGCCAAGCTGTCCCTGTACCCCTCTCCACAAGCCACCATCTAACTTTCAGTGGAACCTCCCGTACAGGACGAAATGTTCCAAATCGGCACAACATCCTTCCCACCCCAGTCAAGCTACAAATCTTCGGTTTACGCACCTCAAACTACTGCCTCTTCTGCGCCACTCCAGGTACCCTGGAACACACATACCTGGCGTGTCCTGTAAACAAGGAACTGGTCAAATACGCTTTGGATGCAGCAAAGCTTGCACACGCCCACACTCCGGAGGACCACTGGTACCTGCTTCACTCTGAGCAGACAGCACACACCACGTGCAACTTTCTATTCATTGCTGCCAAGGCCGTTATTTTCAACTTCTACTTGAAGAATACAAGAAGCAGTGACGACGTGCGTCCTGTCGACACTATCTGAAGTGCAGCCTACGGAGTTGCAGGGCAGACCTCTACTCGAATTCCATTGCAAAAGGCCAGAAACTGTGGACCATCTTAACAGCGAACGGTCACCTCTTCACCATCACTGAACAGACCATCACCTTCAACGTGTGAAATATGAGACTGGTCCAATGCCAAGAAACTGTTTTCTTAATTCCTGAAATTGAAATGTTGAAACGTTTGTATTTCTTTATTTTTTTCCTTTATTTTTCTTTTATTTAAAGGTGGAGCATCGAACACGTTTTAATTAGCTAAAATTTGAACTTATTCTCTATAACTTAGAATTCGGCGCCTCCATAGCCAGGTGGGAAGGAGCAGCAGTGCTTAGCACACGCTTCTTGATTAAACCGGGATTCGAGCCCGTCACCACCAAATACGGAGGATGCGGAAAGGGCAGGGAATGACCACCGCATATCCCCGAGCAATATGGCCTTAGTTGCTAATGCTCCTAAAAACCAAATAACAAACAAACAACTTAGAATTCGTTTCATGTACTCTATTCACACAATAATGTTTTCATGACTTGTACTTATTGAGCGGCTGGTTTATTAAATACACCGACCAGCAGTGAGTGGTAAGTCTTTTAATCCTCAGAATAGCCTCAAGTCTTCGGAGTATCGACTCCACGAGGCGCATAAAGCGTTCCGCAGGATGCTGGTCCATTCAGACTTGTTTGCATCCCGCAACTGGCCAGAATTGAAGGCAGCGGATCCTTCCGCAAACAGTTCGTTCTACCTCGTCCTATAGATGCTCAATCAGGTAAACTAAATACACTTTAGATAAGTCTACAGATTTGTGTGCTTCTTATTTAATGTTCAATCAGGTTGCGATCCAGTGAATGGACAGGCAAATGAAGTAGATAAAGTTACCATCATGCTTCTGGACCCACAGTTTACGGTGCTGATACATGGCACAATGGGTCCACTGATTCATGCTGCTGTCGTCATACCCTGGTCCAGCCGTCAGCACGGAGGATTCGGATTTATAGGACCAAACAACCCTTCTCTATTCTTTAAATGTCCGGGTCGGTGTTATTGTGCCCACTGCATCCTTAGTTGCTTGTTTTAGCTAACAAGGTGATTCAGTGATGTCATCTGCTGCTATGCCCAGCTCGTGAAAGGTTACCAAGCACTGTGTATTCTGATACACCAGGATGATCATATGCGGATGGGCAGAACCGGAACAAAGATATGTTTTAAAGCCTAACATTGGACGGAAAAGACACAAACACACAGACAGGGACAATGATAACTTTGCCATGTTCAGGTAGTATTTGCTTCATAAGAGAAAATACACTTCATAAGTTGTAAAAATAATTACATTAATATATTATATTATAT
Organism: Mastigoproctus giganteus; assembly: GCF_048544385.1. NCBI lineage: Eukaryota > Metazoa > Arthropoda > Arachnida > Uropygi > Thelyphonidae > Mastigoproctus > Mastigoproctus giganteus. The sequence goes on along the minus strand of NC_143583.1, from coordinate 50,241,613 downwards.
TAATATATTTTAGGCATTAAGCAGAATTGCAGTAAAACAAATCTGGAGCTCTACTCAATAATCGCTGTGCAAGCTCAAAGAGCTCGCCAAAATTTGGAAGTTTGTTGCCTCGTCTTTGCCATCTGTTGTGGAAGTTGATAGCTTAAGTAAATTCAAAGACTATATTGGTGGGAATGGATAGGTGAAATGGGAAGTGTCGGGGAATTTTTTTTTTTTTTTTTGCTAATGCTGTATAAGCTTGCTTCCTTCCTTGCATCATTTGCCACTACTAATACTTATGTTAACAAGCGGACTTAAGAGTTTATTGCTGTCCGGAGGCTAATTGCCCAATTTCGCGATGACAGTACAGCTGAGAATCCAACTACTATTAAGGAGTACAAGAGAGTGTTAATGAAAATGCTGAAACATTTACTCAAAGATGATCAGCTCAATTCGAATATCATATAGCAGGTAATTTCTGAAGAAGGGTTTTTAAGACTTTTCCCTTCCAAGTGCAAGAATTAAAGCCAGTGGACGAAGAAAACAGACTAGAATTCTGCGACCTCTCTTGGATATTGCAAATGGAGATAAAGTTTTCATATCAAAATTGATATGAGTGACGGAGCACATTTTGATTTGTTAATAAGCAACACTTCTGTCTAATCGTCCTTATTGCTTTTTTTATTTTATTTTTTATTTATTTATTTTTTTTTTTTTTTGGTACAATAACGGTCATATAAACAAGGACTATATTGGAGAAATGAAGAAACGTACAGAATGATGACCTGAAACCGGTTTTCTTTGTGACATTTCCGCAAAGAAACCATGTAGTTTCAAAAGGATGGGGCCCACAGCCCAAATACAACAGAAACAATAAGGATTTTAAGAGATCTTTTCCCAAAACAAAAAAGGCATGCTTTGGGAACGTTAATTGGCCGGCCCGCTCGCCTGGTTTATTAGCCCCAGAAGGTGTTTTTTTTTTTTTTTTTTTTTGAAACTGTAATAAAAGAACGTGTTTGTTAACAAACCCTGACACAATAACGAGCTGAAAGAACATTAAGACGAAATTAATCAATTTACTGACCAAAGTTAAGGAGATGCTCTCGTAGAGTAAACATTTGTAAAAAAAAAAATAATGGCAACGTTTAAAGGAGGTAATTTTTCAAAATCATATGTAAAGAAATTTCAAAGAAAATTGTCCTGTGTTGTAAAGAAATTGTAAGGACTGCCCTACATTTACACATTAAATATATGCTAAATTTGAATAATGGAATTAAGGCTCAGTAACGAGAGAAATTTCCATTTAAATACAAACTTCAGGGAGATAGAAAAAAAATTACCACCGACCATAATAAGATCTGTAAAGTCATCATTCCTATCTTTCAGCTCTTCTAAAATGAAACTTTTATGCAAAGAAAAGTGACTAAATAATAAGTTTCCATCAATTTTAAAATCTGCATCAATAATATTTTTACATATAAAAAAGTACTTCTTCCGAAACTGAATACTTTTTAAAAGTATTCTCTTCATAAATTTGAATTTATTGAATGGTTGAGCACATTTTTCTAAATGTTTACAAGTCGTTTATTAAATATCAAATATTTCATGTCTTCTCCGCGAATCTTGTGGTAAGTTAAAATTTCGGAAGCACTAAGGGAAAAAAAAATTTCTACAATGTAATTTCAGCATTTCAACTGCCTAGTGCATAGCCTCTATTATTGGTATTTGTTATTTTTGGTATAACCTCAATTTTTGGTATTTGTTAACTGAATATGTCAAGCACAGTATGCATAACATGGAATTAAGTTTCATTTAATGGCAACTCAATTACATTTTGGAGCAAATTTCGGCGACTTTTCTTCCGCAAGAAAAAAGTGCGAAAAAACTTTCAATATTGGATCGATAACTTGGTATAAACTTAACCAGCGAGTTTTTGAATGTGTCAACAACTTGTTATATATTACGCTTCAAAACAACAAAATTCTCGAAATTCTATGAACTATAAATAAATATAAAATCGCATCCTTGAGCTAGAATTTAAAAGTTCCCAACCTTTTGTCACGCAAATCACACCTGAAGTTAAGATGACACATAATTATTGATATAAACCGCCCCAAGAATTCGCTCATGATCATAATACGTTTGTAGAAGCATGTTCACAAGCGGATTTGCATGTTGTGAGTACTGAAAAATCCAGAATTACTCAATTTAGGGGGGAAACCTACACCATCAGCTTGGGATTAATTAACTACATGCTTGAATGAAGAGGACTTTATAAATTCCTCCAGTCGTCGACGGGAATCGAACGAGACATCTCCAAACAAGTGGCAGACAACAATGCATCATGCCGACTTGGTTGCGATGGAGGTCTGTATTCGCTGCACACTTGAGACATATTTGCCATTGAACTCAATGGAATTTTTCTTCATCTCACGGGACACCTGTTGAGAATGTCTGAGTTCGATTAAAGGAAAGTGCAATGCAGATTGTCCACTGTACCGGAGGTCGTAAAACTGAAAGTTTACCTGGGCTCTAAATTAATTCTGAAAATATCACCGGTGCGCAAAACTCCACCTTTTCCCATAGGAAGGGTGCTTTGCAGGATAGCACGGTGGGTTCACTCAAAACCTGCATCACTAAGCCCGTCTGGAGGAAGAAGAGTAGGAAAGTAAACATATATCTCACTGTCATCCGTATTTTCTTATAATCGGTGCTTGGAGAACTTCCGCACGTTGGTGGTTTTTCTGGCTTTAAAAATGCGAATGCTTTTTATGCAATTGTATTTGGCAGTCTAGTTTGAGACTGAAAATGACTTCGCGCAAACGAAGCTTATAAAAAAAAAATTGTTGGGTGAACCATTAAATTTAATTTCGGAAAAAAATTTAAATGTAAAATTTCATGAAAAAAATATTAAAAACTGGAACGTCTGTCACCCTACGATATATTCCATTTACACACTATTGTTCTACCGTGCTGTCATTTTACTCCATGGCTCTTTTCACCCTCCATCAGCATTTCCCATCAACAAGTTCTGGCCATTGATGTGAGCCAGTCTCTGACCGTTAACTGGGTCTTCTAGTTGTCAAACATTCTCAGTATGTTCCATTACCAGGAATGACCAATTTACGGCACGTACATCCGCTGTAAGTGGCACGCTCCAGATTAGCAAAAAATAACGTAAAAATTTACACGACCGAAAAATTTGAAAACTCAGTTTAGGTTCCACTTTTATTGTCAAAAATTACAGCTTGGGTTTCAATGTGACGGGAACTTAAGGTTAATACACTAGTGTGCAAAATTTAAGGATCAGTCAGGTTTTCACCTGTAGCTTCTCATAAGAGTGGCCTGGATATGGGAAAAGCATACCAAAGGAACCTCGTGTGAGGTACAGAGGGACTTTATTCAAAAATGGCAACATAGCACTGGCTGCCATGATACAGATGCATCACTGCCAAAAATGGAACAAAGGGAAGATGTGGTCCTCAGTAGGAGATATGGCCACCCCTAATGTCGTGGCAGGATTTGCACTGCCTGTCCATACTTAGTACAATGTTGTTGATAGGTTCTTGCGGTAACATCGTCCATTCCTCTGTTAGCGCCATCTTCAGCTGGTGAACATTTTCTGGTGGGTGTGGACGTGCAGCTAGCGTCTCCCCAGACCGTCCCATATATGTTCAATGGGATTTAGATCGGTGAAAAACAGGCAGGCCAATCCATATGAACAATGTTTTCACTTTCCAAAAGAATATCAAGAGCTGCAGTGCGATGGGGTGTGGGGTTATCATCCATAAACACGAACTCGGGGCCAATGGCAACTCGGAACAGACTCACACGGGGAAGGATTACCTCAGTACAGTTGCGTGAAAAAAAAAATTAACAGTATCGCCTTCCAGTATCTGTACGTTCATCCAAGATAACGCTTCCCTAGACGGGAACACCTCGACCGCCATATAGATCCCTTTCAGTGATGTTTGCGGGGTGATACCGTGTGCCAACCTCACGCCAGATTAGCTGACGTCCAGAATCGCTGCTGAGACTGAATTTACTCTCATCAGTAGAGTACCTTAAGTAAAGATTTTGTGGCTGTAATCTTTAGAAACAGTGTTAGTCCTAAAGTTTTGCACACCAGTGTATTTACCTCACTTTAACGTTAATTTAGGGCTGGTGAGAAGTAGTCCGTGTGCTCTTTAGTCGTCGATTCTGTTCTTATTTGTTCGAATTCAATAACCAAAATTAAATTTATTTTATAATTGTTTTCATTATTTTTATTGCAAGCGCTTCGCATTACAATCTTTTTTGTAGTTAGAAAAATAAATTGTTGGCTTCGGAGGAGGATATATTAATTTCGATGTCTTTTGAATCCAGTATTAGATGGCATGCAACAGGCAAGGCAGCATGCAACCTAGTATCGTCTCCTTGGCAATCCCCGCTCTAGACACGAGGGGGCAGGCACAGGTGTTCACTCACAACAGTGAGTGAACACCTGAGCATGGCAGCAGTGTTTATGATGCAGCTATCATACAGTCCCCACAGTCCCTTAAAAGTAGTGTTATGGGGCCATTCTATAGCCGAATTGATACATTTACCCCAGAGGCTCACATCTGGTGAGTATGGGCTTGGAAACCCAGGGTCCTGAGCTGGATATCATCATCCTTCTCTTTCTTGATGATTCCCCTCTCTCTCTCTGGGTAACTCGGGAAATTTTTTTTGGCTGGTGCAGCATAAGCCTCGGGCTTCCTTGCATCATATGGCTAATAATAATGTCCGAACACACACATACGGTCTCTGATGGAGCAATCAATTTTTGAATAAAAAATTGGTCTGTGTACCTTGTATATTTATTGTAAATAAAGAAAACGATTTTTTGTTATGAATAAATTAAAATTATAATATTTATAATGAAACATGCAATTTCCTTTGATAACTGCGACGTTTTCTAATTTTATTTAACCTAGAATGGAACTCGTTCTCATGCACAACATAATGAAAAAAGCATTTTTCAGTATTAATAAGCCTTATAACCAATATACTAAATGTCACAAGAGTGTATTCAGTTTTTGATAGTTTTAATAAATGCTAATTTCTGTAACGTTCATATTTCAAAAGAACAAATAATATTCTGCAATTAATTGCTCATTTGTACTTTCTCTGTTATTCACTACGAATATGAATTCTTCATTTCACTGTATCCGTCTGTAACAATAAACGGAAATTAACTGGAAATAGTTATTCCTTTACGCACACTTAAAACATCACCTTCGGTTGAAACTCGGCTAACGCGATTTGCAGTGATCCTGCACACAATTAGGTGCTAATGGCTACAATTCTGAAACGTGGAAACAAATGAAAGGAGATTTAATTTATTTCTATCTCGGGCGAATTTAATTTGTGGAAATTCTCTGCAATAATGGAGCGAACAAATGTGATTAATGAATAGCTAAGGTGCTACTGTAATGTATGTTGGAAAACTTAATGAAACTTTTACCTAACCAAAAATAGAACGTTTACTAATGTGCTCCTTCTTCTCTATATTTCAGGCACCCAAGAAAAACGATGGAAGGGCAAGAAAAAAAAAAGGCCAACATTACCGCACCGTAGGTGAAGGACAAGAAGAATGGAAGCAAATGAGGGGACAGACACAGTACGGCAAGTGCATGTCACGTTCAATCTACAGGGACAGCTGCTATTAGAGAAAGTGGCATACCGTGGAAAGCCTCTGTGAAGAGGTTCAACTTCGCACCTTCACCTGCCGAATGAACTTTTTCTACGCAGAAAATAAAGGCGAACAAAAGCAAGGGGAATCGACAGAAAACAGATGCGTAAAAAGTGCCATGTCCTCTAAAAGGAAATATCGAAAGAAAAATCAATGTGGAGGATTCGTACTAATCATATACAAAACAGGCAAATACGGCACAAGAGGCTAGCTTTTCTACGGGGGAAAATCTTTATACCACCGAAATATCTAGCAGATGTCATTGACATATATTCAGTAATACTGAATGCGGTCGTCTAACGGCACGGCTATATGGATGACTGTGTTTCCTGTAGATAAGGGAACCTCGACCCACTCGATTAGAAAAGGAAATAGCAAGGAAAGTAGCCACATCACCCGACAGCGGAACTAAGCCAATGTTTCCGGGTCAGGAAGTACAAACACCTTGCACGTGGAATTAAAAGGGGAGAATAAATGTACACTCCAGTGAGTGAACTAGAAGACTGAGTGACACGCCCTCTGCATTATACTTTGAGATCGCCATGAAGATGATATACATCTGGCGTTTACTTATGTGAATGCTAATAGTTTAACTGAGTCCTACACCATGACAACGAGTCGAAACTTACTGATATCTTCGTTTCTCCGCGTCGAGTCAACGCTGTTTGTGTGTGCTCTACTGTGTGTCATTCCCTGCTTCGCTGTCTTGTGCCCAAGTTCGTGTTATTGTGACGATGAAGGCGAGTATGTCAGCTGTGTCGGCGATGGATTGTGGAAGGTGCCTGCAGATATTCCCAGTACGGTTATACGACTGGAACTGAGAAACTATGTTATCAGTACCCTTTCGACCAAAGACTTAGAACGATTGGTAGAAATGCATGAGCTTAAGTTACAGCAGACTCAAATAGAAAGCATCGAGAATGGGACATTTTCTAAATTGCTAAAGTTACAACGTTTAGAGCTAAGTCAGAACCTCCTGGTGAATCTAACAGCGGCTACTTTTGAAGGGCTGACAAAACTCCGTTACCTTGATCTGTCGTCGAATTTATTATTAACAGTAGAAGAAGCATTTATCGAATTATCTAGTGTGGAACAGCTGAACTTGCGTGCAAACAACATTCCCCACTTAACTTCTCACAGTTTCACAGGACTACTCAAAGTGCAATACCTAAATCTGGACAGTAATAATATTGCAACTATCGAGGTAGGAGCATTTCAATATCTCACCAATCTCGCGCACCTGATACTCAGTAACAACCCGCTCACTACTTTGTCAAGGTTAGATTTCTTTGGTTCCAGACTACAGTATATCGATGTTTCACATGTGGGACTCGAAAGGATACCACAGAGCTTGACAAAATTCGTAAGGGATTTACGTCTTGCCAAAAACAATCTCACTCGTATCGGGGCAGGTGATTTTGATAGCTATCCATATTTGGGATTACTAGTGTTGGATGACAACTATATTACAGATATCGAAAATGATGCACTCGGGCGTCAAGAATATTTGATGCGTCTATGGCTAAACGGTAATAGATTAAATAAAATTCCGCCAAATTTACCTCCAAGTCTTCGAGCTCTTTACATGGAAGAGAACCATCTGGTCAACATTCCAAGTTACAGTTTCAGGGGACTTATCAACCTGGAGCAACTGTTTCTACAGAGGAACATAATTAGAGAACTATCCATGTGTGCCTTCTGTGATCTTGTCAGTTTGAAAAGCCTTGACCTTCAAGCAAATCAAATTGAAAATCTGACTGAAGGTGTATTTGCCAATCTTACCCAACTGGAGACACTTGACTTATCACAAAACAACCTTCAACTAATGGATGGACGCTGTTTTTTGGGCCTGGATCAATTAAAAATGTTGCAGCTATCAAGAATGCCAACTTATTTCACATTTGAAGAGTCAGTGTTTGATCTCCTTAAGAACCTACAAACACTAGAAATGTATGACAGCGCAGAGTTTTCCCAGCAGGTAGTAAATTCAACGAGGGTTCTCCATGGTTTGAGAAACATTCAGGAATTAAATATCATGCATAACAAGTTGCGGTCACTGCGGTCAGATTTTCCTTCTTTTTTTCCTCATCTTAAAGTAATGAAGATGAGTGGTAATAACTGGAACTGTGACCATACCATCATGTGGCTTACCAGTTGGATCAAGCATTCTAATATCCAGTTTTACCACAGCTACAGCATCAGCTGTGCCACACCAGACAGACTTCAGTTTAAACCAATCATGCTATTGGAAGAAAGTGACTTTTATGAGCCAACAACAGAAGTACAAACATCAATAGAAACCTCACCTGCAGAAGTTGCAGCAGACTTAACAGAAATACCCATCCAGGCTATCATAAGTATTCGGACAACAGTTCCAATGAACAGCACCTTGAACCAGGTAACGCTGATAAAGGGTATCACTAGTTCTTTACCAACAACTCAAGAGCCATCATCCAGTGTTCCATCTACATCAAATGGACCAACATCTTCATATACAGAGATTGCAAATCCTCTAACAATGCCAACTGTAACTCCAATAGCAAAAGTAAATAAACCCACTCTGGTAACAGAAACTCAGAGCAGTACTAAAAGTTACCTTACTACTTTGTTTAGTATGGTGCCAATCTCTTCTGTTTCTACAGTTAAAACCACAAGCAAATATATAAAGAGCAACAGTACTCAGTCTTCAATTACAAGTCACTCATCTCTTCAAGTAACAACTCCATTGCAAACGACACCGCTGCACACAAGCATTCAAAATACAACCATCATTGCAATCACTCAGAAGCGAGTAAATGTTCCAAGAGATGTGTCGACTAGCCGTGTCAATTCTTCCAGACTAAAGGGCTTCCTTGTCACTCCAGTAGTTCATAATCCTCGTTCTCCTGGACATAAGTGGGATCAAACAACTGCTATCATCGTATCAGCCTCGCTTGCTGGTGGTTGTCTTCTTGTTATTGTTGGCATCCTCATTTCTTTCATTCTGTATCGCTATCAACGTCATCGCAACACAAATTCTAATCACTGTCACATGCGAAGGAGCAGCAGTATCTCCTATTGTCCACATCGAGATGAGGTGTCCATTGTAACAGTGTCTGAGGGAACAGTAGGTCTGCAAACTAGTACCCATCATGGTCTTGGGAACAAACTCTATTACGTCATGGAAAATGGTGATGTGCTCCGGGATCCAACAAAGGATGCATTGCCTGATCCTCAACTACAAGAACTACTTCCAAGTTCTGTAAGAGAAAATGGCCATGCATACACTGGTGATGATTACAGTGTCAATACAAAGACATATGGGAAAGGAATGTGGTCATGAATGATAGAGTGATATTCTTCTACTTTAATTAAGTAAGCTGTCTCTCCAAACATCAACAGATAAGACAGCAAACACCATGTGCACTGCCTGCTGAAATCAATGAATTGGGCACACGTATGTATACTGTGATCTATTAAGTGACTCCCAACAACAGGTAAAACTTTAAAAAAATATCAGTGGCCAGAAAACTAGGGGTGAAAAAAAAAAAAGACATTAAAAGGATACCGAATGAGCCACTTAATGCCAATGGCAGTAAATACCTTGCTAAGACAGGTCCAAGAAAAAAAGCTATCAGTGGCCTTTGCTAACATTCCATATATTTCCCATGTTGTATAACACTCCCATGTGAAATGTATTTTTGTATTGCAATGTCAGCAAATCTTTTCCTGGATTCATCACAAAAACAGTGATGATTTTGTTAGTCAGATGGCCATACAGCTTAGACGAGAGTCTGCCATCCTTCAAATTAATTTGATTTCCCAATCTAAAATCAGATTTCTCAATTCCTGTTTAACAACAGTAATTTAATAACTGCAACTCCCTTTCAGGTAATAATAGTTTTCTCAAAGATTCTTAAGTGAAGGTGAGAAAAAAATTCATTTTCTCATTGTACTGTATAAAACAACATGAACAAATATATAGTCTTCAGTTGTCAGAAGAAAATTATTAAACAGCTAAAATTCTTTACATTTTTATCATGAAGATCAATTTTCAAATGAAATGTGTTCAGAAAGATAATTTTTTAACAGTGAAATGAAATGTAAAGTGTTAGTTAACTTCTGCAGTTTAAAGTACCAGGTGTGTGTTAACAAATGTCAAAATATCTTACTATGAAAATAAACTTTCAGAAGTTTTAATATTGTTGTATCTATGAAATCTTTTTCAACAAAACAGGTCCAAAATCAAGTTCTTTGTCACCAATTTTCATTTATCTGATTTTAATATACGTTCTTATAAGTAAAGAACAAAATTAAGATTAATTAATATTAATTTAGAGTGACTAATGTATGGGTAAGTGCGAAAGCATCAATAACATAGCTTTCTACCAAAGTAATTAAGTTAAATTGGCATCGTTTTGATTATATCTCATATTGTGAATACCTTCACACCGAGTTGCCATGGTATTGTACTACCTCAAATAATTATGAGGTAGTACATGGTAATTGTACTGCCTCATGCCACAAGATAGACAATGCCAACAGACGATGATAATCAAAACGATGCCAATTTAACTTAACTACTTTGGTAGATAGCTATGTTAATTGATGCTTTCGCACTTACCCATACATTAGTCATTCTATCTTGTAGCATGAGGCTCTTACCCCTAAATAATTTATAGTTCACACTGCTGCACACCTTCAGGCATCACTCATATTGTGAAGTTATACTTCATAACTGGGTTGTCATTATTGCAACACCAGGGTATCTGTTCACCCACCGAAGAGAAGCCAACAGCTTTGAAACGGTACCGTCTGGGTGGTGGTATCTGCCGAGAATAAGTAACAGTAGTCTTCTCCATTGGCAAAGTGTTACTTATTCAAGGTAGTACAATACCATAGCAACTCGTTGTGCAGGTATTCACAATATGAGATATAATCAAAATGATGCCAATTTAACTTAACTACTTTTGTAGTTAAGGTAGCTATGATAATTGATGCTTTTGCACTTACCCATACTTTAGTCATTCTATCTCGTAGAATCTCTTGCCCTTAAATAATTTATAGTTTATATTAATTTAGAGTTAATATTAACTGATATTAATTTAGTGTGTGGGAATGAAGCTTTTACAACACTAACATTTTCAGTTTGCTTGTGGAAATAAAAGTCAAACTAAGGATTGTAATTTATATACCAGCAGTGGAAACATTTAAAATAGTAACTAATTTAGTTACAGGTTTAAAACAAAAGTAGTTGATATTTACATTCTTTATTCTGTGAAATGTTATATATTGCAATAAAACTTAATTCAGTTACTGTTAAATATGGACAGAGACAGCACTAGCAAAAGGAACTGCAAAGCCAGGTACAAAATAGCTTTACAGGATGGCAATTAGTATCTGTAAGCTAGTCAATGTGTAGTGATATTTTGAGACAGGAGCTAGTCCAAATGCAAGACAATACAGTGAAGTGGTACAGTGCACCTCTCAAACTACCAAGAATCAGCTTAAATATGCACTGCATCATTACAGACAATGTTCATCTGGTTCAATATCATGTAAGCCATCTTATTCAAATGAAGAACTTAAATTTTACTAAATGCTCTAGGTTGGCATAAACTACTACCACAGAAAACAGTCCATTCTGATTTACCTATCCTCTGAAACACTACAGTGAATTTACCATTTCTCATTCATTTGGAGAGGTCTGGGTTTGAATGTCATTAAACACTGGAGGAATTCTTAAAAGGCCTTTCAATTTTTCTGCAGTTAGACAATCAGGCAAACTTGAACAAAGGAAGTAAACACCCACCACCACTACGAAAATGTACACTTTAAAAAAAAATCATATCTAGTACAGTACAAACAGGCACACTATAATCAAAGCAAATCCATGTATCAAGGAACTGCAAAAAAACCAACCTGCATAAAAACATAACTAAGGCTGCTCTAAATTCTTTGTTATTAAGTTTTCATTTCAATACACATCAAATAAATGATTACGGTTTGGCACTCAAAGTTTATTTGTAAATATGAATATCTAATTATTTGTCTACAAAAATAAGACTGAATAGAAAAATTTTGGCCCTGTTAACCATCTCAGCAGTGCCAGTGTTGCTGAGGAACAATCAACAATTTACTATCGTATGATAAGATGCAAAACGAACTGCATTATTTAGTTATGAAGTGGACCATTCTCTACAGCAGAGAAGTACTGCATATGTTGCCAGCTTAAGTTCCACTAGCATTTAGCTTCTTTTTTTTTTTGGATTGGATACACATACATATTGCACAAAATATAACTGCCAGTCCATTGATCTCTTCCAAACCAGTCTAAACATGTGCTTTAACTAGTTAACACATTCGTTCATTAGCCTGAAATTCATAGAACACAGCTTATCCTCTTCCTCACATCCCTTTTGCTTCTGTTCTTTGGAGCAACCTTCCTTCAGATGTATTTCCCAAAAATTACAATCTACAGAAATTCAAGTCTAATGTCAATAAGTATCTTCTGTCTTCCCAGCCTTCAATAGAACTCATAACTTCTCAGCCTTCAATGGAAACATACACAGTACTAAAGTACTATAGGTTCTTATACCTTTAGCAGTTAGATTTATCGTTAGACATTCACACACAACTCTGTTTACTCATCCCCTCTAATTATTTTTCCAATCCCTTTTTTAAATGTATTCAAACAACCTACTTCAACAATACAAATGACAGTTTGTTTCAACAATTAAAAAAAAAATAAATTTTTGCATATCTATCCTGGAAACATCCTTTTCCAACTTAAATTTATTTCCCTTCATGTGCATCATCCAAGAAAAAGTAAGAATGTCATTAGCATTTAGTTTGTTCCAGTCTGTAATTCTTAAACATTTCAATCAGGTCTGCTCATACTGATACTTCTCGTACCTAGTTTCCAGATGCTACTATTTATTTAGAGAATTCAACTCTTTCTTGGTAAGCATACCTTTTCAGCCCCTGAAAAATCTTGTTGCTGTTCACTGCAACCATTGCAACAGATCTAGGTCCTTCCTAAAACGAAGCTTCCAAACCTCTATGCAGTACTCAAGATGTTGCCTAACCAATGCCTTGCACAATGGGATCCTCCTCGTCTCTGCTGGAAAAATGCCTGTATATATATCACAGCAGAAGAACTCCATGAGCTGTCCTATGTGCTGCACTGTTCAGAGAACTTCATGTTTGACTGTCTAATTGTCCTTGAAGTTGTCACAGACATTCTCTCAGATATGCCAGACAAGCTGTACTTGCTAAGTGGGAGTCCAAAATGCTGATGGAACTGATATTCTGGTGACATTCAAGTCCAGTGGACCCAATTTCGGTGAAGTCCAGACTGTGACAGCCAAATCCTCTGCTTGCACCTTCACGATGGTGGGACTGTTAGTAATCCTGGGTATAACCTCCATGCACAAGCCCACTGTGGGTGACCACCCAGGTGTGAACCAACGTAAGCAGGGGTCGAGGTGCCCACACCACACGGAGGAATGCCTGTGTTACCAGGCAATACTAGGTGGTAGATGACTCTCATTAACCCCGTGCAATACCACCACTTTTGCTTATTGAAAGCTTGAAGTGGTAAAACACGTTTAATCTTCAGAGCTAAGTTCCAGTCAACCCTTCCCCACCTCTTCCATTATGCAGTATGACTGATGACTTTTGAGGTTATGATGAACACAAGGCGAGATCCAATCTTCCTTACATTTCGAGGGTACAGCTCTAAAACACTGTTCACAGATCGACCGCTAGTTAGTACACCGGAACAAACCTATTGGTAACTCTTCATGAGACTTTCAAATCAGCTAGTGTATAATCTTGCTACCTCTACTCTGCCAAATAGTGACTGGAGGGAGTCTGAGTAGTGTGTATGCAGGGGGGGGGGCATTGTTGAAGCCACGTTATGTCAAGGATCTGGGTATATTCTTACCATGTTACACCATAGCCTAAAATTTCATTACTTCATACAGCACGCCCCCTCCACTTTTTCTTATTATTGAATACACCATGAATTGTCAAACTAATAGAGTAAGCTTATCTGCGAACAGATCTAAACCTCCCAAACACTTCCTAGTTCATTTCACAAATATACGTGGTCTAAATTCAAATCTCAACGACGTCCATTCCACTTGCAGTCTGCCAAACCCCATGTACTTTTTCTGACAGAATCTCAGTTATCGGTTGATTCAACTACTACTCATCTCAGTTGCCCAAATTATTGGCTGTATGATTCCTTTCACCTCAAAGGTAGTACTTGTGCATATGTCTGTTCTGATATTTCCTGTCAAAGACTTGGTAATTTGGAATCTCCTCTTTTCGATCTTCTCTGGCTTAAAATCTCTCTACCTCATTATGTGAAATTTATCTGTTGAATCTACCGTTCTCTCAACTTCACTAATCACTTGGAGCTCTTTTACTTCCTCTCTTTGCAACTTGACTTTCTCCAGTCCAACTTTTCTAACAGTGTGGTAATTTTCCTTAGTGATTTTAATGTTCACTAATCTGGCTGGCATCCGTTTTCTAGTCACACTAATCTGGCTGGCATCCGTTTTCTAGTCACACCAACCCAGCTGGTTGAGATGCTGAGGCTTTTGCAATTACTGATGACCTTGTACAGATTGTTCATTTACCTACAAGGATAATCTTAACCATACAGCCAACACGCTTGATCTTTTTCTCACAAACAACCCTTCTAAGTACACTGTCGAAGTGAGTGGTCCTTTAGGAACTTCAGATCACAACTTGGTGATTGTCTCTTCTCCAATGGGGCCTTTATCTCATGGCTGTTTCCAACCTCATATTGTTTGGCATTACAAGAATGCAAAATGGGATGACCTGCGAGATTTCTTTTCTTCTTTCCCTGGTCAGATTACTCTTTCAAAACATCTAATGTCAATGTTTGCTCAGTTCATGACAGTGAAATTATTCTTGTAGGAATGGAATCCTTTATTTCACACTCCACTTTAAAATATCGTCCTTTATCTAAACCTTTGTTTTCCAATAAATGTGCTAAGGCTGTTCAAGAGAAGAACATTGCATATTGTAATTGGCTTGGTTTCAATTCTTCGGTTTAATTTTCTGCAACAATTGTAAAGCAGTTATTAATCAGTCCAAACTAGAGTTTGAACAGGCTAAGAGTAGAAAACTTGCTTATTGCCCTAATGGTAGCCGAGCATTCTGGTCTCTTGCCAAAGCTACTGGCCGCAACTTTTGCCCATTTCTGCTTCCACCTCTGTCCAAACCAGATGGTTCTATTCTCCCTTCAGCCAAGGATAAAGCTGACCTGCTGGCATCCCATTTTTCTTCCAACTCATGTATTAATGATCTTGGTAAAACACCTCCCACTATTCCCAAAATGCTCCACTCAATGCCTGCTGTGGTCTTCCGTCAAAAGGATGTCAGAAGGATTTTGACGAATCTTGATACAAAGAAAGCTCCAGGTCCTGATGGTATTTCTCCACTTGTTCTCAAAACCTGTGCTCCTGAACTTACTCCTGTTCTTTGTCATCTTTTTTCACTTTCTTATTCTAAAGGTGTTTTTCCTTCTGCTTGGAAATTTTCTCGTATCCAGCCAGTTCCTAAAAAGGGTGACAAATCCCCCCCATCCAATTATTGTCCTATTGCAATTACTTCTACTCTTTCTAAAGTAATGGAGAAATCAATTAACTGCTAACTTTAAACTACCTAGAAACCTTCTGTCTGATCAACGATCGCCAGTATGGATTCTATCAGTGTTGATCCACTGGTGATATTCTGGCTTATGTTACTCATTTATGGACAAATTTAATGCAAAAGTTTGGTGAAACACAAACAGTTGCTCGCTCTTGACATCACAAAGGCTTTCAATCGTGTTTGGCATAAAGATCTTCTAAACAAGCTTCCATCTTATGGTTTGCCAACTGTTTTTTTTTATTGGTTGTCCAGTTTTCTCTCTGATCGCTCACTGAGTCTGATAGTATATGGCTCTCTGTCTTCTAACTTCTCCACTAATGCTGGTGTCCCCAAAGGCTCAGTTCTTTCCCCCACTCTTTTCCTCTTGTATATTAATGACCTTCTTCCATTGACTGGAAATCCTATCCATAGTTTTGCCGATGATAGCACATTGCATTCCACTTTCCATTTTGAGAAACCTTACCCTGCTCAATCAGCTTCAACTTCTCGAATATCTGCTACCAATTCCTTAAATGCCGATCTCCAGGTAATTCTCCAGTGGGGCAAAGACAACTTAGTTGATTTCAATCCTTCTAAAACTCAGTCCTGTCTTATATCTCGCAAAAAGGATTCTTCTGCTCCTATGCTTATCTTTGGTGACACTCCAATTTCTAGGCAAAATGATACATCTCTTTTAGGGATTACCCTGACTTCTAATCTCTCTTGGCACAAGCACATTACAAATATTGCTTCCTTTGTATCGAAAAAACTTTGTTCTCTCTTTTGTTCTCTAAGTTCCTTTTCTTACAAACAGCTGTTCACTCTTTATGAATCACAAATCCACCCTACCATGGAATATTGTTCCCATATCTGGGGCTAAAGAGTAAATCTACATAAAAGAAAGGTAAAATGTGGTATTTGTTTTATTACTATATTACTTACAATAAATTTTATCACTAGTAATACATGCATCACTAATACATGCAGGTCTAATTTTTTTTTTTTTTACATACTAAGGTGCTGTACCTTTTTATGTAATAATTCTACATAAAACATATAATATTTTATGTTGCTCCCACTGGCCACTTTCTGTTTTCCTAGTGAAGAACACTGCTCCGGTGTATATAAATAAACACAGTAACCAAATAAAAATCTTTACTCTTTTCCAAGATAAACTGGAGTGTATAACTAATGAAACAAAAGTTTAAATTCTTGGCTGACTTTCATATCCCTCTCCCCAGACCCTTGGTTAGCCTATTCTCATAGCATGCTTTGTTATGGCACTATGGAAGAAGGGCAAAAAAATTACAATGATACATTCCAGTACAGACAGTTTAGGGGAGGGGATTACAATGAATTAATAAGTAAAGTAGCTGCTTTATCGAGAAGGAGAAACACCATAACAGGCCCTTACAGAAAGAGTAAATCTTTATATCTAATATATCAGGACATCACCTGATCTGGTAATGATAACAAGAATTACCACACAAAAGTGCCATGCCACATCAAGGTTCTCTTGATTGATGAACCCACTGGTGATATCTGCAGAACAAGATCCAGATTACAAATTAACTGAATCTTTGATGCGATAAATGAAAGTCCAATCCTAACATTACACCATTAGAAATTCACTATTCTACTATCAACAAGGGATGTAAACTTTTTTTGAGAGACACCCAACCACATCAGGAAGCAATAAACCAGTAAAGTAACAATGTATGACAAATCATGAAACAATACATGTATCATTAAATATTTTATGATAATATGCTACATCTAACAAATGTAAGGTCTATTTCTAACAACCAAAATGCCTGGTGGGCCTAAAATGGAGGGATACAACAAGTGATTAAAAGCACAGTCATTTGGGAAATGAAACTAATTCTTGCACTATTATTTAGTGGAGATTGGACTATCATTTATCCCCAGTTGTAGTCATGAAGGTTGATGAACCAAAGAAAAAATATTACTTCATTTGATTGAATTAAATAAAAAATATATTACTTTTTTATTTTGCATGGTTTAAAAAAATAAAATAAAATAAAACATAAAACAAACCATATGGTCAAGAGGTGAGTTTTTAAAAATAAGCACAACTAATATATTAAGAATGTCTGTAGACCAAAGCCAGATGCACAGTTTACAAAAGCATGAATTAAAGCCTGGAAAGAGAAGAATTGTTATCAATCACATCAGAACTATTAGGGATTGGTCCTAAACAATATCATTGGCATAAGAAATGAACTAGTGTAAATATTAAATTTAAAAAGGAATAAAAGTGGTTGAGAATAAGAGGATGAAACTGCACTAGCCAACAGAATGCTAACCTCTGTTGATTTAATTAAAGTCAAGTCTCTAGCCTGATTAACCACAGCTGCCTGATAGCTGCACACTCTTGCAAAAGAAGTCATAACTTCAAATTCTCAAGCAATGTTTCAACCAAAGAAATAATATCAAAATGGAATTATCTGAAAAATTTAACATCCAACACAATTTATTTTTAATGCTGCAAGCATTCTGAAAAAAATACGCAGAAAAAATTGCACCTAGATGGACCAGTTTGATGAAGTCAGATACTTCTGACGTTCTGGCCACATCTATAAAAACAAATCAGAGCAGCCCTCATGACCTCTTCTTCCCCTTTGCATTGACCTTAAAATCCTAAAAGCCTATATCTAAATATAAACACAAAACACAGCATCATCTATTGCTTTGCATAAAAGCCATTCAACAGCAATTAAAATTGAACTTACTTAAAAAAAAAAAAAAAAAATGTAACCAACAATTCACTGTTACTGACTTGAAAACCAAAGTGCTTATTGTAGCAGGATCGATAAACAAGAAAATTATCAATAAAATACAAGCCATGGCAGACAGCAGTTTCGAAGTTAGATAGTACACATCTTACATATACTGTGCTGTCTAATTTCAAAGTTATTACCCTTCTGAAGGTGTTTTATGGTAATCCCAAACATGAAAGTCTAATGAACTTATAGTTCATTAGACTTTCATGGTCTTATTCTTCAAATTGTCTTATATTACTCCTTAATACTATTGTACAATGTGGCACATCTTAGTGCCAACTAAAAATGAATCATGCTGGATGTTTTTAATCTGTTACAAAGTTAAGGACTAATAAAACAAAAAAAATTATGAAGAAAATCAATTCATTTCACTGTCTTGTAATACCATTTTGAAAAATCTTCATAAATTTTTAGAGATTTAAAGTATTTTAATTTATTTTAAAATTGGCCAAAAAAACCACATTTCAAAGAAAAATCAGTTCCACTACACTCACTGCACTTCTCAAAAATTAGTTTTGTTTTAAGAAATTAGTAAGTAACAGATTTTTAAATGCATTCAGAAAATATTAAGTAGATGCTGCCACCAACAGCATATGTAATTAATTATTCCTCTTGCCATCCCTGTATGATATATTGGGTCTCTATGTTGACAGAGGCATCTGGGCTGGGCGATGTGGCAGCAAGATAAATCACTTTATCACATGACCACTGAACTATTAAAAAAAATTATCCTAACACAAGAGAAGAGAAAAGAAGAGAACAGATAAGATGAGATGAACAGCCAAGGCAGTAAACAGATCTTGAGGGAATAAAAAATGCTTTGTTCAAAACTACAGCAATTATTTCAAGCCAGTGAATCATTAGATTGATTATATAAATTCTTGGGTTATCAATTAATCATGACAATGTCAGGCCATGAATGAACAGCAACTCGTACAATGTATAACAAACTAATACATATTTACAGAGAAAACTTTAAGTGACAGAAGTTTTAATACCTATCTGCCAGAACTAAAATGGCATCATTAGTATGATGGGTGGGCACACTGACTTTAAAATAGCACTGCAAGAATTCACATTTCTATTATGCTCAATATTTTAGAAATGCTTATTACTAAGGACTAATTAGAAATTCTTTCTTCCATATATATTCTTTAATAATATTTTATGATCATAATGGAAGGTTCTTTTTAATATTCTTTATAAATAGCATAAAAAATGGAAAATGTCTCATTTACTACAAATTAATATCTGAAAACAGCAAAGATTGATGGTAATTTTTATGTGCAGACAATTTTTAAGATTTTTTAAGTTTTAAATATTTATTCAGCATTTTATGCCATCATAATTTTTTTTTTTATACATGACCTTTCTTATTTCTCCCAATAATTTATACTTAATAAAAATAGAATAAATATATTTTTTAAAAAAAGCAAACATGCCACTTCTGAAAGTCTGAATTATTTATACTCACATGAAATAGCAAAATATGCTGGTCACAGTAACATGCATATAAGGTTTGTTCAGCTAAATTTACAAAAAGAATGACTATATTTAATTATAAACAAAATAAATAAAATAAAGGAGACATACAGAGTGTTTCTGTATTTGTTACAAAGTTGGCAATTTTATTTCGCATACTGAGCCCAACACAGATGAGTGGTTAAGTGCAAGGGTTTTTTTTTTTTTTTTTTAGGAGCATTAGCAACTAAGTCCATATTGCTCCGGGGATATGCGGTGGTCATTCCCTGACCTTTCCGCAACCTCCATATTTGGTGGTCACGGGCTCGAACCATGATCTAATCAAGAAGCGTGTGCTACGCACTGCTGCTCCTGCCCACATGGCTACGGAGGCGCCTGCAAGGGTGCATTAATGTACATGCATTTGAATGGATTGTGGTTCAAGCCATCCTGAGTGATAAGTATAGTTAATGATTTTAGCAAAGCATTTGATTTGGTCCCTCATGAGAAGTTACTGTATAACCTTGAACAGGTTGGGATTACTGGTAAGATTCTAAGATGGACTGCTGGGTGGCTGTAGGGCAGAAGGCAGAGAATTGTGATTAATGAATGTTCTTCAGATTAGTGTAATGTCAGGAGTGGGGTCCCTCAAGGATAGGTTCTTGGAAGACTGTTGTTTCTCATTTTCATAAATGACATTGATGAAGTGATAGAAGGTATGATCAAAATTTGCAGATTGTTTGTTTGTTTTAGAGTTTTATGGCACATTAGCATCTGAGGCTATAATGCGCCAAGTCAAAAAGATGTAGAATATAAAACTATAAAATTAATTGTTTGTATATTATTGTAAAAGAATATACTGATATAAAATGTTCATATAGCATAAAATGATAAAAATATTCTAGATAGAATTATTTAGATTAATAAGTTGTAAAAACTTAAAAATAGCTGACACGTTGTCATTGTCCGATAAAACCTGTCTGAGTGTATAAGGTTCAGACAGATGGCTAAAACATAAACGGCGATCATTTAAAAGAACGGACATTCAATTAAAATATGACGGACTGTTAAAATGGTGTCACAATTTCTACACATAGGACGATCGTCTGCCCTCAGTAGATAGCAATGTGTCAAGTGACAATGTCCTATGCGGAGCCGAGATAGAACAACTTCCTCTTTTCGGTTCCTACGCAGACTAGACTGCCAATGTTCAATTACAGGCTTAATCTCATATAACTTGTTTGTAGCCTGTCCATGCCATGAGTTATGCCATTGGGATACCAGTTTCTTTCGAATTACTGGCCTATAGTCTGTATAGGAGACTAACAGGCAAGAGTTAAATAGGTTCGCTGATTTGGCTGCAGTGTCTGCCAAATCATTTCCTGAGATCCCAATGTGGCCTGGGATCCAGCAGAAACAAACATCAAATTCAGATTGTGCAAGAAAGTGCAGTTTCTGCTGTATCCAGGTCAGGACAGGATGAGGGTTGAACCTCATCGATGATAAAGCCTGCAATGAACTCAGAGAATCGGTATATATAATATATGTTTTGTGGTGGGTGGTTTTTATACGATCTAAGGCTAGCTCAACCGCGTGCAGCTCTGCAGTGAACACACTGCATTCGTTGGAGATCTGCTCAGATACCGTGGTGTCTGGGAAAACAGCTGCAGATCCAACAGAAATTTCTGACCTTGAGTCATCTGTGTAGACAGGCAAGAAGTCAGCATGTTCCGAGCGCTGTGCTAAAAAGAGCTGCAGGTGGATGGAGTACTGTCCTTTCTCCAACTGTTAAGGGAGAAGTTGCAGTTTGGGACGCGAGCATGCCAGGGTGGAAAAGGTTGCCCTGGTGATGGGGCAACATTGTCTAATGTGATATTCAAATCATTGAGTAGCCTTTGGATACGAATATCGAATGGTTGATTGTCAGTCTGGTGAATGTTGTACAGATTTTCCCAATGTGGCTCAAAAACGGGTGTCCACGTCGGATGGTCTGGCGGGGATTTCAGTTTCAAAGCATACTGTACAGACAACGAGGGCTCATTGGCTTCGACATAGAGGCTATGGACAGGAGAAGTTTGAAATGCTCCAGTGGCAATACGGATTGCCTGATGGTGGATGGGATCCAACCATCGGAGTACGCTGAGTCTAGAGGATGCCTATACCTGGCACCCGTAATCTAACTTAGATCGTATGAGTGCATGATAGAGGTGCAAAAGGGTACATCGGTCAGTGTCCCAAGAATGTGAGGAGATTGCACGTAGGATATTCAAGCCTCTCGTGCACTTCGTACGTAGTTGACAGGTGTGTTCTAGAAAGGTCAGCTTTCTATCGAATATAAGCCCCAAAAATCTAGTCTCAGGTACTACTGGGATAGCATTTTGTCCAAGCCTCAGTTCAGGTTCAGGGTGAAGATTGCGCTTTCTGCAAAAATGCATGCAAACAGTCTTTTGTGGAGAGAACCTGAACCTGTTATTCGTTGCCCATGAGTTCAAATGGTCAATGGCACGTTGCCGTTGCCTCTCAATTACCCTCCTGTTGCAGAAATGACATAATATGCTAAAATTGTCAACATAGAGGGCACAGTTTACAGTTGGAGGAAGTTGTTCTGTGATGGAATTCACTTTAATGGCATAAAGCGTAGCACTTAAAACGGATCCTTGAGGTTCTCCCTCCTCTTGGCTAAAAGAGCGAGAGAGAGTAGATCCTACATGGACTTGGAAAGAACGATGACATAAAAATTTTTTAATAAAATTGGGGTGATTACCTCTAAGGCTGATGCTGTAGAGGTCTTTTAAAATTCCAAATCTCCAAGTTGTGTCATACGCTTTTTCCATATCGAAGAACACTGACACCAGGTGTTCTCGTTTTAAAAAGGCATCTCGAATGGAAGTTTCGAGCCTGATTAAATGGTCCAAAGTTATTCCTATGGAAGCCGCACTGAAATCTGGAGAGGAACCCATTAGCCTCCAAATACCAGATAAGGCGGGCATTGGCCATTCTCTCCAGAATTTTGCACAGACAGCTAGTCAGAGCAATAGGATGGTAATCCGTTGGAAGTTTAGGATCCTTTCCTGGCTTAGGAAAGGCAAGCACGATTGCCTTATGCCAGGAATCCGGAAACTGCTCTTCTTGAAATATTCTGTTATATGGAAAAAGCAGTTGGTCCATGGATTTTGCAGACAGATGTTTGATCATATCATAATGGATAAGATCTCGTCCAGCAGCACTTGCCTTGGTAAGAGTTAGAGCTGTTTCTAACTCTTCCGTGGTAAAGGGCCTGTTATAGGAATGAGACCTTTTAGATTTAAAGTTAATTGGCTGCTTTTCAAATTTATCTTTCCAGACCAGAAATTCTGGTGAGTAAGCAGATGTTGATGAGATGACAGAAAAAGTCTCCCCAAGTACATTGGCTACTGCAGTTGGGTCTGCAATAATGCATCCATTATACTCCAGGACCGATGAAGGGTGCGATGTATATTTACCCTTCGTTTTCCGGATTTTGTCCCAGATAGCTTTACTGCTGGTTGACGGGGTAATAGTGGATGTAAAGCAGATCCATGATTCCTTTTGGCTCTGACGACGAATATATCACATTTTCGCACGTGCATGTTTGAAGGCTAAGAGATTGGCTGTGGTAGGATATCGTCAGAATATCCCCCAAGCTTTATTTTGTGCCTTTTTTGCTGCTGTGCATTCAGTATTCCACCAAGGTTTTGGAAATGGCGGAAACCGGGTAGATGTTTTCGGAATTGTAGCTGAAGCTGCATGGACAATTCTTTCTGTGATGTAAGCCACTGTGTCATTCATAGTCTTGAAAGTGTTGAAAGGTGTTCCAGCCAGTCTGATCAATCTTCCATCGCGGTAACCTAAAAGGTGAGCATGGCATCCCATTAAGTAGGCTGGTTATCACAGGGAAGTGATCACTTCCATAAAGATTCTCCTCTACCTCCCAAGTGATTGAAGGAAGGAGAGAGGGGGAGCATATAGAGGTCAATAGCAGAGAACATACAGGTAGGCATGTGGAAAAAGGTGTTAGTTCCCACATTTAGAAGGGATAGGTCATTGTCATTGAGCATATGCTTTATGACACGTCCCCTTCCATTAATGTTTGCACTACCCCACAGGGAGTTATGTCCATTGAAATCGCCCAGGAGTAAGACAGGAGTAGGCAGCTGCACAATGAGATCATCAAGGTCTCTCTGGGATTATCAGCCCCAGGTGGCAAATAAACTGACCAGACTGTTATTAAGAATCCTAACATAAGGCGAACCGCTACAGCTTCTATGTTGGTGGTGAGCGCAATAGTTTGATATGGGGTATGGTTGCCCAGAATTATAGCAACACCCCCATGAGCAGGTCCATCCCCAGTTCTGTCCTTTTGAATGATAGTAGTGTTACGAAGGGAAGGGTTTTCATTTTCCTTCAGGTATGTCTCTTGTAAGCAAAAGCAGACTAGCTCATGCTTTTGCAGAAGGGCCTTGATGTCATCATTGTTTTGCCGGAATTCATGACAGTTCCACTGTAGGAATTTAGCCGTTATTTTGGCTTGGTGGGTCCATTAGGCAGCTTCCGAGGTGCTGAGGGCTTACCTTTTTTCAGTTTTGGCTTTATCCTTCCTGGGGAAGTACGGACGCTGACCAGTGTCCATTTCCTCCTCAGCAAAGAGCTCCAAAACTGAATCTTCAGGTACCTCCTTCTGCTCGACATCCGTGTTTTCTTGGGTAGTGGGGGTACTTCACCTTTCTTATTCTTTTCTTTCATGATTGCTTTTGTTACTTGTGGAGCATTAGGAGGTACCGATATAGGAGTGGCAGCTGATTGGTCTTTCTGTGTAGGTTTTTGAGGACTTAAGAGATAACGTGCGATGGGAGCGAATGATTCTTTTGGAGGAATGGTCATGTCCGTTTGAGTTCCAATGGAACATCTCCCTGCTACCTTCTGGGCGTAGGTAGGTTTGTTGATATTCAGGGGTTTCACTGATTTCCTTGCCTTCTGGTATGACATATTTAGCTCTGCCTTCAGCCGTTGAATTTCTTTTTCTTCTTTCCACCTCTGGCATGCTTGTGAGTAGGCTGGGTGTTCTTCCTCACAGTTAATGCAGGTGGGTTTTGCGGCTGAACATGGTGTTGTTTCGTGGTCCTTTGCACCACATCGACCGCATGCAAGGACTCCACGGCAGGCCATTTGAGAATGTCCATACTTCTGGCATTTAAAACGCCGTAAAGGGTTCGGAACATATAGACGCACCGGACAGTTGATGTAGCCAGCTTTAATCTCATCAGGAGGTTTAGGCGAGTTAAAAGTCTGGATAATGCTCCTTGTTTTAACAAGTTTCCCATCCCTACGTGCATTAATTCTCTTGATGGCAGTAATTCCCTGTGGTTTCAATTCCAAGCAGATTTCCTCCTCGGTTACGTCGAGAAGGTCCCACTCCGAAATGACACCTCTCAATGAATTGAGTGTTCTATGTGGTGTCACTGTTATGGGTACTCTTCCAACTGATGTTGCGCGGAGTAGCTGCTCAGACTGCCTCTCAGTTTTAGTTTCAATTAATAGGTCTCCAGAACGAAGCCTCTTAACTGAATTGGGTGACCCTGCTAACTCATCTAACCCTTTTTGTATAAAGAAGGGTGACATTTTGCCAATCGGTTTTTCGTTGGTAGAATGAATAATTAAAAACCTTGGGACAGGCCCTGATGATGTTTCAGTTCGCTGCCTCTTTGTAGCAATAATGCTATCTGCGTCTCCGTCTATGTTTTCTGATAGGGACCGGGTTGCGCCCCTAAAGAGGTAAATTTATCAGGATTCATGAAAGTTTAGAATGGTTCAGTGCCCGGGCTCCCCACCCACCACGGAGTCCAAAGGGAAGCCCACTACCCGGCATGCAATAAATGCGCTCGGGAGTGGAACGCCAGGGCTACCCAGACACCATGCCCGCACCGCCGCCAACCTGAATCCTGTCCCTCGGACCATGAGGGTAGGGGCATGGCATTGACACAGTTGACCCTCGCAGGCGAGCCTACTAGCCGATTGATCCTAGCCGGGCCTTCCAGGACCACCCGTCTTGTCAAAGCAGGAACCAAAGTGGTGTATTGAAGCTGGGACCCTCAACCACCAGGATCCCCCTTTCCGAATTTCCACGGGTCGCAGCGCACGGCAAACGCCAGATTCCATTGATGTAAGCCTGGAACCTGGGCTGTGGTCATTGGATCCGAGTAATGCTAGTCTGGAAGTCCAGTAGCGTCACTTTGAGGTCCCCTCACCAAGTACAAGTGCCCACGTCGAGGGAAAAAATTTGCAGATGACATAAAGATTGGCACAGTCATTAATGGTTAATGATCAGTTCCAAGCAGCACTCTTTCAGAATGACTTGAACAGACTTCAAAGGTGGTCCGAGAAGTGATAGATATGTGTTAATGCTGCTAAATGCAAGGTTTACACTTACACTTGGGGATAGCAACCTAAAAATAAATTATACACTTGGTGGGGTTGAATTAAAAACAGTGGAGGAGGAAAGGGATCTGGGAGTTACAATATGGGAAGATATAAAGTTTTCTGAACAGTGCAAATAGGCAGCCAGGAAAGCCCATGGTGTCCTATCAATGATTAATCGAACATTATCCTGTAGATATAAGGAAGTCAAAATCCAACTGTATAAGGCAATTGTAAGCCCACATTTGGAATAATGTGTTAAGTATGTACACCTCATCTGAAAATACGACACTGAACTTTTTGAAAGGGTTCAAAAACAGACAAAGCAACTCGAATGGTGAGATCAGCAGAAGGGCTACCATATGAGGAAAGACTGCAATTATGTGGGCTATAGAGCTTAGCAATAAGGCACCTCAGAGGTGACCTAATCATTGTTTATAAGGCTCTAAGAGAGATTAGTAAAATGAATGAATATGGAATTGTCACTGCTATAAAGAATTCCAGAACTAGGGGCCATAAATTCAAATTACAAGGTTTGAGGTTTAGATTAGATTGTAGACAGTTTTAGCCAGTGAGTCGTTGATTGTTGGAACAAGTTGCCCTTGCAGGTAGTTGAGGCTGACAGTTTGAATAAATTCAAAGGTCAATTGGATAGTCACCTGTGTGAGGAGGGAAGCATATAATTTGTATCTTCTTATCTAGTTTTTTTTTTTTTTTTTCGTTTATTTTTATTTTGCCAGTGCAGCAAAAGCCTGTGGCTTCCTTGCACTATATGGCAAATACTATTACTATTATTATATTGTATACAAAACTTTAGTTTTTCAATAAATGTGCTAAGGCTGTTCAAAATAAGAAAGCAACATATCACAATTAGCTTATATCCAAATCTTCAACTTAGTTTTTTTTCCTACACTAAGGATTACAATAGATATAAACAGATTATTATATATAAGAGTAAGAAACTTGCTTCTTATCCAAATAGTAATCTGGCCTTCTGGTCTCTGGCCAAAGCTCATTTGCCACAACTTGTGTCCATCCCTACTTACACTTCCCTCACATCCTAACAGTTCTGTGCATCCTCATCTAAAGATAAAGTTAACTTATTAGCATCTTATTTTTCTCTAACTCTTGTAATGAAGATCATAGTAAATCTCTTTCTGCTACCACATCAAATACATTACATTCAATGACTCCATTGACTTTCCAATGGAAAGTCATTTGAAGAATACTGAACGATCTTGATGCTGTTTCCAGATCCTAATGGAATTTTTCACTTGTTATTAAAACCTGTGGTCCAGAGTTTACTCCTGTTTTGTGTCACCCTTTTATAGACTGTTCATCTAATGGTGATTTTTCCTTCTGTATGGAAATTTGCTTGTATTTAGTCAATCCCTGAAAAGGGCGACAAATCCATCCCTTCCAAATATTGCCCCACTGCACTTACCTGAATTCTTTCCAAAGTAAAGGAGAAATCTATCAATGGTCAATTCTTACACTATCTTGAAATTTTCCATTTGATTAATGATAACATCAGTACTAACCCACTGGTAATATCTTGGCTGCACATGTTATTCATCTTTGGCAAATTCCAAAGAAAAGTTTGGAGAAATCAAAGCAGTTTCACTCTGCATTTTGATCATGGCAAAAAAGGCCTTCTAATCAAAGCTCCATTGTATGGCCCAACTCCTGAATTTTACAACTGAGTAGCCAGTTTTCCTGCTGCTAACTCACTGCATGTGATAGAAGATGGCTTCTGACTTCTAAACTAATGTTGGAATTCTGAAGATTCTATACTTTCAACCATTTTTATCCTCCTGTATATTAATGACCTTCTCACATTAACTGGAAATCCTATCCACAGTTTGATGATAATAGTATACTACATTCCGCTTTCCAATTCAAAAAAATCCTTCTCTACATAGAGCTAAAACTTCTTGGCTATCTATCACCAGCTCTTTAAATGCTGATATTTTTTCTTCCCACTGGAGCAGTGGGGACAGAAAACTTTTTCAACTTCAATAAAAAATCTGCTGTCCCATGCTGAACTTGAACAAGACTCAGGTTTCTAGCCAAGATCACACACACTATCCAGTTAAAACATTATGATCCCCTACCTAATAGTGGGTGTGTCCTCCTCCCACATTTCCTGCTTCCATGTGGTGAGGCATAGACTCTATAAGGCCTCTGAAAGTTGCAGGAAATATGTTGTACTGCGTTGCCAGGATTGGGTCCTGTAGATCTGTGATGTATGGGATTCATATTCAGAAAGTTTAGCAGCCAAGGTATCACCTAGAAATCACGTTCATGTTCAATGAACAACTCTCTAACAATACTGGCAACATGACAGGGCATATTATCCTGCTGGAACACACTGGTGTCATCTGAGAAAATCATCACCATGAAAGGACATACTTGATCAGCTACAATGGTTAGGTAGTTTTTAGCATTTAGAGTGTAAACTAGTGGTTTGAGGACTTCAAGAGATTCCCAGGAAAACATCCCCACACAAAAACACTGCTGCCACTTGTTTCTTTTGGGATAGGACATCAAAGTGATTCCTCGCCATAGTTTGTTGCCATATCTTCAATTGACCCATTGCATAATTGTGATTGTAAATGTGATTCTTCAGAATTTTTCCATTCATCCACTGATGCTATTCAGATGCAAACTTTAGGAATCACTGCCAATGGATGGCCATTAGCATGAGTACCCTGATCAGGCACCTAATCCAAAGGCCCATATAGAGGATGGTTCATTAGATTGCGGTAGACAGGGCAGCCTACACTCACTGCAACCATCAATGAGGTGTGGGTGCACACACTGGCCCAGTAACAACTGCTTCCACTATCAATTGTCTCTTGGAACACCACTCCATGAACATCCCACAAGATTTGCAGTTTCCATAATACTGCTAACCTTCAACCAGTATCTCACAATCATTCCTTTTTTTAAGTCCATCAGATCACGTCCCTTGCCAATGTCCATCAAGTACTTTGTATGGACTGCATGCCACAAACCTGCAGTATCACATTTACCCATTCTCACTACAGCACACATGCCACCAGGAACAGCCAATTGCAAACAGCAGTGGTCATAATGTTTTTGATGTACAATGCAATTTTACTGGGGATAATTCAGACTTCTAAACTTTCTTGGCATAAGCACATCACATATACTGATTTTTATGCATTAAGAAAAACCAGGTTTTTCTCTTTCATTCTGTATTTCCTTTTTAACTAAACAGCTATAGCCTCTACAAATCACACTGACTTGGATGATGAGTGCAATGTTGAGTCAGTTTGATGTGATATAAGCACTGGGAAAACAAAATTGAGAGCTTATAGGCCTAGTGACTAGGATGAGTATACCAAACAGCTACAGCTATACAGGGAAATAGTGGGACCAGCAAATCAGAATATCACATAATGGGGGATTTTAACTTTTCAGATGGTGACTGGAATTTGTAAGTTAGTCACTCACACGCTATCAAGACTTTTGTGGATTTCTTGCATGACTGTTTTCTACAGCAGCATGTGAGAGAGGCAACAAGAGGAAGCAATAATCTTGATTTGGTTATCAGTAGTGATTCTTCATGCATTAAGAATCTGCAAGTAAAAGACCCACTGGGTGGCAGTGATCACAGCATACTAATGCAGAATTTAATTAATGACATAACTACTGTTAAGGGTAAGGGGAAAGGTTTTGGTTTCAATAAGGATGACTACAGAGATTTCAAAAGTTTTAAAATTGTGTGCAGTGAGACCAAATGATGACGTTACCAACAGAAAATTCTAAATGGGAAGTATTCAAGGAAGTAATCAAAGAAGTCACTAAGCTTTTCATGCCAACAAAGCAATATAGTTCAAGGCTCAGACCTAAATAGATGTCAGATGAACTATTGTGGCAGAGAAGGAAAGTGCATGGAACGCAATAAATTATCAGGTGATACACAAGCCTATGGTAGATATAAATTAGTTAGTAATCAAGTTATAAAGGAGGTGGTTAGGCAAGCTAAGGCAGATTATCAGAAGTCTCTGACAAAAAATGCAAAGAAAAATGGCAAAGACTATGCATATATTAACAGTAGAATCACATTGGGCCAATTGATGTATATGGATATCAAATAACTGTTGATGTCCCTACTCAGGTTGCAGGCAAATTGAATAGGTATTTTGCATCAACATTCACACCTGAGAAATTCTTTAGGGAAGGGGATGCCAGAAGTTTAGCAGTCTAACGAGGAGCTAAATGGATTTGTGATAGCTGAAAGGAAAGTGGAGGAGAAATTTTTGATGATGGACATAAAAAAGGCACATGGGGGATGGATGGAATCTATCGAATTATATTAAAGGACGCAGCAACGTAGGTAAGCAAACCCTTAGACATAATTATGAGAACATCCTTGGAATCAGAGGACAGCCCTGTGGACTGGAGAAGTGCAAATATATCCCCAATTCATAAAGGGGATCAAACAAGCAACATGAGCAATCACAGACCTGTTAGCTTAATATTTGTTCCAGGGAAAATAATGGTTAAAGAAGTAATGCAGAACCATTTGGACAGGTATGTAATTATACAGCAATCGATTTGTCAAGGGGCAGTCCTGTTTAACCAATCTGATAGGTTACTATGATGCAGTGACCAAGGAACTAGAGGCAAAAAATAAATTTGACATCATATAACCTTGGATTTCAGGAAGGCTTTTGATAGTGTTTCGCACATAATAGACTGCTGTATAAACTGGAACTGGAGCAATGTGGCATTAAGGGTAAGTTACTGCTATGGATAAAGGGATGGTTAAGTGGAAACAGAGAAGAGTGGTTATCAATGGGCACTGCTCTTTGTGGACTAATGTTATCAGTGGAGTTTTCCAGTGTTCAGTGCTAGGCTTGTTTTCATTATTTATTAATGTTAATGATGAAGGTATATCAGGCTTAATGTCTAAGTTTGCAGATGACATAAAGGTTGAAAGGGTGGTTAACAGTAATGACAGTATGTTTAATTTTAGTTTGCTGCTGCTGAAGTTTGCCTTCAGCCACAGGTGGTTGATTGTTTGAACAGGCTTCCATCTGTTGTTGTGGAAGTGTATGGGGTGAATGAATTCAAGGCAGAACTTGACAAATTCTTGAAGGGTACGGATGGGCGTACTGTTTTTTTTTTTTTTTTTTTTTTTTGGCAGATGCTATATAAGCTTGCTTTCTTGCATCATTTGCCAATACTACTACTAGTACATATCTGCCCTGTCGTGGAATATTATTTTGACAGGGGTGGTACCTAAAAAGCACTTTATACGCCTCTTAACTCTATCCTAAGGAGGGAAATAATGTTAACTGATGAACCCTCACTTACTAACTCATTTCATTCATTTCACAGATGTTCAGCTTCTGCATACCTTTTAACGATATTTCCAAGGGCGTGGTTATTTTGAATTTCCATTGATTAATCCACCTCCTTCAAACCAGTCCAAACATGAGCATCAGCCAGTCAACATCCACTGACAGTTCAATTTCAAGCTCACCATCTACCTTTTCTTCATTTATTTCCTCTAATTTGCTCTTTGGGATAACCTTCCATCTTATATGAAATAAATTTTCATCTTTATAAGGAACAATCTTCTTATCCTTCTTTCTTACATATTTCCTGAAAAACTAAAATCTACAAATTCAAATACAGTGTAATCAAATATCTTCCATCATGTCTAATAAAGCACAGAAGTATAATACTACAGGTTCCAATAACTTTTTGTGTTTAGGGTTAGCATTTATAAAATAATAAACAAATGTGTGTATATACAGGGTGTCTCAAAAATATTGGTACAAACGTTTAGGAGAGGTAGGTAACATCTAAAGGAATGTGAATCGCATAGGAACCCATGACCGGAAACGTCACCGTAAGTCGGTACACGGCGCTGTTCATCAGTTCGTGAGAAGAAAAATTTCTGGTTTACTCATTCAAGTTGTTGAATGAGTTGCCGCACGAAGAGCATGCATCGATATACAAACTGTGAGCTGGCACACATGCACCTAGTGTATGGATTAGCAGAGGGAAATGGACGAGCCGCTCAACGAATTTATGGAGAACGCTTCCCAGACAGATATGTGATGATGTTGTTAGGTTTTTAGGAGCATTAGCAACTAAGGCCATATTGCTCCGGGAATATGCGGTGGTCATTCCCTGACCTTTCTGCATTCTCCGTATTTGGTGGTAACGGGCTCGAACCCCAGTCTAATCAAGAAGCGTGTGCTACGCACTGCTGCTGCTTCTTCCCACCTGGCTACAGAGGCGCCCCAGACTGATATGTACTGGACCGCGTGTCCATCAAAATCTGTGCGATTATGGGTCATTTAGAGATAAGAGGAGTAGTGCGGGCAGACCACGTTCAATGTGAACTCCCGCCACGGAAGAAAGTGTGTTGAATGCCGTCCAGAATAATCCTACTACCAGCACACGTGCCGTTGCCTCTGCCTTAGGAGTGTCTCATTGCAGTGTACAGCATGTCTGGCACGATGATTCCTTACACCCCTTTCATCTCCAAAGGGTTCAGTTACTGCTCCCCCAAGATGATCCTGCACATGTGGCTTTTGCGCAGTGGTTTCTCCAAGAAAGCGTTCAAGACTTGAATTTTCCAGCCTATATTTTGGTCAGGGATGAGGCTTATTTCACTCGGGAAGGCTTATTCAATCAGCACAATGCTCATGTGTGGGCTCACGACAACCCACACGGTGTGCGCCTCCATGCGGCACAACATCGCTTCGCAATAAATGTGTGGTCAGGTATGGTCGGTGACTGCTTAGTCGGCCCATACCTGTTACCATCCCACATGAACTCCGCTAAATATCGGATCTTTTTTGAACAAGTTCTACCAGGGTTACTTGACGATGTTCCAGCAAATGTGAGATGCAACATTTGGTTTCAACATGACGGGGCACCTGCCCATTATGGAAGGTGTGTTCGTGACCATTTGAACAGGCATTTTGGGCGTCGATGGATTGGCCGTGGTGGACCCGTTGCCTGGCCCCCACGTTCACCTGATTTATCGAGCCTTGATTTCTTTCTGTGGGGGGCCTCAAATCTATTGTGTATGAATCGCCTGTGGAGACGGAAATGGTTTGTTGTTTGTTGTTTCATTTTTAGGAGCATTAGCAACTAAGGCCATATTACTCTGAGGATATGCGGTGGTCATTCCCTGACCTTTCTGCATCCTCCGTATTTGGTGGTGACGGGCTCGAACTCCGGTCTAATCAAGAAGCATGTGCTACGCACTGCTGCTCCTTCCCACCTGGCTACGGAGGCGCCTGACGGAAATGGATCTCGTGGCGAGACTCATCTGAGCTGGTGCTACTGTCAAAGAAACTCCAGATGTGTTGGACCGTGTCTGCCAATCCATGCTGCGTCGGTGTCACGCATGCATCGCGTCTCATGGTGGAACCTTGGAGCATCTGTTGTAACATCATGAAATGCATCCATCTCATACTCCGCTGTTAATATTATGTCAAATAAATGTTTGCCACTAATTACAGTCTTGTGCCATTTCTGCTTCTTGTGCCTCTGCTATCACTTTCCCATGACGTTTCCAGTTATGGGTTCCTCTGCGATTCACATTCCTTTAGATGTTACCTACCTCCCCTAAACGTTTGTACCAATATTTATGAGACACCCTGTATATACACCTTTGTTTATTGTTTTTTTATTATTGATTGTTTTGTTTATTTATTGTTTATTTTATTGTTTATTATTATTAGGAAAGTAGAAAAAGAGAGTAGTAGATTAGTGAAAGGTGAAAGAATGCTAATATCCTAGAGTTTATGATGAATTAAGTAAATTATGGGCTGAATTGCGAAGCCAATATAAAGTGGGGGAACTGTAAAGTAAAATTAGTACAACAAAATATTAATAAAATGAAAATAAAAAGGTATAGCTGTCATCAAATATGGGGGGAAAAAATTTTAGTAAAAGGTCTAATATAGGTAACGCAAAAAATGCTTGATCTGATGTCAGCTAAAATAAATATTGATACATGATCAGGTATTTCATATGGGGACTACACCTGACGATGTATCAGGAACTGCATTCAAACAGCCTATACAAATTTGACATACATCATACTTACAACTACAATCCTCCATTAGGCTTAAAAATTTGTAACTATAAACAACTAGCTACCAACATAGGAAATATTCTACCCACTGATCTCCTATGCCACTGCAATAACCCTATTTATGCCCCTTATATTG
The DNA here is from genome assembly GCF_048544385.1 of Mastigoproctus giganteus. Lineage (NCBI taxonomy): Eukaryota > Metazoa > Arthropoda > Arachnida > Uropygi > Thelyphonidae > Mastigoproctus > Mastigoproctus giganteus. Next base: position 50,207,342 of record NC_143583.1, on the reverse strand, counting down.
ATCAACATCACGGGCATATTATTACAAGCAATCTTAACATCATTAAGAACCATGACCTAAAAACTGTTATGAGCAAAGGTTTTAAATATAGATCTATAAATAAAGTTAAACTTAATAGTATCAACAAAGCATTATACTGTATTTAAATCTAATAGATTTTGCTAACAAACTGGCTTCAAAATACAACATTCCACATGAAGCATACCAAAATTGAATCGCTATCGTCTATCATGACATTGTAAAAGCCATATGTAATGCCTACAAACTGTATGATAACTTTTACACACCCTACTACAACCTTAAAAAACATATAATCGAATTACAAGAGAATTTTATCACCACCCCGGTAGATAAAGCTTCCAATAATTTTGCCATATTTTGTAAGCAATTTTACTGCATTCAGCTCAAAAATGAAATAGAAAATAGTTCCACTTTCACTGCCTGCCATATTAATCCTTCAACCACAGTTAAAAAGCTAATTGCTTTACATAAAAAACTACAGCACTAAATTACAGAACTCAACTCTACCATTTCTCTATATGATTGCAAAATTCCATAATCAATCTGTAGGTTTCAGATTCATTACTAGCTCTAAAAACAGTGGCGGCTACCTTCTAGCCAAACATTTTTTCAAACTACTAAAAACTATTTTTAATAATCTCACATATACTTGGGTAATTAATAATAACCTAGCTGTCATCAACACCTTTAAATCTAATATTACCATAACAAACATAGAAACATCTGATTTTGCCAATCTTTTTACCTCCATACCACATAATCTACTGATTTTTGTGCTAAAACAGCTTTATCACAGATACAAAGATAAATTAAACATAAATGAAAATACATGGAACAACTATGTAAACCTCTGTTTACTCAATAACTATATATTCGATGGCAAACTTACCTATAAACAAACTATTGGTGTTCCTATTGGTGTTCCTAAGCCTTTCCATAGGCTTAGCTTCCAACCTATTCCTGCATTATTAGGAAGAACAATACACCATAAAATATCCAAATTATAACCTATTAGCTTTCAGATATGTAGATGACATCCTAGTCTTAAATAGTAACTTTGAACCTATAACCAAAGCTATTTACCCTGGTGAACTTAAGCTAAATAAAGAAAATTCCACCAATCACACAGCCAACTTCCTTGACATCAATATTTTAACAATATTTTTCCTCCACATAATCATTTATTTCTTTTATCATATATTAACATATATGATAAAAGAAATAAGTTTAACTTTGATGTCATCTATCTTACCAACTGGATTTTCAATATTTCCAACAAAACAAAATTCATAGGTAGAATTTACCTTGTGGGTCTTGGATTTTTCAAGCTTATGTTAACATACTACACCTATGAATATCCATTTCTAGATTTTTTCACTAAAATCATATAATGATCCTCTGATTTTAGTGACTCTGGTCTATACCACTTAACTGTTTCATGTCCATAAACTTGTTTCCTTTTCTTTTATAATTGGATTCTTAACTACACTTCGAATGGATTTGTCAACTGGTTCTTTATAATTGGATTCTTTGCTATACTACCAATGGTTCTGTCAACTGGCTCTTTATCCTGGGATACATTTACTGTTCTTTCTTTCTTCCCACAGTGAATCCACAGCCGATACTACATGTAGATATATCTAAATTAATATTCATGGAATTATTTCCTGTTCTTACATACTGTAGTTAGTTCCTATGAATTATTTCATTTACATGGACTTATTGCCTGTTCTTTTATAATTGGATCCATAACTACACCACCTTTGGATCTTTATTCACCATGTTACTTATATCCCTGAAATGATATCGCTACATTTTTGGATATAAAGTCAACTGATTATTTTTCCTTGGTTTCATTTACTATTATTTCCATAGTAAATTCACACCTGATTCTACCTGTGGATCCATATAGTTTTATATACATGGAATTATTTCCTGTTCTTCTATATCTTATTGTTGCATATTCATGGACTTATTTCGTCTTTAGTCACCATGTTACTTATATCCCTGGAGTATCATTTCATTATTGAATATAAACTCCCAGGGGCTCATATTTGGTGAGTATGAGCTTGGCACACCCAGGGTCCTGAGCTGGATATCATTAGTCTTCTCTTTCTTGGTGATTCCCTTCTACTTTTGACTCTCACTCTCTCTCTTTCTCTCTCTCTCTCTCTCTCTCTCTCTCTCTCTCTCTCTCTCTCTCTCTCTCTCTCTCTCTCAGGGTAACTCGGGAATTTTGGCTGGTGCAACATAAGCCTCAGGCTTCCTTGCACCATATAGATAATAATAATAATAATGTTAACTAATTTTTTTTCCTTAGTTTCATTTACTACTATTTCCACAGTAAATTCACACTTGATACTACCTGTGAATTTATCTAGCATTGTATACATGGAATTATTTCCTGTACTATAAATGTTTCCTTGGAATTGTTTCATATACATAGACTTTTTGCATGTTATTTCATGTTCCTTTATGTCTTGTTCTTTTATAATCAGTTCCATAAAATGCACCTCCTTTGGATCTTAAGTCACCATGTTACTTAATTCATTGGATTTTAGCCAGTTCTTTTTTCTTGGATGCACTTTCGTGCAAATTTGGATAAATTATAATTATTAATTTATTTATTTTTCATAATATTTGATGATTCTTATTTACCATACTCTTATATGTTTACTTTTCTGCTTATTATAACATAGCCCTATCAATTGGCCTACATGTATATGTTTTTTGCCACCGTATAATTCTTTATTTATGGTAATGTTTAATTTTGTATGACTGTAAAGCCATACTATTCCAACCGTGCTTCATTTTCTTTTCCTTTTTTCAACGCTAATTATAAATTATCTCCATGTACTTGTATTCTAAATACAACTATAGAGGTCTCTATTTTCCTGCTATTTTGAATTTCTTCACAGCTTACTATTAAGTCTGCTTCGCTGCTATAAATTGCTTTCTCATGTAGATATATTGCTCATTTGGTTTAAGCCTGCATGCATTCATCTACTCCACTGAATTTGTGCATTTCTCCCCACCTTTATTTTTCCCACCAGCTCATTTTCTCCTCTCATTTCTTGAAATACTCCAGGTATCGTACACCTTCACTGTCTTATTATACTTTTGGTTTCATTTTAGATTCATTTCTCAGCATGTCTTGACACATTTTTCCTTTCAATACAAGCATTTGGCATTAGCTCCCTTTTATACTAATGCTTACAAATGCCAGAGCCCTTACTACAAGGTTGGGCTTCACAACCCCAGCAAGCTTAGTGTCATTTAATAACTTTTTCTATGCTTTTTTGTCTTTCTGCTGTCTAATTCTAAATTTCTTCCTGTTCATTAAACTATTAGTGTAATACGAGGGTGAAATGAACATTCCTACTATCCTACTTCTATTGCTATTTTTTGTCTTTATTTATTTAAAATACTCCTTTTCCCTTCCCCAACCTCAATTTAATACCTCACTCTTATACCATTTGCTTGTTCCAAATTTATTTTTAAAATACATTGATTTCTTATCTATAAAAAATTAAATCCTACACTAAATTCCACATATTTATATTAAGCATATTGACATTAGCCATTTTTATCCCAACTCAATACTTATTTTTACCTAAATAAATTACACTGCATTGTGACTACCTTGCCCATACTGTATTAGAAAGTGCTAATTTCATTTCATTCCTTTTTTGGCCTTTCACTTTTCTTCTACTACTATGGACAAGTATAGTAACGCAGTTCCTGATACATGGGCAGGTGTAGTCTCCTGATGAAATACCTGATCATGTATCAATATTTATTTCAGCTGACATCAGATCAAGCATTACCTATATTAGACCTTTTACTAAAATTGTTTCCCCCATATCTGATGACAGCTATACCATTTTATTTTTATTTGCATTTTATTAATATTTTGTTGTACTAATTTTACTTTACAGTTCCCCCACTTTATATTGGCTTCGCAATTCAGCCCATAATTTACTTAATTCATCAAAAACTCTAGGATATTAACATTCTTTCACCTTTCACTAATCTACTACTCTTCTTTTTCTACTTTCCTCACCCTTATTTATACATACTTAATTTAATTTAATATTAATACAAATTACACACACGCGCGCGCATATATACTCTTTTGTTATTTCTCCACTCAAAGCTCGAGTAGCAGAAGACTGTCCATGTGAATGAATGGATTGATAATATTAGTATTAACATTATTTTTAATTTTTAGTAGTAGAATAAACAAAGGCAAATATGTTGGTACTACAGTGCCTTTAGACACACCTATTGTTTGTCAGCACCATACAGACTTAATCCACCTGTAATAATTCCCACAATATGCACTAATCTAAAAATTACAATAAATATAAAGTTTTGTGTGCATATAATGAATAACTGTACACAAGAACAGGCCTATGTGTATATGTTTATGCCACTTATAAATAGACTAAATTATATTATTTTCTAAAGTTCTATAGTATTAAAATTAATTCAAATATATTTAACTTTTAAGTATACAGAAAATACATTATGTGCATCTTTTATCTGTAATATCACAGTATTATTATATTATAGCTCTTATCTTAGTAATTTTCCCAAATTAAACATTATCTCGATTAGTGATTCCAATATAGAGTTTTAAATAGGTCAATGGAAAAGGTTACTGAGCTACTTGATTATTCATGATTGTGAAGGCTTTTATAAAATATACTTAAATCATCAATAATACACAAAAATTGCTATTCCCCCCTTGCTTCAAGAAAACAGTCTTAATTTTTGACAAAGTTATTGATTTTTGCTAGGGAATCAGGTCTAATAACAGGGGGGTGTGTGTGTGTGTGTGTGTACATATTATGACTTACTATATACACTGGCGCCTCCGTAGCCAGGTGGGAAGGAGCAACAGTGCGTAGCACACGCTTCTTGATTAGACCGGGGTTCCAGCCCGTCACCACCAAATACGGAGGATGCGGAAAGGTCAGGGAATGACCACCGCATATTCCCGGAGCAATATGGCCTTAGTTGCTAATGCTCCTAAAAACCAAACAACAACAACAACAACTATATACACTTTATCAGACTAAATATTGCTGTTATATGTAATATGAGGCCATCAGGATTTGAGATGGAATAAAATCCTGGAATGTTTATGAAACAGCTGTCCCTTTGGGCTCACACTACTTCAAGCATTCCAAGATTTTTCTGAAGTCAATTTTACTTCATTAAATGCATATTCTTTTATCTTTTTCATTACTTTTTTTTTTCTTTTTTTGTAGTGGACTGGGTTGTTTTTCAAAGTAAATTACTTACTTGGAAGTGCAACAAAAAAAATTTCCCTCAGTGACATAAATTCTTCTTCAGGCTGAATATCTGAAGCACCAAAAACATTATCTTCTGGCCATACCTCCCTGAAATATTATATAAATTATAACCAAACAAAATAAAAAATAAATGGACTTGACAATAATTTTTTTAAGGTTGTTTGGTATTTCATTAAGAGATCAAATACAATATGCATAAAAATAACATTAATTACACAGGCCTGAAAATTAAAACTTACCGAATTTTGCTTTTTATTCTAACATGTTACCTCCCAAGTTTGTCAAGCTGATTTCAAAACTGACTCTTTTTTTTTTTTTTTTCAATATATATCTTATAAGTTTTCTACAAACTAGGAAAAGATATTTTGTCAAATTTTATTTTTAAAAAAAATGTAAAAAAATTTAATTAAGATAAAGAAAGTAGAAAAATATTTATACAACAGTGAGCATTTATAAAGCCTCTCCAGATTTCTTGAAATAAGTTTTAGGTTTTTTGTCTGTATATGATTTTTTTTTCTTTTTTTGTCAATGACTGGCATTAGAAGACAGGCCTTACTTACATAAAACCTTATTAAACAAACTGAATAAGCTTTAGCCAGAATTGCCACTGGGTGACACTGAAAATTTTCAAGTCCTTCCACTCCATATCACTGGAGTGGAAGGACTAGAAATTTATAATGAAGTACTTTTTCATAAAATTCTAGCAAGTCTGGTGATTATGCACATTTCTTTCAGGTTTATTAGATGATCAACATTAATTATCCCCATATAGTCATTAAAATGAGGTTTTGTATAAAAAATGACATTTTATACGTTATTTAATGTTTCCTTAGTCACTGACACCTTATACAGTACTTAATTCAATATATACAATGTTTATGAATTCAAGTGTAAGGTATTAGTGTAACATAAGCACTATATACAGATCTGAAGGCCTCATTTTAGGAAGGATGTGAAACTGCTGGAACAGGTACAGAGAAGGGCAATGAGATTAGTGAAGGGAACAAAGGGATATTCTTACCAAGAAGGTTTCACGTCTGCAGATTGTAGCAGCTGGAGACTAGGCACCTGAAAGGTGATCTGACTGGGGTGTTTTAAGGCTTTGAATAGCTTGAGCAAATTTAATTCTGATAGGATTCTTTTTCTTGCTCAGACTATGCACATGAGTGGGCATATATTCAAATTGAGGAAGGATGGTTACAGAATAGATGTGCAGAGGTTTGCTTTCAGCCAATGGGTGATTGATTGCTGGAACGAGCTTTTATCCATTGTTGTGGAAGTAGATTAATTTAAATTAATTCAAGAAAGAATTGACAAGCTAGTAGAGGAAATGGGTGAAATGGGAATTTGTTTTTGGCTAATGCTCTATAAGCTTGCTTTCTTGCACCATTTGCCATTATTAATACTAATACTAACTGCCCAGACCAGTCAGAAAAGTGGCAGCAAATCATACACTTCGATAATAGCAATCCCAAAATAAATTATTCACTTGGTAGGATTGAATTAAAATCTGTACAGAGAGAGAGAGAGAGAGAGAGAGAGAGAGAGAGAGAGAGAGAGAGAGAGAGAAAGAGAGAGAGAGAGAGAGAGAGAGAGAAAGAGAGAGAGAGAGAGAGATCAGGGAGTTACGACACGGGAACATATGAAGATTTCTGTGCAGTGTAAACAGGCACCCATGGAAATCCTTGGTGTCTTATCAATGATTTATCGAACATTATCCTGTATAGATAGGAAGATCATAATTCCACTGTAAAAGGAAATTGTAAGGCAGTGTTTCAATACTGTGTACAAGTATGGAGGCATTATCTAAAAAAATCCAATGAGCTTCTTGAAAGTGTCCAAAGACAGGCAACTCGCATGGTGAGATTAGCAAAAGGACAAGCATACGAGGAAAGACTTTGAGAAGAGCAACGAGATTGGTGAGGAGAACAAAAGGTTAGTGTTACCAAGAATGGCTTAAGTTCTGCAAATTCTGGAGACTAGACACCTGTGTGGTGATCTAATTGAGGTGTATAAGGCCTTGAATAGATTGAGCAAGCTCAATGCTAATGGGATTCTTCTTGATCAGATTACTCACCTGAGGGGGCATAAATTCAAACTGAGGAAAGACAATCGTAGAATAGATATGTGGAAATTTTCCTTTAGCCAGTGGGTGGTTGATGGTTGGAACAAACTGCCATCTGTTGTTGTGAAGGTCAGCAACTTAAATAAGTTCAAGGCAGAACTAGACAAACATTTGGAGTGAATGGATGGGTGAAATGGGAAGAGTGTTTTTTTTTTTTTTTTTTGCTGATGCTATATTAACTCCAGGGGCTCACATCTGGTGAGTATGGGCTTGTCAGGGTCCTGAGCTGGATATCATCATCATTCTTTCTTTCTTGGTGATTCCTTTTTGCTTTTTCTCTCTCTCTCTCTCTCTCTCTCTCTCTCTCTCTCTCTCTCTCTCTCTCTCTCAGGGTAACTCGAGAATTTTTTTTTGACTAGTGTAGCATAAGCCTCAGGCTTCCTTGCACCATATGGCTAATAATAATAAATAATAATAAGCTTGCTTTCTTGCATCATATGCCCTACTAATGCTAATTATGTGGGCTATATAGCTTGGCAACCAGACACCTTAAAGGGGACCTTACTAAAGTTTATAAAATGAATGAAGGTGGAATTTTCACTGTTATAAAGAATACCAGAACAAGGAGCCATAAATTCAAATTACAGGGAAAGAGGTTTAGAACAGATTGTAGGAAGTTTTATTTTAGCCAGCAGCTGTCGACTACTGGAACAAGTTGCCTCCACAAGTAGATGAGGCTGACAGTTAGAAGAAATTAAATGGCCAGGTGGATTATGCACTTCTCACCTACATGAGGAGAGAAGTGCATAATTTGTATTTTCTTATCTACCTTTTCCTTTTTTTTTTTTTTTTTTTTAGCCAATGCACCAAATGCCTCTGGCTTCCTTGCACTACAGCTGTAAGAAAAACAAAGTGGGCCAGTAAATCAAAATGTCTTATAATAGGGTATTTTAACTTTTCAGATACTGACTGGAACTTAGTGGGTCACATACACACTAGCAAGACTTTTGTGGATTTATTGGATGACTTTTCTACAGCAGCATGTTAGAGAGGCAACAAGAGGGAGTAATGTTCTTGATCTTATTATCAGCAGTGATTATTCATGCATTAAGAATCTGTAGATAAAAGAACCACTAGGTGGCAGTGATCTCAGTGTACTGATTTGGGATTTACTTACACATGTAACTACCATCAAGGGTAAAGGAATTTGCTTTTGTAAAGGTGACTAAAGATGAGTTTGTCTGACATCCATACAGTGGTCCAGACAGTTTTTAAATTCCATACAGTGGGACAAACTGACAATGTTACCATCAGCAAATTCTAAATGGGATGCATTCAATGAATTAATCATAGAAGTTATTAGACTTATCATACCAACTGAAATACTGTTCAAGGCCTAAATGGATGTCATGGATGCATAATAGGCCTACATAGATGTCAGATGAACTGATGAAACTCGTGGCATATAAATTATCAGACAACACAGAAGCCTGCAGTAGAAGCAAGTTTAGATAGCATCTGTCAAAAAACTATTAAATAAATAATAAACAAGCAAAAACACTTCCCATATCATATGTCCACTCTCTCTAATAATCTATCTAATTCTTCTCTAAATTTATTCGATCAAACTACCCACTTCCACCACAACACCAAATGGAAGTTGTTCCAACAATCAACTGCACTCTGGCTGAAAGCAAATTTTTGCTCATCTATCCTGCAACCATCTTTCTTCAATTTAAATTTATATCCCCTTATATGTGTTGTCTGAGTAGGAGTAAGGATGCCATCAAAATTTAACTTACTCACTCCATTCAGAGTCTCAAACAACTGAATCAGATCTCCTCAGAGGTGCCAAGATTTCAGATGCTGCAATTTGCAGAACTGAAGTATTTCTTGGTAAGAGTGCCCTTTTGTTCCCCAAACTTGCTTTCTGCATCATTTTCCACTACTATACTAAACTACTCATGTTGCTCTTTTCTGCACCCACTTCAACAGAGCCACATCCTTCCTATAATGAAGCGTCCAGATCTGTATGCAGTATTAGAGGTGAGGATTACCATTGCTTTATATAGAAGAATAATTGCCTTCTTATCCCAGCTGGCAAAATTCCTATATATCATTCACAAAACTCCAGCCCATTTCCACTGCTCAGAGAACATTCTTGACTGTACAATTACCCTCCAGGTCTTTTTAATTTCTACTACCCTGAGTATGCATGGTATTCTGGAATTACTGCTATCTATTTTGCAGATATTGCATTTATTGATTCCAAACTTCAGTTGCTATTTCTGAGCATTTAGAATAATTTCTAGAATAATTAGGCAGCCTAGTGAGTCTCATTAGTCTGCTTAATTATTCTCGATATTATTGCAGTTACATACCCTGACTACTGTCAACCACACTGCCAACATTTATATTATCTGAAACCTATACAATAAGCCTGATATGTCTTCATCAATATCATTATTGATGAAGGCATAACCCCCTACTTTTGAAAATTAAGGAGACATCTACTTCTCTTCAAATACATACAGACCTCCACTGAAGATTTCTATAAAGTTTTCTATCCCTTTCTTTCTAGTAAAGAATTAAGCAAAACATTCTTTGCTACTTTTCTTTGCTAAACTTATTGCTAAAGTTTGGCTTACTGTTTTTTCATGCTTTTAATATAATTGAATAGATTTAGTTAGCTATAGATACCTTATTATTTACTTTTAGCTTCAACCATTTCTTTTCCACTTTCTTCTCATTTATCACAAAATCACAGTTATGCTATACTTCTTGTTAATACTTCTTATTCCCATCCTAAAAAAACTTCTTCACGGATGAATCTAATAGTAAAATATTTAATTTGTATGTCATAAACTGAACAGTTCATCAATAATTATGCCATTCATATCCAATGGACTAATGTGTTTCATCCCTTTCTTTCTAGTAAAGAATTAAGCAAATAATTCTTTGCTACTTTTCTTTGCATTCTTAGCCAAAGACTTCTCATAATCTGTCTTAGCTTGCCTAACCTCCTTAGTGACTTGATTGCAGACTAGTTTTTACTAAGTAGGTTTCTCTATCACCTCATAATTTATAATCATCCCATGTACTTTTTCTACTCTGTCATTAGTCTCATTAGTTTGTCTGACATCCATATAAGTTTAAACTTTGAACATTGAACAATATCTCATAGATTGCATAAAACTAACTTCCCTGAATAAAATTAACTATTACTACCCAATTAAACCCAAAATGCTTTACATTTATCATTTATAGTTGGGAACATCATCAACACTGCTATTGCAACAAGATCAAGAAAAATTAGGCATATGAGCTGAGAAATGGCAACTGAAGTTTAACATTGACAAAGTACTGCATATGAGCAGCAGTAATCCCAGAGTAACATACCAACTGTGTGATACTTCACTCAGAGTGGTAGAAAAATGAAAATGACCAGGGGGTAATTGTGCAGTCAGATATGAAGTTCTCTGAGCAGGTAGACAGGTGCCAGGACAGCTCATGGGGTTTTGTCAATGCAGGAATTTTGTTATCAGGGATAAGGAGGTGATTACCCCATTGTATAAGGCAATGGTCAGGCAACATCTTGATTACTGCATACAGGTCTGGAGGAGTCATTTTAGGAAGGATGTGGAGCTCCTGGAAGGGTATAGAAAAGGATAACAAGATTGGTGAAGTGAACAAAAGACTGCACTTACCAAGAAAGGCTTCACTTCTGCAAATTACAGCATCTGGAGACTAGGCACCTGTGAGGCGATCTGATTGAGGTGTTTAAGACTTTGAATGGATTGAGCCAGCTAATGCTGATGGGATTCCTCCTCTTGCTAAGACTACACACATGAGGGGACATAAATTCAAATTGAGGAAGGATGGTTGCAAAACAGATGTGAGGAAGTTTGCCTTTAGCCAGCTGGTGGTTGATTACTGGAACAAACTGCCACTTGTTATTGTGGAAGCGGACAGCTTGAATAAATTCAAGGGAAAAACTAGACGAACTATTGGAGGGGATGGTGAAATGGGTCTTGCATCATTTTCCACCACTAATACTAACTGATCATAGCTGAATAACTAATAATAGCTGATCCCACTGAAATTAATTTAAAAATTGGCTACAATTACTGTAGTCATCTTTACAAAATCAAAACTCCTCTTTACCCCTGACAGTATTATACCATTAAGCAGATCCCACATCAATATATAACAATAAACACACTTCCTGATGTGGAATCGCACAATCTAGTAATACCAAGATATTCTACTAAATCCAGGAATGGCACAAGTACAAACTGGATCGTGGAGCTCTCTCCAGAAGCATGGCAAATGATAAAGAATCAAGCCAGGATCTACATAGAATGGGGAAGCCACCACTTCCGGGAGCATATAGCCATGCCCAAATGCTTTAGGTGTTGCAAATACAGCCACACCTCCCACACATGCATGCAACCCCCCCCCACCTGCGGTCACTGCTCTGAGAAAGGGCATGATTACAATGCTTGCCCCAACAAAGCCAAGGAGCCAGTTTGCATAAACTGCAAGTCACTGAGAATAGACTACAACCATTCAATCAGGGATCCCAAGTGTCCAACCTACATAAAAGCCAGAAGTTTATACCAAGGACAAATCAATTATGGGGACACGTATTAAAAAGTTTAACACTACTATGATTAAGTTCTTTCAAGTAAATGCACAGAGGGCCAGAGCAGTGGCCGACCAAATCCATGTCAAAGCGGACGAAGAAAATGCTGATATTGTCATACTCCAGGAGCCATATGTGAATGCAAAAAGTGTTAGGGGATATCCCCTGAACTACAAGATAATTCAGACGGATGTAGACACCCCCTGGGCAGCTAGCCTAATCAGGAACCAACATATTACTGCTACCAGAATTACACAACTTTGTACGGCTTGGGCTGCCTGTGCCCACATTATTACAGCCTTGGGTGCCTTTTACATTGTCGCACTATATTGTAGGCCCAGAGAAGAAATCACTTTTGCAATTAATTACTTACAACACCTCCTTGATGTACTACCAAATCCAAAGATAATAATTGGTGCAGACGTAAACTGCCGCTCGCCAGCCTGGTTTAGCACAACACCGGACAGACGGGGCAACGGCCAACTTCTTGAGGAGTTCCTCATCAGCTCCCAGATCTCAGTCCTTAATCAGCCACACCAGCTCCCGACCTTTTGCAACACCCATTGGGAGTCCACGATTGACGTCTCTCTTGCTACAGGAAGTATTGCGCCGTTCGTAACCAACTGGAGGGTGTAAGACTCATGGACAACATCAGATCACCGTGTAATAACCTTTCAAATTACCAGAACTCTAACAAGAACACTGCCTATCAAGCAACTCCATAACAGATTTGCCATAAGTAAAGCAGACCGGGAGCTCTTCAGGAACATCTTGACTGCAATGGTAGAAAATAACCAACAGATGCTGGACCAATGGAGTGATCCTGACTCATGCCAACGCAAGGTAACAGAAATTATTACAAGTGTCAGTGCAACAGCTATAAAAATAAAAAATCCACTGCCTGGTGCAGTTCCCTGGTGGACACCTGAGATTCAGCAACTAAGGAGAGAAGTAATTAAAAGAAGGAAAGACTTCCAAAGAGCACGGAGGACCTGGCCAGCTGCAGAAGTTGAAGTGCTTAGGCAGCACTATAGAGATGTCAGGAATTGTTATACAGAAACTATCAAGAAAAGTAAAAAGAGATCATGGGAGGGCTTGGTCTCCACAACAGGAAATGCTAACTCCTGGGGGGGGGGGTTACAAAATCACCATCAACAAACTCCCCAGAGGCGAAGTTTTAACATCCACTCGGACACCGCAGGGTGTGCTCACCACAACTTGGGAGCAATCAATAGAAAATATTCTCGGCGTTATTTTCAAGGACCCAGCTAAACCAAACCAACAAGAACAGCACCAATTGTGCCAAGAAAACCAGAATTATGACACATCACAGCAGGAGTCCCCTTTCTCATGGGAGGATTTCCTAGTAGCCGTCGCAGAGATCAAACCCAAGAAATGTCCAGGCTTAGATCTGATCGAGCCGGAAATTGTTAAAAAGGTAGCTGAATATGCACCGAAGCTTCTGCTGGATCTGTTTAACTGCTGTATGGAAGCGGGAAAATACCCAACTGAATAGAAGACAGCAAATATTAAGTTAATTTAAAAGAACCCAACCAAACAGCCAAAGAATCCAACCCGTATAGACCCATTGCACTTCTATCACTGGTGAGTAAACTATACGAAAGATTGCTGCATAAAAGAATTTCCCAGCACTATGAAGCAGCAGGACTACCAGCGGTAAACCAATATGGGTTCAAACCAGGTTCCTCCACGATAGATGCATTGAAAAACCTGCTCACTGCAGCGAGGGAATGCAGCAGGAAATACTTCCTCCTGATCTCCATCGACTTCGCCGGGGCATTTGACTCACTCTGGTGGCCGAGTGTCCTCAGTAGGCTAAGGGAGGCCAGGGTGCCAATAAATCTATTCAACACCATAAAAGATTACCTATCACAGAGAAAGGTCGAGATCAATACCCCGTACAAGAATATAGTAAAACAGATCTACAGAGGCTGTCCGCAGGGGTCTGTGCTGGGCCAATTGCTCTGGAACATTGTCTTCGATGAGTTCTTGAGAATAGACCTGGGAGAAGTCAAATCCCACGCTTTTGCACACGACCTCATCCTTACAGTGGAAGCAAACTCAAGAGCTCAGCTTGAGACCCTGGCCAACCATGCCCTTCGACTGCTTCAAACTTGGGCAGCAAAGAACTTTCTCACAGTATCACCTGCGAAAACCTCATCCATTCTCCTTAAAGGCTCTCTCAACCTGCGTAGACCACCCCAAATTAAAATTGATGAGAGCACGATAAAATTGGCACCACAGCTCAAATATTTAGGTATTCTCCTAGACAGCACACTATCCTTTCAGCCACACCTTAAATACATCAGAACGAAGATCAGGAACTACTTGGCCCTGGTGGCCAGGGTCTCACGTAGAGACTGAGGCCTCAACAAGAGAACGCTGGCACTCTATTATAAGACAGTTTTCATCCCAGCAATCTCATATGCTTCGGCCATATGGTACGATAAGACCACGCTAGTAGTGAATAGAAGAATGCTGGATTCTACCAAGCGATCCATCCTCCGCACCATAACCCGCGCCTGCAGTACAGTGAGTACACCAGCATTACAAGTAATAGCAGGAACGCTCCCTTTAGACCTAGAGAACTGGAATCGTTAGAACTGGAATGCTCTATTACCTTTCCAAAGGAGTCCCAGTTACCTTCCTGAATTTTACAACTGATCCCACTAATAATAGGAAGGCAGAAAAAGTACGCTTACAGAACCACCTGCTACAGGAGTGGCAAAACAGATGGGCTGGTACTACCAAAGGAGTGATCACCCGCAAGTTTTTTCCACAGACAAATAGAGTATACCCAAAATCACCATCATGGTTCTTCCCAGGACTTCATGCAACGTACTTAATAACAGGGCATGACCCCTTCAATGCAAAGCTCGCTGGCTTCAGACTCACAGACAACCCACATTGCACTTGTGGAGAAATAGAAGACTGGAACCGTCTTATGTTTGACTGTCCCATATATGAAGACCTAAGATGTATTCTAATTGCAAAAGTGAGATATCTTCCAAGAGGACAAGAATTTCTCCTCCTTGAAACCAAAGAGGATTATAAAGCATTGTCACGATTCGCCCAGGACCTCTTCGCGAGAAGGGTGCAAATTGCCATACACTGAGGAAAAGAGGAAATGCCACTCAACCATGACAACGCAAAGACAAAACTTATCACCAACCAGCATTTCTCCTCTTTAAATGAAAGATGATTAAAACCGAAAAACTTGATGATAGACTTGATGCAAGCACAACCTCGACAACCTGAACTGCAAATACAGGACTTGTCCCAGGAATGACCTACAACCCTAGAAGTTGCCATCTCTTTAGAAGAAGTAAAACTTAAATAGAAGACCTACCATGGACCTCACCTCATTGCGGCTCTGCTGCCAACGCCACAGGAGATCATATACCTGTGCTCTCTTGCACGGTACTTTCTTTCCGCTTCCCTGGGGAGGGAAGGAGATGGTTTCACTGTCTCTTCCTCTCCTCACCCTCCTTTTCCTCCTGGTGGGACATGGGCCTGCCCCACTGACCACAGGGGTCACCTCCTCTATCTACCGCTTACTTCCTATTTCCTCCCCCTAGCCTTCAGTCTCTTCCCTACTCTGTTCACTTTCACAGCATAACCCCACATAGTCTAAATTTAAATCTTTGACCTGGGGTTACCTTCCCTATTGGCTCCATATTTCTGGCTTTCCCCCCTGTCTTCAGTCTCCCCCCTACTCTGCCTAAACACTAGCAAATGCCCTATACAATGTCAAAATTTAAAAAAAAAAATTGTCAAAATTCCAAATGCATACGAAAACCCCTTTCGGCCTACCTTTCAGTGACTACTTCCCAATACTATTAAATTATTTTATTTATTTATTATTTTTATTTATTTATTATTTTTATTTATTTATTTTTATTTTATTTTTTTTATTTTATTTATTATTATTTTTTTTTAGGTCCTTGCCACTGAAATCTCAGGAAATTAGGTGGCAGGACCTGCCAGAGTGAAAACTTAAAATTACTGGGTACCTGGTCTGCCTCCACGAGGCATAGTGTGGACAACGTTGGGCCCCAGCAGGGGTCTAGTGGCTAAATGGCCAGAAGAACAACGAAACACAACACTACACTTACAAAATCCATACGCTTTTAAATCTCTGGCCTTCCCAGTGAACTGGTACACCTACAATGAAAGCAACACGGAGATGGGGGAAACCCCTGGTGCTGTTAGACACTATACACTATATAACAATCACTGCCACCTAGTGGTTCCTTTATCTGGATATTCTTAATGCATGTGGAATCAGTAATGATCAGATCAAGAGTATTGATTTTTCTCATTGCATTTCTAACATGCTGATGTAGCAAAACGTCATCCAAGAAATTCAGAAAGGCCTTCCTACTGTGTTAGTGACCACCCAAAAATTCCAGTCAATATCAGGAAAATTAAAATCCCCCATTATATGACATTGATTTACTGGCCCCTCAATTTTTCTGTATGGTTGTTCATTATACTCCACCGTCATTTAGCTTACAATGTACTTATACTGCCATTACACATGTTAACATATATGTATAATGCACCTATTGTCTTTAAACATCCATCCATCTGGTCATCCGTCTGTCTGAGTGTAATAACTCAACTCCTATTGAATGGATTTTCATGATGTTTGTTTGTTATTTGGTTTTTAGGAGCATTAGCAACTAAGGCCATATTGTTCCAGGATATGCGGTGGTCATTCCCTGATCTTTCTGCATCCTCAGTATTTGGTGGTGACGGGCTCAAACCCCTGGTCTAATCAAGAAGTGTGTGTTACGCACTACTGCTCCTTCCCACCTGGCTACGGAGGCACCTAAGATTTTCATGAAATTTTATATTTGGACCGTTCCTAATTTAATTAAAATCAGACCAACAGAAATTCAATGATTATTATGTCATTGTTTGTTCATCATTCACATATAATGACTCCCAGTAGATGGATTTTCATGAAATTTTATATTTGGGCTTTTTTTAGATTTTTCAAGCTACTCCAGATTTCATAAAAATTGAACAGATAGAAATTTGACAGTTACTATTTCTTTGTCTGTCTCTGCTCATCTGCACGTAATAATTTGACTCACTCCTAGTGGATGGAATGATGGTCATGAAATTTTATATTTCACTCTTTTAGAATGATTTGTCAAGAACAGCAACCCCAGAGCAACGTATCAACTCTGTGGTACTACACTGACAGTGGTAGAGAATGAAAGGGACCTGGGGGTGGTTGTGCAGGCAGATATGAAGTTCTCTGAGCAGTGCAGACGGGTGCAAGAGTAGCTCATGGTGTATTGTCAATGATATATAGGAATTTTTCTAGCAGGGATAAGGAGGTGATTATTCCCTTGTATAAGGCAATGGTCAGGCCACACCTAGAGTACTGTATACAGGTCTGGAGGCCTCATTTCAAGAAGGATGTAGAGCTGCTGGAACGAGTACAGAGAAAGGCAACAAGATAGTGGATGGAACAAAGGGGTGCTCTTACGAAGAAAAGCTTAAGTTTTGCAAATTACAGTGTCAACAAGGGCAACAAGATTAGTGAATGGAACAAAGGGGTGCTCTTACAAAGAAAGGCTTAAGTTTTGCAAATTACAGTGTCTGGAGACTAGGCACCAGACACTGTAATTTTTTAAATTTACAGTGTCTGGTGCTTTTAAATAAAGCACTTTTAAATAAAGAGGTGAATTTATTTTAAAACTTGGTTTATGAATCTGAATACTGTGTATGTACTTTAATATTGCATCCTTAGAATTTTTTATAAATTTGTTCTTTAAAATAAAAAATTAAAAGTGGAACGATGTCTGGTCATATGAGTGGAAATGCAACTGCCAGTGAAAATGTGGCTAAAAGACTATGCAAATTTATAACATTAGAAGAAAAGACAGAAGTTATCAGAAGAATGGAGGATGGGCAATCATGTCCTACTGTTTGTATGAGATGCATATCATCCCTTCCACTATGACAATAATCATGAAAAATGCTGATTTAAAAAAAAAAAAAAAAAAAAAAAAAAATGGAAACTGCAAGTGGTCCTGTGATTGGAAAAATGGAACAGTTACTCTCGTTGTGGGTTGATAAGTTAAATAAAAGAAACATTCCTTCAAATAGGCCTCTGGGGTTGGGCATATTCATACTATAATTTTTAGTGTTTCTCACCAACCATTGAAGTAAAAACGAAAACCAAAATCTTAAAAAGTTTATGTTTAAATTTACAATAAATTTACAGTAGATCAACAAAATACGATTATACAAAATGTTACTGATAATGAAATACTGAATTAGGATAAAACAAATGTAATTTACAGTGAATGTACAAATAAAATGATAATAAAATACTGAATTAAAATGCAATAAAATATACTAGATTAAAAGCGCTAAAATAACTGAAGCTTTCAAAGGCTTCTGCCTTCTTCCTCAACTGTTGAGGAAGAAGGCAGAAGCCTTTGAAAGCTTCAGTTATTTTAGCGCTTTTAATCTAGTATATTTTATTGCATTTTAATTCAGTATTTTATTATCATTTTATTTGTACATTCACTGTAAATTACATTTGTTTTATCCTAATTCAGTATTTCATTATCAGTAACATTTTGTATAATCGTATTTTGTTGATCTACTGTAAATTTATTGTAAATTTAAACATAAACTTTTTAAGATTTTGGTTTTCGTTTTTACTTCAATGGTTGGTGAGAAACACTAAAAATTATAGTATAAAGAAACATTCCTCCTGCACAAAGTGTTATTTGTGATAAAGCAGAGTTTGTTTGATGAGATACAAGAAAAGGAGGGTGACAATGAAACTTTCATAGCAAGCAATGGCTGATTTGCTAATTTCAAGCAGCAAACTCAAATTTACAATATAAAATTAACAGGTGAGGCTGCCAGTGCTGAGGATGAAGCACCAGGGGTATATCCAGAGCACAAATATGGAGGATGCGGAAAGGTCAGCGAATGACCACCGCATATCCCGGAGCAATATGGCCTTAGTTGCTAATGCTCCTAAAAACTAAACAACAACATATCCAGAGCACTTCAAGTGGCTCGTAGAGAAATGTGAACCTGATCTTGTTTTCAATGCGGATGAGACTGGCCTTTATTGGAAGAAGATGCCTTCAAGAACTTTCATCTCCTGTGAAGGGAAACATGTTCCTGGATTTAAACCTGCCAAGGACTGTTTAACTCTTCTTCTTGGTGGAAATGTTATATCTATCCAGTTATATTAAAGGAGGCAGCAAAGGAAGTAAGCAAACCCCTAGCCATAATTATGAGAGCTTCCTTGGACTCAGGGGAGGTACCCATAGACTGGAGATGTGCAAATGTAACCCCAATTCACAAAGGAGAATCAAAGGCTGACACAAGTAATTATAGACCTGTGAGTTTAACTTCTGTTCCCGGAAAATTAATGGAGGCACTGGTTAAAGAAGCAATGCAGGATCATCTAGACAAGAATTCAGTTATAGCTCAGATGCAGCATGGTTTTGTTAAGGACAGGTCTTACCTGACCAAATTGATTGGATACTATGATGTAGTCACAAAAGAACTGGATGCAGGGAATAACTTTGATATTATATATTTGGATCTTAGAAAAGCTTTTGATACTGTTGCACATGGAAGACTGCTGCACAAATTGGAGCAGTGTGGCATTGGAGGTAAATTGCTGCTATGGATAAGGGGATGGTTGAGTGGCAGAAGACAGAGAGTGGTAATCAATGGACACTGCTCAATGTGGACTAATGTTATTAGTGGAGTTCCTCAGGGTTCAGTGTTGGGTCCGTTGTTGTTTTCGGTGTTTATGAATGATATTGATGATGGGATATCAAGTTTAATGTCCAAGTTTGCAGATGATACAAAGGTTGGCAGGGTTGTTAAGGACACCACTGACGCTATGCTGCTGCAACAGGATCTGGAAAGGTTGAACAGATGGGCTGAGAGGTGGCAAATGAAGTTTAACATTGACAAATGTAAAGTACTACATATGGGAAACAGTAACCCCAGAGCAACGTATCAACTCTGCAGTACTACACTGACAGTGGTGGAGAATGAAAAGGACCTGGGGGTAATTGTGCAGGCAGATATGAAGTTCTCTGAGCAGTGCAGACGAGCTGCAAGAGTAGCTCATGGTGTCTTGTCAATGATATATAGGAATTTTTCTAGCAGGGATAAGGAGGTGATTATTCCCTTGTATAAGGCAATGGTTAGGCCACATCTTGAATACTGTATACAGGTCTGGAGGCCTCATTTCAAGAAGGATGTAGAGCTGCTGGAATGGGTACAGAGAAGGGCAATAAGATTAGTGAATGGAACAAAGGGTTGCTCTTACGAAGAAAGGCTTAAGTTTTGCAAATTACAGAGTCTGGAGACTAGGCACTGGCGAGGTGTATAAGGCTTTGAATGGTTTGAGCATGCTCAATGCCGATGGGATTCTTCCTCTTGCTCAGAATAATCACCTGAGAGGGCATAAATTCAAATTGAGGAAGGACGGATGTCGGATAGATGTGCGGAAATTTGCCTTTGGCCAGCGGGTGGTTGGTTGGTGGAACCGACTTCCATCACTTGTTGTTGAAGTTGATAGCCTAAACAAATTTAAGGCTCAACTGGACAGGTATTTCGAGCGAACGGAGGGGTGAAATGGGAGTGGTGTGTTTTTTTTTTTTTTTTTTTTTTTTTTGGCTGATACTGAATAAGCTTGCTTTCTTGCATCATATGCCTCTACTAATGCTAATGCTAATGCTTCAGGAACTGTAAAACTGAAACCACTGCTTGTCTATCACTATGAAACACTGAGGGTAAAGAAGGGGCTCATTAAAGCAAATTTACCAATCACTTGGACTTCAAACAGACGGCTTGGGTGAAGATGTTTTCACAAACTGTTATACAGATAATTTTTGTCCAATGTTCATCACTACTGTGAAAAAAATAATTATCCAAAAAGGGCATTGCAGTTGTTGGACAATGCCCAGGACATCCACCAAACACCGGAGAGATAAAGACGACATGGGTATAAATGTTGAATATCTGCCACCAAACCTCTGTTTTACAACCAATGGATCAGGGTGTCATAGCAAATTTTAAAGCCTACTACCTTCAGCAGACATTTAGGGATATGTTACAGGAAATGGACTACTGCAACATGTGTCAAAGAATACTGGAGGTCCTATAATATCCTGAAGGGCATCAACAACACTGATGCCGCTTGGAAAGTGGTCACATCAACTTGTATGAATGGAGTGTGTCAGAAAGTGTGACTTGAGTATATATTACATGATTTCAGAGGATTTGAGGAAGTGCCACAGATTGCAAATGAAATCACCACAACTGCTCAGGAGGAAGGGCTTGACAATTTTGAGCCTGATGGTGTAACTGAGTTGTTGGAGGGCCATTCTCAGAATCTTACAAATGAGGAACAGAGATTTGGCTGCACAGTTGACTCTGAACACCAGCAGCAAGAATAAGAAGATCCTACTTTATGGTCTATAAAAACTGATGACTTGCAGGAAATTCTGGCACAAATTGACAGGTACCTACAGAGGGGTAAGAATATCAATCCTGAGTGGGAACGGAGCTGTTCTATTAGTAGAGGAATCTATGTAGTGTTGCAGCCTTACTACCATGTTCTGCAGGAGAGGAGACATCATCAAGCAGTGCAAACAACCCTCCTTTCTTATTTAAAAAAAAAAAAAAAAAATTGAAGAGCATCCAACTGATCCAAAAATGGCAGATGATTCACAACCAGGGTCTTCCTCTCTCAGGAATAAATACTAATTTATATTTTATTATAGAATAAATGTTATTTAAATGCATGTATATAATGTTTATCTTAAATCAAATATTAAAATTTTTGTATTATTTTATGAAACAGAGTCTCATTTTTGTACACCTGGACTGCATCCCACTGAAATATATTATAATTCGGATTTCATTCACGCTGATTCTATATATGCCTGCATCTCCAGAAACCCAACCCCGTGTAAACCAAGGGCTCCCTATATTGTAGTTATGCACCAAAAATTACATTTGTTGCCATTCACTGGTTGGAGAAATTGATGGGAAATGTGGTAAATGAACATAAATGAAATTTTCCCAGTTCACACATAAAAGCCATTGCTTTTTTTTTTTTTTTTGTTATAAATCATGAATAATGAGCCTGAAATGTAATGCACTGCATACATTAACTAATTTTTTTTTTTTTTTTTTTTGTTTTGTTTCCCCCAGTGCTTATGTCATACCAAACTGATTCAACGCTGCACTGGTCACCAATTTCAACTGGGTAACAGGGAACATGTCTCTGATAACCTTACAATATTCACATTTATTTTATGATCTAACCAGCACTTCAAATTCATCAAATTTGTTTCATATACTCCAGGCATTAGTATACACTTGCAAGTATATAGTTTCCACTCTTAGTAAGTCTAACCATGTTCTTGTTCCACAAGGCCTTGAAAATCTCAACATCTTACTTTCCAGGCTGTTGTATGTTCCAACAGAAGTAGCATAAGAATCACTTAAACCTCTGTGCATGGCTGCTGTTACTCTATTAGTGTGTGTACCCCTCCCCTCCTAATTAGCAGTTTTCTAACTCACCTAGCACTGCCTCAATAGCATCAGCAAATATTCTTTCACCTCTTTTATTAAAGTGTATCCTACTCCTGTAAAAAACAAGTCTCTCCTGTTAACAAGTAGACCACGTTGATAAAAATTTTATGAGTCTTGCACAATCTCTCTGAGAAATTGATTGACAAGGCTTTCATCATATACTCCCTCCTATCAAGTTGGGGCAGAATTGCAGACACTTTAAAATTTAATCCTAACTCATGACTTTATCTCAACATTGCTCTGTACTTGTTAAATAAATCCTCAGATGTCCTACTCTTAATATCAGCACCAGCATGTATAACAGTATTACCTTTTGTGATCTTAAAAGATGATAGCTGCTCATCAAAATCATCAGCTTTTGCCCCTGGCAGACATACCTTGGTATTATATTCTGCCTATTCTTTTTCAGAATATATTTCTCATTTCCCTGCCAACAGAGTAATATATAGAGTAAAGAATTTTTCTTCTTGCAAGGAATAAATATGCATTTCTAGCATTGCAACCTTTTGTGACCTTAGAAGATGATAGCTGCTCAACAAAATAGTAGTAGTAGTAGTAGTGGCACTTGATGCAAGAAAGCAAGTGTAGGAGCTTATGCAGCATCAGCCAAAAAAAAAAAAAAAAATCACACCATACCCTCCAATTGCCTGTCCAGTTCCTCCTTAAATTTATTTAACCTATCAACTTTCACAACGACAGATGGAAGTTTGTTCCAACAATTAACCACCCGCTGGCTAAAGGCAAATTTCCGCACATCTATTCTACATCTATCCTTTCTTAATTTGAACTTATGTCCCCGTAGGTTCGTATTCTGAACAAGTGGGAGGATCCCATCAGAATTCAGCGTGCTCAACCCATTCAAGGCCTTATAGACCTCAATCAGATCACCGCGCAGGTGCCTAGTCTCCAGCCACTGCAATTTGCAGAACTTAAGCCTCTCTTGGTAAGAGGATCCCTTCATTCCCCTCACCAATCGTGTTGCTCTTCTCTGTACACGCTCAAGCAAATCTACATCCTTCCTAAAATGAGGCCTCCAGACCTGTACGCAGTACTCAAGGCGTGGCCTGACCATTGCCTTATACAGAGGGACAATCACCTCCTTTTCCCTGCTAGCAAAATTCCTATATATCATTGACAAAACCCCATGACCTGCCCTAGCAGCCTGTCTACATTGCTCAGAAAACTTCATATCTGACTGCACAATTACTCCCAGGTCTTTTTCATTTTCTACCACCTTAAGTGTAGTACCACACAGTTGGTACGTTTCTCTGGGGTTACTTCTACCCATATGCAGTACTTTGCATTTGTCAAGGTTAAACTTCAGTTGCCACTTCTTAGCCCATCTGCCCAAATTATCTAGATCCTGTTGCAGTAGCACACTGCCATTACTGTCATTAACAACCCTGCCAACCTTCGTGTCATCTGCAAACTTCGACATTAAGCCTGATATACCTTCATCAATATCATTGATAAATATACAAAACAACAGTGGACCCAACACCGAACCCTGTGGGACTCCACTAATAACATTAGTCCACGAAGAGCAGCACCCATTGATTACCACCCTCTGTCTTCTCCCACTTAACCATCCTTTTATCCATTGTAGCAACTTACCCTTAATACCATTCTGCTCCAATTTGTACAGTAGTCTTCCATGCGCAACAGTGTCAAAAGCTTTCCTGAAATCCAAGTATATGATATCAAAATTATTTTTTGCATCCAGTTCCTTTGTGACCACATCATAATAACCAATCAAATTTGTCAGACAAGACTTTCCCTTAACAAACCCATGCTGTGTCTGAATTATTGCTGCAGTCTTGTCTAGATGATCCTGCACTGCATCTTTAACCAGTGACTCCATTATTTTACCCGGAACAGAAGTTAAACTAACTGGTCTGTAATTATTCGTGTCACCCTTCGAACCTCCTTTGTGAATTGGGGATACATTTGCACATCTCCAGTCCGTGGGAACCTCCCCTGAATCCAAGGATGCTCTCATAATTATGGCTAAGGGTTTGCTTAGTTGCTTTGCCGCCTCCTTTAATATAACTGGATAGATCCCATCCGCCCCAGGTGCCTTTCTTATGTTTAACTTCAACAATTTCTCCTCCACTTTGCTCTCAGTTATTACAAAATCATTAAGCACACTGCTACAATTTGATAACCTTCTTCCATTTTCAAACTGTAATGATTCCTCACGTGTGAATGTAGATGCAAAATACTCATTCAGTTTGTTTGCTATCTGAGCAGGATCATCAACAGTCGAACCATCAATGTCAAGTGGACCAATCATATTTAGCCCCTTCCTTTTAGAGTTTATATAAGTAAAGAAATCCTTGCTGTTTTTCTTAGCATCTTTTGCCAAAGATTTCTCGTAATCCGCCTTTGCCTGCCGAACCTCCTTTGTGACCTGATTACAGACTAGCTTATATCTGCTACAGGCTTCTGCGTCGCCTGATAATTTATATGCATCCCATGCATTTTTCTTCTCTGTCACGAGTCTCATTAGTTCATTTGATAACCATTTAGGCCTAAACCTTGAACAATATTTCTTCATCGGTATGAAAAGTCTAGTAGCTTCCACGATTAATTCCTTGAATGCTTCCCAGTTAGAATTTACTGTTTGTAACATCGTCAGTCGATCCCACTGTACAGAATTTAAAAACTGTCTGAGACCACTGTACTCCCCTTTACGGAAGCAAAAACCCTTTCCTTTACCCCTGACGGTAGTTACCTCTTTGAGTAAATCCCACTTCAGCACACTGTGATCACTGCCTCCTAGTGGTTCCTTTATCTGCAAATTCTTAATACACGAATGATCACTGCTGATAACCAGATCAAGAGTATTACTTTCTCTGGTTGCCTCTCGAACATGCTGCTGCAGAAAACAATCATCCAATAAATCCACAAAAGTCTGACTAGTGTGTGAGTGACCAACCCACAAGTTCCAGTCAATATCTGGGAAGTTAAAATCCCCCATTATAAGACATTCTGATTTACTGGCCCACTCTATTTCTTTGTACAATTGTTCATTGTACTCATTCGAGTCATTAGGCCTATAACACACTCCTACTCTTATTTTTGCTTTTGCAGTGCTTATGTCACACCAAACTGACTCAACAGTGCACTGTCCATCTATATCAACTGGATGCACTTCTTTTGATTTTATGTTTTTCTTAATTAACAGCATAACACCTCCTCCCTTTCTGTCCTGTCTATCCTTTCTGTACACATTGTACTCCCCAAATTCCAGTTCTGCATTCCTTATATCTTTGTGACACCACGTCTCTGCTATCCCAACAATATCCGCCTTTGATGTCTTGACCAACACTTCAAATTCATCAAATTTATTTACTATACTTCTAGCATTGGTATACATGCAAGCATACATGCTCCTATGCCTATTCCTTGTTACCCTAACACATCCCATATACCCAACTATTCCAGGATGACTGCCATCCGTCCCTGAAACCCCCAACACCCCTCGCTCCAGGTCGCTACTTATTCTAATAGAAGTTGTGCAAGAATCACCTTCACCTCTGCCTGCGGTTACTGTTAAACTATTAGTCTTTGTATCCCCCCAAGCTAGCAGTTTTCCGACCCACCTAACACTGCCTCGATAGCATCAGCAAATATTCTTGCACCCTTTCTATTTAAGTGTATCCCATCCCTGTAGAAGCAATCTCTCCTGTTAACAAGTACAGTCCAGGCTGAAAAAAATTCTACCCCTTGAGCCTTGCACAATCTTTCCAGGGCCGAATTGATCGACAAGGCTCTCATCATATACTCCCTCCTATCGTGTCTGGGCAGAATTGCAGACACTTTTAAATTCAACCCTAATTCTCGGCTTTTTTTCAACAGTGACCTGTACTTGTTGAGTAATTCTGCCGGTCTCCTACTCTTAATATCATTAGTGCCAACGTGTACAACTATATCACCTTTTGTGCCCTTGAAAGATGATATCCGCTCTACAACGTCATCAACCTTTGCCCCTGGCAGACATACCCTGGTCCTGTTCCACCTATCCTTTTTACATAGCATGTTCCCCGTTTCCCTGACAATAGAGTCACCAACAACTACTAGTTCCTGTGGGACCAGCGCATTCTGCCTTGGGGGCTGCCGCTGTGTTGCGTGATGACCAAGTGCAAGCTCTGGCGTTGATGTGGGCAGCTGAGAGCTTGATGGGCCCCTCAATTTATTTCCTTCGAGGGTATCCACCCTGTCCTTCAAACTCTCATATAGGCCCATAACAACGCTGAGTTGTCGCCTGATCCTTACACTCCTTACATCGCGCACACACAAAGACATCCCCCATGGCAATATCATGTTCCGTTCCAGAGAGTTCGGCAAACATTTCACAAGTTGCACATTTTTTTAGGATGTGACGCGTTGGAGAATCGCC
Organism: Mastigoproctus giganteus; assembly: GCF_048544385.1. Lineage (NCBI taxonomy): Eukaryota > Metazoa > Arthropoda > Arachnida > Uropygi > Thelyphonidae > Mastigoproctus > Mastigoproctus giganteus. The sequence continues at coordinate 50,180,256 of NC_143583.1, read as the reverse complement.
CCCCTCAGTTCTCCCCCGAGTCACAACACTCCTGCCACTTTGTGCCTGTTGCTTTGCTGCACTAGTTCGGGGCATGGTAGTTTAAATTAATAAAATCAATAAATTAAATGTCAGTAGTATTTGAATAGAAACTATGAAATAGAAACAGTGAAGCGTATTACTATATAATTATGCGTTAGAGCTACCTCAATTAAAAAATTTGAATTCCCTACAAAAACTTGGAATTCCCTATATACAAAAACAATGGCTACAAAAATCGAACAAAAATAACGGTTTTACCTATCGTAAGTAAAATCCACAAAAACTCTTTATCTAAATTAAAATAAAAAATAACCAGCGTAACTATAACTATATGACTACGTATTAAGTACAATATAAAACAACAATCATGTAAATAAAAGGCAAACACTCATCAGCTTTTACCCCTGGCAGACATACCCTGGTATTATTCTGCCTATTCTTTTTCAGAATATATTTCTCATTCCCCTGCTAAAAGAGTAATATATAGAGTAAAGAATTCTTCTTCTTACAAGGAATAAATATGCATTTCTAGCATTGAAATGAATTGAGATCAAGGTGAAAATTAATTTAAAAAACCATTTAAGCTTTTGCATGTCTAAGTGACAGGCTCTGTCTACCACATTCACTGAAACAACTAGCAAAACAACTAGTTAAAACAGTGGTTTTCAACCAAGGTGACACGGCACAGTAGGCTGCTGCCACAACATTCTTGGGGTGCCATGTAATTTGGGTTTAAGTTACTTAAAGTTATTATTATTATTTTTTTTTAATTTGTATATTTATTTCATTATAAAAAGGTGTACAGTATCCATTGTACTGTATCTTTTTAATTTTGTGGTGATCTATAATTGATCTTTATTTAGTACCTCTATATAAAGAATATTATTATTATATATGTATTTCTTTTGGCCTAGGAGCGCTGTGAAAAAATTACTGGGACACTAAGGGCACGATGAACCGAGAACGTTTCGAAACCTCTGGGTTAAAAGAATCCATTGACAAGTATGAAGACAACCTCTAAATGATTAGCAAAACACATGCATTCTCAATTTATGAAAATCACTTCACAATCATGGTACATTTACAATTTAATTAAAGTCTCAACAATATGCTATATTTTTAACTTATGCAGCAAACAAAGAAAAATGTTTTAGGAATGAAAATTACAGATATCAATGTGCAGCATCCACGTTTCTAATTTGCATTTCAAAAAAACTCTAAATTAAAACTACTCAATTTTAAATTTAAAAAAAACTGGCATCAGACAACTCCTGTGGGAATTCAAATTTGATGAGTATTCTGTAAAAGTTGCCATAGAACTAAAGTAAAAAATTATATTTGCAATGTGAATTACCAAAATGTGTCTTTCTCCTTCTCACAAACATGACTAATGCATTTCAGATCTGTTCTGCCATCAGAAGCTTATTTCTATTCACCAGTTCAAAGCAAATGCATTTCAATAAAGCTTCAAAATATAAATCTATAACTTTAGACTCTAAATGGATACATGAAAAAAACATGAACAAAGCACTATGCATCAGAAAGTAATGTGAACAGTAGAACAGATTGCAAAACCATTATAGCATGCACAAGTATTTTTCGGTTAAGGAGAAAAGGCCAAATGGAAAGAAAGCAGAGCAACTGAGCCACTAAATGCACACTATCAAATGGAGTTTAGGGACAACTCAAGCAGCAGCAGCTAACCTGAAGTATACAAAACTGTAAATCAAAAATTTTCAAGAGATAGAAAAAAATCTTTGCATAAATCAATAACACATATTATTGAGAAAAATACATATATATCACCAAATGGCAATAATATTTTATTGTTAGGCTTCGGACATTGCAGTTAACATCTAAAGCTACTTTTACGTTTCATGCAACTAGTTTAAAAAATAAAGAACCATTATATTTAAAGAAACCACTGGGTGACAGTGATCACGATGTACTGATATGGAAATTACTTAGTGATGTAACTACCATCAAGGTTAAAGGGAAGGGCTTTTGCTTTTGTAAAGGGGACTACAGGGGTCTCAGACAGTTGTTAAATTCTGTACATTTGGATCAATTGACAATGTTACGAACGTTGAATTCTAAATGGGAATCCTTCGGTGACATCATTTTGGATGATACCAGGCTTTTCATTCCAACTAAAAAATACTGTTCAAGGTTTAGGCCTAAATGGATGTTAGATGAACTAATGAGGCTGGTGGCAGAGAAGAAAAATGTATGGGATGCATATAAAGTATCAGGTGGTGCAGAAGCCTAGGGCAGATATAAATCAAATGACAAAAGAGGTTAGGCAGGCAAAGGCAGATTAGCATTAGTATTGGCACATGATGCAAGAAAGCATGCTTATATAGCATCAACCAAAAAAAAACACACACAGACCCTTCTCATTTCACTCATCCACTCACTCAAAATGTTTGTCTAGTTCTGCCTTGAATCTGTTTAAGCTATCAATTTCCACAACGACAGATGGAAGTTTGTTCCGGAAATCAACCACCCGCTTGGCTGAAGGCAAACTTCCGCACATCTATCCTACAACTGTCTTTCCTCAATTTAAATTTATGCCCTCTCAGGCGATTATTCTGAGCAAGAGGAAGAATCCCATTATCATTGAGCATGCTCAAACCATTCAAAGCTTTAGACACCTCTATCAGATCACCTCACAGGTGCCTAGTTTCCAGACACTGTAATTTGCAAAACTTAAAGACTTTCTTCTTAAGAGCAACCATTTGTTCCATTCACTAACCTTGTTGCCCTTCTCTGTACTCGTCCCAACAGCTCAACATCCTTCTTAAAATGAGGCCTCCAGACCTGTATGCAGTACTCAAGGTGTGGCCTGACCACTGCCTTATAAAAGAGGATAATCACCTCGTTATTCCTGCTAGAAAAATTCCTGTATATCATTGACCAGACACCATGAACTACTCTTGGCGACCGTCTGCACTACTCAGAAAACTTCATATCTGCCTGCACAATTACCCCAGGTCCTTTTCAATCTCTACCACTGTCAGCGTAGTAACACACAGTTGATACGTTACTCTGGGGTTACTGCTTCCTATATGCAGTATTTTACATTTATCAATATTAAACTTCAGTTGCCACCTCACAGCCCATCTGTTCAACTTTTCTAGATCCTTTTACAGCAGCGTATTGTCGTTAGTGTCATTAACAACCCTGCCGACCTTTGTATCGTCTGCAAACCTGGATATTAAGCCTGATATACCATCATCAATATCATTGATGAATACAGAAAACAGCAATGGACCCAACACTGAACCCTGGGGGACTCCACTAATAACATTAGTCCACAAAGAGCAGTGTCCATTGATTACCACTCTCTGCCTTCTCCCACTCAACCATCCCTTTATCTATAGCAGCAATTTACCTCCAATGTCACATTGCTCCAATTTGTGAAGCAGTCTTCCATGTGCAACAGTATCAAAAGCCTTTCTAAGCTCCAAATATATGATATCGAAATTATTCTTTGCATCCAGTTCCTTTGTGAGTACATCATAGTATCCAATCAAACTGGTCAGACAACACTTCCCCCTTAACAAACCCATGCTGTGTCCGAGCTATAACTGAAGTCTTGTCCAGATGATCCTGCATTGCTTCTTTAACCAGTGCCTCCATTAATTTCCCTGGAACAGAAGTTAAAGTAACAGATCTATAATTACCTATGTCTCCCCTCGATCCTCCTTTGTGGATTGGAGTCACATTTGCACATCTTCGGTCCATGGGTACCTCCCCTGAGTCCAAGGAAGCTCTTATAATTATGGCAAAGGGTTTCCTTACTTCCTTTGCTGCCTCCTTTAATATAACTGGATAGATCCAGGTGCCTTTCTTGTGTTTATCTTCAACAATTTCTCCTCCACTTTACTCTCAGTTATTACAAGATTATCTAGCTTACTGCCAGAGTTTAATACACCTCTGGCATTCCCCTCCCTGAATAACTCCTCATGTGTGAATGTAGATGCGAAATATTCATTCAGTTTGTTAGCTACCTGTGCAGAATCATCAACAGTTGAACCATTGATATCAAGAGGACTAATCTGACTCATCCCCTTCCTTCCAGAGTTTACACGAGTAAAGAACTATTTACATCCTTTGCCAAAGATTTCTCGTAATCTGCCTTTGCCTGCCTAACTCCTTTGTGACTGGTTAGAGACCAGTTTATATCTATCATAGGTCACCTGTTAATTTATATGTATCCCATGCATTTTTTTTCCTCTGCCACATGTCTAATCAGTTTATCTGAAATCCATTTAGTCCTAAATGGGGTGGTCCGATGCCTACAGGTGGTACATAAACAGAAAATAAAACTGAAAAAGCTAAATATTTGTAAATCTTGAACAATATTTCTTAGTTGGTATGAAAAGCCTAGTAGCTTCCAAGATTAATTCTTTCAATGCTTCCCATTTTGAATTTGCTGTTGGTAACATCAGTTGGTCCCACCGTATACAATTTAAATCCTGTCTCAGACCAGCGTAGTCACCTTTACAAAAGCAAAAACCTTTATCCCTGATTGTAGTTGTGTCTTTGAGTAAATTCCACTTCAGCACACTGTAATCACTGCCACCTTGTGGTTCCTTTATCTGCAGATTCTTAATGCATGAAGAATCTGCAGAATCTACTGATAATCAAGGTCATGAGTATTACTCCCTCTAGTTGCCTCCCGAACATGCTGCTGTAAAAAACAATCATCCAATAAATCCACAAAAGCCTTGCTAGTGTGTGAGTGACAAACCCACAAATTCTAGTCAATCTCTGGGAAATTAAAATCCCACATTATAAGACACTCTGATTTACTGGCCCACTCAATTTCTCTGCACAACTGCTCATCATACTCATCACAATCATTAGGCCTATAACACACACCTACTCTCATTTTTCCTTTCCCAGAGCTTATGTCACACCAAACAGACTCAACATTGCATTGTCCATCAATATCAATTGGATGCACTTCCTTAGATTTTGTGTTTCATAACTAACAGCATAACTAACCTCCTCCCCTCATGTCCTGGCTATCCTTTATGTACACATTATTCTCCCCAAATTCCAATTCTGCACTGCTTATGTTGTTGTTGTTATTTGGTTTTTAGGAGCATTAGCAACTAAGGCCATATTGCTCCGGGATATGCGGTGGTCATTCCCTGACCTTTCTGCATCCTCCGTATTTGGTGGTCATGGGCTTGAACCCCGGTCTAATCAAGAAGCGTGTACTACGCACTGCTGCTCCTTCCCACCTGGCTATGGAGGCACCCACTGCTTATGTCTGTGTGATACCACATCTCTGATATCCCAACAATATCTGTCTTTGATGTCTTGACTAGCACTTCAAGCTCATAAAATTTATTAACTATACTTCTAGCATTGATGTATGTGCAAGTATACATGCAACTGTTTCTACTCATAGTTACACTAACAGAGCCCATGTATTCATTTGTTCCAATATGACTCCCAGCTGTCCTGGAAATCCCCATTGCCTTGCTTTCCAGGTGGTTGCTCAATTGCATTTCAATAGAAGCAGTGCAAGAATCACTTTCACCTCTACCAGCGGCCACTGTTAATCTATTAGTCTGTGTATACACCCCCCCCCAAGCTAGCAGTTTTCCGACCCACCTAACTCTGCCTCGATAGCATCAGCAAATATTCTTGCACCCTTTCTATTTAAGTGTATCCCATCCCTGTAGAAGTAGTCTCTCCTGTTAATAAACACAGACCAGGCTGAGAAAAATTCTCCCCCCTTGAGCCTTGCACAATCTCTCCAGGGCCGAATTGATCGACAAGGCTCTCATCATATACTCCCTCTTATCGTGTCTGGACAGAATTTCAGACACTTTCAAATTCAACCCTAACTCACGGCTTTTTTTCAATATTGACCTGTACTTATTAAGTAATTCCGTCGGTCTCCAACTCTTAATATCATTAGCACCGTGTACAACAATATCACCCTTTGTGACCTTAAAAGATGATATCTTTTAAGGGCACAAGATTAGGAGACTAAAAAAATTACTTACTAAGTACAGGTCAATGTTGAAAAAAAGCTGTGAGTATATGATGAGAGCCTTGTCGATCAATTCAACCCTCGAGAGATTGTGCAAGGCTCAAGGGGTACAATTTTTCTCAGCATGGTCTGTGCTTGTTAATAGGAGAGACTGCTTGTAAAGGGATGAGATACACTTAAATAGAAAGGGTGTAAGAATATTTGCTGATGCTATCGAGGCAGTGTTGGTGGGTAGGAAAACTGTTAGATTGGGGGAATAGACAGACTCTGTTGAGTATGGGCTTGGCACACCCAGGGTCCTGAATTGGATATCATCATTATTCTCTTTCTTGGTGATTCCTTTCTGCTTCTGATGCTTGCTTGCTTGCTCTCTCTCTCTCTCTCTCTCTCTCTCTCTCTCTCTCTCTCTCTCTCTCTCTCTCTCTCTCATTCTCCCTCTCTCTCTCTCTCTCTCTCTCTCTCTCTCTCAGTGTAAATTTTTTTTTTTGCCTGGTGCAGCATAAGCCTCAGGCTTCCTTGCACCATATGGCTAATAATAATAATAGATTAACAGTAGCCGCTGGCAGAGGTGAAAGTGATTCTTGCACTACTTCTATTGAAATGCAATTGAGCAGCAGCCTGAAAAGCAAGGCAATGGGGATTTCCAGGACTGCTGGGAGTCATAGTGGAACAAGTAAATACATGGGCTGTGTTGGGATAACTAAGAGTAGAAACTTGCATGTACACCAGTGCTAGGAGTATAGTTAATAAATTTAATGAGTTTGAAGTGCTAGTCAAGATATCAAAGGCAGATACTGTTGGGATATCACAGATGTGGTGTCACACAGACATAAGCAGTGCAGAATTGGAATTTGGGGAGTACAACGTGTACAGAAAGGATAGATAGGACAGGAAGGGAGGAGAGGTTATGCTGTTAGTTAAGAAGCACATAAAATCTAAGGAAGTGCATCCAATTGATGTTGGTGGACAATGCAATGTTGAGTCTGTTTGCTGTGACATAAGCAATGGTAAAGAAAAAATGAGAGTAGGTGTGAGTTATAGGTCTAATGAATCTGATGAGTATAATGAGCAATTGTGGAGATAAATTAACAGGTCACACAGAAGCCTATGAGAGGTATAAACTGGTCTGTAACCAAGTAACAAAGGAGGTTAGGTAGGCAAAGGCAGATTACGAGAAATCTTTGGCAAAGGATGCAAAGAGTTCTTTACTTAGGTAAACTCTATCAGATGAATCAGACTGGTCCACTTGATATCGATGGTTCAACTGTTGATGATCCTGCTCATGTAGTTAACAAACTGAATGAATATTTTGCATCTACATTCACACATGAGGATTTATTCAGGGAGGGGAATGCAGAAGTATATTAAACTCTGGAAGTAAGTTAGATAATCTTGTAATAACTGAGAGTAAAATGGAAAAGAAATTGTTGAAGATAAACATAAGAAAGGCACCTGGGGTGGATGGAATCTATCCAGTTATATTAAAGGAGGCAGCAAAAGAAGTAAGCAAACCCTTTGCCATAATTATAAGAGCTTCCTTGGACTCAGAGAAGGTAGCCATGGAATTGAGATGTGCAAATTTAACCCCAATCCACAAAGGAGGGTCAAGTGGAGAGACACAGGCAATTACAGACCTGTTAGTTTAACTTCTGTTCCAGGTAAATTAATGGAGGCACTGGTTAAAGAAGCACTGCAGTATCATCTAGACAAGACTTCAGTTATAGCTCGGATACAGCATGGTTTTGTTAAGGGGAAGTGTTGTCTGACCAATTTTATTGGATACTATGGAAGACTGATGAACAAAAATTGGAGCAGTGTGGCATTAGAGGCAAATTGCTGCAATGGATAAAGGGATGGTTGTGTGGGTGAAGACAGAGAGTGGTAATAATGGACACTGCTCTTTGTGGACTAATGTTATTAGTGGAGTCCCCCAGGGTTCAGTGTTAGGTCCATTGTTGTTTTCTGTATTCATCAATGATATTGATGATGGTATATCTGGCTTAATGTCCAAGTTTGCAGACGATACAAAGTTCAGCAGGGTTATTAATGACACTAATGACTAATTTACTAGCAGGGATATGGAGTTGAGTATCCCATTGTACAAGGCACTGGCTATGCTGCATCGCGAGTATTGCATACAGGTCTGGAGGCTGTAACAGTGTGAACTGGATTAACACTGAGCTCAGCTCAGTGTTAACCCAATTCACAGATCCAAATACAGATCATTATATTCATATAATAAGTACTACAGCAAATAATTCTTAAATTCTGCTCAAATAATAATTGAAACCACTGAAGAGAAGCTTCGGCCAAGACAGAGCAGGATGGAAGAGGAGGTTATGTGCTTATCATCCATCATTATTAACTAAGAACAAGTTTATGTTCTTAGTTAAGAAGCACATAAAATCTAAGGCAGTGTATTGAGTGGATAAAGGTGGCCAATGCAATGTTGAGTCAGTTTGGTGTGAAATAATAACTATGAAAACAAAAATTAGGGTAGGAGTGTTTACAAGTCAAATGAGTATGATGAACAGCTATAATGACCTGGTAATGGAGATTTTAATCTTCCACATATTAATTGGACTTAATGGGTTGATCACTCACACATATGCACACAAGAAAAACTTCTGTGGATTTATTGGATGACTGTTTTCTACAGCAGCATGTTAGGGAGGCAATGAGAGAAAGCAATACTCTTGATCTCATTATTAGCAGTGACCCTTTATGCAACAAGAATCTACAGATAAACGATCACTATGTACAGTGATTGCACTGATGTGGAATTTACTTAAAGATGTAACTACTGTCAAAGGCATGGGAAAGGGTTTTTGCTTTCATAAAGTTGACAACAGTGAACTCAGACAGTTTTTAGTTCTATGCAGTGGAACTAACTGATGAAGTTATCAACAGCAAATTCTAAATGGGAAGCATTCAGAGACATTATCATAGAAGCTATTAAGCTTATGCCAACTAAGAGTTACAATTCAAAGCACAGACCTAAATGGATATTACATGAACTGATGAGGCTTGTAGCAATGAAAAAAAAATTCATAGCTGCATATAAATTAATAGGTGACATGGATGCCTACAGTAGCATTAGCATTAGTAGAGGAATATGATTCAAGAAAGCAAGCTTATGCAGCATCAGCCAAAAAAAAAAAAAAGAAAAGGAAAAAAAAGAAAAAGAAAAACCACTCCCATTTCACCCCTCTGTTTGTTCAAAATACCTGTCCAGCTGAGCCTTAAATTTATTTAGGCTATCAACTTCAACAACAAGGGATGGAAGTCTGTTCCACCAACCAACTACCCGCTGGCTAAAGGCAAATTTCCGCACATCTATCCTTTTTTTTTTTTTTTTTATGTAAACCCCAAACACGAAAGGTATTAGAAATTATAGTACTTAGTACAGTGCTTGGGTCGGAGGTTGAGAAGACAAAAGAAGATATTTGTTGACATTGGACTTGAACTTCTATAGAGTGTAATTTTCAGGAAATATGTATGAAGGAAGGTTGTTCCAGAAAACGGCAGATGAATAAATGAGGAAGATGAAAAGTTGGTACTGTGAGTTTGGAGTTGGACAATAATGGATGCTGGCATGTGTTCGGACTGTTTTGAAAGAGAGAGCGGGAATTATAGAAGCCAATTCAGAAGAATAGTGCCCATGGAAGTATCTGTAGAAGAGGCACGCAGCAGAAACAGTACGTCTATGAGACAGCGAGTGGAGAGAGACTCTGTTAGAGACGAATCATTAATTAACCTAACTGCCCTCTTCTGAATGGAATCAAGAAGCCTGAGAGAGGTTTTGGGGGACCACCCCAGATGTGGGAACAATATTCCATGGCAGGGCGGATTTGCGATTTATACAGAGTGAGCAGCTGTTTGGAAGAAAAGCAACGTAGAGAACAAAAGAGAGAACAAGTTTTTTAGATACAAAGGAAGCAATATTTGTAATGTGCTTGTGCCAAGAGATATTAGAAGTCAGAGTAATCCCCAAAAGAGATATATCATTTTGCCTAGAAATTGGAGTGTCACTAAAGATAAGCATAGGAGCAGAAGAATCCTTTTTGCGAGAGATAAGACAAGACTGAGTTTTAGAAGGGTTGAAATCAACTAAGTTATCTTTGCCTCACTGGAGAATTACCTGAAGATCGGCATTTAAGGAATTGGTAGCAGATTTTCGAGAAGTTGAAGCTGATTGAGCAGGACAAGGTTTCTCAAAATGGAAAATGGAATGCAATGTGCTATCATTGGCAAAACTATGGATAGGATTTCAGGTCAATGGAAGAAGGTCATCAATATACAAGAGGAAAAGAGTGGGGGAAAGAACTGAACCTTGAGGGACACCGGCATTAGTGGAGAAGTTAGAAGAGAGAGAGCCATCTACCATCACACTCAGTGAGCGATCAGAGAGAAAACTAGATAACCAATTACTAAAAACAGTTCGCAAACCATAAGATGGAAGTTTGTTTAGAGGACCTTAATATCAAACACGATCGAAAGCCTTTGAGATGTCAAGAGCAACTACTTGTGTTTCACCGAACCTTTCCATTGAATTAGTCCATAAATGGGTAACATAAGCCAGAATATCACCAGTGGATCGACTCTGACGGAATCCATACTGGCGATTGCTGATCAGACAGAAGGTTTCTAGGAAGTTTAAGAGTAGGCAGTTAATCGATTTCTCCATTACTTTAGAAAGAGTAGAAGTAATTGCAATGGGACGATAATTGGATGGTAGGGATTTGTCACCCTTTTTAGGAACTGGCTGGATATGAGCAAATTTCCAAGCAGAAGGAAAAACACCTTTGGAATAAGAAAGTGAAAAAAAGGTGGCAAAGAATAGGAGTAAGTTCAGGAGCTTGTTTGTTGTTTGTTATTTGGTTTTTAGGAGCATTAGCAACTAAGGCCATATTGCTCCGGGATATGCGGTGGTCATTCCCTGACCTTTCCGCATCCTCCATATTTGGTGGTGACGGGCTCGAACCCCGGATTAATCAAGAAGCATATGCTATGCACTGCTGCTCCTTCCCACCTGGCTACGGAGGCACCTTAAGTTCAAGAGCACAGGTTTTGAGAACAAGTGGAGAAATACCATCGGAACCTGGAGCTTTCTTAGCATCAACATTCGTCAAAATCCTTCTGACATTCTTTTGACGAAAGACCACAGGAGGCATTGAATGCAGCGTGTTGAGAATGGTGGGAGGTGTTTTACCAAGATCATTAATACATGAGTTGGAAGAAAAATGGGATGCTAGCAGGTCAGCTTTATCCTTGGCTGAAGTGAGAATAGAACCATCTGGTTTGGACAGAGGGAGCAGAGATGAACAAAAGTTGCGGCCAATAGCTTTGGCAAGAGACCAGAATGCTCGGCTACCATTAGGGCAAGAAGCAAGTTTTCTACCCTTAGCCTGTTCAAACTCTAGTGTGGACTGATTAATAACCGCTTTACAATTGTTGCGAGCATTGGTGTAGGCAGAAAATGAAACCGAAGAATTGAAACCAAGCCAATTACAATATGCAATGTTCTTCTCTTGAACAGCCTTAGCACATTTATTGGAAAACAAAGGTTTAGATAAAGGATGATATTTTAAAGTGGAGTGTGAAATAAAGGATTCCATTCCTTCAAGAATAATTTCACTGACACGATCTGAGCAAATGTTGACATCAGAAGTTTTGAAACAGTAATCCGACCAAGGAAAAGATGTTATTGTTATTTGGTTTTTAGGAGCATTGGCAACTAAGGCCATATTGCTCCAGGATATACGGTGGTCATTTCGTGACCTTTCCGCATCCTCCGTATTTGGTGGTGACGGGCTCGAACCCCGGTCTAATCAAGAAGCGTGTGCTACGCACTGCTGCTCCTTCCCACCTGGCTACGGAGGCGCCCCAAGGAAAAGAAGAAAAGAAGTCTCGCAGGTCATCCCATTTTGCATTTTTGTAATGCCAAACAACACAGGGTTGGGAATAGTCATGAGATAAAGGTTCCATTGGAGAAGAGACAATCACCATGTTGTGATCTGAAGTGCCTAAAGGACCTCTCACTTCGACCGTGTACTTAGAAGGGTTGTTTGTGAGAAAAAGATCAACCGTATTGCCTGTATGATTAGGATTGTCCGGTATTCTTGTAGGTAAATGAACAATCTGTGCTAGGTCATTAGTAATTGCAAAAGCCTCAGCATCTCGACCAGCTGGGTCGGTGTGACTAGAAAACGGAAGAGAGCTGGAGTTGTGAACATTAAAATCACCAAGGAAAATTACCTCACTGTTAGGAAAGTTGGACTGGAGAAAGTCAAGTTGCAAAGAGAGAGAAGTCAAAGAGCTCCAAGTTATTAGTGGAGTTGGGAGAACGGTAGAGACAACAGATGAATTTGACACAATGAGGTAGAGAGATTTTAAGCCAGAGAAGATCAAAGAGAGGAGATTCCAAATTGGCAATTCTCTGACAGGGAATATCAGAACGGACATATGCACAAGTACCACCTTTGAGGCAAAAGGAATCATACAGCGAATAATTTGGGCATCTGAGATGAGCAGTAGTGGAATCAACCGATAACTGAAATTGCAGGATCTTTAGATCTAATTAAGATGTTTAAGGCTTTGAATGGATTGAGCAAACTCAATGCTGATGGCATACTTCCTCAGATCACAACGTGAGGGGGGGGGGCATAAATTGTAACTGAGGAAGGATGTTTACAGGATAGATGTGCAAAAATTTGGCTTCGGCTAGTGGGCAGTTGGTTGGTGGAACAAACTCCCACTGGCATTGTATATGTGGGTAGTTTGGATAAATTGAAAGAAGAATCAGACAAACTATTAGAGGGTGGTAGTTTTTTTTTTTGGGTTTATTTTTTTGGCTGATTACAGAAAAAAATAATAAAAATTTTATGAAAATCCATTCACTGGGAGTTAAGTTGAGAAATTACATAAGGGCAGACAGATGGAACAAAGAAATAATTGGAAAATCTTTTAAAAGGCCCAAATATAAAATTTCGCAAAAATCCACTCAGTGGGAGTCAAGTTGTTATATGCAGAAGCTGAATGGACAGACAGACAGACACTGAACACAATAGGCATATTTTGAAGTACAACAAACCCACGATTTAACAGATCCCGATATAATGGATTTCGGATTTAAAGGACCGGACAAATAATACAGTAATGTACATATTAATCTCGACCATATTATTTTTTTTAGGTTATACAAAACTTCAGTGTTATTAAAAATTAATAATAATTACCTATTTCCATTATTGTTTTGATAATTACCTACTTTTATTTTTATAATAAAATTCAGGAAATTGTTTTTATTCTTTCTGAAAATGTGTTCAAATAGCTGTTTTCCCAGATTACAGATAAGAGCAGGCAGTGACTTGCAAACTGAATGTGACTTGGGACACTAAACTGTAGGTCTACCGACTCGCTTTGTTTCGGTCTCAGTCTGCCTCAAGCTATCGTGCGGACAGGTTGTATACAGAGTGTTTCTGTGATTTCTGAATTGTGACTTTATTTATTAAATAATTTTGCAATTTAAAATGGCATCAAGAGGATAGAGGAGTTAAAAGTAAGCATGTGGATTGAAATGTGGCACAGAAATTAGAACAAGGCATCTCAGTAGCATGTGTTTGTGAAATTTACAGCGTAAAAAAAAAACAAACTGCTTCTGATATCCGTAAATCAAAGGTCAAATTGCAACATAATTTTATATCATGTTGCAGTTTAGTTACATTCGATTTAACGGACTTTCGGCATTAACAGACACCTCTTCTCCCCTATTATTCCATTAAATCGAGGGTTTATTGTACTGGTCAATAGGCAAATTCATCAAATTTATTTACTATGCTCCTAGCATTGGTGTACCAGTATACATGCACCTGTTTTTACTCTTAATAATGCTAACACAGCCAACATATTTTCTTGTTCCCTGAAGATCCTCAACAGGCATTGATAACCCCAATACAGCCTTCCAAGATGCTGCATGTTCCGACAGAAGCAATGTAAGAATCACTTATGCCTCTGCCTGCAACTTATGCAGGCAGAGGCATAAGTGATTTTAATCTATTAATTTGTGTATCTCCCCAGTAGCTAGCAGTTTTCTGATCTAACTAACACTGCCTTGATAGCATCAGTAATATTCTTGCACTACTTCTACTTAAGAGTATCCCATCCCTGTAAAAACAGTCTCCCCTGTGAACAAGCACAGACCATGCTGAGAACAATTCTACCCCATAGGACTTGCACAGTCTCCAAGGCGAACTGATTGAAAAGGCTCATACCATGTGCTCCCTCCTATTGCATCTTGGCAGAATTGCAAACACTTTCAAAATTCAATCCTAACTTGTGACTTTTTTAACATTTCTACTTTGTACTCATTGAGAAAATCCTCAGATCTCCCACTTTTAATATCATTAGTATCAATATGTTCAACAATATCCCTTTTGTGCCTTTGAAAGATAACTGCTCCATAACATCATCAACTTAAGCCTCTGGCAAACATGTTGTTGTTGTTGTTTGGTTTTTAGGAGCATTAGCAACTAAGGCCATATTGCTCTGGGGATGTGCGGTGGTCATTCCCCGACCTTTCCGCATCCTCCGTATTTGGTGGCTCATGGGCTCGGAACCCCGGTCTAATCGAGAAGCATGTGCTATGCACTGCTGCTCCTATTTTTTTTTTTTTTTTGTTAGCTGTTGGCGCGTTGACTTCTGTGGCCATAATGCACATCCCAAAGTTTTTGGGAGGTGCATTAGTATAGCTACTCCATGTGGGACCAAGGGTCTCAGCTGTGGAGGATGTCATTGTGTCAAGTAGAACAGGACATAGTGCTTCAAGAATAAGGCACCAATCCTATCCTTGAAGACTTCGTATAAGCCCATGAGAATGCTGAATTTGCACTTAACTTCCTCATGGTCTTTTCAATGAACATACATAAAGGCTGTCCCTATGGCTGTATCATGTCCTGGTAAAGGTAACTTCATAAAGAAGGCACAAGCACATAATATAATCATTCCGATTCACAAAAGAACTGCCTCGGTTTTGTTGGTAATTTCTCAAATTTCATTAAAATTAGACCAATAGACATCTGGCAATTATTTACTTTTTTCATAGTATGAACAATGCTCGATTTGTTCTATGTTGATATCAACATTTGTAAAATAATAAGAGAAGTTTACCTCAATATAATACATAGAACACTTCCGTATGATACTAATCAGCAATTAAAACGAAAAAAATCACAAATCTTACATTACAGTAAAAAATAAAAAATAATTAAAACTTAATTGAACACAATTAAAAAACAATTGAACAAAATGAGAAATCAAATGAACGTAATCAAAAATCAATCTAACGCAAATTAAAAATTAAATTAATTAAAAGATATTTAATGCAAAAAAAATGCAAAAAATTTGAGGAAGGAAAATCGTTTTTTGCAATTTTTTTCATTAAATTTCTTTTAATTAATTTAATTTTTAATTGCGTTAGATTGTTTTTTAAGGTGCCTCCGTAGCCAGGTGGGAAGGAGCAGCAGCAGTGCGTAGCACATGCTTCTTGATTAGACCGGGGTTCGAGCCCGTCACCACCAAATACGGAGGATGCGGAAAGGTCAGGGAATGACCACCGCATATCCCGGAGCAATATGGCCTTAGTTGCTAATGCTCCTAAAAACCAAATAACAACAATTGTTTTTTAATTGTGCTCAAATGAGGTTTAATTATTTTTTATTTTTTACTGTAATGTAAGATTTGCGATTTTTTCGTTTTACTTACTGGAGAGTATCATACGGAAGTGTTCTATGTATTATATTGAGGTAAACTTCTCTTATTATTTTACAATTTTTTTTCATATATGTCGCATGGGCTATCCATATACCATATATCGCAGCTGAAGCACTAGATAATGACAATAAACAATATTATGTTTATTGCCATGCGCCAGTTGGAGGAATAAATGGGCAAGTGAGGGATGTGCAGAAACGAAATTTTCTCAGTTCACATATAAAAGCTTTTCTTTCAGTTACAAATCATGAATTATAACCATTTACTAAAATGCTTGAAATGTAATGCACTGACACATTAACTAACTTCTTACAAATATCATTGTCCATCTTAGACAATTATTTCAATTTTTTTTTTTTTTTTTTTTTTGTCCTTGCCTTTATCCCATTATATATATGAGGTCAGCGTTTTTACTGTTTTGGTATGATATTTTTACGGCCAGATGCCCTTCTTGATGCCAACCCTCACCCTTTATCCAGGCTGGAGATATGTGGTGGTCATTCCCTGACCTTCAGTATCCTCCGTATTTGGTGGTCACGGGCACCAACCCCAGTCTAATCAAGAAGCATATGTTAAGCACTGCTGCTCCCGCCCTCCTGGCTACAGAGGCACCCTTAGATAATTATTTCAATAATCCTTGTGAAATTATATTTATTCATCAAATAAAATGTTCAAATGGCAGTGGTAAAATATTTAACTTTGCATTACTTATTTCCAACATAACTATAAATCTTACTAACAAAATTATAACTGATAATCAAATAATGTATCTAATATGTTTAGCATAGCATAACTATTTTGAGATTGAGTACAAATTTGCATTACTAGCTCAACAGCTCAGTTGTCAAGTTACCATATCCAAATCAGATGTAATAAATTAACTTTCTCTTAGGTGATCATGAACAAAGTTATTACAACAGCATAATTAATTAATGTACCATGATGTGAGACACTAAAAGATCAATCAAGCATAATGATTATGTGTAAATACAGCATTTATTTAGAATATCTAAATTATCTAACAAAATAAATAATAATAATAGCATTAAGAATAGAAGCTAATTTACTCACCTGGATGCACGAAATAATTCCACAGCTTCAGCTAGTTTCTTATTACGTAATAAATCTTGAATTTTCAGTAGGGCATCAATTCTGCAAAAGATTCTTTAAATTAGAATAATTTCTGTACATCCTAATCTGCATTCAAACATACTCATTCTCAAAGCAAAATCTTTAAAAAACTGTACTTTATTGTCTGAATAACTGTGTAAAATCAACATTTTTTGAAATTATTTTCTTCAAAAAAAAAAAAAAAAAAAGGGGGGGAAAATAACAAAAATTTAAATAATAATAATAATAACAACAATGTGAAATAATAATGATAAAGTACTAGGTATATGCAGACTACATACCAAGTGGTTCGAAAAATTCCTGGATATTCAGGTCACTGAACAGCGAATAGTGGACCAGAGAAGAAACATCATCATGAACAACCTGACAGCTCTTGCAATCTTGTAAAAAATCAAGCAGGACATGAGCAATCAATTACAAAGAATACGAACAACGTGGAACTGAAACTAGAGGAGGTAGAGCAAGAAGAAATACAACACAAAGCATTAAAGTGGAAAGAGATGACATAATGATTTATATCCAGAATATAGGCGAGTGGAAGAAGCAGCAATTAGAATTTGAGGGAAATAGACCTCACAAAGATCCATGTGATACCAAAGCAGAGACCCAATAGAATCCTGTGGAAAGTCAACGACCACCTCAATTGGCAAATAATAACACATTATGTTGACAACAACAGTGCAACACTAGAGGCAATCCACATAGTCATATATTAGTGCTGCCATAGCAGCAACTAGGATTAATGGAAGAGAAATGAGGAACTGTCAGCTTTGGAAAGAAGACTTCAACAGAAGATAGAAAAATTAAGAGTCAAGACAGGCCAATTGATCCAGTAACAACGGGGTAATAGGAGAAAGAAATTGATTGGAAAAGTGAAGAGCATCCTAAAGAAAAACAATATCCACAGCAAACATCAGATAAAAAATCAGAGAACAGAAGAATACAGTCAGTCCTCGTATAACACGTGTTTACAGTACACAAATTCGATCATACAGATTTATAAATAGGGTAATGATATCTTATATAACACAAACCGAATTTGCTTATGCACAATTTGCCTTTGTGTTTACAAGAACCTAATGCAAGAATCACCCCAACCGAACGCAACACGATAGGAATGAAGAGAAGATTTTGAAAATGTATTTGTTTTTTATATCAGTGAAGGGGAAACACATTTCACCATAATAACGTAAAAACCAACACAATTCCAGCTATCGGCATAATCACAAATGCAATTAGGTCGAGTTTACAACCAGTTTATACCAGATTCCACTAGCAGAAACGCAACTGGAAATTGTTTTTATTGTTTTATGGTAGTAACCCCTAAAAATGTGAACTAGTGAGGTGTTAGTGTGTCTCTCCCTTTACGGTGTTGTTTGTTCAGTTGCTACACATGCGCAGCTTTGTTTATGTGTATCAAGCGTGCCTCCTCGTTTTGTAATTGTGCTTTATTCCCTAAAAATTAGTAAAATACTTAAAAGGTGTGAAAAGGAAGTGTCCTGGTGAAGACACTGCAGATTCAGAGAGAAAAAGAAAAGCAATATCGATAAACAGAGGCGGACTGGGTCAAAAATTCTTACCCGGGAAAATTTATAGTGGCCTCATACTATGGTTTATGGCCAAAATCACACCGACCACTGGCCCACCGGGGTTTTCCCGGTAAGGCTTATGGCCAGTCCGCCTCTGTCGATAGAGAAAAAATATGAAATTGTGAAACGCTTTGAGCGAAATGAAAGAACATGTGATATTGCATGTGCTACAGGCCTAAATGAAGCAACACTGAGAATTACAAAGAATGGAGAGAAAATAAAAACAACTTTCATAGCAGGAACAACTCAGTGTAATTAACATCCATTAGATTAAGACACAAAGAATTGGAAGAGATGGAACGGCTGTCATCTGTTTGGATAGAAAATCAAACAAAAAACAAGTTTGCTTACGATAGAAGTAAAAGCATTAGCAATATTTTATTACGTAATAGTCTTAATATTTTATTACGTAATAGTCTTAATAATCGTAATAAAATACTTAAGTATTTTATTACGATTATTTATTGTGTTTGGTAATGTTTTAGTTACAAATGTGTGTTCAATTTTGGGTGGTCGGCACCTAACCCTATTTTTACCATAGGGCCTGTTGTTTATATTGCACGATTTTGCATTGCATGAGGGTTTCTAAGAACACAACTATCGTGCTATACGAGGATTGATTGTACTTAGACACACTGAAGCAGAACCTCCTTGCACTCAGCATGAGACTATACAGATATAGAGAGAGCTCCTAGAGGAAAATAAACAACCGAACCATCGATGAAAACCAAAGAGCCTTCTACAGGAGTATCAGACAAGAGAGGAGACAGAAATGAGCCATTAGAGCAGAAGACGATCCAGGAATTCTGGTGCAACATATGGAGCAATGAAGTAAGACATAACAGCCGAGCCCCCTGGATAGAACTAAAACGGAAGAAAACCAAGGATACAAGAGATGAGAGAATTGGAGATTCGGGAGGAAGAGGTACAACAGTCGATCAGAATGTCCCACAATTGCCAAATCCGAGGAATAGATAATGTCCACAACTACCAGTACAAGTGGCTAACTTGCACACACAAACAAGCACAAAGCAGAGCAGTTCACCTGAATGATAAGGCACCCAAAGACAATCCAAGAGTTTCTTATGCAAGGAATGACATATCTGAAAGCTAAAGACCAAGATACAAGAAACCTTGCGAAATACAAGCTGATCACCTGTCTCTCAATGATGTGCAAGATCCTAATCAACTGCATAACGAAGAAGGTATTGAACCACTTGGAGAGCCAGAACATTGTGGCCGAACAGAAAGGATGTAAGCAGCAAGTAACCATTAATGCTGCAGTTATAGAGTAAGCCTATAAGTACAGCAGCCTGTACACAGCCTACATAGATTACTGCAATGCCTTGGACTCTATGTCTCATTAGCATTAGTAGAGGCATACAATGTAAGAAAGGCGCCTCCGTAGCCAGGTGGGAAGGAGCAGCAGTGCGTAGCACACTCTTCTTGATTAGACCGGGGTTCGAGCCCGTCACCACCAAATACGGAGGATGCGGAAAGGTCAGAGAATGACCACTGCATATTCCCGGAGCAATATGGCCTTAGTTGCTAATGCTCCTAAAAACCAAATAACAAACAACAACAAACAAACAATGTAAGAAAACAAGCTTATCAGCCAAAAAAAAAAAAAAAAGAAAAGAAACCCCCACCCATTTCACCTATCCATTCATTCAAAATGTCTCTCCAGCTCAGCCTTCAATTTATTTAGGCTATCAACATCCGCAACAAAAGATGAAAGTCTGTCCCACCAATCAACTATCCGCTGGCTAACGGCAAAATGCCGGACATTTTTTTTTTTTTATGAAAACCACAAACACGACAGGTATTAGAACCTATAGTACTTGGTGCTGTTCTTCAGTAGGAGGTTGAGAAAACGAAAAAAAGATATTTGTTGACATTAGACTTGAACTTCTGTAGACTGTAATTTTCAGAAAATATGTATGAAGGAAGGTTGTTCCAGAAAATAGCAGTTGAATGAATAAACGAGGAAGATGAAAAGTTGGTTCTGCGAGTTTGAAGATGGACAGTAAACAGATGTTGGCTGGTGGCGGCATGTGTTCGGACTATTTTGAAAGAGAGAGCGGAAATAATAAAAGCCAATTCAGAAGAACAGTGCTCATGGAAGTACCTGTAGAAGAGGCATGCAGCAGAAACAGTACATCTATGAGAGAGTGAGTGGAGTGACTCTGTTAGAGAGGAGTCATTAATTAACTTAACTGCCATCTTCTGAATGGAAACTAGAAGCCTGAGAGAGGTTTTGGGGGCACCACCCCAGATGTGGAAACAATATTCCATGGTACGGCAGAATTGGAATTTATACAGAGTGAGCAGCTGTTTGGAAGAAAAGTAACGCCGAGAGCGAAAGAGAAAACAAAGTTTTTTAGATGCGGAGGAAGCAATATTTGTAATGTGCTTGTGCCAAGAGAGATTAGAAGTGAGGGTAATCCCCAAAAGATATATATCAACTTGCCTAGAAATCGGAGTGTCATCAAAGGTAAGCATAGGAGCAGAAGAATCCTTTTTGCGAGATATAAGACAAGACTGAGTTTTAGAAGGATTGAAATCAACTAAGTTGTCTTTGCCCCACTGGAGAATTACCTGTAGATCGGCATTTAAGGAATTGGTAACAGAGATTCTAGAAGTTCAAGCTGATTGGGCAGGGCAAGGTTTCTCAAAATGGAAAGTGGACTGCAATGTGCTATCATCGAAAAAACTATGGATAGGATTTCTAGTCAATGGAAGAAGGTCATTAATATACAAGAAGAAAAGATTGGGGGAAAGAACTGAACCTTGGGGGACACCAGCATTAGTGGAGAAGTTAGAAGACAGAGAGCCATCTACCATCACCCTCAGTGAGCAATCAAAGAGAAAACTGGATAACCAATTACAAAAAATAGTTGGCAAACCATAAGATGGAAGGTTGTTTAGAAGACCTTTAGGCCAAACACAATCAAAAGCCTTTGAGATGTCAGGAGCAAATGTTTGTGTTTCACTGAACTTTTCCATTGAATTTTTCCATAAATGGGTAACATAAGCCAGAATATCACCAATGGATCAAAACTGACAGAATCTATACTGGTGATCTTTGATCAGACGGAAGGTTTCTAGGTAATTTGAGAGTTGGCGGTTAATTGATTTCTCCATTACTTTAGAAAGAGTAGAAGTAATTGAAATGGGATGATAATTGGATGTGAGGGATTTGTCACCCTTTTTAGGAACTGGCTGGATATGAGCAAATTTCCAAGCAGAAGGAAAAACACCTATAGGTGTTTTTCCTTCTGCTTGAAGTGGAGATATACCCTCAAGATTTGTCAAAATCCTTCTGATATCCTTTTGACGGAAGACCACAGGAGGAAATGAATAGAGTGCGTTGGGAATGGTGGGAGGTGTTTTACCAAGATCATTAATACATGAGTTAAAAGAAAAATGAGTGGGAGACAGAGGTGAGAGCAAAGATGGACAAAAGTTGCGGCCAATAGCTTTGGCAAGAGACTAGAATGCTTGGCTACCATTGGGGCAAGAAGCAAGTTTTCTACTCTTAGCCTGTTCAAAATCTAGTTTGGACTGATTAATAACTGCTTTACAATTGTTGCAAGCTTTGGTGTAGGCACAAAATGAAACTGGAGAATTGGAAACAAGCCCATTACGATACGCAATGTACTTGGCTTGTTTATGACGAGCTAATTACACTGCCAATTATATAAAGGATTCCATTCCTACAAGAATAATTTCACTGACACGATCTGAGCAAACGCTGACATCAGAAGTTTTGAAGCAGTAATCCAACCAAGGAAAAGAAGAAAAGAAATCTCGCGGGTCATCCCATTTTGCATTCTTGTAATGTCAAACAACACAACAAGGTTGGGAATAGCCATGAGATAAAGGCTCCATTGGAGAAGAGACAATCAGCAAGTTGTGATCTGAGGTGCCTAAAGGACCACTCACTTCGACTGTGTACTTAGAAGGGTTGTTTGTGAGAAAAAGATCAAGCTTGTTGGCTGTATGGTTAGAATTGTCCTTGTAGGTAAATGAACGATCTGTGCAAGGTTATTAGTAATTGCAAAAGCCTCAGCATCTCGACCAGCTCTATCAGTGTTACTAGAAAACGGAAGCCAGCTGGAGTTGTGAATATTAAAATCACCAAGGAAAATTACCTCGCTGTTAGGAAAGTTGGACTGGAGAAAGTCAAGTTACAAAGAGAGGAAGTCAAAGAGCTCCAAGTGATTAGTGGAGTTGGGAGAATGGTAGAGACAACAGATGAATTTGATCCAATGAGGTAGATAGATTTTAAGCAAGAGAAGATCGAAGAGAGGAGGTTCCAAATTACCAAATCTCTCACAGGGAATATCGGAACGGACATATGCACAAGTACCACCTTTGAGACGAAAGGAATCATACAGCGAATAATTTGGGTAAATGTGATGAGCAGTAGTTGAATCAACCGATAACTGAGATTCTGTCAGAAAAAGTGTGGGGCTTGGCAGATGGCAAGTGGAAATGCACAGTGTTGAGATTACAATTGAAACCACGTATATTTTGGAAATGAACTAGGAAGTGTTTGGGAGGTTTAGATCTTTTCGTAGATAAGCTTACTCTATTAGTTTGACAATTCGTGGTGTATTAAAAAGTAAGAAAAAGTGAGGGGGACATGCTGTATGAAGTAATGAAATTTTTGGAGAGGGCGTGCACATAGTAAGAATATACCCAGATCCCTGACATATCGTGGCCTTGACAGTGCCCCCCCCCCCCGCATACATACTGACCTTATACTCGGACTCCCTCCAGTCACTATCTGGCAGAGTAGAGGTAGCAATATTACACACTAGCTGATCCGGAAGCCTCCTAGAGAGTTACCAATAGGTTCGGTCCGGTGTACTAACTAGTGGTCAGCCTGTGAACACCGTTTTAGAGCTGTACCCTCAAAATGTAAGGAATATTGGATCTCACAACGATGTTCATCATAATCTCAAAAGTCATCAATCATACTGCATGATGGAAGAGATAGGGAAGGGTTGACCGGAACTTAGCTCTGGAGATTTAAAATGGGTTCCAACACTTCAAGCCTCCAATAATCAAAGGGGTGGTGGTATTGCATCGGTTGATTAGAGTCATCTACCACCTAGTATTGTCTGGTAACACAGAGGGATGCCATTCCTCCATGTAGTGTGGTCACCACATCTTGACCCCTGCTTACGTTGGTTCACACCTGGGTGGTCACCCACAGTGTTGGTGCATGAAGGTTATGCCCAGTATTACTAACAGTCCCACCATCGTGAAGGTGCAAGCAGAGGATTTGGCTGTCACTGACAATCCGGACTTTGCCGAAATTGGGTCCACTTGACTTGAATATCACCCGAATATCAGTTCCATCAGCGTTTTAGACTCCCAGGTAGCAAGTACAGCTGGTCTGGCATATCTGAGAGAATGTCTGTGACAACCGAAAGGACCAGTTGTCACAATGTGTGACAACCTCAAGGATCTATTCTACAACTGTCTTTCCTTAATTTGAATCTATTCACCCTCAAATTTGTAATAGCAAGAGGAAGAATCCCATCAGCATTCAGCTTGCTCATCCCATTCAAGACCTTATACACCTCAATCACATCATCTCGCAGGTGCATACTCTCCAGGCACTGCCATTGCAGAACTTTGTTCCCCTCACCAATCTTGCTGCCCTTCTTTGTACTCATTCTAGCAACTCTACATCATTCCTAAAATGAGGCCTCCAGACCTGCACACAGTATTCTAGGTGTGGCCTGGCCATTGCCTTGTATAACGGGATAATCACCTCCTTGTCCCTGCTAGAAAAATTCCTATATATCATTGACAAGACTCCATGACCTGAATAACACCTGCAGTCCACGGGGACCTCCCCTGAGTCCCAGGAAGCTCTATTAATTATGGCAGCCCATTTGCACTGTTCAGCAAACTTCATATTTGACTGCACAATTACCTCCAGGTCTTTTCCACTTCCCTGAGTGTAGTAGCACATAGTTGGTACATTTCTCTTTTGTTATTGCTACACATATGCAGTATTTGCATTTGTTAATGTTAAACTTCAGTTGCCACTTCTCAGCCCATTTGCCAACTTATCTAGATCCAGTTGGAGTAGCATGCTGTCTTTACTGTCATTGACAACCCTGCCAACCTTTTTATCATCTGCAAACTTGGACATTAAACCTGATATACCTTCATCAATATCATTGATAAATATATAACAACAATGGGCCCAACACCAAACCATGGGGAACTGCACTAATAACATTTGACCATGAAGAGCAGTGTCCATTGATTACCATTCTCTGTCTTCTCCCACTCAACTTACCCTTAATGCCATACCTCTCCAATCTGTACAGCAGTCTTTCATGTGCAATAGTATCAAAAGCTTTCCTGAAATCCAAGTATATGATATCAAAATTATTTTTGGTATTCAGTTCCTTTGTGACCACATCATAGTACCCAAACAAATTGTTCAGACAAGACCTCCCTTTAACAAACCCATGCTGCGTCTTAACTATTACTGTAGTCTTGTCTAGATGATCCTGCAATGCTTCTTTAACCAGTGATTCCATTATTTTCTCCAGAATACGTTAAATTAACAGGTCTATAGTTACTTGTATCACCATTTGAACCCAATTTGTGAAATGGTGATACATTTGCACATCTCAGTCCATGGGGACCTCTGAGTCCAAGGAAGCGCTCATAATTATGGCTAATGGTTTGCTTACTTCCTTTGCTGCTTCCTTTAATATAACTGGATAGATCCCGTCCACCCCAGGTGCATTTTTTATGTTTAACTTCAACAATTTCTCATCCACTTTGCTCTCAGTTACTACAAAGTACTGCATATGGGTAGAAGTAACCCCAGAGAAACGTACCAACTGTGTGGTACTACACTTAAGGTGGTAGAAAATGAAAAAGACCTGGGAGTAATTGTGCAGTCAGATATGAAGTTTTCTGAGCAATGTAGACAGGCTGCTAGGGCAGGTCATGGGGTTTTGTCAATGATATATAGGAATTTTGCTAGCAGGGAAAAGGAGGTGATTGTCCCTCTGTATAAGGCAATGGTCAGGCCAAGCCTTGAGTACTGCGTACAGGTCTGGAGGCCTCATTTTAGGAAGGATGTAGATTTGCTTGAGCGTGTACAGAGAAGAGCAACACGATTGGTGAGGGGAATGAAGGGATCCTCTTACCAAGAGAGGCTTAAGTTCTGCAAATTGCAGTGGCTGGAGACTAGGCACCTGCGCGGTGATCTGATTGAGGTCTATAAGGCCTTGAATGGGTTGAGCACGCTGAATTCTGATGGGATCCTCCCACTTGTTCAGAATACGAACCTACGGGGACATAAGTTCAAATTAAGAAAGGATAGATGTAGAATAGATGTGCGGAAATTTGCCTTTAGCCAGCGGGTGGTTAATTGCTGGAACAAACTTCCATCTGTCGTTGTGGAAGTTGATAGGTTAAATAAATTTAAGGAGGAACTGGACAGGCAATTGGAGGGTATGGTGTGATTTTTTTTTTTTTTTTTTTTGGCTGATGCTGCATAAGCTCCTACACTGCTTTCTTGCATCAAGTGCCACTACTACTACTACTACAAAATCACTTAGCTTCCCCTCTCATTGAATAACTCCTCATGTGTGAATGTAGATGCATAGCTGGCTAATAGAGACCCTGAAGAACTACAGAGTCAATCCAACAGTGAGAAACTTCCTAGAAGCAACAATGGAGAAATAGAGTACCACTATCAAGGTAAAGAATATCACAACCAGATAATCCTCATCAAGAGAGGAATCTTTCAAGGAGATACCCTGAGCCCACTGTGGTTCTGTCTAGCACTCAACCCACTATCCACCATGTTCAACAGCAAATATGAATATAACCTCAAAGAAGGAAGGAAAAACCTGAACACCCACTCCCACCTGATGTACATGGATGACATCAAGCTCTACGTGGCAACCAAGAAGCAACTACTCTGGATCACCAAACAATTCAGCAATGATATCAGGATGGAATTTGGTCTAGATAGATGTGGGACCCACAGACTACATTAGGGGAAATTAGTTAGCTGAAACTACCAGTTGCAGACTGGTAAAGAGATCGAAGCAATGATGGGGGAGAATCCTACAAATACCTGTGGATGATGCTGGCTTAGCAGCTAGGGCACAGGGAGATCAAGGCCTGCCTGACAGAAACATACCATCAGAGAGACAGAAGCTTGCGCAAAGCAAAGCTGAACAGAGGGAACACAGTTAAAACCGTAAACACGTACACAGTCCCAGTGCTAATATACTCCTTCAGGATCATAGATTAGATTAACACCAAGCTAGAGGATATCATGAGAAAGTCAAGGACAATGATCAGCAAGAGCTGCCAACACCAGCTGAGGGCGCTGACTCTCTTTAAAAATTACAGCTGTGAGTTACAGCCTCCGAAAAAACGATAAGTATTTGCTTTTTTTATTTACATAATTGTTATTTTATATTGTACTTAATATGTAGTCTTATAGTTATAGTTACGCTGGTTATTTTTATTTTAATTTAGATAAAGAGTTTTTGTGGATTACTACTTAATTTACATAAAACCGTTATTTCGTTCGAATCTTGCGGTCATTGTTTTTGTATATAGTGGTAGGGAATTCAAATTTTTTAATTGAGGTAGCTAGGTAGCTCTAACGTATAATTATAGAAACAGTAATACGCTTCACTGTTTCTATTAGATAGCGAAGTATTGACATTTAATTAATTTAATTTATTGATCTTATTAATTTAAAATAGCATGCCCCAAACTAGAGCAGCAAAGCAACTGGCACAAAGTAGTAGGAGTGCTGTGACTCAGGGGAGAACTGAGGGGGGCGATTCTCCAACGCATCACAGCCTAAAAATAAATGTGCAACTTGTGAAACGTTTGCCGAACTCTCTGGAACGGAACATGATATTGCCATGGGGGATGTCTTTGTGTGTGCGCGATGTAAGGAGTGTAAGGAAATCAGGCGACAACTCAGCATTGTTATGGGCCTATATGAGAGTTTGAAGGACAGGGTGGGTGCCCTCGAAAGATCTAAATTGAGGGCCCATCAGGCTCTCAGCTGCCCACATCAACGCCAGAGCTTGCACTTGGTCATCACACAACACAGCGGTAACCCCCAAGGCAGAATGCGCTGGTCCCACAGGAACTAGTAGTTGTTGGTGACTCTATTGTCAGGGAAACGGGAAACATGCTTTGTAAAAAAGGATAGGTGGAACAGGCCCAGGGTATGTTTGCCAGGGGCAAAGGTTGATGACATTGTAGAGTGCATATCATCTTTTAAGGGCACAAAAGGTGATATAGTTGTACACATTGGCACTAATGATATTAAGAGTAGGAGACCGGCAGAATTACTTAACAAGTACAGGTCACTGTTGAACAAAAGCCGAGAATTAGGGTTGAATTTGAAAGTGTCTGCAATTCTACCCAGACACGATAGGAGGGAGTATGTGATGAGAGCCTTGTCGATCAATTCGGCCCTGGAAAGATTGTGCAAGGCTCAAGTGGTAGAATTTTTCTCAGCCTGGTCTCTGCTTGTTGACGGGAGAGACTGCTTCTACAGAGATGGGATACAGTTAAATAGAGAGGGTGCAAGAATATTTGCTGATGCTATCGAGGCAGTGTTAGGTGGGTCGGAAAACTGATAGCTTGGGAGGATACAAGGACTAATAGTTTAACAGTAGCCGTACGCAGAGGTGAAGGCGATTCTTGCACAACTTCTATTAGAATAAGTAGCGACCTAGAGCGAGGGGTGTTGGGGGTCTCAGGGACGGATGGCATCCTGAAATAGGTGGGTCTATGGGATGTGTTAGGGGGAATAGGAATATGTATGCTTGCATGTATACCAATGCTAGAAGTATAGTAAATAAATTTGATGAATTTGAAGTGTCGGTCAAGACATCAAAGGCGGATATTGTTGGGATAGCAGAGACGTGGTGTCACACAGATATAAGGAATGCTGAATTGGAATTTGGGGAGTACAATGTGTACAGAAAGGATAGACAGGATAGAAAGGGAGGTGTTATGCTGTTATGTAAGAAAAACATAAAATCAAAAGAAGTGCATCCAGTTGATATAGATGAACAGTGCACTGTTGAGTCAGTTTGGTATGACATAAGCACTACGAAAGCAAAAATAAGAGTAGGGGTGTGTTATAGGCCTAATGACTCGAATGAGTACAATGAACAATTGTACAGAGAAATAGAGTGGGCTAGTAAATTGGAATGTCTTATAATGGGGGATTTTAACTTCCCAGATATTGACTGGAACTTGTGGGTTGGTCACTCACACACTAGTCAGACTTTTGTAGATTTATTGGATGATTGTTTTCTGCAGCAGCATGTTCGAGAGGCAACCAGAGAAAGTAATACTCTTGATCTGGTTATCAGCAGTAATCATTCGTGTATTAAGAATTTGCAGATAAAGGAACCACTAGGTGGCAGTGATCACAGTGTACTGATGTGGGATTTACGTAAAGATTTAATTACCATCAGTGGTAAAGGAAAGGGTTTTTGCTTCCGTAAAGGTGAGTACAGTGGTCTCAGACAGTTAGTATTAGTATTAGTAATGGCCGCATGGTGCAAAAAAGCCTATGGCTTATGCTGCACCAGCCAAAAAAAAAAAAAAAAAATCCGAACAAAACAATGATAGAAACAAAAAAAAATAATAATAAATAAATAAATAAATAATAATAATTAATAAAAAAAAAGGAAATTAAACCTATCATCCTATGCGCTTCCCTTACCCGAAAGTACTATCCAGATGACCTTTGAATTTCCCCAAACTATCGGCCTCTACCACCCATGAAGGCAACTTATTCCAGTAATTTATAACTTGCTGGCTAAAATAAAACTTCCTGCAGTCCAATCTAAACATTTCCCCCTGTAACTTGAATTTATGTCCCCTAGTTCTAGCATCATTTATAATCTTGAAAATTTCGTCCTCCTTCATTTTACTGATGCCTCTCAGAGCCTTAAACACCTCAATCAAATCTCCTCTAAGGTGTCTAGTTTCCAAACTCTGCAACCCACATATTCAAAGTCTTTCTTCATAAGGATGCCCTTTTGCCGATCTCACCAGGCGAGTTACCCGTCTTTGCATCCTTTCAAGAAGCTCGATGTCTTTCTTTAGGTGCGATCTCCATACTTGAACACAGTATTCCAAGTGTGGTCTAACATAAGCCTTATATAATGGGATTATCACGTCCCTATCTCTACTTGCAAAAGTTCGATAGATCATCGATAGGACACCATGGGCCTTCCTTGCAACCTGTTTACAATGCTCAGAGAATTTCATGTCTGACCGTATCGTAACACCCAAGTCCCTTTCCTCCAGTACTGGGTTTAGTTGAACTCCACCAAGTGAATAAGTTATTTTGGGATTACTGTTTCCCAGGTGTAATACCTTACACTTTGTTGGATTAAAGCATAGCTGCCATTTTTCTGACCATTCCTGAAGTCTATCTAGGTCTCTCTGAAGAAGCTTAGCTTGACAGTGATCATTAACTACTCTACCAATTTTAACATCATCTGCAAATTTAGACATCACGCCCTCTATCCCTTCATCAATGTCGTTTATGAAAATTAAAAACAACAGTGGTCCTAATATTGATCCTTGGGGAACCCCACTTCTTACATCAACCCAATCTGAGGAATAGCCATTTATCACAACCCTCTGCCTCCTGCCCTGAAGCCATCCTTCTATCCATCTAAGGATTTTCCCAGTGATTCCAACCAGTTCCAGATTACAAAGCAACCGCTCATGTGGGACTGAGTCAAAAGCTTTGCTGAAATCTAAATAAACAATGTCAAAATTATTCCCTAAATCCAGCTCGTGAGTGACCCTTTCAAAATAGCGAACCAGATTTGTTAAACATGATTTTCCCTTTACAAAACCATGCTGAGTATCCTTGAGAATTTCAATTCGATCCAAATGATCCTGAAGTCCACCGTTGATCATTGCCTCCATGATTTTCCCTACTACTGAAGTCAAACTGACAGGTCGATAATTTCCAACTTCACTTTTAGAGCCATCCTTATGTATGGGAGATACATTTGCACTTTTCCAATCCAAGGGAATCTCCCCAGAGTCTAGTGATGCTTGCATAATTAGCCTCAATGGTTCAATGCACTCGCTTGCCGCCTCCCTTAAGATTATAGGGTATATTCCATCAACTCCCGGAGCTTTACTGGTCTGTAGGCTCGAAAGTTTTTTCATTAAATAATCTTGCGAAATTTCAATATCATTAATTACATATTTTTCAACTTCGCTCCCACAATTTCCCACTGCCACAAAAGGTTTTTCATTTGTAAATATCGATGCAAAATAACTGTTGAGTTCATCTGCAATGGCAGCTGGTGTATTTAATACTATTCCCTTTTCCTTACGTAACGGTCCGATCTGGTTTGTACTGCTCTTCTTGGCATTTATATATGTGAAGAATTCTTTATCCCCCCTCTTTGCTCTGTTTGCTAGTGATTTCTCATAAACTGCCTTTGCCTGTCGAACCTTTTATGTGGCTCTATTACATGTCACCTTGTAGCTGTTATAGGCTTCAGTACTTTTTATTGCTCTGTAACCTTTCCATGCCACCTTTTTCTGCTCAAGTAATGTGGCAACTTCACTATTCATCCAACTTGGACCCTCCTCGTGGAGTATTTTTTTAATGGTATATATGCATTCAAGGCATCTGTGATTAATATTTTAAAAGCATACCACAGTTCAATTGTATTCATTCTCTGTGCAATATCTACCCAGTTAATAGAGGTTATGTAGTACCTTAATGCATCGTAATTTTCTTTTCTGAAATTAAAACCCATTCCTTTGCCTTTTACTGCTGCTATCTCTCTCGTCATCATCCACCATAGAACTCTGTGATCACTTCCTGCTACCGGTTCCTCTACTGTCAGCCCTGTTATGTCATCTGATTCATGTGTGATGATGAGGTCTAGGATATTCTTTTCTCTAGTACTTTCCCTGACATGTTGATACAAATAACTGTCAGCTAGTTGATTTAAAAATTTTGTTGCCTATGTCGAGTTTCCTTCCCATTTACTCCAATCAATTAGAGGCAAATTGAAATCACCCATAATAAGGCATTGACGCTTACTTGCCCATTCCATTTGCATGTAGAGGCTTTTGTCATAATCTTCACAATCACCTGGTCTGTAGATTACTCCTACTCGCATTATACCTTTGTTTCCAACTATCTCACACCATACAGACTCTATACTAGCATGTGAAATGTCTGAATACGGGAAAGCTATCGTTGCATTCAGGCTGCTTCTGATAAGAAGGTGGTAGATGACTTTCATCAACCGGTGAAATACCACCACTTTGCTTATTGGAGGCTTGAAGTGGTGAAACCCATGTTTAGTCTCTAGAGCAAAGTTTCCGGAATCCCCCTTCCCCCCCATACTTCTCCTTCAACCCATGCACGGTACTAAGTACTATAGGTTTTGATACCTTTCGTGTTTGGGATTTTCATTAAAAAAAAAAAAAAAAAAAAATTACCCCACCACCCCTTCTATCTACCCTATCCTTCCTAAATACATTATACAAGCCATACTTAAACTCATCATCCCCAATTTCCAGGTGGCACCACGTCTCTGTAAGCCCTATTACGTCCGCGTTACTTGTTTTAACCAGCAGTTCGAATTCGCTCATTTTATTGATGGCACTTCTAACGTTACTGTATAAACAATTAAGATTTACTGTTCTTGTATATTTAACAACCCTAACACAACCCTTGAAGTTTTTTAGGCTCTCTTCCCTGATATTAGCCACCCGCTCACGTGAAATGTTTCTGCCCCCAGAACATCTAGATAATATGTCCAGTTGGGGTAACAGATAGGAACTCTTAAGGTATGTGCAAGAGTTACTTTGACCAATATTATCAGATAAACGCATGTTAGTATTACCCACATCCCCCCTAACTAGCCGTTTCCTTGAACCTTTAAGGTATCCTCAATAATACTAGCAAAAACTTTTGCACCACCTTTTTTTAAGTGTATGCCGTCTCTACAAAACAAATTCCTTCTGCCTACAAGTGTGGGCCATGCTGACAGAAATTTCTCCCCCTAAAGCCTTGCAAATTTCTTCAAGTCTTGAGTTAATCCACAAGGATTAACTCAAGACTTGACATATAATCCTTCCTATCGTGTCTGGGCAGAATTGCAGACACATAGACATTATGGCCTAGCTCGCGACATTTCCTCAGAATGGTCCTGTATTTTTCCAACAAATCGTCAGATCGTGTACGTTTAATATCATTAGTCCCCACATGAATAATAATATTTTCTTTACCCCCTTTAAAATCTGACAATCTGTTGGTGACATCATCAATAGTTGCTCCCGGCAGACATACCCTGGTTCTGCTCCACCTATCCTTATTACAAAAAATATTCCCCGTTTCCCTGACAATGGAGTCTCCTAATAAAACAATGTCCTTTTTAACCAGAGCAGTTTGCACTTGGTTTTTCTGTTTTGAAGCTCGAATCGGGAGTGCATCACTTGGTAGATTGCTGGAGTTTTGAGTCCCTGACGAGCTCCCAGATGCATTATTCTCGAGGGCAAGCACCCATTTTTTCAGGGACTCAAATTGTTCCATCAGTGCACCAAATTGTAATTTAAGATCGGTGCACCCCTTACATCGATCACAAAGAAAAGAATCCCCAGGTGAGGTAGGATTAGTCACCAGGTCGACCTTGGAAAACATTCCACAGGTTCCACAACGGAATAAATCATTACTCACCCGTAAATCGCCATCGGCTATTTCCGTGTGAGTCACGATACCCTGTGATGTGTTTAAGGCAGCTCTCGTAACTACCATTATAAAATTAAATAAATATCAATGAAAGTTAACTTTAAAAAATTATATCTATAATATTATTAAAATCAAACTGTTACAGGAAAACCTTTAACAAAATAATCCAACAATATCTAAATAAATCAAATATTTAAAAGCACTATCCAAAAGTAAACCACTTAACTGAGGAGCCCTGACTAAGCGCGTCCCCTCACCTCGAATGCCAACACTGAGTTTTTAAATTCTGTACAGTGGGATCAACTGATGATGTTACCAACAGTAAATTCTAAGTGGGAAGCATTCAAGAAATTAGTCGTGGAAACTACTAAAAGTTTCATACCTATTAAGAAATACTGTTCAAGGTTTAGGCCTAAATGGTTATCTAATGAACTAATGAGACTCGTAACAGAGAAGCGACTCAGAAGCCTATGGCAGATATAAGCTAGTCTGTAATCAGGTCACAAAAGAGGTTAGGCAGGCAAAGGCAGATTACGAGAAATCCTTGGCAAAAGATGCTAAGAAAAACAGCAAGGATTTCTTTACTTATATAAACTCTAAAAGGAAGGGGATGAATATGATTGGTCCACTTGACACCGATGGTTCAACTGTTGATAATCCTGCTCAGATAGCAAACAAACTGAATGAGTATTTTGCATCTACATTCACACATGAGGAATTATTAAGCTTTGAAAATGGCAGAAGGTTATCAAATTGTAGCAGGATACTTAATGATTTTGTAATAATTGAGAGCAAAGTGGAGGAGAAATTGTTGAAGTTAAACATAAGAAAAGCACCTGGGGTGGATGGGATCTATCCAGTTATATTAAAGGAGGCAGCAAAGCAACTAAGCAAACCCTTAGCCATAATTATGAGAGCATCCTTGGACTCAGGGGAGGTTCCCACGGACTGGAGATGTGCAAATGTATCCCCAATTCACAAAGGGGGATTGAAGGGTGACACGAGTTATTACAGACCAGTTAGTTTAACTTCTATTCCGGGTAAAATAATGGAGTCACTGGTTAAAGATGCATTGCAGGATCATCTAGACAAGACTGCAGCAATAATTCAGACACAGCATGGGTTTGTTAAGGGAAAGTCTTGTCTGACAAATTTGATTGGTTATTATGATGTGGTTACAAAGGAACTGGATGCAAAAAATAATTTTGATATCATATATTTGGATTTCAGGAAAGCTTTTGACACTATTGTGCAGGGAATACTATTGTACAAATTGGAGCAGAATGGTATTAAGGGTAAGTTGCTACAATGGATAAAAGGATGGTTAAGTGGGAGAAGACAGAGGGTGGTAATCAATGGGTGCTGCTCTTCGTGGACTAATATTATTAGTGGAGTCCCACAGGGTTCGGTGTTGGGTCCACTGTTGTTTTGTATATTTATCAATGATATTGATGAAGGTATATCAGGCTTAATGTCGAAGTTTGCAGATGATACAAAGGTTGGCAGGGTTGTTAATGACAGCAATGGCAGTATGCTACTGCAACAGGATCTAGATAATTTGGGCAGATGGGCTAAGAAGTGGCAACTGAAGTTTAACCTTGACAAATGCAAAGTACTGCATATGGGTAGATGTAACCCTAGAGAAACGTATCAACTGTGTGGTACTACACTTAAGGTGGTAGAAAATGAAAAAGACCTGGGAGTAATTGTGCAGTCAGATATGAAGTTTTCTGAGCAATGCAGACAGGCTGCCAGGGCGGATAAACTGTCTGGTACTACACTTAAGGTGGTAGAAAATGAAAAAGACCTGGGAGTAATTGTGCAGTCAGATATGAAGTTTTCTGAGCAATACAGACAGGCTGCCATGGGGTTTTGTCAATGATATATAGGAATTTTGCTAGCAGGGAGGAGGAGGAGGTGACTGTCCCTCTGTATAAGGCAATGGTCAGGCCATGCCTTAAGTACTGTGTACAGGTCTGGAGGTCTCATTTTAGGAAGGATGTAGATTTACTTGATTACTTGAGCGTGTACAGAGAAGGGCAACAAGACTGGTGAGGGGAATGAAGGGATCGGATCCTCTTACCAAGAGAGCCTAAAGTTCTGCAAATTGCAGTGGCTGGAGACTAGGCACCTGCGCGGTGATCTGATTGAGGTGTATAAGGCCTTGAATGGGTTCAGCACACTGAATTCTGATGGGATCCTTTCACTTGTTCAGATTACGAACCTAAGGGGGCATAAATTCAAATTAAGAAAAGACAGATGTAGAATAGATGTGCGGAAATTTGCCTTTAGCCAGCGGGTAGTTAATTGCTGGAACAAACTTCCATCTGTCGTGGAAGTTGATAGGTTGAATAAATTTAAGGAGGAACTGGACAGGCATTTGGAGGGAATGGTGTAATTTTTTTTTTTTTTTGGCTGATGCTGCATAAGCTCATACACTTGCTTTCTTGCATCACATGCCTCTACTACTACTACTACTACCACCTGAAGTCAGCCATGGAGAGACTGACAATAGCTTGGGAAAGAAGGAGGAACTGGTCTGATAGATCTCAATGAGCAACAAAAGATAGTGATAGTTGACCCGAAGGATTATTACCAGAATAACACGGCAGCATGCTACTAGGCTGTAAGAAAGATAAACAAACAGCATACTCCACTCAACCGAAGCAAGGAGTCCTCTCCCGCCCAGACAGAACAAACAAAGTGGAAATAGAAGACATTACATGAGACAGTATGGTAGACACTACAAAGATCACCACCAAGTCCACATTGATAAAATGGCTTCCAGTGCATGGCTCATGAGCAGGACACTCTTCCCCAAAACTGAAGGATTCATGCTCGCCATCCAAGACCAGGTAATCAATACTAGGAACTAGAAAATACATCTCCAGGGAGCCTAGGGTGTCAATGACACACACTGATCATTGCTGATGCCAGGTGGCATCATAAATGATCCAACACATCACTGCAAGATGCAAAGTGATCACCCGGACAAAGTATATTTGTAGACTCAACTATATCGCTAGGATAATACATCAGAAGCTAGTGAGGAAATACCAGTCGATCAAAGAAAGTATACCATATTATAAGTGTGAATGCCAGGCCATATAGAGGCTCCAACCCACAAGCTGTACTGGGACTATACCATAATAACAGACATGGTGGTGCCCAACACTGGCAACCTCCAGAAAACTCATGAGAAAAACATCAGGAAATATACAGACCAAAGATAGAGCAAAGAGATGTGGCATATTCAACAAGTAACAACCATCCTGATTGTCATGTCGACCACTGGTATGGTGCCATACCAGTGGTTGATACGACGATCGGGTTGATCATTACATATTCTCTGGGAGATCCTACATCTCCCAGAGAATATGTAGGCCTGCCATCTATTATAACTTGTGCCTACAATTATCATGAAATGAAATGTAGATTTCATTTCATGATATTTCATGATTGTAGAAATGTGACAGCAGCTATGTGACGATTTCTAAACAATTTATACATAAATGGATACATTATCTGAAATGACCTTGAAATGTGTGCACACATATATAGCTCTTCTATTAATATTCAGACACCTGAATATCCTGAATAACCTTTATTTACAGGAAAACTAATAATGTTATGTTGAAACATTTAGCCTTTACAATGGCTGATAGTCTCTGTGGAACACTCTCCACCAGTTTATTGATTGATGCCTCCGTAGCCAGGTGGGCAGGAGCAGCAGTGCATAGCACACGCTTCTTGATTAGACCGGGGTTCGAGCCCGTGACCACCAAATACGGAGGATGTGGAAAGGTCAGGGAATGACCACTGCATATCCCTGGAGCAATATGGCCTTAGTTGCTAATGCTCCTAAAAACCAAATAACAACAACCAGTTACAGTCAGTCCTCGTATAACACGTGTTTACACTACACAAATTCGATCATACACGATTTATAAATAGAGGAACGATATCTTATATAACGCGAACCGAATTCGCTTATACACGATTCGCCTTTGTGTTTACAAGAAATGGCAGTCGAACGCGGAATCACCCCAACTGAACGCAACATGATAGGAATGAAGAGAAGATTCTGAAAATGTATTTATGTTTTTTATATCAGCGAAGGGGAAACATTTCACTATACTAGCGTAAAACCCCACACAATTCCAGCTATTGGTATAATCGCAAATGCAATTAGATCGAGTTTACTACCAATTTATAACAGATTCCACTAGCAGAAACGCAACTGGAAATTGTTTTTATTGTTTTATGGTAGTAACCCCTAGAAATGTACTTTAGTAATATGTGAGGTGTTAATAGTGTACCTCTGCCTTTACAGTGTTGTTTATTCAGTTGCTACACACGCGCAGCTTTGTTTATGTATATTAAGCGTGCCTCCTTGTTTTGTAATTGTGCTTTATTCCCTAAATATGAGTAAAATACTTAAAAGGTGTGAAAAGGAAGCGTCCTGGTGAAGACACTGCAGATTCAGAGAGAAAAAGAAAAGCAATATCGATAAACAGAGGCGGACTGAGTCAAAAATTCTTACCCGGGAAACTTTATAGTGGCCTCATACTATGGTTTATGGCCAAAATCACACCGGCCTCCGACCCACCGGGGTTATCTCCGGTAAGGCATATGGCCAGTCCGCCTCTGTCGATAGAGAAAAAATATGAAATTGTGAAACGCTTTGAGCAAAATGAAGGACCATGTGATATTGCACATGCTACAGACCTAAATAAGGCAACGCCAAGAATTAGAAAGAATGCAGAGAAAATAAAAACAACTTTCATAGCAACTCAAAGTGTAATTAAAATCCATTATATTAAGACACAAAGGATTGGAAGAGATGGAACGCTTGTCATCTGTTTGGATAGAAAATCAAACAAAAAACAAGTTTGCTTACGATAGAATATTTTATTACGTAATAGTCGTAATAAAATGCGTAAGTATTTTATTACGATTCTTTATTGTGTTTGGTAATGTTCTGGTTACAAATGTGTGTTCAATCTTGAGTGGTCGGCACCTAACCCCATTTTTCCCATAGGGCCTGTTGTTTATATTGCACGATTTTGCATTGCACGAGGGTTTCTACGAGTCAGTCCTCGTATAGCAACTATCGTGCTATACGAG
The DNA here is from genome assembly GCF_048544385.1 of Mastigoproctus giganteus. NCBI lineage: Eukaryota > Metazoa > Arthropoda > Arachnida > Uropygi > Thelyphonidae > Mastigoproctus > Mastigoproctus giganteus. The sequence continues at coordinate 50,141,813 of NC_143583.1, read as the reverse complement.
GACTGACTGTATTTGGTTTTTAGGAGCATTAGCAACTAAGGCCATATTGCTCCAGGGATATGCAGTGGTCATTCCCTGACCTTTCCACATCCTCCGTATTTGGTGGTCACGGGCTTGAACCCCGGTCTAATCAAGAAGCGTGTGCTATGCACTGCTGCTCCTTCCCACCTGTAACAACAACCAGTTTATTGTTAAATGTCCTCTGATCTTTTTTGCCATTCAGCCTTTAAAGTGCTGACCAGTTCGGTTCTGTTTTTGGAGACAATCTCTCTCTTTCCAAGCAGGGAAAGAGATTGTCCAAAATAATCTGTTTTTTTTTTTAATTACCATTAAAAAAAAAACAGAGTATCTCACACACACACACTATACAATAGATTTTTATTCAAATTACAACACTGATAGACATTAAATGAATCTTTTACAATGCGAAGTTTTAGAGATCTTCAAGTACTGTGTTAATAGACTAGTAAAAGATAGCGAATGCTTAGAAAGTGGTACTCACCTTGAATTAATCTGCAATGCTTACTTAGGCAGCGTGGTTAATATTTAGGTTGAATTGTTAAGTTGAATAAAATTAAAAGGGGGAAAATAGGTAAGTGTTGACTGAGTTAAAATAGGCGCAAGGAAACAGAAGTGTACACATCCAATCCCTGGTTGTCACTGAAGTAAAGAAGCAAAAGTATAATTGAAAACTAAATAAACTTTGGCTTCACCGTATTCATCTTATTTAGTTTTCAATTATTCTTTTGCTTCTTTACTTCAATGACAACCAAGGATTTGATGTGTACGCTTCTGTTTCCTTGTGCCTATTTTAACTCAGTCAACACTTACCTATTTTCCCCCTTTTAATCTTATTCAACTTAACAATTCAACCTAAATATTAACCACGCTGCCTAAGTAAGCCATCGCAGATTAATTCAAGGTGAGTAGTACCACTTTCTAAGCATTCGTTATCTTTTACTAATGAATCTTTTACATATTCTAAAATATATATTGATAAGCAATTCATTGAAAAATTTGCCATTATAGCTAGGTATGCAATTTTTAAATCTTCAATAAATTGTGCCATTTTACCTTGTAACCAAGATAAAATGGCCCAATTAAAATGAAGATTTTTTAAATGACTTAATTAGCATTAGTTGAGGCATATGATGCAAGAAAGCAAGCTTATACAGCAACAGCAAAAAAAAAAAAAAAAAACCTTCCCATTTCACCCATCTGGTCACTCCAAATGTTTGTCTAGTTGAGCCTTAAATTTATTTAAGCTATCAACTTCCACAACAGATGGAAGTCTGTTCCAGCAATCAACTACCAGCTGGCTAAAGGCAAATAATTGTGGCACTATAGTCAAGTTTTTATTATTTCTCTTGTCATTATAAGAAAGTTTGACAGTATTTGATTCTCATATCCCTTGTTTAGCCTGACTGTTCTTGCCCAAGAATATTACTTAGTTTTTTTTTTTGATTTTTCTGAACAGAAAGAATATGTCCCAGAATTTTTCTACATACTCTGAATAAGTTGCATAATCATATAGTCAATTATGCTCTGTTCCCTCCCCACACTTCAAGATATAGTTATACATAAATCAACTTGAGGGCATATTTAACTAGCGAAAAGGCAACTTCAAGGCATACACATTTAAGTATAATGCTCATTATATTATAATTTCCTTGGAAGACCATTCAAAATTTGTCTATTTCAAATACGTTTAACTTAAACTTATGATGCACAAGTCTATTCAACTAGACAGTCTATAATTAAATTATTTGTAAATGGTAAGTTATGTACCTCTGATCTTCAATACTTTTCTCAGAAGTTGCATCAAATGGCACAACACCAGTAACTTGTTCTGCCCCACTTTGAAGTAAGGGTGACAGCTCTGTTGCAATAACATCCCATTCTTCTTCTAGCTTCTCTTCACTTAAAGGTTCTGTGTTAGTGTTGCCATCTAGTGAATAAAAGAGTAAACTATACATACTAAGAAATATTCTTCTGTTTGTTTTAATATTACAGTACATTATACATTATTGTTCTCACATAAATTTAACATATGATATATAATTTAATTAAAATAATTGTAAAAATCATTAAAAATGTTACAAAAATGTTACCAGGGCATTTAATTATAGGAGTCAAGGCATACTTGTATGAAATTGTTAGAAGGTCTATACAATGGTCTTAGACAGTTTTTAAATTCTATTCAGTGGGACCAGCTGGCTGTTGATGTTACCAATAGCAAGTTCTAAATGGGAAGCATTCATGGAACTAATCATAGAGGCTACCAGGCTTTGACCTAAATGGATGTCAGATGATCACATGAGACTAGTGGCAGAAAAAAAAAAAAAAAAACAGGTGGAATGCATATAAATTATCAGGAGGTACAGAAGCCTACAGTAACTAGAAACTAGTCTGAAATCAAGTCAGACACTAAGGCAGATTATGACAAAGAATGCAGAGAAAAGCAGCTAAAACGTCTTTATTTACAAGGGCGGACAAAATAATGGAAACACCTGATATAAAGCATTAGTTTTTGTAATGGCTGGCTATATGATGTATTTATGAACATGCAGTGATGAAATATATATTTTTTTTCTTAGGTATGGGGGAGAGATGATAAAAGCTAATGTTTATTTAGAAGTGATATAAAAATGTATATGAAGAAAATGATTGGCTTGTGTGAATTCTAAAGATGTCAAACTGTTGGTGCATATTTAGCAGGGCATTAGTGACTAAAACTGCTGATTTGTTTAATGTATCAGAGCAATTGTATCGAAAGTGATGTTTGCATTCACCAAATAGAAAAACAAAATATGATAGGATTAATTGTGGAAGGAAATCAAAAGTAACTGAAAGAGACTGCTGGATACTGAAAGGATTGCAGCCCGAAAACATAAAACTACTAACTCAAATATAACTGCAGAACTTAAAGTGAGTATCTGCAATCCAGTTTCTAGCAAAACAGTTTGACGAGAACTTCATAAAGCTGAAATTTAGGGCAGAGCCACTATTAGCAGCTTCTTGTTACTGATGGAATTGCTAGGAAGAAGATGAAACAGTGAAAGGAGCATAAAAATTGGACACTTGATAATTGGAAATCATATTTTCAGATCAGTCATCATTCACACATTTTTCAAAAATCGGGGAGAGTTCAGGTTTGACGAATACCAAAGGAAATGCAGTACCCTGGATTGGTTTGGTTTTTGTTTTTAGGAGCATTAGCAACTAAGGCCATATTGCTCCGGGAATATGCGGTGGTCATTCCATAACCTTTCTGCATCCTCCGTATTTGGTGGTGACGGGCTTGAACCCCGGTCTAATCAAGGAGCGTGTGCTACGCACTGCTGCTCCTTCCCACCTGGCTACGGAGGCACCTAGTACCCCGGATGTCTTGTGTTAACCACCAAACATACATGAAGGAGGATCAACAATGGTTTGGGGAGCAATATCTTAGTATTCTTTAGGCCCTATCATCACTCTGAACAGGTGAATTACTCTCACTGATTACCTTGATATTCTGAGTGACCAGGTTCATCCCACAGTGCACACATTGTTTCTCATAAATGATGTCATGTTTAAGATAATAATGCTCCAATATACACATGTCCAAATGTGTCCAATCTTGGTTTTATAAACACAAAACTGAGGCTAACATCTCTCACGGCCTGCACAATCACGACAAATGTTATTGAGCACTGTGTGCATACAGTCGGTCCTCATATAACACGTGTTTACATTACACGAATTCGATCATACACGATTTATAAATAGGGGAACGATGTCTTATATAACACGAACCGAATTCGCTTAGCACGATTCGCCTTTGTGTTTACAAGAAATGGCAGTCGACGCGGAATCACCCCCAACCGATGAGAGCCCTGTCAATCAATTCGGCCCTGGAAAGATTGTGCAGGGCTCAAGGGGTAGAATTTTTTTCAGCCTGGTCTGAACTTGTTAACAGGAGAGACTGCTTCTACAGGGATGGGATACACTTAAATAGAAAGGGTGCAAGAATGTTTGCTGATGCTATCGAGGCAATGTTAGGTGGGTCGGAAAACTGCTAGATTGGGGGGATACAAGGACTAATAGATTAACAGTAGCCACTGGCAGAGGTGAAAGTGATTCTTGCACTGCTTCTATTGGAATGAGCCGCAGCCTGGAAAATAAGATGCAGGATATTTCAGAGACTGCTGGGAATCATTGGGGTACAAGTAAACACATGGGTTGTGTTAGGGTAGCTAAGAAAAAGAACAGGTGCATGTATACTTGTGTGTACGTTATTCGTTCGTTATTTGGTTTTTAGGAGCATTAGCAACTAAGGCCATATTGCTCCGGGATATGCGGTGGTCATTCCTTGACCTTTCCGCATACTCCGTATTTGGTGGTGACGGGCTCGAACCCCGGTCTAATCAAGAAGCATGTGCTACGCACTGCTGCTCCTTCCCACCTGCTTGTGTGTACACCAATGCTAGGAGTTTAGTAAATAAATTTGATGAATTTGAGGTATTGCTCAAAACATCAAAGGCAGATATTGTGGGGATTTCAGAGACGTGGTGTCACACAGATATAAGAAATGCAGAACTGGAATTTGGGGAGTACAATGTCTACAGAAAGGATAGACAGGATAGGAAGGGAGGAGGGGTTATGCTATTAGTTAAAAAACACATAAAATCCAAGGAAGTGAAGCCAGTCGACATCGCTGGACAGTGCAGTGTCGAGTCAGTTTGGTGTGACATAAGCATTGGGAGATCAAAATTGAGAGTAGGAGTGTGCTATAGGCCTAATGACTCTGATGAGTATAATAAGAAACTGTTCGGAGAAATAGAGTGGGCCAGTAATTCAGAGAGTCTTATAATGGGGGATTTTAATTTCCCAGATATTGACTGGAATTTGGGGGCTGGTCACTCACACAGTAGCAAGGCTTTTGTGGATTTATTGGATGATTGTTTTCTACATCAGCATGTTCGGGAGGCAACTAGAGGGAGTAATACTCTTGATTTGATTATCAGTAGTGATTCTTCATGCATTAAGAATCTGCAGATAAATGAACCACTTGGTGGCAGTGATCACAGTGTGCTGAAGTGGGAGTTACTCAAAGAGGTAACTACCATTAGGGGTAAAGGGAAGGGGTATTGCTTTCGTAAAGGCGACTACAATGGACTGAGACAGTATTTAAATTCTATACAGTGGGATCAACTGATGATATTGCCAACAGCAAATTCAAAATGGGAAGCATTCAAAGAACTTATCGTGGAAGCTACTAGGCTTTACATACCAACTAAGAAATATTGTTCAAGGTTTAGGCCTAAATGGTTGTCAGATGAACTAATGAGGCATATGGCAGAGAAGAAAAATGCATGGGATACATACAAATTAACACGTGACACGGACGCCTATGATAGATACAAGTTGATCTGTAACCAAGTTACAAAGGAGGTTAGGCAGGCGAAGGCAGATTACGAGAGATCCTTGGCAAGGGATGCGAAGAAAAACAGCAAAGAGTTCTTTACTTATGTAAACTCTAGAAGGAAGGGGATGAATCAGATTGGTCCACTTGAGATCGATGGGTCAACTGTTGATGACCCTGCTCGGGTAGCTAACAAACTAAATGAATATTTTGCATCGACATTCACACATGAGGAGTTATTCAGCGAGGGGAATGCCAGAGGTGTATTCAACTCTAGCAGTAAGCTAGAGAATCTTGTAATAACTGAGAGCAAAGTGGAGGAGAAATTGTTGAAGATAAACACAAGAAAGGCACCTGGGGTGGATGGGATCTATCCAGTTATATTAAAGGAGGCAGCAAAGGAGGTAAGCAAACCCTTAGCCATAATTATGAGAGCTTCCTTGGACTCAGGGGAGGTACCCATTGACTGGAGATGTGCAAATGTGACCCCAATTCACAAAGGGGGATCAAAGGCTGACACAAGTAATTATAGACCTGTGAGTTTAACTTCTGTTCCCGGAAAATTAATGGAGGCACTGGTGAAAGAAGCACTGCAGGATCATCTAGACAAGACTTCAGTTATAGCTAGGACACAGCATGGTTTTGTTAAGGGGAAGTCTTGCCTGACCAATTTGATTGGATACTATGATGCAGTCACAAAAGAACTGGATGCAAGGAATAACTTTGATATTATATACTTGGATCTTAGAAAGGCTTTTGATACTGTTGCACATGGAAGACTGCTGCACAAATTGGAGCAGTGTGGCATTGGAGGCAAGTTGCTGCTATGGATAAAGGGGTGGTTGAGGGGGAGAAGACAGAGAGTGGTAATCAATGGACACTGCTCATCGTGGACTAATGTTATTAGTGGAGTCCCTCAGGGTTCAGTATTGGGGCCTTTATTGTTTTCTGTATTTATAAATGATATTGATGATGGTATATCAGGCTTAATGTCCAAGTTTGCAGACGATACGAAGGTTGGCAGGGTTGTCAAGGGCACTACTGACACTATGCTGCTGCAACAGGATTTGGAAAGGTTGAGCAGATGGGCTTCGAGGTGGCAAATGAAGTTTAACATTGACAAATGTAAAGTACTACATATGGGAAACAGCAACCCCAGAGCAACGTATCAACTCTGTGGTACTACACTGACAGTGGTAGAGAATGAAAGGGACCTGGGGGTGGTGGTGCAGGTAGATATGAAGTTCTCTGAGCAGTGCAGATGAGCTGCAAGAGTAGCTCATGGTGTATTGTCAATGATATATAGGAATTTTTCTAGCAGGGATAAGGAGGTGATTATTCCCTTGTATAAGGCAATGGTCAGGCCACACCTAGAGTACTGTATACAGGCCTGGAGGCCTCATTTCAGGAAGGATGTAGAGCTGCTGGAACGAGTACAGAGAAGGGCAACTAGATTGGTGAATGGGACAAAGGGGTTCTCTTACGAAGAAAGGCTTAAGTTTTGCAAATTACAGTGTCTGGAAACTAGGCACCAGCGGGGTGATCTGATAGAGGTGTACAAAGCGTTGAATGGTTTGAGCATGCTCAATGCTGATGGGATTCTTCCTCTAGCTCAGAAAAATCACCTGAGAGGGCATAAATTCAAATTGAGGAAAGACAGATGTAGGATAGATGTGCGGAAATTTGCCTTTAGCCAGCGGGTGGTTGGTGGGTGGAACAGACTTCCATCCCTTGTCGTGGAAGTTGATAGCCTAAATAAGTTTAAGGCTCAGCTGGACAGGTATTTCGAACGAACAGAGGGGTGAAGTGGAAGTGGTTATTTTTATTTATTTATGTTACTTTTTTTTTTTTTTTTTTTTTTTTTTGGCTGATGCTGCATAAGCTTGCTTTCTTGCATCAAATGCCTCTACTAATGCTAATGCTAATGCTAATGCAACACGATAGTAATGAAGAAGATTCTGAAAATGTATTTATGTGTTTTATATCAGTGAAGGGGAAACACATTTCACCATAATAACGTAAAAACCCACACAATTCCAGCTATCCGTATTATCGCAAATGCAATTAGATCGAGTTTACTACCATTTATAACAGATTCCATTAGCAGAAACGAAACTGGAAATTGTTTTTATTGTTTTATGGTAGTAACCCCCAGAAATGTGCTTTAGTAAAATGTGGGGTGTTAATAGTGTATCTCGGCCTTTACGGTGTTTATTCAGTTGCTATACGCGCCCAGCTTTGTTTATGTGTATTAAGCATGCCTCCTCGTTTTGTAATTGTGCTTTATTCCCTAAAAATTAGTAAAATACTTAAAAGGTGTAAAAAGGAAGCGTCCTGGTGAAGACACTGCAGATTCAGAGAGAGAAAAAAAAAAAGCAATATCGATAAACAGAGGCGGACTGGGTCAAAAATTCTTACCCGGGAAAATTTATAGTGGCCTCATACTACGGTTTATGGCCAAAATCACACCGGCCTCCGGCCCACCGGGATTTCCCGGGTAAGGCTTATGGCTAGTCCGCCTCTGTCGATAGAGAAAAAAATATGAAATTGTGAAACGTTTTGAGCGAAATGAAAGACCATGTGATATTGCACGTGCTACACACCTAAATGAGGCAACGCCATGAATTACAAAGAATGCGGAGAAAATAAAAACAACTTTCATAGCGGGAACAACTCAAAGTGTAATTAAAATACATTAGATTAAGACACAAACAATTGGAAGAGATGGAACGGCTGTAATCTGTTTGGATAGAAAATCAAACAAAAAACAAGTTTGCTTACGATAGAAGCAAAAGCATTAGCAATATTTTATTACGTACGACTTATGTATTATAATTTATACTTACGTATTATAAAATACGTAAGTATTTTATTACGACTATTTTATTTAATATAATAAATTTTTTACGAATAAAATACGTATTTTATTCGTAAAAAATACTTTTTTAGTATTAAAAAATACTAAAAATACTTAATATAATAAATAATAAAAATATTTATTTTTTATTATTTATTATATTATAATAAAAAATATATTATATTTTTTATTACGTATTTTAATCGTTAGAAAATACCTAAGTATTTTATAACGATTAAAATTACCCGATTATTTATTGTGTTTGGTAATGTTTTGGTTCCAAATGTGTGTTCAATCTTGGGTGGTCGGCACCTAACCCCACTTTTCCCATAGGGCCTGTTGTTTATATTGCACGATTTTGCATTGCACGAGGGTTTCTAGGAACACAACTATCGTGCTATACGAGGACAGACTGTATTTGGAAAAGAGAGGGAGAAACAGATTACCTCCACCATCAGCATTCCAGGAGCTTGAAATATTCCTCTTAAGCCAGTTCAAGATTTATTGGAATCTATTTCACATAGAATACAAGCTGTTCTAAAAAGCAAAGGGTGGCCCAACAGCACATGAATGGATACCAATAACCAGTGCTTTTTTTTTTTTTGTAAAAAAAATATGCGCCGGTACTCATTCTTTGCTAACAGGAAAAACTGAAAATTAAAAGGACATGAAAAGTACAGTACTCTTTATTTCCTGATGTTGTTACTTAGTAGTAACGTTTTTGGAATAAGAAAAACAAATTAAGTATATTAACACACAGTTTATCAAGCATAAATTTATTATTCAAGTATATAAAAAAATATAAGTAAAAATAATATTTCATAATAAAGTTTTTATAGAATATTCCAAATTTTTATTGAGTTCTCATCCAACACACTAGCCGATTTCTTTCTGCTTGTGTCTGTTGCTGAATGACGTTTCCGAAGCAGACACAAAATGTCATATTTGTTGGATTGAAGCGTGTCAGCGGAGGGTCTACAATTTTAATTAAGATATAATAGTGAAGAAATTGTTTTTGTCATCAACGAAGCTCTGGTTAGGATGACGATCACATTCATTTGTGAAAATCCTCGTTCATATTCACTTGATGAAATTGGTATCATACTTGGAGTGTTCATCAAATGCTCTTCAATTTTTCCGAAACCATCTTTTCAATTAGGTATTCTCGAAATGCACGAATTGTATCTCTTTCATTTAACTGAAACCTAATTGACAATTTTCTAACTTCATTCTCACCAAATGCCAACATTTCATATTTAGAGGTTTAATACCTTCGTTGCCCTCATTTTCCTTCTCTCATCATCGACGTTGTCACTAGTTCTTAAATTTGAATTTTTTCTTTTATTTTCTTTTATTTTTTTTTTGAAACTGTCCAAAATGTCGGTATCCTTCGGATATTCAACTACTGTGACCATGTAAACAGAGATATGGAAAATTTAAGGAAAAATGTGGATAACACACTTCCGCAAAACAACAGATGATTATTTGTCAGGGTAAAAGAAAATAACTTCCTCCTAATTCTTGAACGGGGCACTTACAGTTGATTCACAGCCGTGTCCAGCCTACAACATGTGCGGAAAATGAATTAAAACATCATTTTAAAATTTGCTAATTATCGAAAAAAAATTTCTCATTAAATGTTTTGTTTAGTAAATGTAATCGTGTATTGTACTTAATAAAATTTTCGAATTTCAGGTGTATCATTATTTTTATTTATTCACCTTATATTCATCTTAAGCAGTGATCTTTTCAGGTTGTAAATTTTCTAAAGTGAGCATTTAAAGGCAAAAGTAAGGTTTTTTTTGAAAAACCAAAGAAAGTCATATTTTTATAATTTTAATAAAATCTAAAAAATAAATTAGTGACATAGATTTGTTACACATAGAAGTATTGGGAATTTTCATTTTTTATATATAGCCTGAAAATGAAAAAATGGTAACATGAAAACAGAAACTTCCTTTTACATGTAACAAGATATGGAAAATGTAACCCACTAATTTTTCTTGAATCACTTAGTGTGGTCCCGAAAGAAATCTAACTTTGAATATGGCCCCTGTACGGGAAAAGGTTGGACATCACTGCAGCAGAAGGTGAACCAGAACCCATTGGGAATACCCCTTGATTTGCACACTGTTAACCAGCGCAACTTCTCTGTATGTGGGACAGGTGGTAGGATAGGTTTTACCAGGTACCACCATTACCAGGTAAAATATCTTAACAATTAATTGTCAAATGGTAATCCCTTTAGCTCACTCAATTCTTGCTTAGCAGCGGCACTAATTTCCTAAATTGCCTGCAGGCCTGAAGTGTGAATAGTGTGTACCCAGTTAAGTCTCTCCTAAGCCATTCGTTATATGAAAATTTTCTTCGCTCAACTGAAACTATTTTAAATATAATTTCCAAGGGAATTCAAAAAAAATTTGCTATAAAAGGAGTTTGTTTTAAACAGAGGTCTGAATGAGTAATTTAGAATTCTAAAAATGGTTATAAAGTTTTATATAGAAAAGATCTTAACAATAGACAGTGAAAAATGCAAATTTAGTTAAATAACTTTAAGCTTATTTGAAAAGTAGATAAACATGTGAAAAAATTTACTGACTATTACAAATTTCAAAGTGTACAGCATCCAAATGTCACACGTCACTGTTAATAAAGGTTCCGGTATGCCATACCATTGTGTACTGTCCCAAAAAAAAGCACTGCCAATAACCCTTATCATGGGTGTTTCTATTATTTTGTCCATCTGATGTATATAAACACTAGAAGGAAAGAAATAAATCACATTAGTCCACTTGATTGTCCTTTTAGAAAGGATGTGCATCTGTCAGAACAGGTGCAGAAAAGAGCAATGATATTATGCAGAGGAACAAAAAGGTACCCTTACCAAGAAAGATTTGAATCTGCAAACTAGGCACATGCAAGAAGATCCAATTGTGAAGTTTAAAACCTTGAATGGATTAAGCAAAATGCTGATGGCATCCATACTCTTATTCAGAATACAATATAAATTTAAACTGAAGAAGGATGGTAGCAGGACAGAGGAGCAGAAATTTGTTTTATGTAAGCAGCTGTTTACTTACAACCTTTGTTTTATGTAAGCAGCTAAGCAATTAATCAACCTTGATTGATTAATTGTTGGAAGAAACTTCCATCTGACATTGTGGAAGTGGGTAATATGAATAAACAGAGGAGCAGAAATTTGTTTTATGTAAGCAGCTGTTTACTTACAACCTTTGTTTTATGTAAGCAGCTAAGCAATTAATCAACCTTGATTGATTAATTGTTGGAAGAAACTTCCATCTGACATTGTGGAAGTGGGTAATATGAATAAATTGAAAGAAGAAGAACTAAAAAAATTATTATAGGAGATAGATAATGTGGGAAATTTCTTTTTTTTTTTTTCTTGACTGATGCTTTATAAGTTTGCTTCCTTACACCACTCATCATCAAAATAGGCTATATAAAGAAAAAATCCTATCAACAAACAGCTGAACTGAAGTTACAATGTTTAACCCATTTTTGGTCATATAGGAATTCTGTTCAGATTTAAGCCTATTGCCAGTTGTCTACAAAGTTCTCACAAAGATATTTTCAACAATAGGCACAATACTAGATGTAATATAACCCAAAGAACAAGCAGGTTTCAGAAGCAGCTTCAATACAGTGGAACACATTCAAAGTGCTTGTTATTGTTTGTTTGTTATTTGGTTTTTAGGAGCATTAGCAACTAAGGCCATATTGCTCCGGGAGATGCGGTGGTCATTTCCTGACCTTTCCGCATCTTCCGTATTTGGTGGTGACGGGCTCGAACCCCGGTCTAATCAAGAAGCGTGTGCTACGCACCGCTGCTCCTTCCCACCTGGCTACGGAGGCGCCCCATTCAAAGTGCAGAAAGTTATAGTAGTACAATGAATATAACCTTCCATTATGTATAGCTTTCATCAACTATGAAAAAGAATTTGACTCGGTCACAAAACTAGCAATAATCAAAGCCCTAATCAACCAAAGTGTAGATAGAGCTTACGTCAATATTTTCCAATCAATATATGAAAAGGTGACTGAATCAATATGGGTCAGCAGTAATAAAGTTCAGATCAACACAGAAAAAGGCATCCAACAAGAAGACACAATCTCCCTAAAACTATTTTCAACTGTTTAGAGAAATTTTTTGCAAGCTAAATTAGGATAATGAAGAATTCAAGATAAATGGAGATTACCTGAATCGCTTATGATTTCCAGATGATATTATCCTCTTTGCCAATGATTCAGAAGAATTGCAGCAAAACATTGAAGAACTGCAGCATAAAGCAAGAAGCTTGGTTTGAAGAAGAATCTCAAGAAAACACAGGTTATGTTCAACAAATTTACCAGACCAAAGAAAATCTTGGTTGACCCCAGGGGCTCACATCTGGTGAGTATGGTGAGCACACCTAGGGTCCTGAGCTGGATATCACCATCCTTTTCTTTCTTGGTGATTCCTTCTTTCTTTCTTTCTTTCGCTTTCTTCTCTCTCTCTCTCTCTCTCTCTCTCTCTCTCTCTCTCTCTCTCTCTCTCTCTCCAGGGTAATTCAGAAATTTTTTTGGCTTTCGTTTTATTTTGTCATTTCAACATACGGTTGGTGAAAAATACTTAAAATTATATTATGAATATACCCAACCCCAGAGGCCTATTTGGAGAATTACATACTGTTAACCCTCTAGGGGCATGCAAAAAACCATGACAACAGCAGACACATCTTTACTTTACCAAAAAGCAATATGTACAATTTATGGCAGATATGTACAATTTATGTACACAGTTTAAAATTAATGGAGGTAATTCTGACAGTATATTGTATAATAAAATGAAAAAATATCATTAGAAACAAGTCTGGTTATCCAAAAATAAAATATTTACCAACCGACTGTAAAACCAAAAATTGGGGGCATATGCAGCAAAGAAAAGAAGGGAACTGAACTCTATAAATGATGAGATTGAAAATGACTATCACACTGGAAGAATACTAAAATTCATACTTAGACTCATACTTATTCAATATCTAACAGAAACTGAAATTCAAAAGTTTTAATTTTTGGTGTATCAAATATAAAAACATGATAGCTATATGATTAACATTAATTATGCACTATTTACAATTAAAAGTGGGTATCCATAAAACTAAGTAGAAATAAAATAAATGAATGCATATAATCAATGTGTAACTCATTGAAGCTTTTATAAATTTGGTTTGGCTTCTTCACCTAAAACCTCACATGCTGTAATGAAGGATAACACATCAGACTGTTCCAAAAAAATAAGCTGTGCTTGCAAATGACTTTATTTTTATAAGATGCATGGATGACACATAAGAAGACTGGTACATGTTACTTTTCTACATAGCTATCAAGTATGATTAAGTGTTTGTCTTAATCTACTTGTGTTTGTCTTAATCATAATGTGTGTGTGTTAGGTATGCCAGCTCCTCCCAATCATACAGCTGCAAGTGTGGTTGGCAAGTGTATTATGGTTGTATGAATTTTTTTTTTTTTTGGCTGATGCTACATAAGCTCATACACTTGCTTTCTTGCATCACATGCATCTATTACTATAACCACATCTGCAGCTCTACGATTGGGAGGATGCATGTATGACACATAAGACTCTGAAATGTGTGTTATGTATGCCAGATCCTCCCAAGCATGGAGCTGTAAGTATGGTTGGCAATGTATGGCTTGGAATTAGAAAAGGCATTACACTAACAGAGCAGCTAGATGATTAACATTAATTATATGCTATTTACAATTAAAAGTGGGTGTGCATAAAACCTGCTTTCATGACAAAACACTTGAACCATACACATCAATTAGTTAGTGATGGTTATCTGCCAGCCTGGTACCCTTTAAATGCAGAACTGGATAGCACTATATACATCTAATATGACCATGTTTTCAGTAAGTCTTGCCATCTTGCAATAGATGATGCTGAAGTGTGATATGAATGTTGTGCTGATGGTGCTGAGGTGTGACATGCATGCGTACATGCAATCTTGTAGTTGTGAGAGGAAACAAGCTATGTATGCACTCCCTTTACTATTCAACCCCATCCACAAAATGTGCTTCTCCCTGTGCAATATGTTATTACCTTATATTTTTGAAATTCCTGCTTTCCTAGAGGTCAAAACATGCAGTGTTGTATGTATATATATACAATTTATATATGTACATATCCATCCTGAAAACCAGTCACTACTGCATGTGTTTCTTGGTGGACACTGGTGCCTGCATTATGCAGAAATACAAAACTGAATGAATTAGCAACATATCTCAGGAAATGATTAACCAGCTACCTTAGTTTTCTAATTAGAACTAACATTAGTTCTACCCATTAGCATCATACAACTTACGGTTTAAGTAAGTTGTATTTACTAACTTAACCATAAGTTGAAAACACGACTCAATACTAGGTTGATACATGACGGATATTGAATTTACTTCCAATTTAATATTCAGTCTCTGCTGATGTTGATGAGTAACATCAATAAAATGTAAAGTGTGCCTTCATGAGCTAAAACATTATGACCACCTACTCAACACCATATTGGGCTACCTTTCACAGTTATAACTGCTTCCATACAGTGCAGAACAAATTCTGCGAGACTGCAGAAGGTGTCCTCAAGTATCTTGAACCAGCTGGACAGACTGACATCTCAGAATTTGGCAATGGAGTGAGGCATGCTGTGGCAAATGTTGCATTCTACCATATCCAAAAAATGTTTGATGGACTCATGTCAGGGAAATTTTGCAGCCAGGGAAGCACACAAAATGTTTGGGCATGATCCTCAAACAATTCCTGCACAATGTGGGCCTTGTGACATGGGACATTGCCTTGTTGAAACAGTCCAGTGTCATCTGGATATATATACAGTCACCATGCAGAGAAAAACATGGTCCAAAACAATGCTGAAGTAGAATCTAGTAATATCCATGAAACAGGTCTTGTATTTGTTGTTATTTTGGAGCATTAGCAACTAAGGCCATATTGCTCCGGGGATATGCGGTGGTCATTCCCTGACCTTTCCGCATCCTCCGTATTTGGTGATCACGGGCTCGAACGTCGGTCTAATCAAGAAGCGTATGCTACACACTGCTGCTCCTTCCCACCTGGCTACGGAGGAACCCATTCATGAAACAACTCCCAAACCAAGATACCACTGCACTGCTGTCTGTTTTTGTTCAGCTGTGCAATCAGGTTGTGGCTGTTCACTTGCTTGCCATTGAATATTAGTATTCGTAATGGCCACATGGTGCAAGGAAGCGTATGTTTTATGCTGCACCAGCCAAAAATAATAATAATAATAAATAAAATAAAATAAAAAATAATAAAAATAAAATAATAATAAGAAGAATAAAATAATAATAAGAAGAATAAAATAAAAATAAATAAATAAATAATTAAAAAGGGAAAAGGAAATAAAACAAAGAAACTTATATTTCAAATGATTGTACAAAGTCTTCTATTGTATGGAGCGGAAACCTGGACATTGAATAGGCGAGCGGAAAACAAATTGCTCTCCACAGAAATGGATTTTTGGAGATTCTCAGCAGGAACTTCTAGAAGAGACAGAAAACGGAATGAAGACATAAGGGAAAAAATGGAAGTGAAAAAGACTATTATTGACACCATCAAAGAAAAGGGTCTCACATGGTATGGACAGGTAAAACGGATGCAAGAAAACAGATATACAAAGGCTATCCTGGAATGGATACCTCCTGGAAGACGGAGAAGAGGAAGACCTAGGAGGATATGGATGGATGGAGTACGGGAGTGCAAGACAGCCCGAGGCTTAACCAACCAAGACACCCTGAACCGCACTTTATGGCGGGAAAAAATTCCAAACAAGAAATAACTTGTAGGCTGAGGAAACTCATTGTAAATGGAAACACTCCTCTTGAAGAAGAAGAAAAGGAAATAGACAACCTGTGCACTGCCCTCCTCCTCCCATAGGTAATTATCCAGCTGACCATTGAATTTCCCCAAACTGTCAGCCAAAACTGTCAGTAACTTGAAATTATGGCCCATAGTTCTAGAATCATTTATAACCGTGAAAATTTCATCCTCATTCATTTTACTTATGCCTCTCAGAGCCTTAAACACCTCAATCGAGTCTTCTCTAAAGTGCCTAGTTTCCAAGGTCTGCAGCCCATATATTTGAAATCTTTCCTCACATGGATGCCCTTTTGCCAATCTCACCAAGCGAGTTACCCATCTTTGGACCCGTTAAAGAAGCACAATGTCTTTCTTTAGGTGCAGTCTCCATACTTGAACACAGTATTCCAAGTGTGGTCTAACAATAGCCTTATATACAATACTCGGAGAACTTCGGGTCTGACAGTGTCGTAACACCCAAGTCCCTTTCCTCCACTACTGGCTTTAGTTTAATTCCACCAAGTGTATAAGTTATTTTGGGGGTTACAGTTTCCAAGGTGTAATACCTTACACTTTGCTGGATTAAAGCATAGTTGCCATTTTTCTGACCATCCCTGAAGTCTATCTAGGTCACTGTGAAGAAGCTCTGCTTGGCAGTGATCATTAACTACTCTACCAATATTTACATCATCGGCAAATTTAGACATCACATCCTCTATCCCTTCATTAATGTTATTTATGAAAATCAAAAACAACAGTGGTCCTAATAATAATCTTTGGGGAACCCCACTTCTTACATCAACTCAATCTGAGAAATAACCATTTATCACAACCCTCTGCACCCCCCAAACTATCCAGCTATCCATCTAAGGATTTTCCCTGTGATTCAAACCTGTTCCAGCTTATAAATTAACTCCTCATGTGGGACTGAGTCAAATGCTTTACTGAAATTTGAATAAACAATGTCAAAATTATTCCCTAAATCCAGCTCTTCAGTGACCCTGTCAAAATAGCTAACCAGATTAGTTAAACACAATTTTCCCTTTACTGATCCTGAATTCCACCCTAGACCATGCTGAGTATCCTTGAGGATTCCATTTCTATAAAAATTATCCTGAATTCCACCCTAGACCATGCTGAGTATCCTTGAGGATTCCATTTCTATAAAAATTATCCTGAATTCCACCCTAGACCATTGTCTCCATGATTTTGCTTACTACTGAAGTTATATTGACTGGCCAGTAATTTCACACTTCACTCTTAGAACCACTCTTACGTATTGGAGAAACATTGGGAATTTTTGCAATCCAAAGGAATGTCTCCCGAGTCCAGTGATGCTCTCATAATTAGCCGCAATGTTCAATGCACTCACTTGTTGCCTCCCTTAAGATTATAGGGTATATGCCATCAACCCCAAGAGCCTTACTGGCTTTGTAGGCTCAAAAGTTTTTTCATTAAATACTCATATGAAACTTTAATATCATTAATTACATATTTTTCAACTTCACTCCCATAATTTCTCTTTGACGTAAAGGGTGTTTCTTCCATAAATATCGATGCAAAGTACCTGTTGGGTTCATCTGCAACTTCAGCTGTGGAATGTAATACTATCCCACATCCATAATCCGCCTTTGCCAGCCTAACCTTTTCTGTGGGACTATGACAGATCATTTTGTAGCTATTATAGGCTTCAGTACTTTTTATTGTTCTGTAACTTTTCCATGCCATCTTTTTCTGCTCAAGTAATCCGTCAACTTCCTTATTCGCCAAATTTGGAATCTTCCTCATGGAGTATTTTTTTAATGGTATATAACCATTCAAGGCTTCTGTGATTAATGTTTTAAAGTTATACCACAATTAAATGGTATTCGCTCTCTGTGCAATATCTACCCAATAGAGGCTATGTAGCCCTTAAGCAATCGTAATTTCCTTTCCTGAAATTATAACCATTCCTTTGCCTTTGACTACTACTACCTCTCTTTTCATCATCCACTGTAAAACTTCATGATCACTTCCTGCTACTAGTTCCTGTACTGTCAGCCTTATTATGTCATCTGGTTCATGGGTGATGATGAAGTCTAGAATATTCTTTTCCCTAGTACTTTCCCTGACGTGTAGATACAAATAGCAATCATCTAGTTGTTTAAAAATTTTGTCCCCCATGACTATAGATGAGTATCCACCTATCCGTCATGTGCATATTTGTTGGCAAGGAATGGAACTTGTCCATGGAGTTGAAAACCTGATTCATCACATCAGGTGCCTTTCTAGTCATCCAATGTTCAGGAACAGTGCTCACATGCCTCCTACAGGTGGAAGTGTAAATGAAAGTTGGTGAACATGGACACATGAACAGGTTATCTACTCCATAGGCCTATCCACAGGAGTCCCAGCTGGATGGTGTGCTTGGAAACATTTCTTTGTGTTGTCTAGGTGTAGCCTGCCATTAACTGAGGGATTGTGATCCGCCTATTGTTATGGGGAACACACCAACTGCCATTCACCTAGAATATCAAACAGTGGTAGTCTCCTTGTCCTGCCGCATTGAGTGGCTGTGTCACGCTTTGAACCATTCTCACCACATGTTCACTATGGCAGCCCTCGAACAGCCAACAATGCCTGCAGCTGCTGAAATGCTGGTGTGCACCATCCTAGTGCCACAAATCATTCTCCATTCAAACTCTCGGGTTCTTCTCTTTCCCCATTGTGCGGGCTTTATACTAACAATGTGAAGGACACCACTCATGCCATCACTGTATATGCTGTGCCGGTTGGTCATGTCACTCCTAGGTGCTGTGGGCTGCCTCCATTCATGGAGACAGGAGTGGTCATAATGTTTTGGCTCATGAGTGTATATTAAAATAATGTTGATCTCTTTACCATAGCCGAGTGGTCAGCCACAAGTGTACACAAAGTATGTGTGCTTTGAGTGACCAGGGTTCAAGCCCATGACTACTAAATTTCGTGCTGTGTCTTGTATTCTTTCAATCTTGTGAACTCTGACCATGTGGTCATCCCAGAAAAATTTATTTTATTTTATATTGTAGTTTAGGAATTAATGAATCTCATCTAATGAATGTCCAATTCAAGAAATCTAATGAATGTCCAATTCAATTATTTCAGTTACTTGAGAAAAGTAACTGAAACAACTGAATTGAGTTACAAATAATAGCAAAATTGAATTATAAATACAGTAGACTTTCGATTTCCAGGGATAGATGATAAAAAAAAATTCCTCGAAAATCAATTTCCCAGTTAATCCAAAAATACAGTAAAATCCCAACATACGTAAGAGATATGAGAGTAAGATAAGAGATTCCAGGACTTCTTACATAAGTCGAGTTTTACATAACTCGGGAATATCTAATAAATATTGCTACTATATCCATGATATGACACAATTACAAAAATTACATAATATCCTCAGATGAAGAAAAATAGTTATATATTTTTAATTAGTTCGATTAAAAACTTTATCTGAGAACAGCGGTGAAGTAGCCAGAGTGGCACATAAGGAAAGAAATTCCCATGACAAAAAAAAAAAAAAAAAACAAGACCTTATTTTCAGACAAAAAATTTAACAAAACTTATGAAATTACAGTAACTGTAACACATTAATTTTGTAATAAGTTATTCTAGAACTAAATTTAATATGAAATCCTAATGGTAATATTTATTACCTTTAGCAGCTTTCTTCTTTTTACTCTTTTTATGATGCTTCTTTTGAACAACAAGATGAGAATGTCGTTTGCAAAACTGTTCTATCATCTTCACAAATATGTGAGTTGTTTCAATCAAATCTCTCAGATATGATCTGAAAATAAAAGTAAAATTATAATATTTAGTCAATAATGAACATGATGTTTATCACATACTAAAAATCATACTAAACTTATTTCTGAAAACATTCATCCAGTTGTGTATTGGTTACCCAAAGAGAAGTGAAATGTTTATATATGTGAAAGTTATGTAGTCTTCAAGCAAAGACAAGATATTACAAAATTTTTAAATGTGTATTGTGCTTATTTTGGAGTGAAACTCTGTGACCAATAAAAACAATGGGCTCCACATAAAGTCTGTAGAATCTGTGTTGAAGCATTGAGATTATGGAAAAATGGTAAAAAGAAGGCCATGCCATTTGCAATTCCCAAGATTTGGCAGGAGCCTACAAAACCCATTGTGATGACTGTTACTTTTTGTTTAGTTAATATAGAAGGATACAATGCAAATAGTAAGGGCATTGTGTATCCTAATATTCTATCTGCAATTAGACCAGTCCCACATGGAGATAACCTGCCGATTCCATGCCCTCCAATTATATTGGAGTATGTAGCAATGGAGGGTGCTGAAAGTAAAGTTTCTAAAGATGAAACTAAGATCTACAAGCCTGGAGATACTGAGTCCACTGTTTTCACAGCATGTACTCAATGATTTGGTAACAGATTTAAATTGTTGTCAAGGACACTACTGACACTATGCTGCTGCAACAGGATCTGGAAAGGTTGAGCAGATGGGCTGAGAGGTGGCAAATGAAGTTTAACATTGACAAATGTAAAGTACTACACATGGGAAACAGCAACCCCAGAGCAACGTATCAACTCTGTGGTACTACACTGACAGTGGTAAAGAATGAAAGGGACCTGGGGGTGGTTGTGCAGGCAGATATGAAGTTCTCTGAGCAGTGCAGACGGGCTGCAAGAGTAGCTCATGGTGTATTGTCAATGATATATAGGAATTTTTCTAGCAGGGATAAGGAGGTGATTATTCCCTTGTATAAGGCAATGGTCAGGCCACACCTAGAGTACTGTATACAGGTCTGGAGGCCTCATTTCAAGAAGGATGTAGAGCTGCTGGAACGAGTACAGAGAAGGGCAACAAGATTAGTGAATGGAACAAAGGGGTGCTCTTACGAAGAAAGGCTTAAGTTTTGCAAATTACAGTGTCTGGAGACTAGGCACCAGCGAGGTGATCTGATAGATGTGTATAAAGCCTTGAATGGTTTGAGCATGCTCAATGCTGATGGGATTCTTCCTCTTGCTCAGAATAATCACCCGAGAGGGCAGAAATTCAAATTGAGGAAAGACAGATGTAGGATAGATGTGCGGAAATTTGCCTTTAGCCAGAGGGTGGTTGGTTGGCGGAACAGACTTCCATCCCTTGTCATGGAAGTTGATAGCCTAAATAAGTTTAAGGCTCAGCTGGACAGGTATTTTGAACGAACAGAGGGGTGAAGTGGAAGTGGTTTCTTTTTTTTTTTTTTTGGCTGATGCTGCATAAGCTTGCTTTCTTGCATCGAATGCCTCTACTAATGCTAATGCTAAATTTATGAAAGGAATCTGTAGAACTCCTTGGTTCTAGACTTAAATCAAAATATCTAGCACATGGGATATTTTTCTCATACAGGGTCATCAAAAAAGGTGTCCGTAATTTCCCTTTTAATTAACTTCGGAAATATTTGATCGATTGCTGTGATCGTAGCAGCAAACAGTGTAGTAACTCACTAAGTTTTATTTGACACCTCAACAATGACCTTGGCTGTGGTGCACATAATGACTCCTGCGAACACTGCTTTAGTCAGTGTCAGTAAGATGGTGATGCAACAGAAAGAGCAGTGTGTGTTGTGGTACACTGAATTTCAATACCAATGTACATTGGTATTGATGTTGCACTGTTATGACAGATTTAAATTCAGCGTACCACAACACATGCTGCACTTTCTGTTGCACAACCGTCTTACTGGCACTGACTGATGAGATGAACATAGGAGTCATTCTGTGTAAACTCACGGCACAGCCAAGGTGATTGTGGAGGTATCAAATAAAACTTAGAGAGTTACCACACTATCTGCTGCTACAATCACAGCAATCAATCAAATATTTCCAAAGAAAATTAAAAGGGAAATCATGTACACCTTTTTCGATGACCCTGTATTACAGACAGAGAGAACAAGGACTGATTCCCCTACTTTTCTAAGGACGATTCTATGGTTTTTTGCAGTAATATAAATGACTTAACTATTTAGGAATTAGTTACAATCCTAGACAGTGGAGACTTTTTATTGACTCATCAAAGAGGAGTCTCAAAGGTGTGTTGCTCCACAATAGAAATAAATATGGGTCAAATCCGGTAGCTCACTCTGTGCATTTGAAAGAAACATATGAAAACTTGAAGAAGTTGTTGACAAATATTAAGTATGAATAACATGGTTGGTTGTAATGTGATGACTTTAAAGCAATAGGCATGTTACTTGGACAGCAATCTGGCTACACAAAACTGCCTTCCTTTTTGTGTGAGTGGGAGTCAGGCAAGGAGTAAGCACTGGGATTTCAAAGACTGGATCAAAGAAAATAGTTCATAAACCACTGGTATATCCAAAAACTTCTCCTTCCATCCTTGCATATCAAACTGGGTTTGATAAAACAGTTTGTTAAAGTTGAAGCAGGGACCTCAGGAAGGTCCCTGCTTCAATTACCTTTGTACTAAATTCACATCACTCACCCAAGAGAACCTAAAACAAGGTATTTTTTTTTTATGTCCAATTTGCAAACTGAAGAGAGACTGAGATTTGGAGGAAATTATGAATAAAAGAGAAAAACAGGCATGGATAAGTTTCAGGTCTGTTGTTGAGAACTTCTCAGAGGAACAACAATGATCTAGACTACATTAATATAGTTGAAAATATGTTGGCAAACTTCAAGAAGCTGGTCTGAGTGTCAAAGTACATTTTTTACATTCCCGCATCAACTACTTCCCAAAAAGTAAGATTGTTATTGTTAATGTTTTTTTTTTTTTTTTTTTTGATGCAAGGGCTACACAGGCCATATTGCACCTCTCAATGGTATGAATGATACACATCCATCGTAATTACTATGGCATAAGTCAAAAACGATCATGATCATGTAATTTTATCTGCTTAATAAATTGGAAAAACTCCAGAAGATTGGCATCGTTACCTATGATATGCTTCAGCATCATGGGTTCTTTAAGGTTAGGCAGAAAGCTGAATGAGACTTTTCGGGCAATAGTGTACAAAGCACATTCAACAAGAATATGTTTCATCATTGTAAGCAGAGAGTTGCATTGTGTGCATTGCGGAGGATCATTACCTGTGAAGAGATATAGGTGGGTAAATTGATTGTTTGAACAAGTTTGAGCTTCTGCAGACTGTTCAGGACCTAGATATCGACGAGGAATATTACAACTTTCTGAAAGTGATAAAGCCCAAAAAACCTATAGGTAAAAAGAAATCCAAAGAAGAAAAAATTAGTCAAGAAACACTTGTCATGATGAACCAAAGACGACAAATGAAGAGCAAGAAAAAGACTGACAAGGAGAAAATTGAGAATACTGAGTTATGCAAAGCCATTAGAAAGAGACTCAGAGAGGTCATAAGAAAATTTAACACAAGAAAAGTAGAAAAAACATTAAGAGAAAACAAAGGATTTAAATTAGCAGCCATGAGCAGTAATACAGAATGACAAATGATACTGAAACTGAAGAATAGCGATATTGTACTTATAAATAGCAGAGAAGGCATAATTCAAATAGCAGAAGACCGCTATAAAGAGTTATACAAGGAGCACGGGAATGATGCCAGCAGTGAGGAAGCTGGATTGCAAATTAGTAACACATACAACATACCTGATATCGTTTCTGATGAGGTAGAACATGCACTGAAGAAATTGAAGAAAAAGAAAGCCCCGGGAAGAAGATGAAGTTATCGTAGAATTGTTAAAATTGGAAGGAAGAGACATGACACAAAAAGTGGCAAGACTCTTCACAAAATGCATTAAAAAAGGTGTGACACCTAAGGAGTGGAATAATGCAATCATAGTTTCACTGCATAAGAAAGGAGATAAATCAGAAATTGGAAATTATAGACCAATTAGCTTGTTATCCCACATCTACAAGATGTTCACAAGAGTCATTACTAACAGATTAGAAAGAATACTTGATGAGAATCAACCGAAAGAGCAAGCTGACTTTAGGACAGGATTCTCAGCTATGGATCACCTTCATGTAATGTCGCAGCTAATGGAGAAAGCAACTGAACATAAAACACCATTATGCCTAACATTTGTGGATTATGAAAAGGCATTTGACTCCATATGCATAAGGCAATGTTTCGGACACTGGAAAGACAAGGCATAGATACCCCAGATATTATGATTTTGAAGAAAATATATGAGAATGCTACCTCCTTTATTAGACTAGACAAAGACAGTAGCAAATTTAAAACTGAGAAAGGAGTTCGACAAGGAGACACAATATCTCCGAAGTTGTTTACTGCTGCCCTTGAGGAAGCTTTCAGAAGATTAGACTGATCGCAGAAAGAGGGTTCAATGTGAATGGAGAGTACCTAAACCATTTACGATTTGCAGATGACATTGTGGTCATAAGCCATGATCCCAAAAAATAAGAGGAAAATCTTAATCAGTTATGCACAGTTAGTAAGGATTTTGGACTAAAGATGAATATGGCTAAAACAAAAGTAATGATGAACAAGTATGCCACAGAAAGGGATATAATGATTGAAGGAGCAGTAATTGAAAAGGTGGAGTCATATACTTATCTGGGACAAGTCATTAGCTATAATAATGATAAATGACTGGAAGTAAAGAGAAGAATAAATTTTGGATGGATAGCATTCAGGAAATATTGTCACACACTGAGTAGCAATATCCCAATTTGTCTGAAACGCAAAATAATGAAACAATGTATACTCCCCACCATGACTTATGGAAGTGAAACTTGGGCACTCACCAAAAGAATGGAAGAGAAGCTGAGAACTACACAGCGAAGAATGGAACAAATTATATTGGGAATCAGACTGTTAGATAAGAAGAGAAACACATGGATTAGGCAGCAAACTCAAGTAAAGGACATTCTTATCAAAACTAAAGAACTAAAATGGTCTTGGGCAGGACACATAGCTCGAAGACATGATGACAGATGGACTAAGAAAATAACAGAATGGTATCCAAGAGGAGCTAGAAGAAACCCTGGAAGACAACGGCAGAGATGGATAGATGAATATGAGTTTGTGGGTAGTAAATGGATGGCCATTGTACAAAACAGAAGGAACTGGAAAGTTGCTGGAGAGTCCTTCATCCTGCAGTGGATTGAAAATGGCTGATGATGAAGCTGATTGTGTGTTCCAGCAATTACCATCCGCTGGCTAAATGCAAATTTCTGCACATCTGTCTTTCCTCAATTTGAATTTATGCTCCCTTAGGCTCGTAATCTGAACAAGTGGAAGAATCCCACAGAATTCAGTGTTACTCAACCCATTCGAGGCCTTATACACCTCAATCAGATCACCTCGCAGGAGCCTAGTCTCCAGATGTTGCAATCTACAGAACTTAAGCCTCTCTTGGTAAGAGGATCCCTTCATTCCTCACACCAATCTGGGAAGTTAAAATCCCCCATTTTATAGGACATTCTGATTTACTAGCCCACTCTATTTCTCTGTACAGTTGTTCATTGTACTCATTAGGCCTATAACCAGTTGATATAGATGAACAGTGAACTGTTCATCTATATCAACTGGAATACTTCTTTTGACTGTATGATTTTCTTAATTAACAGCATAACACCTCCTCCCTTCCTGTCCTGTCTATTCTTTCTGTACACATTGTAATTCCTAAATTCAAATTCTGCATTCCTAATATCTGTGTGTCACAGTAGCAATGCAAATGATTCTTCATTGCTACAGTTGGTACATACAGCAACCTAGAAAGCAAAGTGCTGGAATTTCAGGCCCTGCTGTAGGTCATCATGGAACAAATGAATACATGGACTGTGTTAGGGTAACTAAGAGTAAGAACACGTGCATGTATACTTGCATGTACACTAATTCTGGGAGCACTGTAAATAAATTTGATGAATTTGAAGTACTTATTAAGTCATCAAATACAGACATTCTAGGAATAGGAAGACAAATGTTACGGTGAATTTTAATATGGAGAGTACAATGCATACAGGAAGGACGGAAGAGGTGAAGGAATTATGCTCTTAGTTAAGAAGAATATTAGCATTAGCATTAGTAGAGGCATATGATGCAACAAAGCAAGCTTATGCAGCATCACCCAAAAAAAAAAAAAAAACCACTTCCACTTCACCCCTCCGTTCGTTCGAAATACCTATCCAGCTGAGCCTTAAATTTATTTAGGCTATCAACTTCCACAACAAGGGATGGAAGTCTGTTCCACCAACAAACTACCCGCTGGCTAAAGGCAAATTTCCGCACGTCGATCCTACATCCGTCTTTCCTCAATTTGAATTTATGCCCTCTCAGGTGATTATTCTGAGCAAGAGGAAGAATCCCATCAGCACTGAGCATGCTCAAACCATTCAAGGCCTCTATCAGATCACCTCGCTGGTGCCTAGTCTCCAGACACTGTAATTTGAAAAACTTAAGCCTTTCTTCGTAAGAGTATCCCTTTGTTCCATTCACTAATCTTGTTGCCCTTCTCTGTACTCGTTCCAGCAGCTCTACATCCTTCTTGAAATGAGGTCTCCAGACCTGTATACAGTACTCAAGGTGTGGCCTGACCATTAGCTTATATAAGGCAATAATCACCTCCTTATTTCTGCTAGAAAAATTCCTATATATCATTCACAAGACACCATGAACTACTCTTGCAGCCCATCTGCACTGCTCAGAGAACTTCATATCTGCCTGCACAATTACCCCCAGATCCTTTTCATTCTCTACCACTGTCAGTGTAGTACCACAGAGTTGATACGTTGCTCTGGGGTTGCTGTTTCCCATATGTAGTAGTTTACATTTGTCAATACTAAACTTCATTTTCCACCTCTCAGCCCATCTGCTCAAACTTTCCAGATCCTGTTGCAGCAGCATAGTGTCAGGAGTGTCCTTGACAACCCTGCCAACCATTGTATTGTCTGCAAACCTGGACACTAAGGTTGATATATCATCATCAATATCATTTATAAATACAGAAAACAATAATGGACCCAACACTGAACCCTGAGGGACTCCACTAATAACATTAGTCCACGATGAGCAGTGTCCATTGGTTACCACTCTCTGTCTTCTCCCCCTTTATCCACAGCAGCAATTTGTCTCCGATGCCACACTGCTCCAATTCGTGCAGCAGTCTTCCATGTGCAACAGTATCAAAAGCCTTTCTAAGATCCAAGTATATAATATCAAAGTTATTCCCTGCATCCAGTTCTTTTGTGACTGCATTATAGTATCCAATCAAATTTGTCAGGCAAGACTTCCCCTTAACAAAACCATGCTGTGTCCGAGCTATAACTGAAGTCTTGTCTAAATGATCCTGCAGTGCTTCTTTAACCAGTGCCTCCATTAATTTTCCTGGAACAGAAGTTAAGCTCACAGGTCTATAATTACTTGTGTCAGCCTTTGATCCTCCTTTGTGAATTGGGGTCACATTTGCACATTTCCAGTTTATGGGTACCTCCCCTGAGTCCAAGAAGCTCTCATAATTATGGCTAAGGGTTTGCTTACTTCCTTTGCTGCCTCCTTTAATATAACTGGATAGATCCCATCCACCCCGGGTGCCTTTCTTGTGTTTATCTTCAACAGTTTCTCCTCCACTTTACTCCCAGTTATTTCAAGATTCTGTAGCTTACTGCTAGAGTTGAATACACCTCTGGCATTCCCCTCGTTGAATAACTCCTCATGTGTGAATGTCAATGCAAAATATTCATTTAGTTTGTTAGCTACCTGAGCAGGATCATCAACAGTTGAACCAATCTGATTCATCCCCTTCCTTCTAGAGTTTACATAAGTAAAGAACTCTTTGCTGTTTTTCTTTGCATCCCTTGCCAAAAATTTCTCGTAATCTGCCTTTGCCTGCCTAACCTCCTTTGTAACTTGGTTACAGATCAACTTGTATCTATCATAGACTTCTGTGTCACGTGTTAATTTATGTGTATCCCATGCATTTTTCTTCATTTTTATAGGGTGCATATAAATTATCAGATGATACAGAGCCTATGGTAGATACAAATTTGTTTGTAATCAAGTAACAAAGGAGATTAGCATTAGTAGAGGCATACGATGCAAGAAAGCAAGCTTGGGCAGCATCAGCCAAAAGGAAAAAAAAAAAAAAATGCTCCAATTTCATCCCTCTGTTCGTTCCAAATACCTGTCCAGCTCAGTCTTAAATTTAGTTAGGCTATCAACGTCCACAAAAAAAGATTGAAGTCTGTTCCACCAATCAACTACCTTTGGCTAAAGGTAGTTGATTGGTGGAACACCTGCTGGCTAAAGGCAAACGTCCGCACATCTATCCTACAACTGTCTTTCCTCAATTTGTATTTATGCCCTCTCAGGTGATTATTCTGAGCAAAAGGAAGAATCCCACCAGCACTGAGCATGCTCAAACCATTCAAGCCTTTATACACCTCAATCAGATCACCTCGCAGGTGCCCTAGTAATCTGCAAAACTGTAATCTGCAAATCTTAAGCCTTTTTTCGTAAGAGCAACTCATTGTTCCATTCACTAATCTTGTTGCCCTTCTCTGTACTCATTCCAACAGCTCTACATCCTTCTTAAAATAAGGCCTCCAGACCTGTATACAGTATTCAAGGTGTGGTCTGACCATTCCCTTAACAAGAGGATAATCACCTCCTTATCCTTGCTAGAAAAATTCCTATATATCATTGACAAGACACCATGAGCCACTCTTGCAGACCATCTGCACTGCTCAGAAAACTTCATATCTGCCTGCACAATTACCCCCAGGTCCTTTTCATTCTCTACCACTGTCAGTGTAGTAATATATATATATATATATATATATAAAACTTGGGGGAAAAAAAATTATAAAATAAGAAAAAAGTATTAAAAAAAAATAATAATAATAATGCAAGTAGAGTGAGAATGCAGATTATGAATGAAGTAAATGTGTGTCTCTCCCACCCCCTTCGCCTAGTGGGTTCCCACTGCCAGCTAACATATCCCACCCCCAGAGCGGGATGGACAGCTTGACCTTCTTACCAGATTCAACACTACATGGACATGACAACAATCACCGATAAAAGCATACTGCGGCTTTGCTGCTGACATGCCACTGGCGATCTGAACTGGGTATTCTAACCCGGTTCCCTTTAAAACCCCATCCCAAGACAGAGGAAGGAGGAGACAGGTCTCTGTCTCCTCCCCTCCCTGCCTCCCCCCATATGTCACCTGGTAGAGCTTGTCTCCACTGACCTCTTTGGGGATGCCTACTCTGTCTTCCCTATTCTTCTATCTGTTCCCCTCCCCAGTCTTCAGTCTCTCCTCACTAAACCGACCACGTACACCCCTTAACAATGCCGCCAAATTCTAATCAATGTCTAAATTCTATCGGTTTTGTGTAAATCTCTAAGACAACTAACACTATTATCTTTTATCTAGCGTATAGCCTCAGAAGTCTAAATTTAATAACAACTAAAATTTTGCCTGACTTGTTAGGCCTTTTAACACATCTCTCTAACATTCAATCCCAACCAGCGATTTCCTAACAGCAATCCCATTAAGCATTAATGTATAATTTTTTTTTTTTTATTGTGCAAAAAATTATGCATAAAATAATTTATACATAATTTTTTTTTTTTTTAGGTCCTAGCCACAAATCCTAAGAAACTAGGTGTCAGGACCTGCTAGAGCAACTTGTTGTGATAGTGGACACACCAGACCAGCCTCTAAGTGGCGAGGTATGGGCAATGTCGGGCCCCACTAGGGGCCTGGCGACCAATAAGCTGGACAAACAATGGGCACAACACATTGCACTGCACAGACATAGCCCACACACTTTCAAGTCTCTGGCTTGACAGTGTACTGTCCTCGATACAGCAAACACACGCGGAGATGGGAGAAATCCCAGGTGCCCTCCGACATGAACAAACCTTGTCGGTGTAGTCCCACAGAGTTGATAAGTTACTCTGGGATTACTGGTTCCCATATGTAGTTATTTGGTTGTTTTTTTTTAGGAGCGTTAGCAACTAAGGCCATATTGCTCCGGGGATATGCGATGGTCATTCCCTGAACTTTCTGCATCCTCCGTATTTGGTGGTCATGGGCTCGAATCCCAGTCTAATCAAGAAGCATGCATTACGCACTGCTGCTCCTGCCCACCTGGCTATGAAGGTGCCTCCATATGTAGCACTTTACATTTGTCAATGTTAAACTTCATTTGCCACCTCTCAGCCCATCTGCTCAACTTTTCTAGATTCTGTTGCAGCAGTATACTGTCATTAGTGTCATTAACAACCCTGCCAACCTTTGTATCATCTGCAAACTTGGACATTAAGGTTGGGCAAGTTAAGGCAAATTATGAGAAGTCTCTGGCAAAGAAAAATGACAAAGACTTCTATGCTTATATTAATAGAAGAAAGAAGCTGTTGAATCACATTGGGCCACTTGATTTGCACCATTGTGCAAATGTATCCCCAATCCATAAAGGGGATCAAAGGGGGACATGAATAATTACAGACCGATTGACATTATCCCTTTCCCATTGTTTATGTCACACTACACTGACTCAACATTGCATTGTCCACCAATGTCAATTAGATGTGCTAACTTAGATTTTATGTGTTTCTTAACTAACAGCATAACTCCTCCTCCCTTCCTGTCCTGTCCTGTCTATCCTTTCTATACACATTGTACTCCCCAAATTTCAATTCTGCATTGCTTATATCTGAGTGGCACCACGTCTCTGATATCCCAACAATATCCGCTTTTGATGTCTTGACCAGCATATCAAATTCATCAAATTTATTTACTATACTCCTAACATTTGTGTACATGCAAGCATACATACACCTATTCTTACTCTTAGTTACCCTAACACAACCCATGTATTTATTTGTTCAATGATGACTCCCAGCAGCCCTTGAAATCCCCAGTACCTCGCTTTGCAGGATGCTGCTCATTCCAATAGAAGTAGTGCCAGAATCACTTTCACCTCTGCCTGTGGCTACCGTTAATCTATTAATCTGTGAATCCCTCCCCCACAAGCTAGCAATTTTACGACTCACCTAACACTGCCTCGATAGCATCAACAAATATTCTTGCACCCTTTCTATTTAAGTGTATCCCAACTCTGTAGAAACAATCTCTCCTGTTAACAAGCACAGACCACACTGAGAAAAATTTTACCCTCATGAGCCTTGCACAATCTCTCCAGGGTCAAACTGATTTACAAGGTTCTCATCACATGCTCCCTCCAATCATGTCTGGGCAGAATTGCAGACACTTTCAAATTTAACCCTAACTCACGACTTTTTTTCAATAATATAACTTAAGACTACATGTAATACAAGTCAACATTTGAATTAAAAAATATTAACAACTGGAATTCTACAAAACAAGAATAAATATATTTTCTGCCAAACGTTTATCCATTCTGCACACAATATATGCTAGTTCATATCTTATGATACTAATTTGCCAAGATTATTTACTTGAACTTATGATCAGCAACAACCATCTTAATATTCTGGAAAACATTTTGTGAAGTTTAATAATTGAAATTCTTTGAGCTTATTTGAAAAGACTTAAAACCAGAATAGCATTCTGGCATTTCTGCTCAACTTAAACATTGAATGTAGTCTTAACTCAAATACATGTGTATATATGTACTTAGATATTGGTTACTTAAGTCTTCCAAATAGTAAAATGCCAGATAACAAAGCTTTTGCTGTAATAACAGAATAATATAGTGCACAAAAGCACATTAAATAATAAGTTTTCATTGTTTTTGTTGTTAGTTTTTAAATGCATCAGTGAATTTTAGCCTTTAAATGCATCAGTGAATTTAGCCACATTGTGCCACTGTATGTCATCTGTATAGAAATATGTTTTTTGAGCTGATTTGCATGTTGTACAGGCTGAAAAAAATAGAATAACTCATGGGGGACTTACTTCCTCTGAAATTGGCTAACTTACAGCCCCAAATGAAGACATTAGAAATTCATCCAGTCTATGATGGGACTCGAACCCAAGCCTCACCAAATGAGCAGCAAATGGTAAAACAAATATATTATCATGGAGTATAGTTGTTTCATCACTAATGAGGAGTTACTTATGCCTATTTATATATGCAAGCTTTTTTTGTGCTGTATATAATTTATGGTTCCCTTCTCTTCCAGTACCATATACAGCAGTTTTCGCTTTATGAGTTCACGGGTTTATGAGTTTTTTCCCCCAAGTATCAAGTATCAACAAAATCAAAAATATGAACGTTAATTGCAAAAAATGAATGTTAAACATTCATAAATACTGCATCCAAACCACGTGCATAGCTATACAATATTAATCAAAACGATATTAATCAGTTCCAGAGACACCATCGTATCATGAAAATATCGTAATGTGAACCCAATAACACAATATTTTTTGGTAATTTGTTTCAAGATCTCGGAAGTTGAAATTTTTGCTGTATAACTAAGCTATTTATCTCTCTAAAATGTCATTTTTAAGGTCACAAGTGTGACCTTAAGGCCATATAAAAGGTCGTGAGCATGGTTTGTAAATTGTATTAGTTACCAATTCAAATCATTAAAATGCACTACACTTTCATCGTTATCATATGTTCCGTTATAAGAATCAATTTTGAACGCCTTTGTGATATTTTTCTAAAGCACGTTTCTGGAAGTCACTATCATAAAACAATAAAAGCAATTTGCACTTTCCAGTTTATTGGGCTTTTCTGTTAGTGCATCTAATTATAAATGGGTAGTAAACTTGATCTTATTGCATTTGTGATAATATCGATAACTGGAATACTGTGGGTTTTTATGTCATTATGGTGAAATGTGTGTCCCCTTCACTGAAATCTTCAATCATATAAAAAACAAATAAATTTTCAGAATCTTCTCTTCATTCCTTTTTTTTTTTTTTTTTTTTTTAAGCTTCGTAAACTTCTTACTTCACGCAAATCGTGTTAGTTGCAATTTGTGTGTGCCGTTAAAAAAATGCTTATGCATATACAATCGTGAAATTTATAATTAAAAGAGAAGATTATCTTGGAAACAAACACCTTTTGAAGAATTTCTGAAGAAGATGAATTCTTATACAACAAACCAACCAGTGCCAAGCCAATAATGAGGATCAAGCAGTGTGCATAATCAGTTGATGATGATGAAGAATAAACGTTCTTTAACATTTGTAAGTCATAAATAATTTCTCTATTATTAGAATTTGCTTGATTTTACAGGCTACGTTTTCATTTTTTTCAATAAATAAATCATTGCTTAAACAAACTAATTAGCTAACTAATTTCATTGTTGATAACGGAACCCCTATTTTTAACATTATGTCTATGGGAAATGAATTCCCACTTTAAGAATTTTTGCTTTACGAGCGCACGCTAGGAAAGAATTAACTCTAAAGTCAAGAACTACCAGTATAATGAAGTCAACTTTATTTTCTCTAGTATGATTACTATCATCTGAATAACCTTCCAAGATTATTTCAACCAAGAATTTCTCTTATTTTAATATTCTTATTTCTAGATGTTAAAAGAAACAGAGAAATAAATGAATATGCTCTTGAAATAAATTATAAGCAGCTATTAAATAAAAAAAAGGAATAAAAAGATAGCTTTTATGAATTTTAATGATGAAATTAAATTTTAATCACAACCATTTACTTAAAACTGATATAAAAATAAATAAATAAATAAAAAAAACTATCTTTACTGTATATAATTGTTTAACTACTTACTTAGGTAATTTTAATTCATCATAGTTCATCAGCAAAGTCAGAAGTAAATCTCTGTATTCCATCATGTAGAAGATATTTCCTAATACATAAAAGTATGTGTGCATTTAATGATGAATAAAATAAATCAGACATGATACACTTATCTAACTTTGGGTAATGAACAATTATTATTGTTGTCCTCCCCTGCCCCAAAAAAGCAGTTCATTATTATCACAAAGCAAAGCAATTACTGTTTCCATTTAATAAAGGCATTTTTTTTTTTTAAGTACTCTATTCTCCATTTATTCTTAACATTCAAAATTCTATTTTCCTGGAAGCTTCTAACCCCTATTACTTTATTTAAATAGTAAATTTTAATATATAGAATTAAAACAATATATGCAACTGCATGCATATACACAAGTTTTTTTAACAGTTTTTTTTTTTTTTTTTTTTTTATTATAGGTCTCAGCAATATTTTGTTTTTGAGCACATAACAGAAATTCAAATTGAGGAAGGATGCTTTCAAGATAATTGTGAAGAAGTGTTTGAATAAAAGTCAAAGAACTAGACAAATTCTTGGAGAGGAGATGGATGGGTGAGGTAGGTAGGTGGTTTCCCCCCTCTCTGATTCTCTATAAGCTTGCTTTTTTTGCATCATTTGCCACTACTAATATTACTATGCAGTGCATTACATTTCAAGTGCATTCGATTTCTTAAATTAATTGATTTTTTTTTCTTTTTCTGTTATTCATAAAAGTGAAAGGTAAATAACTAATTGTCTTGTCAGCTATTAATTACATAAAAGTAATTATTTTCACTTCCACTGCATATATCTCAAAACTTAATTAATATTCAGTAAAAGTTTCGTAATACTTTGTAATCTCAATGCAACACATATTTCACGTGCTATGATGTAATATATTACAAATAAATCAACTGTAAAAAGTATCTGTAACCATTGCAAAATACTACAATTTCATACTACTACAAATTTCATAATACTACCAATTTCATAATATGGCAATACTACAATTTCATAATGTGCTTTATTTTAATACCAATTGAAATATAATATATACTTCATGTTTCTGATTAATATAATAAGCAAATAGTAATAAATTGTGATGTGTATATATATTTAATAAACTGATAACAAAATAATGATCTTCTCAAAGGGCAACTTTTCAAACTGAGATCATTTCATTTCTGTACATTTGGCTTATTGCCCATTCATTCCTTCAATTAGTGAACAGCAACAAACATAATATTGAATGATTCAGCTATAATATATAGATACCTCATGCGATGTATTTTTTTTTTTTGGTAGTTGTTGGTGCATCGGCTTCTGTGGCCATAATGCACCTCCCAAGGTTTTTTTGCAGTACTTTGATCCAAGCCCAAGGCGGGATTCGAACCCGTGACCATTTGATTGCCAGGCACGCACTTTACCCACCCGGCTAGCCCGGTCAGCTATGTGATGTATGAAAAATGTATGAGGAGAAATAATTGATGAATTTCTATTTAATTTTAATTGAATTTGGGAAGGCTCAACATCTTTCTAAAAAAAGCTATATATAAAATTCCATGAAAATCCATCCAGTGCTTTAGCTGCTATATTTTTTCATAACACATGAAAAAAAAATAACAATAAAATAAATAATAATGTCTGGATTTCTTGTCTGATTTGAATGAAATATCATGATCCAATGCATTGTCTCTCAAAGTGTTCACCCAGTCAAGGTACCCATGCTTACTGCCACCCATTGGCAACAACACCTAAAGCTTGCATCTGAACAGCATCATTGAACCACTAATAACTGGGAAAAAAGTTGCCTTTTCAATAAAGCCCATTTCCTGCTATGCTGTGTAATAGCAGATGGAGAGTACAGCAACAAACTGTGGAAAGGAATCATTCTGATGTCCTCATCTTTTTTTCTTTTCTTTTTTTTTAGTTGTTGGCGCATCGGCTTCTGTGGCCATAATGCACCTTCCAAAGTTTTTGCACTACTCTGATCCAAGCCCGAGGTGGGATTCGAACTCGTGACTTTTGGGTTGCCAGGCAGGTACTTTACCCACCCGGCTAGCCTGGTCGGCATGTCCTCATCTAATAGAAACAGGAAGATGGCAGCAGTTGGTATGGGGGTGGTGTTTTCACAGGAATCACTAGGAGCTCTTGTACCCTTAGACTGTACTCTGAATGCTAAAACATACCTAATCATTGTGACTGTCTTCCAAGATGGCACAGATGTGTTCCAATAGGATAATGCATCCTGCCACACTGCCAGTATTGTTCAAGGGTGGTTCACCAAACACAAAAGACACTTTGAGGTGATACCATTGCTGCTAAATTCACAGGATATGAATCCCACAGAACGTCTCTGGGATTACATGGATCACAAGATTTGGCATTTGGATCCCCCACCACAGACTTTGCAGATCTACAGAATGTAATTCTGGAGATGTGGTACTACATACCTTTTGCAACTTTCAGAGGCCTTAAAAGAATCCATGCCACACCATGTGGTGGCAGTACTGGTGGCAAGATGAACATACCCATTATTAAGTGGATGGTCATAATGTTTTGACTGGACAATGTATATGTAAATACAACTAAAAATTTATCTAACTAAGTATCACTGCAAATTATATCGATTTAAACTGTATGTTATGTACTTCATCTTTAAAGTATTTATATTTATTTTTCCACATGTTCACCATCATTTGTATATATTTTCTCTGCCACTGAACCGGAGCCTGCACTCTCTGCTCCTTGTGATCTGAAATTACATTCACTGAACCCACCTAGCACACAATTTCCCATAACCCAAATTGTCTAGAATTGTTTTCAATGCATTTCATTTTTAATTCATTGCAATAAAGATTGCAATGCATTAAAGCCTATTCCTACTACTGTCCACATTTTCACATCAGTCTTCACAAATCAATTTATGTTCTTGTTTATACCCCGGCACGACCACCAGGTCAGTGGAGTTTACAATAAATCAATCAGTACAAATGTTAATCGTATTTAGCAGTCACGAGTTTGAACCCCAAAAGAGTGTGTGCTACTGCATTCGCACTCCTGACCAATTGGCATTCCACCTCCACTACTGCAGTACAAGGATGGCCTGACCTTGCCATGTCCTTAAAATCACTACCATTACCACACCTACCCATCACCTAACCTGTGATCACTTCGACGTCATGTCCCCACATTCTTCAAATGTCAATCTCAGTGGGTGGGTATCAAAGAGTGCAATATTCTCTGCATTCAGGAACTCGATAACAACCACTATTCCTCCATATTCACAGACTTCTACAGCCCTGCCAACTGACGTGCCTCATTGAAATGTGCAAGACATTGGCAGTAACGTTTTCATCTAATGCCACTACAACACCACAGAAGTAAAAAATATCTAAAAATAAACTTAAATTTTTAAAAAATTCAACAGTTTTAAAAAATATAGCATCTAGAAAAGAGAAAAAAAATTACTCTTTTTTTTTTTTTTTCTTTTTTTTTTAGAACTGTCATATTTGCAAAAGCAAAAATGAAAAGTTTATAAACTAAAATAAAATGCTTTCTTCCTTACCTTTGATTACATTAGCACATTCTTTAACACCACTTTCAGGATTCACATCCATAGCAGCTAGTGTCATTAACAATTCCTGATACGCTCTGAGTGCCAAATGCATTCTGAAGGGTAGAAAATATAGCTTCACAAGAAGGAAAATTCTACCACAATTGTTAAATATCATGATGTAAGGATAGTCACAAAATAAAAAAGATACTTATAAATCAGATAATTCAATAAAAATACCAGAAACACCATACAGCATATAAAAGTCAACCCAAACAACACATATAAAAGTGCAGTTTTCCACGCTCCTCAGTCACAGGCTCCTAACATTTTTACAAAGGACCTGAAATTAAAATATTCTCTAAAACACAGAAAATCTCACTCCATTATTCAATAAAAGAACACAGTTCATACTATGTTTTCTTCTCTGTGCTGTGTCAAGCAATCCAGATTTACGCTTGCTTCTCTCCAGTGACAGAATGTCCTGTCTCAAATGCTTCTACAGGTTTCTGTAAGTGTGGCAGTAATTCATGGTTCACTTATTTATTTGTACTTAATTTAGTATTATTAAAATTGCAAGGATATAGACTTATTCTGAACTAATAAAAAAATAAATAAATAAAAATAAAAAAATTACTTGACATACTATTCGTATGCTTCCCATCACCAAAAAGTAACCAACCAATTCCACTTGAAATACTATCAAAATCTCTACCTAGGCTATGTCCTTGAATTCTTGTTATTTTAATAATATTAATTTATTTCAAAGATCTATAACATGCTGCTCAGAGGTTGACTATATATCATGAAATACAGTCAACTGTTATTCCCTAAAATATGTTATATTTCTTCTACTGGTTCTTGTCTTGTCTACCTACAAGAATATTCATTTCATTCATTCCTTTGAGGGCTTTAGCACACCCCTCTCCTCCAAGGTGTTAGTTCCCAAACTTTGCCACCAAACCTTCTAAGCCATTGGCATAGAAACACTTAATGCTCCTCACTAATCTGGCTCTTAATGTTTACTAGAATACAAACATAGAACATACTGTGTTTGTTATTCAGATATGACCTTTAGACTTGAATGCAATATCACGAGTGTCTCAATTTTAGAAGTATAACAACATCCTTCTCTTGACTTGCAAAGGCCCAATAAATCATTGATAGAACATGCTCTTCTGGCCACCTGTTTACAATATATGGAAAACTCTATATCCATTTTATCATAATCCCTAAGTAAGTTCGGCCACAAGCATGTTCAACTGGTCCTTGAGGGTGACACAGACATTCTCTCAGATATGCCATACAAGCTATACTTGCTACTGAGGAGTCTAAAACGCTGATGGAACTGATATTCGGGTGACACTCAAGTCAAGTGGACCCAATTTCGGTGAAGTCTGGACGGTCTGTGACAGCCAAATCCTCTGCTTGCACCTTCACGATGGTGGGACTGTTAGTAATCCTGAGTATAACCTCCATGGACAAGTACATGGTGTGTGACCACCAAGGTGTGAACAAACGTAAGCAGGGGTCGAGGTGTGGCGCCCACACCACATGGAGGAATGCCACCCCTCTATGTTACCAGGCAGTACTAGGTGGTAGATGACTCATCAACCGGTGCAATACCACCACTTTGCTTATTGGAGGCTTGAAGTGGTGGAACCCATGTTTAGTCTTTAGTTCAAGTTCCAGTCAACCCTTCCCTATCTCTTCCATCATGCAGTATGATTGATGACTTTTGAGGTTATGATGAACATCATGGCGAGATCCAATATTCCTTACATTTCGGGAGTACAGCTCTAAAACGGTGTTCGCAGTCTGGCCAC
The DNA here is from genome assembly GCF_048544385.1 of Mastigoproctus giganteus. NCBI lineage: Eukaryota > Metazoa > Arthropoda > Arachnida > Uropygi > Thelyphonidae > Mastigoproctus > Mastigoproctus giganteus. Next base: position 50,102,552 of record NC_143583.1, on the reverse strand, counting down.
TAGTTAGTACACTGGACCGAACCTATTGGAAACTCGCTAGGAGGCTTCTGGATAAGCTAGTGTATAATCTTGCTACCTCTACTACTCCAGATAGTGACTGGAGGGAGTCCGAGTAGTGTGTATGTGGGGAGTATGTTGAGGCCACATTAAGTCGAGGATCTGGGTATATTCTTACAATGTGTACGCCATATCCAAAAATTTCATTACTTCATACAGCATGTCCCACCCACTTTTTCTTATTATTAAATACACCATGAATTGTCAAACTAACAGAGCAAGCTTATCTGCAAAAAGATCTAAACCTCCCAAGAACTTCCTAATTCATTTCACAAATATACGTGGTCTCAATTCCAATCTCAACAATGTCCATTTCCACTTGCAGTCTGCCAAACCTCATGTACTTTTTCTCACAGAATCTCAGTTATCGGTTGATTCAAATACTGCTCATCTCAGATGCCAAAATTATTCACTGTATGATTCCTTTCGCCTCAAAGTTGGTACTTGTGCATATGTTTTTTTTTTTTTTTTTTTTGGTAGTTGTTGGCGCATCGGCTTCTGTGGTCATAATGCACCTCCCAAGGTTTTTGCAGTACTTTGATCCAAACCCGAGGCGGGATTCGAACCCGTGACCTTTGGATTGCCAGGCAGGAACTTTACCCACCCGGCTAGCCGGTCAGCTTGTGCATATGTCCGTTCTGATATTCCCTGTCAGAGACTTGGCAATTTGGAATCTCCTCTCTTTGATCTTCTCTGGCTTAAAATCTCTCTACCTCATTGTGTCAAATTCATCTGTTGTCTCTACCGCTCTCCCAACTCCACTAATCACTTGGAGCTCTTTGACTTCCTCTCTTTGCAACTTGACTTTCTCCAGTCAAACTTTCCTAACAGTGAAGTAATTTTCCTTGGTGATTTTAATGTTCACAACTCCAGCTGGCTTCCATTTTCTAGTCGCACCGACCCAGCTGGTCGAGATGCTCAGGCCTTTGCAATTACTAATGACCTTGCACAGATTGTTCATTTACCTACAAGAATACCGGACAATCCTAATCATACAGCCAACACACTGACCTTTTCCTCACAGACAACCCTTCTAAATACACAGTCAAAGTGAGAGGTCCTTTAGGCACTTCCAATCACAACTTGGTGTTTGTCTCTTCTCCAATGGAGCCTTTATCTCATGGCTATTCCCAACCTCGTGTTGTTTGGCATTACAAGAATGCAAAATGGGATGACTTGCGAGATTTCTTTTCTTCTTTTCCTTGGTTGGATTACTGTTTCCAAAACTTCTGATGTCAACGTTTGCTCAGATAGTGTCAGTGAAATTATTTTTGCAGGAATGGAATCCTTATCCCACACTCCACTTTAAAATCTCGTCCTTTATCTAAACCTTGGTTTTCATAAATGTGCCAAGGCTGTTCACAAGAGAACAATGTTTCATATCGTAATTGGCTTGTTTCTAATTCTTCATTTTCTGCCTACGCCAAAGCTCGCAACAATTGTAAAGCAGTTATTAATAAGTCTAAACTAGAGTTTGAACAGGCTAAGAGTAGAAAACTTGATTCTTGCCCTAATGGTAGCCGAACATTCTGGTCTCTTGCCAAATCTATTGGCCGCCACATTTGCCCATCTCTACTCCCACCTCTGTCCAAACCAGATGGTTCTGTTGTCACTTCAGCCAAGGATAAAGCTGACCTGATAGCATCCCATTTTTCTTCCAACTTATGTATTAATGATCTTGGTAAAACACCTCCCACCATTCCCAAAATGCCCCATTCAATGCCTCCTGTGGTCTTCCGTCAAAAGGAGGTCAGAAGGATTTTGACGAATCTTGATTCTAAGAAAGCTCTAGGTCCTGATGGTATTTCTCCTCTTGTTCTCAAAACCTGTGCTCCTGAACTTACTCCTATTCTTTGCCACCTTTTTTCACTTTCTTATTCCAAAGGTGTTTTTCCTTCTGCTTGGAAATTTGCTCATATCCAGCCAGTTCCGAAAAAAGGGTGACAAATCCCTGCCATCCAATTATCGTCCCATTGCAATTACTTCTACTCTTTCTAAAGTAATGGAGAAATCAATTAACCGCCAACTCTTAAGCTACCTAGAAAACTTCCATCTGATCAACGATCGCCAGTATGGATTCCATCAGTGTCGATCCACTGGTGATATTATGGCTTATGTTACCCATTTATGGACTAATTCAATGGAAATCTTAGGTGAAACACAAGTAGTTGCTCTTGACATCTCAAAGGCTTTCAATCGTGTTTTGCATAAAGGTCTTCTAAACAAGCTTCCGTCTTATGGTTTGCCAACTGTTTTAGTAATTAGTTATCCAGTTTTCTCTCTGATCACTCACTGAGGATGATGGCAGATGGCTCTCTGTGTTCTAACTTCTCCACTAATGCCGGTGTCCCCCAAGGTTCAGTTCTTTCCCCCACTCTTTTCCTCTTGTATATTAATGACCTTCTTCCATTGACTGGAAATCCTATCCATAGTTTTGCCGATGATAGCACATTGCATTCTACTTTCCATTTTGAGAAACCCTGCCCTGCTCAATCAGTTTAACTTCTCGAAAATCTGCTACCAATTCCTTAAATGCCGATCTTCGGGTAATTTTCCAGTAGGACAAAGACAACTTACTTGATTTCAACCCTTCTTAAACTCAGCCTTGTCTTATATCTCACAAAAATGATTCTTCTGCTCCTATGCTCATCTTTGGTGACACTGATTTCTGAAAATGATATATCTCTTTTGGGGATTACCCTTACTTCTAATCTCTCTTGGCACAAGCACATTACAAATATTGCCTTCTCTGCATCTAAAAAACTTGGTTTTCTCTTTCGCTCTTGGCGTTACTTTTCTTCCAAACAGCTGCTCACTCTGTATAAATCGCAAATCTGCCCTGCCATGGATTATTGTTCCCACATCTGTTGTGGTGCCCCCAGAACCTCTCTCAGGCTGTCCTCTCCCTAAGAGGGCAGTTAGGGTAATTAATGACTCATCTCTAACAGAGTCTCTGCACTCGCTATCTCATGGACATACTGCTTCTGCTGCATGCCTTTTCTACAGATATTTCCATGTACACTGTTCTTCTGAATTGGCTTCTATAATTCCCGTTCTCTCTTTCAAAACAGTCCGACAATGTGCCGCCACCAGCCAACATCCATTTACTGTCCAACTTCAAACTCACAGAACCAACTTTTCATTTTCCTTTATTCATTCAACTGCTGTTTTCTGGAACAACCTTCCTTTATACGTATTTCCTGAAAATTACAGTCTACAGAAGTTCAAGTCCAATGTCAACAAATATCTTCTTTCGTCTTCTCAACCTCCACACAAGCACGGTACTAAGTACTATAGGTCCTAATACCTCTCGTGTTTTGGGTTTACATAAAAAAAAAAAAATAAAAAAAACTGGTTCCGTCAAACAGGGCCTGCAATCAAATGGTCTAAATAATAATATCATCCGTGCCTTTTCTTCATTTCTATCAATGAGTCCACTTTTGTCTTAATGTCTAGTTACTCATATTATCATCAGTCTAAGAGTGCTTGCACGAGTAAACTTGAAAATTGCTAGAAGTAGAGCGCATACTTCATTATCAATGTGTATGTTTCGTTTGATATCAAACAGAATATTATTTAAAAATACAATTTTTATGTTATTCCATCATCCCATTTCAAGCTAAAAATAATTAAAAATTCTTTAAGTTGTCCATTTCCCAGGAAAGACTAACTTCACTATCAATTATTTTCATTGAAAATGACATGGCAAAAAAAAATTGGTTTTGACAACATCATTAATGACTTTGCAACTATCTAAACAATGTTTGTGTGCAATAATTGCTTTAATAATATGTAAATGTGTGTGATTATTGGTTCCTATTATTATTTATTCATGTTCCTATTTTTATGAGATGACCACAATTGTTAAACAATATTGTTGATTAATGTATTAATTATTATTCGTATTTAAAATATTTGTTCAGCATAATATAAAATTATTTAATTATTTTATAGTTACTGTAAAATTTGAAAAAATAAAAAAATTAAAAAATCACTATTAAAAAATATCTCATATAAGTTTTGTGCAGGACCCCAGGCCCCACACGTAGTCCTTAAACAGGGACCCCACCAATTTTGGGGTCGGCCCTGCCCTAAACCTTCCACATTCTGAACCCTTCCCAAATCTATGACCTACTACTGGGTTTTCCCTTCCACTTATGCAAGATTTTACATTTAACAGGATTAAAATCTTAGTTACTATTTTTCAGTCCATATACTTGTAACTGATCCATTATTTTAAAGCAGCATACCCTAGCTCTTGTTAAACACCCTCCAACCTTCAAAATTATTAGAAAATTTTAACAGCTTTTCTCACACTTTCCTCCTTAAAGTTATTAAGAAAGATCAGAAATGGGGGAGTGGAGCACATTGGTGGCCATGGGATCCCATGTGCTATACTGGTCCATTCTGAAGAATAACCCTACTGGAGTATAGTCTGATATTTAATGAGTTGATGGATGTATATCCAACAAGAAATTATGGTCAATTGTGCAGTGCAAAGTTTTTCAATCAAGAAACAAGAGTATGTTGTACTGTCATCAGTGAAACTGTAGAAAGAATTTTCATTCAGTAAAAAAAAAAAAAACTTCACTCATTGGTATACAAAAAGAGTGTGTGAAAAAACTTTCTGGTTATTACTGAAATCCTAAAGGATTTCAGTAATAACCAGAAAGTTTGAGAATAAAAAGGCAATTACCTTAATATGTTCACATGTAGTGAACTGCCACAGAAGAAACTGGCCAAAAATTTCTAAATACAGAAAAAATATTTGCAATATACAATACAAAGGGTACTAGGAAAGTTTTGCAATACAACGCAACAATGAATCACAGGAAGCTGCTTGTTGCTGCATGTTGAGACATGTTCATACGTGCATAGTAGCCCCCGCACCAAGTCGATGGGCTCAGTTATTCATTAGTATTGAGAGTGTAAAGTGCTTGCGATGGCATCGTGGTCACGAAATGAGATAAGGACAGTTTTGCGGTATAATTTCGTGCGTGGTTTAACCATAGACCAGTGCTTAGAAGAAATGACTCTTGCACTAGATGATGATTGTCCACATCGTACAACGATATTCAGGTGGTATAGAGAATTCCAAAGGGGAAATTTCCCTCTGGAGGATTCTGAGAGGCCGGGAAGGCCACGAACGTCAGTTACGGAGGAAAACGTTACTGCTGTGAGGAAAATGCTTGACGAAAACAGGCGAGTGACCTACCAACAGATAGAGGATACTTTGGGCCTAAATGCACCAGCAATTCGTTCGATTCTGCAAGATCATTTGCACGTGAAGAAACTTTGTTCTCTCTGGGTGCCGCATCAACTGACTGAAGAGCAGATGACACGACGTGTGACTTGGTGCCGGGAGATGTTAAAAAAGTTTGATAAGGGACAATCTCGGTATGTGAACAACATCGTGACAGGTAACGAGACTTGGCTGTACTATTACGATCTGCCGACCAAGGCTTAAAACAAAGTTTGGGTCTTTGATGATGACGACACACCCGTAATTGTCAGAAAATCCCGATCTGTAAAGAAGAAAATGATAGCTGTATTTTTCAAATCGAGTGGAATTGTGGAACGTGTCGTTTTGGACACGCAGAAGACAGTCACAGCTAAGTGGTATACTGAACAATGCCTGCCTAAAGTCATTGGATCTATGAAGAACCTGCGGCCAAAGTCAAGAATGGTCACCTGGTACCTCCATCACGAAAATGCTCCAGCTCACCGCGCCAAAGCCTGCACCGAATATTTGACCACGACAGGACTGAAACTTCTCGAGCACCCTCCCTACAGTCCAGACCTCGCTCCCTGCGACTTTGCACTGTTCCCGCATGTGAAAATGAAGCTAAAAGGGAGGCAGTTTTCCAGTGATGAGGACCTTCTACGGGCTTGGGACAACGAGTGTGGTTTACTCCCTAGTGAAACTTGGCAGAACTGGTTTAAAGATTGGTTTCGGAGGATGGAGAGGTGTATTGAATGTAGAGGAAATTACTTTGAAAAAATTAAATAAACAAAGCTGTATTGCAAAACTTTCCTAGTATCCTTTGTATAATCATAAATTATGATCTGATAATAATCAGGGTCATCAAGAAAAGAAGCAAAAATTTTTGAATACCCATATTTTTTGATGCACTGAAATGGCACTGGCAAGTTTGGAATCTTTACACACATTAGAGATGGGATCTTTTTTTTTTTATTATTATTATGTTTTTTTTTATTTCATAAAAAAATTCTTTTAAGAATTCTGTAAGACAGAATATGCTAATGAATAACACTTGTTTTTGTGTGTGTGTAAAGATTTTATCAACTAGCAGTTTTGTTACAGTGTAGCATGAGTTTAAAAATGAGACTTGGTAGGAGAAAATATTCAGAAATATCAACAATTTTGAGTTTGGTAAAGAAACAGTGTGGTTCTGTGATAGCAATAAGAAGTGTACTGATGGTGGAAAGAAGTATGTGAGAATTATAGAAGTAATTACTCGTAGCCAAAGGAAATCTGTGAAATTACTGTTGCAACAGACAGGTTTAAAACTTTACTTCAAACATTGCTAAGTAACAACAAATTCAGCAAAGCAACAGCAATACATCAAAAAATATATGCATTCCAAACTGTTGCATCTTTTCTTCATGACCCTGTATAATATAAAATATATAATTATATAATAAAATATAATGTATAATTATATAATAAATTATATCAGTATAGTGCATGAACACATCTACTTAAATCAAAATCAATTTAGCAAGTTATATTTTAAATTGATGAAGCCTTTTTTAAGTAGAATATGAAATATTAAAAACCAACCTTCTTGACCAATGAACCACTTTTTTTTTATCAGTGACCATCATCTCATAGTAAGTTTCCAGTTGCCTCTGAATATAATGAAAACTCTGGATACTCATAGTCTCACTTACTTCACCTAAGTTAAAACCATTTAGACGAGTAAATTCCATGAAAAATCGCATTGCCCATAAGTAGTAAGTCTCATCATGTTCTTGAGCTCTCTGTCGTACTAAATGGTCCTGAAAATTTAAAATTATGTATTTGTGCTATTAAATAAATTATGAAATGGACATTCAAAAATGACTGTCTGTTATAAAAGAAAGCAAGCATCCTCTTAAAACTATTAAACTCTGGCAGCACTTTTCTCTTCAAAACAATTTAAAATACAGCAATGTACTTAATCATATAATATATCATTGGCACCTCCATAGCCGGGTGGGCAGAAGCAACAGTGCATAGTACACACTTCTTGATTAGACCGGGGTTCGAGCCCATGCCCACCAAATACGGAGGATGTGGAAAGGTCAGGGAATGACCACCGCATATCCCCGGAGCAATATGGCCTTAGTTGCTAATGCTCCTAAAAACCAAATAACAAACAAACAAACATATAATATATCAAACCTGCAATGAAATAAAATACTGCACTTTTACTAACCCCAGACACAGGGTAATTAGAACCTATAGTACTTAGTACTGTGCATGGGTTAAAAGTTAAGAATATGAAAGAAGACATTTGTTGACATTAGACTTGAACTTCTGTAAACTGTAATTTTCAGGAAACATGCATGAAGAGAGGCTGTTCCAGAAAACAGAAGTTGAATGAATAAACAAGGAAGAAGGAAAAAAGTTGGTTCTGTGAGTTTGTTGTTGTTGTTATTTGGTTTTTTAGGAGCATTAGCAACTAAGGCCATATTGCTCCGGAATATGCGGTAGTCATTCCCTGACCTTTCCGCATCCTCCGTATTTGGTGCTGACAGGCTCGAACCCCGGTTTAATCAAGAAGCGTGTGCTATGCACTGCTGCTCCTCCTTCCCACCTGGCTACGGAGGCGCCTTGTGAGTTTGAAGTTGGACAGTAAACGGGGGGGGGGGGGGGGGGGGTTTCACTGGTTGTGGCACATGTTTGGACAGCTTTGGAAGGGGGGGGAATTATACAAGCCAATTCAGAAGAACAGCACCAATGGAAGTATCCATGGATAAGGCATGCAGCAGAAACAAAAAGTCTGTGAAACAGAGTGTGGAGAGACTCTGTTATAGATGAGTCATTAATTAACATAACTGCCTTCTTTTGTATAAAATCTAGAATAAGGGAGGTTTTGGGGGGGACAACCCCAGATGTGGGAACGATATTCAATGGTAGGGCACATTTACGATTTGCACAGAGTGAACAGCTGTTTGAAAAGAAAAAAAAACCCTGTTTTCTAGATGCAGAGGAAGCAATATTTATAATGTGCTTATGCCAACAGAGATTAAAAGTAAGGGTAATCCCCAATATATCATTAGCTGAGGCATAAAATGCAAGAAAGCAAGCTTATACAGTATCAACCAAAAAAAACCTTCCCATTTCATCTATCCAGTCACTCCATATGGTTGTCTAGTTCAGTCTTAAATTTATTTAAGCTATCAACTTCCTCAACAACAGATGGAAGGCTGTTTCAGCAATCAACTACCCGCTGGCTAAATGCAAACTTTCGCACATTCTATTCTAAAACTGTCTTTCCTCAATTTGAATCTATGCCACTCAGGTTCTTAATCTCAGCAAGTGGAAGTATCCCATCAGCATTCAGCCTGCTCAAACCATTCGAGGCCTTGTATATCTCACTCAGATCACCTCACAGGTGCCTACTCTCCAGGCGCAGCAGCTTATAGAATTTAAGCCTCTCCTGGTAAGAGAACCCCTTTGTTCATCTCACCAATCTTGTTGCCCTTCTCTGTACTCATTCCAGCAACTTTACATCCTTCCTAAAATGAGGCCTCCAGACCTGTACGCAGTATTCAAGGTGTGGCCTGATCATTGCCTTATACAAAGGTATAATCACCTCCATGTCTATGCGAGCAAAATTCCTATCTATCATTCACAAAACTCCATAACCTGCTCTGGCAACCCATCAGCACTGCTGAGAGAACTTCATATCCAACTACACAATTAACCCCCAGGTCTTTTTCATTCTCCACCTCCGAGTGTAGTACCACACAGTTGGTACGTTTCTCTTGGGTTACTGCTACCTATATGCAGTACTTTGCATTTGTTAATATTAAACTTCAGTTGTCACCTCTCAGTCTATCTGCTCAACTTTTCCAGATCCTGTTGCAGTAGCATACTTTACTATCATTAACAACCCTGCCAAACTTTGTACCACCTGAAAACTTCGACATTAAGTCTAATATACCTTCATTAATAAATACACAAAACAACAATGAACCCAGCACCGAACCTTGGAGACTCTACTGTGTGGTGTATAAGGTGTATAAGGCCTTGAATGGATTGAGCACGCTGAATTCTGATGGGATCCTTCCACTTGTTCAGATTACGAACCTAAGGGGGCATAAATTCAAATTAAGAAAGACAGATGTAGAATAGATGTGTGGAAATTTGCCTTTAGCCAGCAGGTCGTTAATTGCTGGAACAAACTTCCATCTGTCGTTGTGGAAGTTGATAGGTTGAATAAATTTAAGGAGGAACTGGACAGGCATTTGGAGGGAATGTTTTTTTTTTTTTTTTTTTTTTTTTTTTTGCTGCATAAGCTCATACACTTGCTTTCTTGAATCACATGCCACTACTACTACTACTAATAACATTAGTCAACATAAGAGCAGTGTCCATTTATTACCACTCTCTGCCATCTCCCACTGAACCATCCCTTTATCCATTGCAGCAACTTGCCCTTAATGCCAAACCGCCCCAATTTGTCTTCCATGTGCAACAATTAATTTTTCCATCCAGTTCCTTTGTGACCACATTGTAATATCCAATCAAATTGGTAAGACAAGACTTTCCGTTAACAACCCCATGTGTCTGAACTATTACTGCTGTCTTGTATAGGTGATCCTGTATCACCTCTTTAACCAGTTGACTCCAATATTTTGCCCGGAACAAAAGTTAAATTAACAGGTATATAATTATTAGCATCACCCTTTGAACCCGCTTTGTGAATTGGGGATACATTTGCACATCTCCAGTCCATGGGGACCTTCCCTGAATCTAAGGATGCTCTCTTATAATTATAGCTAAGGGTTTGCTTACTTTCCTCGCTACCTCCTTCAATATAACTGGATACATTCCATTTGCCCCAGGTGTCCTTTATATGTTTAACTTCAACAATTTCTCCTCCACTTTGCTCTTCATTATTACAAAATTATTTAGCACTCTGTTAGTTTAGTAAACTTCTTTCCTCCACTTCCTTACAGAATTCCTCATGTGTGAATGTATATGCAAAATACTCATTCAGTTTGTCAGCAATCTGAGCAGGATCATCACCACCATCAAATGGACAATCTGATTCATCCCCTTCTTCTAGAGTTTACATAAGAAAAGAAGTCTTTGTTGTATTTCTTTCCATCCTTTACCAAGGATTTCTCGTAATCAGCCTTTGCTTGCATAACCACCTTTGTGACTTGATTACAGACTAGCTTATATCTGCTGTAGGTTTTTGTTGCCTGATAATTTATAAGTATCCCATGCATTTTTCTTTTCTGCCATGAGACTCATTAATTCATCTGATATCCATTTAGGCCTGAACCTTGAACAGTATTTTTTAGTTGGTATGAAAAGCCTAGTAGCCTCCAAGATTAAGTCCTTGAAGGCTTCCCATTTAGAATTCACCATTGGTAACATTATCGGTTGATCCCACTGTATAGAATTCAAAAACTGCCTGAGACCGCTGTAGTCATCTTTCGAAAACAAAAACCCTTCCCTTTACCCTTGATGGTAGATACATCTTTAAGTAAATCCCACATCAGCAAACTGTGATCACTGTCACCTAGTGGTTCCTTTATCTGCAAATTCCTAATGCTTCATTACTGCTGATAATCAGATCAGTATTACCCCCTCTGGCTGCCTCTCGAATATGTTGCTGCAGAAAATAATCCTCCGATAAATCCACAAGTCTTGCTAGCATACAAGTGACCAATCCACAAATTTCAGTCAATATCTATAAAGTAAAAATCCCCCATTACAAGACATTCTGATTTACTGGCCCACCCTATTCCTCTGCACAATTGCTTGTTGTACTCATCAGAGTCATTAGGCCTATAACACACTCCTACTCTCATTTTCCCTTTCCCATTGTTTATGTCATACCAAATTGACACAACATTGCACTGTCCACCCATGTCGACTGGATGCACTTCCATAGATTTTATGTTTCTTAACTAACAGCAAAACCCATCCTTCCTTCCTACCCTGTCTATCCTTTCTGTACACATTGTACCCCTCAAATTCCAATTCTGCATTGCTTATATCTGTGTGACACCATGTCTCTGATATCCCAACAATATCTGCCTTTGATGTCTTGATCAGCACTTCAAATTTATTTACTATAATTCTAGCATTGGTGTACATGCAAGTATACATGCACCTGTTCTTACTCTTAGTTACCCTAACACAACCCATGTGTTAGGTTAACTAAGACTTCTTCCACGATGACTCCCAGTAGATCTTGAAATCCCCAGTAACTTGCTCTCTAGACTGCTGCTCTTTACAATAGAATCAGTGCAAGAATTGCTTTCTCTTCTGCCTGCAGTCACTGTTAACCTTTTAATCTGTGTATCCCCCCAAGCTAGCAGTTTTCCTGACCCACCTAACACTGCCTCAATAGCTTCAGCAAAATATTCTTGCACCCTTTCTATTTAAGTGTACCCCATCCCTGTCGAAGCATTCTCTCCCGTCAACAAGCACAGACCACACTGAAAAATTTCTACAATTCTACTCCATAAGCCTTGCACAATCTCTCCAGGGCCAAATTGATCGACAAGGCTCTCATCACATACTCCATTCTATCATGTCTGGGCAGAATTGCAGACACTTTCAAATTCAACCCTAGCTCTCGACTTTTTTTCAACACTGAACTGTACTTGTTAAGTAAATCTGCAGATATCTTACTCTTAACCCTCCTATTGTATTTGGGTCAATATGACTCGGTTGCCTTCTTTTAATGCCCATAAATTCTATATTTATTTAAATATTTTGTTGCCACACTATGACTTTTACTAGTTTACCCTAATAAGGGTAAACATCAAGCTTGGTGCTACTATAAGAGACAACAGTAGGAAGAAATTTTTGAAGATATGCACTAAGAGATTGTTTGTTATTTGGTTTTTAGGAACATCAGCAACTAAGGCCATATTGCTCCGGGGATATGGCGGTGGCCATTCCATGATCTTTCCGCATCCTCCATATTTGGTGATCAAGGGCTCGAACCCGTTATAATCAAGAAGCGTGTGCTACGCACTGCTGCTCCTGCCCACCTGGCTACGGAGGCTAAGAGATTGTTGATGGACAGTGAAATTGAGAATTTTTTGTATGCTTCTGATGGTAATGATAGTACTACTGAAGTAGAGGACCATTTGTCTGAAGCAGAGGTGCATAGTGAATCAGATGACGAAGAAGTGGAACCTATGATTTCAGACAAAGCTGTTGTGACTAATTACATAACCTCAAAAAATGGCAATATAGGGTGGAATTACAAAACACCTAATCAACAAGGAAGATTTTTGTCAGAAAATCTTATTGCATTGAATCCTGAACTGGCAAGGTACACTATGTCTAGAATATATGATATAAAATCCTCCTACTGCTTATTTTTTATGCCAAAATTGTAAACTTATTTTTGGAGATGTCAAATTTAGAAGGAAAAAGAATTTATGGTGACCAGTTGCAAGAACTAACAGTAGTTGAATTAGAAGCATATTTCAGCCAAATGTAGGCCGCCCTATATTCAGGGCAATGATGTCCCTATCCATGTAATTTCACGAATAATTCACTTAGCTGATAAAGGAACTCGATCACAACGGCACCAGACTGATAAATTAGCTGCTATACAGGACTTGTGAGATGAATGGGATGCAATTCTACCTATGGTTTATAATGCTAATGAAAATGTAACAATAGGTGCCAACTGGTACCTTTTAGAGGCAGTTTGCTCATTTAGGCGATATACAGGGTGTCTCAAAAATATTGGTACAAACGTTTAGGGGAGACAGGTAACATCTAAAGGAATGTGAATTGCATAGGAACCCATAACCGGAAACATCACTGTAAGTCAGTACACGGTGCTGTTCATCAGTTCGCGAGAGGGAAAATTTCTGGTTTACTCATTCAAGCAGTAGTCGCTGCACGAAGAGCATGCATCGATATACGAACTGTGAGCTGGCAGACATGCACCTAGTGTATGGATTAGCACAGAGGGCAATGGACGAGCCGCTCAACGAATTTGTGGAGAACACTTCCCAGAGAGACATGTACCAGACCACCGTTTCTTTGCGCATGGGCATCAAAATTTGTGCGATTATGGGTGATTTAGAGGTAACAGGAGTAGTGTGGGCAGACCACATTCGACGTGAACTCCTGCCATGGAAGAAAGTGTGTTGAATACTGTCCAGAATAATCCTACTACCAGCACACGTGCCATTGCCTCTGCCTTAGGAATGTATCGTTGCAGTGTACAGCGTGTCTGGCACAAAGATTCCTTACACCCCTTTCATCTCCAAAGGGTTCAATTACTGCTCCCCCAGGATCATCCTGCACGTGTGGCTTTTGCGCAGTGGTTTCTCCAAGAAAGTGTTGCAAGACTTGAATTTTCCAGCCTATGTTTTGTTCACGTATGAGGCTTATTTCACTCAGGAAGGCTTATTCAATCAGCACAATGCTCGTGTGTGGGCTCAGGACAACCCACACAGTGTGCACCCCCATGCGGCACAACATCGCTTCGCAATAAATGTGTGGTCAGTGACTGCTTAGTCGGCCCATACCTGTTACCATTCAGCATGAACTCCGCTAAATATCGGATCTTTCTTGAACAAGTTCTACCAGGGTTACTTGACGATGTTGCAGCAAATGTGAGACGCAACATTTGGTTTCAACATGACGGGGCGCCTGCCCATTATGGAAGGTGTGTTCGTGACCATTTTAACAGGCGTTTTGGGCGTTGATGGATTGGCCGTGGTGGACCCGTTGCCTGGCCCCATGCTCACCTGATTTATCGAGTCTTGATTTCTTTCTTTCTGTCGGCCCTCATGGATTGCCTGTGGAGACAGAAATGGATCTCGTGGCGAGACTCGTCTGCGCTGCTGCTACTGTCAAAGAAACTCCAGGTGTGTTCGACCGTGTGCGCCAATCCATGCTGCGTCGGTGTCACGCATGCATTGAGCATCTGTTGTAACATCATGAAATGCATCCATCTCGTACTCCATTGTTAATATTATGTCAAATAAATGTTTGCCACTAATTACTGTCTTGTGTCATTTCTGCTTCTTGTGCCTCTGCTACTACTTTCCCATGACGTTTCCGGTTATGGGTTCCTATGCAATTCACATTCCTTTAGATGTTACCTACCTCTCCTAAATGTTTGTACGAATATTTTTGAGACACCCTGTATAGCCAACAAGCCAGCTAAATACGGAATCAAAACTTGGACTTTATGCGATTCTGTAAACGCTTATGCATATAACATGCAAGTATACCTCGGAAAAAAGGTGAACCTCCAGAAAAAGCCAAGGTAAAAGAGTTGTGCTAGACTTTGCTTATGGTCTAAAAGGGCAAAGCGTAATGTGTGATAATTCTTTTACATCTTACGAACTGGGGCAGATGCTACTGAAAAGAAATATCACCATGCTTGGCACTATTCGAAAAAACCAAAGTCCTTTCTTCAAAGTTCTACTTTCAGCAGTAACACAATGGTAGTTTCTTATATTCCAAAATGGAATAAAAATGTGACACTCAAGAGCACCTTCCACCACGATTCCGGTGTGTGTGTGTGATAAAGATCATAAAAAGCCATTTATGATTTTAGATTATGATAAAACCAAAGGTGCTGTAGAAACTTTAGACGAGTTGGTTATAACATACACATGCAGACGACAAACTAAAAGATGGCCAATATCTATCTTTTATAATATCATGGACATTTCTGCTTACAGTCTATGTTCTGTGGTGCAAAGTAAATCCAACTTGGAATGCTGGCAAATTTACAAAATGTCGACTATTTCTTGAAGAACTGGGTAATTCCTTGATTGCTCCCTTACTGCAAAAAAGAAAGAATCTTCCTCAAAGTATTCCGGATGCTGAAATGGTTAGAAGGGCACAACCATCAACCAAAACTGCCAAAGCAGGGGAACAGCCAACCACAAATAAGCGTAAAAGATGTAATTTTTGTACCTCTTCAAAGGACAACAAAACCAATATACTATGTTGTAATTGTTGAAAATACGTATATAAATCTCATGTATAGTACTACTGCCAAGACTGTAAAAAACTAAATGTATGATATAACTACTACTATGTTTTTCAGATGTACGTAACAATTGTTTATCCATTACTGCCATTCATAAACAAAATTTTGGTCAATAAATGCCACATATATTCTTATTTCTTTTATTATTTAGTAAACACAAAGATTAATTTAACACCAATAAAACGACACCCATAGACCTCGGGTCATATTGAGCCGAACACAATTAGTGTAACCAAAATGCGAATACAATAGGAGGGTTAAGGTCATTAGTGCCAAACATATATAACAATATCACCTTTTGTTCCCTTAAATGATGATATCTGCTCTACAACGTCATCAACTTTTTACCCTGGCAGACTTACCCTGGTCCTGTTCCACCTATCCTTTTTGCATAATATATACCCCATCTTCCTGATAATAGAGTCACCAGACCAGCACATTCTGCCTTGGAGAATTTCACTGTGTTCCCTGATGCACAGGAATGAGCTCTGGTGTTAAGTTAGGCAGCTGAGAGCTTGATGGGCCCCCTCTTATTAATTTCCTCAAGTGCATCTACCCTACACCTCAAACTCTCATACACACCCATCAAAATGCTGAGTTGGCACCTAATTTCCTCACAGTCTCTGCACCTAGCACACACACAAGACATCCTCCTTGGCTCGATCATGTCTACAGGTCCGCAAACATTTCACATGTCACGTATTTTGTTAGACTGCAACAACTGATGCGTTGGAGAATCGCCCCCTTTGGTTCTCCTCTGAGCCACAGCATTCTGGCTTATCTGCAAGCGTTGCTTTGCTGCTCTAGTCTGGGTTATGATTCCGTTTAAGTATAACTGACAATCAAATTTAATAAGATTAATAAATTTTACTGATTAATTGATAATACTATACTATACTAAACTAACAGATTTCTAACTACGTGCTTCGCTATCTAGTTTTACATTAAACCTTATGCTGCTGACGAGGCTACTAGAGACGGTCGTTTTCAAAGCCGCTAAGTGGATTTTTGTTAATTATTGATTTGAAATTATTGTTTTTCTAAAACTTTTGATTTAAATTTAGTAGTATAACATTATTTTGTGATTTTCTGATTAATTTGGTGTATTTATTCTTTACTCGGCCTTGTAATTGCATAAAAGTATCGGTAAAGGTTTCCACCTGTTTCAACTCCGCTAACCGTTCGTAATTTTCCCGCCTTTGTGATACGATATACCGTACTAGATAGCGTTAGTTGAACTTCGTTAGCAGTTAAATTGTACGTTTAAATAAATACATATAACGACTTAGATTACAAACGTAATATAATTAATTTTATTTAACATAATTAATTATACATATAACCACTTAGGTTACGTAACATAAATAATTAGTAAAAACAAATAATTAATACATAACTTGATACGAAAGTTATATAAAGGGATTTCGCAGATAACACTCGTTACTGAAACGTAAATATTTCGTAGATAACACTCGTTACTGAAACGTAAATATTCCGTAGATAACACTCGTTACTGAAACATAAATATAGCGTTATAACTGTGTTTGGATACAAGTTTAGGATTTAATTTTGTACAGAAATTGAAATTTTATTGAAAGTAAATCTAAATCATGACTCAAACCAGAGCAGCAAAGCAAAGGGCTCAAGCTAATGGGAATGCTGTGGCCCAGGGGAGAACTGAGGGGGGCAGTTGTCCTCTGAATCACAGCCTTGTAAGATGCACTATTTGCTTGATGTTTGCGGAGCAGTCAAGTATGGGACATGATACTGCCATGGGGGATGTCTTTGTGTGTGTGCGATGCAAGGAGTGTAAGGAGATAAGGCGACAACTCAGCGTTGTTATGGGCCTATATGAGAGCTTGAAGGATAGGGTGGATGCCCTCGAAGGATTACAAGTGAGGGGCCCATCAAGCTCTCAGCTGCCCACACCAATGCCAGAGCTTGCACTTGGTCATCGCGGAACACAGCGGCAACCCCCAAGGCAGAATGCGCTGGTCCCAAAGGAACTAGTAGTTGTTGGTGACTCTATTGTCAGGGAAACGGGAAACATGCTTTGTAAAAAGGATAGGTGGAATAGGACCAGGGTATGTCTGCCAGGGGCAAAAGTTGATGACGTTGTAGAGCGGATATCATCTTTTAAGGGCACAAAAGGTGATATAGTTGTACACGTTGGCACTAATGACATTAAGAGTAGGAGACCGGCGGAATTACTTGACAAGTACAGGTCACTGATGAAAAAAAGCCGTGAATTAGGGTTGAAATTGAAAGTGTCTGCAATTCTGCCCAGACACGATAGGAGGGAGTATATGATGAGAGCCCTGTCAATCAATTCGGCCCTGGAAAGATTGTGCAGGGCTCAAGGGGTAGAATTTTTTTCAGCCTGGTCTGTACTTGTTAACAGGAGAGACTGCTTCTACAGGGATGGGATACACTTAAATAGAAAGGGTGCAAGAATGTTTGCTGATGCTATCGAGGCAATGTTAGGTGGGTCGGAAAACTGCTAGATTGGGGGGATACAAGGACTAATAGATTAACAGTAGCCACTGGCAGAGGTGAAAGTGATTCTTGCACTGCTTCTATTGGAATGAGCCGCAGCCTGGAAAATAAGATGCAGGATATTTCAGAGACTGCTGGGAATCATTGGGGTACAAGTAAACACATGGGTTGTGTTAGGGTAGCTAAGAAAAAGAACAGGTGCATGTATACTTGTGTGTACACCAATGCTAGGAGTTTAGTAAATAAATTTGATGAATTTGAGGTATTGCTCAAAACATCAAAGGCAGATATTGTGGGGATTTCAGAGACGTGGTGTCACACAGATATAAGAAATGCAGAACTGGAATTTGGGGAGTACAATGTGTACAGAAAGGATAGACAGGATAGGAAGGGAGGAGGGGTTATGCTATTAATTAAGAAACACATAAAATCCAAGGAAGTGAAGCCAGTCGACATCGCTGGACAGTGCAGTGTCGAGTCAGTTTGGTGTGACATAAGCATTGGGAGATCAAAATTGAGAGTAGGAGTGTGCTATAGGCCTAATGACTCTGATGAGTATAATAAGAAACTGTTCGGAGAAATAGAGTGGGCCAGTAAATCAGAGAGTCTTATAATGGGGGATTTTAATTTCCCAGATATTGACTGGAATTTGGGGGCTGGTCACTCACACAGTAGCAAGGCTTTTGTGGATTTATTGGATGATTGTTTTCTACATCAGCATGTTCGGGAGGCAACTAGAGGGAGTAATACTCTTGATTTGATTATCAGTAGTGATTCTTCATGCATTCAGAATCTGCAGATAAATGAACCACTTGGTGGCAGTGATCACAGTGTGCTGAAGTGGGAGTTACTCAAAGAGGTAACTACCATTAGGGGTAAAGGGAAGGGGTATTGCTTTCGTAAAGGCGACTACAATGGACTGAGACAGTATTTAAATTCTATACAGTGGGATCAACTGATGATATTGCCAACAGCAAATTCAAAATGGGAAGCATTCAAAGAACTTATCGTGGAAGCTACTAGGCTTTACATACCAACTAAGAAATATTGTTCAAGGTTTAGGCCTAAATGGTTGTCAGATGAACTAATGAGGCATATGGCAGAGAAGAAAAATGCATGGGATACATACAAATTAACACGTGACACGGATGCCTATGATAGATACAAGTTGATCTGTAACCAAGTTACAAAGGAGGTTAGGCAGGCGAAGGCAGATTACGAGAGATCCTTGGCAAGGGATGCGAAGAAAAACAGCAAAGAGTTCTTTACTTATGTAAACTCTAGAAGGAAGGGGATGAATCAGATTGGTCCACTTGAGATCGATGGGTCAACTGTTGATGACCCTGCTCGGGTAGCTAACAAACTAAATGAATATTTTGCATCGACATTCACACATGAGGAGTTATTCAGCGAGGGGAATGCCAGAGGTGTATTCAACTCTAGCAGTAAGCTAGAGAATCTTGTAATAACTGAGAGCAAAGTGGAGGAGAAATTGTTGAAGATAAACACAAGAAAGGCACCTGGGGTGGATGGGATCTATCCAGTTATATTAAAGGAGGCAGCAAAGGAGGTAAGCAAACCCTTAGCCATAATTATGAGAGCTTCCTTGGACTCAGGGGAGGTACCCATTGACTGGAGATGTGCAAATGTGACCCCAATTCACAAAGGGGGATCAAAGGCTGACACAAGTAATTATAGACCTGTGAGTTTAACTTCTGTTCCCGGAAAATTAATGGAGGCACTGGTGAAAGAAGCACTGCAGGATCATCTAGACAAGACTTCAGTTATAGCTAGGACACAGCATGGTTTTGTTAAGGGGAAGTCTTGCCTGACCAATTTGATTGGATACTATGATGCAGTCACAAAAGAACTGGATGCAGGGAATAACTTTGATATTATATACTTGGATCTTAGAAAGGCTTTTGATACTGTTGCACATGGAAGACTGCTGCACAAATTGGAGCAGTGTGGCATTGGAGGCAAGTTGCTGCTATGGATAAAGGGGTGGTTGAGGGGGAGAAGACAGAGAGTGGTAATCAATGGACACTGCTCATCGTGGACTAATGTTATTAGTGGAGTCCCTCAGGGTTCAGTATTGGGGCCTTTATTGTTTTCTGTATTTATAAATGATATTGATGATGGTATATCAGGCTTAATGTCCAAGTTTGCAGACGATACAAAGGTTGGCAGGGTTGTCAAGGACACTACTGACACTATGCTGCTGCAACAGGATTTGGAAAGGTTGAGCAGATGGGCTTCGAGGTGGCAAATGAAGTTTAACATTGACAAATGTAAAGTACTACATATGGGAAACAGCAACCCCAGAGCAACGTATCAACTCTGTGGTACTACACTGACAGTGGTAGAGAATGAAAGGGACCTGGGGGTGGTGGTGCAGGCAGATATGAAGTTCTCTGAGCAGTGCAGACGAGCTGCAAGAGTAGCTCATGGTGTATTGTCAATGATATATAGAAATTTTTCTAGCAGGGATAAGGAGGTGATTATTCCCTTGTATAAGGCAATGGTCAGGCCACACCTAGAGTACTGTATACAGGCCTGGAGGCCTCATTTCAGGAAGGATGTAGAGCTGCTGGAACGAGTACAGAGAAGGGCAACTAGATTGGTGAATGGGACAAAGGGGTTCTCTTACGAAGAAAGGCTTAAGTTTTGCAAATTACAGTGTCTGGAAACTAGGCACCAGCGGGGTGATCTGATAGAGGTGTACAAAGCCTTGAATGGTTTGAGCATGCTCAATGCTGATGGGATTCTTCCTCTAGCTCAGAAAAATCACCTGAGAGGGCATAAATTCAAATTGAGGAAAGACAGATGTAGGATAGATGTGCGGAAATTTGCCTTTAGCCAGCGGGTGGTTGGTGGGTGGAACAGACTTCCATCCCTTGTCGTGGAAGTTGATAGCCTAAATAAGTTTAAGGCTCAGCTGGACAGGTATTTCGAACGAACAGAGGGGTGAAGTGGAAGTGGTTATTTTTATTTATTTATGTTACTTTTTTTTTTTTTTTTTTTTTTTTTTGGCTGATGCTGCATAAGCTTGCTTTCTTGCATCAAATGCCTCTACTAATGCTAATGCTAATGCTAATGCTATCTAGTTTGGAATATACGTAGCATCATATAACAATGGTAGCAAATTATGAATGGTAAATCTACGGACACTAAGTATTAACTTTCAAAATCGCTATCTAAATTCAAAATAAACCAAGGAGCTTGACTAGGACTATAAGCTACTTATAGAAAATAATTTAATATAACAATTAAGTCAATAAAATGGCTAAATATAATTAAAAACAGCATTCGCTGGAGCTGCAAAATCTTGTCCAACATGTGGATACCCTTCCATGGAGGGGGGAGGGGGGGGAGAGAGAGAGAGAGAGAGGTAGCAGTAGTTAAAGGCAAAGGAAAGGAAAGGGTTATAATTTCAGGAAAGGAAATTACAACTGTTTAAGGTGCTACTGTTTCAAAATCACTATCTAAATTCAAAATAAACCAAGGAGCTTGAGTAGGACTATAAGCTACTTATAGAAAATAATTTAATAAAACAATTAAGTCAATAAAATGGCTAAATATAATTAAAAACTTGGCGTTCGCCGGAGCTGCAAAATCTTGTACAACACGTGGATACCCCTCTACGGTGGACGAAAAAGAGAGAGAGGTAGCAGTAGTTAAAGGCAAAGGAAAGGGTTATAATTTCAGGAAAGGAAATTACAACTGTTTAAGGTGCTACGTGGCCTTTATTAACTGGGTTGACATCTCACAGAAAGCGAATACAATTGAATTATGGTATGCCTTTAAAACATCAATCACAGAAGCCTTGAATGCATATATACCTTTAAAAAAATACTCTACAAGGTGGTTCCGAGTTGGAGGAATAACGAAGTTGCCAGATTACTTGAGCAAAAAAAGACAGTATGGAAAAGTTACAGAACAATAAAAAGTACTGAAGCCTATAACAACTACAAATTGATTTGTAATAGTGCCATAGAAAAGGTTAGGCTGGCAAAGGCAGATTATGAGAAATCACAGGGGACAAGGAATTCTTAACATATGTAAACTCAAAGAAGAGGAGATGATGAAGAGGTTGAAGAAATGTACACTGAAATTGAGAGTCTTCTAGATGAGCAGAAAATCCACTACACTATTATTATGGGGGGACTTCAATGCTAAGGTTGGAAAAAGGCAAAACAGCGCAGAAAGAGGAACTATAGGAAATTTTGGAATTGGTGAAAGAAATAAAAGAGGTGAAAGACTTGTGGAATTTGCAGAATCTCAAGGAATGTCAGTAATGAACACTTTTTTCAAGAAAAGGGTGAACAGAAAGTGGACATGGAAGAGTCCAAATGGATTAACAACTAATGAAATCGACTTCATCCTCACTAACAGAAGATATATTGTGAATGATGTTACCGTCCTGAATAAGGTAAATGTTGGAAGTGATCACAGAATGGTAAGATGTACACTTGATATAGATGTAGGAAAGGAAAGGAAAAAACTGACTCGAGTAAATAATACAAAGGTCTTTGAAATAACAGGAGGAGAAAAAGCAGTATGTACTGGAACTTAAGAACAAGTTTGAGCTTCTGCAGACTGCTCAGGACCAAGATATCGATGAGGAATATTACAACTTTCTGAAAGTGATAAAGCCCAAGAAACCTATAGGGAAACAAAAATCCAAAGAAGAAAAAATTAGCCAAGAAACACTTGTCATGATGAACCAAAGACGACAAATGAAGAGCAAGAAAAACACTGACAGGGAGAAAATTGAGTATACTGAGTTATGCAAAGCCATTAGAAAGAGACTCAGAGAGGACATAAGAAGATTTAACACAAGAAAAGTAGAACAAGCATTAAGGGAAAACAAAGGATTGAAATCAGCAGCCATGAGCAGTAATACAGAAAGACAAATGATACTGAAACTGAAGAATAGTGATGGTGTACTTATAAACAGCAGAGAAGGCATAATTCAAATAGCAGAAGACTACTATAGAGAATTATATAAGGAGCGAGGGAATGATACCAGCAGTGGGGAAGATGGATTGCAAAGTAGCAACACATACGGCATACCCGATATTCTTCCTGATGAGGTAGAACATGCATTGAAGAAAATGAAGAATCAGAAAGCCCCGGGGGAAGATGAAGTTACTGTAGAGTTGTTAAAATTGGGAGGAAGAGACGTAACACAAAAACTGGCAAGGCTCTTCACAAAGTGCATTAGAAAAGGTGTGATGCCTAAGCAGTGGAATAATGCAATCATAGTTTTGCTGCATAAGAAAGGAGATAAATCAGAAATTGGAAATTATAGACCAATTAGCTTGTTATCCCATATCTACAAGTTGTTCACAAGGGTCATTACTAACAGATTAGAAAGAATACTTGATGAGAATCAACCGAAAGAGCAAGCTGGCTTTAGGACAGGATTCTCAACTATGGATCACCTTCACGTAATATCACAGCTAATGGAGAAAGCAAATGAATATAAAACACCATTATGCCTGGCATTTGTGGATTATGAAAAGGCATTTGACTCCATACAGCATAAGGCAATGTTTCGGGCACTGGAAAGACAAGGCATAGATACTCCATATATTATGATTTTGAAGAAAATATATGAGAGTGCTACATCCTTTATTAGACTAGACAAAGACAGTAGCAAATTTAAAATCGAGAAAGGAGTTCAACAAGGAGACACAATATCTCCGAAGCTGTTTACTGCTGCCCTTGAGGAAGCTTTCAGAAGATTAGACTGGTCGCAGAAAGGAGTTAATGTGAACGGAGAGTACCTAAACCATTTACGATTTGCAGATGACATTGTGGTCATAAGCCACGATCCCAAAGAATTAGAGGAAAATCTTAATCAGTTATGCACAGTTAGTAAGGATTTTGGACTAAAGATGAATATGGCTAAAACAAAAGTAATGATGAACAAGTATGCCACGGAAAGGGAAATAATGATTGAAGGAGCAGTAATTGAAAAGGTGGAGTCATATACTTATCTGGGACAAGTTATTAGCTGTAATAATGATAAATGGCTGGAAGTCAAGAGAAGAATAAATTTTGGATGGTAGCATTCAGGAAATATAGTCACATACTGAAGAGCAATATCCCAGTTTGTCTGAAACGTAAAATAATGAACCAATGTATACTCCCCACCATGACTTATGGAAGTGAAACTTGGGCACTCACCAAAAGAATGGAAGAGAAGCTAAGAACTACACAGCGAAGAATGGAACGAATTATATTGGGAATCAGACTGTTAGATAAGAAGAGAAACACATGGATTAGGCAGCAAACTCAAGTAAAGGACATTCTTATCAAAACTAAAGAACTAAAATGGTCTTGGGCAGGACACATAGCTCGAAGACATGATAACAGATGGACTAAGAAAATAACAGAATGGTACCCAAGAGGAGCTAGAAGAAAACCTGGAAGACAAAGGCGGAGATGGATAGATGAAATTCATGAGGTTTTTGAGTAGTAAATGGATGGCCAGTGCTCAAAACAGAAGGAACTGGAAAGTTGCTGGAGAGGCCTTCATCCTGCAGTGGATTGAAAATGGCTGATGATGATGATGATGATATCCCTGCTGGAAAAATTCCTGTATATCATTGACAATACTCCATGAGCAACTCTTGCAGCCGTCTGCACTGCTCAGAGAACTTCATATCTGCCTGCACAACCACCCCCAGATCCCTTTCATTCTCTACCACTGTCAGTGTAGTACCACAGAGTTGATACGTTGCTCTGGGGTTGCTGTTTCCCCATGTGTAGTACTTTACATTTGTCAATGTTAAACTTCATTTGCCACCTCTCAGCCCATCTGCTCAACCTTTCCAGATCCTGTTGCAGCAGCATAGTGTCAGTAGTGTCCTTGACAACCCTGCCAACCTTCGTATCGTCTGCAAACTTGGACATTAAGCTTGATATACCATCATCAATATCATTTATAAATACAGAAAACAATAATGGACCCAACACTGGGCCCTGAGGGACTCCACTAATAACATTAGTCCACGATGAGCAGTGTCCATTGATTACCACTCTCTGTCTTCTCCCCCTCAACCACCCCTTTATCCATAGCAGCAATTTGCCTCCAATGTCACACTGCTCCAATTTGTGTAGCAGTCTTCCATGTGCAACAGTATCAAAAGCCTTTCTAAGATCCAAGTATATAATATCAAAGCTATTCCCTGCATCCAGTTCTTTTGTGACTGCATCATAGTATCAATCAAATTGGTCAGGCAAGACTTCCCCTTAACAAAACCATGCTGTGTCCGAGCTATAACTGAAGTCTTGTCTAAATGATCCTGCAGTGCTTCTTTAACCAGTGCCTCCATTAATTTTCCTGGAACAGAAGTTAAGCTCACAGGTCTATAATTACTTGTGTCAGCCTTTGATCCTCCTTTGTGAATTGGGGGTCACATTTGCACATTTCCAGTCTATGGGTACCTCCCCTGAGTCCAAGGAAGCTCTCATAATTATGGCTAAGGGTTTGTTTACTTCCTTTGCTGCCTCCTTTAATATAACTGGATAGATCCCATTCACCCCAGGTGCCTTTCTTGTGTTTATCTTCAACAGTTTCTCCTCGACTTTACTCCCAGTTATTTCAAGATTCTGTAGCTTACTGCTAGAGTTGAATACACCTCTGGCATTCCCCTCGCTGAATAACTCCTCATGTGTGAATGTCGATGCAAAATATTCATTTAGTTTGTTAGCTACCTGAGCAGGATCATCAACACTTGACCCATCAATATCAAGTGGACCAATCTGATTCATCCCCTTCCTTCTAGAGTTTACATAAGTAAAGAACTCTTTGCTGTTTTTCTTTGCATCCCTTGCCAAGGATTTCTCGTAATCTGCCTTCGCCTGCCTAACCTCCTTTGTAACTTGGTTGCATATCAACTTGTATCTATCATAGGCTTCTGTGTCATGTGTTAATTTGTAAGTATCCCATGCATTTTTCTTCTCTGCCATATGCCACATTAGTTCATCTGACATCCATTTTGGCCTAAACCTTGAACAATATTTCTTAGTTGGTATGTAAAGCCTAGTAGCTTCCAAGATAAGTTCTTTGAATGCTTCCCATTTTGAATTTGCTGTTGGTAACATCATCAGTTGGTCCCACTGTATAGAATTTAAATACTGTCTCAGTCCATCGTAGTCGCCTTTACGGAAGCAATAACCCTTTCCTTTACCCCTAATGGTAGTTACCTCTTTGAGTAAATCCCACTTCAGCACACTGTGATCACTGCCACCTAGTGGTTCATTTATCTGCAGATTCTTAATGCATGAAGAATCACTGCTGATAATCAAATCAAGAGTATTACTCCCTCTAGCTGCCTCCCGAACATGCTGATGTAGAAAACAATCATCCAATAAATCCACAAAAGCCCTGCTAGTGTGTGAGTGAACAGCCCCCAAATTCCAGTCAATATCTGGGAAATTAAAATCTCCCATTATAAGATTCTCTGATTTACTGGCCCACTCTATTTCCCTGTACAGTTTCTTATTATACTCATCAGAGTCATTAGGCCTATAGCACACTCCTACTCTCAATTTTGATCTCCCAATGCTTATGTCACACCAAACTGACTCAACACTGCACTGTCCAGCGATGTCGACTGGCTTCACTTCCTTGGTTTTTATGTGTTTCTTAACTAATAGCATAACCCCTCTCCCCTTCCTATCCTGTCTATCCTTTTTGTAGACTTTGTACTCCCCAAATTCCAGTTCTGCATCCCTTATATCTGTGTGACACCATGTCTCTGATATCCCAACAATATCTGCCTTTGATGTTTTGAGCAATACCTCAAATTCATCAAATTTATTTACTAAACTCCTAGCATTGGTGTACACGCAAGTATACCTGCACCTGTTTCTATTCTTAGCTACCCTAACACAACCCATGTGTTTACTTGTACCGCAATGGCTCCCAGCAGTCTCTGAAATATCATGCATCTTGTTTTTCAGGCTTCTGCTCATTCTAATAGAAGCAGTGCAAGAATCTCTTTCACCTCTGCCAGTGGCTACTGTCAATCTATTGGTCTTTGTCTCCCCCCAAGCGAGCAGTTTTCCGACCCACCTAACACTGCCTCGATAGCATCAGCAAATTGAGGGTAATTATGACAGCATCACGGGACTCAAAGAAAGAAAGATTCTGTTGGATTAGAAAAGTGCCAATGTGTCGCCAATATATAAAGTTCATTCTAAGAGTGTAGTGGGAAATTACCAACCAGTAAGTCTAACTTCAATAGCAGGGAAAATCATGGATGCAATGATCAACGTGGAATTCAGGATCATTTAGACAGAAACAGAATTCTGAAAGATACACAGCATGATTTTGTAAAGGGAAAATCATGTTTAAGAAATCTGGTTAGCTATTTTTACAGGGTCACTCATGAGCTGAACTTAGGGAATAATTTCAACATAGTTTATTCAAATTTCAGTAAAGCATTTGACTCAGTCCCACATGAGGAGTTACTTTATAAGCTGAAACAGGTTTGAATCACAAGGAAAATTCTTAGATGGATAGCTGAATAGTTTGGGGAGAGGGGCAGGGGGTTGTGATAAATGGTTATTTCTCAGATTGAGTTGATGTGAGAAGTGGGGTTCCCCATTGATAATTTTTTGAACCAGTGTTGTTTTTGATTTTTTTAAATGATCTCAATGAAAGGTTAAGGACATGATGTCTAAATTTGCAGATGATGCAAAGATCGGTGGAGTGGTTAATAATCACCGTCAAGCAGAGCTTCTTCAGAGTAAAACATAACCTAGATAGACTTCAGGGAAGGTAAAAAAAAAGTGGCAGCTACACTTTAATCAAAATGCAAGGTCTTACACCTGGGAAACAGTAACAACAAAATAACTTATACACTTCGGGAAGTTGAACTAATGTCAGTAGTAGAAAGGAAAGACTTCAAATATGTGGGTTGCACACCTTTGAAACCAAGGAAGAGAGGAGACTTGATTGAGGTGTTTAAGGCTCTGGCGGCAAAAGTAAAATGAATGAGGATGAAATTTTCATGGTTATAAATGATTCTAGAACTAGGGGCCATAAATTCAAATTATGGGGGGGGGGAGAAGTTTAGACTGAATTGTAGGAAGTTTTATTTTAGCCAGCGAGTTATAAATTACCGGAATAAGTTACCTACATGCATGGTAGAGGCTGACAGTTTGGGGAAATTCAAAGATCAGCTGGATAGTTACCTATGGGAAAATGGAAATGCATAGGTTGTCTATTTCCTTTTCTTTTATTATTATTATTATTTTTTTTAATTTTCTTGTTATTATTATATTTTATTCTTTTTTTTTTTTTCTGTCTGATTCAGCATAAGCCATAGGCTTCCATGCACCATGTGACCATTGCTAATACTAATACTAACTAAATGTTGAATTTCTGTTTCAATAGTACAGTCTGTCCTCGTATAGCACGATAGTTGTGTTCCTAGAAACCCTCGTGCAATGCAAAATCGTGCAATATAAACAACAGGCCCTATGGGAAAAGTGGGGTTAGGTGCTGACCACCCAAGATTGAACACACATTTGGAACCAAAACATTACCAAACACAATAAATAATCGGGTAATTTTAATCGTTATGAAATACGTAAGTATTTTATAACGATTAAAATACGTAATAAAAAATAATAATATTTTTATATTAATATATAATAAATAAATAATATAAATTAATATTTATATTATTTATTTGCTCTGCAAAATTAATTGCTTTGCAACCCGACTGCTATGCAAAATTAATATTTTGCAGAGCAATCGAGTACGGGACATGATACTGCCATGGGGGATGTCTTTGTGTGTGCGCGATGCAAGGAGTGTATCGATATCAGGCAACAACTCAGCATTCTTGTGGGCCTATATGAGAGCTTGAAGGACAGGGTGGATGCCCTCGAAGAAACTAAATTGAGGAGCCCATCAAGCTCTCAGCTGCCCACATCAACGCCAGAGCTTGCACTTGGGCATCACATGACACAGAGGCAACCCCCAAGGCAGAATGCGCTGGTCCCGAAGGAACTAGTAGTTGTTGGTGACTCTATTGTCAGGGAAACGGGGAACATGCTTTGTAAAAAGGATAGGTGGAACAGGACCAGGGTATGTCTGCCAGGGGCAAAGGTTGATGACGTTGTAAAGCGAATATCATCTTTTAAGGGCACAAAAGGTGATATAGTACAACACGTTGGCACTAATGATATTAAGAGTAGGAGACCGGCACAATTACTTAACAAGTACAGGTCACTATTGAACAAAAGCCAAGAATTAGGGTTGAATTGGAAAGTGTCTGCAATTCTGCCCAGACACGATAGGAGGGAGTATATGATGAAAGCCTTGTCGATCAATTCGGCCCTGGAAAGATTGTGCAAGGCTCAAGGGGTAGAATTTTTTTCAGCCTGGACTGTACTTGTTAACAGGAGAGATTGCTTCTACGGGGACGGGATACACTTAAATAGAAAGGGTGCAAGAATATTTGCTGATGCTATCGAGGCAGTGTTAGGTGGGTCGGAAAACTGCTAGCTTGGGGAGAGACAAAGACCAATAGATTGACAGTAGCCACTGGCAGAGGTGAAAGAGATTCTTGCACTGCTTCTATTAGAATGAGCAGAAGCTTGAAAAACAAGATGCAGGATATTTCAGAGACTGCTGGGAGCCATTGCGGTACAAGTAAACACATGGGTTGTGTTAGGGTAGCTAAGAATAGAAACAGGTGCAGGTATACTTGCGTGTACACCAATGCTAGGATTTTAGTAAATAAATTTGATGAATTTGAGGTATTGCTCAAAACATCAAAGGCAGATATTGTTGGGATATCAGAGGCGTGGTGTCACACAGATATAAGGGATGCAGAACTGGAATTTGGGAAGTACAACGTCTACAGAAAGGATAGACAGGATAGGAAGGGGGGGAGGGGTTATGCTATTAGTTAAGAAACACATAAAAACCAAGGAAGTGAAGCCAGTCGACATCGCTGGACAGTGCAGTGTTGAGTCAGTTTGGTGTGACATAAGCACTGGGAGATCAAAATTGAGAGTAGGAGTGTGCAATAGGCCTATTGACTCTGATGAGTATAATAAGAAACTGTACAGGGAAATAGAGTGGGCCTGTACAACAGAGAGTCTTATAATGGGAGATTTTAATTTCCCAGATATTGACTGGAATTTGGGGGCTGGTCACTCACACACTAGCAGCGCTTTTGTGGATTTATTGGATGATTGTTTTCTACATCAGCATGTTCGGGAGGCAACTAGAGGGAGTAATACTCTTGATTTAATTATCAGCAGTGATTCTTCATGCATTAAGAATCTGCAGATAAATGAACCACTAGGTGGCAGTGATCACAGTGTGCTGAAGTGGGATTTACTCAAAGAGGTAACTACCATTAGGGGTAAAGGGAAGGGTTATTGCTTCCGTAAAGGCGACTACGATGGACTGAGACAGTATTTAAATTCTATACAGTGGGACCAACTGATGATGTTACCAACAGCAAATTCAAAATGGGAAGCATTCAATGAACTTATCCTGGAAGCTACTAGGCTTTACATACCAACTAAGAAATATTGTTCAAGGTTTAGGCCAAAATGGATGTCAGATGAACTAATGAGGCATATGGCAGAGAAGAAAAATGCATGGGAAACTTACAAATTAACACATGACACAGAAGCCTATGATAGATACAAGTTGATATGCAACCAAGTTACAAAGGAGGTTAGGCAGGCGAAGGCAGATTACGAGAAATCCTTGGCAAGAGATGCAAAGAAAAACAGCAAAGAGTTCTTTACTTATGTAAACTCTAGAAGGAAGGGGATGAATCAGATTGGTCCACTTGATATTGATGGGTCAACTGTTGATGATAATACTCAGGTAGCTAACAAACTAAATGAATATTTTGTGATATGCATCGACATTCATACACGAGGAGTTATTCAGCGAGGGGAATGCCAGAGGTGTATTCAACTCTAGCAGTAAGCTACAGAATCTTGAAATAACTGGGAGTAAAGTCGAGGAGAAACTGTTGAAGATAAACACAAGAAAGGCACCCGGGGTGGATGGGATCTATCCAATTATATTAAAGGAGGCAGCAAAGGAAGTAAGCAAACCCTTAGCCATAATTATGAGAGCTTCCTTGGACTCAGAGGAGGTACCCATAGACTGGAAATGTGCAAATGTACCCCAATTCACAAAGGAGGATCAAAGGCTGACACAAGTAATTATAGACTTGTGAGCTTAACTTCTGTTCCAGGAAAATTAATGGAGGCACTGGTTATAGAAGCACTGCAGGATCATTTAGACAAGACTTCAGTTATAGCTCGGACACAGCATGGTTTTGTTAAGGGGAAGTCTTGCCTGAACAATTTGATTGGATACTATGATGCAGTCACAAAAGAACTGGATGCAGGGAATAGCTTTGATATTATATACTTGGATCTTAGAAAGGCTTTTGATACTGTTGCACATGGAAGACTGCTACACAAATTGGAGCAGTGTGACATTGGAGGCAAACTGCTGCTATGGATAAAGGGGTGGTTGAGGGGGAGAAGACAGAGAGTGGTAATCAATGGACACTGCTCATCGTGGACTAATGTTATTAGTGGAGTCCCTCAGGGCTCAGTGTTGGGTCCATTATTGTTTTCTGTATTTATAAATGATATTGATGATGGTATATCAAGCTTAATGTCCAAGTTTGCAGACGATACAAAGGTTGGCAGGGTTGTCAAAGACACTACTGACACTATGCTGCTGCAACAGGTTCTGGAAAGGTTGAGCAGATGGGCTGAGAGGTGGCAAATGAAGTTTAACATTGACAAATGTAAAGTACTACACATGGGAAACAGCAATCCCAGAGCAACATATCAACTCTTGGTACTACACTGACAGTGGTAGAGAATGAAAGGGATCTGGGGGTGGTTGTGCAGGCAGATATGAAGTTCTCTGAGCAGTGCAGACGGGCTGCAAGAGTAGCTCATGGTGTATTGTCAATGATATATAGGAATTTTTCTAGCAGGGATAAGGAGGTGATTATTCCCTTGTATAAGGCGATGGTCAGGCCACACCTAGAGTACTGTATACAGGTCTGGAGGCCTCATTTCAAGAAGGATGTAGAGCTGCTGGAACGAGTACAGAGAAGGGCAACAAGACTAGTGAATGGAACAAAAGGGTGCTCTTACGAAGAAAGGCTTAAGTTTTGCAAATTACAGTGTCTGGAGACTAGGCACCAGCGAGGTGATCTGATAGAGGTGTATAAAGCCTTGAATGGTTTGAGCATGCTCAATGCTGATGGGATTCTTCCTCTAGCTCAGAATAATCACCTGAGAGGGCATAAATTCAAATTGAGGAAAGACAGATGTAGGGTAGACGTGCGGAAATTTACCTTTAGCCAGCGGGTGGTTGGTTGGTGGAACAGACTTCCATCCCTTGTAGTGGAGGTTGATAGCCTAAATAAGTTTAAGGCTCAGTTGGACAGGTATTTTGAACGAACAGAGGGGTGAAGTGGAAGTGGGTTTTTTTTTTTTTTTTTTGGCTGATGCTGCATAAGCTTGCTTTCTTGCATCAAATGCCTCTACTAATGCTAATGCTAATTTTTTTATTATAATATAATAAATAATAAAAAATATTTATTTTTTTATTATTTATTATATTATAATAAAGTATTTTTAGTATTTTTAATACTAAAAAGTATTTTTTATGAATAAAATACGTATTTTATTCATAAAAAAGTATTATATTAAATAAAATAGTCGTAATAAAATACTTACGTATTTTATAATATGTAAGTATAAATTATAATACGTAAGTCGTAATAAAATGCTTACGTATTTTATTACGACTATTACGTAATAAAATATTGCTAATGCTTTTGCTTCTATTGTAAGCAAACTTGTTTTTTGTTTGATTTTCTATCCAAACAGATAGAAAATCGAAAAACAAATAGAAAAGACAGCCGTTCCATCTCTTCCAATTCTTGTGTCTTAATCTAATGGATTTTAATTACACTTTGAGTTGTTCCCGCTATGAAAGTTGTTTTTATTTTCTCTGAATTCTTTGTAATTCTCGGCATTGCCTCATTTAGGTCTGTAGCACGTGCAATATCACATGATCTTTCATTTCGCTCAAAGCGTTTCACAATTTCATATTTTTTCTCTATCGACAGAGGCGGAATGGCCATAAGCCTTATCCGGGAAATCCCGGTGGGCCGGAGGCCAGTGTGATTTTGGCCATAAACCGTAGTATGAGGTCACTATAAATTTTCCCGGGTAAGAATTTTTGACTCAGTCGGCCTCTGTTTATCGATATTGCTTTTTTTTTTTTTTTCCTCTGAATCTGCAGTGTCTTCGCCAGGACGCTTCCTTTTCACACCTTTTAAGTATTTTACTCATTTTTAAAGCACAATTACAAAACGAGGAGGCACGCTTAATACACATAAACAAAGCTGCACACGTGTAGCAACTGAATAAACGACACCGTAAAGGCCGAGATACGCTATTAACACCTCACATTTTACTACAGCACATTTCTGGGGGTTACTACCATAAAACAATTTCCAGTTGCGTTTCTGCTAGTGGAATCTGTTATAAACTGGTCGTAAACTCAATCTAATTGCAATTGCAAATTATCGATAGCTGGAATTGTGTGAGTTTTTACGTTATTATGGTGAAATGTGTTTCCCCTTCACTGATATAAAACACATAAATACATTTTCAGAATCTTCTTCATTCCAATCGTGTTGCGTTCAGTTGGGGTGATTCCGCGTTCGACTGCCATTTCTTGTAAACACAAAGGCGAATCGTGCATAAGCGAATTCAGTTCGTGTTATATAAGATAAAGTTCCCCTATTTATAAATCGTGTATGATCGAATTCGTGTAATGTAAACACGTGTTATACGAGGACCGACTGTATGCATATTCTGCAACTTGACAACTGCAAGGAGGAGGGAAATGCACAGGTTGTCTTATTTACTTTTATTTTATTATATATTTATTATTTATTTTTTTTATTATACTTTCTTTTTTTTTTTTTTTTTTGGCTGGTGCAGCATAAGCCTTAGGCTTACTTGCAACCATATGGCTAATACTAATTCTCAATTTAAATGAGAGAGGGAAAAATTATTACATTGACTGTTTAGTTTCTTAAGTAATTGATTTAATTCTAATATGAACTCAAACAATAATTACCCAATTTATCGTAAGCTGCTACCATCCCCATAACACCCTCAATCTGAATCTCAGTTAATGCCAGTGATTTTAATCTCTTAACCAGATAGGACTACATTGTCTTCTCGTGCTCATTTCATCTCTAACTTGGTGGAGTCAGGATGTGGATAGCTACATCTAGTAAGTATCTTGTGTCAAAATTCTCTCATAAATCTTACGTTATTTTACATGTACCATGCTTTAAGTACACTGAGTGGACAGAAATCATGGGATACTACCTAGTAACTGGTAGGCCCACCTTTCGCCCAGATAAGGGCAGTCACGCAGTGAGGCACTGAATCCACTAGTTCACTAAAGCATTCCACGGGTATTTCCATTTCCATCCATGCTTGCTGCATTGCTGTCCATAATTCTGTCGCATTCCTGGGTGGAATGGTTTGAATGGACCTTTCCACAGCATCCCAAAGATGCTCCACAGGGTTCAGTGAAAGGAGAGGCCATTCCATGGTGGTAAAATCTGCAGAATGCTCATTGAACCATGTTCTAGTCACTACGGCTATGTGAGGAGGCGCACTGTCCTGCTGGAAGAGTCCATTTCCTTATGGGTGCATGTGACCAAGAAGGGATGCAAATGGTCTGCAAGGATGGACATGTAACTTGGATCATTCAGAGATGCATCTAGACATACCAGAGGTCCCAACGTGTGCCAGTTGAACATGCCACAGACCATTACTGACCATCCACCTGCCTGAACAGTTCCTCGTTGACATGACAGGTGCATAGCTTCTTGTGGTTTCCGTCAGATAAGCACCCTCCCATCTGATTGAAATAACTGGAAATGGGACTCATCGTATCAGGAGACCCGTCTCCAATCACCCAAGATTCAGTGCTGATGTTCTTTTATCCAGTTGAGGTGTACAGTCCTGTGTTGTGTTGTTAGCAATGGGACTCTGGTGGATCAGTGGCTCCCATAACCTACTGCGACTAATGATTGCCTGCGGTCTTGGTAGAGACATTTCTGGCACCTCCCATATTGAAGTCAGCGGTGATATGTGCCACTGTCAGTGTCTGGTTGGCTGCAGGATAGATGGGCCACCTCACAAAAAGGCGAAATCACCAGAAAGTTTCTGCCCAACATTGGCCGGGTTTTTCCGAACTTCCCACCCTGGTTTTCCGCGGGCCTACAAGTCACATACCTACTGACAGGACATGGAGCTCTGAATGCAAAGCTATCCCTACTCGGAATACAAGAAGATCCCACCTGCACCTGCGGGGGGCTGGAGAGCTGGCAGCACCTCATGCATGATTGCCAGCTGTATGACGACCTCCGCAGTGCATTCATCACCAAAATACAGTATCTACCATACGGCCAGGAGCACCACATCTTGGACACCAGGGAAGAATATCAGGCTTTCTCCAACTATGCACTGGCCCTGTTCACAAGACGGAGAGCTCTTATCGCAGCGAACCGCAATCAACCACTGACACAATAAGGAAATGAACAAACCTTGAAGGAAATCATCCCGCGGAAGACACCTGAACCCAATGGCCTCCGATCATCAAGGCACTAAACCCTGAAGTTTGTTTGTTATTTGGTTTTTTAGGAGCATTAGCAACTAAGGCCATATTGCTCCGGGAATATGCAGTGGTCATTCCCTGACCTTTCCACCTTCTCCGTATTTGGTGGTCACGGGTTCGAACCCCGGTCTTATCAAGAAGCATGTGCTACGCACTGCTGCTCCTGCCCACCTGGCTACGGAGGCGCCTAAACCCTGAAGTGGACCTAAAGTTGAATAAATGAGAAATGACTCTATATACAACATTGACGCAAACACCACTTGGATGGGAAATGTCACAGGAAAGACCCCACAAACGCCGACAAGCAAACCCAGACCTTTTGACGGTAAAGACTGCAGAACGGACTGGAACCACCCCATGAATGATCATGCTTCGGTCCGATTGCTCCTGGAAACGGACTAGAACCACTAGCAGCTCCGCTGCCAAATGCTATATGGCGAGCTGAATGGGGTACCCTTACCCTATTCATCTTAAATTCCCTATCCCCGGCAGGAGGGAGAGGAGACATGCTCTGTTTCCTCCCTCCCCTGCCAACCCATCTCTCCACCTGGTGAGGCATGCGCCTGCCTCACTGACCACCTGAGGTCGCCTTCTCTATCGTCCCATGCTTCTGCCTTTCCCCCCAGTCTTCAGTCTCTTCCCCCACTCTAACTGTATACCTTATCCATGGCAGGGGAGATAACTCTTCTTCATCTCCCCCACCCGCCATCCAAACTCCCCTCTGGTGTGGCATGGGCATGCCATACTGTCTAGCAGGGGTCATCTCCTCCATCGACCCCTTACTTCTACTTCTACCCCCCCAGTCTTCAGCCTCCCCTCCCTCTCACTTTTATCTTTCATCTAACGTATAGCCCACACGTCTAAATTTAATAACAACAAAATTCTGCCCGACCTATTAGGCCTTTTAACACATCTTTCTAGCGTTCAACCCCAACCAGCGATTTCCTAACAACAATCTCCTTAAGAATTAACGTAAAACGTGTATATTATATATATATATATATATATATATATTTTTTTTTTTTTTTTTTTATTACTATTTTATTTTATTTTTTACTTTTA
This sequence comes from Mastigoproctus giganteus, assembly GCF_048544385.1. Classification (NCBI taxonomy): domain Eukaryota; kingdom Metazoa; phylum Arthropoda; class Arachnida; order Uropygi; family Thelyphonidae; genus Mastigoproctus; species Mastigoproctus giganteus. The sequence continues at coordinate 50,065,955 of NC_143583.1, read as the reverse complement.
TTATTATTATTTATTATTATTTTTTTTTTCTTTTAGGTCCTAGCCACTGAAATCCCAGGAAACTAGGTGGCAGGACCTGCCGGAGCAACTCGTCATGATTCTGGACACCCAGTTAGCCTCCACGTGGCAAGGTATGGGCAACGTCGGGCCCCACCAGGGGCCTGGCGGCCAATAAGCCGGACAAACAATGGGCACAACAGATCACACTGCACAGACATGGCCCACACACTTTCAAGTCTCTGGCTTGATAGTGTACTGTCCTCGATACAGCGAACATACGCGGGGATGGGAGAAATCCCAGGCGCCGTCTGACACGAACATAACTTATGTCCGGTTGGCTGAAACAATCCGAGACAGACGTTGATGGCCACATTCATCCACCATCTTTCTCTGCTCACAGCGCTGTCCATGATGAGATGTTATTCCAAAAATGGGGTATTCACGATACACTCTTGATACTGTCAAACAGGGATAGTGCAATTTTTGTACCACCTCCGCAATAGAGTGACCCGTGCATCAGGCACTCACTATCATCCCTCTTTCAAATTCGGTTAACTCACAACATTTATCCATACTGACATCGAATTACCATCTACGTGAATGCAGTGAACCTATATACCTGCCAAATGGTGGGTTTGTCCACTAGTAAGAAGGGTGACAATGTCACATTGCCCAGGAACCAGGTATTCCATGAATTTTGTCCTTTCAGTGTAAGTTTATGCTACATTTATTTCAAAATATTTCTTCAATACAGACAACATATTTTAATGTAATAATATATTTTATTCCGTGTATAATGCGTGGAATTTTTAAGTTCTTGATTATAATCAAACCCCAACTTTAAAGGCTGCTGATGTAATCATGCAGATGATTTAGAAACATATAAATTATATACAAAGAAACTTGTTGAACCTTAATTTAATTTATTAATATTCCTTGTGATGTCATTTACTTAATACATTAAATATGTAAGATACTTGTGTTTAAGAAAAATATTAATATGAATTCTGGCCTGCAATGCAATTGCAGCCTTTTACATCATTACTTATAGTTAAATTATGTTCTATTTCTTATGGATAAATTTGTTCACTTAATATGTTTTCACTTTATATGGCATTTCAAAAGCACGTTATCAAAAACTGAATTAAAACTGCATACAAAAAATATTAAATTCAAAATTACTGATCCATAGATATATTTTTCAATCAGTCTTGCATTGCTCAGTAGATTATTTTTCCATATTTCATCAGTAGTACTCTTATCCTGATATTTCATGAGTAGTAACTCTGGTCCTGATAATATGCCTAGAAGTTAAAGGATAACATCCTAGCCTTGAGGCCAGACAGAGTTCCCCCACCCACAAACTGCTTACGTTAATTTTTTTCAAAAAGGTTTTTTTTTTTTTTTTTTTAAAAGGTTTTTTTTTTTTTTTTTTTTTTTTTTTATCTTAAAAGTGCAATACAACAGTAGGTATAAATATTGCTGCCTTCAAAGAAATCATATAAAGATCTATTTAAAAGATTTTCTCTTGTAAGTTTTGATCAATTTCTATAAAATTTACATTCAACTTCATCCTCAAGTTTTGGGCAACAATTAACAAAAATAAAGCCCATTCTTTTAACTTAACAAAAGTAAACAGCTTATCAATCATCCGAAACCATAATATTTTTATTTCACATTCACCTATCACAACTGCAGTGATCATCTGATAACTGATAATCATTTCATGTTTACTCTTAATCATATTCTAAATCATGCCTACTTAACCTTTATGGCAAAGAATTAGTTGGAAAAGGAAAAGTTAATGTGGCTTACTGTTTCACAAGTGGGTTCCTGAAATGCACATGAGTTCATGAAGGTGATTTTCTGGAATGTGTATAATAAGCCAGCAGTGGTGAATTTTCCTGCATTTGGAAAATTCACCACTGTATGAACATGTACATAACCTTTTTAAATATTAAAATGTTCTAATCTGACTTGATTGTCCAACATTAGAGCAAAATTATTGTCAAAATTCATATCATAATTAAAAAAAAAAAAAACCGGCCAGAAATTTTAGAAAAATCGTGAAAAAATAAATACATTTGTTGTTACCTTTTGTTTTTCAAAGAAATTAATAATCTCTATTTCTCTATTTATATATCACATGATTTGGTTTCACCAATTTACAGATCATGATTCCACAGAATTTACTGGTACCTCCGTAGCCAGGTGGGAAGGAGCAGCAGTGTGTAGCACACGCTTCTTGATTAGACCGGGGTTCGAGCCCGTCATCACCAAATACAGAGGATGCGGAAAGGTCAGGGAATGACCACCGCATTTCCCGGAGCAATATGGCCTTAGTTGCTAATGCTCCTAAAAACCAAATAAAAAACAACAACAACAGAATTTATTCAATTTTTAATTTTGTATGCCCAAAATCATAAACTGTGACTACAATTACTTGGAAACACAGTTAAGATACTGTAACACATATCTGAAGGTTTCTCAACAATTCAAAAAGAAATGGACTTATTACAAAAAAATGACCGTGAAATGTAAATATATATATGTAAGTGTTCTGAAGTGTACTTCAGAGTCCATACATCAAAAACTTATATATACATATCTACTAACAAAAGGAATAAGTAACAAATATGATATCCCTTTTTGGAATAAATATGTTAATCATGCATTCAAGGACTGTGCATGCAAACACAAATATGTGTGGAAAGAACCACATATACTTGCATTTGCATTAACTCACTATCAAATGTTTAGTAAACAGTTTGTGTAAAAACAGATACTGCTTACTTTTGTAGAATTAGTAATATTTATTTAAAAGTTTCCAATATTTCTCAATTCACTATATAGATGCTCATTACATTACTTCTAGTTTTATATTGTTCCACTTCAAGTATGGGGTAGGGAACGTTCATAAAAGTATGCTTTTGATAACAAATGTCATGTTAAGGATATATGAGCTAAGGTCTCTTTGGGAATATACAGTTTTTTTAATTGAATGAATAGCCAAACTTAGGTTTTAATGTGGTGTTATATTTGTTATATTGCAGTTAGTGGATTATTTACATTTGTGGGAAATATAAATGTTTGTTTATCAACAGTTTGAGACTAAAAATGTTTGTTGTAATCCTTATTAGCTCAAGAACTTGAGGATGCACAGTGCTGCAATCATGAAAATAAAGTTTGGCAAATATAACAATAAAAGATAAAATTTACCATACATAATAAATACATTTTTCTTACCTTAACAATTGCCATAAGTGAGTTATAGGAACTATTCACAAATTCAATGCAAAAATTTCTTAGAAACAGACGAATGCTTAGGGTGGATCGACGAATAATACTACTATCTTCCATTGGACGTCGATTCTTTGGTTTTTTCTTAAATGATTTTTCTCGATCAAAGGACAAAGATTGAAGACTGTTTATAGGTTGATGCCATATCAGTTCACGATCACTAATAGACTTAAAATCCTTCACATAATAAGTTCCATTAAATCTAGGAAACCTTCAAAAGAAAATTTTATGCAAAATAATTTAAATCACACTGAACAAAAAATTATAACAAGAAAAATTTGATTAAATCTAATAAATTTATATTAAAGCATTTTATCACAAAAAAAAAACAAACAAAAAAAAACATATATATATATATATATATACATATTTGTAAAATAATAAGAGCAGTTTACCTCAATATAGAACGTAGAACACTTCCGTATGATACCCTCCAGAAATTAAAACGGAAAAAACGAAAAAAAATCAAATCAACAACTTACCAGTACATTAGAGTAAAATATAAATAACTAAATAGAATTTTCATTCCTGTGATCACGACATATGGTCAAAAAGCGTTGTCAGCTTCAGGAAGGAAAATCGTTTTGAATATTTTCATTAGATTCTTTTAATTGCGTTAATTTGATTTTTAATTGTTTTAAATTGATTTGAATTGTGTTAAATTGGTTTTTTTTTAATTATTTAATTTTTTTTAATTTTTTTAATTATTTAATATTTTATTCTAATGTACTGGTAAGTTGTCGATTTTTTCGTTTTTCCCGTTTTAATTTCTGGAGGGTATCATACAGAAGTGTTCTACGTTCTATATTGAGGTAAACTCCTCTTATTATTTTACAAATATTATTATCAACGTAGAACGTATTGAGTATTACAGCTCTGATTCATACTATCTAATATATATACATATATATATTGAAAGCTTATTTGATAAAAAAAAAAATTTATCAAATAAGCTTTCAACTGAAAGGTTCCCATTAAATGAGGATTGTTCAAAAAATAGTGGCAAAATGGCTATTATAAAAAAAACACTATCTTCTTTTACAAAAATTTGACGGTTACATTCCCCTAAAGCAATCTCAGGCCTCCTGTACAACTCAATCTCAAACCTGCAGGAATTATCTAATACACTGGCAGCCTGGTTTTGCTAAAGAATGGTGAGAGTGATCCACAACCGTATGAGCAAGAAATCAAACAATGAAGAAATAAATGGCACCACCCAAGTACTCTCGTTCCAAAAAAAATTCAGATAAGAATGAGGTAAATATGAAGTGATGCAGATTATTAAGTATGATTGGATAGCACCATTCTGCTTTATGTAGTTCCAAAAGACAACAAAGTCAATTCCATATACTATCATCCATTTGTGGAGATACATTTGCATACACAGCAATATCACACAAAAGCACTGCTATTTCCTGGAGACAGTGCCAATCACCTTGTGACAATGCAATGTGTGACATGGTTGGTGTTGTGGAGATCCCATAAATTGTATAATATGGGACCCCTATATGGCCTAAGTAGCCCTTGTGCCAGAATATAATATGGCCTAAGTAGCCCTTGTGCCAAAAACTCCCATTGCAACAACAACATACTACTGTAAGATACAAACTATCCCTTGCCACTCTTCAACAAAACTATACTAATGATAGTATCAGATACTCCTAGATGTCTGGGATCAAGTTGTCTGAGATTACTTTGAAAGTAAAAATAATATGATTGACTAGAAATTCAGTGACCATTGAATAAATCAGTACTATTTTATTATTTTATTTAACAATGAAATTGTTGACATTATACCTTCATCAGTCAATAGATGCCAAATTATTTTATTTTATATCTTTATTTTATAATCAAGATTTTAGTAAAATAGTACTATTTTATTCAATGATCACATGACATGACTGCTTGATGAGGAGATAGGTGGGTGGGAGGGTGGAGAAAACTGAAACCAAGCAATAGACATTAGGAAAAAGAAACTGCTTCAGAGGAAGTGGTCTGTGGAAGCATAATGTCCAATGCATATATGGTGCTCCACAACTTCAAAAGAGCAGGAACTTGGGCAGATATGCGATATAAAATATTCTCAAACTCTATGTTAGATTTTTTAGGGGTGCAGCAAGCTCCAAGTTTCTTCCAGTGGATGATAATATTCTCTCCCATAGAGTACAATTAGTGATCCAGAGATCTCCAAACTTTTAAGCATGTATGGGATATCCTAGGGAGACAATTTAAATTTTAAATCAACAACCACCTGAAAAACTTTACTTCAGTAAAAACTGCACTTCGGTAGCACCTAGACCCTTGAAAACTTCCATTAGGAGCCCACTGTGATTGTTGCCCATCTGTCAGGAATAATCTTAATAGACATGACTAACCTTAATAGACCCTTAATAAGTTCTATAACCCCCCTCTGTGATAATCATTTTCAGATGCATAAACTAACCTGGCTTCAGAAAACAGAACATAATTATAATAATATTGTCAGTAACTTCAATAAAATTCTGTCAGTAACTTGTGATGAAAAAAATCACCTGTGGGAGATAAGACATTCTGGTTAATAACTCAAGAACCAAGCATTTCCGGAACTATGTTGATATAAAATATTTTTATTGTCTACAATAAATATATTGTAGACAAGACAATAAATATATAAATAAATATATTTATTGTCTTGAAAATATTTTATCAGGAATGAGTTCCTCTACATATGATAGAGGAATTCATTCCTGAAGTTATGCTGTGTATTTTTGAGACACCCTGTATAGAAACATAAAATTTCTACTAAATGATACAATCACATAATAATAACAATTTTAATTGGGCTTAAATACCTTGATGGCTGAATGCGAGCACTGTTGTGTTTAATAGCATTTTCTCTCTCCCTTATTTCAATCAGCTCCCTGAAAGAAAACATGAATTCATTTACAAGTTATTTTAATAATCAACTATAAATCTCATAATCCAGCTGAAATTAAACTTATAATGATAAAATGACAAATTAAATTTTTAAAAAAAGTTTTTTAACAATGGAATATTTGCATGAAACTAAAAAATAAATTTGTAAGCTCACTTATAGACAGTTTTCAATATATATACAGTGAAACTTCCCTTTAACGGACAGCCATGGGGAACGAAAATGTGTCCATTAGAGAGAAGTGTCCGCTAACAAGAAGTCTGAGGGAGGAAAAAAAAAAGAAAGAAAGAAAAATCGTTAAACGTTTAATGTAAAATTAAATTAAAATATATACAGATTTTGAACAATATTTTTGTAAATAATATACAATTACATACACAAGAGATAAAGAAAAATCGTTAAACGTTTAATGTAAAATTAAATTAAATTATATACAGATTTTGCACAATATTTTTGTAAATAATATACATACAATTGTGCTATGCATATTATGACTTTATCTTAAGAAAAATACATACAGTAATCACTTACTTTCTTCTGCACCTTCTTCCGGCTGATAATTTTGTTTTCAACATTTGTTTCGAGTGAAGCAACCATCGAAAGTCCTTCAGTATTTTCTTCAGCGGCGAAAAACATTTTTAAACGATTGATTTGTATGAGCGCTTCTTCTATTTTCATTGGTGGTTCGCCGTTAATATGTTCTTTGACAGAATGACCTCCTTCCATTTCTTCATCCTCATGAGGAACTTCTTGAAAAATATTGATGATAATGTCGTTGATATCTAGAGCACCTTGTGTAGTGAGGTTTGAGTCTATATCTTTGTAGCCAGGGTCACTTGTAGCGGAAGTATCGTACGTTATCAATAGATGTTGAAGTTCTTGTTCTTCTTGGTGCTCCACATTGCTGTTCACAACTTCAATTTTTGCGTTTGAGAAGCCAGACTTTACAAAACAGTTCACGACAGTATGTTTTCTAATTGCGTTTACTGAAGAGGAAATCCATTGAATCGCATCTAGGATGCTGATTTTCTTTGCAAGGTCACTCGCACATGTTACATCGTTCATGTTTGCAATGAGATGTCTTAAAACACGTTTTCTGTAGTGAAGTTTAAAATTTTTTATTATCCCTTGATCCAAGGGCTGACACTCTGCAGATGTGTTTGGTGGCAGAAAAATGATTTGAATGTTGGACAATTCAATGTGCGGGTGAGATGCAGCATTATCCATGAAAAGAATAATTTTTCTGTTTTGACGAATCATGTTTTGGTTAAAGTGACTTATCCATTTGCTCATGATATCTCGTGTCATCCACGCTTTTTTATTAGACTTCCAGTCAACATCCAAAAGATTCAACTTTATGCCCTTGAAACAATGAGGATTTTGTGGGTTTCCTATAACAAGTGGTTGTTCAAAGTCTCCCAGCATATTTGTACACAATAGTACAGTCAAGCGTTCCTTAGAAATTTTTCCGCCCTGGCACTTTTCGTTTTTTAGACTCATTGTGTTTTCAGGAAGAGCTTTAAAAAAAACAACCCTGTTTCGTCACAGTTGTAAATATCCTTAGTTTCAAAATCACGACGTAAATCTTCCAATTTGATGGTCCACTCTGTTACAACCCCAGTATCAACAGATCCACCTTCACCACTTACGGTTTTCCAAGAAATTTTATGCCGAGTTTTGAACTTGTCTAGCCATCCCACAGAAGCTTTGAACTCATTTACTCCCATAGATTTTGCAACCTCCAAAGCCTTTTCCCTAATAATAGGCCCATTAATGGGAATTTTTTTAGCACGTGTGCGACAAATTAAGTCCAACAGTTTTCGGGAATGATTTTTGAACCTGATGATTTACGTGTTGCCAAAATTGTTTGAGCAGTTCATTTTTTTTTTTTTTAGGATGTCGCTTACCTGCGTCTTCCCGATTTTGAATTTTACAGCGAGTTGCGAACACTATTTTTTTGCCGATCATACGCATTAATGAGTTCGACTATCTTTTAAAGTTAAATGTTTACGAGAAGACATTGTGCACTTCACATGACACTGAACAAAACTGAAAACTGAAACTGAAAAGACGAAAGGCCGACCATATTCCCCCCCTCCCTGCACACACCGAATTCATCAGAAGTTTTACACGTGCCTTAAAATTCTTGAAAACGGGTTTAGAACCGCGACGCAAACCTTGATAAAATTCAGAGAATCGGAAATAGAAAATAAACGCACGATTGAGGCAATACGTGGAAGAAACATTCCTAGAAAAAGGGCCGTGAGCTTGCCCGCTGTCCGTTATGGGGAGATCAAATTAAGTGCTAATCTAAACGAAACAGTGCAGATTGCCTGTCCACGTCTGTTACAGAGAATGTCCGCTAAACAGAAGCTGCAAACACGTTAAAACCAATGGAGGCGAGTTGGGGAATTTGAAAATGTCCGTTGTAGAGAGATGTCCGTTAACGAGAGGTGTCCGTTAGGAGAAGTTTCACTGTATATATATATATATATATATATATAAAAAAAATATATATATATATATATATATATATATATATATTTTTTTTTTTTTTTTAATGAAAACCCCAAACACGAGAGGTATTAGAACCTATCCAAAAGATTCAACTTTATGCCCTTGATCCAGCTGAGGTTGTTCAAAGTCTCCCAGCATATTTGTACACAATAGTACAGTCAAGCTTAGTACTGTGCTTGGGTTGGAGGTTGAGAAGACAAAAGAAGATATTTGTTGACATTATATAAATTTATTTATAAAAATTATCCTATTAGAAAAAATTTGCAATCTAAAGCAAATGTCTGGTACACAGAACTCATTGTGTTAACTCTAATCAATCATAACTCATATCAATCAAATCATTCATATTTGTATTTCTATACTCAAAGTAATAAAAAGCTCTGAATCAGTAAAGTTGCTGGGATAAATAATAAACATTTTGTAATGTAAAACTCAAATAAATGTACAACTGATTTTTTGTAACAAAAAAGAAAAATAGGTTTTTTTGTGCATGAAAGTACTTTGTCATAATGTGCCAATATCAAAACTGTAATGATGAAAAAAAAACTACCAAATGCAATGTTCAGTTAGTTATTAATTAATAAATTAACTTAAATTTTCTCTTTTTACATTGTAGGATGGCTATTGGGTCAGAGGAGTTCACAAGATAGAGAGTACATGAATAATAGAATATTACTGTATCTTACCGTATTGTCATGCAGATTTGAAAACATAGCATAACTCTGTACTGTCACTCTGACCACCTGCCTACAGTCAGGATAAAAGCTATTAGTACCAAAATAAGATATCAGGAATAAATAAATATATGGAGCCACACATGCGTGGTAGAGGCTGACAGTTTGGGAAATTCAAAGATCAGCTGGATTCAAAGATCAACGGGAAGAGGGAAATGCATAGGTTGTCTATTTCCTTTTCTTTTATTAATTATTATGTTTTTTTAATTTTCTTGTTATTATTATTTTATTCTTTTTTTTCTGCTGTGCAACATAAGCCATATGCTTTCTTGCACCATGTGGCCATTGCTAATACTAATACTAACTGCATGTTGAATTTCCATTTCAATAGTATGCATATTCTGCACCTTGACAACTGCATACCATGACTGAAATAATCAGCATGCATATAAGTTTCAAGTGTGTCTGGAATATCCCATACCATGTTGTTAATTCTTAAATTCTTATTGAATAATGTTGCACTAAAGATGGCTCACTGTAGGATACCATCTTCTAAGACAAACAATTTAGATAAAATACTTTGATAACAAACTTCATATGTTCTGTGATGTAAGAAGCTTTGAATTAACTCTTACAAAAGTACATATGTTGACATATGGTTTTTGATGTGTGTAATCTGGGAGCATGTGTATATAAACGTATATTTTGAAGTTCAATTTTAAAAAAAAAATGTGTCTATTAATATATGGACTGTCAGAAAATTTTTCCAGTACATACTGGTAACTCTTATCTGTATTACCAACTAATTGTAAAGTTATAATAGGCTCATAACAGTTCACAATAGGTGGCACCATAAAAATACCTTAAAAAATTGTAGATCACACCTGTTAATCTTAGTTGGTAGATTTCAGCTTACAACAGCACTAGGTGGATATTTATTCTGTCCTAGCATCTATTTTGCAACTATTCTCTCTCAATTTAAATTTATGCCCAGTTCTGTGTGTTGTCTAAGAAAGAATAAAGGTACCACCAACATTCAATTGATTCAACCCTTTAAAGCCTTAAAAATCTCAATTACATCTCCACACAGATGCCAAATTTCCAGATGCTGCTTATTAAATTAAAAAATTTAATTTAATTTAATAGCAGCACATGAAAATTAATTTGTTACTTCCAGATGACAAAACTTGAAAAACACTTGAGTTTCATATTTAACACAAACTCAAGTGTTTATGCAGCATTCCTTTCAAATAGATCTACATCCTTAATAAAATTATGTGTCAAAATATATATATAATATTTAAGCTATGACCTATCCACTGCTTTATACAATAGGATAATCACCTCTTTTAACCTGTTGACAAAGTTGTTGCATATCACTACAGACACACTGCTCAATGCAGGCAAGCTGCTGCCTGTCTGCACTAAGCAGACGGAATTTCACAAAAACTTCATGTCACACTATATAATTACCATCAGGTCTTTTTCATTATCAACTACCTTGATTCTGATACTATCCAAATGGTATTTAATACTGGTAAAATGCAATCTACACAAATGTGGTAGATTGCATTTAATCCCATTTATATATGTAGATATATGTTTATATATAAGTTTGTAGGTAAAGGGCTAACAGAACTGAAATTGTAACTACAGAGAACAAGCAAGAGACAGAAGTTAATAAGAAGTAATTAGAAGTACTTGTACTTAATGCTGCATATCCTATGATTTCAATGTCTTCTTTGAGAGCCAGCCACCAAAATGAAAGGAAAAAGCAACAAGTAAGGCCTCTGTTTCTGACATTAAATATATGCAACACGTGGTAGATACGAAAAACTGGTATAGAAGATAAGGATTTAAATTTAAATTATAAAGAATACGTATATTTCATGGCTGATCCGACAGAGGCAGAATGCAAAGTAAAAGGTTAAAATGAAAGAGGATAACTTACTGAGGTTGAGTTGGTGTATGACTGTGGAGAGAGAGAGAAAAGCTCTGCACTGCAGTGCAAAGTTACAAAAAAGTTTCAGATAAGTATGATATAAAGTATTTATGGTATAAGCTAGCAACCCCATGTGTAAGAAATTGGAAAACGTAAGTTAAGGAAATAATCAAAATTAAAATACATGTGTCAGAAATCTGAAACTGTAAGTTAGAGAAAATAGTCAAAATTAAATTAAATTAAAATTATCTTAAAACCTTGACTGCCATGTCAGCCACATATGTCTGACACCATTAGGTGTTTTTAGGCGCTGCATTGGACATATATAGCTGACACCCTCTGTTTCAGTCAGAGTTGCATCAGTTGTATAGCACTGATGATTATGGAAATTTACATCTGATGTATCACCACACTGGTGATACATCAGATGTATCACCAGTGTGGCCCCTGGTGATACATCTGATGAAATTTGCATGGTGCTATGAGAAAAAATAAGCGAGTAACTGCTGATTATTTGTTATTCAAATTTTAATTTTGTAAATTATGTAGATTTGTGGTGTTGATCAAAACACATGAGAGGTTGATGATTACAGCCTGGGCAATAAGTACTAACTCTTTTCCCCCTTTTTCTAGCAGCAGAGCTTCCTTCACTCTTTCAACTTTGCATAACTTAAAACACACATGCTTCTACCACTTTATCCCTTCCTTAGCGTTGTGACATATGAATCCATTTGGCCTGACAGATCAATGCCTGCTTTTCCTTTATTATATGCTAGAATAGGAAGTGTTTTTGTTTTGCTTCTTTTTGTCTTCCTTTACTGGTTCATCAACCATTTCTGGGGCATGCTTTGTTGACATTAAAATATTTATTTTAAAACTACCAATTAAATTATTTACTAAATATTTTTTGGGCCCAAGGGTAATTTTTTCTTAAACTAGCTTGGCAGTCAATAGGTTAAATTGAATTAAATTAAATTAAAATTATAAATGTAATTTTGGGTTAGGTATTAAACACAAGAAGCATTACATCCCAGGGTAGAAAGAAAGCTAATAAAGAGTAGTGGTAAATAGTCATCAAACTTTGTTTGGGCGAGAAATGTGTGTTACAACGGAAAAGGAGCATAAAAGGAGCATAAAGAAATAAAAGTATAGAATGGTAGGAAAGCATAAAGAATACGGAAGAAGGCGGAAATAGATCGTGTTTGAGTAATTCGGGGGCTGCTATTCCCGTTCCTATAGGACCCTGAACATCTGCGTGTCTTTTTGCATTCTTGGTAAAATTCTTATAAATAATTTGCTTACATTATATATATATATATATATAGTATTTTATGTGCCTTCTTATACCTTATAAGAAGCTCAATGTATTTTTTTAGATACCTTATACAGTCTGCATGTATATTATTATTGGTGAAAAGTTGAAAATGACTAATAACTTATCTATTAGTCATTTTTAACTTTATCTATATGCACTCCATAAATTTAACATACCTTGTTAAATTTATGGAGTACCCACAGATAAACAGATATATTTTATATATCTGTTTATCTGTTTACGTATAATAAATAAAGTTTACGTATAATAAATAAATATATATATATATGTATACATAAACATACAGTATTATTAGTTTATGGGGAAGATTATCATAAAAGACATACCCAAATAAATCTATAGAGAATGAATAAGTGAAGTATGTTACATATATACAAAAACTTAACAATGTAACCTATCTGAATGAATTTCCGGGATCAAACCAAATTGATAAGGGGTTCGCTGTTTCTGTAATGATTAATATGCACTATGGCAAAATCAATTTTGAGCTTATATAGCAAATAATAGAATTTAGGATAATATAAAATATAATAGAAATTTCGAGGTTATATAACAAATAACAGAATTTTGAATTATTTAATATTTAATATAAATTAATAAATTTCGAAATCATATTGCGTAGTACATTAATTATTTATTATAGTTATAATTAATTAATGTTAATTAATTATTGCTAATTAATTAATTAGTCATTATCATAATCATAATAATTAATTGACATTATATATAAGTGGAATAACACTATGTTCATTGTACAGATTGCCAGCCGATAAGGAAAAGGAAAGAATAATAATAAAACAGGAAGTAGTCTGAAAGCTCAAAGAAGCTATTAGCATTAGCTATACAGTGCAAGGAATCCACAGGCTTTTGCTGCATCAGCCAAAGAAAACAAATATATAAAAAATAATAAAAATAAAAGAACAATAATAATAAACAATAAAAAAGAATAAAATAATAATAAATAAATCAAAAATAATAAAAATATAAAGGAACATATAAAAAATATCTTCCTTTTATTTTTTCTTAGATAAGAAGATTGAATAGTCGTGTGCTTCCTTCCTGTAACCTATCCAGTTGCCTGTTGAATTTCTTTAGCCTCAACTACCCACAGAGGTAACGTGTTCCAGTAATCAACAATTCACTTTCTAAGAGAATCCAGTCTAAAATCCAGACTACAATCCAGTCTAAACTTCTTCAACCATAATTAAATTTATGGCTCCTCAGTTCTGGAATCTTTTATAACAGTGAAATTTTCACCTCCATTCATTTTACTATTCCTTCTCAAAGATTTACAGACCTCAACCAGTTCTCTCTATGGTGCCTGTTTCCAAAGCCCTATAAGCCCATTGATCAAAATCTTCCATCATATAGTTGTCCCTTTCAGACATTGCTATGTGGGCTGCCCATCTTTGATCCCTTTCAAGAAGCTCAGTCTTTTTTTAGATACCTTATACAGTGAGTGATGACCTCCTATCGCTATAGGTTACTGTTCAATAAAACATCGATAGGAAACCATGGGCTTTCCTGGCAGCCTATTTACACTACTCAGAGAACTTCACGTTCCACCCATATCACAATTCCCAGATCCTTTTCTTCCATTATGTTTTTAATTCAATCCTGCCAAGTGTATAAGATATTTTGGGGTTGCTATACTCCAAGTGTAAGACCTTGCATTTTGCTGCATTAAAACATAGCTGCCATTTTTCTGGCCATCTTGAAGTCTGTTCAAGTCATCATGAAGGAGCACTGCTTGATAATGACTGATCATTAACAACTCCCCAATCCATATGTCATCTACAAATTTTTACATCACACCCTCTATCCCCTCATCAATATCATTTATGAAAATCAGAAATAAAAGTGAACACCAAAATCATATTATGGATAAAACACAGCTAATAAATTAACAATGAAAATAAATAAATAATTAGATAATCTTTAGATGAGCAGTTAATGCTTGATAGTTTTAGGGTGGATTTAGTATGACAGACCAACAAGGAAATGAGGAAGTATCTTAAACATCAGTGCTGAAGGAAAATTAAAATAAAACATAATAAGGAATGGATCATCATAGCAAACATTTTCAGGATAATAACTATGATAATCCATCCAGGACACAGCACTTTATTATATCCACCAAAGCAAAAAGAGTATCCAAAGATGAAACTGCAATGAACGATTTTTAAATTTGCATCAGTTAGGATTGGTAGCCCTATGCTATATATCAAATATAATTTTACAAAGTAATTTCATTATGCAAAGAGAATAAGTAAAAACAATTATTATAATTAATAATTGAACATATTGTCCTAATAGTGTTCTAAGGCAGTATAGTATACATGTTATAAAAAAAAAAAAAGATGGACAAAATTAAGTCATGGTGCACATTATTTTGAGAGAGCAGCAATCAGCCAAAAGCAAACGGAAAAAAAACAAGTGCAAACAAAAGCAAAAGGAAAAAAAACATTCAAACAATCTAGGAGTGAAGAATCCATCCTATGCACAAACATTTAGTCAAATGAATTGCCACTTTTCTTACTATCCCTAAAATCGATCTAAATTGTCCTGAAGAAGTGCTGCTTGGCACTGATTACCTACTCTATCAATCTTGATATCTGCAAATATTGACATCACGTCCTATATTCTTCCTTCATCAATGTCATTTAAGAAAATTAAAAACAACAGTGGTCCCAGTACCAGTGATGAACCACCACCTCACGTTAGGCCAATCAGAAGAGTAACCATTTATCATTTCAACCTATCTACTACCCTGCAGCCACTCTGAGAGGTAAGCCATCTAAAGATTTTCCTGTGATTCCAACATATCCTAGCTTATACAGTAACCTCTCATACAGGACTGAGTCAAATACTTTGCTGATATCCAAGTAAATAATATTGAAATTATTTTCTATATTCAGCTCAAGAGTGACTCTTGCTAAAACAGCTAACCAGGTTGGTTATACATTATTTTCCCCATACAAAACCATGTCATTTTTGGTTCAGAATTCCATTTCTCAAGCAAAATCTTATCTAAACGATCCCATACTGCACTCTTGATCACTGTTTCCATTATTTTCCAAACCACTGAAGTCAGAGACCATTTGACAGTTCAGTTCTCTTCACTTCACTCTTAAAACATTCTTTGTGTATTGGTGATATGCTAGCGCTTCTCCAATCCAAAGGAATTTATCCTGAGTCCAGTGATGCCCTTTAATGGTTAACAACTAACTTTAATGGTTAACAATTAACTTTAACGATTCCATGTACCATCTTGCCGCCACCTCCCTCAAAATTACTGGATATATATGCTACCAAACCCCAGAAGCTATACTTACATTTAAACTTAAAAATTTTTCTAACAAATAATTTCCTGAAATTTCAATATCACCAATTTCGTTTTCCAACTTCACTCAGTTTCTCCTCACTGTGAGGGGGGGGATCATCTGTAACATCAGTCATCTAAGACTTTCCTGCACCGATTACACAGTATCTGATATTATTAATTCTTCTCTTTATTAGCATTAGTAGAGGCATATGATGCAAGAAAGCTACTCTTGCAGCCTGTTTGCAATGCTCAGAAAACTTCATATCTGACAGCACAATTACATCCAGGTCTTTTTCATTTTCCACTACCCTGACTGTAGTACCGCAAAGTTGGTATATTATTACTCTGGGGTTACTGCTACCCATATGCAGCACTTTGCATTTGTCAATGTTAAACTTCAGTTCCACCTCTAAGCACATCTGCTTATTTTTCAAGATCCTTGTAGTAGTGTACCATCCTTACTGTCATAAAGCAACTTTCATATCGTCTGCAAACTTGGACATTAAGCCTGATATAACATCATCAATATCATTGATAAATACAGAAAACAATGGGCCCAACACTGGTGGGCTCCACTAATAAAATTAGCCCATAAAGGGTAGTGCCCATTGATTACCACTCTCTGTCTTCTCCCATTCAAACCCCATCCCTTTATTAATAGCAGCAACTTGCCCTTAATGCCATACTGCTCCAACTAATAGATTAATAGGACTAATAGATTAACAGTAGCCACTGGAAGAGATGAAAGTGATTCTTGCATGCTTCTATTGGAATGAGCAGCAGCCTGGAAAACAAGATGCAGGGTATTTCAGAGACTGCTGGGAGTCATTGCTGTACAAGTAAACACAAGGGTTGTGTTAGGGTAGCTAAGAATAGGAACAGGTACATGTATACTTGCATGTACACCAATGCTAGGAGTTTGGTAAATAAATTTAATGAATTTGAGGTATTGCTCAAAACATCAAAGGCAGATATTGTTGGGATATCAGAGACGTGGTGTCACACAGATATAAGGAATGCAGAACTGGAATTTGGGGAGTACAATGTGTACAGGGAGGATAGACAGGATAGGAAGGGAGGAGGAGTTAAGACACACATAAAATCCAAGGAAGTGAAGCCAGTCGACATCGCTGGACAGTGCAGTGTCGAGTCAGTTTGGCATGACATCAGCATTAGGAGATCAAAATTGAGGGTAGGAGTGTGTTATAGGCCTAATGGCTCTGATGAGTATAATAAGAAACTGTACAGGGAAATAGAGTGTGCCAGTAAATCAGAGAGTCTTATAATGGGGGATTTTTAATTTACGAGATACTGACTGGAATTTGTCAGTTGATCACTCACACACTAGCAAGGCTTTTGAAGATTTATTGGATGATTGTTTTCTAGATCATCAGAATATTCGGGAAGTAACTAGAGGGAGTAATACTCTTGATCTGATTATCAGTAGAGATTCTTCATATAAAGGAACCACTAGGTGGCAGTGATCACAGTGTGCTGAAGTGGGATTTACTCAAAGATTTACCCTTCCCTTTACCCCTGATGATTAACTATCATCAGGGGTAAAGAGAAGGGTTTTTGCTTTCGTAAAGGCGACTACAGTGGTCTGAGACAATATTTACATTCTACACGGTGGGAAAAACTGTTGCTGTTACCAACAGCAAATTCAAAATGGGAAGAATTCAAAGAATTAATCTTGGAAGCAACAAGGCTTTACATACCAACTAAGAAATATTGTTCAAAGTTTAGGCCTAAATGGATGTCAGATGAACTAATGAGACATATGGCAGAGAAGAAAAATGAATGGGATACATATAAATTAATGGGCGAAATGGAAGCTTATGATAGATATAAGCTGGTCTTTAACCAAGTCACAAAGGAGATTAGGCAAGCAAAGGTGGATTATGAGAAATCCTTGGAAAAGGATGCAAAGAAAAAAAACAGAGTTCTTTACCTATGTAAACTCTAAAAGGAAAGGGATGAATCAGATTGGCCCACTGGATATTGATGGTTCAACTGTTGATGATCCTGCTCAGGTGGCTAACAAACTAAATGAGTATTTTGCATCTACTTTCACACATGAAGAGTTATTCAGGGAGGGGAATGCCAGAGGTGAATTAACCTCTGGCAGTGACCTAATGATTTTGTAATAACTGAGAGGAAAGTGGAGGAGAAATTGTTAAAGATAAACATAAAAAAGGCACCCTGGTGGATTGAATCTATCCAGTTATATTAAAGGAGGCAGCAAAGGAAGTAAGCAAACCCTTAACCATAATTATGAGAGCTTCTTTGGACTAAGAGTAGGTAACCATGGACTGGAGATGTGCAAATGCAACCCCAATCCACAAAGGAGGATCAAAGGGCGACACAAGTAATTATAGACCTGTTAGTTTAACTTCTATTCCAGGAAAATTAATGGAGGCACTGGTTAAAGAAGCACTGCAGGATCATTTAGACAAGACTTCAGTTATAGCTCGGACACAGCATGGTTTTGTTAAGGGAAAGTCTTGCCTGACCAATTTGATTGGATACCATGTGGTTACAAGAAAACTGGATGCAGGGAATAACTTTGATATCATATATTTGGATCTTAGAAAGGTTTTTGATACTGTTGCACATGGAAGACTGCTGAACAAATTGGAGCAGTGTAACATTGTGGTTTGTTAAGGGGAAGTTTTGTCTGCCAGTTTCATTGAATACTACTTTGTTGTCACAAAGGAAACAAATGCAAAAAATAATTTTGATATCATATACTTTGATTTTAGGTAAGCTTTTGATACTGTTGCATATGGAAGACTACTGTACAAGTTAGAATTAGCATATGATGCAAGAAAGCAAGCTTATGCAGCATCAGCCAAAAAAAAAAAAAAAGAAAACCCGCTCCCAATTTATCCCTCCATTTGTTCCAAATACCTCTCCAGATCATCCTTAAATTTATTTAGGCCATCAACTTCCACAACAAAGGATGGAAGTCTGTTCCACCAACCAACCACCCGCTGGCTAAAGGCAAACTTTCGCACATCTGTCTTTCCTCAATTTATGCGTTCTCAGGTGATTATTCTGAGCAAGAGAAAGAATCCCGCCAGCATTGAGCATGCTCAAACCATTCAAGGCTTTATACACCTCTATCAGATCACCTCGCTGGTGCCTAGTCTCCAGACAATGTAATTTGCAAAACTTAAGCCTTTCTTCGTAAGAGCACCCCTTTGTTCCATTCACTAATCTTGTTGCCCTTCTCTGTACTCGTTCCAGCAGCTCTACATCCTTCTTGAAATGAGGCCTCCAGACCTGTATACAGTACTCTAGGTGTGGCCTGACCATTGCCTTATACAAGGGAATAATCACCTCCTTATCCCTGCTGGAAAAATTCCTGTATATCATTGACAATACTCCATGAGCTACTCTTGCAACCCGTCTGCACTGCTCAGAGAACTTCATATCTGCCTGCACAACCACCCCCAGGTCCTTTTCATTCTCTACCACTGTCAGTGTAGTACCACAGAGTTGATACGTTGCTCTGGGGTTGCTGTTTCCCATGTGTAGTACTTTACATTTGTCAACGTTAAACTTCATTTGCCACCTCTCAGCCCATCTGCTCAACCTTTCCAGATCCTGTTGCAGCAGCATAGTGTCAGTAGTGTTCTTGACAACCCTGCCAACCTTTGTATCGTCTGAAAACTTGGACATTAAGCTTGATATACCATCATCAATATCATTTATAAATACAGAAAACAATAATGGACCCAACACTGAGCCCTGAGGGACTCCACTAATAACATTAGTCCACGATGAGCAGTGTCCATTGATTACCACTCTCTGTCTTCTCCCCCTCAACCACCCCTTTATCCATAGCAGCAATTTGCCTCCAATGTCACACTGCTCCAATTTGTGTAGCAGTCTTCCATGTGCAACAGTATCAAAAGCCTTTCTAAGATCCAAGTATATAATATCAAAGCTATTCCCTGCATCCAGTTCTTTTGTGACTGCATCATAGTATCCAATCAAATTGGTCAGGCAAGACTTCCCCTTAACAAAACCATGCTGTGTCCGAGCTATAACTGAAGTCTTGTCTAAATGATCCTGCAGTGCTTCTTTAACCAGTGCCTCCATTAATTTTCCTGGAACAGAAGTTAAGCTCACAGGTCTATAATTACTTGTGTCAGCCTTTGATCCTCCTTTGTGAATTGGGGTCACATTTGCACATTGGGGTCACATTTCCAGTCTATGGGTACCTCCCCTGAGTCCAAGGAAGTTCTCATAATTATGGCTAAGGGTTTGCTTACTTCCTTTGCTGCCTCCTTTAATATAACTGGATAGATCCCATCCACCCTGGGTGCCTTTCTTGTGTTTATCTTCAACAGTTTCTCCTCCACTTTACTCCCAGTTATTTCAAGATTCTGTAGCTTACTGCTAGAGTTGAATACACCTCTGGCATTCCCCTTGCTGAATAACTCCTCATGTGTGATTGTCGATGCAAAATATTCATTTAGTTTGTTAGCTACCTGAGCAGGATCATCAACAGTTGACCCATCAATATCAAGTGGACCAATCTGATTCATCCCCTTCCTTCTAGAGTTTACATAAGTAAAGAACTCTTTGCTGTTTTTCTTTGCATCTCTTGCCAAGGATTTCTCGTAATCTGCCTTCGCCTGCCTAACCTCCTTTGTAACTTGGTTGCATATCAACTTGTATCTATCATAGGCTTCTGTGTCATGTGTTAATTTGTAAGTATCCCATGCATTTTTCTTCTCTGCCATATGCCTCATTAGTTCATCTGACATCCATTTTGGCCTAAACCTTGAACAATATTTCTTAGTTGGTATGTAAAGCCTAGCAGCTGCCAAGATAAGTTCTTTGAATGCTTCCCATTTTGAATTTGCTGTTGGTAACATCATCAATTGGTCCCACTGTATAGAATTTAAATACAGTCTCAGTCCATCGTAGTCGCCTTTACGGAAGCAATAACCCTTCCCTTTACCCCTAATGGTAGTTACCTCTTTGAGTAAATCCCACTTCAGCACACTGTGATCACTGCCACCTAGTGGTTCATTTATCTGCAGATTCTTAATGCATGAAGAATCACTGCTGATAATCAAATCAAGCGTATTACTCCCTCTAGTTGCCTCCCGAACATGCTGATGTAGAAAACAATCATCCAATAAATCCACAAAAGCCCTGCTAGTGTGTGAGTGACCAGCCCCCAAATTCCAGTCAATATCTGGGAAATTAAAATCCCCCATTATAAGACTGTCTGATTTACTGGCCCACTCTATTGCCCTGTACAGTTTCTTATTATACTCATCAGAGTCATTAGGCCTATAGCATACTCCTACTCTCAATTTTGATCTCCCAATGCTTATGTCACACCAAACTGACTCAACACTGCACTGTCCAGCGATGTCGACTGGCTTCACTTCCTTGGTTTTTATGTGTTTCTTAACTAATAGCATAACCCCTCCCCCTTCCTATCCTGTCTATCCTTTCTGTAGACGTTGTACTCCCCAAATTCCAGTTCTGCATCCCTTATATCTGTGTGACACCACGTCTCTGATATCCCAACAATATCTGCCATGGGCAGGAGCAGCAGTGCGTAGCACACGCTTCTTGATTAGACCGGGGTTCGAGCACGTGACCACCAAATACAGAGGATGTGGAAAGGTCAGTTAATGACCACCGCATATCCCCGTAGCAATATGGCTTTAGTTGCTAATGCTCCTAAAAACCAAATAACAACATCAATCACTATATAGGATTTAAAAACTGTCTGAGACCACTGTAGTCACCTTTAGGAAAGCAAAAACTCTTCCCTTTACCCCCGATGGTAGTTACATCTTTGAGTAAATCCCACATCAATACACTGTGATCACTGTCAGGTTCCTTTATCTGCAGATTCTTAATGCATGAATAATCACTGCTGATAATCAGATCAAGAGTATTACTCCCTCTAGTTGCCTCACGAACATGCTGTTGCAGAAAACAATCATCCAATAAATCTATAAAAGCCATACTAGTGTGCTAGTGACCAACCCACAAGTTCCAGTCTATAAATGGGAAATTAGAATCCCACACTATAAGACAATCTAATTTACTGGCCAACTCCATTTCTCTGTTCAGCTGTTCGTTGTACTCAATAGAGTCATTAGGCCTATAACACACTCCTAATCTCAATTTTGCTTTCCCAGTGCTTATGTCACACCAAATTGACTCAGAACGGCACTGTCCACATGTTAACTGGATGCACCTCCTTAGATTTTGTGTTTCTTAATTAACAGCATGAGCCCCTTCTCCCTTTCTATCCAAATGGCACTCCCTAAATTCCAATTCTGCATTTCTTACATCTGTTTGAAACTACACATCTGATATCTCAACAATATCCTATCAATATCTGGATATTAACAGGGTTGATATCCAGTGAATGGGGAGGCCGTTCCATGGTGGTAAAATCTGCAGAATGCTTTTCAGACCATGTTCTAGTCACCACGGCTCTGTGGGGAGGGTACTGTCCTACTGGAAGAGTCCATTGCCCTGTAGATGCACGATGACCATGAAGGGATGCAGATGGTCTGCAAGGATGGACACGTAACTTGGACCATTCAGAGATGCATCTAGATGTACCAGAGGTCCCAGCGTGTGCCAGTTGAACATGCCCTAGAACATTACTGAGTCTGCTTGAACAGTTCCTTGTTGACATGACGGGTGCAGTTTCCACCAGATACGAACCTTCCAGTCCGCTCGAAATAACTGGAAATGGGAATAATCGGACCAAGATACCCATCTCCAATCATCCAAGGTCCAGTCCCGATGTTCTTTCGCCCAGTTGAGGCATAGAGTTCTGCGTCATGGTGTTAACAGTGGGACTCTGGTGGGTCAGCAGCTTCCATAACCCATTGCTGCTAATGATCACTTGATAGGCTTGGTGGAGACGTTTCTGGCACCTCCCTCATTGAAGTTGGTGGTGATTTGTGCCAGTCGCTCTCCGGTTGGCTGAAACAGATGGCAAGACAGACATTGACGGTGACGTTAATACACCACCTTTCCCCGCCCACAGCGCTGACCATGATGAGGTGTTATTCCGGAAATGGCGTATTCCTGATACACTCTTGATACTGTTGAATGGAGATAGTGCAATTTCTGTACCACGTCCGTGATAGAGTGACCAATGTGTCGGGCACCCACTCTTATCCCTCTTTCAAAGTCTGTTAACTCACAATTTTTATCCATATTGACATTGAATTACCATCTACATGAATGCAGTGTACCTATATAGCTGCCAAGCAGTAGGTTCGTTCACTAGAAAGAAAGAGAGGGGGTGACAGCGTCGTGTTGCCTAGGAACCAGGTATCGCATGAATTCTGTTCTTTCAGTGTACTTGTTCCATGATGACTCCCAGCAGTTCTTAAAATCACCAGCACCTTGCTTTCCAGTCTTCTGCTCATTCCAATAGAAGAAGTGCAAGAATCACTTTCATCTCTGCCTGTGGCTACTGTTAATCTATTAGACTGTGAATCCTCCCCAAGCTAGCAGTTTCCGACCGATCTAACACTGCCTCGATAGCATCAGTAAATATTTTTGCACCCTTTCTATTTAAGTGTATCCCATCCCTGTTGAAACAATCTCTACTGTTAACAAGCACAGACCACACTGAGAAAAATTCTACCCAATGAGCTTTGCACAATCTCTCTCTAGGGCTGAATTGATTGACAAGGCACTCATCATATACTCCCTCCTATCATGTCTGGGCAGAATTGCAGACACTTTCAAATTTAACCCTAACTCGCGACTTTTTTTCAACATTGACCTGTACTTGTTAAATAAATCTGCAGATCTTCTACTCTTAATATCATTAGTGCCAGCGTGTACAACAATATCACCCTTTCTGCCCTTAAAAGATGATATCTGCTCTACATCATCATCAACTTTTGCCCCTGGCACACATACCCTAGTCATATTCCACCTGTCCTTTTTGCACAATATATTTTTCATTTCTCTGATAATACAATCACTAACAATAACTAGCTCCCGTGGGACCAGCACATTCTGCCACTGTGTTGCACGATGTTCAAGAGTGAGCTCTGGCACTGAGTTGGGCAGATGAGAGTTTGATGGGCTCGCCATTTTAATTCCTTCGAGGGCAACTACCCTACTCTTGAAACTCTTATAGATGTCCATCAGAACACTGAGTTGTCACCTAATTTCTTGACACACTGTGCACCTAGCACAAAAAGACATCTTCCTTGGCTAGATCATGTCCTGTTCCAGAAAGTCCACATACATTTCACAAGTTGCACATTTTTGTTGGCTGTGATGCGTTGGAGAATCACCTCCTTTGGTTCTTCCCTGAGCCACAGTACTCCTGCTACTTTGTGCACATTGCCAGACTGAGGCATGATTTCCATTTAAATATGATTTAATTAATCAACAATGAAAATTAATTAATAAGGTTAATAAATTTAATTGATTAACTGACTATACTATACTTGACTATGGAATACTATACTAAACTAATGTTATTTGTTATTTGGTTTTTTTTAGGAGCATTAGCAACTAAGGTCATATTGCTCCGGGATATGCGGTGGTCATTCCCTGACCCTTCCGCATCCTCCGTATTTGGTGGTGACCTAAACTAATGTGGTACGTATTATGCTATCTAGATTTACGTAATACTTTAAGTTATCAAATTCAAGATATATGCTATCAAGTTACGCTATACCATAATGATCGCAATGTTAAATTAGTTATATCCTTAGCTAAATACAAAAGATATATGCCCAAAAAAGTGATTGAAACCTTCAAACCACTTATTTATTACAATTAAATCCTTACTATTCTTCTGGACTACTGGTTACATGCTACAATATTCGGGCCAAACCACCTATACAATAGCGGTACAAGTAGCAAGTCGTAACTTCCAACATCGCTAGCTAAGTTTAAAAAATAAGCTAATGAACACTATTAAGCCTATTTAATCCATTTGTAAAACACAAATCAATATGTTTATTAATCGAAAATATGATAAAATTTCTAAGAAAGCATCCGTTTGCAGGAGCTCAAGAAGTCTACGTCCTCACACTCATAGTCTCATTCCTAGACGATATATTCGCATATGTTCGAATATATCCTCATTATATTCGCATGTGTGAAAAACTCCCTGTCTCTGTTCTTTGCTCTAATAGTTATGATTTCTCCTAGTCTACCTTGGCCAGCCTAACCTTTCCTGTGGTATGATTACAGATCAATTTGCAGCTGTTACAGGCCTCAACATTTTCTATAATTCTGTAGCTTTTCTAAGTCATAATTTTTTCTCTATTAGACTGGCCAACTCTGTATTCATCCATCTCAACATCCTATTCATTCTATATTTTCTAAATGGTATGTATGCATTTATAGCTTCTGTAACCAAAGCTTTGAATGTATAGCACAATTCTTATGTTTTAAGCTGATCAAGGATGAAAGCTACAGTTCTAGGCAGGTTTTTAATGTTGATGAGACCGGTCTTTTCTGGAAAAGATTGGCAATTATAACACTTATTTCAAAATAAAAAAAGACCATGCCAGGTTTTGAAGTGTTGAAAAACTGCCTTAGTCTTTTGCTCGGTGAAAATCTCACTGGAAACCTAGAGCTAAGTTTATAATGCTGAAACTCCCAGAGTTATGAAAGTCTATAATAAATCCACTCTCCCTGTGATTAGGAAATCAAGCAAGAATGCATGACTGACAGCTGTTTTTGTTTTGACAGTAGTTTAATTTACATTTCTGCACTGGTCCTTGAGGTTGTCACAGACATTCTCTCAGATATGCCAGACAAGCTGTTCTTGCTACCTGAGAGTCTAAAACGCTGATGGAACTGATATTCGGGTGACACTCAAGTCAAAGTGGACCCAATTTCGGCGAAGTCCGGACGGTCTATGACAGCCAAATCCTCTGCTTGCACCTTCACGATGGTGGGACTGTTAGTAATCCTGGGTATAACCTTCATGCACAAGTACATGGTGGGTGACCACCCAGGTGTGAACCAACGTAAGCAGGGGTCGAGGTGTGGCGCCCACACCACATGGAGGAACGCTGCCCCTCTATGTTACCAGGCAGTACTAGGTGGTAGATGACTCTCATCAACCGGTGAAATACCACCACTTTGCTTATTGGAGGCTTGAAGTGGTGGAACCCATGTTTAGTCTCTAGAGCTAAGTTCCGGCCAACCCTTCCCTATCTCTTCCATCATGCAGTATGATTGATGGTTTTTGAGGTTATGATGAATGTCATGGCGAGATCCAATATTCCTTACATTTCGAGGGTACAGCTCTAAAACGGTGTTCGCAGGCAGGCCGGCCACTAGTTAGTACACCGGACTGAACCTATTGGTAACTCTTTAGGAAGCTTCCGGATCAGCTAGTGTATAATCTTGCTACCTCTACTCTGCCAGATAGTGACTGGAGGGAGTCCGAGTAGTGTGTATGCGGGGAGCATTGTCGAGGCCACGTTATGTTAAGGATCTGGGTATATTCTTACCACATGTACCCCATATCCAAAAATTTCATTACTTCATACAGCATGTCCCACCCACTTTTTCTTACCATTGAATACACCATGAATTGTCAAAATAATAGAGCAAGCTTATCTGCGAAAAGATCTAATCCTCCCAAGGACTTCCTAATTCATTTCACAAATATACGTGGTCTCAATTCTAATCTCAACGATGTCCATTTCCACTTGCAGTCTTCCAAACCCCATGTACTTTTTCTGACTGAATCTCAGTTATCAGTTGATTCAACTACTGCTCATCTCAGATGTCCAAATTATTTGCTGTATGATTCCTTTCGCCTCAAAGGTGGTACTTGTGCATATGTCCATTCTGATATTCCCTGTCAGAGACTTGGCAATTTGGAATCTCCTCTCTTTGACCTTCTCTGGCTTAAAATCTCTCTACCTCATTGTGTAAAATTCATCTGTTGTCTCTACCGTTCTCCCAACTCCATTAATCACTTGGAGCTCTTTGACTTCCTCTCTTTGCAACTTTACTTTCTCCAGTCCAACTTTCCTAACAGTGAGGTAATTTTCCTTGGTGATTTTAACGTTCACAACTCCAGCTGGCTTCCGTTTTCTAGTCACACCGACCCAGCAGGTCGAGATGCTGAGGCTTTTGCAATTACTAATGACCTAGCACAGATTGTTCATTTACCTACAAGAATACCGGACAATCCTAATCATACAGCCAATACGCTTGATCTTTTTCTCACAAACAACCCTTCTAAGTACAAGGTTGAAGTGAGAGGTCCTTTAGGCACTTCAGATCACAACTTGGTGATTGTCTCTTCTCCAATGGAACCTTTATCTCATGCCTATTCCCAACTTCGTATTGTTTGGCATTACAAGAATGCAAAATGGGATGACCTGCGAGACTTCTTTTCTTCTTTTCCTTGGTCTGATTACTGTTTCAAAACTTCTGATGTCAACGTTTGCTCAGATCGTGTCAGTGAAATTATTCTTGCAGGAATGGAATCCTTTATCCCACACTCCACTTTAAAATCTCGTCCTTTATCTAAACCTTGGTTTTCCAATAAATGTGCTAAGGCTGTCCAAGAGAAGAACGTTGCATATCGTAATTGGCTTGTTTCTAATTCTTCATTTTCTGCTTACACCAAAGCTCGCAACAATTGTAAAGCAGCAACAATTATTAATCAGTCCAAACTAGAGTTTGAACAGGCTAAGAGTAGAAAACTTGCTTCTTGACCTAATGGTAGCCGAGCATTCTGGTCTCTTGCCAAAGCTATTGGCCGCAACTTTTGCCCATCTCTGCTCCCACCTCTGTCCAAACCAGATGGTTCTGTTGTCACTTCAGCCAAGGATAAAGCTGACCTGCTAGCATCCCATTTTTCTTCGAGCTCATGTATTAATGATCTTGGTAAAACACCTCCCACCATTCCTAACATGCTCCATTCAATGCCTCCTGTGGTCTTCCGTCAAAAGGATATCAGAAGGATTTTGATGAATCTTGATGCTAAGAAAGCTCCAGGTCCTGATGGTATTTCTCCACTTGTTCTCAAAACCTGTGCTCCTGAACTTACTCCTATTCTTTGCCGCCTTTTTTCACTTTCTTATTCCAAAGGTGTTTTTCCTTCTGCTTGGAAATTTGCTCATATCCAGCCAGTTCCTAAAAAGGGTGACAAATCCCTCCCATCCAATTATCGTCCCATTGCAATTACTTCTACTCTTTCTAAAGTAATGGAGAAATCAATTAACCGCCAACTCTTAAACTACCTAGAAACCTTCCGTCTGATCAATGATCGCCAGTATGGATTCCGTCAGTGTCGATCCACTGGTGATATTCTGGCTTATGTTACCCATTTATGGACTAATTCAATGGAAAGGTTCGGTGAAACACAAGTAGTTGCTCTTGACATCTCAAAGGCTTTTGATCGTGTTTGGCATAAAGGTCTTCTAAACAAGCTTCCATCTTATGGTTTGCCAACTGTTTTTAGTAATTGGTTATCCAGTTTTCTCTCTGATCGCTCACTGAGGGTGATGGTAGATGGCTCTCTGTCTTCTAACTTCTCCACTAATGCCGGTGTCCCCCAAGGTTCGGTTCTTTCCCCCACTCTTTTCCTCTTGTATATTAATGACCTTCTTCCATTGACTGGAAATCCTATCCATAGTTTTGCCGATGATAGCACATTGCATTCAACTTTCCATTTTGAGAAACCTTGTCCAGCTCAATCAGCTTCAAGTTCTCGAAAATCTGCTGCCAATTCCTTAAATGCCGATCTTCAGGTAATTCTCCAGTGGGGCAAAGACAACTTAGTTGATTTCAACCCTTCTAAAACTCAATCTTGTCTTATATCTCGCAAAAAGGATTCTTCTGCTCCTATGCTTATCTTTAGTGACACTCCAATTTCTAGGCAAAATGATATATCTCTTTTGGAGATTACCTTGACTTCTAATCTCTCTTGGCACAAGCACATTACAAATATTGCTTCCTCTGCATCTAAAAAACTTGGTTTTCTCTTTCGCTCTCGGTGTTACTTTTCTCCCAAACAGCTGCTCACTCTGTATAAATCGCAAATCCGCACATGGAATATTGTTCCCACATCTGGGGTGGTGCCCCCAAAACCTCTCTCAGGCTTCTTGATTCCATTCAGAAGAGGGCAGTTAGGTTAATTAATGATTCATCTCTAACAGAGTCTCTCCACTCGCTTTCTCATAGACGCTCTGTTTCTGCTGCATGCCTCTTCTACAGATACTTCCATGGGCACTGTTCTTCTGAATTGGCTTCCATAATTCCCGCTCCCTCTTTCAAAACAGTCTGAACATGTGCCGCCACCAGCCAACATCCATTTACTGTCCAACTTCAAACCCACAGAACCAACTTTTCATCTTCCTCATTTATTCATTCAACTGCCGTTTTCTGGAACAACTTTCCTTCATACATATTTCCTGAAAATTACAATCTACAGAAGTTCAAGTCCAATATCAACAAATATCTTCTTTCGTCTTCTCAACCTCCAACCCAAGCACGGTACTAAGTACTATAGGTTATAATACCTCTCGTGTTTGGGGTTCTCATAAAAAAAAAAAAAAAACTGCTATCAAAAAATGCCATAAATAAAATAATTTAGGTCACAAGGTCCTTAATTCATTTATTGGATGGACCGATAATTCATCAGCCCATCCAATAAACCTTAGCAAGTCATCTGAACATGCTAAAGACATCATTCTCCTTCCTATAATGACTTTTTGTGTTTTTAGAGTCACACAGACATTTCAAAGTTTATTATTTAGCTAATTCAGGTGGTATTCATTACTGTACAGAGAAACATACTATGTGACTGATTTTTTTAAAATTAAAATAAGAAGTCCTTACCTTTGATCTTTCTCCTTTTCATTTTGTGAACGACACTGACTAGCAGAAGCTAGTTGTTGTGGATTCTAAAGAATAAATAAGACAGATAAAAAACATGATATAAGACATACAAAATAAAACTACAGTACAATTAAATTTTAGTGATTTCATTTAATTCATTTAAATTAATTTAATTTAAAATAGTTCTTTTGGTAAAACTTTTTTTTTTGTTATTCCAAGATGAAATTCACTAAGGATAAATGTTAAAGATCATTAACAAAAGACAATTTTAAAAATCTGTTGAGAACTGCTAGTAAAAAAAAAAAAAAAAACTGCTAATATAGTTTTTTAGACTCTTTATTAAAGTCTTGGCAATGGCTAATAAACAGTCTATGAAACCTCAATCAACAAACTGCTACTCACTAATTGGTAGCGCTACTCACTCTGCAGTTCCCAATAGAGACCTTTCTTACTTTCCTTAGCCTAACTTACCTTAACTGTAACATTTGGGGAAAATGGAGATAAGTTACTAAATTTTTTTACAGTAGAAGCCCACTTGACCACCCTCTGCTTAACTGACTCACCAGATTAACTAAGTCTTCCCTTCCCTATTTAAACCATACCATGTGATGCCTATGGAAGTGTGCCATGGGTAATAGTTCAGTATGCTTGTAGCTGGGTTAGTGTAGCACACCATGGCTCCTGTCCCAAGAAGTTAGTTATGTTTCTTTTAAATCTGTTAATTATAGCACGTAAGTTAATTGAATATTATGTAAATTAATAAAATACAGATGAGAAAATAAAAAGTTTTTTCTATGAAAATTAAGGATAGGTGGAATGGGATCAGGGTATGTCTGCCAGTAGATGATGTTAAAGGGCAGATATCAAAGTTGGGAAAAAGTTGTTAATTAGGATTGAATTTGAAAGTGACTGCAATTCTGCCCAAAAACAATAGTAGGGATTACATGTTGAAAGCCTTGTCAATCAATTCAGTCCCAGAGGAAATGTGCAAGGCTCATGGGGTAGAATTTTTTGCAGCATGGTCTATGCTTGTTAACAGGAGAGACTGTTTTTACAGGAATGGGATACACTTAAATAGAAGGACAATATTTGCTTATGCTATTGAGCAATGATAGGTGGGTTGGAAAACTGCTAGCTTTGGGAATACACCGACTAATAGATAATAGAGCCATAGGCAGAAGTGAAAGTGATTCTGGCATTATTTATATTGGAACAAGCAACCTGGACAGCAAGGTGTCAGGGATTTTAGGCCCTGCTGTGGGTCATCAGTCATCATGGAACCAGTGAATATATAGACTGTGTAAGGGTAACTAAGAGTAAGAACATGTGCATGAACACTAATGCTAGGAGCATTGTAAATAAATCTGATATATATGAAGTACTGATTAAATCATCAAATGCAGAAATTGACAGATAGTGGTGACATGGTGTCACTCAGACATAAATGCTACTGAATTTGAATATGGGAAGTACAATGTATACAGGAAGAACACACACAGAACAGAACAGGAGGGGAACAGGGGTTATGCTCTTAGTTAAGAAGCATATTAAATCTAAGGCAGTGCATCCAGTCAACATGAATGACTAGTGCAATGTTGAGTAAGCCTGGTGTAATTTAAGCACTGGGAAAACAAAAGTGAGAGTAGGGGTGTTTTCTAGTCCTAATGGCTGTGATGAGTATGCCAAACAGTTATACAGAGTGGGCCAATAAATCAGAATGACTTATAATGAGGTATTTTAACTTTCCAGACGTTGACTGGAATTTGTGGGTTGGTCACACACACACACAAGCAAAACATTTATAGATTTCTTAGATGACTGTTTTCTACAGCAGCATGTTAGAGAAGCAACAAGAGGAAACAATGCTCTTGATTTGGTTATCAGCAGCAATTCTACATGCATTAAGAATCTGCGAGTAAAAGACCCAATGGGTAGCAGCAACCACAGTGTATTCATGTAGAATTTGGTTAAAGACATAATCACTGTCAAGGACCAACTGCTGATGTTACCAACAGCAAATTATAAATTGGAAGCAATCAAAGATCCTACTAGGCTTTTCATACCAATGAAGAAATACTGTTCAAGGCTTAGGCCTAAATGGATCTCGGATAAACTATTGAGACACATGACAAAGAAGAAAAGTGCATGGGATGCATATAAATTATCAGGTGATACAAAAGTCTATGGTAGATATTAATTAGTCTGTAATCAAGGCACAAAGAAGGTTAGGCAAGCTAAGGCAGCTTATGAGAAGTCTCTGGTGAAGAATGCCAAGAAAACCAGCAAAGACTTCTATGCATATATTAATAGTAGAAGGAAGGGAGTTGAATCACATTGGACCACTTGATCTCAATGGGATAACAGCTAATGAACCTGCTCAGGTTGCTGACAAACTGAACAGATATTTTGAATCTATGTTCACACATGAGGAATTCTTTATGGGAGGGGATGTCAGAAGTTTATCAAACTCCAATGAGCAGCTAAATGACTGTGATAACTGAAAGGAAAGTGAAGAGAAACTATTGAAGCTGAACATAAAAAAGGCACCTGAGGTGGATGGGATCTATCCAATCATGATAAGAGAGGCAGCAAAGAAGGTGAGCAAACCTTTAGCTATAATTACGAGAGAATCCTTGATTTCAGGGGAGGTTCCTATGGACTAGAGATGTGCAAATGTATCCCCAATTCATAAAAGGGAATTAAAAGGTGACATGAGTAATTACAGAGCTTTCGGCTTAGCTTCCCTTCCAGCAAAAATATTGGAGCCACTGGTTAAAGAAGTAATGCAAGACCACCTGGACAAGAATACAATTATACTGCTTGTTTGTTTATTTGGAGCATTAGCAACTAAGGCCATATTTCTCCAGGATATGCGGTGGTCATTCCCTGACCTTTCCGCATCCTCCGTATTTGGTGGTAACGAGCTCGAACCCCGGTCCAATCAAGAACTGCTGCTCCTTCCCACCTGGCTACAGAGGCGCCTGCAATTATACTGCAGTCACAGCATGGATTTGTTAAGGGATGGCCTTGTCTAACCAATATGATAGGTTACTAAGATGCACTAACCAAAGAACTGAATGCAAAAAATAATTTTGATATCATAAATTGGATTTCAGAAAGGCTTTTGATACTCTTGCATATAAAAGACTGCTATATAAACTGGAGCAATGTGACATTAAGGGCAAGTTACTGCTGGATAATGGGATGGTAAAGTGGAAGAAGACAGAGTGGTTATCAATTGACATTGTTCTTTATAAACTAATGTTATCAGTGGAGTTAGCCAGGGTTCAGTGCTGGACTCGTTGTTTTCAATATTTATTAATGATATTTATGAAGGAATATCAGGCTTAATGTCTAAGTTTGCATATGACACAATGGTTAGCAGGGTGGTTAACAACAGTAATGACAGTATGCTACTACAACAAGATTTAGAAAAATTAGGTCGATGGGCTGAGAAATGGCAGTTGAAATTTAACATTGACAAATGCAAGGTACTGAATATTGGTAGCAGTAATCTCAGAGTAACTTATCAACTGTGTTGAACTACATTCAGGGTAGTACAAAATGGGTAGAACAAAATGAAAGAGACCTGTGGGAAATTATGTAGACAGATATGGAATTCTCTGAGCAGTGTAGACATGTGCTGCCAGAAGAACTCATGTGGTTTCGTCAATGATATGCAGAAACTTTGCTAGTAGGGATAAGGAGGTGATTATCCCTATGTACAAGGCCATTGTTAAGTCATCTAGAGGGCTGTATATAGGTCTGGAGGCCTCACTTTAGGAAAGATGTATTTCTGCTGGAACAGGTGCAGAGAAGGGCAACCAGATTGGTGAAGGGAAGAAAATATTGCTATTACTTAGAAAGGCTTCTGTTCTGCAAACTGAAGCATCTGAAGACAAGGCACCTGCGGGGTGATCTGATTAAGGCCTTGAATGAATTGAGTAAGCTGATGTGAATGGCTTTCTTCCTCTTGCTGAGACTACACATGAGGGGGCATAAATTTAAGCTGAGGAAGGATGGCTATCGGATAGATGTACAAATTCTTGGAGGGTCATGAAGAGTGTGTGTGTGTGTGTGTGTGTGTCTTTAAAAAGATGAGTCTTTAAAAAATATTGCTGTTGAATTAACTGCATTAAAGACTGGAAAAAAATGATAAAAAAATCTAGAAAGATTTTGTACTCAATCTGTTTCACAGTGTACTTAGGTTCTCGCTCCACTTTAAAGAAACCAAAATTAGAGATAGTAAAAAATGTATTTTGGCTATGATTTATGCATCTTAATCTTACATCAAAATAATTGATGGCGCAGAAAGTTTTATAGCAAGTGCCCAATGGTTTGTATGTTAGAGAAAATGGTATTCATATATTGAGTATTACTGGAGGGAGGTTATTTGCTGATCAGCCTAATGCTCAAAATTTACAGATGATTTCAAGTCATTTATCAACAAAAGAAAAATTTATTGGGAAACAACTCTATAATATGGACAAAACAGGTCTAAATTTAATATTACCTACAGAAATTATGGCAAAAAATGTGGGCCTGTAGCATCAGAATAAAAAAATCTAAATACAGAATCACTGAAGCTGCTGCAAAAATACAACTGAAACTCACAAACTGCTGTTTTTTGTTGTTGTTAAATGAACTAATCCTAGAGCTTTTAAACATATAAATTGTTCATCTATCAGTTTATTACCTCTCACAATTATACTGCAGAAATAACCAAGGATGGAGTCTGGATTATTCACAAATATTTTTTTCACAAATTTACACCATCTGTAAAGGAATATGAAGAAAACAGACCTACATAAAAAGACTATTCTCTTTTTGGATATAATGCTCCTTCAGATCACAACTCTGAGGAACCTAAAGAGGAGAACATAAAGTCCATATTTTTACCACCAAATGTAATGTTTTTTTTATGGCTCAAGGAAGTTCTACAATCTAGACATACGTTTAACATTGATAAAATTTTTTGAGTTCAATTTTGGAAAAAAATAGAAGACAGAAATATAGCTCTTATATAATCATTAAAAGTTATCAATATCAAAGCTGTGTTTACAATGTAGCACTTGCACAAATGAAATTCCAAGTTCAACATTTACTAAATCTTAGAGAAAAGCCTACAATGGACAATGTTAATGAAAAGCCTGAACTAAAAGAAGATAAAAAAGAACACATTTTAACTGATTTCAGAAAAACCGAGTGTTTCAAAGATTTACAGCAAGATATACAACAATCGATTCAACAAAGTTTTTCAAAAAAAATTGGCAATTCGTTGGAAAATGAAATTATGGAAGATAGCCAAATCAAACAGACCATGGATCTAAATACGAAGCAGAGATTGAATGAAATCCAGAACCAAAAATTTCTCATGCAACATCCAAAAATACCCTTGATACAACTTGACATTACACTGAACAACAACTTGATTTAACAGTCAACAACATGATGTTTATAAAAAAAAATGGAGGGACTATGCTGAAAAAATGACACATTTCATCATCTCAACAGATAAAAATTACTGACTTCATGTAAATGAACATACAAGTATATATTTTTAAGCGCAACTAAAATTCTTAAGGTATGTATGTATACTTCTTTTTATAATTTCCTGCTTTAAATTACTTTTTCAGTTAACTAACTACCAGTCTTGATCATGTCAGATAACAGAAGAGTGTGCTTGCTCAGCAGCATAATGTTTCAAATGGACTTGCTCAGCAACTCCAATTGTCTGCCACATTCAGACAAAGACTTGTCTAAATATGTCCATACAACTGGCGTGCACACACTTCCCTCCTTTTAAGCAATCTTCTTGACACTGTATATACGCTGATTCCAACATTTCAACTACTGAAAGTATTCCTAAAAGTAAAAAATTATACTTTTTTTGGAATTGTTAATAATTCTGATACATTCCAAACAATTTCCTCAGTCATTGGAAATCTGTGATATTTCAAGAGAACATTAAGTTCATGAAAAAAAAAAAAGATTTTTTAAAAAATTACACAGAAAGAGCTGTCTGGTGAGTATGACAGATTAGGGGGGGTTTCACAGTGATAGAGTACATTCCAAGAAATTCTTGAATGGAAAGCACTGAGTGCAGGGCATTAATGCAAATGCGAATTTCCTGAAGCCATTTTCTGGCTGTTTTCTCTGAAACAATAACTTGCAATTACCACAGAACTGCTTTTGTAGTATTCCTGGTTCATGCATAATCATGCAGGACAAACTCATAATGAAAAATACCTCTGAATCGAAAAATACAATAAGCATGATCTTCATATTTGGTCAAGATTGTATTTTTTGAGCATTGAAGAAGGCAGTGTCTTCTAATAAGGACTTGGCCTATTTTTCTACATCTTAACTATACCCATGGTTTGTTATCAGTATTGATGGAAGAAACAAACAATGGATCAACAGTAATGTGTTCACAAAGATCCCAACACACAAGAACTCGCCACTCTCTATGATCATCATTGAGGATGTGAGGTGCAAACCTGGCTGACACATGTCACATTCCCAAACCTTGCATTAAAAATTCATTGCACTTCCCACAAGAAATACCAATTTTGCTAGCAACTTCACAGACAGTTAAGCACCAAAAATAACATAGATTTATGAGACTCACAAACATGATAATTGAATGTTTTTGAAGGGCAGCCAGAGCAAGAATTATCTTTAACAGAGACGTAGCTCTCTTTAGTGTTTGTGAACCATTGAAGTCTTCAAATGACACAGCATTTCCTCTGAAAGATGTTTGTAACATTCTATTGGTTTCTGTTGTACTTTCCCCTAATTCAAAACAAAATTTTACACAAGTTTGCTTCTCAGAAAAAAAAAATCACTTTTTAAAATCCAATAAAACACAAAGTACCTTCTATTCAATACACTTAATTCAGACCGAATACCTTCTATTCAATGCATGTTAATCCAAATGACTACAGATAAATGGGTGATTCACATATTACTACATATAGATTAGTGTTACAGATTTAGAATTCAAAAGCTAGGACAAAGCAAGACAAAAACTAGGACAAAACAGGAAAAAAACTAGGGCATTTTTAGTTTTAAAAACGAGGATATTTTAAAAATTATATTTATTACTAAAAAATTACAATACATAATTATCATTGCTGCCAATCATTTTCAGTAAGTTTGGTTTACAAAGTAAGTAATTTAAAAATGTTTTACAATCCATTTTTAAATTATAAGTACCAACAAAATAAGTTTTTGATCTTGTCAGAGTGCCATTGAATTTGTGAGAGATACTTGGTAGAAGTCATGATTTGATTTGTGTAATTTTTGGATAATACGGTCCACTTAATGCAACGAGCGCATGGTTTTTATTTATTCTGTTGTACGGACCGAAGGTGCAATGCACAGAATATTTAATAAAAATTCATTTTATAATGAGATAATTTTTTAAATTACAGAAAACTAGGATGCAAGTGTAAAATCTGCGAGGATGTCCTAAAAACTAGGACATGTCCTCGGAAACAAGAACATCTGGTAACCCTAATATAGATGAATCACTGAACATGTTGAAACTTGCTACAATGCCACAATTTCAAGATATAAAATCAGTTGCTAAATACAAGAAGTGGAAAATGAACTGTTCTGTGGCAACAAGTGTAGTGGGCTGTGGTGCAACAAAAAAATGCATTAGCAGTGAGCTCATCATCACACAACAGAGCAGCTTATTTTCCGCTTAGCCAAATCAGAACCCAAAATTTTTGATCCCACCTCATAATGCACAAAATAGAGACCGCATTAAAGTAATACTGAATTGATTATACTATTCTGACATTGTGTTAATGTATACTCATCAATGTCTTTAGAAAAATTGTGAGTGAAATTATGACCTGGCAGTGGCTAAAAATACAGAATGCCATGTCACACATGAAGATAAGTGATGGAGAATAGTAAATGTATCAAATTCAAATGCTTCACCTCAAGAATAGATGTTCTTCCTTACCTTGATTTTGTAATTTGAGTTCCATAGCATAAGATAATAACAGAGAAACTAGCTAGTCTCAATTCTAAAACAAAGATTGGCAGCAATTATCATTGCTGCCAATCTATCATATTTTTAAAATATGATAGTAACAAACACAATCTTAAGGGTGTAAAGGTGTCAAAGACTAATAAACCTTGAAAACTGCTGCAAAAAATTAAATTTCTACCGAAACTTATAGTACTGATTTATTAATTATTACACAAATAAACAGAGTAACATACATGTCAATATGTGTGATGAAAGACCCGGAAACCATACTCCTCCTGCCTCAGCCCAACTGGTTATATTCTCAAGTATTTTAATACCTATAAGAAAGGCACTTTGTATCTTTGATCATATCGCCAACTGAACTCCAGTCACTGATAATAATTGCAATAAGGCACTTCCAAAGGAGTGACAAAGAATAATTAACAAAATTCTGGAATCTAGAAATTATAAGAATAATGCTTGGTGTGGCCTGGAACAATTAAATTAAAATTAATTAAATTTTAATTAAAGTAAAAATTAAATTTAATTTAATTTTAATTAAACAATAGAGATCACAAGCACAGCATATTACAAAAGGTGCTGTAAGGAAAGTGCAATAGGAATTAGAATTGATGGGTAAAGAAAAATCTGAATTCCATTTGCTGACTCCATCTATGACTATGGAATCTTTCTTGATGTGTTAATTTCCAGCTCTTTGTTAAGATTCAGTTTTAACTTTAAACTATAATTTTAATTTTTAGTTTTTTACTTTTACACTTAAATGTTACAGAACTGCAATAACTATATTCCACAGTTCCAAAAAACAGCTGTTATTGTTTTCAGATGTGGACGACAGTCATAATTCATCCTAACTGGTAAACTATGGTATCATGTCTCTTTAGCAAGCATCATGTTGCAAATGGGATCACTCAGTTTCTCTGAGGACACATATGTGAATATACACTATTCTACTTTGACATTG
The DNA here is from genome assembly GCF_048544385.1 of Mastigoproctus giganteus. Classification (NCBI taxonomy): domain Eukaryota; kingdom Metazoa; phylum Arthropoda; class Arachnida; order Uropygi; family Thelyphonidae; genus Mastigoproctus; species Mastigoproctus giganteus. The sequence goes on along the minus strand of NC_143583.1, from coordinate 50,027,127 downwards.
CTCCATCTAGAAATAGTGAATATATCTATTTCAAAATTTGCACAAAATAGACTTTGTTCAGATAAAATATGGAAATGACTTAAAAATAGTCTGTGGGTAACACTGCAGTCACATGATCAGTTATCTTGTTTTTATAGTAGGTGCTAAAGCTACTGACAAGCACTTAAGCAGTGGTGTGCATATGTGCAATTAAAGATTATGTTTGTATCATGTTGAAAGTTAGTTATTTGGTTTTTAGGAGCAACTAAGACCATATTGCTCCGGGATATGCAGTGGTCATTCCCTGACCTTTCCGCATCCTCCATATTTGGTGGTGATGGGCTCGAACCCCAGTCTAATCAAGATGCGTGTGCTACGCACTGCTGCTCCTTCCCACCTGGCTATGGAGGTGCCTCATGCTGAGAGAGAGAGAGAGAGAGAGAGAGAGTCAGTAAGTGTAATACCTCAGACACGTTCAGGTCCTCCATGACATTATACTGATTTGCTACTTGCCACTCATCTGAGAGGTCTGGACTCAAATCCCATCAGAAACTGGAGTAATTCTGAAAGAAAAGCCCCCAGATGATTGACTAACTCAACTAGTATGAAAAAACCATAAATATTCCTCACCTTGACAGGATTTAAACCCAGGCATTTTCGACATAGAGCAAAATAAACAACTGTCATGACTGTGCCAGTCAAAAAAGATCAAGGCAGGCTATCACATTTTGTATACAGACTACTATTAAATATCTTTATTGTCAACAACTCTTCACAAGCATAGATATAAGATTTAATGAACAATTTCTAGGCTACTAAGCGGTGAAGAATGTTTTAAAATAAATACCTCTTTTTTCTACCTATAAAATGGAAGAATTTTTTTTCCTGCACTAATGCTCGATACCTGATACATTTGGAGAAATAATAGTTACAGAAGAGAAATCAAAACAAATCATTAACTGGTTGAAATCAATCCGAAAACAAGCATTTCAAAATTTTTACAAGCAAATAATTTGGAGAAGTAACTGTTTACCAGTGAACAAATCGCAAAAATTAGTTTCTCTATGCAAATCCAAGATAGAGAAACTAAAAGCATATAATGAGCATACAAATGACATTATCCACATGAAACATGTAACTGCATATTTAATATGGATAATATCAATTTAATATCAAAGGGGGGCTTAGAGGGGAACAGGTATCAGGTATCCTGAACAGGTTACCTGATACCTGAACAGGTATCAGGTAACAGCAGTGGAAAAATTAGTCACTCAGCCTAAAACACTGATGGATCCAATATCTCTCTATTACAGAAGATTTAGGAGAAGTCCGGTTGGCCTGCCTCCCTAAAATCCACTCATGCACACCTTCTCGATGGTAAGCCCTGTTACGTCACTTAGGTGGCAACGAACGTGTAGAGTGGTTCTCTTCAAGACGCCTGGTCAGCGCGAAGAGGAAAAGACCAAACCCTCCAGCAATGAGAGCACAACAATACAAATGGCCCTCAGTCCCCAGCAGCTTTCACTCTCCCTCTTACGGCAGCGAGAGGATCAGAGTGGAAGCAGAGGGTGCTAAGAATCTCTGGGTACGACCAGGCTGCCATGCACGGAAATTGAACTTGGCCTGTTATAACGTATGATCACTCATTGGTGAAGACAGGATATTAGAGCTGGAAAAGGAATTAGAAAATGTGAATTGGAATATCATCGGTTTGGCTGAAACAAGAAGAAGAAATGAATCACTTATAAGTTTATCAAGTGGAAATCTGCTGTACACCAATGGAAACAGTGAAAGGAGTGAAGGTGGAGTTGGGTTTCTGGTCCATAAAGATTTTAAAAACAACATTTTGGAATTCAAAAGTACATCACCAAGGGTGGCAAGACTAATATTCAAGATTTCTAAGAGGTACAAGCTAAAGATTATAATGATTTATGCACCAACGTCGAGCCATGATGATGAAGAGGTTGAAGAAATGTACACTGAAATTGAGAGTCTTCTAGATGAACAGAAAACCCACTACACTATTATTATGGGGGACTTCAATGCTAAGGTTGGAAAAAGGCAAAACAGCGCAGAAAGAGGAACTATAGGAAATTTTGGAATTGGTGAAAGAAATAAAAGAGGTGAAAGACTTGTGGAATTTGCAGAATCTCAAGGACTGTCAGTAATGAACACTTTTTTCGAGAAAAGGGTGAACAGAAAGTGGACATGGAAGAGTCCAAATGGATTAACAACTAATGAAATCGACTTCATCCTCACTAACAGAAGATATATTGTGAATGATGTTACCATCCTGAATAAGGTAAATGTTGGAAGTGATCACAGAATGGTAAGATGTACACTTGATATAGATGTAGGAAAGGAAAGGAAAAAACTGACTCAAGTAAATAATACAAAGGTCTTTGAAATAACAGAGGAGGAGAAAAAGCAGTATGTACTGGAACTTAAGAACAAGTTTGAGCTTCTGCAGACTGCTCAGGACCAAGATATCGACGAGGAATATTACAAATTTCTGAAAGTGATAAAGCCCAAGAAACCTATAGGGAAACAGAAATCCAAAGAAGAAAAAATTAGTCAAGAAACACTTGTCATGATGAACCAAAGACGACAAATGAAGAGCAAGAAAAACACTGACAGGGAGAAAATTGAGTATACTGAGTTATGCAAAGCCATTAGAAAGAGACTCAGAGAGGACATAAGAAGATTTAACACAAGAAAAGTAGAACAAGCATTAAGGGAAAACAAAGGATTGAAATCAGCAGCCATGAGCAGTAATACAGAAAGACAAATGATACTGAAACTGAAGAATAGCGATGGTGTACTTATAAACAGCAGAGAAGGCATAATTCAAATAGCAGAAGACTACTATAGAGAATTATACAAGGAGCGAGGGAATGATACCAGCAGTGGGGAAGATGGATTGCAAAGTAGCAACACATACAACATACCCGATATTCTTCCTGATGAGGTAGAACATGCATTGAATAAAATGAAGAATCGGAAAGCCCCGGGGGAAGATGAAGTTATTGTGGAGTTGTTAAAATTGGGAGGAAGAGACATAACACAAAAACTGGCAAGGCTCTTCACAAAGTGCATTAGAAAAGGTGTGATGCCTGAGCAGTGGAATAATGCAATCATAGTTTTGCTGCATAAGAAAGGAGATAAATCAGAAATTGGAAATTATAGACCAATTAGCTTGTTATCCCATATCTACAAGTTGTTCACAAGGGTCATTACTAACAGATTAGAAAGAATACTTGATGAGAATCAACCGAAAGAGCAAGCTGGCTTTAGGACAGGATTCTCAACTATGGATCACCTTCACGTAATATCACAGCTAATGGAGAAAGCAAATGAATATAAAACACCATTATGCCTGGCATTTGTGGATTATGAAAAGGCATTTGACTCCATACAGCATAAGGCAATGTTTCGGGCACTGGAAAGACAAAGCATAGATACTCCATATATTATGATTTTGAATAAAATATATGAGAGTGCTACATCCTTTATTAGACTAGACAAAGACAGTAGCAAATTTAAAATCGAGAAAGGAGTTCAACAAGGAGACACAATATCTCCGAAGCTGTTTACTGCTGCCCTTGAGGAAGCTTTCAGAAGATTAGACTGGTCGCAGAAAGGAGTCAATGTGAACGGAGAGTACCTAAACCATTTACGATTTGCAGATGACATTGTGATCATAAGCCACGATCCCAAAGAATTAGAGGAAAATCTTAATCAGTTATGCACAGTTAGTAAGGATTTTGGACTAAAGATGAATATGGCTAAAACAAAAGTAATGATGAACAAGTATGCCACAGAAAGGGAAATAATGATTGAAGGAGCAGTAATTGAAAAGGTGGAGTCATATACTTATCTGGGACAAGTTATTAGCTGTAATAATGATAAATGGCTGGAAGTCAAGAGAAGAATAAATTTTGGATGGATAGCATTCAGGAAATATAGTCACATACTGAAGAGCAATATCCCAGTTTGTCTGAAACGTAAAATAATGAACCAATGTATACTCCCCACCATGACTTATGGAAGTGAAACTTGGGCACTCACCAAAAGAATGGAAGAGAAGCTAAGAACTACACAGCGAAGAATGGAACGAATTATATTGGGAATCAGACTGTTAGATAAGAAGAGAAACACATGGATTAGGCAGCAAACTCAAGTAAAGGACATTCTTATCAAAACTAAAGAACTAAAATGGTCTTGGGCAGGACACATAGCTTGAAGACATGATGACAGATGGACTAAGAAAATAACAGAATGGTACCCAAGAGGAGCTAGAAGAAAACCTGGAAGACAAAGGCGGAGATGGATAGATGAAATTCATGAGTTTTTGAGTAGTAAATGGATGGCCAGTGCTCAAAACAGAAGGAACTGGAAAGTTGCTGGAGAGGCCTTCATCCTGCAGTGGATCGAAAATGGCTGATGATGATGATGATGATGAATATCAATTTCAGAACCATCTAATACTTGCTTTGAAATCCACACCACATAATACAATAGCAATTTAGTGTTTGCAACACTAAATTGCAAAATTAAAAAATGTGCAAATAAATCTTTTGTTAGTTATTAAAAAAAATAATAAAATTCAGAAGAAATATAAGTTTGCCAGAAAACCATAAAAGACACGTGAATAATGGAAGAGTTTGGAGGATATGGATTACACACAACAAAGGTTACCACCCATCAATACTAAAAATGCTTTGAAAACACAACATTACACTATTACATCCTCAAAAACATGCATCTACCTGCTCCATCACAGACAACATTCCAATAAGATGATGCCTGCCCACATCACTTAACATTGTCTTTGTGATGTCTTGACATGCTTTGCTGGTCTGCAAGGTCACCTAATCTGTCTGAAATAGTTAATATCTGGACTGTGAGGGAAGGCACACTTATCTCTGCCCCTCAATCACTTTAAACTGTCATCTAGCTTACAGCCAAAGTACAGTCTTTGTGTTGGGGTAAACATTATTCCACAATACAGTGACAGGTATCACTGCCTGTGGGGACCCCATGCAATATTGATGTTAGTAATATTCTGAGGGTAATAATTCATTTTGACTTACAAACTTAACCACTGCTTCCTTACATAAACAGTAAATGTAGATATTCTTGTTTATACCCTGGCATGACCACCAGGTTAGAAGAGTTTACAATAAATCATGAATACAACTGTTAACCATATTTAGCAGTCACACAGACTCCATTCAAAGAGTGTGTGCTACTACACTCTACCTGACTACTTTGCTATATCAGGCCATCAATACTTGTTCTTATGCAAAATATGAGCTAAATATACACCCTTTCTAGGTGGAGCAAATTCAATGATAAGCAGTATACATAAGGAAACTTCAGAATAGCATGATAAATTCAATGCAACCTTAACATTAAGTGCCTATACAGTCTTTCTCTGTGTAATAATGTGTAATAAATTTCTCTGTGTAATAATGACTTAAAAATGTAATAATGTCTTCCTTGTACTGGCTATGCACAATATGCTTAGTACACAAATATACAAACTCTTTCCGGTGAAGCAATTTCATCAATAAGTAGTATACATCAAGGAAATTTAAAATATTAAAATAGTATATGTGCAGTGTTTTATTAATATAATGCCTATTATGTTTTATTCTTTCTCTTTCTTAATTTTCTATGTATCTTCTAGGTTCCCCATTACATTATATCTTTACTTGCCTGTTCCCGGAACATAAGTGAAATTATCTCTAGAACATGGAAACAGTATTGTTCTTCCTCTTCAGAAGCTGAAAGGTAGAGCAACAAATCTTCCATACCAGACATATGAAGTGCCCTGTTAAAGAAACTCAAGTTATTTTAAACTGCATTTAATTTTATTCTAGACATTAATGAAATGTTATAAATAGAGGGCTGATATGTCCCTAAAAATATTAATCAATTCTGTTAATAGTTTTAAATATGCAATACTGAAAACCTATTCTTAGGTTTTCACTAATACCTTTAAAATATGGAACTATGTTTTTTTTATATTTTATGTTATTTTTTATATTTTATCAGTTCTTTTTCTTTTCTTTTTTGTTATATTCAAAATGTAATGGATATCCACTGTTATTTAAGTTTTGCACTAACTTTCCCAGTTCTGATAGCAGTGGATCTTTATTGTAAAATTTATTGTTCTGAAAACTGATGATTGAATCTCTCCTCTGGTTGCTTTTCTGGTGATTTCATTGCGTGAGGAATTGTTAAAATGTTAAGCATGGCTTGGAATAATTTGTTATATATATCAAGCCTCCTTATGCACTTGTCAGATCCCCAAACAAGAACCAATGTACATCAATTCTTTGACAACTAGAAGTAATGGAAAAGTTTCCACAAAAAATTTCAAATTTAAAAATGATACAGTTGATGAAATTTGTACTACCTCAACATTTATAAGAAATTAATTTTTTGTTGGGAATTTGTCCACCATGTAATTACATACAATACTTCTTTGCTGAACCAGAGGACAGAATCTTCTCTCTTGTTTTAGACTCTTCACTACCTGGGCAGTAGAAATTCCCATGGTAAGTTAGAATAATTTTTCTGATTTAGTCTGATATGGTAATCAATAACAATCCATATAACATTTTGTAACATATCTAAGAGAGTAACAACCTCAGTACATAAATGTGAGGTATATTGGATTGAAGAGCTAGGGTTGGATCAGATTTGAACATGCAAATTGCTTTATTCAAGCCAGAAGGAAAGAACATGAACAAACTTTCTGCTACACGAGTGAGAATAACATGCCTAGAATTATCAACCTGCTTGGCATGTTTAGGGTTGCTTTCGCCCGATGTTTACAATTCAGAAGTTCTCTTTCTCAAGTCCAACAATTTGCCTTCTTTCAAAAGTTTTGCATCATGAACTGGATCTCAAAATTAGTGATCACTTGTGCTTTTCACTTTGGTAACTCTGTAAAGTGTTACCAAATTATTTTCCATATTGCTTTTCTCAACTTCGAACCTCTTCTTATACTTATCAAAAGTTTGCCACCATCCTATCAGTCTAATTACGTATTTAAAGGAGTTTACAGTCAACACGGGCTTGAATGATTCAAAATCATTTTTAATTCAGTGGCATGCATGAGTTGAAATTTTTAGATCTATCATTCCTTTTAGAAACTTGTCACAAAAGATAAAATCTATCTTCTTTCTAGATAGTAGTAAATGTTAATAAGATAACAAGGATAGTCTATTACCATCTTTTCTTTTAATATCCTTATACCTCCAGTATTTAGACTCCATAATAGGCACATTATCAACACTAAGTAGCACAGAGTTTTTTGAAGGAATCTCATACGCTTTCAGGTTGTACAGAAAGATGACCAATGTTTTACCCTGCAGAGTGACCTTCCACTATTGACACTAACAGCAAGCTGCTTTTGATTTGACGATTTTTTTTTTTTAATTACATAAGGTCACCTCAATGGGATATACTGTAGCCTGGAATCATTTTGATTACAACAATGTGTAGCAATTTAGGACGGTTAATATTTCATAGTCTCTTCTTTCTCTATGTATGCAATGTGAATATTGTTTTTACTTTTCCACAATCTTTTTTTTTTATTTTTTTTGCTATTTCAATATCAGAAAACACTTCTGAACAGCATGCCTGCATGATCAGGACAGAGGAAGATCACATTTTTGACAAAATATGCAAATAAACATTTGGCACATATGACATCATCACTATGAAATACTACATCTATCTTCACATTTCTTTCTATGTATTGCACATTACATAGAAATATTTCTATGTAATGTGCTTATGCATATTTCTTTGAAACTGAAAAATCATATTACGTACAGTACACAAAGCAAAAGAGCTTTTTTGGGTTTTACAATAAGTGCAAAATCTAATCTTGTATATGTGCATCTGAAATTTTACAATGTATTTCTTTGGCATATCACTGAAAGCCACAGATAATAACTTCTTATCACACAAGTATCATGAAATGATCAGTCATTACAGACCGTAATGTTATTATACAGGATTTCTATTATGCAATGCAGACTTCTGTTTTGCAATATAGTTGTCAGGTGTGCAATGCATGCTGAAGACCAATTTGTCAACAAAAATAAGAAGAAATTCACAAAATTTTTAAAATTCCATTTTAATGTAGTAGTTTTACCTTTTTGTGTGAAAAAAAAAGAAAAAGAAACTCCTTGTCACCAATTATATTACAATGGTGAGACAAAAGACAATTAAAAAAAATAAAGGCAAAGACAGATTCTCTCTAATAAATCTGAAGAGTTGGCTGTTTTTCTCCATTTGGCCACATTTCATTACCATTAATTGAAACTTACATATACAGCATCATCCCCACTTAGTGCTCTTAACTGGCACTGTAAAGACACAGCATTAAGTGAATCCATGTTAAGTAGGGGAGATATAACCAAAGAAAATATTACTGTAAATGCCGACCGGGCTAGCCGGGTAGGTAAAGTGTCTGCCTGGCAACCTAAAGGTCGCGGGTTCGATTCCCGCCTCGGGCTGGATATCTCGATGGTGCCGAACCAACCGGTTGGTTGGATATCCCGGCCGCGATACACGAAGGAAGCAGGAAAAAACTGGTTCCTTCGTGTATTGATCACATCATACGAAATAAATAAAATAAAATTACTGTAAATAATTATAACTAGTTGGTATGGCCAACATTTCTAAATGATTAATTCATAACACAATTTCTCTGTATCTTATTAAATATAACTGATACATTCAACTTTCATATACAAAACTTTAAATATAAAATTACATATTAAAACATAAAATGTGTGTAAGAAAATACAAGAAAACATCATAAAATGATAAAACTCTATATACTGAATTTACTTTATTCACAATAACAACTTTCATACTGTTCATTCTCAGACTGTTAAAATCCATGGTTTTTAACAATCTGAGAATGTTAAACATAGTGAAAGAGCTTGAAGGGTAGGATTCTTATGGGGAAGGTTTTTCTGCAGCAGCAGCAGCACAACAGATGTTGAAGGCTGATCTCCCTTAGAAGTAAAGAAAAAATTCAGAAAGAGTTGTAATTTGGCATTCTTCTTGTTGCTATAGATTACCCTGTAATGACTCACTGCATTTTCAAGTGCACACAAAGGGATATCTCCATATCTACATCATTATTTCTAAAGTACGAAAGGCATTTATCAAGCTTACGGAAAGCCTCAGCCATGCCTTTAGGAAGGAGGAAGTTTTCTTCTTCCTTCCTTCTTCCTTATTTTTTTCCTTTTTGATGTCTTAAAGAGCTTTCTCCTGTTCAGCAGCTATTTCCATGAGTTTGCCAATGCCTAAGCCACCTTTCTGGTTCTCAATAAGCTCTTGTATGTCTTGAGATTCTATATCATGCAACCTAATATCCTTGCTACATTGTTTTTAATTACCTTGATATCAAAACCATGGAATTTCTCAACACATCCCAGCCCTCCCAAAACTTTCTCCACACTCCAATTTTTCTTACAGTTCCTATCAGGCACTTTCAATGTTATCAATGGCATGATTAGCACTGACTCTTTTCCAAAATTCCTTAAAGCTTGGTGCATTTTCCCTCTCATTCACATCCTTAATAGCTATTGTTGTTGTTGTTGTTGTTTAAGGGTTTTTAAGACACAAGGGCATCAAAGGCCAAGATGTATCTTTCCAGGTTTTTTAATGTAAATAAAATTTCTTAGATATCTTAATAGCCTGAGAGAAAATCCTCCTTACGTAATAAGCCTTAAAAACTGCTGTTACACTCTGGTCCATTGTTAGATGTGAGAAGTGATATTAAAGGGTATAAAAATTACTTTTACACTGAGAGAAATGGGATGGTGGGATGTTATCCAATGTCAAAAAAAAAAAAAAAGCTTTAATGGCTGCACAATACTGTTTAACTGCTGGACAAGAATAATCCAAAGACCATGTTTAAAAAAGAATTCTAGTGACCCATGCCTTCTTATTAGATTTTGACATGACTGGCAACCTTGATTTAATAAATTCCCTAATAGATTTGAAATTTTTTGAGTGGTATAGACTAACAGGAACTTCAGCTAGAAGCTGCTAGCAGCATTCTCAACCAGCATCACCATTAATCTATTTTTAGCCCTGTAGTATTGGCACTGCACCTGTGAGGTGTAACTCAAAAATAAAAATTTTCTGTACCTTCCTAAATATAGATATATTTTTACTTAGTATAGTTTCGAAATTTTATTTATTTTTTCTCACAGCTATAGCATGAGTGCACCCAGCAGGTACAGCCCACCACATTTCTTCTACTTTTTTGTTATTTGGTTTTTTTTTAGGAGCATTAGTAACTAAGGCCATATTGCTCCGGGATATGCGGTGGTCATTCCCTGACCTTTCCGCATCCTCCGTATTTGGTGGTGACGGGCTCGAACACCGGTCTAATCAAGAAGCGTGTGCTACGCACTGCTGCTCCTTCCCACCTGGCTACGGAGGCGCCTCTTCTACTTTTAACTCATAGTAACATTAACATGGGAACCTGATTGTTACTGACACCACCAAGCTTGGAATTATTCTTATTTTATTTTTTTATGTTAAAAACGTTTTACCAGCGTTATTTGGAAACGTTACGTTACCTAGAAATCATCACGAAACCCGATGCACATGCATTGTACTTGTTGCGTGCAGTGATGCAACAAGTACAACGCATGCAACCAAGAAAACTCAATTGAACGCAACAAGTGCAATGACACAAGTTGCAGTGACACAAGTACAATTAATCAGTGACACGCTACGTTATACCGTTATATCAGCATAATGATTAATATGCAAGTGACTGGGCCAAAATTTACAGCCCAGCGTTCAAAGGAATATCGTGAAAGAAAGAAAGGAAAGTTGGACAGAAATGTGAATCCAGATGAAATTTAACAAGTGTTTCGTTATGCCAGGGAGTTCTCAAACTGCATCCAAAAAAAAACGCGAGCTGAAATAATGAAGGAATATCGTGAATGGAAAAAAGGGAAATTAGAAATTCAAACTATTCCGAATCATAATGAAATTCGACTACAGAGTTCTACTATGCTTGATACTTGTCAACCACAGAGTTCTACTATGCCTGATACTTATCAAGAATCTAAAACTCCAGCAGAAAGAATGAAGGAATATCGTGCATGAAAAAAAGTGAAATTACAAATGGCTAATAATGAGATTCCTGATTACATCCCTATAGTGTCTACACGAGCTGACAGTGAGTTTGAAAAACTAGTGTACAAAAACCCATTTGGATTTAGTTGCAATGTTTGTGAACATTTATGGTTTCAATTAGATTTGAAACCATTTCCAACAACTTCATATGAATTACTTTGAAATGAATTTCCTTTACAAGAAGTGAGTACTTTCATAACATGTAATACATGTCATACTTCATTAAAAGAGGGACAGATATCAACTATGGCCACTTCAAATGGATTTATATATCCAACATACCCTACTCATTTGCCTCCACTGAGTGTTGTAACTGAGCGTTTGATATCACCATGATTACCCTTTATGCAAATTCGCCGTTTACGTTATGAACATGGACAATATGGGATCATTGGACAAGTAATAAATGTACCAGTTAAAGTAAATACGATGGTTCATCAATTACCTAGAGAATTAGATGACGATTATGCCATTAATGTACATATAAAACAAAGATTCATATATAAATCATCATATCTACAAGGATGTGTGCAGAAGAAAATAGTGAAAATATGGTTACAGTATTTGATAAATTCACCTTTATATAAATTCTATGGCATAAAAGTGAGTGACAATTTCTTGAGAACAAGTGATGATAGTGAACAGGAACATTCAGATGAAATTGTGGAGCCTGTCAACAAATGATGAACTATTGATAATTCAATAACAAACATTATTATGGTTTGAAGATAAATATTTATGTAGAGCATCAGGTCAGAAATCATCTCCAACAAGTTTCATATTTGATATACATGCAGAAAAACTTTCTTTTCCAGTTGTATATTTGGGACATGCATGAAAATTTAAAAATGGATTAAAAATTACTCCCTTTATGATGGCATCGGGTGAAATTCGTAGTTCTGATCGTCGTGGAGTAATTCCCCAACAGTACTCAGGCCTCCAGACCTGAGTACTGCGTACAGGTCTGGAGGCCTCATTTTAGGAAGGATATAGATTTACTTGAGCATGTACAGAGAAGGGCAACAAGATTGGTGAGAAGAATGAAGGGATCCTCTTATCAAGAGAGGTTATGCAAATTGCAGTGGCTGGAGACTAGGCACCTGCGCGGTGATCTGACTGAGGTGTATAAGGCCTTGAATGGGTTCAGCACGCTGAATTCTGATGGGATCCTTCCACTTGTTCAGATTACGAACCTAAGGGGGCATAAATTCAAATTAAGAAAGGACAGATGTAGAATAGATGTGCGGAAATTTGCCTTTAGCCAGTGGGTGGTTAATTGCTGGAACAAACTTCCATCTGTCGTTGTGGAAGTTGATAGGTTGAATAAATTTAAGGAGGAACTGGACAGGCATTTGGAGGGAATGTTGTGATTTTTTTTTTTTTTTTTTTGGCTGATGCTGCATAAGCTCATACATTTGCTTTCTTGCATCACATGCCACTACTACTACTACTTGCTATATATGGCAATGAAAATTATGCGAATGCATACCACAGAAAATTTGCAAATTGCATTTAAATCAGTAGGAATAACAGCTATCATTACTCATTCTATGGAATCGAAAGAATTTATAAACAAGTCATTAGAGTCTAACTTGGCATTTCTAAGATCAATAATCTCTTGAGAGGTCCATAATGCACCTCCCAAGGTTTTTGCAGTACTTTGATCCAAGCCCGAGGCGGGATTCGAACCCGCGACCTTTAGGTTGCCAGGCAGGCACTTTACCCACCTGGCTAGCCCAGTCAGCGTAAAAGAGGTGTGTTGGCCATGATTTGTCAATTAGGAAAACCTACAATGTTCTTGATGTTGAATGCATGTGAACCAACATGGCCCATATTACTATGTATGTTATACAAATTCAGATATAAATGAGAAATTACTAATGAAGTTATGGATCTACCTTACATGGAAAGAGCTACATTAATAAATGAAGACCCCATAACGTGTGCCATATACTTTAATAAAATTATTATTATTATTAGTTATATGGTGCAAGGAAGCCTGAGGCTTATGCTGCACCTGCTAAAAAGAAAAAAAAAAAAAAAAATTCTGAATTACCCTGTGAGAGAGAGAAGTAGAAGGGAATCACCAAGAAAGAGAAGAATGATGATATCCAGCTCAGGAGCCTGGGTGTGCCAAGCCCATACTCACCAGATGTGAGCCCCTGGGGTAATTTGTTGAGAATATACTCAAAATTTTAAAATCAAAAACCTATAGTCCTTTTGGGAAATATTATGTTGTGAATTTCTTTAAACACATTGAATTTCAACATCGAGGAAGTCCACATGCAAACAATTATTATGGATGAACAATGCACCATTAGAAGAAAAAGAAGATGGGATGGAAGAAGCAATCCAAATGATAGATGCATTATGTTCTATAGAGAAAACTTCAGATCAATTTGAAACACCTTTTTGGCCAATGTTGCAAACTCATATATTGATACAGATGGCGACAGATGACAATTGAAGATTAGCTTGTTAAGAATGGTAAGCCTTTTCACAAAAAATATCGTAAAATGCATGACTCATTAGAATTGGATAATCATGTTTATTTCAAAGTCCTTAAATCAAATCAATGCCAATCAGAAAAAGAATATCTAAATATTTTGAGGGCTAATATCAAATGACCACGTGTAAGAAATACACGTGGTAGTTTGATACGACCACATGTTTTGAATGCAAGATAGAACAGAATGCAAGAATTTGAATGCAAGATAGAATAGAATGCAAGAATTTGAATGCAAGATAGAACAGAAATTTACGAATAATTACAATCCTTGGATTTTAGGAGTGCTGAAGTCTAATTCAGATTTACAATTTATCATAGAAGAATATTCATATGCAGCATATGTAGTTGAATATGTGAATAAAACTAACAGAGGAATAAGCAACCTGCAAAGAAAAATTATAGAGCTACAAGAAGAATATCCTGATATGGATACAACTGATCTAACACGAGCATTAAATATAGATGTATTGAATTCTGTGGAGATGAGTTCACAAGAGGCAGCTTGGTATTTATTACGATACCCCAATATCATGTCTTCAAGAGCGATTGAATACATGCCAATGGTATGGCCACACGAGCTTCAGAAATTACGTAAATCAAAAGCTGAATTGGATGAACAACAAGTTGATAGTGAGTCTGGATATATGGAAAGATAGTATTTTTGATAAATATGAAAAACAGGGTGAAACATTAAAAGATATAACTCTTGCACAATTTACTGCTCATTATCGAAAAGGAAATGGGTGAAAAGACAATTTCCTAAAATAATTTGGTATAGGAATTATAATAAATGTCTTCATGAACATATACGCAAAGTGGTAACTTCACAAAATTTTAGTTTCATAATGAGTTCTTGCAGTAAAGATGTTTTTAACGGCGGCTGCTGCTGTGACATTATCAGTGACACTATCCCAGAATATACAGGCAGCAAATCATTATGTACCTGGTACATAATTACATAATTTTTTAAATAGTTCTAAGTATAAACTAATTCTAATAGTTCTAAGTATAAAGGGGGTTTCTTTTTTAACAGAAGACACAAATATATTTACATTACTTGAATTACCTCAATTATATAGGGTGTCTCAAAAATACACGGCATAACTTCAGGAATGAGTTCCTCGTATGTAGACAATAAAAATATTTTATATCAACATAGTTCCGGAAATGCTTGGTTTCCAAGTTTTGGTCTGTCTATGACACTTAACTGTTCACATCACCTTATAGTAATGCTTCAAAATGTCCACTTTCTGCCTGAATACAGGCCTCACATCGATGTCTCATGGACTCGCAAAGACGATGCTAAATTCCTGGCATGTTTCGTAGTCTCACAACCTGCCACAATTCAATTGCAGAGAGTTTCCACATCAGCTGGTGTTCGCGCAACACTCTCCAAATAGTCGAACGTTGAACAGCCAGTTGCATTGCTATTCTGCATGTGCTGATTCCAGGAGTGGCATGCACAACATCCAAAATCTCCTCCTCTACTTCAGAAGTTGTAGATCTTGGTCGTCCTATGTCGGCAGCACGAGGTGTAAAGGTCCCATGTTCACAAAGGCAGTGATGGATACCTTCAAACATTTTCCTGTCTGGACATCTTCGTTCTGGAAACCTTTCGTGGTACATATGATGAGCCTCCAGAGCATTGCCGTCAGCCAAACCGTACATAAAGTGCATATCCGCTTGCTCCTGATTTGAGTATATGGTCGGAATGGAAAACCACCAGATTCTGTCAGTACCTTGTGATTATTTTCCGAGGTATTGTATATAACTTAAAGAAGGGAAGGGCGTTACAAATATTGAATATCACCTCTAATCCAAATAACAACATAAAGGAGGAAAAACGTAGAATTTGGGGCGAGCTTGTGAATTGCTGGCAGCAACGTTGGGATTTGAGTGAGTATGGAACCATTACAAGAGGCTTCATTCCAGCCGTAAGCTTTGCAATGGACAGGAGGGTGTCGTCTTGGTTTGCTCCCACCATGACAACGAGTTACTTAATCACTGGACATGGCTTAAGGGCCAAACTATTTGAAAGAGGATTAGAACCTGACCCCTACTGTTCGTGCGGTGAGGTGGAATCTTGGAGACATGTCATCCTTGAATGCGGACTGTATACTTCAGACAGGCAGGAATTACTAAATAGGTTGCCAAACCTCACGGAGAATAATTTACCTCTCTTGGTTCAGAGGTGGGACATCTTTGCTTTGCTTCAGGAATTCTCGGCCAAAGTTTTTAAAAGAAGACAGGAGCTAAGAAATCTATTGCAGGATACCAATTAAGGGAAGTGCTGCACATTTGACGACAGAACACTTCGTGTAATGTCATCTTTATAGGATGTTTCTTGTCTACAGCGAGATGATCTTCTGCTCCTGGACACCCAATTCAGGCTTGCATTTGTGGATGGACTCTAAAATGGAGATAATGTTAATGTTTCTAAGTGTTAAGTTAATGTAAGTGTATGTATTTGCTATTTGCATGTAAATAATCGTATAATGTTGCTTTTTTTTTTTTTTCAACAAGTGTACATTGTTCTTAGTTGGAAAATTTTTATTTTTATTTTATTTTTATTTTGTATTTTATTTTTATTTTTATTTATTAATTTTTTTTTTTTTTTTTTTTTTTTTCGCTGGCCTCCAAGTTTGGGCAGCCTTGGGGGCGGGATTGCTGGCACCTACCAGTATAGCACTACTTCCGGTAGGTGCAGGATTTGTGCATTACAGCACACATAGAGAGTGGTGGATCCAGGTGTTAGTTAATCCCTGGTGGCGAAATGGCCTGACATAATGCTCTTTTTTTCAGGCCTGTTTTGCAGACGTTCTGAGCTTTCTCAGGAGTAAAAGGTGGAGATGGGCTTGTGTCTAGGAGCCACCCTTCATATCAGGACACACACAATCAATGTACAGAAAGACTACAGTATATATAAGAGCATGTATATAAATCTGTATATAAATATTGTATATAAATTGATTAATATTGTATGTAAATTGATTAAGATAACTTGAGAATGTATATACAGTTGTGTGTTAATAAATAAATAAAAAAATAAGTACCTTGTGATGAAGGAAACACCTGCGGGAGATAAGACATTTCGGTTAATAACTCGGTAACTAAGCAATTCCGGAACTATGTTGATATAAAATATTTTTATTGTCTACATATGAGGAACTCATTCCTGAGGTTATGCATGTATTTTTGAGACACCCTGTATAGTAAGTTCAGCTAAAAAACTGGACAACAATAAATATAAATATTAAGCATACATAAACAGATAATAATATTAATTTTAATGATATAAATGCACACGTTTGCTTAAGAGGTACAACCTTTCTCGTGGCCAATGTCAATCTGGAAGGTGCTGGGAAGGAGTGCATATACTTGATCCACTATCTCAGAATGGTAAGCCTTTTCTTTGCAATATCATCCACAGTCCATGTTGTGGGTGAGGAACATTCAATCAGTGTTATAGAGGAACATTCTATTAAGGTTCTTTATCCTGTTCCTGGATGGTTGTAAAGTGCCTTGATTATGACGATGGGGTCTACTGATCAGAAGTTTTAAAACAGTAATCCGACCAAGGAAAAGAAGAAAAAAAATCTCGCAGGTCATTCCATTTTGCATTCTTGTAATGCCAAACACAAGGTTGTGAACAGCCATGACATAAAGACTCCATTGGAGAAGAGACAATCACCAAGTCGTGATCTGTAGTACCTAAAGGACCTCTCACTTCGACCATGTACTTAGAAGGGTTGTTTGTGAGAAAAAGATCAAGCGTGTTGGCTGTATGATTGGGATTGTCCAGTATTCTTGTAGGTAAATAAACAATCTGTGCAAGGTCATTAGTAATTGCAAAAGCCTCAGCATCTCGACCAGCTGGGTCTTTTTGACTAGAAAACGGAAGCCAGCTGAAGTTGTGAACATTAAAATAACCAAGGAAAATTATCTCACTGTTAGGAAAGTTGGACTGGAAAAAGTCAAGTTGCAAAGAGAGGAAGTCAAAGAGCTCCAAGTGATTAGTGGAGTTGGGAGAACGGTAGAGACAACAGATGAATTTGACACAATGAGTTAGAGAGATTTTAAGTCAGAGAAGATCAAAGAGAGGAGATTCCAAATTGCCCAGTCTCTGGCAGGGAATATCAGAACGGATATATACACAAGTACCACCTTTGAGGCGAAAGGAATCATACAGCAAATAATTTGGGCATCTGAGAGGAGCAGTAGTTGAATCAACCAATAACTAAGATTCTGTCAGAAAAAGTACATGGCGTTTGTCAGGCTGCAAGTGGAAATGGACTTAGTGGAAATAGAATTGAGACCACGTATATTTGTGAAATGAATTAGGAAGTGCTTGGGAGGTTTAGATCTTTTTGCAGATAAGCTTGCTCTATTAGTTTGACAATTCATGGTGTATTCAATAGTAAGAAAAAGTGGGAGGAACATGCTGTATGAAGTAATGAAATTTTTGGATATGGCGTACACATGGTAAGAATATACCCAGATCCTTGACATAACGTGGCCTCGACAATGCTTCCCCGCATACACACACTACTCAGATTCCCTCCAGTCACTATCTGGTAGAGTAGAGGTAGCAAGATTATACTCTAGCTGATCCGGAAGCCTCCTAGAGATTTACCAATAGGTTCGGTCTGGTGTACTAACTAGTGGCCGGCCTGCGAACACCGTTTTAGAGCTGTACCCTCGAAATGTAAGGAATATTGGATCTCGCCATGATGTCCACATAACCTCAAAAGACATCAATCATACTGCATGATGAAAGAGAGGAAGGGTTGACTGGAACTTAGCTCTGGAGACTAAACATGGATTCCACCACTTCAAGCCTCCAATAAGCAAAGTGGTGGTATTGCACGGTTGATGAGAGTCATCTACCACCTAGTACTGCCTGGTAACATAGAGGGGCGGCATTCCTCCATGTGGTGTGGGCGCCACACCTCGACCCCTGCTTACGTTGGTTCACACCTGGGTGGTCACCCACCATGTACTTGTGCATGGAGGTTATACCCAGGATTACTAACAATCCCACCATCGTGAAGGTGCACGCAGAGGATTTGGCTGTCACAGACTGTCCGGACTTCACCGAAATTGGGTCCACTTGAGTGTTACCCGAATATCAGTTCCATCAGCTTTTTAGACTCCCAGGTAGCAAGTACAGCTTGTCTGGCATATCTGGGGGAATGTCTGTGACAACCTCAAGGATCAAGGATGGATATATCACTTTGATTATGGTTAGTTGCCAAGAGATCCAGTTCAGGTTAGTGTATAAAATACTTGAGCTTCTAAATAGCTTACAAAGTTAGCAATTCTGCCACCTCAGACTCAAATATTCCACATAGGAATCACCTAAGATTAATGGTGGGAATAGAGGCCCATACAGGGGAGGCATAGAGGGTAACTCAGGAGAAACATCTTGCTACATACTGCATAATGAAGTTGGAACATCGTGAAGAAAGACTTCAGTTATATAGGCTGCAGAACTCTGCTCAGATACCTTAAAGAGGAACCTAAATAAAGTCTATGAATGAAGGTGAAATATTCACTGTTATATGTCACTCCAGAAACAGGAGTCACAAATTCAAATCACAAGGGAAAAGGTTGAGCTGGATTAGCTAAAGTTTTCCTTTGGCCAGCAGGTTTTTGATTAGTGTAACAGGTTGCCTCCATGGGTGGTTGAGAGTGACAGCTTAGAGAAATTCAAACGTCAACTGGATAATTACTTACATAAGGAGAGAAGCACATAATTAGTCTATTTTTTAATCTACTTTTTTTTTCTTTCTTAATTTTTTTGTTAATTCTGAGTTATTTACTATTATTTTTATTCTTTTATTATTAGTTATTATTTCTTTTATTTTACTTCATTTTGTTTTATATTCTATCTCCCCCCCCTTTTGACTGGTGCAACAAAAGCCTGTTGCTTCCTGGCATTATACGGTGTCCAAAGGATTTTCTTTTTTTGCATCTATAAAGTGAGGAGCAAATATGAGTTTATCATCCCATACCATTACCTAGATCCTTGGGTTGTAACACTCTGAACAGGATGCCCATTTAGCGTGAAACTAATGTCTACCTTCTATATTTTCATAGTGATGGACATTTCACCAATCTTGTCTGGATCAAGGTTAAATCTCTAGGTTGTTACTACTGGGAATAAACATCTTAACATCTCTTTCTCTTTTTTTTTTTTTTTTTTATGAGAACTCCAAACATAAGAGGTATTAGGACCTATAGTACTTAGTACCATGCATGGGTTGGAGGGTGAGAAGATGAAATAGGATATTTGTTGACATTAGACTAGAACTTCTGTAGATTGAAATTTTCAGGAAATAAATATGAAGGAAGGTTGTTCCAGAAAACAGAAGTTGAATGAATAAATGAGGAAGAAGAAAAGTTAATTCTGTGAGTTTGAAGTTGGATGGTAAAAGGATGTTGACCAGTTGCAGAATATGTTTGGACTGCTTTGAAAGAGAGAATGGGAATTATAGGAGCCAATTCAGAAGAACAGTGCCCATGGAAGTATTTACAGAAAAGACATACCAGAAACAGCATGTCTATGAGACAAAGAGTGGAGAGACTTTGTCAGAGATAAGTCATTAATTAATCTAACTGCCATCTTTTGAATGGAATCTATAAACCTGAGAGAGATTTTGGGAACAATATTCCATTGTAGGATGGATTTGCAATTCGTACAGAGTGAACAGCTGTTTGGAAGAAAAGTAATGCCGAGTGCAAAATAGAAAACCCAGTTTTTTAGATGCAGAGGAAGCAATATTTGTAATGTGTTATGCCAAGAGAGATTAGAAATCAGGGAAATCCCCAATAGAGATATATGATCTTGCCTAGAAATCTGAATGTCATCGAAGATAAGCATAGGAGCAGAAGAATCCTTTTTGGGAGACATAAGCCAGGATTGAGTTTAGATGGATTAAAATCAACTAAGTTATCTTTGCCACACTGGAGAATTACCTTGAGATCAATATTTAAGGATTTCGTAGTAGATATTCGAGAAATTGAAGCTATTTGTGCAGAGCAAGGCAGCACATTACTTCACCTTCCAGGTGAAGCAATGTGCTGCCATCAGCAAAATTATGGATAGGATTTTTGTTCAATGGCAGAAGGTCATTAATATCCAAGAGTGAAAAAGTAGGAGAACAAACTGAACCTTGTTGAACACCAGCATTAATGAAGAAGATACAAGACAGAGGGCCATCTACCATTACCTGCAGTAAGTGGTCAGAGAGAAAACTGGATACCCAATTACAAAAAACAGTAGACAAACCCTAAGATGGAGGCTTATTTAGAAGACCTTTATGCCAAACATGATCAAAAGCATTTGAAATATCAACAGCAACTGCTTGAGTTTCACCAAAAATTTCCACTGAATTTGTCCAAAGATGGGTAACATGAGTCAGAATATCACCAGTGGATCGACGTTAATGGAATCCATACTGGCAATCATTGATCTGATGGAAGATTTCTAGATAGTTTAAGAGTTGGTGATTAATTGATTTCTACATTACTTTAGAAAGAGTAGAAGTAAGTGCAAAGGGATAACAATTGGATGGGATGAATTTGTCACCCTTTTTAGGAACTGGCTACATATGAGCAAATTTCCAAGGAAAACACCTTTAGCATAAGAAATTGAAAAAGCAACACAGAGCAGGAGTAAGCTCAGGAGTGGTTTCAAGAGCAAGTGGATACCATCAGGTATCCACTTGTTCTTGTGAATACCATCAAGGCCTGCAGCTATCTTAGCACCAAGATTGTTCAAAATCTGACATCATTTTGATGGAAGACCACAGAAGGCATTGAATGGAGTGTACTGGGAATAGTAGGAGGAGGTTTACCAAGATCGTCGATACATGAGTTAGAAGAAAAGTAGGATGCTAGCAGATCAGCTTTACCTTTATCTGAATTGGCAACAGAACCATCTGGTGTTAATAGAGATGGAAACAGAGATGGCAAAAGTTGCAACCAATAGCTTTGGCAAGAGCCAAGAATCCTTGGCTACCATTTGGACAAGAAGCAAGTTTTTTACTCTTAGCCTGTTTAAAATCTAGTTTGGATGATTAATAACTGCTTTACAATTGTTTCAAGCTTTGGAGTAGGCACAAAATGAACCTGGAGATTTGGATACAAGCCAATTGCAATATGCAACATTCTTATCTTGAACAGCATTAGCATTAGTAGAGGCATACAATGCAAGAAAGCTTTTTTTTTATTTTATGCAGCACAGCAAAAAAAAAAAAAAAAAAAACAAACACCTCCCATTTCACCCCACCATTCGTTCCAAATGCCTGTCCAACTCAGCCTTAAATTTATTTGGGCTATCAACTTCCACAATAAAAAATGGAAGTCTGTTCCACCAATCAACTACCTGCTGGCTAAAGGCAAATTTTCGCAAATCTATTCTAAAACTATCTCTCCTCCATTTGAATCTGTGCCCCCTCAGGTTCTTAATCTGAGCAAGAGGAAGAATCCCATCAGCATTCAGCTTGCTCAACCCATTCAAGGCCTTATACACCTCAATCAGATCACTTCGCAGGTGCCTACTCTCCAGGCACTGCAATTTGCAGAACTTAAGCCTTTCTTGGTAAAAGCATCCCCTTTGTTCCCCTCACCAATCTTGTTGCCCTTCTTTGTACTCGTTCTAGCAACTCTATATCCTTCCTAAAATGAGGCCTCCAGACCTGTACACAGTACTCTAGGTGTGGCCTGACCATTGCCTTGTATAATGGGTTAATCACCTCCCTGTCTCTGCTAGCAAAATTCCTATATATCATTGACAAGACTCCACTTCCTGCCCTGGCAGCCCGTCTGCACTGCTCAGCAAACTTCATATTTGACTATACAATTACCCCCAGGTCTTTTTCACTTTCCACTACACTGAGTGTAGCACCACACAATTAGTATGTTTCTCTTCGGTTATTGCTAACCTTATGCAGTACTTTGCATTTGTCAATGTTAAACTTCAGTTGCCACTTTTCAGGCCATTTGCCAAACTTATCTAGATCCAGTTGGAGTAGCATACTGTCTTTACTGTTGTTAACAATCCTACCAACCTTTGTATTGTCTGCAAACTTGAACATTAAACCTGATATACCTTCATCAATGATATTGATTGTCCAATGTTCAGGAACAGTGCTCACATGTCCCCTGCATGCAGAAGAGTAAATGAAAGTTGATGAACATGAACACAAGTATTCTTTTCCCTGGTACTTTCCCTGACACGTTCATACAAATAACAATCATCTAGTTGATTTAAAAATTTTGTCCCCATGTGCAGTTTCCTTCCCGTTTTTCTCCAATCAATTAGAGGCAAATTAAAATCACCCATAATAAGACATTCACGCTTACTTTGCCCATTCCATTTGCATGTAGAGGCTCTCATCACAATCTTCACAATCACCTGGCCTGTAGATTACTCCCACTCTCGTTATACATTTGCTTCCAACTAACTCACACCACACAGATTCTATACTAGCATGCAAAACGTCTGAATCTGGGAAAGCTTTCGTCATGCAAACTTGCAGATTTGAGGTCCAAAACAAATTCCTGCTATGATATTTTTGTATGAGTGATGGGAATTTAGTACAAACATATTTGAAACATTCTTCTTTATTCAGGGTTTCAATTAGCTGTTTCATTTAAGCTTTATATACAGAGGAGATAACAGCACTTTGTTTCAATCTACTCATGGCTTGTCTTTAATGTTCTTTAAACTCAGTGTCTACCCTTTCCCAATATTCACTTTTTGCCCGACTATCCCACTTATACAGGAAGCAAGGCATTTTTGTGTAACCAAGTTGCTTGTTAAGCAGTACACCAACAATTTTAAAATCTCTCCACACACATTAGCCAATAATAATAATAATAAGTATAAATATATGTGCGTGCACATATTTGAAATTTCACATATATAATGGTTTATTAAACTGGAAAATGGAGGATGAGGCTAACAGCTTTCTTTTTATATTTTATGTCTATATAGGAACTAGTAGTTGTTGGTGACTCTATTGACAGGGAAACGGGACACATGCTTTGTAAAAAGGATAGGTGGAACAGGACCAGGGTATGTCTGCCAGAGGCAAAGGTTGATGACGTTGTAGAGCGGATATTATCTTTTAAGGGCACAAAAGGTGATATAGTTGTACACGTTGGCACTAATGATATTAAAAGTAGAAGACCGGCGCAATTACTTAACAAGTGCAGGTCATTGTTGAAAAAAAGCCATGAATTAGGGTTGAATTTGAAAGTGTCTGCAATTCTGCCCAGACACGATAGGAGGGAGTATATGATGAGAGCCCTGTTGATCAATTCGGCCCTGGAAAGATTGTGCAAGGCTCAAGGGGTAGAATTTTTTTCAGCCTGGTCTGTACTTGTTAACAGGAGAGACTGCTTCTACAGGGATGGGATACACTTAAATAGAAAGGGTGCAAGAATGCTTGCCGATGCTATCGTGGCAGTGTTAGGTGGGTCGGAAAACTGCTAGATTGGAGGGATACAAGGACTAATAGATTAACAGTAGCCACTGGCAGAGGTGAAAGTGATACTTGCACTACTTCTATTGGAATGAGCAGAAGCCTGGAAAATATGCAGGATATTTCAAAGACTGCTGGGAGTCATTGGGGTACAAGTAAACACATGGGTTGTGTTAGGGTAGCTAAGAAAAAGAACAGGTGCATGTATACTTGCGTGTACACCAATGCTAGGAGGTTGGTAAATAAATTTGATGAATTTGAGGTATTGCTCAAAGCATCAAAGATGGATATTGTTGGGATATCAGAGACATGGTGTCACACAGATATAAGGAATGCAGAACTGGAATTTGGGGAGTACAATGTCTACAGAAAGGATAGACAGGATAGGAAGGGAGGAGGGGTTATGCTATTAGTTAAGAAATACATAAAATCCAAGGAAGTGAAGCCAGTCGACATTGCTGGACAGTGCAGTGTCGAGTCAGTTTGGTGTGACATAAGCATTGGGAGATCAAAATTGAGAGTAGGAGTGTGCTATAGGCCTAATGACTGATGAGTATAATAAGAAGCTGTACAGGTAAATAGAGTGGGCCAGTAAATCAGAGAGTCTTATAATGGGGGATTTTAATTTCCCAGATACTGACTGGAATTTGGGGGCTGGTCACAGACACACTAGCAAGGCTTTTGTGGATTTATTGGATGATTGTTTTCTACATTGTTTTCTTCATGCAACAGGATCTGGAAAGGTTGAACAGATGGCTGAGAGGTGGCAAATGAAGTTTAACATTGACAAATGTAAAGTACTACATATGGGAAACAGTAACCACAGAGCAACGTATCAACTCTGCGGTACTACACTGACATTGGTGGAGAATGAAAAGGACCTGGGGGTAATTGTGCAGGCAGATATGAAGTTCTCTGAGCAGTGCAGACGAGCTGCAAGAGTAGCTCCTGGTGTCTTGTCAATGATATACAGGAATTTTTCTAGCAGGGATAAGGAGGTGATTATTCCATTGTATAAGGCAATGGTTAGGCCACATCTTGAGTACTGTATACAGGTCTGGAGGCCTCATTTCAAGAAGGATGTAGAGCTGCTGGAACGGGTACAGAGAAGGGCAACAAGTTTAGTGAATGGAACAAAGGGTTGCTCTTACGAAGAAAGGATTAAGTTTTGCAAATTACAGGTTGGTTGGTTGTTGTTGGGTTTTTTTGGCGCAAAAGCAACTTTGGCCATATTGCGCCTATCTATTAATGTTTAGTGACAAGGACGTTTCTATTTCTTAAATATGATTTATATCTGATCAAAGTATCCTATTAATTTTAAATATGTAAATATGTTTTCAATGTTGGAGTTATCGCCTAGGATTTGTGATAAGGTCAGAGAATCTTGGAAATTTATAGGGAGATGGAAGGCTGATTGTCGCGCCATGTGGTATTGTGGACATTCTATAAGGAAATGTAGTGAGTTGACAGGAACAGTGAAGGCATTCTGGAGGATTTGCTTTGGTGAGTAAATAATTGTGCGTAAGATGTGTATGTCCAATGCGTAATCTGGATATAATGACTTCTTCATGCCGATTCTTGCGAAGACTCGATTTCCATGGCTGTAGCTCATGTTTTATTTGAAACAGTTTATTGTTTAATTCATTTTGCCACATTTGTGACCACTGATTGTGGAGAGACTGTTTTATGATTGGTCTGTAATCGGTATATGGAACTTTGCAAAACCTTTGGTTTGTGTTTGTAGGATTCTTTGCTGCTTGATCAGCTCTTTCATTACCTTCAATGCCTGTATGTCCTGGGATCCAACAGAATTTTACTTGCCTCATTTTGCTTTTAAGTTTCACAAGGTGAGCTTGTATCTGATAGAGAATGGGATGTGATGGAGTCTGTCTTTGTTGGAGAGCTTGTATTGCACTTAATGAATCTGTGTAGATGAGATGTTTTAGAAGAGGGGAAGAATCTATGTATTTCAAGGCCATTTCTAGGGCGAATAGTTCAGCGGAATAGCTACTGCATTGGTTTGGAAGTTGTTGTGAGAGAACAGTGTCTGGAGATACCACTGCAGCACCAACTTTGGTGTCTGTTTTAGAGCCGTCTGTGTATATATGAAGGTATTCCGAGAACTGTGTTGCGTGGGCTGCATGCATCTGTTTTATGTTGACATTTGCCAGAGTGCTTTTTCCCCATTGTTGAAAATAAGTGTCACAGTTTGGCGTGAAAGTGTGCCATGGTGGAATACTTGTGCTATTTTCCTCGTGTACATTTTCAAAGCTTAGGCCCCATTTTGAAACTATTTCTTTTAGTCGTATTCCGGCTGGTTTATTTACTGTGGGTTTATTGCTGTAGAGGATTTCCCACTGTGGATTGAAAAGATACTGCCAAGTAGGATGGTGAGGAAGACTTCGGATTTTAATTGCATAGTTTAATAGCAGCATTTGCCTCCGGAGATATAATGAGGGCTCATGAGTCTCTGCATATAAGCTTTGTACTGGCGATGTTCTGTATGCACCTAAAGAGATTCGTAAGGCACTATGATGTATGGAATCGAGCCATTTGATGACACTTGGTCTACACGAACTATACACAGGGGCTCCATAGTCTAGTCTTGATCTGATTATAGCATGGTATAGGTGAAGCAGTGTGAACCGATCGGCTCCCCACTTCATTGCAGAAAGAACTCGGAGAATATTTAGTTTTTTTTGACAGGTTGTTCGGAGGTATTTGATGTGTTCCAAAAAGTTAAGCTTTTTGTCAAGAATCAGGCCAAGGAAACGTATACTATTTGCTAGAGGTATCAGCTGGTTTTCTAGTTTTATTTCTGGATCTAGATGTATTTTTCGTTTTCTACAGAAGTGTACAGCTATTGTTTTATGTTCTGATAATCTGTAGCCATTGTTTTTAGTCCACAGTTCTATTTTGTTCACTGCGCTTTGTAATTGTCTTTCTATCATGTTCATGTTTTGTGAATGGCACGAGATAGTAACATCATCAGCATAAAGGAATGTTTCAACTGTTTTTGGCAGGTCTTTTATAATAGTTTATTTTGATGACAAATAAGGTTGCACTCAGCACTGAGCCTTGCGGTACTCCTTCTTCCTGTGTGTATATTTCTGACAGATTGTTTTGGTATTTTACCTGGAAGGTTCTAACTTTCAGAAAATTTTTTACCAAGAGTGGTAGGTTTCCTCGCAACCCGATATTGTGGAGATCTTTAAGAATGCCGTATCGCCAGGTAGTATCAAAGGCCTTTTCTATATCAAGACTGATCATTATTAGATGCTCATTCCTTAGAAAAGCATTGCGGATATTTGCTTCTGCTTTTATCATGGGGTCCAGAGATGATCTGTTTTTACGAAATCCGTATTGAGTTATGTTAAGTACGTTATATGTTTCCAGAAACCAGGTTAATCTGTTGTTCACCATTTTCTCGAGGATTTTCCCAAGGCAGCTTGTTAGCGCTATTGGTCGATAATTTGTAGGGATCGTGTGATCTTTGCCAGGTTTTGGTAAGGCAATTATAAGGGAGTGAAGCCAGGAATTTGGATAGTAGTTTTCCGTATAAATTCTATTGTATAGCATAAGCAATGCCTTTAGAGATTTTTGATTAAGTTGTTGCATCATTTCATAGTGAACTCCATCAAGTCCTGCTGCGCTTTTCCTAGACTTAGCCAGAGCTTTTTGTAATTCTTCTATGTTGAAAGGTTGGTTATATGGGAGTTGTTGGTTGGTTTTAAAATTTAGTCTGTATTTTTCAGCTACAGTTTTAGTTTTCTGAAAAGATGGAGTATAGGCCGATACTGCTGATATATTTGCAAAAGTAGTTGCCAGTAAGTTTGCGATTTCCTTGGGGTTGGTTATCTCCTGTCCATTCCAGATTATTAGTGGAGTTGGAACTGAAGGAAATTTCCCATTTAGTTTTCTGATTTTGTTCCATATGACACGGGTATCTGTATTTTTGTTAATTGTGGAGGCAAAACGTATCCATGATTCCTTTCTACTTTTACGCTGGAGATATCTAGCTTTGGCTCTGGCTTTTTTAAAATTTATGAGATTGGTGAAAATGGGATATTTTCGGAAGAGATTCCAAGCTTTGTTCTTCTCTCTTTTGGCCATACTGCATTCTTCAGTCCACCATGCTGTGTTATGTTTATGGCATTTTCCAGATGACCGAGGAACTGTAGCTTCAGCTGCTATTAAAATTTGGTTTGTGACATGAGCTGTAGCATTGTCTATGGGCTGAGTGGTGATTATTTGTTCATCTATTGCTGCAATTGTTTTATATTTAGTCCAGTCAGCTTTATGGAATCTCCATCTTTTTTGGCCATCGTGATGTGCAACATCATTTGTTAGTATTTTGCAGACCACAGGAAAATGGTCGCTATTCAGTGGATTCTTCAATATTGACCATTCAATCAATGGGTATAGGACAGGTGAACATATGGATACGTCAATTGCGGAGGCTGTTCCAGTGGGCAAATGGATGTATGTCTCAGTACCAGTATTAAGGAGAGAGAGATTTTGCTCTTCCAGTAATTTCTCAATCAATTTACCACGTTTGTCTTGATGACGGGATCCCCACATGGGATGGTGACTATTTAAATCTCCCATGATACAGACCGGAGGTGGAAGCTGGGTTACTAACGCTTCCAAATCTGAAAATGAAAATTCTTGATTTGGGGGAAGGTAGAGTGAGACCAGTGAGAAAGTAAAATGTATTGAGACTCGAACTGCAACTGCTTCCAAGAGAGTTTGTAGTTGGAGGCGTTTACACGGAATTTTGGAATCAATTAAGATTGCAACTCCACCATGAGCTCCTCCGGAAAATCTTCGGTCTTGTCTATAGGTACCGTAGTGGTTTACTGCTGCATTTATTTGTGGTGTTAGGTTAGTTTCTTGAAGGCAGACGCCTACCGGGTGATATTTATCAACTAGGTTGCGAATGTCATCCAGGTTGCTGCGGAATCCTCGACAATTCCACTGTATTATTGTGCGCATTATATTGGCTTTGTATTTGTATTTGTCTCTGACTTTTTACGAGTGGGGGTCTGCTTGGATCTCTCAGGCTTTTTCTCTTTTCTGGGGAAGATTGGGCGAACTTCCATCTCTTCCTCAGCATGTATCTCTAAGATTGGTTCTTCTGGGACTTCTTTTTCACATGTATCCATATGATCATGGGCAGGGGGTTTGTCATCTTTATCTATATTTTTAGTATTCATGATTGGCCTTGACATAGACGGCATTGTTGGCGGAATTGTAACAGGTGTATTTATGGCTTGATTAGAAGTTGAGGTTGAAGATGATTTTGCTGATGGAGCTAGGATTGAGCGAGCCCAATCAGAAATAGAGATGTTTGGTGGGACTGTAACGTTGGTTTGAACTGAAGTGGTTGTGGTGGTAACAGCAGTTATTTGTTTATGCTGTTGGACAGTTGCTGCATATGAGCGTGTTATTGTAATTGGTGATATTTGTTTTTTTTGCCTCAGGGTAGGAAACTTTGTGCTCGGTTTTATACTTCTGAATCATTTTTTCTTTTTTCCATGTTTCACAGTCTTTGGAGTAAGCGGAATGGTTGCCTCTGCAGTTTGGACACTGCAAGGTTTGTGCAGAACATTCGGTATGGATATGGTCTTTAGATCCACATGAAGCACATACAGCAGTCCCCCGACATACTGTCTGTGAATGCCCAAATTTTTGACATTTATAACATCTGATTGGGTTCGGTATATACGGTTGGACATGACAGTTCAAGTATCCAGCTTTTACAGATGTTGGTGGATTTGGCAAGTTGAACGTTAGTATGATGTTTCTGGTTGGAAGTAATGAACCATCCTTTTTAATTAGGATTCTTTTAACTTGAATGACATTTTGGTCTGAGAGTTCTTGTTTAATTTCTTCCTCGGATACGTGTAGAAGATCCTATTCTGTTACAACTCCTTTTGAGTAGTTTAGGGTGGCATGAGGTGACACTTCTATGGGAGTTCCTCCAAGTGTTTTCAATTTAAGTAGCTTGTCAGAATGCTTGGATTGTGTTGTTTCAACAAGCAGGTCACCTGATTTTAGTCTGCGAACCATTTTTGGTGAGCCAGCGACATTCTCTAAACTTTTCTGGATCAGAAAAGGAGAAAGCTTGCTGACTGGCTGGTCAGTCAAAGAATGTATTATGAGGAAATGAGGCCAGATATTCTGGTCTGTATCCTTCTTTTGTCTCTTAGCAAAGGAAGGGGTATAATCTTCCTGCTCTCTAGAATGTGATGGGGCATTGAGCCCGCAAGAGTCAGTGTTTGTATAGTCCATCTTTGCTCCTTTTAGCCCTTGGCAGAGAGACTTTTCTGCCAAGATTTCCGGCCCCGCCACGGGGAGGCAGGAGCAGTGCCTGGTGTGACCAAGCGAAGATTAGTAGGGATTAATAATATACTATGAGAAAAAAGAAATGTGGCTTTCCTTCCTTGCTCTGTACAGGGACTTTTTTTTACGAGAGCTGTTATAAAATGAATAGATTTTTTAATGATAAGAACAAAAAGGAACTGTAAATCGCTTTCTGGAAATCGCACTGGAAGTACTGATAAATCGCTTAGTCACAATCGCTTGGCACCCGGGGCCACAAATTACAGAGTCTGGAGACTAGGCACCGGCGAGGTGATCTAATAGAGGTGTATAAGGCTTTGAATGGTTTGAGCATGCTCAATGCCAATGGGATTCTTCATCTTGCTCAGAATAATCAGCTCAGAGGGCATAAATTCAAATTGAGGAAGGACGGATGTCGGATAGATGTGCGGAAATTTGCCTTTGGCCAGCGGGTGGTTGGTTGGTGGAACCGACTTCCATCACTTGTTGTTGAAGTTGATAGCCTAAACAAATTTAAGGCTCAACTGGACAGGTATTTCGAGCGAACAGAGGGGTGAAATGGGAGTGGTTTGTTTTTTGTTTTGTTTTTTTTTGGCTGATGCTGAATAAGCTTGCTTTCTTGCATCATATGCCTCTACTAATGCTAATGCTAATACATCAGCATGTTCGGGAGGCAACTAGAGGGAGTAATACTCTTGATTTGATTATCAAAAGTGATTCTTCATGCATTAAGAATCTGCAGATAAATGAACCACTATGTGGCAGTGATCACAGTGTGCTGAAGTGGGATTTTGCTCAAAGAGGTAACTACCATTAGGGGTAAAGGGAAGGGTTATTGCTTTCGTAAAGGCGACTACGATGGACTGAGGCAGTATTTAAATTCTATACAGTGGGACCAACTGATGATATTACCAACAGCAAATTCAAAATGGGAAGCATTCAAAGAACTTATCTTGGAAGCTACTAGGCTTTACATACCAACTAAGAAATATTGTTCAAGGTTTGGGCATAAATGGATGTCAGATGAACTAATGAGACATATGGCAGAGAAGAAAAATGCATGGGATACGTACAAATTAACACGTGACACAGAACCCTATGATAGATACAAGTTGATCTGTAACCAAGTTACAAGGGAGGTTAGGCAGGCGAAGGCAGATTATGAGAAATCTTTAGCAAGGGATGCAAAGAAAACAGCAAAGAGTTCTTTACTTACGCAAACTCTAGAAGGAAGGGGATGAATCAGATTGGTCCACTTGATATCGATGGGTCAACTGTTGATGATCCTGCTCAGGTAGCTAACAAACTAAATAAATATTTTGCATCAATATTCACACATGAGGAGTTATTCAGCGAGGGGAATGCCAGAGGTGTTTTCAACTCTGGCAGTAAGCTAGAGAATCTTGTAATAACTGAGAGTAAAGTGGAGGAGAAATTGTTGAAGATAAACACCTGGGGTGGATGGGATCTATCCAGTTATATTAAAGGAGGCAGCAAAGGAAGTAAGCAAACCCTTAGCCATAATTATGGCTAAGCCATTCCTTATTATGAGAGCTTCCTTGGACTCAGGGGAGGTACGCATGGACTGGAGATGTGCAAATGTGACCCCAATTCACAAAGGAGAATCAAAGGCTGATTCTCCTTTGTGAATTGGGGTAATTATAGACGTGTGAGTTTAACTTCTGTTCCCAGAAAATTAATGGAGGCACTAGTTAAAGAAGTACTGCAGGATCATCTAGACAAGACTTCAGTTATAGCTCGGACACAGCATGGTTTTGTTAAGGGGAAGTCTTGCCTGACCAATCTGATTGGATACTATGATGCAGTCACAAAAGAACTGGATGCAGGGAATAACTTTGATATTATATACTTGGATCTTAGAAAGGCTTTTGATACTGCTGCACATGAAAGACTGCTGCACAAATTGGAGCAGTGTGGCATTGGAGGCAGATTGCTGCTACGGATAAAGGGGTGGTTGAGGGAGAGAAGACAGAGAATGGTAATCAATGTATACTGCTCATCGTGGACTAATGTTATTAGTGGAGTCCCTCAGGGTTCAGTATTGGGTTAATTATTGTTTTCTGTATTTATAAATGATATCGATGATGGTATATCAAGCTTAATGTCCAAGTTTGCAGACAATACGAAGGTTGGCAGGGTTGTCAAGAACACTACTGACACTATGCTGCTGCAACAGGATCTGGAAAGGTTGAGCAGATGAGCTGAGAGGTGGCAAATGAAGTTTAACATTGACAAATGTAAAGTACTACATATGGGAAGCAGTAACCCCAGAGTAACGTATCAACTCTGTGGTACTACACTGACAGTAGTAGAGAATTAAAGGGACCTGGGGGTGATTGTGCAGGCAGATATGAAGTTCTCTGAGCAGTGCAAACGGGCTGCAAGAGTAGCTCATCGTGTATTGTCAATGATATATAGGAATTTTTCTAGCAGGAATAAGGAGGTGATTATTCCCTTGTATAAGGCAATGGTCAGGCCACACCTAGAGTACAGTATACAAGTCTGGAGGCCTTATTTCAAGAAGGATGTAGAGCTGCTGGAACGAGTACAGAGAAGGACAACAAGATTAGTGAATGGAACAAAGGGGTGCTCTTATGAAGAAAGGCTTAAGTTTTGCAAATTACAGTGTCTGGAGACTAGGCACCAGCGAGGTGATCTGATAGAGGTGTATAAAGCCTTGAATGGTTTGAGCATGCTTAATGCTGATGGGATTCTTCCTCTTGCTCAGAATAATCACCTGAGAGGGCATAAATTCAAGTTGAGGAAAGACAGATTCAGGATAGACGTGCGAAAATTTGCCCTTTAGCCAGCGGGTGGTTGGTTGGTGGAACAGACTTCCATCCCTTGTCGTGGAAGTTGATAGCCTAAATAAGTTTAAGGCTCAGCTGGACAGGTATTTCGAACGAACAGAGGGGTGAAGTGGAAGTGGTTATTTTTTATTTTTTGTTTTTTTATTTTTTTGTCTGATGCTGCATAAGCTTGCTTTCTTGCATCAAATGCCTTTACTAATGCTAATGCTAATATATATATATATATTTTTTTTTTTTAATTTTCAACAGAATTAACAATTATTTTCGTTTTTTTTTTAAAAATAAGAGATGTAATGCTGTTACTACAGTGTCTGGCTGGTGTTGAGTATTGAGGCCACAAATCCCTTCAAGGCTGCACGCACTAACTACAAAGCCAGGGCCAACCCTATGTTTTTTTCACTAGAAGATTAGGTAAATTATGAACAATTTACTATTAGATGTAAATTGTTCATAATTTATTGCTCTTTGACTAACAGCAAATTTTCCTCTATACAATGTACAGTTGGATAGCGGATGGACATAGATATAGATTCCATGACTTGAATCTATGTCCCCTTATTTGCATTACATTAGAAAAAGAAAATAAGCCTCAGCCTCCATCATTGTCTGCTTAATCCTTTTATGGCCTCATTGTACAGGAGTGGCACAGCCTCAATTTGTATACAGCAATGATAAAACTTAAGTTTGTTACAAAATGTGTAGATCTCACATTGTGAAGGCACTTCACCGTGAGTTGCCTCAGTATTGCACTACACATTTTAAATAAAATCCAAAGGAAGAAATATATTTAGATATATTAGCATTAGCATTAGCATTAGTAGAGGCATATGATGCAAGAAAGCAAGCTTATTCAGCATCAGCCAAAAAAAATAAATAAATAAAAATAAAAAAACACAGACCACTCCCATTTCACCCCTCCGTTCGTTCGAAATACCTGTCCAGTTGAGCTTTAAATTTGTTTAGGCTATCAACTTCAACAACAAGTGATGGAAGTCGGTTCCACCAACCAACCACCCGCTGGCCAAAGGCAAATTTCCGCACATCTATCCGACATCCGTCCTTCCTCAATTTGAATTTATGCCCTCTGAGGTGATTATTCTGAGAAAGATGAAGAATGCCATTGGCATTGAGCATGCTCAAACCATTCAAAGCCTTATACACCTCTATCAGATCACCTCGCCGGTGCCTAGTCTCCAGACTCTGTAATTTGCAAAACTTAAGCCTTTCTTCGTAAGAGCAACCCTTTGTTCCATTTACTAACCTTGTTGCCCTTCTCTGTACCCATTCCAGCAGCTCTACATCCTTCTTGAAATGAGGCCTCCAGACCTGTATACAGTACTCAAGATGTGGCCTAACCATTGCCTTATACAAGGGAATAATCACCTCCTTATCCCTGCTAGAAAAATTCCTGTATATCATTGACAAGACACCATGAGCTACTCTTGCAGCTCGTCTGCACTGCTCAGAGAACTTCATATCTGCCTGCACAATTACCCCCAGGTCCTTTTCATTCTCCACCACTGTCAGTGTAGTACCGCAGAGTTGATACATTGCTCTGGGGTTACTGTTACCCATATGTAGTACTTTACATTTGTCAATGTTAAACTTCATTTGCCACCTCTCAGCCCATCTGTTCAACCTTTCCAGATCCTGTTGCAGCAGCATAGCGTCAGTAGTGTCCTTAACGACCCTGCCAACCTTTGTATCATCTGCAAACTTAGAC
The DNA here is from genome assembly GCF_048544385.1 of Mastigoproctus giganteus. Taxonomy (NCBI): domain Eukaryota; kingdom Metazoa; phylum Arthropoda; class Arachnida; order Uropygi; family Thelyphonidae; genus Mastigoproctus; species Mastigoproctus giganteus. The sequence continues at coordinate 49,992,051 of NC_143583.1, read as the reverse complement.
ATTAAACTTGATATCCCATCATCAATATCATTCATAAACACCGAAAACAACAATGGACCCAACACTGAACCTTGAGGAACTCCACTAATAACATTAGTCCACGTTGAGCAGTGTCCATTGATTACCACTCTCTGTCTTCTGCCACTCAACCATCCCCTTATCCATAGCAGCAATTTGCCTCCAATGCCACACTGCTCCAATTTGTGCAGCAGTCTTCCATGTGCAACAGTATCAAAAGCCTTTCTAAGATCCAAATATATAATATCAAAGTTATTCCCTGCATCCAGTTCTTTTGTGACTACATCATAGTATCCAATCAAATTGGTCAGGCAAGACCTGCTCTTAACAAAACCATGCTGCGTGTGAGCTATAACTGAATTCTTGTCTAGATGATCCTGCAGTGCTTCTTTAACCAGTGCCTCCATTAATTTACCTGGAACAGAAGTTAAACTAACAGGTCTATAATTACTTGTGTCAGCCTTTGATCCTCCTTTGTGAATTGGGGTTACATTTGCACATCTCCAGTCTATGGGTACCTCCCCTGAGTCCAAAGAAGCTCTCATAATTATGGCTAGGGGTTTGCATACTTCCTTTGCTGCCTCCTTTAATATAACTGGATAGATCCCATCCACCCCAGGTGCCTTTTTTATGTTTATCCTCAACAATCTCTCCTCCACTTCCCTCTCAGTTATTACAAAATCATCCAGCTCACTGCCAATGTTTACTTTATCTACATCATTCTCCTTCCTGAATAACTCCTCATGCGTGAATGTAGATGCAAAATACTCGTTTAGATTGTTAGCCACCTGAGCAGGATCCTCAACTGTTGAACCATCAATATCCAGTGGACCAATCTGATTCATCCCTTTCCTTCTCGAGTTCAAGTATGTAAAGAACTCCTTTCTGTTTTTCTTTGCATCCTTTGCCAAGGATTTTTCGTAGTCTGCCTTTGCCTGCCTAATCTCCTTTGTGACTTGGTTACAGACCAACTTATATCTATCATAGGCTTCCATGTCACCCATTAATTTGTATGTATCCCATGCATTTTTCTTCTCTGCCACATGTCTCATTAGTCCATCTGACAACCATTTAGGCCTAAACCTTGAACAATATTTCTTAGTTGGTATGTAAAGCCTGGTAGCCACCAAGATTAGTTCCTTGAATGCTTCCCATTTTGAGTTTGCTGTTGGTAACATCATCAGTTGGTCCCACTGTATAGAATTTAAATACTGTCTCAGACCATCATAGCCGCCTTTACGAAAACAAAAACCCTTCCCTTTACCTCTGATGGTAGTTACCTCCTTGAGTAAATCCCACTTCAACACACTGTGATCACTGCCACCTAGTGGTTCATTTATCTGCAGGTTCTTAATGCATGAAGAATCACTACTGATAATCAGATCAAGAGTATTGCTCCCTCTTGTTGCCTCACGAACATGCTGATGTAGAAAACAATCATCCAATAAATCCACAAAAGCCTTGCTAGTGTGCGAGTGACCAACCCACAAATTCCAGTCAATATCTGGGAAATTAAAATCCCCCATTATAAGACTCTCTGATTTACTGGCCCACTCTATTTCCCTGTACAATATATTATTATACTCATTAGAGTCATTAGGCCTATAGCACACTCCTACTCTCAATTTTGATTTCCCTATGCTTATGTCACACCAAACTGACTCGACACTGCCCTGTCCATCGATGTCAACTGGCTTCACTTCCTTTGACTTTATGTGTTTCTTAATTAATAGCATAACCCCTCCCCCCCTCCTGTCCTGTCTATCCTTTCTATATACATTGTATTCCCCAAATTCCAGTTCCGCATTACCTACATCTGCGTGACACCACGTCTCTGATATCCCAACAATATCTGCCTTTGATGTTTTGAGCAATACCTCAAATTCATCAAATTTATTTACCAAACTCCTAGCATTGGTGTACACGCAGGTATACATACACCTGTTTCTATTCTTAGCTACCCTAACACAACCCATGTGTTTACTTGTAACGCAATGACTACCAGCAGTCTCTGAAATATCCTGCATCTTGTTTTTCAGACTTCTGCTCATTTGAATAGAAGCAGTGCAAGAATCACTTCCACCTCTGCCAGTGGCTACTGTTAATCTATTAGTCCTTGTATCCCCCCCAACTAGCAGTTTTCCGACCCACCTAACACTGCCTCGACAGCATCAGCAAAAATTCTTGCACCCTTTCTATTTAAGTGTATCCCATCCCTGTAGAAGCAATCTCTCCTGTTAACAAGTACAGTCCAGGCTGAAAAAAATTCTACCCCTTGAGTGTATACCATTACTGGCAAATATATATATATATATATAATCATTTACTGCCATTCAAAATGATGCAAGGAAGCAAGCTTAGCATCAGCCACAAAAAAAAAAAAAAAAAATTCACTTTTCACCCATCATCTCTTCTAATAATTTGTCAAATCCTTTAAATTTATTCTTACTTCAACAATGCTAGCAGAAAGTTTATTCCAAGAATCATTATTTTTTGACTGAAAGAAAATTCAATTTGAATTTACTTATGCTCCTAGAATTAGCATGTCAGCAAGGGTATGGGTGCTTGTTTGCACTCTTAGTTATTTTTGCACTAACAGCCATATAACCATGTAATTGCTTGTTCCCATGAAACACCCCAGAAAGACCCCAAATTAAAAAAATTAAAATCATTACTTAACAATACCAGAGCTTGTTAACTCATATCTGTATTATATATTTTGTCTGTATAAGTGCATGTTGTGTGGGCCAAAAGACAAGGTAAACTCTACTCCCTCCACCTGAGGGATGGTTAACTACAGCTCCAACTGAAGAGAACTTTAGAAATTAATCCAGTCAAAAAAAAGGAACTGAACCCAGACTTCATCAAACAAGTCTGTTTGTTTGTTGTTTGGATTTTAGGAGCATTAGCAACTAAGGCCATATTGCTCCGGGAATATGCAGTAGTTATTCTCTGACCTTTCCGCATCCTCTGTATTTGATGGTGACGGGCTCGAACCCCAGTCTAATCAAGAAGCGTGTGCTACGCACTGTTGCTCCTTCCCACCTAGCTACGGAGGCACCATATCATCATCAAACAAGTGACAGACAGCAATATTTCAGGGAAACTAAGCTGCTATAGAGGATCAGCTTGCTCCATAACCCTGCCCACCTTGCTTTCTAGATTATTTTCATGTCTGAATAGAAGCACTAAAATCACTCATGCCAGCATGACATGTTAACTCTTTCATTTTATACTATGATTTTTAGCGTTTCTCACCAATCATTGAAGTAAAAAAAAAAAAAAAAAAAAAAAAACTAAAAAAACTCTTTCATTTTGCTCGTTCTTGCACTGAATTGCATACATCCAACATCCATACATAGCAAAATTTAAAATTAACTCAATTCTGCCTCACATTAAACAGTCCATCTGTGTATCTCCTTCCTCCCCCCCCAAAAAACAGCGCTCTCTGAACCACCTAACATTGCCACGCACACACACACACACACACCCAATGGATTAGACATATAGCACACTTTTTCACACAAACATGCTACTAACAAATTTATTTATGGGTACATTTTTTTTTTTTTTTTTTTTGTTAGTTGTTGGCGCATCAGCTTCTATGACCATAATGCACCTCCCAAAGTTTTTGCATTTTACTCTGATCCAAGCCCGAAGCGGGATTTGAACCCACAATCTTTTTTTTTTATATAGGTCCTAGCCATTGAAATCTGAGGAAAGTAGGTGGCAGGACCTGCCAGAGTACTGATTCCTTATTGGTAACACCTGGCTAGCCTCCACGTGGCGCGGTATGGACAACGTCGGGTCCCATCAGGGGCCTGATGGCCAATAAGCCAGATGAACAATGGGCACAACAGACTACACTATACACGATCCACTCACTTTAAATCTCTGGCTTGACAGGGTACTGTCACTCGATACAGAGAACACCGCAGAGATGGGAGAAATCCCAGGATCCGCAAGACCCTCAACATACCAAATACCAAAAATCTTTGGGTTGCCAGGCAGGCATTTGACCCACCAGGCTAGCCCGGTCGGCTATAGGTACATTTCCAATTAAAAAATAATTAATAATGCAGATTGAAACTGAATAAACATACTGGAAAAATAAAAATAAAAAAATAAAAAAAAACTCATATTCACGTAATTCTAACAGACATTTACATATTAGGTTTTTCTGGTTTTGGTGCAAAAGAAAATAAATTGGGGTACCCACTAGAGCAGGGTTGGCCAACGAGTCGATTGTGGATTTAATTTCGGTCGATCACGACGAATTTTAAATATACAGTCATCCTTAGATTTGTGCACCTTGTGAAATGAAATTTTTGAGAGGGTAGATCATGGCACATTTTGAAGGAAAAAAAGTAGATCACATTACAAATTAAGTTGGCCACTCCTGCACTAGAGGATTAATATATTTTATTGGTACAGTAAATTAATTTTTTATATTGTTAAAGTATTTCTCCTTACCATAAAATCTGATCATGAACACTAACATCATCATCAGTTCTCTTTTCTGATGATGGATCTGCAGGTACATGCAAAACATTGCGTATCAATATCAAAATTCTCTCTATTGTAAGTCTGTCCTCTTCCTGCCGCCTTTCCCAATCCTACAAGAAAAACATTTAATAATTCACAATCACACTTGCTTACAATAAACTCCAAACAGCTCTCACCTCTTATTTATCAGGCGCAACATGGCCAAAGATACTTTTGCACCAAAAAAAAATCTAACAACAACCAATCTCTTCTTTATCATTCATATTTAAGTTTAAAATTAACTTAACTAATATTATATATCTAATGTTTATTAAAATCAGATGAAATCAAAAGTTTTGAATGAAAAAAAAAAAAAAATAAAAAATAAAAAAAAAATATATATATATATATATATATATATATATATATAGATTTCATATACTAAGCATAGAAAGTGTCAAAATTCATAAATCTATATGTGAGTGCCAAATTTCTAGAAGAATCCATTCAGAGATGGATAGATTGAAGGCATGAAGGAATGTGCCTATTCAGAAACAATTTCTAGATAACCTGTGACATCCAAATGTTGCTCCACTCAAGAGGGCCCAATCTGCACCATAAAAGCACAGCCCACACCACCACTAGCAAGCCTGCATTGCTGACACTTGGCAGGATGGCTCTAACACCTGGCAGGATGACTCCTGCTGTTTTTGCCTCATTCTGGTCCTCCAATCTGGCACCGGCAGAATTACTAAACAAGTACAGGTCACTGTTGAAAAAAAGCCGTGATGTAGGGTTGAAATTGAAAGTGTCTGCAATTCTGCCCAGACATGATAGGAGGGAGTATATGATGAGAGCCTTGTCAATCAATTCGGCCCTGGAACAACTGTGCAAGGCTCAAGGGGTAGAATTTTTTCGCCTGGACTGTACTTGTTAACAGGAGAGTCTGCTTCTACAGGGATGGGATACACTTAAATAGAAAGGGTGAAAGAATATTTGCTGATGCTATCGAGGCAGTGTTAGGTGGGTCAGAAAACTGCTAGCTTGGGGGAAGACAAAGACTAATAGATTAACAGTAGCCACTAGCAGAGGTGAAAGAGATTCTTGCACTGCTTTTATTGGAATGAGCAGCAGCCTTGAAAATAAGATGCAGGATATTTCAGAGACTGCTGGGAGTCATTGGGCTGGACAGTGCAGTGTCGCGGCAATGGTCAGGCCACACCTAGAGTACTGTATACAGGCCTGGAGGCCTCATTTCAAGAAGGATGTAGAGCTGCTGGAACGAGTACAGAGAAGGGCAACAAGATTAGTGAATGGAATAAAGGGGTGCTCTTATGAAGAAAGGCTTAAGTTTTGCAAATTACAGTGTCTGGAGACTAGGCATCAGCGAGGTGATCTGATAGAGGTGTATAAAGCCTTGAATGGTTTGAGCATGCTTAATGCTGATGGGATTCTTCCTCTTGCTCAGAATAATCACCTGAGAGGGCATAAATTCAAATTGAGGAAAGACATATGTAGGATAGGTGTGCGGAAATTTGCCTTTAGCCAGCGGGTGGTTGGCTGGTGGAACAGACTTCCATCCCTTGTCGTGGAAGTTGATAGCCTAAATAAGTTTAAGGCTCAGCTGGACAGGTATTTCGAACGAACAGAGGGGTGAAGTGGAAGTGTTTTTTTTTTTGGCTGATGCTGCATAAGCTTGCTTTCTTGCATCAAATGCCTCTACTAATGCTAATCAATGTGAATTTGCCAGACCAGGCAATGTTTTTTCAATCCTATACTGTCTAGCATTGATGTTCTTGGAACCACTGTAACCTTACCTGCTTATTTTTTGCTGACAAGAGTTGGTTCAGATGTCAACTGTGATACCCCAATCATAACAAGGTACAAGTTGTGTATTCTAAAAATGCTTCTTTGGTTACCATTATTGTACTGAGTTGTTATCTGACTGACTGTAACTTTTCTGTTACCTTGTACAAGTTCTGTCAGCTTCCATTGGCTTCTTGAAACAAATTGTTTCTGACAAAGATTGGCAATTGGTTGGAAGCAAATGGACTAATCCTGATATGCCTGAATGTCAATGGCACTTAAATCTTTCATCTTACCCATTCTACCAATGAACTGCATACATACAACATCCCTGAACGTCTGCACCATATACATTTTCCCTACTGTTACTGAATGCACACTGCATTTCAAGGATTACATTGGACAAGATCCCTAGTGTCCAATATAACCCAATATCCTCTGCTGTTATCACCTAAATTTTTTTTCAGTTTCTTTTCAGTTTTTTTTTTTTTTTTTTTTGTAAGAAACCCCCAAACACTAAAGGTATTAAAACCTAACACTTATTACCTTGCATGGCTTGAAGTCTGAGAAAACCAAAGCCATGTGTTGACATTAGACTTGAATTTCTGTAAATTGTAATTTTCAGGAAATACATATGAAGGAAGCTTCCAGAAAACAGAAGCTGAGGGTCTAAATGAAGAAGAAGAAAAATCGGTTCTGTAAGTTTGAAATTGGACAGTAAATGTATGTTGAGTGTAACATGTCACACATGTTAAGACTGGTTTGGAAGAGAAGGGCGAATTACAGAAGCCAATTCAGAAGAGTAGTGCCCGTGGAAGAATCCACAAGGAAGGAATGTAGCAGAAAAACAAGTAGACGACTGGTCATTATTTAACCTGACTTCCCTCTTTTGAATAGAGTCTGTAGGCCTGAGTGAGGTTTTGGAGGTTTTTTTTTTTTTTTTTTTTTTTATGGAAACCCCAAACACGAAAGGTGTCAAAACCTATAGTACTTAGTACAGTGCATGGGTTGAAAGAGAAGTATGAGGGAATGCCGGAAACTTTGCTCTAGAGACTAAACATGGGTTTCACCACTTCAAGCCTTCAATAAGCAAAGTGGTGGTATTGCACCGGTCGATGAGAGTCACCTACCACCTATGGTAACTTGCCCAGATGTGGGAACAATATTAAATGTAGGGTGGATTTGAGATTTGTACATGATGAGTAGTTGTTTGGAAGAAAAGCAGGGTTGAGAGTGGAAAGAGGAAACACGGGTTTTTAAATGTAGAGAAAGCAACATTTGGGGTGTGTTTATACTGAGAGAGAGAGAGAGAGAGAGAGATAAGAGGTCAGGGTAATTCCTAATAGAGATAATACATGATGATGTTGTCTAAAGATCTAATTGTCATTGAAGATAAGCTCAAGAGCAGTAGACTCCTTTTTGGAGAGATATAAAACAGGACTGAGTTTTAGAAGGATTAACATTAACTAAGTTATCTTTGCCTCATTGGAGAATTACCTGGAGATCAGCATTTAGGTGGCAACTACTGGTAGATATTCAAGAAGTTGAAGCTGTTTGAGCAGGGCAAGATTTCTTAAACTGGAAAGCAGGATGCAATGCACTATCAATATCAGGGTGTAATGCTAGTTTGCCTCCATGTGGTGCACCCTGGGTTACGCTAAATGAACTAGCGCTACTGGCAGCCAAACTATCTGTGATCTCCTGACTTGGATTTTTGCTAAATCACACTATCATATTGAGATGGATGTTTATCATAGGGAGATTGGACCAAAAGTCCGTATCTGCCAGTTGAACATTTAAGGCAAAGCAAAGCAAAGCACCAATGCCTATTAAAAATTCTAAAACAAAACGAAGTTGACTTGGTGCTTATCCAGGAAACCTGTGTTGCAGACAGGGAACAACTTAGGATGAGATGAGATGTAAACTCCAAGGATATAGTATAGTAGGAATGATTCTCCATAAGATGTATGGAATGATAACTTATGCAAGGGATAATATAGAGAATATATCCTTGATATCAACTGAGGAGAAAGATGACGTTTACACTATTACTATAAAAATAAATGACATCACGATTGTAAACATTTATGAGCCTCCAAAAATCCAGTGGCCAACATATGTGCTACATACATATGAACATCCAACAATTTATATGGGAGATTTCAATAGCCATCACAATGACTGGAAATATAAACAGAATGATTTAAATGGGGGAACCTTGATGAACTGGGCAGAAGATCAAAATAATTACCCTGTCTTTGATGCAAAAGACAGGGATACATTTAAATCAGCACAATGTAAAAAAGAATATAACCCAGACTTATGTTTTGTGACTAGGAGTAATAATGGCCAGCCTTTAATGGCTACATGAAAAGTACTTGAGGACTTTCCCCATAACCAGCACCGTCCTGTTTTTCTGCAGATTGGGAGCAGGTCCCTTTGGTGACCTCATACCCAGTTCTTCACTGGAACTTCAAGAAGGCAAAGTGGAAAGGTTTCTCTGATGACCTGGATAGGGGCATCAGATGGATCCCCCCTGAGAGTGGGAGCAAAAAAGTATATACCAAGAGGATACAGAAGGCAATATGTGTCCCAGGTTGGAGTGAAAATAGTGAAAGACTATTTTAGTAGAAATACTATTATAGAAATAGCAGATGAATTAATAGATAGTTTAGATCAAAGTCATAAAGAGAAATGGATGGAAGCAGTGGAGAACTTAGATCTAAAACATTCTAGTAGAGCAGCGTGGTCGCTGCTGAGGAAACTTGGTAGTGGCACACTGATACTTAGAGATAATTCCATGGTGACACCAAATAGAATAGCGTCACACATTGTTTCAACGTCATATGCTCCAGGAGACAAGAAAAGTACTATTGATATTAGGAAGAGATATAAGATTCTGAAACTAAAAACTCCTAAAGACTCAGAATATTCATCCCCATTCACACTAGATGAGATTACAATTGCAATATTTAGCATAACGTGCAGGAAAGCTCCAGGATTCAATGGAATCCATCCAGAATTCTTGAGAAACTGGAATAAATACGCGAATGTGGCTGTCCAGATTTTTTTCTGATGTCCTGAGAAGAGGGGATCTCCCTTGATTTTTTCAACTTACGAAGGTCATTGCCTTATTAAAGCCAGGGAAGGCAGATGACAGGCCAGAGAACTACCGACTGATTGCCTTATTAAGTGTAAGCTATAAACTATTGCAACGTCTGTTATTAAACAGGATTGGCCAAAATATTTTAGACCATATACCTGTTGAGCAAGCTGGATTCAGACCAGCTAGAGGCTGCGCAGACTAAGTCCTCTCCTTAACAACTTATATAGAGGCTGGATTCCAACGGAACCTTAAAACCTCAGTCGTGTTTATAGACCTCTCTGCAGCTTATGATACTGTGTGGTGAGATTTATAAACTCTTACAAGTCATACCACGTAGAACTGTTGCTCATTAAATCAACAATATGCTGACTGATAGGTTGTTTAGAGTAGTTAGAGGAAGTTTAATCAGCAAATGGAGGAAGCTGAATAACGGTTTGCTCAGGGCTCAGTATTGGTCCCTCTACTGTTTAGCCTACATATTGCAGATATACCTATAACAAAGGCAAGAAAATTTGGATATGCTGATGACTGGGTCCTGGCTACAAGACATAACAAGATAAATCAAACAGAACAAATACTCACAGATGACTTGAAAATATTAAGTGAGTACTCTCGAAAATGGAGACTCCAACCTAATAAAAACAAGACTGAGGTGACTTGTTTTCACCTATGTAATAAAATGGCAACAACAAATATCAGTGTTCTTCGACGGAGTACTCCTAAAAAATAGTAAATACCCTAAATATTTGGGTGTTACTCTGGATAGAATCCTATCATATAAACAGCATTTGGAAAAAACTGCAGCAAAGATAAGAACTTGGAATAACATTCTTCAGAAATTATGTGGTTTGACAACTCGGAATAACATTCTTCAGAAATTATGTGGTTTGACATGGGGATCTGGGGCAGAGACACTCCGCTGTACTGCAATAGGCTTAGTGTTCTCTGCTGCAGAATACTGCAGCCCTGTTTGGATAAACAGTTCACATGTCAAATTAATCGACACTCAATTAAACTATACTATGCAGTTGATTACTGGGACAATAAGATCGACCCCGACTTTTTGGCTACCAAATATACGCCACATACTTCCTCCACATCTACGTAGATCTGCAGCTCTTCTCCGAGAATATAAAAGGATAATGGAGATCCCAAGTTTACCAATCCACAATAATTTTGCTGATACCATAATGGAAAGACTACCTTCTAGGAAACCTTCAGTCAGAACAGCAATGAAATTGATAAGTGCAAATTTTGATCTGATTACTGAATGGAACGGGAATGGAACTTCTACCGATCACTAGATACAGCAGCCTTAACATGCATAACCAAGAAACCTGATGAATTTGATCTCCCTAGAAGAATATGGTCAAAAGTGAATCAAATTAGGACTAAACATGGAAGATGTGCTGATGCATTATATAAGTGGAAATGGATTGACGCCCCAGGATGTGATTGCGTGACGGAAGGCACACCATCGAACACATCATACAGGACTGCCCCCTTAGGGCTTACCAAGGGGATCCAAGAGACTTCCTGGAATTAACGCCCATGTCAATTGATAAAATTAATAACTTGGACATACAACTATAGTAGTCCATATATATTATATATAAATTTTGTACAAATGTTATACAGTTGTTAATTTTTTAATAATTCTTTTAATACTATAAATATGACTAATTGTGAACTTAAACAGAATTGAGTAGATTCGTGTGGTTTGAGATGTGAGATATTATAATTTCTTCTTGATTGATGGAGTGGTTGTTGTGAGATGTAAGAATTGCCATACGATAAATAAAATAAATGCACTATCATCAGCAAACTATGGACTGGATTTCAGTCATTAATATACAAGAGGAAAACAGTAAGAGAAAGAAAGAAATGAATTTGGGAAACACTAGCAGAGAAGTTAGAAGAAAGAGAGAGAGAGAGATATCTATCATTACTCGCAGAGAGTAGTCAGAGAGAAAATTGAATATCTGATTGCAAAACACAGTCAACAATCCATAAGATGGATGCTTGTTTAGAAGACCATTATTCCAAACATGATCAAAAGCTTAGAAATGTCAAGAGCAACTGCTTGAGTTTCACCAAACTTTTCCACTGAATTTATACATAGATGGGTAACAAAAGTCAATAAATCACCTGTGGATAAACACTGATATCCATATTAATAATCATTGATCAGATAGAAGGTTTCAAGATAGTTTAGGAATTGGTGGTTAATGAGATTCTCCACTACTCTGGACAGAGTAAAGGTAAGTGCAATAAGATGATAAGTGGATGGGAGGGATTTCTCATCTTTCTTAGGAACTTGGGGGTTATGAGCAAAGATTGTTCAAAATCCTTCTGACGTCATTTTGACAGAAGAAGAATAGAAATCTTCCAGATCATCCCATTTCGCATTCTTGTAATGCCAACATGAAGTCGAGAACAGCCATGAGGGAAAGGCTCCATTGGAGAAGACACCATCACCAAGTTATGACTGGAGATGACCAGTGGGCCACTCACCTCAACTGCATACTTTGAAGGGTTGTTCATGAGAAAAATATCAAGAGTGTTGGGTGTGTGATGATTGTCTGGTGCTCTTATTTTATTAGTATCTGTTATTTGATACTTGTGCAGAGGTTGAGTCTTTCATCGTAAACTTTGCCAGTGTAGGATAATTTTGTTAGCAGATGGAAATCATTTTGCAAATTTTAATCCTGGGGGAACAGAGTAATACATTTGCTAGTGGGTGGCAATATGGTTCTAGCAGACAGCAGCACATCGCAAGCAGTCAGCAGTATATTTCAAGCTGAAACCTTGAGTGGTAAAAATCCAGTGCTCACAATAGGAGAATACTAGGCTAGGTAGATCACATCATAAAATTGCTTGGACAATACTGCTTGGCACTCAGGACTCTTATTCACAATATCTCATAAATGAAGCTTTTCTGGGAAACATTTATTAATGTTTTGAATTTGTCTTTACATGTAGTGGCTTTATAATTTTGGCCAATCCCATACACAGTGAAGCAATACACCATCTTATAATCTATTATAAAATATTTTTCTCAATGCCAATTTCAATAACTAAATATGAAAAGCAAAGCTAAAAAAAACAGATTTTTTAATCCAAATGGAAGAGCAGGAATTATCTTACTTAACCTTTTCAATAAGCTCTCCTAAGTGAGCACTAAGCACAGCCCACACTTTTGAATCTGTAAATGCTTGTTTATAGTTCTGAAGTTGTGTGACAATCTCCAAATAATAATTTCGAGCAGACTTTTCTTCCGGAAGTTCTTCTTTATAAAGTAAGACAGCAGGATTTGTCAAGTTAACTAACAGCCTAGGAATAAGAAGCACATAATCTATTGCTAAATCCATTTTATTTATCTACCTATATTATTTTTAAATGATATCAAAACAATATTTTTGTTTTAAATTATTTTAAAAAAAACTGCTTATATAAATCGAATCATAATTCTGATGAATATTTAGACTGCTTCTTGCAGAGGTTTCTGACAAATATTTCCAAGAGAACATAAAGTTAATCCCAGTTTTAATAAAATATGCATACTGTTCTGCACTGTTAGGCATATATATCAGGAAATTATATCAGTAGTTTTTTTTTATTTTTATTTTTCAGAACATTTTGCATTAATCAAAAGTTTTGCAATATCATGTAATTGTTTGCTCTCTACCCAGCAGTCTCCAACAAAATCGAAAAATCAGTTTCTAGAAAGATTAATAATTATTTAGGCACAATTTTACTTTACAAGATTTTCATATACAGGTGTGACTAGCTGAGTTGTCTGCATGCTTGTATAGACTTCCACAGGATGCATGGTAGAAACATCATGTGATGCCATAATATATAGCAAAACATTTGTAAACTGTTGTCACTGCTGAGTGTATAAACAAGAAAAATTTATATACTTTTAACATTATTTTGTGCTGAAATTGAAGATATAATTGATATACATTGAACTCACTGTAAACATTTAAAATTACTTCATAATTTTAAAAATATAAAAATTTTTATTTACAAAAAAGAAAAAGAAAACTCTCACCTCAAGATAACATCAAAAAGTGGTTGGTCTTTACCATACTGTTTTAATATAGGTAATAAATCTGTCTGTAAAACCTTTATAACTCCAAGTTGTCTACGAATTTCATGTGCTTCATCATCTTTTCTCAAGAATTTGATTAGATCTTTTACACATTCTAAAATCAAAATGATAATAAAATATTATTATCACAACAATATAAACAAATGACTGAGTAACATATATCTTATAATATCCATTGTATAAAGAACTGATGTTACTTCTGATCCTAATGTAATTGTAAGCTTTGGCTTACTAGTAATGAAAAAAAAAAAAAAAAAAAAAATATATATATATATATATAACACTGGAATATTAGAGTTTGATATAGGAAATATTGAATTGATTAAAAATAGGAACGGGTAATAAATGGTTAAGAAGGTGCCAGGAAAGAAAGAGAGCTTTGACCCTGAGTAAGTCAAGACCATTTTCTTCGAAAAAAATAAGGGGAGGGAAAAGGGGGAATGGTATAGAGATACATAAGGAGAAGGGTGCGAATTTGAGGTGTCTTTTGCCTTTTTTTCGTTGTGTAGAGGTGTAGGGTAGTATGTAGTGAAGGAGTTGTGTATAGGGTTGTACGTGTGGAAGTTTTTTTTGGAGTAATGGCGTAAAAATTGTGAAGAAGAGAAAACCGCTAGTTGGGAAACAAAGCCAAAGGTTGCTGGAAAAGAGGTTTCAAGGAAAAGGAGCATGAAAATAGGATTCTGTAACATCAGAGGCAAACAGTGACATCCAGGACAGATTAATTTGGGAGGAACTTTTAGCAAGTTGATCAGGAAAGCAAGTTACCAATTTTCCTTTATAATGTCCCCTGCTCTAAATTTAATTTAATTCATAATAAATCTAGAAACATTTAGTATCAACTGGAACTCCCTGAAGGCATTCAGTGTTCCTGAGAAATAATATGTGTTCGTAAGACTATTGTAAAGGATAAAATATTAACTCTTTAGACAGTGGTGTTTAATATTGAGATTGTAGGTGTTTTTCCTGGAGATGTGATGTGTAGTTTGAATTGTATTTGGTATGTACTAGTAATTTTTAATAACTATGAATAGCCCTCTTGCAAAGTGTAGATGTAAAAATGTTCATGTTACTCAGAGAGACTGTATTTTATATGTATGTGTTAACTGATGAGTATTTTGTCTTATAAGGTGTTATGTATGATTTAGACCTAACAATATTATTATATTAAAATTTTTCTTGATATTAACATGTGTCAGGAGTAAATTTTGTTTTCACCCTACTCTGTATACAGAAAGGACATGGAGTGTTCCCTGCAGTGAGAGGCCCTAACAAATTTAAAATAAAGTAGGACAGTAGACATTACATGGTAGTGCTTGTGTTATTTGTTATTTGGTTTTTTAGAAGCATTAGCAACTAAGGCCATATTGCTGCGGGAACATGCGGTGGTCATTCCCTTGACCTTTCCACATCCTCCGTATTTGGTGGTGACTGGCTCAAACCCCAAGAAGCATGTGCTACGCACTGCTGCTTCTTCCCACCTGGCTACGGAGGCACCAGTGCTTGTGTGAATTGTCATAGGTAAACCTAAGTTGGCTTTATTCAGCCAGTACAAGCAATATCTACTCTCTTTGGTAGATATTGCTTGTAGCAAGTACAAGCAATATCTACCCAAAGAGAGTAGGAGACCGTCACAATTACTTAACATGTACAGGTCACTGATGAAAAAAAGCCAAGAATTAGGGTTGAATTTGAAAGTGTCTGTAATTCTGCCCAGACACGATAGGAGGGGGTATATGATAAGAGCATTGGCGATCAATTCGGCCCTGGAAATACTGTGAAAGGATCAAGGGTCGGAATTTTTTTTGACCTGGTCTGTGCTTGTTAGCAGGAGCGACTGCTTCTACAGGGATGGGATACACTTAAATAGAAAGATTGCAAGAATATTTGCTGATGCCATCGAGGAAGTGTTAGGTGGGTTGGAAAACTGCAAATTTGAGGGGGGGATACACGGACTAATAGATTAACTGTGGCCGCTGGCAGAGGTGAAAGTGATTCTTGCACTGCTTCTATTAGAATGAGCAGCAGCCTGGAAAACAAGATTCAGGGTATTTCAGAGACTGCTGAGAGTCATTACAGAACAAGTAAATACATGGGTTGAGTTAGAATAGCTGATTGATTTGGTAGTTGTTGGCGCATCGGCTTCTGTGGCCATATTGCACCTCCCAAGGTTTTTGCAGTACTTTGATCCAAGCCCGAGGCGGGAATCGAACCCGCGACCATTGGGTTGCCGGGAAGGTACTTTACCCACTCGGCTAGCCCGGTCGGCCAGTTAGAATAGCTATGAATAGGAACAGATGCATGTATACTTGCATATACACCAATGCTAGGAGTTTGGTAAATAAATTTGATGAATTTGAGGTGTTGGTCAAAACATCAAAGGCAGATATTGTTGAGATATCAGAGACATCGTGTCAAACAGATATAAGGAATACAGAACTGGAATTTGGGGAGTACAATGTGTACAGGAAGAATAGACAGGATAGGAAGGGAGGAGGGGTAACGCTATTAGTTAAGAAACACATAAAATCCAAGGAAGTGCAGCCAGTCGACATCGCTGGACAGTACAGTGTAGAGTCAGTTTGGTGTGACATAAGCACTGGAAGATCAAAATTAAGAGGAGTGTGTTATAGGCCAAATGACTCTGATGAGTATAAAAAAAAACTGTACAGGGAAATAGAATGGGCCAGTAAATCAGAGAGTTTTATAATGGGGGATTTTAATTTCCCGAATATTGACTGGAATTTGTGGGTTGGTCACTCACACAACTAGCAAGGCTTTTGTGGATTTATTGGATGATTGTTTTCTACATCAGCATGTTCGGGAGGAAACTAGAGGGGGTAATACTCTTGATTTGATTATCAGTAGTGATTCTTCATCCATTAAGAATCTGCAGATAGAGGAACCACTAGGTGGCAGTGATCACATTGTGCTGAAGTGGGATTTACTCAAAGAGGTAACTACCACCAGGAGTAAAGGGAAGGGTTATTGCTTTCGTAAAGGTGACTACAGTCAGTCCTCGTATAACATGTGTTTATACTACACGAATTCGATCATAACAATTTATAAATAGGGGAACGATATCTTATATAACATGAACCGAATTCGCTTATGCACGATTCGCCTTTGTGCTTACAAGAAATGGCAGTCGAACGCAGAATCACCCCAACCGAACGCAACACGATAGGAATGAAGAGAAGATTCTGAAAATGTATTTATGTTTTTTATATCAGTGAAGGGGAAACACATTTCACCATAACATAAAAACCAACACAATTCCAGCTATCGGTATAATCGCAAATGCAATTAGATCGAGTTTACTACCAGTTCATAACAGATTCCACTAGCAGGAACACAACTGGAAATTGTTTTTATTGTTTTATGGTAGTAACCCCCATAAATATGCTTTAGTAAAATGTGAGGTGTTAATAGTGTATCTCTGTCTTTACGGTATTGTTTATTCAGTTGCTACACGTGCGCAGCTTTGTTTATGTGTATCAAGCGTGCCTCCTCGTTTTGTAATTGTGCTTTATTCCCTAAAAATTAGTAAAATACTTAAAAGGTGTGAAAAGGAAGCGTCCTGGTGAAGACACTGCAGATTCAGAGGGAAAAAGAAAAGCAATATCAATAAACAGAGGCGGACTGTGTCAAAAATTCTTACCCGGGAAAATTTATAGTGGCCTCATACTATGGTTTATGGCCAAAATCACACCGGCCTCCGGCCCACCGGGGTTTCTCCGGTAAGGTATATGGCCAGTCCGCCTCTGTCAATAGAGAGAAAATATGAAATTGTGAAACGCTTTGAGCGAAATGAAGGACCATGTGATATTGCACGTGCTACAGACCTAATTGAGGCAACGCCGAGAATTACAAAGAATGCAGAGAAAATAAAAACAACTTTCATAGCAGGAACAACTCAAAGTGTCATTAAAATTCATTAGATTAAGACACAAAGAATTGGAAGAGATGGAACGGCTGTCATCTGTTTGGATAGAAAATCAAACAAAAAACAAGTTTTCTTATGATAGAAGCAAAAGCATTAGCAACATTTTATTATGTAATAAAATACGTAAGTATTTTATTCGTAAAAAATACTGACGTATTATTTATTATATTATAATAAAATATAATATAATAAAAAAAATTATATTACTTTTATTACGTATTTTAATCGTAATAAAATACTTACGTATTTAATACGATTATTTATTGTGTTTGGTAATGTTTTGGTTATCAATGTGTGTTCAATCTTGGGTGGTCGGCACCTAACCCTATTTTTCCCATAGGGCCTGTTGTTTATATTGCATGATTTTGCATTGCATGAGGGTTTCTAGGAACAAAACTATCGTGCTATATGAGGACTGACTGTACGATGGTCTGAGACAGTATTTAAATTCTATACAGTGGGACCAACAGCAAATTCAAAATGGGAAGCATTCAAAGAACTTATCTTGGAAGCTACCAGGCTTTACATATCAACTAAGAAATATTGTTCAAGGTTTAGGCCTAAATGGATGTCAGATGAACAAATGAGACATATGGCAGAGAAGAAAAATGCATGGGATATAAATTATATATTCCATGCATATAAATTAACACATGACACAGAAGCCTATGATAGATATAAGTTGATCTGTAACCATGTTATAAAGGAGGTTAGGCAGGCGAAGGCAGCTTACGAGAAATCTTTGGAAAAGGATGCAAAGAAAAATGATCCTGATGATCCTGCTCAGGTGTCTAGCAGACTAAATGAGTATTTTGCATCTACATTCATACATGAGGGGATATTCAGGGAGGGGGAATGCCAGAGGTGAATTAAACACTAGCAATGAGCTAGATGATTTTGTAATAACTGAGAGCAAAGTGGAGGAGAAATTGTTGAAGATAAACACAAGAAAGGCACCTGGAGTGGATGGGATCTATCCAGTTATATTAAAGAAAGGAGCAAAGGAAGTAAGCAAACACTGTGCCATAATTATGAGAGCTTCCTTGGACTCAGGGGAGGTACCCACAGACTGGAGATGTGCAAATGTGACCTCAATTCCAAAGGAGGATCAAAGGCCGACACAAGTAATTATAGACCTGTGAGTTTAACTTCTGTTCCAGGAAACTTAATGGAGGCACTGGTTAAAGAAGCACTGCAGGATAATCTAGACAAGACTTCAATTATAGCTCGGACACAGCATGGTTTTGTTAAGGGAAGTCTTGCCTGACCAATTTGTTTGGATACTATGATGCAGTCACAAAAGAATTGGATGCAGGGAATCACTTTGATATTATATACTTGGATCTTAGAAAGGCTTTTGATACTGTTGGACATGGAAGACTGCTGCACAAATTGGAGCAGTGTGGCATTAGAGGCAAATTGCTGTTATGGATAAAGGGGTGGTTGATTGTTATTGTTATTTGGTTTTAGGAGCATTAGCAACTAAGGCCACATTGTTCCGGGATATGCGGTGGTCATTCCCTAACCATATTTGGTGGTGATGGGCTCGAATACACGTTCTAATCAAGAAGCATGTGCTACACACCGCTGCTCCTTCCCACCTGGCTACGGAGGCACCTAAGGGGTTGAGGGGGAGAAGACAGAGAGTGGTAATCAATGGACACTGCTCATTGTGGACTAATGTTATTAGTGAAGTCCATCAGGGTTCAATGTTGGGTCCATTATAGTTTTCTGTATTTATAAATAATATTGATGATGGTATATCAAGCTTAATGTCCAAGTTTGCAGACGATACAAAGGTTGGCAGGGTTGTTAAGGACACTACTGACGCTATGCTGCTGCTATAGGATCTGGAAAGGTTGAGCAGATGGACTGAGAGATGGCAAATGAAGTTTAACATTGACAAATTTAAAGTACTACATATGAGAAACAGCAACCCCAGAGCAACGTATCAACTCTATGATACTAGACTGACAGTGGTAGAGAATGAAAAGGAACTGGGGGTAATTGTGCAGGCAGATATGAAGTTCTCTGAGCAGTGCAGATGGTCTGCAAGAGTAGCTCATGGTGGCTTATCAATGATATACAGGAATTTTTTATAGCAGGGATAAGGAGGTGATTATTCCCTTGTATAAGGCAATGGTCAGGCCACACCTTGAGTACTGTATACAGGTCTGGAGGCCTCATTTCAAGAAAGATGTAGAACTGCTGGAACGAGTACAGAGA
Source organism: Mastigoproctus giganteus (assembly GCF_048544385.1). Taxonomy (NCBI): domain Eukaryota; kingdom Metazoa; phylum Arthropoda; class Arachnida; order Uropygi; family Thelyphonidae; genus Mastigoproctus; species Mastigoproctus giganteus. The sequence goes on along the minus strand of NC_143583.1, from coordinate 49,972,350 downwards.
AGGGCAACAAGATTAGTGAATGGAACAAAGGGTTGCTCTTACGAAGAAAGGCTTAAGTTTTGCAAATTACAGTGTCTGCAGACTAGGCACCAGCGAGGTGATCTGATAGAGGTGTATAAAGCCCTGAATGGTTTGAGCATGCTCAATGCTGATGGGATTCTTCATCTTTCTCAGAATAATCACCTCAGAGGGCATAAATTCAAATTGAGGAAGGACGGATGTCGGATAGATGTGCGGAAATTCGCCTTTAGCCAGCGTGCAGTTGGTTTGTGGAATAGACTTCCATCCCTTGTTGTGGAAGTTGATAGCCTAAATAAATTTAAGGCTCAGCTAGACAGGTATTTCGAACGAACGGAGGGGCGAAGTGGAAGTTTTTTTTTTTTTTGGCTGATACTGAATAAGCTTGCTTTCTTGCATCACATGCCTCTACTAATGCTAATGATCTGATCGCTCACTAAGGGTGATGGCAGATGGTTCTCTGTCTTCTAACTTCTCCACTAATGCCGGTGTCCCCCAGGATTCAGTTCTTTCCCCCACTCTTTTCCTCTTGTATATTAATGACCTTCTTTCATTGACTGGAAATCCTATCCATAATTTGGTCAAAGATAGCACATTGCATTCCACTTTCCATTTCGAAAAACCTTGCCCTATCAATCAGCTTCAACTTCTCAAATATCCGCTACCAATTCCTTAAATGCAAATCTCCAGGTAATTCTCCAGTGGGGCAAAGACAACTTAATTGATTTCAATCCTTCTAAAACTCAGTCTTGTCTTATATCTCACAAAAAGGATTCTTCCGCTCCCGTGCTTATCTTTGTTAACACTCTTATTTCTAGGCAAAATGATATATCTCTTTTGGGGATTACCCTGACTTCTAATCTCTCTTGGCACAAGCACATTACAATTATTGCTCCCCCTGCATCTAAAAATCTTGGTTTTCTCTTTCGCTCTCGGCATAACTTTTCTTCCAAACAGCTGTTCATTCTGAACAAATCGTAAATTCGCTCTACCATGGAATATTGTTCCCAAATCTGGAGCGGTGCTCCCAAAAGCTCTCTCAGGCTTCTAGATTCCATTCAGAAGAGGGCAGATGGGTTAATTAATTACTCTTCTCTAACAGAGCCTCTCCACTCTCTGTCTCATAGATGTACTCTTTCTGCTGCATGCCTTTTCTACAGATGCTTCCATGGGCACTGTTCTTCTGAATTGGCTTCTATAACTCCTACTCTCTCTTTCAAAACAGTCCAAACATATGCTGCCACCAGCCAACATCAATTTACTGTCCAACTTCAAACTAACAGAATCAACTTTTCATCTTCCTCATTTATTCATTCAACTGCCATTTTCTGGAACCTTCCTTCATACGTATTTCCTTTAAATTACAGTTCAAGTTAAAATTACAGTTACAGACGTTCAAGTCTAATGTCAACAAATGCAAATATCTTCTTTCATTTTCTCAACCTCCAAACCAAGCACAGTACTAAGTACTATAGGTTCTAATACCTCTCGTGTTTGGGGTTTTCATAAAAAAAAAAAAAAAAGCGCCTCCGTAGCCAGGTGGACAGGAGCACCAGTGTGTAGCACACGCTTCTTGATTAGACCGGGGTTCGAGCCCATGACCACCAAATACAGAGGATGCGGAAAGGTGAGGGAATGACCACCGCATATCCTAGGAGCAATATGGCCTTAGTTGCTAATGCTCCTAAAAACCAAATAACAAACAAACAAACAAACAAAAAAAGCAAGGTTTATTGGATAATTGTTTTCTACAGCAGCATGTTCGGGAACCAACTAGAGGGAATAATACTCTTGATCTGATTATCAGTAGTGATTCTTCATGCATTAAAAATCTGCATATAAAGGAATTACTAGGTGGCAGTGATCACAGTCTGCTGAAATGATATTTACTCAAAAAGGTAACTACCGTCGGGGTAAAGGGAAGGGTTTTGCTTTCGTAAAGGTGACTATGGTGGTACCAACTGTTGCTGTTACCAACAGCAAATTCAAAATGGGAAGCATTCAAAGAATTAATCTTAGAAGCTACTAGGCTTTTCATACCAACTAAGAAATATTGTTCAAGGTTTAGGCCTAAATAGAAATCAGATGAACTAATGAGACATGTGGCAGGGAAGAAAAATGCATGGGATACATATAAATTAACAGGTGACACGGAAGCCTATGATAGATATAAGCTGGTGTGTAACGAAGTCACTAAGGAGGTTAGGCAGGCAAATGCATATTACAAGAAATCTTTGGCAAACGATGCAAAGAAAAACAGCAAAGAGTTCTTTACTTATGTAAACTCTAGAAACAAGGGAATGAATCAGATTGGTCCACTTGATATCGATGGTTCAACTGTTGATGATCCTGCTCAGGTGTCTAGCAGACTAAATGAGTATTTTGCATCTACATTCACACATTAGCATTAGTAGAGGCATTTGATGCAAGAAAGCAGGCTTATGCAGCATCAGCCAAAAAAAAAAAAAAAAAACCCACTTCCACTTCACTCCTCTGTTCGTTCAAAATACCTGTCCAGCTGAGCCTTAAACTTATTTAGGCTATCAACATCCACCACAAGGGATGGAAGTCTGTTCCACCAACCAACCACCCGCTGGCTAAAGGCAAATTTCTGCACGTCTATCCTACATCTGTCTGTCCTCAATTTGAATTTATGCCCTCTCTGGTGATTTTTCTGAGCTAGAGGAAGAATCCCATCAGCATTGAGCATGCTTAAACCATTCAAGGCTTTATACACCTCTATCAGATCACCTCGCTGGTGCCTAGTCTCCAGACACTGTAATTTGCAAAACTTAAGCCTTTCTTCGTAAGAGCACCCCTTTGTTCCATTCACTAATCTTGTTGCCCTTCTCCGTACTCGTTCCAGCAGCTGTACATCCTTCTTGAAATGAGGCCTCCAGACCTGTATACAGTACTCTAGGTGTGGCCTGACCATTGCCTTATACAATGGAATAATCACCTCCTTATCCCTGCTGGAAAAATTCCTGTATATCATTGACAATACTCCATGAGCTACTCTTGCAGCCCGTCTGCACTGCTCAGAGAACTTCATATCTGCCTGCACAACCACCCCCAAGTCCCTTTCATTCTCTACCACTCTCAGTGTAGTACCACAGAGTTGATACGTTGCTCTGGGGTTGTTGTTTCCCATGTGTAGTACTTTACATTTGTCAATGTTAAACTTCATTTGCCACCTCTCAGCCCATCTGCTCAACCTTTCCAGATCCTGTTGCAGCAGCACAGTGTCAGTAGTGTCATTGACAACCCTGCCATCCTTTGTATCGTCTGCAAACTTGGCGATTAAGCCCGATATACCATCATCAATATCATTTATAAATACAGAAAACAATAATGGACCCAACACTGAGCCCTAAGGGACTCCACTAATAACATCAGTCCACGATGAGCAGTGTCCATTGATTACCACTCTCTGTCTTCTCCCCCCTCAACCACCCCTTTATCCATAGCAGCAATTTGCCTCCAATGTCACACTGCTCCAATTTGTGTAGCAGTCTTTCATGTGCAACAGTATCAAAAGCCTTTCTAAGATCCAAGTATATAATATCAAAGTTATTCCCTGCATCCAGTTCTTTTGTGACTGCATCATAGCATCCAATCAAGTTGGTCAGGCAAGACTTCCCCTTAACAAAACCATGCTGTGTCTGAGCTATAACTGAAGTCTTGTCTAAATGATCCTGCAGTGCTTCTTTAACCAGTGCCTCCATTAATTTTCCTGGAACAGAAGTTAAGCTCACAGGTCTATAATTACTTGTGTCAGCCTTTGATCCTCCTTTCTGAATTGGGGTCACATTTGCACATTTGCACATTGGGGTCACATTTCCAGTCTATGGGTACCTCCCCTGAGTCCAAGGAAGCTCTCATAATTATGGCTAAGGGTTTGCTTACTTCCTTTGCTGCCTCCTTTAATATAACTGGATAGATCCCATCCACCCCGGGTGCCTTTCTTGTGTTTATCTTCAACAGTTTCTCCTCCACTTTACTCGCAGTTATTTCAAGATTCTGTAGCTTACTGCTAGAGTTGAATACACCTCTGGCATTCCCCTCGCTGAATAACTCCTCATGTGTGAATGTCGATGCAAAATATTCATTTAGTTTGTTAGCTACCTGAGCAGGATCATCAACACTTGACCCATCAATATCAAGTGGACCAATCTGATTCATCCCCTTCCTTCTAGAGTTTACATAAGTAAAGAACTCTTTGCTGTTTTTCTTTGCATCCCTTGCCAAGGATTTCTCGTAATCTGCCTTCAACTGCCTAACCTCCTTTGTAACTTTGTTGCATATCAACTTGTATCTATCATAGGCTTCTGTGTCATGTGTTAATTTGTAAGTATCCCATGCATTTTTCTTCTCTGCCATATGCCTCATTAGTTCATCTGACATCCATTTTGGCCTAAACCTTGAACAATATTTCTTAGTTGGTATGTAAAGCCTAGTAGCTTCCAAGATAAGTTCTTTGAATGCTTCCCATTTTGAATTTGCTGTTGGTAACATCATCAGTTGGTCCCACTGTATAGAATTTAAATACTGTCTCAGTCCATCGTAGTCGCCTTTACGGAAGCAATAACCCTTCCCTTTACCCCTAATGGTAGTTACCTCTTTCAGTAAATCCCACTTCAGCACACTGTGATCACTGCCACCTAGTGGTTCATTTATCTGCAGATTCTTAAAGCATGAAGAATCACTGCTGATAATCAAATCAAGAGTATTACTCTCTTTAGTTGCCTCCCGAACATGCTGAAGTAGAAAACAATCATCCAATAAATCCACAAAAGCCCTGCTAGTGTGTGATTAACCAGCCCCCAAATTCCAGTCAATATCTGGAAAATTAAAATCTCCCATTATAAGATTCTGATTTACTGGCCCACTCTATTTCCCTGTACAGTTCCTTATTATACTCATCAGAGTCATTAGGCCTATAGCACACTCCTACTCTCAATTTTGATCTCCCAATGTTTATGTCACACCAAACTGACTCAACACTGCACTGTACAGCAATGTCAACTGGCTTCACTTCCTTGGATTTATGTGTTTCTTAACTAATAGCATAACCCCTCCTCCCTTCCTATCCTGTCTATCCTTTCTGTAGACACTGTACTCCCCAAATTCCAGTTCTGCACTCCTTATATCTGTGTGACACCACGTCTCTGATATCCCAACAATATCTGCCTTTGATGCTTTGAGCAATACCTCAAATTCATCAAATTTATTTACCAAACTCCTAGCATTGGTGTACACGCAAGTATACCTGCACCTGTTTCTATTCTTAGCTACCCTAACACAACCCATGTGTTTACTTGTACCTCAATGGCTCCCAGCAGTCTCTGAAATACCATGCATCTTGTTTTTCAAGCTTCTGCTCATTCTAATAGAAGCAGTGCAAGAATCTCTTTCACCTCTGCCAGTGGCTACTGTCAATCTATTGGTCTCTGTCTCCCCCAAGCTAGCAGTTTTCCGACCCACCTAACACTGCCTCGATAGCATCAGCAAATATTCTTGCACCCTTTCTATTTAAGTGTATCCCATCCCTGTAGAAGCAATCTCTCCTGTTAACAAGTACAGTCCAGGCTGAAAAAAAATTCTACCCCTTGAGCCTTGCACAATCTTTCCAGGGCCGAATTGATTGACAAGGCTCTCATCATATACTCCCTCCTATCGTGTCTGGGCAGAATTGCAGACACTTTCAAATTCAACCCTAATTCTCGGCTTTTGTTCAACAGTGACCTGTACTTGTTAAGTAATTCTGCCGGTCTCCTACTCTTAATATTATTAGTGCCAACGTGTACAACTATATCACCTTTTGTGCCCTTAAAAGATGATATTCGCTCTACAACGTCATCAACCTTTGCCCCTGGCAGACATACCCTGGACCTGTTCTACCTATCTTTTTTACAAAGCATGTTCCCCGTTTCCCTGACAATAGAGTCACCAACAACTACTAGTTCCTTCGGGACCAGCGCATTCTGCCTTGAGGGTTGTCTCTGTGTCACGCGATTCCCAAGTGCAATGAGGGGATATTCGGGGAGGGGGAATGCCAGAGGTGAATTAAACTCTGGCAATGAGCTAGATGATTTTGTAATAACTGGGAGCAAAGTGGAGGAGAAATTGTTGAAGATAAACATAAAAAAAAAGGCACCTGGGATGGATGGAATCTATCCAGTTATATTAAAGGAGACAATAAAGGAAGTAAGCAAACTCTTAGCCATAATTATGAAAGCTTCCTTGGACTCAGGGGAGGTACCCATGGACTGGAGATGTGCAAATGTGACCCCAATTCACAAAGGAGGATTTTTTTTTTTTTATGAAAAACCCCAAACACGAAAGGTATCAAAACCTATAGTACTTCGTACCATGCATGGGTTGAAGGAGAAGTGTGTGTGGGTGGGGGGGGGATGCCGGAAACTTTGCTCTAGAGACTAAACATGGGTTTCAACACTTCTATCCTCCAATAAGCAAAGTGGTGGTATTTCACCGGTAGATGAAAGTCATCTACCACCTGCGCATCAAAGGGTAACATAAGTAATTAGAGACCTGTTAGTTTAGCTTCTGCTCCAGGGAAATCAATGGAGGCACTGGTTAAAGAAGCACTGCAGGATCATCTAGACAAGACTTCAGTTATAGCTCGGACACAGCATGGGTTTGTTAAGGGGAAGTCTTGTCTGACCAATTTGATTGGATACTGTGATGTGCTCACAAAGGAACTGGATGCAAAGAATAAATTTGATAAGGCCTGACGTATCCCAGTGGTCAGGAGCGAGAGTGCATAGCATGCGTTCCTTGAGTGGATCGGGGTTCACGCCCATGACTAGTAAATACGATAAATATTTGTATTGACAATTTATTGTAAACTCTACTGACTTGGTTGTCGTGCCCGAGTATAAACAGAAAATTTATTTTTTTATTTATATCACATATTTGGATCTTGGTAAGGCTTTTGATACTACTGCACATGGAAGACTGCTGCACAAATTGGAGAAGTGTGGCATTGGAGGCAAATTGCTGCTACGGATAAAAGGATGGTTGAGTGGGAGAAGACAGAGAGTTGTAATCAATGGACACTGCTCTTCGTGGACTAATGTTATTAGTGGAGTCCCTCAGGGTTCAGTGTTGGGTTCATTGTTGTTTTCTGTATTTATAAATGATATTGATGATGGTATATCAAGCTTAATGTCCAAGTCTGCAGATGATACGAAGGTTGGCAGGGTTGTTAAGGACACTAATGACAGTACACTGCTGCAACAGAATCTAGAAAAGTTGAGCAGATGGGCTGAGAGATGGCAAATGAGGTTTAACACTGACAAATGAAAAGTACTATATATGGGAAGCAGTAACTCCAGAGTGACGTATCAACTCTATGGTACTACACTGACAGCGGTAGAGAATGAAAAGGACCTGGGGGTAATTGTGCAGGCAGATATGAAGTTTTCTGAGCAGTGCAGGCGCTCTGCAAGTGTAGCTCATAGTGTCTTGTCAATGATATACAGGAATTTTTCTAGCAGTGATAAGGAAGTGATTATTCCCTTGTATAACGCAATGGTCAGGTCACAACTTGAGTACTGTATACAGCTCTGGAGGCCTCATTTTAAAAAGGATGTAGAGCTGCTGGAACAAGTACAAAGAAAGGCAACAAGATTAGTGAATGGAACAAAGGGTTGCTCTTATGAAGAAAGGCTTAAAAATTGCAAATTACAGTGTCTGGAGACTAGGCACCTGTGATGTGATCTGACTGAGGTGTATAAAGACTTGAATGGTTTGAACATGCTCAATGCTGATGGGATTTTTCCTCGTGCTCAGAACAATTGCCTGAGAGGGCATAAATTCAAATTGAGGAAAGACAGTTGTAGGATAGATGTGCAGAAGTTTGCCTGTAACCACCAGGTGATTGATTGCTGGAACAAACTTCCATATGTTGTAGAAGTTGATAGCTTAAATAGGTCCAAGATTCAAGAACTAGACCAACATTTGGAGCAAATGGATGGGTGAAATGAGAAGGGTTTTTTTTTTTTTTCCTTTGGCTGATGCTACATAAGCTTTCTTTCTTGCATCAAGTTCTCTCCTTTGTTTTGGGTATTACTTTTATTCTAAATAGCTACTTACTCTATACAAATCACAAATCCACCTTATTACTGAATATTGTTTCGATATCCAAAGTGGTGTTCCAAAAGCTTCTCTTAAAGTTCTATACTAACCAAAAATGAGTAGTCAGGATAATTAATGATTTCTCACTTTCGAAGTTACTCCACTCCTTGTCACCCAGACATTTAGTTTCTCCTACATGCCTTTTCTGTAGATATTTCCACAGACATAGCTCTATGGAATAAGCATTTTTAATTCTACCTCTGTTGTCAAAACTAATCTGGATACATGCCCCAACTAGTCAACATCCATTCATGGTTTAACTCCAAGTACATAAAACTGGCTTTTCCTCTTCCTCATTTATCCCTTCTACTTTTGTTCTTTGGATCAACCTTAATTCACATGTACAGTCGATTCCGGTTATTTGAGACACATCGGGACTAGTGCATTTTGGGCCAATTAAGCGGCTGCCCCAATTATCCGAAATTTCACGTAAATAGTTAAAAATACAATGCCCCCCCCCCTTTACAATTGGTTCACTGTACAATCAAATCATGCCGACCGGGCTAGCCAGGTAGGTAAAGTGCCTGCCTGGCAACCCAAAGGTCGCGGGTTCGATTCCCGCCTCAGGCTTGGATCACAGTAAAAATGCAAAAACTTTGGGAGGTGCAATATGGCCATAGAAGCTGATGCACCAACAACTAACAAAAAAAAAAAAAAAAAAAATCAAATCACGTTACAAGGGAGTCACCATTGTAAAGTACCATTCACTATACGATGTGTAATAAGCACCGGTCATTGTGATCACGTTTGTAAATTGAATTTTAATTCAATTAAACCGCGATTCTAATTAGCGAAAATGGGAGGAATATTATCCACAGGCCATAAAAGTAAAGATATATTAAGTATAAATTTACCCTTTATTACCTTACCAATTAAAAAATTAAATGATACGTGAAATTCGGAATAATATTAGTGATAATCGGAAGAATTAATACGTACTGTAATATGTACATACTAACTAAACTAGTTGACATTTCTGTTCACTGTCATTTGTGGGTGGGGTTAAAATTTAAAACAGTAAAAAGATAAGCAATCAATAATAAAGAACACAGCACACACAAATTGCAAGTAACACAATACGCGCAAGTGAGAACGGAGTAACAAATTACGAAGCTTTAAAAATAGGAATGAAGAGAAGATTCTGAAAATTATTTTTTTAATATGATTGAAGATTCCATAGAAGTGTAAACACATTTTACCATAATAACCCACAGAATTCCAGCTGTCGGCATTATCGCAAATTCAATAAGATCGAGTTCTATCAGTTTATGATAGATTTCACTAACAGAAAAGCCCAATAAACAGGTGACTGCTAATTGTTTTTATTGTTTTATGGTTGTGACCTCCAGAAATCTGACCGAACTACGTGGTACGGTCAGAGACAATCATAGGGTAATCTTCAGTGCTGCGGTCTCCTGCCCCGATTAAACGGCATTTTGTCCCAATTAAGCAAAGTAAACCCTGGCTATTTTCTCGATTGGGTTCTGTTTTTTAAGATTTGCCCCAAATAAACGGCTGGCTCGATTAACCGGTGGCCCAAATAACCGGAATCCACTGTATTTGCTGAAAAATTACAATCTACAGAAATTCAAGATCAGTTTCAACAAATGTTTTCTATCTTCTCAATCTTCAAACCACACACACACACACACATTACTAGAGCAATATAGATTCCAATACCTTTCGTATTTGGGGGCTATCAGAAAAAATAATCAAATAAATAATTTAAAAAATATAAAATATTTTGGAAATTTTCTCTTATATGTTCTTGGAAACACTGTACTTTCAAAAAAGTTTATTCCCAGTTATTTTACATTTAAAATTAAACACTATATTCCTTTAAATATCCAAGTATCTATTTAAATATTCTTTAAAAAGGATCCCAATTATCTGAAACAACTGGGATCAAGGTATTTCAGAGTCAATTTTTTGGGAAATCAATTTTAAATTCACTCTATCTACATAAAATGGAAAGCAAAGCATGAAAAATTTAATGTGAGAAAATGACAGTAATTTACATTTATTATTTGCAGATTACGTACTATATTATTTATTATTTACACATTACATACTTTGTATATTATTTATTATTGCATACTATGTATGTGTTTATAAAACTTTAAAATAACTGCCAAATTTTCACTTCATGAAAGATGTCAATTTTTTTCTGCTCCAAGATTTTATATTTTCACTTAATTCAAACATGTCAATTGCTTCTTATTCAATTCTTGTGATTCAATTGATCTAGTAGCAATCTGAAGAGTGTTAACCATTTTCTTTGCTGGGGGTTGTATATTATATATTCATCATAATATACCATTATTCATATTAAATTCTGTCTGATTCGGATCAGTATTTAATAATGAAACTACTTCCTCATCTGTGAGAAAAAATTGCTAACATGGATTATTACAAATACAGCCTAGAACTGATGTGCGTTCATGTCTCTAATTTTCTGCATTGCTGTTAAAAACATCCACATATTTCATTACAGTTCACCAAAGCATATGAAAAAAAATGTGTTTATGGAAAGCAAAATTACATTAAAGAAAAACATATAAAAAAACTAAGAAGTTTAATATTTTAATATCCTTGTGAAAAAAACCAAACAGGCTGGATAGATTATCCATATTACTTCCATATAATACCAACTGCTGATGTGTATAAAAATGCTGCTGAAAAGAAAATATTTGCAATAATTTTCTTAATAATGATGAATTTGTAAATTTGTAGCCTTTTTTTTTTTTTTTTTCAGTGAAGTTTTTGTGCATCATACCTATGCGTTACCAAATATGTTCAGGTCTGGACAACCATTATGCAGAAACTCTCCTCCACAAGGCAACATGACCCACATATTATTCGTACTAAGAGTCTATAGTACTATGTCGATTCTTGACAGAACATAGCACATAGCAATCATAAAACAAAGTACTTGAAATCTGACCTCAAAGCCACACCCTGACCTGTAAAATCCTGCTCACAAGGAGCAGATTTCAGAACAAGGGGTTTCCGAAAAGTAAGTTTACACATTTTTTTCTTAATAATGGTGAAAGGGAATGAGATGAAACGCGGTGGACAGATAGACCCATTAATAACATTCAAAAAGACTGTCAATGCAGTGCTGTGGTACTGTCGCCTCACAGCACATTCCAGCTGCAAAATGGTGGCTACCATGTGAGTGTGGTCAAAAACAGGTGTTCGTGAAGTTATTTGTTTTTTGCAAGCTAAAGGGTCTTCACCAGGTGACATTCACCGTGAACTGGTTGCTGTGTATGGCAAAAAGGTGATGACTAGGGTTCAGATTTTTATGACCTAAAAATGTCAAAACATGATGAAAATATGTCATTAACTTTAACCAAATATGACCTTAAATATGACTGAATAATTTACCTTTACATACTGTATAAATAATAATATTTTCTTTTATAAAGTTGTACAACGACTTGTTATACAAATTTCTAACAAGTAATATAATGAAAATATCACAATTTGCAAGTTTTTTTTTTTTAAATATTAACATTAAACTATTTTTTTTAAACATACAAAAACCAAAATGTATAGGCTAAGGTACTAGGTTACTAACACTTAAGTTGCTAAGTACATTACCAACTTAAGTACAAGTCATGCATATTATGCATGAGCATTAAATTTGGAATGTCCATATTATTATTATTAGTTATATGATGCAAGGAAGCCTGAGGCTTATGCTGCACCAGCAAAAAAAAATTCATAAGTTATCCTGAGAGAGAGAGAGAAGTAGAAGGGAATCACCAAGAAAGAGAAGAATGGTGATATCCAGCTCAGGACTCTGGGTGTGTGCCAAGCAGATACTCACCAGATGTGAGTCCCTGGAAGCATCCAAAAATAAAAATTATGATAGATCTATTACCAGGTAATTAATTAATTTACTTAAATAAACTAAATGCAGCAAGGCATAATATTTAAGATTCTATATAATATCAGTGTAGATACACCATAGATTAAGAACAACTACAATAGTAGTGTGAAAGACATCATTTCATTTGTATCTCATATTGTGCTCTTCCTTCAAAACGTGTTGCCAATGTATTGCACTACCTCGAATAAGTAATGCTTCACTAATAGAGAAGACTATTGTTACTTGTCTTACCACCACCCACCAATGAAAAGGCAACTAGCTTTGAAACGGTGCCATCTGGGTGGTGGTACTCACTGAGAATAAGTAACAATAGTCTTCTCTATTAGTGAAGCGTTACTTATTCGAGGTAGTGCAATACATGGGTAACTCATTGTAAAGGAAGAGCATAATATGAGATACAGACGAAATGATGCCTTTCACACTACTATAGTAGTTGTTCTTTAAGAGTTATCTATGGTGTATCTACACCAATATTATATTTATTAAGTATTTTACATACATCTTTATTGCATGCATTGCAATATATTATTTTTCCATCCGTTTGGTATGTGTCTTTAGACTCTTCTTTAACCACAGAAGAAATCCATTTTCTAAAAAGCTGAATTTTGGCTTCATTTTGCCAACAGCTGAAGTTTCTACTGTATAAAATAAGTTGAACGAATAATTCGTTGAACTCGGTATAAGGCAAAACTACTGTAAAGTTTTTAAATTAAAGCTAAAAGTACACCAATACGTTGTTGTGAGTAACTAACCAGCCAATCAAAATAACTTTGGGATTTAGCCGCTCATGCTGGAATGTGAAATGATTAAATGTAAATTCCCATGGTTTTTTAGAAATATATTTAAATCAATTTGATAAATAATTCGTCGATTATAGTGAGACGAAATATGAAAATTTTATGTCGACAAGTATAAAATATACTATTAAATATGATAATTTTTCGAAATTATGACCTAATGTGTAAAATATGATGAAATATGAAACAAACATGATTCTTTAGGATCCTCAGACCATGTAACATGGACACACTAAGTTTCATGCCTTTATATAAATGAAAAATGAATATGATGATACATAAAAATCCAAATCCTAGTGATGACAAAGAAGCAGGTGTGTTTTTGGTGCAATGAATTTAAAGCGGGCCATGTTGACATTGAAGATCGACATCAGGCAGGCAGGCCTTCGTCGAGCAAGACAGAAGACAAAATTTCACACATTAAGGGCATTGTTCTTGAAAACAGGCGAGTGAAACTGAGTGAAATTGCACAAATAGTGAATGTGAGTAAGTCAACTGTTCACAAAATTGTTCACGATGTTCTTGGCTTTCAAAAGGTGTGCTGCTGCTGGGTGCCCTGATAATTGTCAGAGGAGGACAAGCAAAACGCTTTGTCCTCCGATACAGCGATGAAGGAGGAGATTTTTTCACTTGCATAGTCACAACAGATGAAACGTAGGTTCATCACTTTACCCCGGAGAGCAAACAAGACTCCATGACCTGGAAACATCCATAATCTCCTGTGCGGAAAAAATTCAGAACTGTTCCCAGCGTCTGAAAATTTATCGCCACAGTATTCTGGGATCGCCAAGGTGTTCTGTTGGTGGATTTCTTGCCGAAAGGAGGAACAATCAATGCACAGCTTTGCTGTGCAATGTTGGAAAAACTGAAAGCCAAAGTTCAACGCAAACAACCAGGACTCCTGACAAGCGGTGTGATTTTGTTGCATGACAATGCAACTCCACACACTGCCCACACCACTCGTGAGTGGTTGCGCCGTAATCACTGGGAAACTCTGTCATCCCCCTACAGCCCAGACTTAGTGCCTTCAGATTTCCATTTCTCTAGCACTCTGAAAAAACACCTTTCAGGAAAGAATTTCACCACAGATGAGGAAGTTCATCAGGAGGTGAGATGTTGGTTACTGCGTGTGGGCACGGACTTCTTCAGTACTGGTATTGATAAACTGATCCATTGTTGGGACAAGTACATCAATAAAACTGGAGACTTTGTGGAGAAGTAGTGCATGTTCACTTATTTCTTGGTGTGTAATTTCAACTTCATATTATTAAACATCATCGAGAGAAAAAAATTTGTTACCTTACTTTTCGGAAACCCCTCGTAACATGGACGTGTGTGTTGTATCACATGTTGGGTGACTCCTGAACATTAGTTCAACTCCACCACAGTACACCAAAATAATACATAATTCTGTAAAGTGATCAAAAATGAGTATAGTGCTATGTTTGTGTAGTGTGCCTTGTTGTGTTGTTTTTAGTTGCTTCTGGCCACTTTGCTACCAGGAAGTCTGCTTTCCAGTACCTGTCCATGTCATGAGGAAGTGGACCTATACAAAACACATACAACCCCATCAAAATATAATTGGCAATATCAGAATCCAATGGCAGAGTGGAACACCAGTGAATGCCAGCATAATCCTGTGCCACTCACTAAAAGCCCAAATCAGCAGCACCAGCAATGTCCAGCTTCAGAAATTCAGAAAAACTGAAGGCCACAAATCCTTTCCCAGGAGTAGCAAAAAAAAAAAAAAAAGTATGGCAGATAATTATTACTAACATTACAAACAAGATCATTGATATTTGCAACACATTATAACAACACAGCAGTAAAGTTCAAAAGTGTCCAAACAAAATATACAACTTATCAAATCACAACACTCTTTAAATGGTCAATATAAATAGAAAGTAAGGAAAAAGTCTTGTTACAGTCAATGTGAAACAAAAACAATTATGTTTATTTAAAAATAAAGTTGTGTTGAGTCCAGTAGGTAAACCAATAGGTGAGTTTTATTATAATTGTTTGTAAACAGTTTATCATCAGTCAACAAAACACCAAAACCGTAAGTTTAATACTTAAACAGTAATTCAAAACAATGAGTTAAAACATATACAGAAATCATAACTATAATAGTTTTCATTGGTATACAACTTGCTTGTAAATTTTTAAATGAAAGAATCCAATATAAAACAATAAAGTGGGAGAATCAGGATACAAGTTCCCATTAATAGATTTGAACATATACTAGATATACTAGAGTTATTAATGGGCAAAGTGGAGATGCAGATGAAAGAGATGAGAGAAGAGATATCTTCTAGTAAAAGCTGTTAAAACAAATCACTCTGCAACTGCTGAAAATAGTGTTTTTCCTTTCAAAAGCACTTCCTGACCAGGTTTCAGGATTCTAGTTATTTGTTATTTGGTTTTTTTTTTTTTTTTTTTTTTTTTTAAGGAGCATTAGCAACTAAGGCCATATTGCTCCGGGAATATGCGGTGGTCATTCCCTGACCTTTCTGCATCCTCCGTATTTGGTGGGGATGGGCTCGAACCCCGGTCTAATCAAGAAGCATGTGCTATGCACTGCTGCTTCCCACCTGGCTACGGAGGCGCCTGATTCTAGTTATCTAGAACAACAGACTCCTTATATCACTGTAGATCGGGCAAACAAATAAGATAATGTGCCCTATCTTCGCAGTAAACTATTTAAGACTTAAGGCTTAGAACTAGCCAATTTCACATCAAGGACCCATGTCTTTGAGGAGGTAATTAGTGTATAAGGCTAGGGGTAAACTATTTAAGAGCGGTTTTGTTCAGAAAACTGACCTGAGGAATAAAACATTTTGTTGTTAGTTAGACCTTTAGTATTGTTAGACCATCTCTTCATTAAGATGTTGATATCTGGCTTTCTCAAGTTTGGAGTAGATGAGAAATTAAATTGGGTCAAATCAAATAACTGAGACCTCTGAAAATTAGAAGACACTCTAATTGAAATACAGCCAGTCAAAACCAGCAAAGCAGAGGTGAACATTATTCTGCAAGCCTTAGTTAACATAAGAAGAAAACACCTTTCAAGAGAAGTTAGATGTCCCATCCCCAGAGATGGTTTTAGGATATTTTGCAAATTTGCTTCTCAAGAGCACTAGTTAAAATGAATATCAATGTAATTTTTTAAACAACAAATGCATATAATATTAGTAATGGCAAAATGATGCAAGGAAAGTAAGGCTTACACAGTACCAGACAAGGGTGCCTCCATAGCCAGGTGGGAAGGAGCAGCAGCAGCAATGCATAGCACACGCTTCTTGATTAGACCGGGGTTCGAGCCCGTCACCACCAAATACGGAGAATGCAGAAAGGTCAGAGAATGACCATCGCATATCCCGGAGCAATATGGCCTTAATTGCTAATGCTCCTAAAAAACAAGAACAACACAATGTACCAGACAAAAAAAAACATTTTAACCACTTCATTTTTTTGTCCATCCTTTCTAATAAAATGTGCCATTCCCTTTAAATTTATTGAAACTCCACTTCCACTGAAAATTTATTCCAACAATCAATTACTCTTTAAACAAAAGCAAATTCACACATCTATCCTGCAACCATCCTTTTCCAATATAAATTTGTCCCCTCGTGAGTCATCTGAGAAAGAGTAAGGATGCCATTAGCATTTAGTTTATTCAATCCATTTAAAGCCTTAACACTTTAATCAGGTCTCCTCAGAGATGCCTCGTTTCCAGAACATGCAATTTACAGAATTTGTCTTTTCTGATAACAACATCCTTTTGTGCCCCTGAATAATCTTGTTGCTCTTCTCTGCAACCCTTCCAACAGACCTATACCCTTCCCTCCTAAAATGAGGCTTCTAAACCTACATGCAGTACTCAAGATAATCTACAAGAGAATATACAAGGTAATCACCTAACATTTAAGGCAAAAATTAACATTGTACAGTGGAATTCATTAGAAACCATAAAGCTAACATTCTCGAATTTGTCACCATGCATGAAATATTACATTTCTTCAGACAGTGGTAAGCATTATAGTTATTTTTTATAAAGGTAACAATTTTATGCATACCCAGACAGTCTGGATCTTTTTCATATACACCTTTCTCATTAGAACCTAAGGAATTACATGTTGACAGAAGCTCAGTATTTAAAAGAGAATCATTAGCCATCATATTTCTTTCAGATCTGAAAATATAAAACATTAATTAAAAATTACTACCATCCATATTGAAGAAATCTGTAAAATGTATTTTTACAAGTCTTAATATGACTGTCAATCTAGATATTGGAACCAAATATTTCCTTTTTTTTTTAAATCACAGACAAACACTTTTCTAAACAGTTTTACACACTGATTTCAAATATGTTCTGTTTTTTCTAGCATGTGTAGTTTGTGTAATAGGGCTGCTGATAATATCAGTACAAGTTAATCAAGATGATTTCATTACAAAACATGAGACTGATTACAATTACATTTTTATACACGTAGTTAAAATAATACAGTACACTATTGTAAAAATGATATATAAAATTTAAAAATGTTGCGCAGATAATTTCCTCTGGTACACTTTGCCTGGAATGTCGCAGAACACCATCTAACAGTAATCTTCTAACATATTCATTCCTGAAATTTTAGTAAGGATTTTCCATCGACTTAGTGTCTTCATAGGACAGTTCCCCATGCTATTCACTCACCATGCCAAGGTTGTTGGGAAAGAAGTCTAAATGGAAATGCTAGCGATGACATTTCAGTAACATGACATCCCATTGCTTTACATGGATTCAGCAGTTTCTGAACTTCATTTTGTGTGCAGGAGACCTGTAGTTGCCAAAACGTTTCCACAAAGCCATGCTTTTAGTTCTAACATACTGAGACATTTTTCAAAGCTTTCATCCTGCAGCAGCAATCTGATTTATGGCTCCACAAAGGTTCCCTCTTTTACTTTTGTGTAACTGAATCTTAACCCCCAGTTAACTGTATTCATTGGGGGTTGAGACTGTGTGAATCAGCACAAAAATATGTTTATGGTAAGGAAAAGTTGCATGCTTTATGGTTTGGGAGAAAATTACTTTAAAATATATTCAACATAATTAATCGGAAATACTGGATATTAATTAGACATCGAAGGAGTAAGAAGAGGGATAATAGTGTCACCTTATGAATAAATTCATTGACTGAAGATATAATAATTACTTGTGTGAATCTAATGAATAATATATATCCGTTTATATACATAGATGACCTCCTCTGGAAACCAGGCGAAAACCAGTTGTAATCAGCCTTCTGCACTAAGTTGGGCTCTGCTGTAGTCACCTTTCCTCTTCAAAAGCATCTCGTCGGATACATGATGACTCTTCCTATGATTAAAGCCGGCCCCTTTCAAAATTGGCCATGTGGTAGGCAATAGCATACCACCACATTATCTGATGCCACGGAGACCATAACAAAACCAACTCTAAAAACTGCTGTTAAAGATCTGCAACCAGGGGGAAGATTATTTGTTATTTGTTTTTTTTTTTTTTTAAGGAGCATTAGCAACTAAGGCCATATTGCTCCGAGGATATGCGGTGGTCATTCCCTGACCTTTCCGCATCCTCCGTATTTGGTGGTCATGGGCTCGAACCCCGGTCTAATCAAGAAGTGTGTGCTATGCACTGCTGCTCCTGCCCACCTGGCTACGGAGGTGCCCAGGTGGAAGGATGGGATCAGTGAACTTTTGGGCCTGACATTTTGCAATGCCCCTCGTATAGCACATAATCGATGCAGTTGGAGGAATTTGTTGGTGGCCACAACAGCTCCTCAGGGAACTATGTGACTGGAAGAAGAAGAAGAAGAACTGAATCTGGAAGATTCTCATTTAAGTAATGAAATTACTCTTGAATTCATCTCACTCACTGCTTTTGCAAAACTCTTCATTAGGCCAAGCTTAACATGGACAAGTAGAAGAAAAAATTTCACTGAATCCACAAGTGGAACATACTAAACACTACTCGTTCCTGGCTCATATATGCTTCTTTGAGGCCCATCACATTTGATATAACACTACTCGTTCCTGGCTCATATATGCTTCTTTGAGGCCAATCACATTTGATATAATGGTTTGCAAAGGAATAGTAGACATAGTGCATTTGTTATGCAGTGCCAGTGGTTCCCAAAAAACAAAAAAAAAAAAACAAAAACAACACTTAGTAGCCCTATGAAGATGCAAGACTGCAAAGCCAGATGAGCACAAGTTACATTGAGTACCACAAGTTATGTGCTCATCTATTGTTTGTATTATTCATCTGGTCACTTAGTTACTGGGAGGTGCAGTCACTGAGGAAGGCATCTCCCATCCGTCCATGGCACGAGGAGCCAGGCCAGAACAGTAGAGGGATTTTTACAAGGCTGGCCCTGCTCCAGCCAGGACAAGAGGAAAGGGGTCAGATTAATGAAAGGAACAAAACATAGGATTGAGAAGGGCAGTAAGGTAGAGGGATGATGACAGAGAAGGCATCCCTCTGATGAGCGAGAAGTTTGAACCTCTGTGACAATGCCCTTAAAATTCCATTAGTATCATGGCATGAACAGAGCAGACTGTTTATTGTAAAGAATACTGCCAAACACTGATTTCTTTTTCAATAGTGAGACATTTTCGCGTGGAAACACTTAACCAAGTGTTTCTGCTTTAGTCTCGGGGCAAGATATTCAGCGCTATCTTAGAAAGGGGCTAGATCTCTAATGACGTCATTCAACTCATACTGCATAAACAGCTCCAGCTCTGATATCTCTTCAAGTGGTATATAGTCGAGCTCACCAGGGGCTCTCAGGTTTCCACTAACTGCAGCTTTATCACATTTCATTTTATCCTCACTGCTCTAAAGAAATTCTTTCATTCTCATTATTCTAAAGAATTCCAGAACTAGGGGTCATAAATTCAAATTACAGGGCTTGAGATTAGATTTGATTGTAGGAAGTTTTCTTTTATCCAGCGAGTCATTGATAGCTGGAACAAGTTTCCCTAGGACAATAAATTCAAAAGTCAACTGGATATGATTTGATTTTGAAAGCATATGATTTGTGTTTTCTTATCTGCTCGGATTTTTTTTTTTTTTTGCCAGTGTAGCAAAAGCCTGTGGCTTCTTTGCACTATATAGTGAATACTATTACTATCTTCTAAAGAATCTAGTCCATGCTATACAGGTACTAGATTTGGAATATCATCATCAGAGAAATTGATCTCACTGCTGAATCCATATTCAGATAAACAATCTTGCACTCATCCTTCTTTAAGGCATGGGCACCAGGTGTTATTTGTACCACTTGTTTGAATGGATTATGTGACTGGTTTAACAAAAGAAAAAATTCAATGCCGTTTGCCATACCCATGATATAGAGGGGAGCCAAAAGTAACAATCACTATCATGAAAAACTGCATATAATCCATTCAAACAAGTGGTACAAATAGCATGTGGTGCCTATGCTTTTTTTCTGGTCAACTAGGGCAGTGGTTCCCATTTGGTCGCTCATACTAAAAATTCTATAATGTAGTTTTAAATTTTTATAAAAACATTTTTTATTAAAAAAAATTAGTTGAAAATGTATACTTTGCATGAATGCAGATTACCAATTAGTCAATGTTATTAAAGGCAATAATGTAATACATGCTGATGGTGAATTCTGAATCGGACTTATCTCAAAATTTGTGTAAATTTTGATACATACAGATGAAACTGTGTGCAGAAACTCTACTTACACAACCTTGCAAAATATAATTAATAATACTTACTTTATCAGTAAAATGGGTTTTCCCCACTTTTTTAAATGACATATGTCAATAGTAAAATGTTTAGTAAGAAATTGGACGTAATACAGTGAGGAAAACCCGTTTTACTGATAAAAAGTATTATTAATTAACTTCTATAAAAATTTTATAGAAGTAAATTTTATATAATATAGATATTTTTAAATTATAATGGTTCATTGGCTGAAGACTGTAAACAAGTAAAAACAATGTTGAAAAGTATGTTAACATTAGTAAAGGCACATGATGCATGAAAGCAAGCTTATATAGCATCAGCCAAAAAAAAAACTTTCTCATTTCGCCCATCACTCCAAATGTTTGTCTAGTTCAGCCTTGAACTTATTTAAGTTGCTGACCTTCACTACAACAGATGGAAGTTTGTTCCAGCTACCAACCACCCGCTGGCTAAAGGGGAATTTCCACACATCTATCCTACAACTGTCTTTCCTCAATTTGAATTTATGCCCTCTCAGGCAAGATTATTCTGAGCAAGAGGAAGAATCCCATCAGCATTGAGCATGCTCAAACCATTCAAGATTTTATACACCTCAATCAGATCACCTTGCAAATGCCTAGTCTCCAGACACTGCAATTTGCAAAACCTAAGCCTTTCTTCTTAGGCGCAACCCTTTGTTCCATTCAATAATCTTGTTGCCCTTCTCTGTAATCATTCCAGCAGCTCTACATCCTTCTTGAAATGAGGCCTCCAGACCTGTATACAGTACTCAAGGTGTGGCCTGACCATTGCTCTCTGTCTTCTTCCACTCAACCATACCTTTATCCATAGCAGCAATTTGCCTCCAATGCCACACTGCTCCAATTTGTGCAGCAGTCTTCCATGTGCAACAGTATCAAAAGCCTTTCTAACATCCAAATATATGATATCAAAATTATTCTTTGCATCCAATTCCTTTGTGACCACACCATATCCAATCAAAATGGCCAGACAAGACTTCCCCTTAATAAATCCATGCTGTGTCCAAGCTATAACTGAAGTCTTGTCTAGATGATGCTGCAATGCTTCTTTAAGCAATGCCTCCATTAATTTCCCTGGAACAGAAGTTAAACTAACAGGTCTGTAATTACTTGTATCACTCTTTGATCCTCTGTGAATTGGGGTCACATTGCACATCTCAAGTCCATGGGTACCTCCCCTGAGTCCAAGGAAGCTTTCATAATTATGGCTAAGAGTTTGATTACTTCCTTTGCTGCCTCCTTTAATATAAATGGATGGATCCCATCCATTTTTTTTTTTTTTTTTGGCTGATGCTGCATAAGCTCATATGCTTGCTTTCTTGCATCACATGCCACTATTACTACTACCTCAGGTGCCTTTCTTATGTTTATCTTCAACAATTTCTCCTCCACTTTGCTCTCAGTTATTACAAAATCATCTAGCTCAATGCCAGAGTTTAATTCACCTCTGGCATTCCCCCTCCGTGAATAACTCCTCATGTGTGAATGTAGATGCAAAATACTCATTTAGTTTGTTAGCTACATTGGTCAGGAGCGAGAGTGCATTGTACACGTTCCTTGAGTGAACCGGGGTTCAAACCCGTGACTACTAAATATGATAAATATTTGTATTGACGATTTATTGTAAACTCCACTGACTTGGTTGTCGTGCCAGAGTATAAACAGAATTTTTTTTTTTACATGAGCAAGGTCATCAATAGTTGAACCATCGATATCAAGTGGACCAATCTGAATCATCCCCTTCCTTCTAGTGTTTACAAAAGTAAAGAACTCTTTGCTGTTTTTCTTTGCATCCTTTGCCAAAGATTTCTCGTAATCTGCATTTGCCTGCCTAACCTACTTTGTGACTTGGTTACAGACCAGCTTTTATCTATCACAGGCTTCCATATCCCTGTTAATTTATATGTATCCCATGCATTTTTCTTCTCTGCCACATGTCTCATTATTATTATTATCAATTTATTTCTCTGTTGAAGAGACATCCCTGGGACAGCCATTGGCTAGAAAGGTGAGAGTTACATTCTAAGGTGTGAAGCAGACCCATGAGCAAAAGGTTACAAAGTTCATGGGACGTTCACCCTGAAAGGTTGAATACAGAATTTTGGAATACATGAGTAATTATGATTTTATAATAGAATATTTACATTTTTCGGATCTTTGAATAGCATAGAATATTTACATTTTTCACATCTTTGAACATCATAGAATATTTAAAATTTTGACATCATCTTAGGTTGGCATCTAAAGTACTGAGAATATACAGTTTTTTAAGCCAAGTGGCTGTGCACTAGTTACAGGAGACAATAGAAGTAGGCAAAGACTTGCAATCTGTAGGCTTTTTCATTACAGAGCTTTTCTGGTTCGATTCTTAGTTGACTGAAGACTTCTTTGGTGTTTGCTGGAAAAAAGCAAAAAAGGACTTAGGCTGTCCAGGTTTTTTAAGTAGCTTTGAAGAGGATGTCTTGTTTCAGCAATTCTGGTGGCTTCTCGATGAGAGTGAAACAAGCCATCAATACTGGGAGCGTCTAATCTTCCTGTTAGCAGTTGGGCTAATGTAAAAATGTTTCTTGTGTTGATTGTCTGTTTCCAGGGAGGAATGCTGAGATTGAAAAGGAGGATGGCTCCAGAGATAGTAAATGGGTGGTTCGAGGTCCTGTTCAGCCATCTCAAGAGCCAGTATTCAATACTAAGGAACACTTTCAGGTTGCTCGGTGGGGCAGGGGATCAAATCTGTGATGCATACAGTGGGATGGGAAGTATACATTTCAAGATATACTTTTTAAAAAGATTTGGGTTTCTAATGCCAATTAAATCCTGTTTGATGTAATCAAAGTGCTCGGAGAATGTTAGTCCCTCGTCCCATTTTCGGCCAAGTGCAATTTAACCTTTGGAACTTCGCATCCACTTACCAGCATAGAGATATTGTTAATTCGTCTGAAATCCGTTTAGGTCTAAACCTTGAACAATATATCTCATTTGGTATGAAAAGCCTATTAGCTGCCAAGATTAATTCTTTGAATACTTCCCATTTTGAATTTGCTGTTGGTCCCACTGTATAGAATTTAAACTGTCTCAGACCACCATAGTCACCTTTAAGAAAGCAAAAACCCTCCCCTTTACCCCTGATGATAGTTACCTCTTTGAGTAAATCCCACTTCAGCACACTGTGATCACTGCCACCTAGTGGTTACTTTATCTGCAGATTCTTCGTAATGCATGAAGAATCACTACTGATAATCAGATAAAGAGTATTACTCCCTCTAGTTGCCTCCCAAACATGCTGCTGTAGTAAATAATCATCCAATAAATCCACAAAAGCCTTGCTAGTGTGTGAATTACTCCATAAATACAAGTCGATAACTGCGAAATTAAAATCCCCCATAATAAGACACTGATTTACTGGCCCACTCTATTTCTCTTACAGTTGTTTATTATATTCATCAGAGTCATTAGGCCTATAACACATTCCTACTCTCAATTTTGCTTTCCCAGTGCTTATGTCACACAAAACTATCTCAATATTGCACTGCACAGTCATGTCGACTGGCTGTACTTCCTAGGATTTTATGTGTTTCTTAACTAATAGCATAACTCCTCCACCTTCCTATACACATTGTACTCCCCAAATTCCAGTTCTGCATTTCTTATATCTGTGTGACACCATGTCTCTGATATCCCAACAATATCTTCCTTTGATGTTTTGACCAACACCTCAAATTCATCAAATTTATTTAACAACTCCTAGCATTGGTGTACACGCAAGTATATATGCTCCTGTTCCTATTCTTAGCTACCCTAACACAGCTCATGTATTTACTTGTTCCGTAATGACTCTCAGCAGTCTCTGGAATCCCCTGCACCTTATTTTCCAGGCTGCTGCTCATTCCAATAGAAGCAGTGCAAGAATCACTTTCACCTCTGCCAGCAGCTACTGTTAATCTGTTAGTCATTTCTCTCCCAAGCTAGCAGTTTTCTGACCCACCTAACACTGTCTCAATAGCATCAGCAAATATTCTTGCACCTTTCTATTTAAGTGTATCCCATCCCTGTAGAAGTAGTCTCTCCTGTTAACAAGCACAGACCAGGCTGAGAAATATTCTACCCCTTGGGCCTTGAATAATGTCTCCAGGGCCGAATTGATCGACAAGGCTCTCATCATATATTCCCTCCTATCACGTCTGGGAAGAATTGCAAACACTTTCAAATTCAACCCTAATTCGGCTTTTTTTTCACCATTAACATTGTTAATGAAAAGCAACAAAATCTTCTCACAAATTCAACTCACGGTTATCAAGAAATTAGTAAAATTCATTCAACTGATCAAAATTCTCAAATAGTGCATGAAAAAATATTTAAGATAGTATAAATATGAACATTAAAAAGAGAAAATATAATATTAAATTTGGTTTTTCATTTCTTGGAAATGAGGAGTATCCACACCCACAATGTGTCATTTGTGGAGAAGTGCTTGCAAATAGCAGCTTGAAACAATCTCTTCTGTCTCAACATTTACAATCAAAACATGAAAACACTGTTGATAAGCATACTGATTTTTGTTGATAAGCCTATTAAATGAATAGATTGTAAAAAGTTAGAAACATCAAACATATTTTCCCTGTCATCTAAAATCTGTCTGAGTGTAAAGGTTTCGGCCATATTAATAAAATCTGTAAAAGATAAAAGACAGAAGTGAATTCAATCCAGGACAGAATAGGATGAAGGTCATACTTCACTGATAATAGAGCCTGTAATATGCTTGTTGAATCATTATATACTTTTGATAATCACTAAATGTGATCATTCAACTGCATGCAACTCAGCAGTATATATACTAGCTTCTAGAATCTTGTTGGATACTGTTCTGTGAGGGAGGACAACAGCTGACATGATGGTAACTATCAACAGTTGACATGGGTGGCCAGAGCAATGTTGAGTCAGTCTGGTGTGACATAAGCACTGGGAAAGCAAAAATAAGGCAGATTACGAGAAATCCTTGGCAAAAGATGCTAAGAAAAACAGCAAGGATTTCTTTACTTATATAAACTCTAAAAGGAAGGGGATGAATCTGATTGGTCCACTTGACATTGATGGTTCGACTGTTGATGATCCTGCTCAGATAGCAAACAAACTGAATGAGTATTTTGCATCTACATTCACACGTGAGGAATATTAAGGTTTGAAAATGGCAGAAGGTTATCAAATCGTAGCAAGATACTTAATGATTTTGTAATAACTGAGAGCAAAGTGGAAGAGAAATTGTTGAAGTTAAACGTAAGAAAAGCACCTGGGGTGGATGGGATCTATCCAGTTATATTAAAGGAGGCGGCAAAGCAACTAAGCAAACCCTTAGCCATAATTATGAGAGCATCCTTGGACTCAGGGGAGGTTCCCACGGACTGGAGATGTGCAAATGTATCCCCAATTCACAAAGAGGGATCGAAGGGTGACACGAGTAAATACAGACCAGTTAGTTTAACTTCTGTTCCGGGTAAAATAATGGAGTCACTGGTTAAAGATGCATTGCAGGATCATCTAGACAAGACTGCAGCAATAATTTAGACACAGCATGGGTTTGTTAAGGGAAAGTCTTGTCTGACAAATTTGATAGGATATTATGATGTGGTTACAAAGGAACTGGATGCGAAAAATAATTTTGATATCATATATTTGGATTTCATGAAAGCTTTTGACACTGTTGCGCATGGAAGACTATTGTACAAATTGGAGCAGAATGGTATTAAGGGTAAGTTGCTACAATGGATAAAAGGATGGTTAAGTGCTAGAAGACAGAGGGTGGTAATCAATGGGTGCTGCTCTTCTTGGACTAATGTTATTAGTGGAGTTCCACAGGGTTCGGTGTTAGGTCCACTGTTGTTTTGTATATTTATCAATGATATTGATGAAGGTATATCAGGCTTAATGTCGAAGTTTGCAGGTGATACAAAGGTTGGCAGGGTTGTTAATGACAGTAATAGCAGTGTGCTACTGCAACAGGATCTAGATAATTTGGACAGATGGGCTAAGAAGTGGCAACTGAAGTTTAACCTTGACAAATGCAAAGTACTACATATGGGTAGAAGTAACCCCAGAGAAACGTACCAACTGTGTGGTACTACACTTAAGGTGGCAGAAAATGAAAAAGACCTGGGAGTAATTGTGCAGGCAGATATGAAGTTTTCTGAGCAATGCAGACAGGCTGCCAGGGCAGGTCATGGGGTTTTGTCAATGATATATAGGAATTTTGCTGGCAGGGAAAAGGAGGTGATTATCCCTCTGTATAAGGCAATGGTCAGGCCACGGCTTGAGTACTGCGTACAGGTCTGGAGGCCTCATTTTAGGAAGGATGTAGATTTACTTGAGCATGTACGGAGAAGGGCAACAAGATTGGTGAGGGGAATGAAGGGATCCTCTTACCAAGAGAGGCTTAAGTTCTGCAAATTGCAGTGGCTGGAGACTGGGCACCTGCGCGGTGATCTGATTGAGGTATATAAGGCCTTGAATGGGTTGAGCACTCTGAATTCTTATGGGATCCTTCCACTTGTTCAGATTACGAACCTAAGGGGGCATAAATTCAAATTAAGAAAGGACAGATGTAGAATAGATGTGCAGAAATTTTCCTTTAGCCAGCGGGTGGTTAATTGCTGGAACAAACTTCCATCTGTGGTTGTGGAAGTTGATAGGTTGAATAAATTTAAGGAGGAACTAGACAGGCATTTGGAGGGAATGGTATGATTTTTTTTTTTGGCTGATGCTGCATAAGCTCATACATTTGCTTTCTTGCATCACATGCCACTACTACTACTAATTAATCTTGGAAGCTACTAGGCTTTTCATACCAACTAAGAAATTTGATAATTGAGAGCTATTAAGTGCTCGATAATTCCTATATTCTATTATATTATAAATCAACAGGGATTACCTTTATTTTAGATATAGGAAGCTTCTTTTCCAACTCTCCTAGTCCAACTCGCTAATAATTCTTGAGGATGGCGATATCTATTTTTAAAGCAGGTGAGACATCTTCCCCACTGTCAGAACTGTAGTGTTCAGACTGTGCGGTCTCAACAATGAGCGCTCATGACTGCTGTCTACAAACACTATACTTCTGGCAGCATGGAAACCATTACTTGGATTGGCATAAAATTAGATTTTTGAGGTCTAAACTGTTTAATAAATATGGACCGAGAATTGTGAGTTGCTCCATTCCTGTGAACATGACGCCCGAAAAGTTCTAGTCCGACTTAAGGAATGTAGAGAATAATCCCCACCCCCCATATCCAATTTTATTAGAACGCTAAATTTAACTCTAAAGTCCAGCTATAGGACCGAAAGAAATAATCGGTCCATATTTATTAAACAGTTTAGACCTCAAAAATCTAATTTTATGCCAATCCAAGTAATGGTTTCCATGCTGCCAGAAGTATGGTGTTTGTAGACAGCAGTCATGAGCGCTCATTGTTGAGACCGCACGGTCTGAACACCACGGTTCTAGGCTGCATACAGTTCAAGGCTGCAGCATGTTCTAGACGCAGCCAGAAGGAGTAATACTCTTGATCTGATTATCAAACAGTTATTATTCATGCATTAAGAACCTGCAGATAAAAGAACCACTAGGTGGCTGTGATCACAATGTGATGATGTGGGATTTACTAAAAGGTGTAACTACCATAAAAGGGAAGTGTTTTTGCTTTCAAAAGGTGACTATGGTGGTCTCAGACAGTTTTTAAATTCTATACAGTGGGACAAACTGATGATGTTACCAACAACAAATTCTAAATGAAAAGCATTCACAGTAGTAATCAAAGAAGCTACAAGGCATTTCATACCAATGAAGAAATACTGTTCAAGGTTTAGACCTAAATGGATATCAGATGAACTAATGAGACTCATGGCAGAGAAGAAAAATTCATGGGATGCACATAAATTATCAGGTGACATAGAAGCCTATGGTAGATATAAGCAATTGTAATCAAGTCACAAAGGAGGTAAGGCAAGCAAAGGCAGTTTATGAGAAATCTTTGGGAAAGGATGCAAAGAAAAAAAAGCAAACAAAGATTTCTTTACTTATATCAACTCTAGAAGGAAGAGGATGAATCGGATTGGTCCACTTGATATTGATGGCTTGACATTAGATGATCCTGCTCAGGAAGCTGACAAACTGAATCAGTACTTTGCATCTACATTCACAAAAGGGGAATTCTGTAGAGAAATAGAGGACAGAAGCTTATCAAACTCTAATTGAGAAATAAATGATTTTGTAATAACTGAGGGATAATGAAGGAGAAACTGTTGAAGTTAAACATAAGAAAGGTACCTGGGGTGGATGGGATCTATCCAGTTATATTAAGGGAGACAGCAAGGAATGTAAGCAAACAAATCCCGTAATTATGAGAGCATCACTGAATTCAGGGGAGAGGCCCATGCACTGGAGATATGCAAATGTATCCCTGATTCAGAAAGGTTGACACGAGTAATTACAGAGCTGTTAGTTTAACCATGGTTCTGAGGAAAATAACGGAGTCACTGATTAAAGAAGCAATGGAGGATCACCTAGACAAGACTGCTGTTATAGTTTAGACAGCATGGGTTTGTTAAAGGGAAATCTTGTCTGACCAATTTGATTGAATACTACAATAAGGTCACAAAGGAACTGTATGCAAATAATAATTTTGATTTCATATACTTTGATTTCAGGAAAGATTTTGATACTGTTGCATATAAAAGACTCCTATACAAATTGAAGCAGTATGGCATTAAGGGCAAATTGCTGTTATGAATAAAGATGGTTCAGTGAGAGAAGACAGAGTGTGGTAATCAATGGACACTGCTCTTCGAGGACTAATGTTATTAGTGGAATTTCCCCCAGCATTTGGTGTTGGGGCTATTCTTGATTTCTATATTCATCAATGATATTGATGATGGTTAACCTTTCAAACAGGGAAAAAAAAAAAAATTGAGAAAGGAGGGAGGGAACTAAGCCAAACCAGAATCATGGCAAAATTTAATGAACTTTGTTATATATGTTGCTATTATTTAATTTAATTGAGTTATTATTATTAGCCATATGGTGCAAGGAAGCTTATGCTACACCAGTCAAAAAAAAGAATGAGGATATCTAACTCAGGACCCTGGTGTGCCAAGCCCATACTCACAAGATGTGAGCCTCTGAGTTTTCTGCCAACTCATGCACAGCATTATTTTATTCACCTATGCCTAAATCTTTTACTCAAAATTTGAACTCTAACCTTATATTATCAAATATTTATAAATAATAATTTATTGTAAAATTTAAATTTTTGTACAATGTTTTGTTTATTTGTCTTGATGTTCTCAAATCTCAAAAGAGATACGGTGTGGCTACCTGTGGACATTCTCGGGCTGATAAATTGTTGCATTTGTTTGTTTTGAGTTTAGCGCATTTATAAAGTTTTTTTGAGTTATGACGGATTTATAAAAAAAAATAATTATAAGTAAGGAAAGTACCTATATACCAAAAAACAAACAATTACCAGTCAGCTCTTAAAATAATTGTTTATCAGCATAAGTCTAGAAATATCATATGTCAGAATTGTAACAATAAGAAATATTGTTATAATTTTGATTTTTTTTTTTGTTTTTTTTAATATTATGTAGGTTACTCACTTTTATCAACACAAGCAGTACCTTGAACTTTTTCGTTTCAATTAATATCCATAATAGTTTAACAAAACATTAACTACCCAATTGATTGTGTTTACACAGCAGTCAACAGAATAATAAACAGCATTTATTTGTATGGCAAACCAAATACTAAGCGCTATCAACTATTTTCAATCTACATAACTTTAAAACTTGTTCGTAAACACGCAACTCTTTACACATGGTATTTGGCGCGAAAAAGTATGTGTCGTCATACAGTGCCCGCCCACTTTAGCAAAGTCAAGCATTTTATTGGACAGAGAATTATTTTAATCGGAAATCCTCAAACAAAGGTCACACATTATATTTTAGTAATTGACTTTCAATTGTCAAAACTAGAAATGAATTCACAAATTGAAACTATAACTTCCCAGTGAAATATTTTCGAATGCTATGGCGTATTGATAAAGACCTGGTCGAACATATTAAAATAGTGATATAACTCCAGGAGCTCACATCTGGTGAGTAGGGGCTTGGCACACCAGGGTCCTAAGCTGGATATCATTCTTTTTCTTCATGATTCCCTTGTACTTCTGACTCTCTCTCTCTCTCGCTGGGTAATTCAGATTTTTTTTTTTTTTTTGTTGGTGCAGCAAAAGCCTCAGGCTTCCTTGCACCGTATGGCTAATAATAATTGCAAGAGAGAAGCTACGTTGTTTCTTGTCAATGTTCCTGTTAATTAGGAATTTGTAGTAGCGAAATACAAATCAGTCCCCTTCCCCCCACCAAGATCTGCAAACGCCTGGATGTTTGTTAAAAAAACATACGATACCAGTCGTCAGGATCCCTCTTGTCTCTTGGGATTATTATTCTTCCCCTCCCCACTGGCGAAACTACCAGGCTCGCAAGAGCAATGGTCAGTAGGCCTGACAGCTGGGTTTGATTTGCGTGAAGAGCCATAGTGGTTCAGATCTGCAAGAAAAATCGTTGGTGTGCGGTAGGTAGCCGAATTAAAAACTTTTCCAAATTGTGCTATCTCTCGATTCGTGAGATGGCGCCACTTAGAAAAATTCTAAGACAGCGTTGTGCCACAGGGTACTTCTTACAAAGCTATCCTATACGCAGCTCTACGTCACAATACAGAGTATATTGCTCTGCTATGCGGGGATTTTGCTTTATTTTATTATTTATATTGTGTGTTACAATGTCGTATAACGTGCATCTCACTGCTGCATGATTGAGTTGCCCCTGCTGTGTTGAGAAATGCATGGCGGTTGTATCACAGAGTAGTAAGATATATGACTTCCTTGCACTACATGGCTAGTAATAATAATATATGTTACTACCCTGGGTTGTATGTATTCTCGTTGCAAACATCATTGTGGGTAGAAGAAAACGGCAATCTTATTTCTAGAAACACGGTACAAAAATAAAAAAAAACACTTTGATTGCTTGAACACAACCCCCCCCCCCCACACACACACCCTGTGAAAATTATTCCCGTCGTTTACTGTCCAGTTTAGCACCATGTAAAAATTACACTCAAGAAGTATTTCGTCATGGGTATGTGTTTCGATATGTGCCCTTTAAAAGAGCGCCTATGGTGAGTTCAACCACGAGGGTTTTTGATTACTTTTTTTCTTTTTTATCACGTTTTATTACTTATTTTTGTTTTATCATCATGCCAAACATTATTCATAAAGGCACTATTGTTACCCTATGACGACCTGAATTGTTTCCACGTGCTACGTCCGTTCGTCGAATAGGTTCTGCAGTTCCAACTGGTATATGAGCATTTAGAAATTTAGATTTACTCTTTATTTCATTTACATAATAATAAAACTGAAATTCAAGGTGCACTAAGTTTATTTCTTATATGTATATGTGTGGTGTAGAACTGGGTTGCCATAAATTCAAATTACGATGGGGGGTTGAGATTTAGACTGGATGAGAAGAAGAAAACTTCCCACAACCCAGTCTAATTAACCAGCGAGTTAATTACTATAATTAATGATCTTCATGGATAGCTGAGGCAGACAGTTTGGGGAAATTGAAAGGTCAGCTTGTTGGTTACTCATGTGAGAAGGGAAACAAATAGGATTCTTTATATTCTGTGTTTTTTTTTTTTTTTTTTTTGTTCTACTGTTGCAGAAAAAGCCTATGGCTTACTTGCACTATTGGCTAATACCACTTTATGGGGCTAGAATGCTGGACCAAAGCTCAGTAGTGGATCTTGACTTTATTCTAAGCAATGCAATAACCCCAGGGGCTCACATCTGGTGAGTATGGGCTTGGCTCACCCAGGGTCCTGAGCTAGATATCATCATTCTTCTATTTTTTATTATTATTAATAGCCATATGGTGCAAGGAAGCCTGAGGCTTATGCAGCACCAGGAAAAAAAAAAAATTCCCAAGTTACCCTGAGAGAGAGAGAGAGAGAGAGAGAGTCAAAAGTAGAAGGGAATCACCAAGAAAATGAAGAATGATGATATCCAGCTCAGGACCCTGGGTGTGTCAAGCCCATACTCACCAGATGTGAGCCCCCGGGGTTAATTTTCTCTCTCTCTCTCTTAGGGTAATTCAGAAAATTTTTTTTTGGCTGGTGCAGCATAAGCTTCAGGCTTCCTTGCACCATATGGCTAATAATAATATACAAAAATTTATAATTAAGCTTGAATTTATCATTAAGTTGTCTTGAGTTTTTAATCTTTTATATAATATATACAGGGCCATGCAGAGGTACTTGGGGGCCTAGATGCAAAAGGGTTTAAGGGACTAGTTTATTTATGTTGAGAATTTGATGATTCTCTCAATTGGGGGCCTCCTAGATAGGGTGAGGCACACCCAATGCACCCCCACCATTTCTGAATATATATACATGTAAGGACAGTTACCATAATATAAGACAGACAGTATTTTTTTCGGTTTACTCAGGCAGCAGAGCAGAAGACAATCACCACTCCTGAAGCTGGCACTGCTAAACCTACCTAAGGCTGGAATACTGACTTGGAAAATAGGATACTGTCAGCAGCAGCATGTTGAAACAGTTCAGGTCCCTAAAGCTTATTTGTATTGAAAGGTACTCATCACAAATTGCTGTACATTTTCAGAGCAGTGGGGATGCTAAATCTTCTCTTTTTTTTTTTTTTTAATTGTGGAGCTAGCCACCAGTCAAAATTTAGAAATTATATTATTTGCTGGCTCATGATGTGCCAAAGCTGAATTCTTTCTCCTGTTCTTTTCAGATTTTGTGGCAAATTCATTATGAGCAAATACCAGAGTTAGGGTGTCTGTTTTTTTTTTTTTTATTAGATATTTAAATTTTCCAATTTATACTGTTTTCACAATATTGCTCTTCTTTTCTTTTTCTGAAATGCATGGCCTCCTGAGAAATATCATTAGTGATCATGAAATTAGTGATTTATGAGTGACATTGTCATAATAAATAAATGAAATAAATTTTCTGTTTGTACTCTGGAAGGATCATTTAGAATCAGAAGAGTTTACAAGATAGCAAATATAAGAACATCACCATATTTAGAAGTCACATGCTAGTCAACTCAAGCAAATGTACTTCTGTATCCTTACATTTGACCACTAAAGTATGGCAGCCATTTATAATAATTTATTAGTTTAGTTAAGTCAGGGGTGGGCCATGCTGAGGGTGCAAGAGGTGCACTGCACCCAGGTGCCAATGTTTAAGGGGTGCCCAAAAACTTGAAACTTACATATACATATGAAGAAAATTTTAAAGGGGGGGTGCCAGATTTCATTTGGCACCCGGGTGCCATATACCCTAGGAACGCTCCTGAGTTAAGTTCAAAATCATGCTAAGTTCCCTGAAAAAATCATTCCTATCTAGATGATCCTTATCAAAAAATTCTTTTCAACACAGCTACATTTATTCTGTCTTGGACACCCTTTGATTTCTGATGAACTCAAGACCCACTGCTCTTCAACTGTTCAAACTTATTCAGGATCAAATCTTCAGTAGAATGACTTTTGACCTCTTTCTGCACATGCTTCCAGCATATCAGTATAGATAAAACGATCGTTGCAGGATCATTTTATATTTGTAGTTCTTTATGCTTTTTTTTCAATTTCTCTGTTGTTGTCTGAATGGATGTGATACTGTGTGGGTGTGGATAAGATGGGGAACGCTGGCATTTCTCAGCTGAGCCCCTCTTTGCTCTCCCATTGATGTGGAACCTGCTAGTATCATTGATTGGGCAGGCAATGGTACAGGATTGCTAACATATAGAATGTGCATTACTTCCTCTGGGAATGAGATTTGGCTCATTAAAGACAGTATGTGAATATTTGTGGCCTGCCTCCTCATGGTATGTATTGGAAATGAGCAGCAGCCTTCTGGTGAGCGATCACTGCTCCCTGGTAGCAAAGGAGCCATAAATAATGCAACACACTCCATAAATAGCACTACACTCAGAAATGAGGCATCAAGGGCATATATTGTTGGGATATCATAGACATGGTAACACACAGATATGAGCAGTGCAGAATTGAAATTTGGGGAGTACAATGTGTACAGAAAGGATAGGAGGGGATTACACTGTTAGTTAAGAAACACATAAAATCTAAGGAAATGCATCCAGTTAACATGGGTGGACAATGCAATGTTGAGTCTGTTTGGTGTGACATAAACATTGGGAATGAGAGTGGGAGTGTGTTATAAGCCTAATTATTATTATTATTATTAGCTCTTGGTGCAAGGAAGCCTGAGGCTTATGCTGCACCAGCCAAAAAAAAAAAAAATTCTGAATTACCCTTAGAGAGAGAGAGTCAGAAGTAGAAAGTAGGAGGGAATCACCAAGAAAGAGAAGAATGATGATATCCAGCTGTGGACCCTGGGTGTGCCAAGCCCATACTCACCAGATGTGAGCCCCTGGGGTTAATGACTCTGATGAGTACAATGAACAGTTGTGCAGAGAAATAGAATGGGCCAGTAAATCAGAATGTCTTGTAATGGAGGATTTTAACTTACCAGGTGTTGACTGGAACTTTTGGGTTGGTCACTCGCCCATTAGCAAGACTTTTGTGAATTTATTGGAGGATTCTTTTCTACAGAAACATGTTTGAGGGGCAACCAGAGTGAGTAATACTCTTGATCTGATTATCAGCAGTGATTATACACGTATTAAGAATTTCAGATAAAGGAACCACTAGGTGACAGTGATCACAGTGTACTGATGTGGGATTTACTTAAAGATGTAACTACCATCAAGGATAAAGGGAAGCGTTTCTGTTTTCGTAAAGGTGACTACATTGGTCTCAGACAGTTTTTAAATTTTATACAGTGGGATCAACTGATGAAGTTACCAATGGTGAATTCTAAATGGGAAGCCTTCAGGGACTTAATCTTGGAGGCTACTAGGCTTTTCGTACCAACTAAGAAATACTGTTCAAGGTTCAGGCCTAAATGATGTCAGGTGAATTAATGAGTCTCGTCGCAGAGAAGAAAAATGCATGGGATACATATAAATTATCAGGCTACACAGAAACCTATGGCAGATATAAGCTAGTCTGTAATCAAGTCACAAAGGAGTTTAGGCAGGCAAAGGCAGATTACGAGAAATCTTTGGCAAAGGATGCAAAGGAAAAACAGCAGAGTTCTTTACTTATGTAAACTCTAGAAGGAAGGGGATGAATCAGATTGGTCCACTTGATGTTGTGGTTCGACTGTTGATCATCCTACTGAGATAACTGATAAACTGAATGAGTATTTTGCATCTACATTCACACATGAGAAGTTATTCAGGGAGGGGGAATGCCAGAGGTGAATTAAACTCTGACAGTGAGCTTGATGATTTTGTAATAACTGAGAGCAAAGTGGAGAAGAAATTGTCGAAGATAAACATAAGAAAGGTACCTTGGGCAGATGGAATCTATCCAGTTATAATGAAGGAGGCAGCAAGGGAAGTAAGCAAACCCTTAGCCATAATTATGGGAGCACCCTTAGAGACAGGGAAGGTCCCCATGGACTGAAGATGTGCAAATGTATCCTCAATTTACAAAGGGGGTGCAAAGGGTGACACAAATAATTATAGACCTGTTAGTTTAACTTCTGTTCTGAGGAAAATAATGGAGTCACTGGTTAAAGAGGTGATACAGGATCACCTAGACAAGATTGAAGTAATAGTTCAGACACAGCATATCTTTGTTAAGAGAAGTATTGTCTGACCAATTTAATTGGATACTATGATGTGGTCACAAAGGAACTTGATGCAAAATATATTTTTAATATCATATACTTGGATTTCAGGAAAGCTTTTAGTACTGTTGCACATGAAAGACTGCTGTACAAATTGGAGCAGTATGGCATCAAGGAAAAGTTGCTGCAGTGGATAAAAGGATGGTTGAGTGGAAGACTGATGAGAATGGTAATAAATGGACATTGCTCTACATGGACTAATGATACTAGTGGAGTCCTCCAGGTTTCGGTGCTGGGCCTATTGTTGTTTTGTATGCTGCTGCACCAGAATCTAGAAAAGTTAGGCAGATGGGCTGAGAAGTGGCAACTGAAATTTAACATTGACAAATGCAAAGTACTACACATGGGTAGCAGTAACTCAAAATAAACATACCAACTGTGTAGTACTACACTCAGGGAGGTGGGGAATAAAAAAGACCTGGGAGTAATTGTGCAGTCAGATATGAAGTTCTCTGAGCAGTGCAGCCGGGCTGCCAGAGCAGGTCATGGAGTTTTGTCAATGATATATAGGAATTTTGCTAGCAGGGACAGGGATATGATTATCCCATTATACAAAGCAATGGTCAGGCCCCACATTGAGTACTGCATACAGGTCTGGAGGCCTCATTTTAGGAAGGATGTAGAGTTGCTAGATTGAGTACAGAGAAGGGCAACAAGATTGATAAGAGGAACAAAGGGGTGCGCTTACGAAGAAAGGCTTAAGTTCTGCAAGTTGCAGCACCTGAAAACTAGGCAACTGCAATTTGATCTGATCGAGGTGTATAAGGCCTTGAATAGTTTGTGCAGGTTCAATGCTGATGGGATACTTTTACTTGCTCAGATTAAGAACCTGAGGGGGTGGGGTATAGATTCAAATTGAGGAAAGACAGTTGTAGAATAGATGTGCAGAAGCTTCCATCCATTGTTGTGGAAGCTGATAGCTTAAATAAATTTAAGGCTGAACTAGACAAACATTTGGAGTGACCAGATGGGTGAAATGGGAAGGTTTTTTTTATTTTTATTTTGGCTGATGCTATATAAGCTTGGTTTCTTGCATCATATGCCTCAACTAATGCTAATGAGTGTACTGCTATTTATGCATTTATAAAATTATGTACTAACATTTTTGCTTTAACTTGAGTCTTTTAAGAGTGAATTTGTAGGCCACATATAAATTAACTAACAAAGAGTGTAATTCCCAACTCATTTTCGTATCTCTGGCAAAGTTAAATGGGGAGTTCTGGATTCCTTGTGCAATCTTATCAGGCTGAAGAAAGGAGGGAAACTTTCAAAACCCAGATGACTTCATCATATGTTGTCAGCTAACCAAAAATTTCAGTTTTAGATGTTCGCTATATAGTGAACTATATATATTTCATATGAAATAATGGAAAAACAACTACAGACTTTTTTTATAGTTTTGTCCCATGAAGTTTTTCTTTATCTCACAAATTTAAAGAAAACCTGCTATATATATATATATATATATATATATATATATATGTGTATGTGTGTGTACTGTTAATATTTTCATAATGATTTTATGATCCAGGTTTTAGGCATGATATAGCCAAGTGGTCAGGGGCACGAATGCAGTAGCACGCTCTTTGAGTGGACCAGATTTCAAGCCCATTACTGCTAAATACAATTAATATTTGTATTGATAGATTTATTGTAAACTCCACTGACCTGTTGGTTGTACCTCAGTATAAACAAGAACATTTTTAACCCTTGGCATGGTGCCATGAAGGGTATTCTAGAGTCATGGTACCTGTGTGTACCAGTGAATCTTAAATAAAGATATTATTTATTATACTAGAAACTTCCATCAGTATAGCTCGGCCAAAAAAAACATACCTACATCCTTAGAATATTCAATCTTCAGCCTTATTGCTGGATTTTTCTCAGGCTCTAATCTAAACAACCTTCATTTCACAGCTTCGTAACAACCTCTTATCCTTTCTCTGTCAACTATAGAATTTTTTGATATTGCTCATTTTTTGGCATTTTCAATTTAAAAAAAAAAAAGAAGTAAAAATTCATTTCTGTTTACTTTGTTGTTAGGAGAGAGAGAAATGGCCTTCTACATCCACTGGAAATTTTAACTGGAAGTAACAGGCATAATTGGTAAGGATCTGAATAATAATCTAGTATAAGTATATAATGCTTTTGACAGTGTTTTATAATCTGATTATACTATAAACTTCCATTAGCATTAGTAGTGGAAAATGATGCAAGGAAGCAAACTTATATAGCATCAGCCAAAAAAAAAAGTACCTACATCTAATGCTTCCTTAAATTTATTCAAACTACCACTTCCACAACACCAGATGGAAATTTGTTCTGACAGTCAATTACTCTCTGGCCAAAAGCAAATTTTCATATATCTCTCCAGCAACCATCCTTTATCAGTTTATGCCACTTATGGTTGAGAAACAGTAAGGATTAGCATTTAGTTTATTCAATCAACTCAAAGCTTGAAACACTTCGGTCAGGTCTTCTAGCAAGTGCCTAGTTTGTTTCCAAATGCTACAATTTGCAGAACTGAAGTCTTTCATAGTAATAGTAATAATAATAATAGTAAGAGAGGCATGTGATGCAAGAAAGCAAGCTTATGTAGCATTAGCCAAAAAAATTCACGCAACCATTCCCTTTAAATGTTTGTCCAGTACCTCCTTGAATTTATTTAAGCTATCAACTTACACAACGACATATTTTTTTTTTTTTTTTATGTAAACCCCAAACACGAGAGGTATTAGAACCTATAGTACTTAGTACCGTGCTTGGGTTGGAGGTTAAGAAGATGAAAGAAGATATTTGTTGACATTGGATTTGAACTTCTGTAGACTGTAATTTTCAGGAAATACATATGAAGGACGGTTGTTCCAGAAAACAGCAGTTGAATAAATAAACAAGGAAGATGAAAAGTTGGTTCTGTGAGTTTGGAGTTCGACAGTAAATGGATGTTGGCGGCACGTGTTTGGACTGTTTTGAAAGAGAGAGAGAGAGTGGGAATTATAGAAACCAATTCAGAAGAACAGTGCCCATGGAAGTATCTGTAGAAGAGGCATGCAGCAGAAACAGTACGTCTATGAGACAGCGAGTGGAGAGACTGTGTTAAAGATGAATCATTAATTAACCTAACTGCCCTCTTCTGAATGGAATCGAGAAGCCTCAGAGAGGTTTTGGGGGCACCACCCCAGATGTGGGAACAATATTCCATGGCAGGGCGGACTTGCGATTTATACAGAGTGAGCAGCTGTTTGGAAGAAGTAATGTGCTTGTTCCAAGAGAGATTAGAAGTCAGAGTAATCCCCAAAAGAAATATATCATTTTGCCTAGAAATCAGAGTGTCACTAAAGATAAGCATAGAAGTAGAAGAATCCTTTTTGTGAGATATAAGACAAGACTGAGTTTTAGAAGGGTTGAAATCAACTAAGTTGTCTTTGCCCCACTGGAGAATTACCTGAAGATCGGCATTTAAGGAATTGGTAGCAGATTTTCGAGAAGTTGAAGCTGATTGAGCAGTACAAGGTTTCTCAAAATGGAAAGTGGAATGCAATGTGATATCATCAGCAAAACTATGGATAGGATTTCCAGTCAATGGAAGAAGGTTATTAATATACAAGAGGAAAAGAGTGGGGGAAAGAACTGAACCTTGGGGGACACCGGCATTAGTGGAGAAGTTAGAAGACAGAGAGCCATCTACCATCACCCTCAGTGAGCGATCAGAGAGGAAAACTGGATAACCAATTACTAAAAACAGTTGGCAAACCATAAGATGGAAGCTTGTTTAGAAGACCTTTATGCCAAACACGATCAAAAGCCTTTGAGATGTCAAGAGCAACTACTTGTGTTTCACCGAACCTTTCCATTGAATTAGTCCATAAATGGGCAACACAAGCCAGAATATCACCAGTGGATCGAACACTGACGGAATCCATACTGGTGATCATTGATCAGACGGAAGGTTTCTAGGTAGTTTAAGAGTTAGCGGTTAATTGATTTCACCATTACTTTAGAAAGAGTAGAAGTAATTGCAATGGGACGATACTTGAATTCGAGGGATTTGCCACCATTTTTAGGAACTGGCTGTATATGAGCAAATTTCCAAGCAGAAGGAAAAACACCTTTGGAATAAGAAAGTGAAAAAAGGCGGCAAAGAATAGGAGTAAGTTCAGGAGCACAGGTTTTGCGAACAAGTGGAGAAATACCAACGGGACCTGGAGCTTTCTTAGCATCAAGATTTGTCAAAATCCTTCTGACATCCTTTTAGCGGAAGACCATAGGAGGCACTGAATGGAGCGTGTTGAGAATTGTGGGAGGTGTTTTACCAAGATCATTAATACATGAGTTGGAAGAGAAATGGGATGCTAGCATGTCAGCTTTATCCACCAGCAATTAACCACCCTCTGGCTAAAGGCAAATTTCCATACATCTATTCTACAACTGTCTTTCCTTAATTTGAATTTATGCTCCCTTAGGCTCATAATCTGAGAAAGTCATAATCTGGGCATTCTAATCTCAACGATGTCCATTTGCACTTGCAGTCTGCCAAACCCCATGTACTTTTTCTGACAGAATCTCAGTTATTGGTTGATTCAACTACTGCTCATTTCAGATGCCCAAATTATTCGCTGTATGATTCTTTTCGACTGCATATGTCCGTTCTGATATTCTCTGTCAGAGACTTGGCAATTTGGAATCTCCTCTCTTTCATCTCGTCTGGCTTAAAATCTCTGTAGCTCATTGTGTCAAATTCATCTGTTGTCTCTACCGTTCTCCCAACTCCACTAATCACTTGGAGCTCTTTGACTTCCTCTCTTTGCAACTTGACTTTCTCTAGTCCAACTTTCCTAACAGTCGGGTAATTTTCCTTTGTGATTTTAATGTTCACAACTCCAGCTGGCTTCCGTTTTCTAGTCATACGACCCAGCTGGTCGAGATGTTGAGGCTTTTGCAATTACTAATGATCTTGCACAGATTGTTCATTTACCTACAAGAATAATGGACAATCCTAATCATACAGCCAATACACTTGATCTTTTTCTCACAAACAACCCTGCCGACCGGGCTAGCCGAGTGGGTAAAGTACCTGCCCGGCAACCCAAAAGGTCGCGGGTTCGATTCCCGCCTCGGGCTTGGATCAAAGTACTGCAAAAACCTTGGGAGGTGCAATATGGCCACAGAAGCCGATGGGCCAACAACTATCAAAAAAAAAAAAAAAAAAAAAAAACAACCCTTCTAAGTACATGGTCGAAGTGAGAGGTCCTTTAGGCACTTCAGATCACAACTTGGTGATTGTCTCTTCTCCAGTGGAACCTTTATCTCATGGCTATTCCCAACCTCGTGTTGTTTGGCATTACAAGAATGCAAAATGGGATGATCTGCGAGACTTCTTTTCCTTGGTCGGATTACTGTTTCAAAAGTTCTGATGTCAACGTTTGCTCAGATCGTGTCAGTGAAATTATTCTTGCAGGAATGGAATCCTTTATCCCACACTCCACTTTAAAATCCCGTCCTTTATCTAAACCTTGGTTTTCCAATAAATGTGCTAAGGCTGTTCAAGAGAAGAATGTTGCATATCGTAATTGGCTTCTTTCTAATTCTTCAGTTTCATTTTCTGCCTACACCAAATCTTGCAACAATTGTAAAGCAGTTATTAACCAGTCCAAACTAGAGTTTGAACAGGCTAAGAGTAGAAAACTTGCTTCTTGCCCTAATGGTAGCCGAGCATTCTGATCTCTTGCCAAAGCTATTGGCCACAACTTTTGCCCATCTCTGCTCCCACCTCTGTCCAAACCAGATGGTTCTGTTGTCACTTCAGCCAAGGATAAAGCTGACCTGCTAGCATCCCATTTTTCTTTCAACTCATGCATTAACGATCTTGGTAAAACACCTCCCACTATTCCCAACACGCTCCATTCAATGCCTCCTGTGGTCTTTGTCAAAAGGATGTCAGAAGTATTTTGATGAATCTTGATGCTAAGAAAGCCCCAGGTCCTGATGGTATTTCTCCACTTGTTCTCAAAACCTGTGCTCCTGAACTTACTCCTATTCTTTGCCGCCTTTTTTCACTTTCTTATTCCAAAGGTGTTTTTTCTTCTTCTTGTAAATTTGCTCATATCCAGCCGGTTGCTAAAAAGGGTGACAAATCCCTCCCATCCAATTATCGTCCTATACAATTACTTCTACTCTTTCTAAAGTAATGGAGAAATCAATTAACCGCCAAATTTTAAGCTACCTAGAAACCTTCCGTCTGATCAACGATCGCCAGTATGCATTCCAGAATATCATCTGGCTTATGGGTAACATAAGCCAGATGATATTCTGGCTTGTGTTACCCATTTATGGACTAATTCAATGGAAAGGTTCGGTGAAACACAAGTAGTTGCTCTTGACATCTCAAAGCCTTTCAATCATGTTTGGCATAAAGGTCTTCGAAACAAGCTTCCATCTTATGGTTTGCCAACTGTTTTTAGTAATTGGTTATCCAGTTTTCCTCTCTGATCGCTCACTGAGGGTGATGGTAGATGGCTCTCTGTCTTCTAACTTCTCCACTAATGCCGGTGTCCCCCAAGGTTCAGTTCTTTCCCCCACTCTTTTCCTCTTGTATATTAATAACCTTCTTCCATTGACTGGAAATCCTATCCATAGTTTTGCCGATGATAGCACATTGCATTCCACTTTCCATTTTGAGAAACCTTGTCCTGCTCAGTCAGCTTCAACTTCTCGAAAATCTGCTACCAATTCCTTAAATGCCGATCTTCAGGTAATTCTCTAGTGGAGAAAAGACAACTTATTTGATTTCAACCCTTCTAAAACTCAGTCTTGTCTTATATCTCGCAAAAAAGGATTCTTCTACTCCTATGCTTATCTTTAGTGACACTACGATTTCTAGGCAAAATGATATATCTCATTTGGGGATTACCCTGACTTCTAATCTCTCTTGGCACAAGCACATTACAAATATTGCTTCTTCTGCAGAGTGGTAGATTTCTTTCATCGACCGGTGAAATACCACCACTTTGCTTATTGGAGGCTTGAAGTGGTGAAACCCATGTTTAGTCTCTAGAGCAAAGTTTCCGGCATCACCCTCTCCCCATACTTCTCCTTCAAGCCATGCACGGTACTAAGTACTATAGGTTTTAAGACCTTTCGTGTTTGGGGTTTTCGTTAAAAAAAAAAAAACTTAGTTTTCTCTTTCGCTCTCGGCGTTACTTTTCTTCCAAACAGCTGCTCACTCTGTATAAATCGCAAATCCGCCCTGCCGTGGAATATTGTTCCCACATCTGGGGTGGTGCCCCCAAAACCTCTCTCAGGCTTCTTGATTCCATTCAGAAGAGGGCAGTTAGGTTAATTAATGACTCCTCTCTAACAGAGTCTCTCCACTCGCTGTCTCATAGATGTACTGTTTCTGCTGCATGCCTCTTCTACAAATACTTCCATCGGCACTGTTCTTCTGAATTAGCTTCTATAATTCCTGCTCTCTCTTTCAAAACAGACCGAACACGTGCCACCACCAGCCAACATCCATTTACTGTCCAACTTCAAACTCACAGAACCAACTTTTCATCTTCCTCGTTTATTCATTCAACTGCCATTTTCTGGAACATCCTTCCTTCATACGTATTTTCTGAAAATTACAGTCTACAGAAGTTCCACTCCAATGTCAACAAATGTCTTCTTTCGTCTTCTCAACCTCCAACCCAAGCACTGTACTAAGTACTATAGATTCTAGCACCTCTCGTGTTAAACAAAAAAAAAAAAAAAAAAGTGGAAGAATCCCATCAGAATTCAGCATGCTCAACCCATTCAAGGCCTTATACACCTCAATCAGATCACCTTGCAGATGCCTAGTCTCCAACCGCTGCAGTTTGCAGAACTTAAGCCTCTCTTGGTAAGAGGATCCCTTCATTCCCCTCACCAATCTTGTTGCCCTTCTCTTTACATGCTCAA
Organism: Mastigoproctus giganteus; assembly: GCF_048544385.1. NCBI lineage: Eukaryota > Metazoa > Arthropoda > Arachnida > Uropygi > Thelyphonidae > Mastigoproctus > Mastigoproctus giganteus. The sequence continues at coordinate 49,927,925 of NC_143583.1, read as the reverse complement.
GCAAATCTACACCCTTCCTAAAATGAGGCCTCCAGACCTCTACACATAGTACTCAAGGCAATGTCAGACCATTGCCTTATACAAAGGGATAATCTCCTCCTTTTCCCTGCTAGCAAAATTCCTGTTTATCATTGACAAAACCCCATGAGCAATGCAGGCAGGCAGCTCTTGCAGCCTGCCTGCATTGCTCAGAAAACATTCATATCTGACTGCACAATTACTCCCAGGTCTTTTTCATTTTCTACCATCCTAAGTTTAGTACCACAGTGGTAGTACGTTCCTCTGGGGTTACTTCTACCCATATGCAGTACTTTGCATTCGTCAATGTTAAACTTCAGTTGCCACTTCTTAGCCCATCTGCACAAATTTTCTACATCCTGTTGCAGTAGTACATTGCTATTACTGTCATTAACAACCCTACCAACCTTGGTATCATCTGCAAACTTTGATGATATACCTTCATCAATATCATTGATAAATATACAAAACATCAGTGGGCCCAACACCGAATCCTTTGGAACTCCACTAATAACATTAGTCCATGAAGAGCAGCGTCCATTGATTATCACCCTCTGTCTTCTCCCACTCAACTACTCTTTTATCCATTGTAGCAATTTACCCTTAATACCATATGGCTCCAATTTGTACAGTAGTCTTCCATGTGCAACCGTGTCAAAAGCTTTCCTGAAATCCAAGTATATGATACCAAAATTATTTTTTGCATCCAGTTCCTTTGTAACCACATCATAGTATCCAATCAAATTTGTCAGACAAGACTTTCCCATAACAAACCTATGCTGTGTCTGAATTATTGCTGCAGTCTTGTCTAGATGATCCTGCAATGCATATGTAACCAGTGACTCCATTAATTTCCCCAGAACAGAATTTAAACTAACTGGTCTGTAATTACTCGTTTCACCCTTCAATCCCTCTTTGTGAATTGCGGATACATTTGCACATCTCCAGTCCATGGGGACCTCCCCTGATTCCGAGGATGGTCTCATAATTATGGCTAAGGGTTTGCTTAGTTCCTTTGCCGCCTCTTTTAATATAACTGGATAGATCCCATCCATCCCAGGTGCCTTTCTTATGTTTAACTTCAACAATTTCTCCTCCACTTTACTCTCAGTTATTACAAAATCATTAAGCACCGTGCTACAATTTGATAACCTTCTGGCATTTTCCTTCCTTAATAACTCCTCATGTGTGAATGTAGATGCAAAATACTCATTCAGTTTGTTTGCTATCTGAGCAGGATCATCAACAGTCAAACCATTGATATCAAGTGGATCAATCTGATTCATCCCCTTCCTTTTAGAATTTAAATAAGTAAAGAAATTCTTGCTGTTTTTCTTAGCATCCTTTCCCAAAGATTTCTCGTAATCTGCCTTCGCTTGCCTAATCTCTTTTGTGACTTGATTACAGACTAGCTTATATCTGCCATAGGCTTAAGTCACCTGATAATTTATATGTATCCCATGCATTTTTCTTCTTTGCCACGAGTCTCATTAGCTCATTTGACAACCATTTAGGTCTAAACCTTGAACAATATTTCTTAATGGGTATGAAACGTCTAGTAACTTCCATGATTAATTCCCTGAATGCTTCCCACTTAGAATTTGCTGTTGGTGATATTATCAGTTGGTCCCACTGTACAGAATTTAAAAACTGTCTGAGACCACTGTAGTCACCTTTACGGAAGCAAAAACTCTTTCCTTTATCCCTGATGGCAATTATATCTTTAAGTAAATCCCACATCAGTACACTGTGATCACTGCCACCTAGTGGTTCCTTTATCTGCAAATTCTTAATACACGAATGATCACTGCTGATAGCCAGATCAAGAGTAATACCCTCTCTGGTTGCTTCTCGAACATGCTGCTGCAGAAAACAATCATCCAATAAATCCACAAAAGTCTTGCTAGTGTGCAAGTGACCAAACCACAAGTTCCAGTCAATATCTGGGAAGTTAAAATCCCCCATTATAAGACATTCTGGTTTACTAGCCCCTTCTATTTCTCTGTGCAATTTTTCGTTGTACTCATTCGAGTCATTAGGCCTATAACACACTCCTACTCTTATTTTTCTTTCCCAATGCTTATGTCACACCAAACTGACTCAACATTGCAATGTCCATCTATGTCAACTTCCTCTTTTCCTATCCTTTCTGTACACATTGTACTCCCCAAATTCCAATTCTGCACATCTAATATCTATGTGACACCACATCTCTGATATCTCAACGATATCCGCCTTTGATATCTTGACCAACACTTCAAATTCATCAAATTTATTTACTATACTTTTAGCATTAGTATACATGCAAGTATACGTGCACCTATTTTTATTCTTAGTTACTATAACACATCCCATTTTTTTATTTGTTTCATGATGACTGCTATCAGCCCCTGAAACCCCCAGCACCCCTTGCTTCAGGCCGCTTCTTATTCTATAGTTCCACATACTTCTTAAAGTGGGGCTCCCAGACCCGTATATACAAGATGCAACCTAACCATTGCATTATACAGTTGGATACCTTGTCCCTGCTAGAAAAAATCCTGTATAACATTGACAGAATGCCATGATCTGTCCTGGTAGTGTGTCTTCACTTCTCAGAACTTTTTGTTAGAATGTATAATCACCCCTAGGCCCACCACCTTGAGCTAGTACTGCCTAATTGGTATGTTATTCTGGAATTACTGTGGCTGATATGCTGTGTTTTGCATACGTTAAATGTTAAATCTCAGCTGCCACTTCTTAGCCTATCTGTCTTAATTTTTCCAGGACTTGTTGTTGTAGTACCAGAGTTGTAGCTACCACAGTGCAAGAATTAGCATATCTTAAAGGGCCCTGAAGACAGGTGGTGATCTGTCCCAATAAAATTTTTGTTATAAATATTATAGGAAAAACTATTAAAATAATAATATCATTATTATATTATAGTGGCTCTCTACTATTATACAGTAATAGTATTTCTCTCTATAATACTTTATTTCTTACATTTCTGGTAATGGTGGCTAATGTTGAAAGGTCATCTAGTAAATAAGAAATAATAATAAACTACCGAAGAAATTTGGTGCTACTATAGCGTGCGGTCTACGCACACTGTAGTGTGAGAATACACTACAGGCTACCGGCACTCTGTTTGGTCTATTCAATTGAACTGTGATGCAGTGAACTGTAGTCTTTTTAATAGACTAATATTTGGCTATAGAAAAAGGTTAGGTTAGTTTACACCTCTAATTCAGGATGTGTTTAGGTGAAAAACTATGACTGTATACGATACTGCACACTAAAAATTACGGACACCATTTTTCGCTTGAATCCATCCCAATTTAGTGGCATAAACTAACCTAACTTTTTTTTTTTACTAGCTGAATATTAGTCTATTAAAAAAAACTACAGTTCAACCGAATAGAGTGCCAGTAGGCTGCACGCTATAGTGTATTCTCACACTATAGTGTCCATAGAGGCACACTATAGTAGCACCAGAAATTTATTATTGGAAATCAGATTAAATGATCTCACTGTACTAGCTGTTGATTCAAAAAGGCAGCCAAATATGACCTTAAAGAACTTGTTTCATTATCGATTATTAAATTGCTTATTTTCATGTCCCAAAATTTTTTTAACAGTTTTTACAGTTTTGATTCGTTGAATATTACTTAAAATATACATTATAAATACTTTATGAATAAAGCAGTGGCATTTCATGTAAAAAAAATTTATCATCTGTAAACTTAGACAATAAGCTTGATATTCCCTCATAAACATTGTTAATTAATATTGAACATTTGTTCAAGAAGAGCTATGCTCAGTTATAACAACCCTCAGTTATAACAACCCTCAGCTTTCTGCCGCTGAACAATCCCTTTATCCCTAGCAGTAATTTGTCCCTGATACTACGTACTCCACTTTATCCAGCAGCCTTTCATGTGAAAGTGTCAAAAGCTTTATTGAAAAGTATATTTTGTGAAAATTATTTATTTGTTCAACTGTAAAAGACAGGTTTACATTTACTTACTCTAGTGAAGAATTTAAATAGTAAAAATACAAATTTTAAAGTAAAATTTGTATTGTAAAAATAAATTTATATGTAATGTTATCACTAATGATTAGTAAATAGCAATCTTTAGTGATAACTAATGATTAATCAATATTACACCATGTGGGGAAATTGTTGCAACTGCAACAAGTTATGCTTGTGAGATGCTACTACTGTCTCCAAGCATTTAATAAAATTATCAACAAAGTGGTTTATAAGAAGGTGCCAATACTCACTCTGGAAAGCACAACAGTGCCAAATACCAAGAGCTGCAACTGCATGCCAGAACAAATGCTTGTCTAATAGTGGCATTCACTGTTGGACAAATAATGACATAAACCAAAAGAAATTTGCTTCTTTTGGCTTATGTCATAATTTATTTATCTTATGAGTCATACTACCAGATTGGATCAGCAAAAATTTGTTCCAGCTAGGTATAATTACATCAGAACTGCTGAAATTCTTGTCTTGTGTTGTAGAAGTTCTGATATTATTATATCTCCGTGGAATGCACATTTGTGCTGACTTCCTACAAGCTTGTTCTATAGTTCTAGTTTGTTTTAGTGCATAATGTATGCCGATACAAATTTTCACATTGCGAGATCAAGCCTGTATACTACAGTGTTCTCCTCAGGACCTATCGAATGGGCGCACCACCAAGCTAAAATTTAAACGATTCTTGCTGTATCATATGGTACTGCTCACTGATCTCGATCAATATTAATTCAAACATACTACTCAATCGAGGTCAATGTGACAGGAGCATATAATGTTAAATTATGCAATTAATTTTGGCTCTGGATCACTTAAATCACATTTATAAATAACAGAAAATTTTATATTGCAAAGTATTACACTTCCCCACCTGACTACTTCATAATGCCACCTGGCTGGCAGAATTTTCTGGGGAGAACTTTCCCATTGCTTTCCAAAGAAGTGGTGAAAATTTTTGCAAAACTTCCTGAACTACCACAAAAAAAGTACAGTCTGTTGTTAACTGTTGCAGTGGTAAATTGACTGGAGTTATAAACTCTTCTAGCCAAGACTGTCCAGAGTGTAAGTATTTATTTATTTTAAATTTCACTTAAAAATATATTTAGCAAATTTTAAAAAAAATTGTTATGGACTAAAGAATGAAGCCATAGAACACCAAACTATTACTCAGTTTTTTTAAAACAGGCAGCATTACCAAAGTCTTATCCAAACAGCAACAGTAGTGCAAGTAGATTCAATTGAGCAGCATAGACAATTCTACTTGTACCTACATGAAAAATTCAAAGAATGCCAAAAACTTAGAACAGAGGTATGTGAGGAGAGCTCAGCAAATATTGTTTTAATGTGAAATACCAGATGAAAGTATATGTCTTACCTATTCCATTGAAGGTGTAAAAAAAAAATTTGATGGTAACTACATAAAGTATCCTGGACATTGGCTGATGCATATCACTGATTTAATGAACAAAAATATAACCTTTGGTATATCATCATCCAGTAATTCAGTCTTGTGACTAGTCACTTCCTCTGATGCCCATCTCCACCTTGTCTTTTCCAGCTCATTCAGTGTTCTCTTGCTCGCTCATCATTGGATTTCTTGGGATATGTTTACTTTAGAGAGTAGTTTCCCATTGCTTTCCCTATTGGTAGTAGCTTCCTCTAATTGAAGCAGCATTTGCTGCCACTGACCTATTTAGGTTCCTCTGCCACCAAAACTCAGATTATGAGCCTACCTACTGGTAACCAGATATGTAGGCCCTGTCTTTATAGCATGTTGAAGGAAAGGCCCTACATATCCTTCCTTCTCTCATCTGCACCTGACCTAGGTTCCTGCTAGGGTTGAAACCCAACCTTCCTTTAGGTTGCTCATGTCCCAGGGAACACCCTCATGGAGGTGAGAGTGGAATATAAAGTCATTTAAAAATACTCCATGCTGTGAAGTTGTTTCCAAAAGATGTAGCTGGTCACTATTTCTCTGAGTTTCTTTTATTCTTCAAACAATAGAGAACAGTATTCCCTGCAATCCCCATGATCTTGATAAGCATAGATTAATGTAGCATTATTTAGTGAAATACAAAGAAGTGGTAAAAATTTTTGCAAAACTTCCTGAACATAGAAAAAGAATTCAACATGCTATTATAAGTTGAGGACATTAGAATTCTCAGTAGGCTTATGACCTGGAATATGCACAATTATTCAAAAACAGACCTTAACTGAAGCTAAAAAATGGAAAGCAGGTCTTCAGAGGTGAGGTTACCACGTTACACCTAACCAAGAGGACCTTCCTTCCTTTCCGAAAGATATTGATATTGTGGTAACTTCTTGGGAACTCTTAAGTTTGATGTGTCAGTATAATAGTATTTCTCAAAGAACATTTGGCTAAAGGATGTAGACAGAAGGGAGACTGCAAGTTTGCTCACATTATCTGTAGTGGAAAGGTCAGAATAAGTTCGTTTTGTTATTGGTGGGGAGGGGTGAAGAGGACTATTCTTGCAGAAAGAGAAACGGCCATATACCCCTCTGTTGTAGCAGATCCAACTCCTGGTGCATCTCACAGTGAGTAGTATGTTTTAATATTGAGATACGTTGTCCAGAACAAAGGTCCCTATAAATTTAAAATTCATGAAATGTTTCTAGAGTTCAGAAATTTGCAGAGGCTAAGGATTTGATAATTGCTCTAATATATTCCCATATTCTCCAAATAACCTTGCCAGTAGTCTTCTCCATGTGGTACTCACACACTTAATCTGTAGGTAATAGTATAGTAACAGTATTTGCCACATAGTACAAGGAAGCCACAGGCTCTTACTACACTAGCAAAAAAAAATTAATAATGCACTATAGTGTTATGAGCCTCAATTTCTTTGATTTGTACATGTTTTTCAATGGCAACCAACCAAATGGAAAACATTTAACAGATGACATAAACTGCAGTCGTCGATATCAGTCTGATATATAATGGAATTTTCAAGTAGATGCTTTTTGCCAGTTGCACTATATCTTTTGGTGTTCTTAAATTGGACGCTACAAATTTGGCACATGATGTTCTTTCAGAAATAGTTTTAAAAAGTACTTCAAGAAATTTCCTGCTTTTTTATTCAAAATCCTTTTGAGCATCAAAGATTGGAGTAAAATTATACAATGCAGATGTATATCTCTCAATGCTGAATATTCTCTCAACAGCAGATTAAGAATACCAAGTTAAGAGAGAGAATTGCACTCAAGTTTTGTCAAATGCATGTATACTTGCTGAAAGTATTTAGAAACTAAACATAGTTTCCAGAAAAAAAGAATAAAGAAAAGAAATTGATTCTGTGATGAGGCTACCTCAAAAGAATTGGATATTATAATACCAGCTCAGGGCCAATCCTGATCAGAAACTGAATCTTTGTTTAGAATTAATGTACTATATTCAACCTAGGACTACATCATAACATAAGTGATTTGTAACATAGATTTGCAGCAGCCAACAGCATAAGCAGCATTTTGAAGAAAAGTCCCAACTCCAGGTTAAAAACACAAAATCTCAGTTATTTGACTGCAAACCCTTGGTTACTAAAATACTTTATTTAAAACAAGATCTTTTGATACACATTTGAAAAGGACACCAAACTCCCACTGTTCAATGAAATCAACCAGGGAAAATTACTGTATTAGTGCTTTGGAAAATTATATAACACTGGATATTCTGGATATTACCACTAGCCGTTGCGGAATCAGAACATAGTTTCAACAATGGGAAATGTACATTGTAACATCTGTCAGTGCTATTGTTGGAAAGTCAGCTTGCAAGAAACATTTCACTTTAATGATATTACTAATAATTTTTCTTTAGAAAATACTGTAAAGTGACATTATAATTGGTTTCCTACACTTATTGTTATGTGTGCTTGAGCAGATTTTCTTTTTTCATTAAATTTTGATCACTGATACATAGCAATTAAACTAGTACTAGAGTTGCTATTGTTTTATTTGGCCGTGACATTTCAACAACTGACTGAAAAATTTTTGGGAGAGAAATGATTTATTGGTTGCATCCAGTATGTAATGGTTATTCAAGTTAAAATTGAATTTTTATTTATAATTTTTTGAGCTCTGTTGGGGGTGTGAGAACAGTTTCAGTGGCTTCCTTGTTTAGGGACACACCTCCATATAAAGGCCTGGATGTTTCAGTGTTCCCCCTTCCTTCTCCTATTGCACATCTGATGTGTGTTTTTGATCATGTTTATTATTATTGCTTTTTCATTATATTTCAGTATAGGAGTGCTGAAATTGCATTGCAAGTAAACCTAATTTACAAATTGTGATTAAGGTAGTCTGTCTCACACACACACACACAGAGTTTGGTCAGCTTTATATAAGGAGAGACAATTAAATTAAGTGGGATTAATTTAGATTACAGAAAAAGAAAATATGAGAGATGACTGCTTTTAAGTACTGGTACTTTTAAGTCTGTACTGGTATTATGTTTTTTTTGTGCGGGGGGGGATGGTTTGTACTGGGGTAGAGATATGTATGGTTGGGACCTGTGTTGCACTATGGTCAAAATAGTTAGTGCATCAAAAATTTCCCAAACAACCTGCAGACCATAATTCTTTATTAATGTGAACATAGTCAAATTATGCAGTATAAAATATTTTGCACTATAGTTTTTTCACAAAGTTGTACAGAAGTTACAAGAAAATTCTGCACATAAATACTAGAAAATTCTAAGGAAATTAAATAATTTAACTTATTTTTTTTTATTTTTGTGTGCAAATATGATATAAAAATTTAAGATGCTTTTGGCTTAATAACATTTTCTTTTTTAAACAGCAGGCCAAAAGCAGACAAAGAAAAAGCTGTGAAACAATTTACAAGGTCAGCAGCTGGTCACCGGCAGTGGGAACCAGATGAATTACGACCACCTGGTGTTCTTTTAAAAACTGTGACCTATTTAGTAAATGAGTAAGTAGATTTTTCTTTTTTTTTTTTTTTTAATTTAAGAATATTCCAGTTTTCTCAGGATTATGTAATCACTATTAAGCTTTGATACATGCTTATTTGTATGTTTTTGGAATATTTATAAGCTGGAATGATTCAGTATTTGTAAAGAAATTCTTTGTGCCATTCCCAAATTTTTACAAAGAACATAATTGTAAAGTTTTTCATGTATTTTTATCACCCATTGCTGTTTCAGATTATGTTGATTACTATGTATTTCACTGTATTTCTCCAATGCTTTCTTACCTTTCAGGACTTGTATATTATTCATCTCACATGAAGGATGTCTGTGTTGGGGATGTCCATTGCATTGTACACAATAAATTTTAAGTACTCTATAGGTGTTAGTGAACGTCAAGATTCCCTCACTTATCAGTAAAATCAAAGCATTTCCTTGATGTTCTGTCTTATTGTTGAAAGTGTTCTGAATACTAAATGATTTCTTGAATAATACTTAATTATTTATTTTTGCCAAACAGTAAACCTTGTATCTATATTCACCTTGATATCTGTAGTGATGCAAAACAGCAGTTTTAAGTCTCCAGTAACTACAATTTTGCTAGGTTGTACATAATTGGTCATTTGAGTGAAGAATCCTTAACTGCTTAACTTAACAACTTAACTCCCCTTAACTGCTCTTCTGTTTAATAGGATCTTCGATGCAGATTACTACTTTACTAGCTAGTGTCATTCTACTGTATTAGCATTCCCAAAGCCAGGGAAGGACCATACTGAACAAAAAAATTACTGACCTATTGCTTTACCTAGTTGTTATTTAGGAAACAGATTGGAAAAATAATTAAGACCATTTAATTTTTTCCAATGAATTTCGATCTAATAGTCAAAGCCGAAGCAAACATTTGAAATGCATTCCTTAGGAAGAAACACTTAGTGTTTGTTTCTAAGGATATGTCTTGACATCAAAAAACCTTTTGACATAACATGGTGTTTTGGGATCCATTGTGATATGTGTGAATCTGGCCTTCAAAGTCATCTTCCAAAATATATCCGGAACTTTTTGAGCAACGGACCTTTCAAGTACATTTTCATTCTGCTCTCTCCCAAACAAATATGCAAGGAGTCCCTCTGGTGTACTTAGTGCCACACTCTTTGCCATCAGGATCAATTCAGTTACCAAATGAATTCCTGACACAGTCGAAACATACCTGTATGCAGATGATCATGCAGTCTCATGCCACTCACAAAATGTGCATCTAATTGAAAGACAGCTTCAAGGCACCATTAACAGGCTTGTTCATTGGACTAAAAATAATGGCTGTTGACTTCTGAGCTATTCATTTTTGTTATAAATGTAATTTACATTCAGATCCAGACTTACAACTTGATTCTCATCCAATTACTTTTCAACATAGTATTAGATTTCTTGGTCTAATACTAGATAAACGCCGACTGGGCTAGCCAGGTGGGTAAAGTGCCTGCCTGGCAACCCAAAGGTCGCAGGTTCGAATCCCGCCTCGGGCTTGGATCACAGTAAAATCCAAAAGCTCTGGGAGGTGCATTATGGCCACAGAAGCTGATGTGCCAACAACTAACAAAAAAAACTGGATAAACAGTTAAAATTTCTGGCGCATATTAATCATATCCGTACATCCTATTAACCCCTTCCCAGAACATTTTTTTTTTCCGGAAAATGTGCCGTAACGGATTGACTTTTTTTTATTTTACAGATTAAAAGTATGCATCATGCAAATACTCATTGTATAGTTTTTTGTGTTTTTATTAATTTTTTCATAGAAAATACACTGGAGTAATTAACCCATTTGGGCTATCCCGAGTTATCTTATGTATGCCAAAAAGTGTGCAAATTATACAGATTTTTTTAAGAAATTAGCGCTTGAGCTAAAAGAAAGGAACAGAAAAACTCTTCATTACTCATTATATAAATAAATTTAAAAAATCAAGTGGAATGCACAAGTAGTAACCTCCCGCCACAAACAATGATCGCGAACTAACTACATTCTGACAAACGGCCACCCCAATTGGATAGGCGAGGTAAGCGTTGCTTATGGGCAGCAGTTCAAGAGGGTGCTGAAATATTTTTCGCTATTATTTTTGTGAATTATTTTCATGGGTTCAGTATTCTGCATTTAGGACGGCAAATTATATTTTGCTTACTGGTGGCACAGGAACACGCACTACTGTTCTTACATTGCTGTACAATATAAGTAAAACCAAAGCCAGGTGTAAGAAAATCCTGAGAAATCTTGGGATCTACCTGGCTAATGCAAAATTAGCCAGATAAATTCTGGAGAAAATACATTTCAGTCCTAAATTTGGAGGTATTGTTGTTGTTATTTGGTTTTTAGGAGCATTAGCTACTAAGGCCATATTGCTCCGGGAATATGCGGTGGTCATTCCCTGACCTTTTCGCATCCTCCGTATTTGGTGGTGATGGGCTTGAACCCCGGTCTAATGAAGAAGCGTGTGCTACGCACTACTGCTCCTTCCCACCTAGCTACGGAGGCGCCTTGGAGGTATTATTGTTTGCTTCGGGTATTATTGTATCCCAAGATATTTCATGTAGTTCCAAATAACTTTTTGAACTAAAAATGGGATATCTTGAGGTAATCCATGAAGGGGTTAAAGAAACTAAATCTGCTTAGGGTTATTTCTGCTATGTCATGGAGTGTGAATTATTATATGCTGCTACACCTATAACATTCATTAATTAGATCTCAACTAGACTATGGGTCTCCTGTATATGCCTCAGCCAAAGAGTATTGAAATGGCTTGGCCCTTCACGTCACTGTGCTTTATGAATTGCGCTAGGAGCGAAAAGCTCCTAGTGCAATTCACCACTCCAGAGTCTTTATGAAAACACATGAACTTCCACTACACCTTCATCAACATTGCTCTGCTATTAAATTATGCAGCTAAAATCAAAGTTTCCCACATCATCCCATATGATAATACCTGTTCACACCAAAATAAGATAATGTGTATCAAAATAAATCATTGCACAATAAACTATGTGGCATTAGGAAGACAACATAATAAATATGAATAACATCTGGAATGATGTTATTCTTATTTAATCTCCAGTATGCATTTAAGCTTATTGGCATGACCATATTTAACCTTCAATATTTAATTTAAACTTATTAGTATGGCAAATACCCTTGATAATCATTTCCAAAAAGGGGATAAAAATTCACTTCAAATTTCAGTGTTTTGCAAATTCACACAACTCACTCTTTTCAATGGTCCCGGGTGCCAAGCGTATTTCGAGGCCAAGCTATATTCTTGCGATTCATAAAGTGCTCTTGATAAGCGACTGAAATTATATTTTACGTTCACATTTCTTTCAACAGTCTTACTTTAAAAACAGTTCTATACTTGAAAAGTAACAAGTAGAACACAGACAGGAAATACACCTTTCTTTAAATTTTCCTCTATTTATATTTTTACTAATTAACTAACACTTCAACCGCTTGGCCTCCGAGTGGCACTGCTCCTGCCTCCCCGTGGTGGGGCCGGTAACCGGGGGAAAAGTTATCCTCCAGGGCGAAAAGGAGTAACGATGGGTATAAATGACTATCCACCACTAGAGCCTTCAAATTCAGGGCCAGACAAACCAAATGATGATGACCTGAACCAACCAAAAAGGCTCCGAAGAGAAGTGCAGTGCAATGAGATGCCAAACTTCCTTGTAATACATTCGCTCTCCAACCAGCCTGTCAGCAAATTATCACCATTTGTCATCCAAAGATTTTTGGAATCCATTGCTGGTACACCGAAAATGGTTAAACGACTGAAATCCAGAGACCTCCTAATCGAAACAGCCTCCTCAAAACATTCAGAGTGGCTGCTTAAAACAACAACTTTTGCTGGGCTACCGTTATCTGTCACTCCCCACAATACGTTAAACTCGTCAAAAGGTGTCATCACAGAGTGGGACCTGATTACAGTATCTGAAGAGGAATTAGTGCAGGAACTGGGCAATCAAAAAGTAATTAGTGCAAAACATATAAAGACCAAAAAAGATGGAAATCTTGTTACAACCCGATCCATAATTTTAACGTTCAGCACCCCAGATTTACCATCCTCAGTAAAAGCTGGCTATTTAAACTGCCGAATACAGCCTTACATACCTAATCCCCTACGTTGCTTTAAATGCCAAAAATATGGACACTCGCAACAAGCATGTAGAGGTGATGCCATTTGTCCAATTTGTGGTTCCAAGGAGCATACACAAACAGACTGTTCAGCCTCAAGTTCCATTTGCCCCAATTGCAAAGAAAGTCACCCAGCCTTTTCAAAATCTTGTGAAATGTGGAAAACGGGGAAGAAAATCCAAAAATATAAAATAGAGCACAAAGTTACATACCCCGAGGCACGCAGACAGGTTATGTCGACCATGCCCAGTCGTTCATATGCATCTAACACTCGAAGCTTTAATTCAACAGCAGCTCAAACAGATGTATCAATACCTCCCTGCACATCTCTAGCTAACTGGGTTAAAAACACATTATCAAACTCTGTAAAAGACACACATCAAATTAAAATCAGTGAATCGACCAACACTCCAATCAGTATCCCAATTGAGACTCGGACAGGCCCGCATGACAAAGAAAAACTAAAAACTACTAAACACAACAATAAACCTGAATCATCCACTAGTAGTATGGAAGTAGATGTGAACCCAGATCATGAAGAACCATTACTAGAACTTCACGCAAACGATACTATGGATACCGGACACCCTACCTTTCCGAAAAAAATCCTCCTCAAACAAAAAAACAGTCAGATGAATCATCCTCAACTAAACCAAAATGAACCAGCATCTTACAATGGAATTGCAGAGGCTTTCATTCCAACACAGATGATATTCAATACCTAATTAACCAATATTCTCCAGTTGCCTTTTGTTTACAGGAAACTTACCTAACCACACAAATTTCTCCTTCGATAAAGAACTATTGCATTTATCAAAGAGATCGAAATACCGCTAGTGCTGCCCATGGTGGTGTGGCAATCCTAGTAAATTCAAAGATCCCAACTAAACATATCCCACTCCAAACTAAAATAGAAGCTGTTGCTGTTCGTATAATTCTCCATAGTGCAATAACACTAGTCTCAATATACCTACCACCAAACCGTACTAACTCTTTAAAAGATCTTGAAGACCTCTTTATACAGATACCTCCACCTCTCTGTATATTAGGGGACTTTAATGGGCACCACCCATTATGGGGCTCTCCTAAATTGGATAGACAAGGCCGACTAATTGAAAGTTTTTTGGAGGCACTAAATCTCACTATACTCAATACAGGGACACCGACACACGTACAGCTTCCAACAGGACACACCTCAGCAATAGATCTCTCAATTTGTTCACCAGTACTAGTCCCAGCCATAGAGTGGTATGTAATAAACGATCCCATGGGCAGTGACCACTTCCCAATAGTATGCAACTTTCTGAAAGCAAAGACTCCTTCAATTCAACCCTGCAGAAAGTGGAAATTTGTCCGAGCAGACTGGGCAAAATTTCAATCATCAATTGACCTTGATGAGGAAAAAATCCGCCTCCAGCACATTGATGATGTGACAGATTACATCACGTCGCATCTTCTAAATGTGGCTAAAGACACAATGCCACTATCAAATCCGCCGGGCCGAAAGCATTATAATTACTGGTGGAATGACAAATGCACCACAGCAAAGAGAGCAAAAAATAAAGCCTGGAATTTGTTTCGGAAATGTCTGAGCACAGTCAATCTCATTAATTATAAGAAATTAAGGGCAAAAGCACGCTTCATACAAAAGCAAGCAAAGAAAGAATCCTGGACCCGTTTTGCATCTAGTTTTCACAGAAATACTGATCCCAAAATAATATGGAAAAAAATTAGACAGCTGTCTGGTAAGTTTCCTACCATACCTTCTCCAATCCTCTCCTGGAATGGGAAAGATCTCTCTAATCCTGTAGATATAGCTAATGCTTTAGGCAATATTTTTCTGAAATCTCAGCAACTTCAGCCTATACTACCTCATTCCAAAGAATTAAAAACACTAAAGAAAAGCATGCTATTCATTTTCAAACTGCCCGTCTTCTCCCATAAAACAAACCTCTGCAATATTCTGAATGTTTACATGTCATTAGAACAGCTCGCAGTGGTGCTGCTGGGCCAGATGGGATTTATTATGTCATGCTACAACATCTTGATGACAAAGCTTTGCGCTTGCTGCTGGTTTTTTACAATCGCATATTTTTAGAAAACGTTTTTCCAGCTTCTTGGCATCACTCTACAATTTTGGCATTCCTGAAGCCTGGAAAAGATCCATCCAACCCGAATAGCTATAGACCCATATCTCTCTCAAGCTGCCTCAGTAAAATCCTTGAGAAAATTATCCACAGAAGACTCGTCTGGATCATTGAGTCGGAACAGCTAATGAGCCATAGTCAATATGGCTTTCGTCAAAACAGGTCATGATTAGATCTTATGGTCAAGGCCGAATTTGCCATCCGTAATGCTTTTGTCAAACATGAACATCTAGTAATGGTTTCAATAGACATAGAGAAGGCTTTTGATACCACCTGGTGGTATGGTATACTTAGTGATCTTTACCTTCTCGGACTACGAGGCAACCTTCCTATATTCGTTCAGAACTTTCTACATACTAGATCATTTCAAGTTCGATACCAACATGCCCTTTCCCCAACTTTCATCCAGGAAGAAGGTGTTCCACAGGGATCAGTACTGAGTGCGACTCTTTTTGCCTGAGAATAGATTCTATCACTAAGCAGCTTCCAAATACAGTTGAGACTTACCTTTATGCAGATGACCTTTCCATCTCCTGTCATTCTCAAAACATGAGGTCTATTGAAAGACAGCTTCAGATATCGCTTAATAAAATTCAACAATGGGCGAGCCTCAACGGCTATCAGCTTTTGCAGCAGAAAACAGTTGCTATCCATTTCTGTAGACAACGCAAACTTCATCCAGATCCTGAACTTCAAATTTCTAACATCTTTGTCCCGGTCACTAGCAACATCCAATTTCTAGGATTAACCCTTCACAATAAGTTAAATTTCCTAGATCATATTAAAAATGTACGGACTTCATGACTAAAAAAGTTAAACATACTCTGAGCTTTATCTGCCCAAACATCGGGTGCAGATCGTACCTCCCTTCTTCGGTTATACAGGGCATTAATCAGATCCCGTCTCGATTATGGTGCTCCAATCTATGATTCTGCCAGAAAGAGTGCATTACGCTGGCTTGATCCCATTCAGCACAGTGCTTTGAGAATTGCAATTGGTGCATTCAGAGCGTCGCCAGCACATAGTCTCTACGTTGATGCTCATGAGCCCCCACTAACTTTATGCAGGAAAACACTGTTACTGAAATATGCTGTCAAGATACAAAGTTGTGCCTCTCATCCCGTTCAGTCATACCTTTTTAACTCACCATTAGAAATCCTATACAGAAACAAGCCTAGCATAGTAAAACCAGCTGGTCTTTGCCTTCTTGAACTGGTGCAAGTTTGGAATATTTCCATTCATTCTGTAAAGCAGGTAGCAACTTATACTCAACCTCCATGGACTCCTCCTCCTCTTCCAATCTGTGACACTTACCTCTGTCAATGGAGAAAGAATTCTTTGCAAGCATCAAATGTCAACCAAATTCATGTAGTTCACACTCAAAGATATTCTGATTTCTCCCCAATTTATACAGATGGCTCTAAATCTAATTCAAATGTTGGAGCAGCTGCAGTGTTTCCAAATACAATTGTATCAGCTTTCCTTCCATCAGAATTTAGTATATTTTCTGCTGAATTATATGCAATAAAACTAGCTTTAGAAAATCTCTTTCTGACTGTTCCTTAAAATCTGTTATTTACACTGATTCCCTCAGTTCAATCATGTCATTATGTAATTCCTCAGATAAAGTTCACCCTGTTCTAGATGAAATCAGAAGCTTATTACTGCAAATTAAAGAATGCAATCAACAGGTCACTTTTTGCTGGGTTCCGGTATTTTAGGCAATGAACTGGCCAATAAAGCTGCAAAAAATCCAACTACCTTAGATTTAACCAACATCCCTGTTCCAGCATCAGATTATTCACAAACCGTTCATGCTGCTTGCCTATCACAATGGACAGCACTCTGGCACTCTCAGACTAATAATAAACTCTTTCAGTTTAAACAAGACCCGAAAATTTGGCGCGCTCCAGTGTCCGTACATCGAGACGAGAAGAAGTAGTCCTCTCAAGGGCAAGAATAGGACATACTCATCTGACCCACCTTCATTTACTGACAGGAGATGATCCACCACAATGTACACATTGTTCTAACAATTTTACTGTAAAACATATTCTTATTGGCTGCCCCTATTATAAACAAGCCAGAACTTCATCCTTGATCTCACTGGTTAATCTTCATAAACCAATAACTCTTGAAAATCTGATTGGTGATAAGGCAAATATTTCTGAATTTTTTGACTTTCTCAGGCAAACTGGACTTTTTTAATTATTTCTGATTTCAGATTTTCTTCTGATTTATGGATTTATGATTTATGTTTTAATATAATAAGTGAATAGGCACATTATAGCCTTAGCAGCTCATGTGCCATTAAGCCTCCATAACAACAACAACAAAACTTTTCAATTTTTGAGTTTCACTAAAACATACAGGGCAGTTCCAAGTAAAGTTGGTGCAGCTGTAGTTCTACTAAACATTACAATGTCTCAGCAGTTCCCTTTGGAGTGTAGCACTGCAGAATTGTATGTTATCCTGATGGCTTTAGAGAAGATAAAACAGTAATTGTACCCCTCAAACCATTATCTATAATGATTTCCTTAAGTGCTGTATTCACTTTTTAGTGCACCTCCAAAGCCAGGTGGGAAGGAGCAGCAGTGCATAGCACACGCTTCTTGATTAGACCAGGGTTCGAGCCCGTCACCACCAAATACGGAGAATGCGGAAAGGTCAGGGAATGACCACTGCATATCCCAGAGCAATATGGCCTTAATTGCTAATGCTCCTAAAAACCAAATAACAAACAAACACTCTTTAGTGTAAACCTCCTCCCAATCATATCTTACTAAAACAAATTCAAATAAAGTTAGTACACAGCTTCATACAAACAGGCAAAAAATAATCATCTGTTCAATGATACCTTGGCATGCTGGAATCATAGGAAACAAACAAACAGATTTTTCTGCCAAGAATGCCAGTCTCATGCCATATACCTTACACTGATTACAAACACATTATATTGGGATTTCAGAGACGTGGTGTCACACAGATATAAGCAATGCAGAACTGGAATTTGGGGAGTACAATGTCTACAGAAAGGATAGACAGGATAGGAAGGAAGGAGGGGTTATGCTATTAGTTAAGCAATACATAAAATCCAAGGAAGTGAAGCCAGTCGACATCGCTGGACAGTGCAGTGTCGAGTCAGTTTGGTGTGACATAAGCATTGGGAGATCAAAATTGAGAGTAGGAGTGTGCTATAGGCCTAATGACTCTGATGAGTATAATAAGAAACTGTACAGGAAAATAGAGTGGGCCAGTAAATCAGAGAGTCTTATAATGGGGGATTTTAATTTCCCAGATATTGACTGGAATTTGGGGACTGGTCACTCACACACTAGCAAGGCTTTTGTGGATTTATTGGATGATTGTTTTCTACATCAGCATGTTCGGGAGGCAACTAGAGGGAGTAATACGCTTGATTTGATTATCAGCAGTGATTCTTCATGCATTAAGAATCTGCAGATAAATGAACCACTAGGTGGCAGTGATCACAGTGTGCTGAAGTGGGATTTACTCAAAGAGGTAACTACCATTAGGGGTAAAGGGAAGGGTTATTGCTTCCGTAAAGGCGACTACGATGGACTGAGACAGTATTTAAATTCTATACAGTGGGACCAACTGATGATGTTACCAACAGCAAATTCAAAATGGGAAGCATTCAAAGAACTTATCTTGGAAGCTACTTGTTATTATTATTATTATTATTAGCCAAATGGTGCAAGGAAGCCTGAGGCTTATGCTGCACCAGCCGAAAAAAAAAAAAAAAATTCCCCAAGTTACCCTGAGAGAGAGAGAGAATCAGAAGTAGAAAGGTATCACCAAGAAAGAGAAGAATGATGATTTCCAGCTCAGGACCCTGGGTTTGCCAAGCCCATACTCACCAGATGTGAGCCCCTGGTGCAAGAAAGCTTGAGACTTTTGCTACATCAGCCAAAAAAATTTTAAAAAATCTGAATTACCCTGAGAGAGAGAGAGAGAACAAGAGTGAGAAGTAGAAGGGAATCACCAAGAGAAGGATGATATCCAGCTCAGGACCCTGGGTGTGCCAAGCCCATACACACCACATGTGAGCCACTGGGGTGAAATTATTAACTGTGTGAACCCTTGACTTATGGGCAGAACCACATAATATAATGTTTAACAATTTTCTGCATTAATTACAAAAGCAAAAATAGAAATAGTATTAAATATAGAAATGTATATACTGTACTTGTGGCAGTGCCATGCAGCATGTACAGTATATAGAACCAGCTGCTGCTTCTTACAATTTTCTTGTAAAAAAAAAAAAAATGACCGGAAATATTCAAAAATGGATCTGCTATGAGTATTTAAGAAAAATAAGATTTGATCACAGCTCACAGCCTACTTGTTAAGTTTTCACTGTTTCCATGTTGATTAAAATATAGAATAGCAATAAAGCAGTGTAATAAAAATAAATTATATTTAATAAAAAATAAATAAAACTGTGAATAAATATTGGGAAACCAAGACAAAATACCAAATTAAAATAGGTGGAGAGAACAGGTGTTTGGAAAAACTAATGATGGAAGAAGCAAAGTGCAGCAGAAAATTAACAACGAGGATAGTTATGGGTAAAAAGCTTTTTGAGCAAAGAAGAATATTATGTGAAAGATTAGGAATTAGTTTAAGAAAATATTGGCAAAATGTGGTACTTTATGAAACAAGATATGGACAATGGGAATGGAAGATAAGAAAATTGGCAATGCCATCCATCCATTGAAAACTGTGTTCCCCTCCAAGTTGAAACAAAGATTTTTACAGTTCTGGCAAGGATGACAGTCTCAACATTAATTCTTACACCTGGATTCCCAAAATTATAGGACCAGTCATGGCATGCCCATTGTTTTGAATAGTTTTAGCATTAGCATTAGCAGAGGCATTTGATGCAAGAAAGAAAGCTTATGCAGCATCAGCCAAAAAAAAAAAAAAAAACCCACTTCCACTTCACCCCTCTGTTCGTTCAAAATACCTGTCCAGTCGAGCCTTAAACTTATTTAGGCTATCAACCTCCACGACAAGGGATGGAAGTCTGTTCCACCAACCAACCACCCGCTGGCTAAAGGCAAATTTCCGCACGTCTATCCTACATCTGTCTTTCCTCAATTTGAATTTATGCCCTCTCAGGTGAATGGAACAAAGGGGTGCTCTTACGAAGAAAGGCTTAAGTTTTGCAAATTACAGTGTCTGGAGACTAGGCACCAGCGAGGTGATCTGATAGAGGTGTATAAAGCCTTGAATGGTTTGAGCATGCTCAATGCTGATGGGATTCTTCCTCTTGCTCAGAATAATCACCTGAGAGGGCATAAATTCAAATTGAGGAAAGACAGATGTAGGATAGACGTGCGGAAATTTGCCTTTAGCCAGCGAGTGGTTGGTTGGTGGAACAGACTTCCATCCCTTGTCATGGAAGTTGATAGCCTAAATAAGTTTAAGGCTCAGCTGGACAGGTATTTCGAACGAACAGAGGGGTGAAGTGGAAGTGGTTATTTTTTATTTTTTTTTAATTTTTATTTTTTTTGGCTGATGCTGCATAAGTTTGCTTTCTTACATCAAATGCCTCTACTAATGCTAATGTACAAAATGTTATGGAAAGCATGCAACCTAAAATACAAAAAATATAATGTACCAGTTATAAAAATAAAGCTATCCATTTGGCAGGAGCACAGAAAGTTATTAATTATTCCAGATTAAGAAGGATCACAAGCAGTGGCTATCAAGGTGCTACCTAAAAGGGAATAGGAAAGAAGAAGTCTAGAGAAGAAAGAAGATCGCTAGATTATGGATTGGTCACTCACTTAACTCATAACTACCCACTCACACAGGATGAGCCCCCACTATGCAATAATTGTCAAACCTAACTTACAATAAAGCGTCTCCTCATTAAATGCTTTCTTTTCTCATCTGTGTTCCTCTAATAAACTAACATTACAGCAGATTCTGGAGACCAACAAGACATTAATGATATATTCACTTTCCTAAAGGGGTGCCTCCGTAGCCAGGTGGGCAGGAGCAGCAGTGCGTAGCGCACACGCTTCTTGATGAGACCGGGGTTCGAGCCCGTGACCACCAAATACGGAGGATGCGGAAAGTCAGGGAATGACCACCGCATATCCCCGGAGCAATATGGCCTTGGTTTATAATGCTCCTAAAAACCAAATAACAACAACAACAACTTTCCTAAAAATGATTCAAATTAAGGAAAGATGACTCGATAAAGGAAATTTCTCTTCAGTTAAAGAGTAATCAACTATATAAACAAATCACCATCCATCCCTGTAGAGACAGAGAATTTATGTAGATTTAAAGTGGGATAAGATAAATATTTGAGAGAAGCAGATAAATTATAAAACTGGGAAGACATTTTATTTTATCTAATTTTTTTGCTTCCTTGTATTGTTCAATAATTTTTAATACTAATAGTGTTAATAAAGTTTCTGTTATACTTTCTCTTTTTAGATTCAGTACAATAATCACTGCAAGCATTTTTTGCCATTCATGTTTAAAAAAACTCTGCACAGTTATATGGATTTTGATTAAACAGGCACTCTTGATAAATCAGTTTTTCTGATTTAATTCATCACATTTACTTTTTAAATGACAGAGTAAAAAATTGTGTAGGTCCTAAAGTCTCGAAACTTTGTCTAATAAAGTCTAGTTAGACAGACAACTTGAATAGTTGAGACCTGCTAATTTGACAAATGCTAATAATTTATTGTAATTTTTCCTTGTAGAGGATCTGCGATCTCATTATGGATTTAAAATAAACTTGTGGATTTTTTTAAAAAAGTTGGAATATTTTTTGGAATATTAAATTTTAGGAATATTATATATTTTAAGGCAGAAGAATACTCTTACCCGGGATTTTCTTCAGGAATGGCTGCATCCAGGTGTAATTCAGAAGGAGTTGAAATTGCAATTATATGGAAGGGGGATGAAGGAAAAAGCAAGCTTTTGTCCTAAATCCTTGCATGGGGAGTAATTGTAGGCATAAAGGGAGATGATGTCTTGAAGCCTGATGGGGGTCTTTTCATTAATACCATCTTCAAAGGAGGGTGAATATGTGTCAAGGCCAACTTTTATAGACTGGGCACTGTTCCATTGCCGTATTTCAAAAGTGTGGTGGGGGGGGGTTTAGTAGTCGAAAGGAGGTGAAGTAGGGTAGAGGAAAAATTTTCCTGCCTCATCATATTAAACTTATAGTTTGGGAATTTGGAAATTGTTGGTGGTTTTTTTTTGGGGGGGGAAGGGAAAGAAAGGACTTCAGTAGTGCAAGTAGTCCTGGATGGGGGGAGTGCTATGTTCTGTTGTTAAAGTTGAACTTATAGGATATTTGTTTTAGGTCCCATTCTTCAGAGATTATTATTGGTCTATGTATGTTTATTGATCTCATTGCTAGTGTCTCACTGGTTTCTAACTTAAATTTTGTGTCTTGTTTGTCAATTATTATCGTGTTTTTGAAAGAAGGGTAATCTCCTGTGTCTAAGTGGTGAGCTACCAATTCGGAACTATTATTTTTTTCCATTCGGTCTGTTTTTTCTTTGTTATTTGCAGCTACTTTTAAACTGCTTTTATGTTTTCGGATTCTTGTATGTAGCGATGTTCTCGTGCTGCTTATACATATATGCATTCACAATCCAGTTCACAGAAAACTGCATAAACCACATTTGTTTGTTGTTTGAAATCTATTGTTGTTTTGTTGATAGCTGAGCTTTTTAGGTATGTACACAGTTTCTTTGAGCTGCCAAAGGCTAGATTTACTCCGGAATCTTTGAAGATTTTTTCAATGGTTGTTGGTATGTTTAAATGTACGTTAGCCCTATCAATAGTTTTTTTAGCGCTTCTCGTTTTGGTTTTTCTTTACTGTTTTTTTTTTTTTTTGTTCGGCTGTATTTAAGGCACCGTTTATGAGCCATTTTGGGTAACCGCGGTTGAAAAATCTGTTCTTAAGTGTTTCGATTTCCTGTTTGCGTTCATCCTCTGTAGATGAATACCTGAAAGCATTGTTGAACTGGCTATTAGGATTGATTTTTTTGTGAGGGGGAGGGGGTATAGCTGTCAAAATGTAAATAATTCCCCTTATTTGTAGGTTTATGGTATATTTTAGTGTTGATTTTGGTGGCATTTCTTGTTAATGTTAAATTTAGGAAGATCCTGATTTTTTCTTCATTTTCAATTGTGAATTGTAGCCGATCATCTACATTATCCATAAAATTTAAGGGATGGGGAAAAGTACTTGGAAATCAGGAGGTAAAATTCGGAGAGATGTCCACTTATCGAACTGCCCATTGGTACCCCATATACTTGTTGATAAAAATCTCCTTCATGTGTGAAATAATTCGCTAATAACAGTATATTCAGTAAGATTGTTATATCTGAAATATCTAATTTCGTTCTGTTTCTTATCTGAGAAGAAAGAAGAAAAGAAAGAAGAAGTTATTTATGATTTAGAAGATAGTTATATATGATGTTCCAAGTTCCTCTAACTTCCTTAACATGAAGTGTTATACTAGTTTAACTTCTCTGAAGATTACTCTATTCTTTCTTTCTTTCTTTCCTTCCCCCAACCATCAAAAGGGTAACTAAATTAAGAGTTCTCTATATACCAGTTTTTTTTTTTTTTTTTTTTTTTTGAGAATTTAGATAATAACAGTATGAAAATAAATATATAAAACTATGAAATATAAATAAATGAAATGGATATATATGTTTATATATCTATTTGATTTATAGATATGAATATATAAAAATATGAAAATAATATATATAAAAATAAAAACAGAGGAAATAAATATCATTGCTATATCATTAATATAATCTTTTTTTTTTTTTCCCCAGAATTATACCCAGACAGAATATACCTTGGGAAGTAATTTATGAATTTTTAAATGACAGATTGCGAGCTGTTCGTCAGGATTTAACAATACAACAAGCAGATGGAGAAGAATGTATTTGTATATTAGAACAGATTGTTAGATTTCACGTTTATTCACTATATATGTAAGTATTTTTATATTTAGCATGCTTTTCATAAACTTGCACCAGACTTCTTCTTCTTCTTCTTCTTCGGTCCTTAGCTGGCAGCTGGGGGAGGCGGTTGGCCACGCAACCAGTATGCTGCTGTAGGTGCCGCAGGGTTTCGGACTTGCTCTGTGATGTTCTTCCATACCTTGCGATCCATGGCGTCAGTCCTAGCCTGGTTAAGGTCGAGACGTCGGCTCTTCAAGTCATTTTCCACTTGCTTGGCCCATGTTTTCCTAGGCGCGGTCCGTTGGATGCTCCATTGGGTGGGTCGTTGTCTCCAAAGGAGTGTGGATGGTATTCTATTCGTGCCCATTCTACATACGTGGCCAAACCATCTAAGCCTTCGCTTCTGGATTTGGTCGGCAATGGTTGGTTGCTGTTGGCATCTGGCACGGATGGTATCATTAGTGATGCGGTCGCGAAGAGAGATGCCCAAGATCTGCCGCAGGCATCGCATTTGGAATACCTCAAGTTTGTTCAAATCTAACTTGAGACAAATCCATGTTTCCGATCCGTAAAGAAGAATGGGCAGGATCAAAGTCCGGAAGAGTCGGATTTTAGTCTTTGTGGAAATGTTGGTCCTCTTCCACAGACACCATTTGAGCGAGGCGAACGCAGTGGCCGCCTGTCCAATTCTGCTGTGGATTTCCATGGTGGATGCAACTTTCTTCTCCTGGACCAGCGACCCAAGGTATTTAAAGTCCTGCACTTGCTCGATCTGGACGCCTTCGAGATAGATGGTGGCTTGCGACCCATCTGTTGTCAGGGCCTTTGTCTTATCAGCATTGATCTTCAAACCGTATGGCCGGGCAATGCGGGCAATGTCGTAGAGGATGTCCGTGGCTTCAGCGTCGTTACCGGCAAGGATAGCACTATCATCAGCAAACATCAGGTCAGTCACATAGTGATCCTTGTCATATTGTATGCCCTGTCTGTTTCTGAATGCTTGCCTCATAATGGCGTCGACCACGATGTTGAAAAGACATAAGACTAGACATAAAAATATTTAATTTCATGTGGAATTATATAATAACTAGATTCTATTAAGAGTAGCAATACTAATGTTTTTCATTCTTATAGGTTGTGTGAAAATTCGCTAGAATCATTTGATCCCCATCTAAATAACAAGCATCTCCAAGAATGTTTAAAACGCCTTCTGATTTTATATGCTGAACACTCTCACATTGGCTCAAAGCATAAGCATCGGCCAGAAATGGAATGTATTTATTTGTTTCATAATCTAGGGTCTGTGGAGGCCATCCAACATGCATTAGAACTTCCTAAACAATTAAGGTAAGGAAGATGTGCATTAATTTTCACTATGGGTGAAATTCAGATGGAAATAAAGTGTTACAGGGAATTTATTTGTGACTTTACAAAGCAATATTACAGTGAACCACAAATTGCCTACTCTGTAATGTCAAAAACTTTATTAGAAATTGGCGTTCTTGTTTATATTTCTTGTTTTAATGTGCTTTTTAGGGACATTCTTTAATTTTTCTTTATTTTATTTTTTGTGTGGTTTCCATTTCTCATAATAATTTAGAATGATAAGTTTTGCATGTAACTGATATATCAAGCCACATTAGCTGTGTTAAAGAATATATAATGATAAAGAACAAAACACACATTATCATAACAGAGAACCATCAATATAAACAAATAAAGACTAATCTATTAACAAGTTCAATGCATAATATAATTTATGTTCTTTAATTGGATATCAAATAAAGCTATGTGATGCTGATTTACAATTTTTACCACTTAAAACTATATTGCATAATTTAGAATGTCTTGAAGTGAAATTACAAACTAAGTTTACATAAATGAGATTGTTCTTCCAACTCCTAACTTGTTCTATTTGGAACAAATTAGTAATTTTTTTTTTTTTTTTTCTCTCTAAATTTTCCTTTGCTCTCCCAACTTTCATAACTTTTATTTTTGGTGTAAATAATTTTCAGGTCATATTCTCTACAACCTGTATCTAATTTATCCAGAGATTCCTGAAGATCTTCCAAGCTGATATTTAATAATGCAATATTATCTGCACATAATAATAATAATTCAATTTTTACATTTTCTTCACTAAACTTTGTAAGTAACTTATATTGTTTTATTAAATGAGCAATGCGATGCAGCCCTGCCTCACTCTAAGTTTAAACTTAAACTGTTTTCTAATGCTTCCTTTAACATTAATTCTTTTATTGATTTTCTAAAATTTGAAAGGACAGGTTTTTAGATACTTAAGGTCAGGGCCTATCTTAGGCCTGTGCAAACTTGGCATTTGCTTAGGGGCTGTAAATGGCAATGGATATAGCCAAAATCAATGATATCCAGTAGCATAACGACAAGCATGAATGCTCCTGTTCCTTATAAAATTTGCAAATAAAATATATTTTCAAATTGCAATGTTGTAGTTTATAGTTAAAAGGTTCATGCCACCAACATGTTCAGATTTGCATATATTTCTTTAGAAATACATGCAAATTTATTTGCTTTACATTCTGTTCCTTATAAAATTTTCATATAAAATATACTTTCAAATTGCAATGTTGTAGTTTCTGGTCAAAAGGTGCATGCTGCCAATATTGACTGTAGTCCAAATTTCGGATTATTGTGTTAATTTTTTTTATTATTAAAGCAGGGTGCAAGGGGGCCCATAAAGATTTTGCCTGGAGCCCAAATTTCCAAAGATATGCACTGCTTAAGCTAGTGAATTTTTTGAAGAAACTTAAAAATAGAGGTTTTGGTGGTCAAGTGCATGTCATTTTTCACTCTTCTGTTACTTGACTAAAATAACTTTCAAATAAAATGAGCAGTACACATTGAAACTTCTCTGTAAAACATCAAAAGCAAAAATAAACTTTGCTTTACTTTAGCAAAGTTGAACACTTCATCATCACACGGTAAAACAACCCTCCCCATAGTCTTTTATGTTCATTTCTGATAGTGAAACGTGATGCTCTACTGTGACAGACATTGCATCCAATAGTGGACTGCTCCACTGCGGCTTGCATAACTAAGTTTTTAACAAAAAGTTGCACAAGTGAGATGTAGGATGCAACACTGCCATCTATGATTTTATGATAGTTCATTTATGATAGTGAAACATGGTGCTCTACTGTGACAGACATTGCATCCAATAGTGGACTGCTTCACTGCGGCTTGCATAACTAAGTTTTTAACAAAAAGTCGCACAAGTGAGATGTACGATGCAACACTGCCATCATTTAAAGAGAACATTTTGATGACAATTCTGTGATTTTATCCAATTTGCTGAACTTAAAAAAAAAAAATGGGAGGAGAGTAATAAATACTACACATATGATTAAAGAGGCCTGCACGCTCTGGATTCATTATTATTGTGTAACACAGAGTGAAACGGAAGATAGAATAAATAATGACAAGTTTAATACTAATTGTAAAACACACATATATCAAATATTACTATTAAATACATACAAAAGCTTTCGGTTATTATGGTAACCTTCATCAGTCAAACTGACAGTTAAGAGTGTGGAACATGAGGGCATGTACTGCCAGTCATGTATATGGAACTGCGTGATGCAATAGTTAATTGTTTGATGTTGAAGCATATGGCTGTGACATATGTTAACGTTTGTCATTCATCAAAATGGTTGCTTCAATAATAGGGTGGACACGACATCCACTGCTTCTGTTGACTGAGGTATTAGAGCATGTGATGTTCAACGACTCCAACCAGGCGTGCTGCCAGTAGTGGCGGAACCTATCTACAATCATGACATCACAATGCAGGTCAATGTCGTGACTGGTTGACCAGAAGTGTTCGGCAATGGCTGAGTGTTCTATGTCCGCTAAGCGAATGGCTTTTTTGTGTCCTGAAAGACATTTCTCTAGCTGTCTCCAGTTTCCCCGATGTAGCAGCTAGTGCAGTCATGGCAAGAGATGCAGTAGACTAGACCACTTCGTAGTAAGTTCTAAATTCTATACAGTGGGACCAACTGATGATGTTACCAACAGCAAATTCAAAATGGGACGCATTCAAAGAACTTATCTTGGAAGCTACTAGGCTTTACATATCAACTAAGAAATATTGTTCAAGGTTTAGGCCAAAATGGATGTCAGATGAACTAATGAGGCATATGGCAGAGAAGAAAAATGCATGGGAAACTTACAAATTAACACATGACACAGAAGCCTATGATAGATACAAGTTGATATGCAACCAAGTTACAAAGGAGGTTAGGCAGGCGAAGGCAGATTACAAGAAATCCTTGGCAAGGGATGCAAAGAAAAACAGCAAAGAGTTCTTTACTTATGTAAACTCTAGAAGGAAGGGGATGAATCAGATTGGTCCACTTGATATTGATGGGTCAACTGTTGATGATCCTGCTCAGGTAGCTAACAAACTAAATGAATATTTTGCATCGACATTCACACATGAGGAGTTATTCAGCAAGGGGAATGCCAGAGGTGTATTCAACTCTAGCAGTAAGCTAGAGAATCTTGAAATAACTGGGAGTAAAGTGGAGGAGAAACTGTTGAAGATAAACACAAGAAAGGCACCCAGGGTGGATGGGATCTATCCAGTTATATTAAAGGAGGCAGCAAAGGAAGTAAGCAAACCCTTAGCCATAATTATGAGAGCTTCCTTGGACTCAGGGGAGGTACCCACAGACTGGAGATGTGCAAATGTCACCCCAATTCACAAGGGAGGATCAAAGGCTGACACAAGTAATTATAGACCTGTGAGTTTAACTTCTGTTCCAGGAAAATTAATGGAGGCACTAGTTAAAGAAGCACTGCAGGATCATTTAGACAAGACTTCAGCTATAGCTCGGACACAGCATGGTTTTGTTAAGGGGAAGTCTTGCCTGACCAATTTGATTGGATACTATGATGCAGTCACAAAAGAACTGGATGCAGGGAATAACTTTGATATTATATACTTGGATCTTAGAAAGGCTTTTGATACTGTTGCACATGGAAGACTGCTACACAAATTGGAGCAGTGTGACATTGGAGGCGAATTGCTGCTATGGATAAAGGGGTGGTTGAGGGGGAGAAGACAGAGAGTGGTAATCAATGGACACTGCTCATCGTGCACTAATGTTATTAGTGGAGTCTCTCAGGGCTCAGTGTTGGGTCCATTATTGTTTTCTGTATTTATAAATGATATTGATGATGGTATATCAAGCTTAATGTCCAAGTTTGCAGATGATACAAAGGTTGGCAGGGTTGTCAAGGACACTACTGACACTATGCTGCTGCAACAGGATCTGGAAAGGTTGAGCAGATGGGCTGAGAGGTGGCAAATGAAGTTTAACATTGACAAATGTAAAGTACTACACATGGGAAACAGCAACCCCCAGAGCAATGTATCAACTCTGTGGTACTACACTGACAGTGGTAGAGAATGAAAGGGACTTGGGGGTGGTTGTGCAGGCAGATATGAAGTTCTCTGAGCAGTGCAGACGGGCTGCAAGAGTAGCTCATGGAGTATTGTCAATGATATACAGGAATTTTTCCAGCAGGGATAAGGAGGTGATTATTCCATTGTATAAGGCAATGGTCAGGCCACACCTAGAGTACTGTATACAGGTCTGGAGGCCTCATTTCATGAAGGATGTAGAGCTGCTGGAACAAGTACAGAGAAGGGCAACAAGATTAGTGAATGGAACAAAGGGGTGCTCTTACGAAGAAAGGCTTAAGTTTTGCAAATTACAGTGTCTGGAGACTAGGCACCAGCGAGGTGATCTGATAGAGGTGTATAAAGCCTTGAATGGTTTAAGCATGCTCAATGCTGATGGGATTCTTCCTCTAGCTCAGAAAAATCACCTGAGAGGGCATAAATTCAAATTGAGGAAAGACAGATGTAGGATAGACGTGCGGAAATTTGCCTTTAGCCAGCGGGTGGTTGGTTGGTGGAACAGACTTCCATCCCTTGTGGTGGAGGTTGATAGCCTAAATAAGTTTTAGGCTCAGCTGGACAGGTATTTTGAACGAACAGAGGGGTGAAGTGGAAGTGGGTTTTTTTTTTTTTTTTTTTTGGCTGATGCTGCATAAGCTTGCTTTCTTGCATCAAATGCCTCTACTAATGCTAATGCTAAAGTTGGGAACTGGTGTTTTCACTGTACAGATGAGGGATCGCAACTTTCTGCCTGGGAGCTGTACACACTTTATCCCATGTTAATTTTGGACCCTAGAAACCTTTTGTGATAAGTTTGGGTAGTATGGGATAAAGGCACTAGAGGTTGAGTCATTACCTTGGATGTTCTTGGTCGCTACGTGGTCATGTGTCTGTAGGTCACACCTGTCAAGGATACTGCTAAAATCGAGATGGATCTTGCAAGGTGTGGCTATCTCACCAGTACCCTTGACAGGTGTGACCTACAGACACATGACTATGTAGCAACCAACAGGAACATCCAAGGTAATAACTCAGCCATTGCCAAACACTTCTGGTCAACCTGGCACGACATTGACATGCACCGCGATGTCGTGATTGTAGATAGGTCCTGCCACTACCAGCAACGTGCCTGGTTGGAGTCATTGAACATCACATGCTCTAATACCTCAGTCAACAGACGCAGTGGATGTCGTGTCCACCCTATTATTGAAGCAACCATTTTGATGAATGACAAATGTTGGCAACGTTCACATATGTCACAACTACAGGCTTCAACATCAAACAATTAACTAATGCATCACGCAGTTTCATATACATGACTGGCAGTACACGCCTTCATGTTCCAGACTCTGGTCAAATAACTTTGACCAGAGTGTGGAACTATTAACCTGTCAATAGGTTAATTAAGTAAACATCAAAGAAAGAGAGTATAACAAAAACAATTTGTTATGGGTAACATTCACTGTTTTCCATGTGCAAAACAATAGTATTTTCACTGATTTTATAAGTTTTTAATGCAGATGCCACTAAATAATTTTTCCTGCAATTTTGTTAAGCATTATAGTTGCATATGATGTGAGAAAGACTTATAGAGCATCAGCAATAAAAAAAAAAGCTCCCCACATCGGCTGTCTCTCCCCCTCCACTAATTGGTGCCTCCGTAGCCAGGTGGGCAGGAGCAGCAGTGCGTAACACACTCTTCTTGATTAGACCGGGGTTTGAGCCCGTGACCACCAAATACGGAGGATGTGGAAAGGTCAGGGAATGACCACCGCATATACCTGGAGCAATATGGCCTTAGTTGCTAATGCTCAGGGCAAGAAGAAAGTTTTCTACTCTTAGCCTGTTCAAAATCTAGTTTGGACTGATTAATAACTGCTTTACAATTGTTGCGAGCTCTGGTGTGTACAGAAAATGAAACTGAAGAATTGGAAACAAGCCAATTACGATATGCAACATTCTTCTCTTGAACAGCTTTAGCACATTCATTGGAAAACCAAGGTTTAGATAAAGAATGAGATTTTAAGGTGGAATGTAGAATAAAGGATTCCATTCCTACAAGAATAATTTCACTAACACAACCTGAGCAAATGTTGACATCAGAAGTTTTGAAACTGTAATCCGACTAAGGAAAAGAAGAAAATAAATCTCATAGTTCATCTCATTTTGCATTCTTGTAATGCCAAACAACATGAGGTTGGGAATAGCCATGAGATAAAGGCTCCATTGGAGAAGAGACAATTACCAATTTGTGATCTGAGGTGCCTAAAGGACCACTCACTTCAACCGTGTACTTAGAAAGGTCGTTTTGTGAGAAAAAGATCAAGTGTGTTGGCTTTATGGTTAGAATTGTCCAGTCTGGTCGGTAAATGAACAATCTGTGCGAGGTCATTAATAATTGCAAAAGACTCAGCATCTCGACCAGCTGGGTTTGTGTGACTAGAAAATGGAAGCCAGCTGGAGTTGAGTTGTGAACATTAAAATCACCAAGGAAAATTAACTCACTGTTAGGAAAGTTGGACTAAAGAAAGTCAAGTTGCAAAGAGAGGAAGTCAAAGAGTTCCAAATGACTAGTGGAGTTGGGAGAATGGTAGATACAGCAGATGAATTTGACAGAATGAGGTAGAGAGAGTTTAAGACAGAGAAGAGCGAAAAGAGGAGATTCCAAATTACCAAGTCTCTGACAGGGAATATCAGAACGAACATATGCACAAGTACCACCTTTGAGGTGAAAGAAATCATACAGCAAATAATTTGGGCAACTGACATGAGTAGTGGTTGAATCAACCGATCACTGAGATTCTGTCAGAAAATGTACATTGGGTTTGGCAGACTGTAAGTGGAAATGAACATCATTGAGATTAGAACTGAGACCATGTATATTTGTGAAATGAACTAGGAAGTGTTTGGGAGGTTTAGATCTTTTTTGCAGATTAGTTTGCTCTATTATTTCAACAATTCAAGGTGTATTCAACAGTAAGAAAAAGTGGGCACCGGTTGATGAGAGTCATCTACCACCTAGTATGGCCTGGTAACACAGAGGGGCAGCATTCCTCCATGTGGTATGGGCACCACACCTCGACCCCTACTTACATTAGTTCACACCTGGGTAGTCACCCACAGTGTGCTTGCACATGGGAGTTATACCCAGGGTGTATTAAGAATTTGCAGATAAAGGAACCACTAGGTGGCATTGATCACATTGTACTGATGTGGGATTTACTTAAAGATATAATTACCATCAGGGGTAAAGGAAAGAGTTTTTGCTTCCATAAAGGTGAATACAATGGTCTCAGACAGTTTTTAAATTCTGTACAGTGGGATCAACTGATGATGTTACCAACAGTAAATTCTAAGTGGGAAGAATTCAAGGAATTAATCGTGATTAATGATTTTGTAATAACTGAGAGCAAAGTGGAGGAGAAATTGTTGAAGTTAAACATAAGAAAAGCACCTGGGGTGGATGGGATCTATCCAGTTATATTAAAGGAGGCAGCAAAGGAAGTAAGCAAACCCTTAGCCATAATTATTAGAGCATCCTTGGACTCAGGGGAGGTCCTCACGGACTGGAGATGTGCAGATGTATCCCCAATTCACAAAGGGGGGGGGGATCTAAGGGTGACACGAGTAATTACAGACCGGTTAGTTTAAATTCTGTTCTTGGGAAAATAATGGAGTCACTGGTTACAGATGCATTGCACGATCATCTAGACAAGACTGCAGCAATAATTCAGACACAGCATGGGTTTGTTAAGAGAAAGTCTTGTCTGACAAATTTGATAGGATATTATGATGTGGTTACAAAGGAAGTGGATGCAAAAAATAATTTTGATATCATATATTTGGATTTCAGGAAAGCTTTTGACACTGTTGCGCATGGAAGACTATTGTACAAATTGGAGCAGAATGGTATTAAGGGTAAGCTGCTACAATGGATAAAAGGATGGTTGAGTGGGAGAAGACAGAGGGTCGTAATTAATGGGTGCTGCTCTTCGTGGACTAATGTTATTAGTGGAATCCCACAGGGTTTGGTGTTGGGTCCTCCGTTGTTTTGTATATTTATCAATGATATTGATGAAGGTATATCAGTCTTAGTGCCGAAGTTTGCAGATGATACAAAGATTGGCAGGGTTGTTAATGACAGTGTGCTACTACAACAGGAGCTAGGTAATTTGGGCAGATGGGCTAAGAAGTGGCAACTGAAGTTTAACCTTGACAGCATATTCCAAAGTACTGCATATGGGTAGAAGTAACCCCAGAGAAACGTACCAACTGTGTGGTATTACACTTAAGGTGGTAGAAAATGAAAAACACCTGGGAGTAATTGTGCAGTCAGATATGAAGTTTTCTGAGCAATGCAGACAGGACAGATCATGTTGTTTTGTCAATGATATATAGGAATTTTGCTAGCAGGGAAAAGGAGGTGATTGTCCCTCTGTATAAGGCAATGGTCAGGCCACACCTTGAGTACTGCGTATAGGTCTGGAGGCCTCATTTTAGGATGTAGATTTGCTTGAACGTGTACAGAGAAGGGCAACATGATTGGTGAGGGGGAATGAAGAGATCCTTTTACCAAGAGAGGCTTAAGTTCTGAAAATTGCAGTGTCTGGAGACTAGGCACCTGTGCGGTGATCTGATTGAGGTGTATAAGGCCTTGAATAGGTTGAGCACGATTAATTCTGATGGGATCCTTCCACTTGTTCAGATTACGAACCTAAGGAGGCATAAATTCAAATTAAGAAAAGACAGATGTAGAATAGATGTGCAGAAATTTGCCTTTAGCCAGCGGGTGGTTAATTGCTGGAACAAACTTCCATCTGTTGTTGTGGAAGTTGATAGGTTAAATAAATTTATGGGGGAACTGCACAGGCATTTGGAGAGAGTGGTGTGGTTTTTTTTTTTGGCTGATGCTGCATAATCTCATACACTTGCTTTCTTGCATCACATGCTACTACTATTACTAACAATCCCACCATCGTGAAAGTACAAGCAGAGGATTTGGCTGTTACAGACCGTCCAGACTTTGCCGAAATTGGTTCCACTTGACTTGAGTGTCACCCGAATATCAGTTCTATCAGCGTTTTAGACTCCCAAGGACCATTTTTAATGGGGAGGGGCACCATTTTGTGCACTACAATGGCGATCACATTAGCATCGGTGTTGCCAACTGTATTCAGTTGAAAATAGCTGAGCTACAATGCAAAAATAGATAAAATCCTATGTTAACAATGAAAAAAAAATTTTTTTTTTGTAGCAAAGGGAACTTAAACGATTGATGTATATTTTTCAAAAAACTATGTCGAAATTATTCCCTAAATCCAACTCATAACTGTGTCAAAACAGCTTACGTAGTTAGTTAAGCATGATTTACCCTTAGCAAAGCCATGTTGTTTGTTCTTCAGAATGCCATATCAATTGTCAGTACACTTATGTGATGTCTCCATTATTTTTTATTATATTTTTTTAATTCTACTAGTCACCTATTAGTAGTAGTAGCAGTGGCATTTGATGCAAGAAAGCAAGTGTATGAGCTTATGCAGCATCAGCCAATTGTGTTCATTTACGTCTAACAAAGATTTTCACTACCAATGAAGTTAGACTAACCAGTCTGTAGTTACCAACTTTACTCTTTGAGCCACTTTTATGTATTGGTGATACATTGGAGCAGTACCAATCTATAGGAATCTCCCCTGAGTCTAGAGATGCCCTCATAATTCACCTCAGTGGTTCAATACACTCCCTCATGCTCTCCCTCAAAACTACAGGGTATGTGCCATCAACTCTGGGAGTTTTGCTTGCCTTTATGCTCAAAAGTCTTTCTACTAAACAATAACTGTAATTACGACATAGCTAATTTCATATGGCTCAGCCTCACTTGCACAGCCTCTTCTCAGCATGAAAGGTCTTCCATCAGTAATTCTGTCAGTACACTTATGTAATGTCTCCATTATTTTTTATTATATTTTTTTAATTCTACTAGTTGCCTATTGTGTTCATTTACATCTAACCAAGGATATTTATCCTTGTAAGTAACATTATTATCCATATTGCATTATATTTTGTTCAAAACTATAAATAGTCATTATTGTTTAATTTACATTCTTAATTTTGTGCAATATTTCTGCATACAGGTGAAATAGTATTTATCACTGTAATATTATGCATTGTTCCAAACAATTAAAAATAAATTATTCTTTTTTTATTTTAAGGGATCATCCTTTTATGAAGCATGCATTAAATATTAGTATTGCATACCTTCAAGGCAATTACTTCAGAGTGTTACACAATATAAAGAAATTGCCATTTCTTTTGGCAAGTTGTTTTCTTCAGCATATTCCAAGAATTCGTAGGTAATTAGTTATTTTATACTTTCATTAGATAATTTTTTTTTTCATTATAAAATTTTTATCTTAGAATTCACAGAATTTTTTTTAATCTTACTGTTAAGTAACAGTGAAGGTCAGTAGTAGAAACTAAAAATATATGGTATTGCAGAAATAGCATATAAATTTGGCTCTTTCAAATGCCTTTTTGATAAATGCTTACTGAGAAAAAAAAATATATAAATAAAAGTGTAGTTTTTGAAATAAAATATTTAATGCTGTTTTGGTCTTCTATAATTATGAAAAATGGGAGGACTTCCTTATCCTGCTTTCAGTTTGTGTGACTGACTAGTAAATGCTTGATGTAGACTGACTAGTAAATGCTTATCTTGATGCTGCACTACTTTTAGACAACCGACATTGTCAGAAGTCTAATCTACCACTATTTAACAGATGAAATATTTTTATGATAGCCTGTTTTGGAATTTACTGGTCCCATTGTCAGATAGCAGGTGGACTCTCATGGCAGTTTTGTTAAATTGTCATAGAAGAGCAAGACAGTCCTCACTGTTACTAATTTATTTCATAGGCCATAGTTTCTTTACTATATTAAATATTTGATATTTTATATTGATAGCTGTTTAACTTCCTGATAACCTTTCTTTAAAATTTTGTACCCATGTCAGGTTTTTTTTTTTAGCTCTACTTTACTTATATAACTTTTCCTTTTCAGACAAGCTCTAGAAGTAATGAATGTTGCATACAGTGTAAGAAACTGCAAATTTCCAGTCAAAATTCTCAGTAAATGGCTTACAAATTATGATGAAGATGAAGCTATAAGGCTCTGTAAATATTATGGTTTAGTCGTTACTGATACTTATATCTGGTTCCGGAAAGATCTTTTATGTAAAGAAAAGGAGGTAAGAATCTCTCTCACATTTATAATATAAACAAAAATTAGCATTCTGGAAATGTTTTTAGGACTTGAAGTGCTTTTATAAATGTTATTTGAATGTTTTTTTTAAATGTTCTTGTTTATACTCACGCACGACCACCAGGTCAGAGGAGTTTACAATAAATCATGAATACAATCATTGATCATATCTAGCAGTCACTGTCTTGAACCATAGTCCACTCAAAGAGTGTGTGCTACTGCACTCTTTCTCCTGACCACTGAGCTACATCATGTGTGTAAAAGTGCCATGTCATGGGTAAAGTGGGAAAATTACATTGCAGGTAATTTAATTTCATGATAGATGTGAAAATGAGTCAGAAGAAAATGAGAATTATGTTTTCACTAGTAGCTGGCACTTTATTTTTCAAAAAATCTCCATCATGGTTTAGGTACTTATCCCATTTGTACACCAAATTTTTTTTATACCATACTCATAAAAGTCATTTAGATCATGGCACCACGTTTTTTGTAGGAAATATGAAAGATAAAGTACTACTCTTTCACAAAATTAGAAATAAAATTTTTATTAAACAGCAGTTGCTGTTCTTTAAAGGCTGAATAATAGCATAAAACTATATAATATACAATTCATAAAGTATTCAAGAAAGTATATGGGGGGAAATCTTACATTACAGCAGATATTGGGGGATTTTTAAGTTCTAAACTGCACAGGATGTATTTACCTCGAGAGAGAGGCTTGATGGCAGTCAAGTCACTCTAGAGCAACTTTTTCTGCAATTTACAGTTTCATGAAGTTATGGGGAGCTGGATAGTCTCTGATCTCCATTGCAGTACCTCTTCCCCCCCCCCCCCCCCCCCGAGAGAAAGCTGTGTTATGGGGATTGGTTTTGACCTATCTATTTTGAATATTCAGTAACCATAACATGATGGAAGATTCAATATTAATGGACAGAACATTGAATGTTAAAATTTGACTGACTGCTAGCTGGAAAGTTTTGTGTTGGATTCTCTGGGACCCCTTAGTTCTGGCAGAAGTAACTCTGGATGTGGTATGTGTGGGGAGGGGTCTGTGGAGGATGAGATTTGAGGTTGGGGAAGAGGGCAATCTGGCGGGGGGGGGGATTGGATGGCTTTCAGCAGCTCTCTCCAGGAGATGATTTTGTGAGACCTGGAAGATCTTAGGATCAGATCCCCCCCACCAAGTTGCCCCAACATGTTCAGCTATGTGATTGTGCAATACAATCATCTATAAAGCATTTTCCACACTGACAGTCAATTTAGTAGACAGAGCCTTGCACCTCTTGGTGGAGAGGGGACTGTTGTTCTCCTGGAAAAGCTTGCTGT
The DNA here is from genome assembly GCF_048544385.1 of Mastigoproctus giganteus. Taxonomy (NCBI): domain Eukaryota; kingdom Metazoa; phylum Arthropoda; class Arachnida; order Uropygi; family Thelyphonidae; genus Mastigoproctus; species Mastigoproctus giganteus. The sequence continues at coordinate 49,889,603 of NC_143583.1, read as the reverse complement.
TGCTTGCAGATAGGCAGTTTATGAGAAATCACTAGCAAGCAGAGCAAAGAGGGGGGGATAAAGAATTCTTCACATATATAAATGCCAAGAAGAGCAGGACAAACCAGATCGGACCTTTACGTAAGGGAAAGGGGATAGTATTAAATACACCAGCTGCCGTTGCATATGAACTCAACAGTTATTTTGCATCGATATTTACAAATGAAAAGCCTTTTGTGGTAATGGTAAATTGTGGGAGCGAAGTTAAAAAATATGTAATTAATGATATTGAAATTTCGCAAGATTATTTAATGAAAAAACTTTCGAGCCTACAGACTAGTAAGGCTCCTGGAGTTGATGGAATATACCCTATAATCTTAAGGGAGGCAGCAAGCGAGTGCATTGAACCATTGAGGCTGGTTATGCGAGCATCACTAGACTCTGGGGAGATTCCCTTGGATTGGAAAAGTGCAAATGTGTCTCCCATACATAAGGGTGGCTCTAAAAGTAAGTTGGAAATTATCGACCTGTCAGTCTGATTTCAGTAGTAGGGAAAATCATGGAGGCAATGATCAAGGGTGGAATTCAGGATCGTTTGGATCGAATTGAAATTCGCAAGGATACTCAGCATGGTTTTGTAAAGGGAAAATCATGTTTAACAAATCTGGTTCGCTATTTCGAAAGGGTCACTCACAAGCTGGATTTAGGGAATAATTTCGACATTGTTTATTTAGATTTCAGCAAAGCTTTTGACTCAGTCCCACATGAGCGGTTGCTTTATAAGCTGGAACAGGTTGGAATCACTGGGAAAATCCTTAGATGGATAGAAGGATGGCTTCAGGGCAGGAGGCAGAGGGTTGTGATAAATGGCTATTCCTCAGATTGGGTTGATGTAAGAAGTGGGGTTCCCCAAGGGTCAGTATTAGAACCACTGTTGTTTTTAATTTTCATAAACAACATTGATGAAGGGATAGAAGGCGTGACGTCTAAATTTGCAGATGATGTTAAAATTGGTAGAGTAGTTAATGATCACTGTCAAGCTGAGCTTCTTCAGAGAGACCTAGATAGACTTCAGGAATGGTCAGAAAAATGGCAGCTATGCTTTAATCCAACAAAGTGTAAGGTATTACACCTGGGAAACAGTAATCCCAAAATAACTTATTCACTTGGTGGAGTTCAACTAAACTCAGTACTGGAGGAAAGGGACTTGGGTGTTACGATACCGTCAGACATGAAATTCTCTGAGCATTGTAAACAGGTTGCATGGAAGGCCCATGGTGTCCTATCAATGATCTATCGAACTTTTGCAAGTAGAGATAGGGATGTGATAATCCCATTATATAAGGCTTATGTTAGACCACACTTGGAATACTGTGTTCAAGTATGGAGACCGCACCTGAAGAAAGACATCGAGCTTCTTGAAAGGGTGCAAAGACGGGTAACTCGCCTGGTGAGATCGGCAAAAGGGCATCCTTATGAAGAAAGACTTCGAATATGTGGGTTGCAGAGTTTGGAAACTAGACACCTTAGAGGAGATTTGATTGAGGTGTTTAAGGCTCTGAGAGGCATCAGTAAAATGAATGAGGACGAAATTTTCAAGATTATAAATGATGCTAGAACTAGGGGACATAAATTCAAGTTACGGGGGAAACTGTTTTGATTGGACTGCAGGAAGTTTTATTTTAGCCAGCAAGTTATAAATTACTGGAATAAGTTGCCTTCATGGGTGGCAGAGGCCGACAGTTTGGAGAAATTCAAAGGTCATCTGGATAGTACTTTCAGGTAAGGGAAGCGCATAGGATGATAGGTTTAATTTCCTTTTTTTTTTTTTTTTTTTTTTATTAATTATTATTATTATTTTTTTTTTGGTTTTTTTTTAATTTTGTTTTGTTTGGATTTTTTTTTTTTTTATTTGGCTGGTGCAGCATAAGCCATAGGCTTTCTTGCACCATGCGACTAATACTAATAGGTGGTTAAATGTGTCCCATACAGTATAACTAGACTAAAAAACCTTTAAAATCCACTGTTGAAGGCCATAACATACAATATTCTCCTCTACACTTCACTTTTGTTTACTTTATTTCTTTCTTAAAAAAAAAAAAAAAAAACTGTTATACTGTTCTATATATTATATAGAACAGTATAAAAATTCTACACGCAGCGCTAGACAGAGAACAATATCAAAATTAAGTCACAAACGCCATTCAGCAGCATTAAAGAAGAAGAAGATATTATATAGTTTTATGATATTATTTGGCTATACTTCACAAAGAATGGCAACTGCCATTTAGTAAATTTTTTACTTCAAATTTCACTCAGCATATAAAATTTGAATGCATAATGCAATGATGTATTGTCATTTGATTCTAGTATTGGCTGATGCTTTATAAGTTGCTTTCATGCATCATATGCCACTATGACTATTACTACTAATAATAATAATTATTATTATTATATACCATATTTTTCAGCATCCTGACAGATCATTACGTTCTCCAAAAACATGAAAAATGGCACCTTCAATCCCCGAAGGTGCCATTATTCTTAAAGTCTACTGTATTTATATTTTAAATTTCTTAAATGAAGACAATTCTGAACTGGACTATGGTAACCCTACCATGTGAAGATAATGAAAATGACAAATGGCTCCTTATAATTTTCAGAGAAACTTTTCAGTTTAAGCACTACCATAGTAATTTGCTTAAAAATTTCCTTTCTAGATCTGAATCTATGACCAGTATTATTATATTGGCAGATATCAGTTTTTTTATAAGTATTTTTAATTATAAATTCATCTGTCATTGAACAGTATGCCTGCAGATATGCATCTAATATTTATTCAAATTTTATCTTTCTTTTACAGATGACATCAAAAAAAGAACTGTGGCTTATGGAAAAATCCAAATTATTTTCACCTTCCGAGTTCATTTCTGGGAAATGCCAATGAAGAAAAGAAATTAAAACATGATAAAGGAGATGATACAACTTGAATAATGTGACTTGTGTAAATAAGATATACAAAAAAAAATAAAATAGTTTTTGTTATATGATTCATAATTCCAAAACTTATAAGTACATATACACATGAGAAATATGAAAGTAGAATAAAATTATCATCACTGTATGTTAGCAATTTATATAATAAAGGAATCATAATCATCCATGTGACTATTAATGCAAATCAGCCCTTTTGGCCTTCTGTGTAATAAAATAAGTTAAAACTGATTTCTATATTATTGAGTTGTTAAGCAGACAGTTAAGTCTTTTTTTTTTTTTAAGTCAGTGCCATCATTGTTACATATTTGAACCAGTTCATTCTGGGGAAAATTTCAGGAATTCCCACATGCTGTACACAAATTTAATGGTAACTAGAGCAATAAATGCAATGTGTGTTTCTTCTTTATATAAGTTATGGGAACAGGACTAACTGTTCTCAAATCTCTAGGCAACAAAAAATGTACATTTTTACGAATGCCACCTTTACTACATTATATATCTAATTCATTCTGGTTTTAATATATTTATAAACAGTGATACTAGGCAATGCAAATGCCTAGTATACTGAAGGTTGTTACCAAAGTGTGAACCGACCCCAGGTGCCAAACAAGTGTCAGTGACTAAGTGATTCTTAGAGATCTACATAGATATGTATCAGTTTTTGTTTTTATATCCAGTTCTTCCCTATTTGTCATAACATGTAGCCTCTAGTTCTACAAGGCAGGACACTAGAGTGCAGAAAGAAAATTCAGTTTTCTGTTTTTCATGACAAATAAACCTTCTGCCCCACCAAGGCCTAACCAGATAAACAAGATTGGAAGCATTTCATACATGTAATTGTTCAACTCAACAATTACATGTATGTTGGCTCTGGATTGCATGTAATATTTATAATGGTTTCCAAATTTTGTTCTTGCAAATAACAAAAGATTTTAGACATGCGGTGGAAACATTTGTCTTTCATATGTTAACCAGAAGTCAGTGAATAAGCTTCACTTCTCATTTCTTTGACTTAATGAGTAATACAGAAGAGGAGATTGTTGAAGAACCACAAAATCAAAATGTTTACAGGTGGGATCAAAGAAGCTTCTGTAAGAATATAATCCTTACCTTTAACATGGCATGCTTACCAGACACTTTCAAAGCAAGCAAAATATGTCCATCCTACTACGATGCTACAAGTGTCAGAAACATGGGAATCCTCCAACTGCATGTTTGAAGATTCCCACAGATCTACTGTGTGTTCGAACTGTGATTCTACAGTTTACAGTCAAACTGTTTGTCCTGTATTAGCTGCAGCATGTCCCAGTTACAAATATGACCACCTGACCCACTCCAAACATTTCATACCACATGTCCTCAAATGTCCCTATCAGACGTCCCCAGAAATGGCTACTCAGAATGCTGTTCCTCCAAGTTAATCTCTAAATGGGCATGATCAATGCTTTCTTCTACACAACAGATAAATAGACACAAGGTGAAGATCAGACCAGTGACACGCCTCTCACAATTAAACCGTCTCTTTACCTGCTTTCTGCATAATGGCCTTTAGCTGCCATTGTGCCGTAAAACCTGCAATAACAACAATTTGCTTTTCAGTGGCAGTTTATGTGAAATTGTGTGACTCAGAACTTATCATGAAAGGGCATACCTACAAAACAAATATGGGCATTGGATGACAAGGGCTGCCATGAAAATGATTTCCAGAGAAACAAGTGGAAGATATGGACACAGACTAGTATTTCCTAAAATGGATACATAAAACTGATTCAACAAGCAGGCTAACCTGGGAAAAAAAAAAAAAAAAATCAAAATAATAATCCTTAATTAAACTCAAATAATGCACAATATTTTATATATATACAAAGGGTACTAGGAAAGTTTTGCAATATGAAGCAACAATGAATCACAGAAAGCTGCTTGTTGCTGCATGTTGAGACATGTTCATACGTGCATAGTAGCCACAGCGCCAAGTCGATGGGCTCAGTTATTCATTAGTAGTGAGAGTGTAAAGTGCTTGCGATGGCATCGTGGTCACGAAATGAGATAAGGACAGTTTTGCGGTATAATTTCGTGCGTGGTTTAACCATAGACCAGTGCTTAGAAGAAATGACTCTTGCACTAGATGATGATTGTCCACGTCGTACAACGATATTCAGGTGGTATAGAGAATTCCAAAGGGGAAATTTCACTCTGGAGGATTCGGAGAAGCCGGGAAGGCCACGAACGTCAGTTACGGAGGAAAACATTACTGCTGTGAGGAAAATGCTTGACGAAAACAGGCGAGTGACCTACCAACAGATAGAGGATACTTTGGGCCTAAATGCACCAGCAATTCGTTCAATTCTGCAAGATCATTTGCACTTGAAGAAACTTTGTTCTCTCTGGGTGCTGCATCAACTGACTGAAGAGCAGATGACACGACGTGTGACTTGGTGCCGGGAGATGTTAAAAAAGAAGTTTGATAAGGGACAATCTCGGTATGTGAACAACATCGTGACAGGTGACGAGACTTGGCTGTACTATTACGATCTGCCGACCAAGGCTCAAAACAAAGTTTGGGTCTTTGATGATGACGACACACCCGTAATTATCAGAAAATCCCAATCTGTAAAGAAGAAAATGATAGCTGTATTTTTCAAATCGAGTGGAATTGTGGAACGTGTCGTTTTGGACACAGAGGACAGTCACAGCTAAGTGGTATACTGAACAATGCCTGCCTAAAGTCATTGGATCTATGAAGAACCTGCGGCCAAAGTCAAGAATGGACACCTGGTACCTCCATCACGAAAGTGCTCCAGCTCACCGCGCCAAAGCCTGCACCGAATATTTGACCACAACAGGACTGAAACTTCTCGAGCACCCTCCCTACCGTCCAGACCTTGCTCCCTGTGACTTTGCGCTGTTCCCGCATGTGAAAATGAAGCTAAAAGGGAGGCGGTTTTCCAGTGATGAGGACCTTCTACGGGCTTGGGACAACGAGTGTGCTTTACTCCCTAGTGAAACTTGGCAGAACTGGTTTAAAGATTGGTTTCGGAGGATGGAGAGGTGTATTGAATGTAGAGGAAATTACTTTGAAAAAATTAAATAAACAAAGCTGTATTGCAAAACTTTCCTAGTACCCTTTGTATAATATACACGCAGCAAGATATTTTATATACAATGACACTAAAGGCTTTTGTTTTCCAATGTCTCTAGCATCCCAGATTTAATTTTCCATTATAATATGATATCCAGTGATATCGATTTTGATATCAAATTGCCAGATATTGACCGGAACTTGTGGGTTGGTCACTTGCACACTAGCAAGACCATTTATGATTTACTGGATAATTGTTTTCTAGAGAAGCAGGTTCGAGAGGCAACCAGAGGGAGCAATACCCTTGATCTAATTATCAGCAGTGATTATTCATGCATTAAGAATGGCCCCGGATGCCAAGCGATTCTAGTGCGTTTTTCTACAGAGAACATTTAAGCGAATAGTTTCTATTTTTTAGTTTCAAACACCGTTTTCTTGATTTCTATAGCATAGTAGCTCTCTCGCACTACAAGAAGTAGGCAGAAGCCCAGAAAGGAAAACCACCTTTCTGTTTTTTTCTATTAGTACTAACTTACTAACTCAGCCGCTTGGTCACCTCGTGGCACTGCTCCTGCCTCCCCGTGGCGGGGCCGGTAACCTGGGCAGTAAAGATGAACCCCCAGGGCCAAAAGGAGCTATCATGGATTCAAACAATTTTCCACCCTTAGAGCCTTCAAGCTCAAGACAAGAATCCTGTCAAAAAGGCTTCGAACTGAAGCACAGCGTCCAGACATCCCTAATTTTCGGGTGGTACACTCTGTCCACGCAGTCCATGGGCAAGTTATCACCATTTATGATTCAAAGACACCTAGAATCTATTGCAGGATCACCAAAAATGGTGAAGCGACTGCAATCAGGAGATCTCCTGGTTGAAGCAGCCACATCCAAACATTCTGAGTGGCTATTAAAGACAACTACATTTGGTGGATTGCCAGTGTCTGTTACTCCTCACAATACCTTAAATTCATCTAAAGGAGTCATCACAGAATGGGACTTAATTACAGTGTCTGAGGAGGAATTAGTCCAAGAACTTAGCCATCAAAAGGTAATTGCTGCTAAAAGAATTATGACAAAAAAAGATGGAAATCTCATTCCAACTCGTTCCATCGTTTTAACTTTTAGTACTCCTGATTTGCCATCCTCAGTAAAAGCTGGATATTTAAACTGCCGAATTCATCTATACATCCCGAATCCTCTTTGCTGTTTTAAATGCCAGAAATATGGCCATTCACAGCAGGCATGCAGAGGTGACCCATCTGTCCTATTTTTTGTGGAGCAAAAGATCATACACAGGCAGATTGTCCAGCCGCAATTCCCATTTGCCCCAACTGCAAAGGCAATCACCCCGCCTTTTCTAAATCATGTGGAAAACAGGTAGGAAAATCCAAAAATACAAAGTAGAACGTAAAGTCACATATCTGAGGCACGCAGACAAATAATGTTGATCATGCCAAGTCCATCATATGCCTCTCGAACCCGAAGTTTTCATACAACTGCAATTCAAACAGATGTGTCAATACCACCCAATGTCTCGCTAGCTAATTGGGTTAAAGCAACCTTATCAACCACTGGAAAAGAAAATTCTAAAACTAAAACCAGCAATGCCACCAAACACCCCAATTGGTATCCCAACTGATACTATGACAGTCTCAAATGATGCAGAAAGATTGAAACCTAATAAAGACTGTAAGGAAACTGATCCACCAACCAACACTATGGAAGTGGATATACACCAAAATTATGAAGAACCTATCCTAGAACTCCATGCCAATGACACTATGGATACTGGACGCCCCTTATTCCCAAAAAAAAGACCGAAAAAAAAAAGACCGAAAGCCTTTGTCATGAAACAACATCTAGTCATGGTCAACCTAGATCTTGAAAAGGCATTTGACACTACATGGCATCATGGGATTATGCCAGATTAATCAGATGAATCATCTTCAGCCAAACCAAAATAATGCCTAACATCATACAGTTGAATTGTAGAGGACTAAGCAGCCATTCTGATGACTTAAGGGATTTAATCTCTCAGTTTAATCCCATAGGTATATGCCTACAGGTAACATTCTTGTCACCCCAAGTTTTGCCGAAATTCTCAAATTTTATGATATACAGACGAGATAGAAGCCCAGATTCTCCTGCCCGTGGAGGAGCAGCCATTCTTGTAAATACTAACATACCATCCAGACCGATCCAATTAAGAACCACCCTAGAAGCTGTGGCAGCTGGATTGCAGTTGGTATTTCAGTTACCATTGTTTCGATTTATATTCCACCATCTCTATCACTTGCCCTATCAGAACTTCACAACCTCATTGCACAACTTCCAACTCCAATTTGTCTTTTCGGTGACTTTAATGGACACCATCCATTGTGGGGATCAGCTACAATGGACAGAAGAGGCAAGTTGATTGAGGAATTTATAAATAATAATGATCTAAATGTATTAAACTCTGGATCTCCTACCTACATCCACCTACCTACAGGATCTACTTCTCAAATTGAATTGTCAGTTTGCTCACCTTCCATCTTTCCAATCATGACATGGTCTGTATTAACCGATCCTTTTAACAGTGATCGCTTTCCGATCATTTGCTCCTTACAAACAGGAGTAACACCAAATCCTGATCAACGATCCTCTTGGAAGTTTAAAAAGGCGAACTGGGATGGCTATTCTGCTCATATACTTCTAGACAGACTTTACGTTAAAAAAGAACCTATTGATGATGTAAATACTTACATCACCAATCAGATTCTGACTGCAGCAAATACCTACATTCCAAAATCCAAGACATCGCAATCACCGAAATCACTGGTGGAATGCAGATTTCTTCACTGCCAAACAGGAAAAAAACCGTGCTTGGAATAATTTCCGTAAGAATCCCACCACTAATAACCTCATTGCTTATAAAAGGCTTAAAGCAAATGCAAGGCAAATTAGACAGAAAGCGAAACGAGACTCGTGGATCACTTTTGCCTCAACAATCACAAAAGACACCGACACACGCCTCATCTGGAAAAGAATACAGGCACTAAATGGGAAATTTGCTCGTATACCCTCTCCAGTACTTCATTGGAAAGGGAAAGACCTATCTACAGCTGAAGAAGTTGCTAATGCACTTGCTGAATCATTTGCTACAATCTCTGCTTCTGCCTCCTATGAGTCCACATTTCGGAACATCAAAGCTAGTGCAGAACGATATAAAATCAACTTTTTCCCACACCGCTCTTTCCCGTACAACCAACCCTTTACATTCATAGAACTTCAAGAATCGTTAAACAGCTCTTCAAACAGTGCTGCAGGCCCAGATGGAGTTCATTATGTTATGCTGAAGCATTTAATTGAAGAAGATTTGAGTACCATGTTAATCTTTTATAATCGGATATTCTCCAAAAATGCCTATTCTTCTTCCTGGCATCATTCTTTCATTATTGCCCTACCAAAACCAGGAAAAGATCATTCCTGTGTTGAAAACTATAGGCCAATATCTCTTACGAGCTGCCTGGGTAAAATTTTCGAAAGGATGGTTCACACTAGGCTTACTTACATCCTGGAGTCACAAAATCTCCTTCCAGATTATCAGTATGGCTTTCGGAAGAATAGATTAACGCTGGACGTGCTTATCAAAGCCGAATCTCATATCCGCAATGCCTTTGTCATGAAACAACATCTAGTCATGGTCAACCTAGATCTTGAAAAGGCATTTGACACTACATGGCATCATGGGATTATTATGGACCTTTACTACTTGGGGTTTAGGGGCCATTTGCAGAAAATAATTGAAAATTTTCTGCAATTGCGTTCTTTTCAGGTCCAATATAAAAATGTACTCTCTGCATTTCACATTCAGGAAGGAGTCCCACAGGGATCGATACTTAGTCCAACACTATTTTCAATCCGAGTTAGCAGCATAACACGAGATATCCCAAAAACTGTTGAAACTTACATGTACGCAGATGACCTTACAATTTCTTGTAAATCTCAAAGTATGAACACCATCGAACGGCAGCTCCAACTTGCCATTACCAAAATACAATCGTGGACTTCACGGAATGGCTACAGACTCTCAGAAAAGAAATGCACTCTCACCCACTTTTGCAAGAAACGAGCTCTCCATCCCGATCCAGAAGTACAAATAAACAATATTCCAATCCCGCTTGTAAGTACCGTTAAATTCCTTGGAGTGATATTAGATAACAAGCTGAACTTCCAAGCTCACATCTCTCATTTAAGAAATACATGTCTAAAGCATATGAATATACTGCGATCAGTCTTGGCTATGTCATGGGGCGCTGATCAGTATACTCTACTGCATCTTTATAGAACTTTAATTCGTTCATAGCTAGATTATTGTTGTCCGGTCTATGACTCTGCCAGGAGCACTATTTTACAACGTCTAAATATTGTCCAGCACAGTGCTCTCAGGACTGCGTTGGGCGCTTTTAGAACTTCTCCAATCCAGAGTCTTTATATCGAAGCACATGATCCTCCATTACATTTTTGTAGGAAATCATTACTGCTCCGCTAATCATTACTGCTAAGATCCAGAGTCTTCCATCTCACCCCTGTTGGGAATATCTTTATAATACTTGGTGGGATTTGTTATATGACAGCAAGCCAAATGAAAACAGACCTGCTTCACTCAGGATTAAAGAGCTTTCTCAGAGTTGGCATATCAATTTAAGCAATATTTTTCAGGACACAACTGCACCTGTTCCACCTTGGACATACGTTTCTCCCTCCCATGATACACATTTTCTGGAGTAGGGAAAGAATACTGTACCTTCCTTTAATATCAGGCAGTTGCACTTAGCTCACACTACTCTGAATTCACATGCCTGTAAAGTCTATACTGACGGATCCAAAACAGCCAACACGGTTGGTGCTGCTGCAGTTTTTCCTTCTCTAATGGTTACTGCCTCACTACCATTAGCCTGCAGCGTCTTCACAGCCGAATTATATGCCATCAAATTAGCACTTAGTAAAATTATTGAACTTTCCATCTCACCTGCCATAATTTACACTGACTCGCTCAGTGCTGTTTCTGCCATAAGGACGAATTTCTCATCTTCTCATCCTACCTTGAAACACATTCATTCTCAGCTATTTTCCTGCAATGTGTCCAATCAATCAATCAGTTTTTGCTGGATCCCTGGCCATTCTGGTATTCCGGGAAATGAAAGTGCGGACCTCGCAGCTAAACATCCTCGACCAGCTGTCCCAGAACACCCTCAGGTTCCTTACACTGATTATAAGCCTGTTATTCGCAAAGCAAGTTACGAAAACTGGTCACAGATCTGGAAAAGTAACACCAACAATAAACTTTACCAGATAAAGCAAGAACCAAAGCTGTGGCTCTCAAGCTTTCAACAAAACAGACAAGAAGAAGTGGTACTGGCAAGACTCAGAATTGGACACACTCATCATACCCATCTGTTCCTGCTACTGGGAGAAGATCCACCCCAGTGTTTATCCTGTGATAGTCAACTTCCTGTTAGGCATTTCCTCTTTGATTGTCCCTTATATTCAACCATACTGTCAAACACTTTTCAGTCGGTCTCTAGGTTGAACCTCACATGATTTAACTCATATCCTGGGAAATGAAGCTTACATAAAAGAACTTGTAATCTATTTAAAATGTATTGGCCTATATAGGAGTATTTAAGTTAACATCTACAGTGGTATATTTCAACTAAATAAACTATGAGCAGACACAATTTGGCCTCAGTAGCCCTTGTGTCGTTAAATAACAACAACAACAAGCATTAAGAATCTGCAGATATAGGAACCACTAGGTGGCAGTGATCACAGTGTGCTGATGTGGAATTTGCTCACAGATGTAACTACCATCAGGGGTAAAGGGAAGGGTTTTTGCTTTTGTAAAGGTAATTACAGCGGTAACAGACAGTTTTTAAATTCTATTCAGTGGGACCAACAGATGATGTTACCAATGGCACATTCTAAATGGGATGCATTCAAAGAATTAATCTTGGAAGCTTCTATGTTTTTCATAACAACCAAGAAATATTGTTCAAGGTTTAGGCCTAAATGGATGTCATATAAACTAATGAGACATGTGGCAGAGAAGAAAAATGCATGGGATACATATAAATTAACAGGTGACACAGCCTATGGTAGATATAAACTGGTCTGTAATCAAGTCACAAAGGAGGTTAGGCAGATTACAAGAAATCTTTGGCAAAGGATGCAAAGAAAAACAGCAAAGAGTTGTTTGCTTATTTAAACTCTAGGAGAGGAATGAATCAGATTGGTCTACTTGATATCAATGGCTTGACTGTTGATGATCATGATCAGATAGCTGACAAACTGAATTAGTATTTTGCATCTAAATTCATACATGAGGGGATATTCAGAGAGGGGAATGCCAGAAGTTTATCAAAATCATTTAAATGATTTTGTAATAACAGAGCAAAGTGGAGGAGAAATTGTTGAAGTTAAACATAAGAAAAGCACCTAGAGTGGATGGGATCTATCCATTTATATTGAAGGAAGTAAGCAAAACATTAGCCATAATTATCAGAGCTTCCTTGGACTCAGGGGAGGTATCTATGGGCTGGAGATGTGCAAATGTGTGAGCAGGCTGCTCACAAAGGGTGAGCAGTCTACAGGGTAGTGAAGAATGAAAAAGAACTGGGGGTAATTGTGAAGTCAGATATGAAGTTTTTGAGCAGTGCAGACAGTCTGCAAGAGTAGCTCATGGTGTCTTGCCAATGATATACAGGAATTTTTCTAGCAGGAATAAGGAGGTGATTATCCCCTTGTATAAGGCAATGGTCAGGCCACACCTTGAGTACTGTATACAGGTCTGAAGGCCTTATTTTCAGAGAAGGGCAACAAAATTGATTAATGGAAGAGTTGCCCTTACGAAGAAAGGCTTAAGTTCTGCAAATTGCAGTGTCTAGAGACTAGGCAAATTCTAGGCTAAAGCCTTGAATGGTTTGAGCAAGCTCAATGCTGATGGGATTCTTCCTCTTGCCCAAATTAATCGTGTGAGAGGACATAAATTCAAATTGAGAAAACACAGTTGTAGAATAGATGTAGAAATTTGTGCAGGAATTTGCCTTTAGCCAGTGGGAGGTTCAGTGCTAAAACAAACTGCAATCTGTTGTTGTGGAAGTTAACAACTTAAATAAATTCAAAGCAGAACTAAACAAACATTTGGAATGAATAGATGGGTGAAATGAGAAGTTTTTTTTTTTTTTTTTTTTTGGCTGATGCTGTATAAGCTTGCTTTCTTGCAACATATGCCTCTACTAATGCTAATGCTGCAGTCTATGTCTGTAGGAGACTTGCCTAACACTTTTGTTGCCAAAAAAAAAAGTATTATAGTATATGGCTTTATCTGCAATACTGATTGTAATGCCATATTGTGCACTCAAAATGGTGTCAGCAGATCAGTACCAGAGTTGAAAGAAAAGTCTTCCCCCCCCCAACCAAGAAAATAAAAGTATTTTTGTTTGAATCAGTGAATAAATGTATCTATAGCCTTTACAGTGAACTCCTCTGATATTTTCCTCAGTATGTTCCCATTCTCTTTCAACTTGATTAGTAGCAAGAAATTTATGGCTATTTTAGTGTCCATGGATTAGCAGTAAGGTCATGCTGAGAACAAGAAGCCCCACCGAAAATAAAAGTATTTATGTTTGGATCTGTAATTATAATAGTGACTTTAGAAAGGTACCAGAGGAGGTACCTTGCTAAAGTCACTAGACCTCAGATTTTTCTAAGTATCATTCCAACCTCAATGAATTTTAGCATAATGACCTTTAAAAAAAATAAAACTGAAATGACAAATCACTTTTCAATATCTCTAACCAGTAACTCAGTGGCTTTCAACCGGGGTGCTGCAACAACATTCCAGGGGTGCCACGTAATTTGGGTTTAAGTTACTTAAATTTATTATTTTTTAATTTATATGTTTATTTCATTATAAAAAGGTGTACAGTATCTTTTTAATTTTGTGGTGATCTGTAATTGATGTTTATTTAATACCTCTATATAAAGAATAAAATTATTATATACTGTATATAATTGTATTATGAAATGTAATTTTTATAATTATATATATGTAATAACTATCATATAACATGTACACTGTGCTGCCACTTTATTAGGTACACCCCTGCTGTGCACACAGATGGTTTGTCCCACAATGTTGCAAGTCACATGACCACAGTTGTGGATATACATTCAGCAGAACAACCTTTCTGGTATCAGTTAAGCGTACAAACCGTAGCAAGAATGGGAAAAAGAAGTGATCTAACGGGCTTTGAATGTGGCATGGTAGTAGGTGCAAGATGTGCTGGACAAAGCATCTCTGAAACAGCAGTTCTCCTGAACTTTTCATGCACCACAGTTTTAAAGGTGTATCGAGAATGGTGCAATGAACAGAAAACATCCTCTCAACGGCACTTCTGTGGAAGAAAATCACTTGTTGATGAGAGAGAGGTCAGAGGAGGATGGCTAGAATTGTGCAAGTAAACTTCCTTGGCAAGGTTTTCTTGGCACACGGTGGGTCCATTGATACCCATAGATTCACGTCTGAATGCTACATCGTACCTAAACATCGTTGCTGACCAAGTGCATCCATTCTTGTTGACAGTTTATCAGCAGTCAGATGGTTACTTCCAGTAGGATAATGCGCAGGTGCGCAAAGCCCGAATCAATATGGAATGGTTCCAGGAACGTGACAATGATTTTTCTTTGCTGCAGTGGCCCACTCGGTCCACGGATCTCAATCCTATTGAACATCTTTGGGATGATCTGGAAAGAGCTGTTCGCTGCAGGCCTATACCTCCATCGAATCTCAAGGAACTGCATGACACACTCACGTCTGCATGGTACTCCATCCTGCACAACGTTTTCAGCATCTTGTTCAATCCATGCCTAGACGAATTCAGGCTGTTTTGAAGGCTAAAGGAGGCTCAACACGCTACTAGGTAGGTGTACCTAATAAAGTGGCAGCACAGTATATATATATATATATATATATATATATATATATATAACAGGCAGAAAATTGAGTAGGGGTGCCACAAAATAAAATAAATGAGTTAGGAAAACTCATTTATTTTATTAAAAAAAAAGAAGAAAATTTATTCGTCTTTTTTTAATAATGACACAGGGGTGCCATTATTAAAAAAAGGTTGAAAACCACTGCAGTAACTGTTAAAAAAAAAAAAAAAAAAATCGCTTGCAACCATGGCAGGATGAAAACTGAAGCTGCCATATGGCATTGGCAGTGAAGGTGCCAATGCCATACTGCAGCTCCAGATTTCAGCTATACAAATTTCTTCTTCAATAAAAATTTCACTCTTCTGGAGAAACAGAAATATAGAAAATGCTGCTGTCTGGAATCGGTTTCAAAGACATCTACTTACCTTCAACTTCATTAATTATGTGACATTCAGGGCTAGAAAACTAGAAAAGCTAAAAAGGAATTGTGGCCTAGATCTGCTTCAATTATCTACAAAGATTCTGGACATAATCCCAAACAACTTACTGGTATGTTTACCACAGCTACTTTCCAGTCATTTTTCTTGAAATGGAATGGGAAAGAACTATCTTCTCCCCTTAGAAGTTGCAATGCCTAGGCTTTTTGTGTTTTTTGCAGCATTTGTCCCCTGGTTTCTGCAACAGATGTGATAACAGATAATTGATTATTACATTTTTATTTATCATTACATCAAATTAAATTTTATTCATCTTAATTTTCAACTGAACACTAGCTAATAATATTTAATTTCAACAACATGGAATTCAATTTTAACATTTTTATTTTTATTTAATTATTTCCCACGGGAATCTTGAAGTATCATTATACTCAGTGATGGATGTATTTATTTGGATTTGCACAGTTCTTGGTTGTCCAGAACCACTAATTATTTAATTTTTGCTTGCCATTTAATATTTGTATTTGGTTTTCAAATGTGC
This sequence comes from Mastigoproctus giganteus, assembly GCF_048544385.1. Taxonomy (NCBI): domain Eukaryota; kingdom Metazoa; phylum Arthropoda; class Arachnida; order Uropygi; family Thelyphonidae; genus Mastigoproctus; species Mastigoproctus giganteus. The sequence goes on along the minus strand of NC_143583.1, from coordinate 49,873,591 downwards.
ACATAAGAAAAACGCTTTCATGTAAAAGTATGTTGAAAACAATTACAAAACTGTAAAAGCTATGACCACCAGTAGAGAGATTTCATTTCAGTAAAAAGTTGATCAGTAACAGAATTCTGAAAGTGCTTTTGAAATCATAATCACATAAGATCCCAGTTTTTCTTTTTTGCTCCTTCTTGTGATGAGAATGTAACCATAGACTTCAAAATGTTATAGAGCCCTAAAGTCATTCTTCATAGATGTTTGGAAGCAGCAATTAAAAGGCAAACTGACCCACCCCACTCCTTTGGGGATGAATTGTGTAAAAAGATTTATACAGATTCAAACATTATGTTATGATTACTTGCAAAACTGCTCTGGGCATTAAAAGCTACAGTGGTCATCACACCACACATTAAAACCATAGTTTGTTTTTCCTCTCAGTATCCCACTATAGCTTAAAAGATGGCACAGAAACAGTTGAACATAAAATTGAGTCCTCAACCCAGATATTGACAATTAATACACTTTTGAATGCCACATTTAGGTAATCAGGGCTGTGGCATAACATTAAATGCTGAATGCAGATCCTGTCAGAGTCACATGCCTTAGCTGAAAGTATTCTCTGAATGTTATAGAAAAATATTTTTTTTACATAGCATTTATGATGGTTTTGGTGCACTAAGACAGTTAAAGTATATTTTTTTCCAGGAGGTGGGATGTTTATGGAATACCTTTCCCTGAACGTATCATATATGCTCAGAGATGACTGAATTGTGACCACCCCCACTGTAATGGACTATGCCATATAGCTGCAGTATAAAAAGCCAAACACCTTTGTATGCTAGAGCAGTGGCAATTTGAAGGTGGTAGATGACTTTCATCAACCGGTGAAATACCACCACTTTGCTTATTGGAGGCTTGAAGTAGTGAAACCCATGTTTAGTCTCTAGGGCAAAGTTTCTGGCATCCCCCTCCCTCCATATTTCTCCTTCAACCCATGCACGGTACTAAGTACTATAGGTTTTGATACCTTTCGTGTTTGGGGTTTTCGTAAAAAAAAAAAAAAAAATTTGCATCTGGTCATGCAAATCAAAGTGATAAAGTAGCAGTTATGGGATGTAGTTTCACAGAGTTTCAAAAGGGCATGATTGTGGGAGTTTGTGTGTTGGGTGCCTCCATATCGGAAACAGCAAGTCTTGTCAGTTGCTCATGGCCCACTGTGGTTAAGGTGTTCAAAGAATGGTGTCAAATAGATCAAACCACCTCCTGCCACAGAACTGTCAAGAATTATGCAAGGTGGATGTTTGTGGTAAGCAAAGGGTGCAGCACATTATACAGGCTTAACGGCAGATCACTGTATGACAGCTGATATCACAATATAATATAGGGAATATACGAACAATATCCCAAATAACGATGCTTGCTTCTTTTTTTTTTGTAGTTGTTGCCGCATCGGCTTCTATGACCATAATGCACCTCCCAAGGTTTTTGTAGTACTTTGATCCAAGCCCGAGGCGGGATTCGAACCCGCGGCCTTTGGTTTGCCAGGCAGGCACTTTACCCACGCAGCTAGCCCGGTCGGCTAAATAATGATGCACAGCACACTCAGACATATGGGGTTCCACAGCAGAAGACCCAAGAGACACCCTCTCCTCACTGTCGATCATCGTCAATGGCAAATTCTGTGGTGTCGATAACATATTGGTTGGACACTGGACTGGAAACGAGCGTATGCTGTTCAGATGTCCAAATACCTGGGGCAACACACTGACAGACGCCTTCATGTGTGGCACAAGTAACACAATCCCAGGAGCTCACATCTGGTGAGTATGGGCTTGGCAAACCCAGGGTCCTGAGCTGGATATCATTATTCTTCTCTTTCTTGATTTCTTGGTGATTTCCTTCTACTTCTGATTCTCTCTCTCTCTCTCTCAGGGTAAATGCAGGAATTTTTTTTTTTGGCTGATGTAGCATAAGCCTCAGGTTTCCTTGCACCATATAGCTAATAATAATAAGTCCATGACCCATCGTGCATTGTACCTACTATCCAGGCAGGTGGTGATTACTTAATATGGGACATGTTTTGCTGGCAAGAACTAAGAACAACATTTCACTGGTGAGGTCTACTGGCAGCTCTTAGGAGATCATATGCACTCTTGCATTTCTTCCAGACAGAAATGGGATCTGCCAAGACGATAATGTGCCATGTCATCAGGCCCACACTGTGCACAAGTGGTTCAAGGAACACAGTGAAGATACCCATCTCGATTGGCCTCCAAATTTACCTGACCTCAATTCAACTAAACATCTGCAGGATGTTTGGAATGAGAAGTAAGGCATACAGACATGCAACTATCATCTATTCCAACACCGTGGAAAACCTTGCAGGCAGCATGGCTGCAAATCGCTACAGCCATCTTCAGACATCTAGTGGAGTCAATGCCTAAACAAATAGCGGCTTTTATTAGTGCGGTGACCCACTGCAGTATTAGGTCATAATTCATTGATCACCGAGTGTATGTGTAGATTCAACTTTAGTATGTGTAGCCTATTATATTGACATTTTAGCAAGTTTGCTTCCACCTATATTTCAGAGAGTGAATTCCATATGCCCTATTTTTTGTAATGTTGGATAATAACATTGTGAAATCATCGACATTCCAAAAATTCATAAATAATGACTGAAAAGTACAACTCTGGAATTCATAGCTACAAGCAAACACTTACTTTTAGGCTGAGCTGTAAATCAGAACAGATTTTGAAATTTTATCAAAAGTTTATTCAATGTAAGTCAATCTCAAGAAATCTCAAGAAAAAATCACTATACAAACTATAAACAAAAACCAAGAATTTTGCTGCTAATCATTGTGCCCACAGTTTAATCAGTGTGCTTAAAGAATCGAGTAATTGTTAATTTTGTGCGCTTCACCACTTTGCTTATTGGAGGCTTGAAGGTGGTGAAACTCATGTTTAGTCTCTAGAGCAAAGTTTCCAGCACCCCCCTCCCCCATACTTCTCCTTCAAACCATACACGGTACTAAGTACTATAGGTTTTGATACCTTGTGTGTTTGGGGTTTTATAAAAAAAAAGAAAGAAAAAAGAAAACTCATTTATTGAATGCTTAAGAATGACTGTCCACATGCATTACAAGAACAGCACTTAGATGCTTTTTTTTTTTAATGCTTATACACATCATATGCAGCAAATGTGTTACATGTATCTCTTTAATCCTTAAGCTTGTTAAAAATAGGCTCTGAAGCCAAACATGGTTTTTATATAGTTGAAAAAGTGGAGAGAATAATGGTTGAAATTGCTGAAAATGGTTTACCAACAAAATGCTAAACTTCCACTTAATTCTCTCTCTCTCTCTCTCTCTCTCTCTCACTACACCTATCATACACTGTCTGGAACAACTTACAGCCTGCCATTTTCTGGTTTATTGTCCCTTACATTCCGCTCTAACACTTTTCAATCTCTCTCCACAATGAACATCTCTCATGATTTATCTCACTTCATAGGAAATGAAGCAAACATAGAACTTTTGATGTACCTAAAATATATTGACCTGTACAGGAGCATATAATTTAACATGTTGCCTATAAATAAACAATGAAGAGACACAATTTTACCTCAGTAGCCCTTGTGTCATTAAGCCCTATACTAACAACAACTATCATACACAAAGGCATCTCTTTTTTTTTTTTTTTTTTTTTATGTGAACCCCAAACACGAGAGGTATTAGAACCTATAGTACTTAGTACGGTGCGTGGGTTGGAGGTTGAGAAGACGAAAGAAGATATTTGTTGACATTGGACTTGAACTTCTGTAGATTGTAATTTTCAGGAAATACATATGAAGGAAGGTTGTTCCAGAAAACGGCAGTTGAATGAATAAATGAGGAAGATGAAAAGTTGGTTCTGTGAGTTTGAAGTTGGACAGTAAATGGATGTTGGCTGGTGGTGGCACGTGTTCGGTCTGTTTTGAAAGAGAGAGCAGGAAATATAGAAGCTAATTCAGAAGAACAGTGCCCATGGAAGTATCTGTAGAAGAGGCATGCAGCAGAAACAGTACGTCTATGAGACAGCAAGTGGAGAGACTCTGTTAGAGATGAATCATTAATTAACCTAACTGCCCTCTTCTGAATGGAATCAAGAAGCCTGAGTGAGGTTTTGGGGGCACCACCCCAGATGTGGGAACAATATTCCATGGCAGGGCGGATTTGCGATTTATACGGAGTGAGCAGCTGTTTGGAAGAAAAGTAACGCCGAGAGCGAAAGAGAAAACCAAGTTTTTTAGATGCAGAGGAAGCAATATTTGTAATGTGCTTGTGCCAAGAGAGATTAGAAGTCAGGGTAATCCCCAAAAGAGATATATCATTTTGCCTAGAAATCGGAGTGTCCCTAAAGATAAGCATAGGAGCAGAAGAATCCTTTTTGTGAGATATAAAACAAGACTGAGTTTTAGAAGGGTTGAAATCAACTAAGTTGTCTTTGCCCCACTGGAGAATTACCTGAAGATTGGCATTTAAGGAATTGGTAGCAGATTTTCGAGAAGTTGAAGCTGATTGAGCAGGACAAGGTTTCTCAAAATGGGAAGTGGAATGCAATGTGCTATCATCGGCAAAACTATGGATAGGATTTCCAGTCAATGGAAGAAGGTCATTAATATACAAGAGGAAAAGAGTGGGGGAAAGATCTGAACCTTGGGGGACACCGGCATTAGTGGAGAAGTTAGAAGACAGAGAGCCATCTACCATCACCCTCAGTGAGCGATCAGAGAGAAAACTGGATAACCAATTACTAAAAACAGTTGGCAAACCATAAGATGGAAGGTTGTTTAGAAGACCTTTAGGCCAAACACAATCAAAAGCCTTTGAGATGTCAGGAGCAAATGTTTGTGTTTCACTGAACTTTTCCATTGAATTAGTCCATAAATGGGTAACATAAGCCAGAATATCACCAGTGGATCGACACTGACGGAATCCATACTGGCGATCGTTGATCAGACAGAAGGTTTCTAGGTAGTTTAAGAGTTGGCGGTTAATTGATTTCTCCATTACTTTAGAAAGAGTAGAAGTAATTGCAATGGGATGATAATTGGATGGGAGGGACCCTTTTTAGGAACTGGCCGGATATGAGCAAATTTCTAAGGAAGAAGGAAAAACACCTTTGGAATAAGAAAGTGAAAAAAGGCGGCAAAGAATAGGAGTAAGTTCAGGAGCACAGGTTTTGAGAACAAGAGGAGAAATACCATCAGGACCTGGAGCTTTCTTAGCATCAAGATTCATCAAAATCCTTCTGATATACTTTTGACGGAAGACCACAGGAGGCATTGAATGGAGCGTGTTGGGAATGGTGGGAGGAGTTTTACCAAGATCATTAATACATGAGCTGGAAGAAAAATGGGATGCTAGCAGGTCAGCTTTACCTTTGGCTGAAGTGACAACAGAACCGCCTGGTTTGGACAGAGGTGGGAGCAGAGATGGGCAAAAGTTGCGGCCAATAGCTTTGGCAAGAGACCAGAATGCTTGGCTACCATTAGGGCAAGAAGCAAGTTTTCTACTCTTAGCCTGTTCAAACTCTAGTTTGGACTGATTAATAACTGCTTTACAATTGTTGCGAGCTTTGGTGTAGGCAGAAAATGAAACTGAAAAATTAGAAACAAGCCAATTACGATATGCAACATTCTTCTCTTGGATAGCCTTACCACATGCTGCATTACTTTCTAAATGGTTCTTTAAATTGGAATCTAATGTACAGGCAAAATTTACTAATCCTCTGAATACTCCTGGATTTTTAGAATCTTCATTTGTGTTGTTTTGAATAAATTTGAATGCTTGAAGAAAAAGGTCATTGTCCTCAAAGAAATTAAATGGGGATACTCATCAAGCACTCATCTGCCCACCTTAATGTTGGAACCTATCCCCCTCATACTTCTGGTTGCATGGCAGTATCATCACAAGCAGGTTGTGTTGGCCCCACAGGAAATAGTTATTCATCGAGAGACTCGTCAGAAAATATTTTATCAATAAGGATATATAGAAAAGAATCATGGTATGTCTATCAGGGGAAAAGGTGATATTGTAGAACAATTATCTTTAAAGGGTATAAAAGGGGATATTGTTATAGATGTTGGTACTAATGAAGATAAGTATTATTATGTGTTAGGCATTATGAGGCTTCACCTAACAAGTATGCGATGATTAAGAAAAAGCCATCAGTAAGGGCTGAATTTGAAAGTGTTTGGATTTTGTCATGATACTATAAGGGAGTTGATGAGAGCTTTGTCAATCAATTTGACCCTTAAGAGACTAAAAGGCTCATAGGGTAGAATTTTTCTCAGCATGACCATTGATAATTAATAGATGGGACTGATTATATAAGGATCTGTTACACTTAAACTGCAATGCTATTGAGGTAGTGTTAGGTGGTTTGGAAAATGTAGTTTGAGGGAGAAGAATACTGAACTAATAATTTAATGACAACCAATAAGCAGAGGTGGAAACTAATTTCTCATATTTTTTTCTATTTTGACATACAGTAGCCTGAAAAGCAGGAGGATCCACACATAGGACTAGCAATTTAGCTCTGGAAGAATTACTAAAAACACAGACACATATTCACTTGCTTATACAGTATTGATAGGAGTACAGTACTGTATATAAATTTGACAAGTTTGAAATATTAGTTGACATCAAAGCTGACATCAAAGTTGACATCAAAGGATGTAGAGCTGCTGGAACGAGTACAGAGAAGGGCAACAAGATTAGTGAATGGAACAAAGGGGTGCTCTTACGAAGAAAGGCTTAAGTTTTGCAAATTACAGTGTCTGGAGACTAGGCACCAGCGAGGTGATCTGATAGAGGTGTATAAAGCCTTGAATGGTTTAAGCATGCTCAATGCTGATGGGATTCTTCCTCTAGCTCAGAAAAATCACCTGAGAGGGCATAAATTCAAATTGAGGAAAGACAGATGTAGGATAGACGTGAGGAAATTTGCCTTTAGCCAGGGGGTGGTTGGTTGGTGGAACAGACTTCCATCCCTTGTGGTGGAGGTTGATAGCCTAAATAAGTTTAAGGCTCAGCTGGACAGGTATTTGGAACGAACAGAGGGGTGAAGTGGAAGTGGGTTTTTTTTTTTTTTTTTTTTGTTTTTGGCTGATGCTGCATAAGCTTGCTTTCTTGCATCAAATGCCTCTACTAATGCTAATGCTGACAATGTAAGTATAACATAAACACTGATTAGGAATGCAGAATTCAAATATGGTGATTATAACGTGTTAGAAAGGTGAGACAAAATGTGTAGACTCTAAAATAGTACAAACAGTAGAAGTAGATACAGGCTGCCACTATTACATTGAAGCAGTCTGAGTGTGACATAAACACTGGAAAAATAAAAATAAGATCTGGATCTGTGATAGGCCTTGTAGGTTGGAAGCTCACTCAGCAGCAGAACATTTGTGAATCTGCTAAAAGTATACATGTAAGAGAGGCAATAAGAAAAAGTAATAATCGTGATTAGCAGCAGTGATTCATCATAAATTAAGAGGCTTTAAGGGAAGGAACCATTAGGCAGTAATTCATAGCATTTGAGGATTTATTCAAATAAATTAATATCATGGGTAAAGTGAAGGAATTTTGTAAAAACAAAATTCCTTCACAGAATTTTGACATTAATTATAATTCCTTATAATGGGTTCTAACATTTTCTTTTAAACTCAATTTCAGTGGGACAAACTGATGTTGAAATATGTAAATGCCAAATGAGAGGTGGTCAGTGGGAGGTAATCACAGAGGCCTCTAAGCATTTAATACAAACTAAGATATATTCAAGATTTATACCAAAATGGATATCAGACGCACTAGAAAGAAAGGGATGGATCACATCCCTTTCTTTCTAGTGTTAAGGGATGAATCACATCCCTTTTTTTTCTAATCACATCATGTTCACTGAATAATGTCTACTATATATAGTCTACTTATGCATATATTAGTATTAGTAGTAGCAAATTATCTAAGGAAGAAGGCTTATGTGGCATACCAAAAAAAAAAAACTGTCTGCCCCCCCCCCCCCAAATATATCTAATTCTTTCTTAAATTTATTCAGACTACCCACTTCCACAAGCACCAGACAGAAGTTTGTTCCGACAATAAATTACCTTCCGGATGAAGGCAAATTTTTGCACATCTATCCTATAACCATCTTTATTAAAATTTATGTCCCTGTATGTGTATTGTCCGTAGCCGAGTGGTCAGGAGCGGGAGTGCAGTAGCATACGCTCTTTGAGTAGACCGGGGTTCAAGCCCCTGACTGCTGAATACGGTCAATCTGCCAACACGCACTGGACCAGCGTGGCAGATTATGGTCCATTTCCCTCAGCACGAATTGTTGAGGAGGCTTCCATCCTGCAGTGGGTTGATAATGGCTGCACCTTACTTTACTTTTACTTTATGTGTATTGTCTAAGAAAGAGTAAGGATGCCATCATGATTAATTACATGATAAATTCAAAGCCTTAAATACTTCAATTTGGTCTCCATGCAGGTGTCTTTTTCCAAATTCTGCAATTTGCAGAACTGAAGGTACCTTTTATAGAAATACAATATGTTCTTGTGTCCTTGACTAATCTTGTTGCTCTTCTCTACACACATTCAGTTCCCCAATGATACCTCCAGACACATATGCAGTACTCCAGATGCAATCTAACCATTGCTTTACACGATGGAATAATTACCTCCTTGTCCTTGCTGAAAAATTCCTGTATAACATTAACAGAATCCCATGAGCTTTACTAGTAGTGTCTCCACTTTTCAGAGAATTTCATGCCAGACTTTACAATCACCCCCTAGGTTTATTTTGTTCTCCACCACCTTTAGTGATACCACCCAATTGGTATGTTATTCTAAGGTTACTGCTTCTCGTATGCTTTATACTCTTGACAGTAGTTATTTCTATGAATAAATCCCACATCATACTTAAAGATTCTTAATACACAATGTATCACTGCTAATAATTAGATGAAGAACGTTACTTTCACTTGCCTTTCTAAAGTGGTGGTGTATGCACGTAGCAAATACACAAATGTTTTCTACTGAGTAAGCTTCCAACCCACAAGTTCCAATCAATATCTGGAAACTTAAAATCCCATGACAAGACAATCTGATTTGCTAGCCCACTCTATTTGTCTCTCTTTTTTTTTTTTGTTTTTTTGTTAGCACATCGGCTTCTGTGGCCATAATGCACCTCCCAAAGTTTTTGCACTTTACTCTGATCCAAGCCTGAGGTGGGATTCGAACCTGTGACCTTTGGGTTGCCAGGCAGGCACTTTACCCACCTGACTAGCTCGGTTGGCCCTATTTGTCTTTATAGCAAAGGGACAGAGTGGGTTCATTATACCCATCAATCATTTGGCTTATAATAGCATACTCCTACTCTCCTCTTTATTTTACCAGTGTTTACTGATTGTACTCTTTTAGAAGTTTCTTAACAAAAGACATAATTTCTCCCCACCTCTTGTGCCATCTGCCTTTCTAATCACATCTATGTGTATAAAAAGACAGACATGACAGGAGGTGGGAGAAGCCATAGACTCAATATTCAAATTCTGCATCCCTAACATCAGAGTGATAACATATTTCTGTGATATTTGATGTCAGCATTTGATGACTTAACCATTTCACTTGTTAAATTTACCATACTTCTGGCATTTATGTATAATGCAAGAAAACACATGCATGTTTGTGTTCTTAGTAACTCTAAAATAGCTCCGGCAGGCCTTGTAACCCACCCCCAGATTTTCAAGCTACTATATATCATAATAGAAGCAGTGCTAGAATCAATTCTACCTCTGCTTATGGCTGCCATTAAACTATTAATATGGGTCATCATCATCATCATCATCAGCCATTTTCAATCCACTGCAGGATGAAGGCCTCTCCAGCAACTTTCCAGTTCCTTCTGTTTTGAGCACTGGCCATCCATTTACTACTCAAAAACTCATGAATTTCATCTATCCATCTCCGCCTTTGTCTTCCAGGTTTTCTTCTAGCTCCTCTTGGGTACCATTCTGTTATTTTCTTAGTACATCTGTCATCATGTCTTCGAGCTATGTGTCCTGCCCAAGACCATTTTAGTTCTTTAGTTTTGATAAGAATGTCCTTTACTTGAGTTTGCTGCCTAATCCATTTGTTTCTCTTCTTATCTAACAGTCTGATTCCCAATATAATTCGTTCCTTTCTTCGCTGTGTAGTTCTTAGCTTCTCTTCCATTCTTTTGGTGAGTGCCCAAGTTTCACTTCCATAAGTCATGGTGGGGAGTATACATTGGTTCATTATTTTACATTTCAGACAAACTGGGATATTGCTCTTCAGTATGTGACTATATTTCCTGAATGCTATCCATCCAAAATTTATTCTTCTCTTGACTTCCAGCCATTTATCATTATTACAGCTAATAACTTGTCCCAGATAAGTATATGACTCCACCTTTTCAATTACTGCTCCTTCAATCATTATTTCCCTTTCCGTGGCATACTTGTTCATCATTACTTTTGTTTTAGCCATATTCATCTTTAGTCCAAAATCCTTATTAACTGTGCATAACTGATTAAGATTTTCCTCTAATTCTTTGGGATCGTGGCTTATGACCACAATGTCATCTGCAAATCGTAAATGGTTTAGGTACTCTCCGTTCACATTGACTCCTTTCTGCGACCAGTCTAATCTTCTGAAAGCTTCCTCAAGGGCAGCAGTAAACAGCTTCGGAGATATTGTGTCTCCTTGTTGAACTCCTTTCTCGATTTTAAATTTCCTACTGTCTTTGTCTAGTCTAATAAAGGATGTAGCACTCTCATATATTTTCTTCAAAATCATAATATATGGAGTATCTATGCCTTGTCTTTCCAGTGCCCGAAACATTGCCTTATGTTGTATGGAGTCAAATGCCTTTTCATAATCCACAAATGCCAGGCATAATGGTGTTTTATATTCATTTGCTTTCTCCATTAGCTGTGATATTACGTGAAGGTGATCCATAGTTGAGAATCCTGTCCTAAAGCCAGCTTGCTCTTTCGGTTGATTCTCATCAAGTATTCTTTCTAATCTGTTAGTAATGACCCTTGTGAACAACTTGTAGATATGGGATAACAAGCTAATTGGTCTATAATTTCCAATTTCTGATTTATCTCCTTTCTTATGCAGCAAAACTATGATTGCATTATTCCACTGCTTAGGCATCACACCTTTTCTAATGCACTTTGTGAAGAGCCTTGCCAGTTTTTGTTATGTCTCTTCTTCCCAATTTTAACAACTCTACAGTAACTTCATCTTCCCCCGGGGCTTTCCGATTCTTCATTTTCTTCAATGCATGTTCTACCTCATCGGGAAGAATATCGGGTATGTCGTATGTGTTGCTACTTTGCAATCCATCTTCCCCACTGCTGGTATCATTCCCTCGCTCCTTGTATAATTCTCTATAGTAGTCTTCTGCTATTTGAATTATGCCTTCTCTGCTGTTTATAAGTACACCATCGCTATTCTTCAGTTTCAGTATCATTTGTCTTCCTGTATTACTGCTCATGGCTGCTGATTTAAATCCTTTGTTTTCCCTTAATGCTTGTTCTACTTTTCTTGTGTTAAATCTTCTTATGTCCTCTCTGAGTCTTTCTAATGGCTTTGCATAACTCAGTATACTCAATTTTCTCCCTGTCAGTGTTTTTCTTGCTCTTCATTTGTCGTCTTTGGTTCATCATGACAAGTGTTTCTTGACTAATTTTTTATTAATATGGGTATCTTCCACCAAATTGCAGTTTTCTGATAATCAGCAAACATTCTTGTATCATCTTAACACATTTGCTGCGTTTTATGTTTGTGGGAGTCCTTTGTGTGCCATGGGGCACTTTTAGAAGGCAAATCTTGGGAAAATTTATTTTACTGCATATATTTGAGAGATCTGATATATATATATATATATATATATATATCAGAGATTAATGTCAATCATGCTGTCTAGAGGGCACTGTAATAGCTACATACTTGGTTAACAGTTTCATGTGTTCTTTGCTTATGCTGAAGTTATTTTATCTATTTTAGTATTTTCCACAAGAAGAAAAGGTAAAATTTTTTGAAGCTTATGCTTACTGAACTTTAATTCTGAATAGCTTGAGAAAAACAAAATATCCTTAATCTACTGATAAAATTTTGGGTAAAAAGTACTTTCCTATAAAATTTTACCCTAAAGGGTTGTTATAATGGATCCACAGCTAGGGACATCAGGACTGAAAAGGACCAGAGATGGATAGTACATTGAAGCTGATAACATTGAATCAGCTCTTTATATGTCATCTAATACTGAAATAGAATTCTATTCAATTGAGACAGATTCTGAATCTTGTTCAAACGCATTGGTTGATGTTAGAATGCTACAAACAACAGATATTTATTTTATTTTTTTTTGTTGTTTTATTATTTTTTATTTTATTTTATATTATTTTTATTTTTGGCTGGTGCAGCATAAGCCATAGGCTTCCTTGCACCATGTGGCCATTACTAATACTGGCATTTATGAAGAGTGATGATTCTTCATAAATGAAATCCACTTACTAAAAAGCAGTGCCTACTTGTTAAATTTGTTGTTATTTTGTTATTTTGGTTTTTTAGGAGCATTAGCAACTAAGGCTATATTGCTCCGTGATATGCAGTGGTCATTCCCTGACCTTTCCGCATCCTCCGTATTTGGTGGTGACGGGCTCGAACCCCGGTCTAATCAAGAAGCGACTGCTGCTCCTTCCCACCTGGCTACGGAGGCGCCCACTACTTGTTAAAGCTGTCAAATAACAGAAAACTGATTTATTGCGACACATAGTACTGCTGATGCATGACAACACAAGGCTGCATATAGTGTATGCATCTCAAGAGACACTGATTTGGTGTGGGAACTTCATCATACACCCTACAGCCCTGACCTTGCCAATTTCCATTTGTTTGGTCCACTTAAATAATAGCTTGGTGACGAACTGCTTTCTGAACTATGCAGAGTTCAAAAATGATGCATTTCTCTGATTACAAAATCAAGTGATGTCACAGATTACAAAATATGATCACATGCTTTTTTTATAAAACATTTGTGATCATATTTTGCATACTGTTTGTATAATATAGTGCATACTCTTCATTTAATGGTCACTTACCATATTTTTCTGGGTAATAAGATGCACCCAAGTTTTAGAAGCAAACCTTGGAAAAAATTCTTTTATTGCATATACAGTGTTGGAAAACAGAAATTTGTAAGTGCTTACTAAACAAGATGTCAATGTAATATAAAGCTCATTACAGAATGCCACTTGCAATTTCTAATGTTATGGTCTGAACTTTCACTTTCTTCATCAATGGCATTGCTGATTTTTCTTAAAAGGCAGCAAACCCTCTGGGGTCTGAGAATTTTTCACCAATTCATACACCTGAGAAATTGTTAGTCACTTTATCCATCCCTGTTGATGTCAAATTGTGTTTGGTGCCTAAATCTACCTGATAAACTCCTCACAAATGAATGAATGCTTTAAAGGTTTGTTAATTGGGATGCACAATAACTGCAGTTAGCAAGACCTTGTGCTTCCGTAGCCAAGTGGTCAGGAGCGGGAGTGCAGTGGCACACGCTCTTTGAGTAGACCAGGGTTCAAGCCCCTGACTGCTAAATACGGTCGATCTGCCAACCCGCACTGGACCATCGTGGCAGATTATGGTCCATTTCCCTCAGCATGAATTGTTGAGGAGGCTTCCATCCTGCAGTGGGTTGATAATGGCTGCAATTTACTTTTTGTGGAAATTACAGCTAACTACATATTTAATAGAGAAACTGTTCTTGTTGTTGCCCCATTATATGTGATCTAAATTGATCACAGAGCAAGCTCTTTCAAGACCAACTCAGCAAGCTCTTTCAAGACCATATTTTCTCTAGCAACAGCTAGAGATAAAAACATCATTGTGCACACTGGTATACCCGTACAGCAATCTTGAGAAACATTTTCCAAGAAGACAAAAAATGCATCTTGTGGTCTGGAAATACAAATAATTATTTTCAATCTCAATTTATTTCAAAAATAATTTGAAAGTAACTGATAACTAACTCCTTTTATAACAAAATTCTCTGTTAAGGAGAAAAAACCTCATACGGTACTTGTTAAATTTGGGAAAAAGTTTATTTCAAACTTTGTTGTGAAGCAGTTGAGAATATGAATATCTCAAATAAACAGAAATAATCCATTAAAGAAAACTAGATACTACACAATTTTACTGAACTTCAAACATCAAAATATAAAGTACACTTTATAATGTATACATGCTTCTTGAGGGAAGGACACTAAAACAAGTATCCTTCCCTCAGGGCATGTAAAATTTCTGCAAATGGGATATTATTAAACTCTTGAGTTATTTTTAAGATTTACTCATTTATATTAAACATCTCATATTTAATTTTTTTCTTTATTAAGTTTAAAAAATTAAAAAAAAAAACATTAAACCTAATCAATCTCAATGGTAATTTTGTACAACTATCAAATACGAATATATTATTATACAGTTAGGACAATAGCTTAAGTTTTGTACATAGGTATGAGCTACAAAATGTAACTATTTTGTATTATAAAGGCAAGTTACCTCAAACTGCTACACTTGCACTTCAAATTTTTAGGTTTAGTGACAAACATTAACTATAAAATTGCATTTTTTTTTTTAGATGACTTTAGTTTTACTTTATACAAAGAACAATGCATATCATGTCATAGAACTTTAAATGCATCTCTAGTACTTTAAAGTTAGCTTGGGCTGAAAGTACATTTCCGGTAAACTAAGAAAATGTCAAATGACTTTTTCTTAGTTTACATTCTGTGTATATTCTGTGTATAAATCCACAATATGAAAGATGTCTGATGGTGTGGAGTAATTCTTTGATAGTAAACCCGCGAAATAAGAAGCAGTGTTCTATGAAAGAATATTCCTATTTATTTTAAATGTATGCCATTACCTACGCAGTTTATACTGATACTTAGTAGCAGCTCATCAGTGGATTGGTAGCCACTGTCAGCATAAGATGTGATAACCCAAATATGTAAGATGCTCAATGGAACAGCAAGTTTAAAATAAGTAAATTTAGGGATATATTTAAAAACTGCACAAAACATAATATAAAAAATCAAATTACCTATATGTTATTATCTAACTTCAGCCTTCACTACAATAAGTTTTGTAATATACATTTAAATAATTATAGAGAACTTAAAGAATGTGATTTTTACACCCTTGTATTTCCTGCATTAATCAAATTCTGTCCCTATTGTTGGAATTTTAAACATCCCTGCAATCATTTCCATCTCTGGGGATGCAACAGCAAACATGATCTGATTACTTAACAGATTACTTCTAAACAGGAGATGTGTTTCTCCACATTGTTATGCAACTGAGAATCTCACTTCTGTAGACATGCTCATGAGCCCATTTAAATTTGGTTGATATACAAAAAATTCTTCTACAAAGTATTATTTTAGCCTCTGTGACAATATAGTAGTTTCACTGTCCATCACTTGTATAGCAAGATTTGGTTCAGATCCCATTGATGAATGAAAGAATTTCTTAAAGGCAATACCTAGTGTACAAGTTAGTGCATTTGCATCATTTCTGTACATAGCCAACTACATCAGTAGTTTATAACTACTTATGTAGTTGGCTATGTACAGAAATAAGTAGTAGTTTACAGAAATAATAAGTAGTTTATAACTACTTATGTAGTTTATGAGATATACCTACATAAGTATGTATTCACAATATCTCATATTGTGAATACCTTCACAACGAGTTGCCATGATATTGCACTATCTCGAATAAGTAATGCTTCACCATAGGAGAAGACTAAAACTATTGCTACTTATTCTCAGTGGATACCATCACCCACGCAGCACTGTTTCGGAGCTTACTGGCTCCTCATCAGTGGGTGGGCAGGTACCCTGGTTTTGCAATGATGACAACTCAGTTGCGAAGTATAAATCCACAATATGAAAGATGTCTGATGGTGTGGAGTAATTTAGATTACAGTATAGTTTAGGGCTAAAGCCTCAGGTTACTTAAATAGGTTAACTAATGTACAAGTTAGTGCATTTGCTTCATTTCTGTACATAGCCAATTATATAAGTAGTTATAAATTGGCATCATTAAGTATATCTCATATTGTGAATATGAGACTATGTACAGAAACGATGCAAATGCACTAACTTGTACATTAGTTAAGCTCTTTACATAACCTAAGGCTTTAGCCCTAAACTATACCGTAAGACAATACCTATATAACACTACACTTTGACCTGACAGTTAGCTACGTAGACAAGCTTTTCCTTTAGGAAAAGATACCCCAAAAAAAGAGCTAGAATGAAAACAAAGCAAACATACATATTTTACTTTTTTTTTTGTCCCAATGTTTTATATAAAAATTGTTTAGTATTATTAACATGTAACTTTATCCATTTCACTTTTTTTATGTATGCAGCAAGTTGCATAATTAACATTGAGAAAAATCATAATTCTCTTTCTTGGTGATTCTCTTCTACTTCTGACTCTCTCTCTCTCTCTCTCTCTCTCTCTCTCAGGGTAACTCAGAAAAGTTTTTTGGCTGGTGCAGCATAAGCCTCAGGCTTCCTTGCACCATACAGCTAATAATAATATCTGTTTTCTTTATTTTTAGGAAAATATACCTAAGAAAATCTGTAGCTGAATCAAGTTACTATAATTTGTGGTTTTACTCTGAATAGACACTCAATTGTTAATATTCCTGTACAGAATGCAATATACTTAAGCTGACTTTAGAGTAGACATACTTCTCAAGGCCTATTTTTCTTGCTTTTCATTATGTATATATATAAATTTATATTCTATAAGGCTAACTTTGGAAGTAATTGATTAGAGTTCACTCTTAAAAGATGCAATATTTGATTTATATAGCCATATAACTCATCACTATTTGGAGGTTGCTATCTATAGTTATTCTGCACTTCTGAAACCCTTCTCTGATTAACATTATCACACAAAAGATGTATTAATGAAAATATACATTGTCTTAAATCTTTCTCGATGATTTTTATTTAACCATCTCTAAATGTCATCAGATCTTGTTATTCATATTTTACACAAACAGTCCATCGAAATAGTTAATACTGTTTAAAAGTGTATCCGATGTTGAGATTCAAATCAAAAATCATATAATATTCGTGTACAAGTTCATTCCTTCCATCATGTGATACAACTGTATTTTATTGCATGATGAAACAAAATATGGCAAAATTTTAATGAATAACCGAAATCAGGACACCTAATTCTGCATGGCCCTTCCAGAATATAGGCAGAAATTTATTTATTAAATTATAAGTTTTAGTGATTTCTGTTGATATTTAATTGCAATGAGCAAAATCAAGTACAAGGGCTGCTCTGCTTTTCAGAAATAACATTATCAATACAGTAAACATAAAATTCTTATTATAAAAAGTACTTTAAGTGATGGGTGCAGCATAGCAGTGGCAACTCGCAAGAATATTTACACTACCTATATTATTTGTGGTGAATACATGATATTTGCTTCCGAAGAAATGGCTGGCCCTTTCTCAAATGGTATATTTCAAGTTCAATATACTGTTGTATTCACATTTTTATTAGTTAGGTTTCATAAATAAAATTTTAATAAATATAATTTAATTAATCATAGATAAGATGCATTGAATACTTTTATCCAATTATGTTTCCTAGTTTACTCATCATTTCTTGCAGAAATGGCAAAAATTAGATCAAAAATAAAATAAAACCAGTATTCCATCAGATAGTTAGTATCCTCAATTAATTTCTATTAATTTCTTCAGGGATGAGACTTCTAATACATAAAACCCTGATTTCATAATCTCTAAAATATATAAAACATAACAAGAACAAATTCATTTAAATATGTGAATAAAATGAAATATTTATACAAAAATATTTCTGAGGTATTTTCGAGAAAAAAAAAAAAAAAACAGATCATCTTTAAAAATAAAATTAGGAAGTGCATTTTTTATTTATTGATTGTTTAATCATCTCTGAATATCTGTGTACTGCATTCACAAAAATAGCCATATGATCTGGATCAGTATCAGGATAAATTCCATGACCCAAATTTGCAATGTAATTTTCTGTACCAAATTCCATTAACATCTCCTTTACTGAATTTTCTATAGCAGATGGAGAAGAATACAGAACACAAGGATCCATGTTTCCCTGTAGTGCAACAGCTCTATTAATAACACTTCTTGCTTTCTGGGATGGTATTGTCCAATCTAGCCCAACAACATCATATCCTGCATCACCTAGTTTATCTAAAGCATAATGGGCATCCTTTGCAAATATAATCATTGGTATTTTATCAATTCCTTGTTTTCCTAATGATTCCCTAACTTTTTCTTGAATGCGAACAATATAAGGTAATGCAAAAGTGTTAAACATGTGTGGTCCTAAAAAACCTGCACTTGACTCAAACACTTGTAATATTTGAGCACCCGCCTTAACCTGTCCAACAAGGTAGTTAATTATAACCTCTGTAAGAATAACCAACAATTCATGACTGGCTTCTGGCCACTGGTAAAGCCACTTCTTTGCTTTAGACATAGTCTTTGATCCACTACCCTCAATCATGTAACCCATAAGTGTCCATGGGGCACCAGAAAATCCAATAAGTGGTACACGCCCTTCCAGCTTATGCCTTGTCAACTTTATAGCATCGAATACATATCCCAATTCTTTATATACATCTACAGGAGTCTTTAATCTGCTCATTTCACTAGGTGTTTTTAAAGGCTCTGGGAAAACAGGCCCTTTCTCTGGAATCATATGCACTGCCATTCCAAGGGCTTGTGGGATAACCAAAATGTCAGAAAAGATAATTGCTGCATCTAGATTAAAACGTTCAATAGGCTGAAGCGTGACTTTACATGCCAATTCAGGGGTTTGACAGATTTTGAAAAAATCATGCTGTTTCCTAACTTCCTGAAATTCGGGTAGATACCTGCCAGCTTGACGCATGACCCAGACAGGAACACGTTCAGTACTTTCTCCTAGAGCAGCTCTAATTAAGAGATCGTTTGTTAATGGAGGGAATCCATCATCGCCACTTGCAGACATTATTCACAACTTTATAAAAACACTATAACAAAAGTCAGTTCCACAATGCATAGAGATCAACACGTAACTGATGCATACAGGATAAATACGATAAACAATAAATGATAATAGTTAATTAACAGCTGATGTATAGACAAATATTATTTTAAAAAATCAGGAAATGTAAAACTATCAATCACATCCAAACTCAAAGAGAGGAGGTACATTTCCGGGACAAATCACCAACGTATCACAAAACGCCATCTTACGATTTAAGTAAGATACTGAATAAAAATCATTGAAAGTTGACCATTATACGTAGTAAAGACGAGTCGTTTCAATTTGCATTAAAAAAAAAAAGCTATTTACTAGGGTTACTCGGAAAGTTATTTCATCTACACATGTGTATTGCATTAGCATTAGTAGAGGCATTTGATGCAAGAAAGCAAGCTTATGCAGCATCAGCCAAAAAAAAAAAAAAACCACTTCCACTTCACCCCTCTGTTCGTTCAAAATACCTGTCCAGCTGAGCCTTAAACTTATTTAGGCTATCAACCTCCACCACAAGAGATGGAAGTCTGTTCCACCAACCAACCACCCGCTGGCTAAAGGCAAATTTCCGCACGTCTATCCTACATCTGTCTTTCCTCAATTTGAATTTATGCCCTCTCAGGTGATTTTTCTGAGCTAGAGGAAGAATCCCATCAGCATTGAGCATGCTTAAACCATTCAAGGCTTTATACACCTCTATCAGATCACCTCGCTGGTGCCTAGTCTCCAGACACTGTAATTTGCAAAACTTAAGCCTTTCTTCGTAAGAGCACCCCTTTGTTCCATTCACTAATATTGTTGCCCTTCTCTATACTCGTTCCAGCAGCTCTACATCCTTCTTGAAATGAGGCCTCCAGACCTGTATACAGTACTCTAGGTGTGGCCTGACCATCGCCTTATACAATGGAATAATCACCTCCTTATACCTGCTGGAAAAATTCCTGTATATCATTGACAATACTCCATGAGCTACTCTTGCAGCCCGTCTGCACTGCTCAGAGAACTTCATATCTGCCTGCACAACCACCCCCAAGTCCCTTTCATTCTCTACCACTGTCATTGTAGTACAACAGAGTTGATACGTTGCTCTGGGGTTGCTGTTTCCCATGTGTAGTACTTTACATTTGTCAATGTTAAACTTCATTTGCCACCTCTCAGCCCATCTGCTCAACCTTTCCAGATCCTGTTGCAGCAGCATAGTGTCAGTAGTGTCCTTGACAACCCTGCCAACCTTTTTATCGTCAGCAAACTTGGACATTAAGCCCGATATACCATCATCAATATCATTTATAAATACAGAAAACAATAATGGACCCAACACTGAGCCCTGAGGGACTCCACTAATAACATCAGTCCACGATGAGCAGTGTCCATTGATTACCACTCTCTGTCTTCTCCCCCTCAACCACCCCTTTATCCATAGCAGCAATTTGCCTCCAATGTCACACTGCTCCAATTTGTGTAGCAGTCTTCCATGTGCAACAGTAACAAAAGCCTTTCTAAGATCCAAGTATATAATATCAAAGTTATTCCCTGCATCCAGTTCTTTTGTGACTGCATCATAGTATCCAATCAAGTTGGTCAGGCAAGACTTCCCCTTAACAAAACCATGCTGTGTCCGAGCTATAGCTGAAGTCTTGTCTAAATGATCCTGCAGTGCTTCTTTAACTAGTGCCTCCATTAATTTTCCTGGAACAGAAGTTAAACTCACAGGTCTATAATTACTTGTGTCAGCCTTTGATCCTCCCTTGTGAATTGGGGTGACATTTGCACATCTCCAGTCTGTGGGTACCTCCCCTGAGTCCAAGGAAGCTCTCATAATTATGGCTAAGGGTTTGCTTACTTCCTTTGCTGCCTCCTTTAATATAACTGGATAGATCCCATCCACCCCGGGTGCCTTTCTTGTGTTTATCTTCAACAGTTTCTCCTCCACTTTACTCCCAGTTATTTCAAGATTCTGTAGCTTACTGCTAGAGTTGAATACACCTCTGGCATTCCCCTCGCTGAATAACTCCTCATGTGTGAATGTCGATGCAAAATATTCATTTAGTTTGTTAGCTACTTGAGCAGGATCATCAACAGTTGACCCATCAATATCAAGTGGACCAATCTGATTCATCCCCTTTCTTCTAGAGTTTACATAAGTAAAGAACTCTTTGCTGTTTTTCTTTGCATCCCTTGCCAAGGATTTCTCGTAATCTGCCTTCGCCTGCCTAACCTCCTTTGTTACTTGGTTGCATATCAACTTGTATCTATCATAGGCTTCTGTGTCATGTGTTAATTTGTATGTATCCCATGCATTTTTCTTCTCTGCCATATGCCTCATTAGTTCATCTGACATCCATTTTGTCCTAAACCTTGAACAATATTTCTTAGTTGGTATGTAAAGCCTAGTAGCTTCCAAGATAAGTTCTTTGAATGCTTCCCATTTTGAATTTGCTGTTGGTAACATCATCAGTTGGTCCCACTGTATAGAATTTAAATACTGTCTCAGTCCATCGTAGTCGCCTTTACGGAAGCAATAACCCTTCCCTTTACCCCTAATGGTAGTTACCTCTTTGAGTAAATCCCACTTCAGCACACTGTGATCACTGCCACCTAGTGGTTCATTTATCTGCAGATTCTTAATGCATGAAGAATCACTGCTGATAATCAAATCAAGAGTATTACTCCCTCTAGTTGCCTCCCGAACACGCTGATGTAGAAAACAATCATCCAATAAATCCACAAAAGCCCTGCTGGTGTGTGAGTAACCAGCCCCCAAATTCCAGTCAATATCTGGGAAATTAAAATCTCCCATTATAAGACACTCTGATTTACTGGCCCACTCTATTTCCCTGTACAGTTCCTTATTATACTCATCAGAGTCATTAGGCCTATAGCACACTCCTACTCTCAATTTTGATCTCCCACTGTTTATGTCACACCAAACTGACTCCACACTGCACTGTCCAGCGATGTCGACTGGCTTCACTTCCTTGGTTTTTATGTGTTTCTTAACTAATAGCATAACCCCTCCCCCCTTCCTATCCTGTCTATCCTTTCTGTAGACGTTGTACTCCCCAAATTGCAGTTCTGCATCCCTTATATCTGTGTGACACCACGTCTCTGATATCCCAACAATATCTGCCTTCGATGTTTTGAGCAATACCTCAAATTCATCAAATTTATTTACTAAACTCCTAGCATTGGTGTACACGCAAGTATACCTGCACCTGTTTCTATTCTTAGCTACCCTAACACAACCCATGTGTTTACTTGTACCGCAATGGCTCCCAGCAGTCTCTGAAATACCATGCATCTTGTTTTTCAGGCTTCTGCTCATTCTAATAGAAGCAGTGCAAGAATTGTGTGTATTGTGTCTGTAAACTGCGTGCGTTCCCTGGTCGATTTGCCAACTTTGCTGGACGAAAAACGCTTGGTTCCGGTTTTTTTTTTTTGTCCGCAAAATCCCAGTTTCTGGAGAGAAAAATTGGCATCTAAACCAGAGGCCGACTAACTCAGCTACTAAGTGAAAAAGCCTATAAACGATTCCCGCGTCACCGACGGGATTCAAACTCGAGCCTTTTCCACCTAGTGTGGGCAGGGGTTGACGAAACCAGTGGCCAATCGCGCAGACAAAGGGGAGAGTTCTATTATATTAGGCCACCCTAATATAATATTTAAATTCATATGCCGTGCTGTGTGGTCTTATGTCTTTTGATTGCGGGTGTTGTCTATTTGTCCGATTTATCTGTTTTGCTGGACGAAAAATACCAGATTCTGTGGGGAGGGGGGGGGAACCTTGCTATCTAAGCCTGAGACTAACTCAGCCATGGAGCGAAAAATGCCCAGTCAAGTTAACGCTGCGACCAAACCGGCTATGGCCAGGTGCCTCATTCAGGAGGGGACCTCATTTTTAACGTAAATATTTTCTTAAGTAGAGATAAAAATTTCTAATAATAATAATAATAATAGTTTTTACATGATGACAGAAAAATATGTATCAATGTAAGGATGAATAAATCTCTCTCTCTCTCTCTCTCTCTCTCAAGGTAACTCGGGAATTTTTTTTTTTTTTTTTTTTTTTGGCTGGTGCAGCATAAGCCTCAAGCTTCCTTACACCCTACGAATAATAATAATAATAATAATAATAATAATAATACAATACAATGTAAGGATGAATAATAATATTAATAATTATGAGGGGCGCAATAGCCCAGTGGTTACAACACTGGACTACTAGCCTGATGGACCCGGGTTCGAGTACCGCCTAGACCGAAGCAAACGCGGTTCCATCACGCTGGGAGAACGGTATAATAATAATAAGTAAATTAAAAATAAAATAAATAAACATCGTGAAAGTCGGTCCAAGGGACCTACCAACCACAAGGTGGGACTGTCGGCTAAGAGAGACTGTGACGCCATCTGGCTTCACTCGCGAGAACTACCACTGATACGTCGCAGCTAAACAGGTCCACCTCGAAAATTGGATGATGTCACAGAGAAATATTAATCATACTCCATCCAGTGTGGCGCAGGATAAAGTCACTAGAGTTCAGGCCTTAGGCAGAGGGGTAGTTTCGAAAAATCAGAGACGGTCTCCCGAGGAGGACAGTGGACCAAGTGGCTCTGTCCCTCGTATTGCTACCATAAGAGAAGGGTAAGCCCATCCAGCTCCACCAACTGGAAGTACTTCCTGCACTAGTGACTACACAGGAAGGGAGAAAACGCCAACGCATGAAGTGGAGCATCGAATTGAATACATACATCATGCAAGCATACTGTGAAATAACGAAGCTGAAGACCGATATGACAACTTATAGGGCGAGACTACATACAAAGTGGCTGGAACGATACCCGGATATTCAGATCACCAAACATTGAAAAGCAGACCAGAGAAGGACCATCGTCACGTAGAACCTAATAGCTCCTGCAATCGTGGAAAAAATCAGGCTGGACGTGAGCGATCAACTACAAACGATATTTAACCAGAAAAGGAAGAACATACCACCGACAAACCAGAAGAAGAAGAACAAGAAGAACCAGAGGAAATTCAACTGGCAGCAGCAGCTGAGGGGGAACAGACGAAGTCAGGATATTCAGAATAGAGGACGAGTGGAAGAAGGCCCTAACAGAATTCGAAGGAATGAAGCCCACAAAGACTCACGTGATACCGAAGCAGAGGCCGAATAGCACCTTGTGGAGAGTCACAGACCGCCTGAATCGGCCTATAATACCGCGTTACCTCGACAGCAATGGTTCAACACTGGGGGCCATCCACACAGCCATGTATTGTGCTGCGATACCAGCCACGAGGATTAATGGAAGAGAAGCGAGAAACCAGCAGCAGAAGAACCGAAAACAGAAAGAACAATCAGCTTGGGAAAAAAAAAATTCAGCAGAAGATAGAAGAATTAAGAGTCAAGATAGGACAATTGACCCAGTACCAATGGGGCAATAGGAGTAAGAAATTCATTGGAAAAGTAAAGAGCATCCTCAAGAGAGACAGCGTCCACAGCAAACAAGAGGCAAAAAATAAGAGATTAGGAAAGTACTTGGACACATTCAAGTAGAACCTCCTTGCACTCAGCAAGACTACGCCGATACAAAGAGAGCTCCCAGAGGAAAATAAACAACCGAAGCATCGATGGGGACCAAAGAGGCTTCTACAGGAATCAAGAAGACGGGAAACAAGGGGACGGATCACACGAGAAGAAGAAGATTGAAGGTTTCTGGGGAAACATATGAAGCAGGAAAGTAAGACCTAACAGCCGAGCGCCCTGGATAGAACTAGAACGCAAGAAAATCAAGCACGTACAAGAAATGAGAGGGTGGGAGATTCGGGAAGAAGTAAAACAGACGATCAAGAACTCTCACAACTGGTGAACTCCAGTAATAGATAACGTCCACAACTACTGGTACAAGAAGCTCACTTGACCCGAATTATAAGCCACCCAGAGACAATCTCGAAGTTTTTCACTCAAGGAATCACATATCTAAAGCCAAAAGACGAAGATACAAGAAACCCAGCGAAATATAGGCCAATTACCTGCCTCCCACCAATATACAACATTCTGACCAGCTGCATAACCAGGAAGATAACAGACCACTTGGAGAGCCAGAACATAATGGCCGAACAGCAGAAAGGATGCAAGGAGCAATTAACCATAGATGCTGCGGTTAAAGAGCAAGCATACAAGACGGGCCGCAACATGTACACAGCCCACATCGATTACCGCAAGACCTCCTAGCTGGCTAATAGAGAGATGAAGATCTATAAGGTCAATCCGATAGCGACAAACATCCTAGGAACAACAATGGCGAAATGGAGTACCACCACTAAGGTCGAGAACATCACAACCAGGCCAATCCCCATTAGAAGAGGAATCTTTCAGGGAGATGGTCGGAGCCCAATATTGTTCTGTCTAGCACTCAACTCGCTGTCCACACTGCTCAACGGCAGCAAGTATGGATTAACCTCATAGAAGGAAGAAAGAACCTGTACACCATCACCCACCTGATGTATACGGATGACATCAAGCTCTACGCGGGAACCAAGAAGCACCTTCAGCAACTACTCCAGATCACCGAAGAATTCAGCAATGATATTAGGATGGAATTTGGTCTAGATAAGTGCAAGACCCACTGATTGAGCCACGGAAATTTAGTCAGCCGAAACTACCAGCTGCAGAGTGTTAAAGAGATCAAAGCCATAGCAGAGGGAGAGGCCAACAAATACTTGGGGATGATGAAGGCTCAGCAGTTACAGAACAAGGAAATTAAGGCCTGCCTGACAGAAAAATGCATACTCAGAAGCCAGGTGAAGGCAAATCTGAACAGAGGGAACATACTCCTTCGGGGTCATAGATTGGACTAACACCGAGCTGGAAGATATCATGAGATAGACAAAGACAATGATGACCAAGAGCCGCCAACACCACCTGAGATCTGCTGTGGAAAGATTGACAATTGCCAGGGAAGAAGGAGGAAGGGGCCTGCTAGACCTCATTGAGCAATAGAAGACAGCGATAGTTAACTTGAAGGATTACTTCCAAAAACACACAGCAACATTCCACCAGGCCATAAGGAAGAGAGACAAGCGGTATACCCCACTCAACAGAAGCGAGGATTCCTTCCCAACCAGGACGTACAAACGAAGATAGAAAGATGGGCAGAGAGGACACGCCATGGATGGCAGACACTAGAATGATCTCCATCAGGATCACTAAGATAAAATTACTTCCAATGCATGGCTCATGAACGGACGCACTTTCCCGAGACTGAAGGATTCATGCTCACCACCCAAGACCAGGTAATCAACACCAGGAACTACAGAAAATACATAGCCAAGGAGCCTGGAGTGTTAGATGACACATGTCGACGATGCACCTGGCCTAAGAAAAACGACCCAACACATCACCGCGAGACTGAGTACACTCATAGACACGACCAGGTAGCCAGGATACATCAGAAACAAGCGAGGAAATAACAGTACACCAAAGAAAGTATACCATACTACAAGTACGAACCTCAGGCCGTACTAGAGACCCCAACCCACAAGCTGAACTGGGATAACGCCATAATAACGGATAGGATACTCCCACACAACAGACCGGACATAACCCTTGTAGACAAGAAGGAAAAGGTTACCTATCTGATTGACATAGCAGTAACCAACACTGAAAACATGCAGAAAAAATCTATGGGGAAAAAATCAGGAAATACACAAACTTAAGACAGGAGATCAAAGAGATGTGGCATGTGCAACAAGTAAGGAAAATCCCGATCATCGTGTCAGGATGAGGTATGGTGCCAAAGGCTCTACATAACAGCCGAGCAGCAATAGGTCACCCAGGGAACACCTATAAGGAACTCCAGAAAGTCGCAATCGTGAACAACTGTAGGATTGTCAAAGAGTTCCTCGACCAACAGTAACATCAGACATAACAACAAACACCCTGTGTACTTGGTAGCATTACCCGTCACGAGGTGGAACCCCCAATCAGGAAGAAATAATATAAGAGTAGAAATAATAATAATAATAATAAAAGGGGGTGCAATGACTCAGTGCTTAAGACACTGCACTACCAGCCTGATGGACCAGGGTTCAAATCCCGAATTGGTAAAAGCGGACACAGCCCTATTACGCTGGGATACCGATATAATAATAATATTAAATGATTAAAAAAAAAAAACATCGCGAAAGTTACCCCATTAGACTTATCTTCCCCAAGGTCGAAGTAATGGGTGAGGCAGTGGCAACATCTGGTGTCACTCGCGAGAACTAAATAAATAAATAAGGATGTCAGTAAATAAACCACTGGACATAAGCCACTGGACAAGTCCACCTACATAGATGGATGATGTCACAGATAAATATTATTCATACTGCGCCGAGTGTGGCACAGGATAAAGTCACTCGCGTTCAGGCCTTAGGCAGAGGGGACGGTTCGAAAAGTTTGAGAGAGAGTCTCCCGAGCAAGACAGTGGAGCAAGTGGCGCTGTCCCCCGGGAAGGCTACCACAAGAGAAGGGCAAGACCATCCAGCCCCACCAACTGGAAGTGTTTCCTGTGCAACCCACAAAGGAAGAAAACACCAACGCATGAAACGGAGCATTCAAATGAATACATACATCATGCAAGCATACTATGAAATAACCAGGCTAGACACCGATATGACAATGGACAGATCTAACCTGGTTATTTCGTAGTATGCTCTCATGACGTACATATTAATTTCAATGCTCCACTTCATGCATTGGCGTTTTCTTCCTGCCTGGATGGTTACTAGTGCAGTTGCACAGGAAACACTTCTAGTTGGTGGGGCAGGATGGTCTTGCCCTTCTCTTGTGGTAACCTTAAATGGGACAGCGCCACTTGGTCCACTGTCTTGCTGGGGAGGCCGTCTCCAACTTTTCGAACCGACCCCACAGCCTAAAGCCTGAACGCGGGTGACTTTATCCTGCGCTACACTCGATGCAATATGAATAATATTTATCTGCTACCTCATCCATCATCGAAGGAGGTGAACTTGTTTAGCTTCGGCTTATGTCCAGTGATTTATTTTAATTTAGTTCCGCGAATGACACCAGATGGCGCTGCTATCTGCCTCAGCCGTCAATTCGACTTTCAGGAAGGATCAAGTCATATGGGGTAACTTTCTCAGTTTTTTTATCATTTTAATAATAATATTATTATTATTTTATCCATCTCCAGCATAATAGAGCCGCGTTCGCTTCCACCAAGCCGGCATTCGAACCCGGGTATATCAGGCTGGTAGACTAGTGTTTTGACAATTGGGCCATTCCACCCCTATTATTCTTGTTATTGCTCTTATATTATTTCTCCCTGATTGGGGGATTCCACTCCGTGACGGGTACTGCTACCAATTACACAGGGT
This sequence comes from Mastigoproctus giganteus, assembly GCF_048544385.1. Classification (NCBI taxonomy): domain Eukaryota; kingdom Metazoa; phylum Arthropoda; class Arachnida; order Uropygi; family Thelyphonidae; genus Mastigoproctus; species Mastigoproctus giganteus. The sequence goes on along the minus strand of NC_143583.1, from coordinate 49,845,017 downwards.
AAACACCCTCGGGAGAGGAAACCTCTGTCTGTCCTACAGGTGTTCAGGATTGCAGCTTTCTGGCGTTCCTTGTAGGTGTTCTCTGGGAGACCTGTTCCTGCTAGGCTGCTATGTACAGTCTTTGGTACCATACCGGTGGTTGACACGATCATTGGGACGGTTGATACTTCTTCCCTATGCCACATAGCCTTAATGACACCTCCGTAGCCAGGTGGGAAGGAGCAGCAGTGGGTAGCTTTTGCTTCTTGATTAGACTGGTGTTCGAGCCCGGCACCACCTAATACAGAGAATGCGGAAAGGCCAGGGAGTGACCACTGCATATTCCCCGAGCAATACTGTCTTAGTTGCTAATTAACTCCTAAAAACCAAACAAACAAACATATCCTTGATCTCATGTGTCAGTTTTGTGTGCTTCCTAATTTTTCCCTCATTGGTTTTCTGCACATTGCAAGTGTTGGGAACCGTTATGTCAATCAGGTAGGTAGACTTTTCCATCTTGTCCACAAGGATTATGTCTGGTATGTTGTGCGGGATGGTTTTATCTGTTATTATGGCGTGGTCCCAGTACAGCCTGTTGGTTCTGGTCTCTTGTACTGCCTAGGGGTTCGTACTTGGAGTATGGTACACCTTTAGTCACTTGGTATTTCCTCGCTAGCTTCTGATGAATTATCCTGGCTACCTGGTCATGTCTATGAGTGTACACAGGGTAACCACCCTCGGGAGAGTGGTGTACTCAGTCTGGCTGATCTCCTTGCTCCCCGCGTTGATTTGTTGGATCGTTTCTGTGGCCAGGTGGCCACGTCGACATGTGTCCTCTGATTTTCCGGGCTCCTTTGCTATGTATTTGCTATAGTTTTTGGTGTTGATTACCTGCTCTTGGGTGGGCAGCATGAATCGTTCAGTCTCGGAGAACAGCATCCCGCTTGTGAGTCATGCATTTGAAGCAATGTTATCGATGTGATCTTGATGGAGGTCATTGTAGTGTTTGCCAGGGAATGTCTTCTTTGCCCATTTTTCTATCTTCATTTCTTGTACCATCTGGGCGGGAGGGAGTTCGTTACTTAGGTTGAGTGGGGTATAGCACTTTTCTATCTTCCTTATGGCCTGGTGGAGTGTTGCTGTGTTGTTCTAGAAGTAATCCTTCAGGTTAACTTGCTGTTTGCTGTTGTTCTATTAGGTCTATCAAATCCCTTCCTCCCTCTTTCCGAAGTATTGTTATTCTCTCTACTGCTGACTTCGGTTGGTGTTAGCGACTCTTGGTCATAATTTTCCTTGTCTTTCGTTGTTGTTGTTGTTGTTGTTATTTGGTTTTTAGGAGTATTATAAACTAAGGCCATATTGCTCGGGGAATATGCGGTGGCCATTCCCTGACCTTTCCACATCCTCCATATTTGGTGGTGACGGGCTCGAATCCCGGTCTAATCAAGAAGCGTGTGATAAGCGCTGCTTCTCATTCCCACCTGGCTACGGAGGCGCCTTGTCTTTCGCACGATATCTTGTAGCTCTGTGTTAGTTCAATCGATAACAACGAAATCGAAATTGCATGTTAGTATTGGAGCTTCGTAGGTGTTTATGGCTTTAACTGTGTTTCCTCCGTTCAATTTTGCTTTCAGCAGGATTCCGAGTCTCTGATGATATTTTTCAGTCAGGCATTTCTTGATTTCCTTGTGTTCCAACTGCTCAGCCTGCATCATCCCTAGTTATTTGTATGTCTCTCCTTCTGTCCTAGCTTCGATCTCGTTATCAGTCAGCAGCTGGTAGTTTCGGAGAACTGATATTCCCTGGTGCAGTGTGTGGGTCTTGCAGTCGAAGGCCTTGTGGTAATCGATGTAGGCCGTGTATAGGTTGCGGTGCTTCGTGAAGCTTGCTCCGTAAGTGCGAAATCTATGTTTAATTGCTCCTTCCATCGTTTGCTCCTCCGCCTGCATCCTTACTGCTGTTCGGCCATTATGTTCTGGCTCTCTAAATGGCCTGATATGTTCTTAGTTATGCAGCTGGTTAGGATCTTGTACATCGTTGAGAGGTACGTGATTGGCCTCTATTTTGCCGGGTTTCTTGTATCTACATCTTTAGGCTTCAGATATGTGACTCCTTCAGTGAGAAACTTCGGGATTGTCTCCGGGTGCCTTATCATTCGAGTGAACTGCTCTGCTAAGTGCTTGTGTGTGTGCAGGTAATCTTCTTGTACCAGTAGTTGTGGATGTTATCAATTCCCGTGGTTTGCCAGTTCTGGGGATTCCTGATCGACTGTTTTTCTTTTTCTTCTTGAATCTCCCACTCTCTCATCTCTTGTATGTTCTTCGTTTCCTTCCATTCTACTTCTATACAGGGTGCTCTGCTGTTAGGTCTTACTTCACTGTTCCAGATATTTCCGCAGAATTCTTCGATTGTCTTCTTGTCGAGTGGTCCGTTTCCTGCTTTCTCATCTTCACCCAATTTCTTTTTGAAGGCTCTTTTGTCTTCATTGAAAATTCTGTTGTTTATTTTTTTCTGGGAGCTCTCTTTCTATCGGTATAAACTCTTGCTCGGGGCGAGGAGATTCTGCTTCATTGTGTCCAAGTATTCTCCTTTTGAAGCAATTATGACAATGTACAGATCGCAATATGACAATGTACAGATCGCAACTATATACCAAGTGGTTGGAACGATACCCGGATATTCAGGTTACTGAACAGCGATTAGCAGACCAAAGAAGGACCATCGCCTAATAGCTCCTGCCATCTTGAAAGAAATCAAACAGGATGTCAATCTGTGCATTGACAATCAACTACAAAGCACAAAGAATACGCTTAATATGGAACTAGAGGAGGAACATCATACCATGGAACCAAAAGATTAAACAGCAAGAAGAAATACAACCACAGTAGCTGAAGTGGAAAGAGAAGAAGTCGTGCTATCCAGAATTCAAGACGCGTGGAAGAAGGCCCTAACAGAATTCAAAGGAATGTACTCCAGAAGATCCCAATTAATACCCAAGCAGATGTCAAACAAAATCCTGTGGAGAGTGACAGACCACCTCAATCGGCAAATAATGCCACATTACCTTGACAACAATGGTGCAATGCTGGAGGCTATACTGTGCTGTGCTGCCATATTCTGTGCCACAGCCGTATACTGTGCTGCCATAGCAGCCACTACGATTAATGGAAAAGAAACGAGAGCTCAGCAGAAGGAGAACCGAAAACAGAAGGAAACGCCAACTTGGGAAAGAAGACTTCAGCAGAAGTTGAAAGAATTAAGAGTCAATATAGGTCAGTGAATTCAGTACCAACAGGGTAATAGAAGGAAGAAATTGATTGGAAAGGTGAAGAGCATCCTCAAGTGAGACAGCGTCCAGAGCAAACATGAGACCAGAAATCAGAGAATAGGAGAATACATGCACACACTGAAGCAAAACCTCCTCGCACTCAGCAAGAGTATACATAGATACAACGAGAGCTCCCAGAGGAAAAGAAACAACCGAATCTTCGATGAATATCAAGGCGCCTTCTACAGGTCTCTGGTTGAAAATGAGAAAGCAGGAAACGGACCACCCGAGAAGAATTCTGGGGAAATATCTGAAGCAGTGAAGTAAGACATAACAGCAGAGCACCCTGGATAGAAGTAGAACGGAAGAAAACGAAGGACATACAAGAGATGAGAGAGTGGGAGTTTCGAGAAAAAATAAAACAGTCGATCTGGAACACACACAACTGGCGAACCCCGAGAATTGATAACATCCACAACTTCTGGTACAAGAAACTCACCTGCACATACAAGCAACTAACAGAGTAGTTCACACGAATGATAAGGCACCCCGAGATATCTCGAAGTTTCTCACTGAAGGAGTCATATATCTGAAGCCTAACGATGAAGATACAAGGCACCTGGCGAAATACAGGCCAATTACATTCCTCCCAATGATGTACAAATTCCTGACCAGATGCATAACCAAGAAGAAATCAGACCACTTAGAGAGTCAGAATATAAAGGCTGAACAGAATTGGGGATGCAAGCGGAGGAGCAAAGGATGCAAGGAACAATTAACCATAGATACCGCAGTTATGGAGGAAGCCTTCAAGAAGCACCGTAACCTATACGCGACCTACATCGATTAACGCAAAACCTTCGACTACGTACCTCATAGCTGGCTAATAGAGACCCTGAAGATCTACAAGGTCAATTGGATAGTGACAAACTTCCTAGGAGCAACAATTCGAAATGGAAAACCACCATTAAGGTCGAGAACATCACAACCAGGGCAATTCCCATTAGACAAGGAATCTTTCAGACAGATGATCTGTGCCCACTGTGGTTCTTTCTAGCACTCAACCCGCTATCCACCATGATCAACGGTAGAAAGTATGAATATAACCTAAAAGAAGGAAGGAAAAACCTGTAGAACCTCACTCACCTGATGTACATGGATGACATCAAGCTCTACGGGGTAACCGAGAAGCAATCCCGAAACTACTCCGGAAAACCGAAGAATTCAGAAAGTACATCAGGATGGAATTTTGTCAAGACAAATGCAAGACCCACGCACTGCACCAGGGAAAAGTAGTTGGCCGAAACTACCAGCTGCTGATGGTAAAGAGATGGAAGGTATGAGAGAAAGAGAGAGACCTACAAATACCGAGGGATGATGCATGCTGAGCAGTTATAACACAAGGAAATCAAGAAGTGCCTGAACGAAAAATATCATCAGAGACAAAGAAGCCGTCTGAAAGCAAAATTGAACGGAGGTCAACACAGATAAAGCAATAAACACCTATGCAGCTCCAATATTAACTTCCCAACATTCGGGGTCATAGCATGGACTAACACCGATCTAGAAGATATCATGCGAAAGAAAAGGGTAATGATGACCAAGAGTCGCCAGTACCACCCGAAGTCAGCAGAGGAGAGACTAACAATACCTCGTAAAGAGGGAGAAAGGGGCCTGATAGAGCAAGAGAAAACGTCGATAGTTAATTTAAAGAATTACATCTAGAACAACGCAGCAACACTCCACTAGGCCATAAGGAAGATAGATAAGTAGTAAAATAAAATTAATTTTCTGTTTATACTCCGGCACGGCACGACAACCAACTCAGTAGAGTTTACAATAAATCGTCAATACAAATATTTATCGTATTTAGTAGTCACGGGCTTGAACCCCGTTCCACTCAAGGAACGCGTGCAATGTACCCGCGCTCCTGACCACTGGGCTACGTCAGGCCTAAATATACCCCACTCAAGCTAAGCGAGGAACCCCCTCACGCCCAGGCGGTACAAGAATCGCCGTTAGAAAGATGGGCAACGAAGACAATCCATGGCAAACACTACAATGACCGCAATCAAGATCACATCGATAACATTGCTTCCAATGCAAGGCTCACAAGCGCGACCCTGTTCTCCGAGATCGAGGGATTCATGCTGGCCATCCAAGAGCAGGTAATGGACACCACAAATTACTGAAAATACATCGCAAAGGAGCCGGAAATGTCAGATGACACATGTCGACAATGCGACCTGCATTCAGAAACGATCGAACATGTCTCCGCGGGGTGTAAGGTGCTTAGCAAATGCTTCTTGATTCCTTAATTTGAATTTATGCCCTCTCAGGTGATTATTCTCAGCAAGAGGAAGAATCCCATTAGCATTGAGCATGCTCAAACCATTCAAGGCTTTATACTCCTCAATCAGATCACCTCGCAGGTTTCTAGTTTCCAGCACTATAATTTGTAAAATACAAGCCATTCTTCGTAAGGGCAATCCTTTGATCCATTCGATAATCTTGTTGCCCTTTTCTGTAATCGTTCCAACAGCTCTACATCCTTCTTAATGAGGATTCCAGACCTGTATACAGTGCTCAAGTTGTGGCCTGACCATTTCCTTATACAAGGGGATAATCACCTCCTCATCCCTGCTAGAAATATTCCTGTATATCATTGACAAGACACAATGAACTACTCTTGCAGACTGTCTGCACTGTTCAGAAAACTTCATATCTGCATACACAATTACCCCCAGGCTCTTTTCGTTGTCTATCGCTGTCAATGTAGTACCACAAAGTTGTTACGTCACTCTGGTGTTGCCGCTTCCCTAAATGTTAAATTTTACATTTTTCAATGTTAAAGTTCAGATGGGACCTCTCAGCCCATCTGCTCGACCTTTCCAGATCCTGTTGCAGCAGCATAGTGTCAGTAGTGCCCTTGACAACCCAGTCAACCGTTGTATCATCTGCAAACTTAGACATTAAGCTTGACATGCCATCATCAATATCATTTATAAATACAGAATAGAACAGTCGCCCCAGCACGGAACCGTGAGGGATTCCACTAATATCATTAGTCCACGATGAGCATTGTCTATTGATTACCAGAGTGGTAATCAATAGACAATGTCTTCTCCCACTCAACCATCTCTTTATCCATAGGAGCAATTTGCCTCCAATGCCACACTGCTCCAATTTGTTCAGCAGTCTTCCATTTGCAACAGTATCAAAAACCTTTCTAAGTTCGAAATATATGATATCAAAGTTATTCCCTGCATCCAGTTCTTTTGGGACCTCATCATAGTATCGAATCGAATTGGTCAGGCAAGGCTTTCCCTTTACAAAACATTGTTGTGTTCGAGCTATAACTGAAGTCTTGTCTAGGTGATCGTGCAGTATTTTTTTAAGCATCGCTTCCGTTAATTTTCCTAGGATAGAAGTTGTATAATAGGTATAATTACTTGTGTCGCACTTTGATCCTCCTTTGTGAATTGGGGTCGCATTTTAACCTCTCCAGTCCATGGGTACCTCCCCTGAGTCCAAAGAAGCTCTGATAATTATGGCTAAGGGTTTGCTTACTTCCTTTGCTGCCTCCTTTAATGTAACTTGATTGAACTCGTCCACACCGGGTGCCTCTTTTTAGGTTTATCTTCATTAGATTCTCCTCCACTTTTCTCTCAGTTATTACAAAATCACCTAGCTCACTGCCAGAGTTTAACTCACCTCTGGCATTCCCCTCCCTGAATAACACCTCATGGGTAAATGTAGATGCAAAATACTCATGTCGTTTGTTAGCCACCTGTGCAGGATCATCAACAGTTGAACGTGCAATATCTAGTGGACCAATCTGATTCATCCCTTTCCTTCTAGAGTTTAAATAGTGAAAGAACTCTTTGTTGGTTTTCTTGCATCCTTTGCCAAGGATTTCTTATAATCTGCCTTTGCCTGCCTAATCTCCTTTGTGACGTGGTTACAGACCAGCTTATATCTATCATAGGCTCCCCTTAACTTGTATGTACCCAGGCATTTTTCTTCTCTGCCATATATCTCATTAGTTCTTCTGACATCCATTTAGGCCTAAAAATTGAACAATATTTCTTAGTTTGTATGTAAAGCCTAATAGTTTTCAAGTTTAATTCTTTGAATGCTTGCCATTTTGAATTTGCTGTTCGTAACATCATCAGTTGGTCCCACTGTACAGAATTTAAATACTGTCTGAGACCACCACAGTAGCAAAAACCTTTTCCTTTACCCCTGATGGTAGCCACTTCTTTGAGTAAACCCACTTCAGCACACTGTGATCACTGCCACCTTGTGGTTCCTTTATCTGCATATTTACCTTTACCTTTATCTTGGAAGCTACTAGGCTTTACATACCAACTAAGAAATATTGTTCAAGGTTTAGGCCAAAACGGATGTCAGATGAACTAATGAGGCATATGGCAGAGAAGAAAAATGCATGGGATACTTACAAATTAAGACATGACAGAAGCCTAAGATAGATACAAGTTGATATGCAACCAAGTTGCAAAGGAGGTTAGGCAGGCGAAGGCAGATTACGAGAAATCCTTGGCAAGGGATGCAAAGAAAAACAGCAAAGAGTTCTTTACTTATGTAAACTCTAGAAGGAAGGGGATGAATCAGATTGGTCCACTTGATATTGATGGGTCAACTGTTGATGATCCTGCTCAGGTAGCTAACAAACTAAATGAATATTTTGCATCGACATTCACACATGAGGAGTTATTCAGCAAGGGGAATGCCAGAGGTGTATTCAACTCTAGCAGTAAGCTAGAGAATCTTGAAATAACTGGGAGTAAAGTGGAGGAGAAACTGTTGAAGATAAACACAAGAAAGGCACCCGGGGTGGATGGGATCTATCCAGTTATATTAAAGGAGGCAGCAAAGGAAGTAAGCAAACCCTTAGCCATAATTATAAGAGCTTCCTTGGACTCAGGGGAGGTACCCATAGACTGGAAATGTGCAAATGTGACCCCAATTCACAAAGGAGGATCAAAGGCTGACACAAGTAACTATAGACCTGTGAGCTTAACTTCTGTTCCAGGAAATTTAATGGAGGCACTGGTTAAAGAAGCACTGCAGGATCATTTAGACAAGACTTCAGTTATAGCTCAGACCCAGCATGGTTTTGTTAAGGGGAAGTCTTGCCTGACCAACTTGATTGGATACTATGATGCAGTCACAAAAGAACTGGATGCAGGGAATAACTTTGATATTATATACTTGGATCTTAGAAAGGCTTTTGATACTGTTGCACATGGAAGACTGCTACACAAATTGGAGCAGTGTGACATTGGAGGCAAATTGCTGCTATGGATAAAGGGGTGGTTGAGTGGGAGAAGACAGAGAGTGGTAATCAATGGACACTGCTCATCATGGACTAATGTTATTAGTGGAGTCCCTCAGGGCTCAGTGTTGGGTCCATTATTGTTTTCTGTATTTATAAATGATATTGATGATGGTATATCAAGCTTAATGTCCAAGTTTGCAGATGATACAAAGGTTGGCAGGGTTGTCAAGGACACTACTGACACTACACTGCTGCAACAGGATCTGGAAAGGTTGAGCAGATGGGCTGAGAGGTGGCAAATGAAGTTTAACATTGACAAATGTAAAGTACTACACATGGGAAACAGCAACCCCAGGGCAACGTATCAACTCTGTGGTACTACACTGACAGTGGTAGAGAATGAAAGGGACTTGGGGGTGATTGTGCAGACAGATATGATATTCTCTGAGCAGCGCAGACGGGCTGCAAGAGTAACTCATGGAGTATTGTCAATGATATACAGGAATTTTTCCAGCAGGGATAAGGAGGTGATTATTCCATTGTATAAGGCAATGGTCAGGCCACACCTAGAGTACTGTATACAGGTCTGGAGGCCTCATTTCAAGAAGGATGTAGAGCTGCTGGAACGAGTACAGAGAAGGGCAACAAGATTAGTGAATGGAACAAAGGGGTGCTCTTACGAGGAAAGGCTTAAGTTTTGCAAATTACAGTGTCTGGAGACTAGGCACCAGCGAGGTGATATGATAGAGGTGTATAAAGCCTTGAATGGTTTAAGCATGCTCAATGCTGATGGGATTCTTCCTCTAGCTCAGAAAAATCACCTGAGAGGGCATAAATTCAAATTGAGGAAAGACAGATGTAGGATAGACGTGCGGAAATTTGCCTTTAGCCAGCGGGTGGTTGGTTGGTGGAACAGACTGCCATCCCTTGTGGTGGAGGTTGATAGCCTAAATAAGTTTAAGGCTCAGCTGGACAGGTATTTTGAACGAACAGAGGGGTGAAGTGGAAGTGGGTTTTTTTTTTTTTTTTTTTTTTTGGCTGATGCTGCATAAGCTTTCTTTCTTGCATCAAATGCCTCTACTAATGCTAATGCTAATGCTATTCTTATTGCATGAAGAATCACTTACTAATAATCAGATCAAGAGTATTGATCCGTCTAGTTGCCTCCCGAACAGGATGATGTAGAAAACAATCATCCAATTAATTGAAAAGCGCCTTGCTAATGTGTGTATTTGAGTGAGTAAACTACAAATTCTAGTCAGTATATGGGAAATTAAAATCCCCCATTATAAGACTCTCTGATTTATTGGCCCACTATATTTCCCTGAACAGTTTTTTATTATACAAACCAGAATCATTACGCCTATAACGCATTCCTACTCTCAATTTTGATCTCCCAATGCTTATGTGACACTAAATTCTTTTCTTTCTTGGTGATTCCCTTCCACTTCTCTCTCTCTCTCTCTCTCTCTCTCTCTCTCTCTCTCTCTCTCTCTCTCTCTCTCTCCCTCTCTCTCTCTCTCTCTCTCTCTCTCTCTCTCTCATGCTAATTCGGGAATTTGTTTTTGGCTGGTGCAGCCTAAACCTTGTACTTCCTTGTACCTTGTACTAACTAGTTGTAATAATACCTGACTCGACACTGCACTGTCCAGTGATATCGACTGGCTTGACTTCCTTGAATCTTATGTGTTTCTTACCTAATAGCATAACCCCTCCTCCTTTCCTGTACACATTCTACTCTCCAAATTCCAGTTCTGCATTCCTTATATCTGTGTGACACCACGTCTCTGATATCCCAACAATATCTGTCTTTGATTTTTTGTGCAATGCCTCAAATTTATCATATTTAATTACCAACCTTCTAGCATTGGTGTACGTGCAAGTATACATGGACTGTTCCTATTCTTAACTGCCCCAACACAATCTATGTCTTTTACTTGGACCGCAATGACTCCCAGCTGTCTTGGAAATACCCTGCATCTTGTTTTCCAGGCTGCTGCTCATTCCGATAGAAGCAGTGCAAGAATCACTTTCACCTCTGTCAGTGCCTATTGTTTATCTGTTAATGCTTGTATCCCCCCCAAGCTGGCAGTTTTCTGATCCACATAACACTGCCTCGATAGCATCAGCAAATATTCTTGCACCCTTTCTATTTAAGGGTGTCCAATCATTGTATGTATTAATTAATTATGTTACGTTTGTAAAACCTAAGTCGTTATATGTATTTTGTTAAAAAGTACAATTTAATTGACAATGAAGTTCAACAAATTAATAAATTTTACTGATTACTTGATAATATTATATACTATTCTATACTATACTATACTATACTATACTAAGGTAACGCTATGTAGTTCGGGGTATAATGTTGTATCGTTTAACAATGGTGGCAAGTTACGAACGGTAAATCAACGGAGACTTAAGTATAAATTATCTTCCAAAATCTCGCTGTCTGAATTCGGAATAAACCAAGGATCTTGACTAGGTCTATAAGTTACTTATAGAAAATAATTTAATATAACAATTAGTCAATAAAGCGGCTAAATACAAGCTGATTCACTACCAGTGCGACAAACTTGCAGGAGGTGTAGAGGGCAGAAAGACGAATCGGAATCATATAGCATTGCAGAGTCCGAAATGCCTTCGTCATGCGGTAGAGGACGTTGAACGGGAGGTCGCGTGAACAGCGATCCCGCTGAACGTCAGCATTTGCGAACCGTTTCAGTTGAAGAAACCAAGTAGCAAAGTCCTCCGGAGTGGATAATCCGCAGGCTCCAACGATTTGACGCGTTGCAGATGGTATAAACTCATTTGGTTTGTTGAGAGTATTCTCCATACAGTGGCTTGGGAAATACCCAATCGTTGGCCTATCGAGTTGTAGAGCGGCTATCATCTTTAAAGGGCACAAAAGGTGATATAGTTGTACACGTTGGCACTAATGATATTAAGAGTAGGAGACCTGAGGAATTACTTAACAAGTCACTGTACAGGTCACTGTTGAAAAAAAGACGTGAATTAGGATTGAATTTGAAAGTGTCTGCAATTCTGCCACGACACGATAGGAGGGAGTATATGATGAGAGCCCTGTCGATCAATACGGCCCTGGAAAGATTGTGCAGGGCTCAAAGGGTAGAATTTTTTTCAGCCTGGTCTGTAATTGTTAACAGGAGAGACTGCTTCTACAGGGATAGGATACACTTAAATAGAAAGGGTGCAAGAATGTTTGCTAATGCTATCGAGGGAGTGTTAGGTGGATCGGAAAACTGCTAGATTGGGGGAATAAAAAGATTAATAGATTAACAGTAGCCACTGGCAGAGGTGAAAGTGATTCTTGCACTGCTTCTATTGGAATGAGGAGCAGCCCTGAAAATAAGATACAGGATATTTCAGAGACTGCTGGGAGTCAGTGGGGTACAAGTAAACACATGGGTTGTGTTAGGGTAGCTAAGAAAAAGAACAGGTGCATGTATACTTGTGTGAATTTGAGGTATTGCTCAAAGCATAAAAGGCGGACATTGTTGGGATATCAGAGACGTGTTGTCACACAGATATAAGTAATGCAGAACTGGAATTTGGGGAGTACAAAGTCTACAAAAAGAATAGACAGGATAGGAAGGGAGGAGGAGTTATGTTATTAGTTAAGAAACATATAAAATCCAAGGAAATGAAGCCAGTCGACATCATTGAACAGTTCAGTGTCGAGTCGGTTTGGTGTGACATAAGCATTGGGAGATCAAATTTGAGAGTAGGAGTGTGCTATAGGCCTAATGACTCTGATGAGTATAATAAGAAACTATACAGGGAAATAGAGTGGACCAGTAAATCAGAGAGTCTTATAATGGGGGATTTTAATTTCCCAGATATTGACTGGAATTTGTGGGTTGGTCACTCACACACTAGCAAGGCTGTTGTGGATTTATTTAATGGTTGTTTTCTAAATCAGCATGTTAGGGAGGCAACTGGAGAGAGCAATACTCTTGATTTGATTACCAGTAGTGAATTTTCATGCATTAAGAATCTGCAGATATAGGAACCACTAGATGGCAGTAATAACAGTGTGCTGAAGTGGGATTTACTCAATGAGGTAACTACAATCAGGGGTAAAGTGAACGGTTGTTGCTTTCGTAAAGTCGACTACGATGGTCTGAGACAGTATTTAAATTCTATACAGTGGGACCACCTGATGATGTTACCAACAGAAAATTCTAAATGGGAAGCATTCAAAGAACTTATCTTGGAAGCTACTAGGCTTTACATACCAACTAAGAAATATTATTCAAAGTTCAGGCCTAAATGGATGTCAGATGAACTATTGAGGCATATGGCAGAGAAGAAAAATGCATGGGATACATACAAATTAACACGTGACACAGAAGCCTATGATAGATACAAGTTGATCTGTAACCAAGTTAGAAAGGAGGTTAGGCAGGCGAAGGCAGATTACGATGAACATTTGGCAAGGGATGCAAAGAAAAACAGCAAGGAGTTCTTTACTTATGTAAACTCTAGAAGGAAGTGGATGAATCAGATTGGTCCACTTGATATCGATGGTTCAACTGTTGATGATCCTGCTCAGTTAGCTAACAAACTAAATAAATATTTTGCATCTACATTGACACATGAGGAGTTATTCAGGAAGGGGAATGCCATAGATGAAGTAAACAGTGGCAGTGAGCTAGATGATCTTGTAACAATTGAAAGTAAAGTGGAGGAGAAATTGTTGAAGATAAATACAAGAAAGGCACCTGGGGTAGATGGGATCTATCCAGTTATATTAAAGGAGGCAGGAAAGGAAGTAAGCCATAATTATGAGAGCTTCCTTGGACTCAGGGGAAGTTCCCACAGACTGGAGATGTGGAAATGTTACCCCAATTCACAAATGAGGATCAAAGGGTGACACAAGTAATAATAGACCTGTGAGTTTTACTTCTGTTCCAGGAAAATTAATGGAGGCACTGGAGCATCATCTTTAGCATTAGCATTAGCATTAGTAGAGGCATTTGATGCAAGAAAGCAAGCTTATGCAGCAGCAGCAGCCAAAAAAAAAAAAAAACCACTTGCACTTCACCCCTCTGTTCGTTCAAAATACCTGTCCAGCTGAGCCTTCAACTTATTTAGGCTATCAACTTCCACGACAAGGGATGGAAGTATGTTCCACCAACCAACCACTCGCTGGCTAAAGGCAAATTTCCGCACGTCTATCCTACATCTGTCTTACCTCAATTTGAATTTATGCCTTCTGAGGTGATTATTCTGTGCGAGAGGAAGAATCCCATCAGCATTGAGCATGCTCAAACCATTCAATGCTTTATACACCTCAATCAGACCACCTCGCTGGTGCCTAGTCTCCAGACACTGTAATTTGCAAAACTTAAGCCTTTCTTCGTAAGAGCACCCCTTTGTTCCATTCACTAATCTTGTTGCCCTTCTCTGTACTCGTTCCAGCAGCTCTACATCCTTCTTGAAATGAGGCCTCCAGACCTGTATACAGTACTCTCAGTGTGGCCTGACCATTGCCTTATACAAGGGAATAATCACCTCCTTATCCCTGCTAGAAAAATTCCTATATATCATTCACAATACAACATGAGCTACTCTTGCCGCCCGTCTGCACTGCTCAGAGAACTTCATATCTGCCTACACATCCACCCCCAGTTCCGTTTCATTCTCTACCACTGTCAGTGTAGTACCACAGAGTTGATACGTTGTTCTGGGGTTGCTGTTTCCCATGTGTAGTACTTTACATTTGTTAATGTTAAACTTCATTTGCCACCTCTCAGCCCATCTGCTCAACCTTTCCAGATCCTGTTGCAGCAGCATAGTGTCAGTAGTGTCCTTGACAACCCTGCCTACCTTTGTATCGTCTACAATCTTCGACATTAAGCTTAATATAACATCATCAATATCATTTATGAATACAGAAAATAATAATGGACCCAACAGTGAGCCCTGAGGGATTCCACTAATAACATTAGTCGACGATGAGCAGTGTCCATTGATTACCACTCTCTGTCTTCTCCTTCTCAGCCACCCCTTTATCCACAGCAGCAATTTGCCTCCAATGTCACACTGCTCCAATTTGTGCAGCAGTCTTCCATGTGTAACAGTATCAAAAGCCTTTCTAAGATCGAAGTATATAATATCAAAGTCATTCCCTGCATTCAGTTCCTTTGGGACTGCATCATAGTATCCAATCAAATTGGTCAGGCAAGACCTCCCCTTAACAAAACCATGCTGTGTCCGAGCTATAACTGAAGTCTTGTCTAGATGATCCTGCAGTGCTTCTTTAATCAGTGCCTTCATTAATTTTCCTGGAACAGAAGTTAAACTCACAGGTCTATAATTGCTTGTGTCAGCCAAGAATTCAGTTATATCTCAGACACAGCATGGTTTTGTTAAGGGAAGGTCTTGTCTGACCAGTTTGATTTGATACGAAAGGTTGCTCTTACGAAGTGAGGCTTAAGTTTTGCAAATTACAGTGTCTGGAGACTAGGCACCGGCAAGGTGATCTGATAGAGGTGTACAAAGCCTTGAATGGGTTGAGCATGCTCAATGCTGATGGGATAATAACCTGAGAGGGCATAAATTCAAATTGAGGAAAGACAGATGTAGGTTAGATGTGCGGAAATTTGCCTTTAGCCAACGGGTAGTTGGTTGATGGAACAGACTTCCATCCCTTGTTGTGGAAGTTGATAGCCTAAATAAATTTAAGGCTCAGCTGGACAGGTATTTCGAACGAACGGCGGGGTGAAGTGGAAGTTTTTTTTTTTTTTTATTTGGCTGATGCTGCATAAGCTTGCTTTCTTGCATCATATGCCTCTTCTAATGCTAATGCTACTCGTACTCGGATTGCTTTCTGCAAGACGTAGGATATTCTCCTCATTGTCTGGCGTCCTCGTTGTTCGCTGTCGATTCATGGTACCTCTCGTGAAACAAGCAGTCTCACGTAACCTTCTGTGCACACGTGCGAAAATCGTATGATGACGAGCACGCCTGTGCGGAAAACGTTCGCGGTACAAGCGCAGAGCGGCGCGCCCGTTATAGTCCGTAGCTCCGTACGCGAGGTGCATGTCAGCCAGTTCAACGTTTGAATACTCGTCCATCCTACTGCCTCGGGAACCGGTTCGCAAATGCTTACTTCCAGCGGGATCGTTGTTCACGCGACCTCCCGTTCAACGTCCTCTAGCGCATGACGAAGGCATTTCGGACCCTGCAATGATATGTGATTCCGATTCGTCCTTGTGCCCCCTACATCTCCTGCAAGTTTGTCGCACTGGTAGTGAATCAGCCTGTATAGCTAAAAAACTTCCCGTTCGCTGGGTCTGCAAAATTTGTAAAACACGTGGATTGGATACCTTTACTGATACTAAGTAATAACCTACAAAATCTCTATCTAAGTTAAAATTTAATCTAATATCGTAACTAGTAATATAAAGCTACTCTAGAAAATAAGTTAATATGCCAATTTAAGTTAATAAAACAGAAAAAACTTCCCTATTTTCCTAAGCCCTAAAAACTTTGCCTGCAGAAGGCTACCCTTGTTTCCATTCTCCAGAATAATGATATCCTGCTCAGGACCGTGGGTGTGCCAAAGCTCCCACTCACCAAATGAGCACCTGGGGTTTCTTCATAATACTATACTAATCTAAGAATTCTAATACAGCGCTACGTTTTTCGCTATCAAGTTTTATGTAAAACCTTGCGCTATTCTCTATCGTATAACAATGGCGGCAAGTTACGAACGTAAAATGTACAGACACAAAGTATTCACTTTAAAAATCGCTATTTAAATTTAAAAAATAAATCACGGGGCTGGGCTAGAACCAGAAAGCTGCTTATCGCAAATAATTTTGTATAACTATTAAGTCAATACAATTACTAAATATAAATGAAAACTAAATGCTGTAGCTTTAAAAATCTTGGTAAACGTGGTAGTAACCTTTTTTAAAATGAAATCAAGATAGTACCTAAAATATCGTTTATGCACAAATTCTACCAGCAAAGCACATATAAAGTGTTATAAAAATATACCTTTAAAATTGAGAAAAATAAAAATACATTTTAAATTAGAACAGAAGCAGTGAAAGGGTCACTTTCGCCGTTGCCTGTGGTTACCATTAATCTTTTAGTCTCTGAATCTCTTCAATCTAGCAGTTTTTCTATTCTTTTAAAAATACATTTAAAAATGAGTTAAAATTTAGTGTTCTACCTAAAAAATTTTAAAAAAAGTTATAAGAATAGAAGTAACATGAGAAATCTTTGGCAAAGGATGCAGAAAAAATCCAAGAAAACCCAGCAACCTGGGGTGGATCTGATCTATCCAATAATATGAAAGGAGGCCGCAAAGGAAGTAAGCAAACCCTTAGCCATAATTATGAGAGCTTCCTTGGACTCAGGGGAGGTACTCATGGACTGGAGATGTGGAAATGTAACCCCAATTCACAAATGAGGTCAAAGGGCGACATAAGTAATTATAGACCTGTTAGTTTAACTTCTGTTCCAGGGAATTTAATGGAGGCACAGATTAAAGAAGCAGTGCAGGATCATCTAGACAATATTTAAGTTATAGCTCAGACACAGCATGGTTTTTTTAAGGGGAGGTCTTGTCAGACAAATTTCATTGCATGCTATGATTTGGTCACAAAGGTACTGGATGCAAGGATTAACTTTGATATCATATATTTGGATCTTAGAAAGGCTTTCGATACTGTTGCACATGGAAGACTTCTGCACAAAGTGGAGCAGTGTGGCATTGGAGGAAAATTGTTGCTATGGGTAACGGGATGGTTGAGTGGGAGAAGGCAGAGTGTTGTAATCAATGGACACTGCTCTTCGTGGACTAGTATTATTAGTGGAGACTCAGAGGGTTCAGTGTTGGGTCCATTGTTGTTTTCTGTATTTATTAATGATATTGATGATGGTATATCAGGCTTAATGTCGAAGTTTGCAGACGATGCAAAAGTTGGCAGGGTTGTTAAGGACAGTACGCTGCTGCAACAGGATCTAGAAAAGTTGAGCAAATGGGCTGAGAGGTAGAAACTGATGTTTAACGTTGACATATGTAAAGTTCTCCATATGGGAAGCAGTAACCCCAGAGTTCGTATCAACTGTGTGGTAATACACTGAAACTAGTTGAGGATGAAAAGGATTTGGGGTAATTTTTCAGGCAGATATGAAGTTTTCTGAGTAGTACAGACAGTCTGTGAGAGTAGCTTATGGTGTCTTGGCAATGATATACAGAGTTTTTCTAGTAGAGATAAGGATGCGATATCCCCTTGTATAAAGCAATGGTTAGGACTCACCTTGAATAGTATATACTGGTCTGGAGGCCTCATTTTAAAATCATGTAGTTCTGCTGGAACGATTACAGAAAAGGGCAACAAGATTAGTGAATGGAATAAAGGGTTGCTCTTAAGAAGAAAGGCTGAGGTTTTGCAAATTGTTGTGTGTAGAATAGGCGTCTGCGAGGTGATCTGATTGAGGTGTAGTAGTAGTAGTCACATGTGATGGAAGAAAGCATGTGTATGAGCTTATGCAGCATCAACCAAAAAAAAAAAAAAATCACACCATTCCTTTTAATGGTTTGAGTATGCTCAATGCTAATTGGATTCTTTCTCTTGCTCAGAATAATATCCTGAGAGGGTATAGATTCAAATTGAGGAAAGACAGTTGTAGGATAGATGTGCGGAAGATTTAGTCAGCGGGTGGTTGATTGTTGGAATAAACTTCCATTTGTTGTTGTAGAAGTTTATAGCTTAAATAGATTCAAGGCAGAACTAGCCGAACATTTGGATCGAATGGATTGGTGAAATTAGAAGGTTTTTTTTTTTTTTTTTTTTTGGCTGATGCTATATAAGCTTGCTTTCTTGCATGATGTGCCTTTACTAATGCTAATGTTAAGCGAATATGTCATATCCAGTACGTGATTTGTCAATAACCGGAAAAAAAAAAAAACAATGTTAAATTATACAAAAAGAGTTTATGCTTCAAATATGAAAAATTTAAGTAATAAAAAAGATTTTTTATTAATACGACTTTTTTGTAGCACTTGTTCAGAAAAACACAAATTTGAAAATTCTGCTGTACTGAAACAGTAACATTTCACTGTCCTGACCCCTAAATTCTTACACCACTATAACGGCTAAACAATAATTTCTATATGTGTATACAGAAATATCCACTGGCTCCAGAAGTATTTTGTTCTTTACACATAACTGAGAATTTTGCTGGAATGTTGACATTTTGCTGGAATTTTAGAATGTGTTGGTATGGTGACAGGTGTGTGACGTCACCTGACGTACAATATATGAGTTGTAAGTTCAAAGTTTCACCTGGTGTTTGGTTTGTTTTCTGTTGGAACAGAGCCTCCTTTCGGAATAACGTGGCACTGATGAGTCCTGTTGATTGCCATCCTTGAAAGTGCTGATCAATGAGAATTGATTTCGGCGTATTTATTGTTATGTATTATTCCTTATGCTTGAGATAAGAGGTTCTTTGTTGCATAGTTGATGGCGGAATTGGTTGTACCCAGTTTAGTATTGTCTCAGTTTATTATAGACCCAGAAGACGGAGACACACGGTTACATGTGGCAGCATTCGAAGGGAATGGACCGCGTTTGCAAGAGCTTCTTAGTGATCCAGATTTGTATCATGAAATTGACCGCAGGGTTAGACCATATGGTGCTACTCCTCTGCGGATAGCAGCTACCGGTAATGTGATTCGTTGAATTCTGCTGTAGTTGGATAAGGGCTACTATTAAGTAACCTCGTACTCCATATAGACTTGTATTTGACGTTAACGAATGAATGGCTTATCTTTCGATGCATTTGTACTTTGACAGTCACAAATCGAAGCAGCCATCACTAAGAATATGCCATTCGTTTTTATACAGTTGGGCTTGTTCTCAAGAACAGAATATTGCATGATTATTTTTGATTTATTTTAAATGCTGTTTACATTTGCTTACTACGATTTCGTTATATTTTAAGGAAGACGCTTCAAAAATTTGTCAAGTTTAAAATGTAATTATTTTCTAACGGATTACTAAGTAGTTCAGGAAGCTGGATGGAGATGATTCTTTAACCCCCCCCCCCCTATTTATTTTACGAAATCATATTTCTCTTCTCCCCTACTTTTATTTTTGAAAATTTCCCCTAAGGGAAAACAATCAACCCTCTAGGTTTAAATAAATAAAAGAAACATAATAATTTCGTAAAAATACATCAGAAAAAAGCAACTACGATTTTACAATCAAGTCCCTATGTGAAGCCCCCTTCCCTGTATCATTACAAGATTTTTAGCTTTAGAAGGTTTAGCATTAGTACAGGCATTTGATGCAAGAAAGCAAGCTTATGCAGCATCAGCAAAAAAAAAAAAAAAAAACCACTTCCACTTCACCCCCCTGTTCGTTCAAAATACCTGTCCAGCGGAGCCTTAAACTTATTTAGGCTATCAACTTCCATGACAAGGGATGGAAGTCTGTTCCACCAACCAACCACCTGCTGGCTAAAGGCAAATTTCCGCACGTCTTTCTCTCACATCTGACTTTCCTCAATTTGAATTTATGCCCTCTCAGGTGTTTATTCTGAGCAAGAGGAAGAATCCCATCAGCATTGAGCATGCTCAAACCATTCAAGGCATTATACACCTCTATCAGATCACCTCGCTGGTGCCTAGTCTCCAGACACTGTAATTTGCAAAACTTAAGCCTTTCTTTGTAAGAGCACCACTTTGTTCCATTCACTAATCTTGTTGCCTTTCTCTGTATTCGTTCCAGCAGCTCTACATCTTTCTTGAAATGAGGCCTCCAGACTTGTATACAGTACTCTCAGTGTGGCCTGACCATTGCTTTATACAGGGGAATAATCACCTCCTTATCCTTGCCAGAAAAATTCCTATATATCACAGACAATACACCATGAGCTAGTCTTGCAGCCCATCTGCACTACTCAGAGAACTTCATATCTGCCTGCACAACCATCCCCAGGTCCCTTTCATTCTTTACTAATGTCATTGTTGCACCACAGAGTTGATACATTGCTCTGGGGTTGCTATTTCTCATATGTAGTACTTTACATTTGTTAATGTTAAACTTCATTTGCCACCTCTCAGCCCATCTGCTCAACCTTTCCACATCCTGTTGCAGCAGCATAGTGTCAGTAGTGTCCTTGAAAACCCTGCCAACCTTCGTATTGTCTGCACACTTGGACATTAAGTTTCATATATATACCATTATCAATATCATTTATAAATACAGAAAACAATAATGGACCCAATGCTGAACCTTGAGGGACTCCACTAATAACATTAGTCCACAATGAGCAGTGTCCATTGATTACCACTTTCTGTCATCTTCCCCTCAACCACCCCTTTATTCATAGCAGCAATTTGCCTCCAATGCCACACTGCTCCAATTTGTGCAGCAGTTTTCCATGTGCAACAGTATCAAAAGCCTTTCTAAGATCCAAGTATATAATATCAAAATTATTCCCTGCATCCAGTTCTTTTGTGACTGCATCATAGTATCCAATCAAATTGGTCAGGCAAGACTTTCCCTTAACAAAACCATGCTGTGTCCGAGATATAATTGAAGTCTTGTCTAAATGATCCTGCAATGCTTCTTTAACCAGTGCCTCTGTTAATTTTCCTGGAACAGAAGTTAAACTCGCAGGTCTATAATTACTTCTGTCAACCTTTGATCCTCCTTTGTGAATTGAGGTCACATTTGCACAACTCCAGTCTGTGGGTATCTCCCCTGAGTCCAAGGAAGCTCCCATAATTATGGCTAAGGGTTTGCTTACTTCCTTTGCTGCCTCCTTTAACATAACTAGATAGATCCAGGTGCCTTTCTTGTGTTTATCTTCAACAATTTCTCCTCCACTTTACTCTCAGTTATTACAAAATTCTCTAGCTTACTGCCAGAGTTGAATACACCTCTGGCATTCCCCTCGCTGAATAACTCCTCATGTGTGAATGTCGATGCAAAATATTCATTTAGTTTGTTAGCTACCTGAGCAAGATCATCAACAGTTGACCCATCGATATCAAGTGGACCAATCTGATTCATCCCCTTCCTCCTAGAGTTTACCTAAGTAAAGAACTCTTTGCTGTTTTTCCTTGCATCCCTTGCCAAAGATTTCTCATAATCTGCCTTTGCCTGCCTAACCTCCTTTGTAACTTGGTTACAGATCAACTTGTATCTATCATAGGCTTCTGTGTCACGTGTTAATTTGTATATATCCCATGCATTTTTCTTCTCTGCCATATGTCTCATTAGTTCATCTGACATCCACTTAGGCCTAAACCTTGAACAATATTTCTTAGTTGGTATGTAACATCATCATTTGGTCCCACCGTATAGAATTTAAATACTGTCTCAGTCCATCGTAGTCGCCTTTACGAAAGCAATAACCTTCCCTTTACCCCTAATGGTAGTTACCTCTTTGAGTAAATCCCACTTCAGCACATTGTGATCACTGCCACCTAGTTATCTGCAGATTCTTAATTTTTTAAAATAATTAAATGCACTTGGCATAATACTTTAAGAGTTTAATATCTATATAATATCGGTACTAGGGTACCTGCCCACCCACTGATGATAGGCCAATAGCCTTGAAACATGTCTGGGTGGTGGTACACACTGAGAATAAGTAACAGTAGTCTTCTCTATTAGTGAAGCGTTACTTATTTGAGGTAGTGCAGTATCATGGCAACTCGTAGTGAAGGCAGAGCACAATATGAGAAAGAGCAAATGATGCCCACAACAACTACTTTGTAGTTTTTTAAGAGTGTCTATGGTGTATCTAAACACCGATATTATATAGATATTAAACTCTTAAAGTATTATGCCAAGTGCATTTAATTATTTTAAATATTATCTTATACACCTTTTGGCATCTCTCATATTGTGCGATTAACTTCACAACTGGGTCGTTATGTCTGCAATACTAGGGTACCTGCCCACCCATTGATGATAGGCCAATAGCCTTGAAACATGTCTGGGTGGTGGTACTCACTGAGAATAAGTAACAATAGTCTTCTCTATTAGTGAAGCGTTACTTATTTGAGGTAGTGCAGTATCATGGCAACTCGTCGTGAAGGCAGAGCACAATATGAGAAAGAGCAAATGATGCCCACAACAACTACTTTGTAGTTTTTTAAGAGTGTCTATGGTGTATCTAAACACCGATATTATGCAGATTCTTAATGCATGAAAAATCACTACTGATAATCAAATCAAGAGTATTACTCCCTCTAGTTGCCTCCCAAACATGCTGATGTAGAAAACAATCATCCAATAAATCCACAAAAGCCTTGCTAGTGTGAGAGTGACCAGCCTCCAACTTCCAGTCAATATCTGGGAAATTAAAATCCCCCATTATAAGACTCTCTGATGTACTGGCCCACTTTATTTCCTTGTACAGTTTCTTATTATACTCATCAGAGTCATTAGGCCTATAGCACACCCCTACTCTCAATTTTGATCTCCCAATGCTTATGTCACACCAAACTGACTTGACACTGCTCTGTCCAGTGATGTCGACTGGCTTCACTTCCTTGGATTTTGTGTTTCTTAACTAATGGCATAAACCCCTCCTATCCTTTCTGTAGACGTTGTACTCGCCAAATTCCAGTTCTGCATTCCTTATATCTGTGTGACACCATGTCTCTGATATCCCAAAAATATCTGCCTTTGATGCTTTGAGCAATACCTCAAATTCATCAAATTTATTTATGAAACTCCTAGCATTGGTGTACACGCAAGTATACATGCACCTATTTCTATTCTTAGCTACCCTAACACAACCCATGTGTTTACTTGTACCGCAATGACTCCCAGCAGTCTCTGAGATATCCTGTATCTTCTTTTCCAGGCTTCTGCTCATTCCAATAGAAGCAGTGCAAGGATCACTTTCACCTCTGCCAGTGGCTACTGTTAATCTATTAGTCTTTGTATCCCCCCAAGTTAGCAGTTTTCTGAACCACCTAACACTGCCTCGATAGCATCAGCAAATATTCTTCTACCCTTTCTATTTAAGTGTATCTCATTCCTGTAGAAGCAGTCTCTCCTGTTAACAAGTACAGTCCAGGTTGAAAAAAATTCAACCCCTTGAGCCTTGCACAATCTTTCCAGGGTTGAATTGATTGACAGGGCTCTCATCATATACTCCCTCCTATCGTGTCTGGGCAGAATTGCAGACACTTTCAAATTCAACCCTAATTAACGGCTTTTTTTCAACAGTGACCTGTACTTTTAGCATTAGCATTAGTAGAGGCATTTGATGCAAGAAAGCAAGCTTATGCAGCATCAGCCAAAAAAAAAACCCACTTCCAGTGACCTCTGTTCGTTCAAAATACCTGTCCAGCTGAGCCTTAAACTTATTTAGGCTATCAACCTCCACTACAAGGGATGGAAGTCTGTTCCACCAACCAACCACCTGCTGGCTAAAGGCAAATTTCCGCACGTCTATCCTACATCTGTCTTTCCTCAATTTGAATTTATGCCCTCTCAGGTGATTATTCTGAGCTAGAGGAAGAATCCCATCAGCATTGAGCATGCTCAAACCATTCAAGGCTTTATACACCTCTATCAGATCACCTCGCTGGTGCCTAGTCTCCACACACTGTAATTTGCAAAACTTAAGCCTTTCTTCGTAAGAGCACCCCTTTGTTCCATTCACTAATCTTGTTGCCCTTCTCTGTACTCGTTCCAGCAGCTCTACATCCTTCTTGAAATGAGGCCTCCAGACCTGTATACAGTACTCTAGGTGTGGCCTGACCATTGCCTTACACAAGGGAATAATCACCTCCTTATCCTTGCTGGAAAAATTCCTGTATATCATTGACAATACTCCATGAGCTACTCTTGCAGCCCGTCTGCACTGCTCAGAGAACTTCATATCTGTCTGCACAACCACCCCCAAGTCCCTTTCATTCTCTACCACTGTCAGTGTAGTACCACAGAGTTGATACATTGCTCTGGGGTTGCTGTTTCCCATGTGTAGTACTTTACATTTGTCAATGTTAAATTTCATTTGCCACCTCTCAGCCCATCTGCCCAACCTTTCCAGATCCTGTTGCAGCAGCATAGTGTCAGTAGTGTCCTTGACAACCCTGCCAACCTTTGTATCGTCTGCAAACTTGGACATTAAGCTTGATATACCATCATCAATATCATTTATAAATACAGAAAACAATAATGGACCCAACACTGAGCCCTGAGGGACTCCACTAATAACATTAGTCCACGATGAGCAGTGTCCATTGATTACCACTCTCTGTCTTCTCCCCCTCAACCACCCCTTTATCCATAGCAGCAATTTGCCTCCAATGTCACACTGTTCCAATTTGTGTAGCAGTCTTCCATGTGCAACAGTATCAAAAGCCTTTCCAAGATCCAAGTATATAATATCAAAGCTATTCCCTGCATCCAGTTCTTTTGTGACTGCATCATAGTATCCAATCAAATTGGTCAGGCAAGACTACCCCTTAACAAAACCATTCTGTGTCCGAGCTATAACTGAAGTCTTGTCTAAATGATCCTGCAGTGCTTCTTTAACCAGTGCCTCCATTAATTTTCCTGGAACAGAAGTTAAGCTCACAGGTCTATAATTACTTGTGTCAGCCTTTGATCCTCCTTAGTGAATTGGGGTCACATTTGCACATTTCCAGTCTATGGGTACCTCCCCTGAGTCCAAGGAAGCTCTCATAATTATGGCTAAGGGTTTGCTTATTTCCTTTGCTGCCTCCTTTAATATAACTGGATAGATCCCATCCACCCCGGGTGCCTTTCTTGTGTTTACCTTCAACAGTTTCTCCTCCACTTTCCTCCCAGTTATTGCAAGATTCTGTAGCTTACTGCTAGAGTTGAATACACCTCTGGCATTCCCCTCGCTGAACAACTCCTCATGTGTGAATGTCGATGCAAAATATTCATTTAGTTTGTTAGCTACCTGAGCAGGATCATCAACAGTTGACCCATCAATATCAAGTGGACCAATCTGATTCATCCCCTTCCTTCTAGAGTTTACATAAGTAAAGAACTCTTTGCTGTTTTTCTTTGCATCCCTTGCCAAGGATTTCTCGTAATCTGCCTTCGCCTGCCTAACCTCCTTTGCAACTTGGTTGCATATCAACTTGTATCTATCTTAGGCTTCTGTCATGTCTTAATTTGTAAGTATCCCATGCATTTTTCTTCTCTGCCATATGCCTCATTAGTTCATCTGACATCCGTTTTGGCCTAAACCTTGAACAATATTTCTTAGTTGGTATGTAAAGCCTAGTAGCTTCCAAGATAAGTTCTTTGAATGCTTCCCATTTTGAATTTACTGTTGGTAACATCATCAGTTGGTCCCACTGTATAGAATTTAAATACTGTCTCAGTCCATCGTAGTCGCCTTTACGGAAGCAATAACCCTTCCCTTTACCCCTAATGGTAGTTACCTCTTTGAGTAAATCCCATTTCAGCACACTGCGATCACTGCCACCTAGTGGTTCATTTATCTGCAGATTCTTAATGCATGAAGAATCACTGCTGATAATCAAATCAAGAGTATTACTCCCTCTAGTTGCCTCCTGAACATGCTGATGTAGAAAACAATCATCCAATAAATCCACAAAAGCCCTGCTAGTGTGTGAGTAACCACACACTAGCAGGGCTTTTGTGTGCAGAATTATTTAACAAGTAGCAGGGCTACTTGTTAAATAATTCTGCCGGTCTCCTACTCTTGATATCATTAGTGCCAACGTGTACAACTATATCACCTTTTGTGCCCTTAAAAGATGATATCCGCTCTACAACGTCAACCTTTGTCCCTGGCAGACATACCCTGGTCCTGTTCCACCTATCGTTTTTACAAAGCATGTTCCCCGTTTTCCTGACAATAGTCACCAACAACTACTAGTTCCTGTGGAACCAGCGCATTCTGCCTTGGGGTTTGCCGCTGTGTTGCGTGATGACCAAGTGCAAGCTCTGGTGTTGATGTGGGCAGCTGAGAGCTTGATGGGCCCCTCAATTTAGTTCCTTCGAGGGCATTCACCCTGTCCTTCAAGCTCTCATATAGGCCCATAACAATGTTTGATGGGTGATTTACAGTATATGGAAATGGTGAGGGTATAGAGAATGTAACTGTAGATCAGAAAGAATTGAATCTAATTATTAAAGGAGGCAGCAAGCCCTTAGCCATAATCATGAGAGCTACCTTGGATGCAGGGGAGGTACCCATGGACTGGAGATGTGCAAATGTGACCCCAATTCACAAAGAGGATCAAAGGGCAACACAAGTAATTATAGATCTGTTAGTTTAACATCTGTTCCTGGGAAATTAATGGAGGCAGGCACTGCTTAGAGAAGCACTGCAAGATCATCTAGACAAGACTTCAGTTATAGCTCGGACAGAGCATGGGTTTGTTAAGTGGAAGTCTTGTGTGACCAATTTGATTGGATACTATGATGTGGTCACAAAGGAACTGGATGCAAGGAATAACTTTGATATATATTTGGATCATAGAAAGGCTTGATACTGTTGCACATGGAAGACTGCTGCACAAATTAGAGGAGTGCGGCATTGGAGGCAAATTGCTGCTATTGGTAAAGCGATGGTTGAGTGGGAGAAGACAGAGTGGTAATCAGTGGACACTGCTCTTCGTGGACTAATGTTATTAGTGGAATCCCTTAGGGTTCACTGTTGTTTTCTTTATTTATAAATGATATTGATGATGGTATATCAGGCTTAATGTCCAAGTTTGCAGACGATACGAAGGTTGGCAGGGTTGTTAATGACACTGATGACAGTACGCTACTGCAACAGGATCTAGAAAAGTTGAGCAGATGGGCTGAGAGGTGGCAAATGAAGTTTAACATTGACAAATGTAAACTACTACATATGGGAAGCAGTAACCCCGGAGTAATGTATCAACTCTGTGGTACTACAGTGACAGAGAACGAAAAGAATCTGTAGAAATTGTGCAGGCAGATATGAGGTTTTCTGAGCAGTGTGCAGACGGTCTGCAAGAGATGGTGTCTTGTCAATGATATACAGGAATTTTTCTAGCAGGGATAAGGAGGTGATTATCCCCCTGTTTAATGCGATGGTCAGGCCACACCTTGAGTACTGTATACAGGTCTGGAGGCCTCATTTTAAGAAGAATGTAGAGCTGTTGGAACGAGTACAGAGAAGGGCAACAAGATTATTGAATGGAACAAAGGGTTGCGCTTACGAAGAAAGGCTTAAGTTTTGCAGATTACAGTGTTTGGAGACTAGATGCCTGCGAGGTGATCTAATTGAGGTGTATAAAGCCTTGAATGGTTTTAGCATTCTCAATGCTGATGAGATTCTTCCTCTTGCTCAGAATAAACACCTGAGAGGGCATAAAATCAAATTGAGGAAAGACAGTTGTAGGATAGATGTGCAGAAGTTTACCTTTAGCCAGCGGTTAGTTGTTTGGTGGAACAGACTTCCATCTTTTGTTGTGGAAGTTGATAGACTGAATAAATTTAACGCTGAGCTGGACTGGTATTTGGAACAAATGGAGGGGTGAAGTGGAAGTGGTTTTGTTTTTTTTTTTTTGGCTGATGCTGCCTATGCTTGCTTTCTTGCATCATATGCCTCTGCTAATGCTAAAAGCATGGGTAGAAGCAGGGCTGTGATACCATGTAAGCTTGTAAGTGATTGCATCCACATGCCAGCAACAATGCTGTTTTAAATATATATTTTTATTAATTCAACAAAATGAACTCCAAGTTTTTTTGTTTTTTTTTAGGCGGGGGTAATTGTCGAATTTAGGTAATTATCTGAACAACCAGCCTTTAGTGATGACATTGGACTGATGGAAATGCATTTCATTTGGAAGGAATTGAATAATTTTTCCAATAACTTAAATTTCAGACTCTTCAGTGATATTTCATTAACCTTCTGTGTTTACCTTGCATGTTTTTCCCTATTCATGTTACTGGAAGTAAAAGCAAACATAGACATGAATCAAATGAGGTGATGGTGGTATGTGATTCAAATTTTAGGTTTCACATTAGTCTCTTGTTGTTTGATGCACTGCATTTTGCCATTTATGGTGAACAATGAATCACTGGATAATGAAACTCATTTTCTTATAGGAACAACATTATTTAGAGCCAAATGCTCTATGCCCTAATTGTTAGTTGTTTTACTTAAATAACTAAGAAAATCGTATTGAACTGATTAGAAGCTGAATTTTTTGGAAAAAAAAATTGTTTATATCTGAAACACAAATTCACAAGTGTTTACTAAACTAAATGCATGTGTAGAACAGTGTTTACTTGTAGATTGCCAGAAACTTGTCAACCCTGTTGTAACACTTATCATTATTGATATTATGGTCTAAACTTGCATTGTCTTCAAAGATATGTATCATCTTCCTTGCCATCAAGGGCATTGCCAATTATACATTTTTGTTAAGATTTGGCAACAGTCATGTTTCACTGACTCCCACACATTTCTCAGTTTTTCTCACACATATGGCATTAGCATTAGTAGAAGCATATGATGCAAGAAAGCAAGCTTATACAGCATTAGCCAAAAAAAAAAAAAAAAAAAAAACCCTTCCCATTTCACCCATCCATTCATTCCAAAAGTTAGTCTAGTTCTGCCTTGAATGTATTTAAGCTATCAACTTCCACAATGACAGATGCCGACCGGGCTAGCCAGGTGGATAAAGTACCTGCCAGGCAACCCAAAGGTTGCAGGTTCGAATCCCGCCTCGGGCTTGGATCAAAGTACTGCAAAAACCTTGGGAGGTGCATTATGGCCACAGAAGCCGATGTGCCAACAACTACAACTAAAAAAAAAACAATGACAGATGGAAGTTTGTTCCAGCAGTCAACTGCCCGCTGGCTAGAGGCAAATTTCCACAATCTATTCGACAACTGTCTTTCCTCAGTTTATGCCCCCTCAGGTTTGTAATTGTTGGCTACTTCATTCATTTTAACATGGAAATAGCCTTGTGTACTATTTCCTTGTTTATTTCAACAACTTCCCTTTTGTTGTCACCTATTGCATATACAAATGGTTCACATTTGATAGGATACAAAGGGGCCTTTCCAGAAAGCCACCTGGACATTTTGACCATTTTTATTACAGCCATGATTAGAGATAAAAACAATACTGGAGTATCTTCAAACCATGAAATATAGGAATTTATACAGCATATTCTAAAAAGATACTGCCTAAAAAAAAAAAAAAAAAAAAAAAGTGCATCTTATTGGTTTCTAAAATATGGTGTATCTGAAGTGCAGTACAGTACTATATTTATCAGACCAAATCGCACACATTTTAAGTACATAAACCAATGTATATACAGTATTTAGTGTTATTAAAAATAATGAACACTAAAAATGAGAAATTGTCAGTATAGTATATTGCATTTTTTCTAACTCTGAACCCCTTATGATAGGGTTTGCAGTCAAAGTGCCCAAGCTGAGAAAGGAATTGTATAGGTTTGATTTGATGTCAGTGCCGGACCAAGGTATTTCTGCTTCCCAGGCAGAAAGGTTTTTTTGGTGCCCTCTTACTAAGGATATGTATATTTCTTGCCTCATTGCTCTTCTGTTTTTGGCACCCCATAAAGAATCTGCTAGTAGGGCTCTTGCCCCCTGGGCAAAAGCCCTACTAGCCCATTCCTTAATCTGGCAGTGTCTGACATTCCCTGTTATATTCTGTGCCCATTATCTGTATTGCAGACAAAATAGACACAAAAGGCAGAATTTTTTTTTTCAGGGAAAAAAAAAAACCCATCAAGAATAATTTGCAGGATGGGGATTCCTACTCCCTTGGCCTAAGATTGGCTAACCCCAATTGAAGATACTTTTAGAAATTCCTTCATCTTTGGGAGGACTCAAATGTAGTGATTTGTCATGATGACTAAATTGTCATGGAGAACCATGACAACTTACTAATCATTTAGTGTTCATTAAATCACATCAATTAAAATACTGTATAGTAAGAAATTTATGTTCATAATTATATTGGAATACAGTGTACTTGTACAATAAAATGAAAAAAATGTTAATATTTCTTTACGTTGTCTCCTTTCATGTGTTTAATAGGCCTAAAATTATTGAGGGAAGACAAAAGGTGAACACAGACCTTTCTGATCTAACTGGGCTTCTGGTAATTTAGAAGACAGCTTGAAGAAGTTATCCAAAAAACTTTGGACAGCTGAACTCTGCCTGCAGATTTCTCTGTAGCAGTTAGTGAGATTTCATGTACCTTGAATAGCTGCAGAGCTGTGCTCAAGATTAGGATCATGCTTCTGCAAAAGTGCCTTGACAACATCTAAATATTCTGAATGTGTTTTTTGTCACCACTTTGACAGAAGTCTCTTCATTAGTTTAGAAACCTTCATCAGCAGCTTTCTGCTCTTGCAACTTCCAAAAGTATTGATAAGTTCTGAAGATTCCAGCAGTTTACTAATATCTTCAGCTCGTTCAAAGTTGAGATCATTACTCCCAACTTGGAAGCCTTCTAAATTAGACACAAAGTAATTATGCCACAAGCTGTTGCGGTGAGGCATAATTATTTGACATTATTCCAAGTCTTGCCGATGATATTCTTGATCATATTAAAGATGTTGAAGCTTCTCTAAGAACTTTTTGAAATTGGGCTTCCTACCATCTTGGCTTTTCTGATGTCTTGGGGAAAAATTTTGTCAAAGATAATAGACTGACTTTGACAAATAAATTTTGTCAAAGATAATAACTTTACATTTGTCTTGAAATGACAGTTATTCCCTGGTCTGTTGGAAGTTTGTATTGGAGGGAAAGAAACATTACTTTAAGGATGTGATTTAAATCATTCAGAAATGTTGGAAGTTATCCAGAATCAGTAACACCTTAACTGCCAGATTTTTTTTCTTAAACAATATTTTTCCATTCTAGGAACAAAATAATCATAGAACCATTCTTTGACCATGGTAGCCATCTTCCGTGATGGTTGAAAGAAGATATAATAGTGGTCTCCTTGAAGGTAGTCAGCCAGTGTGGGGGTATATTTATCTCTGTTTCTGTTTGGCTTATATCCCCCACCACAAAACCCACCCCTCCATGCATTTTTTTTTTTTTTTTTGCTTGGACAACTAGAACATTAGGGTTGTGGGTGTTAGCATCATGTTGGGAGATGCAGTAGTGTGCTATGTCATAGGTCCATCCCCCCAAATCCACCAGGATAACAACCTGAATTTAGGCACTGCTAGGACTCCCTGATGTATTGGCTGTCAACCTGATAAACAAAATCCCTGGATTTAAAGGGGATCGGGGAGGAATATCTAAGGATGTCCTCAAGTTTCTTGTTCTCAATAATCTTATCTTTTTTTTTTTTTTTTCCCCAATTTCCAGGTGTTTGGGGAAAATAAGGGTGAAAAGAGAGAAGAAATGCAGAATTTGGAAATTTACCGAGAAGTAACTTTTTTAGAGAAAGAAATGGAAAGGTAGCTGTGATTAAACTGGATGTCTTTTATGCTGAGAATCCCAGAGTTTGATTCTGAGGGACTGCAGACATCCTGAGCTCTCAGTACTCTACCCTTCACATTGACTGCTTTTACACTGAGAAGTGGATTTGGATTCAAAGTGTGACCAGAATGACTATCTCAGGGCTTCCTGTACATTCTAATAAGTGGTGGTATTTTTGAGTGAGAATGTCCAAAAATCGAAGGGAGTAGTTGAATTTCACCTGGAAGAAGAGAGGTTATGTTAGTATTTCCTTACCTTAGCCATGTAAAGAATCCACATCAGCCAAATTTTGTGGCATTAGCATTAGTAGAGGCATATGATGCAAGAAAGCGAGCTTATGCAGTATCAGCCAAAAAAAAAAAAAACTTATTTCACCCTTCCGTTCGTTTGAAATACCTGTCCAGCTGAACCTTAAATTTATTTAGGCTATAAACTTCCACAACAAGGGATGGAAGTCTATTCCACCAACCAACTACCCACTGGCTAAAAGCAAATTTCTGCACATCTATCCTACATCTGTCTTTCCTCAATCTGAATTTATGCCTTCTCAGGTGATTATTCTGAACAAGAGGAAGAATCCCATCGGCATTGAGCATCCACTCAAACCATACACCTCTATCAGATCACCTCGCCGGTGCCTAGTCTTCAGACACTGTAATTTGTAAAACTTAAGCCTTTCTTCGTAAGAGCAACCCTTTGTTCCATTCACTAATCTTTTTGCCCTTCTCTGTACTCGTTCCAGCATCTCTACATCCTTCTTGAAATGAGGCCTCCACACCTGTATACAGTACTAATGTGTGGCCTGACCATTGCCTTATACAAGGGAATAATCACCTCCTTATCCCTGCTAGAAAAATTCCTGTATATCATTGACAAGACACCATGAGCAACTCTTGCAGCCCGTCTGCACTGCTCAGAAAACTTCATATCTGCCTGCACAACCACCCCCAAGTCCCTGTCATTCTCTACCACTGTCAGTGTAGTACCACAGAGTTGATACGTTGCTCTGGGTATGCTGTTTCCCATATGTAGTACTTTACATTTGTCAATGTTAAACTTCATTTGCCACCTCTCAGCCCATCTGCTCAATCTTTCCAGATCCTATTGCAGCAGCATAGCATCAGTAGTGTCCTTAACAACCCTGCCAACCTTTGTATCGTCTGCAAACTTGGACATTAAGCTTGATATACCATCATCAATATCATTTATAAATACAGAAAACAAAATGGACCCAACACTGAACCCAGAGGGACTCCGCTAATAACATTGGTCCACGATGAGCTGTATCCATTGATTACCACTCTGTCTTCTCCCACTCAACCATCCCTTTATCTATAGCAGCAATTTGCCTCCAATGCCACACTGCTCCAATTTGTGCAGCAGTCTTCCATGTGCAACAGTATCAAAAGCCTTTCTAAGATCCAAATATATAATATCCAAGTTTTATTCCCTGCATCCAGTTCTTTTGTGACTGCATCATAGTATCCAATCAAATTTGTCAGGCAAGACTTTCCCTTAACAAAACCATGCTATGTCCAAGCTATAACAAGTCTTGTCTAGATGATCCTGCAGTGCTTCTTTAACCAGTGCCTCCATTAATTTTCCTGGAACAGAAGTTAAACTCACAGGTCTATAATTACTTGTGTCAGCCTTTGATCCTCCTTTGTGAATTGGGGTCACAATATCCTGAAAGAGGCCTCTGTGGTCGGGAAAACTCATGTCTAAGAATATATAAATTCATACACTGACCATTGAATAAAATTTAATATGACTACAATCTTTACACAAAAATATTTACAATAAACTATTACGGAATGCTAAAAACTGTAATAATATCATGTAATAATAATAATATAGTAATAATATAATGCACAACTATCATCACTGGCATGTGATGATAGTTGTGCAAATGTGGGGTCACATTTGCACAACTCCAGTCTATGAGTACTTCCCCTGAGTCCAAGGAAGCTCTCATAATTATGGCTAAGGGTTTGCTTATTTCCTTTGCTGTCTCCTTTAATATAACTGGATAGATCCCATCCACCCCAGGTGCCTTTCTTGTGTTTATCTTCAACAATTTCTCCTCCACTTTACTCTCAGTTATTACAAGATTATCTAGCTTACTGCCAGAGTTGAATACACCTCTTACATTCCCCCTCGCTGAATAACTCCTCATCTGTGAATGTCAGCCCAAAAAGAAAATAACTTGCGGTTCCTTCCTTACATGACTAACTAGCTTACCTTTGAATTTTCAAAAGCTATCAGCTTAAACGACCTGCAGAAGTGACTTATTCCAGTAATTAACAACTTGCCAGCTAACAAAAAAACTGCCTACAGTGTAGCCTAAATTTCTTTCCTCATAATTGGAATTTATGGCCCCTATCTGTGATTCTAAAAAAGTAATTATTTTTGCTTCTTAATTGCATCAAGATATATATAAAAAAAAAAAATTACTTTTACTCTGCGATATTTACCTGTACAAAGAGCATCATGTCCTCTGGTTGGTCAGGATATCCAGGCAAGTAAGAAAAGGGAGATGTCATAAGAGAGTAACTGACTCCTGATTGGTCAGTGAGAGAGACTAAGAAAACCTATCCCAAGTTTTAATGATCAGTTCTCTTATATTAATATTACATGGGTTTTTAGCCTGAGTTTAAAAAAAAAAAAAAGAATGAAAAAAAACTTTTTTTTCCCTGTTATATTCTGTTACTGAAAATTTGCATCTATCTCCTTCCCCATATTTCTATTTATTGTCTTGTCTTTAAATTTTCTTATGTCCACAGCTTCTTTAATTTTTCTTTTAATAAATTATCTTCCCCTCCCCCATAAGTTCAAAATTATTTACATTAAAATATGCCTATAGTTATTACTCCTATGCTTTTAATGTAAACAATTTTGAAATTATGGGGGGGGGGATTATTAAAAGAAAAATTAAAGAAGCTATGTACGTAAGAAAATTTAAACAAGACAATAAACAGGAATATGGAGAAGGATACAGATGCATAATGGATGCAACTTTTTCTGGTGACAGAATATTAGCATTAGAGGCATATAATGCAAGAAAGCAAGCTACAGCATCAGCCAAAAAAAAAAAAAAAACTTTCCCATTTCACCCATCCATTTGCTCCAAAAGTTTGTCCACTTCTTCCTTGAATTTATTGTTCTAGCAATCAACCACCCTGGCTAAAGGCAAATATCTGCACATCTATTGTATGTGTGTCTTTCCTCGACTTGAATCTATGCCCCCTCATGTGCAATCTAAGCATTGAGAAAGAATCCCATCAGCATTGAGCTTGCTCAAACCATTCAAGGCCTTATCACCTCAATCAGATCGCCTTGCAGGTGCCTCATCTCCAGACATTGCAATTTTTAGCATTAGCATTAGTAGAGGCATTTGATGCAAGAAAGCAAGCTTATGCAGCATCAGCCAAAAAAAAAAAAAAAAAAAACCCACTTCCACTTCACCCCTCTGTTCGTTCAAAATACCTGTCCAGCTGAGCCTTAAACTTATTTAGGCTATCAACCTCCACCACAAGGGATGGCAGTCTGTTCCACCAACCAACCACCCACTGGCTAAAGGCAAATTTCCGCACGTCTATCCTACATCTGTCTTTCCTCAATTTGAATTTATGCCCTCTCAGGTGGTTTTTCTGAGCTAGAGGAAGAATCCCATCAGCATTGAGCATGCTTAAACCATTCAAGGCTTTATACACCTCTATCAGATCACCTCGCTGGTGCCTAGTCTCCAGACACTGTAATTTGCAAAACTTAAGCCTTTCTTCGTAAGAGCACCCCTTTGTTCCATTCACTAATCTTGTTGCCCTTCTCTGTACTCGTTCCAGCAGCTCTACATCCTTCTTGAAATGAGGCCTCCAGACCTGTATACAGTACTCTAGGTGTGGCCTGACCATTGCCTTGTACAATGGAATAATCACCTCCTTATCCCTGCTGGAAAAATTCCTGTATATCATTGACAATACTCCATGAGCTACTCTTGCAGCCCGTCTGCACTGCTCAGAGAACTTCATATCTGCCTGCACAATCACCCCCAAGTCCCTTTCATTCTCTACCACTGTCAGTGTAGTACCACAGAGTTGATACGTTGCTCTGGGGTTGCTGTTTCCCATGTGTAGTACTTTACATTTGTCAATGTTAAACTTCATTTGCCACCTCTCAGCCCATCTGCTCAACCTTTCCAGATCCTTCCAGATTTGCAGAACTTTAGTCGTCCTTGCTAAGAGCAACCCTTTGTTCCCCTCACCAATCTCACCCTATCTGTGAGATTTTAGGAAGATTTTAGGCTTCCTAAAATGAGGAAGCATTTTAGGATCTTTAAAGGAGTAGATAGGTTTTTTTTTTTTTTTTTGGTCTCTCTATCATTGACCAATCAGTGGTCAATTACTCTCTTATGATGTCTTTTCCCTTTTCCTACTTGCTTGGATATCCTGATCACCAAGAGAAGCTTGCATGTGATTAAGGGATCGATATAGGTCCCAGAACATGATGCTCATCATACTGCATGTTCTGGGATCTTAATAAAGACTGTTACTCTGCAGCATTTATCTGGTGTAAATATTGTGGAATAAGTTTTTTTTAATTGTAGTTATATCTTATGGCCCCTAGTTCTGGAATCATTTATAACAGTGAAAATTTTGCCTTCGTTTTACTATCACCTCTCAGAGCCTTATAGACCTCCTTATAGTCATGCCCCCACCCCTCTAAGTTGCCTGGCTCCCATGGCCCACATATTCAGTCTTTCTTCATATGGGCACATTTTAAAGATCTCACCAAGCAGATTGCCTATTATGGTGTTTAGGTGGAAATGGAACAAGTCCAAGAATTCTCTGCTGCGTTTCTAAATTGAAAATATTGTCCACACCTTAGGCATGTGATGATAGTAAGTGGATAGAGCAGCTGATTCAGTGTTGGTCATGAAGATCTCTAAGGGAAGAGATGGGGGAAATGGGTTTCCTGCTCCCTGGCATCAAGAATTGTGCATCTGGGAATAATCCAGGGCCCCTCAAACTGGAAGATTTAGAGACTAATGATGATGACGTAGTACATATTCACATCTCTGAGTAACATGCATAGCACATTGTGTTCCATTTCTGAAAAACATGTAGTTGATACCCATAAACCCAACATTATAGTAGTTATCCACAACAAAAAATACAGGGAGTTCATGAAGGCATGGTGGATACAAGCCAGCCCCTTCTCAGACTTCAGAAATAAAGGAAAAGACCCCCCCCCCCTTCCTTCCCACTCTGGTCTAGTTGCCTTGAAGACACTAGAACTTCTTTCAGTGACTGTAGAAAGAGACCAGCTACTGCAAACGGAAACTTGCCCTCTGAGAACCAGCTGGAATACTCCCAGACTAGGGACCCCACCTTGCTTGGGGGCCAGCAATAGCAACACCAGTCCAATGAAGGAAGTGACACACAACACAGAGGGCTCCTTTCTATCCAACAGCCTGCCATAGTGTCCCCTCACTGTCTCTCAGATCTGTAACAGCCACATAACAACTGAATACATTCACAGCTAACCACAGAATTCACCCCTGCCTTTCCCCCTTGTTAAATGCCAATAGCTCTAAAGCTAGAAAGTTCTCAGCAATTGGTGCCTCTGTACCATTGATCAAAAAACAGGAAGAGAGGTTCACATCTGGTGAGTATGGGCTTGGCACACCCAGGGTCCTGAGCTGGATATCATCATTCTTCTCCTTCTTAGTGATTCCCTTCTACTTCTCTCTCAGGGTAATTCAAAAAAAATTTTTTGGCTGGTGCAGCAAAAGCCTCAGGCTTCTTTGCACCATATGGCTAATAATAATAATAGACAAAGGACATTGCCTTGAATCCTTTAGGGATCACTTTGATTCTGCACCTTATCTCTTTGCACCTTTGATTTTGCCAGTCAGAAGTCATGCTGTCAGCCCAAGCAAGAACTTGTATATGACAAAAGCAAGGCCCACTTACCTGGCTTTTCCTTCACCCCTTAATATATAAATTATTCTCCATTTTAGCTATCCTTAACAATGTTGTATTTCTGTTTGGTTTTTTTTTTTTTTTCTTTCTTTTATACTTTTAGTTAAAAAAATCAAACAAAAAAACTTGTAAATTTCCTGTAATAAATATACTGATGCTATTGTATGTAGTGTGTGTGTGTTCACTTACTGTCTGATTACTCACAAATAAAATGCCCTTAAATTTACTCTATGCCCTTAAATAATTTTTATTTGAAAAAAGAAAAGAATAAAAAAATGCCATTAAATACTTTTATAAATGTGCAAAATATTTTTGATGTTTTTTTTTTATTTATTTTTTCTTTAGGTGGGCATGTTTTTTGTGTTCAGTGCTTGATCGACCATAAAGCAAGTATTGACTTGGCCGACATTAAAGCTCAGACTCCTCTTTTTGTTGCAATTCAAAAGCAGCATCTGAGTTGTGCACATATTCTTCTTGAAGCTGGGGCTAATCCTGATGGAGATGCAGGAAATAATTGTACTCCTCTTTATATTTCTGCAAGAGATGGATTCCTAGAAGGAGTTAAGGTTAGGATTTTTTATTTGTTCATTAATTCATATCCAGATTAAGAGAATTTGTTAATAACATACGTTTTTGTTAAGAATTCTTTTAAAATAACTAAAGTATTTTATGAAGCAGTTTCATTTTTGTATATGAATTAAGAAATTAATATTTATTGGGCTTGATCTGGACATGAACAAAATGCATGTTTACATTAATAAAAAGTGAATAATATAATGTGAACCAAAAATCTGCATAGACCATAAAAAAGCAAGGGGCCTTTCCTCAGGACAGTTCTGCATAGTAAATAGAGACTAATGTTTAAAACAGATAAGTAACAATGGATGATTATTAGTAGTTAGATAATAGTATCGTGTATGATAACATAAAGAGAACATGACTCTAAGCTGAGAGGTGTTGATATGTTTAACAGATACAGTATGTACAGAGCTTTGTCAAGACTCCTAAAGTGCCTGGATGCCAACAGAAAAATAGTGCTTCTTCCACCCCAACATGAAAATGACATGGCATTCCTTTTTGATAATTGTTGAAGAGATGGATTTGTCACCTTGATTTGATAACGGAATCAAGAAATGATTCTGTCATCTCTTGTACATTCTTGGTTTTCTTACTTTCTATGTCTATCCAGGGGGCAAGTCCGTAGTGATAAATCCATCTCTTCAACAACAGTTTTAGAAATTGGGCTGGACAAATTTTCATGCAGAAGGAAAGATGTCAGTGTAATAGGAATTTAAAATAACAACATAGGAATTTAAATTCTGAAGCAAGACTTTGTGAACAAGTGAAGAAATGTAATCAGGATTTCACGACTTAGTATTAGTAGTTGCAAATGATGTAAGAAAACAAGCTTTACAGCATGCATCAGCAAAAAAAAAAAAAAACTCATTCCATATTACTTGTCTATCCCCCTCTAAGAATTTGTCTAGTTCTTCCTTGAATTTATTCAAACTACCTACTTCCACCATGCAGATTGAAAATTTGTTCCAACAATCAACTGCCCACTGGCTGAAGGCAAATTTCCACATATTCTGAAACCATTCCTTTTTCAATTTGAATTTATGTGGATGTAGTGTGAGAAATAGGAAGGATGTCACCAGTATTGAGGTTGCTCAATCCATTCAAAGCTTCAAACTCCTAAATCAGATCTCCTTGCAAGTGCCTAGTTTTCAGATGCTGCAGTTTGCAGAACTGAAGGCTTTCCTGGTGAGAGTATCATTTTGTTCCCCTCACTAATCTTGTTACTCTTCTCTATATCTATTCTAATAGATACACATGCACCCTAAAATAGAGGCATCCAGACCTGTATGCAGTACTCAAGATGTGGCCTAGCCCAAATAAGATAATTGTCTTTTTATCCCTGCTGCAAAATTTTGTATATCATTGATAAAACCCCATGAGCTGCTCTAGCAGCTTGTCTGCACCTCTCAGAGAACTTAATATGTTACTGCATAATTACCTTCAGGTCTTTTTCATTCATCACTACTAAGTGATGAATGAAAAAGATACCACACCATACCATACAGTTGGTATGGTATTCTGGGATTGCTGCTACTCATATGCAGTACCTTGCATTTGTCACTTCAATTGCCACTAGTTCGATACAAGTTCAGTAAAGAAGTATTTACTATTCCAATCTTTGAAAGCCTTACCTTCATCACAAACTCTCCATTTTCTTGATAGCATGTTTCATTCTGATCTCACTTGGAAACTATTTATTTATTCTAGAGTAGCTTGCAGTGCTTTCTAAGGTAATTTTTTGCCACAGTTTCTTTATTAAAATTTTGAGTGTAGGGTGAAAATGTGGTACATAGTTGGCAATATCTTGTATAAGATTTCACATGGTTGCCAGTGGTTAAATTCATTTTCTTTAATTTAAAGATTACACGGAAAGCGATCTAGAATGACCCTTGGTTCCAAAAACTTTTACACAAAAGGGTAAAACATATTTAGTAGTATCTTGAGAAGGTGCAAAGAATGTTCGACAGTTTGGGCTCACTTTTAGAGGCACCTTTAAAATAAGGTAAAGCACAATGAATTTGAATAATGAAATAAATTTTCTATTTATACTTGGGATGACCACACAGAGGAGTGTGCAAGATAAAATACAAGAAACAGCACTGTATTTATCTGTCTCATAGGCTTGAACCATTGTCACTCAAAGTGAGTGTACTTTTTCACCCTTGCATCATGTTATCATTCAGCTATGGTGGCCTTTTAGAAAGAGGTATAATCATTTGACAAAATATCAAATGGATACTGCAGACAATTGTCAAACAGCAAGTCTCTTTTAACTAATGTAT
This sequence comes from Mastigoproctus giganteus, assembly GCF_048544385.1. Lineage (NCBI taxonomy): Eukaryota > Metazoa > Arthropoda > Arachnida > Uropygi > Thelyphonidae > Mastigoproctus > Mastigoproctus giganteus. The sequence goes on along the minus strand of NC_143583.1, from coordinate 49,804,146 downwards.
CATGGTTTTCAGTTTTATTTGTTTTATATTTTTATAATTTATAGATTAGAAAATATTTTCAGTGTCCTTGCTGTTTGTTCCTAATACAAATCTTTGCATGTTATAACAAAGTTTACTCATTGTTACTTATTATTTAAGTCTCATTATTTGTATTTAGTTGATGAATCTTTTATATTTTTCATTTATTCTTTGAAAACCAGAAATGCATATATTTTTAATCTAGTTACTGCTAAAGTTTGGTGCCGAGACAGAACTGGATGAGCGATTGATTGGGTGTTTGCCTGGACTTCCTTTGCATACTGCTGCCGTCTATCATCACTTTGAATGTTATGCTTGTCTGCTCTTGGCTGGGGCAGAATGTGACTTAAGGAAGCTTCGTCCACCTCTACCTTCCAATGTTATAGCCCAGGTTTCCTTATCACATGCCTTGGTTAGACATCGATGTTCTGCTCAGTTTGCACATCTTTTAATAGAATGCGGTGGTTACCTTAGGCAGTTGGATACCAGAGGACGTTTGTGTACTGAAATCCCTGTAGATGGAGTATGTAAAAGAATTTTGAAAGAAGCTATGTGTATGTACTTTTGCACACTATCAGTGAAAATCTTAATACATTATTGTTAATATAAGCTTATTGAGATAAATGTTGGTAATGAATATAGAGTAGAAACATAAGAACTTTATAAAGACAAAAAGATCATGTATACAGGTAGATTTCTAAATTAAGTAGTTTCTTTCAGGGATAGTCCACTTGATACTACTGAGCAGGGGTATTTACTTACTTGTGTACAAGTAAGTATACTTGTATACTTACTTGTATACACATTGTTCGTATACTTGTGTTTACTGCTATTTTTAGCAAGAAACACAAGTATTTCAGTCAATATGCATAAAATGCATGTTCAGTGATGGCTATTTATGTATATTGCAAATATAATGAGTGACGTGATCTGAAACATGTACGATGATGGGCACCGGCAGGATATTTTGAAAGGTAGTGGGAAAAAAAAAACTACAGTAGAATGTTGATTAGCCGAACCACTGTCACCCACCCCCCAAATTACGGTATCTACATTTTGTGCACTTGATGCATTCATTTTCCGATTATTTATTTGAAGCTGATCTGCCAACCCGCACTGGATCAGCGTGGCAGATTATGGGCCATTTCCCTCAGCATGAATTTTTGAGGAGGCTTCCATCCTGCAGTGTGTTGATAATGACTGCAGTTTACCTTTTTTTTTTTTTTTATATATGCAGGGGTGGCCAACAAGTTGATCGTGGCTTTAATTTCGTTCGATCACAACGAATTTTAAATATATATAAACAATTGATTAGTCAAAATCTAAATATTATTATGTGCCCACTGCATAAGCTTATTACAAATCCGCTGAACTACGTGACTACTCTTGTCGTCACCCAGCTGCTAGACTTGTCTAGTGAAAATTCATGCAATTACATTGTGGAGAGCATCGTGCATGTGTCAAATTTTTATTTAGCTTACTTAATATTAATAATTGGACAGTACTTATGTTAATTTAATACCCTTTGATTTAAAACAAATACTACGAAAAAGAGTAAAACATATCATTTTTATCAAGTGGGAACTAGAATACTTTTTGTAATGTTGTTGTTTGATTTGCAATGCTTCCATAGGCTATACCCAAAAAAGGAAATTTAGAAAGTCACTTCAACGCACTTCATGGTAAATACCAATCGGATTTTCCACCTAATAGTGACCTTAGAAAAAATAAATTAAAAGAATTTAAATCCAGATTATTCACACAACAAAATTTCTTCATTTACAATCTAAAGCAGTAACTGCAGCATCATTTGAAGTGAGCAGTCTTGCAAAAAAATGCAAACCATTTTCTGATGGTCAATTCATCAAAGACGCATTTCTAGAAATAACAAATTCTCTTTTTGAAAATTTCAAAAACAAAAATGAAGTTAAAAGTGCTCTTCAAGATCTGCAATTATCTCAAAATACTGTGATGCGATGCATCGAAAAAATGAGTAAAAATTTGAGGGAACAATTGCATGCTCATATTGCTAATTGTGTGTCCTTTTCTTTACAACTGGATGAATCTACAGATGTCAGTGAATACAGCTCAATTGCTCATTTTTATTCATATGGTGTTTGATGATTCTGCCACTAGAGAAGAACTGCTGGGTGGTTTTGTTAAAAGAAAGAATTGGAGGTCTTGATATATTTAACGCATTCAAAAATTTTATTGAAAAACTTAAATTGCCACTATTTAAGCTTATATCAATAACAACAAATGAAGCTAAAGCATAAAGGGAATCTTAATGGATTCATTGCATTGTGCCAAACGAATTCCCAGATTTTTTTGAGTTACCACTGTATCATCCACCATCAAGTGTTAGCAGGCAAAAGATTAAATACTAAAAGTGTTATGGACATAGCTTTAAATATTGTGAATTCCACCAGAGGACACAATTTCTTCAGAGGAGACTTTTCAAAATGCAACTCAATGAAAACGAACCAGATCTGAAATTACACACAGATGTGAGATGGCAGAGTCGGAGCAAGTTTCTACAGAGATTTTGAAATTTTCTGAATGAATTAAAAATTTTGTTGATCAAAAGGGAGATGATTATCAGCAGCTACAAGATACAGAGTGGTTGTGTGATCTGGCTTTTTTGGCAGATTTCACCAGTAAATCAAGTGATCTGAATTTGGAATTCATCATCAGCTATTTTCAATTCACTGCAGGATGAAGGCCTCTCCAGCAACTTTCCAGTTCCTTCTGTTTTGTGCAATAGCCATCTTCACAACCCACAAACTTATGAATTTCATCTGTCCATCTCCGTTGTTGTCTTCCAGGTTTTCTTCTAGCTCCTCTTGGATATCATTCTGTTATTTTCTTAGCCATCTGTCATCATGTCTTTGAGCTGTGTGTCTGTGTCCTGCCCAAGACCATTTTAGTTCTTTAGTTTTGATAAGAGTGTCCTTTACTTGAGTTTGCTGCCTAATCCATGTGTTTCTCTTCTTATCTAACAGACTGATTCCCAATATAATTCGTTCCATTTTTTTCAATTCCTACTATTAGTTCACACTCTCCCTATATATATTTATATATCTTGTTCAAATTTTCAATCGTTAATAAAATACTTTTTATTCATCCACTCAAGTTCAAATAAATTTTTTTAAACTTGTAGTGGATGACACTTGATGTTAATACAGTTTTTTCAAATATTAATTCATTAATTAAATTTAATTAATTAATTTTAGTTTTATATGGGAGAAAAAAATTTCTCTTATATAAGATATTTAGCAGGATATAAATTTAGGAATAAAATTGAAATCAACAGGCAGTAGCTCAATCGGTAAAAATGCAAGGATTTCAGTATTTTTCACGTGAAGGTGAAGAATGCGAGTTCATTTCTTGCGAAAATCAATAATTTTTTGATAAATTTTTGTTATTCATCCACCCAAGTTCAAATACATTTTTTTAAACTTGTAATGGATGACACTTGATGTTAATACAGTTTTTTCAAATATTAATTCATTAATTAAATTTAATTAATTTTAGTTTTATATGGGAGGAAAAAATTTCTCTTATATAAGATATTTAGCAGGATATAAATTTAGGAATAAATACCGTCAGTGGCGAAGCATGTAGATCGCTGGAAAAAAATTTCTTTTTCAGATTCTTTTTTCATTCTGGGTTCTAATCTGAGTCAAGTAAGGAACAAAATGGAAAATGAAACATGTGAATAAAAATAATAGTCCAACACCATATATAGAAAGGAAAATGGAAAATTGCAAGGAAATTCGCTTTCTATTTTGCTACTTAATATTGTGATTCTGTCGTATGTATGTACATATTTATATTAATTGTAATTATTTAATAAAAAGTAACTAAAATAAAATTTTTCTTTGTTGACCTAAGTAGGAATTGACTTTAAAAAATTTTTTTTTATATTACTTGTTGCTGTGTAGTTCTCAGCTTCTCTTCCATTCTTTTGTTGAGTGCCAAAGTTCCATAGTGGAGAGTATACATTGGTTCATTATTTTACGTTTCAGACAAATTGGGATATTGCTTCTCAGTATGTGACTATATTTCCTGAATGCTATCCGTCCAAAATTTATTCTTCTCTTGACTTCCAGCCATTTATCATTATTACAACTAATGACACTTGTCCCAGATAAGTATATGACTCCACCTTTCCAATTACTGCTCCTTCAATCATTATATCCCTTTCTATGGCATACTTGTTTTGTTTTAGTCAAATCCAGAATAGTCCAAAATCCTTACTAACTCTGCATAACTGATTAAGATTTTCCTCTAATTCTTTGGGATCGTGGCTTATGACCATAATGTCATCTGCAAATCGTAAATGGTTTAGGTACTTTCCATTCACATTGACTACTTTCTGCGACCAGTCTAATCTTCTGAAAGCTCTTCACATGGAAGACTGCTGCATAAATTGGAGCAGTGTGGCATTGGAGGCAAATTGCTGCTATGGATAAAGGGATGGTTTAGTGGGAGAAGACCGAGAGTGGTAATCAATGGACTCCGCTCATCGTGGACTAATGTTATTAGCGGAATCCCTCAGGGTTCAGTGTTGGGTCCATTGTTGTTTTCTGTATTTATAAATGATATTGATGATGGTATATCAAGCTTAATGTCCCAGTTTGCAGACGATACGAAGGTTGGCAGGGTTGTTAAGGACATTAATGGCAGTACACTGCTGCAACAGGATCTAGAAAAGTTGAGCAGATGGGCTGAGAGGTGGCAAATAAAATTTAACATTGACAAATGTAAAGTACTACATATGGGAAGCAGTAACCCCAGAGTGACGTATCAACACTGTGGTTGATACGTCACTGACAGTGGTAGAGAACGAAAAGGACCTGAGGGTAATTATGCAGGCAGATATGAAGTTTTCTAAGCAGTGCAGATGGTCTGCAAGAGTAGCTCATAGTGTCTTGTCAATGATATACAGGAATATTTTTAGCAGGGATAAGGGGATTATCCCCTTGTATAAGGGAATGGTCAGACCACACCTTGAGTACTGTATACAGTTCTGGAGGCCTAATTTTAAGAAGGATGTAGAGCTGTTGGAACGAGTACACAGAAGGGCAACAAGATTAGTGAATGGAACAAAGGGTTGCTCTTATGAAGAAAGGCTTAAATTTTGCAAATTACAGTGTCTGGAGACTAGGCACCGGTGAGGTGATCTGATAGAGGTGTATAAAGCCTGGAATGGTTTGAGCATGTTCAATGCCGATGGGATTCTTCCTCTTTGCTCAGAATAATCACCTGAGAGGGCATAAATTCAGATTGAGGAAAGACATGTGTGTAGGATAGATGTGCAGAAATTTGCCTTTAGCCAGCGGGTAGTGGGTTGGTGGAAAGACTTCCATTCTTTGTTGTGGAAGTTGATAGCCTAAATAAATTTAACTCTGAGCTGGACAGGAATTTGAAACGAATGGAAGGGTGAAATGGGAGGGTTTTTTTTGGCTGATGCCGCATAAGCTTGCTTTCTTGCATTGTATGCTTCTACAATGCTAAAAAAAACAAGCTGTGAAATTTCGTTATTGGCAATGAAGATTTTATGAATGCAACTATATCAAATAATATTCGCAGAGAAGCCGAGAAGATTGCAATTTTTATTTAAAGATAATGAAAATTAACAGGGCCTAATTCTGTTTTGCAAGAGTTTTATTTTAATTTTGTTTTTGTTTTAATAAATTATTTGAATTAATATTTTAGTTTTTTTTTTTTTTTTGTAGAATTTCTATTGTTTGAATTTTTCAATAAATTAATGAGAATATTAAAAATTATTTATTACTTCAACATCCAAAGGTGCTGGCACCCATGTGTACAATGTATTCATATTAAATTGCCAGTACACAGCAGATAGCTGCATGCTTTGTCTGATTTGTGTGACCAATCCTTCATGAGAATTCTGTGTCCTTATCATTTTCAAAGAGTGTAAGAATTTATATTAACTGAGAACATGTTTTTTTTTTTTTTTTTTTTTTCCCAGTTGGCTGCATTGTTATTGTACCCACAGTTGCAGAAGTGCCTGTTTGGGGATAGAACATGCAGAAAACTCTGCTATTGGCAGAGGAAACTCCTATATGATACATATTGTAAGATTCCGGTGATAGTTCTCCATTAGTATAGATTGGTGTGTTTAAGTGGTCACTAAACAAATAACTACATGCTCTTTATTTTTGCCTTTCTTTTGGTTGATGCCAGCATGTGATATACCCATGCAATTTCTGTTTGAGCTCTTGGAGATGATTGCATGTGACTAATCCACGATGTAGCTTTGTTACACCTCTATCACCACATGTGTACATATGTTGACCATCATTACTGCAAGGGTACCTTTTTTTTTTTTATGTGAATCCCAAACACAAGAGAACCTATAGTACTTAGTACAATGCTTGGGTTGGAGGTCGAGAAGACAAAAGAAGATATTTGTTGACATTGGACTTGAACGTCTGTAGATTGTAATTTTCAGGGAATAGGTATGAAGGATGGTTGTTCCAGAAAACGGCAGTTGAATGAATAAATGAGGAAGATCAAAAGTTGGTTCTGTGGGTTTGAAGTTGGACAGTAAATGGATGTTGGCTGGTGGCGGCACATGTTCGGACTGTTTTGAAAGAGAGAGCGGGAATTATAGAAGCCAATTCAGAAGAACAGTGCCTATGGAAGTATCTGTAGAAGAGGCATGCAGCAGAAACAGTACGTCTATGAGAAAGCGAGTGGAGAGACTCTGTTAGAGATGAATCATTAATTAACCTAACTGACCTCTACTGAATGGAATCAAGAAGCCTGAGAGAGGTTTTGGGGGCACCACCCCAGATGTGGGAACAATATTCCATGGCAGGGCGGATTTGCGATTTATACGGAGTGAGCAGCTGTTTGGAAGAAAAGTAACGCCGAGAGTGAAAGAGAAAACCAAGTTTTTCAGATGCAGAGGAAGCAATATTTATAATGTGCTTTCGCCAAGAGAGATTAGAAGTCAGGGTAATCCCCAAATGAGATATATCATTTTGCCTAGAAATTGGAGTGTCACTATAGATAAGCATAGGAGCAGAAAAATCCTTTTTGCGAGATATAAGACAAGACTGAGTTTTAGAAGGGTTGAAATCAACTAAGTTGTCTTTCCCCCATTGGAGAATTACCTGAAGATCGGCCTTTAAGGAATTGGTAGCAGATTTTTTGAGAAGTTGAAGCTGATTGAGCTGGATAAGGTTTCTCAATGGAAAGTGGAATGCAATGTGCTATCATCGGCAAAACTATGGATAGGATTTCCAGTCAATGGAAGAAGGTCATTAATATACAAGAGGAAAAGAGTGGGTGAAAGAACTAAACCTTGGGGGACACCGGATTAGTGGAGAAGTTAGAAGACAGAGAGCCATCTACCATCACCCTCGGTTAGTGATCAGAGAGAAAACTGGATAACCAATTACTAAAAACATTTGGCAAACCATAAGATGGAAGCTTGTTTAGAAGACCTTTATGCCAAACACGATTGAAAGCCTTTGAGATGTCAAGAGCAACTACTTGTGTTTCGCCGAACCTTTCCATTGAATTAGTCCATAAATGGGTAACATAAGCCAGAATATCACCAGTGGATCGACACTGATGGAATCCATACTGGTGATCGTTGATCAGACGGAAGGTTTCTATGTAGTTTAAGAGTTGGCGGTTAATTGATTTCTCCATTACTTTAGAAAGAGTAGAAGTAATTGCAATGGGACGATAATTGGATGGGAGGGATTTGTCACGCTTTTTAGGAACTGGCTGGATATGAGCAAATTTCCAAGGAAAAACACCTTTGGAACACCTTCAGGAGCACAGGTTTTGAGAACAAGTGGAGAAATACCACCAGGACTGGGAGCTTTCTTAGCATCAAGATTCATCAAAATCCTTCTGATATACTTTTGACGGAAGACCACAGGAGGCATTGAATGGAGCGTGTTGGGAATGGTGGGAGGTGTTTTACCAAGATCATTAATACATGAGTTGGAAGAAAAATGGGATGCTAGCAGGTCAGCTTTATCCTTGGCTCAAGTGACAACAGAACCATCTGATTTGGACAGAGGTGGGAGCAGAGATGGGCAAAAGTTGCGGCCAATAGCTTTGGCAAGAGACCAGAATGCTCGGCTACCATTAGGGCAAGAAGCAAGTTTTCTACTCTTAGCCTGTTCAAATTTTAGTTTTGACTGATTAATAACTGCTTTACAATTGTTGCGAGCTTTGGTTGCAGGAAATGAAACTGAAGAATTAGAAACAAGCCAATTACGATATGCAGCAATCTTCTCTAGCACGTTTATTGGAAAACCAAGGTTTAGATAAAGGACGAGATTTTAAAGTGGAGTGTGGGATAAAGGATTCCATTCCTGCAAGAATAATTTCACTGACAAGATCTGAGCAAACGTTGACATCAGAAGTTTTGAAACAGTAATCCGACCAAGGAAAAGAAGAAAAGAAGTCTCGCAGGTCATCCCATTTTGCATTCTTGTAATGCCAAACAACACGAGGTTGGGAATAGCCATGAGATAAAGGTTCCATTGGAGAAGAGACAATCACCAAGTTGTGATCTGAAGTGCCTAAAGGAGCTCTCACTTCGACCGTGTACTTAGAAGGGTTGTTTGTGAGAAAAAGATCAAGCATATTGGCTGTATGATTAGGATTGTCCGGTATTCTTGTAGGTAAATGAACAATCTGTGCTAGGTCATTAGTAATTGCAAAAGCCTCAGCATCTCGTCCTGCTGGGTCGGTGTGACTAGAAAACGGAAGCCAGCTGGAGTTGTGAACATTAAAATCACCAAGGAAAATTACCTCACTGTTAGGAAAGTTGGACTGGAGAAAGTCAAGTTGCAAAGAGAGGAAGTCAAAGAGCTCCAAGTGATTAGTGGAGTTGGGAGAACGGTAGAGACAACAGATGAATTTGACACAATGAGGTAGAGAGATTTTAAGCCAGAGAAGATCAAAGAGAGGAGATTCCAAATTGCCAAGTCTCTGACAGGGAATATCAGAAAGGACGTATGCACAAGTACCACCTTTAAGGTGAAAGGAATCATACAGCGAATAATTTGGGCATCTGAGATGAGCAGTAGTTGAATCAACTGATAACTGAGATTCTGTCAGAAAAAGTACATGGGGTTTGGCAGACTGCAAGTGGAAATGGACATCGTTGAAATTAGAATTGAGACCACGTATATTTGTGAAATGAATTATTAATTGCTTGGGAGGTTTAGATCTTTTCGCAGATAAGCTTGCTCTATTAGTTTGACAATTCATGGTGTATTCAAAGTAAGAAAAAGTGGGTGGGACATGCTGTATGAAGTAATGAAATTTTTGGATATGGCGTACACATGGTAAGAATATACCCAGATCCTTGACATAAACGTGGCCTCGACAATGCTCCCCGCATACACACTACTCAGACTCCCTCCAGTCACTATCTGGCAGAGTAGAAGTAGCAAGGTAGAGGTAGCTGATCTGAAAACCTCCTAGAGAGTTACCAATAGGTTTGGTCCAGTGTACTAACTAGCGGCCGGCCTGTGAACACTGTTTTAGAGCTGTACCCTCGAAATGTAAGGAATATTGGGTCTCGCCACGACGTTCATCGTAACCTGAAAAGTCATCAAACATACTGCATGATGGAAAAGATAGTGAAGGGTTGACCGGAGCTTAGCTCTAGAGGCTAAACATGGGTTCCACCACTTGAAGCCTCCAATAAGCAAAGTGGTGGTATTTCACCGGTTGATGAGTCATCTACCACCTAGTACTGCCTGGTAACATAGAGGGGTGATGTTCCTCCATGTGGTGTGGGCACCACACCTCGACCCCTGCTTACGTTGGTTCACACCTAGGTGGTAACCCACCATGTACTTGTGCATGGAGGTTATACCCAGGATTACTAACAGTTCCACCATTGTGAAGGTGCAAGCACAGTATTTGGCTGTCACAGACCATCCGGACTTCGCCGAAATTGGGTCCACTTGACTTGAGTGTCACCCGGATATCAGTTCGATCAGCATTTTAGACTCCCAGGTAGCAAGTACAGCTTGTCTGGCATATCTGAGAGAATGTCTGTGACAACCTCAAGGACCTATACCATATGTGGAATACACTTATATAAGAAATCCCAGTTCCTGAAATGGTCCACATGGAAACATCAACTTCTAGCCCATTGGTGCATTATACTGATAATCAAAGCATTTGATCTTTTCAGGCCCTTAGTAATAATGTGGTCTTCATAATAAAGATGATCACTGAAAGAATATCTCTGATATTTGACACTTCATAGACTGGAGGATAGGCCTCCAACCATTTTTTTTTATCCAGTCCAAAGCCTATTTCATTCTTGCATAAATCTCTTGGATTTCCTTCCCAATCAAAGTATGGCTCAATTCATGGATGTGTACCTGTGGACGGAAAATATATATATACTACGTCCTTGTTATGCTCATTACAGAACTTAAATTTTAGTTTTATTCATTTTATTGTATTTTTATAATTTTCATTTAATTTTTAATTGCAACATTTTTAAAGGTAGCTCAGTGCTCTATTTTGATATTTTTTGTGAATTTAAAGGTTATTATTATTAGCGATATGGTGCAAGGAAGCCTGAGGTTTATGCTGCACCAGCCAAAAAAAATTCCAGAGTTGAGAGAGAGAGGAGTAGAAGGAAATCACCAAGAAAGAGAAGAATGATGATATCCAGCTTAGGACCCTGGGTGTACCAAGCCCATACTCACCTGATGTTGAACCCCAGGGGATAAATATGCATTGGTCATGCATTAAAGATTTGCAGATAAAGGAACCACTAGGTGACAGTGATCAGTGTACTGATGTGGGATTTACTTAAAGATGTAACTACCATCAAGGGTGAAGGGAAGGGTTTTTGTTTTCGTAAAGGTGACTACAGTGGTCTCAGACAATTTTTAAATTCTATACAGTGGGACCAACTGATGATGCCAATGGTGAATTCCAAATGGGAAGCCTTCAAGGACTTAATCTTGGAGGCTACTAGGCTTTTCATACCAACTAAGAAATACTGTTCAAGGTTCAGGTCTAAATGGATGTCGGATGAATTGAGGCTCGTGGCAGAGAAGAAAAATGCATGGGATGCATATAAATTATCAGGCGACACAGAAGCCTATGGCAGATATAAGCTAGTCTGTAATCTAGTCACAAAGGAGGTAAGGCAGGCGAAGGCAGATTACGAGAAATCTTTGGCAAAGGACGCAAAGAAAAACAACCAAGAGTTCTTATGTAAACTCTAGAAGGAAGGGGATGGTCCACTTAACATAGATGGTTTGACTATTGATTATCCTGCTCAAGTAGCTGATAAACTGAATGAGTATTTTGCATCTACATTCACACCGAGGAGCTATTCAAGGAGGGAAATACTAGAAGTTTATCAAACTCAAACTCTAACAGGGAGCTAAGTGATTTTGTAATAACTGGCAGACTTTTGATTTTGTAATAACTGGGAGAGCAAAGTGGAGGACAAATAGTTGAAGTTAAACATAAAAAAGACACCTGGGGCAGATAGAATCTATCCAGTTATAATGAAGGAGGAGCAAGGGAAGTAAGCAAACCTTTAGCCATAATTATGAGCATCCTTAGAGTCAGGGGTCCCCATTGACTGGAGAGTGCAAGTATATCCCCAATTCACAAAGGGGGTTCAAAGGGTGACACAAATAATTATAGACCCGCTTGGTCTATAACTATAAAGAGATTAGTTTGACTTCAGTTCTGGGGAAAATAATGGAGTAACTGGTTAAAGAGGTGATACAGGATCATCTAGACAAGACAGCAGTAATAGCTCAGACACAGCATGGGTTTGTTAAGGGGAAATTTTGTGTGACCAATTTTATTGGATACTACAATGTGGTCACAAAGAACTGGATGCAAAAAAAATTTTGATATCATATACTTGGATTTCAGGAAAACTTTTGATACTGTTGCACATGGAAGATTGCTGTACAAATTGGAGTGGTATAGTATTAAGGGCAAGTTACTGCAATGGATAAAGGGATGGTTGAGTGGGAAAAGGCCAAGAGTGGTAATAAATGGACGTTCCTCTACGTGGAGTCCCCTAGGGTTTGGTGCTGGGCCAATTGTTGTTTTGTGTATTTATCAATGATATCGATGAAGGTATATCAGGCTTAATGTCTAAGTTTGCAGATGATACAAAGGTTGGCAGGGTTGTTAATGACAGTATGCACTCCAATTGGATCTAGATAAGTTGGGAAAATGGGCTGAGAAGTGGCAAATGCAAAGTACTGCATATGGGTAGCAGTAACCGAAGAAAAATGTACCAACTGTGTGGTACTACTGTCAGGGATGTGGAGAATGAAATAGACCTGTGGGTAATTGTGCAGTCAGATGTGAAGTTCTCTGAGCAGTGCAGATGGCTGCCAGAGCAGATCATGGAGTATTGTCAATGATAAATAGGAATTTTGCTAGCAGAGACATTGAGGTGATTATCCCTTTGTATAAGGCAATGGTCAGGCCACACTTTGAGTATTGCATACAGGTCTGGAGGCCTCATTTTAGGAATGATGTAGAGTTGCTAGAACGAGTACAGAGAAGGGCAACAAGATTGGTGTGAGGCACTTACGAAGAAAGGCTTAAGTTCTGCAAGTTGCACCATCTGGAGACTAGGCACCTGCGAGGTGATCTGATTGAGGTGTATAAGGTCGTCTTGAATGGTTTGAGCAGGCTCAATGCTGACAGGATACTTCCGCTTGCTCAGATTAAGAACCTGAGGGGCATAGATTCAAATTGAGGAAAGACAGTTGTGGAATAGATGTGTGGAAGTTTGTCTTTAGCCAGCAGTTAGTTGATTGCTGGAACAGACTTCCAGCTGTTGTGGAAGTTGATAGCTTAAATAAATTTAAGGCTGAACTAGACAAATATTTGGAGTGACCGGATGGGTGAAATGGGAAGGGTCTCTTTTTTTTTTTTTGGCTGATGTTGTATAAGCTTGCTTTCTTGCATCATATGCCTCAACTAATGCTAATTATTTAAAGATAAATATGGTTTCAATCAAAAAAAGAAAAAAAAAAACTTCAGGATAAGTAACTGGTGGAAGAATTAACACTGGCTATTTATCAGTGGCTTTGCAGCTTTTTTCCTTGTATGTGCAAAAAAGTATGTTACTTTATTTAGTTGATGGGGATTTCTTTCCATGTGCTAGATATAGGGAGTGCACTCTCCTGAAAATTTAAATATTAAATAGAGCTACAGCATGCTAATTGTCTGCACTGTTTGTTATCTTTAATATGGAGAAATCTTTTCACTCGGGTTCCAGTAGATATAGTGGACGTCTTCAAGAAAAAAAAGACTTTTTTTTTTTTTCTTTACGGCATTTGTTACATAAGCTTTCATTCCTTGTATAATTTTGTATTTTTTATAAACAGTTCCTCTCTTCGGGAAATGGAATTAATTAAAATATACCATTGTTCTTAGAATTTTTTTATATCCCAAAATTTTTATGTAATAAATACAGCAAAATATATGAAAATGCATGTTCTTTTTTTGAAATCGGCATTGCAGAATGGTGCCGAATAATATATTAGAATAAAAAGAATTTATTTTTTGTTGGCCATTGTAATTTTCTTTAAAAAAATATTAGTGAAAAAAATTTTTCTGAATAAGCAAATTTTGTATAAAAATTGCTTTTTTTTTTATTAATCACAAAAAAACAGCAAAAAGCCTTCCATTTATGAAAAACAGTTTGAATTATAATAATAACATATAAATATAAAAGTAATACAAATAAACTTCAGTAAAATTAAAATATAAAGAATTAATACAAAACATGAATGGGCTAAAACAACAGTTTGTGATATTCATTTTCATTTTTAACACTAGTTTTATTAATAAAAGTATCAGTTTTATTTTCATTTAACAATGCAGCTATTCTGTTGAAAAATTCAAATTATATTTTATTTATTATACGCTTATCTTATTTTAAAACAATTCCCAATGAAACCAGTAGGTCATAGCAAAATAGGAACATGACCTTGATAAGGAATTAGACTGATTATTTCTCAAGATTAGTTATTGATATGGAGATTTTTAGGTACACCTGGAGGTGATTAATGTTCTGTAGTTAATTTAGATTTTTACTTTGTATGAAGTGTCAAATATTTAAATATATTTAAAAAAAAAAGTAACTGTAACAATATATTGATGTCTAATGAACCGAAGAGTAAAATATATATGTATACTTTTGTTTCAGCTTCACCTTTACGTCTACAATCTGCTTGCCGCATAGCTATTCGATGCCAGTTAGGACGTCACAGAATCCATCATATTGCTACTCTACCTTTGCCACAGAAGCTAATAGACTTTTTATTCTATTGTGATTTAATACCAAATTTTTGGGATTATCTTATTTAATTACTCTATTCTTAGGCATGTATAGGCTGACATTTAATTTATATAAATGTCATAAAACTGAATGGTATATTTTTGAGACAACTAAGCATTATTTATTAATCGTTATTGATTAAATGGTATGTTTTATATATATAAAAAAGTAATAATATCACACTTCATTACAAATTGTATCCTGGGAGGATTTTTTATTTATTTTTTTTATGTAATGAAAGGAATATCAAATTTGTATTGTTTAAAGTTATTTCTGACCTGTCCTTCAAAAATTAAAAACCTAATTTGTTTTTTTCCCATTAATGAAACTGTATGAGCTCTATATATTTCCTGATTTATTAGAAATATTCAGAATTGATTTTTCAGAAATGTGTCTAATGCTGATGTGTAATATTGTAAATGACATATCAAAAGGGAAATAATACAGCTTTTCAATCTTTATCTTTCATAATCCTTCTTGGAATTATTTGGAGATACATCTGGATTTTTTAATTATGAAATCGCTGGTGAAATCTTTTATGTCTCTTGTAAAAACAGTGAATAAATGGAATGCTTTTATTTTAATTTTTGATATTGGTATTTTAACTAGAATACTTGCAGTTACTAATGAAATATCAAAGACTGTGTAATCCATTATCATTGAAATATATTTTTTCTGATTCATTTTTTGAAATTATTTTTTTAATTCCATTTATAATAATTTTTTCTTAAGTTTTTTACTTATTCTGAACATTTATGCCATACTGAGGCTTCTCAATATAGGCTGTCAATGTATAGTTTTATTTTATTTCTGCCTGTGCAGAAATAAGATATAATGCTTGACATTATATCTTATATCTTATTCATAATAATGCTTGACAAAAGATCTGCCATTTCTATAACCATCCATCTTACTTGAAGCTTAATTTAACCTCATTGTATTTGTGCAGTTGATGTTTAATATCTTTATATGACAAGAAGGAATTCTAGTGATAATCATAATGGAATGATTTTCATAATCTAGTGATTAATAATAGATTATTTCAATAATCGATTATGGTATTTTCATAAATGATTATATGCACATTAATTGATTACAAAATCAACAAAATATATGTATATATTCACTGAACAGAATTATTGCCCGAGTAGGAACAGCACTTTAGTTTTGATAACACTGGATCAAATCCCTCTGCTGTCAGTCTTCTTTTCTTCAATTTTCTTGTTGACTATATAATCACCTAATTTTCATATATTTATGAAAATGCTATAATTGATTATGCCATCACTAAGGAATTCTTACCAATCACTGGCTTCCTGTAGATTTAAAGCAAGCTGGTTTTAATTTCAGCTGCTTCCCCTTAGGAGGGGGGAATTTTATTGTAAAATTTCACCTTCACTTGTTATGGTTTTATGTGATAGGGTCATTGAATGATTTTTTTTAAGTTTACTTTCATCATCTTGGCTTAGAACTAGTTATAAGATCTGATGAGGACCATGCAAACTCAGAAAAATTTCAGCAGTGAAATATTTCTATTGCCTTCCTGTTTAAAACAGCCACAAGTAATGTTTTTTTTTTTTTAATTTGGTTCTAGTTTTCTCACTTTTATCCCCCTGTTGCTAAGATGATGAGGGAGAGAAACTTAAAATGCCTTACTAAAAAATTTATCACACCTCTACAAGACATGTTAGTGTTACTCCCACCCATCTAACTTTGGTCCTGGGTTTGAAAAGTTTGCATGATGCCACTGTGTACAAACTGTTTTCTTTAGAACTTTATACATGAATTCAATGCTGATATTCACTGACAGGAAGATACTGAATAGTTTTATTTTGTAGTTTATTGGCTATGCTATTTGGCTTATAAAAATTAAGTTTTAAAATGAAGCTGTGGAAAAATGTATTAATCTTCTAAAATTATAAAGGGAAATTTTTGGCTTTCCTAAAATTAGGTGTAAGGATCCATAGATGTATATTATAATTTTATATAACACATAATTCTATTGTATTGTTACATCAGTGGCTTATGATATTGTGTGGAGGTAGTAATCAAAGTTCACTTTTTAAAATTATACTGAAGCAATTATTGAATTTAAAAAAAAAATGTTAAAAAATATCAGTAGAATGTGTGTATGTTTGGCTTCTCAAGCAAAGATGTTTTATTATAAACAGCTGGTAATAGTGTTAAGTTGTCATTTGCTTATAGACTTGTGGTCATATCAATAGGTTTTATTGGCTTATGAAGTACTTACAGGCCAATGGATGTAGATTATAGTGTATGTTGTAGTCATTAAACTTTTTCACTAATATAGGCATTGAAAATTGGTATGATGAATTTGCATATCACATGGAAACTAAACCTGTAACTTTTTTTTTTTTCTAAGAATATGGAAGCGCTATGCTTTGTGAGCTATCAAGGTTTTTTTAAAATCATTTTTGACAATAGTTTCATGGTGATTCCAGTTAATTTTATGAAATTCTATTTCTGTTACTACTTCCACTAAAACACCAAGTGTATCTGTTAATCTATACAGCTACAGAACTATCAGTTGATGCTGCTTTTTGATGTTTTTATGCCATAAAAAAAAATATATATATATATATATATAATATAAGCAGGTTTCTTTCATGTAAATGTGAACTTTGTCAGTCCTGCTCAGCACAGTTGAGTCATAAAACTGAATAATTATATATGCCACAGATCTGTTCCTTAAATTCATTTATTAAATTTAGCATTTTTTCCCCTCAATCAGGTTAATCAGTGGTCTTATCTTATATACTACTTATAAATTGTTAATTTTTAAAATTGATAGGCTATAAATGTTAAATTGAAATATAGACATTTAAAAGATACAGTCAATCACATATTAGAGGTAATGTAATATATTTCTCTCAGAGAATCATTTTTAAAAGGATCTCATGGAAATGTTTTAAATGGCAGGCTGAAAGAGCTTGTAATTCTAGTCACTTGCATAAAAATAGACTAAATACTACATTTATACTGATAAAACAGCTGACTCTAGAACATAACATTGAAAATGATGCAAAATTAATACACAAGTTCATTTTCATGTAAGGTAGGTACAAATTAAGTAAAATGTTTTTGTTTCTTATACCTTGCACTAAAGAGCTACTATGCAGTTACCTCTGAAATGTTTGCTTCATTTTCAATCTTAATTCAAAAAAGTGTCTTTTATGTATAACTTGGCATTTAGTATTATAAATTTCAGTAAGTGATTATTCTCCTATGTTATATAGTATGAACCAGAGCTGTTCTTCCTATGTTATATACTCTTTGTTCATTTGCCTTTTTGTTTGAGTGGATGAAATACCTGAGTTTTCAGGATGTAAACCATGCAACCTAGCCCAAGACTGACTAACTCAACCACTGGAAAGAGCCCCTTCCTTTAACCTCTCTCCTTTTGGCTTTGCTTAAGATCTTCAGGTCAGAAATAACCTGTTGCATAAAATGAGTGCGCATTCAGTCCACTGTGGCTGATCTGTATCACTAAGGTAAGCAAATAGAATCCTGTTCATTTGATTTGAATAGAATATTTACAAAATTTTGATTTTGTAAACAGCTTAACTGATCAATGAGTTTTGTCTTGTAGTGTTCTTGAGCAGGAAGTTGGATAAAGAGTTTGCAACTTGAAAAACCTGTTGAGCAAACTGTTAAAATACAGTGGAGTCCATACTGTTGAGAAAACAACTTTTGCTATGAATGGTAAGAGGATTTAGACAGGAGCTGAATAAGACCATAAGATCGCTATATAAGGGAACAAATACAATAAGTGGTTTTAGTTTTCTTGTCCTTCGCAGTGGTGTGTATTAGAAGAAACAAGGTCAAAAACCTAAATGTTTGTGGATCTGTATCCCATGAGCAAATAGGTTGTGAATAGGTGAGGGGGAAAAAAACATTCTTTAGTTTAGTGGAAGAGAAGTAAGTTCAGGTTTCAGGCATAATTTGCATAATACAATTAGGAAATATTTTTTTGTTTTGGTTGGAAATAGGCTTAGGTTTGAGAGTCCAATTATGTAGGTCTGTAAGAAAAATGCGAGATTCCTTCTCATTTGCAACTCCGGAGCCTCCATAGGTGATAGTTATATTACATACGCTGTGTCAGAAGTTATGAAAAAGCCCGTTGTCATGCATATTAGCATTATCAGAGGCATACAATGCAAGAAAGCAAGCTTATGCATTATCAGCCAAAAAAAGAAATCTCCATTCCTTCCAAATGCCTGTCCAGCTCAGCCTTAAACTTATTTAGGCTATCAACTTCCACAACAAGAGATGGAAGTCTGTCCCATCAATCAACTACCCACTGCAGTGGTTTTCAACCAGGGTGCTGCTGTTGTTATTTGGTTTTTAGGAGCATTAGCAACTAAGGCCATATTGTTCCGGGATATGCGGTGGTCACTCCCTGACCTTTCCGCATCCTCCGTATTTGGTGGTGACTGGCTCGAACCCTGGTCTAATCAAGAAGCGTGTGCTACGCACTGCTGCTCCTTCCCACCTGGCTATGGAGACGCCTCAGGGTGCCGCAACAACATTCTTGGAGTGCCATGTAATTTGGGTTTAAGTTACTTAAAGTTATTATTGTATATTCATTTCATTATAAAAAGGTGTACGGTATCCATTGTACCGTATCTTTTTAATTTTGTGGTGATATATAATTGATCTTCATTTAGTACCTCTATATAAAGAATAAAATTATTATATAGGTATATGTTAAAAGGTCAAAAACCACTGTGTTAGTTATTTCTTTTGGCCTATGGGTGCCATGAAAAAAATTACTGGGATGCTAAGGGCACTGTGAACCGAGAAAGTTTGGGAACTTCTGACCCACTGGCTAAAGGCAAATTTCCGCACATCTATTCTACAACTTTCTTTCCTCAATTTGAATCTATGCCTCCCTTATTTGAATCTGTCCTCTCAGGTTAATCTGAGCAAGAGAAAGAATACCATCAGCATTCAGCTTGCTCAACCCTTATACACCTCAATCAGATCACCTTGCATGTACTCTCCAGGTGCTGAAATTTGTAGAACTTAAGCCTTCTTGGCAAGAGCAGCCCTTTGTTTTCCTCACCAATCTTGTTGCCCTTCTTTGTACTCATTCTAGCAACTCTACATCCTTCTTAAAATGGTGCCTCCAGACCTGTGTGCAGTACTCAAGGTGTGGCCTGATGATTGCCTTGTACAACGTGATAAGTGATAATCACCTCTTTGTCCCTGCTAGCAAAATTCCTGTATATCATTGACAAGACTCCATGTCCTGCCCTGCAGCCTGTTTGCACTACTCAGCGAACTTCATATCTGAATGCACAATTACTCCCAGGTCTTTTCCAGTTCCCTGAGTGTAGTACTACACGGTTAGTACATTTCTCTTGGGTTATTGCTACCCATATGCAGTACTTTGCATCTGTCAATGTTAAACTTATCTAGATTCAGGATTCAGTTGGAGTAGTATACTGGCTTTACTGTCATTAACAACTCTGCCAACTTTTGTATCGTCTGCAGACTTGGACATTAAGCCTGATATATTCCAAACAAGGAGTGGAGAACCTTTTTACACTGGAAGGCCATCCTGAGAATTAAATATATAGAAAAAAAAAATTATATTTTTGTAGGCATATTTACAATTTTAATTACAGCCTTTTATTGTATGAGGAATTTAAATAAAAAAAATAGTGAAGAGATTTGTTTAGCAAAGATGATAACAAAACTAAAAATGGACGAACTCAGACAACAAACCATTTAATGACTTTTTTTGCGAATACTTAATGCCAGATCAGTCTTATGTTTGGTTACAATCATTGAGCGTAGTTTTAATTGGTCCTCCAAGTAAATATCCGTCATCTGAGATCCCAAGCTTGTTTTAATTTGTGTCATATATGAAAATGTTGATTCACAACAGTAGGTTGTGCCAAAACAAGATAGCATTTGACAAGCATGTTGATGTAGACATGGGTATTCAACAGCATTTTTCCATATTTGAAGAGGATCCTTCTTCATGTCAAATAGACCAGAATATTATCTTCTGAGAGCTCAATTAATTCTATCTGTAAGTCATGCTTTGGAGACCAGTGGTGTGGTTGAAAAGCCAGTTTCAGTGTGAGATCATGTTTCTCAAAATCAACAAATCTTTCATAGTATTCTTCAATCAGAGAGTCTAAAGCAGCTGTGTGTTCTTTCATGTCGCATTTCCTTAATAATCTGTATCCTGTCCATTCATTACTTTTGCCAGTTCAGGAAAGTGTTCGGCCGAAAGTTAAAGTTCCGATCAGGTAAGCAAGGTTTTGAAAAAGGTCACCTTTTTCCGAAATGCCTGTATTTTAAGTCACATATTTCATATAGATTTGGTTTTACCTTGCAAAAAAATATTCAGATCATTTTGCTTTGACATTATATCATACAAAAATGCAATATCTTTGCAGAATTCCACTTTTGACAATTCACACTGTTGATCAGTTCTTCAAAAAAAGCATGTGATTTGTTTTTGCAAAGATAAAAGCAGTTTGACAAGTATTTGTGCTTGGGACACCCAGTGCATTTTAGAATATGGCAGATTCACACAATGTTTCATCAAGCTGAAGCATGTTGCGAAAATTGATGATGTAGTTTCGAATGTAGTCGTGATTTGCTCAAATGTAGTTTCCCTGCTTGCATCCCAGTTCCTTACTCTGATTTCAAACCAATCATATGACGGATATGTAATGAGATGTGGTCTGAAATGTGGCATACCCAGACATGATACACTTCTTGAGATAAAACAGAATCCACAGTTGTGGAAATTTAGTTTCAGATTAAATAGGCATGAAGAGGTCATACTTGCAAAAGCACAAATTGGCCATACATATCTAACTCACCTGTTTTTACTGCTAGGTGAAGATACCCCACTTTGTTTACACTGTAGCTCCTACTTACCATTAAGCATATTCTAATCGTGTGCACACATTACCATTCAGCTAAGTGCCTCCGTAGGCAGGAGTAGCAGTGCGTAGCACACGCTTCTTGATGAGACTGGGGTTCGAGCCCGTGACCACCAAATATGGAGGATGCGGAAAGGTCAGGGAATGACCACCGCATATTCCCGGAGCAATATGGCCTTAGTTGCTAATGCTCCTAAAAACCAAAACAACAACAACAAAAACCTCTGCAACTAACCCATATACAGTGGATTCTCGGGTTCGAATCCTGCCTCGGGCCTGGATCAAAGTACTGCAAAAACCTTGGGAGGTGCACTATGGCCACAGAAGCCGATGCGCCAACAACTACCAAATAAAAAAAATAAAAAATCTCAAATGAAAAATCCTCCTTTTATTTCATGACATAACACCAAACTCAAAATATTTTTAAGGTAAATTTTATTATTCTCTTTTTTATACAGTCCATTCCGATTATTTGGTACACATCGGGACTAGTGCATTTTGGCCCGATTAAGCGGCTGCCCCAATTATCCGAAGTTTCACGTAAATAGTTAAAAATACAATTTACCCCCTCCCCCTTACAATTAGTTCACTGTACAATCAAATCACGTTACGACGAACTCAAAATAGTAAAGTACCGTTCACTATACGATGTGCAGTAAGCGCCGGTCATTATGATCACGTTTGTGAATTGAATTTTAATTCTATTAAACAGCGATTCTAATTAGCGAAAATAGGAGGAATATTGTCCACAGGTTATAAAAGTAATGATATATTAAGCACAAATTTACCCTTTATTACCTTACCAATTAAAAAATTAAATGATACGTGAAAATCTGAAGAATATACGTGATAATCGGAATAATTAATACGTACTGTAATATGTACATACTAACTAAACTAGTTGACATTTCTGTTCACTGACATTTGTTGGTGGGGGCTGAAATTTAAAACCTGTAAAAAGATAAACAATCAATAACAAAGAACAGGGCACACACAAATTGCAAGTAACACAACACGCGCAAGTGAGAACAGAGTAACAAATTAGGAAGCTTTAAAAATAGGAATGAAGAGAAGATTCAGAAAATTATTTTTTTTTATATGATTGAAAATTCCATGGAAGTGTAAACACATTTTACCATAATAACCCACAGAATTCCAGCTGTCGGTATTATCGCAAATTCAATAAGATCGAGTTTACTGTCCGTTTATGATAGATTGCACTAACAGAAAAGCCCAATAAACAGGTGACTGCTAATTGTTTTATGGTTGTGACCTCCAGAAATCCGACCGAACTAAGTGGTACGGTCAGAGACAATCGTAGGGTAATCTCCAGTGCTGAGGTCTCCTGTCCCGAATAAACGGCATTTTGTCCCACTTAAGCGAAGTAAACCCTGGCTATTTTCTCGATTGTTTTTGTTTTTTAAGATTTGCCCCAAATAAACGGATGCCCCGATTAACCGTGGCCCAAATAACCGGAATCCACTGTACTTGGAAATGATAGCAATTTTTCAGAAATTTTTACTTACCTGAAAATGACAGACGTTTACAGTCACTACTAGACCAAAGTAACAGGCACAATTTGGTCATAGTAACCCTTGCGTCATTAAACCCCACTCCAACAACAATGAATGTAGTTTACAATACCTATAAATTTATTTAATGTGTCACTTAAAACAGTAGATTTGGCACAGATTCTGATGATGAAGAATACAGTGAAAGGAAATCAAAGTATCTGGATCTGCCAATTCTTTCTGTAATAATGCAACAAATCCTTCATGTTTTCCTCTCATGGAAGGATGTGCATACACTTACTAAATTACATGAATTCAGTTTTACTTCATGGCATTTTTCTTGGAAGATGGTGAAGATGTGAATTTCACGTGTCCTGGCAGAAAGGGTACCCAAAGCCAGTAACTCTTTGTGGCAAGGAAAATCTGCAGTTATAACACAAATAAAAAATTACACCTGCACTGAATCAGTAATGTCAGTGGATTCATCCAAGGTGATCGAATAATAAATGCCTTGGCATATTGCATGTTCTGTTATATTACGGGCTAATTCATGTTGCTGATCAGTTATGGTACTCCTTGAAAGAGGTAGCTATTTGTACTTCTTAACCTTAGCTGAATCTACACAACCCACAACTTCAACAATGCATTCTTTTATGATTTTCACATTGCTAAATGGCTTACCTCTTCTTCCAAGTATATATGCTACTTTATATTGCACTTCAGTGATGTCATTCCCTTATTCTGGTGTAGTTTTGAATGCTTATTGCTGCTTTTCATCTTTCATTTCGAAAGCGTAGCCTTTCAAGGTTCTTCTGGTTTAGCATATTTGTTGTCCTTATGAGTTGCATGATGCTGATATGCATTGTATTTCTTCACCATTGCCAATGTGGTGTTGCAGAGCAAACATTTTATTGTTCATGCAACAACGTAATACTGCAATTCCCATTCTTCATTTAATATTCTCTTTTTTTATTTCTTGACATAATTGGGTTACCAGTAAAAATTAAAAATGAACTACACAGATTGATTGAAGATTCAAGTTTAAAGGAAACAAGCACTGGAAACTGATGGCATTGGGGAGAATGTCAACTGATACTGATAGCAGTCAGTGAGATGAGTCACCGCTGATAAAGGCAATGTTGCTGAATGAAGTTTAATGGTATTCTTCCACTTGTTGGGCATAAATTCAAGTTGAAGGATGGTTACAGGATGTGTGAAGTTTGCCTTCATCCAGCAGGTGGTTGATTGTTGGAACAGGCTTCTATCTGTGGTTGGGTCGAAGGGAGAACTAGACTGGTCGAGGTGTTCTTGTCTGGGGGAGGCATTATCTTGGATGGACATACACAACTCCAGATAATGGCAGTTTCAAGTAAAAGTGATGCCATATCATCTACACCGACGAGCCAAAACATTATGACCACTTACCTAATATGATGTTCGTCCTCCACGTGCAGCCAAAACAGCTTGTACCCAGCGAGGCATGGATGCTACAAGATTTCTAAATGTGTCTTGTGATATCTGGTACCAACATGTAACCAGCAGATCCTTGACCTCCTGTAAGGTCTGTGGTTGAGACGCCATAGATTGGAGTTGCTGTTCCAACACAAACCACAGATGCTCGATGGGATTGATGTCTGGGGAATTTGGAGGGCAGAGCAATACCTGGAAGTCTTCCTCATGTTCTGCGAACCAGTCTCAAACAATCCAGGTGGTGTGGCATGGTGCATTATCCTGCTGAAAGATGGCACTGCCAGAGGGGAAGACTGTTGCCATGAAAGGATGTACCTGGTCAGCAATGATGTTTAGGTAGGTGGTAGACATCAGAGTGCCTGGCACATGGATGATTGGACCCAGGGTATCCCAGCAGAACGTCGCCCAAAGCATGATGCCACTGGCTGGTTTTTGTCCCACAGTACATCCAGGCACCATCACTTCCCCAGGTAAACCATGCATACGTACCCAGCTCTCCACATGCTACAACAGGAAATATAATTCATCAGACCAGATGACCTTCCAATCACTCAAGGTCCAGTTTTGATGCTCGCGTGCCCGTTGTAGGCGCTATTGCTAGTGAACTGTGGGCACTCGGAGCGGCCTGTGACCACGCTGCCCCATTTTCATCAGGGTTCTATGTACTGTGTGTGTGTGTTGTGACACATTACTCCTGTCACCAGCATTCCAATTACCGGAGAGTTATGCCACATCGGCCTTCTGTTGAAACATACCATCCGGGAGAGCCTTCGCTCACCTCAAGCATCGGTGAGCTGTGGTCGTCCAACACCTCGCCGGCAGTTCATGGGTTTTCCCTCCTCGGACAACTTTTGGTAGGTACTAAGCACGGCTAACCGTGAGCATCTCATCAGCAGTGCCTCTGACTCGGTTGTCTGGCCATTACAATTTGGCCTTTGTTAAACTCACTTTGCCTTTCACATCTGAAGAACAAGAATAACACTGATTAATGGGATTCAGTATCAGGTGTTTTTTTTTATACAGTGTCCCAACCCGTGCCGTAGTTCACCTGCAGTTGCTTCGATTTGCATAACGCCGACAAGGCTAGCCAGGTGGGTAAAGTGCCTGCCTGGCAACCCAAAGGTCTTGGGTTCGAATTTCTCGGGCTTGGATCAGAGTAAAAAAAAAAAAATGCAAAAACTTTGGGAGGTGTATTATGGCCACAGAAGCCAATGTGCCAACAACTAACAAGAAAAAAAAAAAAAAAATTTGCATAACGACTCACTGGTCATAATGTTTTGGCTCATCGATGTATATGGGAAACAATAATATTCTGTGAAGATTAGTGAATTAGAATAAATGCTTTATTTTGTATTTACTTTTATATATAATTCATTAAATTTCCTTAACTAGAAAAGGCAATGCATACATTTTCTTTAACATGATACAGTTCTATCTTAAGCTCTCAGGCCTGTGATGCGAATCGCTGGGTGGTTGCCAGTTTGCCAATTACAGAGTAACCACCGACAGGCCTCTCACTAACTACACAGTTATCGATATAAATAATTTTACCTCTTCACTTTGTTTTGTCCTCCATCGATCTATTCAATTTTTTTTTATGCCTTTTATGTTTATTTTAGTAATGTACAGCATAAATTTAAATAATTTATATAAGGAGAATAACGATATACAGTGGATTCCTGTTATTTGGGCCACTGGTTAATCGGGGCAGC
This sequence comes from Mastigoproctus giganteus, assembly GCF_048544385.1. Lineage (NCBI taxonomy): Eukaryota > Metazoa > Arthropoda > Arachnida > Uropygi > Thelyphonidae > Mastigoproctus > Mastigoproctus giganteus. Next base: position 49,778,141 of record NC_143583.1, on the reverse strand, counting down.
CGTTTATTTGGGTCAAATCTTAAAAAAACAGAAACCAATTGAGAAAATAGCCAGGGTTTACTTCGCTTAATTGGCACAGCATGCCGTTTAATCGGAGCAGGCGACCGCAGCACTGGAGATTACCCTACGATTGTCTCCGATGGTACCACGTGGTTCGGTTGAAATTCTGGAGGTCACAACCATAAAACAATAAAAACAATTAGCAGTCACCTGTTTATTGGGCTTTTCTAGAAAGTTAGTGAAATCTATCATAAACGGACAGTAAATTCGATCTTACTGAATTTGCGATAACACCAACAACTGGAATTCTGTGGGTTATTATGGTGAAATGTGTTTATACTCCCATTAAATCTTCAATCATATAAAAAAATTAATTTTCAGTATCTTCTCTTCATTCCTATTTTTAAAGCTTTGTAACTCGTTACTCCGTTCTCACTTTTGCGTATTATGTTACTCGCAATTTGTGTATGCCGTGTTATTATTATTATTATTATTATTATTATGCCATATGGTGCAAGGAAGCCTGAGGCTTATGCTGCACCAGCCAGAAAAAAAAAAAAAAAAAATTCTGAACTACCCCGAGAGAGAGAGAAAGATAAAAGGGAATCACCAAGGAAGAGAAGAATGATGATATCCAGCTCAGGACCCTGGGTATGCCAAGCCCATACTCACCAGATGTGAGCCCCTGGGGTTTTTTCTTTGTTATTGCTTGCTTATCTTTTTACTGTTTTACCCCCACTCACAAACGTCAGTGAACAGAAATGCCAACTAGTTAGTATGTACATATTACAGTACGTATTAATTATTCCGATTTTCACGTATCATTTAATTTTTTAATTGGTAAAGTAATAAAAAGTAGGGTAAATTTATGCTTAATATACGTTGCTTTTATAGCCTGTGGATAATATTCCTCCTATTTTCGCTAATTAAAATCGCTGTTTAATAGAATTAAAATTCAATTCACAAACATTAGCATTTTAGCATTAGCATTAGTAGAAGCATATGATGCAAGAAAGCAAGCTTATTCAGCATCAGCCAAAAAAAAAAGAAAAAAAAAAAAAAAAAAAACAACCACTACTCCCATTTCACCCCTCAATTCGTTCGAAATACCTGTCCAGCTGAGCCTTAAATTTGTTTAGGCTATCAACTTCAACAACAAGCGATGGAAGTCTATTCCACAAACCAACTGCCCGCTGGCTAAAGGCGAATTTCCGCACATCTATCCGACATCCGTCCTTCCTCAATTTGAATTTATGCCCTCTCAGGTGATTATTCTGAGCAAGAGGAAGAATTCCATCGGCATTGAGCATGCTCAAGCCATTCAAAGCCTTGTACACCTCTATCAGATCACCTCGGCGATGCCTAGTCTCCAGGCTCTGTAATTTGCAAAACTTAAGCCTTTCTTCGTAAGAGCAACCCTTTGTTCCATTCACTAATCTTGTTGCCCTTCTCTGTTTAGATTGCATGAAAATTATGTATCTCTTAAAAATAATTACAAGAGAACCATGGCAACTCGGAAGAAAGAAACCTGGCAATTGTTTGTAAAACAATCGGGGAGAAACGATCCCTGGGGTTTGCTATATAAGTTGTCAAGAGATAAACTGAGAAGTTTGGAGGTATTTAATACAATTCAAGAGGATTCTACTGAGACTATTGGCTGGGAGGATTCAGTAGATGCAATATTAACCAGGCTGTTCCCGGTTGACGATCCCATCTTAGACTCACAGTGCCAATTCGAACTGCGGAGAAAAAATCAATTTTATGTAGCTCGAGGCAATACCATGGCGTTTACAATAGATGAACTAGCAGGGGTGTTAAAGAAACTTAATTTTGCAAAATGTCCAGGAATAGATTTGATTGAGAACGCATTTATAGTGAGGTTTTTTAAGTTAATACCTAACATGTTACTTTTGTTATATAATAAGTGCCTAGAGGAAGGACTGTTTCCATTGAAATGGAAGATTGCTTTATTGAGGCTAATTAGGAAGCCTGGGAAACCTTTAATTGAGCCTAAGTCGTACCGTCCAATTGCTTTGTTGGCTAATCTGGGGAAAGTGTTAGAGAGGTTAATGGCAATACGTTTACAAGAATTGTTAGAACGCCATGACATGATTACACCTAATCAGTATGGTTTTACACCGGGGAAATCGTGCGAGGATGCTCTTCTGGACTTTCATACATACATTTCAAACTCTGATTCAAAATATGAACTCGCTATATATATAGATTTTGAAGGTGCGTTTGACTCAGTATGGTGGGAGGCAGCTCTTTCTCAACTGTGTCGTGCTGAGTGTTCTAAGCAGTTATACAGTCTGTTCAGGAGTTATTTTTCTGAGAGATATGTGACTGTAAGGTCTAAACATTTTCTCCTTCAAAGACAAATCACGCGAGGTTGCCCTCAGGGCTCTGTATTAGGTCCTTCCATTTGGAATTTGGTGCTACAGAACTGGCTGGTTCGACCACAAGTAAATTGTCACGTGATAGCTTTTGCTGATGATGTCACATTAATTGTGGCAGGTCGATCACGACACGATTTGGAGCAAAATGCAAACCGTGTAATAAATGATATTAATACCTGGGCACAAGGATTTAAGCTTACCATTAGCCCCCAAAAGACCAAAATGATGCTTTTTAAAACCAAACTTGATTTGGGACGACCGCCGCAAATAAAATTAAATGGGAGACAGTTGACTATGGTTTCTGAAACTAAATACTTGGGGCTCATTATTGATCACAAGTTGTCTTATTATGCGCATATAACACATCTACATAGCAAGATTAGGAAATTTGCCGGCTATATTATAAGAGTATCAAGAGGAGATTGGGGTGTGTCCAATAAAACTTTATTTTTATATTATAAGGTGGTGTTTCTGCCTATGGTTACATATGCAGCGGGAGTTTGGTCTCACAGAGTGGCTCTTGTTAGATTTCAGGCTAAATTAAACTCACTACAAAGAACGATGCTTCTCAGTATATTAAGGGTATGTAGAACTGTAGCTACGACTGCACTTCAAGTGATGGCTGGGGCAGTCCCTTTGGATTTGTTCGTGGCTTATCGAGGGCTGTGCTATGGCATTAAGAAGAAAATATCTACTAGACTTGTTGGCATAGAAGTTGACATAAATTCTGATATTAAGAGGGAGAAGAGAAGATGTTTAAATGAGATTGTTAACTTGTGGCAAACAAGATGGGACACTCTATCTACTGGTCGAGTGACAAAGAAATTTATTCCTGATGTTACCTTTTTAAGTGACAGAACAGTTCGAAGTTGGTTTACGCCAAGTTTACAAACATCATTTTTACTAACAGGTCACGGCTCGATGAAAGCGAAATTATTTCAGTTGGGTCTTTCGGATACAGATCTCTGTTTTTGTGGTGAGAGTGAAAGTTGGCACCATATATTATATGTGTGTACAATTTACGATAATGTCAGGGAAATAATCAGGGAAATCATTGCTGAAAATGAGTTAGGTCGGGAAGAGGTGTTTGTATCTAATAGGAGTGTATTTCAATTATTCCAGGATTTTGCAAAGGGAGCCTTTGAACTGAGGAAACGCCTGTTAAACAGTTGAACCAGAATAGTGTGTTGAAAAGAATACTGAAGTGGGTCCAGAATGCCCAAGAGACTATTGGTGATGATGAGGAGGATTTATTTATTTATTATTATTATTTTTTTTTTTTTATTATTATTATTATTTTTTATTTTATTTATTTTTTATTTATTTATTTATTTTTATTTATTTTTTTTTTATTATTATTTTATATATATATATATATATATATACGTGTGTTATTTATTATTATTATTTTTTTTTTTTTTTAAGCTCTGGATTGGGCCCCCAGAGCTTTTTTTTTTTTTTTTTTTTTTTTTTGTTGTCTCATAACCTGAGACCTTATGCGTCCCATCTACTGGAACTGGCCCACCTTCCCGTGGTGTGGACGAGTATCTAGAAGCAGCCTTCCTGGTGATAGCTGCTTCTCGGTAGCCAAGAGATCAGCATAACACAACAACATAACATGCATTAAACTACACGAACATTGCACTATATTACACGCTGGCCTGTTTTGCAGAGTCTGTTCAACGTACAAAGAAACGAGGTGGATTTGAACGGACGTTCTAGGAGCCACCCTACCTATACACACACATGTCCACATGTCCACATGCCCTTCTCTGTACTCGTTCCAGCAGCTCTACATCCTTCTTGAAATGAGGCCTCCAGACCTGTATACAGTACTCAAGGTGTGGCCTGACCAATGCCTTATACAAGGGAATAATCACATCCCTGTCCCTGCTAGAAAAATTCCTGTATATCATTGACAAGACACCATGAGCTACTCTTGCAGCTCGTCTGCACTGCTCAGAGAACTTCATATCTGCCTGCACAATTACCCCCAGGTCCTTTTCATTCTCTACCACTGTCAGCGTAGTACCACAGAGTTGATACGTTGATCTGGGGTTACTGTTTCCCATATGTAGTACTTTACATTTGTCAATGTTAAACTTCATTTGCCACCTCTCAGCCCATCTGCTCAACCTTTCCAGATCCTGTTGCAGCAGCATAGTATCAGTAGTGTCCTTAACAACCCTGCCAACATGGTCGCAATGACTAGCGCTTACTGCACATCGTATAGTGAACAGTACTTTACTATGGTGACTCCATCGTAATGTGATTTGATTGTACAGTGAACCAATTGTAAAGGGGAAGGGGGGGGGTACATTGTATTTTTAACTATTTACGTGAACTTCGGATAATTAGAGCAGCCGCTTAATCGGGCCAAAATGCACTAGTCCCGATGTGTCCCAAATAATCGGAATGGACTGTAAAAAAGAGAATAATAAAATTTACCTTAAAAATATTTTGAGTTTGGTGTTATGCCATGAAATAAAAGGAGGATTTTTTATTTTTTTTTATTTTGGTAGTTGTTGGCGCATCGGCTTCTGTGGCTATAGTGCACCTCCCAAGGTTTTTGCAGTACTTTGATCCAAGCCCTACTATATAAGCCTGAACAGGTTGGGATTACTGGTAAGATTCTAAGATGGATTGCTGGGTGGCTGCGGGGCATAAGGCTGTGATTAGTGGATATTCTTCAGATTGGTTTAATGTCAAGAGAGGAGTGTTTCTCAAGAATCAGTTCTTGGATTACTGTTGTTTCTCATTTTCATAGATGACATTGACGGGAGTTGTGATGTCAAAATTTGCAGACATCATAATGATTTGCAGAGTTAATGATCAGTGCTAAGCAGCACTCCTTCAGGATGACTTGAATAGACTTCAGAGATGGTCAGAAGTGGCAGCCAGGTACGGCCCGAACAAAAGCGGGGCTCGGTGCAAAGTTGACTTGCGGGGCCTTGATATAAATTCGTACAACAAAATAATTTATTGCATTTTGATATTTATTACATTGCACAAATTGGTTTAGTAAAGATTACATGAAAATGATAAATAATTAAATTATTTTAATAAACTTAACATTTCAATCACAAAAAAATCTTTAATAAATCAAATAAGAAAAATAATTCATATACTTATAAAATACAATTTGGTATGCGACTTAATCGAATAAGGTCACAATATGTGATTTTTGTTTCATTTTCTTACATGTTTTATAGCAAATTCGTTGATAATATCCTCATAATTTAGTTTTTTGGCTATTTCGGATTCGATAGATAAAATGGCCAAGGAGGTAAATCGTTCTTGACTAATGCTAGATCTCAAGTAATTTTTTATTATTTTCAATCATGAGAAAGATCTTTCTGCAGATGCGACGGTAATTGGTAAGGTTAATATAATTTTCAGAACAGTATCAAAATTTGGATACAATTCAAATAAATTATTTTTCAGTAAATATTGTGATCCTGGAAGGCAAAACTCGACGACAAATTTTGATTTCATTAAATAAATCAATGCAATCAATATCGTCTTGCAAGGTAGCATTTAAGTCTTTGCAACATTTAAGAAGATCGTTTTCAGTCAGTTTCTGAATATTATCCTAATTATATAAAAAACTATATGATGTCTCATGTTCGTGATAAATTTCGAATCTTTTCTTAAAAGAAAAGATTCGAAATTTATCACGAATAGACTGATCGGTTCCTTCATAACAAAATTGCTTTGTTTTTCGTCCAGTTCTTTGATTCTTAAATTCAGATATCACTTGTAATTCTTCAGCTATTTCCTTTGCAGTTATTAAAGAAGATTTGAATCCCGATTCACGATACTGTTAAAAAAAAAATGTGAATTTGCAGTACCGATATCTATATTTGAATTTTGAAATATCTTGCTCACAATATTTACTTCATTCAGTAAGTTTGGAATGACCAAACTTAATAAAAATTCAAATGAAGTAAGTTTATTTTCGACTGGATTTCGTTTTCATGTCACTGGTATGTTCATAAAGGTATTTCAAAGCTAGAGAAAATTGTGGTACTTGGTATCTCACACATTTCACACTTTCGAGGCGACATTCCCACCTCGTTTCTGAAAGTGGTTTTGGAGTAAGATGTTTGACACGCTCTTTTAATATATCCCAGCGTATCACAGAACTTGCAAAAATATTATATATGCTTAATAAAGTCCCAAAAAATGATTTTGCAAGAGAAGATAATTTTGAAATGTCTCCAAGAAATAAATTCAAATTATGACTTCAGCAGGGCATATACTGTGCTTTGGAATTCTTTTGCAGCATAAGTGCTTTGGTCAAACCAGTATTATTAACTTAAAATTTTCTCAGAAGAAAATTTAAGTCGACTTTTTGAATAATTTCGAATTCACTCGACCTCTGGAAGGTAGAAAGCGAAAAAGGGCCGAGAAAACCTAGTCGGTGGTATATATATAGCCTTTAGAGTACGATAACTATGCAAACGCTGGCAACATATAATCGTACGTCTGAGAAACTTGTAAGGAGAGATATTTTAAATATATTTGAAAGAAAATATATTTTTCCGTGTTCTTTGGAGAATTCTTGGCGGGCTTTTAGATAATGTTAATAACATGATTATTGACATTTTATTTCTTATGTATATTAAAAATATGGCCACTTTATGGCGATGTCGCTAGATTTTGCGACAGTATTAAAACAAAAAAAAAAATGAAACCATTTTTATTTTGCAAAATCAGTCAGCGGCGCGGGGCCTTCAGAAACGCCGGGCCTTGTGCGCTCGCACCGTTCGCACTCCCCTCGGGCCGGCTCTGGTGGCAGCTATGTTTTAATGCTGCTAAATGCAAGATATTACACTTGTAGAATAGCAACACACAAATAAATTATACACATGGTGTGGTTGAATTAAAAACAGTGGAGGAGGTGCAGGAAAAGAATCTGGGAGTTATAATACACACAGCTATGAAGTTTTTTGAACAGTGTAAACAGGCAGCCAGAAAAAGCCCATGGTCTATTGATGATTTATTGAATGTTATCGTAGAGATAGAGATATCATAATCTCACAGTATACAGCAATTCTATGACATTTGGAATACCGTGTTCAAGTATAGAGACCTGTTTTTGAAAAAAAAAAAAAAAAGACATTGAGCTTCTTGAAAGGATCCAAAGACGGGCAACCAGAATGGCGAGACCGGCAGAAGAATGACGGCATGAGGAAAGACTCCAATTATGTGGACTACAGAGCTTGGCAACCAGGCACCTCAGAAGTAACCTGATTGTTGTTTATAAGGCTATGAGAGGGATTAGTAAAATGAAGGAATTCTCACTGTTATAAAGAATTCTTGAACTAAGGGTCATAAAGGTCATAAGAGCAGAGAAAAAAATGCATGGGATACATACAAATTAACACGTGACACAGAAGCCTATGATAGGTACAAGTTGATCTGTAACCAAGTTACAAAGGAGGTTAGGCAGGCGAAGGCAGATTACGAGAAAACTTTGGCAAGGGATGCAAAGAAAAACAGCAAAGAGATTATTACTTATGTAAACTCTAGAAGGAAGGGGATGAATCAGATTGGTCCACTTGATATCGATGGGTCAACTGTTGATGATTCTGCTCAGGTAGCTAACAAACTGAATGAATATTTTGCATCGACAATCACACATTATTATTATTATTATTATTATTATTATTATTATTATTATTATTATTATTAATAGCCATATGGTGCAGGGAAGCCTGAGGCTTATACTGCACCAGCCAAAAAAAATTAATTTACCCTAGGACCCAGAGAGAGAGAGAGAGAGAGAGAAGGAAATCACCAAGAAAGAGAAGAATGATGATATCCAGCTCAGGACCCCGGGTGTGCCAAGCCCATACTCACCAGATGTGAGCCCCTGGGGGGATGAGGAGTTATTCAGCGAGGGGAATGCCAGAGGTGTATTCAACTCTGGCAGTAAGCTAGAGAATCTTGTAATAACTGAGAGTAAAGTGGAGGAGAATTTGTTGAAGATAAATACAAGAGAGGCACCTGGGGTGGATGGGATCTATCCAGTTATATTAAAGGAGGCAGCAAAGGAAGTAAGCAAACCGTTAGCCATAATTATGAGAGCTTCTTTGGACTCAGGGGAAGTACCCATGGACTGGAGATGTGCAAATGTGACCCCAATTCACAAAGGAGGATCAAAGGGCGACACATGTAATTATAGACCTGTTAGTTTAACTTCTGTTCCTGGAAAATTAATGGAGGCACTGGTTAAAAAAGCACTGCAGGATCATCTAGACAAGACTTCAGTTATAGCTCGGACACAGCATGGATTTGTTAAGGGGAAGTCTTCCCTGACCAATTTGATTGGATACTATGATGCAGTCACAAAAGAACTGGATGCAAGGAATAACTTTGATATTATATACTTGGATCTTAGAAAGGCTTTTGATACTGTTGCACATGGAAGACTGCTGCACAAATTGGAGCAGTGTGGCATTGGAGGCAAATTGCTGCTATCGATAAAGGGGGTGGTTGAGGGAGAGAAGCCAGAGAATGGTAATCAAAGGACACTGCTCATCGTGGACTAATGTTATTAGTGGAGTCCCTCAGGGTTCAGTATTGGGTCCATTATTGTTTTCTGTATTTATAAATGATATTGATGATGGTATATCAAGCTTAATGTCCAAGTTTGCAGCCGATACGAAGGTTGGCAGGGTTGTCAAGGACACTACTGACACTATGCTACTTCAACAAGATCTGAAAAGGTTGAGCAGATGGGCTGAGAGGTGGCAAATGAAGTTTAACATTGACAAATGTAAAGTACTACACATGGGAAACAGCAACCCCAGAGCAATGTATCAACTCTGTGGTACTACACTGACAGTGGTAGAGAATGCAAGGGACCTGGGGGTGCGGGGGTTGTGCAGGCAGATATGAAGTTTTCTGAGCAGTGCAAATGGGCTGCAAGAGTAGCTCATGGTGTATTGTCGATGATATATAAGAATTTTTCTAGCAGGGATAAGGAGGTGATTATTCCCTTGTATAAGGCAATAGTGAGACCACACCTAGAGTACTGTATACAGGTCTGGAGGCCTCATTTCAAGAGGGATGTAGAGATGCTGGAACGAGTACAGAGAAGGGCAACAAGATTAGTGAATGGAACAAAGGGGTGCTCTTACGAAGAAAGGCTTAAGTTTTGCAAATTACAGTGTCTGGAGACTAGGCACCGGCGAGGTGATCTGATAGAGGTGTGTAAAGCCTTGAATGGTTTGAGCATACTCAATGCTGATGGGATTCTTCCTCTTGCTCAGAATAATCACCTGAGAGGGCATAAATTCAAATTGAGAAAAGACAGATGTAGGATAGACGTGAGGAAATTTGCCTTTAGCCAGCGGGTGGTTGGTTGGTGGAGTAGATTCCATCCCTTGTCGTGGAAGTTGATAGCCTAAATAAGTTTAAGGCTCAGCTGGACAGGTATTTCGAACGAACAGAGGGGTGAAGTGGGAGTGGTTATTTTTGTTCATTTATTTATTTTTTTGGCTGATGCTGCATAAGCTTGCTTTCTTGCATCAAATGCCTCTACTAATGCTAATGCTAATGCTAAATTCAAAATACAGGGGTTGAGGTTTAGATTAGATTGTAGAACGTTTTCTTTTAGCCAGCAAGTTGTTGATTGCTGGAACAAGTTGCCTTCACAGGTAGTTGAGGTTGACAGCTTGAATAAATTCAAAGGTCAACTGGATATTCAAGTATTCAAAGTATTTTATTATTTTTTGGCGGGCTCCAGGGTTTCCGCTATTCGCCGCTGAAAGTAAGCTATACATTGTGTATAATTTATAATGATTAATTATACATGAAAAGTACAATGAAAAGTACAAGACTATATACAATGACCGTACATAAAAGACTATATACAATGAATGATGATACATATATATAAATACTGGGCTTCGGAGTCCAGCACACTGATCAATACATCGAGTAAGACTAATCCAAAGAAACAGTCTAGCATTTTACTGAGCCTCAGGAGCAAGAATTATTTTAATCCGTTTAAACAGTTTCTCTGCATAGGTGGAGAAGGCAGTATAATATTCAGAACAGTTAACCAATCTTGGCAGTTCGGAGCAGTCAAATACATTTGTGAGAAGTTGAAAGTCTAGTCTTAAATCGTCGTACAGAGGACAATGAAAGACGAGATACTCAACAGTTTCTTGAGCACCACAACTACAGAGAGGAGTGTTACTTAATCCAAGTGAGAACAATTTAAAGTTAAGACTTCCATGACCGGTATTTAAAAACGTAACGTATAAACCAGGATTGAACCAGTCCATTTTCTTGTCGTAATCAACAACCTCGGAAAAAAACTTAAAGGTCTCCCTACCCAAAGTAGAGGTGGACCAGGTATTTTGCCATGCTCTACAACATTCATTTCTCATTCTTTTGATGTCTACATTTTCTTGCAAGTCAGTATTATATGTTATACCTTTTACAATCGCAGGGAACATTTTTTCTTCTACAGTATAAAATATAGTGTAACATTACTTCATATTGGATTGGCAGTCGATGACTGAAGACCTGGAGAGCAGCTGTAGAGACAGTTCGACAAGTTCTACTTACAGCGAGAAGAAAGAATCTTTGTGCTTGAGTAAAATATTTTTGAAGAAGAGAGTTCCCGATTCTGTATCCCCAGGCCCCAGCTGCATAACACACAATTGGTATAAATATACAAGAGCAGTATAATTTAATGGAAGATTTCTTTACACCAAAAGGATTTCTGGTAATCTTAATAATTTTATAGGTCATAGCTTTTATTTTCTGAAGTACATATTTTGCATGGTAATTGAAGTTTTAGCATTAGCATTAGTAGAGGCATTTGATGCAAGAAAGCAAGCTTATGCAGCATCAGCCAAAAAAAAAAAAAAAAAAAAAAAGAAAAAACCCATTTCCACTTCAACACTCTGTTCGTTCAAAATACCTGTCCAGCTGAGCCTTAAACTTATTTAGGCTATCAACCTCCACTACAAGGGATGGAGGTCTGTTCCACCAACCAACCACCCGCTGGCTAAAGGCAAATTTCCGCACGTCTATCCTACATCTGTCTTTCCTCAATTTGAATTTATGTCCTCTCAGGTGATTTTTCTGAGCTATAGAAAGAATCCCATCAGCATTGAGCATGCTCAAACCATTCAAGGCTTTATACACCTGTATCAGATCACCTCGCTGGTGCCTAGTCTCCAGACACTGTAATTTGTAAAACGTAAGCCTTTCTTCGTAAGAGCACCCCTTTGTTCCATTCACTAATCTTGTTGCCCTTCTCTGTACTCGTTCCACCAGCTCTACATCCTTCTTGAAATGAGGCCTCCAGACCTGTATACAGTACTCTAGGTGTGGCCTGACCATTGCCTTATACAAGGGAATAATCACTTCCTTATCCCTGCTGGAAAAATTCCTGTATATATCATTGACAATACTCCATGAGCTACTCTTGCAGCCCGTCTGCACTGCTCAGAGAACTTCATATCTGCCTGCACAATCACCCCCAAGTCCCTTTCATTCTCTACCACTGTCAGTGTAGTACCACAGAGTTGATACGTTGCTCTGGGGTTGCTGTTTCCCATGTGTAGTACTTTACATTTGTCAATGTTAAACTTCATTTGCCACCTCTCAGCCCATCTGCTCAACCTTTTCAGATCCTGTTGCAGTAGCATAGTGTCAGTAGTGTCCTTGACAACCCTGCCAACCTTTGTATCGTCTGCAAACTTGGACATTAAGCTTGATATACCATCATCAATATCATTTGTAAATACAGAAAACAATAATGGACCCAACACTGAGCCCTAAGGGACTCCACTAATAACATTAGTCCACGATGAGCAGTGTCCATTGATTACCACTCTCTGTCTTCTCCCCCTCACCACCCCTTTATCCAAGCAGCAATTTGCCTCCAATGTCACACTACTCCAATTTGTGTAGCAGTCTTTCATGTGCAACAGTATCAAAAGCCTTTCTAAGATCCAAGTATATAATATCAAATTGGTCAGGCAAGACTTCCCCTTAACAAAACCATGCTGTGTCCGAGCTATAACTGAAGTCTTGTCTAAATGATCCTGCAGTGCTTCTTTAACCAGTGCCTCCATTAATTTTCCTGGAACAGAAGTTAAGCTCACAGGTCTATAATTACTTGTGTCAGCCTTTGATCCTCCTTTGTGAATTGGGGTCACATTTTCACATTTCCAGTCTATGGGTACCTCCCCTGAGTCCAAGGAAGCTCTCATAATTATGGCTAAGGGTTTGCTTACTTCCTTTGCTGCCTCCTTTAATATAACTGGATAGATCCCATCTACCCAGGGTGCCTTTCTTGTGTTTATCTTCAACAGTTTCTCCTCCACTTTACTCCCAGTTATTTCAAGATTCTGTAGCTTACTGCTAGAGTTGAATACACCTCTGGCATTCCCCTTGCTGAATAACTCCTCATGTGTGAATGTCGATGCAAAACATTCATTTAGTTTGTTAGCTACCTGAGCAGGATCATCAACAGTTGACCCATCGATATCAAGTGGACCAATCTGATTCATCCCCTTCCTTCTAGGGTTTAAATAAGTAAAGAACTCTTTGCTGTTTTTTTTTTGCATCCCTTGCCAAGGATTTCTCGTAATCTGCCTTCGCCTGCCTAACCTCCTTTGTAATTTGGTTGCATATCAACTTGTATCTATCATAGGCTTCTGTGTCATGTGTTAATTTATAAGTATAACATGCATTTTTCTTCTCTGCTATATGCCTCATTAGTTCATCTGACAACCATTTTGGCCTAAACCTTGAACAATATTTCTTAGTTGGTATGTAAAGCCTAGTAGCTTCCAAGATAAGTTCTTTGAATGCTTCCCATTTTGAATTTGCTGTTGGTACCATCATCAGTTGGTCCCACTGTATAGAATTTAAATACTGTCTCAGTCCATCGTAGTCGCCTTTATGAAAGCAATACCCCTTCCCTTTACCCCTAATGGTAGTTACCTCTTTGAGTAAATCCCACTTCAAAACACTGTGATCACTGCCACCTAGTGGTTCACATATCTGCAGATTCCTAATGCATGAAGAATCACTGCTGATAATCAAATCAAGAGTATTACTCCCCCTAGTTGCCTCCCGAACATACTGATGTAGAAAACAATCATCCAATAAATCCACAAAAGCCTTGCTAGTGTGCGAGTGACCAGCACCCAAATTCCAGTCAATATCTAGGAAATTAAAATCCCCCATTATAAGACTCTCTGATTTACTGGCCCACTATATTTCCCTGTACAGTTTCTTATTATACTCATCAGAGTCATTAGGCCTATAGCACACTCCTACTCTCAATTTTGATCTCCCAATGCTTATGTCACACCAAACTGACTCAACACTGCACTGTCCAGCGATGTCGACTGGCTTCACTTCCTTGGTTTTTATGTGTTTCTTAACTAATAGCATAACCCCTCCCCCCTTCCTATCCTGTCTATCCTTTCTGTAGACGTTGTACTCCCCAAATTGCAGTTCTGCATCCCTTATATCTGTGTGACACCACGTCTCTGATATCCCAACAATATCTGCCTTTGATGTTTTGAGCAATACCTCAAATTCATCAAATTTATTTACTAAACTCCTAGCATTGGTGTACACGCAAGTATACCTGCACCTGTTTCTATTCTTAGCTACCCTAACACAACCCATGTGTTTACTTGTACCGCAATGGCTCCCAGAAGTCTCTGAAATATCATGCATCTTGTTTTTCAGGCTTCTGCTCATTCTAGTAGAAGCAGTGCAAGAATTTCTTTCACCTCTGCCAGTGGTTACTGTCAATCTATTGGTCTTTGTCTCCCCCCAAGCTAGCAGTTTTCCGACCCACCTAACACTGCCTCGATAGCATCAGCAAATATTCTTGCACCCTTTCTATTTAAGTGTATCCCATCCCTGTAGAAGCAGTCTCTCCCGTTAATAAGTACAGTCCAGGCTGAAAAAATTCTACACGTTGAGCCTTGTACAATCTTTCCAGGGCCGAATTGTTCGACAAGGCTCTCATCATATACTCCCTCCTATCGTGTCTGGGCAGAATTGCAGACACTTTCAAATTCAACCCTAATTCTCGGCTTTTGTTGAACAGTGACTTTTGTACTTTTTGTTCGTAACTTTTCAAAAGTTAAGACGGTCATCAAAATAAATTCCTAAGTATTTATGCTGCCGACTACTCTTAATCATTTCACCATTCAACTTAATAACAGGTGGTCTATTCACATCATGAGATCCTTTTAGCAACATTTGTTTTGTTTTATTAGTAGAAATTTGAAGTTTATGTGTTTGACACCAGATAATCAAGTCCTCTAGAACTTCATTTGCTCTGCACTCTAGCTCCCGGCGGGATTTACCAAAAATCAGAATAGCAAGGTCGTCTGCATAAGCTATCTGAAGGATGTTGTCTCGATCAACCGAGAGCCACCCATCAAGGACCATGTTCCAGCACACAGGGCCAAGAACAGAGCCTTGAGGGCAGCCCCTAGAAACAGATCTGGAGACAGAGCAGAATCCTGAGGAAACTGTGATGCTGCGAGAATCAAAGTAATTCGAAAGGAGACGGTAAATAGGAGCAGAGACCCCGGCCTCTCTGGACCTCCCCAGCACACTCGGCCACCAAACAGTGTCCAATGCCCCTTGGAAATCAACAAAGAGACCGAGGACATATTTAGAATTGGAATTTTGAACAGAACTCAAAACCTGACGAATAGCATCAACAGAAGACCTTCCACGTGTAAAGCCAAATTGAAGTGGGGAACTTAGGTTTCTGTCTAAATAGTAATTTAGAATACGAGAAACAATTAATTTTTCCAAGACTTTGCCAAGGATTAGCAGCAGTGCAAAGGGCCTGTAAGAGGCCGGATCATTGGAGGGTTTGTCAAAGGACTTAAGCAGAAATTTAAGTCTAGCTTGTTTCCAAGCCAGCGGGAATAATCCTGAAGACAGACAAGCATTCAAAAGATTTAATATAATTAATGGGCAATTTTTCCAAAATCTTTTAAGTACAGAAACCTCAAGGAGATCCTGTCCAGGACATTTACCATCCCTTAAAGTTGAGATAGCAGATTCCAACTCAGTATCCATAAAAGGAGCTTCGGTTCGGGGTCCTTGGTAAGATAAATGATCTAATCTCATTGTAGTTTGGATGGTGTTTTCACAGGAGGCAGTGTCCTCATGGAGCAAGCCGTCCAAGATAGCATTTATGGACAAACTCCAGTCCAGGGTTTCATTACCATTTACAATAATAGAAGAAAGAACATCGCCGGGATGAACCTTGTTAGTAACAAGTTTGTAGGGTAATTCCCACGGATCATTTATGTTATGCTGAACAAACCTTGCCCAGGCAAGTTTCTTCTCTTGGAAAATGGTATTGAAATAACTCCTTCTATTGGATTTATACAACTCACCAAGTCTGTCAATCTCATCTCTGGCCTGTTAGCTCTCTTTGCCCTCTGAAAATTACGACGAGCATTTTGTAAGTTTCTTCTGAGAATTGTGAGATTTGGGGTCCACCATGAAACACTATTCATTTTTCGTTTTTTTCTTTTTTAGAGTGGACTCACAGGCAGTGATTAGAATCTCTTGAACCGTAGAAACCTGCATATCAGCAGCAAGCGAGCCAAGTTGGACGATTATTTCTTCTGAAGTCAACTGGATAGTTACCTGTGTGAGGAGGGAAGCATATAATTTGTACTTTATCTACTTGGGTGTTGCAGAATAGATTTTTGGGGACACTTGTGACAGCCAAAAAAAAAAAAAAAAAATGCTTTTATGCTTTGAAAATAATTTCTGACTAATTTCTGAAATAATTTTTTCCAACTATATCTATAGTTGAAGAGGACATTAGGCATGCCTGAGATATTAAAGAGCACTCCCACCAGAAAATAAATGCCCACTCAAAATCCATGAAAATAGCAATCTCCATTTAGTTTCAAGTTTTTATTTATTTTGAGTTAGAAGTTTCTGTGATGTAATAAATTAAAAAGGGCATCTTGGTGCTCTTTTTGGCTTAAGAACATCTTTATGACACAAAAGCAGCTTTTTTCCTGCTTAAGAAGGAAAGAAATTCTGTTGCTCCTTTAGCTTTTTGAGGTTATCAAAGCTATTGGATGATAGGATTCAGGATCTGTTGAGGGGTTGTTTGACTTAGGAACAATTTAATAAGGCTGCTTTACAGATTGCAAGGAAAGATCACTAAAGCAGTTGTTGTTGTAGAGGAGCAAGGGTACCTGAGCTTTAATCTCACAAAGTTTTAATACGAACATGTTCTCAAGCAAGTTTATATGGAATATTTATTGGTCTGAATTTCAGAAATGATAGTCAACCACCCACTGGCTAAAGGCAAACTTCTGCATATCTATCCTACAACTATCTTTCCTCAATTTGAAATTATGCCCCCTCAGGCGATCATTCTGAGCAAGAGGAAGAATCCCATCAGTATTGAGCACGCTGAAACCATTCAAGGCTTTATACACCTCAATCAGATAAAATCGCAGGTGCCTAGTCTCCAGACCCTGTAATTTGCAAAACTTAAGCCTTTCTTCCCAAGAGCAACCCTTCAATAATCTTGTTGCCCTTCTCTGTACTTGTTTCAGCAGCTCTACATCCTTCTTAAAATGAGGCCTCGAGACCTGTATACAGTACTCAAGGTGTGGCCTGACCATTGCCTTATACAAGGGAATAATCACCTCCTTATCACTGCTAGAATAATTCCTGTATATCATAAACAAGACAGAATGAGCTACTTTTGCAGACTGTCTGCACTGCTCAGAAAACTTCATATCTCCCTGCACAATTACCCCAAAGTCCTTTTCGCTCTCTACCACTGTCAGTGTAGTACCACACAGTTGATATGTTACTCTGGGGTTACTGCTTCCCATATGCAATACTTTATATCTTTACATTTGTCAATGTTAAACTTCAGTTGCCACCTCTCAGCTCATCTGCTCAACTTTTTCAGATCTTGTTGCAGCAGAATAGTGTCATTAAGAACACCGCTGACCTTTTTATCCTGCAAACTTGGGCGTTAAGCTTGATATACCATCATCAATATTATTAATAAATACAGAAAACAACAATGGACCCACCACTGAATCCTGGGGACTCCACAAAGAGCAGCAATTTGCCTCTAATGCCACACTGCTCCAACTTGCATTGAGCATGCGCAAACCATTCAAGGCTTTGTACACCTCTATCAGATCACCTCGCTGGTGCCTAGTCTCCAGACACTGTAATTCGCAAAACTTAAGCCTTTCTTCGTAAGAGCACCCCTTTGTTCCATTCACTAGTCTTGTTGCCCTTCTCTGTACTCGTTCCAGCAGCTCTACATCCTTCTTGAAATGAGGCCTCCAGACCTGTATACAGTACTCTAGGTGCGGTCTGACCATTGCCTTATACAAGGGAATAACACCTCCTTCTCCCTGCTAGAAAAATTCCTATATATCATCGACAATACACCATGAGATACTCTTGCAGCCCGTCTGCACTGCTCAGAAAACTTCATATCTGCCTGCACAACCACCCCAGGTCCGTTTCATTCTCTACCACTGCCAGTGTAGTACCACAGAGTTGATACGTTCTCTGGGGTTGCTGTTTCCCATATGTAGCACTTTACATTTGTCAATCTTAAACTTCATTTGCCACCTCTCAGCCCATCTGCTCAACCTTTCCAGATCCTCTTGCAGCAGCATAGTGTCAGTAGTGTCCTTGACAACCCTGCCAACCTTCGTATCGACTGCAAACTTGGACATTAAGCTTGATATACCATCATCAATATCATTTATAAATACAGAAAACAATAAAGGACCCAATACTGAACCCTGAGGGACTCCACTAATAACAATAGTCCACGATGAGCAGTGTCCATTGATTACCACTCTGTCTTCTGCCACTCAACCACCCCTTTATCCATAGCAGCAATTTGCCTCCAACGCCACACTGCTCCAATTTGTGCAGCAGTCTTCCATTTGCAACAGTATCAAAAGCCTTTCTAAGATCTAAGTATATAATATCAAAGTTATTCCCTGCATCCAGTTCTTTTGTTACTGCATCATAGTATCCAATCAAATTGGTCAGGCAAGACTTCCCCTTAACAAAACCATGCTGTGTCTGAGCTATACCTGAAGTCTTGTCTAGATTATCCTGCAGTGCTTCTTTAACCAGTGCCTCCATTAATTTTCCGGGGACAGAAGTTAAACTCACAGGTCTATAATTACTTGTGTCAGCCTTTGATACTCTTTTTGGGGTCACATTTGCACATCTCCAGTCCATGGGTACCTCCCCTGAGTCCAAGGAAGCTCTCATAATTATGGCTAAGGGTTTGCTTACTTCCTTTGCTGCCTCCTTTAATATAACTGGATAGATCCCATCCACCCCGGGTGCCTTTCTTGTGTTTATCTTCAACAGTTTCTCCTCCACTTTACTCCCAGTTATTTCAAGATTCTGTAGCTTACTGCTAGAGTTGAATACACCTCTGGCATTCCCCTCGCTGAATAACTCCTCATTTGTGAATATCGATGCAAAATATTCATTTAGTTTGTTAACTACCTGAGCAGGATCATGAACAGTTGACCCATCGATATCAAGTGGACCAATCTGATTCATCCCCTTCCTTTTAGAGTTTATATAAGTAAAGAACTCTTTGCTGTTTTTCTTCGCGTCCCTTGCCAAGGATTTCTCGTAATCTGCCTTAGCCTGCCTAACCTCCTTTGTAACTTGGTTGTATATCAACTTGTATCTATCATAGGCTTCTGTGTCATGTGTTAATTTGTAAGTTTCCCATGCATTTTTCTTCTCTGCCATATGCCTCATTAGTTCATCTGACATCCATTTTGGCCTAAACCTTGAACAATATTTCTTAGTTGGTATGTAAAGCCCAGTAGCTTCCAAGATAAGTTCTTTGAATGCTTCACATTTTGAATTTGCTGTTGGTAACATCATCCGTTGATCCCACTGTATAGAATTTAAATACTGTCTCAGTCCATCGTAGTCGCCTTTATGAAAGCAATACCCCTTCCCTTTACCCCTAATGGTAGTTACCTCTTTGAGTAAATCCCACTTCAAAACACTGTGATCACTGCCACCTAGTGGTTCACATATCTGCAGATTCCTAATGCATGAAGAATCACTACTGATAATCAAATCAAGAGTATTACTCCCTCTAGTTGCCTTCCTAACATGCTGATGTAGAAAACAATCATCTAATAAATCCACAAAAGCCTTGCTAGTGTGTGAGTGACCAGTCCCCAAATTCCAGTCAATCTCTGATTTACTGGCCCACTCTATTGCTCTGTACAGTTTCCTATTATACTCATCAGAGTCATTAGGCCTATGGCACACTCCTACTCTCAATTTTGATCTCCCAATACTTATGTCACGCCAAACTGACTCGACACTGCACTGTTCAGCGATGTCGACTGGCTTCACTTCCTTGGATTTTGTGTTTCTTAACTAATAGCATAACCCCTCCTCCATTCCTATCCTGTCTATCCTTTCTGTAGACATTGTACTCTCCAAATTGCAGTTCTGCATTCCTTATATCTGTGTGACACCACGTCTCTGATATCCCAACAATATCTGCCTTTGATGTTTTGAGCAATACCTCAAATTCATCAAATTTATTTACTAAACTCCTAGCATTGGTGTACACGCAACTTTACATGCATGCAAGTATATGCAAGTATGATGGGATTCTTCCTCTTGCTCAGAATAAACACCTGAGAAGGCATAAATTCAAATTGAGGAAAGACAGATGTAGGATAGATGTGCGGAAATTTGCCTTTAGCCAGCGGGTGGTTGGTAGGTGGAACAGACTTCCATCCCTTGTTGTGAAAGTTGATAGCCTAAATAAGTTTAAGGCTCACCTGGACAGGTATTTCGAACGAACAGAGGGGTGAAATGGAAGTGGTTATTTTTTATTTATTTATTTTTTTTGGCTGTGCTGCATAAGCTTGCTTTCTTGAATCAAATGCCTCTAGTAATGCTAATGCTAACTTGTGGATTAACCAGGTAAATCCCGAGATTTCTCAGGATTTTCTTACGCCTGGCAGCTGACAACTGGCTTTCATTTTACTTATATTGTACAGCCATGTCAAAACAGTAGTGCATGTTCCTGTACCGCCAGTAAGCAAAATATAATTTGCCATCCTAAATGCAGAATACTGAATGCACAAAAATAATATCAAAAATATTTCAGCACCCTCTTGAATTACTGCCCATAAGCGACGCTTACCTTGCCCGTCCACCTGTGTGACGGCTGTGTGTCAGAATGTTCGTGATTATTGCTTGTGGCGGGAGGTTAATGCTTGTGCATTCCACTTGATTTTTTAAATTTCTTTATATAATAAGCAATGAAGAATTTTTCTGTGCCTTTCTTTTAGCTCAAGTACTAATTTATTAAAAAAATCTGTATAATTTGCACACTTTTTGGCGTACACGAGTTAATTCGGGATAGCCCAAATGGGTTAACTCTCCCATGTATTTTCTACGAAAAAATTAATAAAAAACACAAAATATACAAGTATTTGTGTGATGCATACTTTTAATCTGTAAAATAAAGAAAAGTTGCTCCATTATGGCGCATTTTCTGGGAAGGGGTTAAGTGACTTCAGGAGAATAGGCACTATTTGCTTCTCCAACAAGAACATTATCTTTGTTTGGGCAGTCATCTGTAGATATGTGTCTAGAATAGAGAATGGAATTAGCCCAATTTATGGTTTTACTATTTCTGATGATGGATCTATATGTCAACAGAGTGAATTTTGTTGTGCACATGCCCTCTTATACAGCAGGTCTTGTGGGTTTGAGTTGCCAGATCATTGCCATGAACTGCATTTAGGATAATATGGTTCCTTTTTTATAGCTTAGTTGGAATTGTTTAGAGTTCATCAGAGACAGTATGTGATTTATTGCCATTAATCGAGTTATCACTAGAATTAAAAATATCGCACTAGGATCACCTGGAATATTAATTAAATTACCCAAGCACATTATGTTTACGAATTGCATGTGTTCTCTGGCTGATTTGCCTGTTTCTGAAGGGCAACTCTGGCCAGGAAGAGGGCTAAATTAGACATAACCCAGCAGATCATACTATCGATCATTAGAAGGGCATGTTGTACTGCAAGCACCCTGCTCTGTTCATGTGATAAATGGTACACTCCCCTCTAGGGATTTAAGTAATAAGAAGCTTTAATTACAGGCTTAAAAGCTAAATACTGACAGCACTCTTAGATATTATTATTATAATTATCCATATGGTGCAAAGGAAGCCTGAGGCTTTTGCTGCACCAGCCAAAAGAAAAAAAAAAAAAAAAATTCTGAGTTACACACAGAGAGAGAGAGAGAGAGAGAGAGAGAGAGAGAGAGAGAGAGAGAGAGAGAGAGAAGAATGATGATATTCAGTTCAGGACCCTGGGTGTGCCAAGCCCATATTCACCAGATGTGAGCCCCAGGGGTTAAATATAATTCCCAAACTTGGGAGTGCAACTTAAGGAGAGAAAGGAAATTCTGGATATTCTACCAACTAAGACAAGACTACCAAAGGGGAAGTCATAAGGAGGTTATTTCCTCAGTTAACCCTAGTTTCTCCTAAACACACCCCAATGGCCTGTAGGCAACCTTGCTTACAGAGCATGGTTCCCTGAAACTATGTCATCTAGGACTCACACAGGATTCTAAATGCACCTGTGGAGCAGATGAGGATTGGCACGTTCTATGTGATCTCCCAACTATCATCCTCATAAATGTATACTAAAGTCAAAGATAAACTGTGGAATGAAATATCAACTCTTCTCTGCAGTCTTCTGTGACTTTGCTCAAAAAGCTTTTGAACCAAGAAGAATCAAGTTATGACTACCTGGACTGTGATCCCCCCTTCTATTTATAGACAATCACCACTACCCTGACCTTGACAACTGGAAATTATCATGGTCTAGACAGACAAACCTAAATAAAGACTGGCCTGTCAGAATATCTATGATGGCAATTGTATATATGTTAAATGTAATATAATATGTATGTTCACATGAATCAGTAAGCATAATGTGTATATTTGCTCTGGCTATGTTCCAGTGAACTTTGTCATGGGCAAGAAACAAAAAAAAAAATAAAATTTGTCCCTGTTCCATGCAGGGTATCGAGTGGAATAAATGTGTACGAGAATGTCCATTAGGTGTTTGTGTGTTAAATTGTACCCTGAATATGTACATCCACATAAAAAAAAAAATTTCTTGAACCTGCAGGTTAAGTTGCTAAAATGGGCATGAGCATGTCTTATATGTTGTCTTTATTTAGATGGTAACTTCGTGTTTTGTTGAATAGCAAATGAGTGATCAAGAGTGCATGTAGCATGTGTTCTGACAGGGCCTCCTTAAATTAGACTGCAGTAAGGGCAACTTACTTAAGAAACCCCCCACACCTTGCTGATGCCATGGTTCCCCTCTTTAAGGGTATGGCATGAAGTCTGCTGACACTGGCCCTGTGGGATTTTTTACCACATTGCACTGTGCCCACAGCATCTTTCCCCACTTAGGTGCTGATCCCTATGACTTTACATCTCCTCCCAAAACTCTTGCCTGCCTCCCTCACCCAAACATTTTGCCAGGTGGACCCTATCATACCAAATCTTTCTGTTAAGCCCTCCCACCACAGGTTCACCATCCTCTTTAACTATACTCACCCATTAAAACTGTCATTCCAGTGCTCCTTTCCAGCAAAACCTTTTTTAGGACCCTTCCTGGAAAGCTTTGATGCTGGGGTTCACCCAAAGCAAAGCCTTGCACTCAGTGACCAGGCCCACCTCCTCATGGTGTTGGATGGGCAATGGGGGGGTTTTCTGTTTTTTAGTGACCTCGTGACTGTGGCCAGAACAACATACCAATATAACTACACAATAACTCACACCATCTCTGGCCTTTACAGAGACATACTGTCTCTGTAAAGTCTTTATACTGTGACACAGTATACTATGCAGAGTTGGGGGAACCTAGTGCCAGAAGACAATAAATGCTATACACTATGTCCCCTCTCAGAGCCTTGACCCCTCTGAAATGCACAGTTAACCAAATTTTGTAGCCCACATCTTCGAAGTATTTTCTCTTTTAATGGCACCATTCTACAAATCTCACGAAGCAGGTTGCCCGCTTTGGACCCTTTCAAGAAACTTGATGTCTTATGCGCGGTCTCTATACTTTAAAGTTTTCCAAAGTGTGGTCTTATGAACTCCCTATTTCTACAAAAATAAGTTCAATAAATTGATAGAACACTACAGGCCTTCCTTGCCACGTGTCTACACTGCTTGCAAGAACTTCATATCCACTGTAACTCCCAAACCCCTCTTTTGTTTTTAATTCAAGTTCACCATGTATATTATTTTGGGGTTATTTCTCAAGTGCAAGACCTTGCATTCAAACAGCTGCCACTTTTCTGACCACCCTTGAAGCATATCTGTCATTCTGAAGGAATGCTGCTTGGTACTGATCATTAACCACTCTTCCTATCTGCAAATTTTGGCATTGCACCCTCTACCAGTCCTTGCAAGTAGCAGTCCATCCCACCTGGGTAGAAAAGGCCAGATTCGAATCCCATCAATGAGTAATTTTTATAGGCTTTTTTTTTTTTTTTTTTTTTTTTGCAAAGTGGCTGAGTTTGTTGGTCTTTGTTGAGGATAACATGGTTTTTTTCTCCTGAAACACAAGTTTTTCTTTCAGCAAACAGTCAAATCAACCACAGAACAATGGAATTTAGATGTAATATCATGGAAACAATACGATCCAAGTTGCTGATACGCCTAAAATCCTACAACAGTGCCCTCTATCCCTTTCTTGGTCATATTTGAAAATCAGAAACAAGTGATCCTAGAACTGATCCTTGTGGATTTTTTTTTTTTTTTTTTTGGTTTGGTAGTTGTTGGCGCATCGGCTTCTGTGGCCATATTGCACCTCCCAAGGTTTTTTGCAGTACTTTGATCCAAGCCCGAGGCGGGAATCGAACCCGCGACCTTTGGGTTGCCGGGCAGGTACTTTACCCACTCAGCTAGCCTGGTCGGCCGATCCTTGTGGAACCTACTTCTAATATTAGACCAAGCGGAAGTGTAACCATTAATCAAACTGCTCTGCCCTGCAATCCACCTCAGAATGACAATTTACATTACAGTTTATACAGGAACCTCTTGAGGGACTGAGTGAAACTCTGCTAACATCTCAATAAAAAATAGCAAAATCTTACAATCAACCCATCTCTCAAAACAGCTAACTAGTTAAACATTTCTCTTAAAACCATGCTGTGTTTAGAATTAAATTTGTATCCCTGTATTGCACTTTTAGCATTGCCAACATAATTTTCCCTACAACTGGTCATACTGGACAGTCTATAATTACCCCCTTGACTCAGAATTGCCTTAATGTATTGGCAATTTGCCTCAATGATTGGCTCTTCTCCAACCAAAGTAACCTTTACCAAGTCCAATGATGCACATAAGCAATCTTAATGGTTCAATGCACTCTTTCTGTCTTTCTTCAAATTACTGGGATTACCATCAAGCTCCAGGAGCGTTACTTATCTTTAGGCTCAAGTTGTTTTTCTAATAAAACAGCTCAGCCTCTCCTCACTAGTCTTCATTTGCAATGAATGAGGCTAAATCTTAAACTCCCCCATATCAACATCTAGGCAAAAGCCTCCTTAACATCTCATACCTCAGATTGTGCACATCATTAATAATATGTACATTATTTCCAATTGTGCCCTTAAAAGATAATTGTTCTACAAATCAACTTTTTCAACCAGCAGACATCTGGTCCTATTTTGTCTTAATCTTCATGAAATATTACTTATCTTTAGGCTCAAGTTGTTTTTCTAATAAAACAGCTTCAATTTCAAACTGCTCAGCTTATTTTTATCCTCACTACAGTCTTCATATGCAATGAAGTATAACTTTACTTAAATTAGTCTTACAGTACTACACCTAAGTGACCACTTTATTAGGTATACCTATCCTTTTCATGATTGGAGTGTTCTTCAGTAATAGCATGTGTTCACGCCCAATAAAAAGCAGGTGAGCAGATATATAGGATTTTATTTATTTTTATTGTGTAGGCATTTCCAGTCCAAAAGGAAACCAAACATATTGAGGTCCAAAAGGAAACCAAACATATTGAGGATACTGTTCTTGATAAAAGCCAATCAAAGTAGTAGTGCTACAATTGTCTGAGAAATAAAACTAGATCAGACAGGAGAACTGCATAGGGATGTATGTGTACAATTCAATGCAAAAATGGGCATGGGAAAAGATTTATTGTGACTAAATGTGGCACATATTGGTACCACATGTGCTGGTATGAATATCTCAGAAACTGCAACACTGTTGGGATTCCCACATCCAACTGCCTCAGGTGTATCAAGATTGGTCCAACAACCAAATAACATCCAGCCAATGGTAACCCTACTGTCAGAAATTTGCTGATGCAGAAGGCTAGCAAGACTCATGCAGGATGGCAGAAAGTCTGCAGTCAAATAAGTCAGTACAACAGTAGTGACCAAAGAGTTTTTCAGAATGTGCATCTTGTTCCACCCTATCAATAATAGGGTATCACAGTCAGTGACTGAACAGGTTCTAACTCCTGTCACCAATAAACAGGAAGGTACAGTTAAAGTGGCCTCAGAGTAACACCATGAGTAGATATTAGAAAAACGCTGTTTGGTCTGACAAATCCTAGTTCTTGCTGTTTCATGTTGATAGGAACAGACGTGAAATAGCATGATTCCATGAACTCATGCTGTTTCTGTTCTCTACACCTCCTCACATTGTAGTGGGCAGTATAATGGCGTGGGGGACATAGCCAGCTCTTGTGCAGTAGCGCACGCTCTTTGAGCACACTGGGGTTCAAGCCCGTGACTGCTAAATACGATTAACATTTGTATTGATCGATTTATTGTAAACTCCACTGACCTGGTGGTTGTGCTGGGGCATAAACAAGAAATTTTTTTTATACCAGAAATTTAGATGCCTCAGTTTATCTGGAAATTGTTTCTGACCAGACAGATCACATCACAGCTGCATTGTATCAACCTCAAATTGGTTCTTGCAAAAGGATAATGTGCCATTTCACAAGTCCCGAATGGTATAGAACTAGTTCCAGGAACAAATGAATTCAGCCTCTGATAGCCTCACCAGCCACTGGATCTCAAACCAGTTGAACACCTTTGGGGTGAGATAGAATGAGTTATTATGAATAGATTTGCAACCATTCAATTAACTCATCATGGACCAGCATACCTATGATACACTTTCAACACATCATCCATACCACAATGAATACAGGCTGTTCTGAGGACTAGTGGGGGGGGGGGGAGGATCTACTCACTGTTGGATAGGTGTACCTAATAAAGTGACTACTTAGTGAGTATATATATTACATAAAATTTATCCTTGTTCCTGCTATATTGTAAACTCATTACAATATTCAACGGCAACAACAGCTGATTTTGTTGATTATTTTTAAATATTTAGATAAATAAAATAAGGAAGCCTGTGTAATTATGATGCTTGGCATATTCCATTGATACAAATTGTTTGTTAGGCATTAAAAAAAAAAAAAAAAAAAAATATATATATATAAAAATAATAAATGGCTACACAGCTGAAATTTTAACAAAAGCAATATGCCCTTGTTAAAAAAGGGTTAAAATACTAAAGCTAATTTGGCCCTAGAATAAACCCAAAACTGGTGTAATGATATATCCAAAAAAAAAAAAGCATAGTCACATTCCCAAGTCATGCACGTAAACACTTAGAAGCTTATTTCAGTCATGGTCTTGAAATGATTTATACCTTCTATAATTCTTATCATTCTTGAGGTTGTCCTTGAGGTTGTCACAGACATTCTCTCAGATATGCCAGTCAAGCTGTACTTGCTACCTGGGAGTCTAAAACGCCGATGGAACTGATATTCGGGTGACACTCAAGTCAAGTGGACCCTATTTCGGCGAAGTCCGGACGGCCTGTGACAGACAAATCCTCTGCTTGCACCTTCACGATGGTGGGACTGTTAGTAATCCTGGGTATAACCTCCATGCACAGGTACATGGTGGGTGACCACACAGGTGTGAACCAACGTAAGCAGGGGTTGAGGTGTGGCGCCCACACCACATGGAGGAACGCCGTCCCTCTATGTTACCAGGCAGTACTAGGTGGTAGATGACTTTCATCAACCGGTGAAATACCACCACTTTGTTTATTGGAGGCTTGAAGTGGTGGAACCCATGTTTAGTCTCTAGAGCCAAGTTCCGGTCAACCCTTCCCTATCTCTTCCATCATGCAGTATGATTGATGACTTTTGAGGTTATGATGAACGTTGTGGCGAGATCCAATATTCCTTACATTTCGAGGGTACAGCTCTAAAACGGTGTTCGCAGGCTGGCTGCTAGTTAGTACACCGGACCGAACCTATTGGTAACTCTCTAGGAGGCTTCTGGATCAGCTAGTGTATAATCTTGCTACCTCTACTCTGCCAGATAGTGACCGGAGGGAGTCCGAGTAGTGTGTATGTGGGGAGCATTGTCGAGGCCACGTTATGTCAAGGATCTGGGTATATTCTTACCACGTGTACCCCATATCCAAAAATTTCATTACTTCATACAGCATGTACCACCCACTTTTTCTTACTATTGAATACACCATGAATTGTCAAACTAATAGAGCAAGCTTATCTGCGAAAAGATCTAAACCTCCCAAGCACTTCCTAATTCATTTCACAAATATACGTCGTCTCAATTCTAATCTCTACGATGTTCATTTCCACTTGCAGTCTGCCAAACCCCATGTACTTTTTCTGACAGAATCTCAGTTATCGGTTGATTCAAGTACTGCTCATCTCAGATGCCCAAATTATTCGCTGTATGGTTCCTTTCGCCTCAAAGGTGGTACTTGTGCATATGTCCGTTCTGATATTCCCTGTCAGAGACTTGGCAATTTGGAATCTCCTCTGGCTTAAAATCTCTCTACCTCACTGTGTCAAATTCATCTGTTGTCTCTACCGTTCTCCCAACTCCACTAATCACTTGGAGCTCTTTGACTTCCTCTCTTTGCAACTTGACTTTCTCCAGTCCAACTTTCCTAACAGTGAAGTAATTTTCCTTGGTGATTTTAATGTTCACAACTCCAGCTGGCTTCCGTTTTCTAGTCACACCGACCCAGCAGGTCGAGATGCTGAGGCTTTTGCAATTACTAATGACCTAGCACCGATTGTTCATTTAACTACAAGAATACCGGACAATCCTAATCATACAGCCAATACGCTTGATCTTTTTCTCATAAACAACCCTTCCAAGTACACGGTCGAAGTGAGAGGTCCTTTAGGCACTTCAGATCACAACTTGGTGATTGTCTTTTCTCCAATGGAACCTTTATCTCATGGCTATTCCCAACCTCATGTTGGGAATAGCCATGAGAAAATTACAAGAATGGGATGACCTGTGAGACTTCTTTTCCTTGGTCGGATTACTGTTTCAAAACTTCTGATGTCAACGTTTGCTCAGATCGTGTCAGTGAAATTATTCTTGCAGGAATGGTATATTCTTAGTTCCTTTATCCAGTTCCTTTGTCCCACACTCCACTTTAAAATCTCATCCTTTATCTAAACCTTGGTTTTCCAATAAATGTGCTAAGGCAGTTCAAGAGAAGAATGTTGCATATCGTAATTGGCTTGTTTCTAATTCTTCAGTTTCATTTTCTGCCTACACCAAAGCTCGCAACAATTGTAACGCAGCTATTAATCAGTCCAAACTAGATTTTGAACAGGCTAAGTGTAGAAAACTTGCTTCTTGTCCTAATGGTAGCCGAGCATTCTGGTCTCTTGCCAAAGCTATTGGCCACAACTTTTGCCCATCTCTGCTCCCACCTCTGTCCAAATCAGATGGTTCTGTTGTCACTTGAGCCAAGGATAAAGCTGACCTGCTAGCATCCCATTTTTCTTCCAGCTCATGTATTAATGATCTTGGTAAAACACTTCCCACCATTCCCAACGCACTCCATTCAATGCCTCCTGTGGTCTTCCGTCAAAAGTATATCAGAAGGATTTTGATGAATCTTGATGCTAAGAAAGCTCCCGGTCCTGATGGTATTTCTCCACTTGTTCTCAAAACCTGTGCTCCTGAACTTACTCCTATTCTTTGCCACCTTTTTTCACTTTCTTATTCCAAAGGTGTTTTTCCTTCTGCTTGGAAATTTGCTCATATCCAGACAGTTCCTAAAAAGCACGACAAATCCCCCCCCATCCAATTATCATCCTATTGCAATTATTTGTACTAATTCTAAAGTAATGGAGAAATCAATTAACCGCCAACTCTTAAACTACCTTGAAACCTTCCGTCTGATCAACGATCGCCAGTATGGATTCTGTCAGTGTCGATCCACTGGTGATATTCTGGCTTATGTTACCCATTTATGGACTAATTCAATGGAAAGGTTTGGTGAAACACAAGTAGTTGATCTTGACATCTCAGGGCTTTTGATCATGTTTGGCATAAAGGTCTTCTAAACAAGCTTCCATCTTAAGGTTTGCCAACTGTTTTTAGTAATTGGTTATCCAGTTTTCTCTCTGATCACTCACCGAGGGTGATGGTAGATGGCTCTCTGTCTTCTAACTTCTCTACTAATCCGGTGTCCCCCAAGGTTCAGTTCTTTCCCCCACTCTTTTCCTCTTGTATATTAATGACCTTCTTCCATTGACTGGAAATCCTATCCATAGTTTTGCCGATGATAGCACATTGCATTCCACTTTCCATTTTGAGAAACCTTGTCCTGCTCAATCAGCTTCAACTTCTTGAAAATTTGCTACCAATTCCTTAAATGCCGATCTCCAGTAATTCTCCAGTGGGGCAAAGACAACTTAGTTGATTTCAACCCTTCTAAAACTCAGTCTTGTCTTATATCTCACAAAAAGGATTCTCCTGCTCCTATGTTTATCTTTAGTGACACTCCAATTTCTAGACAAAATGATATATTTCTTTTGGGGATTACCCTGACTTCTAATCTCTCTTGGCACAAGCACATTACAAATATTGCTTCCTCTGCATCTAAAAAACTTGGTTTTTTCTTTTGCTCTCGGTGTTACTTTTCTTCCAGACAGCTGCTCACTCTGTATAAATTGCAAATCCGCCCTGCCATGGAATATTGTTCCCACATCTGGAGTGGTGCCCCCAAAACCTCTCTCAGGCTTCTTGATTCCATTCAGAAGAGGGCAGTTAGGTTAATTAATGATTCATCTCTAACAGAGTCTCTCCACTCGCTTTCTCACAGACGTACTGTTTCTGCTGCATGCCTCTTCTGCAGATACTTCCATGGGCACTGTTCTTCTGAATTGGCTTCTATAATTCCCGCTCTCTCTCTTTCAAAATGCCGAACACGTGCCACCACCAGCCAACATCCATTTACTGTCCAACTTTTCATCTTCCTCATTTATTCATTCAACTGCCGTTTTCTGGAACAACCTTCCTTCATACGTATTTCCTGAAAATTACAATCTACAAAATTCAAGTCCAATGTCAACAAAGATCTTCTTTCATCTTCTCAACCTCCAACCCAAGCACGGTACTAAGTACTATAGGTTCTAATACCTCTCGTGTTTGGGGTTCACATAAAAAAAAAAAAAAAATTCTGGCATTTACAAAAATATGTTGAAACTGGTTAATGACACTTAAATAAACTGACCAAAATCATGCTTTTATACCCCACAGTCAATCATACCAAGGTATTGTGTTACAGGTGTGGCAATGCACACCACTGTATATCAGTAGTGTGTAACCCTTGGATTGTATAAATACTGATAGTTGTAACATTTCAGCTTATTCAAAAGCCTTATAGTCTATACTTATTGGT
Organism: Mastigoproctus giganteus; assembly: GCF_048544385.1. NCBI lineage: Eukaryota > Metazoa > Arthropoda > Arachnida > Uropygi > Thelyphonidae > Mastigoproctus > Mastigoproctus giganteus. Next base: position 49,746,854 of record NC_143583.1, on the reverse strand, counting down.
TTATATAATGAATTCATATACAGATTTGCGAAATTTGCTAAAATATGGCACCAAAGATCAGAAACGACAGAGAATTGATATATCGCCATATTGGTGTGAATAGAATATGGTGGTGAGAATGTTCAGACTAAAGAAGAATGTAAAAATGTTAGAAATGGGAGGACATTTGACAGTAGTGCTGGTTAAATATTTTCAGTAGGAAGCAAACTCTATAGATCTGCAGGAAACCAATATTGTTGTTGGTGCAGGGATCCAATATGCTGCACTGCCATTAATGTGTTCAGTACAACTGGCAGTGGCAAACTACCTTCTTATGTTAAATATCATATAATAACTTACAATGCCAATTTTAGATAATAGATTGTTTAGTTACACTGTTTTTTTTTTTTTTTTTTTGCCAGGTGAAACTTGACAATTGTTATAACACAATTTTTGTACCAAATAGCATTAAGATTCCTCAGCATTAAGTTATCAATAAAAACAACATAAAGAGAAATAATCAGTTTTATTGTTTGTAAGCATGTGAATGATTACAGCTAATGAATTACAAAGATGATGAAAATGGTTTATGAACAGACAATATTACATGTATACACACAGACATACACACACTTTTCTCTGTAAATATATTAACAACATGAAAGCTACCATGAACACCACAAGCATAATGAGTAGTGCTGATAGTAGCTTTTTGTTTCTCCTTTTTTTCGTGTAGCCCTGATAGGTTCCTATTTTCATCTTGCTTTTATTTATTACACTTGTGTGATCTTAAATATGATTTGCTGTGAAGCAGTTCTACAGCAAATTTGAAGCACCAATGGAGAAAGTCAGCATTAGATTGATGTTACTACTATATGCATTTAATATAACTTCTTTCTACTGAAAATGCACCAAAAACAGTATGTATGATGTTCATAACTTAATTAACAAACCACAGAAGCAAGATGGCAGCTATCTCAGAACCTTAATGCAATCTGTTTGAAAGCATTTTATCTTTTCCTGTTAAAGGTACTGAAAAAGTAACAATTCTGAGTAAGCACTTTTGACATTATTTATAATAGAAGTATATTTTGCAAGAGTCAACTTATAACCTGGGGAATTACATTTTATACAATCAGTATGTGATTCAACATTGATTAAAAAAAAAATTTTTTTTTTTACAATTTTATGAAATCAGAAGTTAAAATTGCCGATGTCATGCTACTAACATACTATTTACATATTTCTCATATAACAGGGGAGAAAACAAAATAATCAAAATTTGATCTACTGTCTTTTGCACAAAGACAGAGCAACTGTAAGTACACGTCATGTTTCTAGGAAACCATTATTTTTTTAACGGAATGTCCATGATTTTTTTTATGTTAAAGCTGCAACTTTTCACTTAGGAGGTGGTGGCGGAGGTGGGGGAGGGGGATGATGATGGTGGTGGTGGTGTTGTGGTGGGTACTGGTACGATGGTGTATTTACATACATTGGAGGAGCAGCGGCATAAACATAGCCCGATGGCAGCGTTGCTGTAGTGTACATGGGATAACCTGTAGGATATGCATAAGGCACTGAATAACCAGGAAGAGCAGGAGGAGGGGGTGGTGGAGGTGGGGGAGGATGAACTGTTGTATGCGGATGTGGAATTGCTCCATAATGTGGTGGCAGTGAAGGGACATGCAGTTGAGCTGCCTGATGTAAATGCTGGTAATGTTCAATTGTTTGCTCTTGAGTTAAAGGAACAATCACAGGTGCAGGTGGATGCTTTTTAGGTGGAGGGGGTGGTGGTGGTGGTGAACGAGGTGGCGGCGGTGGTGGTGGAGGAGGTGATTCATCTCCTGCCACAGGAATATTTACTCTAGGTATCTGCTTCACTTTCACCTTATATTTCCTATCTTTTGGAGGTGGGGGTGGAGGTGGAGGAGGAGATTCATCTCGAAGAAGGGGTTCTTTGCCAGGAGGGATACCATCAAAGAACATCACTGATTTCTTGGGCTGTGCATCACCTGATTCTCTGCTGGACTGAATAAGGATACCAGCTCTTGGAGGGGGCAATGGGAGGTTAACAGGCTTTGCCTCAGAGGGCGACTCATCTGCAGCAAGTGATGAAGAGAGACGAGGAGGTGGTGGGGGTGGGGGAGAATCTTCTAACTCCATATCAATATCCATATCTTCCTCTCCACTCTCTTCTGCAGGGGAAGATGGCTGCATGTTTTCCTCAGCTGTTTCGGTAGGTGAAGAACATTCCGTTGAACTAGGTTGAGGAGTTGTAGGAACTGAAGTGTTAAATAATGTCGAACAGTTGGGAATTGGAATTGTTTGCAGGTCCAGGGAGAGAACACTTGGCGGCGGTGGTGGTGGAGGTAGTAATTTTTTACAAAACTGCTCACTATTTCTTGTTGGTGACATTTGTAAGTTTTGAGAAGTTACTTCACCTTCTTCTTGTGAAGATGTTACTGTCGAAAACTGTGAACAGGAAGAATTCGAAACATTTTCTGAACTGCTCACAACACTATCCTCTAGAGAATCATCTTTCTTTTCTGTTATTAATTCTTCTTCTTTAACTGGCTCAATATTTTCTTCAATATGAACAGGCGATTCATCATCATTACATGCTTTTTCTTCAACCTGAGATACTGGTGTAGCTGTTTCTTCACAATCTAATGCTTTTTCCTCAGTTAGTATATCTGAATGTATCTCACTTGACTGGATATCACTACATTCCTTTGTTTGTGCTTTTTTCACTATGGGAGTTTTTCCAGTGACTGGAACAACTGGAGTGTTTTCTAATTCTGGAGGAAGTTTTGGGCCAAAGTACCCTTCAGGGGGATTTTTCAATGTTATTCCAGCTGGTAGGGATCGAATATCTGAATTCTGTTTCCTTTTATTTGTTTCTAATAGTATTTTTGATGATTTTTGATCATTACCATTATTGGTTTCATTATCTGAAAATTTTATTTCGTGACTAGAATTTTCATTATCTATCTCATTTCTAAGTTTTGAAGAATCAAGTATGTTTTGTTCACTCATGTCCGTTGTATGCTGTGAGGAGGCTGTGTTTCTTGCACATTCAGAAGGTTCATCATTTTCAATAGTTTTATTTGTGGATTCTAGACCTAAGCTCAGAGAAAAATTATGATACTCTTCAGTAATAGTTGAAGGCTCTTGTGAATGTTCCCCTAATGTACCAGTGCCAGTCTGTAATTCAGTAGTTTCTGTGCTGCTTCCCTTTTTCTCTTCAGACACTATAAATGTACTTTCTGTAGAAATATTTGCAGAATCTACTGGAGTTATTTCTGCCTGTCCTTGCAAATTCTTTATAGATTCATGACTATTTTCAGACAGAGACCCCTTTGAAATGTTATTTTGATCCACATCCAAATTTGGCTCATTTATGCTGTAATTATTAAGATCACTTGTTGACATACTGTTATTGGTCGATTTAGTATGTTCTTGGAAAAGTTCAGAATTACTCTGAGTGGCTTCAGGTTTTTCACTATCATCTTGATGATCCACTATATCATATAATGACATTTTTGCCTCATTCAGTGAATCACACACATTTTCAGAAGTTGAGACTGAAACTTTGATTTGAAATGGTTCCAGTTCTTTTAACGAAGAAGACACAGTACAGTCCATATTAGATTCTGGAGCCTTTTCTACTTTATTGCATCCTTTTTTAATATCTTGACCCAATGAGTCAATCTTAGTTTTTGTTTGCTTTTTATGTTCTTGAGCTAAAAATGATTTAGCTGAAGAATTCCCCCCTCCTTCATCCTCTGAGCTACTCACTTCAGATGCTGAATAAGCAGTTTTCTTTTTCTTTTTTTTATGTTTTGCAGAGCTAATTTTATCCTCCTTTTCATTTTTTCCATGTTTTTTGTTTTTCTTATGACTCTTTTTTCGTTTTGAATGCTTACCCTTTGACTGATCACAAGATGATGCTGATGAATCTGAAGAAATATTACTGGCATCTTCCGATCTATTCCTTTTTGTAGATTTATTTCCTTTTATAATGGGTTCTTTTGCTTTTAGTTCTGTTGCTTTTCTTTTTGAGGTATCTATTAATCCATCTCTGTTTTTGATATCAGATTTTGATATTTTATTTTTTTTTGCTAAATCAGTTTCTTTTTTCTTATGACTTTCATCACTATCAGTTTCTGATTGTTTTCTTTTCTTGGTTGATTTATGCTTTCGAAAATCATCTTCATATTTTTCTTTTAATATAGGAGATTCTGGTTCTTTTGACCCAGTTGTAATGACAACCTCTTGTTTACTATTCTCTGTAACCTGGATTTCAGGAGTCCCATCATTTGTACAAGGTTTCACTCCCACTGGAATCTTTTCAGTAATGGATTTATCATCACTTGTAGCCATCTGAATATATCCTTTGGAATTAATTTCAAGTTCTGGTTCTGGAGAGCTTACAGGAGCAAGCATAACTGGAATCTTATCTTTTGTGATGTCAGTTTCAGACATTTTTACTTCATCTTTGTCTTGCATAGGTAACTGCTGACAATCAGTTACCTCTTCAGTAGTTGTAAGATTTAATTGCTCCATAAATTTGTCATATTCTGAGACAAGATTTTGTTTATCATCAAGAGAATCATCAAGCTTTTCAGTTGAAACTATTTCCTTTCTTTCAGAGTCATTTGCAGACTCATCTTTTGTCTCTTCAATATCTTTTTCTTGTTTATTATTTTCAGCTGGGATATTCCCGTCGGCTGTCTTAATTTCTACACTTTCTGTCTCATTTAATGGCAGACGGGGTTCAACATGTGAATCTGATATTAACTCTTTACTGGCTGTTTCTGTTTTGTTTGTGCGAACATTACCAGAAAGTGGACTCCAGTCAACATCAGAAACACCTTCAGAATCACTGTCCCACTTTGATTTTACTTTTGGCGGGAAAGTTCCAGGCTGTACAGGTGCTTTTGAAGCTGGCTTTATATCTACAGGTATAACTTCAGTGGGTTGATGTATATTTTTTTCCTTTTCTTTAGGTACACTTTTTTGCTTGGATAATTTTGCTTCTGCTGGTTTTTCAACTGGAGATTCAGTACGAAGAGTTCCATGGGGACTTTCTACTGTACTATAAGATGATTGCAGTGCCTGTAAGCCACTCATTTTTTTTAAATCAGGAGAAGAAACACCTGCCAAACGATTCTTCTTGCGTGAAGGTGCATTTATTTTACTTGGTAATGGCTGGGCAAACTTTAAATTACAGCTAAAGGAGAGTGCTGGTTTTGTTGCAGTATAGTGTAAAACATTAACTGGCCATTTTAACTCTGTTTTATCCTCTTTGCTTAGCACAATAATATATTTCTTACTCTCTTTCTTTTTATGTTTTCTAGAGTCTGATTCAAATTTTTCTAATTTTCTCTTTTCTTTGTTTAAATCTTCATTTTCTTTGCCTCTGCTCTGACTGCGCCTTCTTTCACGACTTTCCGAAGAATGTCGGCTTTTATCTTTCATATTACTGGAATAGCTTTCTTTGTAGCTGCTACCCCGATATTTCTCTTGTTTTACAGATGAACCACTTCTCGTTTTCTCAAGAACTGAAGTTACCCTGTGATCTCTTGTGTTATATTTGATCTCTCTGTCTTCACTATCTCGTTTCATTCTTTCCTGGTGATACTTCATATCTATATTAAGTTTTTCCCTTTGTTGTTTAAAAGAGTCATCAAACCGCCCAGATCTTATATCTCTGTCATTTATTTTTGATTTCTGTCTGTAGTGATCATCATTGCTAATAGTTCTAATGTATTTAGGTGCAACTACAGTACTTTCTAATTGCCTTCGTACTATTGAGCCAGGTTTCTTTTGGTACTTTTCTGAACGCTTATGCCGACCGCGTCGCTTTTTACTTCTAGGGAAATCTTCATCTTCGCTACTGCTAGTAGGTGTACCACTACTATTGCTAGTTGTAATACTGGTGGTGCTGTTGCTTTCACTGCTTGTACTGCTGTCTCTACTTGCACTGCTACTACTTGAACTCCTGCCTGAAAATGATTTCCTTTTCCTTCCTTTATCCACTACTTTTAAAGACTGCTTTTTTTGTTTTGAATATTTTATTTCCTTTTTTGGCTCTTCTCCTTCATAAGATTCTGAACTAGTACTACTGTGAGTGGTACCAGTGCTGCCCTCACCATCATTACTTGTGCTACTGCTGCTGCTGCCACCAGTACTGCTTCCACTACTACTTCTTCCCCTCCTACTCCTTTTCTGTTGCTTATTCTTTGAAAGTGTCATCTCGACTTTTGTTTTCCTTTGTTTTCCTTTTGGGCTCACACTCTTACTAATGCTTCTACTTCTACCTTTTGGGTGTTTATCTGATTGTCCCTTTTTTAATGCTTTTGCTAAAGTTTTAGCCTGAAGTTTATCTTCTTTACTTTTTATGTGCAATAGTCTCCTTTCAGTTTTCTCTTCATGATATTTTTTTTCTTGCTTTTTTGAAACCTCTCTACTACTATTTTTATCAATTCTCCTTTCATCTCTCAATTTCCAGCCTTTCCTCTGCATTTCCAATTTTCTGTTATGTTCTTCTTCTTCATCAGCACTTTCACTGTCCTCTAATTCTTTTTGTTTTGATGTTCTAGCAACGTGTTTATCTTGAGGCTCTCTATCTGAAAAACGAGTGAATTTCCTAATGCGTTCCTTATATACAGGTTTTTCTTTCTTGACATCAGTTTCAGAATTAGAACCAGAAGACACGCTACTTTCTCTATGTTTTGCTGATTTTTCATTTTCATTTTTCTTATCTTTATATTTCTCTAATTCTTGGGGAATGGTTTTTAGTGCCTTACCACTTTTCATGTGTCTATACGTATCAGATGGTTCAATATTTTTCCGAACATGTTGTGAATTGTCCTCATAATCACTGTCAGAATCATATTTCCGACTTTTCTGTTTCTCTTTATGTAATGAATATTTATCAACTGATATAGTGGACAATAATTTAGTTTTATTCTCATTATTTGTTTTTGATTTATTATCATTTTTATTTTGTATATCGTATGTAGTTTCTTCAATTTCAGGACCTTCAAGTAGGGATTCTTTGACATCTTTCAAAGTAGTTGTGCTCTGTAAATCTACATGCTGATCACTTTCTAAACTTTCTTCAACTGTTTCATCTCTAAGGCTTTCATCCATGTAACGTTTACTCTCTGCCTTTGCAGCATTATTTTTATTTACGACATTATTTGGAGAGGCATCACCTTGATTACTTTTATCTTCCAATAAATTTTCATAGAAAGTGGCATGTTCGTCACCAGATACTTCATGGTCAGATAGTTCAGCAGCCATTTTATTATTTATTTTGTCAACTACAGAGAGTTTTGAAAAGGACACATCTGCATCCATGCTGTCATCAATTGGACACTCTGGTTCATATTTTTCTTTAACAGATGGTGATAGTTCTAAATCTTGTATATCTTTTACTTGTTTTGAATCTTCAAACTTATTTTCATCTTCGTTTTTGAAAACCTTCAGAACACCAGATTTTCCAATTTTCTGTTTTGTTTCTATATTTTCATCATGATTTTTTTCTTCCCTATTGTGCTTATTGCTTTCTTTCTCACTGGATCGTTTATGCTTAATATCTGGGCTTTTCCCATGATGTCTTTTATGACTACTTTTGTCTTTTCCTCTTTCAGATGATTTGTGCTCAGAATGATCTGATCTTTGCCTTCCACGTCGAGCTCTCCGTTCTTCTTTGCTTTCTTTCCTATCTTCTGATCTTCTGCTGCTTTGATCTCTGTGTCTTGAACTAGATCTGGAAGAGGAATGGTTATTTTTATTTTCATCACTAATATCTCTTGAAACTGTGCTTTTATCTTTAGAATCATCACTTCCTGTGGCAGATATTGAGGTGTCAGGCATTTTCTGCTTTGAATCAGAATCACCAGTTCCTTGCATTGTTTCTGATTTCACAAATACAACAAAATCAAACTTTGGTTTTACTGAACAACTATCTGGAGGATGTACAGGGTATCTATCTTTATCATCATCTGTTTCAATAGTCAAATCTTTTTCTGGAAGTTCTGGCTCTTCGGGTGGCTTTTCCTCTTCAACTTCTTTAGGATCTTCAGGAACCTCTTCCTCTTCTTCTCGAGGCTGTTCGTCTTCATCCTTAAAAACAGATTCAACTTGTGATTTTAATTTCAAATTTGATTTCTTGGAAAAGCTAAATGATAATCCTCCAGATTTGCTTCCAATTCCAAAGCCAAGACGACTACCTACTCCCTGTGAATTTGTCTGAGAAAATGCCATTAATCTTTTCTTGGCAAGAGCTTTACCAAGTAGTACTTTTGACCTTGGTAAGAGGCCATCTGGAACATCCATTAAATCCAGTGAGTTCAACATTGATAATGGTTCATGTTTCTCAGATAAAAGAAGTGGAGGAGGTGATAATGAAACCATTTCTTTAGACAAGTGTTCTGAAGGCTGTGGTTGTGAGTAAAGTGAAGCTAATATATGGGGTGGTGGTGGTTCTGGAGGCAATGGTATATCTGAAGGAAGTGGTGGCAGATCTGTGTCAGTGCTGCTAAAGAATACTGTTGCTGCAAACACTGACTCTTCCTCAGAATGACCTGTTTGGCTATGCTCTTCATCTTCTGATACTACGGGTGTTGACTGCTTTAATGGTTCTTCTACATTTTCTTCTTGTGCATCAATAGTAGAAATATCTAGAGCTTGTTCTTCACATACAGCAACTGCATCTTCTTCTTCCTCCTCCTCTTCTTCTTCTTCTTCTTCTTCTCTTTCTTCCTCTTCCTCTTCACTTTGCACTTCAGCCAATTCTTGAACAGAATTTTCTTTATCAGGCATTTCAACTTCCAAGGGCTTATCTTCCGTGTTTTCATTTTCTCCATCTGAGACATCTTGCTTAAGGTCTTCAATTTCTAAACTTTCTTCATTACGCTCGACAGTTTCTTGTACACCTTTTTCAGATTCCTTAATTTCTGCTACTTCTTGTTCTGTTTCTTGGTTGTTTGTATCCTCTAGATTTGTTTCTTTTTCTGGTTCATCTAGTTTTGGTTCTTTCTCTGGTTCACATAATTTTGGCTCTTTCTCTGGTTCACATAATTTTGGTTCTTTCTCTGGTTTATCTAGTTTTTCTTCTTTCTCTGTTTTATCTAGGTTTGCTTCTTTTTCTAGGGAATCAAATTCTGAATTTTCATCACTTCCCACAATTTCTTTAGGAACTGCAGCTTGTGACACTTCTAAATCTGGCTCTATACCAAGTGGCTCCTGTTCTGTATTTTCTTTATCTGATGCAACATCATTATCACTACCACACCCTTCAATTTTGCCATCATCATCATCATTTTCTTCTTCTTCTTCTTCATCATCATCTTCATCATCATCGTCGTCGTCGTCATCATCATCATCATCGTCGTCGTCATCATCATCAGATGTATTTTCCTCTTCATCTATTTCCTTAAATCCTCCTCCAGGAATAAATTTTTCTCCAGTTCCCATTTCAATGTGGCCTCTTTAAAAGGGAATAGAAAAAGCATTAATATTAATATCTCTAGTCCATAAAGCATGTTTAAGCAAGCATTAAAAATTTTTCTTATACAACTAAAACATTATTGTGATTGGTAGTCAAAGACCTTTTTATTACATAGTGTCAATCAAATTAAGCTTGCTATTCAGTGCACTGATCTCACACTGGGGAGACACCTTCACCACGAATTGCCTTGGTATTGCATGACTCCAAGTAAAATACGCTTCTCCAGTGAATAAGTATATTGTTGCTTTATTTAAAGCATTTGTCACTGCTCAGACTCAATTTTTGACTCTGTTTGGTGTCTCAAACAGAAACAAAACTACCTGCTCTGGAGAGGGTAGACAATATGAAGACTTTAGCAACTTAGTGATAAGAAGTATCCAGAATATATAGGATGTGAGAGGGTGCACATAAATAAAATAAAATAAAATTGCCTACCTGTTCCCTGACGAGACTCCAAACAGAGTAGAAACTCAAGTCTGGGCAGTTTAAAACACTAAATAAAAAGATAAGTATATTTATTCAATGGAGCTGAGTGTTTTATTTAGAGTGGTGCAATACCAAGGAAACTTATGTGGAGATGCCTTCACAACATGAGATCAGTGCGCTACTAAGTAGCAAACTTAGTTTGCTATTTGGTGCACTGATCAGAAAAACAGTTTTGGTCACCACTTATTACAATAACTACTAAAATATTTAAACTCAAGTATACGCACTAAATCATATTATAGTCAAGCACCTGTGATCTGGCAATTTTGGAGAAGGTCCACTGCCAATTTATGGTAGCATCAACACTGCAGATATACGAAGGGCGAGGTTGAAAAGTTTTTAGCCCAATATAGATTGCAAAGGTTTTTATGAAAGACAATATTGTCAATCTGTGCTGTGATTCTACTTGTGTGTTCACAGAAAATTTCAGGTTTGTAACTATATGCTTCTCCTTTACAGAGGGTGCTGAAGTGTGGAAGGTGAATGAAGATGGTGACTGTTGAGAGAAACAAGCACTGTGCAGTCACTGAGTACCTTCATTTAAAGGGAGTGTTACCAAAATAAATTCATGAAGCCATACAGCAAGCATCAGGGGAATCTCATCCTTCATACTCCATGTCAAAAACCGGATTGCAGAATTTAAGTATGAATGAGACAGAGTACTGAAGATGCACCCCACAGCGGGAGGACTGTTACTTTGTTGACATCTGCAAATGTGGATGCCATTCATGACCTGATTAGTGCTGCTGTCACATTATTCTGAATGTCATAAATAATATCAAATCGGTGCCCTTTCAATCTCATTCAAGATCAAAGAATGAAATTGAAGCACACTGAGACAACATTCAACACCTTCCATGAGTGAGCTCATGATCTGGGGTGACTGTTTTAAGAATGAAGGTTTCTTCAAGGTGGGTCCCTAAAGCACTGAATGCAGATCAGAAGTGGAAAAGAATAAATTTCCTAATTCATGTTGTCATGAGATTGTGCAGCATTCTGAAGCTGATGAAGCTCAGTTTTGGGGGAAGTATGTTGCTATAGATGAAACATGGGTGCATCATTTTGATTGTGAAAGAAAAGAACAATCAAAACAGTAGAAGCATCCCTCTTCTCCCCTCTGAAAAAGTTTTGGATGCAAAAGTTGGCTGGGAAAGTCATGGCACCTGTCTTCTGGGATGCAAGAGGAGTGAGGTGCCATTATCAATGTCGAGTATTATTCTAACCTACTGAGATGTTTCCATGAGGAATTAAAGTCAAGAAATTGACCAAAGGAGTTATCTTGTATCAGTGCACACAGCATTTGTGACTGAGGCAATACCAAGTGACTGGGCTTGAGCTATTACGGGATCCACCATACTAACTGTATTTGGCTCCAATGGATTACTTTCTATTTCCAAATCTCAAAAAGGACTCGGAAGGACAGAAATTCGACAGTGACAATACTGTGATGCAACGACAACAACTGGTTGGAGTTGATCTGAATTTTATATGAGTGGGTTACAAATGCTAGTAGATCGTGCCAAAAAGTGTGTTGAAAAATAAACAGGTTTTCACAACTTTCCAGCATTACTTCTTTGAGATGCTAGAAACTTTTCAACCTTCCCTTGTATAAATATTAATACAAGTGTAAATAAAAATTAGACATTTAAATGAACTGAAGAAACGTATATATAATGTACATATGTTTACATTTGTATTTGTAATCATTTATAAGAAAAGTAATGCCGGGAGAGAGAGAATCCCCCAGTTTTTTTTTTTCCTTTGATACAAAAACAAGTATTTGTGATGTACTTATGAGGTGTGGCTATTAAATAATGAAACTGCGTGCACAACCAATACACACCAAGCACCACCTGTGAAACAAAAGCACAGCAGTTAACCATGAACTTTTCCCTAGTTGTCTGCCAAGGCATTCCAACATTTCTCATTCACTTAGCAGTAAGACAGGTTTTTAAATACCAATACCTTGTGTTTTTGCAGTTGCCAGAGAAATGACAGACAAAAGACTCAAACAATGGATCAACCTCAAACTTTTAATAGAACTAAAGAAAACACCAACTGAAAGGTATAAGTTATGTCAATTTTACGGGAAAGGTACTATGTCAAAAGCTTGCATGTTTAAATGGCATAAAACATTTTTAGAAGGAAGAGAGAATGTGGAAGACAATGAACAACCAGGCCATCCAGTATCCATGATGAAAATGAGGTCCAGGTAAAGCCATTGAATTTAAGCAGAATGGTTGAATCAGAACTCAACATGGACAAAGAAACAGTGAGACAAATTTTAACTTAAAATTTAGGCATGAGAAAAGTATGCCAAGATGGTGCCGAAAACTGTGAATGAAGATCAAAGAATAAGACTCCAGAAAGTGTTTCCAAGTTTCTGAAGATGTTTTGAAAAAAAAAAAAAACCCGAACATCCAGATTTTCTGGGTACTGTAATGTAATTACTTGTGATGAAATTTAGCTGTTGCAGTATGAACTAGAAAGAAAGACAGGCAAAGCAATGGAAGACAAAACAATACCCCAGACAAAAAAAAAAAAAAAAAAAAAAAAAAGTCAAAATCAAAAATGAAAACCATGCTTCTTATTTTCTTTAATACTAAAGAAATTATGATGACTGAATATATCCCACAAAATGAGATTGTCAATCAAACATAGTACATTGAAGTTCTGGGCTGCGTGAAAAAATTTGAAGGAAGAGACCTGAATTGTGAAAGGATTGCTTTATCAAGACAATGTTCCATTTACATCAACGTTCTCTCTGTTTGCCAGATACTGGCCAAAAAACAAATCCATGTGTGTGAACGTGCGCCCTACTCACCTAGACCCCTTGTGACTTTTTTTTCTCTTCCTTAAACTGAAAGTGTACTTAGGGAGTTTTTGGCTTCAGTCAATTGAAGATATTCAGAAAAAAAATCAACTGAAGTGTTAAAAGGGCTTAGAGAAGATGACTTCCAGAAATGTTTCTGTGCTTGGAAGTAACGTATGGAACAATGTATGCAAGCCCAAAGCAATTATTTTGAAAGGGATAATTTGTAAGGTAAGAAATATTTCATTATGTTTATTTTATTGCAAGAGTCTCATTATTTAATAGCCACACCTTATGTCAAAAGGGATCAAAATAAAATGCAGAAATCAGATTACATAAGAGAGAGAGAGAGAGAGAGAGAGAGAGAGAGAGAGAGAGAGAGAGAGAGAGAGAGAGAGAGAGAGAGAGAGAGACTGGTATTTAAGGAGCTGGTGGACATTCAAGTGGTAGATGCTGTTCGTGCAGGGCAAGGTTTCACAAATTGTAAGAAGGGTAGTATATTATCATCAGCAAAACTATGGACTAAATCAGAATAAAATTAAAACTAAATCAGAGAGCTGTCCATCACTTGCAATGAGTGGTAAAAGAGAAAGCTGGATATCTGATTGATACTATCAGAATCCATATTGATGATCATTGATCAGATGAAAGGTTCTGGGATAGTTTGGAGTTGGTTTATGGATTTCTCCATTAAATTAAAGAGTAGAGGTAGTATGGGGTGATAACTGTAAGAGAAGGATTTGTCACTCCTTTTAGGAATTGGCTGGAATGATGAGCAAAACCAATGGAATTAGAAAGTGTAAAAATGCAAACCGAACAAGAGCAAGCTAGGGAGCACAAGACTGGGGAAGAAGTGAAGAAATGCCACCAGGACATAGGGATTTATTGGCCTCAAAATTGTTCAGAATTCTTCTAACGTACTTTTGTCAAAGGGCCATGGGCGACTGAGTGGAATGTAATGGGTGTAGTAGGAGGTGGATAGGTGGTTTACCAAAATCATTGATATAAGAGTGAGAAGAAAACATGATGATAGCAAGTCAGTTTTATCTTTAGATGAGGACAAAACAGAACCATCAGGTTGTAACAGAGGTGGGAGTATAGATGGACAGAAGTTGTGGCCAGTAGCTTTGGCAAGAGACCAGAATGCTTGACTACCATTTGGATAAGAAAAATTTCTACTCCTAACTTTCCAAAATTGAGGTTGGACTGATTTATAACTGTTTTACAATCAGTGCATGTTTTAGTGTAGGCTGAAAATGAAGCTGGAGATTTGGATATAAGTCAACTGTGATATGCTATATTTTTGTCATGAACAACCTTTGCACATTTATTGGAAGGACAATGTTTAGATAAAGGATAGGATTTTAGAAAACACTGGAATCTGAAACAGTAATCCAAGTAAAAGTAGAAATCATGTAGATCGTCCTATTCCTGTAATGCCAAAGAGGCTAAATTGGGGAAGACTATCACCGGCTTGTGATCTGAGGTATCTAGAGGACTACTAATGAATGCCGTGTATTTTGAAGAGGTCACACTGGCGAGAAAAATATCAAGTGTTGCATGTGTAGTCAGGACTGTCTGGTATTTTTAAATAAAAATAAGTTGCATGAGATCATTCGTATGTGCAAAAGCCTCAGTATCTCTCAACTAGCTGGGTCCATGTAACTAGAAAACTAAAATCAGCTGGAGTTGCAAATATTAAAATCACTAAGGAAAATTACCTTGTTGAGAAAGTTTGATTTGGAGAATCCTGAATTTCAAAGAAAGGGAAGTCAAAGAAATCAGAAAGATTAATGGAATTGGGAGAACAACCAATGACAGAATGGGATAGAAAGATTTTGAGTCAGAGGAGATCAAGAAGAGGATATTCCAAATTAGGAAATCTGTGACAAGGAATATCAGAGAGGATAAGTACCACCTTTCAAGTGAGAAAAATTAGAGAGTGAATAATTAGGGCAACTCAGATGAGTACTGGTTGAGGTAACCGATAATTGGAGGCACCTCCGTAGCCAGGTGGGAAGGAGCAGCAGTGTGCAGCACACGCTTCTTGATTAGACCGGGGTTCAAGACCGTGACCACCAAATATGGAGGACGCGGAAAGGTCAGGAAATGACTACCGCATACTCCCGGAGCAATATGGCCTTAGTTGCTAATGCTCCTAAAAAAAAAACAAAAAAAAAAAAAAAACACCCAAACTGATAATTGGGATTTTGTCAGAAAAAGTAAGTGGGTTTGGCAGATTATAAGTAGAGATGGATATCACTGAGATTGAACTGGGTCTATGTATATTTGAGGAATGAATGAGGAAGTTTTGGGGATGCTCTTTAGATATTTTCACAGATAGTTTGTTCTATTACACTGATGCATTCAGTAGATAAAGTAAAAGTAGGTATACTATTACAATTGCATTTTATACATTACTTATTGCCATTATTTTAATTTAGCTAAACTAAACTTGTTCAAGCAATTGAAGGAGAATAAGCATAAAAAAGACATACCTAATTTCAGCAGCTTGTGCTCTTATTTCAGCAAGTTCATGAAGGCGTTTTAGCTCTTTTTCTCTTTTTCTGTCTTCCTTTTTCCATTTAGAGACCACATTTCTTCCAAACTCTCTCTGCTTAAGTTCTTTTAGGCGCTAAAAAGAGAACATAGAGCATTTTCAACAAACTATAACCTAAACTGTGGTGAATGCCTGTGAATCTGACATGTAACATGAAAAGTAGGAAAATGATTAAACTGTAAATTATGAAATTATTAAATGATAAATTATAATAGATGTATAGAAGTCTGCCTTCACCCAGGGGGTGGTTGATTGCTGGAACAAACTTCCACTTGTTTTTGTGGATGTGGATAGTTTGAATAAATTCAAGGAAGAACTAGACAAATTCTTGGAAGGGATGGACTGCTGAAGTGGTTATTTTTTTGCCTGATGCCAAAAATCAGCCTGCTTTCTTGCATCATTTGCTACTACTATACTAGTTATTATAAAAGGCAATAACAGGAGTAACACAGAAGATATGATTCAGAGACTAAATCTATTATGTTGTACTGACAATTATTTAACATTAAATGAACTTGTGAAGAAAGTATAAGGAGCTTATGTGGATTATAACACAAGATAGGTATTACATAAATACCTATCTAGTGTTATAATGAAAGAAGCAGCTAGGACTAAATTCTTTTCTATAATAATGGATCATCCCTGGACTGTGGTGATTACCTGTAAGTCTGACATGTAACAGGAAAATTGTTAAAATGATTAAACTACCACAATCACAATGACAATACTATGCACAGAATATGATGATTAATCCTGGCAGTGTTATTTTTTTTACAAATGTAAAATATTACTTATATGTAATTTTTATCTGTTATTTTAATCCAAAATAAAGTTTCTTTCTTAATTCTGGTGAAAAAAAAGAACATAATAAACTTAAAATATAAACACAAAACTACATCAATTCCAATTTCATGTTTACAAAACTGTTAAGCATGCAAAAATTCAACTTGTGTGTGCCCACATTTTGTCAAATAAATAAACCGATAAATATTAATAATCAAACAAGAAATCATTTTATATAACAATTAAAAACAATTACAGTAGAACATGGATAAGAAATTCCTGCATAAGAAGTTTTCCCCTGTACTAGGTTTGGTCTCTTAATTCCCAATTTCAACTCTATATATTGTAATGTATTATTTTCCCGCATAAAAAGTACATGGTAACATGGTGTATTATTATAATGACATTTTCCTACTTAATGTTTTTTAAATATGTGTAAAATAATAAGAGAAGTTTACCTCAATATAATACGTAGAACACTTCTGTATCATACTCTCCAGCAATTAAAACAAAAAAAAAAAATAATAATTATGAGAGCTTCTTTGGACTCAGGGGAGGTACCCATGGACTGGAGATGTGCAAATGTGACCCCAATTCACAAGGGAGGATCAAAGGCTAACATAAGTAATTATAGACCTGTGAGTTTAACTTCTGTTCCCAGAAAATTAATGGAGACACTGGTTAAAGAAGCACTGCAGGATCATCTAGACAAGACTTCAGTTATAGCTCGGACACAGCATGGTTTTGTTAAGGGGAAGTCTTGCCTGACCAACTTGATTGGATACTATGATGCAGTCACAAAAGAACTGGATGCAAGGAATAACTTTGATATTATATACTTGGATCTTAGAAAGGCTTTTGATACTGTTGCAAATGGAAGACTGCTGCACAAATTGGAGCAGTGTGGCAATGGAGGCAAATTGCTGCTATGGATAAAGGGGGTGGTTGAGGGGGAGAAGACAGAGAGTGGTAATCAATGGACACTGCTCATCGTGGACTAATGTTATTAGTGGAGTCCCTCAGGGTTCAGTATTGGGTCCTTTATTGTTTTCTGTATTTATAAATGATATTGATGATGGTATATCAAGCTTAATGTCCAAGTTTGCAGACGATACGAAGGTTGGCAGGGTTGTCAAGGACACTACTGACACTATGCTGCTGCAAGAGGATCTGGAAAGGTTGAGCAGATGGGCTGAGAGGTGGCAAATGAAGTTTAACATTGACAAATATAAAGTACTAAATATGGGAAACAGCAAACCCAGAGCAACGTATCAACTCTGTGGTACTACACTGACAGTGGTAGAGAATTAAAGGGATCTGGGGGTGGTTGTGCAGGCAGATATGAAGTTCTCTAAGCAGTGCAGATGGGTTGCAAGAGTAGCTCATGGTGTATTATCAATGATATATAGGAATTTTTCTAGCAGGGATAAGGAGGTGATTATTCCCTTGTATAAGTCAATGGTCAGGCCACACCTAGAGTACTGTATACAGGCCTGGAGGCCTCATTTCAAGGATGTAGAGCTGCTGGAACAAGTACAGAGAAGGGCAACAAGATTAGTGAATGGAACAATGGGGTGCTCTTACGAAGAAAGGCTTAAGTTTTGTGAATTAAAGTGTCTGGAGACTAGGCACCAGCGAGGTGATCTGATAGAGGTGTACAAAGCCTTGAATGGTTTGAGCATGCTCAATGCTGATGGGATTCTTCCTCTTGCTCAGAATAATCACCTGAGAGGGCATACATTCAAATTGAGGAAAGACAGATGTAGGATAGATGTGCGGAAATTTGCCTTTAGCCAGCGGGTGGTTGGTAGGTGGAACAGACTTCCATCCCTTGTCGTGGAAGTTGATAGCCTAAATAAGTTTAAGGCTCAGCTGGACAGGTATTTCGAATGAACAGAGGGGTGAAGTGGAAGTGGTTATTTTTTATTTATTTATTTTACTTTTTTTTTTTTTTTTTGGCTGATGCTGCATAAGCTTGCTTTCTTGCATCAAATGCCTCTACTAATGCTAAAATCGCAAATCTTACATTACAGTAAACAAAAAAAAAATTCAATTGAAGACAATTAGAAATCAAATGAACACAATTAAAAATTAAAAGAAAATTAACGAAAAAAATTGCAAAAAACGATTTTCCTTCCTGAAGCTGACAATCCTTTCGTTCCTGTGACCACGACATATGGTCGAAAAGCATTGTCAGCTTCAGGAAGGAACATTGTTTTTTGCAATTTTTTTAATTAAATTTCTTTTAATAATTTAATTTTTGTGTTCAATTCAGTTTTTTTTTATTTTTTTCCTTTTTACTGTAATGTAAGATTTGTGATTTTTTCGTTTTTCGAGTATCATACAGAAGTGTTCTACATATTATATTGAAGTAAACAAATCTTATTATTTTACAAATACTGATATCAACGTAGAACATATTGAGCATTACAGCACTGGTTCATACTATCAAAGTTTTTTTAAATATAGAAATTCTTTATTATTATATTACAAAAATATAAATGGTTTGCTTTGCCTTGAAACAGTAATTTTACTTTAATATAAACATTTTTGCAATTGAACAAGTTAGTGCATAGCATATTTTAGTTTGTAGTAAACCACAAAATAGGTGAAATGGCATCGTTTTTTACAGTTCATACTAATGGAAGTGACATATACTCTGTGAATGCCTTCACAATGAGTTGCCCTGATATTGTATTACCACCAATAAGCAATGCTTTGTCACTGGAGAAGACTAATGTTATTTATTCTTGGTGGATACCACCACCTCTGGGTGGTGGTAACCACCTCGGCAAAGCATTGTTTATTGGTGGTAGTGCAATATCAGGGCAACTCGTCATGAAGGCATTCACAATATGAGACATAATAACAACTAGTTATTGTCTGTGACTCTATTTTCAGGGAGATGTGTAAAAGGGAAAGGAACAGGACCAGAGTAGGTCTGCCAGGGGCAAAAGTTGATGTTGAATAGATATCTTTTAAGGGCACAAAGGGAGATATTGTTGTACACATTGTCACTAATGACATTAAGAGTAGGAGATCTGCAGATTTACTTAACCAAGTATAGGTCAATTCTGCCCAGGAGGGAATGTGCAAGGTTCATGGGGTAGAATTTTTCTCAGCGTGGTCTGTCCTTGTTAACAGAACAGACTGCTTCTACAGAATTGGGATACACTTATATAGACGGGAGTGCAAGAGTGTTTTCTGATGCTATTGAGGCAGAGTAAGGTGGGTCAGAAAACTGCTAGATTGGTGGGGAGATTCACAGACTAAAATTAGCAGCAAGGCAGAGGTGAAACTGATTCTTGCACTGCTTCTATAGGAATGAGCAGCAGCATGGAGGGTGGGGTACTGGAGGTTTCAGGGACTGGTGAAAGTCATCATGAAACAAATAAATACTGTTAGGGCAATTAAGAATAAGAATAGGTGCAAGTATAACAATGCTTTCCAGCACTGCTATCCTTGCACCTATTCATCAGATTTATTTACTATACTTCTATATAGTAAATAAATCTGATGAATTTGAAGTGCTGGTCAAGACATCAAAGGCAATATTGTTGGGATATCAGAGACGTGGTGTCACAAAGATATTAGGAATGCAGAAATGGAATTTGGGAAGTACAATGTGTACAGAAAGAATAGACGGGGTAGGAAGGGAGGTGGGGTTATGCTGTTAATTAAGAAACACACAAAATCTAAGGAAGTGCATACAATTGATGCTGGTGGACAGTGCAATGTTGAGTCAGTTTGGTGTGACATAAGCACTGGGAAAGCAAAAATGAAAGTAGGAGTATGTTATCGGCCTAATGACTCTAATTAGTACAATGAACAGCTGTACAGAGAAATAGAATGGGCCAGTAAATCAGATTGTGTTATAATGGTTTTAACTTTCCCAAATATTGACTGGAACTTGTGGGCTGGTCACTCGCACACTAGCAAGACTTTTGTGAATTTATTGGATGACTGTTTTATGCATCAGCATATTCGGGAGGCAACAAGAGAGTGTAATATTCTTGATTGATTTGGTTATCAGTAGTGAATATTCATGCATTAAGAATTTGCAGATAAAGGAACTACTAAGTAGCACGCTGTTGTGTACTGATGTGGGATTTACTTAAAAGATATAATTACCATTAGGGGTAAAGAGAAGGGTTTTTGCTTCCACAAAGGTGATAGAGTGGTCTCAGACAGTTTTTAAATTCTATACAGTGGGACCAACTGATGACGTTACCAACAGCAAATTCTAGTGGGAAGCATTCAAGGAACTAATCATGGAAGCTACTAGGTTTCCATACTGATTAAAAAGTATCGTTCAAGGTTTAGGCCTGAATGGATGTCAGATGAACTAATGAGACTCGTGGCAGGGAAGAAAAATGAATGGGATGCATATAAATTATCAGGCGACATAGAAGCTTATGGATATAAGCTAGTCTGTAATCAAGTCACAAAGGAGATTAGTCAAGTGAAGGCAGATTACGAGAAATATTTGTTTATATAAACTCTAGAAGGGGATGAATCAGATTGGTCCACTTGATATTGATGATTCGACTGTTGATGATCACGCTCAGATAGCTGATAATCTGAATGAGTATTTTGCATCTACATTCACATGAGGAGTTATTAAGGGAGGAAAATGCTGGAAGTTTATCAAACTGTAACCGGATGCTTAATGATTTTGTAATAACTGAGAGCAAAATGGAGGAGAAATTGCTGAAGTTAAACCTAAGAAAAGCACTGGAGGTGGATGGGATCTATCCAGTTATATTGAAAGAGGTGGCAAAGGCAGTAAGCAAACCCTTAGCCATAATTATGAGAGCATCCTTGGACTCAGGGGAAGTTCCCACAAATGTATTCTGGGGAAAACAATGGAGTCACTGGCTAAAGATGCATTGCAGGATCATCTAGACAAGACTGCAGTAATAATTCAGACACAGCATGGGTTTCTTAAGGGAAAGTCTCGTCTGACAAATTTTACTGGATACTATGATGTGGATAAAAAGGAAGTGGATGCAAAAAATAATTTTTATATCATATACTTGAATTTTAGGAAAGCTTTTGACATTGTGCATGGAAGACTACTGTACAAATTGGAACAGTAAGGTATTAAGGCTACAATGGATAAAAGGATGGTTGAGTGGGAGAAGACAGATTGGTAATCAGTGGATGCTGCTCTTCGTGGACTAATGTTATTAGTGGCGTTCCTCAGGGTTCGGTGTTGGTCCCGCTGTTGTTTTGAATATTTATCAATGATACTGATGAATGTATATCAGGCTTAATGTTAGTAATGGTAGTGTGCTACTGCAACAGGATCCAGAAAATGTGGGCAGTGGCAACTGAAGTTTAACACTGATAAATGCAAAGTACTGCATATGAGAAGCATACCAACACTTAGGGTGGTAAAAAATGAAAAATATCTGGAGCAATTGTGCAGTCAGATATGAAGTTTTCTGAGCAATGTAGACAAGCTGCTAGATCAGGTCATGGGGTATTGTAAATGATATACAGGAATTTTTCTAGTAGGGAAAAGGTGGTGATTATCCCTTTGTATAAGGCAATGGTCAGGCCATGCCTTGAGTACAGGTCTGGAGGCCTCATTTTAGGAAGTACGTAGAGTTGCTTGACCGTGTACAGAGAAGGGCAGCAAGATTGTTGAGGGGAACAAGGGGGGGGGTCCTCTTACCAAGAAAGGCATAAGTTGTGCAAGTTGCAGTGGCTGGAGACTAGGCACCTGCAAGGTGACTTTATTGAGGTGTATTAGGCCTTGAATGGGTTGAGCACGCTGAACTCTGATGGGATTTTTCTGCTTGCTCAGATTATGAACCTGAGGGGACAGAAATTCAAATTGAGGAAAGACAGCTGTAGAATAGATGCGTGGAAATTTTACTTTAGCCAGCGGGTGGTTACAAACTTCCATCCATTGTTGTGGAAGTTGATAGCCTAAATAAATTCAACGAGGAACTGGACAAACCCTTAGAGGGAATGGGTGTGTGAATTTTTTTTTTTTTTTCTGATGCTACATAATTCATACGCTTGCTTCTTGCATCACATGCTTCCATTACTATTACTATGCACTAACTTGTTCGATTAGTGAATTTTCAGTAGTCTGAAGCATTCAGCACTAAAACCTTTTTAGTATAAACATTCTGATGTAATAGAAGTGACATATTGCAATTGTTTTCGATATCCATAATTGGATATGTTGACCATGTTAAGTGTTAAGTTCTGATGGTTGTGAACAGTTCTGAATTACTTAGTTGATTGTTACTCTGTCTTACTGTAATTGTGACCTTTTAAGTTATGTTTAAACTCCAAAGGAGCTCATCCTTCCAACTTGGTAATGAGTTTAATGAACAGAATGTTAAGCAATTAGAAATCCTCAGTTTAAAAATGTTTCCCATAGGCGGAGTAAAATATTTATAAATTCTGAAATAGTATTTAAAACGATCTTTAACTTATATATGTGCATCCTTTAATTTTTATTTGTTTAGTTAATATTTCATACCCTTAAGGCCATTTTCCCTTCTAAGAAGTTCTAAACCTCCACTCCCTTGGAAAACTTATCTGGGTTCCACTGTAAAATACAACAAACGTACCTAACTTTTGTTGCAGCAGAGGCAACCAGCAACCCTATCTAATTCCTCACGGGGCCACCGCTGCCTCTTTCTCCCTCCCTCCTTCCTTCCTTCCTTCCAGGGGGAGTTCTAATGGTTACCTGTAGCAGGATAGCCATTATGTTACAGTTTGAATAAAGCATGTCCCATGCTGTGGGTGGGATATGCTTTATTCAAACTTTTGCTGCACTCACTACTTTTATCATGCACACGAATGATAAATGCAGTGAATAACAGCAAAAGTAACATACAGCTACAATAATGGATATATCAAGTAATGGCAATAATGAGCAACATTCTTTGGTTCCTTGGATCTCACAATAACTAAGTTTTACTGTATTTAACAACTGTTGACATTTTTGGATTCCATGTTGAATCTTGTCATTAGCATGTCATCTCCATGCAGAGTACGTAAAAATTGCAAACAAATCCAAAGATGAGGTGAAAGCTAAACTGTTGTTGTTGCTGGTTTGATTTATTGATGCAAGGGCTACTAAGGCCATAATGCACTTATTACAATATTATTTGGTACAGAAAACTAAAATGTGTATCGGTAGCCTCAATGTTGAACAGTGTGCATTTCTATGTACATATCATTCCCCCTCCCCATCTTAGTGATAAATTTGAAAATGTCATCTCAGGTATATTAGCCTGAGTCTATCAGGAGACTGGAAGCAGGACAGTCACAATGGCAAGTTACATGCAGCATGACTTGGTATCACAAAGTTTTTAATTAGCAGGTTATGGAACCAGTTTCAAGAAATGCAGACCATCCACAGATATCCAAGGTGAGGATTGTAACCCATCAAGTCCAGGCAAGAGCTCTTCCCCACCCCATCCGTTCCCATCACAGTTGACACTTGAACAATATTCAGCTATTCAGAAGTTTTGCAGCAGTAACAAGGAATGTGTGTTAACATAAGCCAATCAATATCATCTGCATAACCACGGACTTTATGTGAGACCTATAGTTGTTCCACTGAGTGCGCAATATCATAGGGCCAGAAGAACATGGACACTCAAACATTGTAATTGGACTGATAAAAAATGGTGCCATGTGCTTTTACAGATGAGTCCAGGTACAGTCAGATTCTCATCAGGTCCTAGTGTGGTGTGAAAGAGGATCCCAAAATAACCCAGTGTACATAAAAGGAACATAGTTTGGCAGAGGTGAATTTCTGGTATGGGGTTGGCACTAGTCCTCAGAAATGGAACCCTGACTGCACACATGTATAGAGATGAGATAGTGCTACCCACATTTCTTCCCTGTGCTGGTGCTGTAAGCAAACCAAAAGGCACGGCAGTGTCTTATACGATGTTGTACTGTTACATATTATATCTGCAAGTGCATGTTCACAGGCCAATTTTTATGCTGTGTGAACTGAAAAACCAGGAATAACTCATGGCAGGGACCATACTCCTCCTGCCCGAGATCAGCTAACTTGACTAGCCTTGACTGAAGAGGACTTTAGAAATTCTTTCACTCAGTGATGGGACTCGAACTCAGATCTCTCCAAATGAGTAACAAGCAGCAAAACCACTACATTGTCACAGAGGACAAATAGTACCTTGGATGTGAGGCCTGCTTCTTCCCCAACCTGAATTACATAGAGTACTTTGGAATTAGTATTGGTAGTGGCAAATGATGAAGAAAGCAAGCTTTTACAGAATCAGGAAAAAAAAAGTTCTCATCACCTGTCCAACCTTTCATAATAATTTGTTTAGTTCTTCCTTAGATTTATTCAAACTACCCACTTCCACATCACCTGATGGAAGTTTAGCAAAAGGACTTGTGTGTCAGGAATAAGAATATTAAAATCAACCTTGCAACTACTGACAAAATGTTAAAAAAAAAAAACAACTATTAAAATATAGTGGAAAAATAGCATATAGTACAATAGAAATTTTATAAAGAATAAAAGCTAAAACATAGATATAAATAAAATATACAAATAAATACCAAAAGCGATATACCAAGAAGCTTTCAGAACAATGTGCTCCTTTATCAACGGTGAAGATATATAGTATGGCATATCATCATTAACTCTACTGACTTGATTGTTGTGCCGGAGTATAAACAGAACATTTATTTGTTATATTGCAGAAACAGAGAACATATCACACATGCACTACAACAAATGAGCTACTTTTCTTCAAAGAAGCACAGTGTTCTGAAAGCTTTTTGGTGTATATTTTGTTTTTATTGCTTTTAGTATTAATCTGTACATTTCATTTCTATCTACGTTTCAGTTTCTATTCTTTATAAAATTTCTATTATCCTGTCCTTTATTTTTTCACTGTATTTTAATAAAGTTTTATTTCTTACATTACATCAGTAATTGCAAGATTTATTTCACTTGTTCCTACCCAATGGCTGAAAGCAAATTTCTGCACATCTATCCTACAACCATCCATCCTCATGTGTATTGTCCAAGAATGAGGAAGGATGTTATCAGCATTTAGTACTCAATCTATTCAAAGTGTTAACACCTAAATCAGATTTCACAGTTGCCTAGTTTTGACATGCTGCAATTGGCAATGGTCTAGAGCAGTGTTATGCAAACTTTACCAGTCCCAGCCACCATCTGGTTCCTAGTTTAACTGGCAGACCCTCCCAAAATAATATCATTTTGTGTTATTGTTCTCAATGATAAAACAGTGTGGTTGGGAAACAGAATATTTCCTTAAAAATTTGCCTGTCCAATTTTCAAAATATAGATTTAAAAAATAGAATTATTAGGGCAATAGGTAAGCTTCTATCTTTTTTTTTGCTTTGTAACTTATTTGTGTCACGTGCATAATGAGTAAAGAATTCACCCTCTTGCTGACCCCTTCACACAGACTTAGCTGCAGACCATAGCACTGCCCTACTAGGAAGATGGATGCATTGCAGCTCATCTAGATCATCCAGTGACCCTTAATCAGCTGGAAACAGTGTTTACACAAGAGTAGCAATTGATTCTGTAACCAAAAGACCAATAATTGCATCACCTACTACTGTGACTGAGGCACTAACAGAGAAATGCTGATGGTGGTATAAGAATAAGTATGCATTTCCTGTACAGCAGGCTTCATTTGCCCACAGGATCTTGGTAAGGAATATAGAATCATCTGCACACTTTTGTAATAGCCACATACAGAAGGCTCTTTTTGACAGAAATGAGTAGGCTGCAGTACTTGACCACAAGACTGAGATGATGTCACTGTTCTTATATACTGTGGTTAATGCTGTCCATCATTTCTTCCACCAGCTCCAAAATGTGGAAGCTTGTGTGTATGGCTGCTGTTGACCAATTTCAGTCTTTGATTGAACGAAAGAATTGTATATATCTATCTGTTGACACCAATTTGGATATTTCTGTGAATAAAATATGGTAGCTGCACTATGATTTCCCATGTATTCATCCAATACAAGATGCATCAAATGGGTAATCAAGCTGAATGAAAACTGCTGTACATTTGTATGATGCCAAACCATTTATTTCATGCAACAATGTAATAAGATGGCATCACAAAATGTGTTAATATAATTAAGTGCTTATAAGGGAGGGAAGGAAAAAAAAAAAAAGTTTCAATTAAGGTTTAAAGATCTGGCTGTTGCTTTACTTCAATCAATTTGAACTTCTTTATTTTCTTTTTTTTTTCAAATCAGATGAATTAAGGCAACTTTGGTCCAAATCACCTAACCACCCTTTTCATAAACCTTTTCTGATGCATCACACCCCACATTCTATTATGAATAATAATTTTATTATCACGCAATGCGAGTTTTGAGACCCACCATCTTCCCATTGGTTAGTCATAGGAAGCAGCATTACTCTGTAAATCAACAGGCAATTTATGTTTTTTTAATGAATTTTATTTTTTGAATTCATGTTGTTTGTGTCATGTACATTTTATGTTATTTATTGTACTCCAAAATAACTAACTGTTTGCATCCTTTTCTCTGAGGGACATAAAGAAAATTTTAACATTATTTTTCTTAAAATTATGCCAATTTTGAAAGAATCTTCGAAATGTATTTTTAATTCCTGTTGTCATCAGAAATCAACTGTGGAATTTATGATATGCATATATTTATTGAATTAACTTTATTTATTTCACTACTTATACATTTAAATGTATTAAAAAAACTTTCTTCTCCAACCCTTTGGAAAAGAGAGTGGTACATGAAAAGTTATTCTCTTTACCCACCACTTGGGTTCCTTTCTTGATGTTTGTCTGCAGAAATGCACAGTGTTCAACACAGAATGGGATTACTGGTATACAATCCACCTTCCACCTCACCCTTCAGTCCTTATGCATGTGGAGATTGTGTAATTTACAAGGATTCAATATGTATTATACAAATTTTGCCAACTGCAAAATTTTTTTTTTTAAATTGCGAATCACTATGAGACAGTGGTTGTGGTTTTTTTTTTTTTTTTTTTTTTAATGTGACAGTTCAATAAGTATGACTTTACTGTAGTGTGACAGATGATGGATTCTTTAAAACTAAATGAATCTAGATGGGCTGATCCAAATAAGATTTTGGTTTTCATTAATTTTTTATTGTGGTATGTTTGTCATGGTAAAATTATATTTTTGAAAAAAAAAAATAAAATAAAATAAATAAATAAATAAAAAAAAATAATAATAAAATAAGTAATAAATAAATAAATAAATAAAAATGTAGGAGGAGCTAACCAGGAATCTTTTTTTTATAACATTATAGTGATTAACATGTTAAGTAAGAGTTTGTGTGGAAGTTGAACTTATTTTTTGAAGCATAACACTTAGTACACATTAAAATTCACTTGATTGCAATTAACATGGTATAATTAGTATTATATATTATATGGCCTCCATAGCTAAGTGGTCAGGGGTACAAGTGAAATAGCACATGCTGATGCTCTTTGAGTAAACCAGGGTTCAAGACCCTGACTGCAAAATACGGTAAATCTGTCAACTCACACTGGACCATCATGGCAGATTATGGTCCATTCTCTCAACATGACTTGTTGAGGTCTCCATCCTGCAGTGGCTGCAGATTTATTTCTTTATTTTAATTAGTATTATTCACACTTTACATTAATTCATTATGAACAATCAAGTAATGTCTTTTTCTCAACACATTAAAGTACATTAAATTGAGAATTCTTTGGGGCGTGAGATATATTTTATTTAAAATCACAAAAACTTAATGAATTTATTACATTAAAATTAATCACCATGCATAATGATTTTTGTCCATGCAAAAAGAATGAAATTACAATTTTAAAAGTGAAAATGAAACTGAATAACTTACACTATGTTTAAAAGAAATTCATATGAGCTGATGAAATTCACATTGTAATATTAAATTAAGGCCAATAAGATAGTAGAGACACATGACAAAATTTGACAGAGTAAGTTAGGTGCAAAATGGACGTAATTTTAGGCCTGTTTTTCACATAACTCAACTATATCTTATATATATGTCAATTAGCACATGTTTAATACAATTTTTACATATCTTTTTAGCCATGATCAAAATGTAAGATTCTCTGGACTGTTTATGATTCCATAGCACAACCCTTCATATGGAAAATTTTACAAAATTCAGAGCTCATCAGGATAATGAGTCAAAAGGCAGTTAGTGCATATAGGTGAAATTACCTTGGAATGGGCTCTAGAACATCCTTCCAAAACCTAAATATGCAGGATTTTATTTCATTCTGTGGTAACACCATTGATAGTGAATGCTGTAAGTTGAGATGGTAAGAGACATTATATGCTTTTTTCATTTTATTTTTTCTCTCAAAAGAGAAAAAAAAAAAAAAAAAAATGTGCACTAGTATATTGAAACAATGAAGGAGTGAATTCTTTGAGCTTATGACAATTAATGTTGATTTTGTAATTTGTCCAACCGTTATGAAGACTGAGAAGTCACTACTCATCCCGGTGGACTACTCATTCTGCCTTGTGGTGATTCTTCAGCATGGCAATGTAACACTGCACAGTGCTTGTCAAATTCAGAAATTGCTAGAGTGATCCATTTGGAAAATTGTCAGCCAGCTATATAACCTACTATTGTCAACTACTGAATAACACATTGAGAACAAGTGAACAAAAAGTTGTGCACAGTAGAAATGCTTCCCATTAATCACGTAACAAAAGTTGTGTCTACTATATACATAGCCTCTCCTATTGCATTTGGGAAGAATTACAGACACATAAGGAGTGAATTCCTTGAGATTATGACAATTAACATTGATGCACATGTCCAACCATTATGAAGACTGTGAGAAGTCATTGTACTCATCCTGGTGGACTTCTGCCTTTCACTGCACAGTGCTTGTCAAACTCAGAGCTTGCTAGAGTGATCCATTTGTAAAATTGTCAGCCAGCCATATAATCCTTCATTGTCAACTACTGAATAACACATTGAGAATAAGTGAACAAAAAGTGGTGCATGGAAGAAATGCTTCCCATTAATTACATAACAAAAGTTCTGTCTACTATATACATAGTCTTTCCTATTGCATCTGGGCAGAATTAGATATTTTGTTATTTATGCATCCCATGTTTGTCGCTGAATAATTACACATACACACAGGGCCATGGCAAGGATAGTGCAACATGTGCATGGCACAGGTGCTAGCATCTTGGGGGTTTGCTGCTGCACCATCATAGTACGGATAGTGATGATTTATTTGGTTATGTTAAGTGGTAACTAAGTGGCTGATTATATGTACTAGAGAACTGTAATTTGTCTGAAAGGAATATTGACAATCACTATATTGTTACAAATGTTTATACAACTGAAAGAAGTTGAGAACCAAAGTTAAAACTTTTGTAATTTTTGAATGTGCAAGAATAGTGGGTTCTTGTTGTAATTGGATTTTAACATCTTCCACACGTAAATAACATGATATACTAAGAAAGGTAGAACACTACTCTGCATAAATTCAAAATAATTTATTGAAAAAGAAGTTGCCATTTTTTTACCTACATGCTGAATATGAACTAAATAAGCCTTAATTTTTTTTGTATACAGTCAGTTCTGCTATAACATGCATTTTCGCAACGCAAATTTGCTACAACACAACTGATATATTAGGGAACAATACGAGTATAATGTGATTTTCACATTATCTAATTTAATATTGGTGTGTAGATACACCATAGACAACTCTTAAGAAACTACAAAGTAATTGCTGTAGGCATCATTTGCTCTTTCTCATATTGTGCTCTGCCTTCACGACGAGTTGCCATGATATTGCACTACCTTGAATAAGTAACGAAATATAAGCTCTGCCTAAGTAACAATAGAGAAGACTATTGTTACTTATTCTCAGTGAGTACCACCACCCAGACATGTTTCAAGGCTATTGGCCTATCATCAGTGGGTGGGCAGATACCCTGGTATTGCAGACATGACGACCCAGTTGTGAAGATAAACACACAATATGAGAGATGCCAAAAGGTGTATATGACAATATTTAAAATAACTAAATGCACAAGGCATAATACATTAAGAGTTTAATGTCTATATAATATCGGTGTGTAGACACACCATAGACAACTCTTAAGAAACTACAAAGTAGTTGTTGTAGGCATCATTTGCTCTTTCTCATATTGTGCTCTGCCTTCATGACGAGTTGCCATGATATTGCACTACCTTGAATAAGTAACGAAAAATAAGCTCTGCCTAAGTAACAATAGAGAAGACTATTGTTACTTAGGCAGAGCACAATATGAGAAAGAGCAAATGATGCCTACAACAACTACTTTGTAGTTTCTTAAGAGTTGTCTATGGTGTATCTACACACCGATATTATACAGATATTAAACTCTAATGTATTATGCCTTGTGCATTTAGTTATTTTAAATATTGCACCTTTTGGCATCTCTCACATATTGTGTGTTTATCTTCACAACTGGGTCGTCATGTCTGCAATACCAGGGTATCTGCCCACCCACTGATGATAGGCCAATAGCCTTGAAACATGTCTGGGTGGTGGTACTCACTGAGAATAAGTAACAATAGTCTTCTCTATTAGTGAAGCGTTACTTATTCAAGGTAGTGCAATATCATGGCAACTCGTCATGAAGGCAGAGCACAATATGAGAAAGAGCAAATGATGCCTACAACAACTACTTTGTAGTTTCTTAAGAGTTGTCTATGGTGTGTCTACACACCGATATTATATAGACATTAAACTCTTAATGTATTATGCCTTGTGCATTTAGTTATTTTAAATATTGTCATATACACCTTTTGGCATCTCTCATATTGTGTGTTTATCTTCACAACTGGGTCGTCATGTCTGCAATACCAGGGTATCTGCCCACCCACTGATGATAGGCCAATAGCCTTGAAACATGTCTGGGTGGTGGTACTCACTGAGAATAAGTAACAATAGTCTTCTCTATTGTTACTTAGGCAGAGCTTATTTTTCGTTACTTATTCAAGGTAGTGCAATATCATGGCAACTCGTCGTGAAGGCAGAGCACAATATAAGAAAGAGCAAATGATGCCTACAACAACTACTTCGTAGTTTCTTAAGAGTTGTCTATGGTGTATCTACACACCGATATTATAGAGACATTAACCTCTTAATGTATTTATGCCTTGTGCATTTAGTTATTTTAAACATTATCTAATACGCGATTTTGTCTGCGAGTAGCACTGGGTGAACGCAAAACCTGGCACCAAGCTGATCATACAAATTTATAAAGCTTAAAAAATGTCAAATGCCAAATGTGTGAGAGCTATATTTCTCATTTAATGTAGTTGTATTGGTACAACTACATTAAATGAGATACACTATTGTCATTCACTGAATTCACTACATTCTATAGAAATTTTGTGAGCCATGATAGTGTGAGCAGAGGAGCACATTTTTGGAGGTCACTACCATAAAACAATTTGCAGTTCCCGGTTTATTGGGCTTTTTAGTTAGTGCAATCTAATTATAAATGGGTAGTAAACTCGATCTTACTGCATTTGCGATAATACCGACTGCTGAAATTGTGCGGTTTTTATGTTATTATGGCGAAATATATTTCCTCTTTAATGAAATCTTCAATCATATAAACTTCTCTTCATTCCTATTTTTTAAGCTTCGTAAACTTGCCTCACGTGTGCAATTTATGCATCCCACGTTTGTCGTTACTAATTGCTTATCTTTTTTACTGTTTTAAATTTTACAATCCAAAAAAAAAAAAAAAAGAAAGAGAAAATGTCACTGAATAGAAATATCAATCAAACAAACTTCATATCTTGTCATGGTAAAGTGCTATATTCACTGTAATATTTATTTATTAATTTAAAATTTAAGATATTTAAACCCGTGTTAGCAATTTTATTGCGTTTTTAACGTTTTACTTACCAGAGCGAATTTTTTTTTTTTATGTGCTGTGCCCCATATCCCTATTTTTCCATAAGACCTGTTGTTTTTAATGCACAAAATACCATAACACGAAGATTTTTAGGAACACACGTACTACATTATAGCAGAACTCAGGGCTGTGCCAAGCCCTTTTAGTACTTGAGGCAAGAATGAAAAATTGCACCCTCCCCTAAAAAGTTAAAAATAAATAATAATTAAAAAATATATGACTTATTTAAAATACATTTCTGGTACACGTTTTAATAAAACATTAAAACTGAGGTTATAAAAATGACAACCATCGGGGCAACAACCATGGTGGCGACCAAGATAGCGCTGGCACGCAGAGCTCAGTATCTGTACAGTGGCACAACAAGATAATAAACGGATTGGAATAATCAAAACATAAAATCAAAAACGTTGGCAATCATTTAATCTTTCTTTTGGCATCCCTTTCAACCTGAGGCAAGAGCTTTGCTTGTCTCACTCTCAGCATGGCTCTGGCAGAACTGACTGTACTTTGTAGACACCAGCAAAGTTGCTCTGGTGAGCTGAACCTGTGCAGTTTTCCCCAGTTGAGAGACCCCCCCCCCAAATCTGCTGTTGAAGGCTGTAATACTTCAGATGTAATGCACAGTAAATTTTCCTTCCCTTACTGATCTTTTTGTTATTTCTGTTTTGGGTTTTACTGGTGATTGTATAATTATTCAATCTGTATACCAAAGTAAATTTTTTTGAAGTCATGCAAAGTAGTGTCCTACCTTTCATTCACAGCAAATGAATTTATTGGGGTTGATTTATTTAGGCAGAACAAATGAATTTGAGTGGCTGGTTGAGAGTGAGAAGAGGGTATATAATGTATTACGTGTAAATTTAAAATTGTAATTAGTTTTAGACATGACTAAACAGAAGACTAGTTTTCTCTCTTTACTCAGGTCTATACCTCTTATTTAATAAAGCAGTTGTTGTTTGTTGTCTTATTTTTATTTTAATTAGATTTTTTCTGTTTCTTCTTTATTGAGATGGCAATACAAGTTGTATTGCAAGAGTATCCTCTAATTCTTAAATCACAAAAGCTATTTCATTAATAATTTATTATTGCTATTACCTCTTAAATAATTTTACCAATAAGAGATTTCTTATTATAGATGTGTTACAGATGGCCTGACAGCTTTCAAAATCAATTGTGAAAATCAACAATTAAAGGAAAAAAAAAAAAAAGGAAAAGAAAAGTATTCATGAGTTGCTTAACTCAAAGTCCATCAAAATTAATTAATGCCACTTTAAGAATTTTTTATAATATTGCAATTTCTGCAGAAATTTTATAAAATTAGAATTAATAAAAAGCAATCATTTTTGATCTAAAATGACTCAGAACAGGTATCAAATTTAGCAGTAATATCTGTAGAAAACAGAGGCAAAACATAAATTGCAGGCTGCTCATGAGAGTTCCGAATGGCCTCCATGTGATCTTAAAGGATAGTGTTATACCAGCCATCTGATCCCCTGTGGACAGTGGACCTGGTGGTATGGTAGTTTTGCCACTGATAGAAAATGACATATACAGAATTATTAAAAAATTTTCATTAGCAAAAGTCGGAAAAACAAAGTTTATTTAAATTTACTAACATCTGGCAGTTGCTGCACAAACCAGAGTTCCAAAAATGGTGGTGCTGCATCTAAATAGGTGTTAAATTTTCTTTCCAATTTCTGGAAAACATTTTGAGTTTTTTGAATTCTGCCTCAACATTACTAATAATTAGGGCTTGCATAAAACCCAGAAATTTCAAAACCGAGTTTAACCGAAGTTTACTCTTAAAACCGGTTTTAAAACCGATTTTCTCAGACTTAGTGAAAATAATTAAAAGCTTATAACACAGGTATTTATTTTATCTTGGATAGATTGTACAAATTGTACAAATCGTAATCAAATATTTTAAACAAAATCTATCACCTCCCTTATCTATCACCCTTATAGTAAAAAAAAATAAAAAATTAAAATGCTCCAAAAAAGTAACCAGCTTGAGATTACACAAAATTACAAATTGTATTCAAATCCTTTGAATAAAAACTATCCTCTCGTATAGTAAACAAAAAAGTAATAAGCCCTATAATAATAATAATAAATAAATAAAAATAATGTGAAAAAAAAACAGCTTGAGGAAATTACTATTTATTGCTCAGCTTTTTGCTGAAAATGATCCTTTAAAAAACACAGTACATTAAGCATTTTTCCTGATAGATTTGACTTTATTTTTGTGTTAAAGAGACCAGTGATCGAAAACACTCTCTTAGATTGGACACTTGTTGGTTTAATGGTCAGCATATAAACTTTCTCCAGCTTTTCATTTTTACTGCTAGTTGCCTCCAAAAGTTTAAATTCTTTGTTGATTTCCAATTCACTCGGATATTTTGAAGGCTCTTCAGTTAATCTCTTTATTACACTATCATACTCTCGAATGAGTGTATCTCCAACATTGGAACTAGACGAGTCTTTGTTTTCTTCTAAAAGAACAGTTCGTTTATTTTCAGTTTCTTCATTCAACGCTAAGACTCCTTCGGAATGTTCTGCAAATAATCTCTGATAAATCTCTTCAGCGTGCTTTTTCAAAACTTGCTTACTTGGAAAATCAAAAGTTCTTGAACCTGAATCTTCTTTCCTAAACCTTTTGGGGTTGTGTAGATAGCTCAGCAAAGCCACAGTTTGGCAATTTCGTCTTGCATTGTAACGCTGCAAAAAGCTTTGATGAAACTTTAAAGCAAATGGGTTTTCTGCTGTATCAAGCTTAGCAAGCAGAAATTCTATTGAAGACTCGGCTTTAAGTAAGTCTATCTTCTGAGGTTGTAGCCTTCAGAATCATTTCAACTGGTCGCTAAGTTTCACATAGCAATTCAAGTGTTTTCCAGTCATCATCAGACACAGCTTCAGTCGACAGTACCGCATATAGAGCATTTGGAATGCAATTTTTCAATTTCAAAAATCTCTCAATCATATAGAATGTGCTATCCCATCTAGTCTTGCAATCTAATATAAGTTTATATTCTTTCCCATTAAATTTTGCTTTAACAAAATTTTGTAATGTCATTTTTGGTAGGCGATTTTCGAAAAAGCTTGCAAATTTTTCTGACTTTGTTAATAGTTTGTGCATTATTGGCCATTGGATTGAAGAAATAAATGAGCTCATCGGTTTGATAAAGCATGCCTTGCTGTCTTTCTTCAACTTCTTCATCATCACTACTTTCTTCATTATTTTCATTTTCTTCATTGTCTTTGGGAGACTCAGAGACTGTGGCACCATAATTGATTGCTTTTTCATAAAGTACATCTTTTTTTTTTTTTTTTTTTTTTTATGAAAACCTCAAACACGAAAGGTATCGAAACCTATAGTACTTAGTACCATGCATGGGTTGAAGGAGAAGTATGGGGGGAGGGGGATGCCGGAAACTTTGCTCTAGAGACTAAACGTGGGTTTCACCACTTCAAGCCTCCAATAAGCAAAGTGGTGGTATTTCACCGGTTGATGAAAGTCATCTACCACATCTATAACTGACAGATGTATACAATGGGCTATACATTGTTGATGATTAGGCGTAATTTGCTTGCCAAACTTAATCATCATTGCTGCTTCATTGGTGGTGCAGGCAACAATATCCTCATCCAAGTTCAAGCCAAATTCCTTCAAGTGTCCATTCACAATTTGCTCAGTTCTTCTGCTATCAAGTGAACCATTAATCTCAATAAGACCTAACAACCAATGATTGTCTTTTGATGTCTTTTGAATGCGCATTTATATTCATATACATTTTATTTTGAATAGACGTATATTCGTCAATGAATACCGTGCACCCAAAACCAATGAATTTTTGAAATGCTGAATGAGTTCTTTAGTTTTATAATAATTCAGAACCATATTTTTAATTCCATTCACTGAGCCTGGTGGTAATTTATCGTATTTATTTCTCTGAAGGTGAAGGCTTGATTGTATAAACTCACTCTTGGCAATTGAATTAACAGAAAATCCATCTAAAGCAGCTAATTTTGAAATCTCTTCTTCCATAGATTTTTTTAACGATAAAGTTTTTTAATGTTCTTACCATGTTTACGGGAGGTTCACTGTTATCTTGTTTAATGTCAATCTCATACATTTTCTTTAAATGCAACATCAAAGATCATGTAGATCCTGCAGACGACTTCATTATTTTCTGACATTTCGAACATTGTGCTTCATCTTTGCTTTTTTCGAGCAAAATAATTCCATACATTTGATTTCATCTTAGACATATTAAGAGTAATAAATATTAATTCGTAGGAATTTATATCACCGACAATTTTAAATAAAAATATTGAAGATAACAAAGGCACAATACTATGCGTCACTCCCGCAAGCACTGAATGAAGAGTCTAAACGAGGCAAGTTTCAAAATTTTCACGAAAGAAATTTTTTATTTATTTACTTGCAATTTTTTTCCCCAATTAAATCTATTGTATTTTCAAAATTATATAAAAGCTAAATTTGGTGAAGCTGCTTTTTGGAGAACATTTGATCGCAAATTTAATAGCAATAAAGAAGCAAAAAACTTTCTACGATTGAAATTTGATGCAATATTCAGCGAATCTGTTTCTAGTGGGTAACCATCAATAAAGCGCGTTCTACAACTCACTCAGTCGTAAATGAGTACACCTTCATCGTGCCATGATACAGGTGGGAAGATAAAAGGTACCCCTCCTAGATTTGGGCCACTTGCCCATGAGATTCGTACCTAAACATAAAATAAAATAAAATAAAAAACATGTTTAAAACAAAGCAGTTGAACGATCCAGACAAACGAACAAACGAAAGAAAATGTGCGTAACAAAAAACTATATTCGAGAATTAACTAAAAAAATATTTGAATCCGGTTTTAGAAGCTCGGTTTCGGTTTTAACAACTCAATATGAAAACTGGATTTAACCGGTTTATAAAACCGGTTTGCAAGCCCTACTAATAATTCATCATTTCTGAAAGGTTTTTGGTACTTATTGTATATAACTTTTCATTTTTTAACAAAAAATTAAATATTTAAAAAAATGCTAGGTTGTTATTTTAAAAAAAAATTCTATTGAAATTAAAAAAAAAAAAAAGACAAAATACAGACATGAATCTAATAGTCCTGCCATTTTCCAGCTTATTAAGCTCATTAAGCAAGTGAAAATTAAATGGGTGCATATACATATATTTCTACATACTAGCATCAACCTTGATGCTAGTATGTAGAAATGCTTGAATATTGTGTTTTTCCATCTTGGTTATGAAAAGCAATAAAATAAATGTATTAATTTCTGTGTTTTCAGTTGTGGCAATATACTTTATGCAATAATATATTTTTGTACCTTGACTTATTTATGAGATGCAACAGGGATTACCTCTATTTTTTTGCTATAGGATGGCTTCTTTCAACCAACTCTCCCAGTTCAATGTGTTAATGATTAATTTGTAACAACGAACAGTAGCGGGGTTGTCCCGCTACTGTTCGTTGTGGAGAAGACATTTAATTAATCTTATAATTATATTGTGATTACAAATTAATCGTTAACACGGTGGACTAGGAGAGCTGGTCGAAAGAAGCCATCCTACAGCAAAAAAATAAAGGTAATCCCTGTTGCATCTCATAAGATAATAGAATATAGGAATAATAGAGCATTTAATAGCTTGTCAAATAAACTTAACTTATTTAAAATAAATGTATTAATTTCTGTGTGGGAAACTAAAAGTTTATATAATGGAAGTGGAAAGTATTAATCTTGGATTTAGGCAAACATGTAATTTGAAACTTCAGTTGTGCATGCACCTATCAAGTTCCATGTTACACTTCAAGAAAACTATTACAAAAACAGTGGCACAATGCCTGAAAGGTGCCAATGTTTATTTACTCTGCAAAAACTGTTAAAAAAACATTAAGAGTTTGACAATATTTAAGAAACTAGAAAATATTTTTCATGTTAATTAATGTTTAACATAGGACTTATTTCTGAGAGGCACATGTCAGGTCCCACACCACCACTGCAGGGTTAAAATAGCGTTGAATTTGATTTACTTCTGTTTTCATATCCAAATATATGATTTCTATAATTAATAAGTATTCATTGTTTTCCCCCCATATGTTTTACACAAATATATATCAAAGTACATTTTTATGTAATAACCTGTATTCAATAATAAATAACACTGGCCAACATGAATTTTATATATATATTTCGAAAATAATTCTTAAAATTTCTTATTATTCTGCAATTCTACACAAAAAGGTTTTTGTGCATCTTACTACAATTCATGGAAGTAGATGACACTGATCTGTTGTATTATCTGCATATAATAATGTTTACAAATGTGCTCATAAAAAGGTAAACTGCAGCCATTATCAATCCACTGCAGATGGAAGCCTCTTCAATGGTTCATGTTGAGGAAAATGGACCATAATCTGTAATGCTGGTCCAGTGTGGGTTGGCACATCAACGGTATTTAGCTCCACTCAAAGAGTGTGTGCTACTGCACTCCCGCTCATGACCACTCAGTTACGGAGGTCGTGTTCATAGATGGCAATAATGTTGGGGAGGGGTAATATACCTTCAACCTTGACTGTTTGCCTCCCACCTTTCTCACTCTTTCAGTAATGGAAAGACCGTTGTAGTGTGTGCATGTGTACATTTAATGCATGTGGTTGAATGGCTCTCACTACATCACAGGAACAGCAAAAGGCATACTCTTAATTTTCCCCATGATGCAGTGAGAACCACGAAACCACATGGACTGCCATTTCTACATGACAAAAATATCAGGGATATCCAGAAAAAGAAAGTACATCATCCTACCATATCATTTTCAATAAGACCTATTTCACATCATAAAGACGTGCCAATACCAGATCTTCCAAAACCATGGGATAAATGATGAGGATTCTACCATTTACTCCAACAGATTTGGAGTACCAACGAGAAAATTATACTGTAGCAGACTTAATTAAGCAAGAAGAGTTGCTTAATTAAGACTGCCGCATGATATAGTATGTGATTTAAACTTATCTAAAGAGCAAGCATAATTTTTTTTTTTTTTTTTTTTTATGAAAGCTCCACACACGAAAGGTATCAAAACCTATAGTACTTAGTACCATGCATGGGTTGAAGGAGAAGTATGGGGGGGGGGGGAGGGGTATGCCGGGAACTTTGCTTGGTTATAGGTTACAACAGTGGAAGTTACTCAAAGCAGGAACTAAAATTACAATATATCAAAAAATCTCAAAAAGTGTTTTCAAAATATTTAGTTATGGAAAACAATATATGTTTCTGTAAAGATATTAGTAATTTTGCTACACAATGGAAATGCATTCCCATCAGTTACTCTACTTTATGCTGTTGCACTGAAAGAAACATGAAAGTATGTCCAAGAGCACGAGTACCATGACTTGATTGGATTACCCCGATTACCATGTGCAGTAGACTGTCGAAATAACGAGATTAGAAACAACGTACATTGAGATCGGATGTAGTAGTAGTAGTGGCATGTGATGCAAGAAGCAAGTGTATAAGCTTATGCAGCATCAGCCAAAAAAAAAAAAAAAAAAAAAAAATATACAAAACAAATCCCTCTAAATGTTTGTCCAGTTCCTCCTTAAATTTATTTAACCTATCAAATTCCACAACGACAGATCAAAGTTTGTTCCAGCAAATAACGGCACCATGAAT
Source organism: Mastigoproctus giganteus (assembly GCF_048544385.1). NCBI lineage: Eukaryota > Metazoa > Arthropoda > Arachnida > Uropygi > Thelyphonidae > Mastigoproctus > Mastigoproctus giganteus. Next base: position 49,707,021 of record NC_143583.1, on the reverse strand, counting down.
CCCAGAAGGTGCCATTATTTCGAAAGTCTATTGTAGTAACTGGATTACTCACTTTTTCTACAGCAATGTTTCACAAAATATTGTTGTTTACTGTTTGTGGAACAGTTGTGCAGCAGTGGGAAAAGAAGGAGGAATTTTTAAAAGGGAGAATGTAATATAAAAAAATTTTCCACTGGTTGAACCAAAAAAAGGTTCTACTTTTGCATATAAAGCTTGGATTAATGAAAAATTTTGTTACGGCTCTGGGTAATAAATGAAGTGGATTCTGCTACCAAAGGGAAGTGTTTCCCAAAAGAGATGCAAAACTGAAGGAATTTTCAGTGGGTCTCAAATAAAGAAACTCCTCAAAGATGATGTATTTGAAACAAAGCTTTAGGATACTGAATTAGCAACTTGGTGATCATTTAAAGTAGTTGTCATGGATTTCTTGGAAAAAGGAAAGAAAATAATTATGAATCAACTTTACTGCAATATTATAAGGCATGGTTTGCTGAATGTCTTTGAAAATTCATTTTCTTTATTCCCATCTCAGTTTTTTAACTCAAAATGTGGGAGTGATGAGCAATGGAACACTTTCATCAGAACACATCCATGATGGAAAAGGGCAAGGTTGCTGGGATACTGCCACAATGAGAGATTATTGCAATGAACTTATGGCTCACTTGAATCACCTGTGCCCATTCATTTCTGTCTGGTTTAAGAAAGAAAGCAAAATGGATTATAAGAAAAACTGGTGCCTCAGTAGCCAGGAGCAGCAGTGCGTAGCACACACTTCTTCATTAGACCGGGGTTCGAGCCCGTGATCACCAAATACGGAGGATGTGGAAAGGTCAGGGAATGACCACCGCAAATCCCTGGAGCAATATGGCCTTAGTTGCTAATGCTCCTAAAAACCAAATAAACAAACAACAAACAACATAAGAAAAACTCTTGAGTTTTTCTTATGTTGTCCAACATTTCTAAGGATGGAGATGTGATAGAGACAATTTTGGTATTCTTGGAATCAGCAGATCAAGTTCCTTTTGAATCTGATCCTTTGATCCGGAAGTAGAATTTTTTTTTGTTAGTTCTGAATATGATTGATTGTTAAGTTTCAAAATTCATAAAAGGAAAGGGGCACCTAAACTGATTTTGTTATTGTTGTTGTAATTGGGGGTTTTTGGCACAAGGGCCTTATGGGCCATAATGTGCTTGTTGGTGATTTAATTATGACTAAACCTGTGAATCTATATAATAGGCTGTGATTTAGTTATCACAGTCTATTATATATTTTTATGCATTTCAAGGAGTTGAACAGTTCTTCAAAATTTGCATTATTGTCAAGAATGTGTAACATGGAATCACTTCTTGGCTGCTTCTCCCGAAACTAGTTACCCACTGCTGCAGTTCTTTTTTATCTGCAGGAGTTTTTTTTTTTATTAATTTGAGTTTGCCAAAGTTGAGACCAGTATTTCTTATGTGCTGTTTTAATAATAGTTTTGTAGTCAGTGTAGGGTACTTTCGGATAACAGAATATACACTGTCGGGATGTTTAGAAACATGATCTGCATGTTCATCACAGGATCCAGATGTACAGTAAACCCCGCTATTCGCGGTTGCTGATTTAATATAAAATGAAACCTAAAAAAATGTGAAATTTAAAGCGGCGTGAACATTTTCCGCGATAAAAAAATGGCGTGGCTAAAATTATCTTTCCGGTCAAAACGGTGCTCAGTGGGTGGGGGAGAGGGGTGACAAAATCGCGAGTGTGGATGTTTTCCGCTAATCCTTGTTCAGTATCTGTTATGCGCTTGTCTTGGAAGGTTTCACCGTTTGCTTTTAATTTATATGCTTATAAATTGAATAAATTTATCAATTTATAAATTGATATGCTTACAAAAGTGATAAATCTACCATTTTGCAGTGTAAAACAGACTTTTTCTAGTGTGTTAATGGAAGAAAGTGACTTTATTGTGGACAAGTTCTTTCTAACCCGTACAAAAATATGGCTATGAATAACAAGGGAAATGTGAAAAGATCAAAGATAGTGATGACATTAACGAATAAAATTATTGAGTTATTAGATAAAATTTCTAATGGTGAAAGTGTCTCCTCAGTGGCAAAACATTATAAAATCAATGAGTCAACAGTACGATCAATCAAGAAATCAGGCGAAAAAATCCACCGTAGTGTCCGTGAAAACGCGCTAATTGCTTCAAAAATTTGCTCTGTAACTTGTGATGTTAAATTATAAAAAATGGAAAAAGCTTTAAATCTGTGGATAGAAGACCGAACTCAAAATAAAATTCCATTAAGTTCACTCATCATTTGTGAAAAGGCAAAATTCCTTCGTCAACACTTTAGCGAAACTGGTGATAGCACTGGTGGGATAAGTTTTTTAGCTAGCAAATTAAATATTACATTTAATATTAAATTGTTTCTTATTTTAATTTCGATGCCATATGCTTGCATTTCGCTATGTATTATGTACATAGTCATATTATGAAGGTACATATAATACATACATAGACAAAATTTTAGACTAGTTTTTCATATATATTTCATACTTTGGAACGGAACCCCTTTATTACTATGGGAGCCATAACTCAGTATTTGCGACATTTCTCAGGAACGTACCACGAATAGCGGGGGTTTAGTGTATTTGCATTTTTTACAGAAACAAATTGCACCCATGATTCTATTTTGGCTATGGAAAGTTGAAGTTGCCTTTCAATGGCATTCATAGTTTGTGACTGACAAGAGATGAGTTCGTCAGTAAACGTGTATGATTCGACTGTATTTGTAATGTTGCATATTATGTTTGTAATTATTATTGAAAATAAAGTTTCACTGAGGATGGAGCCCTGCAGTACACCCTCCCCTTGTTAAAATTACACAGGCACAAGCCTGCATATACATTCTGACCTAATTCATGGAATTTTTCTGCATGGTCTTATATTTATTTAACAAGCCATCAGTTCATGTATGCTTTAGTTCCTACCTGAATAGTAATGCTCTATTTACCTCCCCCCCCTGAAAGCGACAACGTGTTTGTAACATAATTCACTGTTGCCCCTGGCCCACCCTGCTCCACATATCCTTGTTATGAGAAAAATTATTAATCATTTCCTTGATAATGCAATTTTCCAATAAAATTAAATCCTACTGAACTGGAGTAGCATACACTGGTTTTGTTCTGAAACCAGAATTATGGAAGGATGGGGGGGGGGGCATCACCCAGCAGGTCACTAGATACTTGAGTCCTTGAGTTTCCAGTTTAATCTGTCCCCAGGCATTCACCTATTTCTTCAGCAACCTAATTTGATCTAGTAATTCACCAAGTTTTAATTAAGGATCAGTGCACTCCTTACAGTGGAAGAAAATAAGAATAAAAAGGTTGTGAGTTTAGCTAGGATTATCTACTATATTGCCTTTGGAATACATTTCACAGTTTATACACGTTATACAAGTGATGAACTCATGACTTGCTTGAATCATAATATCCTGTAACAAAGCTTTCAAGATGGATCTTGTAACAGTCATTATTAAGGTAAATATTTTTTATGGTGACACTAAATTCAAAATGTACTGAAATCAACAGTACCCAACCACTTCTTTTGTTTAGCGTTGAGGAATTTAAAGTGCACTACCCAAAGTATGGGAGCAATAAGTAGACATTTGTAATTTGCAGTCAGTAGCTGTTTAGAAGGAAAGTAGTAACAATAATGAAGACATACAGCATATCCAAAAAAAAAAAAAAATAAATAAAATACATACATTAGAAATATACTCAAGATTTTACCAGACTACACAGGATCAAAACAGCTTCAACTGCTTAGAAATACAAATTTGTGACATGACAAAAATTGATCGTTATATAAAACCAATTAAGCTAAATAATACGTGGATAATTTTTGTTTGCTCAATTTGTTGATTTGACTCTCTCTGGACATGATTATGGTTAACAAACGGAACTTTTCAAAGGTATCAATCTTGCAATTTCTATTTAAAAAAAAAATTTCTAGGAGAAGAATCTAAGTATGTACTACTATTAATACATATTATAGAAATTCTGCATCAACAAGTAAATTGGTAATTATTCCACATCATATTGCATTTTTATTATTTAGTTTGGTATACGCCAAATTCCTGGCATGCATCAGTGACATATGAAGAAGAAAAAAAACTTTATTAACTGTGTGTGTATCACTGCATTCAGTTCCCATCCTGGAGATACTTTGGTCCCTCCAGTGACAGAAGCTGACTTTTGGCCATCACAACTTGAGCTTATATCCACATTTTTATTCCCAAGTCAACCGAAATTGCCAATACTGTTTTATATGAAGAATGTCGCCAAAAAAAATGTAAATGTGCTGTATGTCTAGTTGTTTTGGGACTTCAAAGTCTTCAAGCAGAAACAGTATTTGCTTCTATTGGCAAAATGTGCTGACTTATGAATAATGCCTCGTGTTTAAGTGCATAGGTACAGCATATGGAAGAAAAACTTCCACACAACAAAGGTCATGTGTACCTATTAACTGTTAATACTGGTCATGTCTATCCTATATAACAATGTAGTAAAGGTTGCAGAATGTAACTTTATTTCTTGTATAAATTACATAAAATAAACTGATTTATCATTCTGCTTCACAATTCAACTGTAAACAAATGGAGCTTATGCAAGAAAAAAGTTATGCTTTTCTTTTTAGATTTCACATAAATATCTCATGTATTTTGTCATTTAAAGAAAAGAAAACTGACATATAAAGTGATTTTTGTTTACATACCAATGTAGACAAAGCAAAATTTGTTTAAAAAAAATTCAAAATCTCATGAAGAATAGCATAAAGTAGAAAATTTTGGATGTTGTTTGCACAGAGGCATGGTGAGGGTAAGAGGGATTCTGGCTATGCTACAAATACAGGTTTCATTTTAAAGCCAAAAGGTGTTTAATTCAAAAGAACTAGTTTTAATTAATCTAAAATTTAATGAAAGAATGACTCTTATACCAATTATTTTTCAAAATGGAGTCCTCAAACCAAATCCTGTTTTTTATACCTTAACTGAAGTTAGGTTGTTATTTAGGACGTTACTACTAAAAATCAACAATTTAATAAAACTGCTGAATGTTTTGATTGGAGGAATACATTTCAGTATTAACTGATCCAGTGCAGAGTTGGTTTCTCTGATAGTAGCTGTGTTTAGATGTTTCTCAGAGTTAAGATTAATTCTTTGTGCTGCATTTAAAAAAAATATATATTCAGGGATTTTGTTCACGAATAATATATTTTTTTGGCACTAAGGATTTTACAACAGATTTACAAAATATGTACAAAGAATGGAATTTTCCTTTAAAAAAAATAAAGCACATAAAATGTACAATTCTGACTCATTTTATGTAACTCAACTTGATAATTAATTCAAAATGTCCCAAATCGTTTCTGGTAAATAACCATCAAAGTCTATTTCTGAACCTTCACCAGACGTCTGGTTTGTTCAATGTCATCAGAACCATTGGCAAAATATAATCCTAATGCTTCTTAATGAGAATAAATAAGAATTTTACAAGAAATCTACTAATTATTTTGAAATGCAAGATCCATCCCTAATTTGCTGATAAAGGTTAAGAAAAAGATGCCTGCTTTAACTGCCAGCAGTTAAAACAGGTTATCATCATGAGTTAGTCAAAAAACGTAATACTATGAAAATTAATATATTTAGGCTCAGCATGACATGACGATAAGTCAATTTCTCAAAGAAAACTAAATTCTTTTATATTCAAGTGAATTGCCAGATTATGGAGATTATGAAAATGCTCCCCATGGCTTACTTAACAGAATGAAACCGAGCTAAATTATGACAACAATATTTAAATATTAAACAAATTTTTAATTATAATTTTTTTTTTTTTATGAGAATGCCAAGTACAAGAACCTACAAGAACCTACTGTGCATGGGATGAAGGTTGAAAAGATGGAAGAAGATACTTATTGACATTAAACTTGAATTTCTGTAGATTGCAATTTTCAGGAAATACGTATGAAGGGAGTTTGTTCGTGAAAAGGGAGGTTGAATGTATAAATGAGGAAAAAGAAAAGTTGATTCTGTGTGTCTGAAGATAGACGGTAAGAGGATGTTGACTGGTTGCAGCAAGTGTTCAGAGTGGTTTGGAAAGAGAGAGCTGGAATTACAGAAGACAATTCAGAAGAACAGTGCCCAAGGAAGTATCTATAGAAAAGACATGCAGCAGAAACAGAACGTCTATGAGACAGAAAGTGGAGAGACTTTGTTAAAGATAAGTCATTAATTAACCTAACTGCCCTCTTTTAAATGGAATCAAGAAGCCTGGGAATGTCTTGGGAGCACCACACCAGAAGTGAGAACAATATTCCATGGTAGGGCAGATTTGCAATTTGTACAGCGTGAACAGGTGCTTGGGAGAAAAGTAATGCCGAGAGAGAAAGAGAAAACCCAGTTTTTTAGATGCAGAGGAAGCAATATTTGTAATGTGCTTATGCCAAGAGAGATTAGAAGTCAGGGTAATGCTCAAAACAGATTATGATCTTGCCTAGAAATTGGACTGTTATCAAAGATAAGCATAGGAGCAGAAGAGTCTTTTTGCAATATATAAGACAGGACTGAATTTTAGGAGGATTAAAATCAACTAAGTTATCTTTGCCGTACGGCAGAATTACTTGGAAATCAGCATTTAAGGAATTGGTAGGAGATATTTGAGAAGTTGAAGCTGTTTGTGCAGGGCAAGGAAACTGGAAGGTGAGATGCAATGTGCAAACATGAGCAAAACTATGGATAGGATTTCTGGTCAATAGAAGAAGGTCATTAACATACAAGAAGAAAAAAGCAAGAGAAAGAACAAACCCGGGGAACCAGCATTGGTGGAGATGTTCAATGCTGATTGAGCATGCTGAATATTGATAGGATTTTTTCTCTTGCTCAGAATAATTGCCTGAGAGGGCATAAATTCAAATTGAGGAAAGACAGTTGTAGGATAGATGTTGAGAAGTTTGCCTTTAGCCAGTGGGTGGTTGATTGCTGGAACAAACTTCCATCTGTTGTTGTAGAAGTTGATAGCTTAAATAGATTCAAGGTAGAACTAGTAGCCAAATATTTGGAGCAAGTAGATGGGTGAAATGAGAAGTGTGTGTGTGTGTTTTTTTTTTTTTGGCTGATGCTATATGAGCTTGCTTTCTTGCATCATGTGCCTTTGCTAATGCTAATGTTAGAAAACAGAGAGCCATCTATCATTAACTGCAGTGAGCGACCAGAGAGAAAACTGGGTACCCAAATAAAAAACAGTTGGCCAACCATTAGATGGAAACTTATTTAGGATATCTTTATGCTAAACTTGATCAAAAGCATTTGAAATGTCAAGAGCAACTTCTCCTCCCCTTAGCCAGAATATCACCAGTGGATTGACATTGATGGAATTCATACTGGCAATCATTGATCAGATAGCTTTCAAGATAGTTTAAGAGTTGGTGGTTAATTGATTTCTACATCACTTTAGAAAGAGTAGAAGTGCAATTGGATGATAATTGGATGGGAGGGATTTGTCACCCTTTTTAGGAACTGGCTGGAAATGAGCAAATTTCCAAGCAAAAGGAAAAACACCTTTAGAATAAAAAAGTGAAAAAAGGTGACACAAAATAGGGGCTAGGGGCAAGCTTAAGAGCACAGGTTTTGAGAACAAGTGGAGAAATGCCATCAGGAACTGGAGCTTTTTAGCATGAAGATTGTTCAAAATCCTTCTGACATCCTTTTGACAGAAGACCACAAGAGGCCTTGAATGGAATGTACCGGGAATGGCAGGAGGTGGCAAAGATCATCAATACATGAGTTAGAAGAAAAGTAGGAAGCTAGCAGGTCAGGTTTATCTTTGGCTGAAGTGGCAATAGAATCATCTGGTTTTGACGGAGTTGGGAACAGAGATTGGCAACGGTTTTGGCTAATAGATTTAGCAAGACACCAGAATGCTAGACTACCATCTAGACAAGAAGCAAGTTTTCTACTCTTAGCCTGTTCAAAATTTAGTTTGGACTGAATAATAACAGCTTTTATTGGAAAACCAAAGTTTAGATAAAGGAAGAGATTTTAAGGTGGAATGATGGAATAAAAGCATTTCTTCCATACAAGAATAATTTCACCGACACGATGTAAGCAAAAGTTGACATCAGAAGATTTGAAACAGTAATCCAACCAACAAAAAGAAATCTTGCAAATCAACCCATTTTGCATTCTTGTAATACCAAACAACACAAGGTTGAAAATAGCCATAAGAGAAAATCTCCATTGGAGAAGAGACCATCACCAAGTTGTGATCTGAGGTACCTGGAGAACCACTCACATTGACCATATACTTAGAAGGGTTGTTTGTGAGAAAAAAATCAAGTGTGTTGCTAGGCTGCACGGTTAGGATTGCCTGGTATTCCAAGGCGGAATTCGAACCCGCGACCTTTGGGTTGCCAGGCAGGCACTTTATCCACCTGGATAGCCCTGTCGGCATGAACAACCTGTGCAAAGTCATAAGTGATTGTAAAAGTCTCAGCATCTCGACCAGCTGAAGTTGTGAACATTAAAATCACCAAGGAAAATTATCCCACTGTTAGGAATGTTGAACTGGTGAGAGTATTTTCTCAAAGGAAGGAAGTCAAAGAGTTCCAAGTGATCAGTGGAGTTGGGAGAATGATAAAGGCAACAGATGAATTTGACAGAATGTGGTAGAGAGAGATTTTAAGCCAAAGAAGATTGAAAAGAGGAGATTCCAAATTACTTGTTTTTTGTAATTTGTAATCTGAAATTACAAATTACAGATTCCAAAATATCAGAGTGGACATATGCAAACAAAAGGAACCTTTGAAGAAAAACTTGTTGATTGCCTCTTCTCCAATGGAGCCTTTATCTCATGGCTATTCCCAACCTCATATTGTTTGGCATTACAAGAATGCAAAATGGGATGACCTGTGAGATTTCTTTTCTTCTTTTCCTTGGTCGGATTACTGTTTCAAAACTCCTGATGTCAATGTTTGCTCAGATCGTGTCAGTGAAATTATTCTTGCAGAAATGGAATCCTTTATCCCACACTCCACTTTAAAATCTTTTCCTTTATCTAAACCTTGGTTTTCCAATAAATGTGTTAAGGCTGTTCAAGAGAAGAACATTGCATATCGTAATTGGCTTGTTTCTAATTCTTCAGTTTCATTTTCAGCCTACACCTAAGCTCGCATCAATTACATAGCAGTTATTAATCAGTTTGAACAGGCTAAGATTAGAAAACTTGCTTCTTGCCCTAATGGTAGCCGAGCATTCTGGTTGCTTGCCAAAGCTATTGGCCACAACTTTTGCCCATCTCTGCTCCCACCATCTGTCCAAACCAGATGGTTCTGTTGTTACTTCAGCCAAGGATAAAGCTGACCTACTAGCATCACATTTTCCTTCCAACGTATGTATTAATGATCTTGGCAAAACACCTCCCACCATTCCCAACACGCTCCATTCAATGCCTCCTGTGGTCTTCCGTCAAAAGGATTTTGACGAATCTAGATGCTAAGAAAGATCTAAGAAAGAACTAAGAAATCTTGGTGCTTATCATCCCATTGCATTTACAGATCTGGAGGCCTCATTTCAAGAAGGATGTAGAGCTGCTGGAACGAGTACAGAGAAGGGCAACAGGTTAGTAAACGGAACGAAGGGTTGCTCTTATGAAGACAGGTTTAAGTTTTGCAAATTACAGTGTCTCGAGACTAGGCACTGGCGAGGTGATCTGATAGAGGTGTATAAAGCCTTGAATGGTTTGAGCATGCTCAATGCTGATGGGATACTGCCTCTTGCTCAGAATAATCACCTTGAGAGGGCATAAATTCAAATTGAGGAAAGACAGATGTAGGATAGATGTGCGGAAATTTGCCTTTAGCCAGCGAGTAGTTGGTTGGTGGAACAGACTTCCATCCCTTGTTGTGGAAGTTGATAGCCTAAATAAATTTAAGGCTCAGCTGGACAGGTAATTTGAACAAACAGAGGGGTGAAGTGGAAGGGTTTTTTTTTTGGCTGATGCTGCATAAGCTTGCTTTCTTGCATCATATGCCTCTACTAATGCTAAAGCTCCGGGTCACGATGATATTTCTCCACTTGTTCTCAAAATCTGTGCTCCTGAAATTACTCCTGTTCTTTGCCGCCTTTTTTCACTTTCTTATTCCAAAGGTGTTTTTCCTTGGCTGGATATGAGCAAATTGGAAATTTGCTCATATCCAGCCAGTTCCTAAAAAAGGGTGACAAATCCCTCCCATCCAATTATCATTCCATTGCAATTACTTCTCCTCTTTCTAAAGTAATGGAGAAATCAATTAACCGCCAACTCTTAAACTACCTAGAAACCTTCCGCCTGATCAACAATCGCCAGTATGGATTCCGTCAGTGTTGATCCACTGGTGATATTCTGGATTATGTTACCCATTTATGGACTAATTCAATGGAAAAGTTCGGTGAAACACAAGTAGTTGCTCTTGACATCTCAGGGCTTTTGATCATGTTTGGCATAAAGGTCTTCTAAACAAGCTTCCATCTTATGGTTTGCCAACTGTTTTTTGCAATTGGTTATCCAGTTTTCTCTCTGATAATCCTCACTGAGGGTGATGGTAGATGGCTCTCTGTCTTCTAACTTCTCCATTAATTCCGGTGCCCCCACCCAGCGGGGAAGGTTCAGTTCTTTCTCCCACTCTTTTCCTCTTGTATATTAATGACCTTCTTCCATTGACTGGTAATCCTATCCATAGTTTTGCCGATGCTAGCAAATTGCATTCCACTTTCCATTTTGGGAAACCTCGCCCTGCTCAATCAGCTTCAACTTCTCGAAAATCTGCTATCAATTCCTTAAATGCCAATCTTCAGGCAATTCTCCAGTGGTGCAAAGACAACTTAGTTGATTTCAATCCTTCTAAAATTCAGCCTTGTCTTATATCTCACAAAAAGGATTCCTATGCTTATCTTTGGTGACACTCCGATTTAAAGGTAATATGATATATATCTTTTGGGGATTACCCTGACTTCTAATCTCTCTTGGAACAAGCACATTACAAATATTGCTTCCTCGGCATCTAAAAAACTTTATTTTCTCTTTCGCTCCCAGCATTACTTTTCTTCCAAACAGCTGCTCACTCTGTACAAATTGCAAATCTGCCCTACCATGGAATATTGTTCCCACACCTGGAGTGGTGCCCCCAAAACCTCTCTCAGGCTTCTTGATTCCATTCAGAAGAGGGCAGTTAGGTTAATTAATGATTCATCTCTAACAGAGTCTCTCCACTCGCTTTCTCATAGACGTACTGTTTTTGCTGCATGCCTCTTCTACAGATATTTCCATGGGTACTGTTCTTCTGAATTGGCTTCTATAATTCCTGCTCTCTCTTTCAAAACAGTCCGAACACGTGCTGCCACCAGCCAACATCCATTTACTGTCCAACTTGAAACTCACAGAACTAACTTTTCATCTTCCTCGTTTATTCATTCAACTGCCGTTTTCTGGAACAACCTTCCTTCATACCTATTTCCTGAAAATTACAGTCTACAGAAGTTCAAGTCCAATGTCAACAAATATCTTCTTTCGTCTTCTCAACCTCGAAGCACTTCCTTCAACTACCAAGCATGGTACTAAGTACTATAAGGTTCTAATACCTCTTGTGTTTGGGGTCTACATAAAAAAAAAAAAAAATAAAATAAAGGGAATCATATAGCAAATAATTTGGACAACTGACATGGGCAGCAATTGAATCAACTGATAATTGGGATTCTATCAGAAAGAGTATATGGGGTTTGGCAGACTAAGTAGAAATGGACATCACTGAGATTGGAACTGAGACCAGGTATATTTGTGAAATAAACAAGGAAGTGTTTGGGAAGTATAGATCTTTCTGCAGATAAGTTTGTTCTATTAGTTTGACAATTCATCACGTATTCCGTAAGGGGGGGGGGGGCATGCTGTTCAAGTAATGAAATTCTTGAATATGCCATACACATGGCAAGAATTTGATAGTATAAACCAGAGCTATGATGCTCAATACTTTCTAAGTTTATTTCAATATTTGTAGAAAAATAAGAGCAATTTATCTCAATATTATACGTAGAACACTTTCAAACGGAAGTATTCTATGTATAATATTGAGGTAAATTCCTCTCATTCTTCTACAAACATTGCAAGAATGTATCCAGATCCTTGACAATGCTCCCTGCATACACACTACTCAAACTCCCTCCAGTCACTATCTGGGAGAGTACAGGCAGCGAGATTATATATTAGATGATTCGGAAGCTTTGTAATTTATGACCTTTCCAGAACTAGGGGCCATAACAAATTACAGGGCTTGGAGCTTTAGATTAGATGGTGGGAAGTTTTCTTTTAGCCAGCAAGTTGTTGTTAGCTGGAACAAGTTGTCCTCGCAGGTAGTTGAGGCTGACATTTGAGTAAATTCAAGGATCAACTGGATACTTGCCTATGGGAGGAGGGAAGCATATAATTTGTGTTATCTACTTTTTTTTTTTTTTTTTTTTTTTCTCCAGTGCAGAAAAAGCCCGTGGCTTTCTTGCACTATATGGCAAATACTATTACTAGAGAGTCACCAACAGGTTTGGCCTGGTGTACTATCTAGTTGCCGGCCTGCAAACACCGTTTTAGAACTGTACCCTCGAAATGTAAGGAAAATTGGATCTCGCCAGGATATCCATCATAACCCCAAAAGACATCAATCATATTGCATGATATAAGCATTAACTAAAATGCTTATAAAACATTAACACGAAGGGGTACATTTAATAATAATAATATATTTGTTCCAAAACACAACTAAACCTTATCACAATATATATATGCATTTTTTCACCTTGTGTGGCAATTTCCATCAACACATTAATCATGAAACTCAAGGGTTACCTTGTATTTTAGTTTGTTTTGGAATATGCTGTTTATTGCAAACTTTTTGTCTAGCCTATTTAAAGTACAGGTACTGATTTTTATTGGTGTATTTTCTTTGATATTAAAGAATTACTGTTTTTTAAAAACAATTTTATGGGGAGAAATATATTTGGCTGTAAAACTTAATGAAAATTTCATTGTTTATTTAGGAAGGAAAGGATCAGATTTACCTTTACCATTTTTTTTGTGTAATGTTTTAGCTTTCACTTCTTCTGGGCATATCATGGTCATGATATGTTTGTTATCACCAATGGACACAAGAAACTGACACAGAGGATGACATTTTCTTTTAAAGAGAATTTAAAAAATATTGCATTTCATCAAAATGCTTTCATGCCTTGATGGTTATTTTTCAATTGCATCTATTCTCATAAAGGTCATAACATCATTATTTCACAGTCATGTTCTCTAATGACAGAGATGGTAAAATTAAATTGCAAAAATTATGCTGTTTTTTTTTGAGAAGTACAACTAGAATCCCCCTTATATGAATACTGATGACTGATGGATTCAACACTGAAAATTATGCAAGCTGTGTTGTTAAATCACAGCAACAACAGAATTTAAGGTTGATTAACATGCCTTTATTTTAAAAGGCTAATGAAAATTTGTTAATTTCATAATTAAAAATTATGAATCTACAAACAAAAAAAAAAAAAAAAAGACAAGAATAAATACATCTGTTGTACTAACCTGTTTATGTGCATGATCATAAGAATTAATATGGTTATCAAATTCTTGGTGCTTGTAGTATTGCTTGTCACACAAGTCACAATAAAAATTTGCCTTAAGAGTTGCAAGTGCTTCTTGAACTGCCTTTTCTTTCTCTTGATAGGCCTATTTAAAAAATATCCAGTGGAAAGGAAAAAGTTATCTTCAGTAGACTGACAGCTTGAACAGAGCTCAAAGTTCCGTAATAAAATTTTTATTTAATCTTCTGATAACATTTCAATATATTCTTCATGGGACTGCATTATCAATTACAGATGCAAAACACCCTTTTTTTCATTCTTAAAATTCTTTAATACAACCACATACAGGCAACACTTACTATAACAGGTTTGAAGAGTAGATCTTAACCCACTGATATATATCCAAGTTGCATGTTACCCTGAGGTTGTGGAGAGTTTAATAGAGTCAGATATATCTAAATATAATTACTGGTTGCCAAGTCACTTAGAGTAGGGATTATATTTTACAGAACTGCCTATCCTACCCTCTCAAATACCAAAAGAGCAACTAGTTAATTAAAGCATTTTTAGCACTCAACCCATGTAAATATGATTTCATATTACATTATGGTGATATTAAGCAATCACTTTTATTTAACACACAACTTCAACATTACCAGTTTTAAAATTCAAGCAGACCTCAACTAGTTTATTTTCCTAGTTACATTAATTTCATAAAGTATTACATTAAAAAGAATTAGAGCAACAATACTCCCATGGACTGCAGTTTTATTACTGTATTTTACAATAATCAATATATTAATTACCAGTAATTAGGAAAGCTTATAATGTAATTATAAGCTTTCCTAATTACTGGTAATTAATATATTAATATTAATAATACAGTAATAATTACTTGTCATTACTATAAATTAGTGGCCTTCCACCATAGTAGGCTACTGTGTCATTTTAAGAAAATGCACTGAGCACTAATATAAAAAAAAAAGGTCTTTAGTACAAATTAATGATAGGTGAAAAGGAGCAAGACTATGAAAATATTCTTGCTCCTTTATTTTTTTTTTGGTTCATCATAAAATACTTTATCTTCAATATTTCTTACAAGTCTTTAGTAATTAAAACAAGAGGGGAGAAGAAAATAACAACATAACCTATTACTAAAGTGAGATTTGAAGTGCAGTTACAATCAAACTATATTTGATATATTCAGGATGATATAGCAACTGGTTGCTGTTGGCATATAATATGAGCTCTGTGAGCCCAGTGTTTGTAATTCTTGTAAGATACAAGATATAATAATGAATTATATTTTTATATTTCATTAATCTGAATTATATATATATATAAAAAAAGTCCTGGAATTTTGTAAAAAAACAAGCAGGCAGCTAAGAAACACCAACATGCCCCAAATTCTTGGGGGGGGGGGGGGGGTTAGGATGATCACTACTAGAAGGCATATTTATACAGTAAATTCCCATTATAACATTTTCCAAGGAAATGGCCCAAAGAGCACTATAAACAGGAAGCCTGTTTTTTGGAGGAGTAATTATTCATCAATATTTTGCAAGATAAAATTTATTCATAGGCTTTTTTTTTCTCTTTTTTTAAGTATTTATGAACCAATAGTTTATATATAAGTTGAAAGCCTGTATACATTTTAACTTTTTTGCTTAAAAAGAAACTTTTAATTTTTAAAATTTAAACTAAACATATCCTGGGTATTATTGTATAAACATGAAAAATGTAATATTAACATAATAATGTGGTCATTAATGAAATTTACTGTTGCTACATGAACATGCACACACAAAAGTGGGTACGAGCGTAGCCTGTGCGGACGAAGCTCTTTGACGCTCTTGGAACAGAGAAGTTTTTCCTGATTTATTAGCTTAAATTGTCATATTAACTTATTTCTAGAGTAGCTTTATATTCCTAGTTACGATACTTAGTTTAAAGTTTAACTTAGACAGAGATTTTGTAGGTATTACTTAGTATCGGTAATGGTATCAAATCCATGTGTTACAAATTGAACGAGAGGTCTTTTTTTTTAACCAAATTTAGTCGATTTATTAACCAATTGTTATATTAAATTATCTTTTATAAGTAGATTATAGACCTAGTCAGGATCCTTAGTTTATTCTAAATTGAGATAGCGAGATTTGGAAGCTAATCAATACTTAAGAGTCCGTAGAAGTACCGTTCGTGATTTCCCGCCATTTTGCTGCTCTGGAAAGGTTGAACAGATGGGCTGAGAGGTGGCAAATGAAGTTTAACATTGACAAATGTAAAGTACTACATATGGGAAACAGTAACCCCAGAGCAATGTATCAACTCTGCGGTACTACACTGACAGTGGTGGAGAATGAAAAGGACCTGGGGGTAATTGTGCAGGCAGATATGAAGTTCTCTGAGCAGTGCAGACGAGCTGCAAGAGTAGCTCATGGTGTCTTGTCAATGATATACAGGAATTTTTCTAGCAGGGATAAGGAGGTGATTATTCCCTTGTATAAGGCAATGGTTAGGCCACATCTTGAGTACTTTATACAGGTCTGGAGGCCTCATTTCAAGAAGAATGTAGAGCTGCTGGAACGGGTACAGAGAAGGGCAACAAGATTAGTGAATGGAACAAAGGGTTGCTCTTACGAAGAAAGGCTTAAGTTTTGCAAATTACAGTGTCTGGAGACTAGGCACCGGCGAGGTGATCTGATAGAGGTGTATAAGGCTTTGAACGGTTTGAGCATGCTCAATGCCAATGGGATTCTTCATCTTGCTCAGAATAATCAGCTCAGACGGCATAAATTCAAATTGAGGAAGGACGGATGTCGGATAGATGTGCGGAAATTTGCCTCTGGCCAGCAGGTGGTTGGTTGGTGGAACCGACTTCCATCACTTGTTGTTGAAGTTAGCCTAAACAAATTTAAGGCTCAACTGGACAGGTATTTCGAGCGAACGGAGGGGTGAAATGGGAGTGGTGTTTTTTTTTTTTTTTTTTTTTTTTTGGCTGATGGTGAATAAGCTTGCTTTCTTGCATCATATACCTCTACTAATGCTAATGCTAAAAGACATTGTTTACTGTACTAGCAAAAATACTGAATTTAAAAAGAAGCTGGGGAGAGTAAGTGAATGCAACAATGAATAACTAGACATTGGGATATTGTAAAGAGCAACCTATCTATCTTCAAAGATTTGAATTATATATAACTGAATTAAGTATACAGTAATTGGAATTAAACAAATGTCACCTCGGTACTGGAACAATTTCTAAGAACAATTTAGAAGTAAAAAAAACCTACACAATAAATGATTCCTATATTTTATTCTTTATCATCCTTTTCCTTAAAACAAAAATCAAAAGGTTTGTTATTGTTATTTGGTTTCTAGGAGCATTAGCAACTAAGGCCATATTGCTCCGGGATACGGGTGGTCATTCCCTGTCCTTTCCGCATCCTCCGTATTTGGTGGTGACGGGCTCGAACCCCAGTCTAATCAAGAAGCGTGCGCTACACACTGCTACTTCTTCCCACCTGGCTACGGAGGCACCAAAATCAAAAGGAAGAAAGGTTATATCTGTGTTTATTTCTTCTTGCGACCTTAAAAAAAGTGATATACAGCTGTAAAAAAATACATGCCACTTCATAGATTGACCCTGGTACCAAAAGAAAAGGGCATTAAAAGTGGCAGTGTTTTGATGGGACTGTATATCCTTTTTATTATTATTATTATTAGCTATATGGTGCAAGGAAGCCTGAAGCTTATGCTGCAACAGCAAAAAAAAAAAAAAATTCCCGAGTTACCCTGAGAGAGAGAGAGAGAGAGAGAGAGAGAGAGAGAGAGAGAGAGAGAGAGAGTCAAAAGTAGAAAGGAATCATCAAGAAAGAGAAGAATGATGATATCCAGCTCAGGACCCTGGGTGTGCCAAGCCCATACTCACCAGATGTGAGCCCCTGGGGGTTTTAAGAGGGCTGTTCAAAGAAGAATGATACTTTATTTAATAAAGTCCTCCTCTCTTGATGGTCTTCTTCGAACGGTATTACTGTTTGATATAATGCACATGCACCTAATTCAAATGTTGTTGTTGACATTCTCAAAGAAACTTGTGAAAATTCACTTGTTGACATTCTTCAACATGTTTCTGACAATGAAGTAAAAGCATCAGAGGATGCTGCTACAATAAGCAGAATGCCTGACACATGGTTAGTGTGCAATTAGTATTTGAAGGTGGGAACGGTGGTTAACAAATTGGGCCATAATGCTTCAAAAAAACTTATACATGACTTTAGGATTTTACCTGACAAATAATTTTCCATGTAGTACAAACAGGCAGATAGGAAGGCACATGGTTTCCTGTCTATTATTATTAGGACCTTTGCTAGCAGGGAAAGGATGTTCTTATCCTACTGTAAGAGACGATGGTTAGACTGTATTTGGAGTATCATATTAAGGGCTGGAAACCACACACACACAAAAAAAAAAAAAAAAAAAAGAGAGGAACAGGAACATCTGGAGATGATTCAAAGAAGAACACCTTAGAAAGTGTGAACTCCAAAGTTTGACAACTACATGTCTAAGGTGGGATCTGATTAAAGTGCATAAAGCAATGACTGGATGTTAAGCAAAATGAATGAGAAAGGTCTATTCTCCCTAGTAGGTGAGGTAATAATCAAAGGGCATAAATATAAAATCTCAGGGAATACAGAGAACCAGATCTCACGAAATCAAACTATGGGAAGCAGGTTGTCAAACACTGGAATAAGCTGTGTCCCAAAGTAGTAGAGGCAGTGAGCTAAATTCAAAGCACAATTGGATGGTTATCATGTGGGAATGGGAATAGATTCAATTCTGTTTTATGATTATTTTATATTATTAGCTGATGCTATGTTATTTGATTTTTAGGAGCATTAGCAACTAAGGCCATATTGCTCCGGAGATATGGGGTGGTCATTCCCTGACCTTTCTGCATCCTCCGTATTTGGTGGTGACGGGCTCGAACCCTGGTTTATTCAAGAAGCGTGCACTACGCACTGCTGCTCCTTCCCACCTGGCTACGGAGGCATTAGCTGATGCAGAAAAAGTCTGCTTCCTTACATCATTTGATCTTACTAATATGTAAAAGCCTCCTAGCACTCTATATTAATTTTACACTTTACAGCAGAGCTTTCCTCATGTCCCAAAGGGCATTTTGGCATTACATCAGCATTGTTTTCACTCTGATTTCTTTTTCTGCAGATATTAATGATTGATTAAAATACAATTACTGAGTGAAACATTAAATTTAAGACTTTTTTGTGACTGACTAAGAGGACATTGGGCTGTGGACTTGTTTAACAGATAACAGATGTAGCCGATTTTGCACAACTCTTATGTGTGACAGAGTTTGGTAACTAAGCAACTTAGAGGAGACTTAACTGAGGTGTAAAGTTCAGTGGAGAAATTAAAAAGAGTGAGGGTAAATCATTTATGAAAATCATTTATAACAACTAATTTTCACCTGTTATAAATGATTCCAAAATTAGAGGTCATAAATTCAAATTACAGAAGGAAGTTTTCTTTTAGCCAGCTGTTAATTATTGGAATAAGTTGCCTCCATGGACAGTTGAAACTGACTACTTGGGGGAAATTCAAGATTCAAAGACAGCTAGATAGATAGATACCTATGTAAGAATGGAGTGAAATAGGGAATTTATTTTATTAGTACCATTTTTTAAGTAATAATAATTATTATTATTTTGGTGTTAGTATTAGTATTACAAATTCAATCAGACTGGCAGTATTTTTAAAATCCTCTTTGAATGGAACTAAGTTAGCTATCTGAGGCAGAAGCAGAGAGAGTACATCAGTTCACAGGGAAAACTGATGCACCAAATCTTTCCTAAAGGATAAAGACAAGGCTTTAATCAGAGCACACGTTTTCAGGTATTCACTATCATTTTTGATAAGCTGAATTTTGGTAGCAGCTTGTTCATGAGTTGGATTTGATTCAAGAATATCTCTTGAATCAAATGCAATTTTAGGCAAATAAATAAAACTTCTGTAGACAACGCTGCACACAGTTGATTTTTGTAGTTTACATTCACAAAATGATGTGCCTGGAATGCTGCACAAACTACCTTTCCAACTTCAAGTGATGCTGAGTTGTTTAGTTTATTACCTTTAGCATGCAATAGAATTCTTGTTTTCTTAAATTTAGTCATCCATATATAAATGCTAGGCCTCCGTAGCCGAGTAGTCATGAGCGGGAGTGTAGTAACACACGCTCTTTTTTTTTTTTTGAGTAGACCGGGCTTCAAGCCCCTGACTGCTGAATACAATTGATCTGCCAGCCCGCACTGGACCAGCGTGGCAGATTATGGTCCATTTCCCTCAGCATGAATTGGTGAGGAGGCTTCCATCCTGCAGTGGGTCGATAATGGCTGCAATTTACATATAAATGCTGGGACAAATTTACATATAAATTTCTCATACCTCATGCGTGCATTGAATCTGAATCTGCACCTTTCTAAAAGAATCATTAAACAGAACAGCATGTTCAACTGCAATTAAATATGCCATTCTTTCTCTTATTGTTGCTATTTTGGTTGTTCACCAATTGCATCATAGCAATAAATCCAACATGCAATGTAATATGATAAAACCCACAAATATTTCTCATATTTATTATTATTATTATTAGCCATATGGTACAAGGAAGCCTGAGGCTTATGCTGCACCAGCCAAAACAAAATTTCCAAGTTACCCTGAGAGAGAGAGAGAGAGAGAGAGAGAGAGAGAGAGAGAGAGCAAAAAAAGAGTCAGAAGTAGAAAGGAATCACCAAGAAAGAGAAGAATGATGATATTCAGCTGAGGACCCTGGGTGTGCCAAGCCCATATTCACCAGATGTGAGTCCCTGGGGTAATTCAATAACAGAGGTTTGTTTGGATACGCAGTATAATGCATAATGGCTGAAAAATCAGAATGAAAAACCATGTGGGCGTCTACCAAAAAAAAACAAAAAAAAAAAAAAAAAAAACTGTAAACTAATGATAGTTGTATTTGGTTATAACGAGCATCAATGGACCAACAAAATTTCCTTGCTATAACTATTACTCACTATATCAGTAATGAGTTAAATCTACCTCCTATTTTATTTAATTCTTAATAACTTGATAAAAAGATAGATTCAAAAAACAAAAGAAATGTTAGAAAGAAAAAAAAAAATATATTAGTATACACCTACATATTATTTTTATTAATACGCTTGTATAAACTACAATACACTTAATACTAAACACAATTTATTTCTCCATAATTAAAAACAATTTTCTGTTTCATTGGTGTTGCAGATGTCTTCATCACTGAAATCTTTCCTTATTTCCCAAACATGGTCAATCAATTCATTTGCCATTACTGGATCTGCAGATCGAGATTCTCCACTAATTTTTGCATAAACAATGTTATGTTTTAAATTGATCCAGCCAACCGTTGTTACATACAAAATCGCCATGTCCAAATTGTTTAGCAAATTTTTCTGCTTGAGCCTTCAAGATCGGACCAGCCATTGTACCATTGAAGCAATGCTTCATCGATGTTTTTAACCTCACATTTTATAAAATAAAATTTATTTTTTCGGTTATGTTCTTTTCCAGTGCCGACATCTAAACATGTCTATTCTTCTGCAATGTCGATACTGTTGAAGAGGACAAAGAAAACTTTTTACACACTTTTTTTTGCATCACGTTCTAACTCACAAATAATCGACTTTTTTGCGAACTGAGAGACCCTTCCTTTTGTTGATAGACACAGTAAAGTGATCTGCATATACACAATTATTGTTTCCAAATTCTTAGAAGTCCCGAAATAAATTTATGGTTCAGTGAATACAAGACAATCTGTAAATAGGCTAATGCGACCATAGAAATTACAAGTAGGAACATCAATGCACTATTGTATAGCTTCCATCTCCAAAAGGACAAGGTTAGGTCATAAACCAGCCCCTAATCATACATATGTGGTCATAAAAGCTAAGTTGCCCAATTTCATTTTTGTCTATTCCAAGAATTGGGTTTTTTCGATTACCCGAGCAATTGAGAATGTCTACATAGTTACCAAAATTTGTACAGTATATCCACGTAGTACACTAGTTATAACAGACCAAACCTAAATATCCATGCCGTGAAAATAGCACAACATAACGATCAGAGGTCCAAGGCTGTTGCTGTGCAACTGGTCAAAAAGGCAGAAGAAGAGAACCTAGATGTTCTGCTCCTTCAGGAGCCATACACTCATAACAAGGAGATAAAAGGCTGCCCCTTGAGATTTAAAGTGGTCCAGGTTGATGGTGACCCACTCTGGGCCACAATCATCGTTCGCAATCCTGAACTGACTGTCACCAAAATCACTTATCTGTGTACTAGCTGGGCTGTGTGCACACATGTAATTTCACCACTGGGGCAATTCTACGTAGCTTCGATATACAGTAAACCTCACATTCCAGTAAACCATACAGTACGTTCCTGAGAAATGCCGCGAATACTGAAAACGCGAAGTTATGGCTCCCATAGTAATAAAGGGGTTCCGTTCCAAAGTATGAAATATATAAGAAAAACTAGTCTAAAATTTTATCTATGTATGTATTATATGTACCTTCATAATATGACTATGTACATAGACAGTACATAGTGAAATGCAAGCATAAGGCATCGAAATGAAAATAAGAAACAATTTAATATTAAATGTAATATTTATTAGAAATTTCAAACAAATCTTTCAAACCAGCGCCTTTGCTAGCTAAAAAACTTATCCTGCCAGTGCTATCACCAGTGTCGCTAGAGCGTTGATAAAGGAGTTTTGCCTTTTCACGAATGATGAGTGAACTTAACGGAACTTTATTTTGAGTTCGGTCTTCTATCCACAGATTTAAAGCCTTTTCCATTTTTTCTAATTTAACATCGAGTTACAGAGCAAATTTTTGAAGCAATTAGCACGTTTTCATGGACACTATGACGGATTCCGATTTCTTGATTGATCGTACCGTTGACTCATTGATTTTATAATGTTTTGCCACTGAGGAGACACTTTCACCATTAGAAATTTTGTCTAATAACTCAATTTTATTCGCTAATGTCATCACCTTCTTTGATATTTTCACATTTCCCTTGTTATTCGTAGCCATATTTTTGTACGGGTTAGAAAGAACTTGTCGACAATAAAGTCACTTTCTCCCGTTAACACACTCGAAAAAGTCTGTTTTACACTGCAAAACGGTAGATTTATCTCTTTTGCAAGCATATCAATTTATAAATTGATAAATTTATGCAATTTATAAGCATATAAATCAAAAGCAAATGCATAACACATAATGAACAAGGATTAACGAGAAACATCCACATTCATGATTTTGTCACCCCTCTCCTCCCACCCAATGAGCACTGTTTTGACCGGGAAAGATAATTTTAGCCACACCTATGTTTTTTTATGGCAGAAAATGTTCACGGCACTTTAAAATTCACATTTTTTAGGTTCCATTTTATATTAAATCAGCGACCGAATACAGATACCGCAAATAGCAGGGGTTTACTGTACTTTCGACCAGGGAAAGATATTCTTCCTGCCATCCGATATCTACAAACCATCCAGCTACAATGCCAAATGCAAAACTCGTGGGGGCTGATGTTAACTGCAGGTCCCCAGCTTAGCACAACCAAACTGAAGATCGCAGAGGAAATAGAAATGGTCAACATCTTGAGGACTACCTGTCTAACAGCAACCTGATCATTCTAAACAAATCTAACTGCTTGCCAACTTTCTCCAGTACCCTGTGGGAATCTACCATAGATGTGACCTTAGCCTCTAGCTCCATTGCCCAGCACCTTGCAGCCTGGACAGTTCATGAGGACTGGACCACCTCTGACCACGGGGTACTGACCTTCCAACTACACTGTTCACTAGTAACCCAACCAACCAACCGACCGACCAAACTCCACCAAGAAGATATGTCCTGAATAAGGCTGACTGGAACCTTTTTAAGGAGGAACTGACCAGCACAGCCAGCCACTTCAAACCTAGAGGCCTCAACCCAGAGCAGCATCAATGCGCAATTACACAGCTCGTCACTAATGCTGCAAACAAGGCTATCAAAAAAGAAGAGATTCACACCTGGTGGTCTCCTGAACTGCAGGCTCTTAGACGCGGTCATTTACCGACGAAAGCACTATCAACGTGCAAGGAGAATATGGCCTCCAGAAGAAACAGAGGCTTTACTGAAGCTATATTGAGTGACTAGGAACCAGTACATTACAACAATAAAACAGTGCAAAAGACACTCATGGGAAGCCCAGGTAACCACTGAACGGAACGCCGACCCCTGGGGTGGCTGTGTACAAGGTGACCACTAACAAGCTCCTCAGAAGCGAGGTCATATCAACCACAAAATTACAGAATGGATTTACTTATTCCCACTAATGGAGTCACTGGTTAAAGATGCATTGCAGGATCATCTAGACAAGACTGCAGCAATAATTCAGACACAGCATGGGTTTGTTAAGGGAAAGTCTTGTCTGACAAATTTGATTGGTTATTATGATGTGGTCACAAAGGAACTGGATGCAAAAAATAATTTTGATATCATATACTTGGATTTCAGGAAAGCTTTTGACACTGTTGCGCATGGAAGACTACTGTACAAATTGGAGCAGAATGGTATTAAGGGTAAGTTGCTACAATGGATAAAAGGATGGTTAAGTGGAAGAAGACAGAGGGTGGTAATCAATGGGTGCTGCTCTTCGTGGACTAATGTTATTAGTGGAGTCCCACAGGGTTCGGTGTTGGGGCCACTGTTGTTTTGTATATTTATCAATGATATTGATGAAGGTATATCAGGCTTAATGTCGAAGTTTGCAGATGACACGAAGGTTGGCAGGGTTGTTAATGACAGTAATGGCAGTGTGCTACTGCAACAGGATCTAGATAATTTGGGCAGATGGGCTAAGAAGTGGCAACTGAAGTTTAACCTTGACAAATGCAAAGTACTGCATATGGGTAGAAGTAACCCCAGAGAAACGTACCAACTGTGTGGTACTACACTTAAGGTGGAAGAAAATGAAAAAGACCTGGAAGTAATTGTGCAGTCAGATATGAAGTTTTCTGAGCAATGTAGACAGGCTGCTAGGGCAGGTCATGGGGTTTTGTCAATGATATATAGGAATTTTGCTAGCAGGGAAAAGGAGGTGATTGTCCCTCTGTATAAGGCAATGGTCAGGCCACGCCTTGAGTACTGCGTACAGGTCTGGAGGCCTCATTTTAGGAAGGATGTAGATTTGCTTGAGCGTGTACAGAGAAGAGCAACACGATTGGTGAGGGGAATGAAGGGATCCTCTTACCAAGAGAGGCTTAAGTTCTGCAAATTGCAGTGGCTGGAGACTAGGCACCTGCGTGGTGATCTGATTGAGGTCTATAAGGCCTTGAATGGGTTGAGCACGCTGAATTCTGATGGGATCCTCCCACTTGTTCAGAATACGAACCTACGGGGACATAAGTTCAAATTAAGAAAGGATAGATGTAGAATAGATGTGCGGAAATTTGCCTTTAGCCAGCGGGTGGTTAATTGCTGGAACAAACTTCCATCTGTCGTTGTGGAAGTTGATAGGTTAAATAAATTTAAGGAGGAACTGGACAGGCAATTGGAGGGTATGGTGTGATTTTTTTTTTTTTTTTTTTTTTTTTTTGGCTGATGCTGCATAAGCTCCTACACTGCTTTCTTGCATCAAGTGCCACTACTACTACTACTACTACTACTACCACCATACTCAACCTGAGCCAGCTCTCTTGTCTGGCTCACTGTCTCACCTCTTCCTGGCAGGTGGGGAGGGGACAGTAAACTGTCCCCTCCCCACTGTAAACTGGAGTTGCCTTCCCTTTCAGCTCCACATTTCTGTCTATTTGCCCCCAGTCTTCAGCCTTCACCCCACTCTATCTGATAGCGACGTGAACACGCCCCACACAATCTAAAATCACCAATCTAAATTAATTTTGCCCAACGTTTTGGACTTTTAGCACTCCCCGCGACGCGTACGCGATTTTTTTTTTTTTTTTTTATAGGTCCTAGCCACTGAAATCTTAGGAAATTAGGTGGCAGGACCTGCCAGAGTGAACTATATACTAGTGAGTACCTGGTCTGCCTCCACGGGGCTAAAGTGGGGTAACGTTGGGCCTCAGTAGGGGTCTGGCGGCTAAATGACCAGATGAACAATGGTACAAGGCATCAAATATATACAAAGTCCATACGATTTTAAATCTCTGGCTTTTCCAGTCAACTGGTTCACCCACAATGTAAACTACGCGGAGATGGGGGAACCCCTGGTGCCGCTTGACCCTAAACACACACACTTACCATACTCAACCTGTTAAATCACTGTCTCCACCAAGGATTCTTCCCCACACAGTGGAGAACTGCAACTGTTAGACTTATATTGAAGAATGCAACCAAGCCACACGATCAACACAATCTTACCGGCCCATTGCAGTGGTTTCAGTCTTCAGCAAGCTTTTTGAACGGATGATCTTCCACTATAATGACGCTGGTCTTTCCTCGCCTAACCAGTACGGTTTCCGGAAAGGACTCTCCACGGTAGATGCACTGGAAACAATCATTGAAGCTGCTAACTGCAATTCCAAATACTTTTTACAAATCGCCATCGACTTTGCTGGTGCCTTTGATTCCCTCTGGCGGCCCAGCGTTCTGAGCAGGCTCCAGAGAAAACCAATTCGATCCTACTAAAAGTTACCCTTGATCCGAGAAGACCACCCCAAATCAAGGTCAACGGTGTTACAGTCAAACTAAAAACAGAGCTTAAATATCTAGGTTTGATCTTAGATAAATATAAAAAATAATTCGTATAAAATATATTATAATAACAAAAATTATAGGTCTATGGTAACTGAAATAAGATAGATACAGCAATACCCCGCATAGCACTGATAATTTATACCGAAACTATTCTGTGCTGATTGAGATATAATTATAATGGGTTTTAATTGAATGTGTACTAGAGAAACAGTCTACAAACAAATTATAATAAATCTATAAACAATTTGCACTTGATAGGCCAATTAAAAGGATTTGAAATTTAAAAAAAATATTGCAAAAATTTTATCAATGAAAAGGTAACATCATGAGAGATGAGAAAAAAGTGGTTGTTTATTTAGGTATTTCAATAATGAAGTCTGGTGAAGCCGTCTCTTCTTTTTCTCGGCATACACATCTTTGTAGCATCGAATCCTTTCGATGCTACAAAATTTGCCGTATCTTGATGCTACGTTCATTCGGATCTCCATTCTTAATCGCCTCACGGGCCATGTCAACCCCCCCCCCCAAAAAAAACTTTCTCCAGTTCTGCTGAAAATTGTTTTGGTGGCACTTCAGTGTTATCCAACTTCAGAATCGTTCTCTTCTGTATATGCAGTTTGCTCATTAATTTCAAGGAGAGTTGCATCATCTAAGTCAATTGCATGTCAGTCAATGCAGTCACGTACATTGGCAGTGTCCAAAGTTTCGAATCCCAAGTCTTTTCCGACCTTCACAATGTCTTTGGAAATTATCTGAACTTGCGTTTCAAAACCAGTGAAATTTTTTACCAAATGGGGCAAAACATGCTGCCAAACAGAATGCATGTCGTTGGCAGTGATTCCTAGCCAAGATACAGATATCTTTTCAATCGTACTTAAAGGAGTAAAAAATAAATTTTGAAATGAAAAGTTTGAAAAACTATCATGTCGTCTCGTCAGGATGGAATTAAGAATACTGAACACTGTTGCACGTTGCAGCTGACTGCCTGAAGGGAGCTAAAGTACCATGTGTATGGTAGACAATAGAGTTGGCACCGCAGCATATATGTATAGTACCTGTCTAGGCTATTGAATGAGTTTTAATACATATAATAAATTTTCGACTTAAACTTAATTGAAAACCGTGTTATAGTGAAACCTGTGCTGTTTGAAGCCGTGCTAAGCGAGGTATTACTGTAATTTTGACACTCCAATGATTTTAATTCCCGAGTGAATATTCCAACGATTGTCGTTCCATTACGTGTGGTATTTACTAAAGTATTTGACTTAATATCTAAATTGAAGACATCTTTCATAAATTTACAAAACTTGTTTCCAGCCTCAGAATTTAATTCTAGATTGAAATCACCAGCAAGAACTATAGGTATATGATCCAGTGGCTCTTCCAATAATTTTGCACCTTCAATGGAATATGGCATCAAATTCTTGTTTATGAATTCAAAAATTCATAAACAAGAATTTGTATATGGCAACGATGAAAATAGATTCACTACTGAATTTGCACAAAGATCCACAAATGTCTCCAATTTCATCTGATACCGCTGTCGCATTACTGCTATTATGTCGATAGTTGAAACTTTGATATTAATATATATCAAAACACCACCACCATTACGAACATTTGACCTTTTAAATTGAGCCACACATTGAAAAGGTTTAAGTAATATATGTTCATCATTATCTAACCAGGTTTCACTTAATATCAATATTCTGGATTGCTGAAAGATTGTGTCTGTTTCGATATCTCAAAAAAGGACCCATAAACTTTGTACATTCATCGACGAAATAGATACCACTTTGTATGAAATCTTGCAGTTCATTCGGTAGAGATGGTAGCTTATTATTTTTCAAGTGATCTAGTTCAGCACGAAGTTCTATATTACTAGTAGCTTTGCTGTGGTGAAATGTGAAATCGTCATGGGGATTTGTAATATATAAACCTTGCAATGAGGCCAATTGAGATAATGCCATGTATACAAGTTTCTGTTGATGATCTTTCTCATAATTATATACAACTTTGTCAAAGGTCCTTCCTTGAGATTTATGTATAGTCAAAGCACAAGCACAAGGAAGAGGGAGCTGACTCTCTTTAGAAAATACAGCTGCGAGTTACAGGCTCCGAAAAAAACGATAAGTGTCTGCTTTTTATTTACATAATTGTTATTTTATATTGTACTTAATACGTAGTCTTATAGTTCTAATTACGCTGGTTATTTTTATTTTAATTTATATAAACAGTTTTTGTAGATATACGTAATACTTTATAAAACCGTTATTTCGTTCGAATCTTGCAGGCATTGTTTTTTGTATATAGTGATAGGGAATTCAAATTTTTAATTGAGGTAGCTAGGTAGCTCTAATGTATAATTATAGAAACAGTAATACGCTTCACTGTTTCTATTAGATAGCGTAGTATTGACATTTAACTTAATTTAATTTTTTGATCTTATTAATTTAAAATATCATGCCCCAAACTAGAGCAGCAAAGCAACGGGCACAAAGTGGTAGGAGTGCTGTGACTTGGGGGAGAACTGAGGGGGGGGCGATTCTCCAACACATCACAGCCTAAAAAAATGTGCAACGTGAAATGTTTCCCATGGGGGATGTCTTTGTGTGTGCCCGATGTAAGGAAATCAGGCGACAACTCAGCGTTGTTATGGGCCTATATGAGAGTTTGAAGGACAGGGTGGATGCCCTCGAAAGATCTAAATTGAGGGGCCCATCAGGCTCTCAGCCGCCCACACCAACGCCAGAGCTTGCACTTGGTCATCATGCAACACAGCGGTAACCCCCAAGGCAGAATGCGCTGGTCCCACAGGAACTAGTAGTTGTTGGTGACTCTATTGTCAGGGAAACGGGAAACATGCTTTGTAAAAAGGATAGGTGGAACAGGACCAGGGTATGTTTGCCAGGAGCAGAGGTTGATGATATTGTAGAGCGCATATCATCTTTTAAGGGCACAAAAGGTGATATAGTTGTACACATTGGTACTAATGATATTAAGAGTAGGAGACTGGCAGAATTACTTAACAAGTATAGGTCACTGTTGAACAAAAGCCGAGAATTAGGGTTGAATTTGAAGATGTCTGCAATTCTGCCTAGACACGATAGGGGGGAGTATATGATGAGAGCCTTGTCGATCAATTCGGCCCTGGAAAGATTGTGCAAGGCTCAAGGGATAGAATTTTTTTCAGCCTGGACTGTACTTGTTAACAGGAGAGACTGCTTCTACGGGGATGGGATACACTTAAATAGAAAGGGTGCAAGAATATTTGCTGTGCTATTGAGGCAGTGTTAGGTGGGTCGGAAAACTGATAGCTTGGGGGGATACAAGGGCTAATAGTTTAACAGTAGCCATAGGCAGAGGTGAAGGTGATTCTTGCACAACTTCTATTAGAATAAGTAGCAACCTGGAGCAAGGGGTGTTGGGGGTTTCAGGGACGGATGGCAGTCATCGTGAAACAGGTGGGTATATGGGATGTATTAGAGTAACTAAGAATAAGAATAGGTGCATGTATACTTGAATGTATACCAATGCTAGAAGTATAGTAAATAAATTTGATGAATTTTAAGTGTTGGTCAACACATCAAAGGCGGATATTGTTGGGATATCAGAGATGTGGTGTCACACAGATATAAGGAATGCCGAACTGGAATTTGGGGAGTACAATGTGTACAGAAAGGATAGACAGGATAGGAAGGGAGGAGGTGTTATGCTGTTAATAAAGAAAAACATAAAATCAAAAGAAGTGCATCCAGCTGATATAGATGAACAGTGCACTGTTGAGTCAGTTTGGTGTGACATAAGCACTGCGAAAGCAAAAATTAGAGTAGGAGTGTGTTATAGGCCTAATGACTTGAATGAGTACAATGAACAATTGTACAGAGAAATAGAGTGGACTAGTAAATCGGAATGTCTTATAATGGGGGATTTTAACTTCACAGATATTGACTGGAACTTGTGGGTTGGGCACTCACACACTAGTCAGACTTTTGTGGATTTATTGGATGATTGTTTTCTGCAGCACATGTTCGAGAGGCAACCAGAGAAAGTAATACTCTTGATCTGGTTATCAGCAGTGATCATTCATGTATTAGGAATTTGCAGATAAAAGAACCACTAGGTGGCAGTGATCACAGTGTACTGACGTGGGATTTACTTAAAGATTTAATTACCATCAGGGATAAAGGAAAGGGTTTTTGCTTCCGTAAAGGCGAGTACAGTGGTCTCCAACAGTTTTTAAATTCTGTACAGTGGGATCAACTGACGATGTTACCAACAGTATATTCTAAGTGGGAAGCATTTAAGGAATTAATCATGGAAGCTACTAAAAGTTTCATACCTATTAAGAAATATTGTTCAAGGTTTAGGCCTAAATGGTTGTCAAATGAACTAATGAGACTCGTCATAGAGAAGAAAAATGCATGGGATGCATATAAATTATCAAGCGACTCAGAAGCCTATGGCAGATATAAGTTAATCTGTAATCAGGTCACAAAGGAGGTTCGGCAGGCGAAGGCAGATTACGAGAAATTTTTGGCAAAAGATGCTAAGAAAAACAGCAAGGATTTCTTTACTTATATAAACTCTAAAATGAAGGGGATGAATCTGATTGGTCCACTTGACATCGATGGTTCGACTGTTGATGATCCTGCTCAGATAGCAAACAAACTGAATGAGTATTTTGCATCTACATTCACATGTGAGGAATTATTAAGGTCTGAAAATGCAGAAGGTTATCAAATTGTAGCAAGATACTTATTGATTTTGTAATAACTGAGAGCAAAGTGGAAGAGAAATTGTTGAAGTTAAACGTAAGAAAAGCACCTGGGGTGGATGCGATCTATCCAGTTATATTAAAGGAGGCGGCAAAGCAACTAAGCAAACCATTAGCCATAATTATGAGAGCATCGCTGGATTCAGGGGAGGTTCCCACGTACTGGAGATGTGCAAACGTATCCCCAATTCACAAAGGGGGATCGAAGGGTGACACGAGTAATTACAGACCAGCTAGTTTAACTTCTGCTCCGGGTAAAATAATGGTGTCGCTGTTTAAAGATGCATTGCAGGATCATCTAGACAAGACTGCAGCAATAATTCAGACACAGCATGGGTTTGTTAAGGGAAAGTCTTGTTTGACAAATTTGATAGGATATTATGATGTGGTTACAAAGGAACTGGATGCAAAAAATAATATTGATATCATATATTTGGATTTCAGGAAAGCTTTTGACACTGTTGCGCATGGAAGACTATTGTACAAATTGGAGCAGAATGGTATTAAGGGTAAGTCGCTACAATGGATAAAAGGATGGTTAAGTGCTAGAAGACAGAGGGTGGTAATCAATGGGTGCTGCTCTTCTTGGACTAATATTATTAGTGGAGTCCCACAGGGTTCGGTGTTAGGTCCACTGTTGTTTTGTATATTTATCAATGATATTGATGAAGGTACAAAGGGTACTAGGAAAGTTTTGCAATACAGCTTTGTTTATTTAATTTTTTCAAAGTAATTTCCTCTACATTCAATACACCTCTCCATCCTCCGAAACCAATCTTTAAACCAGTTCTGCCAAGTTTCACTAGGGAGTAAAGCACACTCGTTGTCCCAAGCCCGTAGAAGGTTCACATTTTCACATGCGGGAACAGTGCAAAGTCGCAGGGAGCAAGGTCTGGACTGTAGGGAGGGTGCTTGAGAAGTTTCAGTCCTGTCGTGGTCAAATATTCGGTGCAGGCTTTGGCGCGGTGAGCTGGAGCATTATCGTGATGGAGGTACCAGGTGTCCGTTCTTGACTTTGGCCGCAGGTTCTTCATAGATCCAATGACTTTAGGCAGGCATTGTTCAGTATACCACTTAGCTGTGACTGTCTTCTGCGTGTCCAAAACGACATGTTCCACAATTCCACTCGATTTGAAAAATACAGCTATCATTTTCTTCTTTACAGATTGGGATTTTCTGACAATTACGGGTGTGTCGTCATCATCAAAGACCCAAACTTTGTTTTGAGCCTTGGTCGGCAGATCGTAATAGTACAGCCAAGTCTCGTCACCTGTCACGATGTTGTTCACATACCGAGATCGTCCCTTATCAAACTTTTTTAACATCTCCCGGCACCAAGTCACACGTCGTGTCATCTGCTCTTCAGTCAGTTGATGCGGCACCCAGAGAGAACAAAGTTTCTTCACGTGCAAATGATCTTGCAGAATCGAACGAATTGCTGGTGC
Source organism: Mastigoproctus giganteus (assembly GCF_048544385.1). NCBI lineage: Eukaryota > Metazoa > Arthropoda > Arachnida > Uropygi > Thelyphonidae > Mastigoproctus > Mastigoproctus giganteus. Next base: position 49,674,328 of record NC_143583.1, on the reverse strand, counting down.
ATTTAGGCCCAAAGTATCCTCTATCTGTTGGTAGGTCACTCGCCTGTTTTCGTCAAGCATTTTCCTCACAGCAGTAACATTTTCCTCCGTAACTGACGTTCGTGGCCTTCCCGGCCTCTCAGAATCCTCCAGAGTGAAATTTCCCCTTTGGAATTCTCTATACCACCTGAATATTGTTGTACGATGTGGACAATCATCATCTAGTGCAAGAGTCATTTCTTCTAAGCACTGGTCTATGGTTAAACCACGCACGAAATTATACCGCAAAACTGTCCTTATCTCATTTCGTGACCACGATGCCATCGCAAGCACTTTACACTCTCACTACTAATAAATAACTGAGCCCATCGACTTGGCGCGGCGGCTACTATGCACGTGTGAACATGTCTCAACATGCAGCAACAAGCAGCCCCCTGTGATTCATTGTTGCGTCATATTGCAAAACTTTCCTAGTACCCTTTGTATATCAGGCTTAATGTCGAAGTTTGCAGATGATACAAAGGTTGGCAGGGTTGTTAATGACAGTAATGGCAGTGTGCAACTGCAACCGGATCTAGATAATTTGGGCATATGGGCTAAGAAGTGGCAACTGAAGTTTAACCTTGACAAATGCAAAGTACTGCATATGGGTAGAAGTAACCCCAGAGAAACATACCAACTGTGTGGTACTACACTTAAGGTGGTAGAAAATGAAAAAGACCTGGGAGTAATTGTGCAGGCAGATATGATGTTTTCTGAGCAATGCAGACAGGCTGCCAGAGCAGGTCATGGGGTTTTGTCAATGATATATAGGAATTTTTCTAGCAGGGAAAAGGAGGTGATTATCCCTCTGTATAAAGCAATGGTAAGGCCACGCCTTGAGTACTGCGTACAGGTCTGGAGACCTCATTTTAGGAAGGATGTAGATTTACTTGAGCGTGTACAGAGAAGGGCAACAAGATTGGTGAGGGGAATGAAGGGATCCTCTTACCAAGAGAGGCTTAAGTTCTGCAAATTGCAGTGGCCGGAGACTAGGCACCTGTGCGGTGATCTGACTGAGGTTTATAAGGCCTTGAATGGGTTGAGCACGCTGAATTCTGATGGGATCCTTCCACTTGTTCAGATTACGAACCTAAGGGGGCATAAATTCAAATTAATAAAAGACAGATGTAGAATAGATGTGCGGAAATTTGGCTTTAGCCAGCTGGTGGTTAATTGCTGGAACAAACTTCCATCTGTCGTTGTGGAAGTTGATAGGTTGAATAAATTTAAGGAGGAACTGGACAGGCATTTGGAGGGAATGGTGTGATTTTTTTGATTTTTTGGCTGATGCTGCATAAGCTCATACATTTGCTTTCTTGCATCACATGCCACCACAACTACTACTACTACTACATATTAAAGGAATTGTGTACACCTACGCGTTAATTTTCTATTGTTCTTGAATGGAATCGTAGTTCATCGTTTTATAAGTACGGATTGACTAGGTAAATGTTTATCTTTCACATGTTGTTTATAACAAGATTGAAGGTTATGTCCTTTTATTAACTCAGGAAATTTCATCCACACTCGTTCGTCATCCTCAAATTCGAAATATACTCAAGTACTGATTGCACCATTTACCAATCCATTGACCACATCTATATTTGTGGTAATTGTACGGTTTTCCTTTCAATAATGGTAGAATGTATGGAAGTCCTGCAGTTTCAGTCACTGACATTTTATGAATTTTATTTCGCATACTTGCTAATTGTTCTTCAGAATGATATCTGTGGTATAAATCTTGTGCAACCACTTCATGGGTTTAATCTGCAAGTAAAGCATTTGTAGATTTAAATGCAATTTGCAAATTTTCTGCGGTATGCATTAGCATAATTTTCATTGCCACGTATAGCAAATGTTGGGGAGGTACTCCATGACAATCAGATCTATGAATTTCACTCGATGCCATTATAAAGGGAGTAATTTTCAATCCCTTTTTAAATTTTCGTGCATATCCCAAATATATAACTGGAAAAGAAAGTTCTTCTGCATGTATATCAAATATGAAACTTGTTGGAGATGATTTCTGATCTGGTGGTATTCATAAATCTTCAGACCATAATAATGTTTGTTTTTGAATTAACAATAGTTCATTATCATTGCTGACAGGTTCCACAGTTTCATCTGAATGTTCCTGTTCACTATCATCATTTGTCCCCAAGAAATCGGCACTCACTTTTATGCCACAGAATTCATACAAGGGTGAATTTATCAAATACCGTAACCATATTTTCACTATTTTCTTCTGGCAAGCATTAGCACAGTAGAGGCATATGATGCAAGAAAGCAAGCTTGTACAGCATCAGCCAAAAAAAAAAAAAAAAAAAAAAAACGCTCCCATTTCACCCCTCCGTTTGTTCAGCATTGAGCATGCTCAAACCATTCAAGGCTTTATACACCTCGATCAGAACACCTCACAGGTGCCTAGTCTCCAGACACTGTAAACTGCAAAACTTAAGCCTTTCTTCATAAGAGTACCCTTTGTTCCATTGACTAATCTTGTTGCCTTTCTCTGTACTCATTCCAACAGCTCTACATCCTTCTTAAAATGAGGCCTCCAGACCTGTATACATGGCGCCTCCGTAGCCAGGTGGGAAGGAGCAGCAGTGCGTAGCACACGCTTCTTGATTAGACCGGGGTTCGAACCCGTCACCACCAAATACGGAGGATGTGGAAAGGTCAAGGAAATGACCAGCACATATCCTGGAGCAATATGGCCTCAGTTGCTAATGCTCCTAAAAACCAAATAACAACAACAACAACAACCTGTATACAGTACTAAAGGTGTGGCCTGACCATTGCCTTATACAAGGGGAATAATTACCTCCTTATCCCTGCTAGAAAAATTCCTGTATATCATTGACAAGACACCATGAGCTACTCTTGCAGACTGTTTGCACTGCTCAGAAAACTTCATATCTGCCTGCACAATTATCCCCAGGTCCTTTTCATTCTCTACCACTGTCAATGTAGTACCACACAGTTGATACCTTATTCTGGGGTTACTGCTTCCCATATAGTACTTTACATTTGTCAATGTTAAACTTCATTTGCCACCTATCAGCCGATATACTCAAATTTTCTAGATCCTGTTGCAGCAGCATACTGTCATTAGTGTCCTTAACAACCCTGCCAACCTTCGCATCGTCTGCAAACTTGGACATTAAGCTTGATATACCATCATCAATATCATTTATAAATATAGAAAACAACAATGGACCCAATACTGAACCCAGAGGAACTCCACTAATAACATTAGTCCATGGTGAGCAGTGTCCATTGATTACCACTCTCTGTCTTCTCTCACTCAACCATCTCTTTATCCATAGCAGCAATTTGCTTCCAATGCCACACTGCTCCAATTTGTGCAGTAGCCTTCCATGTGCACACATCTTTGTAGATATGATTAATGTATGAGTCTTCATTTTATATATACATTAATAGCATTATCGTCATCTAATTCTCTAGGTAATTGATGAACCTTCATATTTACCTTAACAGGTACATCAACAAAAAAATACTTGTCCAATGATCCCATATTGTCCATGTTCATAACTTAAATGACGAATCGGCATAAAGGGTACTCATATCATGGTGATATCAAATGCTCAATTACAACATCAAGTGGAGGCAAATGAGTAGGATATGATGGATATATAAATCCATTTGACGTGGCCATAGTTGGCATCCATCCCTCTTTTAATGAAGTATGACATGTATGAAAGTACAAGTCATGAAAGTACTCACTTCTTTTAAATGAAATTCATTTTTAAGTAATTCATATGAAGTTGTTGGAAATGGTTTCAAATCTAATTGAAACCATAAACGGTCACAAACATTACAACTAAATCTAAATGGGTTTTTGAACACTAGATTTTCAAACTCACTGTCAGCTCATGTAGACACTATAGGAATGTAATCAGGAATCTCATTTACTAATCATTTCTAATTTCGTTTTTTTTTTGTGCATGATATTCGTTCTTCATTGAACGATATTCGTTCATTGGTTCTGCTGGAGTTTTAGATTCCTGATAAGTATCAGGCATAGTAGAACTCTGTGGTTGACAAATATCGGGCAGAGTGGAACTCTGTGGTTGAATTTCATTATGATTCGGAATAGTTTGAATTTCTAATTTCCTTTTCTTCCTTTCATGATATGCCTTCATTATTTTAGCTTGAGTTTTTTGGCTGCAGTTTGAGACCCCCCCATGCACAACGAAACACTCTTGCTGAATTTCATCTGGATTCACATTTCTGTTCAACTTCCCCTTCTTTTTTTCATATTATTCTTTCGCACGCCGGGCTGTAGATTTTGGCACAGTCACTCGCGTATTAATCATTATGCTGATATAACGTAGAGCATCACTGCTCAATTGTACTTGTTGCGTACATTTGAGTTTTCTTGGCGCATGCATTGTACTTATTGCATCACTGCATGCAACAAGTACAACGCATGTGCATCGGGTTTCATGACGATTTCTAGGTAATGTAATGCTCTTTTCCAAATAACGCCGGTAAAAACGTTTTTAACATTAAAACCTTTCCTCCACTCCTCTTCTAGACCAACTCAGGATTAAGATCAGGAAGTATGCTGCCCAAGTCTCAAGAGTTGGGGCTTGAAGAAGAGAATGCTCTCCCTCTTCTATAAGCCAGTTTTCACCCCAGATATTGCCTATGCCTCTGGAGTCCAGTACAAAAAGGCCAATACAGCTATAAACAGAACGTGCCTAGGAACTATCCAGCACTCTTCTCCTCCTGTCCTCACGTGCCTGTTGCACTGTCAGCACCCATGCACTCCAGGTCCTCACTGGATCCCTTCCCCTGGACCTGGAGTTTGTTCATCATAGGTTGCTCTACCAATTGGCCAAAGGAAGAGCAGTTACCTGCACCGGTTTCACCACTGACCTAGCAAATAACAGAAACACTGAAAAGAAGAGACTTAATGAACACCTAACAGACACCTGGCAAGAAAGATGGAAGATCTCAACTAAAGGCGCTGTCACCAAAAGATTCCTCCCGGATGTAAGCGCCTCTTACCTCTCACACCTGGCTGGTTTTCACTGGGACTCTATGCTACCTACCTCCTCACTGGACATGGCCCCTTCCAGAAAAAACTACATGACTTCGGAATTACAGACTCACCCTGCTGCCACTGTGGAGAGGGTCAGACATGGGAGCACCATGCCCACAGCTGTGAAATTTACGAGGACTTAAGGAGGATCCTAATAACGAAACGCTGCTAACGCCTTGGACCAAACTTACACAAGACTTGACCAACAAATCATCTGGAGTACAGAACCCAACTTGACCCCTCACATTTCGAGCAGTCGACTGGTCGGTCTCCCTGCTTGGATGGGACAACACAAGTGGTGCAATCAAAGACAGGGTCCTCACATACCTTGACAAATTCCTCATCATTGACTCCTGGACCAACTTCTCTCCACTGGATGTGACACATCTCATCAAGAGGAGACCTAACATCGGTCCTTGGACTTGACCATCCTATCTTGGACTCCTGGCTTTGACCTCCCCACTATTCATTATCATGGACTGCTGGACAGCCTTCAGTCTGGATGCGACAGAGACTCACCGAATGGAGTCCAAATGACGACACCTGGACCAGACCTTCCCAAACATGTTCCATCCACCATAGCAGAACTCATGCCGCTGGAGCCTCCACTCTGATTTCCACCAAGCTGTCGGCTCCTACTGACTGGCCAAGCTGGCTGTACCTACCCTTCACTTGTGGGGTATCTCTCTCTTTTTGCGTGTGGGGTGGTTTTTGTCCCCCCACTCTTCCCTCTGGTGAGGCATTGGGCATGCCCCACTGTCTGCAGGGGCTATCTTCCCTGTCGGTCCCTTCCTTCTATTTCCTACCCTGCAGTCTTCTGCTACCCCCTCTACTTTACTTTTCTCTTACACGTTTTTTTTTCATGCCCCACAGTCTAAATCTAAATACATAAAAATTATTGTCTAACCTATTAGGCCCTAGAACAAGTTATCAGTGAACAACCCTATGCTCTGTTAAAATTACAATTGTTGCTCAAGAAACAACAAGCATCTCATTCTCAAATCTGGTCCTAGCCACTGAAATTCCAGGAAAGTAGGTGGCAGGACCCGTCAGAGTACTCTAGCGTCAGTGGTACACCCGTGGCACGGTGTGGTAATGTCGGGTCCCACTAGGGGCTTGGCGGCTAATAAACTGGAAGAATAGACACAACACAATATATTGCACATGACCCCAAACACCTTCAAATCTCTGGCCTGATATAATGTACACCTGCAAAGATGGGAGAAATCCCAGGAGCTGTTAGACACCAACACACCTTACATGTCAAGGTATATAATAGTATAGGTATAAAAGATATATCAACAAAAAAATAACAATAAAAGGTAAATTAGATCGTATGTATAGCTTAGCTTAATTTTCAGCACTCACCTCATAGTAATCCGCTTAGCTGGTGGAGGGTTTTACCACATACATAGTGGTTATAGGATTCTAATACTTTACAGGGATTATGGGTTTAAAATTAAGTTATGGGCTGTAGAAAAATTTTTAAGAAAGGAAAGTGCACCTTCCATGGTTGCCTAATTAAATTAAATTAAATGAAGGGAAAAAAGAGAATATAAGCTAATAATCGCGCACGAGCGACTTTCGAGTTTCCTCGTCTTCAGTTAGCTATAGTGGAGGGGGGGAAGAGAGCGCGCTTGCGTTATATACGGGTTGGGTTCCCGAAATGCATTTGAGTGCACGTGGAAACTTGATACGTGCTAAATTCCAAATGGGGGAGAAATTGGCGGGAATCTTTTTGTTTAACACGTTGAGTGATGTATGGCGCTTAAACCATTCAATGACGAGGGCTTAGTTTTCAAGGATTTTGTAGCTAGAATTTAATTTAATTACTGTGATGGCTGAATCGATGAGTGGGTTGTGATTTTGAGATTGGACGTGTTGTGTTAGTTCTGTGCTTGCTGAATTAGTTTTGAAGCTATTAAAGTGGTAGTATGCACGTGTGTTGGAAATTTTTGATGTCCCGAATTTTGCTGTTGTACTGCCTATGTAACATGCTTGGCAATCTGATTGGCATCTGATCAAATATATAATGTTGTTGTAATCTTGTGTCTCGTACTCGTGGGTTGTCTTGTATGAATTGAATTTGGAACTTAATTTGTTATACGATGTGAATATTAATTTGATATCTGTATTTTTAAAAATCTGTTGAAGTCTTCTGGCGTATTGTTGATGATATGGGAGCGCGATAAGGGGTTTGTGTGTCTTATTCTTGTTCACGTGGTTAATAATTTTGTTTGGGTTATTAGTGTTATTATGAACTTTGGTGATGGTTTCTTTTATTAGTTGTGGTGGGTATTTTCTGTCGATGAATTTTTTGGTGAGGTATTGTAATTCTATAGATAGGTCTGTTTGTGTGTGGCTATATTTTACGGCGTTGTATATCTGGTTGTATAGAACTGCTTTTTTGATGTATAGAGGGTGGTGTGAGTGGTAATGTAAGAATTTACCTGTATGTGTGTTTTTTCTGTATATTTTGGTGCCTAAAGATGTGTTTATTTTGTATACAGTGAGGTTTAGAAAATTAATTATCGTTTTCTACTTCGAGGGTGAATTTGAGTCTTTCATGTGTTGTGTTAAAGGTGTTCAGTAAAGTATCGATGGTGGTTCTATTGCCTATTAAGAGGACGTCATCTGCATACCTCATGTATAGTTTAATTCCTGGGGGAAAGGGTTGGAGAATTTTTTCTTCGATAGATGCGAGGTAGATCTCGGATAAAGGGGCAGAGATACCGAGGCCCATGGGAAGGCCGAAAATTTGTTCGTAGACGTTATTTTGGAATTTAAATTGTTTGGCGTCAAGTAATAGTGATGTGAGTTCTAAAATATCATTAATGTTTAAGTCGGTACGTTTTGTTAATGTGTCGTCTTTGGTTAATAGATCTTTAAGGGCCAGTAGCATGGATTCTAAACCTCACTGTATACAAAATAAACACATCTTTAGGCACCAAAATATACAGAAAAAACACACATACAGGTAAATTCTTACATTACCACTCACACCACCCTCTATACATCAAAAAAGCAGTTCTATACAACCAGATATACAACGCTGTAAAATATAGCCACACACAAACAGACCTATCTATAGAATTACAATACCTCACCAAAAAATTCATCGACAGAAAATACCCACCACAACTAATAAAAGAAACCATCACCAAAGTTCATAATAACACTAATAACCCAAACAAAATTATTAACCACGTGAACAAGAATAAGACACACAAACCCCTTATCGCGCTCCCATATCATCAACAATACGCTAGAAGACTTCAACAGATTTTTAAAAATACAGATATCAAATTAATATTCACATCGTATAACAAATTAAGTTCCAAATTCAATTCATACAAGACAACCCACGAGTACGAGACACAAGATTACAACAACATTATATATTTGATCAGATGCCAATCAGATTGCCAAGCATGTTACATAGGCAGTACAACAGCAAAATTCGGGACATCAAAAATTTCCAACACACGTGCATACTACCACTTTAATAGCTTCAAAACTAATTCAGCAAGCACAGAACTAACACAACACGTCCAATCTCAAAATCACAACCCACTCATCGATTCAGCCATCACAGTAATTAAATTAAATTCTAGCTACAAAATCCTTGAAAACTAAGCCCTCGTCATTGAATGGTTTAAGCGCCATACATCACTCAACGTGTTAAACAAAAAGATTCCCGCCAATTTCTCCCCCATTTGGAATTTAGCACGTATCAAGTTTCCACGTGCACTCAAATGCATTTCGGGAACCCAACCCGTATATAACGCAAGCGCGCTCTCTTCCCCCCCTCCACTATAGCTAACTGAAGACGAGGAAACTCGAAAGTCGCTCGTGCGCGATTATTAGCTTATATTCTCTTTTTTCCCTTCATTTAATTTAATTTAATTAGGCAACCATGGAAGGTGCACTTTCCTTTCTTAAAAATTTTTCTACAGCCCATAACTTAATTTTAAACCCATAATCCCTGTAAAGTATTAGAATCCTATAACCACTATGTATGTGGTAAAACCCTCCACCAGCTAAGCGGATTACTATGAGGTGAGTGCTGAAAATTAAGCTAAGCTATACATACGATCTAGTTATTACATTACAGCACATAAGGACTCCTTAAAATATCAAGAGTAAAAGGTAAATTTTAAATATGAGTAAAAAAGCTTACTGATTTTAAATAGCTAAAAACAGCAGACACATGGTCATTGTGAGACAATATATGGCTAAGTGTATAAGGCTCAGCCAGATGACTAAAAGCGGTAAAATATAAATCATGCTCCTGTTTAAAACGTGGACACTTGGTTAAAATGTGACTAATAGTTAAATTGGTGCCACAGTTTTTGCACATAGGAGAGTCATCTGCCCTCAGCAGAAATGCACGTGTAAGATGACCGTGTCCTATGTGGAGGCGAGCTAGAACAACTTCCTCTCTGAGGATCCTGCGCAAACTAGACTGCCAGTGTCGAATTACAGGCTTTATCTGATCGAGCTTGCTTGACTTGCTCATGCCAAGACTGTTGCCACTGGGACAGTAATTAGCATGTATTAGCTGCCTGTAGTTTGTATAGGAGACTAACAGGCAATAAGTGTTATGGGGTTCTGTTGATCTGACCGCAGCATTTGCCAGTTCATTTCCACTGACCCCAATGTGGCTTCGAACACAGCAGAAACAAACGTCGAATGAACACTCAGACAGAGAATGTAGCATCTGCTGAATCCAGGTAATGAATGGATGAGGATTATACCTCATCCCCGATAAAGACTGCAGTGTACACCATACCCCTTTAATACTTGTGGGTTTTAATGTGGTCCAAGGCTAACTCTATAGCATACAACTGTATATACGCTGCATTCTTGGGAATCGTCCCCAAGACCTGGGGAAGATAGCAGAAGATCTGACAAACATCTCCGACTTCAAACCATCAGTGAAGACAGGCAAGAAGTCGGAATATTCAGCTTGGTGGGCAGCATAGAATTGTTGGTAGACAGAAGATGGAGTTATGGACTTACTGCAATTTTTAATGGAGAAGTTGCACGATGGTAAGTGAGCATGCCAGGATGGAAGTGATTGCCTTGGAGACTGGGCAATGTTGACTACCATAATGTCGAGCTCTCTGAGCAGCTCTTGGACATGGATACCAAAGGGACGGTTGGCAGTCTGACGAGTGTTGTGTATAGATTTTCCCATCATGGCTCGAAAGCAGATGTCCACGTAGGGTTGTCTGGCAGGGATTTTAATTTAAAGGTATATTTTAAACACAACTTCTACCAAGCAGCTGAGAATGGTGGGGCATGAAGGGCTTTTGTACAGGGCCAAAGGATAATTCTTTGTTAAAAAGAGATATTTCACGAGTGGTCAAAACCCTATCACTATGGTTGTGAATTGCTAAATGTGGTTTTTTTGGAGTATGTAAGCACTTGAGAAAATATTTGAAAGCTTTCTTGTTTAAAATGATTATGAACTGGGGGGTAAGGAATGATATCTCTAGCAGTGCTATACAATGACACTGTCCTCCTTTCACCTCCCCACAAGGATATCCCTCACTTCTAGGTCTGATAATTTCAACATGTCATTTCTTGTATCCCAGGGAGGGCTGAATTAATGCTTCTCCACTTATAACTCATTCTACTCCCATCCAGGCCATCCAGTTTCCACTACATGCATTTTTTATAGATATTTCCACAGATACTATTCTTTTGAATTAGCATCTGCAGTTCCACTTCCTTCTTTCAACCCAGTTCAAATGCATGCCACAGCTTATCAACATCCATTCACAGTTCAATTTCAAACTTAGCAAAGTAACTTTTTTCATTTATCTCTTGAAATTTTAATCTTTGGATCAAGTTTCCTTTATATAACACTGTCCAATCAAAACATTATGACAATTTGTATTTTAGAAACGCGCCATTCCTTCCTGCCTAGCAGAATACATGTAACAGTGAGAACCAGTACACGTGATACTGCCAGTTTGTTCCTAGCGTGCGCTTGTAAAGCGGGAATTTATTTCCCATAGACAATGTTGAAAACAGGGGTTACGTTCTCAACAATGATTGTTTTATCCGAAGAAATGAAAACAAGCCTGGAAAATCAAGCAAATTAAAATTTAAAGAAATCATTTATGACTTACAAATGTTAATGTTTATTCTTCATCATCGACTAAATGCACACTCGTTGATCGCTCATCGTTGGGTCGGCACTCGTTGATTTGTTGCACAAGGAGTCATCTACTTCAGAAATGCTTCAAGAGGCATTTGTTTCCAAGATCTCTTTTCTTTATAAATTTCACAATAGCAGATATAAGCATTTTTTAACGGAATACACAGATTGCAACTAACAAGACTAATACGCTTGTTTGTTATTTGGTTTTTAGGAGCATCAGCAACTAAGGCCATACTACTCCGGGGATATGTGGTGCTCATTCGCACAGGCTCTAACCCGGTCTAATCAAGAAGCATGTGCTATGCACTGCTGCTCCTGCTCACCTGGCTACGGAGGTGCCTACAAGATATGCGCAAGTGAGATTGCAAATAACACGATTCGTGAGGAGTAGCAAGTTTATGAAGCTAAAAAAAAAAAAAAAAAAAGGAATGAAGAGAAGATTCTGAAAATTTATTTATGTTTTTTATATGATTGAAGACTGCAGTAAAGGGGCAACACATTTCACCATAATAACATAAAAACCACACAATTCCAGCTAACGGTAGTTCCATAAATGCAATACATAGAGTTTACTACCTGTTTATAATAGATTCCATTAACAGAAACAGAAACTGCAAATTGTTTTCATTGTTTTATGGTTGTGACCTCCAGAAATGTGCTTTAGAAAAATATCACAAAGGCATTCAAAATTGATTTGACATATAATGATAAAAGTGTAGTGCTTTTAATGATTTGAATTGGAAACTAACACAATTTACACTAAAAAATGTAAAAATGTCTTCATTTTTACTTTTTATTAGTTAGAGGGATATGATGCAAGAAAGCCAGCTTATGCAGCATCAGCCAAAAAAAAAAAAAACAAACAAACAAACAAAAAAAAAAAAAAAAACGCACCCATTTCACCCCTCCGTTTGTTCCAAATACCTGTCCAGCTCAGCCTTAAATTTATTTCTGCTATCACCTTTCACAACAAAGGATGGAAGTCTGTTCCACCAACCAACAACCCGCTGGATAAATGCACACTTCCGTACAACTATCTTTCCTCAATTTGAATTTAATTCCACTCAGGTGATTATTCTGAGCCAGAGAAAGAATCCCATCAGCATTGAGCATGCTAAAACCATTCAAGGCTTTATACACCTCAATCAGATCACCTCACAGATGCCTAGTCTCCAGACACTAGTAATTTGCAAAACTTAAGAACAGCCCTTTGTTAGATTCACTAATCTTGTTGCCCTTCTCTGTACTTAGCATTAGCATTAGTAGAGGCATTTGATGCAAGAAAGCAAGCTTATGCAGCATCAGCCAAAAAAAAAAAAAAAAAAGAAACCCACTTCCACTTCACCCCTCTGTTCGTTCAAAATACCTGTCCAGCTGAGCCTTAAACTTATTTAGGCTATCAACCTCCACCACAAGGGATGGAAGTCTGTTCCACCAACCAACCACCCGCTGGCTAAAGGCAAATTTCTGCACGTCTATCCTACATCTGTCTTTCCTCAATTTGAATTTATGCCCTCTCAGGTGATTTTTCTGAGCTAGAGGAAGAATCCCATCAGCATTGAGCATGCTTAAACCATTCAAGGCTTTATACACCTCTATCAGATCACCTCGCTGGTGCCTAGTCTCCAGACACTGTAATTTGCAAAACTTAAGCCTTTCTTCGTAAGAGCACCCCTTTGTTCCATTCACTAATCTTGTTGCCCTTCTCTGTACTCGTTCCAGCAGCACTACATCCTTCTTGAAATGAGGCCTCCAGACCTGTATACAGTACTCTAGGTGTGGCCTGACCATTGCCTTATACAACGGAATAATCACCTCCTTATCCCTGCCGGAAAAATTCCTGTATATCATTGACAATACTCCACGAGCTACTCTTGCAGCCCGTCTGCACTGCTCAGAGAACTTCATATCTGCCTGCACAACCACCCCCAAGTCCCTTTCATTCTCTACCAGTGTCAGTGTAGTACCACAGAGTTGATACGTTGCTCTGGGGTTGCTGTTTCCCCATGTGTAGTACTTTACATTTGTCAATGTTAAACTTCATTTGCCACCTCTCAGCCCATCTGCTCAACCTTTCCAGATCCTGTTGCAGCAGCATAGTGTCAGTAGTGTCCTTGACGACCCTGCCAACCTTTGTATCGTCTGCAAACTTGGACATTAAGCTTGATATACCATCATCAATATCATTTATAAATACAGAAAACAACAATGGACCCAACACTGAACCCTCAGAGACTCCACTAATAACATTAGTCCACGATGAGCAGTGTCCATTGATTACCACTCTCTGTCTTCTCCCCCTCAACCACCCGTTTATCCATAGCAGCAATTTGCCTCCAATGTCACACTGCTCCAATTTGTGTAGCAGTCTTCCATGTGCAACAGTATCAAAAGCCTTTCTAAGATCCAAGTATATAATATCAAAGTTATTCCCTGCATCCAGTTCCTTTGGGACCACATCATAATATCCAATCAAATTGGTCAGGCAAGACTTTCTCTTTACAAGACCATGCTGTGTCCGAGCTATAACTGAAGTCTTGTCTAGATGATCCTGCAGTGCTTCTTTAACCAGTGCCTCCATTCATTCACTATAAAGGAGGATCAGCCTTTGATTCTCCTTTCTGAATTGGGGTCACATTTGCACATCTCCAGTCCATGGGTACCTCCCCTGAGTCCAAAGAAGCTCTCTTAATTACGGCTAAGGGCTTGCTTACTTCCTTTGCTGCCTTCTTTAATATAACTGGATAGATCCCATCCACCCCGGGTGCTTTTTTATGTTTATCCTCAACAATTTCTCCTTCACTTTCCTCTCAGTTATTACAAAATCATCTAGCTCACTGCCAGAGTTTAACTCACCTCTGGCATTCCCCTCCCTGAATAACAACTCATGGGTGAATGTAGATGCAAAATACTCATTTGGTTTGTTAGCCACCTGAGCAGGATCATCAACAGTTGAATGATCAATATCCAGTGGACCAATCTGATTCATCCCTTTCCTTCTAGAGTTTACATAAGTAAAGAACTCTTCTCTGTTTTTCTTTACATCCTTTACCAAGGATTTCTCATAATCTACCTTTGCCTGCCTAATCTCCTTTGTGACTTGGTTACAGTTCAGCTTAAATCTATCATAGGCTTCCATGTCACCCATTAATTTATATGTAGCCCATTCATTTTCCTTCTCTGCCATATGTCTCATTAGTTCATCTGACATCCATTTAGGCCTAAACCTTGAACAATATTTCTTCGTTGGTATGTAAAGCCTAGTAGCTTCCAAGATAAATTCTTTGAATGCTTCCATTTTGAGTTTGCTGTTGGTAACAGGAAAAGTTGGTCCCACCATATAGAATTTAAATACTGTCTCAGACCATCGTAGTCGCCTTTATGAAAGCAAAACCCTTCCCTTTACCCCTGATGGTTGTTACCTCTTTGAGTAAATCCTACTTCAGCACACTGTGATCACTGCCACCTAGTGTTCCTTTATCTGCAGATTCTTAATGCATGAAGAATCACTACTGATAATCAGATCAAGAGTATTACACCCCCTATTGCCTCCCGAACATGCTGATGTAGAAAACAATCATCCAATAAATCCACAAAAGCCTTGCTAGTGTGTGAGCGACCAACCCACAAATTCCAGGCGATATCTGGGAAATTAAAATCCCCCATTATAAGACTCTCTGATTTACTGGCCCACTCTATTTCCCTGTACAGTTTCTTATTATACTCATCAGAGTCATTAGACCACACTCCTACTCTCAATTTTGATCTCCGTATACTTATGTCACACCAAACTGACTCGAAACTGCACTGTCCAGCGATGTCGACTGGCTTCACTTCTTTGGATTTTATGTGTTTCTTAACTAATAGCATAACCCCCTCCTACCTTCCTATCCTGTTTATCCTTTCTGTACACATTGTACTCCCCAAATTCCAGTTCTGCATTCCTTATATCTATGTGACACCACGTCTTTGACATCCCAACAATATCTGCTTGTGATGTTTTGAGCAATATCTCAAATCCATAAAATTTATTTACCAAACTCCTAGCATTGGAGTATTTGCAAGTATACATGCACCTGTTCCTATTTTTAGCTACCCTAACACAACCCATATGTTTACTTGTACTGCATTGACTCCCAGCTGTCTCTGAAATACCCTGCATCTTGTTTTCTAGGTTGTTGCTCATTCGAATAGAAACAGTGCAAGAATCACTTTCACCTCTGCCAGTAGCTACTATTAATCTATTAGTAATTGTATCTCCCCCCCCCCCAAGCTAGCAGTTTTCTGATCCACCTAACATTGCCTCGATAGCATCAGCAAATATTCTTGCACCTTTTCTATTTAAGTGTATCCCATCCCTGTAGAAGCAGTGTGTCCTGTTAACAAGTACAGACCAGGCTGTAAAAAATTCTACCTGTTGAAAATTATTAGCTATATGGACACCAGTCAAAAAAAAAAAAAAAAAAATCCCGAGTTACCCTGAGAGAGAGAGAGAGAGAGAGACAGAGAGAGAGAGTGTGTCAAAAGTAGAAGGGAATCACCAAGAAAGAGAAGAATGATGATATCCAGCTCAGGACCTTTTATGTAATTTTCTCCCATTGGGGGTTATATGTAGCATGTTAACCCCTGACCTGCATGCCGTGACTGGCAGGTTGCAACATTAAGTGTACTGCAGCCATCTTAATATCAGGTTGCAATAAAGATTTTCTCTCTCTCCCTCTATTCTGAGCATTGTAATCTGGTGGATATGAAACCCCATGCTCTCCTATCAATGATTTATAGAACAATATCCTGTAGAAACAGAAGGTCATAATAATAACACTATATATGGCAATTTTAAGACCACATTTGGAATATTGTCTCCAAGTATAGAGAAGTCATCTGAAAAAGGCAATGAGCTTCTTGAAAATGTCCAAAGATGGGCAACTTGTATGGTGAGATTGATTAAAGGGCTACTACACAAGGAAAACTTTGATTATGTAAGCTACAGAGCTTGGCAACCAGGTACCTTAGAGGGTTTAGTACAATGAATGTAGGGGGAATTTTCACTGTTATAAAAACATTCCAGAATAAAATAATTATTCTGAAATAATAAAAAAATTAAAATAATTTCTTATCTACTCTTTTTTTTTTCTTCTTTTTTTTGTCTGGTGCAATAAAAGCTTGTGGCTTCTTGCACTATATAACCAATACTACTACTGTAAAGCAAAGGGAAGGATTTTCTTTTCATCAAGTGATTTTAAAAGTTTTAGTTTATAAATTTATTTTTGTGAGACCAACTGCAAATTCTGCAAGGGAAGCCTTCAGGAAAGCTACTAAGCTTTTGGTAGTTTCTACAATTACTGTTCAAGGTTTACACCTAAATGGATGTCAAATGAATTGATGAGACTAGTGGCAGAGTAGAAAAATGCATGGGATAATCAGAAATTATGAGGGGAAAGAAACAAATCCATATTAAGTATAAACTACTCTGCAATCACGTCACTAAGGGAGTTGGCAAGCTAAAGCAGATTAAATGGTTAAGAATGCTAACAAAAGTAACAAGGAATTCCCTGCCAATGTTAATACAAAAAGGAAAGCAAAGAACCACAACTGGTATACTACATAAGAATGGTGTAACCAGTGATGATCCTATTCAGGTTGCTGAACAAAATGAATAAATAGTTTGCATTTACATTCATATGTAGAGAAGATTTTAGGGATACGGATACCAAGTTATAAATGGGAGATAAATGATTCTGTGATAATCAAGAATAAAAGTGAAAGAGAAGTTATATAATAAAAGAAGAGGAAATAGGCAATTATGTGTTTATCTCCTCCCATAGTTAAGAGGGAAACTATCCCGCTGACCTTTTAATTTCTCCAAACTGTCAGCCTCTACTATCCATGTAGGTAACTTATTCCAGTAATTTATAACTCATTGGCTAAAAGAAAATTATTGATGGAATCCATCCAATTATATTGAAATAAGTAGAAGAGGCAAGCAAAGATTAATTACTATAATTAATAACCACTGTTATACCACGAAAAATTAATAATATAGTTTATTAAGCTTATAGCCCATACCACTATACTTTTTTTTAAGGCGATGTTTCAGGCATCTTACCGATACCCATCATCAGATCATGCTGTTACAGGTAGAAAAATAGAAAGGGTTCCAATCAGCAGTAAGTATAAACTACTCTGCAACCAAATTTCTTGGTATTTTTTTTGGGTGAGGGATTAAATCTATTGACCAATAGAAAGATTATATTCCGGTAATTATTAATTGCGAATTTTAAGTTTAAAGGATTTTATGTTAAATTTCTGTTTTGGCTACACTAAAAAACAGAGATCAAGAATAAGTAAATATATACAGATAAACATATGTAAAAATTAAATTCTTACCCGCTGTCAGACTCCTGCTTGCCAATTATACCAGAACCTGATATGTATACTGGCAAGGGGTGCTGCCAACAGTTAATTTATGGGTGAGGGATTAAATCTATTGACCAATAGAAAGATGCCAAGTTTTACTATCCTGGATCGAGTAGTTCTTGTTGGAGTGGAAGCCATGGGGTGAACTCGGCTTTCATACTCTGATCATCTGTGTTTGTTGTGCAGGCTGGTTCTGGGGGTCTGGAGGGGGTTATATGTGGGCTGCTCTTCTAGATATCTGGACTATTTTCTTTCCTCATGTTTTCCGTTTCTTATATTTTCTTGTTGAACAGGTGGAAATATTGAGGGTTGAATTTGATTCTTTGTTTTCTGTTAATTGATTAGGCTCCAAACATTTTTATGAAGAAGGCCTTTTTAAATTTTCTTCTGTTGTACTGGTTGTCTGCAGAGAGGATTCTTGTATTGTCAAAGTCCCATGCGACACAACATTGGAATGCATGTAGGGCTGTGTCGGATTTTAGGATTCTTCCATATTTTGTAGATATTTTTTATGTTCTTTGATTCTGCAGTTGAGTATTCTATATGATTCTCCTATTTATGTGCCCCCACACCTATAGTCTATTTTATAAACAGGTTCTCTAGGGTTGCTAGGGTTATTGGACTGTTGTTATCTGCTTAATCGAGGCTGAACTCTTTGAAAAGGTGGTAATTCCATATTTTCTTTCACGATGTGTTGCTAAAAGTTAATTTATGGGTGAGTGATTAAATATATTGACCAATAGAATGATGCCAAGTTTACTAGATTACCACTGTGTTGCCTAATGCACAAGTGCAAGCTCTGGTGTTGAGGCGGACCAAGAGAGAGCTTGTTGGGCATCCCAACTTAATTCCTTTGAGGGCATCCACTATATTCTTCACGCTCTTATAAATGCCAATCAGAATGATGAGTTGAGGCAAACGTACACAAATACATTCCCCTTGGCTGTATCAAGTTCCATTCCAGATAACTCTGGAAACATCAGACAAGGAACATATTTAGATTCACAGGACAACAACCCAAGCCTCAGCTCCCTGAGCCAAAGCATTCACACTACTTTGAGCCCTTTGATTTGCTGCTCTGGTATGAGACATAATTTCCATTCAATTTATTTGAGAAAATTACACTAATGTAATAATAATAAGTATTACGCTATCAGGTTTATGTAATTAAATATATATATCATGATATCGAGTTTACACAATGGCATTGTGCTTTTAATATTATAAGTTAATTATAATAGATAATAAAATTATCTATTAATGCCAACCTATGATTCGAACTTTAAAAATACTTATGCCACAATTAAGACACTAAAGTACACATGATTCATGCCAAATCGTCGATACAAAGGGTCTATCTATATTAGGTAAAAAAAAAAAAAAAAAAAAACTGATGCCATTATCAACCCACTGCAGGATGGAAGACTCCTCAACAATTCATGCTGAGGGAAATGGACCATAATCTGCCACGTTGGTCCAGTGCGGGTTGGCAGATCGACCGTATTTAGCAGTCAGGGGCTTGAACCCAGGTCTACTCAAAGAGCTACTGCACTCCCGCTCCTGACCACTCGGCTACGGGGGTGCTAGTAACTTACAAACTATCAAGCTAAATTTAAAAATAAATTAATGAATATGACTAGAACTATAAAGCTATTTATATAATATGATTGAATATGCTAATGAGGTCAATACAACAGAGATTGAGGAAGGTTGGTTGCAGAAGATATTTAAAAAATTATCCATTCCATGGACCTCAAAATGCTTCAATGGACACTCTCAAACCAACTCCCATATTTATAAATTCTGTACTGTACATTTAAACTAAACAAGTTTGGGATTAAAATTTGGTTAAGGTCTGCTGGGGGCAATCTTATTGTTAGTAGTAGCAAATGATGCAAGAAAGCAAGCTTATAGAGCATCAGCCAAAAAAAAAAAAAAAAAAAAAAACCACCTTACCATTTCACCTATTCAAGCTATACACTTCCACAAATTCATACAGAAATCAATCACCTGCTGGCTAAAAGGAATATTCTGCAACCACTCTTCCTCAATTTGAATTTATGCCCCCACATGCGTATATTATACACATGAGGGATAGAAAGCAATAGGAAGAATCCCATCAGCACTGAGCCTGCTCAATCTATTCAAAGCCTTAAACATCTCCATCAGATCACCTAGCAGGTGCCTTATCTCCAGACACTGCAATTTGTAGAACTAAAGCCTTCCTTGGTAAGAGCAACCCCTTATTCCCTTCACCAGTCTTGTTGCTCTTCTCTTAACCACTCCAGCAGCTCTACATCCTTCCCAAAATGAGGCTTCCAGATCTGTATATAATACCAAAGGTGTGGCCTGACCATTACCTAATACAATGGAATACTCACTCCCTAATACCTGCTACCAAAATTCCTGCATATCAAGTGAAAAAACCACATGGGGTGTTCTGGCAGCCTATCTGCACTGCTCAGAGAACTTCATATCTGACTGTACAATTACCCACAGATGATTTGTTAATCTGGGATTACTACTAGCCATATGCTTGTTAATCTGGGATTACTACTAGCCATATGCAGTACTTTGCATTTACAAAATCATTTAGCATACTGGTAGTGTTTGAT
The DNA here is from genome assembly GCF_048544385.1 of Mastigoproctus giganteus. Lineage (NCBI taxonomy): Eukaryota > Metazoa > Arthropoda > Arachnida > Uropygi > Thelyphonidae > Mastigoproctus > Mastigoproctus giganteus. The sequence continues at coordinate 49,654,032 of NC_143583.1, read as the reverse complement.
AAACTTCTGGCTTCCACTCCCCTAAAGAATTCCTCACGTGTGAATATAGATGCAAAATATTTATTCAGCTTCATCATCATCCAAGTTTCTTGCGACGACCAACTAACTGGTTAAAATAAATTTATTCAAATAAATAAATGATATATACATAAGATAAAACAGAGATAAAATAAGATAAAAGCGCTAAAATACAATAAGATAAGTGTTAAAATATAATATAATAAAAGCATTAAAATACATAGAAGCTTTTGAGGCAAAGTGCCTCTTCATCAGCTAGTGTCAGTGAATGGTGTACTTCAGTATATATTGATGGTTACAATAGCAAAAGTCAGCTGGGCATGATGTTATGTAGGTTGAGTCTGGTAGAAGATTGAAAGACCGGGTTTCTGAGCATGAGGTGACTCTGCGAACTGCTAATTTCGAACGCTCCACAGTCGCTGAGCATTATGGGTTGAGCAGCACAATCTTGATCCCCGACGGGATATTAAAATCATCAACTATTCACATGATTAACGCCAGCACTCATGGCTTGAAGCACTGCACATAGCTATCAATTGCCGACCGGGCTAGCCACGTGGGTAAAGTGCCTGCCTGGCAACCCAAAGGTCATGGGTTCAAATTCCGCCTTGGGCTTGGATCAGAGTAAAAATGCAAAAACTTTGGAAGGGACATTATGGCCACAGAAGCCGATGCGCCAACAGCTAACAAAAAAAAAAAAAAAAAAAAAAAAAGCTACCAATAATAGTACTATGAATCGCATGAGGGGAGTGCACTTACATTCTATTATAGAATGTACTGTATTGCAGTATAGCGAGCGCTGGCGGTCATCATGTGTATGTAATTCTGTTCTACTGAAACCAGACTCGTGATATACTGAAGTACACCATTCACCGACTACCTGATGAAGAGGCACTTCACCTTGAAAGCTTCTTTGTATTTTAACAATTTTATTATATTATATTTTAACACTTATCTTAGTTTATCTCTGTTTTATCTTATGTAAAAATATTATTTATTTATTTTAATAAATTTATTTTAACCAGTTACTCAGTCATCCCAAGAAACTTGGATGATATGCAATCCAGTGCAAAGTCCTGTTTTCTTATTCAGCTTATCAGCAACCTTAGCAGGATCATCAAGTTGAACCATACACACAAACCGGACCAATGTGATTCCCCTTTCCTTCTAGGATTTACATAAGATATTTTTCTTTCCATCTTTTGCCAAAGATTTCTCATAATCTGCCTTGGATTGCCTAACATCCTTTGCAATTTGATGACAATTTATAAGCACCTCCATGCATTTTTCTTCTCTGCCATGGGTCTCATCAGTTCATCTGACATCCATTTAGGTCTAAGCCCTGAACAGTATTTCTTAGTTGCTATGAAAGCCTAGTAGCTTCTATGATTATTTCCTTCGATACTTCTCATTTAGAATTTGCCGATGGTGTAACATCATCAGTTGATCCCACTGTATAGAATTTAAAAACTGCCTGAGACCACCGAAGTCATGTTTATGAAAACAAAAACCTTTCTCTTTACCCCTGATGGTAGTTACATCTTTAAATCCTACATCAATACACTGTGATCACTGACACGTAATGGATCTTTTACCTCAAGATTTTTAATGTATCAATAATCACTGCTCTTAATCAGATCAAGAGTATTATTCTATCACGTTGCCTTTCTAACATGCTGCTGTAGAAAACAGTCATCTAATAAATTTACAAAAGTATTGCTAGTGTTTGCGAATGACCAATCCACAAGTTCCAGTTAACATCTGGGTTAAAATCCCCCATTATGAGACATTCTGATTTACTTGCCCACTCTATTTCTCTGTACAGCTATTCATTGTACTCATCAGTCATTGGGCCTATACACACTCCTACTCTCATTTTTGCTTTCTCTGTCCTTATGTCACACCAAACTGACTCAATATTGCACTGGCCATCATTGTCTCTCCAATGCATTGTCCAGACTTGTACACAGTACTAAATGTGTGGCCTGACCATTGCTTATACAAAGGGTTAATCACCTCCTTGTCTCTGCTAGCAAATTCCTATATATCATTGATAAAACTCCATAACCTGCTCTGGCAGCCAGTCTGCACTGCTCAGAGAACTTCATATCTGACTGCACAATTTCCCCAAAGTTCTTTTATGTGCTTCTTAACCAAGAGCATACCCCCCCCCCCTTCTATCCTGTGTGTCTTTTCTGTGCACATTGTACTCCCCATATTCAAATTGTGCATCACTTATATCTGAGTGACACTACGTCACTGATTTCCCCACAATATTTTCATCTGATGACTTGAATAGCAATTTAGATTCATCAATTTTATTTACTATGCACCTAGCAATGGTGTACATAAAGTATACAACTACCTGTTATTACTCCCATTACCCTAACATACCATTCCATGATGGCTCACAACAGGCCTCGAAATTCCCAGCATCTTGCATATTCCAGTAGAAACAGTGCAGGAATCATCAGTTTTGCCTCTGCCTGCGGCCATTGTTAATCTATTAGCAGTTTTCTAACCCACTACTGCTTCCATGATAGAATCAGCAAATAAAATAATCTTGCACCCCTGTAGATATAATCTCTCCTTTAACAAGCACAGACCATGCCGAGAAATATTCTACCCACAAAGCTTTGCACAATCTCTACAGGGCTGAATTGATTGACAAGGCACTTATCATATACTCCCTCAAATTGTGTCTGGGCAGAATTGCAGACACTTTCAAATTTAACCCTAACCTCTATACTTTAACATTAGCATTAGTTGAGGCATTGATGCAAGAGAGCAAGCTTATACAGCATCAGCCAAAAAAAAAAAAAAAAAAAAACACCCCTTCCCATTTCACCCATTCGGTCACTCCAAATGTTTGTCTAGTTCAGCCTTAAATTTATTTAAGCTATCAACTTCCACAACAACACATGGAAGTCTGTTCCACCAATCAACTTCCCACTGGCTAAAGGCAAACTTCCACACATCTATTCTACAACTGTCTTTCCTGAATTTGAATCTACGCCCACTCAGGTTCTTAATTGGAGCAAGCGGAAGTATCCCATTAGCATTTAGCCTGCTCAAACCATTCAAGCCCTTATACACCCCAATCAGATCACCTTGTAGGTGACCCAGTCTCCAGATGCTGTAACTTGCAGAACTTAAGCCTCTCTTGGTAAGAGCACCCCTTTGTTCCTCTCACCAATCTTGTTGCCCTTTTCTGTACTCATTCTAGCAACTCTACATCCTTCCTAAAAGGAGGCCTCCAGACTTGTACGCAGTACTTAAGGTGTGGCCTGACCATTGTTTTATACAAAGAGATAATCACCTCCTTGTTGAGGAATTTATTGACTTCATATCTGACTGCACAATTTCCCCCAGTTCTTTTTCATTTTCCACCTCCCTGCTCTTGGTAAGAGCACCCCTTTGTTCCTCTCACCAATCTTGTTGTCCTTTTCTGTACTCATTCTAGCAACTCTACATCCTTCCTAAAAGGAGGCCTCCAGACTTGTATGCAAACATACCACACAGTTGGTACGTTTCTCTTCGGTTACTGCTACCCATATGCAGTACTTCACATTTGTCAATGTTAAAACTTCAGTTGCCACTTCTCAGCACCCATCTGTCTTTAACTTTTCTAGATCCTGTTGAAGTAGCATACTATCTTTAATGTCATTAACAACCCTGCCAATCTTTGTATCATCTGCAAACTTGGACATTAAGCCTAATATAACTTCATCAATATCACTGATAAATACACAAAACAACAATGGGCCGAGCACTGAACCCTGGGGGACTCGAATAATAACATTAGTCCACGAAGAGCAGTGTCCACTGATTACTACTCTCTGTCTTCTCCCACCAAACCATCCCTTTATTCATATTAGGAACTTGCCCTATGCCATATTGCTCCAATTTGTACAGCAGTCTTATGTGCAACGGTATCAAAAGATTTCCTGAAATCCAAGTACAGTAGAGTCCTGATTATCCGAGCTAATGAGGACCAAGAACACGGCCAAACTCAGTTAACCTAGGATACGGCCAAACTCAGTTAACACGGAAAATTTTCATATACTGACCTTGCCACAATGTTCCCCTCCCTTCTAGGATCTCCCTCATTCATGTCATTAAGGCCATTAAGTACATGTACATATATATGTACTCAGTAGCGGATTAAGGATAGTTGTGGCCCCTAGGCAAATTATATTTGGCCCCCCCCAAAAAAAATAATAAAAAATAAATAAAAGTTAGATGGCAAATAAATGAAATTTTGTACTTTTGAATTTTTTGCATAAATTAATCAAGATTTTTATGATGTTTACTGAAAACAATCTATTTTAGAACACTATAGGAAAATGTCTTGGCTTGGGGGGGGGGCCCTAGGCACGTGCCTCATTGCCTTAATGGGTAATCCGCCATTGTGTGTGCTGTAAGAAAAAGAATACATGTATATATGTAATTACACACTGTAATTGTGTTTATGGTGAAGGTAAAGAAAGACCACATGACAAGTATGGCGAATTTCGGAGTGGTTTACCGGTGGAACTAGTTTGCCGTGATGGCATTTGTATTGTTGCCTGCTCGGTAAACAGACGGTGGGTTTTATCGGTCAGGACTAGAAATTGAATCCCATGGGAGCTTGAACTCCTCCCAAAGTGGAGGGGTTAGCCTGACCTTTTTGCTATAGAATCATGGGTGGACTACAGGATAATTTGTTTATTATTACTGTATTTTTATTTTCTAATTTTTATTTTTAAAGACATTCGCACACACAGAACATATTTTATAATGCCAGAACTTTCCACTTGACTCCGTTCGTGATTCAATTAGTTTAAAATTATTATTGCACTTAAAACAGTGCAATAATTTACAATTTTGGTCTTATTAATTTAGATTTCATAAAAAAATCAAGGAAATTGAAGCAACATTTCATTTTCCCCCCACAAATTTCTTCCAACTTTAAAAGATTCATCGCTAATATTACCTATATGCCGTTCATTCTAAAACTAATTATGCACCATTCTTTATTCATTAATACACGTCATAATGCCAACCAATGACTAAACGAATGTTATCATCTGTTTTGTTCATGCACCAATCAGTACGTCATTTGTCAACCTGCCTATCAATCAATATACAGGGTGTCTCAAAAATAGATGCCATAACTTCAGGAATGAGTTCCTCATATGTAGACAATAAAAATATTTTATATCAACATAGTTCCAGAAATGCTTGGTTCCCGAGTTATTAATTGGAAGGTCTTATCTCCCACAGGTGATTTCCTTCATCACAAGGTAGTGACAGAATCTGGTGGTTTTCCATTCCGACCATGTACTCAAATCAGGAGCAAGTGGATATGCACTTTAAGTATGGTTTGGTTAATGGCAATGCTCTGGAGGCTCATCGTTTGTACCACGAAAGGTTCCCAGAACGAAGATGTCCAGACAGGAAAATGTTTAAAGGTATCCATCGCTGCCTTTGTAAACATGGGACCTTTACACCTCATGCTGCTGACAGAGGACGAACAAGATCTACGACTCCTGAAGTAGAGGGGTGGCCCAACTGCCTGGCCTCCACGCTCTTCTGATTTAAACCCACTAGATCTCTTTTTGTGGGCCATTTAAAGTCATTGGTTTATTTGACTCAGGTAGCTGATGTGGAAACGAAACGTGAGGAATTTGGCATCGTCTTCTTGAGTCCACGAGACATCAATGTGATGCCTGTATTCAGACAAAAGGTGGACATTTTGAACAATTACTATAAGGTGATGTGAACAGTTAAGTGTCATAGACAGACCTTCAAAACTGGGAAACCAAGCATTTCTGGAACTATGTTGATATAAAATGTTTTTATTGTCTACACATGAGGAACTCATTCCTGAAGTTATGCCGTGTATTTTTGAGACACCCTGCATAGTTCTCGACTTCTACTACAGACCGATAACATCCACTGTATACTGTAACGTAACACTATATACGGAAAAGTATACTGTACTTTCACAGCTAAACGTTGACGAAAATTTCCATGCTTCTCGTGTGGGCTTTCACCTTAGCCCATGTTTATTTACTTACATAGTATTGTACTGTGTGTACAGTACTGTACATGCATCATCATGATTACAGCATCAGGTTTTAGAAAAAAGCCTTTCAAAGTCTTCTGTTTTAAAGAAGTTCCTCGCTTGTTTGCTGCAATGTTTTCTCAGGCATCTGGTTGGTTTTTTTTTTTTTTTTTTTTGGAGCATTACAACTAAGGCTATATTGCTCCGGGAATATGCCGTGGCCAATCACTTGACCTTTCCGCATCCTCCGTATTTGGTGGTGACGGGCTCGAACCCCGGTCTAATCAAGAAGCGTGTGCTACGCACTGCTGCTCCTTCCACCTGGCTACGGAGACGCCCTCTCAGGCATCTCAACAATAGTAAATCGGATAGTGTACTTTCATTCTGCTGTTCGATGCATCGCAGTGCAGTCTCAATAGCATTTAGACCTTTTGTATGTGAAATTTTTGAGTTTTCTCCTGGACACACATCTTCGTCTTCACTCTAGTTTTCCCTCACTCGCTAAATTTATACTCACATCATCGGTTATCTTTTGCTCATGCTCATTCAATCTCGAATGTCTTCTGCCGTAATAGGTTCTGAATTTGGAAGATTTTCTACTAGCTTTATAAGTGGAAGATCATCTTCACCATCATCTTTTTCCTCAGTTTCACTGAGAATTTTTTTCCAGGACCACGAGAGCTGATGTTTTTACTTTTTCCCATGATTCTGTCAGCCAGTAAATGACATCTTTCCTGTTTATGTTTTAAGGCTTTCAGTAGCGGTTCCACCATTTTCGAGATCTTCCAGGAGTTGTTGTCTGTAGTTCCGTTTCAAAGTCTCCAGGACATTTCGATCTAGTAGCTGGATTAGAGACGTTACATTAGGAGGCAAAAAAATATTTTAATGTTACCAGAGACTAGTTCAGTTTCATTTGGATGAGATGGTGCATTGCACAGAAGCAACAATGCTTTTTCTGGGAGTTTCTTTTCTGCCAAAAATTTCTTTGTTGCAGTAAAAGTCTTTGTGGAACCATTTTTTCAACAAACATGAATCCATCCACGCATCTGATTGGTTAGCATACTTATAAGAAAGACTTTCCACATGAACATGTTTGAAGGCTCTTGGTTTCTTAGGCTTTCCAATAAGTAGCAAATTATGCCTGCGACTTCCTGAAGCATTTGAACATGCCAACACTGTCAATCTCTCCGTACTACGTTTATACCCGGGCGCTGCCTTTTCTTTTTGTGACACGAGCGTTTCGGTCAGAAGCTATCTGATAATTTCAACACGTTTCGTCACAGCTGTAAACTTGATCTAAACTTAACCCTCCCTACTATGACTTCTGCCAACCTTTTGGTAAAAGACTGCACTTCTTCCTGACAAGCAGATAATTTTTCCCCAGCGATGTTCAGCTGTCTTACTCCATACTTCTTTTCCCATCTATCTAACCATCTCATGCTAGCCGTAAATTCTTCATCACCATCATGAAAATTTTTCTGAAATTGTAGAGCCTTTGCTTGTAGTATCAGTCCAGAAATTGGGCTTCCTTTCTGTCTCGTGTGAACCACAAAAAAAAAGTGTTTCAGATGTTTGTTCAAACACTCCCTTTTTCATTGTTTTTCTTCTCATGTGCTCATCACTTTTCTCAGACGATCTTTTTGAACACAATTTTTCAATGTTCTGTCGATTTCTCACCCAATCTCCTACAGTCACTTTACCTACACCTAGCTCTCTAGCCAGCTTTTCAACTGTTTTACCCTTGTCTACTTGTTCGATGGCATCAAACTTGGTCTCTAATGAAAACACGTTTCCATTTTACACTCAACGTACATAAAATAAAAATAAAAAAGCCACGCTGAACCAATAAACTAGTGGTAGAACTGATATAGCCAAGTAGTCAGGTGCGAGAGTGCATAGCATGCTTTCCTTGAGTGCACTGGGGTTCAAGCCTGTGGCTACTAAATACAATAAACTGTCAGTACAGTTTAAAACTGGAAGTATAAAGAGAAAATTAAATTTTTTTTTTAGTCACAAGCAAAATCACCTAAACGTTTTTGTTTGTTGTTTTTTTGGTTTTTAGGAGCATTAGCAACTAAGGCCATATTGCTCCGGGGATGTGCGGTGGTCATTCTCTAACCTTTCCGCATCCTCCGTATTCGGTGGTCATGGACTTGAACCCCGGTCTGATCAAGAAGCGCGTGCTGCGCACTGCTGCTCCTGCCCACCTGGCAATGGAGGCACCCACCTAAACGAGATGTCAAACTGAACCCGACAGATAAAACTGTTGAAGTTTCGTGGCGAGTGGATGGAGAGAGAGATGAGTCAACAAAATTCAGTGAATCAGCATAGTGTAGTCTGTTCTCATCATACATACGAACAAAATCAACTCTTTAAGGCTCCAATATCTAATGATATTACGAGTAGGAGACCGGCGGAATTACTTAACAAGTACAGGTCACTGTTGAAAAAAAAGCCGTGAATTAGGGTTGAATTTGAAAGTGTTTGCAATTCTGCCCAGACACGATAGGAGGCAGTATATGATGAGAGCCTTGTCGATCAAATCGGCCCTTGAAAGACTGTGCAAAGCTAAAGGTAAAATTTTTTTCAGCCTGGTCTGTGCTTGTTGACAGGAGAGACTGCTTATACAGGGATGGGATACACTTAAATAGAAAGGGTGCAAGAATATTTGCTGATGCTATCGAGGCAGTGTTAGGTGGGTAGGAAAACTGCTAGCTTCGGGGGATACAAGGACTAATAGATTAACAGTAGCCACTGGCATAGGAGAAAATGATTCTTGCACTGCTTCTATTGGAATGAGCAGAAGCCTGGAAACAAGATGCAGGGTATTTCAGAGACTGCTGGGAGTCACTGCGATATAAGTAAACACATGGGTTGTGTCAGGGGAGCTAAGAATAGGAACAGATGCATATATATATTTGCGTGTACACCAATGCTAGGAGTTTGGAAAATAAATTTGATGAATTTGAGGTACTGCTTAAAACATCAAAGGCAGATATTGTTGGGATATCAGATATGCGGTGTCACACATATATAAGGAATGCAGAACTGGAATCTGGGGAGTACAATGTGTACAGAAAGGATAGACAGGATAGGAAGGGAGGAGGGGTTGTGCTATTAGTTAAGAAACACATAAAATCCAAGGAAGTGAAGCCAGTCGACATCGTTTGAGAGTGCAGTGTCGAGTCAGTTTGGTGTGATATAAGCATTGGGAGATCAAAATTGAGAGTAGGAGTGTGCTATAGGCCTAATGACTCTGATGAATATAATAAGAAACTGTACAGGGAAATAGAGTGGGCCAGTAAATCAGAGTGTCTTATAATGGGGGATTTTAATTTCCCAGATATTGACTGGAATCTGTGGGTTGGTCACTCACACACTAGCAAGGCTTTTGTGAATTTATTGGATGATAGTTTTCAACATCAGCATGTTCGGGAGGCAACTAGAGGGAGTAATACTCTTGATCTGTTTATCAGTAGTGATTCTTCATGCATTAAGAATCTGCAGATAAAGGAACCACTAGGTGGCAGTGATCAGTGTGCTGAAGTGGGATTTACTCAAAGAGATAACAACCATCAGGGGTAAAGGGAAGGGTTTTGCTTTCATAAAGGTGACTACAATGGTCTGAGACAGTATTTAAATTTTATACAGTGGGACCAACTGATGATGTTACCAACAGCAAACTCAAAATGGGAAGCATTCAAAGAATTTATCTTGGAAGCTACTAGGCTTTACATAGCAACCAACCAAGAAATATTGTTCAAGGTTTAGGCCTAAATGGTGTCAGATGAACTAATTAGACATATGGGAGAGAAGAAAAATGCATGGGATACATATAAATAAATGGGTGACATGGAAGCCTATGATAGATATAAACTGATCTTGGTTAGCTTATATCTATCATAGATACAAAGGGTACTAGGAAAGTTTTGCAATACAGCTTTGTTTATTTAATTTTTTCAAAGTAATTTCCTCTACATTCAATACACCTCTCCATCCTCCGAAACCAATCTTTAAACCAGTTCTGCCAAGTTTCACTAGGGAGTAAAGCACACTCGTTGTCCCAAGCCCGTAGAAGGTCCTCATCACTGGAAAACCGCCTCCCTTTTAGCTTCATTTTCACATGCGGGAACAGTGCAAAGTCGCAGGGAGCAAGGTCTGGACTGTAGGGAGGGTGCTTGAGAAGTTTCAGTCCTGTCGTGGTCAAATATTCGGTGCAGGCTTTGGCGCGGTGAGCTGGAGCATTATCGTGATGGAGGTACCAGGTGTCCATTCTTGACTTTGGCCGCAGGTTCTTCATAGATCCAATGACTTTAGGCAGGCATTGTTCAGTATACCACTTAGCTGTGACTGTCTTCTGCGTGTCCAAAACGACACGTTCCACAATTCCACTCGATTTGAAAAATACAGCTATCATTTTCTTCTTTACAGATCGGGATTTTCTGACAATTACGGGTGTGTCGTCATCATCAAAGACCCAAACTTTGTTTTGAGCCTTGGTCGGCAGATCGTAATAGTACAGCCAAGTCTCGTCACCTGTCACGATGTTGTTCACATACCGAGATCGTCCCTTATCAAACTTTTTTAACATCTCCCGGCACCAAGTCACACGTCGTGTCATCTGCTCTTCAGTCAGTTGATGCGGCACCCAGAGAGAACAAAGTTTCTTCACGTGCAAATGATCTTGCAGAATCGAACGAATTGCTGGTGCATTTAGGCCCAAAGTATCCTCTATCTGTTGGTAGGTCACTCGCCTGTTTTCGTCAAGCATTTTCCTCACAGCAGTAACGTTTTCCTCCGTAACTGATGTTCGTGGCCTTCCCGGCCTCTCAGAATCCTCCAGAGTGAAATTTCCCCTTTGGAATTCTCTATACCACCTGAATATCGTTGTACGATGTGGACAATCATCATCTAGTGCAAGAGTCATTTCTTCTAAGAACTGGTCTATGGTTAAACCACGCACGAAATTATACCGCAAAACTGTCCTTATCTCATTTCGTGACCACGATGCCATCGCAAGCACTTTACACTCTCACTACTAATGAATAACTGAGCCCATCGACTTGGCGCGGCGGCTACTATGCACGTATGAACATGTCTCAACATGCAGCAACAAGCAGCTTCCTGTGATTCATTGTTGCGTCATATTGCAAAACTTTCCTAGTACCCTTTGTATAAGCTAACCAAGATCAAGACACAAAGGAGATTAGGCAGGCAAAGGCAGATTATCAGAAATCCTGGCAAAGGATGCAAAGAAAAACAGAAAACAGTTCTTAACCTATGTAAACTCTAGAAGGAAAGGGATGAATCAGATTGCTCCACTGGATATTGATGGTTCAACAGTTGAGGATCCTGCTCAGGTGGCTAACAAACTAAACGAGTATTTTGCATCTACATTCATACATGAGGAGTTATTCAGGAAGAGGAATGACAGAGGTAGTAGTAGTAGTGGCATGTGATGGAAGAAAGCAAGTGTATGAGCTTATGCAGCATCAGCCAAAAAAAAAAAAAAAATCACACCATTCCCTCCAAATGCCTGTCCACTTCCTCCTTAAATTTATTCAACCTATTAACTTCCACAATGACAGATGGAAGTTTGTTCCAGCAATTAACCACCCGCTGGCTAAAGGCAAATTTCCGCACATCTATTTTACATCTGCCTTTTCTTAATTTGAATTCATGCCCCCTTAGGTTCGTAATCTGAACAAGTGGACGGATCCTATCAGATTTCAGCGTACTCAACCCATTCAAGGCCTTATACACCTCAATCAGATCACCACGCAGGTGCCTAGTATCCAGCCACTGCAATTTGCAGAACTTAAGCCTCTCTTGGTAAGAGGATCCCTTCATTCTCCTCACCAATCTTGTTGCCCTTCTCTGTACATGCTCAAGTAAATCTACATCCTTCCTAAAATGAGGCCTCCAGACCTGTACGCAGTACTCAAGGCGAGGCCTGACCAATGCCTTATACAGAGGGACAATCACCTCCTTCTCCCTGCTAGCAAAATTCCTACATATCATTGAAAAAACCCCTATGACCTGCCCTGGCAGCCTGTCTGCATTGCTCAGAAAACTTCATATCTGACCGCACAATTACTCCCAGGTCTTTTTCATTTTCTACCACCTTAAGCGTAGTACCACACAGTTGGTACGTTTCTCTGGGGTTACTTCTACCCATATGCAGTACTTTGCATTTGTCAATGTTAAACTTCAGTTGCCACTTCTTAGCCCATCTGCCCAAATTATCTAGATCCTGTTGCAGTAGCACACTGCCATTACTGTCATTAACAACCCTGCCAACCTTTGTATCAACTGCAAACTTCGACACTAAGCCTGATATACCTTCATCAATATCATTGATAAATATACAAAACAACAGTGGACCTAACACCGAATCCTGTGGGACTCCACTAATAACATTAGTCCACGAAGAGCAGCACCCATTCATTACCAACCTCTGTCTTCTCCCACTTAACCATCCTTTTATCCATTGTAGCAACTTACCCTTAATACCATTCTGCTCCAATTTGTACAATAGTCTTCCATGTGCAACAGTGTCAAAAGCTTTCCTGAAATCCAAATATATGATATCAAAATTATTTTTTGCATCCAGTTCCTTTGTAACCACATCATAATATCTTATCAAATTTGTCACACAAGACTTTCCCTTAACAAACCCATGCTGTGTCTGAATTATTACCGCAGTCTTGTCTAGATGATCCTGTAATGCATCTTTAACCAGTGACTCCATTATTTTACCCGGAACAGAAGTTAAACCAACTTGTCTGTAATTACTCGTGTCACTCTGCGATCCCCCTTTGTGAATTTGGGATACATTTGCACATCTCCAGTCCGTGGGAACCTCCCCTGAGTCCAAGTATGCTCTCATAATTATGGCTAAGGGTTTGCTTAGTTGCTTTGCCACCTCCTTTAATATAACTGGATAGATCCCTTTCACCCCAGGTGCTTTTCTTATGTTTAACTTCAACAATTTCTCCTCCACTTTGCTTTCAGTTATTACAAAATCATTAAATATTCTGCTACAATTTGATAACCTTCTGCCATTTTCAAACCTTAATAATTCCTCATGTGTGAATGTAGATGCAAAATCAACAGGATCATCAACACTCGAACCATTGATGTCAAGTGGACCAATCAGATTCATCCCCTTCATTTTAGAGTTTATATAAGTAAAGAAATCCTTGCTGTTTTTCTTAGCATCTTTTGCCAAGGATTTCTCGTAATCTGCATTCGCCTGCCTAACCTCCTTTGTGACCTGATTACAGACTAGCTTATATCTGCCATAGGCTTCTGAGTCACTTGAAAATTTATATGCATCCCATGCATTTTTCTTCTCTGTTACGAGTCTCATTAGTTCATTAGATAACCATTTAGGCCTAAACCTTGAAGACTATTTCTTAATAGGTATGAAACTTTATGAGGTGAAGTAAACCGGCGAGGTGATCTGATAGAGGTCTATAAAGTCTTGAATGGTTTGAGCAGGCTTAATGCTGATGGGATTCTTCCTCTTGCTTAGAATAATCACTTGAGAGGGCATAAATTCAAATTGAGGAAAGACAGATGTAGGATAGATGTGCGGAAATTTGCCTGTAGCCAGCGGGTAGTTGATTGGTGCAACAGACTTCCATCCCTTGTTGTGGAAGTTTATAGCTTAATTTGAGGATCAGCTGGACAGGTATTTCTAACAAACGGAGGGGTGAAATGGGAGTGTTTTTTTTTTTTTTTTTTGGCTAATGCTGCATAAGCTGCTTTCTTGCATCATATGCCTCTACTAATGGTAATGATAAAACCCACACATTCCAGTCAAGACCTGCTACTAAGTTAAGACCTCCTTAGATTTTACATGTTTCTTAACTAACAGTATAACCTCTCCTCCTCCTCCCTTCCTACCCTATCAATTCTTTCTGTACACACTGTACTCCCCAAATTCCAATTCTGCACTGCTTATATCTGTGTGACGCCATGTCTCTGATATCCCAACAATATTTGCCTTTGATGTCTTGATCAGCACTTCAAATTCAAATTTATTTAATTTTAAAAATAGCGAAAAGCTTTATTTACAGTACTGACTTCATATAATCCATTTTGATGTGATGAAAGTTAAGGAAAAATCATGGTTGTGTGAATTAGAAACTTAAATAATATAAATGGAACACGGCTGTTGCATGGTTTTAATTATGATTACAATTTAAAAGAGTTAAGATACTTGCTCAGAAAAAGGGAAGTGCACATTCCACTTCTTGGTTGTCATATATAAGATCTGTGTGTTAACACTGATACAGTAAGTAGTTGATAAAAAAAGCTAATAGTCGTGAACGGGTGACTTTTGAACTTTTTGTCTTCAGTTAGCATTGTGTGGTAGTCTTCTAACGTTCAACTTGCATGCTCTTTACACCAGGCGAGTCTTTTACGCCGTAGGGGTCATCTGCTGGTATAGCCCATTTTGTATTGGGCAGTCAACTTTTCAACAGTGCTGAGGCTGAGCGAGTTGTCTGACCCGCACTCAACCCTTTGCTGACCTTTTCAGTTTTGCTGTCGGATCGTTGTTTGACCATTTCGACATCAGTCCTGGTACATTTTAACCATGGCAGCTTTCGAACACCCCCACCAGTTCAACCGTTTGGAAATAGAGGCACCAACTCATCGAGCACCCACAATCTGTCCTTTATCAAAGTCCGACAAATCCTTCTTTTTACCCATCCCGCTCAGAATTTTACTACCTAATGAACCACTGATACCTTATCTATGCTACGTAAGGCGACTAACTCCACACTCCTGTACCTCACGAAGTCAGCGGGTCGCATTCAGTTTTCATAGGGGTGGTCATAATTCAGTGATCACTCAGTGTTCATACACGCATCAAAGGGCAAAGTGAGTAATTTCAGATTGGTAAGCTTGATTTCCGTTTTAGATAAAATATTGTTTGGTAGTTAAAGAAATAATGCAGGATTATCTTGACAGGAATGCAGTTATACAGCAATCACAGCATAGATTTGTTAAGGGAAGGTCTTGTATGACCACAATTCGATTA
This sequence comes from Mastigoproctus giganteus, assembly GCF_048544385.1. NCBI lineage: Eukaryota > Metazoa > Arthropoda > Arachnida > Uropygi > Thelyphonidae > Mastigoproctus > Mastigoproctus giganteus. The sequence continues at coordinate 49,638,913 of NC_143583.1, read as the reverse complement.
GCTACTATGATGCAATAGTAAAGGAGCTAGATGCAAAAAATAATTTTTTCACCAAATAGTCAGATTGCATTAATCTTTTGATACTGTTGTTCTTTCACATGAAAGACTGCTGTGCAAAGTGTAAAAATGAGGAATTAGGTGTAATTTACTGCTACGATAAAGGTATGGCTAAGTGAAAGAAGACTGGTATTTAATGGGCCCTACCCTTTTTGGACTAACTTTATTAGTAAAGTTTCTCAGGGCTGTTCAGTGCTGAGCCTTTTAATGTTTTCAATATTTATTAACAATAATGATGAAGGCATATCAAACTTAATGTTTAAGTCTGCAGATGATACAAAGGTTATCAGGGTGGGTAATCCTACACTGTTGGCACTACATCTGAAGTGTAACTTGACAATAAGGAGACCGTGTTAATTGTTTGCTGAAGGTAAAAATCTGTATCTTCCTAAATATTACTTGGTATGGTTTTTGAATTTTTTTAAAAATTAATTTTCCCAGAGTTATAATAGTTTCAGTTGCACAGAGACAGGGAGGTGATTAACGTATAGTATAACACAAAGGATATTTACAGGTGTGATAATGATTTCACTATCCTCATGTAATTGTCATATAGTTAAATATTAAATCTGCCAATTTATCTGAATAAAATTAGCAGGAAAAACAGTAAAAAAAATTCTTCAGGATAATTCGAATATAATACAGTCACACTCTCTAAGGATAGCATTGGCAAGGTCAAAAAAAAAAAATAAATAAATAAATAAAATAAAATAAATAAACAAACAAATAAAGTTTGTTTTTTAAAATAAACAAATAAAAATGAATTTTAATCAACTAACAGGTCTATGGATACTTTTTCACAATTTTAGTAATAGCTACTGGTATTTCATTCTGTAAAATCCTTCACTCATCTGACACCCAGAAATGATATTTAAACAGTATCAAAGAAATTAATAAAACTGTTAAAAAAAAAAAAATCAGATTATGTCATGACATTAGCTGACTTTTAAATTTATTTATGTATCTAACACATTATTATATACATATTGTTTTTATTTTATTTTTTTTTTTGTTTTGCTGATGGGTTTAAAGCAAAATGTTGGAGACCATGGCAGCAAAGGCCACTTTAGAAATTCTGTGTTCTACCTGACCTTCTTGAGTTTGATGATTAGGGTGTGTTAACTGCTTCAGTTTTTCTACAATTTTTCCTGTTAATTTTATAAAAATTTTTGAAGTAGGCTTTATATATGACAGAATTAACAAATGTGTATTAAGGTAGGACTACCTGTGGACTAATTCTAAATGAAATTTTAAATATACTAGGGCTAAATTAGGCACATAATTTTTTTTCACTGATCTATTCTTTATATTTATTGAGTGTTCAAATGTTCGTGTTTTATCATAACATATATTTATATCATTTACCATTTGTTTTGTATATATATATTATCATGATTTCCTGCTTTAATTTTTTGGCAATTTTTAAATGGCATACCACAATACTGTTTTGCACGGTGAAAAATTCCCAAGTGCAGCCCATTTTCATATATTAAGTGATTACAAATGAAGCTGTAGCTCTAAAAAAAGAATGATGACCTTTTGAAAAGTAATAATATAGTAGAACTTTGGGTACAGTAGGGTTCCCAAATTTGTTAAATGAACATCTTTGCTTCCCATACCTTAGTGAAAAGAAAAAAACTGTTAAAGTTTGTTTATTTACTAGAAGGATAAATAATGTGTTCATTCTTTAGATTGAGTATATAATTGTTTTCACAAGAGACTAGGAGAATAATATTCATTTTAATTAAATCATATAATACCAAGCAAATTTTATTATGTAAAAAACATCGCATTAAGTAAGCTATAATATGATTTGTTCAAAAAGTGCAAAATAGTGGACATAATATTGATTTCTTTTGCCAATTTTTTAAAACTGCAACCCCCCCCTCCTTAAAAGACTCCATTACCATATTTACAATTTGGGCCACACAGTGGAATTCATACTTTTAAGTTTTGAAAAAAAAAAAAAAAGGTCTCATTTGAATGAATTTATTCAAACAACATGGACAAGGCATTAATAATATAGTACCTTGGCTGGGACCTAGAAAAATTTCGTTATAGTGAAAAATTTCTATTAAAACAGTATTTGTAATGAATTTTATAGCATACACCTGAAATAGATGAAAATATTAGTGTAATATTTTTAAGTCTAAAAAGACAAGAGAACTACAACTACTTGTAATATAGAAAACCTACTAATTCATGACAGTAACTGCATTACAATTCATATTACCTATATAAAGAGTAATACAAATCTGTTCTACAAACACAAGTAATGAAATATTAACATTAGCATTAAAAGTGGATGCAAGAAAGCAAGCATGCTCATAAAGAATCAGGGCCCAAATTGCTTATTTACCCCTTATAATAGTTTACACAGTTCTTCCTTGAATTTATTCAAACTGCCTGCTTCCACATCACATGAAAGTTTGTTCCAACAGTCAATTACCTACTGGCAATGAGAACTTCCCATATCACCTATTCATCCCTTCTAATAGTTTATACCAATGGTGTCCAACCTTTTCCCCATACAGGGGCCATATTCAAAGTTTCATTTGTTTTGCAGGCTGCACTAAGTGATTTGAAAAAAAATTATTGTTGCATTTTCCGTATCTCGTTATATGTAAAAGAAAGTTTCTATTTTCATGTTACAATTTTTTAATCAGGCTACATATAAAAAAATGCAAATTCCCAACACTTTTTTTTATATGCAACAAATCTGTCAGTGATTTATTTTTTAGATTTTATTAAAATTATAAAAATATGACTTACTTTTGTTTTTTTTAAAAAAATACCTTACTTTTGCTTTTAAATGCTCAATTTAGAAAATTTACAACCTGAAAAGGATATCACTGCTTTTCAATATTAAGTTGAAAAAATAAATATGATGCACTAAAATTGGAAATATTCAAAAATTTTATTAAGTACAATACACAATAACATTTACTTGAACAAAACTTAACATTTAATGAACTGACTGAGGCTGGATATTTTTAGATAATTGTTCAAAATTCGGTTGAAAATTTGTGATGCCAATTCTCAATGTGGAATGAAGATGATCATTTTTTATAGTTTCTATGAAAATATTTGACTTTATGCATGAAAAAATTTGCTCGCAAACATATATAAATCCAATAAAAGTTGCCATTTTCAAGTCATTTTCTTTTATTAGTGGAAAATCTTCAGATCGAAGAACCTTGTAGAATTCAAGGGCTAGAATTCAGAGGCTTGTAGTTTATTTTTACAGTCCATATACTTATTTTTGAATCATGTTTTGGCTTGAAGATCAATAATTTCAAGTTGCAAGCTGGGATTGTAGTTTTGACCACAGAAAAGTAAATGGATTCTCAAACAAGCTTGTCTTTTTCATGGACTCTTATATCAGCAAATCAAATATTCAAACTCGTCAAAAAGTAAATGTAATAACAAGAGGCAACGATTCTTTGGAAATATGTTTCTTTCTTAGCCTGGTACAACATCCAAAGTGAACTAAATTGTCTTGCTCAGTTTGGGATTTAAATGATAACTTATTCTGAAATGATTTAATGTCCTATACAAATCAGAGACCAACTTTCCTTTCCCTATGTAGTTTTAAATTAAGAGCATTTAAATTACTAGAAATGATGGTAAGAATTACAAGGTCAAACAGCCACTCCTTATTTAGCATTAGCATTAGTAGAGGCATTTGATGCAAGAAAGCAAGCTTATGCAGCATCAGCCAAAAAAAAAAAAATAATAAATAAAAATAAAAATAAATAAATAAACAAATAAAAAATAACCACTTCCACTTCACCCCTCTGTTCGATCGAAATACCTGTCCAGCTGAGCCTTAAACTTATTTAGGCTTTCAACTTCCACGACAAGGGATGGAAGTCTGTTCCACCAACCAACCACCCGCTGGCTAAAGGCAAATTTCCGCACGTTTATCCTACATCTGTCTTTCCTCAATTTGAATTTATGCCCTCTCAGGTGATTATTCTGAGCGAGAGGAAGAATCCCATCAGATTGAGCATGGTCAAACCATTCAAGGCTTTATACACCTCTATCAGATCACCTCGCTGGTGCCTAGTCTCCAGACACTGTAATTTGCAAAACTTAAGCCTTTCTTCGTAAGAGCACCCCTTTGTTCCATTCACTAATCTTGTTGCCCTTCTCTGTACTCGTTCCAGCAGCAAAACCTTCTTGAAATGAGGCCTCCAGACCTGTATACAGTACTCTAGGTGTGGCCTGACCATTGCCTTATACAAGGGAATAATTACCTCCTTATCCCTGCTAAAAAAATTCTTATATATCATTGACAATACACCATGAGCTACTCTTGCAGCCTCTCTGCACTGCTCAGAAAACTTCATATCTGCCTGCACAACCACCCCCAGGTCCCTTTCATTCTCTACCACTGTCAGTGTAGTACCACAGAGTTGATACATTGCTCTGGGGTTGCAGTTTCCCATATGTAGTACTTTACATTTGTCAATGTTAAACTTCATTTGCCACCTCTCAGCCCATCTGCACAACCTTTCCAGATCCTGTTGCAGTAGCATAGTGTCAGTAGTGTCCTTGACAACCCTGCCAACCTTCGTATCGTCTGCAAACTTGGACATTAAGCTTGATATACCATTTATAAATGGTATACCATCAATATCATTTATAAATACAGAAAACAATAATGGACCCAATACTGAATCCTGAGGGACTCCACTAATAACATTAGTCCACGATGAGCAGTGTCCACTGATTACCACTCTCTGTCTTCTACCCCTCAACCACCCCTTTATCCATAGCAGCAATTTGCCTCCAATGCCACACTGCTCCAATTTGTGCAGCTGTCTTCCATGTGCAACAGTATCAAAAGCCTTTCTAAGATCCAAGTATATAATATCAAAGTTATTCTCTGCACCCAGTTCTTTTGTGACTGCATCATAGTATCCAATCAAATCGGTCAGGCAAGACTTCCCCTTAACAAAACCATGCTGTGTCCGAGCTATAACTAAAGTCTTGTCTAGATGATCCTGCAGTGCTTCTTTAACCAGTGCCTTCATTAATTTTCTTGGAACAGAAGTTAAACTCACAGGTCTATAATTACTGTGTCGGCCTTTGATCCTCCTTTGTGAATTGGGGTCACATTTGCACATCTCCAGTCTGTGGGTACCTCCCCTGAGTCCAAGGAAGCTCTTATAATTATGGCTAAGGGTTTGCTTACTTCCTTTGCTGCTTCCTTTAATATAACTGGATAGATCCCATCCACCCCGGGTGCCTTTCTTGTGTTTATCTTCAACAATTTCTCCTCCACTTTACTCTCAGTTATTACAAGACTCTCTAGCTTACTGCCAGAGTTCAATACACCTCTGGCATTCCCCTCGCTGAATAACTCCTCATGTGTGAATGTCGATGCAAAATATTCATTTAGTTTGTTAGCTACTTGAGCAGGATCATCAACAGTTGACCCATCGATATCAAGTGGACCAATCTGATTCATCCCCTTCCTTCTAGAGTTTACATAAGTAAAGAACTCTTTGCTGTTTTTCTTTGCATCCCTTGCCAAAGATTTCTTGTAATCTGCCTTCGCCTGCCTAAACTCCTTTGTAACTTGGTTACAGATCAACTTGTATCTATCATAGGCTTCTGTGTCACGTGTTAATTTGTATGTATCACATGCATTTTTCTTCTCTGCCATATGTCTCATTAGTTCATCTGACATCCACTTAGGCCTAAACCTTGAACAATATTTCTTAGTTGGTATGTAAAGCCTAGTAGCTTCCAAGATAAGTTCTTCAAATGCTGCCCATTTTGAATTTGCTGTTGGTAACGTCATCAGTTGGTCCCACTGTATAGAATTTAAATACTGTCTCAGTCCATCGTAGTTACGAAAGCAATAACCCTTCCCTTTACCCCTAATGGTAGTTACCTCTTTGAGTAAATCCCACTTCAGCACACTGTGTTCACTGCCACCTAGTGGTCCATTTACCTGCAGATTCTTAATGCATGAAAAATCATTACTTATAATCAAATCAAGAGTATTACTCCCTCTAGTTGCCTCCCGAACATGCTGATGTAGAAAACAATCATCCAATAAATCCACAAAAGCCTTGCTAGTGTGTGAGTGACCAGCCCCCAAATTCCAGCAATATCTGGGAAATTAAAATCCCCCATTACAAGACTCTCTGATTTACTGGCCCACTCTATTTCCCTGTACAATTTCTTATTATACTCATCAGAGTCATTAGGCCTATAGCACACTCCTACTCTCAATTTTGATCTCCCAATGCTTATGTCACACTAAACTGACTCGACACTGCTCTGTCCAGTAATGTCGACTGGCTTTACTTCCTTGGATTTTATGTATTTCTTAACTAATAGCATAACCCCTCCTCCCTTCTTATCCTGTCTATCCCTTCTGTAGACACTGCACTCCCCAAATTCCAGTTCTGCATTCCTTATATGTGTGTGACACCACGTCTCTGAAATCCCCACAATATCTGTCTTTGATGTTTTGAGCAATACCTCAAATTCATCAAATTTATTTACTAAACTCCTAGCATTGGTGTACACGCAAGTATACATGCACCTGTTCTTTTTCTTAGCTACCCTAACACAACCCATGTGTTTATTTGTACCCCAATGATTCCCAGCAGTCTCTGAAATATCCTGCATCTTATTTTCCAGGCTGCGGCTCATTCCAATAGAAGCAGTGCAAGAATCACTTTCACCTCTGCCAGTGGCTACTGTTAATCTATTAGTCCTTGTATCCCCCCAATCTAGCAGTTTTCCGACCCACCTAACACTGTCTCGATAGCAACAGCAAACATTCTTGCACCCTTTCTATTTAAGTGTATCCCATCCCTGTAGAAGCAGTCTCTCCTGTTAACAAGTACAGACCAGGCTGAAAAAAATTCTACCCCTTGAGCCTTGCACAATCTTTCCAGGGCCGAATTGATCGACAGGGCTCTCACCATATACTACCTCCTATCGTGTCTGGGCAGAATTGCAGACACTTTCAAATTCAACCCTAATTCACGGCTTTTTTTCAACAGTGACCTTTACTTGTTAAGTAATTCTGCCGGTCTCCTACTCTTAATATCATTAGTGCTAACGTGCACAACTATATCAGCTTTTGTGCCCTTAAAAGATGATATCCGCTCTAAGTCATCAACCTTTGCCCCTGGCAGACCTACCGTGGACCTGTTCCACCTATCCTTTTTACAAAGCATGTTTCCCTTTTCTCTGACTCTATTGGTAGGGAAACGGGAAACATGCTTTTTAGAGTCACCAACAACTACTAGTTCCTTTGGGACCAGCACATTCTGCCCTCGGGGCTTCCGCCATGTTGCGTGATGACCAAGTGCAAGCTCTGGCATTGGTGTGGGCAGCTGAGAGCTTGAGGGGCCCTTCACTTTTAATCCTTCGAGGGCATCCACCCTGTTCTTCAAGCTCTAATATTTGATATTAGAAACAACTATCAAATATTTGATAATATTTGATAGTTGTTTTATTGGTTTCCCTTTTTCTGTCAAAAAAAAATATCAATTTCATAATGCAGTTTAAAGAAAGGATATAATACTTTGCCACAACTAAGCCATCTCACTGCACTAGGTAAAATTATATCTTTGTATTTGGCTTCAACTTCTGAAAGAAACTGTCAGAACATATGGTGATTAAGGCCATGTGATCTTATAAAATTTGCAGTTGAAATAACCACATTCATAACATGCTGGATATCCAATACTTTCCCATGCACAATGCAGTGAATTCCAATTGGAGGTTTACCTCCGATATCTATCATTTTCTTGGTTATTCTACCAATAAGCTCAATGTTTTTACCATTCATATTTTTTGCACCATCAATTGTGACTCTTACCAAGTTTGTAATATTTAATCCTAACTTTTCAATAGATTGTCAAAAATTTTCAGTTGTTCTGTGCCAGCTAAATCCTGTAGGTCAGCTAAATCTTCAACTGGTACAAAATTATCAATCTGTGTCTCTTCCAGCTTCCACACTGCACAGACTGATGACAAAGTAGGCCGTCAAGGGCCATGTGATCATCCATGCAGACGCCATGCTGTAGCTTTTTGGCCAGCATGCCGTGGGATGTTGACACTGGCCACTAGGGTAGACCCCTGGCCAGCTTGGGACAAAGCTGCTTACAGGTACTTCACCATAGGGGTCCCTTTCCCTATGTTCTTTCAGTTCTACCACTTGAAGTGGTTGTTCGTTCTTCCCCTCTCCCAGGTGGCTCCAACCCCACTTTCTCCTGGTGGTTCACCCCACTGCAATCTGTTAACTCCCAATACCTAAGACTAGGATGAATATCCTGCACTGGGTTCCTCCCTACTGTCTCCCCCACTTCAACACTAAGTGGGTGCCTTCACTACTGCCCCCCCCCACCTTCTTCCTATCTCCCACTAAAATTTTACTATTTTTTTTGGGCCCCTCCCTGTTGTATATCTTGGCTCAAATTCTAGGGTTCGCCCCACCAGAGCTCACACTTCCCACTGCCCAGCCTGCCTCCCTCCTCGTGGCACTGAATGATAAACTAGATGTTTTTGTGCGTAATCATAAGCTCCTAGGCTAAGAGGCCAGATGAAAAACAGAATAACACAATCTTCACTAACATTACATGAACACACTAACCTACATACATCTAGCCTTTACAGTATTTTGTATTCATCAGAGAGTTAAATGCAGAGTTGGGAAACCCCCCCCCCCCACCAGAGTCACATTACAAATAACACTATACACCCTCTTACTATGTCTTGGGAGAATTACAGGCACTTTCAATTTAAATCCTGGCTTGCAACTGTCTTTCAACTTTACCCTGCTCTTGTTGAGTAAATCCTCAGATCTCAAACTCTTATCACTGGTACTAAGTGTAAGTGTACATCAATATCACTTTTTGTGCCCTCAAGGGATGATAGCTCTACAACATTTTGTCCACTTTTAGCATTAGCATTAGTAGAGGCATTTGATGCAAGAAAGCAAGCTTATGCAGCATCAGCCAAAAAAAAAAAAAAAAACCACTTCCACTTCACCCCTCTGTTCGTTCAAAATATCTGTCCAGCTGAGTCTTAAACTTATTTAGGCTATCAACTTCCACGACAAGGGATGGAAGTCTGTTCCACCAACCAACCACCTGCTGGCTAAAGGCAAATTTCCTCACGTCTATCCTACATCTGTCTTCCCTCAATTTGAATTTATGCCCTCTCAGGTGATTATTCTGAGCGAGAGGAAGAATCCCATCAGCATTGAGCATGCTCAAACCATTCAAGGCTTTATATACCTCTATCAGATCACCTCGCTGGTGCCTAGTCTGCAGACACTGTAATTTGCAAAACTTAAGCCTTTCTTCGTAAGAGCATCCCTTTGTTCCATTCACTAATCTTGTTGCCCTTCTCAGTACTCGTTCCAGCAGCTCTACATCCTTCTTGAAATGAGGCCTCCAGACCTGTATACAGTACTCTAGGTGTGGCCTGACCATTGCCTTATACAAGGGAATAATCACCTCCTTATCCCTGCTAGAAAAATTCCTATATATCATTGACAATACACCATGAGCTACTCTTGCAGTCCATCTGCACTGCTCAGAGAACTTCATATCTGCCTGCACAACCACCCCCAGGTCCCTTTCATTCTCTACCACTCTCAGTGTAGTACCACAGAGTCGATCCGTTGCTCTGGGGTTGCTGTTTCCCATGTGTAGTACTTTACATTTGTCAATGTTAAACTTCATTTGCCACCTCTCAGCCCATCTGCTCAACCTTTCCAGATCCTGTTGCAGCAGCATAGTGTCAGTAGTGTCCTTGACAACCCTGCCTACCTTTGTATTGTCTGCAAACTTCGACATTAAGCTTTATATACCCTCATCAATATCATTTATGAATATAGAAAACAATAATGGACCCAACAGTGAGCCCTGAGGGACATCACTAATAACATTAGTCCACGACGAGGAGTTTCCATTGATTACCACTCTCTGTCTTCTCCCCCTCAGCCACCCCTTTATCCACAGCAGCAATTTGCCTCCAATGCCACACTGCTCCAATTTGTGCAGCAGTCTTCCATGTGCAACAGTATCAAAAGCCTTTCTAAGATCCAAGTATATAATATCAAAGTTATTCCCTGCATCCAGTTCCTTTGTGACTGCATCATAGTATCCAATCAAATTGGTCAGGCAAAACTTCCCCTTAACAAAACCATGCTGTGTCCGAGCTATAGCTGAAGTCTTGTCTAAATGATCCTGCAGTGCTTCTTTAACTAGTGCCTCCATTAATTTTCCTGGAACAGAAGTTAAACTCACAGGTCTATAATTACTTGTCAGCCTTTGATCCTCACTTGTGAATTGGGGTGACATTTGCATATCTCCAGTCTGTGGGTACCTCCCCTGAGTCCAAGGAAGCTCTCATAATTATGGCTAAGGGTTTGCTTACTTCCTTTGCTGCCTCCTTTAATATAACTGGATAGATCCCATCCACCCCGGGTGCCTTTCTTGTGTTTATCTTCAACAATTTCTCCTCCACTTTACTCTCAGTTATTACAAGATTCTCTAGCTTACTGCTAGAGTTGAATACACCTCTGGCTTTCCCCTCGCTAAATAACTCCTCATGTGTGAATGTCGATGCAAAATATTCATTTAGTTTGTTAGCTACCTGAGCAGGATCATCAACAGTTGACCCATCGATATCAAGTGGACCAATCTGATTCATCCCCTTCCTTCTAGAGTTTACATAAGTAAAGAACTCTTTGCTGTTTTTCTTTGCATCCCTTGCCAAAGATGTCTCGTAATCTGCCTTCGCCTGCCTAACCTCCTTTGTAACTTGGTTACAGATCAACTTGTATCTGTCATAGGCTTCTGTGTCACGTGTTAATTGGTATGTATCCCATGCATGTTTCTTCTCTGCCATATGCCTCATCAGTTCATCTGACATCCAGTTCATCTTTTGTCCTAGACCTGTCCTGGTCCTATTCCTTTTTACAAAGCATATTTCCCACTCAGCAGACAATAGAGTCACTTACAACAGCTACCTCTTGTGGAACCAATGCATTCTGCTGTGGAGGATCTCACTGTGTTTTGTGCTGCATGAGTGTAGTCTCTACCTTTGTGCTGGACAGCTGAGTGTTTGAAGGGTCTGTCTTTTTAATTCCTCAAACCCTCCTAGAAGCTCATCAAAACACTGACTTGGTGCTTACGATCCTCATACTCTCTACAGCGAAAGCACACACACAAGGATGTACCCCTTAGCCATATCATGTCCCACTACATTTTATTTATTTTTTGTATTAGGCAGTCCTGGACAACTTTTGGCAACCACACCCTATTAACAATATCATACAGATAAATCAGCAAGACAGATGGAATCAGCATAAAAAGCTACAGTCACAACAAATGTAGCTATGATTCCCAAGTGCTGCCATTGATGGTTCTCTCCCGAGCCAAAGCATTTCCACGACTTTGAGCCTTTTGCCTAGATGCTCTTGTTTGAGGGACAATTCTAGTAAAAATTTAAGATTTAAAATTATTAACAAAACAATTAAGAAGTAAGGGTATAACAATGCATGCTATTACCTGAGTCTGTTAAGTAGTATGTGCAAGTTAAATAATTACCGCGTTTCTAATTTCTTAGCTAAAACAAAACAAAAAAAATAAATAAATAATGCCAACCTACATGATTAGAACCTTGGATCTACTTATTTATTACAATTAAAACACTACAATTACCAATACCATGCACTACACTACAGGTTGCTAATTATGAGATATGATATTCGAGCTGAAATCACTGATACAATTGATTATACAATGAATAATCAAGAAGCGTGTGCTATGCACTGCTGCTCCTTCCCACCTGGCTATGGAGGTGCGTTTCCAAGAGCACAAAATTGTTTGATAGCACAATTCATAATCTCGAACCCAAAATTGTTGTCACCTGTATAAAGCAATAATTTTTTCTACAAACATAATGCAATGAAATATCATATATCAAAAGACTATTTAAAATGTGAATTACAATATATTAGTACATGCAAGGTCTTATCCCCATCCAGACAATTTAAGTTATAAACAATGGCAAAAATCTGGTTCTAATTTAATGAAAAAGAACAGCCACTACGGCATTACACCAAAAAGAAAAAAAAAGGGACATTTTTTGAAATATACATACAAATGGACAAATTGTATATTTACCTACCAGAATAACAGACAATCCTAACCACACAGCCAATACACTTGATCCTTTTCAAACAAACAACCCCTCTAAATAAATAAACAGTTGAGGTGAGTGGACTTCTAGGTACCTCAGATCACAACGTGGTCATGGTCTCCTCTCCAATGGAGTCTTTCCTCTTGTGGCCATACCCAACCTTGTGTTGTTTGGGATTACAAGAATGCAAAATGGGATGATCCGTGTGATTTATTTTCTTCTTTTCCTTGGTTGGATTACTGTTTCAAATCTTCTAATGTTAACGTTTGTTCAGATCATGTCGGTGAAATTATTCTTGTAGGGATGGAATCCTTTTATTCCACATACCGCTTTAAAATCTCGTCATTTATCTAAACATTGGCTTATTCCCAAATCTTCAGTTCAATTTTCTGCCTGCACCAAATATAAAGCAGTTATTCATCAGTCCAAACTAGATTTTGAACATGATAAGAGTAGAAAACTTGCTTCTTGTCGAAATGGCAGCTGACCATTCTGGTCTCTTGCCAAAGCTATTGGCTGCAACTTTTGTCCATCCCCGTTCCCACCTTTGTCAAAACCAGATGGTCTATTGCCACTTCAGCCAAGGACATAGCTGATCTGCTAGCATCCTATTTTTCTTCCAACTCATGTATTAATGATCTTGGTAAACCACCTCCCACCATTTCCAGTATACTCCATTCAATGTCCCCTGTGGTCTTCTGTCAAATGGATGTCAGAAGGATTTTAACGAATCTTGATGTTAAGAAAGCCCCAGGTCCTGATGGTATCTGTCCACTTATTCTCAAAACCTGTGCTTGTGAACATACTCCTGTTCTGTGTTGTTTCACTTTCTTATTCCAAAGGAGTTTTCCTTCTGATTGGAAATTTGCTCATATCCACTCAGTTCCTAAAATGAATGACAAATCCTTCCCATGCAATCCAATTGCAAGTCACACAATTCCCAGCTCGAAGAAGCTGATAAGTTTTTGATGACTTTTGCTGTTTTATAGACTTAATTGTCATATTAAATCATATTATTGGTCCTGCAAAAGCTAGTTATTGTGAGTAACTCTATTCTCAGAGAGACGGGGAATACATTATGCAAAAAGGATAGGTGGAACAGGACCAGGGTATGTCTGCCAAGGGCATAAGTTTATGATGTTATAGAGCAGATATCTTTTAAAGGCACAAAAGGTGATACTGTTGCACATGTTGGCACTAATGACATCAAGAGTAGGAGAATGGCTGAATTACTTAATAAGTATAGGTCAATGTTGGGGGAAAAAAAAAAAAAAAAACACGAGTTAGGGCTGAATTTGAAAGTGTCTGCAATTCTGCCCATACACAACAGGAGGAGGGAGTATATGACGAGAGCCTTGTCAATCAATTTGGCCATAAAGAGACAGCTTCTACAGGAATGGGATACACTTAAATAGAAAGGGCACAAGAATATTTGCTGATACTATCAATGCAGGGCCATTTTTAAGAACTCTCGGGCCCCTCCGGTGAATTTCCAAATGTGGCCCATATTCAGTTTAAATTTTTTGTTATACTCCTGCAACTTTTTCTGGGTCTCTCTTAGTCACATTCTCAACCCTGTTTTGTATTAAAAGAGCTACTGGAAACTATGCTCCATCATCACATAAAGGTGGAAACCTGTCGTTGGAGTTTTTTTCCTTTAATTCGTATGAAATTTGTTTGAAATACGAAGAAAATACTATAAACAACTTTAAGAAAAAATTTTTCTACAAAAATTATAAAAGTGGTTTTTGACATTTCAAAGTGGCAAACTCCTGGATGACATCATTAAAATTGATGTTTTGTAAAAGCTAACTCTCTATTGCCATTAAACTTAAATGATTTAAATGCGAATGGTTCATATTATTTCTATATTCATTCTTTATAAACTTTAATGTTCACCACCTGCGTTTGTCACCATCATGCTCAAAAAATTCTCATTGCAATTTCAATATTTGGAAATACATTGAAAATGTTTTCTTGTTGCATATGAGTATACAATTTTTGAATACTTTACTTTCCTCTTTCTCAATTTTATTGCCAGAGTTGTTTTTTGTGTCAATCAAATCTAAAGTTATATAAGATTTGAAATGAATATATTTAGAACTCAGTTCTTTGCCATTTAAATCTATGTGATAAAAAGCAGCTAACTTAAGAAATTTTTTAAAATTTTTAATTTCATTCTCACCAAGTAAATTTTTTTATTTTTAATTTTTTTTATGGAAACCCCAAACACGAAAGGTATCAAAACCTATAGTACTTAGTACCGTGCATGGGTTGAAAGTAAAGTATGGGGGGGTCCTGCAAGTGTTCTAAAAAACTAAAGTTGTCATATACTTCTTTGTATGTTTTACCACATTTTTCTAAATTATATATTAGAGAAACTATTATTGGTAAATATGTTTCTATTTTAAATTTTTGACCACTCTGTAGAACTTCACCTTCACCACCCTCCATGAAAATGCTAAAATGGCTATGCTTTTTTACACACTTATAAAAATCACAATAGTCCTTAATATGAGATTTATCTTTTGCTCTCGTTTCAAAATCTTCAAATAAATCTCTTTTCCCATTTATGTATGATTTCAACGATTAAATTAATTTAACAGCCACTGATAGGTTGATATTCTCTTTTTGTAAATTTATATTTGTTTTGTTAATACAGCTTAAAATATCATTCCATAAAATTGTTAAAAAAGTTGTTTCTAACTCATCCATTTTATAACTTTAATTAAAAAAAAAAAAAAAACAAACTTGCTGGTCTGCACATGCAGATGCTATCACTGCTTTTCATAATGGTTACAAAAATATAAAAAAAGCTTTATGTTTCTTTATATTTTCGTAGCATACAAATATGATGGGTTTCCTTTTCCGACATCACCATATTTATTATTATTTTTATTAGCCATATGGTGCATAATTCCCATATAATTTCCGTTTCTTACAGAACCAACCAATATTCTGATTATCACCTCTCAAAGGAAGTCCCTTGAGGCTAGAAATTTAACAATGACTACTATTCTTTTTAGCCCTTCCTTCCAATTATTATACATAAGCTCATACACTTGCTTTCTTGTATCGCATGACACTACTACTACTACTACTATAACATAAATATTCAGCAGT
This sequence comes from Mastigoproctus giganteus, assembly GCF_048544385.1. Taxonomy (NCBI): domain Eukaryota; kingdom Metazoa; phylum Arthropoda; class Arachnida; order Uropygi; family Thelyphonidae; genus Mastigoproctus; species Mastigoproctus giganteus. The sequence continues at coordinate 49,623,541 of NC_143583.1, read as the reverse complement.
AAGACAGGTCCCAGACGTTTGAGTTTAATCATTTAGAAGTTCATCCAGAGCTTCGTTTATATTTTCATAACCATTATGAAGAGCAGTGACAGCATCTGCATGTGCAGACCAGCGAGTTTTTTTTTTAATTAAAGTAACTAACTCATATATTAAAGTTAATAAAATTAAAATTAAATTGAATAAAATTAAAGTAAATCATAATGCTTGAGTTACATTCTACTGCTTGCAAACCAATTACTGTATTTCCCCATGTATAAGACACACCTTTTTTCGAAAAATTTGGGGTCTAAAAACTGGGTGCGTCTTATACAGTGGTTGTAGATTTTTTTACTTGCATTTCCCGCTTTTTCGCACTTGTTGTCTTTGCGCTCATTGTTTCGCACTTGTTACTGGTATATTAGGTTACGTTTTGCTACATTCTGCCCAGAAATGGCTCAGAAAAGATTTTTGTACAGTGCTGAATTCAAGTTAAAAGTGAATGGAAATTGTGCTGCTGAACGTAAGTTTGGTCCTCCAACTGAGAAAACAATCCGAGACTGGCTATGGGAAGAAGAAACCCTACAGAAAACGCCATGGCAGAAGAATGCCATGAGAGGCAAGTCGGCAAAATGGCCTGATTTAGAGAGGGAATTGAAGATATGGATTGAAGAGCAAAGGGCAATTGGAATTCCTGTGTCCAAAAAGATGGTTCAGCATGAGGCAAGAAGAATTGCTGATGAAAAAGAAGTTACTGATTTCAAAGGAGGACACAATTGGTGCTTTAGGTTCATGAAACGGAATGGACTAAGCATGAGTTTTTTTTTTTTTTTTTTTTGATTTGGTAGTTGTTGGTGCATCGGCTTCTGTGGCCATATTGCACCTCCCAAGGTTTTTGCAGTACTTTGATCCAAGCCCGAGGCGGGAATCGAACCCACGACCTTTGGTTTGCCAGGCAGGTACTTTACCCACTCGGCTAGCCTAGTCGGCCTAAGCATGAGTACACGCACCAGACTTGCCCAAAAGATGCCTGAAAGCTATGAGCAGAAGGTCCTTGAATTTCATCGTTTTGTCATTCAATGTTGGAAGACACATCAGTTTGAGTTGGGACAGATTGAAAATATGGACGAAGTCCCCCTTCAATTTGATGTCCCAAGTAACAGAACTGTTGATAAGAAGGGGGTGAAAACTGTAACTGTGAAGACAAGTGGACATGAAAAGAGCCATTATACAGTTGTTCTAGCTTGTTGTGCCGACGGAACCAAGCTGCCTCCTATGCTGATTTTCAAACACAAAACAATGCCAAAAGAAGACATTCCTCGAGGAGTGATTGTCCACGTTCATGACAGGGTTGGATGGATCAGGATGGGATGAAGATCTGGTTTGAGAAAGTTTGGAGCAGGAGACCAGGTGGGCTCTTACGCAAACCTGCCTTATTGGTGCCTGATCAGTTCAGGGCACACATAACAAAAAATACAAAGAAGATTGCTGCAGAGCAAAAAACAAAACTTACCGTCATACCTGGAGGCTTGACATCACAGCTCCAACCAATTGATGTCAGCATTAACAAGCCCTTCAAGACTGCCATGAGAGACGAATGGAACCAACGATGAAGTCTTCTGGGGACAATATGACACCAGCAGGAAGAGTGAAGAAACCAACTATAGGAGAAGTTTGTACCTGGGTGAAAATATCCTGGGATAATATCAAGATTGAGATCGTTGTCAAGTCATTTAAGAAGTGTGGCATTTCAAATGCCATAGATGGAACTGAGGACGAGGCAATATATGAAGACAGTGATTCGTCATCAGACACAGATGAGGACAAGCTAATGGATGGGAGTTTTGACAGTGATGAGGAGTTGTATGAATTTTATGATGAATAAAACTTGAGTTCAATAACTTTATGTAATACATTTTTTTTCAAATTTCGGGCCTCAAAATTAAGGTACGTCTTATACATGGGGAAATACGGTAAGTTTGTGGAATGCCCAGCGCATGGTATATATAAGGCAAACTCGTTTTGCTCTTTAAGTCAGACTTGCAATCCCGAATAATGTCTTGACGTATCCGATGCATTGTCATTTGATTGACCTCTGCAGTTTATCAATGCAATATAATGATCAATGCAATATAACCTCTCAAAGGAAGCCCCCTTTATGCTAGAAACTGTACCTGGGTGAAAATATCCTGGGATAATATCAAGATTGAGATCGTTGTCAAGTCATTTAAGAAGTGTGGCATTTCAAATGCCATAGATGGAACTGAGGACGAGGCAATATATGAAGACAGTGATTCGTCATCAGACACAGATGAGGACAAGCTAATGGATGGGAGTTTTGACAGTGATGAGGAGTTGTATGAATTTTATGATGAATAAAACTTGAGTTCAATAACTTTATATAATACATTTTTTTTCAAATTTCGGGCCTCAAAATTAAGGTACGTCTTATACATGGGGAAATACGGTAAGTTTGTGGAATGCCCAGCGCATGGTATATATAAGGCAAACTCGTTTTGCTCTTTAAGTCAGACTTGCAATCCCGAATAATGTCTTGACGTATCCGATGCATTGTCATTTGATTGACCTCTGCAGTTTATCAATGCAATATAATGATCTTTTAAAAATGAAGTAACCACATCAGAAAGAAGTTTGCTGTATGCTCATGAATTGGAACAAACTGCAAAAAGTGTTCTATTGGACCATCTTTTTTTACATATCGGATAATAAAAGTTAATTGGTCAATGTGGGACACATCAGATGTAGAGTCTACTGAAATAGAAAAATATTTTGCTTTTTTGTATTTCAGCTACAATCATCGCCAACAGTTTTGATCCCATTATGTTATGGATCAAACTGGCTAAGCAGCTCCATAATTCCCATATAATTTCCGTTTCTTACAGAACCAATATTCTGGTTATCACCTCTCAAAGGAAGCCCCCTTTATGCTAGAAACTGAACAACGAATATTATTATTTTTAGCATTTCCTTCCAATATTGATGTTCGTTTTTAAACTGAATTTCTAATTGTGTGTCAATACGCACAACTTTTTTTTTGGGAATAATACGTCATCATGCATTTTCTATGTTCTTGTCCCTTTTCATGCTCTGTAGCAGCTTTTGCAGAATACTTCCAATCATTAAATCCGCTTATATTACATGCAGAAGTGGAATATGAAAATAGCTTACACACAAAACAAACACTTTACTGTGATGGCAAATATATAAGCCATTCTCGGTTCACTATTTCCCCATTGTATAATTTTCACTTAAACATAGCTTGGGTTAAATGTCTTGATTCGATATTACCATCAGCAGCCATATATATGCGTACTGATTTGATAAAATCACATTCTTTGTTTTAACACGAAGAAGGATCTTTTTCTATACGATAGGATTGTAAATTATTATTTACAGGATCAGAACTTATGCTTATAATATCACCAATTTGATCAGAACTTATAGTAATTACATTATTATGAATTTCATCAAATCGTACTTTTTTGGAAAGATCAATTTCATTTTCATGTACATTTTCCAAAGCATTCGACGTAACAGCTATGGCATTGTTAATACTGCATCTTTCTGGATGGATAGTACTATTTTGTTTTTCTTCAGCACTTGAGGCTGTAGAAGTTGAAGGACAATCATTACTGTTGGTTGTGGTAACTGAATCCCAACTTGTTTTAGTAAAGGTTGTAACTTTTGGAAGCTGTTTAATCATTTCTTCTTGGTGCTTTGCCTTTTTTCTTTTTACACCACCACTTTCGAAAATCCATTTCATTTTAAGATATTACCTGATATAAACGACCAACAAGACATAAAATACTATATTGGTGAAGACTGATGGGTTCTTATATGACAAATAATACAAGCAGAAGGGTGGCCAACCACAATAATGCTGACAATGATGCAGAGCATCTACATAATACAATTTGCTGAGTGATAAATTTGTCAACCGGCAGCACTTGATATAAGGCATCTGTCACGTCACTTTGCATGTGAGAATCTTTGCACAGAGTGTAGCAGACACTTAAAAATTATAATTATATATAAATATTATTAATTTATAATCATAAGCGAGAATTAAATTTGTTAATTATTTTTCTAAATATTAATATTTTCGGCACTTTAAACTATTTAAAGAAAGCCAAAAACATTATTCATATATCATTACGTTCCGTGTTTGCAGTGCTTTCGCCCGCAACATAACATGTGGGATAGAGGGTCTTTTAAAAAAATTATTTAAGATCAACAAGTGAGGCCCCTGGCACCAAATGGGTGCACCCATGCGTTAAAACGGCTCAGTAACGAGGCAGGGTTAGTTGGGTCGGAAAACTGCTAGCTTGTGGGGATTCACAGACTAAAGATTAACAATAGCCGCAGGCAGAGGTGAAAGAGATTCTTACACTGCTTCTATTAGAACGAGCAGCAGCAGCAGCCTGGAGAGCAAGGTGCTGCGGATTTGAAAGATTGCTGGAACTCATCATGGAACAAGGAAATAGATGGGCAGTGTTAGGGTAACTAAGAGACAGAACACGTGCAGGTATACTTGAATGTACACCAATGCTAGGAGCATAGTAAATAAATTTGATGAATTTGAAGTGCTGATCAAGAAATCAAAGGCAGATATTGTTGGGATATCAGAGACATGGAGTCACACAGGTATAAGCAGTGCAGAATTAGAATTTGGGGACTAAAATGTGTACACAAAGGATAGACAGGATAGGAAGGGAGGAGGGGTTATGCTGTTAGTTAAGAAACACAAAATCTAAGGAAGTGCATCCATTTGACATGGGTGGACAGTGCAATGTTGAGTCAGTTTGGTGTAACAAGCACTGGGAAAACAAAAATTAGGGTGTGTGTGTGTGTGTGTGTGTGTGTGTGTGTGTGTGTGTGTGTGTGTGTGTGTGTTACAGGCATAATGACTCTGATGAGTACAACGAACAGTTGTGCAGAGAAATAGTGGCACAGTAAATCAGAATGTCTTATAATGGGGGATTTTAACTTTCCAAATATTGATTGGAACTTTGGGTTGGTCACTCACACATCAGCAAGGCTTTTGTGGATTTATTGGATGATTGTTTTCAACAGCAGCATGTTTGAGAGGCAACCAGAGGGAGTAATACTCTTGATCTGATTATCAGCAGTGAGTACTTATGCATTAAGAATTTGCAGATAAAGGAGCCACTAAGTAGTAGTGAACACAGTGTACTGATGTGGGATTTACTTAAAGATCTAACCACCATCAAGGATCAAGGAAGGGCGTTTGTTTTCGTAAAGATGACCGCAGTGGTCTCAGACAGTTTTTAAATTCCATACAGTGGGACGAACTGATGACGTTACCAATAGCAAATTCTAAATGGGAAGTGTTCAAGGAATTAACTTTGGAAGCTATTAGGCTTTTAATACAAACTAAGAAATACTGTTCAAGGTTTAGGCCTAAATGGATGTCAGATGACTTGTGATGGAGATGAAAAATGATTTGGTATGCACATAAATTATCAGGCGACACAGAAGCCTATGGTAGATATAAGCTAGTCTGTAATTAAGTCTCAAAGAAGGTTAGGTAAGTGAAGGCAGATTATGAGAAATCTTTGGCAAATGATGCAAAGAAAAACAGCAAAGTATTCTTTATTTACATAAACTCTAGAAGGAAAGGGAAAGAATCATTTTGGTCCACTTGATATTGATGGTTAACTGTTGATGATTGATGTTCTTAGGTAGCTGAAAAACTGAATGAGTATTTAGCATCTACATTCACACATCAGGAATTCTGTAGGGAAGTGGACAGAAGCTTATTAAATTCTAACACGGCACTAAACAATTTTATAATAACAGAGCAAAGTGGAGGAGAAATTGTTGAAGTTAAATATAAGAAAGGCACCTGGGGCGGATGGGATCTATCCAGTTATATTAAAGGAGGCAGCAAAGGAAGTAAGCAAACCCTTAGCCATAATTATGAGAGCATACTTGGATTCAGGGAAGGTCCTCACACACAGGCTTATTTAGCATTAGCATACGATGCAAGAAAGCAAGCTTATGCAGTATCAGACAAAAAAAAAAAAAAAAAAACCCTCCCATTTCACTCCAAATGCTTGTCCAGCTCAGCCTTAAATTTATTTAAGCTACCAACTTCCAGAACAAGAGATGGAAGTGTGTCCCAGCAATCAACTACCCACTGGCTAACGGCAAATTTCCACACATCTATTCTATAATCCTCACACAATTGTATCCCCAAACCACAAAGGGGGGGGATCAAGGTTGTGACGTGAGTAATTACAGACCTGTGAGTTCTTCTATTCCAGGGAAAGTAGTGGAGTCACTGGTTAAAGAAACATTGCAGTATCTAGACAAGACTGCAGTAATAATTCTGATATGGCATGGGTTTGTTAAGGGGAAACCTTGTCTGAACAATCTGATTGTAGGCTACTTTTTTTTTTTTTTTCTTTGGCTAATGCTGTATAAGCTTGCTTTCTTGCATCATATGCTTCAACTAATGCTAGTTATCACTCCATTGCAATTACTTCAACTCTTTCTAAAGGAATTAAGAAATCAATTAACCACCAACTCTTAACATAACTAGAAACTGTCCATCTGATTAGTGATCAGCAGTATGGATTCCATCAATGTCAACCACTTGATACTCTGTGTTGTTACCTATACACGGTCAAATTCAATGGAAAAGGTTGATGAAACTCAAGCAGTTGCTCTTGACATTTCAAAGGCATTTCATCGTATTTGGCAGGAAGGTCTTCTAAATAAGTTTCCACCTTATGGTTTTTCAACTATTTTTTTGTAATTGGGTATTCAGTTTTCTCTTGTCGTTGTTGTTGCAGGTTTTATGGCGCAATGGCAGCTAAAGGCCATTATGCACCAAACAATGGTAGGAGATAACAGGCGTTATTGAAAGTGAGATATGTGCATTATGTGAGATTTAAGCATTATATTCTGTCATAGCATTTTATTCTTTTTAGGAAAGTGAAACTGCATCAATATCAGATCAGCTGTCTAATAGTTGTTGCAAAGGAGGTATGATTTGGGCTGCATGTCTTGATAAGAAGGTGGTTTGCTGTACTCCATTATAGAGAGGGCTGTCAACTACGATGTGGTGGACTGTAATTTGAGCATGGCAGTTCGGACAAAAAGGCAGGTCTGAGGAAGAAAGAAGATAAAAGTGAGTAAGGTATGTCCTATTCGAAATCTTGCAAGTGTGACTTCTTCCTTTCGGTTCGAGTGGAAACTAGATGGCCAAGACTGGAGATTCGATTTAATCTGAAGGAGTTTGTTACCTTCTTGGTTTTGCCAGTAATTCATACTTCGCTTTATTATAAGACTTTTATAGTCAGTGAAAGGAATTTTGAAAGTGTCATCAACTGATTGCACAGTAGATTTGGCTGTATGGTCAGCATTCTCATTGCCAGGTATGCCAACATGGCAAGCGACCTAATAAAATTTTACTACTTTCATGTTCTTAGCTAGATGAGCCAGCAAGTTTTGAATATTACCAAGTAGGTAGTTGTGATGCTTTCTTGGTTGCTGTAAAGCAAGAAGGGCACTGAGAGAGTCAGTAAAAATAATACTATTAGTAAATGGCACAATTTTACAGTTTCTAGGGCCATTTGTACGGCATGTAGTTCAGCACTAAAGATACCGCATTCTAAAGGTAACCGACTAGAGATTATGGATGATGGAAGAACAACAGCAGTACTGACATGATGGTCAGTTTTGGAGTCATCTGTGTATATCCTGATATAAGATTCATATTTCTCAAATAGAGATTTATGAAGCTGATTTACATTCTGTGGAGAAAGAGTAGTTTCTCCCATTCTTGAAGGGATAGATCACAGGTAGCAGGACAAAAAACTCATGGGGGAGTAGGGAAACTAGTGGTGGCTATTTTAGAAAGGTCAAGCTGCCAATTATTGTTAAGTAGTGAGCAAAGACGTATGCCAGCAGGTCGATTTATTGATATAAATGGCATACAAGTTCTCCCAATCTGGTGTAAATAGATGTTTCCATGATGGATGCAGGGGTTGGCCTTTTATTTTGACAGCATAATTTAGCAGTAAAATGTCTTTGTAGAGAGAGTGGGGGATCGTGAGCTTCAGCGTACAGGCTCTGCACAGAAGACGTGCGGTAAGCTCCAAGAGCAATGTGTAGGCCACTGTGGTGAATAGGGTCCAAAGACCTCAAAATGCTAGGTCCAGCAGAGTTGTAAACTGGTTATCCATAGTCTAACCTTGATCTTACAATAACATGATATAAATGAAGGAGTGTATGACGGTCAGCACCCCATGATGTAGCTGATAATATTCTCAAAATGTTTAATTTCTTGAAACAGGTGGTTCTAAGTTGTTTAATATGGTCAAGAAAGGTCAATTTTTTTATTATCTAAAGTTAACCCAAGGAATCGAATGGTAGGCACAACAGCATATCATGGCTCTCCAGCTTTACAACTGGGTCAGGGTGAAGATTATGTCTTCTACAGAAATGAACAACAGTTTTTTCAGGTGATACGCAAAAACTGTTATCTGCAGCCCATGTTGTAATCTTATCAAGAGCTCCTTGCAGTTGTCTCTCAATCATTCATGTTCTGGGAGTGACAAGGTCATCTGCATATAGAGCAGCAAATACAGTGGCTGGAATGATCTTAATAATTGAGTTGATTTTTATAATGAATAGAGTGGCACTTAAAACTGAGCCCTGTGGAACATCTTCTTCTTGGATGAATTTTCAGGAGAGAGTGGATTGAATGCAGACCTGAAAGGATCATTGCTTCAAAACGTTCTGTATAAACCTTGGCATATTACTCCTGAAGCCTAATGTATATAGATCACGGAGAATTCCGTATCGCCAAGCTGTGTCAAAAGCTTTCTCAACGTCTAAATAAACTGTAGTCAAATGTTCCTTCCTTAAGAAGGCATTGCAAATCTGGTTTTCTATTTGTATCAGGAGGTCTAAAGTTGATCTACCTGTATGAAATCCACACTGCGATGAATTTATAAGGTTGTATTTGCTTAGCACCCAGGTAAGACGAGAGTTTAGCATTTTTTCCATTATTTTGCAGATACAGCTGGTGAGGGCAATAGGTTGATAGTGACGTGGGTTCATTGATTCCTTGCCAGGTTTTAATAATGCTATGACATACGAGTGTCACCAGGTATCAGGGAAAGTATTTTCTGTGAAAACCCAGTTATATAGCTGGAGTAAGACATGAAGTGACTTTTCGCTCAGCTCTTTTAACATGAAATAGTGAATTCCATCAGATCCAGCAGCACTATGTTTTGAGACATTAAGAGCAAGCCGCAATTCAATTATGGTACAGGACCAGTTGTACGTCTGGTGGTGGTCTGTGTTAAAATTTAGGGTCTGCTTTTTAGCAAGGGATTTTTAATTTCTGAAAGTTTTGTGAGTATCAGGATACGGCAGAGGTTCGAGCAAAGGATTCTCTGAGAGTGTTAGCTATGTCTTGAGGTAGCGAAACATCATTCCCATTTACATTTAGTATTGATAGATGCAAAGGAGGATATTTGCTATACATTTTCCTAATATTTTTCCAGATGGTTTGTGTTTTGGTGAACCGTGTAATAGTTGAAGCAAAGCGTTTCCACGACTCTCTTTTACTTGCACACTGAATGCGTCTAGTATTGGCTCTGGCTTTCTTAAAGTGCACTAGATTAGCAGCAGTAGAGATTTTGCGAAATTTATTCCAGGCTTTATTTTTCTCTCTTTTGGTTTGATTGCATTCATTGTACCAGGATTTTGATCTTATTTTATGACTTGTGGACACTCTTGGTATTGTAGCTTCAGTGGCCAGCAATATTTGGTTTGTTAAATAAATTGACAGCATTATTTATTGACACATTTGAAACAGCTGTTTTTTATAGGATTGCTAGCTGCCTATATTTTAACCAATCAGCTTTGGCAAAGTTCCAATTGGCTGTTTGATTATGACAAGGTGGTGAATTTGATTCTATATGACAGACTTTTTTTTTGGTAGTTGTTAGTGCATCGGCTTCTGTGGCCATAATGCACCTCCCAAGGTTTTTGCAGTACTTTGATCCAAGCCTGAGGCGGGATTCGAACCCGCGACCTTTGGGTTGCCAGGCAGGCACTTTACCCACCTGGCTAGCCCGGTCGGCTATATGACAGACTGTTGGATAGTGGTCACTACCCAGTAGACTATCATGAACAGATCAGTCAAACAGCGGAAAAAGGGCTGGTGAGCAAATGGAGAGGTCAATTGCTGAGCTTGACCCAGAAGGTAGATGAAAATGAGTGGGTAAACCAGTATTCAGTAGTGTCAGATTAAATTTATCTAGAAGCTTTTCTAATATTTTTCCTCGTTTATTATGTATTTTATCACCCCATAGAGGATTATGTGCGTTAAAATCTCCCATGATGCAAAAGGGGGGGGGGGGAGCTGAGATACAACAGTTTCAAGATCAGTGTAAGAAATGTCTTGGTTAGGAGGAAGATATAAGGAGACAAAGGTAAAAGAAAAACGAAAGGATATTCGAGCAGCTACTGCTTCTAGATTTGTTTATTAGAGCCGACTAAAAGTGCAACCCCTCCATGAGCCGAATTGCTTACATGAGAAACTCTATCTTTTCTGTAGATAACATGATGTTTAAGTGAGGTAGTAAGAGAAGCTGTTAAGTTAGTTTCTTGGAGGCAAAAGGTAACTGGGTTATACCAAAGAAGGAGATCCCGAATGTCATCAAGTTTTCTGCGATACCCTCTACAATTCCATTGAAGAAAACTGGGCATTATTTGGGTGAAGCATGGTCCTCAGTTTCTGTCTGAGGGGCTGTTGGCTTATGCTGACCAGATTTTCTTTTTGGGAAGTACGGTCTTTCTGTTTCCATCTCTTCTTCTGGGAAGAGATTGAGAACAGGTTTTCCGTGGTCAGTGTTTTCTTCCATTTCTATTTAATCAGTTTTAGTAGTATCATTACTTTTTGAGTACACTGAGTTATTACTAGTATGCGGAACAGTGATTGGTGTGTTAACAGCCTTGTTTGTCTTACATAGTTTACTAGAAAGGGGCACATCTTCCAAAATTGACCGAGCCCAATCTGACATTAATCTGTTTGGGGTAAACATTACCTCAGTTTGAGTACCAGTCGTTGTTCTTTGCACAGTACTGGTTACTGCAGTTGGCTTTTGGACTACTTCAGCGAAGCTGGGTCGAGTGTTAAATTGCGCCAGTACGGATTTTTTTAGCTTCTTGGTACAAGATGTTTTTTTCGGCTTTGGCCCGTTGAATGTTTTTTTTCTTTTTCAACATGCTGTTTTCATTTAAACAGCATGTTGGGTTAGGAACGTACAATTTAATCTGACAATTCAGATAGCCTGCTTTGTTGGATGTTGGAGGCTATCAAATGTTAGTATTGTATTCCGAGTTGGAACTAGAGCATTGTCTCGTTTTGCTTATATGTGCTTTACATGCACAATTCCTTGGTCTTGTAATTCATTTTTCAACTCTTCTTCTTCTGAGAGATCTATGAGATCCCACTCAGCTATCACACCCCCTGGAGGTGTTTAGAGTAGCACGAGGGGAGACAGTAATCAATAATCCCCCAAAGGGAGTTAGTTTATGGAGCTGTTGTGATTGCTGTTCATCTGAGACCTCAATGAGCAAGTCGGCAGATCTCAGAAGCTTGGTTGTTTTTGGAGATCCTATTCGATTTTCTAGGTATTTCTGAATTTTAAAAGGTGAGAGACTACCTAGAAAATGTTCTTGGGTCGGATGCAATACAAGGTCCATTGGAGCCCTTCTTTGAACACAGTTTTTACACGTTTAGCACTGCATGAGTTAGAGTCTTCTATCTCATGATTAGCCATATTGGGATCCCTATGTCATGTAGAGGAGATCATTTTGCTCCTTTTAGCCCTGGAAAGATAGCTTTTCTTTCCAGGTACCGATCCCGCCATGGGGAGGCAGGAGCAGTGCCACAAGGGTAACCAAGCTGTTTGTTTGTTTGTTATTTGGTTTTTAGGAGCATTAGCAATTAAGGCCATATTGCTCCGGGGATATGCGATGGTTATTCCATGACCTTTCCGCATCCTCCGTATTTGGTGGTCACGGGCTCGAACCCCAGTCTAATCAACAAGCGCGTGCTACGCACTGATGCTCCTGCCCACCTGGCTACGGAGGCGCCCGGGTAACCAAGTGGCTGAGTTAGTTTGGTTACCAAAATTAACAAGAAACAGAAAAGTAAATTTCCTTCCTGGAACTCTGCCTACTTCTTGTAGTGCAAAAGTTTCGCAATACAAATAAATTAAGAAAATTGCATTTAAAACCTAAAGAAAACTATTTGCTTTGCACACACAATATAGAGACTGCTTGGAATCGCTTGGCACCCAGGGCCCCAGTTTTCTCTCTGAGCTTTCTATTATCACTGCGGGTGACGGTAGATGGCTCTTCTAACTTCTTCACTGGTGTTCCCCAAGGTTCAGTTTGCCCGGCTCAAATAGCTTCAATTTCTCGAATATCCACTACCAATTCCTTAAGTGCTACTCTCCAGGTATTTCTCCAGTGGGGCAAAAATAACTTAGCTGATTTCAATCTTTCTGAAACTCACTCCTGTCTTATATCTCACATAAAAGGATTCTTCTTCTTCTGCTCCTATGCTCTCGCTCTTGGGGTTTTCTCTTTTGCTCTCGGCATTACTTTTCTTTCAACCACCTCTTTAATCTGCACAAATCACAAATCTGCCCTACCATGGAATATTTTTGTTAGATCTGGGACAGTGCCCCTAAAATCTCTTTCAGGCTTCTAGATTCCATTCAAAAGAGGGCAGTAAGGTTAATTAATGATCCATCTCTAACAGAATCTCTCTCTCTCTCCATTCTCTTTCTCACTGACATTCTGTTTCTGCTGCAGGCCTTTTCAATAGATACTTTCCATGGGCACAGTTCTTCTGAATTGGCTTCTACAATTCCCGCCTCTCTTTTAAAGCAGTATAAACACGTGGCACAACCAGTCAATATTCTTTTACTGTCTAACTTCAAACTGACAGAACCAACTTTTCTTCTTCCTCATTTATTCATTCAACTTCCTTTTTGTGGAATAACCTTCCTTCATATATATTTCCTGAAAATTACAATCCACAGAAGCTGAAATCAAATGTCAATAAATATCTTCTTTTATCTTTTCAATCTACAACCTGTGCATGGTGAAAACTACTAGAGGTTCTAATACCTCTTGTGTTTGGAGTTTTCATAAAAAAATAAAATAAAATATAAAAAATCAGCTCAGTTTTTAAAAATCCTAGTAAAGTCAACTAAGAAAAATGATTTAAATATTGTCTGTCTGACAAATTTTCAAGATAACTTTCAGCAAAATTCATAAGATCAATATCTGTGAGACTGGTAGTTTAGAGATATCAAACACATGCACATATTATAATAAAAATAGTATTAAAATATTTAGGAGGACAAGCCAAACTTTCCATACATTTATAAAATAGTGCATACACTCCAAAGTTAGATAATGCAATAATACTACTAAAAGAAAATAATGAATACAAATTAAGCATAAATTAAGCTCTGGCAATTACAAAATTTAAACTATATGATGAGAACACATTAAATGAGACTTACCCCCCCATGGATTTTTCAAGGATGTGGCCTTAACAAGATCAAGCTTCATTTCTTTCCCATGCCCCCCCCCCACCCAATCCAACTGAATAGTAAGGTTGGTTTTTAAACAAAGTTACATCTTGTATTTTAAAATTCATTCATCTATACTTTTTATGAATCGTTCAACCCAACAGATAGCAAGTTGAGTTACTTAAAAAGATCTTACTGTTTTTAAATATTTGATTAGTAAGACACAGTACTAGCAGCAATCGGACAAAAATTAATGTCAATATGAAGAAGAAATATTAATTTCGTATTCTGGCTTAACTGTCCATTATTGAACTAAGATTAATGATGGACAATCAAGTCAAAACTGAAACTGAAATTTAAAAAATAAATAAAAAAAAGGAATAAAAATACTATCGCTATTTGAAGCAATAACATTCCCTACAGCTATTTATGTATCACTTAATTCATCCACTTCTAGATCTGAACTGCAGAGAATTTCAGCTTTTGCAAAATCGGCCTAAATTGTCATGATCTTGTTTTTATTTTCAAAGCTATTTCCATGCTACCATCTATTAAAATTGTGTGCTATTAGTTGGAAGCACAAATAAGAGATAGCAGCATAAAATGGAAAAATTTAAAGACAATTTGTAAATACAAGAGCAAGTTATAAGAAATGTACTTGTAATGACGTTTGAAAATTTGTGATCAACATGATAACTCCTGAAAGGGTTAATGTAATACCTTCTACAATAAAATTTACTTTATTACAATTCTTGTGGTTTAATTAAAGTTGTACCCATTTAATTAAGTTGTAATGAACAACTATATAATGTTCTCTCAACACAATTTTTATTTTAGTTTCAAATATTACGATAACTGTATTCAAACAAATACAGTATATGACCACTAAGCAAATTCCTTATCAACATTTTTTAAAAGCAAGTATGAAACTAGAAGTGATGTTACTGAAATTTTGCATTGTCTACAAATTGGCCTAAAGAAGGAAGGAATAACTACCTTGTATTTTTGTCTAAGTTCCACTGTATCTGCTTTCTCAATTTCTAAGACACGCCTCTTTTCTGTTGTTTCATCAGCATAGTCCATCTGCAATTATAAATCATTAATAAGCAGTTGGCACATTAAATGGAATATAAAATCTGACTGCACACTAACATTAGATTTATCTATAAACCACATTAATATTTGTTTTTACCAATTTCTCTAATGATAACCATAGGATTTAAAAAAAAAAAAAAAAAAAAAAAGTAATGGGACTATAAATTGGGAATGCCACTTAGCATGTAAAATTTCTCAACATATTAAACAAATATTTTTTGCTGAAATAATAAGATCAAATATGAACTTTCCAAGGAAAATTATACATTAAACCTAGTGTGGCACCCAAAAAGAAGCAAACACATTGGTGGGTAACATGACCAATGACGGGTGACCAATATTCTTTTTAATTTTTGGAAAAAGTGTGTAGGTTTATGCATTCTGCTCTGAGAATACACATTTCATATTTTCTTAATGGACTACAATAATCATTCTAAGCAACTTTTTTTTATTAAAAAATAAAATTTATTATTTAAAAATGCTGTTTTTTATTCCTTTCTTTTTCAAAAAAAAAAAATAAAAAAGTAATTTACAAATGTCATTTTTGATGAAAATTAAAAAAAAAAAAAAAAAAAGGTTTTGACATAAAATAAAAAGATAATGAATTATTTATTAGATGCTTCCATTTTCCAGTTTAAAAGACTGGTAAGCTTCAGAAATTTTAAATGTGAGCATTAGCATGGGCACATGATGCAAGAAAGCAAGCTTATATAACATCAGCAAAAAAGAAAAAAAAAAAAAAAAAAACAACACACACCCTTCTCATTTCACCCATCCACTTGCTCCAAATGTTTGTCTAGTTCTGCCTTGAATCTGTTTCAGCTATGAACTTCTACAACGACAGATGGAAGTTTGTTCCAGCAATCAACCACCTGCTGGCTAAAGGCAAACTTCTGCACATCTATCCTATAACTGTAAAAACCATCTTTCCTAAGTTTGAATTTATGCCTCTCAGGCGATTATTCTGAGAAAGAGGAAGAATCCCATCAGTACTGAGCATGCTCAAACTATTCAAGGCTTTATACACTTCAATCAGATCACCTCGTAGGTGCCTAGTCTCCAGATACTGAAATTTGCAAAACTTAAGCCTTTCTTCATATGAGCAACCCTTTGTTCCATTCACTAATCTTGTTCCCCTTCTCTGTACTCGTTCCAACAGCTCTACATCCTTCTTAAAATGAGGCCTTCAAACCTGTATACATTGCTCAAGGTGTGGACTGACCATTGCCTTATACAAGGGGATAATCACCTCCTTATCCCTGCTAGAAAAATTCCTGTATATCACTGACAAGAATCCACGAGCTACTGTTTCAGACTCTGCACTGCTCAGAAAACTTCATAACTGCCTGAACCATTATCCCCCCCCCCCCCCGGTGCTTTTCACTCTCTACCACTGTCAGTGTAGTACCACACAGTTGATATGTTACTCTGGGGTTACTGCTTCCCTTATGTAGTACTTTACATTTGTCAATGTTAAACTTCAGTTGCCACCTCTCAGCCCATCTGCTCAACTTTCCTAGATCCTGTTGCAGCAGCATACTGTCATTACCGACCTTTGTATCATCTGCAAACTTGGACATTAAGCCTGGTAATCAATATCACTGATTAATAAGGCACCTCTGTAGCCAGGTGGGCAGGAGCAGCAGTGCATAGCACACGCTTCTTGATTAGACCGAGGTTCGAGCCCGTGACCACCAAATACAGAGGATGCGGAAAGGTCAGGGAATGACCACCGCATATCCCCGGAGCAATATGGTTTTAGTTGCTAATGCTGCTAAAAACCAAATAACATAACATTGATTAATACAGAAAACAACAATAGAACTAACACTGAACCCTGGGGGACTCCACTAATAACATTAGTCCACAAAGAGCAGTGTCCATTGATTACCACTCTCTCTGTCTTCTCTCACTCAACCATCCTTTTATCCTACAATGCCACACTGTTCCAATTTGTGCAGCAGTCTTCTATGTGCAACAGTATCAAAAGCATTTCTAAGATCCAAATATATATCAAAATTATTCTTTGCATCCAGTTCCTTTGTGACTACATCATAGTATCCAACCAAATTTGTCAGACAAGACTTCCCCTTAACAAATCCATGCTGTGTCCAAGCTATAACTGAAGTCTTGTCTAGATGATGCACATACATTTCTACTTATCATGTGCAAAAAAAAAAAAAAAATAAAAAATAATATATATATATTAGATACTATTATTCATTTCCACTTCTTTATTTTTTCAAAATCCACTTCAAATTTGGCATGTGCTGCAGTGTACAAAGTTTGATATTGATTAGTAGTAGCGGCAAATGATGCAAGAAAGCAAGCTTATATAGCATCAGCCAAATAAAAAAAAAATAATAATAAAAATAAACATTTCCATTTCACCCATCCATGCACTCCAAATGCTTGTCTAGTTCTGTCTTGAACTTATTTAAGTTGTTGACCACCACTATGACATATGGAAGTAGGTTCCAACTGTCAACCACCTGCTGGCTCAAGGCAAATTTCAGTTTATCTATTCTACAATTGTCTTTCCTTAACCTTCAGTGAGTAATCTGAGCAAGAGGAAGAATTCCATTAGCATTATTGAGCTGGCTGAAACCATTATACATTATATAGTGTATAAGGCCTTATACACCTCAATTGTTTCCAGATGCTGTAATTTGCAAAACTTTTAAGCCTTTCTTGGTAACAGCAGCCCTTTATTCCATTCACTAATCTTGCTGCCCTTCTCTGTTCTCGTTTCAGCAGCTCTACATCCTTCCTAAAGTGAGGCCACCAGACCCGTATGCAGTACAAGGTATGAACTGACCATTGGCTTATACAAGAGGAAAATTAGCTGTTTACCCTTGTTAACAAAATTCCTGTATATTATAGAAAAGATACAATGAACTACTATTGCAGGCTGTCTGCACTGCTCAGAAAACTTCATATCTGACTGCACCATCAGCCACTGTACAATATTTTATACACATCAACAACAACGAAAAAAAAAGCTCACCCATCCATCCCCTCCAAGAATTTGTCTAGTTCTTCCTTGAATCTCTTCTAACCATTCACTTCCACAACAGATGGAAGCCTGTTCCAACAATCAACCTAATGCTGGCCAAGGGCAAACTTCCACACACCTATTCTGCAACCATCCTTCCTCGACTTAAATTTACACCCCCTCGTTTGTAGTCTCAACAAGGAGGGAGAATACCATTCACATTCAGCTTACTTGAACCATTAAAGGCCTTAAACACCTTGGTCAGATCACCCTGCAGGTGCCTAGTCTCCAGAAGCTGCAATTTGAAGAACTGAAGCTTTTCTAGATAAGAGCACCCTTTTGTTCCCTTCACCAATCTGGTTGCACTTCTCTGCATCAGTTCCAACAGTTCTACATCCTTCCTAAAGTGAGGCCTTCAAACCTGTAAGCAATACTCCAGATGTGGCCTAACCATAGCCTTGTACAAAGTAATAATCACCTCCAAGTATGTTGTTTCCTGAAGAGTACAGCCACCTGAGCAAATATCAAGTTTTGTCTTCTAGTTAAAAATGTAATAAATCTTTCAAAAACAAGTAGGATAACACTGTAGTTATTTATTGAACTAGTGGGAGAGTAAAACAAGTAACCTAAAACAAACATGTAATTCAAAACTCTGCAGACGGTCACCAGTAAGGTGATCTGCCCTGCTAATAGCTGTACAAGGTGACAGGCACCTAACCAGTTCTCACACTCAATACTCTGCTAAAACTCTAAAAAATTTGTACAATGAAAGTTTGTCTATGTTTAGGAATGCAGAAAATTTTTTGATTTTCAATCACTAATTTACAAATGACTATTTATTAGAAAAACTTTTTTGCATAAAAGCAAGTAAGGCTCCCGAGGTTGATTGCATATACTCTGTAGTTTTGAAGGAGAGTGCAAGGGAATGTACTGAATCCCTGAAGTAAAGGGGACTTCTTAGGACTTCGGAGATTCCTTTAGATTGGAAAAGTGCCAATGTATCACCCAGTTCTAAGAGTGGTTCTCAGATCAGTTAGTCTGAATTCAGTGGTAGGAAAAATCTTAGAGGTAACGATTAAGATTGCAATACATGGTCATTTAGATGGATATAGCATTCTGAAGGAAACACAACATGGCTTTGTTAGGGATAAATCAAGTTTAACTAACTTAGTAGGCTATTTTGACACAGTTACTCATGAACTGGATTGAGAAATATTTGACAGTTTATTTGGAGTTTAGAAAATCATTTGACTTGATTCCTCACGAGAGGTTACTACATAAGCTTGAATAGGTTGGGATTACTGGCAAGATTCTAAGATGGATTGCTGGGTGGCTGCAGGGCAGAAGGCTGTGATTAATGGATATTCTTCAGATTGGTGTAACGTAAAGAGTGGGTCTCTCAACGCTCAGTTCTTGGATGAAGGGACAGAAGGTGTGATGTCAAAATTTGCAGATGACATAAAGATTGGCAGAGTAGTTAATAATTAGTGCCAAGCAGCATTCCATCAGAATGACTTGACATCCTCACACTCAGTTCTCTAACCATCTTTGAACAGACTTCAAAGGTGGTCAGAGAAGTGGCAGCTGTTTTAATGCTAGTAAAGGCAAGGCCTTACACTTGGGAAATAGCAACCCACAAATAAATTATACACTTGGTGGGATTGAATTAAAAACAGGCTAGGAGGACAGGGATCTGGGAGTTACAATACAGGCAGATATGAAGTTTTCTGAACAGTGTAAAGAGGCAGCCAGAAAAGCCCATGTTGCCCTATCGATTATTTATTAAATATTATCCTGTAGCGATAGGGAGCTCATAATACCAATGTATACGGCAATTCTAACATCACATTTGGAGTACCGTGTTTACGTATGGAGACCTCATTTGAGAAAAAAAAAAAAACATTGAGCTTCTTGAAATGGTCCAAAGATGGGCAACTTGAATGGTGAGATCTGAGGAAGAATGACTATATCAGGAAAAATTGCGATTATGTGAGCTACAGAGCTTAGCAACCAGGTACCTTAGAGGTGCCCTGATTGAGGTTTATAAGGCTCTGAGAGGGATTAGTAAAATGAATGAAGGTGGAATTCTTACTGTTATAAAGAATTCCAGACCTAGGGGGTCATAAATTCAAATTACTGGGATTGAGAATTTTAGCCAGTGAGTCGTTAACTGCTGGAAAAATTGCTCTTGCAGGTAGTTGTGACTGACAGTTTGAATAAATTCAAAGATCAACTGGATTATATGCTTCCCTCCTCACACAGATGAAGAGGGAAACGTGTTTTTTCTTATCCACTCTTTTTGTTTTTTGCCAGTTCAGCAAAAGCCTGTGGCTTCTTTGCACTATATGGCAAATACTATTACTAATTATTGTTATTTTCAAGGGTAACCTATCAGGTGACCAGCAACCACTGCCAAGTTAAACAAATCAAAAGTAAAAGACATTACTCACACAATTGTAAATTTCTTTCAATGGGGAAAAAAAAAAGGGGGAACATTCTTAAAAAGGCATGAAAAACTTTACATAGGGTATTTATTTTGTTTGTTTATATTTTTAATTGCACAATGAATGCAATGTGCTAGGCAGCAAGCTGCAGGAATAATGAATATTTTCCAAGATGCAAAATATGCACAAAGTTGGTATTTTATATGAGATTATACCATCTGAAGTTATTTCAATTACTACAGTTTAAGGACAATACTGAAGGTGATGATCCTAAGCATTCAAGCATTATTTTTCCATTTAAGTTTTAAAGTAGCAGCCATTAAACACTCAAAAATCAAAAAAGATATTTTATTAACAAATTGAGACAAAAGGAACCTAAGCATTTATTTATTATTATTTGTAATATAGATAAACAACATAAAAGATACTAGAACATATGTCATAATCACACAGGGTCAATGAGACAGACCCCAGACAATATTTCAACAATTTGTGCTCTTCATCAGCTCTGTTAAAACAGCTAAAACTCCTATTAGCTGTTTTTGAAAATGTTTTCTTTGATTTCTGCAATGAAAATTTCAGAATTCTTTAATTACTGCACACAGAAAATATTCAGGAATTACATTAAACCTAATTATATGCACATGTTGAATGGCATGTCACATACAATTATTGTTAGTCAGATGGCTTTACTAATGTGAAATTTCTCTCAATTATTTTCTCTGGGGTGGAAACACATACACAAAATCAGAGTTAAGCACAGATTTTCCATGAAAAAAATAGAAGTTATTTTATATACAGAGTCAACTCAGCAGAAATTTACCTGACTGCTTTCTTTTGGATATAATCAAGGAGTTTTATAGCAATTTTGTACACACATGTCTAGATACAGGAACAAAAGTCCTGGTTTCAAACAGGAAGGATTCAAGAATAGTGAATGCAGTCACAAGGGCTGCAAATAGTCACATACATAATGATGCCAAATAAAGTATACTTTATGCTTGCAAATAATTTAATTTCCCAAGCAATCAAATTGTGTCTTTAGAGCCGGAAGCTTCATTAGTCAGGATCAATTTTTCAAACAGTTCCTTCAGTCAGTTCATAAGAGAAATTAAATGGGGATTCACTTTTTTTTTTTTTTTTTTTTCTTTTTCAGACAAGGCCTGGTTTATTTGAATAAAGATGAGAGCAATCAAAATAACAGATAATGAAAATCAAAAAACCCAAACAAGCTTATGTGCAAAATTCCTCTCCACAATGAAAAAAATATGCACTTGGTGTACTTGGAGTGCAAGGAGGACAACTGGACTTGTGTTCTATAAGTGTCTAGTAATTAACTCGATGAGGTGGAGCTGTACTATTGCTGGAGCTAGCCAGATAGAAATGCTGCTCACCATGACTTGTGGTCTTGACCTGGTACAATCCTGGGAGGGGGAAAATTCCTCTACTAAACAGGTGGTACAATGTAAGAGGACTGCCACTAAGACCGGAAGCATGATATAGTACAGAGGTGGGCACGCATGAGGTCAATGAGAGCCGAATTCCGGTTTTTCATATATTATAAAGAGCCATACCATAGTTACATAATATTAAATACACAAATTTAAATTAAATTAAATTTAATTATTATGATTGCATATTCTACACAAGTCTTAAGTGCTATGTAAAGTATACATACAGATAAGAAAATATAATTAAGAGAAAGAAAATACAAAATAATTATTTCAAAATTTTAATAATAAAAATAAAATATAATAAAAATGCATTAATAAAAAGTATAACATTTAAAAGACCTTTGGTCAAATCTTTGAAATTTGGCCTAAAATTTGTTAAAGCCGTTCGCAGCAATTCTGTGAGATGATGATTGGTCAACTGTGAACGATATTTTGACTTCACGAACTTCATTGTGGAGTACAAAGATTCACAGCAATATGTTGTACCAAAAATTGAAATTAGACGGCAAGCAACTTTCTTTAAATGTGGATATTTTGATTCTGGCACGAGTTTCCAAAATTCAATTATAGAAGTAGATTTGTGCTGCATTTGCAATGCCTGATCCTCTTTCATCTCTAATAACTCCAATTCCCCAGCCGCTTTTTCAACAAGTATTATTTCAAAAATTGGAAATCCATCTTCAATAATATTCATTACTTCA
The DNA here is from genome assembly GCF_048544385.1 of Mastigoproctus giganteus. Lineage (NCBI taxonomy): Eukaryota > Metazoa > Arthropoda > Arachnida > Uropygi > Thelyphonidae > Mastigoproctus > Mastigoproctus giganteus. The sequence goes on along the minus strand of NC_143583.1, from coordinate 49,601,257 downwards.
TCAAGCGCATTTCTAACATCGAACGAAGAATCTAATATTTCTTCCTTCACATTTATGTCCGCAGATACATAACGGACAAAAACGGCCAATTGTGGAACATCCTGAATGTCTGTAGACTCGTCGAGAGCTAAACTAAATGCTGTACAATTTTTCAAATCACACATCAAACTATTTTCAACACTTTTACTAATTGCATCAATACGACGCTCAGTTGTAGGCGTGACATAGGAACCTGTGCGATCAATTTATGCAGTTTTGTATTATCTGGATCTAAAACTTTAACCACTTCTTCCAAGTTTCTTTTAATAAATTCTCCTTCTCCATATGGACGTTTGGCACCAGCAATATTCCAAGCTATCAAAAAACTAGCTTCATTTGCTCTGTCATCTTCGCGACTAAAAGAAGACAAGAGTCCTTGTTGCTTATGAAGACCAGATTTGCAAGGACTTAAGTTTCTCCATTCGCAATTTTGAATTGAGTGGATATTGAGTTGAAAAGTGGGGGATGACTTACTTCGTAATGTCAACGTAAATTGCTTACTTTGTAGTTTGCAATTGTAACTTTACAAATAAGACACAACGACTTTCCATTATTGTCAATAAAAGCAAAATTTTCTATCCATTCTTCTTGAAAGATTCTATTTTCTTTTTTTGATATTTTCTGAGGTCATTTTATCAAAAAAATCAGTGTAAATGCACGCGGATTTATTTATAATCAAAATAAAAATAGCAAAATATCTAGACATAAAAAAAAAATAAACAACATAAAATCCGTATAACAAAATATTAGTTACTTAGTTAATTTAACAAGATTCAGTGAAAAAAGTTCTGAAATAATAAAAAAAAAAAACGGATTTAAATTTTCAATGGGAGCCGCATTTGCCCACCGTTGATATAGTATAAATTTTTTTTTTTTTTTTTTTCCATAATTCAAACTGAGAATATCTATCATATACACCTAAAAATACAAAAAAAAAAAAAAATAGGTTGTTAATGACAATCCTTGAGGTTGTCACAGACATTCACTCAGATACACCACACAAGCTGTACTTGCTACCAGGGAGTCTAAAATGCTGATGGAACTGATATTCGAGTGACACTCAAGTCAACTGGACCAATTTTGGCAAAGTCTGCTCAGTCTGTGACAGCCAAATCCTCTGCCTGAACCTTCACAATGGTGGGACTATTAGTAATCCTGGGTATAACCCCCACGCGTAAGCACACTGTGGGTGACCATCAGGTGTGAACCAATGGAAGCAGGGATCGAGGTGAGGCACCCACACCACATGGAGGAATGTTGCCCCTCTATGTTACTAGGCAATACTAGGTGGTAGATGACTCTCATCAACCGTGCAATACCACCACTTTGCTTATTGGAGGCTTGAAGTGGTGGAATCCATGTTTAGTCTCCAGAGCTAAGTTCCAGTCAACCCTTCCTCTCTTTCATCATGCAGTATGATTGATGTCTTTTGAGATTATGTGGACATCATGGCAAGATCCAAATTTCCTAACATTTTGATACAGCTCTAAAATGGTGTTCGCAGAACGGCTGTCTGTGAACACCATTTCTAATGTCTTTATCCCATTAGAATTTACTGATGAAAGGGCCCATTTAACTCTGAAAGCTTCATGTCATTTATTATTAAAACTTTTCTGTATTATACAGAATTTATCTGTTCTTAAACTATCCAATCCAGAATTCTAGAGTAATGGGAGAAATCAATTAACCGCCAATTTTAAACTACCTAGAATCCTTCTGTCTGATCAAAGATCGACGCTATGGATTCCGTCAGTGTCGATCCACTGGTAATATTCTGGCTTATGTTACCCATTTATGGACAAATTCAATGGAAAAGTTTGGTGAAACACAAGCAATTACTCTTGACATCTCAAAGGCTTTCGATTATGTTTGTCATAAAGGTCTTCTGAACAAGCTTCCATCTTATGTATAGATGTATACATAGATAATAATAAAAGAAGAAAAAGTGACAATGAAAAGTTTCCAATGTTTAGGTAATATATTTATGAACAAAGTTTAAAAATAAATAAAAAAATAATTACATAAAATAAATTTTATGTTTTTTTATATGTAGATGGTTTGGCCCAAGTGACCACTGAACATTCCATTATGTATCCTGATGGCAAACAAAAAAGTCAACTTTTCAATTTCTGAGGTATGCTCTAGAAATACAAACTCTGAAAAACAATTATCAGTGACTAAAAAAATCTATTAAGCCAGTCACTATTCCTCTCTTTCATCTCTTCTAAAATGATATTTTAAACAGATAAAACGATAACAAGTACTCAATAATTTGAAATTCCATATCAGTAATACTTTTATGAATATTTGTTACTTATTTTCAAACTGGTTTACTTTTTAAAAGCATTGCTTTCCATAAATTTTAATTCATTGATGGGTTCATCTCATATTCTCAAGTCATTACATATTAAATATTTCACCTTAAAATTTTAGCAAATATCAATTAATATTTTGTGAACGCTTAAGGGGACAAATTTTTCTTCAATGCATAACTCAGTATTAGTAGCAGCAAATGATGCAGCAGATGAAGTCTGTTCCAGCGATCAACCACCCACTGGCTAAAAGCAAATTTACACATATTTATTCAACAACCATCCTTTTTCAATTTGAATTTATGCTGCCTCATATGCCTAGTCTTAGCAAGAGGAAGAATCCCATAAGCAGTGAGCATACAAAGAACTTATCTTGGAAGCTACTAGGCTATACATACCAACTAAGAAATATTTTTCAAGGTTTAGGCCTAAATGGATGTCAGATGAACTGATGAGGCATATGGCAGAGAAGAAACATGCATGGGATACATACAAATTAACACATGACACAGACGCCTATGATAGATACAAGTTGATCTGTAACCAAGTTACACAGGAGGTTAGGCAGGCGAAGGCAGATTACGAGAAATCTTTGGCAAAGGGATGCAAAGAAAAACAGCAAAGAGTTCTTTACTTAGGTAAACTCTAGAAGGAAGGGGATGAATCAGATTGGTCCACTTGATATCGATGGGTCAACTGTTGATGATCCTGCTCAGGTAGCTAACAAACTAAATGAATATTTTGCATCGACATTCACACATGAGGAGTTATTTAGCGAGGGGAAAGCCAAAGGTGTATTCAACTCTAGCAGTAAGCTAGAGAATCTTGTAATAACTGAGAGTAAAGTGGAGGAGAAATTTTTGAAGATAAACACAAGAAAGGCACTCGGGGTGGATGGGATCTATCCAGTTATATTAAAGGAGGCAGCAAAGGAAGTAAGCAAACCCTTAGCCATAATTATGAGAGCTTCCTTGGACTCAGGGGAGGTACCCACAGACTGGAGATGTGCAAATGTGACCCCAATTCACAAAGGAGGATCAAAGGGTGACAAAAGTAATTATAGACCTGTGAGTTTAACTTCTGTTCCAGGAAAATTAATGGAGGCACTATTTAAAGAAGCACTGCAGGATCATTTAGACAAGACTTCAGCTATAGCTCGGACACAGCATGGTTTTGTTAAGGGGAAGTCTTGCCTGACCAATTTGATTGGATACTATGATGCAGGGAATAACTTTGATATTATATACTTGGATCTTAGAAAGGCTTTTAATACTGTTGCACATGGAAGACTGCTGCACAAATTGGAGCAGTGTGGCACCGGAGGCAAATTGCTGCTGTGGATAAAGGGGTGGCTGAGGGGGAGAAGACTGAGAGTGGTAATCAATTGACACTGCTCGTCGTGGACTAATGTTATTAGTGGAGTCTCTCAGGGCTCAATGTTGGGTCCATTATTGTTTTCTGTATTCATAAATGATATTTACGAGGGTATATCAAGCTTAATGTCGAAGTTTGCAGACGATACAAAGGTAGGCAGGGTTGTCAAGGACACTACTGACACTATGCTGCTGCAACAGGATCTGGAAAGGATGAGCAGATGGGCTGAGAGGTGGCAAATGAAGTTTAACATTGACAAATGTAAAGTACTACACATGGGAAACAGCAACCCCAGAGCAACGTATCAACTCTGTGGTACTACACTGACAGTGGTAGAGAATGAAAGGGACCTGGGGGTGGTTGTGCAGGCAAATATGAAGTTCTCTGTGTAGTGCAGGCGGGCTGCAAGAGTAGCTCATGGTGTATTGGCAATGATATATAGGAATTTTTCTAGCAGGGATAAGGAGGTGATTATTCCCTTGTATAAGGCAATGGTCAGGCCACACCTAGAGTACTGTATACAGGTCTTTAGGCCTCATTTCAAGAAGGATGTAGAGCTGCTGGAACGAGTACAGAGAAGGGCAACAAGATTAGTGAATGGAACAGTGGAACAGAATGGATTAGTGAATGGAACAAAGGGGTGCTCTTATGAAGAAAGGCTTAAGTTTTGCAAATTACAGTGTCTGGAGACTAGGCACCAGCGAGGTGACCTGATAGAGGTGTATAAAGCCTTGAATGGTTTGAGCATGCTCAGTGCTGATGGGATTCTTCCTCTCGCTCAGAATAATCACCTGAGAGGGCATAAATTCAAATTGAGGAAAGACAGATGTAGGATAGACGTGAGGAAATTTGCCTTTAGCCAGCAGGTGGTTGGTTGGTGGAACGGACTTCCATCCCTTGTCGTGGAAGTTGATAGACTAAATAAGTTTAACGCTCAGCTGGACAGATATTTTGAACGAACAGAGGGGTGAAGTGGAAGTGGTTTTTTTTTTGGCTGATGCTGCATAAGCTTGCTTTCTTGCATCAAATGCCTCTACTAATGCTAATGCTAATACTCAACCCATTCAAAGCATATAACTCCTCAATGAAATCACCTCGCAGGTGCCTAGTCTCTAGACGCTTCAATTTGCAGAACTGAAGCCTTTCTTGGTAAGAGTAACCCTATGTTCTGCCTCACAAATCTTGTCACCTTTTTTCTGCTCTACATCCTACCTAAAATGAGGCCTCCAGACCTGTATGCAGTACTCAAGATGTATTCTGACCATTGCCTTAAACAATGGAATAATCATGTCCTTATCCTTATCAGCAAAATTCCTGTATATCACTGACAAAACCATTGAGCTGTTTTGGCAGCCAGTCTGCAATGCTCAGAGAACTTCTTATCTGACTGCACAATTACCCCAGGCTTTTTCATTTTTAGCTACCCTGAGTGTAGTACCACACAGTTGGTACGTTACTGCTATTCATATGCTGTACTTTTCATTTGCTAACTTCAATTGCCATTTCTCAGCACATCTATATAATTTTTCAAGATCCTGTTTCAGTAGAATACTGTCAAAACATTTCAGTAGCATACTGTCATTATGCCTGGCATTTGTGGATTATGAAATGCCATTTGACTGCATATAGCATACAGCAACGTTTCGGGCACTGGAAAGACAAAGCACAGATACTCCATATATTATGACTTTGAAGAAAATATATGAGAATGCTATCTACTTTATTAGACTAGACAAAGACAGTAGCAAATTTAAAATTAAGAAAGAAGTTTGACAAGGGGAGACAATATCTCCGAAGCTGTTTACTGCTGCCCTTGAGAAAGCTTTCAGAAGATTAGACTGATTGCAGAAAGGAGTCAATGTGAATGGAGAGTACATAAACCATTTACGATTTGCGGTTGACATTATGGTCATAAGCCACGATCCCAAAGAAATTGAGGAAAATCTTAATCAGTTATGTAGAATTAGTAAGGATTTTGGACTAAAGATGAATATGGCTAAAACAAAAGTAATGATGAACAAGTATGCCACATAAAGGGATATAATGTTTTAAGGAGCAGTAATTGAAAAGGTGGAGTCATGTTATCTTCGACACGTCATTAGCTTTAATAATGATGAATGGCTGAAAGTCAAGAGAAGAATAAAATGTGGATGAATAGCATTCAGGAAATATAGTCTCATACTGAGGAGCAATATCCCAATTTGTCTGAAACGTAAAATAATGAACCAATGTATACTACCGACCATGACTTATGGAAATGAAACTTGGGCACTCACCAAAAGAATGGAAGAGATGTTGAGAACTACACAGCAAAGAATGGAATGAATTATATTGGGAATGAGACTGTTAGATAAGAAGAGAAACACATGCATTAGCGTAGGCATATGATTCAAGAAAGCAAGTTATGCCGCATCAGCCAACCCAATATCCCAATACCCCCCCCCCCCTTTCGTTCATTCCAAATACCTGTCAGCCCAGCCCAGCCCAGCTTTAAATTTATTTAGGCTATCAACTTCCACAAGAAAGGATGGAAGTCTGTTCCTCCAAACAACTACCAGCTGGCTAAAGGGAAACTTCCGCACATCTGTCTTTCCTCAATCGAATTTATGCCCTCTCAGGTGATGATTCTGAGCAAGAGGAAGAATCCCATCAGCATCAAGCATGCTCAAACCATTCAAGCCTTTATACACCTCAATCAGATCACCTTGCAGGTGCCTAGTTCCCAGACACTGTAATTTGGAAAACTTAAGCCTTTCTTTGTAAGAGCAACGGCTTTGTTCCATTCACTAATTTTGTTGTCCTTCTCTATACTCGTTCCAGCAGCTCTACATCCTTCTTGAAATGAGGCCTAAAGACCTGTATATAGTACTCAAGGTGCGGCCTGATCATTGCCTTATACAAGGGAACAATCACCTCCCTATCCCTGCTAGAAAAATTCCTGTATATCATTGACAAGACACCATATGCAACTCTTGCAGACCGTCTGCACTGCTCAGAAAACTTCATATCTGCCTGCACAATTATCCCCAGGTCCTTTTCATTCTCTACCACTGTCAATGTAGTGCCAAAGAGTTGATACGTTATTGTGGGGTTACTGCTTCCCATATGCAGTACTTTACATTTGTCAATGTTAAACTTCATTTGACCTCTCTCAGCGCATCTGTTCAACTTTTCTAGATCCTGTTGCAGCAGCGTACTGTCAGTAGTGTCCTTAACAACCCTGCCAACCTTCGTATCGCCTGCAAAGTTGGACATTAAGCTTTATATACCATCATCAATATCATTTATAAATACAGAAAACAACTATGGACCAACACTGAGGGACTCCACTAATAACATTAGTCCACAATGAGCAGTGACCATTGAGTACAACTCTCTTGTCTTCTCCCACTCAACAATCCTTTTGTCCATAGCAGCAGTCTTCCATGTGCAACAATCTTATCAAAAGCCTTTCTAAGATCCAAATATATGATATCAAAGTTATTCCATGCACTCAGTTCCTTTGTGACCACATCATAGTAACCAATCTAATTGGTCAGGCAAGACTTTCCCCTTAACAAAATCATGCTGTGTCCAAGCTATAACTGAAGTCTTGTCTAAATGATCCTGCAGTGCTTCTTTTACCAGTGCCTCCATTAATTTTCCTGGAACAGAAGTTAAACTAACAGGTCTATAATTACTTGTGTCACCCTTCGATCCTCCTTTGTGCATTGGGGTCACATTTGTACATCTCCAGTCCATGGTTATGGCTAAGGGTTTGCTTACTTCCTTTGCTGCCTCCTTTAATATAACTGGATAGATACCATCCACCCCAGGTGCTTTTTTATGTTTATCTTCAACAATTTCTCCTCCACTTTCTGCTAGGTTATTACAAAATCATCTGGCTCGCTGCCAGAGTTCTCTTCAAATAACTCCTCACATGTGAATGTAGATGAAAATACTCAGTTTGTTACCCACCTGAGCAGGATCACCAACAGTTGAACCGTCAATATCCACTGGACCAATTTGATTCATCCCCTTCCTTCTAGAGTTTACATAGGTAAAGAACTCTTTCCTGTTTTTCTTTGCATCCTTTGCCAAAGATTTCTCATAATCTACCTTTGCCTGCCTTAATCTCCTTTGTGACTTGGTTACAGACCAGGTTATATCTATCATAAGCTTCCATGTCACCCATTAATTTATATATATCCCATGCATTTTTCTTCTCTGCCATATGTCTCATTGGTTCATCTGACTTCCATTTAGGCCTGAACCTTGAACAATATTTCTTAGTTGGTATGTAAAGCCTAGTAGCTTCCAAGATAAGTTCTTCGAATGCTGCCCATTTTGAATTTGCTGTTGGTAACATCATCAGTTGGTCCCACTGTATAGAATTTAAATACTGTCTCAGTCCATCGTAGTTGCCTTTACGAAAGCAATAACCCTTCCCTTTACCCCTGATGGTAGTTACCTCTTGAAGTAAATCCCACTTCAGCATACTGTGATCACTGCCACCTAGTGGTTCCTTTATCTGCAGATTCTTAATGCATGAAGAATCACTACTGATAATCAGATCAAGAGTATTACTCCCTCTAGTTGCCTCCCGAACATGCTGATGTAGAAAACAATCATGCAATAAATCCACAAAACCCTTGTGAGTGACCAACCCACAAATTCCAGTCAATATCTGGAAAATTAAAATCCTCCATTATAAGACTCTCTGATTTACTGGCCCACTCTATTTCCCTGTAGTTTCTTATTATACTCATCAGAGTCATTAGGCCTATAACACACTCCTCTGGATTCTCCCATTATGAAACACACCAAACTGACTCCACACTGTCCAGCGATGTCGACTGGCTTCACCTTCTTGGATTTTATGTGTTTCTTAACTAATAGCATAACCCCTCCTTCCTTCCTTCCTATTCTGTCTATTCTTCCTGTACACATTGTACTCCGCAAATTCCAGTTCTGCATTCCTTATGAACCTCAGGGGCTCACATCTGGTGAGTATGGGCTTGGCACACCCAGGGTCCTGAGCTGGATATCATCATTCTTTTCTTTCTTGATGATTCCCTTCTACTTCTGACTCTTGTTCTCTCTCTCTCAGGGTAATTCAGAATTTTTTTTTTTTTTTTTTTTGGCTGGTGCAGCATAAGCCTCAGGCTTCCTTGCATATTTTGGCCAATAATAATAATAACAATATCTGTGTGACACCACATCTCTGATATACCAACAACATCTGCCTTTGATGTTTTGAGCAAAAACTCAATTTCATCAAATTAATTTTTTTTTGATTTAGGCAGCAAACTCAATTAAAGGACATTCTTATCAAAACTAAAGGACTAAAATGGTCTTGGGCAGGACACATAGCTCAAAGACATGATGACAGATGGACTAAGAAAATAACAGAATGGTACCCAAGAGGAGTTAGAAGAAAACCTGGAAGAAAAACATCTTGGTAGACTAGTAAATATACCAAGAAAAGGAAAGCAATCGATTTGGATCAAAAAATTAAACTGATAAGCGATGGAGATGGATAGAGGAAATTCATAAGTTTCTGGGTACTAAATGGATGGTCATTGCACAAAATAGAAGAAACTGCAAAGTTGCTGGAGAGGCCTTCATCCTGCAGTAGATTGAAAATGGCTGATGATAATGACTGTCATTAACCAGCCAAACTTTGTATTACCTGCAAACTTGTAACACTAAGCCTGATATGAATTCAGTAATATTATTAATACACTCTTCCACAAAGAGCAGTGTCCACTGATAACCACTTTCTGCCTTGTACCACTCAACTAACCCTTTATCCATAGCAGCAACACTTGCCCTTAATGCCAAGCTGCTCCAATTTGTACAGCAGGCTATGTGCAACAGTAACATAGGCTTTCTTGAAATCTAAGTATAGTCAGTCCTCCTATAGCACGATAGTTGTGTTCCTAGTAACCCTCGTGCAATATAAATAACAGGCCCCATGGGAAAAATAGGGTTACATACCGACCACCCAAAACTGAACACACATTTGTAACCAAAACATTACCCAACACAAGTACAGGTCACTATTGGAAAAAAGTCGCGAATTAGGGTTCAATTCGAAGGTGCCTGCAATTCTGCCCAGACATGATAACGAGGGAGTATATGATGAGAGCCTTGTCAATCAATTTGGCCATGGAAAGATTGTGCAAGGCTCAAGGGGTAGAATTTTTTTCAGCCTGGTTTGTACTTGTTAAGAGGAGAGACTGCTTCTACAGGGATGGGATACACTTAAATAGAACGGGTGCAAGAATATTTGCTGAGGCTATCGAGGCAGTATTAGGTGAGTCAGAAAACTGCTAGCTTGTGGGTGAGGGGGACTCACCCACAAGCTAGCAGGAATACAAGGACTAATAGATTAACAGTGGCCACTGGCAGAGGTGAAAGTGATTCTTGTCCTACTTCTATTGGAATGAGCAGCAGCCTGGAAAACAAGATGCAGAATATTTCAGCGACTGCTGGGAGTCATTGCGGTACAAATAAACACATGGGTTAGCATTAGCATCAGTAGAGGCATATGATGCAAGAAAGCAAGCTTACGCAGCATCAGCCAAAAAAAAAAAAAAAAAACTTCCACTTCACCCCTCCGTTAATTCGAAATACCTGTCCAGCTGAGGCATAAACATATTTAGGCTATCAACTATCACAACAAGGGATGGAAGACTGTTCCACCAACCAACTACCCGCTGGCTAAAGACAAATTTCTGCACATCTATCCTACATCTGTCTTTCCTCAATCTGAATTTATGCCCTCTGAGGTGATTATTCTGAGCAAGAGGAAGAATCCCATCGTCATTGAGCATGCTCAAACCATTCAAGGCTTTATACACCTCTATCAGATCACCTCGCCGATGCCTGGTCTCCAGACACTGTAATTTGCAAAACTTAAGCCTTTCTTTGTACGAACACCCCTTTGTTCCATTCACTAATCTTGTTGCCCTCCTCTGTACTCTTTCCAGCAGCTCTACATCCTTCTTGAAATGAGGCCTCCAGGCCTGTATACAGTACTCAAGGTGTGGCCTAACCATTGCCTTATACAAGGGAATAATCACCTCCTTATCCTTGCTAGAAAAATTCCTGTATATCCTTGACAAGACACCATGAGCAACGCTTGCAGCCTGTCTGCACTGCTCAGAGAAATTCATATCTGCCTGCACAATTACCCACCAGGACCCTTTTCATCTTCTACCACTGTCAGTTTAGTACCTCAGAGTTGATTATATGCTCTGTGGTTGCTGTTTCCCATATGTAGTACTTTACATTTGTCAATGTTAAACTTCATTTGCCACCTCTCAGCCCATCTGCTCAACCTTTCCAAATCCTGTTGCAGCAACATAGCGACAGTAGTGTCTTTAAGAACCCTTCCAACATTTGTATCGTCTGCAAACTTAGACATTAAGCTTGATATACCATCCTAATCAATATCATTTATAAATACAGAAAACAATAATGGACCCAACACTGAACACTTTTTTTTTTTTTTTTTTTTTTTTATGTAAACCCCAAACACGAGAGGTGTTAGAACTTATAGTACTTAGTACCGTGCTTTGGTAAGTGGCTGAGAAGACGAAACAAGATATTTGGTGACATTGGACTTGAACTTCTGTAGACTGTAATTTTCAGGAAATACGTATGAAGGAAGGTTGTTCCAGAAAACGGCAGTTGAATGAATAAACGAGGAAGATGAAAAGTTGGTTCTGGGAGTTCGAAGTTGGACAGTAAATGGATGTTGGCTGGTGGCGGCACATGTTCGGAGTGTTTTGAAAAAGAGAGCAGGAAATATAAAAGCTAATTCAGAAGAACAGTGCACATGGAAGTATCTGTAGAAGAGTCATGCAGCAGAAACAGTACATCTATGAGACAGCGAGTGCAGAGACTCTGTTAGAGATGAGTCATTAATTAACCTAACTGCCCTCTTCTGAATGGAATCAAGAAGCCTGAGAGAGGTTTTGGGGGCACCACCCCAGATTTGGGACCAATATTCAATGGCAGGGTGAATTTGCGATTTATACAGAGTGAGCAGCTGTTTGGAAGAAAAGCAACGCCGAGAGTGAAAGAGAAAACCAAGTTTTTTAGATGCAGAAGAAGAAGAAATATTTGTAATGTGCTTGTGCCAAAAGAGATTAGAAGTCAGGGTAATACCCAAAAGAGATATATCATTTTGCCTAGATATCGGAGTGTCACTAAAGATAAGCATAGGAGCAGAAGAATCCTTTTTGCGAGATATAAGACAAGACTGAGTTTTAGAAGGGTTGAAATCAACTAAGTTGTCTTTGCCCCACTGGAAAATTACCTGAAGATCGGCATTTATGGAATTGGTAGCAGATTTTCGAGAAGTTGAAGCTCATTGAGCAGGACAAGGTTTCTCAAAATGGAAAGTGGAATACAATGTGCTATCATCGCCAAAACTATGGATAGGATTTCCAGTCAATGGAAGAAGGTCATTAATAGACAAGAGGAAAAGAGTGGGGGAAAGAACTGAACCTTGGGGGACACTGGCATTAATGGAGAAGTTAGAAGACAGAGATCCATCTACCATCACCTTCAGTGGGCGATCAGAGAGAAAACTGGATAACCAATTACTAAAAGCAGTTGGCAAGCCATAAGATGGAAGCTTGTTTAGAAGACCTTTATGCCAAACACAATCGAAAGCCTTTGAGATGTCAAGAGCAACTACTTGTGTTTCACCGAACCTTTCCATTGAATTAGTCCATAAATGGGTAACATAAGCCAGAATATCACCAGTGGATCGACACTGATGGAATCCTTACTGGCGATCGTTGATCAGACGGAAGATTTCTAGGTAGTTTAAAATTTGGCGGTTAATTGATTTCTCCATTACTTTAGAAAGAGTAGAAGTAACTGCAATGGGACAATAACTGGATGGGAGGGATTTGCCACCCTTTTTAGTAACTGGCTGGATATGAGCAAATTTCCAAGCAGAAGGAAAAACACCTTTGGAATAAGAAAGTGAAAAAAGGCGGCAAAGAATAGGAGTAAATTCAGGAGCACCGGTTTTGAAAACAAGAAGAGAAATACCATCGAGACCTGGAGCTTTCTTAGCATCAAGATTCATCAAATCTGACATTCTTTTGACGGAAGACCACAGGAGGCATTGAATGGAGCGTGTTGGGAATAGTGGGAGGTGTTTTACAAGATCGTTAATGCACGAGTTGAAAAAAAAATGGGATGCTAGCAGGTCAGCTTTATCCATGGCTGAAGTGACAACAGAACGACCTGGTTTGGACAGAGGTGAGGGCAGAGATGGGTAAAAGTTGCGGCCAATAGCTTTGGCAAGAGACCAGAATGCTCAGCTACCATTAGGGCAAGAAGCAAGTTTTCTACTCTTATCCTGTTCAAACTCTAGTTTGGACTGGTTAATAACTGCTTTACAATTGTTGCGAGCTTTGGTGTACGCAGAATGAAACTGAAGAATTAGAAACAAGCCAATTACGATATGCAACATTCTTCTCTTGAACAGCCTTAGCACATTTATTGGAAAACTAAGATTTAGATAAAGGACAAGATTTTAAAGTGGAGTGTGGGATAAAGGATTCCGTTCCTGCAAGAATAATTTCACTGACACGATCTGAGCAAACGTTGATATCAGAACTTTTGAAACAGTAATCCGACAAAAGGAAAAGAAGAAAAGTCTCGCAGGTCATTCCATTTTGCATTCTTGTAATGCCAAACAATACGAGATTGTGAATAGCCATGAGATAAAGGTTCCATTGGAGAAGAGACAATCACCAAGTTGTGATCTGAAGTGCCTAAAGGACCTCTCACTTGGGAGATTTAGATCTTTTTGCAGATAAGCTTGCTCTATTAGTTTGACAATTCATGGTGTATTCAATAGTAAGAAAAAGTGGGTGGGACATGCTTCATACAGCATGTCCCACTCACTTTTTCCCGTCACAGACCGTCCGGACTTCGCCGAAATTGGGTCCACTTGACTCGAGTGTTACCCGAATATCAGTTCCATCAGCGTTTTAGACTCACAGGTAGCAAGTACAGCTTGTCTGGCTTATATGAGAGAATGTCAGTGAGAACCTCAAGGACCCTGAGGGACTCCACTAATAACATTAGTCCATGATGAGCAGAGTCCATTGATTACCACTCTCTGTCTTCTCCCTATCAATCATGCCTTTCTCCATAGCAGCAATTTGCCTTCAATGCCACACTGCTCCAATTTGTGCAGCAGTCTTCCATTTGCAACAGTATCAAAAGCCTTTCTAAGATCCAAATATATAATATCAAAGTTATTCCTTGCATCCAGTTCTTTTGTGACTGCATCATAGTATCCAATCAAATCGGTCAGGCAAGACTTTCCCTTAACAAAACCATGCTGTGTACGAGCTATAAATGAAGTCTTGTCTAGATGATCCTGCAGTGCTTCTTTAACCGGTGCCTCCATTAATTTTCTGGGAACAGAAGTAAAACTCACAGGTCTATGATTACTTGTGTCAGCCGTTGATCCTCCTTTGTGAATTGGAGTCACATTCGCACATCTCCAGTCTATGGGTACCTCCCCCTGAGTCCAAGAAAGCTCTCATAATTATGGCTAAGGGTTTGCTTACTTCCTTTGCTGTCTCCTTTAATATAACTGGATAGATCCCATCCAACAATTTCTCCTCCACTTTACTCTCAGTTATTACAATATTATCTAGCTTACTGCCAGATTTGAATACATCTCTGGCATTCCCCTTGCTGTATAACTCCTCATGTGTGAATGTCGACGCAAAATATTCATTTAGTTTAGTGAATAAAGATGACATTTAGATGACATTTCAGAATCCAATTTTGGATCTGTTATCAAGTCAAAAAAAAAAAAAAAAAAAAAGACTGCCTTTGGAAATGAAAGGAAATTCTCCTCTGACTGAGTTGTATTTGAGGTGCATAGGCAACTTAAACCATATTGCACCATTGTGTATTGTCTAAACATGTGTGACCCAAGGCTGACTTATGTTGTGCAGGCTAAGAAACCCAGAATAATTGCAAGGAAATCCTATTCCCTCTGCCTGAAATTGGCTAACTATAGCCCAACTGAAGAAGAAGCCTTCAGAAATTCCCCCAATTTATGATGGGGCACAAATCCAGATTGCTTCAAAAAAGTGACAAGTAAGAAAATCACTATAGCATTAGCAGAGGCATATGATGCAAGAAAGCAAGCTTATACAGCGTCAGCAAAGAAAAAAACAAAAAAAAAAAAAAAAACAACTTTCCATTTCACCCATCCATTTGCTCCAAGTGTTTTTCTAGTTCTGCCTTCAATTTATTTAAGCTATCAACTTCTACAACAGATGGAAGTTTGTTCCAGCAATCAACCACCTGCTGGCAAAAGGCAAACTTCCAGACATCTATTCTACAACTGACTTTCCTCAATTTAAAATTATGTCCTCTCAGGTTATTAATCTGGGCAAGAGGAAAAATCCATCAGCACTGAGCATACTCAAACCATTCAAGGCTTATACACCTCAATCAGATCGCCTCGTCTCCAGACACTGTAATTTGCAAAACTTAAGCCTTTCTTCGTAAGAGCAATCCTTTGTTCCATTCACTAATCTTGTTGCCCTTCTCTGTACTCACTCCAGCAGCTCTACATCCTTCCTAAAATGAGGCCACCAGACCTGTATACAGTAATCAAAGTGTATCTTGATCACTGCCTTATACAAGGGAATAATCACCTTTTCCTTGCTAGAAAAATCCTGTACATCATTGACAAGACACCATGAGCTACTCTTGCAGACTGCCTGCACTGTTCAGAGAACTTCATATCTGACTGCAAAATTACCCCAAGGTCCTTTTCATTCTCTACCATCCTCAGTGTAGTATCACGCAGTTGATACGTTACTCTGCTACCCATATGCAGTACTTTACATTTGCCAATGTTAAACTTCAGTTGCCACCTCTCGGCCCATCTGCTCAACTTTTCTAGATCCTGTTGCAGTAGCGTACTGTCATTAATGACCCTGCCAACCTTCATATCGTCTGGAAACTTAGACATTAAGCCTGATATACCATCATCAACAATATCAGTATTAAATACAGAAAACAAGAATAGACTCAATGCTGAACCCTGGAGTACTTTACTAATAACACTACTCCATGAAGAGCAGTGTCCATTGATAATCATTCTTTGTCTTCTCCCACTCAATCATCTCTTTATCCATAGCAGCAATCTACCTTCAATGCTACACTGCTCCAATTTTGCAGCAGTCTTCCACGGGAAACAGTATCAAAACCTATTACAGAGGACAATTTTCAGTCTCTGTCTTAAGACAGTCGCATTCATTTATTTTATTATTATTATTTTTTTTAATACTTAATAACAGAATTCTCAAAGTGCATTCAGTAATATTGTGGGTAAGTAAGCAATTATTTTTGTATATTGAATGGTCTGGATGAAGTTTCTCAGTGTCAATAAAGAAACTATTGCTTTTAAAACATGAAATTGAAAGCATTTTAATCAATTTAATTTTAAAACCTGTCATTTAATATTTAATGTCATTTAATTTAATATACCTGTCAAAACACAAGGAAAATAAGACACATTTAAGATGCAGCAGAATTTTCTTTATTCATGCCAAAATTTGCACTATTAGCCTGTAATAGTGAAGATGATTCCATTTCCTGTATTTTCAAATCAAAATAAGATCTCATTTTTTATTACATGGACGATTTTAATTCCATTTTGTTCCAGTCTGAATATTATGTTTTTTTTTTTTTTTTGTAACCTGGCACTGTTATTTGTATTTCAAGTAATTAAATGGGAATTGCACTTTTTCACAATTACATTCATACAAAAAATAAATAAATAAAAAAATTTTTTTAAAAATTATGAACGACCTGCATTATTATTTCTGTGAATACACTGAAACAGTTATTCATTATCACATACCCATGTGACCAGAATTCCCACAGATTCACAAATAAGTACTGTCTTAATCAAGTAAAAGTCACATGTTGCCAAACACACAAATATCCAGTTAGAAGCTTCAATTGTAGAAATGCCAGTTAATGTATATTAAGAAAAAATTGTGATGTTATCTGATTACTCAATGATAAATTTTAATATTGTCTCTGTAGTTAAGATCCAATAAAAGCAAATGTAAATCAACATCAAGCCTGATAAATTTCTCCCAAAATTACTACAAAAATTGTATGCAACTACCAAGGAGCATAAGTGAATGTTGAAGCCTAGTACTTCTCAGTGTGATGGAACACAGCATTAAATTTTTTCCCAAACTGAGAGAGGCAAGCATACTGGTTATTCTGGCATTGGTAGCAGGAGAGATTAGCACACCTCTCAACAAAATAGCTACTGTGTTTAAATCGCCTCTCTGAGATTAGTGGCTGTTCCTCAGCTTACCTTATCCGTCCTCTGTGGCAGTTTAGTCAACCAGTACATTGCTGTCTGTCACTCATTTGGAGAAGTATGGGTTTGATTCTCACTGATGACTGAGAAAATAAGTTTCAGAAAGGAAAATAACTTTTCAGTTTTAGAGTAGTCATTGTGCTGATATCAACACCTGATGTACCAGTGCTCCAGTTGCAACAACAAAATCACTAGCTTCAACTACACACACACTCCAATCTTCAAAATACCCCAAAAAAACCTTGATATTCGGTGGAATGTGATTCTACTGTAGCACATCTTGTTCAAATAAAAAAATCCTAGAGTCAGCATTATTGAGGTAGAATAGTACTTAAACTGAAGCTTGGGCAATTCCCAACAAGATGGTTCCAGTTCACTGCTATAAAAAATGGAATCGAGCAGTTGCTTATTAAGCTATTTTCATTCATTTATTTGATGTGAAAAGCACACGACTTTTGTTTATATAAAATTTGTTAATATAATATAATTAATATTAGTAAAAATTAAAATAATATAAAACAAAATTTGTTTAATTGCACCATGTAATAATAATAAAAAGCAGTATTTATATTTATTCAAATAATGAACAGAATAATAACAAGGTTAGTTTAATAATAAATTTAAAATGGTACAGCTTCTTTGGATTGAAAAAACTTTCCATATGCAAGACTGAGAGACAGAGGTAGGGTTAGAATGACTGAATAAAATTAAATGTCATTCTATCCTTAGATAAAACAATCAAGTATCCAGGTGGCACTAATATGATTATAACAGATTGAACAAAATCTAAAAGACTGAAGATTGATTATGCTTCATGAAGAGTGGAATGGCTAGAATTTAATTGGTGATATTCTAAATTCTAAACGAAGGATGGGTATTTGCTCTAATTTAAAATTAGCTGTAAATATAGGCAACCCCTGTATAACATGGTACTTCTACAATGCAGTTTCAGTCTAACACGACTGATAAATTGCAGCAATCCTCGCACAACATGGTATATTATATAACATGGTTTGAGAATTGTGGGAAATCTCGCATAACACGGTACTTTTGAGCTTTTGTGCTGGGAAAAACCCTGCTATTATGTTAGATGTAATTTTCCACCTTTCCATTCCTTTTTGTGAATCCCTGCTGTTGACTCGCTAGTCGTTATAGCCTTCGTGATATTTTTGCAAAGCACATTTCTGGAGGTCACCATCATAAAACAATAAAAACCATTTGCAGTTTATTGGTCATTTCTGTTAGTGTAATTAATTATAAATAGGTAGTAAACTTGATTTTCTTGCATTTGCTATAGTACCAATAGCTGGAATTCTGTGGGTTTTCACATTATTATGGTGAAATGTGTTTTCCCTTCCATGAAATATTCAATCATATAAAAAACAAAAAAATATTCAGAAACTCATTACTCCGTATCTCACTTGCACATATCTTGTTTGTTGCAACTTGTGCGGGCCGTGTTCTTTGTTTTAATTGCTTATCATTTTTACTGTTTTAAATTTTACAGCAACAACAACAAAAAAAAAAAAAAAAAAAAGTCAGTGAACAGAAATATCAATTAGTTAGCATGTACATATTACAGTAGGTATTAATTAAGCTATGTACATAAGTGTAAATATATTTTTATTTTGCTAACTGGAAAGTATTCTTCTGATTTTCACGTATCATTTAACTTTGTTAATTAGTAAGGTAATAAAGTAAAATGTGTGCTTTATATCTTTAAAGTGAGGGTCTACTGTATTTTGTTGGGAGACCCCTGGGTTCTGTGCAATTGAACTTGTGCTTGTTTGAGACTATAGAAAATGGTGACTTCGAAACATGCAGTTCATGACTTTTAAAGAGAGCAGAAGGTACACGAAATCTAGATGCTACAGAAGATTGTGCTTAGCATCGATGAAGAGGAAGAAAATTAAATGAACATACATTATGTGACACATAGGTAAGATTTTTTTGATTGCTATTTAAGTTACTACTATTATAAAAATAAAGTTAAAATATTAAGTTATTACTATTATAAAAATTGTTTCCAATAGTTATAAAAAAAAATGGCATTTTTGTTAGCTTTTGGAACGTAACCACCCTTTTTGTACTGGTTCTTAGTCCCGTATAACACAGTTTCGCATTACACGAGATTCTGTAGGAACCAAACTACTGTGTTATATGAGGGTTATCTGTAGCATTATTAGTAGCAAATGATGTTAGAAAGCAAGAAGCTAACATTGCATCAGCCAGTTAAAAATTCTGTATCCATTTTCAATTTAAGTTCCCTTAAGTGTGTTGTCCAAGAAAGGGTAAGGATGTCATGAGCATTTAGTATACTCAATTCATTTAATTACCTAAACATTTCAATCAGATCACCTTGCAGGTGCCTAGATGCTGTTATTTGCAGAACTGAAATCTTTCTTGATTAAGAATACCCTTTTATGACCCTAATTAATTCTGTTACTCTTCTCTTGTTCTAACAGATCTACTGAGACTTCTTATGCCCCTTACTTAACATGGCTGTTCCAGAGTGAAAACAAAAACTGTCTTTATTTATATACAATGAGTAATTTTATAAGAGATGGAGTGTACATGAATATGTTACCTCAAGTTGGCTTTGAAGTTTTTGTAGAACTCAAAGGTTTTACTTTTGGTCAAATCTGAGGCTGTCACAACAACAACACGCAAACTTTCTGAAAGCAACGAATAAAACTTCTGATATCCATCCCACATTGATAATTTATTTGACCAAAATACATCATTTAACCAAAAATAATTCATAAATAATGACTTAGAATGAGTCAGTAAAAGGTTCTTCAATTGGTAACTGGCAGTCAGTTTGCAAGTTTGGGAAACCATCACTTTTTTTTTTTAAATCAAATAAAGTTGGTATATAATTGTAAATTATTTTAATTACCATACATTCTGGCATTATAAGTCAATCTTTGAAGAATGAAAAATAGTCTAAAATTTTAAAGTTGGCTGATTCTGGGATCGAGGTTACAGCATGTGGCTGTGTATTTCTGCAAAATTATTTCAAAAAGTAATTGCAGGTTACTTTTTGAAATAATTTTGAGGTTTTTTTTTTTTTTTTTTTCTAATATATTAAACTAGTTAATATATAGTTTGAATTCCTATAGTTATGTAGGTTAGTTTATTTCTGCATTTAGATAAGTATTTGGAAAGCCACAGCTTAATGTTCAAATAGCCTTTGTTATTGATATTTTAGCGGGAATTATGTAACTTTCGTTCTGTAGCTTAAATTTAAGTTTTGTTGACAGTTTAATTTCTGCAAGAATTTTTTAATATAAATTCTGTAATATACTGTAAATTTAAATTTTGAATATTTGTAAAGTTCAAATTTTACTTAAATTATGGTTGCTACAAGATACACTTACAATACAAAGTCCAGGGACATTGGGACTCAAACATTTGGAAATGTCTATGGCCATTTCCAGTGTGAGTCAAATTAAGGAAAAATCTTCATTTGTATGGTATGCGGCATGTATTCTAAGGCTAGTCTAGTAGACAGACCTAGTTCATCTGGCAATTCTTTTCTTTTCAATCAATATAAGGAGTGTAACAATCTCAAATTACAACTTGGTGCATTATAAGAAGAATTTGAGTCACTGAAGAAACAAGTGATTTCCCTAGAAACAAATGTAAATGGGAGCTCATCAGGGACTCAAGTAGCTTCTGACCTGCCAAGTGATTCTGGTCCCAGAAAAGAATAGTCAAGGGCAGAGTGCTCTGGTCGAAGGTGATCTAGATTTATTGGGAGAGTCTATCGCGAGGAAAATGGGTAGCATTTATTGTAATAAAGACAGGTGGTCTAGAACCACAGTGTTTGCCAGAAGCAACTTTTGTTGACATAACCAACAGATCATCAGATTTTAAGGGAGGTAAAGATGGAATTATTATTCATGTGGGGACTAACATTATTAAATGTACATGACCTGACCATCTGTTGGAGAAACATAGGACTATGCTGAAAAAATGCCATGAGTTAGGTCAGAATGTGCATGTGTCTGTAATTCTACTGAGACAGGATAGGAGGGATTCTATCTTGTCTATCAGAAAGTGCAGTAGATTAACTAGAGACTTGAGGGATTCTACAAAGCTCTGGGGGGGATTTTTATCAGCATAGTCCACATTTGCATTTGCAGGTAAAAGGAATCTATTTTGTAGTAGTAGTGGCATGTGATGCAAGAAAGCAAGTGTATGAGCGTATGCAGCATCACCCAAAAAAAAAAAAAAAAAAAAATACAAAACAATCCCCTCTAAATATTTGTCCAGTTCCTCCTTAAATTTATTTAACCTCTTAACTTCCACAACGACAGATGGAAGTTTGTTCCAGCAATTAACCACCCACTGGCCAAAGGCAAATTTACGCACATCTATTCTACATCTGTCTTTCCTCAATTTGAATTTATGCCCTTTTAGGTTCGTAATCTGAACAAGCGGAAGAATCCCATCAGAATTCAGCATGCTCAACCCATTCAAGGCCTTATACACCTCAATCAGATCACATCGCAGGTGCCTAGTCTCCAGCTGCTGCAATTTGCAGAACTTAAGCCTCTCTTGGTAAGAGGATTCCCTTCATTCCCCTCACCAATCTTGTTGCCCTTCTCTGTACACGCTCAAGCAAATCTACATCCTTCCTAAAATGAGGCCTCCAGACCTGCACGCAGTACTCAAGGCGTGGCCTGACCATTGCCTTATACAGAGGGACAATCACCTTTTCCCTGCTAGCAAAATTCCTGTATATCATTGACAATACCCCATGACCTGCCCTGGCAGCCTGTCTGCATTGCTCAGAAAACTTCATATCTGACTGCACAATTACTCCAGGTATTTTCTGGTCCTTGAGGTTGTCACAGACATTCTCTCAGATATGCCAGACAAGCTGTTCTTGCTACCTGGGAGTCTAAAACGCTGATGGAACTGATATTCGGGTGACACTCAAGTCAAAGTGGACCCAATTTCGGCAAAGTCCGGACGGTCTATGACAGCCAAATCCTCTGCTTGCACCTTCACGATGGTGGGACTGTTAGTAATCCTGGGTATAACCTTCATGCACAAGTACATGTTACAAGTACATGGTGGGTGACCACCCAGGTGTGAACCAACATAAGCAGGGGTCGAGGTGTGGCGCCCACACCACATGGAGGAACGCCGCCCCTCTATGTTACCAGGCAGTACTAGGTGGTAGATGACTCTCATCAACCGGTGAAATACCACCACTTTGCTTATTGGAGGCTTGAAGTGGTGGAACCCATGTTTAGTCTCTAGAGCTAAGTTCCGGCCAACCCTTCCCTATCTCTTCCATCATGCAGTATGATTGATGATTTTTGAGGTTATGATGAATGTCGTGGCGAGATCCAATATTCCTTACATTTCGAGGGTACAGCTCTAAAACGGTGTTCGCAGGCCGGCCGCTAGTTAGTACACCGGACCGAACCTATTGGTAACTCTCTAGGAGGCCTCCGGATCAGCTAGTGTATAATCTTGCTACCTCTACTCTGCCAGATAGTGACTGGAGGGAGTCCGAGTAGTGTGTATGCGGGGAGCATTGTCGAGGCCACGTTATGTCAAGGATCTGGGTATATTCTTACCACATGTACGCCATATCCAAAAATTTCATTACTTCATACAGCATGTCCCTCCCACTTTTTCTTACTATTGAATACACCATGAATAGTCAAAATAATAGAGCAAGCTTATCTGCGAAAAGATCTAAACCTCCCAAGGACTTCCTAATTAATTTCACAAATATACGTGGTCTCAATTCTAATCTCAACGATGTCCATTTCCACTTGCAGTCTTCCAAACCCCATGTACTTTTTTCTGACTGAATCTCAGTTATCAGTTGATTCAACTACTGCTCATCTCAGATGTCCAAATTATTTGCTGTATTATTCCTTTCGCCTCAAAGGTGGTACATGTGCATATGTCCGTTCTGATATTCCCTGTCAGAGACTTGGCAATTTGGAATCTCCTCTCTTTGATCTTCTCTGGCTTAAAATCTCTCTACCTCATTGTGTCAAATTCATCTGTTGTCTCTACCGTTCTTCCAAATCCACTAATCACTTGGAGCTCTTTGACTTCCTCTCTTTGCAAATTGACTTTCTCCAGTCCAACTTTCCTAACAGTGAGGTAATTTTCCTTGGTGATTTTAACGTTCACAACTCCAGCTGGCTTTCGTTTTCTAGTCACACCGACCCAGCAGGTCGAGAAGCTGAGGCTTTTGCAATTACTAATGACCTAGCACAGATTGTTCATTTACCTACAAGAATACCGGACAATCCTAATCATACAGCCAATACGCTTGATCTTTTTCTCACAAACAACCCTTCTAAGTACAAGTTTGAAGTGAGAGGTCCTTTAGGCACTTCAGATCACAACTTGGTGATTGTCTCTTCTCCAATGGAACCTTTATCTCATGGCTATTCCCAACCTCGTATTGTTTGGCATTACAAGAATGCAAAATGGGATGACCTGCGAGACTTCTTTTCTTCTTTTCCCTGGTCTGAATACTGTTTCAAAACTTCTGATGTCAACGTTTGCTCAGATCGTGTCAGTGAAATTATTCTTGCAGGAATGGAATCCTTTATCCCACACTCCACTTTAAAATCTCGTCCTTTATCTAAACCTTGGTTTTCCAATAAATGTGCTAAGGCTGTCCAAGAGAAGAACATTGCATATCGTAATTGGCTTGTTTCTAATTCTTCAGTTTCATTTTCTGCCTACACCAAAGCTAGCAACAATTGTAAAGCAGTTATTAATCAGTCCAAACTAGAGTTTGAACAGGCTAAGAGTAGAAAACTTGCTTCTTGCCCTAATGGTAGCCGAGCATTCTGGTCTCTTGCCAAAGCTATTGGCCGCAACTTTTGCCCATCTCTGCTCCCACCTCTGTCCAAACCAGATGGTTCTGTTGTCACTTCAGCCAAGGATAAAGCTGACCTGCTAGCATCCCATTTTTCTTTGAGCTCATGTATTAATGATCTTGGTAAAACACCTCCCACCAGTCCTAACACGCTCCATTCAATGCCTCCTGTGGTCTTCCGTCAAAAGGATATCAGAAGGATTTTGATGAATCTTGATGCTAAAAAAGCTCCAGGTCCTGATGGTATTTCTCCACTTGTTCTCAAAACCTGTGCTCCTGAACTTACTCCTATTCTTTGCCGCCTTTTTTCACTTTCTTATTCCAAAGGTGTTTTTCCTTCTGCTTGGAAATTTGCTCATATCCAGCCAGTTCCTAAAAAGGGTGACAAATCCCTCCCATCCAATTATCGTCCCATTGCAATTACTTCTACTCTTTCTAAAGTAATGGAGAAATCAATTAACCGCCAACTCTTAAACTACCTAGAAACCTTCCGTCTGATCAACGATCGCCAGTATGGATTCCGTCAGTGTCGATCCACTGGTGATATTCTGGCTTATGTTACCCATTTATGGACTAATTCAATGGAAAGGTTCGGTGAAACACAAGTAGTTGCTCTTGACATCTCAAAGGCTTTTGATCGTGTTTGGCATAAAGGTCTTCTAAACAAGCTTCCATCTTATGGTTTGCCAACTGTTTTTAGTAATTGGTTATCCAGTTTTCTCTCTGATCGCTCACTGAGGGTGATGGTAGATGGCTCTCTGTCTTCTAACTTCTCCACTAATGCCGGTGTTCCCCAAGGTTCAGTTCTTTCCCCCACTCTTTTCTTCTTGTATATCAATGGCGTTCTTCCATTGACTGGAAATCCTATCCAAAGTTTTGCCGATGATAGCACATTGCATTCAACTTTCCAATTTGAGAAACCTTGTCCAGCTCAATCAGCTTCAAGTTCTCGAAAATCTGCTGCCAATTCCTTAAATGCCGATCTTCAGGTAATTCTCCAGTGGGGCAAAGACAACTTAGTTGATTTCAACCCTTCTAAAACTCAATCTTGTCTTATATCTCGCAAAAAGGATTCTTCTGCTCCTATGCTTATCTTTAGTGACACTCCGATTTCTAGGCAAAATGATATATCTCTTTTGGGGATTACCCTGACTTCTAATCTCTCTTGGCACAAGCACATTACAAATATTGTTTCCTCTGCATCTAAAAAACTTGGTTTTCTCTTTCGCTCTCGGCGTTACTTTTCTCCCAAACAGCTGCTCACTCTGTATAAATCGCAAATCTGCCCTGCCATGGAATATTGTTCCCACATCTGGGGTGGTGCCCCCAAAACCTCTCTCAGGCTTCTTGATTCCATTCAGAAGAGGGCAGTTAGGTTAATTAATGATTCATCTCTAACAGAGTCTCTCCACTCGCTTTCTCATAGACGCACTGTTTCTGCTGCATGCCTCTTCTACAGATACTTCCATGGGCACTGTTCTTCTGAATTGGCTTCTATAATTTCCGCTCTCTCTTTCAAAACAGTCCGAACACGTGCCGCCAGCCAACATCCATTTACTGTCCAACTTCAAACCCACAGAACCAACTTTTCATCTTCCTCATTTATTCATTCAACTGCCGTTTTCTGGAACAACCTTCCTTCATACGTATTTCCTGAAAATTACAATCTACAGAAGTTCAAGTCCAATATCAACAAATATCTTCTTTCGTCTTCTCAACCTCCAACCCAAGCACGGTACTAAGTACTATAGGTTATAATACCTCTCGTGTTTGGGGTTCTCATAAAAAAAAAAAAAAAAAATTTCTACCACCTTAAGTGTAGTACCACACAGTTGGTACGTTTCTCTGGGGGTTACTTCTACCCATATGCAGTACTTTGCATTTTTCAATGTTAAACTTCAGTTACCACTTCTCATCCCATCCTGTTGCAGTAACACACTGCCATTACTGTCATTAACAACCATGCCAACCTTTGTATTATCTGCAAACTTCAATACTAAGCCTGATATACCTTCATCAATATCATTGATAAATATATAAAACAACAGTGCCACCACTGTTGTTTTGTATATTTATCGATTTAGAGATATGTAGAGATGGTATTCATTTGAACAAAGGTGGTGCAAGGATTTTTGCCAGTATCATTGAGGATACAATAAGGATTCAGGGAAACTGCTAGTCAGAGGAAGGAGGGTAATTTAGATCCACATTTATCTGATGATATGGGTCAAAGTGTTGCTTGCAATCACCTCATGAATTCTTGTTTGTTGCGACAACAGCCAATGTTGATAAGGTGTTCTGAGGATAGCAATGTTTCAAATGAAGGGGAAGATAAAACTTGGGATACAAACATAAATAACTTCACGGGGTGTGTCAGGGTAGTAAACTATAGAAGATTTCTTGGTCTCAACTGTGTCTTAATGTCAGGAGTGCTGTCAATAAAATGCCTGAATTTGAACTCCTGGTTAGGACTACTAATGCTGATATAACAGGACTAACAGAAATGTGGTGCCACCTGGAAATTGGTGAAGACGAGTTCCACTATGGTATGTATAATGTATTTAGGAAAGACAGAGGGGTGGATGGGTCATGCTTCTTATCAAAAGCAGCTTAAGCACGAAAAGAGCTTTTGCCAAGTCTGAAGTTACATCTGCCAGTATAGAGTCTGTGTGGTGTGAGTTAGTTGGAAGCAAAAGGAACAGACAGTGGGAGTAATCTACAGACCAGAAGACTGTGAAGAATATGACGAGTGTTTACATGGAGATAGAATGGGCAAGCAAGCGTGAATATCTTATTATGGGTGACTTTAATCTGCCCCAGAGTTATGGGAATAAGTGGGAGGGAAACTCATGACAGGGAAAAACTCTTTTAAATAAACTAGATAATTATTATTTGTACCAGCAAGTACTAGGGGTGAAAATATTCTTGACTTCATCATTACTAACAAATCAGATGACATCAAAGGGCTTCAAGTACAGAAACAACCATCAGGAAGTGATCATGCAATCGTCGGTTGGAATATGAAGAAAGATGTTGCAGTAGTTAAAGGTAAAGGTTTTAACTTCAGAGAGCATCCATTGCATCTGTGAAGTGAGTGAATTGGAAAGAGATGGCAAATACATTTGAATTATGGAATACTTTTAAAGCGAAAATCACAGAACCCATGAATGCATACATACCTTTAAGAAAATATTGCAGGAGGACACAGAAATGGATGGCTGCTGAGCTGGCTAGTTAAATAGAGCAGAAAAAGGTAGCACAGGACAGTTACAGAGCGATGAAAAGTACTAAAGCCTACAGCAGGTACAAGCTGATCTGTAATAGTATCACAAATAAGGTCAGGAAGGCCAAGACTGAATATGAAAAAGCATTGGCTAAGAGAGCAAGAATGGTGACAAGGAATTTTTCATGAATGTGAATAAATCAAAGAAAAAAGCTAATCAGATCAGACTCCTGTACAGTGGGTGTGGGAAAGTTTTAGATAGCCCAGCTGATGTTGCCATTGAACTGAATAGGTACTTTGCATCAGTCTTTACTGCCGAAAGACCCTTCATGTTGAGAAGAAGCTGTGCAAGTGAGGTTGAGCCACAAGAAATTAGTGATGTCATAATTACAGATGATTGTTTATTAGAAAAACCTTTGAGCACAAAGGTAGGTAAGGCTCCTGGAGTTGATGGCATATACCCTGTAGTTTTGAGGGAGAGCACGAGGGAATGTATTGAACCACTGAGATTAATTATGAGGTGACATCTGAAGATATCTTTGGACTCGTGGGAGATTCCTTTGGATTGGAGAAGTGCCAATAAACAAAAGCTAAAGAGTGAAGTTGGTAACTATAGACTGGCTAGCTGACTCCAGTGGTAAGAAAAATTCTAGAGGCAACGTTATTGCCTCTAGAATTTTTCTATGCCATATCTATCTAAATGTCCCTGCAATCCAGGGACATTTAGATAGATATGGCATTCTGACTTGTGACACTACGTGGCTTTGTTAAGGATATATCATGCTTAACTAACTATTTAGGCTATTTTGACACAGTTACTCATGAGCTGGATTTAGCAAATAATAATTTCGACATAGTTTATTTGGATTTTAGCAAAGCATTTGACTCGGTCCCTCACAAGAGGTTAAAGTATAAGCTTGAACAGGTTGGGATTACTGGTAAGATTCTAAGATAGATTGATAGGAAGAAGGCATAGGGTTGTGATTAATGGATATTCTTCAGACTGGAGTAATGTCACGAGTGGGCTCCCTCAAGATCGGTTCTTGACCACTGTTTTTTCTCATTTTCACAAATGATCAACAAAATGGATTGAAGGCACGATGTCAAAATTTGGAGATGACATAAAGATTGGCAGAGTCATTAATGATCAGTGCCAAGCAGTGCTCCTTCAGGATGACTTGTACAGACTTCAAAGATGGTCAGAAGTGGCAGCTATATTTTAATGCTGCTAAATGCAAGGAATTACAATTGGGGAATAGCACCCCACAAATAAATTATATACTTGGTGGGGGTTGAATGAAAAACAGTGGAGGAGGAAAGGGATCTGGCAGTTACAATACGGGCAGATATGAAGTTTCCTGAACAGTGTAAACAGGCAGCAGGAAAGCCCATCATGTTTATTGGTGATTTATTGAATGTTATCCTAGTAGGGAGGTCATAATCCCACTGTGTAAGGCAATTGTAACACCAAATTTGGAATACTGTGTTCAAGTATGGAGATCTTATCAAAAAAAGACATTGAGCTTCTTGAAAGGGTCCAAAGGTGGGTAACTTTAAAGGTGAGATCAGCAGAAGAATGACCGTATGAGGAAAGAGTCCGATTATATTGGCCAGAGAGCTTGGCAACCAGGCATCTCAGAGGTGACGTGACTAATTTTACTAATCCCTCTCAGAGGGATTAGTAAAATGAATGAAGGTGGAATTCGTACTGTTATAAAGAATTCTAGAGCTAGGGGTCATAAATTCAAACTATAGGGTTTGAGGTTTAAATTAGATTGTAGGAAGTTTTCTTTTAGCCGGTGAGTTACTGATTGTTGAAAGAAGTTGTCCTTGCAAGTAGTTGAGGCTGCCAGTTTGAATAAATTCTAAGTTCAACTGGATAGTTGCCTGTGTGAGGAGAGAAGCAAATAATTTGTATTTTCTTATCTACTTTTTCTTTTTCCAGTGCTGCAAAAGCCTCTGGTTTTCTTGCACTATATGGCAAATACTATGGTACAGACAGAATCTTATATACCAGGTACAGAATCTTAAACTTCAATTAAAGGTGTGTTCTTAGTCAGAAAGACAGAAATTAATACTATTATATTTACAATTTAAATATATTTTTTGCACAAATATATGCTGTTCTTCACCTTTCTAAACCCAAGAATGTGTTCACTACATCCTCAGAGGAAAAGTTAAATAATTCCTAAGAAAGCCTTAAACAAGACAATGAATTCCAATTCCATTAACCATGGAATTTATTATTGTGTATTTTTTTTTTTTTTTTTTTAAGGCCTAAAAGTTCTTAATTTTTCTTACAGGAAAATGGAGTCAGAGCCATAATTCTGTTTAGCAATGAGGCTGTATTTTATGGAAACTATGAGGTAATTCGCTACTGGTCTCAAAACAACCTTCACTGGTTTAATCCTTCGAGGAACAAGGCACTACTCATGTAACGGTATGGTATGCCATGGCACGTGGAAAGACCACATCACAGGCATCTTCTTTTTTTGAAGGAAATGTCACTGCCCACTTATGTATGCTCAATGAGGAAGCACTTCCCAACGTCTTGAACAAGAATGATATTTTACAACATGGTTCCAGTAAGATAGTGCCCCTGTACATTACAGCATCCATAAGGGCAAAAGAGAATTTCTGCACCAACAGTTTCTTGGTAACGGGATAGGATATTGAGAACCCAGCGAGAAGTCCAGATCTCACACCACTAGATTTTTTTTCTGGTTCACTTGAAGGCTCGGAAAGAAATGTTGTTGTTTGGTTTTTAGGAGTATTAGCAACTAAGGCCATATTGCTCCAGGATATGCAGTGGTCATTCCCTGATCTTTCCGCATCCTCCGTATTTGGTGGTGATGGGCTCGAACGACGGTCTAATCAAGAAGCGTGGGCTACGCACTGCTGCTCCTTCCCACCTGGCTACGGAGGTGCCTGAAGGCTCGGAATTATTTGGCAGCACATTATTGATGCAAGCAACACCATTACTCCTGACCTGATTCACTGTGTGCTTTGTTACTGGGTATCTTGCCTGGATTTGTGCATCAGAAACAATGGTGGACACATTGAGCACATTCTGTGAATAAAAGTGTTTACATTACAATTTCATTTCCCTTATGATTCCAGAATTATGTGACCCCATGCGTAAGTAAATAAGCATAAAGGACACACACACATATGTTCAATCTGTTAAATGTCAAAAACAAGAATGCTTGCTGATGCTATCGAGGCAGTGTTAAGTGGGTCGGAAAACTGCTAGATTGGGGGGATACAAGGACTAATAGATTAACAGTAGCCACAGGCAGAGGTGAAAATGATTCTTGCACTGCTTCTATTGGAATGAGCAGCAGCTTGGAAAATAAGATGCAGGATATTTCAGAGCTTGCTGGAAGTCATTGGGGTACAAGTAAACACATGGGTTGTGTTAGGGTAGCTAAGAAAAAGAACAGGTGCATGTTTACTTGCGTGTACACCAATGCTAGGAGTTTGGTAAATAAATTTGATGAATTTGAGGTATTGCTCAAAGCATCAAAGGCGGATACTGTTCGGATATCAGAGACGTGGTGTCACACAGTTATAAGTAATGCAGAACTGGAATTTGGGGACAACGTCTACAGAAAGGATAGGAAAGGAGGAGGGGTTATGCTATTAGTTAAGAAACGCATAAAATCCAAGGAAGTGAAGCCAGTCAACATTGCTGGACAGTGCAGTGTTGAGTCAGTTTGGTGTGACATAAGCATTGGGAGATCAAAATTGAGTAGGAGTGTGCTATAGGCCTAATGACTCTGATGAGTATAATAAGAAACTGTACAGAGAAATAGAGTGGGGGAGTAAATCAGAGAGTCTTATAATGGGGGATTTTAATTTCCCAGATATTGACTGGAATTTGTGGGTTGGTCACTCACACAAATTACAAGGCTTTCGTGGATTTATTGGATGATTGTTTTCTAAATCAGCATGTTCAGGAGGCAACTTGAGGGAGCAATACTCTGGATTTCATTATCAGTAGCGATTCTTCATGCATTAAGAATCTGCAGATACAGGAACCACTAGGGTGGCAGTGATCACAGTGTGCTGAAGTGGGATTTACTCAAGGAGGTAACTACCATCAGGGGTAAAGGGAAGGGTTTTTGCTTTCGTAAAGGCGACTACGATGGTCTGAGACAGTATTTAAATTCTATACAGTGGGACCAACTGATGATGTTACCAACAGCAAACTCAAAATGGGAAGCATTCAAAGAACTTATCTTGGAAGCTACTAGGCTTTACATACCAACTAAGAAATATTGTTCAAGGTTCAGGCCTAAATGGATGTCAGATGAACTAATGAGACATATGGCAGAGAAGAAAAATGCATGGGATACATATAAATTAACATGTGACACAGAAGCCTATGATAGATATAAGTTGATCTGTAACCAAGTTACAAAGGTGGTTAGGCAGGCGAAGGCAGATTACGAGATATCTTTGGCAAGTGATGCAAAGAAAAACAGCAAGGAGTTCTTTACTTATATAAACTCTAGAAGGAAGGGGATGAATCAGATTGGTCCACTTGATATCGATGGTTCAACTGTTGATGATCCTGCTCAGGTAGCTAACAAACTAAATGAATATTTTGCATCTACATTCACAAATGAGGAGTTATTCAGGAAGGGGAATGCCATAGATGAAGTAAACACTGGCAGTGAGCTAGATGATCTTGAAATAATTGAGAGTAAAGTGGAGGAGAAATTGTTGAAGATAAATACAAAAAAGGCACCTGGGGTGGATGGGATCTATCCAGTTATATTAAAGGAAGCAGCAAAGGAAGTAAGCAATCCGTTAGCCATTATTATGAGAGCTTCCTTGGACTCAGGGGAGGTACCCACAGACTGGAGATGTGCAAATGTAACCCCAATTCCCAAAGGAGGATCAAAGGCTGACACAAGTAATTATAGACCTGTGAGTATAACTTCTGTTCCAGGAAAATTAATGGAAGCACTGCAGGATCATCTTGACAAGAATTCAGTTATAGCTCAGACACAGCATGGTTTTGTCAAGGGAAGGTCTTGCCTGACCAATTTGATTGGATACTATGATGTAGTCACAAAAGAATTGGATGCAGGGAATAATTTTAATATTATATATTTGGATCTTAGAAAGGCTTTTGATACTGTTGCACATGGAAGACTGCTGCACAAATTGGAGCAGTGTGGCAGAAGACAGAGTGGTAATTAATGGACACTGCTCATCGTGGACTAATGTTATTAGTGGAGTCCTTCAGAGTTCAGTGTTGGGTCCACTGTTGTTTTCTGTATTTATAAATAATATTGATGATGGTATATCAAGCTTAATATCCAAGTTTGCAGACGATACAATGGTTGGCAGGGTTGTTAAGGAAGCTACTGAAGCTATGCTGCTGCAATAGGATCTGGAAAGGTTGAGCAGATGGGCTGAGAGGTGGCAAATGAAGTTTAACATTGACAAATGTAAAGTACTACATATGGGAAACAGCAACCCACAGAGCAACGTATCAACTCTGTGGTACTACACTGACAGTGGTAGAGAATGAAAATGACCTGGGGGTAATTGTGCAGGCAGATATGAAGTTCTGTGAGCAGTACAGATATGAAGTTCTCTGAGCAGGGCAGATGGGCTGCAAGAGTAGCTCATGGTGTCTTATCAATGATATACAGGAATTTTTCTAGCAGGGATAGGGAGGTGATTATTCCCTTGTATAAAGCAATGGTCAGGTCACACCTTGAGTACTGTATACAGGTCTGGAGGCCTCATTTCAAGAAGGGCAACAAGGTTAGTGAACGGAACGAAGAAAGGCTTAAGTTTTGCAAATTACAGTGTCTGGAGACTAGGCACTGGCGAGGTGATTTGACAGAGGTGTAAAAAGCCTTCAATGGTTTGAGCATGCCCAATGCTGAAGGGATACTGCCTCTTGCTCAGAATAATCACCTGAGAGGGCATAAATTCAAATTGAGGAAAGACAGATGTAGGATAGATGTGTGGAAATTTGCCTTTAGCCAGTTGGTAGTTGGTTGGTGGAACAGACTTCCATCCCTTGTTGTGGAAGTTGATAGTCTAAATAAATTTAAGGCTCAGCTGGACAGGTATTTCGAACAAACAGAGGGGTGAAGTGGAAGGGTTTTTTTTTTGGCTGATGCTGCATAAGCTTGCTTTCTTGCATCATATGCCTCTACGAATGCTAATTCTAATACCAATACCATGAGTGACTCAGATCTTGTCTGGTGTCTCTGTGCGTTTAGATGTTGGCTGTAAACCCATCAATAAAATGTCAGATTTGATCTCTGGGAAGCTTTCCAAATGAGAGTATGTTTTGGGCATTACTCTCTGGAAGGTAAAGTAAAATAAACACAAAATTTTCATAGTGTGTTTTGTTTGTCCTCCAGAAAATTAGCATTAATACAGGCATACGATGCAAAAAAGTAAGCTTATATAGCATCAGCCAAAAAAAAAAAAAAAAAATCCCATTTCACCCATCCAACCACTCTAAAAGTTTGTCCAGTTGTTCCTAAAGTTATTTAAGCTATCAACTTCCACAACAACAGATGAAAGTTTTTTGCAGCAATCATCTACCCACTAGCTAAAGGCGATTTTCAGCACATCTATTTTACAACTGTCTTTCCTCAATTTGAATTTATGCCCACTCAGGTGCAGAATCTGAGCAAAAGGAAGAATCCCATCAGCATTGAGCTTTCTCAAACCATTCAAGACCTTATACACCCAATCAGATCACTTCACAGGTGCCTAGTCTCCAGATGCTGCAATTTGCAGAACTTAGGCCTTTCTTGCCACGAGTGCCCCTTTGTTCCTCTCATCAATCGTGTTGCCCTTCTATATACTCATTCTAGCAACTCTACATCCTTCCTAAAATGAGGCCTCTAAACCTGTACGCAGTATTCGAAGCATGCTTGACCACTGCCTTATACAAAGGGATAATCACCTCCTTTTCCCTACTAGCAAAATTTCTGTATATCATTGATAAGACCTCATGACCTGCTCTGGCAGCCTGTCTGAAAACTTCAGACAAGCTGCCAGAAAACTTCATATCTGACTGCACAATTACCCCCCAGGTCTTTTTCATTCTCTGGCACCAAGTGTAGTACCACAAAGTTGGTATGTTTTAGTTGAAATTCCAATTTCATAGTCACCCCCCCACTGATAGAAACACTGCAATAAATGTGGAATAACACCTTTCATCATTTCAAAATTTATTCGCAATATCCCTATGGACCTTTGAACTAAACAGCATGTCAATAAGTTAACCTATGTTAAAAAAAAAATAAATAAATAAATAAATAAAACAAAATTTGAAGTTTCATTTTGTTCAGGAATATGGTCTTTTATTCCTTTGAAAGGTTTTGATTAATTTTGGTTTGATATTTCCTATTAGTTCTGCACCCCTCTACAAAGTTAGTTTTATATGTGGAGTATTGCTTGAGGAAGCAGGATCAACACCAAACTTTCAGTATGCGTTTTGCTAGTCCTTCAGAAGCTTTTAGGACACAGTAACTTCTTGCATAATTTTCCATTATTAATACTAAAACTAAAATGTAAAGTATTTGGCGAATGTCCCACTTTATGAGGCAATGATTAGGCTATATCTTGAGTACTGCATACAGGTGTGGAGCCTTATTTTAAAAAGAATGTGGATCTCTTTGGAAAGGGTGCAGAGGGCAGCAACCAGATTAGTCAATTACAAGAAAAAGTCCTGTTACCATAAAATATTTCAATTTTTGCAAACTGCAGTGCTGAGCAACTGGTCATCTGTGAGGAGACCTTCTAGTCGAAAGGATAGGCCTTTTTTACATAGATTTTTCAACTACCAGTAAATATAACAAGTTAGGTAATTTATGCAGTGCACTACTTAACAAGCATGGCTGATTGTTATTTCTTAAATTTATCATACTGTTTCTTTTTCAGTAAATAACATAACTGAAACCTAAATGTGTAGTGTAATGTAAAGGTAAATGTGTGCAATACCACCACTTTGCTTATTGGAGGCTTCAAGTGGTGGAACCAAAGTTCAGTCTCCAGAGCTAAGTTCCAGTCAACCCTTCCCCATCTCTTCCATCATGCAGTATGACTGATGACTTTTGAGGTTATGATGAACATCGTGGCGCGAGATCCAATATTCCTTACATTTCGAGTGTACAGCTCTAGAACGGTGTTCGCAGGCCGGCCACTAGTTAGTTGGTACACCAGACCGAACCTATTGGTAACTCTCTAGGAGGCTTCCGGATCAGCTAGTGTATAATCTTGCTATCTCTACTCTGCCAGATAGTGACTGGAGGGAGTCTGGGTAGTGTGTATGCGCCGGGGGGGGGGGGGGGCATTGTCAAGGCCACGTTATGTCAAGGATCTGGTTATAGTCTTACCATGTGTACGCCATATCCAAAAATTTCATTACTTCATACAGCATGTCCCACCCACTTTTTCTTACTATTGAATACACCATGAATTGTCAAACTATCTGCGAAAAGATCTAAACTTCCCAAACACTTCTTAATTCATTTCACAAATATACATGGTCTCAATTCTAATCTCAACGATGTCCATTTCCACAAATCGCAAATCCGCCCTACCATGGAATATTGTTCCCACATCTGGGGGCACCACCCCCAAAACCTCTCTCAGGCTTCTTGATTCCATTCAGAAGAGGGCAGTTAGGTTAATTAATGATTCATCTCTATAACAGAGTATTTCCACTCGCTGTCTCATAGACGTACTATTTCTGCTGCATGCCTCTTCTACAGATATTTCCATGGGCACTGTTCTTCTGAATTGGCTTATATAATTCCCACTCTCTCTCTTTCAAAACAGTCCGAACAAGTGCCGCCACCAGCGAACATCCATTTACTGTCCGACTTCAAACTCACAGAACCAACTTTTCATTTTCCTCGTTTATTCATTCAACTGCCATTTTCTGGAACAACCTTCCTTCATACCTATTTCCTGAAAATTACAGTCTACAGAAGTTCGAGTCCAATCTCAACAAATATCTTCTTAACCTCCAACCCAAGCACGGTACTAAGTACTATAGGTTCTAATACTTCTTGTGTTTGGGGGTCTACATAAATAAAAATAAATAAATAAAAAAATAACTAATTAACTTACATAGCTGTTAGCTTCTTTAAAAAAGCTGGAGATTGGCATATGTAAGCAGAATGTAAACAGGACTTTTTTGGACAAAATAGACAAAAAAAAAACAAAAAAAAAACAAAAAAAAACAGATTATTAGATTTTGCAGAAAAATGCGGAAAGGTTTTTTGAAGTCCACACTATACTAGAAATTAAATTTCACCAACAGCATTCACATTTTATATTAACATACGGGTGTAGGATTGTTTTAGTATAGTATATTTTTAAACATAACTTATTACCCGGGATTTTTCTTTCTGTGGATTTCTGACCAGATTGTCATCAAGTGAAGTCTTCCTTAAGAAGATATTACTGCCGGAATTTGTCCTCTTCAGAAACACTGAGTCAAAGTTTTAACAATGGCACTGCTATTTAGATTTGGCTGTCAATTACATAAGCAAGCCCACCAGAAAGAGAAGATCTAAAGTAAGTTTCCCCCTACCTCAATCTTCTCTCATGCTCAGTATTTCTAACAGGAACTGTTAAAATGTCGACCATAGCTTTGATTAATATGATATATTTCAAGTTTTCTTGTGTACTTTTTAGCCACTAAAGAATGCATCAATTGGTTCTTTCACAATAGCATACAGTAGGTTTCACAATGAATATAACAAAACTGATAATATCCATTTCTTTACTTTCAATGTTATCAAGAATTGGAATTTTTTTTTTTTTTTTTACTGCATATATAAAACACCTATACTTTGCTGCAAATGTTGTGATGTATTACTGATCAGTTTGTCATCCTTAAAGACCATCAAGCGTAAAGAAATGGGTTTTTGCTTTTGTAAGGGTGACTACAGTGGTCTCAGATAGTTTTTAAATTCAATACAGTGGGACCAACTGATGATCTTACCAACAGCAAATTCTAAATGAGAAGCATTCAAGGAAGTAATCTTGGAAGTTACTAGGCTTTTTGTACCAACTATTCAAGGTTTAGGCCTTGATGGATGTAAGCTGAACTAATGAGACTCGTGGCAGAGAAGAAAAATGCATGGAATACATATAAATTAGAAGTCTATGGTAGATATAAGCCAGTCTGTAATTAAGTCACAAAGGCGGTTAGGCAAGCAAAGGCAGATTAAAAGAAATCCTTGGCAAAGTGGAACAGCAAAGACTTCTATGTAAACTCTAGAAGGAAAGGAGATGAATCAAATTGGTCCACTTGATATCGATGGTTTGACTGTCGATGATCCTACTCAGGTAGATAACAAACTGAATGAGTCAACTTTCCCACTTTTCCTATTCTGTAGGGAGGTGGACTGAACCTTATTAAACTCCAACAGGGAGCTAAACAATTTTGTAATAGCTGAGAGCAAAGTGGAGGAGAAATTGTTGAAGTTAAAATAAGAAAGGCATCTGGAGTGGATGGAATTATCCAGTAATATTAAAGGAGGCAGCAAAGGAAGTAAACAAACCCTTAGCCATAATTATGAGAGCATCCTTGGATTTAGAGAATGTCCCCATAGACTGGAGATGTGCAAATGTAATTCCAATTCACAAAGGGAATTCAAAGGGTGACACAAGTTAATTACAGACCTGTTAGTTTCATTTCTGTTCGGGGAAAATAATGCATTCACTAGTTAAAGAAGCATTGTAGGATATCTACAGCATGGGTTTATTCAGGGGAAGTCTTGTCCGAACAATCTGATTGTATCTATGATGTGGTCACAAAGGAACTGGATGCAAAAAATAATTTTGATAACATATACTTGGATTTCAGGAAAGTTTTTGATACCATTCCACATAAAAGACTGCTGTGCAAATTGGAGCAGTATGGCATTAAGGGCAAGTTGCTACTATGGATAAAGGGATGGCTCAGCGGACACTGCTCTTTGTGGACTAATGTTATTAGCAGAGTCCCCCAGGGTTTGATGTTGGGATCATTGTTGTGTTCTATATATATCAATGATACTTATGAAGGTATAGTGGGTTTAATGTCTAAGTTTGCAGGGGTGTTAATGAAAGTATTGATGTAAGCTACTGCAACAGGATCTAGAAAAGTTGGACAGATGGGCTGAGAGGTGGCAACTGAAGTTTAACATTGACAAAGCAAAGTACTGCATATGGGTAGGAGTAACCCCAGAGTAATGTACCAATTGTGTGGTACTACACTCAGGGGGGTGGAGAATCAAAAAGACATTGAGGTTATGATGCAGCCAGATATGAAGTTTTCTGAGAAGTGCAGGCAGGCTGCCAAAACAGCCTGGGATCTTTTCAATGACATACAGGAATTTTGCTGGTAGGGATATGGAGGTGATTATCACTGTTTATAAGGCGACACCTTGAGTACTGTATTTTAGGAAAGATGTAGAACTGCTGTATTGAGTACAGAGAAGGGCAACTAGATTGTGAGAGGAACAAAGGGTTGCACTTATCAAGAAAAGCTTAAGTTATGCAAATTGCAGTTTATTAGTCTTAGGCATCTGTGAGGTAATCTGATCGAGGTGTATAAGGTCTCGAATGGTTTGACCAAGATGAATGCTGATGGGAACCTTCGTCTTGCTCAGATTACGCACCTGCGGGGGCAGAGATTCAAATTGAGGAAAGACAGTTGTAGAATAGATGTGGGAAAATTTGTCTTTAGTCGGCGGATGGTTCATTGCTGGAAGAGACTTCCATCTGTCGTTGTGGAAGTTGATAGCTTAAATAAATTGAAGGAAGAACTAGACAAACTTTTGGAGCGAATGGATGGGTGAAATGGGTAGACTTTTTTTAGTCTTTTATAACTTTAACTGACAAGGAAGGTAGCCTTTACTGATTTATTGATGAACATAAGAAAGGCACCTGGGGTGAGAGGCTGGTGGATCCCCACTTTTGGTCATCGCGAACATCCTCACGCCATTCTTTGAATCACTAATACCATTCAAACACACTGGTACAACTTAATGTTTCATTACCATAAACAATTTTTAACATTTCATACATTTCTGTTATAGATTTGCCCAGTTTAATTTCTTCTCTTTCAGCAAACAAGTAAAGGAGTTGTCACGTTTTCCTTGAAAATAAGTCTTTAAAAAGTTTTAAGTTTTTTTTATTAATCTTTACTGGTTTGTAAATTGAGAGCAGGTATTATCTCTGGCCATATAATATGAGTTGTGTTGGAAATGGCGGAACAAATATATATATATATTTTTAATGCAAATTGAACAAATTACAAACTATTCTTCTGTGTTTATTACGACTGTATTTGTTAACTAAAATAAGAAGCTGTAGAATTTTGTTTAAAAAAATTACAAATTTTAATGTTATTTTATTATTTTTCTGTGAAAAGAAAAACACAGAGAAAAGCTATGGTAATGTAAAAGGAGAGAGAGAGAGAGAGAGAGAGAGAGAGAGAGAGAGAGAGAGAGGAGGGCTCAAGTCGAAAAAGACTTAAATCTGGAGCATTGGCAGTGATGATTTTGTTACCAATTAATTAACTAATAATATAAAAAAGTAATAATTTTCACTTCATTCCACTTACCTCAAAAAGTAGTATTCATTCAAATTTTTATGAAGCTTCACTTATTTCCTCCTGGATTTTTAATTTTAAAAAAATAGCAACACACCTCAGATTGCAATAGGCAGTCAGCTTTTCATTTCCTCCTGGTTTTAATAACAATTGAAACATAACACGTATTTCACATTCCTGCTGTGATTAATATAATATGCAAATAGTAATAATTCATGATCTAATATTTAGTAGGAATTCTGCTAAACATTAAATCATGAATCAATAAAAGTTCTCATTACACTTTCTTTTGTTATCATAAACTGATAACAAAAGAAAGCGTAATGAGTACTTTTCTTTTCTATCCATCTGTCACACCCCCAATTCAGCATATGGCAATAAACACAACATCCAGTGCTTAGGCTAGGCTACAATATATATTGATAGCTTATGTGATATATAAGAATATAAGAATGGGAATAAATAAATAATTAAAAATATAATTTAATTTCTGGATTTCTGTCTGACTTTAATAAAAATTTGAGATTCTCAACAAATTTTGTGACAATCCATCTACAGGGAATCAAGCAATATATGAAGTGTGGCAATCAAGTTCCCGGACTGGTGCAATAAAAAGAACAGAGTGAAGGAGCTCAAAAATGGTTTTATTTTTACTCAAAGCAATCACCATGGACTGAATGTACTTATTACACCATTCTAAAAGTTTCTTAATAGAGTCAGCACTGGCACCCAAAGAGATGATGTTTAGTTCGGCAAATACATTTTTATTTATGTTTTTCGACAGATATGTTTTTCTGCAAACAAAACTTTTTTGGGCCTTAGTGATGATTCTCAAGTAGTAGTAATGGCAAATGATGAAGGAAAGCAAGCTAATATAGCATCAGCCAAAAAAAAAAAAAAAAAAAAAATTTTTAAAAATAAAAATACAAGCTCACCCAACCATACCTCTTCCACACATCTATCATGCAACAAACCTCCCCCAACTTGAATTTATGTCCCCTCATATTCTCAGCAAGTGGAAAAACACCATTAATGTTCAGCTTACTCAATATAAGGTTTTTTTTTTTTTTTTTTTGGTTGATGCTATATAAGCTTCTTTCTTGCATCAAGTGCCTTTGCCAATGCTAATACTAATACATTCAAGGCTTTAAACACATCAGTCATATCTCACTGTAGGTGTCTGTTCTCGAGACAACTGAAGCCTTTCTAGATAAGAGCACCCTTTTGTTCCCTTCACTTCTGGGTCATACTGAAACACCCAACACTCATTTCCAGTGACAATACAGTAGAGGAAATTAGGACTGTCTTGATATTTAAAGCTTTCTGGATGAAGTCTTCACATGATGGCACTCCTCACTGTTTCTGAGGCGGTGAGGCACAGACCTTCCTTTTCCCTAAATCATCATGCAGAATTTATTGAATCACCTCCTTATCCATATCCAACTCATAAGCCATCATTCTGAGGGCCAAACAAATTTCCCTTGTCAAAATTTTCTGAACTTATGCAATTCTGTCCTCATTTTGAGAGGTTGGTGGATTTCCACTTCTTTAGTCATCGCAAACATCCTCATGTCGGTCTTTGAATCACTAATACTATTCAAACACACTGGTACAACTTAATGTTTCATCACCATAAACAATTTTTAACATTTTCATACATTTCTGTTATAGATTTTCCCAGTTTAAAGCAAAATTTGATATTTGTTCATTACTTCAATGCAAAATCACGACACAGAATGTTAATGCTACTAACAAAACTGGTTGTTACAATCTAGCAGCTGACAATCTCTGCACCACCAACTGTTGGAAGAAATTTGAACTAAATAAAGCATATCACTTTTGTTTATTTTCAAACTCATCAAACATCACTGCAACAGCACTAGCCGGTTCAGGAATCAATTTTCAATTGATTCCTGAACCGGCTAGACAGTATTTTGTAACAACCAACTTCGACTTTGAGGGACCTGCTAGAACGAAGGCTCGTCTGTTTACTATGGCTGAGAAATCGATTTTGAAGCCATACCAATCGCAAGAAGTAGTAAGAGTGTTTTGTCGAATAACAACAGAACAATCTTGGCTAAACAAAATCATTTCCCACTAATACTGGCTTGTGCTATTACCATCCATAAATTTCAGGGAGGTACTTTCGATTCCTCTCTGAAATGTCACCAACAACAATTCGTTTGTTGCATTATCTCGAGTTAATGATATCAATGATTTTTACATTACTTGCAAATGAAGAAATTTTTTTTATCATGAACTGAGAAATGCTATATCCACTCTTGCACTTAAAGCTGAAATGACCAGGTTGTTGAGTAATCTTCTATTTACCATGCAAGATACTTTACACGAGTTCATCGGTAAATGACAAGATCTTTCCATTCTAACGTTAAATTGTCAAAGTTTACGTGTTCACAGTGATGTTCTCACTGATGCAGTCACACAACAATCCAATTTACTTCTAATTTCCGAAACCTGGATAAATACCCAACTTCGATTGTGTCGTTCAATTCAAACAAGAAGATCAACAAGCTGGTGGTGTAGCAGTTTTCCATACGAGAGAAAATCGTACTTCATGTTGTTAATTCTCATATGGAAGTGATTTATCCACAAACTGTTGGCAAATCCATGTGTGTTAGACCTGTTGGAGACATTTGTGCAGCTGAATGTTTTCTTCGCGATGGTCAAACGATACCGTTAGTAGGCATTTACATTTCACCTAACCAAGGATGTTTTCACATAAAATCTTTCGTGTGTACAGGATACACACTGCTTTTTTGTTGTCAACCTCCAATATTGTATATATTTTTTTTATGCTCTTCAAGTCT
Organism: Mastigoproctus giganteus; assembly: GCF_048544385.1. Lineage (NCBI taxonomy): Eukaryota > Metazoa > Arthropoda > Arachnida > Uropygi > Thelyphonidae > Mastigoproctus > Mastigoproctus giganteus. Next base: position 49,558,622 of record NC_143583.1, on the reverse strand, counting down.
AGAATATTTCCAGAAGAATGCCTATAAGATTCCAGATGTAGGTTCCTGTGCAATTGCATTCTATCATGCCTCTGGGGTTTTCTGGAAAATAGTCAAATAAGTTTGAAGTCAACAAAGGCACAAGCATCCCTAAAGGAAGGAACTAGACATTCAGCCAGAAACACTAACAATCCCAGAGGCCCGATATACAAAATAGAATGAAAGTGCAGAGGAAAGACAGAAACACATCAAGACTTCAGATTTTGGACAACTGTGTTGTGACACAAGAAGGAGCATGGAAGAATTAGTGTTGAGGCTTCATTAGCTCAAAACAGATTAAATTAAAAATAAAATTAGCATTAGTAGAGGCATACAATGCAAGAAAGCAAGCTTATGCAGCATCAGCCAAAAAAACCCTCCCAATTTTATCCCTCAATTCGTTCCAAATGCATGTCCAGCTCAACCTTAAATTTATTTAAGCTATTAGCTTCCACAACAAAAGATGGAAGCCTGTTCCACCAACCAACTACCCGATGGCTAAAGGCAAATTTCCACACATCTATTCTATAACTAACTTTCCTCATTTTGAAACTGTGATCCCCCTCAGGTTCTTAGTCTGAGCAAGTCGAAGAATCCCATCAGCATTCAGCTTGCTCAACTCATTTAAGGCCTTATACACCTCAATCAGATCACCTAGCAGGTGCCTACTTTCCAGGTGCTGCAATCTGCAGAACTTAAGCCTTTCTTGGTAACAGCACCCCTTTGTTCCCCTTCTTTGTACTTGTTATAGCAACTCTACATCCTTCCTAAAATGAGGCCTCCAGAACTGTACACAGTATTCAAAGTGTGGCCTGATCATTGCCTTGTGTAACGGGATTATCACCTCCCTGTCCCTGCTAGCAAAATTCCTATATATCACTGACAAGACTCCATGACCTGCCCTGGCAGCCCATCTGCACTGCTCAGCGAATTTCATATTTGGCTGCACAATTACCCCTAGGTCTTTTTCGCTTTCCACTTCCTTGAGTATAGTACCACCCAGTTGGTACGTTTCTCTTCAGTTATTGCTACCTATATGCAGTACTTTGCATTTGTCAATGTTAAACTCCAGTTGCCACTTCTTAGCCCATTTTCGCAATTTATCTAGATCCAGCTGGAGTAGCATACTGTCATTACTGTCATTAACAATCCTGCCAACCTTTGTATCATCTGCAAACTTGGACAATAAACCTGATATATCTTCATCAATATCATTGATAAGGATGCAAAACAACAATGGGCCCAACACCGAACCCTGGGGAACTCAACTAATAACATTTGTCCACGAAGAGCAGTGTCCATTGATTACCACTCTCTGTTGTCTCCCACTCAACCATCCCTTTATCCACTGTAGCAGCTTACCCTTGATGCCATACCTCTCCAATTTGTACAGCAGTCTTCCATGTGCAACAGTATCAAAAGCTTTCCTGAAATCCAAGTATATGATATCAAAATCATTTTTGGCATTCAGTTCCTTTGTGACCACATCATAGTAACGAATCAAATTGGTCAGACAAGACCTCCCTTTGATAAACCCATGCTGTGTCTTAACTATTACTGCAGTCTTGTCTAGATGATCCTGCAAAGCTTCTTTAACCAGTGATTCCATTATTTTCCCTGGAACACAAGTTAAATTAAGAGGTATGTAGTTACTTGTGTCACCTTTTGAACCTCCTTTGTGAATTGGTGATACATTTGCATACCTCCAGTCCATGGGTACCTCCCCCTGAGTCCAAGGAAGCTCTCATAATTATGGCTAAGGGTTTGCTTACTTCCTTTGCTGCCTTTCTTATGTTTAACTTCAACAATTTCTCCTCCACTTTGCTCTCAGTTATTATAAAATTACTTAGCTCACTGTTAACGTTTGATAAGCTTCTGGCACTCCCCTCATTGAATAACTCCTCGTGTGAATATAGATGCAAAATACTTATTCAGTTTATCAGATACCTGAGTATGATCATCAATAGTCAACCCATTTATGTTAAGTGGTCCAATCTGATTCATCCCTTTCCGTCTAGAGATTTACATAAGTAAAGAACTCATTGCTGTTTTTCTTTGTATCCTTTGCCAAAGATTTCTCATAATCTGCCTTCGCCTGCCTAACCTCCTGTGACTTGATTACAGACTAGTTTATATCTGCCATAGGCTTCTGTGTCCCCTGATACTTTATATGCATCCCATACATTCTTCTTCTTCTTCTCTGCCACTAGCCTCATTAATTCATCTGACATCAATTTAGGCCTAAACCTTGAACAGTATTTCTTAGTTGGAATGAAAAGCCTAGTAGCCTCCAAAATTAAGTCCCTGAAGGCTTCCCATTTAGAATTCACTGTTAGTAACATCATCAGTTGATCCCACTGTACAGAATTTAAAAACTGTCTGAAACCTCTGTAGTCACCTTTACGAAAGCAGAAGCTCTTCCCTTTAGTCTTGATGGTAGTTACATCTTTAAATAATTCTCACATCAATACATTATGATCACTGTCGCCCAGTGGTTCCTTTATCTGCAGATTCTTAATGCACGAAGAATCACTACTGATAATCAGATCAAGAGTATTACTCCCTCTGGTTGCCTCTCGAACATGTTGCTGTAGAAAACAGTCAGGCAATAAATCCACAAAAGTCTTGGTAGTGTGGGAGTGACCAACCCACAAGTTCCAGTCAATATCTAGAAAGTTAAAATCTCCCACTGTAAGACATTCTGATTTCCTGGCCCAGTATTTCTCTCCACAATTGCTTATTATACTCATCAGATTCATTAGGCCTATAACACACACCTACTATCGTTTTTCCTTTCCCAGTGCTTATTTCGCACCAAACAGACTCAACACTGAATTGTCCACCAGCATCAATTGGATGCAGTTCCTTAGATTTTATGTGTTTCTTAACTAACAGCTGTTGTTGTTGTTATTTGGTTTTTAGGAGCATTAGCAACTAAGGCCATATTGCTCCGGGATATGCGGTGGTCATTTCCTGACCTTTCCGCATCCTTCGTATTTGGTGGTGACGGGCTCGAACCCCGGTCTAATCAAGAAACATGTGCTACGCACTGCTGCTCCTTCCCACCTGGCTACGGAGGCGCCTTAACTAACAGCATAACCCTTACTATTCACAATGTATTCCCCAAATTCCAACTCTGCACTGCCTATATCTGTGTGACACCATGTCTCTGATATCCCAAACAATATCTGCCTTTGATGTCTTGACTAGCACTTCAAGCTCATCAAATTTATTAACTATACTCCTAGCATTGGTGTACATGCAGGTATTCATGAACCTGTTTCTGCTCCTAGCCACCCTAACACAGCCCATGTATTTACTTGTTCCACTATGACTCCCAGCAGTCCTGGAAATCTCCATTATCTTGCTTTCCAGTCTGCCGCCCATTCTAATAGAAGCAGTGCAAGAATCACTTTTGTCTCCGCCTGTGGCCACTGTTAACCTTTTAGTCCGTGTATCCCCCCACGCTAGCAGTTTTCTGACCCCCTAACACTGCCTCGATAGCATCAGCAAATATTCTTGCACCCTTTCTATTTAAGTGTACCCCATCCCTGTAGAAGCAGTCTCTCTTGTCAACAAGCACAGACCAGGTTGAAAAAATTTTTACCCCTTGAGCCTTGCACAATCTCTCCATGGCTGAATTGATTGACAAAGCTCTCATCATATACATTAGTTCTACATCAGAAAGAAAAACTTTGGTTAATTTCACCCCATGAATTGGTCTGATGATAGGTTCCAGCAAAAGTTCTGAAATAACAACTTTTTATAAAAATTTACTATAATTAGGTTGCAAGCACTTATTAAAACTAACTTTGAATTCACATGGTATAAGTGTTTCACTACATCATTTATTCTATGGATAATCATCATGTATCACCATTCCCAAATTTTATTAAATTCCAATATATATATATATATATATATATATGTATGTAGCCAGCAAAGTGCTACTTTGCTGGTACCATATGCCACCAGCACCAGCAAAGTACAGAACCCAGGCATAATACAGAATGCCTGACAAAGTATGATAAAACTTCTCTCCTCCTTCCTGTAAATGTGTATCTTTGAAAACTGCAATCAATCACCCTATGATACTGTTATGTGAATTAGAGTTAGTGACTTTTATACAAGGACACACAGCAAAAATACCACACCATCCGCCACTTTCAATCTTGCTGTAAATGGATATGATGGATCAGTATAAAATGAACTTTTGTCCATCACCCTATGATATTATTATGTAAATGAATTACATTCCCATACCTTGTTGTAAATGATACCCCCCCATGTCTTGTTGTTGAAATGAATATACAGGCAGTTCTCGCTTTACGAGTTTTTCCCCCCAAGTATCAACAAAATCGAAAATATGAACATTAATTGCAAAAAACGAATGTTAAACATTCATAAATACCGCATTCCAAACCACGTGCATCGCTGTATAACTAAGCTATTTATCTCTCTAAAGTGTTATTTTTAAGGTTACGAGCGTGACTTTAAGGCCATATAAAAGGTTGTGAGTGTGGTTTGTAAACTGTATTAGTTACCAATTCAAATGCACTACATTTTCATCGTGATCATATGTTCCGTTATAAGAATCAATTTGAAATGCCTTTGTGATATTTTTCTAAAGCACATTTCTGGAGGTCACTACCATAAAACAATAAAAACAATTTGCACTTTCCGGTTTTTTGGGCTTTTCTGTTATTTACTGCAAGCAATTATACACATATTGATCTTCTTGCATTTGCAAAAATACAGATAACTGGAATTGTGTGGTTTTTACATTATTATGGTGAAATGTGTTTGCCCTTTACTGAAATATTCAATCGTATAAAAAACAAATAAATTTTCAGAATCTTTTCTTCATTCCTTTTTTTTAAAGCTTCGTAAACTTGTTACTCCACGCGAATGTGTTAGTTGCAATTTGTGTGCGCCATTAAAAAATGCTTATACATGCAATTGTGAAATTTATAATTAAAAGAGAAGATTATCTTGGAAACAAACACCTCTTGAAACATTTCTGAAGAAGACGACTCGTTGTGCAACAAACGAGTGCCAAGCCAATAATGAGTGATCAGCGAGTGTTCATTTAGTCAATGATGATGAAGAATAAACATTCTTTAACATTTGTAAGTCGTAAATAATTTCTCTATTATTATAATTTGCTTAATTTTACAGGCTACGTTTTCATTTCTTTCGATAAATAAATCATTGTTGAGAACGTAACCCCTATTTTTATCCTTATGTCTATGGGAAATAAATTCCCGCTTTACAAGCGTGCGCTAGGAACGAATTAACTCGTAAAGTCGAGAACTACCTGCAATAATACAACTCGTGACATCAACTTACCTGTATATGTGTTATATAACTGGCTGTCATTTCATATCCCTTCCAATTTCATTTATAGCAATATATAGTGGAACAGTATTGGATAATTGTAGTGTCCCAAAATGTAGAGGAAAAAAAAAAAAAAAAAAAGAGTTCTTTCCCACTTTTCCCAAGCATTAGACAGCATGCCTAAGAATTTTATTTTGAGGATTAAATGCTCAAGGCATAATACATCACAGTTTACCCATAAATTTAACTACATACATAAGTAGTGTAACGGCATCGTTTGATTTTATCTCATATTATTTATGGGTAAACTATTTTACCCATAAATCATATTTAAACCATATCATATTTATTATATAGTTAATTTCAACCCATAACGTTTATGCCTTGAGCATTTAATCTTCAAAACATTATCATTATCTTCACCATTTGGCATCTTTCATATTGTGGAATTAACTTCACAACCATGATGGCATGTTGCATTAACAGGGTACCTATCTGCCCACCGATTAGTGAGGGAACAAGCTCCAAAACAAGTCTGGGTGGTGGTGCCCACTGAGAATAAATAATAGTAGTCTCCTCTACTAGAGAAGCATTATTTATTTGAAGTAGTGCAATATCTGGTATCTCATTGTGAAGGCAGCAACAATATGAGATAAAATAAAATGATGCTGTTGCACTACTTATATAGTTAAATTTATGGTTAATCTATGGTGTATTTACGATATTATATAGTTAATTTCAACAAATAATGTATTATGCCTTAAACATTTAATCCTCAAAATATTATCATTATCTTCACCATTTGGCATCTCTCATATTGTGGAATTAACTTCACAACCGTGATGGCATGTCTGCATTATCAGGGTACCTGCCCGCCCACCGATGAGTGAGCCAACAAGCTCTGAAAACACATTTGGGTGGTGGTGCCCACTGAGAATAAATAACAGTAGTCTCCTCTACTAGAGAAGCGTTATTTATTCTAAGTAGTGCAATACTTGGTATCTTGTTGTGAAGGCAGAAACAATATGAGATAAAATCAAATGATGCCATTACACTACTTATGTAGTGAAATTTATAGGTAAGCTATGGTGTATTTATACCGATATTATATAGCTAAGAATTTTATATATTGCCTAGACAATCCATGAAGTCTACAACTTATCTCATACTTTGCCACGCATTCTAAGCAATGCCTTGATTCTACACTGTGCTGATAACATATATACACTAGCATTTGCAAAAGGCTTAAACATGACTATTTATTACATTAACAGTGCTAAAAACGCTCATGTTCTTAAATTATCAGGTTATCAGGAAAATTGATAACACCACTCTGCATGGTTTTCAATGTAAACTAACAGCTGTTTTTAACTCAATTTTTTGTGCTTATTTTAGAAATGTTATTCATTTTTCTATCACATTCACAAATCACTTAAGTTGATGTCACAAGTTGTATTATTGCACGTATTAATATTAAGTATTAATATTAAACAAGGAATAAAAGCTTGGAATTTGTAATCTTCACATGTTGACAATGAATATTGCCTTCAGGCTTTTGTTTCTTGACAGTGAGAACTCCAAGGAACACTGTTTGCCAGTGTGAGCTCAGTTTATTTTTAATGCTGTCATGTCAAACCTGTGCTGAAAAGTGAATAAAATGTCGTCATGCAAGTGTTTGAACAATCCGAACTTATTTTCTTATATTTGTGGAAGTTATGTAGTCCTCAAGCAAAGGCAAGATATTACCGAATTTGCAAAAAGATGTGTATTGTGCTTATTTTGGAGTGAAACTTGGTGACCAAAATAGTTTGTCGAATCTGTGTTGAAGCATTGAGATTGTGGGAAAATGCCATAGCCACTGTGATGACTCTCTCTTACTTTTGCTTAGTATAGAGGTTTGTTATTTGGTTTTTAGGAGCATTAGCAACTAAGGCCATATTGCTCCAGGATATGCGGTGGTCATTCTCTGACCTTTCCGCATCCTCCGTATTTGGTGGTGACGGGCTCGAACCCTGGTCTAATCAAGAAGAGTGTGCTACGCACTGCTGCTTCTTCCGACCTGGCTACGGAGGCGCCTTAGTATAGAGGGATACAATTCAAACATAAGAGCATTGTTTATCTTAATATTCCACTAGCATTAAACTAGTTGCACATGGAAATAACCTGCCGATATTGGAGAATATCGGCAGGTTATATTGGAGAATATAATATTGGAGAATGTAGCAGCAGACGGTGCTAAAAGTGAAGCAGCAGACAGTGCTGAAGATGAAACTGAAGTTTACATGAGTGGCATGAATTCAGGCCTCATCTGTTTTCACATCATGAACTCAATCGAAAAATATTTCTTGACTGAATGTCTAAAAGTATGAAAGAGGTTGTTTATGCATGGGTATGGCACTTCCATCATTTCTATTACCCAGGTAGTATGAATGCATCGTTTATTCATATCTCATACTGTGAACACCTTCACAATGCGTTGCCTAGGTAATGCACTATTTCGAATAAGAAACACTTCTCTGGTAGAGAAGACTACTTATTCTTCTCTGGTAGAGAAGAATAAGTAGAGAAGACTACTTATTCTGTGCCCATCTGAGAATAAGTAACAGTAGTCTTCTCTAGCAGAGAAGTGTTACTTATTCGAAGTAGTGCAATACCTAGGCAACTCATGAAGGTGTTCACAATATGAGACACGAATAAATGATGCATTCACACTACCTGGGTAGTAGAAATAATGGAAGTGCTGCACCCATGCATAAACAACCTCTTTCACGAACTCAATGATCTGGTAAGAGATTTAAATTTACCAAAGGAATCTGCAGATCTCCTTGGTTCTAGACTTAACTCAAAAAATCTAGCAAGTGAGACATTTTTCTCATAGTACAGACAATAGAGAATGAAAACTCGTTCTCTACTTTTCTGAGGACAATTATCTGGTTTTTTGCAGTAATATAATTGACATAACTATTTAGGAATTATCTACAATCCTACAACAGGTGGAGACTTTTCACTGACTCACCAAAGAGGAGTCTCAAAGGTGTGTTGCTCCACAATGGAAATAAATATGGGTCAATTCTAGTAGCTTATTTTGTGCATTTGAAAGAAACATATGAGAACTTGAAGTTGACTTAAGTACGAAGAACATGGTTTGTTGGTCTGTGCTGACTTTAAAGTGATAAGCATGTTACTTGGACAGCAATCTGGCCACCTTGCCCAAGTGGTGGGACACTTGGGCAAGGAGTAATCATTGAGATGTCCCAAGTCTGGCTAAAGAGGGGCAGTTTGTTGCCTGGATCAAAGAATGTAGTTCATAAATCACTGGTACATCTCAAAACTGTCCTTCTACCTTGAACATCAAACTGGATTTGATGGAATAGTTCATGAAAGCTTTACCTCAAGAAGATCCCTGCTTCCACCAACTTTGTACTATATTTCCATTGATCGCCCAAGAGAAGCAAAAACAAGGTTTTTTTTTAGACCTCAAATTCACAAACTGATGAGGGACCGAGATTTTGAGGAAACTATGAATAAACGAACAGGCATGGATCAGCTTCAGATCTGTTGTTGAGAACTTCCTAGGGAACAACAAGGATCCAGACTACAAAAATATAGTCAAAAATATGTTGGCAAACTCCAAGAAGATGGGCTACGACATGAGTTGCAAGGTACATTTTTTACGCTTCCACATCGACAACGTGTGTTGTCGATGTGGAAGTTTCACCAGGACATTAAAGGACACGGAGATGAGGTATGATCACATTGACAATCCACAAGGGTTAGAGGAATGTCAACATAATGTTTGATTATTGCTGGATGCTGAAGAGGGACAGTAAAGTAGAAGGATCTGCAAGAAAATGAAAGAAATGAATATCTGACCCATTGTAGATCAGTTTCTAAAATTGCAGGTGAGTGTTTAGTGGACTTTTTACCACACTGTCTTTTTTAATAGTTTTCAGCACGTATATTTTTAAATATAAGTCTGGTAAAAGTAGCATTTTGTTATAATTTCAGTGCACATATTCTGCCAAAATTAATAAGCATTTGTAAAAAATCAAAGTTTATGATTTTTGAAATCAGAATTAGAAAATGATTCAGAAACACTCTTTTCTGAGGAAACAATATTGAATTTTTTTTTCAAAATGCAGAGCGGTGTAATTTAAGAACATCCAGTCAATCTACATTCATATTGTTACTTATTTAATCACCAGATGCTGTTCCTTTTATTTTATTCTGATTAATATTTTTAATGGCTTTGACTGTTGCTTTGTTATGTTTATAGGAAACAATCTGTTACCCACAGCTTATAGGATCTGGATGTGATTAGACATTGAAAAAAATGTTTCATACCTATATGATCTATTTTTATAGGGCTACTCTTATTTCAAGAGAAAAGGGACTTCTCTACACTAAGAACTGTGCTTTTCTATCTCACTTGGCATTAACTAAATTTTCAATGGTATTGTTAACATAACATCTGCTAGTAAAAAAAAAAAAAAAAAAAAAACCAAACAGATACAAATATAAATAGCTATCTGAAAAACCATTCACAAGTTAACACAGCTGCACTGGTTGATACATTAAAACCCCAAAGGAAAGGAACTGAATACAAACTGATCTTAACTTATACCATAAAAATCAGAAAATGGAGCAGACCAGTTATCCGAAGGGTGGGTAAATTTTTTTTTTGACTGTATTTCACAAATGAATGATTCAAAATAAATGCTCAAGATCTTCAAAACAATGCAAGCTGTAATTTAAAACATGATGGAAATGATTTCAAGGATGTAAACAACGGCTAAGGCTGCATAAGAATAAGAATGATGTTTGCTGGCTGTTAGTGAAAGTAAAATAACTTTTTTTTTTTTTTTTTTTTTCAATTTCTTAGATGTTCTTGTTAAAAATACTCATTAATGTATATGCATAAACATCCATATAAAAGAAATTCACAAAACTCACTTTCAGAAATGAATTCTTTGACTGAAGCATTTATGTGCAATTCACCACTAGAAAACTGAAACTGACTCCTCCATCTTCATGTGTCAGCAAAGGACATTTGAAATACTATAATTTTATTGGTCATGAGGAAAAAAACATTTTCATGTTCTTCCTGAATTACATCTATAGCCCTTATAAGCTGCAGTGCAGAGTTCTTTCCTCTACAAATCAATGTTATTCTGGCTTTATGTATTTTATGCATCCTTAAATAAATAAATTAAACAACAAACCTTAATTATACATCTTAATATATATTATAGTCACATACAGCATTGGGTATTAACATTAAGTTTAACATTGAATTTTTATAAAACTGTTACAAATTCTTAACCTGAATTCAAACTGTTCATCTCAAAATTTTAGTTTACATTAAACGAAACAATGTAAGCACAATAAGATTCTCATTACAACACAAAACGAATTTTCTTTTGCTCTATGCTGTGGAATTTAAGCAATTAAGGATAACATTAACACTTCTCCATTTACCTACTTTTGAAGAAATAGTATGGATTTTGTAATGAAAAACAATATTCTGAAAACTTGTCTACTTCAATCATGACTGACTGAACTTAATAAAAATACTGAATGTAAATGTCCTAGTTTTCTTGCTGAAATCTAATTTCAAATAAGGAAGGCAAAGTTATCAAATTAGGGTCACACCTCATCAGGAAGTGAAAAGAGCACATTACTTAGTAAATGCATTATAGCAAATTTTTCATAAGACTGCAGAGAAATTTCAACACAACAAATGAGATCAAATCAAACTTCATAATTGGATTTTGACTACATCCACTATTAATACTTGAGAAACCTTCTGCTCTCACCAAAGACTGAGCACCAAGTACTCTATTCTGTGGCTTGGACTTATATTCAACTTAGAGACAAATACATACACCGATGAGCCAAAACATTATGACCAGTGAGTCCTTATGCAAATCGAAGCAATGCAGGTGAACTATGGTGTGTGTGCGTGGGTCGGGACACAGTATAAAAAACACCTGATACTGAGCTACGTTAATCAGCGTTACTCTTGTTCTTCAGAGGAAAAAGGCAGCAGACTTAAGCGAGTTTGACAAAGGCCAAATTGTAATGGCCAGACGACTGGATCAGAGCATATCCGAAATGGCACAGCTGGTGAGATGATCACTTTCAGCTGTGGTTAGTACCTACCGAAAGTGGTCTGAGGAGGAAAAGCCCACAAACCGCTGGCGAGGTGTTGGACGACCATGGCTCACTGATGCTTGAGGTGAGCGAAGGCTCTCCTGGATGGCACGTGGCAACAGAAGGGCGACTGTGGGGCAACTTACCAGTAATTGGAATGCTGGTGACAGGAGTAATGTGTCACAATACACAGTACATTGAACCCTGCTGAAAATGGGGCTGCGTGACTGCAGGCCGCCCCAAGTGCCCATGCTAACTATGGTTCATTGGTGATAGCGCCTACAATGGGTACGTGAGCATTGAAACTGGACCTTGAGTGATTGGAAGAAGTTCGTCAGGTCTGATGAATCACATTTCCTGTTGTACCATGTGGACAGCTGGGTATGTGTGCGCCGTTTACCTGGGGAAGTGATGGTGCCTGGATGCACTGTGGGACGAAAACAAGCCAGTTCATGCTTTGGGCCATGTTCTGCTGGGATACCCTGGGTCCAATCATCCATGTGCCGGGCACCAACTACCTAAACATCACTGCTAACCAGGTACACCCTTTCATGACAACGGTCTTCCCCTCTGGTGGTGCCGTCTTTCAGCAGGATAATGCACCATGCCACACCGCCTGGATTGTTCGAGACTGGTTCGCAAAACACGAGGAAGACTTCCAGGTATTGCTCTGGCCTCCAAATTCCCCAGACATCAATCCCATCGAGCGTCTGTGGTTTGTGTTGGAACAGCAACTCCGATCTGTGGCGTCTCAACTACAGACCTTACAGGAGTTAAAGGATCTGCTGGTTATGTGTTGGTACCAGATACCACAAGACATTTAAAAATCTTGCAGTGTCCATGCCTTGTCGTGTATGAGCTGTTTTGATTGCACGTGGAGGACCAACATCATATTAGGTAGGTGGTCATAATGTTATTATTGTTATTATTAGCTATATAATGGAAGGAAGCCTGAGGCTTATGCCTCAGGATTCCTTCCACCCTACAGCTAATGATGGAATCCAGCTCAGGACCCTGGGTGTGCCAAGCCTTGCTCACTGGTGAGCAAGGCTAGAGTCCTTATTTCTGCATAAGTTGCTAATATCTTTTTAAATTGTATAGAGTTAAATAGTTGACTCTGCATTTGAAAATCTGGCACACTGTTGGAACAGCTGTCTTTAAACTTATAGGCTTATATTCAGCTGGTGGGTAGTCTATATTAGTTGTCTCACAGTTTGAAATACATTTGCCAAGGCGCTTCCGTAGCCAGGTGGGCAGGAGCAGCAGTGCGTAGCATATGCTTCTTGATTAGACCGGGGTTCGAGCCCGTGAGCCACCAAATACGGAAAGGTCAAGGAATGACCACCGCATATCCCTGGAGCAATATGGCCTTAGTTGCTAATACTCCTAAAAACCAAATAACAACAAACATTTGCAATAGAGAGCACCTGCCAGCTGATGAGAAACCAGTAAGATTTGAAACAGCTGTCCTGTCAGTGTCTCAGATTTTAACACTTGTACTTTTAATGCTCTTTTCTTCTGATCACAGGTCAATTCTATGAAGTATCAGAGATTTTAAATTAGCATTGGCAGTGTCAGACAGGAAAAAAAAAAAAAAAAAAAAAAAAAAAAACACGACACCTTCAATTTCACCTATTCACTCCCACCAATACTTTGTTCCAGTAATCATCCACCAGCTGGCTAAATACAAACTTCTACACATCAATTCTACAACCATCCTTCCTCAATTTTAATTTGTGCTCTTCCTATGTGTGTGTGGGTGTAGTCTGGGCAACAGGAAGAATCCCATCAGAACTGAACCAAAGCTTTAAACACCTCAATCAGATCACCTCGCAGATGCCTAATCTCCAAACACTGCAATTTGCAGAACTGAAGTCATTCTTGGTAAGAGCACACCATTGTTCCACTCACTAATCTCGTCTTTCTCTGTACTCCTTCCAGCAGCTCCACATCATTCCTAAAATGAGGCCTCCAGACCTGTATGCAGTACTCAAGATGTGGCCTTACCAATGGGATAATCACCTCCTTATTCCTGCTAGCAAAATTTCTGAACAAAACTCCATGAGCAGTCCCGGCAGCCTGTCTACATTGCTCAGAGAACTTTGTATCTTACTGCACAATTAATCCCCCAGATCTTTTTCATTTTCCACTACCCTGAGTGTAGTGCCACACAGTTGGTAAGTTAAGCTGCGATTACTGCTACCCATACGTAGTATTTTGCATTCATCAATGTTAAACCTCAATTGCCACTTCTCAACCCAACTGCCTAATTATTCTAGATCTTGTTGCAATAGCATATTTGTCAGTACTGTCATTAACCACTCTGCCAACCCCTGTATCACTGCAAACTTAGTAAGTCTGAGACACCCTACAGTATCATTAATAAATACAGAAAACACGACTGGGAGCAGCACCGAACCCTGGGGAATTCCATTAATAACATTAGTCCAAGAAGAGCAGTTCACTGATAACAACTCTCTGTCTTCTCCCACTCAACCATCCCTTTATTCACACCAGTAACTTTCCCCAATGCCACACTGCTCTAATTTGCAGAGAAGCCTTTCATGTGCAAAAATATCAAAGTCTTTCCTAACCTCCAAGCATATTATCAAAATTATTTTTACATCCAGGTCCTTTGTCATTGCATCATAGTATCCGATCAAACTGGTCAGATAAGATCAGCCCTTGACCAGCCCATGCTGTGATTGAAGTATAACTGCACTCCTGTCTATATAGTCCTACATTACATCTTTAATTAGTGACTCCATTATTTTCCCTGGAACAGAAGTTAAGCTAGCAGGTCTGCAATTGCTCGTATCACCCTTTAATCCCTCTTTGTGAATTGGGGATATATTCACACATCTCCAGTCTGCAGGACCTCCCCTGAATCCAAAGATGCTCTCATAAATTTGGCTAGGGGTTTGCTTATCTTCTTTGCTGCCTCCCTTAACACAACTGGATAGATCCCATCCACCCTGGGTACCTCTTTTTTTAACTTCAGCAATTTCTCTTCCACTTTCCTCTCAGTTATTACAAAATCATATAGACATAAATTAATTATAATTGTTAAACATCTCACATACATTCCCCTAAAAAATTCCTCATGCGTAAATGTAGATGCAAAATACCTATTCAGCTCGTTAGCAACCTGAGCAGGATGATTAACAGTTGAACCATTAACATCAAGTGGACCAATGTGATTCATCGCCTTCCTTTTAGTGTTTACACAAGAAAAGAGGCCTGCTATTTTTATTTGCATCCTCTGCTACGATTTCTCATAGTCTGGCTTAGCTTGCCTAACAGCCTTTTAACTTGATTGCAGACTAGTTTATATATACTATAAACTAGTCTGCAGGTGATACATAAACCTATAAACTATAGGTTTATGTATCACCTGATAATTTATATGCATCCCATCCATTTAGGTCTAAGCCATGAACAGTATGTCTTAGTTGGTAAGAAAAGCTTAGTAGCTTCTATGATTATTTCCTCGAATGCCTCCCATTTGGAATTTGCTAAATGGGAAGTGTTCACTGATGGGCCAACTGATGATGGTAACACCATCAGTTGGTCTCTGGTTGATTTTTTTTTTTTTTTTAATTTGGAGTCTTGAAGTGTCCTGGTTAATCAAGAGCCTGCTGTATATATAAATAAATAAAACGAAAAACCGAAAATAAATGTCTAAGCTAATTTAGGTCTAAGCCATGAACAGTATTTCTTAGTTGGTAAGAAAAGCTTAGTAGCTTCTAGGATTATTTCCTCGAATGCTTCCCATTTGGAATTTGCTAAATGGGAAGTGTTCACTGATGGGCCAACTGATGATGTTACCATCATCAGTTGGTCTCTGGTTGATTTTTTTTTTTTTTTTTAATTTGGAGTCTTGAAGTGTCCTGGTTAATTCAGAGTCTGCTGTATATATAAATAAATAAAACGAAAAACCGAAAATAAATGTTCAGTTTAAATTCAACTGGTTCAAGCATGGTTCATATTTACTTCTTTTTAGAACTAATTTAATGGACACAAGCCATTATTGAGCTCCTCACATCAATTATTACTGTTTAGTATATCTGAGTGAGGATTTTCATGTCTCACTAGAACTCATTCTTTATTGCCAACAAAATATGCACACACACACACACAATAGAAACCCCTTCTAAAAACATTTTTCTGGAAAGGATTACCGTGAATTACTATTGGCATTTCTTTACCTTCAACATATGAGACAATGATTACTCCCCTCCCCAATTTCTTCCCATTGAGCTCTTTACCGGCAACAATAAGAGGATGATAAGTTTCAAATTACTGTGATTGCAATCCTTTGACTAACCTTACCTGTGACCTTCAAGAAACCTGTAATCCATTCTGTAAACCAGTGAGTCACCATTGTAAAGAGATAAACATCTTTTTAGTATCTAATAGACATTGCACATGTAGGATGATGTGCAGTGTCTATTAGGCCAACAGTGACAAAAAAAAAACAAAAAAAAACTGCACCAACATTGTAAGATACATTACTTTTAAATAAATGGCATTTGTTGATTGAGACCTGCTACTTATTTGAAGTAGTGCAATTTTAACCTGGCAGCGGTGACAAGGCACCTGACGGGTATTTCTGAAATAAGAGTCCTGCATTAATAGTTAATCAATGATTAAATTTTTAATACCTTCCTAAATACAGTCAAACTTTTACTGCAATAGTTTCTGAAGTGATTTTTTAGTTTTTGCAGAGAAATTGCATGCAAAAACCTGTCAGGTTCCTTGTCACTGATTTTGCAGTTATTTGCATGAATAGCAATTTTGCTGTTTTGGATTTACTTACTTATTTATCCACTGTCACTCCAGTTTCTTGCCGGGTAGATAAGGAAAACCTGTCTTCTCCATTTATCTCCCCCCCTCCCCCCTCGGCCTTCTTCTTGATTTTTTAACTCTCCATTTTCATATCTAACATCCTCTTTGGCAGTCTGTTATCTTCCATTCTTTTTACATATCCAAACCATCTCAGTCTTTTCTTGTAATTGTTCTTCTCGCACTTTGTCCTGAATGGCCATGTTTCTTACTCTATCTCTCCTAGTCTTTCCACACACACACACACCTGCCAGAAACGTCATTTCCATTGCTTGCATTCTGATGATATCCTTCTCCATTACCTACAATTCTGATCTATACGTTATTACTGTCTCAAATTTACTGTTTTTGCATAATAATGATGAGAATGTGAAACTCAATATTCTTTCAAGATGGATGCTACTTTGCAGGAAGCAATACATATTTAATTAAAAATTTTGCATGCTGTGCTGCACACCAAATTTGAAAATAAATCTGAAAATGGAAGTAACTAATTGTATCATATATAGTGGATTCCAGTTATTTGGGCCACCGGTTAATTGGGGCAGCCGTTTATTTGGGGCAAAATGCACTAGTCCCGATGTGTCCCAATTAACCGGAATCGACTGTATATGTTTTTTTAATATTATTTTAAAAATATTTACATACATAAGCAAAAACATTTGAAATTTCACACTCATCACTATCATTTAAAATAGAATAAACTAAAGACCCGTGTTTACATTTTACTTCTAAAACATTTAATTTTCAGCAGAATTAATTTTTGTTTTTTTTGTTGAAAATAAAAGTTGTGAAAAGCATATAATTTTTTAAATATTTAATTTTTTATTAAGAAAGAAAACTTTACATACAAAGAGTAATAAAAAACTATTAAATGATAAAAAAACTGGTACCACCCAAACAGAATTGAAAAATATCCTAAAGGTTTCCCAACATCATAAAAAAAAGTTGGTACCTATCAGATCAGACACCCTGCCACATTTCAAATTTCTAGTTCTTAACGGCCTTTTAAACTAATAGATCCCCATTTATATTTAACGTCTCAAACTTTTTTAAAATAAAAGTGTAACAAATACATCATTTCTAAAATATTTAATGTTTTATTAAAAAATAAAGGGTTATAACTCTATTTTTTAATAAAACAATATGGAATATTTATTGGTACTGTTGAAATAGAATTTAAAAAATTCCAAAAGGTTTTCATTTTCAAACACACAATGAAAGTTATCCTCTCAGGTCCTCCATCACTGTTTACAATAATAGAGAGGGCACACCACCTCTGAATTAAGAAAACCAGGCTCATCATATGAAAGATCCCTAAACTACACAGGGTGGCCCATAAAGAAGTAAACATGTTTGAGTGTAAATAACAACACTACTTTAAATACATATTGTAACTGATGCTAGAACAACAGAATGGGCTATAAATAAAAAAAAAAAAACAACAAAAAAAAACCCACTATCCTTTAAGAATCCACACAAAAACTAATTACAGGATGTTAAATCTGGTGAGCACACTGACCTAGGAACTTTCTGTTTAAGAATTTGCATACAGTTTTTTGTACAGCAAGCTGGTGCTCCATCCTGCATAAAAAGTCAATGCTGAAAATTGATTTTGGACTGCATTAATGGAATGAGTTTGTTTTTTAGCTGTTTCAAGTAGCTTTCTACTGTCATGGTTCTTCCAAAAGAAAAAAGGTCCAAGAACACCTGTCCAAATTCTCAAAGCCAGGAGCACTTAAATCCTTGTTAAAGGATAAACAGGGGTTGTTAAGAGAGTAATAAACACAATTATAGTGGTTAATAGTTCTTCCATTTAGTTAGAATGTAACTCCATCAGTCCAGAAAATATTGTAAACAATATCTGGGTTGTAACAATCAGAGCCAAAAATCATTTAGAAAATTTCAATTTTCTATCTAGGTCATCCTTATTCAAACTTAATAGCAACATAGGATGATAAACCTTGCAAGTTCTTGTATGGTTCTATTTAAGCTTGCATTCCTTTAAAAATGATTGTCTTTAAGTTGCTTTTGGTATTTTACGTTTCAAAATTCACTTTCTTTGAGATTTTTTTTGGACCTCTTTCGATATCCTCTGTTACAAGTTCCAAACTGGCAGATGTCTTTGAGATACAAGGTCCACCAGATTTTGATAGATTTTGCACTGTTTGTCACAATTTCTTTATGGTCTTTACTTGGGTGGTTTTTCCAAACCCCCCCCCCCCCCCCCACCGAACTGATGCACATCTACAGCATTGGCACACTATAGCTAGCTATGTGCCATTAAACACCCATAACACACACTACGCATTTTCATATTTTGCATGCCACTTTACAATTTCAATCCTTTCCTTCATTGTGAGGTTCAGGGTACTTTTCAAATGTTGAAATTATTCTGAAACAATAACAAAAAAAAAAAAAAAAGATTACAAACCATTTTTCAAACAATTTATATTTTTCATATCAGCAGACATTCAAAATAGTTTCCGTATACTGGGTGTTTCTAAATGATACCAACAAAATTAAAAATTAGGGGATATGCAGACTAGGGAATTACTTGAAGATCAGCATTTAAAGAATTGGTGGTAGATATCTGAGAAGTTCAGGCTGTTTGTGTAGGACAAGGTTTCTCAAACTGGAAAGTGGAATGTAGTGTGCTATCATCAGCAGAACTATGGATAGGATTTAAAGTCAGTGAAAGAATGGCATTAGACTTAAAAAGAGGAAAAATAGTAGGAAAAATTACTGAACCTTGGGGAACACCAACATTAGCAAAGAAGTTAAAGAGCCATCTACTATCACATGCTGTGAGCAGTTAAAAAGAAAACTGGATATCCAATTGCAAAAATCAATCAGCAAGCAATAAGGTGGGATCTTGTTTAGAAGACATTTATGTCAAACATAATCAAATCTCTCAGAAATGTCAAGAGTTTCACTGGACATTTCTACCGAATATGTACAAAAATGAATAAAGATAAGCCAATTTATCAGCAGTGGATTAACATCGTGGAATCCATACTGGTGATCATTAATCAGACTGAAGGTTTCAAGATAATTTAAGAGATTGCAGTTAATGAATTTCCTCTTCTCTATTACCTTGGTAAAAGTAGAGGTAAGTGCAATGGAGTGATAACCAGAAGGGAAGGATTTGTCACCCTTCCTAGGCACTGGCTGGATATGAGCAAATTTCCAAGCAGAAAGAAAGGCAGCAGTAGAATAAAAAAGTGTAAAAAGACACAGAACAGAAGCACAAGTTTAGAAAGGAAGTAGAGAAATGCCATCAAAACTGTTCAAAATTTTAAAAAATTTTTTAAATTTTTTCTGTTGGATGATCATGGGGGTCACTGAGTCGAGTGTATTGGGTATGACAGGGGGAGGTTAACCAGATCATCAATATATATATAAAAGGATGCTAGAATGTCAGCTTTGTCTTTAGCTGAGGCTGTAAAAGAGACACAGTGTACAGATGTGGGAGTATTGAACAGAATAGCTGTGCAGATGACGCAGCCATTCTGATCTCTTGATACGAGATCAGAATACTCGACTATCACTTGGACAAGAAGGAAGTTTTCTACTTTTAGCCTGTTCAAAATCAAGTTCAGATTGTTGAAAGTTTAGTGAAGGTAGAATAAGAAGCTGGATATTTGGATACAAGCCAACTGCATTATGCTACATCCTTATTTTGAACAGCCTTGGTACATGTATTGGAATACAGAATAAAGCATTTGATCCCTACAGGATAATTTCACTGACATGATCTAAGCAAACCCTGGGATCTGAAGACTTAAAACAGTAATCCAACCAACGAAAAGAAGAACAGAAATCATGCAGATCATCCCATTTGCCATTCCAAACAACACAAATTTGAGAATATCAGAGAGAGAGAGAGAAAAACCACCGTCAAGTTGTATTGTGAAGTGCCTAGAGGACAATTAGCACTAACCACGTACTTAAAAGGGATGCTGTTGGCAAGAAAAGGATCAAGGGTGTGTGGTGTGTGGTTAGGATTGGCTGGCATTTTGTTAGGCAATTGAACAAGGCTATTAGTAATTCCAAAAGCTCAGAACCTCAAACCCAGTGGATCTGTGTAACTATGTAGTTAAGTGGACCCAGTGAGTTGAGTATAATTTTCCTTGGTGATTTTAATGTTCGCACTGACCTACACAGTTATTGTAGGTCCACGTGAACATTAAAATTACCTCCCTTAAAAAAGTTAGAATGGAATAAGCTGAGTTTCAAAGAAAGGAAGTCGGAGAGTTCCAAGTGACTGGTGAAGCTGGAAGAACAATAGAGGTAACAGATGAATTTGACAGAATGGGGCAGAGACAGAATGTAAGACAGAGGCAATTAAAAAAGGAGATTCCAAATTAGGAAGTCTTTGGTACGGAACATCACAGCAGACATATTCACACCAAGTACCACCTCTGAAGTGAAAGGAATCACAGAGGGAATAGTTAGGGCAAATAAGATGAGCAGTGGTTGAAGGACATAGATAATTGATATTGTCAGAAAACATAAGTTGCAGATTGCAGGTGGAAATGGGCTTCACTGAGATTTCTTTATTAGTCTGACTATTTGTAAAGATTTCATTAGATAAAGAAAAAGTGGTGACAGGAATGAACATGTACGAATTAATGAATGAGATTTTGGGAAATGGTATACACACAACAACAACTCACAAGCCCCTCGACATTATGTGGCCTTAATGATCCCCCCCTCCCCCACAATGCTACTCAGCACTCCCTCTGGTCACCAGATGGCAGAATAGAAGCAGCAAATTTATACACCAGCTGATCTGGACACCTCCTAAAGAGTTACTGATAGATCAGCCTGAAAACAGTTTAGCAGTTTAGGAGTTATGCCCTTGAAATGTAAGGAATACTGGATCTTGCCAAGATTCCCATCATAAGCTCAAAAGACATCACTTATACTGCATAATGGAAGAGATGGGAAGGGGGTTGTTGGAGCTTTGCTATAGAGAAATCATTCAGTGCAGCACTATTGCATTCCTCCAATAAGGAATGCAATGGTGATGATGAGTAGTAGTGGCATATGATGCAAGAAAGCAAGTGTATGAGCTTATGCAGCATCTGCCAAAAAAAAAAAAAAAAAAAAAAAATCACACCATTCCCTCCAAATGCCTGTCCAGTTCCTCCTTAAATTTATTTAAGCTATCAACTTCCACAACGACAGATGGAAGTTTGTTCCAGAAATTTGAAATTTCCGCACATCTATTCTACATCTGTCTTTTCTTAATTGGAATTTATGCCCCCTTAGGTTTGTAATCTGAACAAGTGGAAGGATCCCATCAGAATTCAGCGTGCTCAACCCATTCAAGGCCTTATACACCTCAATCATATCATCGCACAGTCTAGTCTCCAGACACTGTAATTCTCAAGGTGTGGCCTGATCATTGTCTTATACAAGGGGATAATCACCTCCTTATCCCTGCTAGAAAAATTCCTGTATATCATTGACTAGACACCACGAGCTACTCTTGCAGACAGTCTGCAAGAGTAGATCATGGTGTCTAGTCAATGATATACAGAAAACTTCAAATCTGCCTGCACAATTACCCCCAGGTCCTTTTCGTTCTCTACCAGCAATTAACCACCCACTGGCTAAAGGCAAATTTTCGCACATCTATTCTACACCTGTCTTTTCTTAATTGGAATTTATGCCCCCTTAGGTTCGTAATCTGAACAAGTGGAAGGATCCCATCAGAATTCAGGGTGCCCATTCAAGGCCTTATACACCTCAATCAGATCACCGTGCAGATGCCTAGTCTCTAGCCTTTGCAATTTGCGGAACTTAAGCCTCTCTTGGTAAGAGGATCCCTTCATTCCCTTCACCAATCTTGTTGCTCTTCTCTGTACACACTCAAGCAAATCTACATCCTGATGGAGATTAGCTTGATTTGCTTCCATCACCTAGGTGGAAGATGACTCTCATCATCTTCCACCTAGTATTGCCTGGTGAAACACACAGGGGTGGCATTCCTGCAAAGTAATGTGAACACCATACTTCAACTCTTGCTTATGTTGGTTAACATTTGGGCAGTCACCACTGTTAAACTAGGTGCAGTGTTTCATACTTTGCACCTGGGAAGAGGGATTTTTTCTGTCATCAGGAACCAATCCAAGGTTTTCTGCCAGCACACACACACACACACACACTGCATTTTGTGCATTGAACCCTGAGATATTTGTGAGGGTGTAGATCATCAAGCCAGGACCCTAATAACATTACTGAAAGCATTATTAGAGGCATATGGTGCAAGAAAGCAAGCTTATGCAGCAGCAGCCAAAAAAAAAAAAAAAAAAACCGCTCCCATTTCATCCCTCCGTTTGTTCCATATACCTGTCCAGCTCAGCCTTAAATTTATTTAGGCTATCACCTTCCACAAAAAAGGATGGAAGTTTGTTCCAGCAATCAACCACGCACTGGCTAAAGGCAAACTTCCGCACATCTATCCTACAACTGTCTTTCCTCAATTTGAATTTATGCACTCTTCGGTGATTATTCTGAGCAAGAGGAAGAATCCCATCAGCATTGAGCATGCTCAAACCATTCAAGGCTTTATACAAGGCTTTCTCGATCAGATTACCTCGCAGGTGCCTAGTCTCCAGACACTGTAATTCTCAAGGTATGGTCTGATCATTGCCTTATACAAGGGGATAATCACCTCCTTATCCCTGCTAGAAAAATTCCTGACACTATGAGCTACTCTTGCAGACTGTCTGCACTGCTCAGAAAACTTCATATCTGCCTGCACAATTACCCCCAGGTCCTTTTCGTTCTCTACCACTATCAGTGTAGTACACAGTACAGAATGTATAATATATGACATTCCCAGAACAGAGCTAATAGCACAGATTGGCCTCCTTCCCTGGGGAGAAGAACATCTATTCATCACAGAAAAGTCAAATTATAAAGCCTTTACATGTTTCACACAGAAAGTATTCAAAATGCACAGAACTATCCAAAGAATGGCAATTCAGCCCCCCCCCAGCAATTAATCAATAGTTAAAATTGCACAAGTTTCCCACCACACCCAGACGATGACTTAAAAACTGTCAGGTTAGCAGTATTCTTCACCTTGACATAACAAACCTCCACCAGGACTAACCTGCCATGTGTAGGAACCTTAGGCTCCATGCCAAATAAGTAACCACATAGGGGAGGGAGATGTACAGGAGCCAGGGAGGTAGATTAGCTGAAAAATCAGTAAGCTAGTAGCAAAGGGATGCAATGCAGAATGAATGAATGAGAATGAAAGATAGAATGAATAGGCTGGGCACTGAGTGAACTAGGAATTATGGTAAAAGGGAATAAATGGCAATTTTGGTGAAAGAAAGAGTGACCTAGCATGAGGGAAAAAGAGAGAATGAATGGGAATGAGTGGAAGAGTAAATGTAACTGGCCGAAAGAATACAAAGTTAAAAATAACTTATATTACTTTATATATACTAACAACACAAACACTATCACACTGCATTCTCTCCTGGCCTGCAAAAAACTTGTGGCTAGGCCTGCAACACAACTGAAGAATAACAGTAAGTTGAGGTGCCCAGAGAGGGCAGTGCAGAAAGCAAAAGTCGAATAAATTAAATGAAAGCCAGAAGAATGAATGAAAGTGTAACTGTGTAAGAAAAAGAACACAAACCATAAATGCTACAGTTAAGTACACACTAACCCTAGTTTTAATTAGTATTTAAATTTACATTACACATCATTGCATCCCCCTGGTGTGTGAGAAAAAGATGAATGACTGTGAGTGGAAGAAAAGAAAAAAAAAGTATAAAAATAGAATGCAAGTAGAGTGAGAATGCAGATTATGAATGAAGTAAATGTGGATCTCTCCCACCCCTTTGCCTGGTGGGTTAACCACTGCCAATTAACATCTCCCACCCCAGGAGCAGGATAGGCAGCTTGACCATCCTACAGGATTTAACACTACTTGGACATGACACCGACAAAGATATTCTGTGGCTTTGCTGCCAACATGCCATTGGCGATCTAAACTGGGTACTCTAACCCGGTTCTCTTTAAAACCCCATCCCCGGGCAGGGAAGGGAGGAGACAGTCTCTGTCTCCTCTCCTCCCTGCCTACCCTCATACTTTGTCTGATAGGGCTCATCTCCAGTGACCTCTTTGGGGATGCCTACTCTATCATCCATATTCTTCTATCTGTTTTCCCCCCAGCCTTCAGTCTCGCCCCCCCCCTCTCTCACTAAACCGATTGAGTACATCCCTTAACAATGCTGCCAAATTCTAATCAACATCTAAATTCTACTGTTTTCTTGTAAATCTCTTTTTGCCAAATTCTAGTGTACACCCCCCTTTATTTTAAGGCTTGCCACTGAAATCCTTGGAAATTAGGTGGTGGAGCCTGATCTGCCTCTTCGTGGTAAAGTGTTGTTGTTGTTATTTGGTTTTTAGGAGCATTAGCAACTAAGGCCATATTGCTTCGGGGATATGTGGTGGTCATTCATTGACCTTTCTGCATCCTCCGTATTTGGTGGTCACGGGCTCGAACCCCAGTCTCATCAAGAAGCGTGTGCTATGCACTGCTGCTCCTGCCCACTTGGCTACGGAGGCGCCTGGAAAAGTGTCAGAGAAACAACAGAACATAACGTTACACACTTTTTTAAATTTCTGGCCTCAAGAGAGTTCTGTATCACTCACAAAGAATACAACGCGGAGATGGGGGAACAACTGGTGCCGTCAGACAACTAACACACTACACTTTAGTACTCCACACATTGTCAGTGTAGTACCACAGAGTTAATAAATTACTCTCGGGTTACTGCTTCCCATATGTAGTACTTTACATTTGTCAATGTTAAACTTCATTTGCCATCTCTCAGCCCATCTGCTCAACTTTTCTAGATCCTGTTGCAGCAGCATACTGTCATTAGTGCCCTTAACAACACTGCCAACCTCCGTAACGTCTGCAAACTTGGACATTAAGCTTGATATACCATCATTTATAAATACAGAAAACAACAATGGGCCCAACACTGAACCCTGAGGGACTCCACTAATAACATTAGTCCGCGAAGAGCAGTATTCACTGATTACCAATCTATCTTCTCCAACTCAACCATCCCTTCATCCATGGCAGCAATTTGCCTCCAGTGCTACACTGCTCCAATTTGTTCAGCAGTCTTCCTTGTGCAACAGTATCAAAAGCCTTTCTAAGATCCAAATATATGATATCAAAGTTATTCCCTGCATCCACTTCCTTTGTGACCACATCATAGTATCCAATGAAATTGGTGACGCAAGACTTTCACTTAACAAAACCATGCTGTGCGAGCTATAACTGAAGTCTTGTCTAGATGATCCTGAAGTGCTTCTTTAACCAGTGCATCCAATAATTTTTTTTGGAACAGAAGTTAAACTAACAGGTCTATAATTAGTTGTGCCCTTTGATTTTGCTTTGTGAATTGGGGTCACATTTGCACATCTCCAGTCCATGGGTACCTCCCCTGACTCCAAAGAAGCTCTTACAATTATGGCTAAGGGTTTGTTTACTTCCTTTCCTGCCTCCTTTAATATAATTAGATAGAGCCTACCCACCCCGGGTGCCTTTTTTTATGTTTATATTCAACAATTTCTCCTCCATTTTCCTCTTAGTTATTACAAAATCATCTATCTCACTGCCAGAGTTTAATTCACGTCTGGCATTCCCCTCCCTAAATAACTCCTCATGTGTGAATGTCTATGCAAAATATTCATTTAGTTTGTTAGCCACCTGAGTAGGATCATCAACAGCTGAACTATCAATCAATATCGAGTGGACCAATCTGATTCATCCCTTTCGTTCTAGACAGGCCTGGAGAAACTTTTGGGCTGAAGTGCCACAACAGGAATTCAAAAAGAAGGTGGGCCGCATGTAAAATACTATTTTTAGATATATATTATTTGTTATCATGAAGAAGAAATATAACATAAAAAAATTATTATCTAACAACCAAGAATTTAATGAGATGAATGTAACTGTTTTACATCTTTTAACATTTTTTTAATTTCGGGTGTTAATTTTGTAGTTGAGATTCTTAAAACTGCTTGTAAATGTTCATCGGTGATGCTTGATCGTAAAGAATTTTTATTTAGATTCATGAGGGAAAATGTTTGTTCACATATGTAGGTTGATCGAAAAATAACAACATTTTTCGGGCAAAATCTTTAAGTTCGTTGAATTTGTTCGAATTAAGAGTATTGTAAAATTTACAGATTTCGTCATGACGGTGCAATTCCCTTAAATCGGTATCACACTGCAGATCTATAATCTGAAGTTGTAGTTCACTCGGTGCATTAACAATTTCTATTGAAAATGGGTCGCGCACTATTGCCAAACTTGTCTTAATTTTTTGGAAGTCACCAAATCTTCGTGAAAAGTCGTCATTCAAAGTGTTGATAATTTCACAACATTTTTCAAATTTATTTTCTGGAATTTTCAGCAACTTTGTGGTTGGAAAGTGGTCTACCTCGTTAATCAATAAATGTCGAAGGAACAACTGGAGTTTTAACTGAAAACCATTCAAACCTTTTACCATATCACTGTCGTATAAATTTTACCCTTGTACCACGGTGTCGAAAGTATTTAAGTGTGTCACGATGTCCAGGGTAAACGCAAAATCACAAATCGAGTTATTATCAGTTAATTCGGGAAAGTCCATAATATTTTTCACTTTTAAAAATAGAATGATGTCATCTTTAAGATCCCATACTCGCCGAAGAACTGTTCCTAAGCTAAGCCATCGAATTTGGCCATGATAAGGAATATCTGTGTACTTGGACTCAATATCTTGAAGAAAATTAACGAACTGTCTGTGTTCCAGACCCCTCGATCGTATTAAATTTACTAGTTTAATAATACAAGATGTAACATGTTCAACTTTTAACACATTTTTATATAATACTTGTTGAGGTATAATACAATGAATTGTAATTAAATTATAATCAGGATAATTTTCACCAATGTTATCCTCAATTTTCGCTCCAACAGGTCAAACTTGGTGCTCCGTAAGTTGTTATGCTTACCATTTTGTAAATTATATCTTGTTAAGCATTTTTCAACTTTTTCAAATATATCAGCTCCCGTTGTTTGGTCTTTAAGAGATTCCATTGAAAGCAGCTCTTCAATAATTTCAAAATTAGAGGTACATCCACGTATGAAAATTAATAACTACACAGCATTCTTTTGGTCGTTACTTTCGTCGAGAGCTATCGAGTACCATGTTATGGATTATAATAATTGCTCATTCAAATTTGTATTGATACATTCAATTCTTCTTACTACGATTCGCCGAGATAAACTTATATTCTCAAATTTGTGTTTAATGTCAGGACATATAATTTCACAAGCTTCAGTCACACATTCTTTAATATAGTCTCCAACAGAAAAAGGTTTGTTGCTTTTTGCAATTATATGAGAAATAACAAAACTTGCCTCTACAGTAGATTCTTGTTCCTTAGCTGCGTAAACACATTTTGTTGTCTAGATAAATTTTGAATCAATCCATCAGAAGTTTTCTTTCTCGCTTCCGGAGTTAAATTGGCACCATATTCGGAATTTTTAGTAAGTGTAAAGTGTGTGTTTAGGGTCAAATGGCACCAGGGGTTCCCCCCATCTCCGCGTTGCTTTCATTGTGGGTGAACCAGTTCGCTGGGAAATGCCAGAGATTTAAAAGTGTATGGATATTGTATATGTGTAGTGTCATGTACCGTTGTTCATCTGGTCGTTTAGCCGCTGGACCCCTACTGAGGCCCAACGTTGCCCCACTTTCGCCCCGTGGAGGCAGACCAGGAAACACCAGTAGACTAAGATTTACTCTGGCAGGTCCTGCCGCTTAATTTCCTGAGATTTCGGCGGCTAGGACCTAAAAAAAAAAAAAATCCATTAGGTTAGTGACGATGCACACACATATATATACACATGTACAATTACATACACGTGTATACATACACATATACGTTGGCGTGGGGGTATGATCGCTAAGGTTGTTATGCCGAATTTAGGCTCAAAGGATTTTTGGCACGTTAATTTTTGTTGTGTGGGGCTTTCGTTAGCGTAAAGACAGAAGTGGGGAGGAGACAGAAGACTGGGGGGTGAGAGACAGAAATATGGGACCAATAGAGTAGGTAGCCCCAATTTTCAGTGAGGCATGCCCATGCCCCACCAGAGTAGAAGATGTAGGGTGGCGAGAAGGGGAGGGAGCAAAGGTCGTCCCCTCCCCCCCAAGGATGTGGGAATAAAAGGTGAAGGGAGCTAGAGTGCCCTCTTCAGGTCGCCATCAGTCTGTTGGCAGTTATGCTGCTTTTTGTCTCTTCTCTGTTTTCAATGTCACTCATGGGGTAATCCCCGTCCTAACTTCTCTTCCAGTTGTCAGCGTTCCATTTGGTCGAGTCTGGTGTCCCGAGAATTTCGATTTTCTGTTTCATCTGGTAGCGTTTCTTGTCAGTCTCTGTGTTGATTGCTGTAGATTGCAATTGGCATTTTCCTCCTGGGGAATAGATCCTGCGCGAAGAGGGAGAGCACCCTGTATTCTTCCTCTGAGTCCAGGAAGTGGGACTCCAATCCCTTCGGAAGGTATCTGATTCTTGTTATGAGAATCCCTCTGAGGTCCTCATATTGTGGACATTCATAAGCTATGTGGCTTCAGCTTTCGCTCTCTCCACATGTACAGCTGGGATCGTCGGTGAGACCAAGCCCGAAAAGCTTTTCATTGTAAGGGCCATGTCCTGTTAACAGTGTTGTCATGTGGTACCCTGGGAAGTACCACACCGGTTGTTTTGGATATATCTTGCGGATGTCCGGTAGGAATTTTTTTGTCACTTCTCCCTTGGTGGTCTCAGTCCACCTTCTCTGCCAAAGGTTTAGGAGGTGGGTCTGTAACCTGACTTTTTCATTCTTTAGGCTGTTCGCCGGATCAGTCGTGTAGCCCTGATGGGTGGCAGCCACTCCCCTGGACAGCAGGAACAGCAACCCTGCCTGGATAACCTCTAGATCCATGGGGAGCACTCCAGCAAGCACCTGCAGTGCTGGGGTGCTTACTGTGCTGCAAGCTCGCGTTGTTGTGAGTAATATGGTCCTTTGGATCGTTTCAAGTGTTCTTCTGTTCACAACCAGTGCCGCTTTGGGAAACCACACCGCTGCTGCATAGGTGATTGCTGGTAGGAAAGTTGTTTTGTAGTATATTGACAGGGTTCTCTTTTTGAGACCCCAGTCTTTCTTTGTGATCCTGGCTACCATCCCAGAGTAGCCCCTGATTTTTCTCCGGATGTATTTCAGGTGCTGCTGGAAAGACAAGTTATTATCCAGGATTACGCCTAAGTACTTTAGCTCGCTCGCGAATTTTATGGTGACATTTTCAATTTTTATTTGCGGGGGCCGCCTCAATTGTAGTTTCCCTCTGAGGAGGATTGATGAGGTTTTTTCTGGTGAAATTCTTAATTGGTTTTTGGAAGCCCATTGTTGTAGCTGCTGTAGTGCCCGGTTTGCCAACACCTCCAGTTGGGCCCTGGAGTCTGCCTCCACTGTCAAGGTAAGGTCATCTGCGAACGCATGCGCTCCCACGGGTCCCAGGTCCATTTCTAGGAACTCATCGAGGACAATGTTCCACAGGAGTGGCCCCAGAACTGACCCCTGCGGACATCCTCTGTGCACCTCTCTCGTAAGTTTCTGGTACTGCACGTTTATCTCCACTATTCTTTGGGTTAGATAACTTTCGATGACTTTATACAAGTTTATGGGCACTCGGGCCTTCCTCAGCCTCGCCAGGACGCTTGGCCACCAAAGTGAGTTAAACGCCCCGGCAAAATCAACGGAAATGAGCAGCAAGTACTTTTGTCTGCAGTCTTGCACTATCTTGAGCAGGTTCCCCAGTGCATCCACAGTTGAGGTCCCCGGTCTGAAGCCATACTGGTTTGCGGATTGGAGGCCTGCTGTTTCATAGTGATTTGTTATTCTTTTATGGAGCAATCTTTCAAACAGCTTGCTGGCCACTGGGAGCAGTGCGATCGGTCGATAGGCCTCGGGGTTTTCTGGATTCTTTGTAGGATTTTTTAGTATTAATTTTAGGTTAGCTATTTTCCATGTAGTTGGGAATAGACCGGTTTCTAAGCATCTATTGTATAATGTGAGGAGTAATTGTGGCTGAAATTCCACTGTTTTCTTCAATATTTCGGGCTCAATGAGATCAAGGCCTGGGCATTTCTTGTTTCTGATTCGACGTGCAGCCTCGCCGAGTTCATCCAGGGTAAAGGGGGGTTCTATCTCTTGACTGTTGTAGTTGTTGTTGTTTTCACATATGTGTTGCTGTGCTGGTAAAATTGGCATTTCTAGTTTTAGGAATATTGCATCTAGGATGTTATTTATCGACTGCTCCCAAGTGGTGGTAAGATTTCCATGCTGGGTCCTGGTGGTAGCAATCACCTCCCCCCTGGGAAACTTATTGGTAGTTACCTTATAGACTACTCCCCAGGGGTCAGTGTTTCCGGTTGTGGAGACTAGGTGCTCCCAAGCTTGTCTTTTGCTTTTCTTGATGGCTTCGGTGTATTGGTTTCTGACTTGTTTATATCTCTGTCTTAATGCTTCGACTTCATTTGCTGGCCATGTTCTTCGGGCTCTTTGAAAGTCTTTTCTTTCTTTCATCATTCTCCGTCGGAGGGCTGCAATCTCCCGAGTCCACCAAGGGACCGCTCCCATTTGAGGATGTTTTTTCCTGATGGTTTGATTGCTTATGTCAATTATCAGTTCCGTGGTTGCCTTCTGTAGGTCATGTGGGTTGTTTCGTGGGTCCAGGGACGGCGGTTTGTTATGAATCGCTGTAGTTAAAAGCTCCTTGTATTTCGGCCAGTCTGCCTTGGCGACAGCGTATCTGTGGCGTATTTGCTTTACTATTTTTTCCCTTGTCAGTGCTCTAGTTATTTTGCAGGTGATGACTCGGTGGTCCACGCTTCCTCCACCCTCCAGTCGGCCACGTGGTTTGCCAGGTTTCTAGATGCCAGGGAGATATCTATAGTGGCCTCCCAGAGGGTGTTGCAGTATGTTGGTAACTGGTGCGGCTGGTTCAATACTGTGAACTGCGAACCCAGTATGAAATCCTCGAGCTGTTGCCCGTTTGCAGTTCCCCTTCGGTCAGCAGTGGCACTATGCCATAGCAGGGAGCGACAGTTGACGTCCGCTCCTATAATTATTTTTTCGTTTGGTAGGGTGTTCTGGAGGTGACGTAAGTAGCTAATTGTGGTCTCCATTTCCTGTCCCGGCCTGCTGTAGAGGGCCACAACATATAGGGAGCCCAGTGCTGTGATAATCTGGGCACAAGCAGCCCAGGCCGTACAGAGTTGGGTTATTTTGGTTGCGGTTATGTTTGCATTTCTGATTAGAACCGCTGCCCATGGGGTGTCCTCTTCAGTATGGATTACCTTATATCGGAGTGGGTACCTCGCTACCCGCCCTGCGTGGACGTACGGCTCTTGCAGAATAATTACGTCTATATTTTCCTCGTCAGCCTTGACCCTGATTTGGTCTGCCACTGCTTTGGCTCGCTGTGCATTTATTTGTATTATTTTGATCATTGTTTTATTATATTCTTTAGTTCTTGTCCCCATAGTTGATTCTATTTTGGTAGTTGCTCTTGGCTTTGAGATATGTCGGGCAATTGGGGTCCCTGATTGAGTGGGTATGATCCAGCTTCATGGACTTGCAGTTTGCGCAGGCAGCTTCTTTGTCTTTGTGCGGACAATCCTTAAATCCGTGTCCCTTCTCGGTGCAATGTCCGCACGTTGGGACCGTTTGGGAGCATACATGGGAGGAGTGGCCGAACTTGCAGCATCTAAAACATTTGGGAACTGCCACTCGTTCCCGAAAGCGATAGCTGCCCCATTCTATGTATACTCTTGTCCTATCTTTTAGGACTTGCCATGCCTCTGGGCTGAGTTCAACGCTCCAACTATTATTGATTCCGCCTCTTGCCTTTACGTGGAATTTTGGAGTTATTACATCATGCGGTTCCTTATCTGGTATTTCCTTTTGTATGTTTTTGTAGTATAGTTCTTCCACGAGCTGTGCCGCCGTAACTTCCGGGTTTACATCAAAGATTAATATTGATGGTCCTTTCCTTTTGGGTGGCTGGGCCGTAAGACCAAGGGAGTCTATTTTAGGGTTTTCTATTATGCTCTGTGCTTCTTGTCTGGTTTCTGTTTCTATCACCAGCCCTATGTCTCTCATTTTTCGCATTCCTTTAATTCTCGTGTGCCTGAGGTCCTCCCGCATGTTGTTGATTATCTTTGTTTTAAGCTCCTTGCTTGTGGAGATTTTACTTTCCTCCTTAGGTTTAAGGATCACTAGGTTTGGTGTGGGTAATAGGGCTCTCTTCCTCTGGTGCCCCTCTGCGGTCGATTGAGCTTCATTTGTTAATGGAGCCCTCAGCGCTTCCAAGTATGTCGGGGCGCGCTGTGGCATTTGTTTGGCCCCGCATTCCATATAGGCTTGTAGCCTTGTAGTAGCTTTTTGGCTTTCTAGGTATGTGTCATGGAGTATTGTCTCCATTTTGTAAAATATGGTCACTATTTGGGACCTCAGACCCGTAGATATCTTATTTGGGTTTTCTTTAAAAATATTCTCTAGGGCCGTTTTCAGTCTGAGGGATTGTTCATAGACTGAGCCCTCCAGCAGTGCATGGTGCAGCTGGGGCTCCTGCTGTCTTTCATTGTTTGCATCTCTTTGTGATGCTGTTGGTTCAGGTTGTTCGCTTGTTTCAGCCTGCGAGCGGGTCTCCCTTTCGAATTTAGGGTCCACTTCCTTTCGGTTTTTTCTCTTGGTTAAGGTGGCCCCGAAACGGGCCTCCTTCGTCTTGTCTGGTTGATCTATTATGGCCAGTTCGTCGCTTTGTTTCTGCGTCCGGGAGTCCTTAATTTTTACGTGTCTCCCTTCCATTGTTACGTATTCCGAATAATCGGGAGAGTTCGGATAATCGGGAATGCTTCAGTATATTCTGGTAGCTCTTTTAAAAATATGGCAGTTGTTACCCAACACAAGTTCGTAGGTTTATCTGTTGCTGCACAAACAGTTTTCAAAGATATTGACTATCCCCCACTTCACTTTGGAGGGGGGGACAACAGCCGAATGCAAAAATACCCTAGAAGAGTGGAACTACTTCTCTAGAGGATTTGTAGGGGGCGGCGAGCACAAAATGGCATTCAAAATACAGTAGTGTAGCCGAGAAGATAGTTCGCCCCTTACAGTGGGGAAAGTTTATGGCAGGGGAGGGGATACACGATATCCCATATTAGCTTTCTTCATAAAATCACTCAGTTTGTTGAAAGGTTGGGACCCAGTCACTGTCCAAGGTTACAGTCGCTATAGCACCTCCCTAGTCAAGGTGTCAGGTTGAGACGTGGCTGCCGCGTTCTGTCGGCAGCCTCTCTATAGCCCTTCCGTCAGCCACATGGTGACCATGCGGTCTGACAACAAAGGATACAGATAAATAACGCTTCAACCAGACGATGTTCCCAAGTAAATAACAAAAATATCTCACCAGCGTGATCCTCTGTTCTTTATAATCCTGTGTGCATACTTTTCTTGGGTTAAATAACACTTAAAACACATATTTAAAATCAAAAATTATGGAGCTGACTAAAACACGTCCGCACGGTAAGACGGCCATATTGCCTAGTCGGAATTTTTAGTAGTGAAATGTCTTTTAATATTGTACTCTTTCAACACTGAGACACTCTCCCGGCAGATGAGACAAATAGTCTCGTTATTTATGTTAGCAAAAAAATATTTTGTGTTCCACTCTTCATTGAAGGCACGATGCTCTTGTTGAATTTTTCTTTTTTTTTTTTAATTCATTTTTAAAAGGGTGTAAATATTATTTTTATCGCTACTGGCACCAAGATGATAACCGAAGATAATGCAAAAAAACTAACTGCAGGATGACCGTCAGAGCAAAACAGATTGGAACTGTGGCCGATCAGCAGCCCTATCCTATTACTCCGCCACCGTAACAAAGCCATTGTCGTCATCACCGGTTGTCTGTTACTGTAGTTTCGTGTGGTTAGTTTATAATCGCAAATTATACCGTTAAAAAAGCACTGGTTTGGCTTGCTCCGGTTCGCCCACAATTTCAAATTCTATTTCAATTTGAACAATACAGAGATGATAATACAATTTACAAGTCGACAAATTCTATAATGTATTACATATACAAATTTATTTTTCAAAAAGGCATTGCAAAAGCCATAAAATAAGTAAACTTTTTTCGAAAATACAATTAAAGCTCGTGGGCCGCACAAAAATATGCGGCTCGCGGGCCATAGTTTGCACAGGACTGTTCTAGAGTTTACACAGGTAAAGAACTCTTTGCTTTTTTTTTTGCATCCTTTGCCAAAGAGTTCTCATAATCTGCCTTTGCCTGCCTAATCTCCTTTGTGACTTGGTTACTGAACAGCTTATATCTAACATAGGCTTCCATGTCACCCATTAATTTATGTATCCCATGCATTTTTCTTTTCTGTCATAAAAAAAAAAAAAAAAGGTAAAGTGCAGCCATTATCAACCCACTGCAGAATGGAAGCCTCCTCAACAATTCATGCTGAGGGAAATGGAGCATAATCTGCCATGTTGGTCCAGTGCGGGTTGGCAGATCGACCATATTCAGCAGTCAGGGGCTTGAACCCCAGTCTACTCAAAGAGCATGTGCTACTGCACTCCCGCTCCTGACCACTCGGCTACTCATTAATTCATCTGACATCCATTTTGGCCTAAACCTTGAAAAATATTTCTTAGTTGGTATGTAAAGCCTAGTAGCTTCAAAGATAAATTCTTTGAATGCTTTCCATTTTGAATTTGCTGTTGGTAACATCATCAGTTGGTCCCACCGTACAGCATTTAAATACTGTCTCAGACCACCGCCATCACCTTTACGAAAGCAAACACCCTTCCCTTTACCCCTAATGGTAGTTACCTCTTTGAGTAAATTCTACTTCAGCACACTGTGATCACTGCCACCTAGTGGTTCATTTATCTGCAGACTCCTATTCTTTGCCGCCTTTTTTCACTTTCTTATTCCAAAGGTGTTTTTCCTTCTGCTTGGAAATTTGCTCATATCCAGCCAGTTCCTAAAAAGGGTGACAAATCCCTCCCATCCAATTATCGTCCCATTGCAATTACTTCTACTCTTTCTAAAGTAATGGAGAAATCAATTAACCGCCAACTCTTAAACTACCTAGAAACCTTCCGTCTGATCAACGATCGCCAGTGTGGATTCCGTCAGTGTCAATCCACTGGTGATATTCTGGCTTATGTTACCCATTTATGGACTAATTCAATGGAAAGGTTTGGTGAAACACAGGTAGTTGCTCTTGACATCTCAAAGGCTTTCGATCGTGTTTGGCATAAAGGTCTTCTAAACAAGCTTCCATCTTATGGTTTGCCAACTGTTTTTAGTAATTGGTTATCCAGTTTTCTCTCTGAACGCTCACTGAGGGTGATGGTAGATGGCTCTCTGTCTTCTAACTTCTCCACTAATGCCGGTGTCCCGCAAGGTTCAGTTCTTTCCCACACTCTTTTCCTCTTGTATATTAATAACCTTCTTTCATTGACTGGAAATCCTATCCATAGTTTTGCTGATGATAGCACATTGCATTCCACTTTCCATTTTGAGAAACCTTGTCCTGCTCAATCAGCTTCAACTTCTCGAAAATCTGCTACCAATTCCTTAAATGCCGATCTTCAGGTAATTCTCCAGTGGGGCAAAGACAACTTAGTTGATTTCAACCCTTCTAAAACTCAGTCTTGTCTTATATCTCGCAAAAAGGATTCTTCTGCTCCTATGATTATCTTTAGTGACACTGCAATTTCTAGGCAAAATGATATATCTCTTTTTGGGATTACTCTGACTTCTAATCTCTCTTGGCATAAGCACATTACAAATATTGCTTCCTCTGCATCTAAAACCTTGGTTTTCTCTTTCGCTCTTGGTGTTAACTTTTCTTCCAAACAGCTGCTCACTGCGTATAAATTGCAAATCCACACTGCCATGGAATATTGTTCCCACATCTGGGGTGGTGCCCCCAAAACCTCTCTCAGGCTTCTTGATTCCATTCAGAAGAGGGCAGTTAGGTTAATTAATGATTCATCTCTAACAGAGTCTCTCCACTCGCCGTCTCATAGACGTACTGTTTCTGCTGCGGGCCTGTTCTACAGATACTTCCATGGGCACTGTTCTTCTGAATTGGCTTCTATAATTCCAAATCTCTCTTTCAAAACAGTCCGAACACGTGCCGCCACCAGCCAACATCCATTTACTGTCCAACTTCAAACCCACAGAACCAACTTTTCATCTTCCTCATTTATTCATTCAACTGCTGTTTTCTGGAACAACCGTCCTTCATACGTATTTCCTGAAAATTACAATCTACAGAAGTTCAAGTCCAATGTCAACAAATATCTTCTTTCGTCTTCTCAACCTCCAACCCAAGCACGGTACTAAGTACTATAGGTTCAAATATCTTTCGTGTTTGGGGTTTACATAAAAAAAAAAAAAATCACTACTGATAATCAGATTAAGAGTATTACTCCCTCTGGTTGTCTCTCGAACATGCTGATGTAGAAAACAATCATCCAATAAATCCACAAAAGCCTTGCTAGTGTGTGAGTGACCAACCCACAAATTCCAGTCAATATATGGGAAATTAAAATCCCCCATTACAAGATTCTCTGATTTACTGGCCCACTTTAATTCCCTGTACAGTTTCTTATTATACACATCAGAGTCATTAGGCCTATAGCACACTCCTACTCATCAATTTTGATCTCCCAATGTCACACCAAACTGACTCGACACTGCACTCCAGCGATGTCGACTGGCTTCACTTCCTTGGATTTTATGTGTTTCTTAACTAATAGCATAACCCCTCCTCCCTTCCTGTACACATTGTACTCCCCAAATTCCAATTCTGCACTGCTTATGTCTGTGTGACACGACTTCTCTGATATCCCAACAATATCTGCCTTTGATGTCACTAGCATTTCAAGCTCATCGAATTTATTAACTATACTCTTAGCATTGGTGTACACACAAGTATACATACACCTGTTTTTATTCTTAACTACCCTAACACAGCTCATGTATTTACTTGTTCTGCAATGGGTCCCAGCAGTCTCTGGAATTCCCTGCACCTTGTTTTCCAGGCTGCTGCTGCTCATTTCAATAGAAGCAGTGCAAGAATCACTTTCACCTCTGCCAGTGGCTACTGTTAATCTATTAGTCCTTGTATCCCCCCAAGCTAGCAGTTTTCTGGCCCACCTAACGCTGCCTCGATAGCATCAGCAAATATTCTTGCACCCTTTCTATTTAAGTGTATCCCATCCCTGTAGAAGCAGTCTCTCCTATTAACAAGTACAGATCAGGCTGAAAAAAAATTCTACCCCTCGAGCCTTGCACAATCTTTCCAGGGCCAAATTGATCAACAAGGCTCTCATCATATACTCCCTCCTATCGTGTCTGGCCAGAATTGCAGACACTTTCAAATTCAACCCTTATTCATGGCTGTTTTCAACAGTGACCTGTATTGTTAAATAATTCCAGTGGTCTCCTATTCTTAATATCATCTTTTAAGGGCACAAAAGGTAATATTGTACAATCATTATCACCTTTTGTGCCCTTAAAAGATGATATCCGCTCTACAATGTCATCAACCTTTGCCCCTGGTCCTGCTCGAATTACCAACAACACACTGGAATACACACAATAATTAGTCACTAATCATTCACAGTGCAACTTTGACTAACAATTTAACTTTTTTTTTTTTTTTTTTCATTTAGTCCCTCTGCCTCTATTCTTTGAAACAGCCTTCCTCCATTATGCATTTTCCTGATATTAGAGTACAGAAATATGAAAATTCCAGGGTTACTTTCTTATTCCTTGACACATAGAATAATTATTAGAGGTACACAAAAGATGTGTCTACTATGAACTGCTTAATCACTTAAGATTTGAATTCAGAGACAGCAAAAATAAGCTGTTTATGCCCTAACACAGGCACATTTAAAAAAAAAAAATGCGAAGTTTTAGTGTAATAACATCAAGCAAGTGATGTCATTATGTATGCAATAGAAACATTGCCATTTATAAGAAAATTCTCACCAACCCTGTCAGGATATACATATACGTTACAAATATATACTATTTTAAGTAAAAACTATCCACCAAATTCATACGTTAATAGAAAATAAAAGATCACAAAATTCTGTAGCAACCAGGGATGCAAGGAGAGTACTGGTACATAGATGGAATCTGTCAAAGACCATATTAAGGCGAAGTTTTTGAACACTCGAAAAGACCACAAAAACTAATGAATCTCAATTACTTAGATCCACCATTCCATATTAGTGAATTAAATATCAAGACTTGACAAGGTCAAACTGAAGCTTGCAATCCACACATGCTCTCAGAGAAATATGGATTGAAAAATCTGAATTAACAAGAAATTTGAAAAAATAAAAAATGCACAAGGAGCAGCCAATATCTAAAGATTTTAATACCAGTTGTTTACGTTTTTCAAGAAACTAACTTTTATTTATAAAAATATATATTGGCAGCAATGTCTTGCCTCAGGAGAATATAAAAATTTTCCAGACAATTAGTTTATTTACATATTTCGCTACTGGGAAGACAGACTTTCATTGCCCCCCACACCCCTGCCTCAAAATATCTAGCACCTTCATTTTAAACAGCCCTACCTGATAGTTTAAATAGCCCTTTTAATTTTTAAACAATATTTTCATAACCTTTTACTTTTTTTTTTTTTATTTATGTTGTTGGATTTTACACACATTGGTGACCTAGGCCATATTATGCCACAGTGTATTATGTCTGTATAAATGTGTTTGTGGGTGGATTTGCACGTTAGGTAGGCTGAAAATCATGAAGTAATTAACAGGGAAAAGTCCTATTCTCTGCCTAAGACCTCTAGTTGCGGACAGGAATCGAAACTCGATATCTCCAAATGAGTGATAAGTGGAAAACTCACTATACTGTCATGGACTTTATTAATTAACATGATTAATGCTACAAAATACTGATCTGTAAAAACTCACCTCCATTTCCCATCTTCCAAATCCCATAATGTCTTCTTTAACAATAATAGGTAGTGGATCCAAACGACCTAAAACAAAAATAAAATAATAAATTCCATTAAAGACTTAAATACTATATATATATAAACTATTATACAATTCAAATGTAACATATATTTTTTAAGTTATAAAATAAAAAATTATTTGATATAAATCAAATAATTATTTATTTTATTTTATTTTACTTGTAAAAATTCTGGTAGGACAATAAAGAATGAGCATTAATTTGTCTGAATTGATGACTGCAATATGCACTAAACAACCATACTGATTTGGAGACTGAGTTTATTAAAACAAAAAAATAAAATAAAATAAATAAAAAAACAAATCCCAATTCGGGTTTCATTACCATGAAAAAATTTTGGGTGTAAGCACGATACTGAAATTATGAATAGTAAATAGTGTTTCATTACGATTTATATAATTTAATTAACGAAACATACACAATTAACAAATAAGTACAGAGTTCACTTATATAATAAAAAAATAGTATGATATCTAAAGTAACCATATTCAACAAAGGTTTTTGATAAAAGTATATCTAACAGTATTATTTGAGTTTTAATGAAATTCATTAAACCTCAGCATAAATGATAATACTTCTGTGGAACTGACTAGTATCATCTAAACTTTTTCCTGTGTAATATGAAGAGGTAGTTTCAGCCATTCAGATTAGCATAAAGACTGGCCAGGCAATGAAGCATCTTTCTTAGTACTTCTGCAAACTGCATGTTCATAAAGTATACTTTTTACTTTAAGAACGGAAATCTGGAGTTTCTGCTATAAAATCTGAAACTAGTTAAATCATTAGGTGAAAAACTTATTACCATACCATATGATATAGTAATAACCTGTGCTTAGGAAGTCATTAACAACTAAGCAACTAGTGCATACTGAATTGAATGCACTGTGTGCTGCAACAGACATACAAGGCAATTCCTTACTTTCAAGTCTACATCAGCCAATGATGTCTCAAGCTCACTTTCAGTTTCACGATTACTTCTTTAACATCTTCAAATATCTGCTACAGTCATCCCTGAAAACCCAACAAAGCCACATTTCTGGTTCAGGTCAGCAGCATCATCTTTTGTATCAGAAAACCTACAACTGTTCTTATTGTAACATTGAGAACACTTGTGTCTTATGTAGTTTGCCATGGTTAGTGATTTTATAAAGTTCCAGGCTCCTTCATATCATCTGAAGGAGACCTATCTTTGTTGGCCAACAGTAGCATACAGAGAATCAGTTGACCCAAAACTGTTCATCCTGAAACACTGAGAAGACACTGTTAAAAATTCTCTGAGGCTACAAGCACGATACATATTAACATCTATACAACACCAACCAAAACTAGCTAAAAAGAATATCTTCCGTGAATAAAATATATTATAATATCTCAAAATTCCATTACAACACTTTCAGTTTTATTGAAATTTCCACTATAATGAAAATATATCCAGGTCCCAGGCAATAACCATATTATTAACACTTTGTAAGTCTTGTCTGAACAAAATATTCAGAATAATGAATTATTTTAAAAGTCCACCTACAAATGTACTGGTTTAGAAAAAAAAGTAAAATTTTTGTGGAAAAATTATGAACAGCAATTGGTAGCCCAAACTGCAAAGCGAGTTATGGGAGTCTTCGCATTAAGAAAAATATGGCCGTTTTTACAAAATACAGTAAAAGAACTCAATATTATGCCCTCTAAGTTTTCCACAATTTTGAATGAGTTAGGCCTATCCCCCCCCCACCCCCACTGCAAGCAACTGGTACAGCTTTTTGGCAATACAGCTATTCCCCAGCTTACGTAATACTTGACTAAGGGAAATTTGACCTTGCGCAAAGTTTTTGCCAGCAGGTGCAATCATAAAAAAAATCATGGAAACATACTTTGCATCCCGTAGGAATAAATGGAGGTATCGTGAAAATACCATAATGTGAACCCAATAACACTTTTTTTTTTTTTTTTTTTTAATTTGTTTCAAGACCTTGGAATTTGAAAAATTCGCTATATAACTAAGCTATTTATCTCTCTAAAAGGTCATTTTTATAATGGAAATTGCACTACACTTTCATCGTTATCATATGTTCTGTTATAAGAATCAATTTTGAAAGTCTTTGTGATATTTTTCTAAAACACATTTCTGGAGGTCACTACCATAAAACAATAAAAATAATGTGCACTTTCCAGTTTATTGGGCTTTTCTGTTGGTGCAATCTATTATAAATGGGTAGTAAACTCAATCTTATTGCATTTGCGATATTACCGAATAACTGGAATTCTGTCAGTTTTTACGTTATGGTGAAATGAGTTTCCCTTCACTGAAATCTTCAATCATAAAAAACAAATAACTTTTCAGAATCTTCTCTTTATTCTTATTTACGTATTACAATGGTGAAGGGAAAGGGACCAACAGAAAGGGCAACTGCTGGCAGTACTAAGAAACAAAACAAAATCGATTTAGAAATTAAAATGATTAATTAAGAATTACGAAGCAGGACAAAGTTTGTCATCTATTGCACAAACTCCAAGAATGGGTGGTTTAATAGGTTCAAGCATCGTGCTGGTTTCCACACATTAAAATAGGTGGTGAAGTCGCCAGTGCAGATTCTGCAGCTGCAGAGAATTTGTGAGGTGTTGGAACCCCCCCCCACCCCTTATAAATCTCCACAGCCCTCAACTTCTGCAACAGTGTGCTTATCAGCTGGAGAGTTAATTCTGGCAACGATGCTCAAAAGGTAACACTTGCTGACATTATGCCTGTCTCCTCTCTCTTTTTGTAATTTTATACACTTTTGTAATTTTTGCTGTGCATGAGATAAAAAAATTGATTAAATAATACTATTTATATGTTCGTCGAACATTTCTTTTTTTCGCTTCAATCAAATTTGTGAGTGCTGCATAAGCATTTAGGGAAATTCCGACTTACATAAAGTTCCGCGGAATGCAACCGTTAAGTAAGTTGGGGAGTGGCTGTACTTCACATACACAAAAAAAGAAAAAAAAAAAAAGAAAGAAAGAAAAAAAAAATCAAATGTGTGTTTCTGATTTTCGGTACCTGTATTTACCTTTTCCCCACTTTATTTTGTAGGGTAAATTTTTTTAAAAAATTCTAAAATTGAAGAAAATATGCAAACAGGAATGAAACAGGCCTTGTATTTTAATGATTTCTAGCTGCTTCACTAACAGCTCACAGAAAAATTATCAGAATTGGTGCA
The DNA here is from genome assembly GCF_048544385.1 of Mastigoproctus giganteus. NCBI lineage: Eukaryota > Metazoa > Arthropoda > Arachnida > Uropygi > Thelyphonidae > Mastigoproctus > Mastigoproctus giganteus. The sequence goes on along the minus strand of NC_143583.1, from coordinate 49,515,889 downwards.
AGGTGAACCCGAATATTTTGCATTTTATGGTAAAATAAAACAATATGTCATATCTACTATAACATATTGCTTACAAATAAAATATTCTTTCAAAAATATTTTCTGAAAAAACTATTTTTACTTTTGCAGTACATATATTTTGTCATTTTATTTACCTATTATTGATTTTAAAGGTTGATATTTAAAGTAAAATATAGAAAGCAGAAATTACCACTTCTACATACTAAGAAGTAGTAATTTAGAAGTCCTGCAATATTTATTTCAACAAATAACAGATATTTTGATCTTCTACAGGAATCGGATACACTTAAATAGGGTGCAAGAATATTTGCTGATGCTACTGAGGCAGTGTTAGATGGGTCGGAAAACTAATAGCTTCGGGAGATACAAGGACTAATAGATTAACAGTAGCCACTGGCAGTGGTGAAAATGATTTTTGCACTGTTTCTATAGGAAATGATCGGCAGCCTGGAAAACAAGATGCAGGGTATTTCAGAGACTACTGGGAGTCATTGCAGTACAAGTGGGTTGTGTTAGGGTAGCTAAGAATAGGAACAGGTGCATACATACTTGCTTATATACACCAATGTGCATATACACCAAGTTTGGTAAATAAACTTGATGAATTTCAGGTATTGCTCAAAACATCAAAGGTAGATATTGTTGGGATATCAGAGACGTGGTGTCACACAGATATAAGGAATGCAGAACTGGAATTTGGGGAGTACAACATTTACAGGAAGGATAGATAGATAAGAAGGGAGGATGGGTTATGCTATTAGTTAAGAAACACAAAATCCAATTAAGTGAAGCCAGTAGACATCGCTGGACAGTGCAGTGTCAAGTCAGTTTGGTGTGACAAAAGCATTGGGAGATCAAAATTGAGACTAGGAGTGTGTTATAAGCCTAATGACTCTGATGAGTATAATAAGAAACTGTACAGGGAAATAGAGTGGGCCAGTAAATCAGAGTCTTATAATGGGGGATTTTAATTTCCCAGATATTGAATGGAATTGGTGGGTTGGTCACTCACACACTAGCAAGGCTTTTGTGGATTTATTGGTTGATTGTTTTCTACATCAGCATGTTCGAGAGGCAACTAGAGGGAGTAATACTCTTAATCTGATTATCAGTAGTGATTCTTCATGCATTAAGAATCTGCAGATAAATGAACCACTAGGTGGCAGTGATCACAGTGTGCTGAAGTAGAATTTATTCAAAGAGGTTAACTACCATCAGGGGTAAAAGGATTTGGTTTGGTTTGGGTTTTATTGGTGCATCAGCAACTGAGGCTATAACGTGCAGGGTAAAAGGAAGGGTGCTCGCTTTCGTAAAGGCGACTAAGGCGGTCTGAGACAGTATTTAAATTCTATACGGTGGGACCAACTGATGATGTTACCAACAGCAAATTCAAAATGGGAAGCATTCAAAGAATTTATCTTGGAAGCTACTAGGCTATACATACCAACTAAGAAATATTGTTCAAGGTTTAGACCAAAATGGATGTCAGATGAATTAATAAGACATATGGCAGAGAAGAAAACTGCATGGGATACATATAAATTAATGGGTGACATGGAAGCCTATGATAGATATAAGGTGATCTGTAACCAAATCACAAAGGAGATTAGGCAGGCAAAAGCAGATTATGAGAAATCCTTGGTAAAGGATGCAAAGAAAAACAGAAAAGAGTTCTTTACTTATGTAAACTCTAGAAGAAAAGGGATAAATAAGATTGGTCCACTGGATATTGATGGTTCAACTGTTGGTGATCCTGCTCATGTGGCTAACAAACTAAATGAGTATTTTGCAGCTACATTCACACATGAGGAGTTATTCAGGGAGGAGAATGCCAGAGGTGAATAAAACTCTGGCAGTGAGCTAGATGATTTTTGTAATAACTGAGAGGAAAGTGGAGGACAATTTGTTATGATAAGAATAAAAAAGGCACCCGGGATGGATGGGATCTATCCAGTTATATTAAAGGAGGCAGCAAAGGAAGTAAGCAAATACTTAGCCATAATTATGAGAGCTTCTTTGGACTCGGGGGGAGGTATCCATGGACTGGAGATGTGCAGATGTGACCCCAATTCACAAAGGAGGATGAAAGGGCAACACAAGTAATTATAGACCTGTTAGTTTAACTTCTGTTCCATGAAAATTAATGGAGGCACTGGTTAAAGAAGCACTGCAAGATCATCTAGACAAGACTTCAGTTATAGCTTGGACACAGCATGGTTTTGTTAAGGGAAAGTCTTGCCTGACCAATTTAATTGCATACTATGATGTGGTTACAAAGGAAGTGGATGCAGGGAATAACTTTGATATCATATATTTGGATAAAAAAAAACCAAATATATGATATCAAAGGCTTTTGATATCATATTCGATGTGCAAAAGTATCAAAAGAAAGGCTTTTGATACTGCTGCACGTGGAAGACTGCTGAAAAAATTGGAGCAGTGTGGCATTGGAGGCAAATTGGTCTCAATTCTAATATCAACGATGTCACTTGCATTCTACCAAACCCAATGTACTTTTTCAGACAGAATCTCAGTTATCAGTTGATTCAACCACTGCTCATCTCAGTTGCCCAGATTGTTTGCTGTATGATTCCTTTCAAGGTTTCTTTCATTCATATTGTTCAAGGTTTAGACCTAAATGGTTATCTAATGAACTAATGAGACTCGTAACAGAGAAGAAAAATGCATGGGATGCATATAAATTATCAAGCAACACAGAAGCCTATGGCAGATATAAGCTAAGTCTATAATCAGGTCACAACAGAGGTTACACAGGCGAAGGCAGATTAGGAGAAATCCTTGGCAAAAGATGCTAAGAAAAACAGCTAGGATTTCTTTACTTATATAAACTCTAAAAGGAAGGGGATGAATCTGATTGGTCCACTTGACATCGATGGTTTGACTGTTGATGATCCTGCTCAGATAGCAAACAAACTGAATGAGTATTTTGTATCTACATTCACACATAAGGAATTATTAAGGTTTGAAAATGGCAGGTTATCAAATTGTAGCGGGATACTTTATGATTCTGTAATAACTGAGAGCAAAGTGGAGGAGAAATTGAAGTTAAATATAAGAAAAGCACATGGGGTGAATGGGATCTATCCAGTTATATTAAAGGAGGCGGAAAGGCAACTAAGCAAAACCCTTAGCCATAATTATGAGAGCATACTTGGACTCAGGGGAGGTTTCCACGGACTGGAGATGTGCAAATGTATCCCCAATTCACAAAGGGGGATCGCAGAGTGACACGAGTAATTACAGACCAGTTAGTTTAACTTCTGTTCAGGGTAAAATAATGGAGTCACTGGTTAAAGATGCACTGCAGGATCATCTAGACAAGACTGCAGCAATAATTCAGACACAGCATGGGTTTGTTAAGGGAAAGTCTTGTCTGACAAATTTGATAGGATATTATGATGTGGTTACAAAGGAACTGGATGCAAAAAATAATTTTGATATCATATATTTGGATTTCAGGCAAGCTTTTGACACTGTTGCGCATGGAAGATTATTGTACAAATTGGAGGAGAATGGTATTAAGGGTAAGTTGCTACAATGGATAAAAGGATGGTTAAGTGGGAGAAGACAGAGGGTGGTAATGAATGGGTGCTGCTCTTCGTGGACTAATGTTATTAGTGGAGTCCCACAGGATTCGGTGTTAGGTCCACTGTTGTTTTGTATATTTATCAATGATATTGATGAAGGTATATCAGGCTTATTGTCGAAGTTTGCAGATGATACAAAGATTGGCAGGGTTGTTAATGACAGTAATGGCAGTGCGCTACTGCAACAGGATCTAGATAATTTGGGCAGATGGGCTAAGAAGTGGCAACTGAAGTTTAACCTTGACAAATGCAAAGTACTGCATATGGGTAGAAGTAACCCCAGAGAAACATACCAACTGTGTGGTACTATGCTTAAGGTGGTAGAAAATGAAAAAGGCCTGGGAGTAATTGTGCAGTCAGATATGAAGTTTTCTGAGCAATGCAGACAGGCTGCCAGGGCAGGTCGTGGGGTTTTGTCAATGATATACAGGCGGGTCTCGATTAAAGCGATTAATTCGTCCAGCGAGTGCCTCGCGTAAAACGGAAACGCGTTAATCGAATATCATAACCAATACGAAAAATTATAATTGGTCCTTGACCTTCTGGAATGTCCATAAAGAATTTTAAAAATACCTTTTAAATAACTTTTTAACTGTATATAATGTAAAAGATAATGAAAATAATTATGGAATTAAATGTTTATTGCATAAAACAGCGGTTCTTAAACTATGCGCTGCGGAATATTTTAAATTTTCGAAGGAAACACAGCGATACTCGACATCTGTCGGACACCGCGCGAACTACTAGCTCGAGGTAGTTCACAGTTTCAACATATTTTATTAAGTTATTTGGACCTAACTACTAAATGAAACTGTTAGGTATTTCTTTTGGTCTGGGTGCGCCTTGAAAAAATTACTGAGACATTAAAGGTGCCGTGAACCAAGAAACTTTGGGAACCTCTGACATAAAATACACAATGAAGAAATTACTGTTGAGGAAATATTTGAACAGTGTTGAATTTCTCTTTTCATCAATCAATTTCCGATAGCTGACAACAATCTTCTCTGGGCCCGGGCAAAATAAATATCGCAGAGAACAGCAAACCTTTTGTTTGAGGTTCTATGCGATACGAATGATTTCATCTAATTCTTTTACCATTATCTCCTTCGCGGTAACATTTTCATCTGGCTCATTTAAAAATTTGAATTTTTAAATGCTAGTCTGCATTGACTTTATTAGCAGGAGACAAACACATCTTCTTCCGATGGTTGATGGAACACACCCAGGCAGGCAGCAGGCAAACATTTGATTATTGACCGTATGACTCGCGGTAAGCTTAACCCGCGATTCAAATGTTTTTAAACTATCGCATAAAAAAAAAAAAAAAAGATTGCGTTAACTGGAAATTTGCATCGTGTAAAGTGAAAAGTGGTATCATTTTTCAAATAGCGTTAATTGAATATCACGTTAATCGAACTTGCGTTATGCGAGGCTTAGCTGTATAGGAATTTTGCTAGCAGGGAAAAGGAGGTGATTGTCCCTTTGTATAAGGCAATGGTCAGGCCACGCCTTGAGTACTGCATACAGGTCTGGAGGCCTTATTTTAGGAAGGATGCAGATTTACTTGAGCGTGTACAGAGAAGGGCAACAAGATTGGTGAGAGGAATGAAGGGATCCTCTTACCAAGAGAGGCTTAAGTTCTGCAAATTGCAGTGGCTGGAGACTAGGCACCTGCACGGTGATCTGATTGAGGTGTATAAGGCCTTGAATGAGCTGAGCACGCTGAATTCTGATGGGATCCTTTGTTCCGATTACGAACCTACGGGGGCATAAATTCAAATTAATAAAGGACAGATATAGAATAGATGTGTGGAAATTTGCCTTTAGCCAGCGGGTTGTTAATTGCTGGAACAAACATCCATCTGTCGTGGAGGCTGATAGGTTGAATAAATTTAAAGAGGACCTAAACAGGCATTTGGAGGGAATGTTGTGATTTTTTTTTTTTTTTGACTGATGCTGCATAAGCTCATACACTTGCTTTCTTGCATCACATGCCACCACCACTACTACTACTACTACTTTCACCTCTAAGGTGGTACTTGTGCATATGTCCGTTCCGATATTCCCTGTCAGACACTTGTTAATTTGTAATCTGCTCTTTTCGATTTTCTCTGGCTTAAACTCTTTCTACCTAATTGAGTCAAATTCATCTGTTGTCTCTACCATTCTCCCAACTCCATCCACTAATCACTTGGAGCTCTTTGACTTTCTCTCTTCACAACTTGACTTTCTCCAGTCCATCTTTCCTAACAGTGAGGTAATTTTCCTTGCGAGTTTAATGTTCACAACTCCAGGTGTCTTCTGTTTTCTAGTCATACTGACCCAGCTAGTCGAGATGCTGAGGCTTTTGCAATTTCTAATGACCTTGCACAGATTGTTCATTAACCTACACTAAAGGTGGTCATCCTGCATATGTCCGCTCCGATATTCCTCGTCAGAGACTTGTTAACTTGGAATCTCCTCTTTTCGACCTTCTCTGGCTTAAAATCTCTCTACCTCATTGAGTCAAATTCATCTGTTGTCCCTACCGTTCTCCTAACTCCACTAATCACTTGGAGCTCTTTGACTTCCTCTCTTTGCAACTTGACATTCTCTAGTCCATCTTTCCTAACAGTGAGATAATTTTCCTTGGTGATTTTAATGTTCACAACTCCAGCTGGCTTCCGTTTTCTAGTCACACCGACACAGCTGGTCAAGATGCTGAGGCTTTTGCAATTTCTAATGACTTTGCACAGATTGTTCATTTACCTACAACAATACCAGACAATCCCAACCATACAGCCAACACATTTAATCTTTTTCTCACAAACAACTCTTCTAAGTACACAGTCGAAGTGAGTGTTCCTTTAGGTACCTCAGATCACAATTTGGTGATTGTCTCTTCTCCAATGGAGCATTTATCTCACGGCTATTCCCAACCTCGTATTGTTTGGCATTACAAGAATTCAAAATGGGATAACCTGCGAGATTTCTTTTCTTCTTTGCCTTGGTCGGATTACTGTTTCAAAACTTCTGATGTCAACATTTGCTCAGATCGTGTCAGTTTGTTTGTTTGTTATTTGGCTTTTAGGAGCATTAGCAACTAAGGCCATATTGCTCCGGGATATGCGGTGGTCATTCCCTGACCTTTCCGCATCCTCCGTATTTGATGGTGATGGGCTCGAACCCCGGTCTAATCAAGAAGCATGTGCTACACACTGCTGCCCCTTCCCACCTGGTTACGGAGGCGCCTCAGATCGTGTCAGTGAAATTATTGTTGTAGGAATGGAATCATTTATTCCACACCCAACTTTAAAATGTTGTCGTTTATCTACACCTTGGTTTTCCAATAAATGTGACAAGGCTGTTCAAGAGAAGAACGTTGCATATTGTAATTGGCTTGTTTCCAATTCTTCAGTTTCACTTTCTGCCTACACAAAAACACAAACCAATTGTAAAGCGGTCATTAATCAGTCCAAACTAGATTTTGAACAGGCTGAGAGTAGAAAATATGCTTCTTGCATTAATGGTAGCTAAGCATTCTGGTCGCTTGCCAAAGCTATTGGCCGCAACTTTTGCCCATCTCTGTCCAAACTAGATGGTTCTGTTGTCACTTCAGCCGTGGATAAAGCGGACCTGCTAGCTTCCTATTTTTCTTCCAACTCATGTATGAATGATCTTGGTAAAACACCTCCCACTATTCCCAAAACGCTCCATTCAATGCTTCCTGTCGTCTTCCGTCAAAAGGATGTTAGAAGGATTTTGACGAATCTTGATGCTAAGAAAGCTCCAGGTCCCGATGGTATTTCTCCACTTGTTTTCAAAACCTGTGCTCCTGAACTTACTCCTATTCTTTGCCGCCTTTTTTCACTTTCTGATTTCAAAGGTGTTTTTCCTTCTACTTGGAAAGTTGCTCATATCCAGCCAGTTCTTAAAAAGGGGAACAAATCCCTCCCATTTCTAAAGTAATGGAGAAATTAATTAACTGCCAACTCTGAAAACCTTCCATCTGATCCCTGTCAGAGACTTGGCAATTTGGAATCTCCTCTCTTTGATCTTCTCTGGCTTAAAATCTCTCTACCTCATTGGGTAAAATTCATCTGTTGTCTCTATCGTTCTCCCAACTCCACTAATCACTTGGAGCTCTTTGACTTCCTCTCTTTGCAACTTGACTTTCTCCAGTCCAACTTTCCTAACAATGAGGTAATTTTCCTTGGTGATTTTAACGTTCACAACTCCAGCTGGCTTCCGTTTTCTAGTCACACCGACCCAGCAGGTTGAGATGCTGAGGCTTTTGCAATTACTAATGACCTAGCACAGATTGTTCATTTACCTACAAGAATACCGGACAATCCTAATCATACAGCCAATACGCTTGATCTTTTTCTCACAAACAACCCTTCTAAGTACAAGGTTGAAGTGAGAGGTCCTTTAGGTACTTCAGATCACAACTTGGTGATTGTCTCTTCTCCAATGGAACCTTTATCTCATGGCTATTCCCAACCTCGTATTGTTTGGCATTACAAGAATGCAAAATGGGATGACCTGCGAGACTTCTTTTCTTCTTTTCCTTGGTCTGATTACTGTTTCAAAACTTCTGATGTCAACGTTTGCTCAGATCGTGTCAGTGAAATTATTCTTGCAGGAATGGAATCCTTTATCCCATACTCCACTTTAAAATCTCGTCCTTTATCTAAACCTTGGTTTTCCAATAAATGTGTTAAGGCTGTCCAAGAGAAGAACGTTGCATATCGTAATTGGCTTGTTTCTAATTCTTCAGTTTCATTTTCTGCCTACACCAAAGCTCGCAACAATTGTAAAGCAGTTATTAATCAGTCCAAACTAGAGTTTGAACAGGCTAAGAGTAGAAAACTTGCTTCTTGCCCTAATGGTAGCCGAGCATTCTGGTCTCTTGCCAAAGCTATTGGCCGCAACTTTTGCCCATCTCTGCCCCCACCTCTGTCCAAACCAGATGGTTCTGTTGTCACTTCAGCCAAGGATAAAGCTGACCTGCTAGCATCCCATTTTTCTTCGAGCTCATGTATTAATGATCTTGGTAAAACACCTCCCACCATTCCTAACACACTCCATTCAATGCCTCCTGTGGTCTTCCGTCAAAAGGATATCAGAAGGATTTTGATGAATCTTGATGCTTAGAAAGCTCCAGGTCCTGATGGTATTTCTCCACTTGTTCTCAAAACCTGTGCTCCTGAACTTACTCCTATTCTTTGCCGCCTTATTTCACTTTCTTATTCGAAAGGTGTTTTTCCTTCTGCTTGGAAAATTGCTCATATCCAGCCAGTTCCTAAAAAGGGTGACAAATCCCTCCCATCCAATTATCGTCCCATTGCATTTACTTCTACTCTTTCTAAAGTAATGGAGAAATCAATTAACCACCAACTCTTAAACTACCTAGAAACCTTCCGTCTGATCAACGATCGCCAGTATGGATTCCGTCAGTGTCGATCCACTGGTGATATTCTGGCTTATGTTACCCATTTATGGACTAATTCAATGGAAAGGTTCGGTGAAACACAAGTAGTTGCTCTTGACATCTCAAAGGCTTTTGATCGTGTTTGGCATAAAGGTCTTCTAAACAAGCTTCCATCTTATGGTTTGCCAACTGCTTTTAGTAATTGGTTATCCAGTTTTCTCTCTGATCGCTCACTGAGGGTGATGGTAGATGGCTCTCTGTCTTCTAACTTCTCCACTAATGCCGGTGTCCCCCAAGGTTCAGTTCTTTCCCCCACTCTTTTCCTCTTGTATATCAATGACCTTCTTCCATTGACTGGAAATCCTATCCATAGTTTTGCCGATGATAGCACATTGCATTCAACTTTCCATTTTGAGAAACCTTGTCCAGCTCAATCAGCTTCAAGTTCTCGAAAATCTGCTGCCAATTCCTTAAATGCCGATCTTCAGGTAATTCTCCAGTGGGGCAAAGACAACTTAATTGATTTCAACCCTTCTAAAACTCAATCTTGTCTTATATCTCGCAAAAAGGATTCTTCTGCTCCTATGCTTATCTTTAGTGATACTCCGATTTCTAGGCAAAATGATATATCTCTTTTGGGGATTACCCTGACTTCTAATCTCTCTTGGCACAAGCACATTACAAATATTGCTTCCTCTGCATCTAAAAAACTTGGTTTTCTCTTTCGCTCTCGGCGTTACTTTTCTCCCAAACAGCTGCTCACTCTGTATAAATCGCAAATCCGCCCTGCCATGGAATATTGTTCCCACATCTGGGGTGGTGCCCCCAAAACCTCTCTCAGGCTTCTTGATTCCATTCAGAAGAGGGCAGTTAGGTTAATTAATGATTCATCTCTAACAGAGTCTCTCCACTCGCTTTCTCATAGACGCACTGTTTCTGCTGCATGCCTCTTCTACAGATACTTCCATGGGCACTGTTCTTCTGAATTGGCTTCTATAATTCCCGCTCTCTCTTTCAAAACAGTCCGAACACGTGCCGCCACCAGCCAACATCCATTTACTGTCCAACTTCAAACCCACAGAACCAACTTTTCATCTTCCTCATTTATTCATTCAACTGCCGTTTTCTGGAACAACCTTCCTTCATACGTATTTCCTGAAAATTACAATCTACAGAAGTTCAAGTCCAATATCAACAAATATTTCCTTTCGTCTTCTCAACCTCCAACCCAAGCACGGTACTAAGTACTATAGGTTATAATACCTCTCGTTTGGGGTTCTCATTAAAAAAAAAACCTGTTGCCAGTATAGATTCCATCAGTGTTGATCCACTGGTGATATTCTGGCTTATGTTACCCATTTATGGACTATTTCAGTGGAAAAGTTTGGTTCAACACGGGTAGTTGCTCTAGACACCTCAAATGCTTTCGACCGTGTTTAGCATAAAGGACTTCTAAACAAGCTTCCATTTTATGGTTTGCCAACTGTTTTTTGCAATTGGTTATCTAGATTTCTCTCTGATCGCACACTGAGGGTGATGGTAGATGGCTCTGTCTTCTAACTTCCCCACTAATGCCGGTGTCCTCCAAGGTCTTTCCCCCACTCTTTTCCTCTTGTTTTTTGATAACCGTCTTCCATTGACTGGAAATCCTATCCATAGTTTTGCCGATGATAGCACATTGCATTCCACTTTCTATTTTGGGGAAACTTTCCCTGCTCAATCAGCTTCAACTTCTCGAAAATCTGCTACCAATTCCTTAAATGTCAATCTTCAGGTAATTCTCCAGTGGGGCAAAGACAACTTAGTTGATTTCAATCATGCTAAAACTCAGCGTTGTCTTATATCTAGCAAAAAGGATTCCTATGCTTACCTTTGGTGACACTCCGATTTCTAGGTAATATGATATCTCTTTTGGGGATTACCCTGACTTCTAATCTCTCTTGGCACAAGCGCATTACAAATATTGCTTCCTCTGCATCTAAAAAACTTGGTTTTCTCTTTCACTCTTGGTGCTACTTTCCTTCGAAACAGCTGTTCACTCTGTACAAAACGCAAATCCGCTCTATCATGGAATATTGTTCCCACATCTGGAGTGGTGCCCCCAAAACCTCTCTTAGGCTACTACATTCCATTAATGTAGTAGCCTAAGTTAATTAATGACTCCTCTCTAACAGAGTCTCTCCACTCTCTGTCTCATAGATGTACGGTTTCTGCGGCATGCCTTTTCTACAGATACTTCCATGGGCACTGTTCTTCTGAATTGGCTTCTATAATTCGCACTCTCTCTTTCAAAAAGTCCGAACACGTGCCGCCACCAGTCAACATCCATTTACTGTCCAACTTCAAGCTCATAGAACCAACTTTACATCTTCCTCATTTATTCATTCAACTGCTGTTTTCTGGAACAACCTTCCTTCACATGTATTTCTTGAAAATTAGTCTACAGAAGTTCAAGTCTAATGTCAACAAATATCTTCTGTCCTCCTGTCCTCTTCTCAACCTCCAACCCAAGCACGGTACTAAGTACTATAGGTTCCAATACCTCTCGTATTTGGGGTTTACATAAAAAAAAAAAAAAAAAAAAAATTGCTGTTATGGATAAAGGGATGGTTGAGTGGGAGAAGACAGTGGTAATCAATGGACACTGCTCATCGTGGACTAATGTTATCAATGGAGTCCCTCAGGGTTCAGTGCTGGGTCCATTGTTTTCTGTATTTATAAATGATACTGATGATGGTATATCAAGCTTAATGTCCAAATTTGCTGATGATAAGAAGGTTGGCAGGGTTGTTAAGGACACTAATAACAATACGCTGCTGTAACAGTATCTAGAAAAGTTGAGCAGATGGGTTGAGAGGTGGCAAATGAAGTTTAACATTGACAAAGTACTACATATGGGAAGCAGTAACCCCAGAGTGATGTATCAACTCTGTGGCACTACACTGACAATGGTAGAGAATGAAAAGCAACTGGAGGTAATTGTGCAGACAGATATGAAGTTTTCTGAGCGGTGCAGACTGGCTGCAAGAGTAGCTCATAGTGTCTTGTCAATGATATACAGGAATGTTTCTAGCAGGGAGAAGGAGGCGATTATCATCTTGTATAAGGTAATGGTCAGGCCACACCTTGAGTACTGTATACAGGTCTGGAGGTCTTATTTTAAGAAGGATGTAGGGCTGCTGGAACGAGTAGAGAGAAGTGCAACAAGATTAGTGAATGGAACAAAGGGTTGCTCTTATGAACAAAGGCTTAAGATTTGCAGATTAGTGTTTGGAGACTAGGCACATGCGAGGTGATCTGATTGAGGTGCATAAAGCCTTGAATGGTTTGAGCACGCTTAATGCTGATGGGATTCTTTCTCTTGCTCAGAATAATCACCTGAAAGGGCATAAATTCAAATTGAAGAAAGACCGATGTAGGATAGATGTGCGGAAGTTTGCTTTAAATTTAAGGCTGAGCTCGACAGGTATTTGGAACGAACAGAGGGGTGAAATGGGAGAGGTTTTTTTTTTTTTTTTTGGCTGATGCTGCATAAGTTTGCTTTCTTGCATCAAATCCCTCTACTAATTCCAATGCTAATATTCATTAGGATAAAATTTTGATACAATGAAATGATTTGTGTGACCCCTATGAGGTTTGTTGTAATGGGATTTTCCTGTCTCTATATTTACATTATGTATGATTAAAATTTAGCAGTTAAAGCAGAATTGAACACAGTCATGTGATCTTATGGTGGTTTGTGGCGAAGGATCTAACAACAGACTATCCCATTCATTCATCCTCCACCAAGACATCACATTGCAGTATGATGTGATTGAAGAACAGGGTGGATTTGAACCCTGACCTTTTCTTTACATACCCCGCCCCCACCTTCACATAGCCATAGGTGTTGTTTAGTTACTACTGAACTCGATCAGCATTTTGCACGGCATCTACCTGGATTCCCAGATGGTCTCTGAGATGTCTTTTTGCCCCACGAATGCAATCTGCCTCATATTTAGAACATTCAATTTTACAGATCACCCCAATCCTGAACAATTCTGCAGTGGGAGGATTTGATCAAAAGGAAAATAGACTGCAGTTTCTTTTCTGGTATTTGACTGCGGTGAATACTGTATTGATTGAACACTTTAACTATTTTCCTTGAAACTGCTGGATAAAATGGGATGTAACCATAAACTGTTCTGGAAGGATATTCCATTCACTGAGCACACTAACTTAATCAAAATTTCACACATGTCTAGGAAACCACAAGCATTTTTGGGGAAAACAGCTAGTGTTAACACAGTATAACATTCATTTTAGACATAACTGCCATAACACATCAAGCAGGCACAAAATTTGCATTAATAGTAAGGAATACAAATTACACTATAAATGAACTATGTTAACAACACAGTTAATAGTTAAAAGCAATAATTTAATTATCAGAGTAACTGGAGGATATTCAGGATAGCAACCTGCCTTTATATTGTTAACCAAATCAAAATCACATCACAGTTCTACAGAACCACGTAACACAAACTAATTCAATATAACAAAGTATATTTTAGAGGCATGCAAAAATTGCTCTGTCATAAAGAGGAAAGCAAAACTAGGGATTGTATAGCATGAGACTGATGGGCCTGTGATGTAAAATTCAGTGAACAAAAAATCACCTTCAGTAATTACAAAAAACAAGCTTGTGCTAAGGTAAGGACAAATGATATCAGGCAAATTGTAATTATAATGATGAAATCAAGTCAAACAAATTAAATTTAAAAAATTTTATATAATATTTATTCATTCTTTGGATTAAATTATGCTAACCCCTCCTTTAGCAAAAATCGCTTCACGGATTCTCACTCATAAAGATTCAACTGAACCACCTCCTTAAATAGTTTATATAATATTAGGCCATTCTGAAAAAAATTTAGCCTAGAATTCATTCAGATTTCGTGGATGGTGCTGTTGTGTTTTCACTTTCCGTTCAAGATAATCCAATGCACTCTCTATTAGGATTTAAATCTGATGACTTGGCTGGCCACATTAAATGTCTTACCATTCCCTCAAGTTCCATAAATGTTCAGGGAAAGGCTGAACCTGATCATCCATAATATTTGTATGGCTAGCCAGATCCATCCTGGTTGGCATTTCAAGCAGGTGGATCCAGCTCATGTAGTTAAAACATTACTAAAGCATCATTGTCCACCATCTTAAACAATACCTTATATTCAATATGGATGAAATGCCTCACTGCTTCTTCTGTGAACTCAGTGCTTGGCATTGTTACAGTATAGACCAAATCTGGATTTGCCAGACCTCATCACAATTTTCCAATAAATAGTCTAATTTTTATACTTTTTAGCCAATATAAGCTGTGCTTTTTTTACACACAGCTGTTAACATTGATCTCTTTACAAATTCCATGTAATCCATTTCCATTTGCAGTGTTCTCTCAGAAATGAGGTCACTGGTTAATTATCTGCATCTAATTCTTTTGTTTCATTGGTCAATATAAATGAGGCATGGATGGGATGAGGAAATGTTTCAGTCCTATTGTTTCTACTTTCTAAGCGACAATTAGTATTGATTTATTGTTTCCATGTGGAAGTTGTTTATTCTTCATCCACAGTGCTTTTGTGAATGAAATGGGCTATGAGAGTTAAATAAAAATAGTTTATATTTTATTATTTAATTCTTTGAAGTTATTCAACCCATCATCAATCATGTCAAGTGCTGAAAAGTGTCGACAGTATCTGGATGAATATCTAGCTTATGGTTTTATTGAAAGCCCATTCAATTCAAGACAGCCTATATGTCTTATGTGTAATAGTTCTTTTTCAAATGAGGTTATGAAACAATCAAGACTGTTAGATCACTTAAAAAGGAAACATCCTGATAAAGTTGGCAAACATATCAAATATTTTAAAAATTTAAAACAGTATTTTGAGCAACATAACACTGTTACTTCCTTATTTAAGAAGAACACACAAATGATGATGGAATGACTGCATCTTATAAAATTGCAGAAATCTTGCAAAAACTGGTAGTGCTCATACAGTTGCTGAGACTGTTATACGACCCACATTAGAGACTATAATTTCAACAGTGATGATTCAAAATCCTTGCAGTATTTTAAAAGCATTGCCATTGAGCAATGATTCAATTCAAAGATGAATCGATGAGATGTCAGTTAACATTAAAGAGCAGCTAATTGACAAACTAAAAATGAGAAAATTTTCTATTGAAATTGACCCTTCTAATGGCATACTTTCGTTATTTCGATGATGACTGTAAATTGCAAGGAGAGATGTTTGTAAAATCTATAGAAACTGACTTACTGGAGCATCCATTTTTGCTGCTGCAAAAACATGGTTTAATGAAAAACAAGTACCATTGAAAAATTTGGTATCCTGTGCCACTGATGGTGCTACCTCCATGGTTGGAAGACAAAGGTTTTTTAGCCCACCTAAAGGAAGTATGTCTCGAAGTTCTTGCAATACACCGCATTGTGCACCGACATCATCTGGTTGCAAAAAATATTAGTCCAGTTCTTTATCAATCCCTCAGTACAGTTATTAAAACCTTCAATAAAATAAAGTCACATAGCAAATATGATCTTCTTTTCAGAAAATTTTGTGTTTAAAATGAAGAACTTCTTTACAAACAGAAGTCAGATGGCTTTCTAAAGGAAACTGTCTAACAAGGTTTATAAACCTTTTTGATATAATAATTATTTTTTTAGAAAGCAAAGGAGATCAGCAAGCACAAAAATAACATATACTACAAAGCTTGGATTTTTCGAAAACTTAATGAAGTAACACGTCAACGTCAAGAGAAATTAATTACGGTGATAGACTGCAAAGGTGTATTAAAAGCCTTCATTGAAAATGGAAAATATTTGAAAGCAATTTAATGATAAAACAATTTCATGGTACGTAAGAGTTAGCTGAAATCAATGAATCTCTCACTGAGAATGATCTTAATAATTATTCCAATCATTCGTGTTTTTTAAAAGGTGAAATGAAAAATAGATTTTCAGATTTATTTTCTGTTGAAGTGAAGCCATGGATGTTAGATCCAAATGGATGCAATGCCGGGTCTGCTAGTGAAGAAAATCAAGAACTCATTGAATTAAAATGTAACAAAGAATGCAATAAATTCAAAAAAGGTGAAATGGCTGAGTTGTGGGGGTCAAAAACAACAAAACTTCTTTATCCCACAATGTGGTCTGAAATGGCCAAGTACCGCTTTGTTTTCCAGTGTCTGATATATGGTTGAAAGTGGTTTTAGTTCAGTAAATAAAATATTAACAAAGGAAAAAAACAGAACTGATATATGTTCAAGGGGAGACATTAGAATTAAACTTACAAACATCATAACAAACAGTGAACTTTTAGCTAAGAAGCATCAGGCTCAGGGATCCCACTGCATTAAATGAGTAAAAAAAGTATTTATTGTTTAAAATTTTATTGGGGAGTGATTAGGAAAAAAAATTATCTAAAAAGGCCCTTTACTGGGCAATAATTAAAAAAAAGTCTGAGAAACACACTGGGGTAGGAGATGCCAGAAGTTTATCAAACTCTAACAAGGAGCTAAATGACTGTGATAACTGAAAGGAAAGTGGAGGAGAAATTGTTGAAGATGGACGTACAAAAGACACCTGGAGTGGATGGAATCTATAAAATTATATTAAGTGAGGCAGGCAAAGGAGGTAAGAAAACCCTCAGCCATAACTATGAGAGCATCCTTGGAGGTCACTATGGACTGGAGATGTACAATGTATCTCCAATTCATATCATCATCAGCCATTTTCAATCCACTGCAGGATGAAGGCCTCTACAGCAACTTTCCAGTTCCTTCTGTTTTGTGCAATGGCCATCCATTTGCTACCCACAAACTAGTGAATTTCACCTGTCCATCTCCGTCGTTCTCTTCCAAATTTTCTTCTAGCTTCTCTTGAGTATCATTCTGTTATTTTCTTAGTCCATTTGTCATCATGTCTTCGAGATGTGTCCTGTCCAAGACCATTTTAGTACTTTAGTTTTGATTAGAATGTCCTTTACTTCAGTTTGCTGCCTAATCCATGTGTTTCTCTTCTTATATAACAGTCTGATTCCCAATAAAATTTGTTCCATTCTTCGCTTTGTAGTTCTCAGCTTCTCTTCCATTCTTATGGTGAGTGCCAAAGTTTCACTTTCATAAGTCATGGTGGGGAGTATACACTGGTTCATTGTTTTACGTTTCAGACAAATTGGGATATTGCTACTCAGTATGTGACTATATTTCCTGAATGCTATCCATCCAAAATTTATTCTTCTCTTGACTTCCAGCCATTTATCATTATTATAGCTAATGACTTGTTGTTGTTGGAGGTTTTACGGTGCAATGGCAGCTAAAGGCCATTATGAGCCAAACAATGGTAGGAAGCTAATGACTTGTCCAAGTACACGACTCCACCTTTTCAATTACTGCTCCTTCAATCATTATATCCCTTTTTTTTGCATACTTGTTCATCACTACTTTTGTTTTAGCTATATTCATCTTTAGTCCAAAATCCTTACTAACTCTGCATAACTGATTAAGATTTTCCTCTTAATTCTTTGGGACCGTGGCTTATGACCACAATGTCATCTGCAAATCGTACGTGGTCTAGGTACTCTACATTCACATTGACTCCTTTCTGCGACCAGTCTAATTTTCTGACAGCTTCCTCAAGGGCTGTTGTTGTTATTTGGTTTTTAGGAGCATTAGCAACTAAGGCCATATTGCTCCGGGGATATGCGGTGGTCATTCCCTGACCTTTCCGCATCCTCCGTATTTGGTGGTCATGGGCTCGAACCCCGATCTAATCAAGAAGCATGTGCTAGGCACTGCTGCTCCTGTCCACCTGGCTACGGAGGCGCCTTCCTCAAGGGCAGCATTAAACAACTTTGGAGATATTGTCTCCTTGTCGAACTGCTTTCTCAATTTTAAATTTGCTACTATCTTTGTCTAGTCTAATAAAGGTGGTAGCATTCTCATATATTTTCTTCAAAGTCATAATATATGGGTATCTATCTATGCCTTGTCTTTCCAGTGCCCGAAACAATGCCTGTATGCAGTCAAATGCCTTTTCATAATCCACAAATGCCAGGCATAATGGTGTTTTATATTCATTTGCTTTCTCCATTAGCTGTGAAATTACATGAAGGTGATCCCTAGTTGAGAATCCTGTCCTAAAGCCAGCTTGCTCTTTCAGTTGATTCTCATCAAGTATTCTTTCTAATCTGTTAGTAATGATCCTCGTGAACAACTTGTAGATGTGGGATAACAAGCTAATTGGTCTACAATTTCCAATTTCTGATTTATCTCCTTTCTTATGCAGCAAAACTATCACTGCATTATTATACTCCTTAGGTGTCACACCTTTTCTAATGCATTTTGTGAAGAGTCTTACCAGTTTTTGTGTCATGTCTCTTCCTCCCAATTTTAACAACTCTACATTAACTTCCTCTACATCGGGGCTTTCTGATTCTTCATTTTCTTCAACGCATGTTCATTCTCATCCGGAAGGTCGGGTATGTTGTATGTGTTACTAATTTACGATCCATCTTCCCCACTGCTGGCATCATTCACTTGCTCCTTGAATAATTATTATAGTAGTCTTCTGCCATTTGAATTATGCCTGCCTTATCTGCTATTTATAAGTACACTATCGCTATTCTTCAGTTTCATTTGTCTTTCTGTATTACTGCTCATGGCTGCTGATTTAAGTTCTTTGTGTTTCCTTAATGCTTGTTCTGCTTTTCTTGTGTTAAATCTTATGTCCTCTCTGAATTTCTTTCAAATGGCTTTGCATAACTCAGTATATTCAATTTTCTCCTGCTCTTCATTTGTTGTCTTCAGTTCATCATGGCAAGTATTTCTTGAATATTTTTTCTTCTTTGGATTTCTTTTTACCTATAGGTTTCTTGGGCTTTATCACTTTCAGAAAGTTGTAATATTCCTCGTAAAATTCCTCCTGTGTGAATGCCTGAGCAGTCTGCAGAAGCTCAAACTTGTTCTTAAGTTCCAGTACATACTACTTTTTCTCCTCTTCTGTTATTTCAAAGACCTTTGTATTATTTACTCGAGTCAGTTTTTTCCTTTCTTTTCTTACATCTATATCAAGTTCTTACATCTATATCTCCAATTAACATTTGTTCCAGGGAAAATAATGGAATCACAGATTAAAGAAGTAATGCAGGACCATTTGGACAGGCTTGTCTAACCAATCTGATAGGTTACTACGATGCAGTGATCAAGGAACTGGATGCAAAAAATAATTTTTATATCCTATACTTAGATTTCTGGACGGTTTGGTTTTTATTTGCGCATTAGCAGCTAAGGCTATAATGTGACATTTCAGGAAGGCTTCTGATACTGTTGCACACAGAAGACTGCTGTATGTGTTGGATAAATGTGGCATTAAAGGCAAGTTACTGCTATAGATAAAAGGAATGGTTAAGTGGAAGAAGGCAGAGTGGTTATTAATGGGCACTGCTCTTCATGGACTAATGTTATTAGTGGAGTTCCCCACGGTTCAGTGCTGGATCCACTATCGTTTTCAATATTTATCAATGATATTAATGAAGGTATATCAGGCTTAATGTCTAAGTTTGCAGATGATACAAAGATTGGTAGGGTGGCTAACAGCAGTCATCATGGGGAGCTAATGCAACAAGACCTAGGAAAATTGGGTCAATGAGCAGAGAAATGGCAGTTGAAGATTTTGGAACTACACTCAGGGTGGTAGAGATTGACTTAGTGGAACTACACTCAGGGTGGTAGAGAATGAAAAAACCTATGGGCAATTGTGCAGTCAGACATGAAATTCTCTGAGCAGTGCAGACAGGACAGCTTGTGGGGTTTTGTCAATGACATACAGAAACTTTGCTAGCAGGGATAAGGAGGTGATTATCATTTTCTATATAAGGCCATGGTTAGGCTGAATCTTGAGTACAGGTCAGGAGGCCTTACTTTAGGAATGGGTGAACAGAATAAAAGGGTGCTCTTACCTAGAAAGGCTTCAGTTCTGCAAATTGCAGCATCTCGAGACTAGGCACCTGCGGGGAGATCTGATTGAGGTGTTTAAAGCCTTGAATGGATTGAATTTTAATAGTATTTTTCCACTTGCTGAGACTACACATGAAGGGGGCATAAATTCAAGTTGAAGAAGGATGGTTGCAGGATAGATGCGTGAAAGTTTGCCTTTAGCCAGCAGGTGGTTGATCGTTGGAACAATCTTCCATCTGTTGTTGTGGAAGTGGATGTGTTGAATAAATTCAAGGGAGAACTAGACAAATGAAGGGTATGGATGGGTGAACCGTTTTTTTTTTTTTTTTTTTTTTTTTGGCTGATGCTATATAAGCTTGCTTTCTTGCTTCATTTGCCATTACTACAAATGCTTCACATTTCTATAATATTCTTTAATATGAACAGAGTATGCATCACCAACTGATGGGTGTATATTCCCATTGTGAAACAACACATCATTCAATCCTTCACTTCAACTGTCTATGAAAAGATGCCACTCTTTCTTCTGGATTGTGATTAATACCAAACAAATCAAAACAATAGCACAAGAATTCTGCAACAATGTAAAATTATATGTGAGTGGCATGCCTGTTCCAGTATGTTGAAATTTTGCATTTTAAATCTTCAGACATGATATCAGGCTTTCTTTACCAAATTTGGCTAGACTTAGTGGCCCCCCTCCCACCAAGTAATTCAATTCTTGCTCACTAGTGAAATGTGGTATTTTACTTGAACAGGCTTCTGATAGGTGCATACTCTCATTCACCACTTCGTCATCCAATTCTGAAGAGTCTTCACGGTGTTGCACCAGAGAGTGGGAGAGAATGGTACACTACAGTTTTTTGATTCACAAACTTTTTAATCTTTGATATGTACACCTTAGCATCAGTCATCATGATGGTTTGTGAGCTCTCTTCATATCTGAAATGTAGCAAAAGGTATACCTTGTATACTTTTTTGATACAGCAGAAATAAGGCAACCACATGTCTTGATTACTCACAAAAAAGCAGCAGTCATCATGATAGTTTGTGGGATCTCTCTATATTCAAGATATAGCAAAAGGTATACATCCAACTATAAAACATCATAAATACTACCACCCACAACTTGTCTTATTACCCACATGCATTCCAAAATAAGCTTCATATGCTTTGGACCTATATAAATAATATCCACAAACATGCAGAATAAATCTGGAGATAACATACACCTTTGTTTGGTAGCCAGAGCAAACTGCGAAAAACACTAAATACTACAGGCTCTTGTATATTGCAGTACTAACAGGCAATTATAGAAAAAAAAAAAAAAAAAAAATATATATATATATATATATATAGTCACTCAGTGGCTTGCCACAGACATTCTTCTACGAAAATTTTTTTTATTTTTATTTCTCAGAGCAAACTAAAATAAAATTAAATTACAATTAATTAGCTTTCGGCTGAGTGGACAGCCTTCTTCAGATAGAAAAAATACTTTGAATGGCAGTTGGAATAGAGATGTGCACTGCCAGGATGGTGCGTGAGTGCATGGCTAATTGTTTGAGGTTGATGTTTGTGGCTGTGACGTGGTGACGTGGCCAGCGTTTGTCTATGGACAGAATTACTGCTTCTGTGATGGGGTTAACTTGACAACCACTGTTCCTGTTCAAAGAGGTATCCGAGCATTTTATGTTTAACAATTCCAACCAGGTGCGCCTTAGGTAATGGTGGGACCTTTCCACGACCACGACATCGCAGTGTGGGTCAATGTTGTGGTGGGTTGTCCAGACATGCTCGGCGATAGCTGAGTGTTCCACATCTGCCAAATGGATCGCCCTTTTATGCTCTGGGAGACGTTTCTCGAGTCGACGTCCAGTCTCTCCAAAGTAGCAGCTAGTGCAGCCACGGCAAGAGATGCGATAGACCAAACCGCTCTGTAGAAGGGTGGGGACGGGTGTTTTTATGTTGGAAATGAGAGAATGCAGTTTCTTGCCTGGGAGTTGGATGCACTTTATCCCATGTGATTTTAGGATTCTACCGATCTGTTGTGACAGGTTGGGGTAGTATGGGATAAATGCCCTTGTGGATGACTCGTCACTGTTGGCGTTGCTGTTGGTCGTCACGTTGTCGCGTGCCTGCAGATCACACCTGTCAAGGATGTCGATGGGATAGCCACACCTCGTAAGGTCTACTTTGACCCTGGTGATCTCTTTGCGTCTTTCATCTGCGGAGCTGGAGTGTGTCCAGGCGCGAGTTAGCAAGGTTCGGGCAGTGGAGAGGAGGTGGCCTCGCGCGTGTGCTGACCGGAAGTTGGTAAACTGGCCAGCACACACAGGTTTACGATAAACTGTCATCTTCAAGCATGTGTCTTCGCGCCGGACGAGGGTATCTAGGTATGGAATAATGTTGTTCGACTCCAGCTCAATCGTGAATTTTATGAAGGGCGATAGTGAGTTGAGGTGGGTTAGGAGTTGCTGACCTGAGTCTCTAGGGATAACTACGAACACATTGTCTACATAGTGACACCAAAAGGCGATGTGATTTGGTGCGTGTGTAAACGCACATACCTCTAACTCCTCCATCACGATGTTTGCTGTGACCGAACTGACAGGGGAACCCATGGCTGTGCCATGTACCTGCTGGTAGATTGAGTCGTTAAACATGATTGCACCCCCTGTTAAGCACAGTCTGAGGGCGGCGGAAATGTCATCAGGCGTCAGTCTAGTTCTGTCGCTAAGGGTTTCATCATTGTCTAAGAGTTGTTTTGCACAAGAGATGGCAAGTTCCACTGGGATGGAGGTAAAGAGTGATATTACATCGAATGATGCCATGACTTGATCTTGTGAGATGGATATAGTGTGGATCCTTTCTATGAACTCAATATTTCATTATATTTAGACATTCTTCTAAGTATGACAGGTAGGGCTTGCTACCAGTGAGTCTAAAATGCTGATGGAACTGATATTCACATCCTCCTGCAAGTCAAGCAGACCAAATTTTGGCAAAGTCTGCTCATTCTGTGACAATCTTTCTAAATCTCAGTCGTCTTTATTTCTTGCAAAAAAGATCCTACTGCACCTATGCACATCTTCAGTGACACAGATTTCTAGACAAGATTACATATCTCTATTATATTACTCACTTGATTTCTAATTTCTATGTGGCATAAGTGCATCACAAATATTGCTTCCTCTGGATTAAAAAACCTCCTACCTCCCCAGTATTATGTTCCTTCTAAACAGCTATTCATTCTGTTTCACTAGTACTGTTCTTTTGAATTTGTTATGTCAGTCCAAACATGACAGAGCCAACCAACATCTAGTCATTGTCCAACTGCAAATTCACAGAATGAACTTTTCCTCTTCCTCATTTATATTTCTATTTCTTTTCTCTGAAACACTTTCACTGATATTTGCCAAAAAATTCAAGTCTAATATCAAACGGTATCTTCTGTCTTCTTAGGCTTTGACCAACTTCCCCTTGTCCATATAAGAGGTTCTAATCCTTTTTGTGTTTTCATACACATAAAAAAAGCCAAAAAAAAAGCCAAAAAAAAAAAAAAAACACCACACTTCATTTAGCAACAAAATAATGACACTGAGGAAAAAAAACCAGTGATGCTGAATTCAGCACACAAAATACATAGAAAATATAAGCAAACTTATTTGGTGAAGTGTTATAGTTCATCGCTGGCTGCACATGTATGTCAGAAAGGGCATCATGTGACCCCCCCCCCCCCCGACTCTACTGCCATCATTAGATATAGAGAGGATCCCAACAATAACGTCACTGGTTAAAGGTGATGTACATCCACTGCCCGAGATTTCATGAACAGAGACAGTAGGCTTGGGGAATTCACTGTCTTTGAATCATTCCTGCCACAGTGTGATCTCGATGGAACAAAAGAATGAGTGAGAGCAGGGAAGTAAATCTGTTGTTACCATTTCCAATTTATGCTAATGATCATGGGAAGGTTAATATCTTTATATGCTAGAATAAAATAATATGCAAAGTCAACTGTATTCATTATTGAAAGCTCCCTTGTTATGTCTTCTTTCATTTTATTTTAGTATATATAGTGTCATCCCAACATCAGCTTCTAAATTTTAACTGTACGTACGTACTTCTTTATATTTTACATAGATTTTAATTACTGTACATGTTGTTGTAAATGCAGATTTCACATATTTTTTAATCACAGATTTAAATTAAGGATATTCTTTTTATTTAGAGTTATGGTCAGTGTTTTGTTGATTTTAACACAGTCTCTTCTGAGTTGGCAATGGTTAATGACTTCACTCCAAGCTGTTTTATATCATCTGAAGGAGTCCCATCTTTGTTGGTTAATAGTTGCAAACAAAATCCATTTAATTTCATCATTGGGTGATGTCTTGATTAAGAAGGTAAAATGGCACTTGCAACAAGAAAATAAGTTTCTACGTTTTCAAGTTAGCTATACAACTCTCCAGAAGTAGCACATCACAGTTCTGTTTCAGCACTGTGCCTGTTTTTTTTTTTTTTTTTGGTAGTTGTTGGCGCATCAGCTTCTGTGGCCATAATGCACCTCCCAAGGTTTTTGCAGTACTTTGATCCAAGCCAGAGGCAGGATTCAAACCCGCGACCTTTGGGTTGCTTTTGTTGAATTAATCACTGCCAAGCTTCTTTTTATTATCAATACGTATAATATGCTCTTTCAGATTTTTTTGTTTTATACAAGAGAAAGAAGCAGCCACGGATGTTTCAAGTCTGTGCCTTTTTTGATAATTTAAATGTGGATGTCTGGACTTGTGAACTGTTTTCTTTCAGTCTACATATAAAGCCATGCTTTTTCATTCTCATTACAATTCACGTTTATTATTGAGAGAGATCTTAGTGTAATGATGGACTTTTCTACAGTCTACATACTTTTCCTAATGTCAAAGTATTTCTCTGTATTTTAATTCCTCAATGGTTCCACTCTAATGCACAATACAACTTCCTCAAATAAAAGTTGCACAAACACTGAATTAACTTGTTCCACACACCAAGGTTTACTAGTGATGTGTGTTATATATAATTCCATCCTCTCACCTTCTCTAGGCCATTCTTGAGAAAGTTTGTTTGTTGCTATCCTAGTGCAACACCATAACAGAAGTTATATATTGTATTTGATACAAAAAAATAGCAGACCACAAAATTAAACCACATTTATGGAAAGAATAACTTAAGAGTATACATACACGCACGCACATACACACACCATCCCCCTCATACAATTTTTGACCCATGCAGGAAATTTCTTTTCTAAAAATGCATCTTCACTAAACACTAATTCTACTTAAAAAAAAAAAAAAAAAAAACACACATATTCCAACTAAATTTCTTCAATATATGATTATTATGGATTATATATGTATACACTATAATTCTTGATACTGTATATGGTGCCATAAAAGCTCAAAATAAACAGTTGCTCTATATTAGACTTCATAACATGAAATAAATAACAGTCCTGTTTTAAAGTGCTGTTATTTGCACTGAAATGAGACAAAAATTATGTTTTAGAAATGTAATAATCCATGATGGACTTTGACAGACAGAAGAGCAGACCACCTCTAATTTTCTTTTAAGCTGGAAAGCCAAATAGTCCTAGTACTGCAAAGTAACCAGTAAATATTCTTGTGACTATACATTGGAGAAGAAGACCTCTACGAAAGCTGATGAGAATGACAGTTAATATTCTGGCTTCTTAATATGTAATGATAAAGATAAGTTTTCTTTCTTTTTTAATAACTGGAACTGCAGTAATTGCTATGTCTCTAAAGTTTTTCAAACAATTTACAAAAGCCAATAATCATAATATTAAATGGCTGCAATAGTAAAGGGAAGGAAAACTTCCAACTTACTTACAAAATGAATTCTGCTATGTCAAGGCTGTGAAACGATAAACCACACAGAGAGAGAAGTAGTAGTAGTGGCAAATGATGCAAGAAAGCAACATTATGTAGCATCAGCCAAAAGGGGAAAAAAACAAAACTGTCTAGTTCTTTTCACCATTCACTTTCACAACAGCAGATGAAAACCTGTTCCAACAATCAATCACCTACCAGCTGAAGGCAACCATCTGCACATCTATCATGCAACTATCTTTCTGCAACTTGAATTTATGCTGCCTAATGTGCGTAGTCTCAGTAAGAGGAAGAATGTCATTAACATTTAGCATACTAAATGTTAAAGGCTTTAAACAGCTCAATCAGATCTCACTGCAGATGCCTAGTCTCCAAACATTGCAATTTACAAAACTGAAGCCTTTCTAGATAAGAGCACCCTTTTGTTCCCTTCACCAATCTTGTTGCCATTCTCTGTACTTGTTCCATCAACTCACATCCTTCCCTTGTTGCAGTAGCATACCATCATTACTGTCATTAACCACCCTACCAACCTCTGTATCATCTGTAAACTTAGACAGTAAGCCTGATATACCTTCAACATCATTAATAAATATAGAAAACAACAATGGGCCCAGCACAAAACCATTGGGGACTCCACTAATAACGTTAGTCGAGCAGTGCCCACTGATAACACGTTGTCGTCTTCCACTTAGCCAGTGGTGGGATTCAGCCAGTTCGCACCAGTTCAGGCAAACCTGTCCCTAGAATTTACAGAGTTTGCTGAACCTGTCCCTAAAGGCCATTTCATACCAAAAGCCATGCAAGCTATGCTACTTTTGGTCTATGTTTGTTTTTTCTTTTTTACCTTGAAAAGGGGAAGGTGATAGAGAACCGGTATTGTTCCAGAAAACACAACAGCTTATGTGCAACAATATCAAAAACCTTTCTGAAATCCAAGTATATGATATCAAAATTATTTTTTGTATTCAGTTTCTTGTTGAACATCATGGTAACCTACCATACTGGTCACATGCTGTTACTGCAGTAAAACTGCCTTCCTGTGCAGATGGTTCTACATTCTTTCTTTAACCAGTGACTCCTTATTTTCCATAGAACAGATGTTAACCTAGCAGGTCTGCAATTACTCATATAATTACAGATTCACCTTTATGAATTGTAGATATATTCATCCATATGCAGTCCATTGGGACCACCCCTGAATGAATTCAAGGATGCTTTTATAATTATTGCTAAGGGTTTGCTTACTTCCTCTGCTACCTCCCTTAATAAAATTGGATAGATTCCAAATCCACTCCAGGCATCATTTTTATGTTCAGTTTCAACAATTTCTCTTCCACTTTCCTGAGCTTCCACAGCAGCCTGAGTGCAAAAAGAGCTTTGCTGACTCTGAAGTTACTTCTGCCAGCACAATCTGTGTGGTGTGAGTTAGCTGGAAGCAAAGGTATAATGAGAGTGAGAGTAATCTATAGACAAGAAAATTGTTAAGAATATCAAGTTTTTTTTTTTTTTTTTGGTAGTTGTTGGTGCATAGGCTTCTGTGGCCATAATGCACCTCCCAAGGTTTTTGCAGTACTTTGATCCAAGCCTGAGGCGGGAATCGAACCCGCGACCTTTGGGTTGCCAGGCAGGCACTTGACCCACCCGGCTAGCCTGGTCGGCAATATCAAGTCTTTACATACAGATGGAATAGGCAAGCAAGTGCAAATGTCTTATTTTGGGTGAATTCAATCTGCTCCAGATTGATTGAAATAAGCGAGAGGGAAACTCATCTTGAGGAGAAATTTCTCTAAATAAACTAGATGATTACTTGTACCTGCATGCCAGAGATAATACTATGGATGAGATCACAGAGCTTAAAGTACAGGAACCACTGGCACGTAGGGATCATACAAGTAATTGTCAGTTTCAAGATTAAGAAAAATTTTGTAGGCATTACCATTAGTGGTGACTTATGATGCAAGAAAGCAAGCTTATAGAGCATCAGCCAAACAAAACTAAACAAACAAACAAAAAACATTTCCCATTCACCTATCCATTTGCTCCAAAAGTTTGTCCAGTTCTTCCTTGAATTTGTTTAAGCTATCAACTTCCACAATGACAGATGGAAGTTTGTTCCAGCAATCGATTACTCGCTGGCTAAAGGCAAATTTCTGCAATCTTTCCTCAATTTGAATTATGCTCTCTCAAGTGTGTTAACTGAGCAAGAGGAAGAATCCCATCAGCACTGAGCTTGCTCAAACTTCGCAGGTGCCTAGTCTCCAGATGCTGCAATTTACAGAATGTAAACCTTTCCTGGTAAGAGTACCCCTCTGTTCTCCCTCACCAATCTCATTGCCTTCTATCTGTACTCGTTCCAGCAGCTCTACATCCTCCCAGACGTGTTTGCAGTACTCAAGATGTGGCCTGACCATTGCCTTACACAAATGGATTATTGCCTCCTTATCTCTGCTAGCAAAGTTCCTGTATATCATTGACAAGACCAAATGAGATCTGGCAGCCTATCCGCACTGCTCTGAAAACTCCATATTTGACTGCACAATTACCCTCAAGTCTTTTTCATTCTCCATTACCCGGATGCAGTACTTTGCATTTGCCAATGTTAAACTTTAGTTGCCATCTCTCAGCCTATCTGCGTAACTTCCAGATCTTGTTGCAGCAGCATACCATCATTAACAAACCTGCAAACCTTTGTATCATCTGAAAACTTGGACATTAAGCCGGGTATACCATCATCAGTATTATTGATATATATATATATACAGAGCACAATAACGATCCCAACATCAAACCCTCAGGGACTCCACTAATAACATTAGTTTATGATGAGCAGTGTCAATTGATTACCACTCTATATTTTCTCCAACTCAACCATCCTTTTATCCATAGCAGCAACTTTCCCTTAATGTCAATACTGCTACAATTTGTACAGAAGCCTTATATGTGCAACAGTATCAAATGCTTTCCTGAAATCCAACTATATGATATCAAAATTATATTTTGCATCCACTTCCTTTGTGACCACATTGTAGTATCCAATCAAATTGGTCAGGCAAGATTTTCCCTTAACAAATCCATGGTGTCTGAACTGCAGTCTTGTCTAGATGATCCAGCATTGCTTCTTTAAACAGTGACTATATTGCTTTATCCAGAAAAGAAGTTAAAATAAAAGGTGTGTAATTACTCATGTCACCCATTGTGAACTGTGGGTACATTTGCACTTCTCCAGTTCATGGGGACCACTCCTGAATCCAAGGATGCTCTCATAAATATGGCCAAATATGGCTCTCATAAATATGCTTACTTTCTTTGCTGCCTCCCTTAACATAACTGGATAGGTCCCATCCACCTCAGGTGTGTTTCTTACGTTTAACTTCAACAATTTCTCATATTGTTTGTTTGTTATTTGTTTTTAGGAGCATTAAGGCCATATTGCTCCGGGATATGCGGTGGTCATTCCCTAACCTTTCCGCATCCTCCGTATTTGATGGCGATGGGCTCGAACTCAGGTCTAAATTTCTCATATAATTTCCTCTCAGTTATTACTAAATGAGAGGAAATTATATGAGATGTTAGAGTTTAGTATAGTAATATGAGAAATTACATGTTAGAGTTTGATAAACTTCTGGCATTCCCCTCCTTAAATAACTCCTCATGTGTGAATGTAGAAGCAAAATACTCATTCAATGTGTCAGCTATCTGAGCAGGATCATCAATAGTCAAACTATTGATATCAAGTGGACCAATCTGATTCATCTCCTTCCTTCTAGAGTAGGGGTCGGCAACCTGCGGCCTTGAACTTTTAGCCCACATGTACGACAAGCTACGCATTTCTGGAAAAGCAAATATTTTCAAACATGAACTATATTAAAAATAAATCAAGAAACTGTCTGAACAATGCAAATATCTCAGCATGTTTATAGATGAAAATTACAGCATACTCGCCTGATGTTGAGAGACTTGCTCAAGAAGTTCAGCAGCAAAAGTTGCATTAATTTGTTCCTAATTGGATGTTTGTTACATTTTTTCAGTATTAATAAATAATATTTAAAAAAATATATTTTTTTAATAAAACACCTTCCCACTATTCCCAAAAACTCTCTGCCCTCATCCCAGCTGGAGCTGAGGTGTGACTCTTCGGATCTTTTTTTTTTTATAATTAAATCAAAACTGGCTCTTCACTCAAACAAGGTTGCCAACCCTTATTCTAGAGTTACATAAATAAAGAAGTCTTTGCTGTTTTTCTTTGCATTCCTTTCCAAAGATTTCTCTTAATCTAATTTCACCTGTCTAACCTCCTTTGTGACTTGATTACAGGCCAGCTTATATATACCATAGGCTTCGGGTGTAGCCTGATAATTTATATGCATCCCATGCATTTTTCTACCCTGCCACAAGTCTCTTTAGTTCATATGACATCCATTTAAGCCTAAACCTTGAATGGTATTTCTTAATCAGTATAAAAAGCCTAGTAGCTTCCATGATTAATTCCTTGAATGCTTCCCATTTAACATCATCAGTTGGTCCCAATTTACAGAATTTAAAAACTGTCTGAGACCACCACAGTCACCGTTTAACAAAGAAAAATCCCTTCACTTTACCCATGATAGTAGTTACATCTTTAAGTAAATCCCACATCAATACACTGTGATCACTCCTGCCTAGTCGTTCTTTTATCTGCAGATTCTTAACACATGAATAATCACTGCTAATAATCAGATAAAAAGTATACAGGGTGTCTCAAAAATATTGGTACAAACATTTAGAGGAGGTAGGTAACATCTAAAGGAATGTGAATCGCATAGGAACCCATAACCGGAAACGTCACCGTAAGTCGGTACACGCCGCTGTTCATCAGCTCGCGAGAGGGAAAATTTCTGGTTTACTCATTCAAGCAGTAGTCGCTGCACGAAGAGCATGCATCGATATACAAACTGTGAGCTGGCAGACATGCACCTAGTGTATGGATTAGCAGAGGGCAATGGACGAGCCACTCAAAGAATTTATGGAGAACGCTTCCCAGACAGACATGTACCGGACCACCGTTTGTTTGTGCATGAACATCAAAATTTGTGCAATTATGGATCATTTAGAGGTAACAGGAGTAGTGTGGACAAACCACGTTCAACACAAACTCACGCCATGGAAGAAAGTGTGTTGAATACTGTCCAGAATAATCCTACTACCAGCACACGTGCCGTTGCCTTAGGAGTGTCTTGTTGCAGTGTACAGCGTGTCTGGCATGATGATTCCTTACACCTCTTTCATCTCCAAAGGGTTCAGTTACTACTCTCCCAAGATCATCCTGCACGTGTGGCTTTTTAGCAGTGGTTTCTCCAAGAAAGTGTTCAAGACTTGAATTTTCCAGCCTACGTTTTGTTCACGGATGAGGCTTATTTCACTCGGGAAGGCTTATTCAATCAGCACAATGCTCATGTGTGGGCTCACGACAACCTACACGGTGTGCGCCCCCATGCGGAACAACATCGCTTCGCAATAAATGTTTGGGCAGGTATGGTCGGTGACTGCTTAGTCAGCCTATACCTGTTACCATTCAGCATGAACTCTGCTAAATATCGGATCTTTCTTGAACAAGTTCTACCAGGGTTACTTGACGATGTTGCAGCAAATATGAGACGCAACATTTGGTTTCAACACGACAGGGCGCCTGCCCATTATGGAAGGTGTGCTCGTGACCATTTGAACAGGCGTTTTGGGCGTCGATGGATTGGCTGTGGTGGACCTGTTGCCTGGCCCCCAAATCTATCGTGTGTGGAGACGGAAATGGATCTCGTGGCGAGACTTGTCTGTGCTGCTGCTGCTACTGTCAAAGAAACTCCAGTTGTGTTCGACCGTGTCCGCCAATCCATGCTGTGTCGGTGTCACGCATGCATCGCGTCTCATGGTGGAACCTTCGAGCATCTATTGTAACATCATGAAATGCATCCATCTCATACTCCATTGTTAATATTATGTTAAATAAATGTTTGCCACTAATTACAGTCTTGTGTCATTTCTGCTTCTTGTGCCTCTGCTACTACTCTCCCGTGACGTTTCAGGTTATGGGTTCCTATGTGATTCACATTCCTTTAGATGACACCTACCTCCCCTAAACGTTTGTACCAATATTTTTGACACATCCTGTATATAACTAATGTAGTTGCCTCTTGAACTTACTGCTGCAGAAAACAGTCATCCAATAAATCTACAAAAGGCTTGCCAATATGTGAGTGACCAAACCACTAGTTCCAGTCAATATCTGGAAAATTAAAAAAACTTCCATTATAAGACATTCTGATTTACTGGCCCACTCTATTTCTCTGTACAACTGTTTGTTACATTCATCAGTATCATTAGGCCTATAACACACTTCTCATATCATTTTTGCTTTCCCAGTGCTTATATCACACCAAACTGACTCAAAATTGCACTACCCATCTATGAAAACTGGATGGGTAGTGCAATTTTTAACTAACAGCATAACCCCACCTCCCTTCTTATTCTTTCTGTACACATTGTACTCCCCATATTCCAATTCTGCATTCCTTATCTCCATGTCACACCATGTCTCTGATATCCTCCTTTGATGTCCTGATCAGCACTTTAAATTCATCAAATTTATTTACTATACTCCTATGCACCTGTTCTTATTCTTAGTTACTTGAACACAGCCAATGTATTTGCTTGTTTGATGATGACTCCCAGCAGTTCAAGATATTTTCAGCACCTTGTTTTCCAGACTGCTGCTCATCCCAATAGAAGAAGTGCAAGAATCACTTTCACCTTTGTCTGCGGCTATTGTTAAATCAATTAGTCTGTGTATCAACCCCCCCCCTCTGCATGTCACAGATAACACTATGGGTGAGAATATTTTTGATCTCATCATTACCCAAAAATTAGATGAGATCACAGTGCTTAAAGTATAGGAACCATTGACTGGTAATTAAAGATAAAGGTATGATTCAGATTTTCAAATGTTAGCAAATATTTAAAAGAAACAAATAGACTTCCTGCACGAGTGATAACTTGCCTATGCTTAGAAGTATCACCTTGTTTGACCTGTTTAGGATTGCTTTTACCAGCAGATCTTTTTCTTGAGTACATACTTATAAGTTGAAAACGAAATGCTCAAGGCACAATTCTTATGGGTTTTGGTAATTAACTATATAATATCGGTGTAAATACACCATAGTTAACCCATAAATTGAACTATGTAAGAGTGTAGAAGGCTTTTTTTTTTTTTTTTTTTTTTTTGTTAGTTGTTGGCGCATCGGCTTCTGTGGCCATAATGCACCTCCCAAAGATTTTGCATTTTACTTTGATCCAAGCCCGAGGCAGGATTCGAACCCACGACCTTTGGGCTGCCAGGCAGGCACTTTACCCATCTGGCTAGCCCGGTTGGCCGTGTAGAAGGTATTGTTTTAATTGTATCTCATATTGTGGTTGCCTACACAATGAGATAGCAGTATTGTACTACTTCAAATAAATAACGATTCTCTAGTAGAGAAGACTACCGTTATTTATTTTCAAGGATGGTATCCTCTGAAAATAAATAATAAAAATAAATCTCGTTGTGAAGGCAGCCACAATATGAGATACACTTAAAACGATGCCTTCTACACTACTTACGTAGTTCAAATTTATGGGTTAACTATGGTGTATTTACACCGATATTATATAGTTAAATACTTATATGTGAACTTATCTACTTAAATTTCAGGAAAGTTTTTGATACTGTTGCACATAAAAAACAAAGACTGCTACAAATTGGAGCAGTGTGGAATTAAAGTAAAGTTGCTACTGTGGATAAAAAGATGGTTCACTTGGAATAGACAGAAAGTGGTTATCAATGGACCCTGCTCTTTGTGGAATAATGTTAGTGGAATCACAAAGGGTTCAGTGCTGGGTACACTGTTGTTTTCTGTATTTATTAATGATAATATTGATGAGAATATATCAGGCTTCGTGTCTAAGTTCGTAGATGATACAAAAGTTGGCAGGGTAGTTAATGACAGTAATGATGGACGTACGCATCTCAAGATACCGGAAAGCAGTACTGTAACCGGTGCGCCAAAATCAAGAAAATTATGCAGATGGGCTGAGATATGGCAATCGAAGCTTAAAATTGACTAAGTGTGGTGTTACACAACCGTGTAACACCACGCTTAGGGTAGTGGAAAATGAAAAGGATCTGGCGGTAATTATGCAGTCTGATATGAAGTTTTCTGAGCAGTACAGACAGGCTGCCAGGCCAGCTCATGGGGTTTTTCAATGATATAGAGGAATTTTGCTAGCAAGGATAAGGTTGTGATTATCCCATTGTAAGGCAATGGTCAGGCCACATCTTGAGTACTGCATACAAGTCTGGAGGCCTCATTTTAGGAAAGATGCTGAAATGGGTACAGAGAAGGACAAGATTGGTGAGGCAAATGAAGGTGTGCTCTTACCAAGAAAGGCAAATGAAGGTGTGCTCTTAACAAGAAAGGCAAATTCCTGCAAGTTCTGCAAATTGCAGCATGTGGATACTAAGCAACTGCAAGGTGATCTGATTGAGGTGTTTAAGGCTTTGAATGGCTTGAATAAACTCAATGCTAATGGGATTCTTCCTCTTGCTCAGACTATGCACATGAGGGAGCATAAATTCAAATTGAGGAAGGATTATTGCAGAATAGAAGTGCATTTCTTTTGCGTCCTCACTTTGAAGTGTGACAATATCATGTTTGTTTTCATCGACCAGTTGCAATACTACAAGTACTTGCTTCTCATTTTAAAGTTCCTTTTTTCAACCACAAAACCAATGGGTGGTTGACTAATGGAACAAGCTTCCATACACTTTTGTGAAAGTGAATAGTTTGAATAAATTCAAGGAAAACTAGACAAACTTTTGGCGGGATAGATAAGTGAAAATGGATTTTTTTTTTTTTTTTTTTTGGCTGACGTATAAGATTGCTTTCTTGTATCATTTGCTATTAATACTAATATGCCCTCTTTCAAAACTTTTGGATCAAAATCTTGATTTGAATGCGAGTTAGTGCCACTCACTAGAAATCACTTGTACTTTCCAATTTAGCTTTTACAGTACAGGTGACCCCCGCTTAACGCTGATCATTCGGTCCGGAAAAACAGAGCGCTAAGTGAATCTGCGCTAAGCGAGCGCCGCTTTCCCATAAGGTAACATATGTATTTATGAGCTGCGGTCGGTGCCATAGGATATTTCCTAATCAATAATAAACAGTAATGAAAAGATGCACAAATGTAGGTCAAAATATTTAATATTCAAATATTTGCACATATAAAATATTCTGCATTGCATACGTATAATTATGTGGTAACTACTTGCGTATCAAAAGTAAATTTAAAATTCCAATTAAAATAATGAATTTAATTTAATTGATGAATTTAATCATGAAAAATGTGTGGATTTTGAGTTGGACTTTGGCCCTCTTCCAAATAAACTAAAAGGGATATTAATTTAAAATCCCCCGCAGCGTTACAACCAACAATAAAGTCAACCGATCCTTCGCCGCTTTGAAAGCTGGCATGTTTTTTTCTTCTTTCAATATGAAACTCCTTTTAGGCATTCGTTTCCACAAAAGTCCTGCTTCAGCTATGTTAAAAACTTGTTGAGAAGTATAACACATAATACCCCTCTTCAATAATTTTAACAAGTTCTTTTTTGAAAGTTTCGGCTCCTTGATCTGCACTTGCGGCTTCTCCCTGGATTTTAAATCTATTCAACCAGCCCTTACCAGTTTTAAATGGTTCCACATTTTTTTTTTTTTTTTTTTTAGGCGACTTTTCTTCAGATCATCACATATTGGCTAATCTCTTTCTCTCTCTCTCTCTTTTTAATATTTAACTTAATTCAATTCTGCATTGGAATATTATCTTCAATAAAATTAGTCTTCCATTTCAATCCTAATAGCGGGCCTAGTCCTATAGAATAGAATAGAATCTTTAATTGCAGCAATGATAGACATACAATTAGTCCCGTCACGGCATGGTGGTGCCAGGGGTTTACAAAACATATTTACAAAAGATACATGAGAAAGTTGCTTGCAGTGGAACAGCTATCTTTCCCGCTGCAAAAATTAATTCTTTATTTTTTTATAATAATTGTTCTTACAGTTAAAGTTGCAAGTCCTAAATTATGGCACACATCCGTTTGTCGTTGACCGGAATCGATTTGCTTCAAAACGTCTAATTTAATTTTCAAATTCAGTCTTTTTCTTACATTTACAGTCTTCGTACTGCACCCAGACGTCGTTGCTTTTTCATTCCTATCAGTCATTATTAGCTCTTCGAAAATGTAACTGCGTTGGTTGAATTAATTACGATACAATGTTCAAGTAAACTTTCCGTTACGCACGATGTCTAATACTCTACTGAGTGATGACTAGACTTCGGATAAATGCATATAACGCAAATATTACAAGCAATATACTTGATCATTTTTTAAAATGTTGATCTCGGAACTACGTAACAAGTCACTGTACTGAAACTAAATTAGCGTGCGAGAAAAGTTCACTGAGCGTGGGAAAATTTCTCAAGTCGGCGTGGGAAACGTTTTAATGCTGTTTTGCTATTCATTTTCAAGCTATCGACTCCATCAAATGAAACGATTTCGTTAATATGTCAAAAATGTAATCTGTAAAAGAGCGTTATAGTGATCTGTGACAGCGTTATAGTCAGATACGGGTTATAATATAAGAACAGCGTTATAGCGAATCAGCGTATAGCGAACCGCGTTATAACGGGGGCCTGCTGTACTCACATTGATTTTCTTGCCACTTCTAACCTCTTCTTTAAACAGTTCTGCCAAAGGATGCCATTGTTTTAGCAGTCTAGTTATACATTTATCCATTTATTGAAATAGAACCAATAGAGCAGCGTTTCCCAAACTTTTTTAGTCACGGAACACTTTTCACCTCACAACATATTCATGGAACACTTACAAAATATACGTTTAGCAGGAGCGGAGCCAAAGAACTGTTTGCCAATACAGTTGATTCCGGTTATTTGGGACACATTGGGACTAGTGCATTTTGGCCAGATTAAGCGGCTGCCCCAATTATCCGAAGTTTCACATAAATAGTTAAAAATACAATGGACCCCAGCTTTACAATTGGTTCACTGTACAATCAAATCACGTTACGATGGACTCACCATAGTAAAGTATTGTTCACTATACGATGTGTAGTAAGCGCCGGTCATTGTGATCACGTTTGTGAATTGAATTTTAATTCTATTAAACAGCAATTCTAATTAGGGAAAATAGGAGGAATATTATCCACAGGCTATAAAAGTAAAGATATATTAAGCACAAATTTACCCTTTATTACCTTATCAATTAAAACATACTGTAATATGTACATACTAACTAGTTGACATTTCTGTTCACTGACATTTGTGGGTGGGGGTTAAAATTTAAAACAGTAAAAAGATAAGCAATCAATAACAAAGAACATGGCACACACACAAATTGCAAGTAACATGATACATGCAAGTGAGAACAGAGTAAAAGTTACAAAGCTTTAAGAATAGGAATGAAGAGAAGATTCTGAAAATTATTTTTTTTATATGTTTGAAGATTCTATGGAAGTGTAAACACATTTTACCATAAAAACCCACAGAATTCCAGCTGTCGGTTTATCACAAATTCAATAAGATCGAGTTTACTATCAGTTTATGACAGATTTCACTAATAGAAAAGCCCAATAAACAGGTGACTGCTAAGTTTTTATTGTTTTATGGTTGTGACCTCCAGAAGTCCGATCGAACCACGTGGTATGGTCGGAGACAATCGCAGGGTAATCTCCAATGCTGCAGTTTCCTGCCCCGATTAAACAGCATGTTGTCCCAATTAAGCAAAGTAAATAAACCCTGGCTATATTCTCGACTGGGTTCTGTTTTTTAAGATTTGCCCCAAATAAACGGCTGCCCCGATTAACCGGAATCCAATGTATTTTATTATATACGATGATGCAGTGTGCATCAGGAGCATCTTGATTTCCAACACATGTAAAGTCGAAAGTGAAATAACTGTCATCATACTTTCGTTTTGGCCTTTTATTAGTTGGTTCCTGTTTTTTCACTTCAGATTTTTGGGGAACAAAAGGCTGCGATTGTTCATCCTCACTTTGAAGTGTGACAATATCATGTTTGTTTTCATCGACCAGTTGCAATACTACAAGTACTTGCTTCTCATTTTAAAGTTCCTTTTTTCAACCACAAATCCATGGTCACATATTATAATAATAATATTTTGAAATACTAATAATTATCAAAAAAATTTATACAACGAACTGAGTTTAGTTATGATATCGGTTTGTTCCTCCTCTCCTTCAACCCTGGTCCTTGAGGTTGTCACAGACATTCTCTCAGATATGCCAGACAAGCTGTACTTGCTACCTGGGGGTCTAAAACGCTGATGGAACTGATATTCGGGTGACACTCAAGTCAAGTGGACCCAATTTCAGCAAAGTCCGGACAGTCTGTGACAGCCAAATCCTCTGCTTGCACCTTCACGATGGTGGGACTGTTAGTAATCCTGGGTATAACCTTCATGCACAAGTACATGGTGGGTGACCACCCAGGTGTGAACCAACGTAAGCAGGGGTCGAGGTGTGGCGCCCACACCTCATGGAGGAACGCCACCCCTCTATGTCACCAGGCAGTACTAGGTGGTAGATGACTCTCATCAACCGGTGAAATACCACCACTTTGCTTATTGGAGACTTGAAGTGGTGGAACCCATGTTTAGCCTCTAGAGCTAAGTTCCGGTCAACCCGTCCTTATCTTTTCCATCATGCACTATGATTGATGACTTTTGAGGTTATGATGAACGGCGTGGCGAGATCCAATATTCCTTACATTTCGAGGGTACAGCTCTAAAACGGTGTTCGCAGGCCGGCCGCTAGTTAGTACACCGGACTGAACCTATTGGTAACTCTGTAGGAGGCTTACGGATCAGCTAGTGTATAATCTTGCTACCTCTACTCTGCCAGATAGTGACTGGAGGGAGTCCGAGCAGTGTGTATGCGGGGAGCATTGTCGAGGCCACGTTATGTCAAGGATCTGGGTATATTCTTACCACATGTACGCCATATCCAAAAATTTCATTACTTCATACAGCACGTCCCACCTACTTTTTCTTACTATTGAATACACTATGAATTGTCAAACTAATAGAGCAAGCTTATCTGCGAAAAGATCTAAACCTCCCAAGGACTTCCTAATTCATTTCACAAATATACGTGGTCTCAATTCTAATCTCAACGATGTTCATTTCCACTTGCAGTCTGCCAAACCCCATGTACTTTTTCTGACAGAATCTAAGTTATCAGTTGATTCATCTACTGCTCATCTCAGATGCCCAAATTATTCGCTGTCTGATTCCTTTTGCCTCAAAGGTGGTACTTGTGCATATGTCCGTTCTGATATTCCCTGTCAGAGACTTGGCAATTTGGAATCTCCTCTCTTTGATCTTCTCTGTCTTAAAATCTCTCTACCTCATTGTGTCAAATTCATCTGTTGTCTCTACCATTCTCCCAACTCCACTAATCACTTGGAGCTCTTTGACTTCCTCTCTTTGCAACTTGACTTTCTCCCCAACTTTCCTAACAGTGAAGTAATTTTCCTTGGTGATTTTAATGTTCACAACTCCAGCTGGCTTCCGTTTTCTAGTCACACCGACCCAGCAGGTCGAGATGCTGAGGCTTTTGCAATTACTAATGACCTAGCACAGATTGTTCATTTACCTACAAGAATACCGGACAATCCTAATCATACAGCCAATAAGCTTGATCTTTTTCTCACAAACAACCCTTCTAAGTACACGGTCGAAGTGAGAAGTCCTTTAGGCACTTCAGATCACAACTTGGTGATTGTCTCCTCTCGAATGGTACCTTTATCTCATGGCTATTCCCAACCACGTGTTGTTTGGCATTACAATAATGCAAAATGGGATGACCTGCGAGACTTCTTTTCTTTGGTCGGATTACTGTTTCAAAACTTCTGATGTCAACGTTTGCTCAGATCGTGTCAGTGAAATTATTCTTGCATGAAGGGAATCCCTTATGCCACACTCCACTTTAAAATCTCGTCCTTTATCTAGACCTTGGTTTTCCAATAAATGTGCTAAGGCTGTCCAGGAGAAGAATGTTACATATCGTAATTGGCTTGTTTCTAATTCTTCAGTTTCATTTTCTGCCTACACCAAAGCTCGCAACAATTGTAAAGCAGTTATTAATCAGTCCAAACTAGAGTTTGAACAGGCTAAGAGTAGAGAACTTGCTTCTTGCCCTAATGGTAGCCGAGCATTCTGGTCTCTTGCCAAAGCTATTGGCCGCAACTTTTGCCCATCTCTGCTCCCACCTCTGTCCAAACCAGATGGTTCTATTCTCACTTCAGCCAAGGATAAAGCTGACCTGCTAGCATCCCATTTTTCTTCCAACTCATGTATTAATGATCTTGGTAAAACACCTCCCACCATTCCCAACACACTCCATTCAATGCCTCCTGTGGTCTTCTGTCAAAAGGATATCAGAAGGATTTTGATGAATCTTGATGCTAAGAAAGCTCCAGGTCCCGATGGTATTTCTCCACTTGTTCTCAAAACCTGTGCTCCTGAACTCACTCCTATTCTTTGCCGCTTTTTTCACTTTCTTATTCCAAAGATGTTTTTCCTTCTGCCTGGAAATTTGCTCATATCCAGCCAGTTCCTAAAAAGGGTGACAAATCCCTCCCATCCAATTATCGTCCCATTGTAATTACTTCTACTCTTTCTAAAGTAATGGAGAAATCAATTAACCGCGAACTCTTAAACTACCTAGAAACCTTTCGTCTAATCAACGATCACCAGTATGGATTCCGTCAGTGTCGATCCACTGGAGATATTCTGGCTTATGTTACCCATTTATGGACTAATTCAATGGAAAGGTTCGGTGAAACACAAGTAGTTGCTCTTGACATCTCAAAGGCTTTTGATCGTGTTTGGCATAAACGTCTTCTAAACAAGCTTCCATCTTATGGTTTGCCAACTGTTTTTAGTAATTGGTTATCCAGTTTTCTCTCTGATTGCTCACTGAGGGTGATGGTAGATGGCTCTCTGTCTTCTAACTTCTCCACTAATGCCGGTGTCCCCTAAGGTTCAGTTCTTTCCCCCACTCTTTTCCTCTTGTATATCACTGACCTTCTTCCATTGACTGGAAATCCTATCCATAGTTTTGCCGATGATAGCACATTGCATTCAACTTTCCATTTTGAGAAACCTTGTCCTGCTCAATCAGCTTCAAGTTCTCGAAAATCTGCTAC
Organism: Mastigoproctus giganteus; assembly: GCF_048544385.1. Lineage (NCBI taxonomy): Eukaryota > Metazoa > Arthropoda > Arachnida > Uropygi > Thelyphonidae > Mastigoproctus > Mastigoproctus giganteus. Next base: position 49,474,622 of record NC_143583.1, on the reverse strand, counting down.
CAATTCCTTAAATGCCGATCTTCAGGTAATTCTCCAGTGGGGCAAAGACAACTTAGTTGATTTCAACCCTTCTAAAACTCAGTCTTGTCTTATATCTCGCAAAAAGGATTCTTCTGCTCCTATGCTTATCTTTAGTGACACTCCGATTTCTAGGCAAAATGATATATCTCTTTTGGGGATTACCCTGACTTCTAACCTGTCTTGGCACAAGCACATTACAAATATTGCTTCCTCCGCATCTAAAAAACTTGGTTTTCTCTTTCGCTCTCGGCGAAAGAGAAAACCAATCCTGTATAAATCACAAATCCGCCCTGACATGGAATATTGTTCCCACATCTGGGGTGGTGCCCCCAAAACCTCTTCTGAATGGAATCTTCTTGATTCCATTCAGAAGAGGGCAGTTAGGTTAATTAATGATACATCTCTAACAGAGTCTCTCCACTCGCTTTCTCATAGACGCACTGTTTCTGCTGCATGCCTCTTCTACAGATACTTCCATGGGTACTGTTCTTCTGAATTGGCTTCTATAATTCCTGCTCTCTCTTTCAAAAAAGTCTGAACACGTGCGGCCACTAGCCAACATCCATTTACTGTCCAACTTCAAACCCACAGAATCAACTTTTCATCTTCCTCATTTATTCATTCAACTGCCGTTTTCTGGAACAACCGTCCTTCATATGTATTTCCTGAAAATTACAATCTACAGAAGCTCAAGTCCAATGTCAACAAATATTTTCTTTCATCTTCTTAACCTGAAACCCAAGCACGGTACTAAGTACTATAGGTTCCAATACCTCTCGTGTTTGAGGTTCACATAAAAAAAAAAAAAAAAAATGTACTCAAGGCTAAATCGCATGCGAATGGCATATTAGATCACTACATTGCTATTTTTTCGTAGATGCCATTACCTCTGTGCAAAGTCTGCCAAAATAAAGTGTTCTGCAGCCTATTTGATTATTAGTCGATGCCAGTATATTAATAACCCAAAAAAAAAAAAAAAAAAAAAAAAAAATATATATATAACGAGAAAGGTGCATGCTACAAATATGCAAAATTTATTTTTTTATTTATTATTATTTTTTAAATTATTAATTAAAATTTTTCATGGAACACTTGTTCACATCTCACGAAACACAGTTTGGGAAACGCTGCGATAGAGCATGGCCAATGAGTATGAAGCACATGAAGAAATAGTCATAACTTTTTAATGGATTAATCAATGACTGTATTTTAATCAGTCTGTATATTCAGTAAAAAGAAATCTGAGTGAGGCCAAAGCTCATAGATAACAAAATTTGGTGACACTCTTTCGGACATGAACGCAACACCCTTTGGAAAGCTGTTATAATGAATTAACAGTACTTCATTTTTAACCCCTGCAGATGTTTTTAATATATGAAAAGAGTTTAATTTAAGAACTGAGTTTTATCTTTATTAATTTAAGAAAGAGAATAATGTGAACTGCAGCCATGAAAATTATTCAAGAGGTGCTCAGTAAGAAAGCTTGAAATGCAATTAAATACTGACAGTGGTTTAAGACGTTTGCATCTGGTGATTATAACTTAACCAACGAAGTGTGTTCAGGATGCCACTGTTCTACCAGTTTAGTTATAGTTCAGTTCGATAATGACCTGCTGGTAGCCACACTTAAAAAAGTGTCCTGCTGTAGCAGTGGAAGAGTTTCCTGGCAACTGAATTCAACTCATATCATTGTTAATTGCCACTTGCAATGGTTAGGAAAACTGTCAAAACTGAAAGTGGGTTCCACACTATCACCTGATAATCTTATAAATGCATTTTTGTGCATTTATCAACTCATTCCTGGTGATCAAAAAAAAATCCCTCCGAAGTAAAGCATAATAAAGATTTATGATGGTCAGGTCATGAAGGATTGCTTGTACAAAATGAGCAAGTGCCAGAGACCTTCCAAAATGTGGTCATCATCCCAGAAAGGTTTCCCTGTACATTTTGTGAAACATTCAGGATGTTGTTTATTTTGAACTGTTGTACCCAAGTCTACTGACAGAAACTCCTAAGTTTATGAAGTTAATCAGACTGACAGAAACTCCTAAGTTTATGAAGTTAATCAGACTGACAGAAACTCCTAAGTTAATACAAGAAAAATGGCCTTCTTTGACCAATTTCAAGGGTGTTGGGTTTCAGCAGGGCAATGCATATGGTGAAATTTAATATCTGCAGCACTCACTAGACCACCACTTATTTACAAGTCTACAATACTCTCTTGAAGGAAAAGGATGTGCTCTATATATTTTTGGCTTAAAAGAAATTTTATAAATATGGTACTGAAATGCTTGCAGAAAGGTGTCAAAAGTCAAGAGAATAAAGGAAAAAATATATATACAGTAAACTTCGATTATAATAATCCTGCTTTCACTGCTCTTTTATCTTGGCCCTATGGTCAATCCCATGAAATGCAATATTATTTTTTGACATTTATAGCACTACTGTGCAAAACTCTTCTAATTATATTGCCTTTTTTAATGTTACCAAGAAGGAATAAACTTAAATCTCACCATCTTTCCTTCTGATTTAAGTTTTGGAAATAGAATGATAGGAACAAAAATTTTAGGAATGTTTATGGTGCAGCCTTTTTAACTTCATCGAAAAAGTTTCAGATGCAGGTAATGTTTGCTTATTTCTTACAATATTTTTAATCAAAGGAAGAAAAAAAAACTGAAACGGATATACTGCCTTTAAAACTTCATGTCTAGCCATTTATCACATGTTCTTCTCAGATAGTCTTTTTTTTTTTTTTTTTTTTAATTTAGGACTGTTCATCCACTTTCCTTTACTAGTACAGTAATCAGTATCATGCTTGTTTGTGTTCAATGTAGGATCAAATAAAAAATTTATTTCAAAAATAATGACATTAAGTTAATATTACATTTATCATGTTTATTAATACTCGTGATATGATTAGTTTAACTTAATAAAATATTTTAAAATTTTCATTCTTTTTTAATAGCATGAATTTTTTTTAAAAAGTGTTAAAAAAAAACAAGCATAATACATACAAATTACATTAAAGCCATGCTTCATAAACACTGCTAAAAAAACAGTTAAAAAAAGTACATCTATATTTTAGCAAAATTTAGCCTCTACGGACAAGAGTTTTGCAGACTAAATAAAACCATAGACAACTGAAAGAAAAATTTGAATGTTAGTATGTATGTACAAAGTTTGGCAGCACTACAAATCTGGGGATGGACCAAGTCCAGTTACATTTTATACAAGCCAAAACATTTTATTCATATAACTGTAATTTTAGTGAACCAATGAAGCATAATGCTTCATTCAAAGGAGGTTAGGCAGGCAAAGGCAGATTACGAGAAATCCTTGGCAAGGGATGCAAAGAAAAACAGCAAAGAGTTCTTTACTTATGTAAACTCTAGAAGGAAGGGGATGAATCAGATTGGTCCACTTGATATTGATGGGTCAACTGTTGATGATCCTGCTCAGGTAGCTAACAAACTGAATGAATATTTTGCATCGACATTCACACATGAGGAGTTATTCAGCAAGGGGAATGCCAGAGGTGTATTCAACTCTAGCAGTAAGCTACAGAATCTTGAAATAACTGGGAGTAAAGTGGAGGAGAAACTGTTGAAGATAAACACAAGAAAGGTGCCCGGGGTGGATGGGATATATCCAGTTATATTAAAGGAGGCAGCAAAGGAAGTAAGCAAACCCTTAGCCATAATTATGAGAGCTTCCTTGGACTCAGGGGAGGTACCCATAGACTGGAAATGTGCAAATGTGACCCCAATTCACAAAGGAGGATCAAAGGCTGACACAAGTAATTATAGACCTGTGAGCTTAACTTCTGTTCCAGGAAAATTAATGGAGGCACTGGTTAAAGAAGCACTGCAGGATCATTTAGGCAAGACTTCAGTTATAGCTCAGACACAGCATGGTTTTGTTAAGGGGAAGTCTTGCCTGACCAACTTGACTGGATACTATGATGCAGTCACAAAATAACTGGATGCAGGGAATAACTTTGATATTATATACTTGGATCTTAGAAAGGCTTTTGATACTGTTGCACATGGAAGACTGCTACACAAATTGGAGCAGTGTGACATTGGAGGCAAATTGCTGCTATGGATAAAGGGGTGGTTGAGGGGGAGAAGACAGAGAGTGGTAATCAATGGACACTGCTCATCGTGGACTAATGTTATTAGTGGAGTCCCTCAGGGCTCAGTGTTGGGTCCATTATTGTTTTCTGTATTTATAAATGATATTGATGATGGTATATCAAGCTTAATGTCCAAGTTTGCAGACGATACAAAGGTTGGCAGGGTTGTCAAGGACACTACTGACACTATGTTGCTGCAACAGGATCTGGAAAGGTTGAGCAGATGGGCTGAGAGGTGGCAAATGAAGTTTAACATTGACAAATGTAAAGTACTACACATGGGAAACAGCAACCCCAGAGCAACGTATCAACTCTGTGGTACTACACTGACAGTGGTAGAGAATGAAAGGGACTTGGGGGTGGTTGTACAGGCAGATATGAAGTTCTCTGAGCAGTGCAGACGGGCTGCAAGAGTAGCTCATGGAGTATTGTCAATGATATACAGGAATTTTTCCAGCAGGGATAAGGAGGTGATTATTCCATTGTATAAGGCAATGGTCAGGCCACACCTAGAGTACTGTATACAGGTCTGGAGGCCTCATTTCAAGAAGGATGTAGAGCTGCTGGAACGAGTACAGAGAAGGGCAACAAGATTAGTGAATGGAACAAAGGGTGCTCTTACGAAGAAAGGCTAAAGTTTTGCAAATTACAGTGTCTGGAGACTAGGCACCAGCGAGGTGATCTGATAGAGGTATATAAAGCCTTGAATGGTTTAAGCATGCTCAATGCTGATGGGATTCTTCCTCTAGCTCAGAAAAATCACCTGAGAGGGCATAAATTCAAATTGAGGAAAGACAGATGTAGGATAGACGTGCGGAAATTTGCCTTTAGCCAGCGGGTGGTTGGTTGGTGGAACAGACTTCCATCCCTTGTGGTGGAGGTTGATAGCCTAAATAAGTTTAAGGCTCAGCTGGACAGGAATTTTGAACGAACAGAGGGGTGAAGTGGAAGTGGGTTTTTTTTTTTTTTTTTTTTTTTGGCTGATGCTGCAGAAGCTTGCTTTCTTGCATCAAATGCCTCTACTAATGCTAATGCTAATTAGGTATAATAGGTGTGATTGGAAATTTCAGGGACTGACTTTGATTCCTGAAACTGCAGCTTCATAGTGAGTTGCAACTCACTGCCATATGTTTGGCGACATATTTAGATATAGTAATGCATTAATCACCTGATTTTCTGCAGTCAATCTGAATAAAAAAAAATTTTTTTTTTTGCCTGGTAACACAGAGGGTCGGCATTCCTCCATGTGATATGGGCACCACACTTTGAACCCTGCTGTTGGTTCACACCTGGGTGGTCACCCACAGTGTGCTTGCGCATGGGGATTTATACCCAGGATTACTAACAGTCCCACCATTGTGAAGGTGCAAGCAGAGGATTTGGCTGTCACAGGCCATCCGGACTTCGCCAAAATTGGGTCCACTTGACTTGAGTGTCACCTGAATATCAGTTCCATCAGCGTTTTAGACTCCCAGGTAGCAAGTACAGCTTGTCTAGCATATCTGAGAGAATGTCTGTGACAACCTCAAGGACCGTAGAGAATATGAATTAAACAGGTGTTTTTATGTATACTGTCACATTTTAAAATTAATGATTTTACCGAGGAGCGAATCTGATTAATTTTGTTTCAAATTACAGGGAAGAAACCAATGAAATGCTAAACAGCTCTTGGAAAAGAGCTGTTTCCCCTAGCGGTCTAGGGGGAATCGTCCCCCCTAGACTGCTAGGGGGACAATTGTGGCCGGCTGTTTGTATGATGTGCTCCATAAACTTCTTGATTTGTGTGTTTTTTAATTAAAGTATTAAGTTCCTATTAGTGCCACCACATAAAGATAGGCCCTTGGATTGCCAGGTGCAAGTACTTTATTATTTGAGCAGACAACAGATAAGTATTAAATGAATTTCTGCATGTTCATTCTGCTACACTATACAAGCACTTTCAGCCATTATCTTGTAGTTCAACTTATACATATGTCCAACAGACACTTGACCTTAACCAGGCATTAGAGTTTCGCATAGCTGCTCTGCTCTCCCCTCCTTACTTAGACCCTGCTACCTATGGATCTCACTGCGGGACAACTAAGGAAACCGGCTGGTCACAGTGCCAATTGCTTGCAAAACCACATCTGGTGGTGATATTAAATTGTCTAGTAACACTACAGTAACTGAATGCGATATGACAAATACTACCTTCTGTCAAAATTCTAGTGTCTGCACCATCTGTGGGACCAGCTCTGATCCCATTGTCCAATGTATTCAGTGTAAACAATTAATATGTAATGACTGTACCCAATCTGACCTGAAAAAATTAAATAAAAGTCGTCCGAAATCATTCTGTTGTGATAGATGTCGACTCAGAAATTCTCAGAAAAGTCCTATAACTGTTGCAACGCAAAACAGCACAGAACCTGAGACACTTTCCTCCTCTTCTGCTAGCAAATTGAAATGCCTTACTCTAGTTCACTTGAGACAAATATGCCAATAACTAGAAATACTGACTCTGAATCGCACGTGGATGAAGCCTCTAATCCTTCTTTGTTGTCTTCGGTGTCGCATCAACTTTCAGATGCATCAACTCAAACACATATATCTGTGCTGTCAGAAGATCTCAGCGCTAACTTCCTCCCTACAGAAACTCTGAATCCAACCTTTTGTATTCTGCAATCAACTGAATTCCAGGAACTACTCTTTAATACAGTAATACCCCGACTTACGCGAACTCTGAGTTACGCGGTTCTTGATTTTTTCGTTTGGTTTATATCTAAAATTAGCTTACCAGTGATTTGGAAGTCAAATCATAAAGCTTTGGTGACAGCTTCCGTTTTTGAGGACTGGTTTGGTCACCATTTCATACCCGAAGTCGAACTTTATCGCAAGTCTAAACAGATTCCATTTAAAGTGATGCTTCTTATTGACAATGCACCCGGTCACCCTCCTGCCACCCTAATTAATTTCAACCCACGTGCGAAAGTTGTGTTTTTGCCTCCAAACACAACTAGCTTGTTTCAACCGATGGACCAGGGAGTTATCAAAACATTCAAGGCTTACTACGCGAGGCATTCGTTTGCACATCTGAATGAAGCTATGAGACAAAATAGTGAGATATTTGTTAAAGACTTTTGGAAACAATTCAATGTTTTAGATGCCTTAAGAATCACTGAAGAATCTTGGGATGAAATTCACAAAAAAAAATGAGGCGCCTCCGTAGCCAGGTGGGAAGGAGCAGCAGTGCGTAGCACACGCTTCTTGATTAGACCGGGGTTCGAGCCCGTCACCACCAAATACGGAGGATGCAGAAAGGTCATGGAATGACCACCGCATATTCCCGGAGCAATATGGTCTTAGTTGCTAATGCTCCTAAAAACCAAATAACAACAACAACAATCACAAAAAAAATTGAATGGTGTCTGGAAAAAACCTTGTCCATTTTTTTTCAAAAACGAGACGAAAACAACGCCAGAAACTGATCATGTCACTCATGTGATAGAAGAAGTTGTTAATCTTGCCAGGCAATTAGATTTGGAAGTCAATGGTGATGTCAACAAGCTCTTGGATTCACATAGTCAGGAGCTGACAATGAATGAGCTCATAGAGATGTGTGAGCAAAACGTCACTGAAGTATCCGACACTTCAGACCCAGTTCCACCAGAAAAGCACATGACAACTGCAAGCTTGACAGGTCTCAGGTCAATTGAAAAGGGCTTAAAAATTTTAGAAAACATAGACCCTAACGAAGAACGCGTTATAGCTACAAAGCAAGGAATAAAAAAATTATTAGCTTGCTACGAAGAAATTCTGAGTGAAAAAAGGAAGGCGCTGTGTCTTCAGACGAATTTGTTAGATTTTATGAAGCCATCGACATCGAAATAACTTTTTTACGTAACTCATTTATTTTTTTAATACATATTTTGTATTAATATGTATAAAGAACTGCAATTTTATTAAATATTTTTCTTCTAAACTAGTGTTTTTGTTAGTCCTTGGTCCCAATTAAACAAAATTTATATGTATTTATATGCAAAGTTGTACCCCGACTTATGCGAATTCGACTTAAGCGATTTTCGTCGGACCCACCTATCACGTAACTTCGGGGTATTACTGTACTATGCAGAAAATCCTCATTCAAACTCAGCTAATCAGCGTGCCTCATACTGCAAAATCTGATATTCCTCTGGATTCTAATACACTCAATGAAGGAAACTGCAAGCTATCCACGGAGATTCGTGGCATAAAAACTATATTAACTAATCAACAGGCTGAAATTTCCGACATTAGCGCCCAAATTAAAAATCTCAACTCAATTATGCCTTGCCACTTAAGGGAAGCTAGGAAGAATTCTGAACCTACTCTTGAAACTAATGGGCTCAAAGTGAATAGGAATTCTTCATTACCTGACGATGCCCTTAGTAGTGAGACCAGATCTTCCACCGGCCTCAATACGCCTACTGCTACAAATATTAATTTGCCAAAGCCTGCTAACATTCATGATTCAAGTCATTCAACAGAGCAATTTATTGCCAAACAGACTCTGTCAGATGATTCTTCTGATGTAAATCAAACCATACCACCTGCTCTTTTCTGCGGAACAGTTCTATCTTTACCTCTATTTTATAAGCTCAGAGCCACCAAGCGGAATACTCTTCAACATCAGTTAAGGCAACATATGCAAAAATAACTGCTGCCACATCTAATGAGGTCTGCAAACCTGTCTGTAGGGCTGCCGCCACAGTGAGTAAACCTGTTTCTGATTGCCAGTCTCAAATATCACACCAAAGATCAAAACAGAACAAACCTTCAGAAAATGCTAAAGCCTCTATATCTCAAGATACTGCCTCCAAGCTTCCAGCCAAAATTCATCAAACACAGAATGTAACTACTGCAGAAAAATCTCAGTTACTCAAACATAAGTACAATATCACAATTATTCCCACAAAAGACCGAATTTTTGTTTCTAGGCTTGGACCCGCCACTAAATCTGAAGATCTTATCAACTTAATTAAAGAAGAATATGGTTTCGGTGTAGATGTCCGTTCTCTGAAGACACGGTGTCCCGCCTACTCATCTTTTATAATAACATGCCTGCCATCACAAACAGAAAAAGTGCTGAATCTAAGATCCCTGTTTTTATCAGGGGCTCTAGTAAAACGCTTCATGGACAGACCATCAAGGGAGTCCAAAATCTCTTCTCCACAGGCATAGCAATCAGAAGCCCTGCTATCTACACATACTACGCTCTCCTCTCGTCATAGAATCCCCAGATCCCAACTGTTCAGTGTTTACCTTCAGAATTGCAGGAGTATAATTAGCAACCTAAATCACTTTAGAGCAATCCAAGGCTCACATATTTATGACATTTACCTGCTCACTGAAACCTGGCTCTCCATAGATATTGATGATCAGGAGATTATAGATGGACAATATACAATCCATAGTAAGGACAGAGGATCTCGTGGAGGTGGAGTAGCTATTATACATTCTAACCAGATACTCTGTGAAATTTCATCAAATTTCACAAATAGTGAATCACTATACTGCCTTCTTCATCCTGGCAAGTTAAAAGTTTTAATCGTATTGCTTTATTTTCCACTTCCCTTAACTAATATCGACCTTCAGTACTTAGAAAGCTCGCTGGAATCTATCTTCCCACTAATTCAATCTGCCGACATAGCAATGGTTTTGGTTAACTTTAACTGTCAACTGGCCAATTTAGGATCTTCTTCTCCCTCACTGCAGACTAGGGCTCTCTTCAATATGCTTCACAGCTACAGTCTTGAACAAATTTGCAATTTTCCAACCAAAGAAAATGCCCACTTTGACCTAATATTCTCCTCTACTCATATAGATGTTCACAATGACAACCCTATATTTCACTCGGATCATTCGCCAATTACTTTTGACATCACTGTGACTTCTCATAACTTCAAATGCAGTTCCCATTCTCCACGATTCAATTTCAGAATGGCTGACTGGCCTCTGTTCAATCTAGCTCTCAGCAACGTAGACAAGCAGCTCCCTGATGCTATGGATGACATCGATGTGCTCACCAGCAAAAATTTTGTCCGTTACCTTACGTACTGCAATCCTCTATTCTATCACTCAGTGTATTATGAATCACTGTGTGATTACTTTCATCTGAGGCCTCTGTGCGCCAGAAGAGCTACTGTTGACATCACCATTCTAGCCAAAGTAATCACTGGAACTTATGAAGCATCTGATATCCTGAGTAAAATCAACTTCAATGCTCCTTGTAGATAAGTCAGGAATCTTACACCGTTTCACCTTGACTCTGCCACCACAGACTTTATGAAGTTCAGTCCACTGAACAGAATCAGCAAATCACTCTCTCATTGACTTCTTTGAAAACTTCCAATCACTGATGAACTCCATCAACAAGTTTGCCTCTTCTCTTAAACTGCAAAGTGACTAGCTCTGATCTAATTATTGTAGTTTATTAGTATTATGTGTTTTATTATTTTTCTATTCTCTGATTGATTATTACTTGTTTTACTGGTAACTTAATGCAATCCTCTTTTGTACATATGATTTTAATGTCTGAATCTGTATCAATGTCTATCTTCCTGTTGGATTTCATATTATTGTTATTATGTTTATTGTTCTGATCTCAGATACACTGTTAATGGCTACCTGTTGTGTATCTTGTTATTAATAAAATAAAAATAAAAAATAAACAAAAATAAAATAAAATCAGGAATGTTTCCAGAAGTTATAGAAGCATTGGAATTGATCTGTACAGTATCAAGGAGGGTACTTGGATCGAGAAGATCAATCTGAGCAGCAGTTAGGCTTTATCATTTCCCAAATATTATTTTAGTCCCTGAATTTTTTGATCACACCTTTGCTTAAGTAATGAATGAATAAAAGTTGCATATCATTATAGGTTGGGTGGGCATAAGTGTTATTCACTAATGCAGTGCAACAGGTAAAGCAAGTGCTGGTGAAACATTATGAACAGGTGTGGGAATGTTCTGAATATATGATTAGAACAACAGAACTATTCTTTAGAGTTGAATGCACGAATGTAAAAACACAAGACAAGACTTGGTCAGAAAAATATGATTTGTTGTCCAAATAAGCCAGATTAACTCTTAAGTTTTGAGGTTTCTGATTTAGGACATTTAGCCTATATATTAATTTAATGATTTTAAATAGCATAATATGGATGGCTCAATATTGTTATCTTGATAAGCAGTGCTAAGAATAATCAATAATTAATAGTACAGGTCAAAATAAAATTTGATAACTATACAAATCCTTTTAAAATATACACTATACAACAATGTTATAAGGTCAGAAAAAACCAGAAAAATAATGAATTACAGGAGTTTACAGATAATGGGAGTCCAGATTAGATGTACCTTCCTGTGTCCTGTACCTATTTCATTTCTCATTTAAGCAAATTTACAAAAAAAATAAATAATAAATAAATAAAAAACGCATATGATTCATCATGTAATAATGATAGTGATAAATCAAGTATGACAAATAAATAAACTGTAACACTGTAAACCATATACCAATAATGACAATGTTTTAATCCTATAATTCACAATCACTATTAAAAAAGTGCTCTAGTTTTTTAACACATTAATTCCTGATTCATGCAACATTAACAGTTATTAATTTTTTAGCATTAGCATTAGTAGAGGCATTTGATGCATGAAAGCAAGCTTATGCAGCATCAGCCAAAAAAAAAAAAAAACCCACTTCCACTTCACCCCTCTGTTCAAAATACCTGTCCCGCTGAGCCTTAAACTTATTTAGGCTATCAACCTCCACGACAAGGGATGGAAGTCTGTTCCACCAACCAACCACCCGCTGGCTAAAGGCAAATTTCCGCACGTCTATCCTACATCTGTCTTTCCTCAATTTGAATTTATGCCCTCTCAGGTGATTATTCTGAGCTAGAGGAAGAATCCCATCAGCATTGATTGAGCATTCTTAAACCATTCAAGGCTTTATACACCTCTATCAGATCACCTCGCTGGTGCCTAGTCTCCAGACACTGTAATTTGCAAAACTTAAGCCTTTCTTTGTAAGAGCACCCCTTTGTTCCATTCACTAATCTTATTGCCCTTCTCTGTACTCGTTCCAGCAGCCCTACATCCTTCTTGAAATGAGGCCTCCAGACCTGTATACAGTACTCTAGGTGTGGCCTGACCATTGCCTTATACAATGGAATAATCACCTCCCTATCCCTGCTGGAAAAATTCCTGTATATCATTGACAATACTCCATGAACTACTCTTGCCGACCGTCTGCACTGCTCAGAGAACTTCATATCTGCCTGCACAACCACCCCCAAGTCCCTTTCATTCTCTACCACTGTCAGTGTAGTACCACAGAGTTGATACGTTGCTCTGGGGTTGCCGTTTCCCATGTGTAGTACTTTACATTTGTCAATGTTAAACTTCATTTGCCACCTCTCAGCCCATCTGCTCAACGTTTCCAGATCCTGTTGCAGCAGCATATTGTCCTTGACAACCCTGCCAACCTTTGTATCATCTGCAAACTTAGACATTAAGCTTGATATACCATCATCAATATCATTTATAAATACAGAAAACAATAATGGACTCAACACTGAGCCCTGAGGGACTCCACTAATAACATTAGTCCACGATGAGCAGTGTCCATTGATTACCACTCTCTGTCTTCTCCCCCTCAACCACCCCTTTATCCATAGCAGCAATTTACCTCCAATATCACACTGCTCCAATTTGTGTAGCAGTCTTTCATGTGCAACAGTATCAAAAGCCTTTCTAAGATCCAAGTATATAATATCAAAGCTATTCCCTGCATCCAGTTCTTTTGTGACTGCATCATAGTATCCAATCAAATTGGTTAGGCAAGACTTCCCCTTAACAAAACCATGCTGTGTCCGAGCTATAACTGAAGTCTTGTCTAAATGATCCTGCAGTGCTTCTTTAACCAGTGCTTCCATTAATTTTCCTGGAACAGAAGTTAAACTCACAGGTCTATAATTACTTGTGTCAGCCTTTGATCCTCCTTTGTGAATTGGGGTCACATTTGCACATTTCCAGTCTATGGGTACCTCCCCTGAGTCCAAGGAAGCTCTCATAATTATGGCTAAGGGTTTGCTTACTTCCTTTGCTGCCTCCTTTAATATTACTGGATAGATCCCATCCACCCCGGGTACCTTTCTTGTGTTTATCGTCAACAATTTCTCCTCCACTTTACTCCCAGTTATTTCAAGATTCTGTAGCTTACTGCTAGAGTTGAATACACCTCTGGCATTCCCCCTTGCTGAATAACTCCTCATGTGTGAATGTCAATGCAAAATATTCATTTAGTTTGTTAGCTACCTGAGCAGGATCATCAACAGTTGACCCATCAATATCAAGTGGACCAATCTGATTCATCCCCTTCCTTCCAGAGTTTACATAAGTAAAGAACTCTTTGCTGTTTTTCTTTGCATCCCTTGCCAAGGATTTCACGTAATCTGCCTTCGTCTGCCTAACCTCCTTTGTAACTTGGTTGCATATCAACTTGTATCTATCATAGGCTTCTGTGGCATGTGTTAATTTGTAAGTATCCCATGCATTTTTCTTCTCTGCCATATGCCTCATTAATTCATCTGACATCCATTTTGGCCTAAACCTTGAACAATATTTCTTGGTTGGTATGTAAAGCCTAGTAGCTTCCAAGGTAAGTTCTTTGAATGCTTCCCATTTTGAATTTGCTGTTGGTAACATCATCAGTTGGTCCCACTGTATAGAATTTAAATACTGTCTCAGTCCATCGTAGTCGCCTTTACGGAAGCAATAACCCTTCCCTTTACCCCTAATGGTAGTTACCTCTTTGAGTAAATCCCACTTCAGCACACTGTGATCACTGTCACCTAGTGGTTCATTTATCTGCAGATTCTTAATGCATGAAGAATCACTGCTGATAATCAAATCAAGTTGCCGCCCTAGTTGCTGATGTAGAAAACAATCATCCAATAAATCCACAAAAGCCCTGCTAGTGTATGAGTGACCAGCCCCCAAATTCCAGTCAATATCTGGGAAATTAAAATCTCCCATTATAAGACTCTGATTTACTGGCCCACTCTATTTCCCTGTACAGTTTCTTATTATACTCATCAGAGTCATTAGGCCTATAGCACACTCCTACTCTTAATTTTGATCTCCCAATGCTTATGTCATACCAAACTGACTCAACACTGCACTGTCCAGCGATGTTGACTGGCTTCACTTCCTTGGTTTTTATGTGTTTCTTAACTAATAGCATAACCCCTCCCCCCCTTCCTATCCTGTCTATCCTTTCTGTAGACATTGTACTCCCCAAATTCCAGTTCTGCATTCCTTATATCTGTGTGACACCACGTCTCTGATATCCCAACAATATCTGCCTTTGATGCTTTGAGCAATACCTCAAATTCATCAAATTTATTTACTAAACTCCTAGCATTGGTGTACACGCAAGTATACCTGCACCTGTTTCTATTCTTAGCTACCCTAACACAACCCATGTGTTTACTTGTACCGCAATGGCTCCCAGCAGTCTTTGAAATATCATGCATCTTGTTTTTCAGGCTTCTGCTCATTCTAATAGAAGTAGTGCAAGAATCTCTTTCACCTCTGCCAGTGGCTACTATCAATCTATTGGTCTTTGTCTCCCCCCAAGCTAGCAGTTTTCCGACCCACCTAACACTGCCTCGATAGCATCAGCAAATATTCTTGCACCCTTTCTATTTAAGTGTAAATTTTTATGCGAATATTAACCCCGGGGGCTCACATCTGGTAAGTATGGGCTTGGCAAACCAGGGTCCTGAGCTGGATATCATATTCTTCTCTTTCTTGGTGATTCCTTTCTACTTCTCTTTCTTTCTTTCTTTCTCTCTCTCTCTCTCTCGGGGGGGGGGGGGGGTAACTCGGGATTTTTTTTTTTTTTTTTTTTTTGCTGGTGCAGCATAAGCCTCAGGCTTCCTTGTACCATATGGCTAATAATAATAATAATAATAATAATAATAATGACGGACTAGCACGTTATAATTCTGTAATATCCACTACTATAAAAAGATATGAAATACTTTTAACAGGATGAGAAGGGAACATTATTGGTATTCTAGTTTGTGATGTCCTGCCGAAATGACCAGAACCGGGGAAACTAGGCAAGAAACCGCATGAAATTCGGAACAAGCTCTTACAACAATGTTACCGCATCCGGGGTAGCCGATGCGCCAGCACTGGGGACCCAGGGTACTGGTGTGAAGTGGACCACTGGCCACAGAACAAGCTGTTATAACAATGTTACCGCATCCGGGGTAGCCGATGCGCCAGCACTGTGGACCCAGGGTGCTGGTGTGAAGTGGATCACTGGCCACAGCAATAAGCTTACTACGCCGAAAAGGACAATTAACATTGGCGAATGGAATGTTCGAACGGGGCACCACGTTGGACAAAAGGAAATCATTGCCCAAGAACTACTTAGGTGCAAGATATCAATCGCAGCATTATCTGAATTAAGGCTCACCGGGTCTGGAACGATGATCATCCAACCCCCAGCACCTAACAAAGCGGTTATGCTATTCTACTCTGGTGGCGAGAAACGAGAAGCAGGAGTGGGCTTTATGGTCGATGCTCAGGCCACCAGTAGTGTGATCGCTTTCCAACCAATATCGGACCGCCTGGCAGTCCTTACTGTCAAGGGCACCATCAAGACCCATATTATCTCCGCCTATGCGCCAACTGAGACTAGCCTGGACCCGACCAAGAATGACTTCTACAACCAGCTCCAACATACGCTGGATTCAATTCCGCAGACAGAAGTGATCATCCTCGCAGGGGACTTTAATGCCCATATTGGCGTGGACAGATCTGGTTGGGAAACAACAATGGGCAAGTTTGGCCATGGGAAGATCAATGACAACGGACTACGTTTGTTGTCCTTTGCCGCATCTAACAACCTGATCATTGGAAACAGCCATTTCCAGCACCCTCAAAAACATCAACTTACATGGCGAAATCCATCTGGCAAGGACTCAGCAATCCTGGACTACATTTTGATCAATGCCAGATTTCGCTCATCACTCATGGATGTTCGTGCCATGAGGGGACCTGATTGCGGATCTGATCATTACCTCATCCGGGCTAAGGTGCAGCTCAAATTACGGCATGCAAAAAGATCATCTCTGTCAGCCAAGCTGGACTGGAGGCAGCTAATGAATGCTGCCAACAAACAGGCATATCAGATCGCCCTATCCAACCGCTTCGAGATGCTGGCCGTGCCCGAGGATATAAATGAAGAAGAAAAGCAGATCTCTGATGCCATCCTGGAATGTGCCAAGCCCCTATGTCCACCTGCCCGACGTCGAACGCAACCATGGATATCAGATGAGTGCCTCGACCTCGTGGACAAACGGAAACAGGCAAAGTTGGTCGACTTTGAACGGTACCGGCAGCTAAACCGAGAAGTCTGACAAAGAATGACAGCAGAAAGAGAAGCATACTGGAACCAAGTGGCAGACGATCTTGAAGTGGCGGCATCCAAAAACGAGTACCGCACTCTCTACCGCACCCTCAGATGTCTGAGTGGAAAGACTAAATTGACTAGTGACAACATCAAGAATGCTGATGGGACCTTCGTGCGATCACCATCCGAACGCCTGCAACGGTGGAGTGAATTCTTCAAAGCTCTGTATAATCACGACCCACCTCAGGGACCGCCAGCAACAGCACTCTCGATCGACCCCCCTCAGGTCTCCATGGTCGATGTTGAGCCTACAGTAGAAGAAGTGAAAGCAGCCATACAATCCCTGAAGAATGGCAAGGCACCAGGAGTGGACCAAGTCACCACAGAAGCGATCAAAGCCGGGGGAGATGTACTGCTTCGCCGACTACACTCACTCCTCAAAACCATCTGGTGCACTGAACAAATTCCGTTAACATGGAGGAAAGCCATTATCGTACCAATCCACAAGAAAGGTGATAACCGGGACTGCAAGAACTACCGTGGCATCAGCCTCCTTTCCATCATTGGAAAGGTCTTTATGAAGATTATCCAGTCAAGACTGCAAAAACATCGCGAGCAAACCAGTCGAGAAGAACAGGCAGGATTTAGACCCGGGCGAGGATGCTGTGATCAAATCTTTGCCATTCGTCAGCTGATGGAGGAGAGGATCCGGTGTGGACAGCGAACCGTCATTGTTTTCATTGACTTTAAGTCTGCTTTCGACTGTGTCCACCGGCCTGCCTTATGGAAACTACTAGAGGTTGAACATGTACCTCGAAAAGTCATCACACTCCTCCAAACTGCATACAACGGTTTAACCAGCCAGGTGCGCATCCAGAACGATTTATCTGAGGAATTTACCATCCAAACTGGAGTCCGCCAAGGGATGTAGCCTCCCCGTTGCTTTTCAACATCGTGGTCGACGCCATTATGAGGCAAGCATTCAGAAACAGACAGGGCATACAATATGACAAGGATCACTATGTGACTGACCTGATGTTTGCTGATGATAGTGCTATCCTTGCCGGTAACGACGCTGAAGCCACGGAAATCCTCTACGACATTGCCCGCATTGCCCGGCCATACGGTTTGAAGATCAATGCTGGTAAGACAAAGGCCCTGACAACAGATGGGTCGCAAGCCACCATCTATCTCGAAGGCGTCCAGATCGAGCAAGTGCAGGACTTTAAATACCTTGGGTCGCTGGTCCAGGAGAAGAAAGTTGCATCCACCATGGAAATTCACAGCAGAATTGGACAGGCGGCCACTGCGTTCGCCTCGCTCAAATGGTGTCTGTGGAAGAGGACCAACATTTCCACAAAGACTAAAATCCGACTCTTCCGGACTTTGATCCTGCCCATTCTTCTTTACGGATCGGAAACATGGATTTGTCTCAAGTTAGATTTGAACAAACTTGAGGTATTCCAAATGCGATGCCTGCGGCAGATCTTGGGCATCTCTCTTCGCGACCGCATCACTAATGATACCATCCGCGCCAGATGCCAACAGCAACCAACCATTGCCGACTAAATCCAGAAGCGAAGGCTCAGATGGTTTGGCCACGTATGTAGAATGGGCACGAACAGAATACCATCCACACTCCTTTGGAGACAACGACCCACCCAATGGAGCATCCAACGGACCGCGCCTAGGAAAAAGTGGGCCAAGCAAGTGGAAGATGACTTGAAGAGCCGACGTCTCGACCTTAACCAGGCCAGGCCTGAAGCCATGGATCGTAAGGTATGGAAGAACATCACAGAGCAAGTCCGAAACCCTGTGGCACCTACAGCAGCATACTGGTTGCGTGGCCAACCGCCTCCCCCAGCTGCCAGCTAAGGACCAAAGAAGAAGAAGAAGAAGTTTGTGATAGCTAATCCCTGGCCTTGAGGCTCTGAACGGCAAATGATGAAATGTTCTGTACCTATTATTTATTTATTTATTTATTTATCTACCATAACATTATTATTTCTCCCTGATTGGGAAGGGGGGGAGGTCCCACCCTATGATGGTACTGGTACCAAGTGGAGTTCACAATACTGGTATTTCGGTATTTTTAATTTATGAAACCGGGATACTGGTATTCCAAAAAGAAAAAAAAAAAAAAAAAACATTTTTTGCAATAAATTTTGATGACAATTAGGTGCAATAAAGTAAGGAAAAAACAAGTAATTACTTGAATTCATGTTTTAAATCAAACTTTTATTACAATAATAAATATCCTAAATATCCGATTAATAATATCCTAAAATCTACTTACAATACATAACTGGTGTTCATTTACATTTAATCTATTAATTTTTCTCATTTATTAAAAATTATTAAAAATACAGCTATTCTAAAAACAAAAAAAAAAAATAAGCACCCACACTACCTGTCTGAATAAAGTGAGCTCTTAAGAAACTCAATAGTGTTATCGTTTAAAGTGGATATAATTTGTTTATAATTTTTACATATTTAATTAGCGGCAGAAAACGTCCTTTTGGATTCTGTACTGGTTGGTGTTTTGTACTGAGATAGTAGTAGATGAGTTGCAGTTTAACCCCCACCCCCACTTATTCCCTCATCTGCAAAAAATCTTATTTCCTTTTTATTAAAAATAAAAAATATTTCATTTTTGAATTTTTATGGCACTATATCCATATTAACAAAAGACAGGATCTGACGGTTAAGCTTGGTGAGGAAACCAAGTTGTGGGGGGGGGGATTATTTATTTATTAATTTTTATTTCCCTGTACCTTAGTATCACCATCAGTGGCCATTGTTATGCTTTTTCATAGCAACTTCCCTCAAGCACGAAGCCCCACAAACTACCTGACTGCATTAAAAAATGAGAATATCGAGGAGCTGAGGGAAATTCCTCCCCCCCCACGTATATATATATATATATGTATATATTATATGTGAACTGTCAGTTTCTCAAGAGCAATGACACAAATATAAAACAAAATCATTTATCATACAAATCTACTTACAATACATAACTGGTGTTCATTTACATCTAATCTATTCATTTTTCTCATTTAATCATTTCCATAAAATTTTTCTCAATTAACAATCTTGACTCTCTCTACAGCTTCAAACACTAAACTAATTCAATCTTAATCACCAATATCAATTCTCTTCACAACAGCAATCCATAAGTCGCTAACTTAATGCCAACTCAGTCGCTAACTCAATTCCATGTAAAAAAAAAAAAAAAAAAGGTAAAGTTCAGCTATTATCAACCCACTGCAGGATGGAAGCCTCTTCAACAATTCATACTGAGGGAAATGGACCATAATCTGCCACGCTGGTCCATTGCGGGTTGGCAGATCGACCGTATTCAGCAGTCAGGGGCTTGAACGCCGGTATACTCAAAGAGCATGTGCTACTGCACTCCCACTCCTGACCACTCAGCTACGGAGGCCTTTGTAATCTCTCTTAATTCAGCAATATCAATTTTCTTTACAACTTTGACCAATAACCAACTCAACACTAAACATTTCCTTATCTTACTCTAAAATAATCTCCCACTTTATCTAAGTACCATTTCCAATACAGCACAGTTCAGAGGACTTACCTTCCTTTTCTTTCATAGTAGTATTCCTCTGTGCGGGTTCCTTCCACAGAGCGCAGTGATCTCTCTCTCTTCTTAGTTGAACTCTGCATCTCTGCTGGTGCCTCCATAGCCAGGTGGGCAGGAGCAGCAGTGCATAGCACACGCTTCTTGATTAGACCAGGGTTCGAGCCCGTGACCACCAAATACGGAGGATGTGGAAGGTCAAGAAATGACCACTGCATATCCCCGGAGCAATATAGCCTTAGTTGCTAATGCTCCTAAAAACCAAATAATAATAATAATAATAACAACAACAACAACAAAAACAGCATCTCTGCTGTATTGCTCTACAGTACTGTCTTATTTCGGGATTTCAAGAACAGTTCTCTGTTAATACTGAAGGAAATTACCACAGCAGTAGTAGAAGCCACGGCACTATCTGACTGGTTTGTTATTCAACTTCTGGATTAACTTCTAGGACAGGAACATGCCCGGCGGAACTCTTCACTGCTGGATACCCTCGGACCTGAACTGAACCCAGAACTACCACTGCAAGTCTACAACCCCTCCGAACAACAACCACAAACCCCAGTTTTGGCGTGAGCACCTTATTTATTTCCTTCTCATTTAGTTATTTATTGAATTGATTGCAAGTTAGAATCGTCCCCTTGTACTATTTTATATGCAAGCTTATGTGCAAATCCCAGAGGGGTTTGCACATATTTACATCTCTAATTTAAACCTGACCCAATCATGGTGTTATTCTTAAACTCACTCTTCTTCCTTTGGTGGGAAAAACAGAATATTTTTCCCAGACAACAAAACGCTTTCATCTTTTACATCAAGATCACCTGTTCACAATACCTTTGAACTGCTCCATGCCGACATCTTTCCCAAAATGCACTAAGCGTCGCATCCTCAAATAGTGGTGTAATAGAGGGATTAAACTATTGTTCAGAAGCTTTTAATTTTAACCTTTCCGCACCCGCCATACCATTGTTCACCATATTCCTTAATTGCCCTACCCGGCCTACAGCCACTAATGGAAATATTTTCGTAATGATGTTTTCGCTATTCCTTAAGTGTTTTACTTCCACACACACTAACTTACTAAGAGAAATATATTTGTAAGATTTTATGTCTTAATTTCATGACGTTTTCAGGTTTCCGTTTATTTTTTTTTTAATTAGTACCGAAAAACTGGTATTTTTGTATCAATACCGGAAAAAAATGACCAGTATTCGGAATCTCAGTATTGTAAGCCGTAGTACCAAGTGCACAGGGTAGTTGTTACTGTTGCTCGAGGACCTCTCTGATTATCTAGAGATGTTCAAGGATTGCAACTTTCTGGAGTAGGTGTTTTGTGTGAGACCTATTGCTACTAGGCTGTTATGTAGGGTATTTGGAACCACACCAGTAGTTGGCATGATGATCGGAATGATCATTACTTCTTCCATATGCCACATCTCTTTGATCTCCTGTCTTACATCTGTGTACTACCTGATCTCTTTCTCATAGGTTTTTTGGGGGTTGCCACTGTTGGGCATCACTATATCAATCAGATTTGTCAACAAGGGTTATGTCCAGTCCCTTGTGCAGGATTGTCTTGTCAGTTATTATGCCAAGTCCCAGTAGAGCTGGTGGGTTGGGGACTCTAGTATGGCCTTGGGTTCATATTTTTAATACAGTACACTTTCTTTGATTAACTGATATTTCCTCACTGGCTTCTGACGTGTTATCCTGAAAACTTGGTTATGCCTGTGAGCGTACTCCATTTCTGAGGGCAGGTGGCATAGTCAATGTATCATCTGTTACTAGTATGTTCCTTGATGATGTATTTTATATAGTTTTTCTATACTTATACTTTATATACTTTATATTTTATATACTTTACATTTGTCAATGTATTTTATACATTGACAAATGTAAAGTACTACATATGGGAAACAGTAACCCCAGATCAACGTATCAACTCTGTGGTACTACGCTGACAGTGGTAGAGAATGAAAAGGACCTGGGGGTAATTGTGCAGGCAGATATGAAGTTCTCTGAGCAGTGCAGACGAGCTGCAAGAGTAGCTCATGGTGTCTTGTCAATGATATACAGGAATTTTTCTAGCAGGGACAAGGATGTGATTATTCCCTTGTATAAGGCATTGGTCAGGCCACACCTTGAGTACTGTATACAGGTCTGGAGGCCTCATTTCAAGAAGGATGTAGAGCTGCTGGAACGAGTACAGAGAAGGGCAACAAGATTAGTGAATGGAACAAAGGGTTGCTCTTACGAAGAAAGGCTTAAGTTTTGCAAATTACAGAGCCTGAAGACTAGGCATCGCCGAGGTGATCTGATAGAGGTGTACAAGGCTTTGAATGGCTTGAGCATGCTCAATGCCGATGGAATTCTTCCTCTTGCTCAGAATAATCACCTGAGAGGGCATAAATTCAAATTGAGGAAGGATGGATGTCGGATAGATGTGCGGAAATTCGCCTTTAGCCAGCGGGCAGTTGGTTTGTGGAATAGACTTCCATCGCTTGTTGTTGAAGTTGATAGCCTAAACAAATTTAAAGCTCAGCTGGACAGGTATTTCGAACGAATTGAGGGGTGAAATGGGAGTAGTGGTTGTTTTTTTTTTTTTTTTTTTTTTTTTGGCTGATGCTGAATAAGCTTGCTTTCTTGCATCATATGCCTCTACTAATGCTAATGCTAGTTTCAGGTGTTGATTACCTGGTCTTGGATGGCGAGCATAAATCCTTCAGTCACAGGGAAAAGTGCTCCACTTGTGAGCCATGCATTGGAAGCCATTTTATCAATGTGGTCTAGATGTAGTGTAGTATCTGCCATGTCTTCTTTGCCCATCTTTCTAGCTTTGTTTGTTTTATCTGGGCGGGAGGGGTCTCCTCATTGGGTTGAATGGGGTATGCTGTTTGTCTGTCTTCCTTATGGCCTCGTAGACTATCTTTCTGTGGAAGTAATCCCTTCAGGTTCTCTATCGCTCAATGAGGTTGATCAAGTTTCTTCTTTATTTCCAAGCCTGAGTTTAGGTCGTATTGGTAGCTCTTGGTTATCACTATCCTTTTCTTTCTCATAATCTCCTCCAGTTCAGTATTAGTCTATTGTATAATCCTGAAGGAGTATGTTAAGCTGCATAGGTGTTTATAACTTTAACTGCGTTCCCTCCATTCAGTTTTGTTTTGAGCAGGCTTCTGAGACTGTGATGGTATTTTTCAGTAAGGCAGGTCTTGATCTCTTTGTGCTTTAACTATTGAGCCTGTATTATCCTCAGGTATTTGTAGGTCTCTTCCTCTCTCATGGCTTTGTTTTATTTACCAGTCTACAGTTGGTAGTTTTGGCTGACTAATTTCCCTGATACAATCCATAGGTCTTGCATTTGTTAAAGCATTTGTTTACACAAATGCAAGACCCGTGGATTCATATTGCATCCTGATGCCACTGTTGAATTATTCGGTGATCGAGAGAAGCTGCTGGAGTTGCATCTAAGCTCCCGCACAGAGCTTGATGTCATCCATGTATGCCAGGTGGGGGAGAGAGTGTACAGGTTTTTCATTCCTCCTTTGAGGGTATACCCATACTTGCTGTTGTTGAGCATGGTGGATAGTGGGCTGAGTGCTAGACAGAACCACAGTGGGCTCAATGCATCTCCCTGAAAGATTCCTCTCCTGATGGGGATTGGTCCATTATTATTATATAGACAAATATTAAAAATAAAATAGCATGACAAAAGTTTCCCCATTTCCCAGCTCATCAACAGCTGTTGAGGGGGGGTTCTTTTTGTGTTATGCTAGTGAATGAAGTAACATGAAAAATTTTCTCATGCTCCTATATGCATAAAATCACAGAAAGTTATAATGCTTGCAAAAAAAAAAAACAGGGGAGGGCTTATTTAATGGTAGCAATAAACTGCATCTTTCCAAGCAAAAATTATGCTCATTTACAAAAGTTACAGAAGCAGGAGTTTCCTTATCAGTTTCAAAAACAAACTAATCCTTGCAAACCATCTCTGGCCTATAAAATGAAAATTCATGGATTACAAACGTTTGATTACTGAAAGAAATTAAGTTTGTAAAGGAACTTTATAGTCATCACTGCACTTTAACAAGGATTGACAATTTTACCACTACAACCATTAGATATGGAATTATGTCGTTAACATAACACAAATATTATCCATTTTAATCTGAAACCAGTGCCAAGTTTGTCAATAAAATTTAAGCACAATGGTTTACAGTCAAAAGAGCAAACCTCTTTTTTTCTATTACTCTGGCAACAGTATTATCTATGCATAAAATTTGAACAAATTTCACAAAATTCTCCCACTGTACATTTTTACTTCGCCATAAGTTTCACCTATGTAATATAATTAATTAAATTCATTATGAGGAGATGCAAACAGCAACTAACATCTTAAAAAAAAATTATTCAGATTAGGAAAGAAGGAAAGGGAAATGAACTGTATTACAATACAAAACTGGTAAACTTTAGATTTGATTAGCTATCAAACTACACATATAGATATATACATATTACATTGCACAAAATTGAATCTGGTGGTAATCTGTGAAAACTGATTTAATATAGTAACTAATAAAAAGATTTTTTTTTAAATACATTACAAATATATTAGAAATGATATGAAAATTACAAACACAGCAATTAAAATGTATTAGTTTTTTGACATTTCTGTCTGTGAATAAAAATTCATTCCACTGTAAATTACCTCTAATTCTGAATTTTTTTTTAAATTCTAGCATTAGAACTCCTTTTCTAAAAAAATACTTCATCTCAATATTTCATCCCACATATAATTTTTTTCCCCTTTAGAAAAGTGATTCTATGAGGTTCTATATAAATATTCAATATTAATTTGATTTATGCAGGATGCAACACCTCAAGCACCTAGAGAAACAAATAATTAGTTGAAAAAAAGTTTGATTCTGAAAATATTTCTAGAGAAATTCAGTTATTCTGTAGAACCAGAGTGATGACTGATGCAATGTCAAATTATCTATACAGCAATTGAGTATTTTAAGCCTTTTAGCAAGGCATCTCTAAACTACTATTTTATACACTTTTAAATTCAATAAATAAGAGAATCATGGATGATAAAAAAGAGAAATTTAAAGCCTACTAAAGATTTACAAATGGAATCATTACAAAATGCGTCTTACTAAAGTAGGTTTTATTGCTGCCTGGTCCTGTGTTTCTAACGATGACTCACCATAGCGATGTCTTTTCAGACTAAGTACCTTGGTTTCTATTCCAGAAAATCCATTGAAAACTTCGACTTCAAGGGATCAAGCAGCAGATGAACAGCTGTGAGATGGATTAGGCTGTCCAAGTTGTGAAATGTTTAGTATTAAACTTTATAACATACTAATTTTCATCACAAGAAAAATCTGCACAGAAAGTATTTTGGCAAGTCTTTTTCTATCCCGAATTTAAAATATATACAAAAAAAATTTAATTAATTTAAACTAACTTTTATAAATAAATAATTTAAGCCCTCTATTATATCCTACTTATTTGTGAATTTTTTTATTTCTGGATTTAAAAAAGCATAATTCAACTTCTATCTTTTTAATTAGGATATACAAGATATCCCAAAATGATTTTTGTACTTTCAAAAACTTATTTTGTGAGTAATGTAGAAGGGAAACAATGGCACTAAGGAATGTGTGGAACGCAAATTTTTTTTTACCTTTCAGGTTGTAGGTAATAACAGGAAAAGATGATAACTAAAACAAAACAATAAAATAAAAGTTCTGGCATGATGAAAGCAAATCTGTACTGCAGCTTCAAAAGAACTTAAAGGTAGAATTTGAACAATTCTTGGGATTGGTGGAAATCATAGCATTTTGGAATGGAAATTGCGCAATGTAAAGTGCACCAGACAAGGCTATGAATACAGTCTGAGGATGGTTGCTCGACACACTATCAGTCTACAACAGTCATAGTGTGCCACTTCTTAAAGTAGTAGTTAACAGCCCGTGTGTATTTTGTATGATGTTTTCATTGGCCAATTTGCATTTTATGTAGACTGAAAATTCATGTGGGAGGGAAGCCTACTTCCTCCATCTATGATTGTCTAACTACAGCCCTCAACTGAAATCTTTAGGAAATATTGCAGACAAGTGGTAAAATTACTGTATTATGATGAAGGACAGTCTGAGAAAGTCAGTCAATGCCAATGTGTTTAGTGGACACTGACAGTGACTATTGGAAGAATATTCAATAGAGTTTCCTTCACATTTGAACAATATTTAAAAAATTATATATAGGAAAAACCTTTCACTCATTCTTTAATATGGTTTTTTACTCTCCCTAACTACATTATATAAAAAACATTTCTGAAAATGAATAATCATTTTAGGATCATCCTGCGTATTGCTCCACCCCCTTATCTCACATGAACACAGTTTGGATGTCTTTTAAATTTACATATCAAAAATCAAATACAAATCATATTGTATAAACAGCTTAAGTATAGAAAAGCATGAGTAGAAGAAAACAATAATCCAGCTTATAACTAACTGAATAAACTTAAATCAAAACTTCACACATCTCAAGCATATAGCTCCTTAGATAGTCAAAGTTCAAATTCATAACTACTAAGGGCATATTTTATTTAAAATTAACATGCTGATATCAAAATTATAAACTAATTAATTAATAAGTAGATAACTTTACCTTCAGAGATGTACTGCAGGAACACATACCGGGCAAA
This sequence comes from Mastigoproctus giganteus, assembly GCF_048544385.1. NCBI lineage: Eukaryota > Metazoa > Arthropoda > Arachnida > Uropygi > Thelyphonidae > Mastigoproctus > Mastigoproctus giganteus. Next base: position 49,447,691 of record NC_143583.1, on the reverse strand, counting down.
TACAGAATTGTAAAATTGTGTTTGAGTATAATGAATTTAAAATAACTTGCTAAAAAATACATTGGTTATACATACAAAAGAATTATTAAAATATATTAATAACTTTCATAAAATCTATTTAAGACTGTGTGTGTACAATGAAAATTCTCCACATAATTCTTTTTTTTTTAAGATAGTGTGACTTATTGAAGACACTTCAATAATTTCCATCAAATCAAAATCATTTGTCACTCACAAACCTAACAGGTGTTTAGAGAGTTTAATGATAATTATATTCAATGAAGAGCTTTCAAATTTTTAATAGAGGAATTAAAGAAAAATCTTTTCTTGAAAGGGTTTCAGAACACCAAAGAACTTTGAGAGAGACATTATTATCCAACACAGAAAGAGAAGTTGAGGAAAATAGCACAGAAGTGAGTGCATGCTGCATTTTATACACCAACATGGATTTTTTTTTTACAGCTATACTTCTCCAATTAAAAAAAAAAAAAATCAATATTCTTGACTGAGACAAAGATTTGATGCACTAATATTCATAGTAACATAATAATTCTAATGGATAATTTAATATATAAATTTAATTTGTTGGTTGCAGAGATTTTAACTTTTCTGCAACTTTGCAGAGAGGCTAAATTCTTCCATTTTTGAAAGGCATTATATGATTTGAAAAAATATCTCCCAGTATGATAACTATGAAAAAAAAAAAAAAAAAAAAAAAAAAATCACCATAAAAGGCTCCTTGTGAATCAATCTAATAATGATTGGCTATAACTGCTAATACCCCTAATTTTAGAACAGTAGTATCCAAGACCTCAAGGGAGGGTTAGTGTTGCCCAGAGGAGGCAACAAGCTTAAAGATGTTGCATCTTTTAGTGAAGATAAATTTATTTTAGTGAATTAAGTAGGCCAAAGAAAAATTTTAACTCAAAATATGAAGATAAAAAAATGTTTGGTACATGCAAAGAACATAAAATAGAATGTTGTTATTAACCTTATTATTATTTATTTGAAGGTGAGGCAATAGTAACATAGGTCACCCCTTTTCAATCAAGGATTGCATGAATATCCAAGAGCCAGAATGCAATAAAATCTTAACAGGAATTTACGCTTGTAAAAATAAGATTTATTAATGAAATTAAAAAAAGTAATTAAACATCTTAAAAAATAACCATTCAGTGTGACAAGCGAAGCTGAATCTAGACTAGATTGCATACATTGTTGATTCAGCTATTTACACTGCCAGTCACATGGTGTTCTTCACATAAGTAGCACCTAATCATATGTGTGTCTCCTTTGATAAATATCATTTTGGAAAATAATATTCTGCATGTTTGCCAAATAAAGACATTCTATTTCTGTGATATGAGTGGATTATGAACTCTTCTATATGAAAATTAACCACTCTCAAAATGATTCGGATACCAAACACTAATAAATTAAGTCTTGTCCATCATACAAAGTGGGAGCAACTAAAAGTCTCATGAAAAAAACCAGATATCAGTAATTAGCCATTACAGCTTACAATGCATAGCATTATAGGGTCTTAACACATTATTTTGCATCGATATTTACAAATGAAAAACCTTTTGTGGCAATGGGAAATTGTGGGAGTAAAGTTGAAAAACATGTAATTAACAATATTGAAATTTCGTAAGATTATTTAATGAAAAAACTTTCAAGCCTACAGGCCAGTAAGGCTCCCGGAGTTGATGGAATATACCCTATAATCTTAAGGGAGGCAGCAAGCGAGTGCATTGAACCATTGAGGCTAATTATGCGAGCATCACTAGACTCTAGGGAGATTCCCTTGGATTGGAAAAGTGCAAATGTATCTCCCATACATAAGGATGGCTCTAAAAGTGAAGTTGGAAATTATCGACCTGTCAGTCTGACTTCAGCAGTAGGGAAAATCATGGAGGCAATGATCAAGGGTGGAATTCAGGATCATTTGGATCGAATTGAAATTCAAGGATACTCAGCATGGTTTTGTAAAGGGAAAATCATGTTTAACAAATCTGGTTTGCTATTTTGAAAGGGTCACTCACAAGCTGGATTTAGGGAATAATTTCGACATTGTTTATTTAGATTTCAGCAAAGCTTTTGACTCAGTCCCACACGAGCGGTTGCTTTATAAGCTGGAACAGGTTGGAATCACTGGGAAAATCCTTAGATGGATAGCAGGATGGCTTCAGGGCAGGAGGCAGAGGGTTGTGATAAATGGCTATTCTTCAGATTGGGTTGATGTAAGAAGTGGGTTTCCCCAAGGATCAGTATTAGGACCACTGTTGTTTTTAATTTTCATAAACGACATTGATGAAGGGATAGAGGGCGTGATGTCCAAATTTGCAGATGATGTTAAAATTGGTAGAGTAGTTAATGATCACTGTCAAGCTGAGCTTCTTCAGAGAGACCTAGATAGACTTCAGGAATGGTCAGAAAAATGGCAGCTATGCTTTAATCCAACAAAGTGTAAGGTATTAAACCTGGGAAACAGTAATCCCAAAATAACTTATTCACTTGGTGGAGTTCATTTATTTATTTATTATTTATTTTTTTATCATTGTTTTATTCAGAGGTTTTTTTTTTTTTTTTGGCTGGTGCAGCATAAACCATAGGATTTCTTGCACCATGCGGCCATTACTAATACTAATAAACACATCAGTTGTTGCTGACTATAACTTTGAATCAAGTGTGCATCCACGATGTTAAACAATGGAAGAATAAGAATGATATAAGGTCAAGAAGTCAATAAATGACAAATGTACTTTTGCATGTTATTGCTCTTATTACTCAATGTTGCTGATGAAAAGTTATATAAAACCAGTGTAATGTCTCTTGTGCTTGTCAATTTTTGCTTAATAGGCCATAACAGCACATCAGTTCTTATGTTACTCTAGCTTTTATGTTAGAAGTTGAAAGTATTCATGCGTCAAGAAACCCAAACTCATAAACAGAAATGCACTAGCATTTTTGGCACCTGAGGCAAAGCCTTGTCACAGTGCCTAATACATATTGTATTGCAGCGTTTCCCAAACTGTATTCCGCGGAACACTAGTGTTCCACGAAAAATCGTAATTAATAATTAAAAAAATAAAATAAATAATTTTGCATATTTGTAGCATACACCACTTTAGTATCATTATAATTTTTAATCATTATTTTTTTTTGGTTATTACTGGCATAGACTAATAATCAAATAGACTGCGGAATACTATTTTGGCAAACTTTGCATAGAAAAGTATGTGTAGGGGTAACGACATATATGAAAAAGTAGTAATGGTCTAATATGCCATTCCTATGCAATTTATCCTGGAGTACAAGGGCTGAAGGAAAGGGAAAAGTGAACCGATATCATACCTAAACTCACTTCCTTGTATAAATTTTTTTTGATAATTATAAGTATTTCGAAATATTATTATTAAAATAAACGATCATGCATTTATGGTTGAAAAAAGGAAACTTAGAACAAAAATTTAAAACAAAAAGCAAAAGTACTTCTAATATTACCACTGTGGTCGATGAAAATGAACACAATATTGTCACACTTCAAAGTGAGGGTGGACAATCGCAGCCTTTTTTCTCCAAAAGTCTGAAGTGAAAAAACAGGAACCAACTAATAAAAGAACAAAATGAAAGTATGATGATAGTTATTTGAATTCCAGATTTATATGTGTTGGAAATAAAGTGCTCCTGATGGACAGTGCATTGTATGTAATAAAATATTACCAAATAGTTCTTTGGTGCCAGCAAACTTGTGTTTTGTAACTGTTCCGTAAATATATTGTGAGCTGAAAAGTGTTCCGTAAATATATTGTGAGATGAAAAGTGCTCTGTAAATATATCATGAGATGAAGTGTTCCGTTACTAAAAAAGTTTGGGAAATGCTGTCGTATTGTATCTTAACACGCTTATAAGTAGCGCATCTAGCAGTGCCTAAAATAGGCACTGCTAGATGCCCCACTTGCACACCCTTAGCGCCGGTTCTGCTCATGAAGGAACCCATAAAGAGGCCTTTAAGAGTTTCTCCAGTCTCTGGTGAAATTTTAACCCAGACTTCTCCAAACAAATGAAAAATGGTGAGAAATGCTATACTGTCAAGGAAGACATGTATTATCCCAACTAGAAAGTTTGGAGGTGTCATGGTATGGGTCTGCTTTTCATGGTTATAATAGGGTCTTTAGTGATAGTGCCTAATTATTCAGAATTTTTCAGAATAATTCTATATGCAGTTCTATGAAAAATAACCCTGTATGTGGCAAGATAATGTTACTAAATAAACCCAATTAAGAGCTTTGACTTTTTTAAACCCAGTACTGGAGGAAACAGGCCTCCATAGCCGAGTGGTCAGGAGCGGGAGTGCAGTAGAACACGCTATTTGAGTAGACCAGCGTGGTAGATTATGGTCCATGTCCCTCAGCATGAATTGTTGAGGAGGCTTCCATCCTGCAGTGGGTTGATAATGGCTGCAGTTTACCATTTTTTTTTTTTTTTTTTTTTTATTGGAGGAAAGGGATCTGGGTGTTACGATAGTCAGACATGAAATTCTCTGATTATTGTAGCCTAGTTGCAAGGAAGGCCCACGGTGTCCTATGATTTACCGAACAATTGCGAGTAAAGATAAGGACTTCATAATCCCATTATATAAGGCTACTGTTAGACTACACTTGGAATACTGTGTCCAGTATGGAGACCGCATCTAAAGAAAAACATTGTGCTTCTTGAAAGGGTCCAAAGATAGGTAACTCGCCTGGTGAGATCAACGAAAGAGCGTCCGTATGAGGAAAGACTTCGAATATGTGGGTTGCAGAGCTTGGAAACTAGCCACTTTAGAGGAGACTTGATTGAGGTGTTTGAGGCTCTGAAAGGTATAAGCAAAATGAATAAGGATAAAATTTTCATGGTTATAAATGATTCTGGAACTAGGGGCCATAATTTCAAGTTAAGGTGGGAGGGGGGAGATGTTTAGACTGGATTGCAGGAAGTTTTATTTTAGCCAGCGAGTTATAAATTACTGGAATAAGTTACCTACATAGGTGGTAGAGGCTGACAGTTTGGGGAAATTCAAAGGTCAACAATATGGGAGGAGAGAAACGCATAGGTTGTCTATTTCCTTTTCTCTTATTATCTTTTATTATTATTTTATTTTTATTATTTTGACTGGTGCAGCATAAACCATAGGCTTCCTTGCACCATGTGGCTACTGCTAATACTAACGTACCTACAGACTAGGAACCATTATTTGAGATCCACTAAGTAGACATTTTATTACTTTGTTTACTTAGTGCAGCTCAATGAAATCCCTCACAGCAGAGTGCTGGTCCTGTAGGGAAGAAAGAAATATGTTTTGTGTGGAAAAAGTTGGGATATGTCTGCCTGAAGCAAAAATTGATGACGTAGAGCAGCTACCATCTTTAAGGACAAAAGGTGGTATTGTTGAGAAGAAGAAAAAAAAAAGAAATTAAAAAAAAAAAAAAAAAAAATGGTATCAATGAAACTAAGAGTAGATTTGAATTTTTACTCAACAAGTATAGTGTAATATTAAAAAAAAAAACAATTGTGAGTTAGGACTGAAAATGAAAGTGTCAGCAATTTTGCCCAGGTGTAATAGAATGGAGTATGTGATTAGAGTAGAGGTTCCCAAACTTTCTCGGTTCACGGCACCCTTAGTGTCCCAGTAATTTTTTCACGGCACCCCTGGGCCAAAAGAAATACCTAACATGGTGGTTTTCGCACTTTTAATAATCTGATTCTCTATGTGTATATATCTTTCTATACATTAAAATAATTTTCCTCCTAGTATAATATTTAAACAAAAATATAGTTGTTATATTAATATACAGCCAGGCCTTGCATAATGCGATTTTCAGTTAATGCTAATTGAAAAAATACCACTTTTCACTTTACACGATGCAAATTTCCAGTTAATGCAATCTTTTTTTTTTAATGCAATAGTTGAAAAAGATTTGAATCACACGTTAAGCTTACTGAGAGTCAAACGGGCAATAAACCAACATTTGCCTGCTGCCCGCCTCGATGTGTTCCATCAACCATTGGAAGAAGACGTGTTACTTGTTTTTTTCCTGCTAATAAAGTCAATAAAGCCACTTGCAGAAAAATTTAAATGAGCCAGATGAAAATGTTACCATAAAGGAGATAACAGTAAAAGAACTAGATGAAATCTTTCGTATCGCAGAGAACCTCAAACAAAAGGTGGTGAGGTTCTCTGCAATATTTATTTCGCAGGGGCCCAGAGAAGATTGTTGTTGGCTATCGGTAGTTGACTGATGAAAAGAGGAAGTCAACGCTGTTCAAATATTTCCACAACAATCATTTCTTCATTGCGTATTTTATGTCAGAGGTTCCCAAACCTTCACGGTTCATGGCGCCCTTAGTGTCTCAGTAATTTTTTCAAGGTGCACCTAGACCAAAAGAAATACCTAACAATTCTGTTTATTAAGTAGTTAGGTCCAAACAACTTAATAAGAAATGTTGAAACTGTGAACTACCTCGAGCTAGTAGTTCATGCAGTGTCCAACAGATGTCGAGTATCGCTGTGTTTCCCGCGAAAATTTAAAATATTCTGCGGGGCACAGTTTGGGAACCGTGTTTTATGCAATAAACATTTAATTCCATAATTATTTTCATTATCTTTTACATTGTATACTGTTAAAAAGTTATTTAAAAGGTATTTTTAAAATTCTTTATGGACATTCCAGAAGGTCAAGGACCAATTATAATTTTTTCTATTGATTATTATATTCGATTAACGCGTTTCCATTTTGTGTGATGCGCTCGTGGGACGAATTAATTCTTTAATTGAGGCCAGCCTAATTATATATATTTATATAATAATTTTATTCTTTATATAGAGGTACTAAATAAACATCAATACAGTAACAATGGATACCGTACACAATTTTCTAATGAAATAAATATATAAATTAAAAAAAAAAAAAAGAAAAGAAAAATTAACTCAAACCCAAATTACATGGCACCCCTGGTATGTTGTTGCGGCATCCTAGTTGCCACGGCACCCCATTTGAAAATCACTGGATTAGAACATTGTCAATCAGTTCAGTCCAGGAGAGACTGTGTGCAAGTATGTGTCAGCTGTAGCAGTTATAGTGTACCTAATTGTACAAGTCTCATAAGGTAGAATTTTTCATAGCATGGTTTGTGCTTGTTAACAGAAGAGAATGCTTATACAGGGATGGGAATAGAAATGGTGCAAGAATATTCATTTATGCTATTGAGGCCGTGTTAAGTGCATTGAAAACTGCAAGCATGGATGAATACACAAACCAATAGTTCAACAGCAGCCAAAAGAGGAAGTGTAAATGATTTCTGTCCTGCTTATATTGGAACTTGAAGCATCCTGAAAACCACGGTGTCAGTCTTCTTGAGTTATGAAGATTAAAAACAGTTACGCGTATACTTGCATGTATAGGAATGCTAGGGACACAGTAAATAAATTTTATGAATTCGAAGTACTGGTTAAGTCATAAAATGCGGATATTGCAGAAATATCATAAGCATGGTATCATTCAGGTATAGGGGGATGCAGAATTTGAATGTGGGGAGTACAATGTGTACAAAAAAGATAGATGGAGAGACAGACTGGGGAGGGGGGGGGGGAGAGTTATGCTCTAAGTTAAGAAAAGCACACCCAGCTGACATGAGTGGCCAGTGTGTGACATAAGCATTAGAAAAATAAAAATGAGAGTAGGAGTGCATTATTGCACTAATGATTGTGATAAGTATAATAAATAACTATACAGAGAAATAGAGTGGGTCAGTAAATCAACATGTCTTCTAATGGAGAATTTTAACTTTCCAGATAATAACTGGGACTTGTGGATTGCTCACACTAGTTGTCGTTATTTGGTTTTTTAGGAGCATTAGCAACTAAGGCCACATCGTTCCGGGATATGCGGTGGTCATTCCCTGACCTTTCCGCATTTGGTGGTGACGGGCTCGAACCCCGGTCTAATCAAGAAGCGTGTGCTACGCACTGCTGCTCCTTCCCACCTGGCTACAGAGGCGCCTCTCACACTAGGAAAACTTTTGCAGATTTACTGGATGGCTATTTTCTACAGAAGCAAGTTAAAAAGGCAAGAGAACGCAGTACTCTTGTTCATATTATCAGCAGTGATCAGTGCATTGATGCTGGGATTTACTTAAATATGTAACTACTGTTAAAAATGGCAAAGGGAAAGGCTTTTGCTTTTCTAGAGGTAACTACAATGGTCTCAGTTTTAAAATTTTGTGCAGCGGGCCCAACTGATCATATTATCAACATAAAATTCTAAATGGAAAGCATTCAGAGAAGTAATCATAGAGGCAACCAGGCTTTTAATACCAACTAAAATATACTATTCATTGTTCTGACTTAAATGGATCACATAAACTGATGCAACTCACTTAAGAAAAGAATAATGCATAGGATGCATATAAATTATCAGGTGATACAAGTCTACAGTAAATATTACCTTCGGCAGGCGAAGTTTTTACTGCTCCTGGAATACCCTGCAGTTGCCCTCTGAATCACAGCCTTTTAAAATTCACTGCTTGCTTGCTTGATGTTTGTGGAGCAATTGGGTACAGGACATGATATTGCTATAGGGGATGTCTTTGTGGGTGCACAATGTAAGGAGTGTAAGGAAATCAGGCGAAAACTCAGCATTGTTATGGGCCTATATGAGAGCTTGAAGGACACGATGGATGCCCTCGAAGGATCTAAATTGAGGGGCCCATCCAGCTCTCAGCTATCCACATCAACGCCAGAGCTTGCACTTGGTCATCACGCAACGCAGCAGCAACCCCTAAGGCAGAATGTGCTGGTCTCACAGGAACTAGTAGTTGTTGGTGACTCTATTGTCAGGGAAACGGGGAACATGGTATGTAAAAAGGATAGGTGGAATAGGACCAGGATATGTCTGCCAGGGACAAAGGTTGATGATGTTGTAGAGCAGATATCATCTTTTAAGGGCACAAAAGGTGATATAGTTGTACATGTTGGCACTAATGATATTAAGAATAGACGACCGGCAGAATTACTTAACAAGTACAGGTCACTGTTGAAAAAAAGCCGTGAATTAGGGTTGAATTTGAAAGTGTCTGCAAATCTGCCCAGACATGATAGGAGGGAGTATACGATGAGAGCCTTGTCGATCGATTTGGCCCTAGAGAGATTGTGCAAGGCTCAAGGGGTAGAATTTTTCTCAGCCTGGTCTGTACTTGTTAATGGGAGAGACTGCTTATACAGGGATGGGATACACTTAAATAGAAAGGGTGCAAGAATATTTGCTGATGCTATCGAGCAGTGTTAGATGGGTAGGAAAACTGCTAGCTTGGGAGAAGGATAGAAGGACTAATAGATTAATAGTAGCCACTGGCAGAGGTGAAAGTGATTCTTGCACTGCTTCTATTGGAATGAGCAGCAGCCTTAATAAGTCTCTGAAATACCCTGCATCTTGGAACACAAGATGCAGGGTATTTCAGAGACTGCTGGGAGTCATTGCGTTACAAGTAAATACATGGGCTGTGTTAGAGTAGCTAAGAATAGAAACAAGTGCATGTATACTTCCGTGTATACCGATGCTAGGAGTTTGGTAAATAAATTTGATGAATTTGAGGTATTGCTCAAAACATCAAAGGCAGATATTGTTGGGATATCAGAGACATGGTTCAAACGAACAGAGGGGTGAAATGGGAGTGGTTTTTTTTTTTTTTTTTTTTTTTTTGGCTGATGCTGCATAAGCTTGCTTTCTTGCATCATATGCCTCTACTAATGCTAATTAACTAGTCTGCAATCAAGTCTTGCACACAGTCTTGCCAGAACTCGCTCGAAGTCTGCTGACGAGGCTAGTGGGAGCCAGACGTGTTCAAAGCCGCTAAGTGGATTTTCTTATTTATTGATTTGAAATTATTGTTTTTCTAAAACTTTTGATTTAAATTTAGTAGTATAGCATTATTTTGTGATTTTCTGATTAATCTGATGTATTTATTCTTTACTTGGTCTTGTAATTGCATAAAAGTATCGGTAAGGGTATCAAATCCACGTGTTACAAGTTGCAGCTCCGCTGAATGAGAAGTTTTTTAGCCATATTTAGCCACTTTATTGCCCAATTGTTACATCAAATTATTTTCTATAAGTAGCTTATAGACATAGTCAGGATCCTTAGTTTATTCTGAATCGAGACAGCGAGATTTGGAAGTTAAATAGTCCCATTCGTAACTTGCCGCCTTTGTTATACGATACGTTATATACGAACTAGATAGCGTTAGTAAGTATAGTATATAATATAATGTTGTCAATTAATCAGCTAAATCTATTAATTTTGTTAAACTTCGTTGTCAATTAAATTGTACTTTTAACTAAATACATATAACGACTTAGATTACAAACGTAACATAATTAATTAATACAAAACTTGATACGGAAGTTATATAAACGGAACTCGTAGAAAATACTTGATACTGAAAAATATATATAACGTTATAACTGTGTTGGGATACAAGTTTAGGGTTATACTTTTGTACTGAAATTGGAATTTTATTAAAATTAAATCAAAGTCATGACTCAGACCAGAGCAGCAAAGCAAAAGGCTCAAGCTAGAGTGCTGTGGCTCAGAGGAGAACTGAGGGGGGGGGGGGCAGTTGCCCTCTGAATCACAGCCTTTTAAAATGCACTGCTTGCATGATGTTTGTGGAGCAATTGGGTACGGGACATGATACGAAGAAAGGTTTAAGTTTTGCAAATTACAGTGTCTGAAGACTAGGCACCGGCAAGGTGATCTGATAGAGGTGTGTAAAGTCTTGAATGGTTTGAGCATGCTCAATGCCAATGGGATTCTTCCTCTTGCTCAGAATAATCACCTGAGAGGGCATAAATTAAAATTGAGGAAAGACAGGTGTAGGATAGATGTGCTGAAATTTGCCTTTAGCCAGCAGGTAGTTGGTTGGTGGAATAGACTTCCATCCCCAGTCGTTAAGGTTGATAACCTAAATAAATTAAGGCTCAGCCGGACAAGTATTTCGAACGAACGGAGGGGTGAAGTGGAAGTGGTTATTTTTTATTTATTTACTTTTTTTTTTTTTTTTTGGCTGATGGTGTATAAGCTTGCTTTCTTGCATCATATGCCTCTACTAATGCTAATTGAACTGATTGACAATGCTCTCCTATCACGTCTGGGCAAAATTGCTGACGCTTTCAGTATCAGTAAGTCATAAAGGAGTTTAGGCAAGCTAAGACAGATTATGAGATGTCTCTGGCAAAGAAAAACAGCACAGACGTATTGACTTATGTAAGCACTAGAAGGAATGGGTCCACTAGATTTGAACGGATTGACTACTGATGACACTGCACAGGTTGCAAGGATACGAGACGTTTATCAAATTCTAATAGAGGGCAAAATTATTTTGTGACAACTGAGAGGAAAGTGGAAGAGTATAAAAAGGCAAGTGGTGTGAATGGAATCTAACCAATTATATAGAAGAACTCTATATTATATACAGAAGGCAAATTGCTGTATACAACTCCCTTCATGACTAAAAGTCAGGGGCTTGCATAAAAGAAATTACTCAACATAATACATAATAAACAAAGATGGATGGGGGGGGGAGTTATGACTCCAGAAAGGTTTGAACACTGGAGCGATGGCAGTGATGGACAGGTCCTCGGAAGCAGGTTCTAATGTCCTGAGAAGAAAGTCAATCGAGTACATTCTGCCTATATTTCTTATCGACTACGAACTTACAGAGGCCACCGCCCAAGGAGTGCATGTCCTGCAACATTTGCATGGGTAAGAACCAATCAGATAACTTTAATCGGTTTGGAATGGCCTGAAGGATTGGAATGGCCCAAAAGCTTGGGACCGGGATCCTCCATCTGCAGTGAGCCCAGAAATCTGGTACTGAAATAATGTCAACCATCATTTTGATGGCAAAGACGAATCTTCCCTCATGAATGATGACAGGAAGACATCCGATGCTGAGAGCTGCTGCCATCTGAGTGGTCCTTGGTACAGGGGGAAGCTGAAATTTCCATATGGCCCACTTCCATAGCCAAGAATTCCCTTGCAAAAATCTGTCTAAGATGCACCGTAAAGGTTGAAGTCCAGGTTTTGGCACCATAGAGTATGACTAGATATACATGTCTTAATGTATCTACTAAGGGAGCCAGCAAAAAATAGGTAAGCAAGCCTGGAAAACAAGGTACTGGGGATTTCAAGGACTGCTGGGAGTCATCATGGAACTAAATACATGGGCTAGCCATAATTACGAAAGCATCCCTGTATTCTATTGGAATGAGCAGAAGCCTGGAAAACCAGGTACTGGGGATTTCAAGGACTGCTGGGAGTCACCATGGAACTAAATACATGGGCTCTGTTAGGTTAACTAAGAGTAAGAACAGGTGCATGTACACCAATGTTAGTAGTATAGAAAATAAATTTGATGTGCTGGTCAAGACGTCAAAAGTGGATATTGTTGGGATATCAGAGACGTGGTGCCACTCAGATATAAGCAATGCAGAATTGAAATTTGGGGAGTACAATGTGTACAGGAAGGATAGAAAGTAAGGCGGGGTGATGCTGTTAGTTAAGAAACACATAAAATCTAAGGAGGTGCATCCAGTTGACATGGGTGCAGTACTGAGTCAGTCTGGTGTGACGTAAGCACTGGGAAAAACAAGTTGAGAGTAGGAGTGTGTTATGGGCCTAATGACTCTGATGAGTACAACGAACAGCTGTACAGAGAAATAGTGGGTTTGTAAATCAGAGATTTTAACTTTCCAGATATAGACTGGAACTTGTGGGTTGGTCACTCACATGCTAACAAGGCTTTTATGTATTCATTGGATGATTGTTTTTTACAGCAGTATGTTGAAGAGGCAACCAGAGGAAATAATACTCTTGATCTGATTATCAGCAGTGATGCTTCATTAGCATTAGTAGAGGCATTTGATGCAAGAAAGCAAGCTTATGCAGCATCAGCCAAAAAAAAAAAAAAAAAAAAAACCCACTTCCACTTCACCCCTCTGTTCGTTCAAAATACCTGTCCAGCTGAGCCTTAAACTTATTTAGGCTATCAACCTCCACCACAAGGGATGGCAGTCTGTTCCACCAACCAACCACCCGCTGGCTAAAGGCAAATTTCCGCACGTCTATCCTACATCTGTCTTTCCTCAATTTGAATTTATGCCCTCTCAGGTGATTTTTCTGAGCTAGAGGAAGAATCCCATCAGCATTGAGCATGCTTAAACCATTCAAGGCTTTATACACCTCTATCAGATCACCTCGCTGGTGCCTAGTCTCCAGACACTGTAATTTGCAAAACTTAAGCCTTTCTTCGTAAGAGCACCCCTTTGTTCCATTCACTAATCTTGTTGCCCTTCTCTGTACTCGTTCCAGCAGCTCTACATCCTTCTTGAAATGAGGCCTCCAGACCTGTATACAGTACTCTAGGTGTGGCCTGACCATTGCCTTATACAATGGAATAATCACCTCCTTATCCCTGCTGGAAAAATTCCTGTATATCATTGACAATACTCCATGAGCTACTCTTGCAGCCCGTCTGCACTGCTCAGAGAACTTCATATCTGCCTGCACAATCACCCCCAAGTCCCTTTCATTCTCTACCACTGTCAGTGTAGTACCACAGAGTTGATACGTTGCTCTGGGGTTGCTGTTTCCCATGTGTAGTACTTTACATTTGTCAATGTTAAACTTCATTTGCCACCTCGGAGCCCATCTGCTCAACCTTTCCAGATCCTGTTGCAGCAGCATAGTGTCAGTAGTGTCCTTGACAACCCTGCCAACCTTTGTATCATCTGCAAACTTGGACATTAAGCTTGATATACCATCATCAATATCATTTATAAATACAGAAAACAATAATGGACCCAACACTGAGCCCTGAGGGACTCCACTAATAACATTAGTCCACGATGAGCAGTGTCCATTGATTACCACTCTCTGTCTTCTCCCCCTCAACCACCCCTTTATCCATAGCAGCAATTTGCCTCCAATGTCACACTGCTCCAATTTGTGTAGCAGTCTTCCATGTGCAACAGTATCAAAAGCCTTTCTAAGATCCAAGTATATAATATCAAAGTTATTCCCTGCATCCAGTTCTTTTGTGACTGCATCATAGTATCCAATCAAGTTGGCCAGGCAAGACTTCCCCTTAACAAAACCATGCTGTGTCTGAGCTATAACTGAAGTCTTGTCTAAATGATCCTGCAGTGCTTCTTTAACCAGTGCCTCCATTAATTTTCCTGGAACAGAAGTTAAGCTCACAGGTCTATAATTACTTGTGTCAGCCTTTGATCCTCCTTTGTGAATTGGGGTCACATTTGCACATTTCCAGTCTATGGGTACCTCCCCTGAGTCCAAGGAAGCTCTCATAATTATGGCTAAGGGTTTACTTACTTCCTTTGCTGCCTCCTTTAATATAACTGGATAGATCCCATCCACTCCGGGTGCCTTTCTTGTGTTTATCTTCAACAGTTTCTCCTCCACTTTACTCCCAGTTATTTCAAGATTCTGTAGCTGACTGCTAGAGTTGAATACACCTCTGGCATTCCCCTTGCTGAGTAACTCCTCATGTGTGAATGTCGATGCAAAATATTCATTTAGTTTGTTAGCTACCTGAGCAGGATCATCAACAGTTGACCCATCAATATCAAGTGGACCAATCTGATTCATCCCCTTCCTTCTAGAGTTTACATAAGTAAAGAACTCTTTGCTGTTTTTCTTTGCATCCCTTGCCAAGGATTTCTCGTAATCTGCCTTCGCCTGCCTAACCTCCTTTGTAACTTGGTTGCATATCAACTTGTATCTATCATAGGCTTCTGTGTCATGTGTTAATTTGTAAGTATCCCATGCATTTTTCTTCTCTGCCATATGCCTCATTAGTTCATCCGACATCCATTTTGGCCTAAACCTTGAACAATATTTCTTAGTCGGTATGTAAAGCCTAGTAGCTTCCAAAGTAAGTTCTTTGAATGCTTCCCATTTTGAGTTTGCTGTTGGTAACATCATCAGTTGGTCCCACTGTATAGAATTTAAATACTGTCTCAGTCCATCGTAGTCGCCTTTACGGAAGCAATAACCCTTCCCTTTACCCCTAATGGTAGTTACCTCTTTCAGTAACTCCCACTTCAGCACACTGTGATCACTGCCACCTAGTGGTTCATTTATCTGCAGATTCTTAATGCATGAAGAATCACTGCTGATAATCAAATCAAGAGTATTACTCCCTCTAGTTGCCTTCCGAACATGCTGATGTAGAAAACAATCATCCAATAAATCCACAAAAGCCCTGCTAGTGTGTGAGTAACCAGCCCCCAAATTCCAGTCAATATCTGGGAAATTAAAATCTCCCATTATAAGACTCTCTGATTTACTGGCCCACTCTATTTCCCTGTACAGTTCCTTATTATACTCATCAGAGTCATTAGGCCTATAGCACACTCCTACTCTCAATTTTGATCTCCCAATGCTTATGTCACACCAAACTGACTCAACACTGCACTGTCCAGCGATGTTGACTGGCTTCACTTCCTTGGTTTTTATGTGTTTCTTAACTAATAGCATAACCCCTCCCCCCTTCCTATCCTGTCTATCCTTTCTGTAGACGTTGTACTCCCCAAATAGCAGTTCTGCATCCCTTATATCTGTGTGACACCACGTCTCTGATATCCCAACAATATCTGCCTTTGATGTTTTGAGCAATACCTCAAATTCATCAAATTTATTTACTAAACTCCTAGCATTGGTGTACACGCAAGTATACCTGCACCTGTTTCTATTCTTAGCTACCCTAACACAACCCATGTGTTTACTTGTACCGCAATGGCTCCCAGCAGTCTCTGAAATACCATGCATCTTGTTTTCCAGGCTTCTGCTCATTCTAATAGAAGCAGTGCAAGAATCTCTTTCACCTCTGCCAGTGGCTACTGTCAATCTATTGGTCTTTGTCTCCCCCCAAACTAGCAGTTTTCCGACCCACCTAACACTGCCTCGATAGCATCAGCAAATATTCTTGCACCCTTTCTATTTAAGTGTATCCCATCCCTGTAGAAGCAATCTCTCCTGTTAACAAGTACAGTCCAGGCTGAAAAAAATTCTACCCCTTGAGCCTTGCACAATCTTTCTTCATGCATTAAGAATCTATCTGCAGATAAAGGAACCACTAGGTGGCAGTGATCTCAGTGTACTGATGGGTGATTTTCTTAAAGATGAAACTACCATCTTTAAGAGTGGTCTCAGAGATTTTTTAAATTCTATACAGTGGGACAACTGCTGATGTTACCAACAGCAAATTCTAAATGGGAAGAATTCAAGGAAGTAATCTTGGAAGCTACTAGGCCTTTCATAGCAACTAGAAATACTGTCCAAGGTTAGGCCTAAATGGATGTCAGATGAACTAATGAGACTCGTGGCAGATAAGAAAAATGCATTGGATGCATATAAATCACCAAGTGACACAGAAGGCTATGGTAGATATAAGCTATTCTGTAATCAAGTCACAAAGGAAGTTAGGCAAGCAAAGGCTGATTAAGAGAAATCTTTGGCAAAGGATGCAAAGAAAAACAGCAAAGACTTCTTTACTTATGTAAACTCTAGAAGGAAGGGGATGAATCAGAATCGGTCCACTTGATATCGACAGTTCGATTGTTGATGAACCTGCTGAGGTAGTTGACGAACAGAATGAGTATTCTGCATCTACATTCACACATGAGGAAGTCTGTAAGGAAGTGGGGGCCAGAAGCTTAAATTCATTTCATTTTTTATGGCACAAAAACATCGAAGGTTATAATGCACCAGGAATAATTTAAATTTACAAATAAGATTAAGATTTGGGTAACCCACGAATAAGGTTACCTTGTCAAAAGTTGTATATATGTATATGTATAAATAAGTAAAAGGCAATATAAGAGTAAAAAATATATTTCCTATTTTATACGTCTGTACATATTAGCACACATAAAAAGTTAAAAACTGATGACACACGGTCATTATCAGATGGCTAAAAGCAATAGAACGTGCACTTCTAAAAATTGGACAGTCTGTTAAAACGTGTGATAGATAAAATAGTGTTACATTGCTCGCACACAGGAATGTCAACAGCCCTCAGCAGAAAATAATTTGTCAGATGACAATGCCCTATACGGAGCCGAGCAAGAACAACTTCCTCTCTACGAACCCTGTGTAAACTAGACTGCCATGGTTTGATTACAGGCTTAATTTGATACAGTTTGTTGGTTACCTACCCATGCCATGAGTCTTGCCACTGCGAATATATCTTGTTACGGGTTATTTGCCTGTAGTCTGTATAGGGGACTGACAAGCTAAGATTATTTTACAGGGTGGCTGATTTGGCTACATTGTCAGTCAAATTGTTTCCTTTAATCCAAACGTGGCTGGAGATCCAGCAGAAACAGATATCGAAACTACCTACATAGAGGGTGTGTAACACCAGCAGAACCCGGGACAGGATTGGATGAGTAATGTGTCTCATCGCAGATAAAGCCTATAGCACACTCAATGAATTGGTATATATAATCAAGTGTAGGTGTTGGCAAGTTTAAATGTGGTCCTATAGTGTGCAGCTCGCTTAACCTCTGGCAGGGACCTAATGATTTTGTTATAACATAAAGCAAAGTGGAATAGAAATTGTTGAAATTGAACATAAGAAAGGGGTGGATGGGATCTATCCAATTATATTAAAGGAAGCAGCAAAGGAAGTAAGCAAACTCTTAGCCATAATTATGAAAGCTTCCTTGAACTCAGGGGAGGATCCCATGGACTAGAGATGTGCAAGTGTGTGCCCAATTCACAAAGGGTGACATGAATAATTATGTGTTTTTAATTTAACTTTAGTTTAACTTCTGTTACAGGGAAAATAATGGAATCACTGGTTAAAGAAGCACTGCACGATCATCTAGACATGACTGCAGTTACAGTTCAGACACAGTTCTGACAAATTTGATTGGATACTATGATGTGGTCACAAAGAAAATGGATGCAAAAAAATAATTTTGATATCATATACTTAGATTTTAGGAAAGCTTTTGTTACTGTTGCACATGGAGGACTACTGTACAAACTGGGGCAGTACGGCATTAAGGGCAAGTTATTACGAAGAGAGGCTTAAGTTTTGCAAATTACAGAGCCTGGAGACTAGGCATCGGCGAGGTGATCTGATAGAGGTGTATAAGGCTTTGAATGGCTTGAGCATGCTCAATGCCGATGGGATTCTTCCTCTTGCTCAGAATAATCACCTGAGAGGGCATAAATTCAAATTGAGGAAGGACGGATGTCGGATAGATGTGCGGAAATTTGCCTTTAGCCAGCGGGCAGTTGGTTTGTGGAATAGACTTCCATCGCTTGTTGTTGAAGTTGATAGCCTAAACAAATTTAAGGCTCAGCTGGACAGGTATTTCTAACAAATGGAGGGGTGAAATGGGAGTAGTGGTTCTTTTTTTTTTTTTTTTTTTTTGGCTGATGCTGAATAAGCTTGCTTTCTTGCATCATATGCCTCTACTAATGCTAATGCTAATTACAATGGATAAAAGGATGGTTGAGTGGTAGAAGACAGACAGTGGTAATCAATGGGCACTGCTATTCGTGGACTAATGTTATTAGTGGAGTCGCCCAGGGTTCGGTGTTGGGCCCATTATTGTTTTCTGTATTTTTCAATGATATTGATAAAGGTATATCAGGGTTAATGTCTTCTAAGTTTGCAGACGACACTAAGGTTGGCAGGGTTGTTAATGACAATAATGATAGTACACTAGTGCAACAGAATCTGGAAAAGTTGAGCAGATGGGCTGAGAGGTGGCAACTGAAGTTTATCATTGAGAATTGTAATGTACTGCATATGGGTAGCAGTAACCCCAGAATAAAGGATGAACTCAGAGTAGCAGAGAATGAAAAGGACCTCAGGGTAATTGTGCAGTTGGATATGAAGTTTTCTGAGCAATGCAGACAGGCTACAAGGGTAGCTCATGAGATCTTGTCAATGATATACAGGAATTTTACTAGCACGGATAAAGAGGTGATTGTCCCCTTGTATAAGGCAATGGTCAGGCCACACCTTGAGTACTGCATACAGGTCTGAAGGCCTTATTTTAGAAAGGATGTAGAGTTGCTAGAATGAGTACAGAGAAGGGTAATGAGATTGGTGTGTGGAACGAAGTGTTGCTCTTACTAAGAAAGGCTTAAGTTCTTTAAATTGCAGCATCCGGAGACTAGGCACCTGCAAGGTGCTCTAATTGAGGTGTATAAGGCTTTGAGTGGTTTGAGCAAGCTCAATGCTGATGGGATTCTTCCTCTTGCTCTGGTTACTCACCTGAGGGGACATAAATTCAAATTGAGGAAAGACAATTGTAGATAGATGTGTGGAAATTTGCCTTTAGCGAGTGGGTGGTCGATAGTTGGAATAAACTTTCATCTGTTGTAGTGGAGGTCAACAACTTAAATAAGTTCAAGGCAGAAGTAGACAAAAATTTGGAGTGAATGGATGGGTGAAATGGAAAGGGGAATTTTTTTTTGGCTGGTGCTATATAAGCTTCCTTTCTTGCATCATATGCCTCTACTAATGCTATTCAGGGAAGGGTCCTATAGAGATGTGCAAATGGATCTCCAATTTAGAAAGGTGGATCAAACTGTGATATGAACAATTACAGACCTATTAGTTTGATTACTTTGACAAGAAAATAATGCAGTCATTGGCAAAAGAACAATGGGGATCATCGACCCTGAAATGCAGAAATACTGCAGTTGCAGTATGGATTTGTTAAAGTGCAACCTCGGCTGACCAATCTGCTTGGAAACTGTGACACATTAATAAAGGAATTGATTGCAAAAAAATAATTTTGATATCATTACGCTTATATTTTAGAAAAGCTTTTGTTACTGTTGCACATAAAAGATTGCTGTACAAATTAAAGCAGGGTCGCATTGAGGGCATGTTATGGCTGGGAATAAAGGGATGGCTGAGTGGGAGAAGCCAGAGTTGTTATCAAACTGCTATTCTTGTATAGAATCCCTCATGGTCAGTGTTTAATCCAGAGTGTTTGCACATGGGGGGGGATGTAAACTTTGGGGATACATGCACTGGGGGGAGAATGTAAACTTCAGGAGGTACATGTAGCAATGTGTATATTTTTTATTTTTATGTAATATTTACAACGTATGTATGTTACAAACAAATCAGTATATTTATGAATGTTTAATTGAACACATTGCCAGGGATGTCCATTTACCTTCTGCTCAACTCCTGGATTTTAAAAACAGATGAAATCATTACCAATATAGAAATCATATACAAATGGAAGCAGTCAAATACTTTGTAAATTTCTATGCAGACATCGAATCATTTTTCTCTCATCATCTAATTGTAAAAATGTTCACAATGCAATTATAAGTGCAGATGGTTTACGAGTCTTCTGTAAAGAAATGTACAAAAAATTCAAATTTTTTAATGTCTTATCTGGTGAACATTACCTGTACAATTTCAGAACTGTATATTTTTATTGTTATTCATATCATTTTCTAAGGGAACACCCCTAAAAAGCCATTTGTTTATGTGTTCGCCCTCCCTTTTTGCTGTTATCTCCCAAAAGGTGTAACATAAAATAGGGATAAACAAATTATTATTATTATTATAATAAGAGAATATGAGAAAACAATAGAGGAAATAAAAGGAAATATTTATTATTTAACATCTAAATACTAAGTCAGTTTTCACAAAAAACATATTACTGACAATAATCACAGTTTCATAATAAGAAAATCACCGATTAAAATTCGCAAAAAAACCATAATCAAACATGCAAGTATTATAATAATCTTATTATTCTTAGCTTTTTCTTTGAATATGTATCAATCACTTCATTTATTATATTTTCTGAAAACTCATTTGGGCCTTCTAATCTTACCTTCATACAATCTTGCAATATTACAGCACAAATACATATATAATAAAAAGATTATAAAATGTATAGTCTATAGGATACGACCAAACCATCTTGTTTGCGGTATGAAATGGAAGAATTAGCCACAAATAGACTCATGTGAAAAAAAAACAAATAAAGGGAATCTGAAAATCATAAAGCGAAACTGCCGATGATTGAAATAGTGGCTGCAGTAGACTCTTATCTCTTCTGAGACATTGTTTAGCCCTTTCCCTGAAAGCTGCAGGACACTTTTTCATTACAATAGTATCCATCACTGAGGAACCAATTCAGGCGAACCTATTCATGGCCTGCAAGTAGACCATTTGTGTGAAACACTATCAAGAGATGGTTTGTGTGAAACACTATCAAGAGATGGTTTGTGTGAAAATAAAGGGAACCTGAAACCGTAAAACGAAAATGCCCGACGGCTTTTAGTTACAATTTGGGCAGCCAGAAATACTGCCCATTTAATTATTTTGGAAATTTCATGTCTTTTGAAGTTTAGTGATTTATTTTCACCATGTTCCACCTACCAAGTACCACACTTAGTTGATGCGATTTTTTGTGTTGTGTTTATTTGACATAAATTTATCGAATTTGTGTTTTATAATAACAACATTGTGTAAACTGATATGGCCCCTAAAGAGTGCAGTAAGAAGAAACATTGCCCATGGTTCAATGCTGTGCCCATTGTTGCTTTCTATATTTATTAAGAAAGCAACAACAACTTCATCAATAAATATATATATATATATATTTATTGATGAAGGCATACCAGGTATAATTTTCCAGGTGATAAAAAGGTTCACAGGGGGGGTTTAATGGCAATAATCAGGGTATGCTACTGCAACAAGATTGATAAAAATTACACATATTGGCTAAGAAGCGGCATCTGAAGTTTAACATTAAAAAATATTTAATGTTAAAAACTTCAGTAATTCCTGAAGTTTAACATTAATTAAATCACTGAAATTTAATGTTAAAACTTTAGCAATTGGGTAGCAGTAATTCCAGATTAATATACCAACTGTGTGGTACCACACTAAATATTGGAGAATGAGAGACCTAGGGGTAATTACACAATCAAACATGAAGTTCTCTGAACAGTTTCATAATAAGTGTATACAGGTTGCTAATATAGCTCATATGGTTTTGTCAATGATATACAGTTATTTTGTCAGCAGGAAAAAGGAGGTGATTATCCTCTTTTCAAGCCAATAATTAAGCAACATCGTGAGTACAGCATACAGGTCTGGAAGCCTCATTTTAGAAAGAATGTGATTGTTTGTTTGTTTGTTTGTTATTTGGATTTTAGGAGCATTAGCAACTAAGGCCATATTGCTCCGGGATATGCGGTGGTCATTCCCTGACCTTTCCGCATCCTCCGTATTTGGTGGTGACGGGCTCGAACCCTGGTCTAATCAAGAAGCGTGTGCTAGGCACTGCTGCTCCTTCCCACCTGGCTACGGAGGCGCCTGAAAGAATGTGAATCCATTGGAATGGGTGCAGAGGAAAGCAACGAGATTAGTGAGAGGAACAAAAGGGTGCACTTGTCTATCCTTGGAGACTAAGCACTGTATCTGTTTAAATAGATCCAGCCTAGTCTCCAGATGATGCAAACTACATCTAAAGCATAGGCACGTGCCAGGAGAGCTAATTTGAGGTGTTTAAGGCTTTGAATGAATAGAGTAAGCTAAATGCTAATGGCAACTATCCTTAGCAGAAATTTAAATTGGGTCAGAATGATTACAGGAAAGATGTGTGTAAATCTGTTCTCAGTCAACAGGTAGTTAACTGATGGAATAAATTTCCATCTGGTGTTGTGGAAGTGAATAGTTTGAATTAAAAAAAAAAAAAAAAAAAACTATTAGAGGAGATGGGAAGTGACTTTTTTCTTTTTCTTTTTTTCTGGCTGATGCTGTTATAAGTTTGTTTGGATGTGCACTTATGCTCTGTTATGCAGTAACAAAGGAAGTGGATGCAAAAAATATTTTTACATATACTTAAATATCAGAAAAGTGTGATTCTGTTACATATAACCTGCTATACAAATTAGAGCAGTGTAGCATATGGAGCAAGTTACTGTTAATAGATAAATGGTTATTAGCATTAGTAGAGGCATTTGATGCAAGAAAGCAAGCTTATGCAGCATCAGCCAAAAAAAACCCACTTCCACTTCACCCCTCTGTTCGTTCAAAATACCTGTCCAGCTGAGCCTTAAACTTATTTAGGCTATCAACCTCCACTACAAGGGATGGAAGTCTGTTCCACCAACCAACCACCCGCTGGCTAAAGGCAAATTTCCACACGTCTATCCTATATCTGTCTTTCCTCAATTTGAATTTATGCCCTCTCAGGTGATTTTTCTGTCAATGGATGCTGCTCTTCATGGTCTACTGTTATTAGGGGTTTTCCAGGGTTCAGGTGGGCTCAGTGCTGTTTTTCATATATATTAATGATACTGATAAAGGCATATCGGGCTTAATGTCCAAGGTTGGTTAATGATAGTAATCAGAGTATGCTACTGCAATAAGATCACGAAAAATTAGACAGATGGGCTAAGTGACAACTGAAATTTAATTTTGACGAATGAGAGAGATACTGTACATGGGTGGCAGTAATCCCAGAATAACATAGCAACTATTTGGTGCAACACTGAAGATAGTAACTGTGTAGTTATGAAGTTTCCGAAGCAGTGCAGTCAGACTGTCAGTCTAACTGCACTGCTTAGTGTTTTGTCAATAATGTACAGGAATTCTATGAGGAATAAGATGTTGATTATCCTGTTAGACAAGGAAGTGGTTGGGCTACATTTTGAGTACTGCGAACAGGTCAGACAGCCACATTTTAAGAAGGACAAGAATCTGTTGGAACAGATTAAAAGAACTGCAACAAGATTATTGATGGGAGCAAAGGGGTAATCTTACTAAGAAATGCTTCAGTTCTGCAAACTGCAGACACCCACATGGAGATCTGATTGAGGTGTTTCATGTTTCGAATGGATTAAGTAAGCTCAATGCTGATAATAGTAATGGCAAATGAGGCAAGAAAGCAAGCTTATATAGCATTGGCAGAAAAAAAAAACAGTTCACCAATCTGTTACATCGAAGAAATTGTCTAGTTCTCCCTTCAATTTATTCAACCCATCCACTTACACAACAGATGGAAGTCTGTTCTAACAACAACCCACTGGTTGAAGGAAAACTTCCACACATCTATCCTGCAACCATCCTTCCTCAACTTGAATTTATGCCATCTCATGGGGTGCAGTCTCACCAAATGGAAGAATATCATTAAGATTCTGCTTACTCAATCCACTCAATTCATTAAACACTTCATTCAGATCTCACCACAGGTGCTCGATCTTGAGATACTGCAATTTACTGAACTGAAGCCTTTTTCTAGGTAAGATCACTCTTGTGTTCCTTTCAGTAATCTGATTGCCCTTCTCTGCACAAGTTCCTGCAGTTCTACAGACTTCCTAAAGTGAGGACCCCAGATCTGTATACAGCACTCAAAATATGGCCTAACCATGGCCTTACATAAAGGGATAATCATTTCCTTATCCCTGCTAGCAAAGTTTCTGTATATCATTGACAAAATTCCATGAGCTGTCTTGGCAGCATGTTTGCACTGCTCAGAAAATTTCAAAGCTGACTGCACAATTACCCTCAGGTCTTTTTCATTTCCACAAGTCTGAGTGTAATATCACAGTTGATAAGTTACTCTGGGTTTACTGCTAGCCATGTTCATGCAGTACTATGCATTTGGCAATGTTAAACTTCACCTGCCATTTCTCAGCCCATCAAACCAATTTTCCTAAACTTTTTTGCAGTATCTCACCATGATGACTGTCGTTAACCATCCTGCCAACCTTTGTGTCATCTGCAAACTTAGGCAAACCTTCATCAATACCACTGATAAATACTGAAACAACAATGGCCCTGAGCACTGAACTTTAGGGAACTCCACTTTAGTAGAGGCATATGATGCAAGAAAGCAAGCATAAATAGCAACACAAAAAAAAAAAAAAAAAAACCCTTACTGTTTTTGCCCATCCAATTCACTCCAAATTTTTGTCTGGTTCTGCCTTGAATTGATTTAAGCTGTTAACTTTTACAACAGCTGGAAGTTTGTTCATCTGGCTAAAGGCAAATTTACATACATTTAACCTACAACTGTCTTTCCTCAATTTGAATTTGTCCCCCTAGGCAACTAATTCAGGCAAGAGGAAGAATCCCATCAGAATTGAGCGTGTCAAAACCATTCAAGGCCTTATATGTCTCAATCAGATCACTTCACAGGTGCCTAGATTCCAAACACTGCAATTTGCAGAACTTGGGCCTTGCTTTGCAACAGCAACCCTTTGTTCCATCTCACCAATCTTGTTGCCCTTCTCTGTACTCATTCCAGCAGCTCTACATCCTTCCTAAAACGAGGCATTCAGACCTGTATGCAGTAATGAAGGTGTGGCCTTATACAATGTGATAATCCTCCTTATCCCTGGTAGCAAAATTCCTAGATATCACTGAGAAGACTGCAATGAGCTACTCTTGCTGACTGTCTACGCTGCTCAGAAAACTTCAAAGCTGACTGCACAATTACCCCCAGGTCATTTTCATTCCCTACAACCCCACATAGTAGATACTTTAATCTGGGGTTAATGCTATCCATATGCAGTATTTTACATTTGTCAATATTAAACTTCAGTTGCCACCTCCCAGCCCATCTGCTAAACTTTTCTAGATCCGGTTGCACTAGCGTACTGTCACTGGTGCCATTAACAACCCTGACAACCTTCGTATCATCTGGAAACTTGGACATTAAGCCTGATATACCTTCATCAATATGATTGAAAAATAGAGAAAACAACATCGGGGCACAACAAAGACCCCTGGGGGTACTCCATTAATAACATTAGTCCATGAAGAGCAGTGTCTGTGGATTACTACTCTGTCTTCTCCCATCCATCTACTGCTTCTATTGGAATGAGCAGCAGTTTGGAAAATAAGATGCAGGATATTTCAGAGACTGCTGGGAGTCATTGGGGTACAAGTAAACACATGGGTTGTGTTAGGGTAGCTAAGAAAAAGAACAGGTGCATGTATACTTGCGTGTACACCAATGCTAGGAGTTTGGTAAATAAATTAGATGAATTTGAGGTATTGCTCAAAGAATCAAAGGCGGATATTGTTGGGATATCCGAGACGTGGTGTCACACAGATATAAGTAATGCCGAACTGGAATTTGGGGAGTACAACATCTACAGAAAGGATAGAAAGGATAGGAAGGGAGGAGGGGTTATGCTATTAGTTAAGAAACACATAAAATCCAAGGAAGTGAAGCCAGTCGAAATTGCTGGACAGTGCAGTGTCGAGTCAGTTTGGTGTGACATAAGCATTGGGAGATCAAAATTGAGACTAGGCGTGTGCTATAGGCCTAATGACTCTGATGAGTATAATAAGAAACTGTACAGGGAAATAGAGTGGGCCAGTAAATCAGAGAGTCTTATAATGGCGGATTTTAATTTCCCAGATATTGACTGGAATTTGTGGGTTGGTCACTCACACTCTAGCAAGGCTTTTGTGGATTTATTGGATGATTGTTTTCTAAATCAGCATGTTCGGGAGGCAACTAGAGGGAGCAATACTCTTGATTTGATTATCAGTAGTGATTCTTTATGCATTAAGAATCTGCAGATACAGGAACCACTAGGTGGCAGTGATCACAGTGTGCTGAAGTGGGATTTACTCAAAGAGGTAACTACCATCAGGGGTAAAGGGAAGGGTTTTTGCTTTCGTAAAGGCGACTACGATGGTCTGAAACAGTATTTAAATTCTATACAGTGGGACCAAATGATGATGTTACCAACAGCAAACTCAAAATGGGAAGCATTCAAAGAACTTATCTTGGAAGCTACTAGGCTTTACATACCAACTAAGAAATATTGTTCAAGGTTCAGGCCTAAACGGATGTCAGATGAACTAATGAGACATATGGCAGAGAAGAAAAATGCATGGGATACGTATAAATTAACATGTGACACAGAGGCCTATGATAGATATAAGTTGATCTGTAAACAAGTTACAAAGGAGGTTAGGCAGGCGAAGGCAGATTACGAGAAATCTTTGGCAAGGGATGCAAAAAAAAACCGCAAGAAGTTCTTTACTTATGTAAACTCTAGAAGGAAGGGGATGAATCAGATTGGTCCACTTGATATCGATGGTTCAACTGTTCATGATCCTGCTCAGGTACTAAATAAATATTTTGCATCTACATTCACACATGAGGAGTTATTCAGGAAGGGGAATGCCATAGATGAAGTAAACACTGGCAGTGAGCTAGATGATCTTGTAATAATTGAGAGTAAAGTGGATGAAAAATTGTTGAAGATAAATACAAGAAAGGCACCTGGGGTGGATGGGATCTATCCAGTTATATTAAAAGAGGCAGCAAAAGAAGTAAGCAATCCGTTAGCCATAATTATGAGAGCTTCCTTGGACTCGGGGGAGGTACCCACAGACTGGAGATGTGCAAATGTAACCCCAATTCACAAAGGAGGATCAAAGGCTGACACAAGTAATTATAGACCTGTGAGTTTAACTTCTGTTCCAGGAAAATTAATGGAAGCACTGCAGGATCATCTTGACAATAATTCAGTTATAGCTCAGACACAGCATGGTTTTGTCAAGGGAAGGTCTTGCCTGACCAATTTCATTAGATACTATGATGTAGTCACAAAAGAATTGGATGCAGGAAATAACTTTGATATTATATATTTGGATCTTAGAAAGGCTTCTGATACTGTTGCACATGGAAGACTGCTGCACAAATTGGAGCATTGTGGCATTGGTGGCAAATTGTTGCTATGGATAAAGGGATGGTTCAGTGGCAGAAGACATAGAGTAGTAATTAATGGACACTGCTCATCGTGGACTAATGTTATTAGTGGAGTCCCTCAGGGTTCAGTGTTGGGTCCATTGTTGTTTTCTGTATTTATAAATAATATTGATGACGGTATATCAAGCTTAATGTCCAAGTTTGCAGACGATACAAAGGTTGGCTGGGTTGTTAAGGACGCTACTGGCACTATGCTGCTGCAACAGGATCTGGGAAGGTTGAGCAGATGGGCTGAGAGGTGGCAAATGAAGTTTAACATTGGCAAATGTAAAGTACTACATATGTGAAACAGCAATGCCAGAGCAATGTATCAACTCTGTGGTACTACACTGACAGTGGTAGAGAATGAAAAGGACTTGGGGGTAATTGTGCAGGCAGATATGAAGTTCTCTGAGCAGTGCAGACGGGCTGCAAGAGTAGCTCATGGTGGCTTATCAATGATATACAGGAATTTTTCTAGCAGGGATAGCGAGGTGATTATTCCCTTGTATAAGGCAATGGTCAGGCTGCACCTTGAGTACTGTATACAGGTCTGGAGGCCTCATTTCAAGAAGGATGTAGAGCTGCTGGAATGAGTACAGAAAAGGGCAACACGGTTAGTGAACGGAATGAAGGCTCTTAAGTTTTGCAAATTACAGCGTCTGGAGACTAGGCACCGGCGAGGTGATCTGATAGAGGTGTGCAAAGCCTTGAATGGTTTGAGCATGCTCAATTCAGATGCGATACTGCCTCTTGCTCAGAATAATCACCTGAGAGGACATAAATTCAAATTGAGGAAAGACAGATGTAGGATAGATGTGCGGAAATTTGCCTTTAGCCAGCGGGTAGTTGGCTGGTGGAACAGACTTCCATCCCTTGTTGTGGAAGTTAATAGCCTAAATAAATTTAAGGCTCAGCTGGACAGGTATTTGTATTTTGAACGAATGGAGGGGTGAAGTGGAAGGGTTTTTTTTTGGCTGATGATGCATAAGCTTGCTTTCTTGCATCATATGCCTCTACTAATGCTAATTCCTTTATCCATAGCAGCAATTTGCTCTCAATGTCATACTGCTACAATGTACAGTAGTCTTCCATGTGTAACAGTATCAAAAACTTTCCTAAAATCCAAGTATATGATATCAGAATAATTTTTTGTATCCAGTTCCTTTGTGACCACATTATAGTATCCAATCAAATTGATCAGACAAGACTTCTCCTTAACAAACCCGTGCTGTGTTTGAACTATAACTGCATTCTTATCTAGATGGTCATGCAGCACTTCTTTAACCAGTACCTCCATTAACTTCCCTGACAGGTTTGTAATTACACGTGCCACCTTTCGATCCTCCTTTGTGAACCAGGGAAACATTTTCACATCTCCGGTCCATGGGGACCTATACTGAGTCCAAGGCAGCACTCATAATATATGGCTAAGGGTTTGGTAACGTCCTTTGCTGCCTCCTTTAATATAACTGGATAGATTGCATCCACTCTAGGTGCCTTTCTTATGTTTAATTTCAACAATTTCTCCTCCACTTTGATATCAGTTATTACAAAATTCTATAGCTCCCTGGTCAGAGTCTGATAAACTTCTGGCATCCCACTCACTGAATAACTCCTGATGTGTGTGCAAAATACTCATTCAGTTTGTCAACCATCTGAGCAGGATCCTCAACAGCTGAACCATCGATATCAAGTGGACCAATCTGATTTCCCCTTCCTTCTAGAGTTTACATAAGTAAAGAACTCTGCTGTTTTTCTTTGCATTCTTTGCCAAAGATTACTCGTAATCTGCCTTCACCTGCCTAACCTCCTTTGTGACTTGATTACAGGCCAGCTTATATCTACCATAGGCTTCTGTATATGCATCCCATGAATTATTCTTTTCTTCCATGATTCTCATTAGTTCATCTGAGATCCATTTAGGCCTAAATCTTGAGCAATATTTCTTAGTTGGTATGAAAAGCCTAGTAGCTTCCAAGGTTAATTCTTTGCATGCTTTTATTTTAGAATTTGCTGTTGGTAACATCATCAGTTTGTCCAACTGTATAGAATTTAAATGTCTCAGACCACCATAGTCACCTTTATGAAAGCAAAATCCCTTCCCTTTACCCCCTGAAGGTAATTACAGTGAGTCTTCGTATAGCACGATAGTTGTGTCCTTAGAAACCGTCGTGCAGTGCAAAATCGTGCAATATAAATAACAGGCCCTATAGGTAAAATAGGGTTAGGTGCTGATCACCCAAGATTGAACATACATTTGTAACCAAAACATTACCAAACACAATAAATAACTGTAATAAAATATTGCTAATGCTTTTGCTTCTATTGTAGGTGCCTCCATAGCCAGGTGAGAAGGAGCAGCAGTGCGTAGCACACGCCTCTTGATTAGACTGGGGTTCGAGCCCGTGACCACCAAATACAGAGGATGCGGAAAGGTCAGGTAATGACCACCACATATCCCCGGAGCAATATGGCCTTAGTTGCTAATGCTCCTAAAAAAAAAAAAAAAAAGGCTTCTATCGTAAGCAAATTTGTTCTTCGTTTGATTTTCTATGCAAACAGATGACAGCCGTTCCATCTCATCCAAATCTTTGTGTCTTGATCTAATGGATTTTATTACATTTTGAGTTGTTCCTGCTATGAAAGTTGTTTTTATTTTCTCTGCATTCTTTTTAATTCGGCATTGCCTCATTTAGGCCTGTAGCATGTGCAATATCACATTGTCTTTCTTTTCACTCAAAGTGTTTCACAATTTCATATTTTTTCTCTATTGACAGAGGTGGACTGGCCATAAGCCTTACCAGGCAAACCCCTGTGGGCCGGTGTGATTTTGGCCATAAACGCTATTATGAGGCCACTACAAATTTTCCCAGGTAAGAATTTTTGACCCAGTGTGCCTCTGTTTATTGATATTGCTTTTCTTTTTCTCTCTGAATCTGTAGTGTCTTCACCAGGACGCTTTCTTTTCACACCTTTAAGTATTTTACTCATTTTTAGGGAATAAGGAATACAAAATGAGGAGGCACGCTCGATACACATAAACAAAGCTGCGTGTGGGTAGCAACTGAATAAACAACTCGGTAAAGGCAGAGACACACTATTAACACCTCACTAACTCACATTTTACTAAAGCACATTTCTGGGGGTTACTACCATAAAACAATAAAAACAATTTCCATTGGAGATCCTAGTGTAATCTGTTATAAACCGGTAGTAAACTCGATCTAATTGCATTTGCGATAATACTGATAGCTGGAATTGTGTGGGTTTTTACGTTATTATGGTGAAATGTGTTTTCCCTTCACTGATATAAAAACCATAAACACATTTTCAGAATCTTTTCTTGATTCCTATCGTGTTGTGTTCAGTTGGGGTGTTCCACGTTCGACTGGCATTTCTTGTATAAACACAAAGGCGAATTGTGCATAAGTGAATTCGGTTCATGTTATATACGATATTGTTCCCCTATTTATAAATCAAGTATGATCGAATTCGTGTAGTATAAACATGTGTTATACGAGGACTGACTGTACATCTTTGAGTAAATCCCAAATCAACACACTGTGTTTACTGCAACCTAGTGATTCCTTTATCTCCATATTCTTAATACATGAAAAATCACTGCCGATAATCAGATCAAGAGTATTATTCCCTCTGGTTGCCTTTCGAACACACTGCTGTAGAAAATAATCATCCAATAAATCCAAAAAAAAAGGCTTGCTAGTGTGTGAGTGACCAACCCACAAGTTCCAGTCTATATCTGGGAAGTTAAAATCCCAGATTATAAGACAGTCTGATTTACTGGCCCACTCTATTTCTCTGTACAGTTGTTCATTGAACTCTTCAGTCATTAAGCCTATAACACTCTCCTACTCTCAATTTTGCTCAAGTTTGTAAAATCGAAGTACAGGCAACCCTCTTATAACATGGTACTTCTACAACACGTTTCGCTCTAACAGAACTGATCCTCACACAGAACGGTACTATATAACACGGTTTAGAGAACTGTGGCAAACCTCGCATAACACGGTAATTTTGAACTTTTGTGGAGGGGAAACCCTGCTATTATGCTGGATGTAATTTTTAAAAATTTCCATTTTTTTTTTTTGTGAATCCCCGCTGTTGACCCGCTAGTTGTTATGCAAAAAAAAAAAAAAAATTTTTTTTTGGGAAATCCCCGTATTTTATTTTGTTTGTTTGAGACCATAAAAAAATTCTGACTTCGAAGAGTACAGTTCGCGACCTTTAAGTTGTTTCTAAGGTTATTTTGATTTTTATTTGATCATAAGAATTGTATGGAATATTTATTTGTTATGAATTAAATTCCAGCCCTAAATTATGCTTAAGTTAAGTTAAAAAAGCACCGCTCAAAAGAAAGTTTATTTCTCTAGAATCAAAGATACAAATTTTGGATCGTCATAAAAAAAAGGGGAAAAGGTGTCATATGTTGCAAAACATTTTTAGAACAGCTGTTGCTGCAGGATCTTTCATTTACGCAAATCTGACAGCTCATTCCTAAGCACCAATAACTGAGAAAATGGAAAAAGCACTCAAGATTTGGTGGAAATGGCACTAGAGGTAAACCAAATCAATTCAGTGGATAATAGCACAGATGGAAGTTTTTTAAGTAGTAAAATTTAAAAATCTTATTCTTTGAATGCAGATCCTTCGATGGAAAGGAGCATAAAGTTCAAAAGAGGGCTTCAAAAATGCTTCGCTCCATACCATGTAATTTAAAAGAACTATCAAGCAAAAGCAAACAAACCCAGATTACTGATTTTTTTAAACAGAGCAGAAGATACACAAAATTGAGATCCTGCAGTTCAGAAGGTGAAGATATTCTTCAACAGAGAAAACGTTCTCATTTGATTGTGCTTAGCAGCGATGAAGAGAAAGAATACTAAATGAATGTACATTATCTGACATATATGTATCACACTTTGTAAGACATTTGTTCAGTTATTACTGTTTTTAATAAAAATTTAGTTTCCGATAGTTATAAAAAAATGGTGTATTTTTGTTAGCTTTTGGAACAGAATCCCCTTTTTGTACTGGTTCTTAGTGCGTATAATACTGCTTTGCACTACACAAGATTTTCATCATCAACCATTTTCAATCCAAGGCAGGATCTCTCCAGCAGCTTTCCAGTTCCTTCTGTTTTGTGCAATGGCCAGCCGTTTACTACCCACTAACTCATGAATTTCATCTGTCCATCTCCGTTGTTGTCTTCCAGGTTTTCTTCTAGCTTCTCTTGGATACCATTCTGTTATTTTCTTAGTCCATCTGTCATCATGTCTTCGGGCCATGTGTCCTGCCCAAGACCATTTTAGTTCTTTAGTTTTGATAAGAATGTCTTTTACTTGAGTTTGCTACCTAATCCATGTGTTTTCTCTTCTTATCTAACAGTCTGATTCCCAATATAATTTGTTCCATTCTTCTCTATATAGTTCTCAGCTTCTCTTTCATTCTTTTGGTGAGTGCCCAAGTTTCACTTCCATAAGTCATGGTGGGGAGTATACATTGGTTCATTATTTTGCGTTTCAGACAAATTGGGATATTGCTACTCAGTGTGTGACTATATTTCCTGAATGCTATCCATCCAAAATTTATTCTTCTCTTTACTTTCAGTCATTTATCATTATTATAGCTAATGACTTGTCCCAGATAAGTATATGACTCAACCTTTTTTGTTACTGCTCCTTCAATCATTATATCCCTTTCTGTGGCATACTTGTTCATCATTACTTTTGTTTTAGCCATATTCATCTTTAGTCGAAAATTCTTACTAACTCTACATAACTGATTAAGATTCTCCTCTACTTCTTTGGGATTGTGGCTTATGACCACAATGTGATCTGCAAATCTTAAATGGTTTAAATACTCTCCATTCACACTGACTCCTTTCTGTGACCAGTTTAATCTTCTGAAAGCTTTCTCAAGGGCAGTATTAAACAACTTTGGAGATACTGTCTCCTTGTCGAACTCCTTTCTCAATTTTAAATTTCCTACTGTCTTTGTCTAGTCTAATAAAGGAGGTAGCATTCTCATATATTTTTTTTCAAAATCATAATACAGTAGGCTCACGATTTTCTTGAATAGATGGTAAAAAAAAAATCCCCGATAATCGATTTCCAAGTTAATCTAAAAATACAGTAAGTCTCTTAAGTAAGTAGAATTTTATGTAACTTGGGAATGACTAATAAAATATTGCTACTATATCCCTGATATGCCAAAATTACAAAAACCACATAATATCCTCAGAAGAATGAAGAAAAATAGTTATATATTTTTAATTAGTTCAATTAAAAACTTTATCTGGGGACAGTGGTGAAGTAGCTGGAGTGGCACATAAGAAAAGAAAACATAAAAGGAAGGAAAAAACACATGTTATTGTGCTGTAAAAACTGATATGTATTTCTTAGCCTTGGTTATTATAGTTGATTTCATTGGTGCCAATCGCTTCACTGTTGCCACTGACAAATCTGAATTCCACGCACTACTTGTTAGTGTTTGACCATTTCTATACATCCTTATTATTTTAAATTTTCTGATCCAACTCAATCGCTTTCCTTTTCTCAATAGATTTACTAGTACTGCTGTCACTTATTCTCTTAGTCAGCACCATAACAGTGAAAATGGAAATTTTCTAGAAAGAACTTTGCAGGGTTAAGGCGAAAACTCACTATTATCACCCCAAGCGAGCTCACATTTTACTAAAGCACATTTCTGGAGGTCACTGTCATAAAACAATAAAAACAATTTGCACTTTCCAGGCTACTGGGCTTTTCTGTTAGTGCAATTCATTATAAACAGTTAGTAAACTCGATCTTATTGCATTTGCAATAATACCAATAGCTGGAATTCTGTGGGGTTTTTAATTTTAAAAGGTTCCCTCTATTTTTTACAGTGTCGCCTATGGTTTGTCACCAACATTATAATGATTCATTAGAGATTTAACAGATGCACCATTTTCAAACTTTTGAATAATTTCAAGTTTTTTTTTAAAAATTGAAAGTACATCTCTTGCGTTTGCCATCATTTTTGCAATTCCTAAACAAAAGAAGAAAAAAAAAAGTTACTACAAAAAAAAAAAAATTCTGACATTCCTAACATAAATAATGAAACAAAATTTGTCCTTTTGCAGTGTGGTGGAACACAACAATCAATGCAACTCACTAAAAAAAAATTTTTTTTAATTTTTTTTCTTTTTTTCAATGGCGGGTGTGAAGACCCCAGAGGGTTGCAAGATAATAGGTGCACTAATCTCCCAATGACGACTAATAAAGCCACTCATTTAAGACTTGCAAAACATCTGTTTTTACCTATTCTAGTTATTACTTGAATTTTATGATTCCTGGTTGATTTTTTTTTGTTTCATTATTAATTGGAGTCTTGAAGATTTCCTGTTAATCCGAAAATCTTCAAGTCATCCCGGTATCTGCTGTATATGGGGTATCTATGCCTTGGCTTTCCAGTGCCTGAAACATTGCCTTATGCTGAATGCAGTCAAATGCCTTTTCATAATTACAAATGCAGGCATATTTGTGTTTTATATTCATTTGCTTTCTCCATTAGCTGTGATATTACATGAAGGTGATCCATAGTTGAGAATCTTGTCCTAAAGCCAGCTTGCTCTTTCAGTTGATTCTCATCAAGTATTCTTTCTAATCTGTTAGTAATTACCCTTGTGAACAACTTGTAGACGTGAAAACAAGCTAACTGGTCTATAATTTCCAATTTCTGATTTATCTCCTTTCTTATGTAGTGAAACTATGATTGCATTATTCCACTCCTTAGGCGTCACTCCTTTATTCCACTCCTTATGCATTCCACTCATTATTCCACTCCTTATGCATTAAAAAAGGTGTGACACCTTTTTTAATGCATTCTGTGAAGAGTCTTGCCTGTTTTTGTGTCATGTCTCTTCCTTCCCAATTTTAACAACTCTACGGTAACTTCATCTTCTCCCGGGTTTTCTTATTCTTCATTTTCTTCAATGCATGTTCTACCTCATCAGGAAGGTCGGGTATGTTGTATGTGTTACTAATTTACGATCCATCTTCCCCACTGCTGGCATCATTCACTTGCTCCTTGTATAATTCTCTATAGTAGTCTTCTGCTATTTGAATTATGCCTGCCTTCTCTGCTATTTATAAGTACACCATCGCTATTCTTCAGTTTCAGTATCATTTGTCTTTCTGTATTACTGCTCAAGGCTGCTGATTTAAGTCCTTTGTTTTCCCTTAATGCTTGTTCTACTTTTCTTGTGTTAAATCTTCTTATGTCCTCTCTGGGTCTATTTCTAATGGCTTTGCATAACTCGGTATACTCAATTGTCTCCTTGTTAGCGTTTATCTTGCTCTTCATTTGTCATCTTCGGTTTATCATGATTAGTCAAGTGTTTCTTGACTAATTTTCTCTTCTTTTCTTTGGATTTCTTTTTACCTATAAGTTTCTTGGGCTTTATCACTTTCAGAAAGTTCTAATATTTCTTGTTGATATCTTGATCCTGAGCAGTACAGAAGCTCAAACTTGTTCCTATGTTCCAGTACATACTGCTTTTTCTCCTTTTTTATTTTTATCTTTGTTATCTTAAAGATCTTCGTATTATTTACTCGAGTCAGTTTTTTTCTTTCTTTTCTTACATCTATATCAAGTATAGATGTAAGAAAAGATAGGAAAAACACGAGATTTTATACGAATCTAACTATCACGTTATACGAGGTTTACCTGTAGTTATAATAGATAATAAATTTAATTATCTATTGCCACCTACATGGTTCAAACTCTCACGCTAGCTATTCGCGATATTATATCTATGCCAAATCACCGATTCTAAAATCTCTATGAATATTACTGTCATACGTTACGATCTACGTGACAAGTTAAATTATTAACACACGTAAGTAGTGTTGGCAGAAGCAGTGGTTTTCTTTGCAATTACAAGGCCAAGTAAAGAATAAATACACCAAATTTATCAAACTCAAAAAAAAAAAAAAAAAAAACTAGACTACTAAATTTAAATCAAAAGTTATAGAAAAACAATAATTTCAAATCAATAAATAAAAAAATCCACTTAGTGGCTTTTAATGAGTACAAAGAGCAGTGCCCATTGAAAACCATGCTCTGTCTTCTTCCACTTAACCATCCCTTTATCCATAGCACCAACTTGCGCTTAATGCTGCAGCTTGTACAGCAGTCTTTTATATGCAACAGTACAAAAAGCCTTCTTGAAATCTAAGTATCATCATCCTCATCAGTAATTCAGTTATGTGACTGGTCAGTTCCTCTGATGAGCTGTCTCTATCTTTGTCTCTCCTGTGCCTTTTATTTTAGTTCCTCAATATTTTGAAGTCTTGCTTCATCCAGCAATGTCCCGACAAAGGTATTTTTGGGTCTTCCCCTAGGGCATTTTCCCTCCACAGCAACCAAAAGCAAACCACCATGGCAAATCGCGTGGTCCACCCATTTGAGTCTAGTTGATCTTATTCTACCTAGAATTTTCTTTTGTTCTTGGACACATCTTAATACTTTTACATTTGACACCTTTTCAGTTTTAATTTTTTCCACCCTGTGCCAGCACCACATCTCGAAGGCCTCAAGTCTCTTTCTGTTTCTCTTTGTAAGAATCCACGTCTCTGCTGCATATAGTGCCATTGACCAGATATATGTCATTATCTTCTTCCTAATTTCCTGTGACATCTTTTTCTGTGTAATCAATGACAGTTTATTCTTGAAAGATTGTTTTGCAATTGCAATTCTGGATTGAATCTGTTTGACATGAAATGCCCTGTGCAAATAACTGCCCCATATACCTAAAGTGATCTACCTGTTCTATTCTTACTCAATCAATCTCAATTGGGAAGGTAATCGACCTTTTACCAATCACCATTCCTTTGTTTTCATCACGTTTATCTTCATTCCATACTTCAGTGCTTTCTTATTTAGTCTTCTGATAATTTTTTTCAGCATAACAGGGCAACCTGCTAGTATGGCCCAATAGTCTGCAAACTTAATAGCCTGTAGGTAATTTTCACCTATTTAACTCCCATTTCTTATTTCCAAGTGCTTCCTTTATTATCACTTCGGCAAAAGCATTGAACAATCATCCAGGTGAAAGTAAGCATCCCTGTCTTACTCCCTTTTTAATTTTAGCTTTTTCTGTCAGTTCTCCCCTCATTCTAATCACCACATTTGTCTTCTATATAATCTAAGTATAGGATTTCAAAATCATTTTTTGACAACCCATGTGTTTATCTGTTCCATGATGACTCACAGCATGGCCCAAAATCTCAGAGACCTTGCTTTCCAGGCTGCTGCATGTACCAACAGCAGCAATGCAAGAATCACTTTCAGCTCTGCCTGCAGCTCTAGTTAAACTATTAGTCTGAGTATCTTCCCAAACTAGCAGTTTTCCGAACCACCTATCACTGCCTCGATAGCATCAGCAAATATTCTTGTGTCCCCTTCTCTGATGTTGGAGGGATGATACTGCATTCCTCATTATATCAAGAAGAAATAACAGCTAGAATCTGTTTGTAGGCTAAAACAAAACTCAGAGAACAGAACTGTAGCCCCATTTGTCCTTCCAAGTCACCAGTTTTGACAAGCTCTGAACTGGTTTGGGGTTAATGGGATTTCAAGGTATTTGTGTTTGTACAGCAGTTTCCCCTATAACTGCAGAGTTCATCCACTGCAGGATGAAGGCCTCTCTAGCAACTTCCCAGTTTCTTCTGTTTTGTGCAATGTCCATCCATTTACTACCCCACTAACTCATGAATTTCATCTGTCCATCTCCGTTGTTGTCTTCCAGGTTTTCTTCTAGCTTCTCCTGGGTACCATTTTGTTATTTTCTTAATCCATTTGTCATCATGTCTTCGAGCTATGTGTCCTGCCCAAGACCATTTTAGTTCTTTAGTTTTGATAAGAATGTCCTTTACTAGAGCTTGCTGCCTAATCCACGTGTTTCTCTTCTTATCTAACAGTCTGATTCCCAATATAATTTGTTCCATTCTTTGCTGGAAGAGAAGCTGAGAACTACACTTCCATTCTTTTGGCAAGTGCTCAAGTTTCACTTCCATAAATCATGGTGGGGAGTATACATTGGTTCATTATTTTACATTTCAGACAAATTGGGATACTGCTCCTCAGTATGTAACTATATTTCCTGAATGCTATCCATCCAAAATTTATTCTTCTCTTGACTTCCAGCCATTTGTCATTCTTACAGCTAATGACTTGTCCCAGGTAAGTATATGACTTACCTGGGGCAAGTCATAAGTAAATAAGTAAATCCTTGCTAACTCTGCATAACTGATTCAGATTTTCCTGTAATTCTTTGGGATCGTAGCTTATGACCACAATGTCATCTGCAAATCATAAATGGTTTAGGTACTCTCCATTCACATTGACCTCTTTCTGCAACCAGTCTAATCTTCTAAAAGCTTCCTCAAGGGCAGCAGTAAACAACTTCAGAGATAGTGTCTCCTTGTCGAACTCCTTTCTCAATTTTGAATTTGCTACTGTCTTTATCTAGTCTAATAAAGGAGGTAGCATTCTCATAACTGCGGGGTTAATGGGATACAAACCACTGGCTTCCTTGCATAGAGTCCACTTGAACTGAGCCTTCTCAACACAGTCCAGCTGGAAATGTTTTCACCTTGGGCTGCAGCAACCTTAAGAGACAGTTGATGACGCTCTCAAGTGACCTTAGCCAGCTCTTCCTGTAATGGTTTCTGTTACTTGGCACTGCTGCCATAGTGCCGAGATGAGACTGCCCAGCTTCAAGTCGTCCAACAGCCCGCCACCTCAAAGAATCATCTAAATGACGATGACTTGCCATCCTGAGCTGGAGATGCGGCTATCCTACCGAGCAGGCCAAAAATGGGAACGAAGTGTCATGCTCGCAACATGTTTTTATAGGCATGAATAATATGCATAATGTGCAGCTCTGTAAGGTGGTAGCTCGATTTCTATTGGATACTCAGAATTTGCATGCCAGGATGTCTATTATACCAAATATTCGCCTTCGGTGTCACTGTTTACAATAAAATATTAATGAAAATCATTTTGTTCTGTTAATTTTGTCGAGCAGTGTATTTAATAAAATTATCTATTAACACCAATCTATGTAATTCAAACTTTCAAGATACTTATTAACCACAATTCCCTATCATGCCCTACAGTACAAAGTTATGAAATACGATATTAGTGCCAAATCACCGATACAAAGGTTCTACCATGTTAAGTAGTTAACCTACAAAATCTGTAGCAAAACTTAAAAAGAAACTAACGTTCATGACTAGGACTACAAAACTATTTATCAAATATGATTTAATATGCTAATTAGGTCAATAAAGTGGCAAAATTTTTTCTGTTCCCAGGAGCACAAAATTCTTTGACTAGCATGAAGATGTGCGAAGTTTGCCTATGACTAACATTTAGCTGATTGGAGCTAACTTTCATCTGGTGTTTGTGAAGCGTGTAGTTGGTATAAATTCAAAGAACTAGACAAATTATTAGAGGGGGACAGGCAGGTGATAGGGAAGTGTTGGGTGTTTTTTTTTCGATAATCATCCAGCTCATCCACCTGGTGATTCATTCATATTAGGATACTGTAAGATAAAAGTTGTGAACTACCAAGAAATACTACTGCTAAGATAGAGCTCTCAATCAAGGAATCATTCGTGCATTCAAAGTCAAATTACAGGTGTGAACTATCATACAATATGAAGTGAAGTGAAAAGAAGTTGGAAAAAGGCTTGTTGATTATATCATGATCAAACGTGATATTTTAAGTAAAAAATGTTCTTGCAGAGCCAGATCTCACAGAAATTCATAGAGCAGTTGTTAGATATTGACAGAGAAAGAAAGGACAAAACTGTGTGTCAAATGCTAACCGATGAGAAAAATCACTGTGTCAGCAAAGAAAATGAACAAGCAACTGAAGGTGGCCAAGAATCAGAAGACGACATAAAACCTCTTGACACATTTCATTGTGCAAAATTCACTACAAGGTTCAGAAGTTGCAATAGCATGGACAGAAGCAGAATGGAACGTGAAAAGAGTAAAACTTTTGCATCTTTGAAAAAAACTATAAAAAAATTCTGCCAAGAAACAACAAAAATCATGAAATTTTTAAAAAGCAATTTTAAGAACTGAAAGCAAAATGAATATAGTAATTTACTTTCATCATCTTTAACACTCTACAAAAAATGTTGCTATGATGTTCTGTAGTGTATTATTCATATTAAATATACAAATATAGCTATGCACATACACAATTCAATAAATGAATCTTGTAAAGGTTAATGGTATAAGATCAAATAAGTTGACATGTTAATTTATTCTTTAATTCATCTTATTATATTTTATTGATGAATTATAGGTATCTGCCACTCCAATATTTTCTAATGTTACCAGCAATTTTCTACTCTAGATGTAACAATTAAACTAAGACCATGGTAACATCATTTCTTGGTCAAACTAAGAAATGATGTTAGTTATTTTACATCACTCATAGCAATGTGACCTCTTTTATACTGTGGTATTATAATGGGACATAACACCCACTGCATTATAAAACTCCACAGCTGAGTGGTCAAGAGTGGGAGTGCAGTAGCACACGCTCTTTGAGTAGACTGGCGTTTAAGTCCCTGACTACTAAATGCGGTCGATCTGCCAACCTGCACAAGGCCAGAATGACAGACCATGGTCCAATTCCCTCAACATGAATTGTTGAGAAGGCTTCCATCCTGTAGTGGGTTGATAATGGCTGCAATTTACCTTTATGTTGTCTCTTCAGGTCCCCTTTCACCTTTTTTCAAGCAGGAAGCAATGTACTTAGCTAAACCTTTTGTAGGTATGATTTCCTGATTTCTATACAATGTTAGTGTAGAAAGCAGGAAAGTTAATAGTTATTTCAGAGAAACACAAGTTACTTAATATTATGGTTATTTAATATAAAGGTTTTTCATTAAACTACTGTGCTTCTGTTACCACAGCCTCAGTAAAACATAATATACCAGATTTAACATCATAAAGCAGATGAGCCTGATAACCTATTGCAGACCTATTTAAACTTGTGTGCCTTCTAATTCCATAATATGGATTTTACAAATATGTGGTTGAGGATTAAGATTAACAGTTTCATGTTTAGACTAGTTTATGATCTTTATTGCATTAGCATTAGTAGAGGCACATGATGCAAGCAAGCTTAGACAGCATCAACCAAAAAAAAAAAAACTAATTTAAACTATCAACTTCCACAACGACAGATGGAAGTTTGTTCTACCAGTCAACTACCCGCTGGCTAAAGTCAAACTTCCGCACATCTATTCTACAACTGTCTTTCCTCAGTTTGAATCTATACCCCCTTGGGTTTGTAATTTGAGCAAGAGGAAGAATCCCATCAGCATTGGGCCTGCTCAATGCATTCAAGGTCTTATACACCTCAATCAGATCACCCTGCCTAGTCTCCAGAAGCTGCAATTTTCAGAAATTAAGCCTTTTCTCATAAGCCTTCTATGTGCAACAGTATCAAAAGCTTTCCTGAAATCCAAGTATATGATATCGAAATTATTTTTTGCATCCAGTTCCTTTGTGACCCCTTTGTTCTCTTCGCCAGTCTTGTTGTCCTTCTCTGTACTTGTTCCAACAAATCTACATCCTTCAAAAATGAGGCTTCCAGACCTGCACACAGTATTCAAGGTGGCCTGATCATTGCTGCTACCCATACTTTGCATTTCTCAATGTTAAACTTCAGTTGTCACTTCTCAGCACATCTACCCAACTTTTCCAGATCCTGTTGCAGCAGCATACTGTCATTACTGTTATTAACAACATTGCCAACCTTTGTATCATCTGCAAACTTTGACATGAAGCTTGATATTCCTTCATCAATATGATTGATAAATATACAAAACAACAATGGGCCCAACACCGAACTCTGAGGGACACCACTAATAACATTAGTCCACGTAGAGCAGTACCAGTCACCACCACTCTATGTATTCTCTCACTCAACCATCCTTTTATCCATTGTAGCAACTTGCCCTTAATGACATACTGCTCCAATTTGTACAGTAGTCTTCTATGTGAAACAGTATCAAAAGCTTTCCTGAAATCAAAGTATATAATATCAAAATTATTTTTTGCATCCAGTTCCTTTGTGACCACATCACAGTATCCATCCAATCAAATTGGTCGGACAAGACTTCCCCTTAACAAACCCATGTGTGTCTGAATTATTGCTGCAGCCTTGTCTAAATGATCCTGCAATTCTTCTTTAAACAGTGACTTCATTATTTTCCTTGGAACAGAAGTCAAACTAACAGGTCTGTAATTACTTGTGTCACCCTTTGATCCTCCTTTGTGAATTGGAGATACATTTGCACATATTCAGTCCTCGGGGATATCCCCCGAGTCAAGGGATTCTCTCATAATTATGGCTAAGAGTTTATTTCCTTTGCTGCCTCGCTTAAATTAACTGGATAGATCCTATCCACCCCAAGTACCTTTCTTATGTTTAACCTCAAAAATTTCTCCTCCACTTTCTTCTCAGTTATTACAAAATCATTTAGCTCCCTATTAGAGCTTGATAAAGTTCCGGCCTGCACTTCTCTACAGAATTCTTCATGTGTGAATGTAGATGCAAAATACACATTCAGTCTGTCAGTCTGTCAGCTACCTCAGCAGGATTATCAACAGTCAAACCATCGAGATCAAGTGGACTAATCTGATTCATTCCCTTCTAGAGTATTTTCTTTGCATCCTTTGCCAAAGATTCTTGTAATCTGCCCTTGCCTGCGTAACCTCCTTCGTGACTTGATTACAGACCAGCTTATATCTACTGTAGGCTTCTGTATCACCTGATAATTTATATGCATCCCGTGCATTTTTCTTCTCTGTCATGAGTCTTGTTAGTTCATCTGCCATCCATTTAGGCCTAAACCTTGAACAGTATTTCTTAGTTTATATGAAAAGCCTAGTAGCTCCCAAGATTAATCCCTTGAATGCTTCCCATTTAGAATTTGCTGTTGGTAACATCATCGGTTGATCCCACTGTATAGAATTTAAAAACTATCTGAGACCACCATAGTCATCTTTATGAAAGCAAAAACCCCTCCCTATAGCCCTGATGGTAGTTACATTAGCATTGGTACATGATGCAAGGACGCAATCTTATATATGATCTATGATATATACATCTATGAGAAAATTCCATATCAGTACACTGTGATCACTGCCACCCAGTGACTCCTTTATCTGCAGATCCTTAATGCGTGCAGAATTACTGCTGATAATCAGATCAAGAGTATTATTCCCTCTGGTTGCCTTTTGAACATGCTGCTGTAGAAAACAATCATCAGTTAAACACAACCCGCTACTTTCAATATTGCTATCAACATTAACAAAATTATCAAATGAAACTGCTTTAGTTATGCACAATATAGAAATTACAACATTTTACCTAACATTTACATCCTCTTTGCCCTCAACAACAGAACTGGTTACTGGAAATGCAGGTAACCTAAACAATCAGCAATTGTGTTTTCTGTACTGGAGCACCGCACTTTGCTTGCTATTCTCATTGCATGCAGTAAATTGATTCCAAGTACATCTTTGCACTTGTAAAAGATATTTTTACTTAAAATTCTGAATAATCCCTTGGTTCAAGGACTAAAATATTCATTTAACAAACAACAATTAATGTTGGAGTAACACTGCAGGCTGTACAAAAGGTATTAAAATCGTCATCATGATTCAAGAAAACAAAGCTTATATAGCACCAGCTAAAA
This sequence comes from Mastigoproctus giganteus, assembly GCF_048544385.1. NCBI lineage: Eukaryota > Metazoa > Arthropoda > Arachnida > Uropygi > Thelyphonidae > Mastigoproctus > Mastigoproctus giganteus. The sequence continues at coordinate 49,403,042 of NC_143583.1, read as the reverse complement.
AAATAAAAATGCTTCTTTCCCTATTCCTCCTAATAATTTCTCCAAATTTTCTTTATATATATTCAAATTACTCACTTCCACAATACTGGGTGGAAGGGTGGAAATTTATTCCAACAATCACTCTGGCTGAATGCAAACATATTTTTGGAAACATCTCTTTTAAGTTTAACTATCCTCTTACATGTGTCATCTAAGAAAGAGTAAAGATGCCATCAGTATTTAGTTTACTTAACCCTTTTAAAGCCCCTTACACTTCAATTAGGTCACCGTGTAGATGCTAGCTTCCAGAGATTGCAATTTACAGAACCTAACTATTGCTTGGTAAAAATATCTTTGTATCCCCCTAACTAATCTTGTTGCTCTTCTCTTTTTCCTTTCTTCCTGTGACCTTCTAAATGAGGTTTCCAAACCTATATGCCAGTGGTTTTCAACAAGGGGTGCCGCAACATACTAAGGGTGCAATGTAATTTTGGTTTGAATTACTTAAATTTATTTATTTATTTAAAATTCATATATAAATTTATATATTCTTTCATTATAAAAAGGTGTACAGTATATTTTTAATTCTGTGGTGATCTATAATTGATGTTTATTTAGTACTCCTATATAAAGAATAAAATTATTATATATATATAATTTGTATTATGAATTGCAATTTTCTTTATAGTTATATTATTGTAATAACTATCATATAACATATTTTTTTAATATCAGATATATATATATATATAGTACGTATGTGATGCAAGAAAGCAAGTGTATGAGCTTATGTAGCATCAGAATAAAAAAAAAAAAAATTACGCAACCATTCCTTCTAAATGTTTGTTCAGTTCCTCCTTGAATTTATTTACGCTACCAACTTCCACAATGATAGATGTAAGTTTGTTCCGGCAAATAACCACCCACTGGCTAAAGGCAAATTTCCACACATCTGTTCTATAACTGTCTTTCCTCAATTTGAATTTATGCCCCCTTAGGTTTGTAATCTGAGCAAGTGTAAGAATCCCATCAGAATTCAACGTGCTAAACTCACTCAAGGCTTTATACACCTCAATCAGATCACCTAGCAGGTGCCTAGTCTCCAGCCGCTGCAATTTGCAGAACTTAAGCCCCTTAATACCATTCTGTACAAATTGGAGCAGAATGGTATTAAGGGTAAGTTGCTACAATGGATAAAAGGATGGTTAAGTGGGAGAAGACAGAGGGTGGTAATCAATGGGTGCTACCCTTCGTGAACTAATGTTATTAGTGGAGTCCCACAGGGTTCGGTGTTGGGTCCACTGTTGTTTTGTATATTTATCAATGATATTGATGAAGGTATATCGGGCTTAATGTCAAAGTTTGCAGATGATACAAAGGTTGGCAGGGTCGTTAATGACAGTAATGGCAGTGTGCTACTGCAATAGGATCTAGATAATTTAGGCAGATGGGCTAAGAAGTGGCAACTGAAGTTTAATCTTGACAAATGCCAAGTACTGCATATGGGTAGAAGTAACCACAGAGAAACGTACCAACTGTGTGGTACTACACTTAAGGTGGTAGAAAATGAAAAAGACCTGGGATTGTGCAGTCAGATATGAACTTTTCTGAGCAATGCAGACAGGCTGCCAGGGCAGGTCACGGGGTTTTGTCAATGATATATAGGAATTTTGCTAGCAGGGAAAAGGAGGTGATTGTCCCTCTGTATAAGGTAATGGTCAGGCCACACCTTGAGTACTGCGTACAGGTCTGGAGGCCTCATTTTAAGAGGGATGTAGATTTGCTTGAGCATGTACAGAGAAGGGCAACAAGATTGGTGAGGGGAATGAAGGGATCCTCTTACCAAGAGAGGCTCAAGTTCTGCAAACCGCAGTGGCTGGAGACTAGGCACCTGTGTGGTGATCTCATTGAGGTGTATAAGGCCTTGAATGGGTTGAGCACGCTGAATTCTGATGGGATCCTTCCACTTGTTCCGATTACGAACCTAAGGGGGCATAAATTCAAATTAAGAAAGGACAAATGTAGAATAGATGTGCGGAAAATTTGTCTTTAGCCAGCGGGTGGTTAATTGCTGGAACAAACTTCCATCTGTCGTTGTGGAAGTTGATAGGTTGAATAAATTTAAGGAGGAACTGGACAGGCATTTGGAGGGAATGGTGTGATTTTTTTTTTTTTTTTTTGGCTGATGCTGCATAAGCCCATACACTTGCTTTCTTGCATCACATGCCACTACTACTACTACTCTCTTGGTAAGAGGATCCCTTCATTCCCCTCACCAATCTTGTTGCCCTTCTCTGTACACGCTCAAGCAAATCTACATTCTTCTGAAAATGAGGCCCCCAGATCTATATGCAGTACTCGAGGCGTGGCCTGACCACTGCCTTATACAAAGGGATTATTACCTCCTTTTCCCTGATAGCAAAGTTATTGTATATCACTGACAAAACCCCCATGACCTGCTCTTGCAGCCTGTCTGAATTGCTCAGAAAATTTCATATATAACTGCACAATTACTCCCAGGTCATTTTCTACCACCGTAAGTTTAGTACCACACAGTTTGTACATTCCTTTGGGGTTATTTCAACCCATATTCAGTACTTTGCATTTGTCAATTTTAAACTTCAGTTGCCACTTTCAACACATCTGTCCAAATTTTCTAGATCCTGTTGCAGTAGCACACTGCCATTACTGTCAATAACAACCCTGCCAGCCTTTGTATCATCTGTAAACTTCAACACTAAGCCTGATATACGTTCATCAATATCACTGATAAATATACAAAACAACAGTGGGCCAAACACCGAAACCTGTGGAACTCCACTAACAACATTAGTCCACGAAGAGCAGCACCCATTGATTACCACCCTCTGTCTTCTTCCACTCAACCATCCTTTTATCCATTGTAGCAACTTACCCATAATACAATTCTGCTCCAATTTGTACAGTAGTCTTCCATGCACAACAGTGTCAAAAGATTTCCTGAAATTCAAGTATATGATATCAAAATTATTTTTTTCATCCAGTTCCTTTGTAACCACATCGCATTATCCAATCAAATTTGTCAGACAAGACTTTCCCTTAACAAACCCATGCTATGTCTGAATTATTGCTGCAATCTTGTCTAGATGATCTTGCAATGCATCTTTAACCAGTGATTCCACTATTTTATCCGAAACAGAAGTTAAACTAACTAGTCTGCAATTACTCATGTCACCCTTCAATCCCGATTGTGAATTGGGGATACACTGGCACATTTCCAGTCCATAGGGTGGGTGGGGGGGGTGAAGGGTGACAAAATCGCGAGCGTGGATGTTTCTCGCTAATCCTTGTTCAGTATGTGTTATGTGCTTGTCATGGAAGGTTTCGTCGTTTGCTTTTAATTTATATGCTTATAAATTGAATAAATTTATAAATTGATATGATTACACAAGTGATAAATCTACCGTTTTGCAGTGTAAAACAGACTTTTTCGAATGTGTTAACGGAAGAAAGTGACTTTATTTGGACAAATTCTTTCTAACCTATACAAAAATATGGTTACGAATAACAAGGGAATGTGAAATGTGAAAATATCAAAGAAGGTGATGACATTAGCGAATAAAATTGAGTTATTGGACAAAATTTCTATTGGTGAAAGTGTCTTCTCAGTGGCAAAACATTATAAAATCAAATAGTCAACGGTGCGATCAATCAAGAAATCAGAAGAAAAAATCCGCCGTAGTGTCCGTGAAAACGCGCTAATTGTTTCAGAAGTTTTCTCTGTAACTCGTGATGTTAAATTAGAAAAAATGGAAAAAGCTTAAAATCTGTGGATAGAAGACCGTACTCAAAATAATTTCTCTCAGCATGAATTGTTGAGGAGGCTTCCACCCTGCAGTGGGTTGATAATGGCTGCACTTTACTTTTTTACTTTTTTTTTACTCAAAATAAAATTCCGTTAAGTTCACTCATCATTCGTGAAAAGGCAAAACTCCTTTATCAACACTTTAGCGAAACTGGTGATAGCACTGGCGGGATAAGTTTTTTTTAGCTATAGCAAAGGCACTGGATTGAAAGATTTGTTTGAAATTTCTAATAAATATTACATTTAATATTAAATTGTTTCTTATTTTCATTTCAATGCCATATTCTTGCATTTCACTATATACTGTCTATGTACATAGTCATATTATGAAGGTACATATAATACATACCTAGACAAAATTTTAGACTAGTTTTTCTTATATATTTCATACTTTGGAACGGAACCCCTTTATTACTATGGGAGCCATTACTCACTATTCGCGTTTTCGGTATTCGCGACATTTCTCAGGAACGTAACCCCCGCGAATAGCGGGGGTTTACTGTATAGTACTGTGCATATATCAATGTTAAACCTCAATTGGCCCACTTTACCTAGTTCATCTTGAAGTAGCATACCTTGATTACTGTCATTAACCACCCTCTCTACCTCTGTATCATTAGCAAATTTAAAATTTTAAACCTGAAATTCTTACATCAATATCATTAGTAAATATTAAAACAAGGAAGGAGCCCAACACCAAACCTCTGTGGTACCTCACATCATATTAAACCATGAAGAGCAGTGGCCATTTATAACCACCCCATCTCCTACCACTTAACCATCCTTTATCCATCATTGTAACTTGCTCCTACATTGCTCTGCTTATACAACAATCACTCATGTGGTACAGTGTTAATGACCTTATTGGAATTTCAATATACAATGTCAAAATTATTCTTTGAATCCAGTTCTTTTTGATAGCCTCACAGCAGTTAATCAGAATGACATGATCTCCCTTTAACAAACCCATGCTGGAACTGCCTTACAGTTCTACTCCTATCAAGACAATTTTGCATTATTTATTTATTGCATAACGTCTTGACTGTTGACCTTATTTTTTCTGGCACAAAGGTCAAACTCACAGGTCTGTACTTACACATTTCATTCTCTGAATGAAATGTGTGAATAGGAGACACTTTTTGGACAATATGACATTAGGATATCTTTCCTTGAATCTAAGGATGCCCTCATTATTAAAGCTAAAGGTCTGATGCCTCTTTTGCTGATTCTTTTAATTATCAATAAACAAAACTACTTTTTATTTTTCATTTGTAATGATAACCTAAGTAGCTATTAAAAAAAAAAAAAAAAAATCACCTCTTATCAATGCTTTATGATTTGCAACGTACTGCATAGGGAGAGAGAGTTTTTATACCAGAAAAATTATCGTAACTTCAAAGATTTCCAATCATTAGCCAAATTATCTTTCCTGTTCCATTCATGTGGCTACCCAAAAGGCTTTGTCGAGAATTGCCTTTTAATTTCAGATAATTTTTGAGCCATTCACTAAAAACCTCTTAACTGACAGTTGAACTTCATTTTTCTGTATAAATGTTTTGAAAAAACTTAGTGAGTTTGGAAAATTTACTAGCCATCCAATACCTGGCTTAAATCCTTCATGATTAAAATTTTTATAAAATCATCATCATCATCAGCCATTTTCAATCCACTGCAGGATGAAGGCTTCTCCAGCAACTTTCCATTTCCTTCTGTTTTGAGCACTGGCCATCCATTTACTACCCACAAACTCATGAATTTCATCTATCCATCTCCGCCTTTGTCTTCCAGGTTTTCTTCTAGCTCCTCTTGGGTACCATTCTGTTATTTTCTTAGTCCATCTGTCATCATGTCTTCGAGCTATGTGTCCTGCCTAAGACCATTTTAGTTCTTTAGTTTTGATAAGAATGTTCTTTACTTGAGTTTGCTGCCTAATCCATGTGTTTCTCTTCTTATCTAACAGTCTGATTCCCAATATAATTCGTTCCATTCTTCGCTGTGTAGTTCTCAGCTTCTCTTCCATTCTTTTGGTGAGTGCCCAAGTTTCACTTCCACAAGTCATGGTGGGGAGTATACATTGGTTCATTATTTTACGTTTCAGACAAACTGGGATATTGCTCTTCAGTATGTGACTATATTTCCTGAATGCTATCCATCCAATGATTGAATGATTTTAGAAAATCATTCAACCCTTATTTGTGATAAGTGCCCTGCTTATAGGAATATTCTTTTCTCAGTAGTGAGATGACTTTCATCAACCGATGAAATACCACCACTCTGTTTATTGGGGGCTTGAAGTGGTGAAACCCATGTTTAGTCTCTAGAGCAAAGTTTCCGGCATCCCCCTCCCCCCATACTTCTCCTTTCGTGTTTGGGGTTTTCATATAAAAAAAAAAAAAAAAAAAAACATGCACATTATCTGGATAACCTGCACTTCTTTTATACCTTAATGTTAAGAGTTTGGGTATGTTCTACCTGATTTCAAACTGCGCCTTTATTTTCTAGATAAGCTGAATGCATATTTAGGAGAAATCCAAAATTCAGCAGCAATTTCGGAGCCTGCTTGTCACCCTTGTTTGCAGACTAAATGGCTTTAATTTTATTCACAAATGACTGTCTTCAGTTTTCTCTTTGGTGCCCTGCATGGTGCTGAAACTTTCATTAAAGTATATGCATGCCTACTCTGAAAACAAAAATTGTGAAAACAGACTACCAAACTCATTGCACCAATACATGATAAAATTGTGCAATCTTCTGTCAACTTTAATATTCATGTAACATTTGGAAACAGTTGAAAGAGCTCATTCTAAAAAAAGCAGAATTCATATTGGACTTACTGATAAAAAAATATGTGATGCTATCAAATTGATTCAGAAGAGAGAGAATCATGTGAACTGATATAATGAATGTGCCACTAATGTGTTCCCAGCCCACTTCTTGAATTTAGCCCTCACAGAAACATTTTGTGCTGACCTAGTTTTACTGGACCAAATTCCAAAAATGTCACCCAAGCAGTTATTGAGAATAGTATTAAATGTAGTTGAAGCTGTTGATATTTTAAACGTTAAACCAATGGGTATGACACAAGTCTGGAGTTCAACTGATGAATTCAACTTATCAATGTGAGTTAGAATCTACCGTATTTTAGTACATTATGTGTTATTAGTTTACTATGTTATTATTATAGATCAGTGTTCTGTACCATTTTTATGAAACCCTTCAAAAGTTTTCTTACTATTTTAATGCAAATAAGTAACAATATGCACGAGAAGTGCATATTGTTACTTATTCTCCAGTTGAGAACCATCATCTGCAGAAGCAATGTTTTAGAGGTCTGTCTATTGGGCCGTAGATAGGCAGGCACTCAGAGTATCATAGCTGACAATCCGGTTTTGAATTATTTCCACACTATGATGGATAGCATAAGGTGTGAAATTTCAAATCCATATAAATTTCGAGCTACAGGGGGTCCCCAGTATCCAAGTATTCATTATCTGAGTCCCCACAGTTACGAGGATTTGAAAATTAAAGAATTAAAGCTTGAGAAAATTTACCAAACACTTGAATATATTTTGTAATAATGATCTTCGAATCTCTGGATTCATTTTTTATTTGTAGAACTGAAAAATAGTGTAACTCCAATAAATTTTACCTAACCTTACGTTGTGAACATATAATAAAAAATGTCTAATAAAATAATTTTCTCATTTTTTAGTTCCTTCATCCATTTTTTACTATGTACAAGTACACAGTAAACATTACTATATAATATCAGTGTAGATACATCACAGACAACTCTTAAATAAAAACTATGGTAGTAGTGTGAAAGGCATCATTTCATCTGTATCTCATATTGTGCTCATTATTCACGAGTTTCCCACATATTGCACTACCTTGAATAACACTGGCTTTTCATCAGTGGGTGAAAAGCCAACTAGCTTTGAAACGGTGCTTCTTCTCTATTAGTGAAGCATTACTTATTTGAGGTAGTGCAATACATGGGAAACTCATGAAGGATGAGCACAATATGAGATACAGATGAAATGATGCCTTTCACACTACTACCATAGTTTTTCTTTAAGAGTTGTCTATGATGTATCTACACTGATATTATATAGATATAGAATCTTAAACTCTTAAAATATTATGCCAAGTTGCATTTAGTTTTATTTAAATAATAAACAATATGAAAATTTGGTCCCTGTTTCAAGTGGAATTTTCTGGAACCAATTATCCTCGGATAACGAGGATCCCCTGTATTACAGCCTCAGGTTATGGAATGTAAAATATGACTAAGTATAAGTTCCTTGTAACTAGTGCTTGCAGTGGAACATGAAAGCTAAAGTTTATTTTAATTCCTGTATCATAAACAATTACATAAAGTGTAGCAACCAGCAAGAAGTTGGAAAGTAACAAATTTCTTGATCATTCCTTTGAAAAGGAAAGATCTGAAATATGCTAGCTGATCAGCTGGAACAGTAAATGAAGTAGTAGAAGATTTAAATCTGTGCTATCTTTCAACAAGCCAGATGAAGCATAAAATATCAATGACAATGGATGAATAAAATGAAGTGCCTAAAATTTGATTATGGCTGGTCTTCCAAAAATGAATAAGGCTGACCTGCATTCCTCAGAATATCCAGAGAAAATAACAACATTAACTAAATAAAATTGCAACTGATGCAACATTTTGGATGAGCTCTAGGAATCCATTCTAAAACAAGCTGATAGAAAGAGAAAAAGGATAAAATTCAAATTAAGAATGTACACACAGTGAGTTAATGTATTTTCTATAATTCTAAAATTTTTAATGAATGATATATTACTTGTACATTTTTTTTTAGAAAACTAATCTAATTTGGGCTGCCAATAATCTATATTATCTTGTACAAACTTAATAAAAAACTGAAGTATTAATTAGCAATTTATGTGTTAAGAAATATATAGTTACTCTACTGAGTTATTGAGATATGTTATGCTAAAGATTACTTACTTGTTATACTGTAGAGGTTGCGGGACTCTTCTGAGACAGGTTGTAAACCGAGGCCATGAAGAATAACCTACTTTAACCATATATGGGAGAGATTATACTCTCGTAGATGATGTTTTTCAGATCCAATGTTAACTCAATGAGATTAAAGCTCAATGATGCCAAACCCTAATCTCATACCCAAAATTTAACTCTTAATGCCATGAAATTAAACACTTTCATTTTGAGAAGATATGTAGAATACATGCAATTTACGAACACAATACACTAGCCTTGGTTATTTTGACACAAAATCAAAATAAAATAAAACACTGAATTATTTTGCCACATCTCTTAAAAAATCTTTTTTTTTTTTTTCATTTTTGTTTTATTTTTTTACTTTCAAGCAAATGTTTCTGCATTTCCTTATTCCTACCTTCACCATATTTACAATATGGGATGCACTTAAAGCAGTGTTCCACTTAATACGTTTTGTTTGGAATTCATTACCTGGAGCACAGATAAACCAAATTAGTGTGTATGTGTTATTACAGTAACCAATCCTGTATCATTCCAGGGTGCAAGTAGTACAAATGGCCCTGGGACAAAATTAAAGAGAAAAACAAAAAAGTTATATTAAAAATTATGTTGTGATAGGAACCAATGGCACTAACCATTCATTACTTGAATATATGCCTTTTCTTTCATTTAAACCAATAAATTTTTTGCATAGGCAGAAAAAAATTATTTAAATGATTATTTAAAATAATGAATTATTCGTCAGCACTAATAATAAGTGAAGTCACTTAAGGCCCTGAAAAAATTTTCATTGTAGCAAAATTTTTATTAAAATTGCATCCACTGCAACAGAATTTTACTGTATAAAGTGACCAATGCAGAAATTTAGTGAGAACTGTCCAAAAGTTCAACATTCACAGCGAGTGTACTAACCAACAAATAATGACAGATGTAATTGTTGATATTTAAACATGTCTGGTATTATTAGTTACAAATCGCATCACCCTCCTATTAGGTGCAAAGGATTTGTCTAAGATCCACCTAGGGATGCCTTCTCCCAGCTGTTGTTTGTGGAAATTTCATTAAATCTTAAGTTGGTATTCTTTATCAGTTTGAGGTGTAGAAACCCAGGATGCCTTGGAGGAAAAGATAACACTATTGCCACTAACAGGTTGCTATCGTAATAATCTTCCAGAGATTAGGAAGCGTGGATTGCAGCATATGTCCAAGATTAGTTTGGCTTTGTTCTTTTTTCCAACAATGTGCTATACCTAATAGTAAAAGGTGAAGGAGGAGGAGAGAATTCTGAGGCATACTTAATCCAGTCCAATCCAGAATGGAATATGAGCAGAGGGAGCTTCAACCCTGTCCCCCACTGTCTCCTATTTCACCAAATTATCAATTCCTACCATCCTCTAATCTTCCATCTCATCCCCTTCCAACAACTTCCCTATTTCTCCCAATAATAATTATGGAAATAACATGCCACCTAGCAACAGAGTTCAGGCTGTCAATATTCTACCTGGAAGGAAAAAATTGATTCTTAGTCTTATTTTGTGCAAAATGCATTTGGATAATAATAACCGAACTAAATCAACCTCACACCTAGAGCCAACAGTGATGATCAAAGTAACAAAACACAGTGTCAATGGTTATATGTACATCTTACTTCTGTACATCCTGGAATTCTATATCTCCATACACTAAACTACTTTCTGAAAGAATCCTTGAAACTTAATAAACCTTCGGCAAACAATTTCTTAGATTTCTAAATATGTGAAAGCAGCTGGCTTTTCCATCTTGCTTCAGAAAAATTCTAGACTTGAACATCCCAAGTACAAAGGAAAAATAACAAATCCCTACACCCAATAGGAAGCAATGTGACATGAGCTGGTGCTGCCATGTCAATTCTCAGTTGAGGAATTAAGAAATTTAGTCCTAGCCAGGAGGAACAACTTTAGCTTACTAATGCCTAGCCTACATGACTGATCTTTTTGAAATAAACACATAACCTGATATGGTAATTATTATATTACAGATGTTGACATATTGCTATGCTTAAGTTATTTTTCAATCTTTTACTTTTGATGACTCCAAAGAATGAACTAAAATCTGTGACCATTCTATAACTGACTTCCATGACTAACTAGCTTGGTTTTCTTCTTCATTTGGGACCATTTTGCACTTTTAATTTATTATATTATATTGTGATCTACACCTCACTTCCCCCTTACAACCAGATAATGACCCCTGATAGGAGTCGTTATCCTCTGGCTGAAAGTCACTGCTATACATCATATAAAAGAAGACAGATTACAATTTATTTTTTATTATTTTTTTTTTTTTAAGCAACAAAATTCTGCATATCTTTGTTAAAGGCAGGCTGAGTAACATTTTTAAAATAAATTCAACAAGGGATATAAGAAAATGAGTTTACATAACACTGACAATGCCAACATTCTTATATGGTTATGGACAAGGTGGATCAGAAGATTAGAGAATAACAACAGTTAATAGGGAATTCTAACTCACTACTGGATATAGAAAATTAAATATGTGAAACATCTGGAAATACTCACTTAAACCATAACTTAATGTTAGCTGAACTGATGATTTACAGAACAAAATGGATAGAACACAGAGAGAGAGAGAGAGAATGTTAGCTAGTAGACTATAAAATAGAGGCAGACCCATGAAGTGATATGGATGAGTGTGAGTTAAAACAGGCTACTGTACCAATATCCACAAAGGGAGAAAGAAAAATATAACATCATAAATCACACACACACACACACACACCAATGCTTGTGTGTGCAATGAATGCATTTCAAGCACGACTTTCAAGACACTACTTAACACATTTTTTAATTTTTAAAATGTGCAATTAGTTGACTGTGATTCAGTCCTTGGTTTAAAAAAAAGGGGGGAACACAGGTACATGATTATAATAGATAACCCCAATGGCACTAAACAGAATTTATTTTATTGTAGATAACTTGTTTGTAAACAAGGTGAATCAAGTCATTTCTCATCTAAAGCATAATCATCTCACTGTCTCTATTTACTGAAGAAGAATGAAAAACAGATTGCAAGTAATATTGCACTATACTACATACACATTTCCTTGCTATTTCACAAATAATACTACTAAAATTCAACAATTATTAGTAGCTTATAAATTATATTTACCACACTGTACAAAAAAAAAAGCCCCTTTTCTCTGTAAGAATTATATAAGCTATTATAATTTAACTTATTAACAACATTAAATATGTATATTTTAAAGTTAGAGCATTTCAATAAAATAAGGCAATATAAATAAAATTTTAACATGCAGTATAACATAAATACTTTATAAAGTGCCAAGAAAGCTGAGTACTGGCAGTATAGTGCCACAAGATAATTTAAATTAATTTAGCAGACAGAAGAACAAATATTGCCAGAAAGTGCCCACAATGAGGAATGAGTTGATTCATTTTAAGTATTAAAATTACAATTAAATACACCAAAGTTTAAATGAACTTATGAAAGTAAACATTTTCCCCAGCAACAATACATGAAAACACTATTTCATTGTATGCTAAAAAAATATCAAAAATTAATAAGTCTTTTATTGTTGAAAAATTATATAGCAAAGTATGAATAGTGTTCTTTACCTCTCTCTCTCTCTCTGAAATTAAGCTTTTAGTTTATGGTAACAGCATTTCAAGCACGACTTTCAAGGCACTACTTAACACATTTTTAAATTTTTACTTAAAAGATAAAAAATTTGTACTAATGCCTCAAACTATTATTAATAATTACCTTTATAGCTGTTTTAACAGTACAACACAACTGTAAATCATGACAAGTTCTGAATTCTTTGTGTTCCACAGCAGTTATTGAAATACCATTTCAGTTATTGCAAGAAGTACCCCCTTTCAACATGTTCCTTTTAATTGTTTATTACCTGTCAAAAATATTTTGGTTGCTGTGCCTTAAATCTGCTTTCATACATATTCAATCACTGACAATTTAAATTTTATTTTACTGGTATTAATATAATAGGATAAATTTCTCGTAACTAGCCATTACTAGTCCAGACTGTACTTTGCATTGTCTATTCACATTTTAATTATGAAAAATATACTATAAACCACCAAATATTATAAAATAAAAATTATGCTCTGGAAAAGAAAAAAAATCATATGGAAATAGAGAATCCAAAACCTAATGAAGATTTTTCATGAATCCTATTCAGCTGAACTAAGAATTAGAAACCAAAATAGTAATTTCGTCTTACATCAATAATACTCCACAAGATAAATTTTTTTTTTAAAGAATAAATGCAGATTTTGCTATTTAATATCATATGCAAACTGTTTTTGACTAGTACCTCTGCTAATGAAGATGTAAGCTATTCAACCATTCATTTATTTAATAACAACAAAATAAATACATGAAAAAATTACTACTGATGAAGCCCTAAACCCTTGAGCAATATGCACATACAGTCAAAGTTTGTGGACTGAACTAATAGTTAGGAAACTAAGTTTACTGCCTCTTCGGTTGCATCTAGTTTGATGTAGTCTCCTTAACACTGTATACACTGATTTCAAATCTTTTGCAACTTATGGAAAAATCAGAGAGCTAAATTTAATGAGTATGGTAGATGGGGAACCACAGTGGAGTGTCTGCAAAAAAAAAAAATCTTTGAATGCAAACTGCAGAGTATGCAGAGGCATTGTCTTGATGCATGCACTAATTCCCCAAAGTGCACTTTTCTTTATATCAGTTTTCTTTAAACAGCATTGTGCAATTACCACAGAACTGTTCTGTAGTACTTCTGGTTCACTGTTTGACCATGCAGGACATATTCATAATGAAAAACACTCCACGAGTTAAAAAAATATGATTAACATAATCTCCCCATTTGATCGAGATTATCTTGTTTTTGTGGGCTTTGAGGATGGAAACTTCCATTCAGAGAACTGGACCTCTGTTTCTGGGTCATAGTCATATATCCATGATTCATTACCAGCAATGACAGAAGACACAAAGTGTGGTCAGTAGCAGCATGTTCATGAAGATTCCAAAATGTGAGGCAAACTTAGCTGAAACACATCACATTCCCAAGTTTTGTATTAAAATTGATTGACATATCCCACAAAGAATACCACTTTCTCTGGCAACTTCACGGACGGTTAAATGTTGATTGCTCCCAATTAAATTACGAACATGAGCGAGTGAATCGCTCATTGGCTTTTAAAGTTGAAGGTATCCAGGGTGAGGATCATCTTTGACAGACCAGTGGCCTTTCTTAGACTTTGCAAGCCACTGAAAAGTATTTGAACCCACAGCTTCTTGGAAAGCTGTTTTTATCATTTCATGGATTTGTTACAGTTTTCTGTAATTTGAAATAATAATGCAAATATGTTGCTCAGTAAAATTATTCGTTTTAAAATGCAGTGAAATACATAAAATGCTTTCTGTTCAGCATAGCTAATTCCCACTGATTGATGATAATTGGACGATTCATACATTGCTATAACTAGATGAATCGCCACCATCACCGACTATGTTGCAACTTGCCATGTCACAATTTTAAGATAAAAAGTCAATCCCTGAATTTTTGATCACACCTAATAATATGTAGGTTTCGAAGGTTCTTTCAATGCAACCTTGCGATGGCAATTTGCACAAAGAAATGAAAGTTTAATTTTGTGCATATGCACTGACATTTTCCTAGTGTTCATTCATGTTAAAACATTATTTGATAACTTGTTCATTCCTTGTGGAACAAAACAAATCTAGTTTACCTATGTGATCCAACAGGATCAAATAAACAATAAATTTACAATCTCTTAGATATTTCACTGCATCACATATTGCTCACTGCATGAACAATATGTGATGAAAATTTTAAATATTCCTTTTGGTTCTGAAAACAAATCCATTTTTAATTTTTTTTTTTTTAAATTATTATCAAATCATTTTATAACCTTCATTTCATAGCAATTATTAAACTACACTGAATACTAAAGAATATGGGACACTTTGAGCTCAGGAAAGAAAACTGTTTATGGTTGGCATTACTGCAACTAGCAAATAAGCAAAATATATTCAAACAACTCATTTCCAACTTGTGTAATGCAGCTTTATAATAAACATTCTAAATATTATATAACATAAAGATCTCATGGACAATTACAATAAATAGGCCTTCTAATTTGAATAAAATTTTTGAGAAAATCTCACAGTAAAGGTAAAAATCTAATTTACTTTTCTTTATGACAAAGAAAATTTGTGTATTATTTATTGCACGCACTCACAACAAATAAGATGTTATTTTATTTGCTAAGCAAATGGCATATAAGCAAATAACTCTTATTTGTGTATACTTTGCATACTATACAGCAATCACTGTTTCCTGCTATATTCAGAACAGCAGAATTGTATTAGCCATAATACAATCTCAAAGTTTAAGTCAGAACATAGAGTCATTAGTACATAAAAATTTATTTGTAATACTTTTATGGAGAGAACTAAACATTAAAATAAAAATGGAGAATATTAAGCATTCACATGTGTTATCATTAATACAGTCAGCTGATATATTCAGATGTATTATCCTTTTAGTGTATTAGATGAATATACTACATTCTTTCTTCTCATACCTGTAAGATTCATAAAGAACAATAATAAAAAGTTCATAATGAACAACCTGAAAAGCAAAACGTTTTTTAAAGAATAAGATTTAATATTTTTTTTTTACAATTAAAAATCTTATATCAAAACACAACATAATTTCTTACGAAATGTAGGCTAAATCTCTTTCACAAGTAATTTATTAGGAAAAAAAATTACCTATGAAGTATTTATAAGTTTGCACTTTAAATTAACACAAATCTAGTTACTAATAAATTACCAGGCAATACAACTGATATTACAGACAGATCTTTAAATTCTTAGATTCAGAATGATTTTATGAGTAACACAACACTGGAAATGAGAATAAAATGTATATTTTATTCTATCGTCTACTGTACAATTATCAGGTATGAAATGATATCACATTAGGTGTAACAGAAAAAGTCATACAACATGTTAATAAATATCCAAATCTAAAAAAAATCTAGAATTTTACACCTGTAAAAGTGAACGGCTCATGGACGTTCAATATAAGAATTTAACTCTTATTAATCAGTTTCCAATAAATTTATACTACTATACTCAAATTGCAGCACAAACTAATAAATGTTTAACTACTAAAAAGCATGTAAAAATAAGGCTGCTAAAACAGAAATGCATTAGTCATTTTTATATATATATATATGAAGGTTGTTCATTTTGTGTTAATGAATCATTTAAGGATTTTGCAACACTCAAATTTTTCACTGACCATTTGGACTTTTTTCCCCTGAAAGACAAAATATTTCTCCAGATTGTCAGCAATTATACAAAAAAATTAAAAAAGAAAAGTCTGAATATACTCAACAGATTATTAAATATAAATGCAGAGCTCAGTAAAATATATGAAAAATGTATAAAGAAACACAAACAGAAAGGTACAATACTAAGGCTAATTAAAGTGCAAATAACAATATAAAACTTGATTCTATACATCCACGTATCATGTGATTCTAATAGGAAATCAAAGCAATATTATAACGTAATTACAAAAGCATTCTCCAAAAAATCACTTTCAAAATTTACAATATACGAAATACATTAAAGCATGCATGGGTACACAATGTTTATCAACACACAGTTTCAACTTCATAAAAACAACTTATTAAAAGCTAAATAAATAAATAATAAAAGTTACAACATTGTAGTCTGAAATATAATTTCATTAAAATTTCCTGAAATGCAAACTCAATATATAATAGTATCTGATTATATATTTGTGCAAAACAAATACAAATAAGGACATCTACTTCCTTTTTTTTAAATCTTTTTTTTTACAAAAATGAACTATCCCTATAAGTTAGAAATAATCAAATAACAGCAAAAATCAAGTATAAAGAATTCTTGAAGGCAATATTTCAGCTTATTCAGTTCATCTGCCACCCCCCCCCCAAAGAATTTTTAATGAAATAAAAAAAAAATAATAATAAAATAAAAAAAACACAACAAAACCCAAATCATGATATTCAAATTTTATAATGCATTAAAAGTTAAAAACTTTATTAATTTAAAATAAACTGTTATTTACACACAACTTATATTTGATAATGCAAACTGGAAACTTAACCAAACTGCTGTTCTTCTGGTGAGAACAATATAAAAATTCCTTTCTGCAACTTTTCTACTTACTGTAAATGTAAAAGAATTAAGTAGCATAAAAAGCAACTTCAGTAGATATCTTTTCTTTAGTTAAGTTTGCAAGTTTACAGACATGTATGTTAGCAAAAAATGGCATCATTAGATACCATTCTCATCCCTCAGAAGAAAGCTCTACCCCCATAATTTGCTATGAATAGAACAAAGGCTTTTGGACTAGAAAACTAAAAATAGTTTTGAAGTACAAATTAACAAGAATAGTATTAGAAATTTAATAACAAATCAATGAAAGGTACAATTTATTAATAATTTAATAACTGTTTTGTATGAAGATACTGTAAGAATAAAATTACCATGAAAATCAAAAAAATGTACATTTTTATTACACTAAAAGATCCAATATAATTACAAAATTCATAGCTTACCTCTCAATACTTACCTTCTAAGTTTTCATCAGATACTCCATTCAATTTTGTTTTCTTTACAAAAACCTGACAGTCGAATCCAAACTGATCTTGAATATTTTTTAAAATCCCCTAATTTATCCCAAAAATTTTCATTTTGATTCCTGAACTTCTCCAAGTACTTGTTCGAACCTTTAATGAAAAATTGTTTTCTTACCCTGCTCTGTTCTTCCAAGGCCCTTTCCTGATGTCCACCCATGTTTTTGTAGAAGCTGATAGCCAAGATTATCCTATTAGTATAGTGAAGAAACAAGAAAACAAACACCCAGAGTAGAAACGTGAAAAAAAGGAGCACACATTCTAATATGAATTGGCAACTTTCAAAGAATTTCATTCTAACAGTTGTTTACACATAAACTTATCTGTTTTCACATTATGATTTTTTTTTAAAGAACATTAATAGATCCTATTACCTACTGTCTGTATTTCCATTTCCTGCTCTTCACAGTTACATATTACAGAAAATTTCAGTAACAGTTACTTAATGCAAACTATGAGATTTTTCAAATGAAAGTAGGATTATCTGAAAAGAACTGTTACACAGATTTACAGGAATTTATTGCACATAGATAATTTAATTTTAGAGATTGGATTTAAAATGCCACTTCTAAAATCATGCAAAGGTAATTAATGCCCACACAACTGAAACCAAATTTCCAGTTCATTGAAGACTTTCATATTACCTTTACAAAAGGAAGTTTATATTTTTCTTTTTTAAGACTGTTCCCTCTTCCTTACAGCTACTTTTCCTCATTTTTTTTTTTTTTTTTTTTTATGAAACCCCCAAACACAAAAGGTATCAAAACCTATAGTACTTAGTACCGTGCATGGGTTGAAGGAGAAGTATGGGGGGAGGGGATGCCGGAAACTTTGCTCTAGAGGCTAAACATGGGTTTAACCACTTCAAGCCTCCAATAAGCAAAGTGGTCGTATTTCACCAGTTGATGAAAGTCATCTGCCACCTACGAATATTTAATAAAGATAAAAAACAAAATTCCAGATAATTTTATACACTGAGAATGAACTTTCTACTTCTACGGAAGTGACTGGGCTGTATTTAAAAATGTGAGCTTTTGAAGCCTTGAAGCCCGACTTGAAATGGTGTTCATTTCTTTTCCCATTTATGAATTCATCTGTTTTCCTTAAAGTGTGAAATCCTGAGTTATTTTCTAAAATATCATTGTATTTTCTTCTTATTTCTTCTCCTATGCATTCAGGCACAGCTGAAATTTGCAATTCAATCTTTTCCATCTCTCCAATTGCGCTGCTCAAAGAAAGTCCCGATGTTTCAAGTTCAGTTATATAACTAGGTAACCAACTGAAATGGGGCTGGATGAACAATAAATTTTGTCTAGCCAAAAAAATCAGAAAGCATTGCCTTAACACTACCAATAGCCACTGAATACATACTATCCAAGGGATCAACAAATCGTTTTATAGAATCAAAAAAAACTTTTAGTATAAAATGATGCTGCTTGTAACATCATTTTATGTTCCTCATCTTGTGAGAACAGGATTAGGTGGGAGAGGAAGAGTAAGTAAGTTGCTATTCTGGAAAGCAATTTTGACAAAATATTTTTTATAATGGAAATAAGTTTGTTAATTTCACCAAAATTCTCCTGAATTTCCTCTGCCAACCTATGTAAGTCATGAGCTAAGCAAGTAACATGGATCAGATTTGGACTGTAAACTTGTAACACAGAAGCAGCATAACTAACAAAAATGCACTCTCTTTTGCAATGGGTCAATTCTGGCTATAATAACAGCAACAAATCATTACGAAATCTTGCTAGTGTAGAGCAATTCACTTTTTCAAGGCCCTTACAAGCAAGTAAATACAGACAATGGCTCTGCATCTAATTTTCCACATATAAAATGTGCAATATAGTGGCCACAAGCATCTGTTGTTTTATCAATGGACACCCAAATGTAGTTTTCTCTAATATCCTGACAAATTTCACAAATAATTTTGTCATAAATAGTGTTAAGGTAATTCTTTCTCAAGGTAGATTCATCTGGAATATTTTGATTCATACAATATTTTTTTCAAAAATTGATTGAAAACTCGACTGTTTAACTTATTGGAAGGAATACTGCTGCTTATCAGGGCGACATGTCCTTTGAAAATCACTTTTCTCTTTGTCTGAAGTACATGGCTTGGTTAAAAGTGACTGCTCTGAAATTTTTCCTTGCATGGAACATTCTTTTCACAAACAACACAGAACACAATAATGCCATCCAAAGTAAAATCTTTTCTGTGATTGGCAATCCATGACCCCATACAAAGTTTTGTAAAAGATTTAATTTTTGGCATGTTTAATGAAACATTTTATCTGATGTAGACAACAGTATGGGAATGAATAGCAAACTAGCATTAAAACAGGTATTTATGTGTTTAATATATATTTTATTTTTTTCTTTCCTTTCATTTACTAGCACTATTTTCTCAATTTGCACATTACCCTCTCTTTCTGGGACCCTTTTCCCACGGAATTACCAGTTGTTTTCTAACTTCGCCACCTGATGGGTAACTCGTCAGCAGCCCCTTTCATCTATCATTTTCGTTGTATTACCACTGTCTTCCCGCAACTCTAGACAAAGGTTCCCCACTGGAGACCTCTCTGTCTACCAGATTTCCACTCTCTGATAGTGTAGAAGGGGTTTTGAATATTTATGCTTTGATCTGAAATTGCTCAGTCTCATTTTGTTTTCACTATTTTCATATACTACCTACTACTTTCCTTGCTTGAAGGTCCCCATTTGGCCCAACATTATAATCCTCATGTTTACTACATATGGTGCAGTTTACTGACAAAGCACTTATTTCCTTTCCCCCTTAATATCGGCAACACTCCTTCAACAACCAGAACACACATTTCCTTCTGTTTTCCGAAATTACAAGGACCGCACTGATTGCCTGCCCTTAACACAAGTCTATTTGTTCTTCTACCATATTCTTCCTTTCTAAAATAACAACAACGACAAAAAAAAAAAAAAACCACATATAAACAACTTCAACTTTATGCAAGATTTTGATCTTACAGAACATTTCCCATTCTCATTGAAATATTACCCCATGCTAATTGCAATAAAGCAACTTGTTACATAATTCTTAAATCAAGTTAAGGAATATGCAGTATTTCTTGTAATATTGTAATATTTGTGTTATATGCATTTACATATGCAACTGCATATAATCCAAAGTTTACTTATTACAACAAATGGCATTAGCAAGCCATTTAACCAGTAGATGGACGTGCCAATTTCACATCTTCAAGAAGAAGCACTCTTGTAATAATTATTTGAATTATTTATCGCCTATTTTTAATCTAAAAATAGGCAATAAATAATTCAAAACTGCTGCTTTTTTTGACATCATCCTTTATTTTACCATGATAGTGGACAAAGAATAATGCATTTTTTGTATATAAAATGCATATTTTCAAATATATATATATATATATATATATATATATATATATATATATATAATTTTTATATGAAGAGACCAACTAGCATACTTTATACCAGTGTTTCCGGCGCCTCCGTAGCCAGGTGGGAAGGAGCAGCAGAGCATAGCACACGCTTATTGATTAGACCGGGGTTCGAGCCCGTCACCACCAAATACGGAGAATGCGGAAAGGTCAGGGAATGACCACCGCATATCCCGGAGCAATATGGCCTTAGTTGCTAATGCTCCTAAAAACCAAAACAACAACAACAACAAACAAACCAGTGTTTCCCAAACTTTTTTAGACATGGAACACTTTTCATCTCACAACATATTCACAGAACACTTATGAAACACAAGTTTAGCGGGAGCCAAAGAACTGTTGCTAATATTTTATTACATATGATGCACTGTGCATCAGGAGCATCTTTATTTCCAACACATGTAAAGCTGAAATTCAAATAACTGTCATTATACTTTCATTTTGGCCTTTTATTAGTTGGTTCCTGTTTGTTCAGTTTGGAGTTTTGGGGACCAAAAGCCTGCGACTGTTCATCCTCACTTTTAAGTGTGACAATATTGTGTTCGTTTTCATCGACCACAGTTGCACTACTAGAAGTACTTTGCTTTTCGTTTTAAAGTTCCTTTTATCAACCACAAATCCATGGTCACATATTTTAATAATAATATTTCGAAATATTAATAATTATCAAAAAAAATTTATACAAGGAAGTGAATTTAGTTATGATATCGGTTTGCTTCCTCTTCTCCTTCAACCCATGTACTCCAGGCTAAATCGCATATTAGATCACCACATTGCTACTTTTTTACTTTTTCGTAGATGTCGTTACCTCTATGTATACTTCTCTATACAAAGCCCGCAAAAATAGTGTTCCACGGTCTATTTGATTATTAGTTTATACCAGTATACAGGTAGTTCTGAATTTACGAGTTAATTCGCTCCTAGCATGTGCTCGTAAAACGAAAACTCGTAAAGCAGGAATTTATTTCTCATAAACATAATGTTAAAAACAGGGGTTACGTTCTCAACGATGAAATTAGTTAGCTAATTAGTTTATGTTTAAACAATGATTGATTTATCCAAAGAAATGAAAACGTAGCCTGTAAAATCAAGCAAATTATAATAATAAAAAAATTATTTATGACTTACAAATGTTAAAGAATGTTTATTCTTCATCATCATCGAATAAATGCACACTTGTTGATAACTCATTATTGGCTTGGCACTTTTTGGTTTGTTGCGCAACAAGGAGTCATCTTCTTCAGAATGCTTCAAGAGGCATTTATTTCCAAGACAATCTTCTCTTTATTTTATAAATTTCAATAGCATGCATAACAATTTTTTAACGGAATGCACAAATTGCAACTAACACAATTTGAGCAAGCGGAGTAACAAGTTTACGAAGCTTAAAAAAAAAAAAAAGAATGAAGAGAAGATCCTGAAAATTTATTTGTTTTTTTTATATGACTGAAGATTTCAGTAAAGGGGAAACACATTTCACCATAATAACATAAAAACCCATAAAATTCCAGCTATTGGTATTTTCACAAATGCAATAAGATCGAATTTACTACTGGTTTATAATTAGATGTACTAACAGGAAAGCCAAATAAACCAGAAAGCGCAAATTGTTTTTATTGTTTTATGGTCATGACTTCCAGAAATGTGCTTTAGAAAAATATCACAAAGCCGTTCAAAATTGGTTCTTATAACATATGATAATGATGAAAGTCGTCTATTGCGCTTAATGATTAGAATTGGTAACTAATACAATTTACACTATAAAAATGACCTTTTAGGGAGTTACATAGCGAAAATAGTGAAGTTGCCACATTACTTGAGCAGAAAAAGGTGGCATGGAAAGGTTACAGAGCAATAAAAAGTACTGAAGCCTATAACAGCTACAAGGTGATGTGTAATAGAGCCACAGAAAAGGTTCGAGAGGCAAAGGCAGTTTATGAGAAATCACTAACAAACAGAGCAAAGAGGGGTGATAAAGAATTCACATATATAAATGCCAAGAAGAGCAGGACAAACCAGATCGGACCTTTACGTAAGGGAAAGGGGATAGTATTAAATACACCAGCTGCCGTTGCAGATGAACTCAACAGTTATTTTGCATCGATATTTACAAATTAAAAACCTTTTGTGGCAATGGGAAATTGTGAGAGCGAAGTTAAAAAATATGTAATTAATGATACTGAAATTTCGCAAGATTATTTAATGAAAAAACTTTCGAACCTACAGACCAGTAAGGCTCCTGGAGTTGATGGAATATACCCTATAATCTTAAGGGAGGCGGCAAGCGAGTGCATTGAACCATTGAGGCTAATTATGCGAGCATCACTAGACGCTAGGGAGATTCCCTTGGATTGGAAAAGAGCAAATGTATCTCCCATACATAAGGGTGGCTCTAAAAGTGAAGTTGGAAATTATTGACCTGTCAGTCTGACTTCAGTAGTAGGGAAAATCAGGGAGGCAATAATCAAGGGTGGAATTCAGGATAATTTGGATCGAATTGAAATTCTCAAGGATACTCAAGCATGGTTTTGTAAAGAGAAAATCATGTTTAACAAATCTGGTTCGTTATTTCGAAAGGGTCACCCACGAGCTGGATTTAGGGAATAATTTCGACATTGTTTATTTAGATTTCAGCAAAGCTTTTGACTCAGTCCCACATGAGCGGTTGCTTTATAAGCTGGAATAGGTTGGAATCACTGGGAAAATCCTTAGATGGATAGAAGGATGGCTTCAGGGAAGGAGGCAGAGGGTTGTGATAAATGGCTATTCCTCAGATTGGGTTGATGTAAGAAATGGGGTTCCCCAAGGATCAGTATTAGGACCACTGTTGTTTTTAATTTTCATAAACGACATTGATGAAGGGATAGAGGGCGTGATGTCCAAATTTGCAGATGATGTTAAAATTGGTAGAGTAGTTAATGATCACTGTCAAGCTGAGCTTCTTCAGAGAGACCTAGATAGACTTCAGGAATGGTCAGAAAAATGGCAGCTATGCTTGAATCCAACAAAGTGTAAGGTATTACACCTGGGAAACAGTAATCCCAAAATAACTTATTCACTTGGTGGAGTTCAACTAAACCCAGTACTGGAGGAAAGGGACTTGGGTGTTACGATACCGTCAGACATGAAATTCTCTGAGCATTGTAAACAGGTTGCAAGGAAGGCCCATGGTGTCCTATCGATGATCTATCGAACTTTTGCAAGTAGAGATAGGGACGTGATAATCCCATTATATAAGGCTTATGTTAGACCACACTTGGAATACTGTGTTCAAGTATGGAGACCGCACCTAAAGAAAGACATTGAGCTTCTTGAAAGGGTGCAAAGACGGGTAACTTACCTGGTGAGATCGACAAAAGGGCATCCTTATGAAGAAAGACTTCGAATATGTGGGTTGCAGAGTTTGGAAACTAGACACCTCAGAGGAGATTTGATTGAGGTGTTTAAGGCTCTGAGAGGCATCAGTAAAATGAAGGAGGACGAAATTTTCAAGATTATAAATGATGCTAGAACTAGGGGACATAAATTCAAGTTACGGGTGGGGAATGTTTAAATTGGACTGCAGGAAGTTTTATTTTAGCCAGCGAGTTATAAATTACTGGAATAAGTTGCCTTCATGGGTGGTAGAGGCCGACAGTTTGGGGAAATTCAAAGGTCATCTGGATAGTACTTTCGGGTAGGGGAAGCGCATAGGATGATAGGTTTAATTTCCTTTTTTTTTTATTAATTATTATTATTTATTTATTTTTTGTTTTTATCATTGTTTTGTTCAGATTTTTTTTTTTTTTTTGGCTGGTGCAGCATAAGCCATAGGCTTTCTTGCACCATGCGGCCATTACTAATACTAATACTAATTTGAACTTCCGAGGTCATGGAATGAATTACCAAAAAACCATGTGTTACCATAATTCACATTATGATATTTTTGCAATACAATGGTAACGGATTAATATCGTAAAGCTGGGTACACTGTATTGTATAGCTACACGCGTGGTTTGAAAAGTGGTGTTTATGAATGTTTAATATTCATTTTTTGCAATTATTGTTCATATTTTTGATTTTGTTGAGCGAGAACTGCCTGTATTAATAACTGAAAAAAAAATTATGTTAAATATTATAATGATACAAAAGTGGTGTACACTACAAATATGTAAAAAATTTTTATTATCATTTTTTTAATTATTAATTATGATTTTTCGCAGAACACTTGTTCTCATCACATGGAACGCAGTTTGAGAAACGCTGCTTTATACATAAGCATTCCCACTCACATAAAGGGACTAATGGAATTCACCCACAAAGACAATCTTCTCTATCAATTCTGAAAACTGCAACATATTTGAAAGTTACTTAAGAGAAAATCAGTGTTACATGAGTGGGAGCACCACAGCAAACAAATGAGGTCAACAGGTGCAATTTAAAGCAATTTTGTACTACCCTCTATTATAAAACTGTCAACAATTAGTTGGGAATGCAAATAGGAGATGGCAGTGTAAACTAGGAACCCTCCTTCCAAACAAAGGGAAATATGTTGAAGTTACTCCAGTCCCTACTAACCTGTCATTCCATGTATTTCCATACAGAGAATCAGATCCTCCAACCCCCAAGTTTGTGCAGGATTTCCACAACGTGGAGTCTTATCTGGACTCCTCTTTACTGCAATACTGATCCCATTCTGAAAGGGTAGGGATGATGTATGCATTTATGCAGACGACATTAAAATTCTAACGACCACCCAACTATTCATGACCAATAGTGTGTGACAAGATAAACCATATCGTGTGACAAGATAAACCATAAGCTTCTGGAGTTATGTATTTAGATAGATTTGGCTTGGCCCAAAATCCACAGAAGACTATAATGATGGGATACTCTCTAAAATGGGATACTCTCTCTTTACCTACAATTGTAAAACCAAAACTAAATGGCATACCTATTCCAATTGTCAAAACTTATACAGATCTCGGGATATTTGACACTAAACTTATGTTCATATTCTCTTGACATGCCTGTAAAGAGAATGAACTTCTTACGATGGACAACCAAACAGCACCTCTTGCACATGAAACAAACTATAACAACTGCAAGATATATAAGAATCAGAGTGTACTCGGCCATATTGTATGGTGCCGAATTGTGAGCATTAGGAGAATATATGTGACTGAATTCTGGCTGCTGAAGTGGGCCAACAATAAACAGTCTCACCATCAGTTAAGGACCACACAGCTTGCTGAACAGCATAAACTACAGCACATACCAAACATCATTGCCTGGAAACGATTGTTAACCACAATAACGATGATGACTGGCGTGATCTCTTCACCCTGCTTCTGGCAGCTGTGTAAGTGCCACATCCTGCCATCTACCTTAAGAGGCACGAAATCCCTGAGGATGATAGCCAACAGACTGAAGATGGCAGACAGGTTCTTACCAGCCAGAGCGTTGCAGTCAATTCACAGCTTATCACATATGGGAATTGCCTTTGATAAGCTTGTAATTGGTGAAAGAAATAATTTGAATTGGTGAAAGAAATAAAAGAGGTGAAAGACTTGTGGAATTTGTAAAATCTCAAGGAATGTCAGTAATGAACACTTTTTTCAAGAAAAGGGTGAACAGAAAGTGGACATGGAAGAGTCCAAATGGATTAACAACTAATGAAATCGACTTCATCCTCACTAACAGAAGATATATTGTGAATGATGTTACCGTCCTGAATAAGGTAAATGTTGGAAGTGATCACAGAATGGTAAGATGTACACTTGATATAGATGTAGGAAAGGAAAGGAAAAAACTGACTCGAGTAAATAATACAAAGGTCTTTGAGATAACAGAGGAGGAGAAAAAGCAGTATGTATTGGAACTTAAGAACAAGTTTGAGCTTCTGCAGACTGCTCAGGACCGAGATATCGACGAGGAATATTACAACTTTCTGAAAGTGATAAAGCCCAAGAAACCTATAGGGAAACAGAAATCCAAAGAAGAAAAAATTAGTCAAGAAACACTTGTCATGATGAACCAAAGACGACAAATGAAGAGCAAGAAAAACACTGACAGGGAGAAAATTGAGTACAGTAATACCCCGACTTACGCTACCCCGACTTACGCGAACTCGGAGTTATGCGGTTCTTGATTTTTTCGTTTGGCAACGCTGCCGCCCACTATCTTCAAGGTCGTTTTTCATATGTTATCGATATCCGGTGCGACGGCGGCGATTGAGAGCGAAAGATGAACAAAATTAAACTTTGCTGCTTTTATGTTTTTTATATCAGTGAAGGGGAAACACATTTCACCATAATAACGTAAAAACCCACACATTTCCAGCTATCGGTATAATCGCAAATGCAATTAGATCGAGTTTACTACCAGTTTATAACAGATTTCACTAGCAGAAACGCAACTGGATTTTTATTGTTTTATGGTAGTAACCCCTAGAAATGTGAGGTGTTAATAGTGTATCTCTGCCTTTATGGTGTTGTTTATTCAGTTGCTACATGCGCGCAGCTTTGTTTATGCATATCAAGCGTGCTCCTCGTTTTGTAATTGCGCTTTATTCCCTAAAAATGAGTAAAATACTTAATTAAAAGGTGTGAAAAGGAAGCGTCCTGGTGAAGACACTGCAGATTCAGAGAGAAAAAGAAAAGCAATTATCGATAAACAGAGGCAGACTGGATCAAAAATTCTTACCCGGGAAAATTTATAGTGGCCTCGCACTATGGTTTATGGCCAAAATCACACTGGCCCACCGGGGTTTCCCCGGTAAGGCTTATGGCCAGTCCGCCTCTGTCGATAGAGAAAAAATATGAAATTGTGAAACGCTTTGAGCGAAATGAAAGACCATGTGATATTGCACGTGCTACAGGCCTAAATGAAGCAACGGCGAAAAGCACATGACAATTGCAAACTTGACAGGTTGAAAATTGAAAAGATCTCAATTGTAAAGGGCTTAAAAATTTTAGAAAACATAGACTCCAACGAAGAACGCGTTATAGCTACAAAGCAAGGAATAAAAAAATTATTAGCTTGCTACGAAGAAATTCTGCGTGAAAAAAAGAACGCGCTGTGTCGTCAGACGAATTTGTTAGATTTTCTGAAGCCATCGACATCGAAATAACTTTTTAACGTAAGTCATTTGTTTTTTTTAATACATATTTTGTATTAATATGTATAAAGAACTGCAATTTTATTAATATTTTTCTTCTAAACTAGTGTTTTTGTTAGTCCTTGGTCCCAATTGAGCAAAATTTATATGTATTTATATGCAAAGTTGTACCCCGACTTACGCGATTTTCGTCGGACCCACCTATCGCGTAACTTCGGGGTATTACTGTATACTGAGTTATGCAAAGCCATTAGAAAGAGACTCAGAGAGGACATAAGAAGATTTAACACAAGAAAAGTAGAACAAGCATTAAGGGAAAACAAAGGATTGAAATCAGCAGCCATGAGCAGTAATACAGAAAGACAAATGATACTGAAACTGAAGAATAGCGATGGTGTACTTATAAACAGCAGAGAAGGCATAATTCAAATAGCAGAAGACTACTATAGAGAATTATACAAGGAGAGAGGGAATGATACCAGCAGTGGGGAAGATGGATTGCAAAGTAGCAACACATACGACATACCCGACATTCTTCCTGATGAGGTAGAACATGCATTGAATAAAATGAAGAATCGGAAAGCCCCGGGGGAAGATGAAGTTATTGTGGAGTTGTTAAAATTGGGAGGAAGAGACATAACACAAAAACTGGAAAGGCTCTTCACAAAGTGCATTAGAAAAGGTGTGATGCCTAAGCAGTGGAATAATGCAATCATAGTTTTGCTGCATAAGAAAGGAGATAAATCAGAAATTGGAAATTATAGACCAATTAGCTTGTTATCCCATATCTACAAGTTGTTCACAAGGGTCATTACTAACAGATTAGAAAGAATACTTGATGAGAATCAACCGAAACAGCAAGCTGGCTTTAGGACAGGATTCTCAACTATGGATCACCTTCACGTAATATCACAGCTAATGGAGAAAGCAAATGAATATAAAACACCATTATGCCTGGCATTTGTGGATTATGAAAAGGCATTTGACTCCATACAGCATAAGGCAATGTTTCGGGCACTGGAAAGACAAGGCATAGATACTCCATATATTATGATTTTGAAGAAAATATATGAGAGTGCTACATCCTTTATTTGACTAGACAAAGACAGTAGGAAATTTAAAATCGAGAAAGGAGTTCGACAAGGAGACACAATATCTCCGAAGCTGTTTACTGCTGCCCTTGAGGAAGCTTTCAGAAGATTAGACTGGTCGCAGAAAGGAGTCAATGTGAACGGAGAGAACCTAAACCATTTACGATTTGCAGATGACATTGTGGTCATAAGCCACGATCCCAAAGAATTAGAGGAAAATCTTAATCAGTTATGCACAGTTAGTAAGGATTTTGGACTAAAGATGAATATGGCTAAAACAAAAGTAATGATGAACAAGTATGCCACGGAAAGGGAAATAATGATTGAAGGAGCAGTAATTGAAAAGGTGGAGTCATATACTTATCTGGGACAAGTTATTAGCTGTAATAATGATAAATGGCTGGAAGTCAAGAGAAGAATAAATTTTGGATGGATAGCATTCAGGAAATATAGTCACATACTGAAGAGCAATATCCCAGTTTGTCTGAAACGTAAAATAACGAACCAATGTATACTCCCCACCATGACTTATGGAAGTGAAACTTGGGCACTCACCAAAAGAATGGAAGAGAAGCTAAGAACTACACAGCGAAGAATGGAACGAATTATATTGGGAATCAGACTGTTAGATAAGAAGAGAAACACATGGATTAGGCAGCAAACTCAAGTAAAGGACATTCTTATCAAAACTAAAGAACTAAAATGGTCTTGGGCAGGACACATAGCTAGAAGACATGATGACAGATGGACTAAGAAAATAACAGAATGGTACCCAAGAGGAGCTAGAAGAAAACCTGGAAGACAAAGGCGGAGAAGGATAGATGAAATTCATGAGTTTTTGAGTAGTAAATAGATGGCCAGTGCTCAAAACAGAAGGAACTGGAAAGTTGCTGGAGAGGCCTTCATCCTGCAGTGGATTGAAAATGGCTGATGATGATGATGATGAAGCTTGTAAATCAGAACTATAGAAGACAAACCACAGTGTGGTTCACTGAGACTACTGTTGCCTAGCAGCTTTGTGTATTGTTGTCAACAACTGCGCACGCAATTGTATAATTATTTGAACAAGTGTATATATCTTGCACAGGTTGTTGAAAATGCCAGATGATGTCAATCATCTGGCATTTTCTGCCGTGAAGGGAGTTTGTCTCATACCAATGTACTACTATATTTATATTTGGTAGGACAAATAAAGATTTAATTTAATTTAATTTTAGGGCAATTCACACAATTAATAGATAAAATGTTTGAAGCATCTTCAAAATGTAGATTTATGTACATATTTCCCATAGCACATGTGTGAAAAACATAGATCAATAATACATACACCTAAAAGGATTAAACATGGTTCCTAGAAATAGTGGCACTGTTTTAAAAGAAAACTCAGAGCTATTCAATGGAATAATGAATTAGGAAGTATATGGAGCAACCCCAACGCAGCATGTGTGTTTTAAACAATTCTTAGCTGTCAACCATGATATTTAGAAAAACAGCCTTGGCCCAATCTTTGGAAAGAGTACTAACAAGATGAATGAAAACCATGCATACAGTATTCTTACTTCCTCTAGATCTAGCAAACATGGAGGATCAGAGAAAGACTGGCACATCCTCATTTATTGAAAGAATGGCCATAAACAGTCCCTTCCTCTCTCTCTCAGTGGAATCTATGTAATTAAGATGGACTTTCAGAACTTAATTCCAAATCCTCACAATACATTTCTTTTTAAATCTATTTTTTTTTCTTTTCTGAATAATGAAACACTTTGGAAAAATTAAGAAATTGGCAGAACACCATATCTGACTGTCTGAGATGCTGCTGTACTGTCTGGTTGTAAATTTTGAAAGCTCTTCATAGCAGGTTAGTTTGAAATAATTGAGATTTTTTTTCTTAATTAACATATTAAATTGCAGTTAATAAATAGTTTGAATTGCCCATAGTCATGTAGATTGGCTTATTTTTTTTATTTAGATAAGTATTTAGAAAGTTACATCTTAATATTCAAGTAGTCATTATTATTGATATTTTAAGGGGAACTTCGACATTTATGTCACTTGAGAGATCAAGTGATATAAATTTTAGTTGTAAAGTGTAATAAATAAATAGTTTCTGAATTCAGAGTAAGATATTTTGCAGTTTTAAACAGAAGAAATTATGGATTCATCTAGAAAAGTTAGTCATATCATGCCAACCAATGCCATAACTGAAGGAAAAATCGGTGGATTACAGCATTTTTTGCTTGGACTTGTCACATGTATGCTGAGCTTTGGATTTCTCGTGGTAAGACAATTCTTTGTGCAAGGTGTCAAAATGCAACATACCAAATTCAAAAAGATATGTCTTTTTGAATTCAGTCACAGCTGACATTAGCATTAGTAGAGGCATTTGATGCAAGAAAGCAAGCTTATGCAGCATCAGCCAAAAAAAAAAAAAAAAAAACCCACTTCCACCTCACCCCTCTGTTCGTTCCAAATACCTGTCCAGCTGAGCCTTAAACTTATTTAGGCTATCAACCTCCACCACAAGGGATGGAAGTCTGTTCTACCAACCAACCACCCACTGGCTAAAGGCAAATTTCCTCGCGTCTATCCTACATCTGTCTTTCCTCAATTTGAATTTATGCCCTCTCAGGTGATTTTTTGGGCTAGAGGAAGAATCCCATCAGCATTGAGCATGCTTAAACCATTCAAGGCTTTATACACCTCTATCAGATCACCTCGCTGGTGCCTAGTCTCCAGACACTGTAATTTGCAAAACTTAAGCCTTTCTTCGTAAGAGCACCCCTTTGTTCCATTCACTAATATTGTTGCCCTTCTCTGTACTCGTTCCAGCAGCTCTACATCCTTCATGAAATGAGGCCTCCAGACCTGTATACAGTACTCTAGGTGTGGCCTGACCATTGCCTTATACAATGGAATAATCACCTCCTTATCCCTGCTGGAAAAATTCCTGTATATCATTGACAATACTCCATGAGCTACTCTTGCAGCCCGTCTACACTGCTCAGAGAACTTCATATCTGCCTGCACAACCACCCCCAAGTCCCTTTCATTCTCTACCACTGTCAGTGTAGTACCACAGAGTTGATACGTTGCTCTGGGGTTGCTGTTTCCCATGTGTAGTACTTTACATTTGTCAATGTTAAACTTCATTTGCCACCTCTCAGCCCATCTGCTCAACCTTTCCAGATCCTGTTGCAGCAGCATAGTGTCAGTAGTGTCCTTGACAACCCTGCCAACCTTTGTATCATCTGCAAACTTGGACATTAAGCTTGATATACCATCATCAATATCATTTATAAATACAGAAAACAATAATGGACCCAACACTGAGCCCTGAGGGACTCCACTAATAACATTAGTCCACGATGAGCAGTGTCCATTGATTACCACTCTGTCTTCTCCCCCTCAACCACCCCTTTATCCATAGCAGCAATTTGCCTCCAATGTCACACTGCTCCAATTTGTGTAGCAGTCTTCCATGTGCAACAGTATCAAAAGCCTTTCTAAGATCCAAGTATATAATGTCAAAGTTATTCCCTGCATCCAGTTCTTTTGTGACTGCATCATAATATCCAATCAAGTTGGTCAGGCAAGACTTCCCCTTAACAAAACCATGCTGTGTCTGAGCTATAACTGAAGTCTTGTCTAAATGATCCTGCAGTGCTTCTTTAACCAGTGCCTCCATTAATTTTCCTGGAACAGAAGTTAAGCTCACAGGTCTATAATTACTTGTCAGCCTTTGATCCTCCCTTGTGAATTGGGGTCACATTTGCACATTTCCAGTCTATGGGTACGTCCCCTGAGTCCAAGGAAGCTCTCATAATTATGGCTAAGGGTTTGCTTACTTCCTTTAATATAACTGGATAGATCCCATCCACCCCAGGTGCCTTTCTTGTATTTATCTTCAACAGTTTCTCCTCCACTTTACTCCCAGTTATTTCAAGATTCTCTAGCTTACTGCTAGAGTTGAATACACCTCTGGCATTCCCCTTGCTGAATAACTCCTCATGTGTGAATGTCAATGCAAAATATTCATTTAGTTTGTTAGCTACCTGAGCAGGATCATCAACAGTTGACCCATCAATATCAAGTGGACCAATCTGATTCATCCCCTTCCTTCTAGAGTTAACATAAGTAAAGAACTCTTTGCTGTTTTTCTTTGCATCCCTTGCCAAGGATTTCTCGTAATCTGCCTTCGCCTGCCTAACTCCTTTGTAACTTGGTTGCATATCAACTTGTATCTATCATAGGCTTCTGTGTCATGTGTTAATTTGTAAGTATCCCATGCATTTTTCTTCTCTGCCATATGCCTCATTAGTTCATCTGACATCCATTTTGGCCTAAACCTTGAACAATATTTCTTAGTCGGTATGTAAAGCCTAGTAGCTTCCAAGATAAGTTCTTTGAATGCTTCCCATTTTGAATTTGCTGTTGGTAACATCATCAGTTGGTCCCACTGTATAGAATTTAAATACTGTCTCAGTCCATCGTAGTCGCCTTTAGGGAAGCAATAACCCTTCCCTTTACCCCTAATGGTAGTTACCTCTTTGAGTAAATCCCACTTCAGCACACTGTGATCACTGCCACCTAGTGGTTCGTTTATCTGCAGATTCTTAATGCATGAAGAATCACTGCTGATAATCAAATCAAGAGTATTACTCCCTCTAGTTGCCTCCCGAACATGCTGATGTAGAAAACAATCATCCAATAAATCCACAAAAGCCCTGCTAGTGTGTGAGTAACCAGCCCCCAAATTCCAGTCAATATCTGGGAAATTAAAATCTCCCATTATAAGACTCTCTGATTTACTGGCCCACTCTATTTCCCTGTACAGTTCCTTATTATACTCATCAGAGTCATTAGGCCTATAGCACACTCCGACTCTCAATTTTGATCTCCCAATGCTTATGTCACACCAAACTGACTCAACACTGCACTGTCCGGCGATGTCAACTGGCTTCACTTCCTTGGATTTTATGTGTTTCTTAACTAATAGCATAACCCCTCCCCCCTTCCTATCCTGTCTATCCTTTCTGTAGACGTTGTACTCCCCAAATTGCAGTTCTGCATCCCTTATATCTGTGTGACACCACGTCTCTGATATCCCAATAATATCTGCCTTTGATGTTTTGAGCAATACCTCAAATTCATCAAATTTATTTACTAAACTCCTAGCATTGGTGTACACGCAAGTATACCTGCACCTGTTTCTATTCTTAGCTACCCTAACACAACCCATGTGTTTACTTGTACCGCAATGGCTCCCAGCAGTCTCTGAAATACTATGCATCTTGTT
The DNA here is from genome assembly GCF_048544385.1 of Mastigoproctus giganteus. NCBI lineage: Eukaryota > Metazoa > Arthropoda > Arachnida > Uropygi > Thelyphonidae > Mastigoproctus > Mastigoproctus giganteus. The sequence goes on along the minus strand of NC_143583.1, from coordinate 49,368,526 downwards.
TTCCAGGCTTCTGCTCATTCTAATAGAAGCAGTGCAAGAATCTCTTTCACCTCTGCCAGTGGCTACTGTCAATCTATTGGTCTTTGTCTCCCCCCAAGCTAGCAGTTTTCCGACCCACCTAACACTGCCTCAATAGCATCAGCAAATATTCTTGCACCCTTTCTATTTAAGTGTATCCCATCCCTGTAGAAGCAATCTCTCCTGTTAACAAGTACAGTCCAGGCTGAAAAAAATTCTACCCCTTGAGCCTTGCACAATCTTTCCAGGGCCGAATTGATCGACAAGGCTCTCATCATATACTCCCTCCTATCGTGTCTGGGCAGAATTGCAGACACTTTCAAATTCAACCCTAATTCTCGGCTTTTGTTCAACAGTGACCTGTACTTGTTAAGTAATTCTGCCGGTCTCCTACTCTTAATATTATTAGTGCAACGTGTACAACTATATCACCTTTTGTGCCCTTAAAAGATGATATTCACTCTACAACGTCATCAACCTTTGCCCCTGGCAGACATACCCTGGTCCTGTTCCACCTATCTTTTTTACAAAGCATGTTCCCCGTTTTCCTGACAATAGAGTCACCAACAACTACTAGTTCCTTCGAGACCAGCGCATTCTGCCTTGGGGGTTGTCTCTGTGTCACGCTATGCCCAAGTGCAAGCTCTGGCGTTGATGTGGGCAGCTGAGAGCTTGATGGGCCCCTCAATTTAGTTTCTTCGAGGGCATCCACCCTGTCCTTCAAGCTCTCATATAGGCCCACAAGAACGGCGAGTTGTTGCTTGATATCGATACACTCCTTGCATCGCGCACACACAAAGACATCCCCTTGGCAGTATCATGTCCCGTATCCGATTGCTCTGCAAACATCAAGCAAACAGTGCATTTTATAAGGCTGTGAGTCAGAGGACAACTGCCCCCCTCAGTTCTGCTCTGAGCCATGATTCTATTAATTTATTAATGAATTATAATTAATTATGTTATGTTATTAATTATGTTAAATATAATTAATTATATTACGTTTGTAATCTAAGTCGTTATATGTATTTATTTAAACGTACAATTTAACTGCTAACGAAGTTCAACTAACGCTATCTAGTACGCTATATAACTATCGTATTACAAAGGCGGGAAAATTACGAACGGTACCGGAGTTGAAACACGTGGAAACCTTTACCGATACTTTTATGCAATTACAAGGCTGAGTAAAGAATAAATACACCAAATTAATCCGAAAATCACAAAATAATGTTATACTACTAAATTTAAATCAAAAGTTTTAGAAAAACAATAATTTCAAATCAATAAATAAGAAAAATCCACTTAGCGGCTTTGAACAGGACCGTCTCTAGTAGCCTCATCAGCAGACTGACATTCAGTCAGGTATGACTGAATCTCTTAGAAGCAAAGTGATTCCCTGGAACAAATTCAGTTTGAAGGCTCATCAGAGACTCAAGTATCTGATGATATGTGGAGGTTACATGCAAACATCCCAAATATGATCCCAGAAATGGATCAACCAATGCAGAATACTTTGTATCTGTAGGAAGCAGTCTTAAGTGGGAACTCAATTGTGAGACAGATGGCAGAATATGTCTACCATAAGCAAAATTGATGATACAACAAACAATTTATCAGCTTGTAATGAACTAATGGGAACATGGTAATACACATGGTGGACTAATGATTTAAAGCTTAAACAAACTAAGGGACTGTTTATGAAATATAAGTTCATTTTGAAAAAGTATTGCCAGGTAAGAACAAAATGTTCTTGTGTCTTCAATTCTGCTCAGAGATATGTCAGAGATACGCTTAAAGAAATCTGCAAGACTTATTGGGGGAAATTTTTCACAGCATGGGCTGGCCTTAGTTGGTAGATGGTATTTATTTTATACCAGGGGCTTAGAGGGGAACAGGTATCCTGTGTGTTATGAGACACTCAGCCTAAAACACTGATGGATCCAATATTTCTCTATTACAGAAGATTTAGGAGAAGTCCGGTTGGCCTGCCTCCCTAAAATCCACTCATGCACACCTTCTCGTTGGTAAGCCCTGTTATGTCACTTAGGTGGCAATGAACGTGTAGAGTGGTTCTCTTCAAGACGCCTGGTCAGCAGGAAGAGGAAAAGACCAAACCCTCTAGCATGAGAGCACAACAATACAAATGGCCCTCAGTCCCCAGCAGCTTTCACTCTCCCTCTTATGGCAGCGAGAGTATCAGAGTGGAAGTAGAGGGTGCTAAGAATCTCTGGGTACGACCAGGCTGCCATGCACGGAAACTGAACTCGGCCTGTTATAACGTATGATCACTCATCGGTGAAGACAGGATATTAGAGCTGGAAAAGGAATTAGAAAATGTGAATTGGAATATCATCGGTTTGGCTGAAACAAGAAGAAGAAATGAATCACTTATAAGTTATCAAGTGTAAATCTGCTGTACACCAATGGAAACAGTGAAAGGAGTGAAGGTGGAGTTGGGTTTCTGGTCCATAAAGATTTTAAAAACAACATTTTGGAATTCAAAAGTACATCACCAAGGGTGTCAAGGCTAATACTCAAGATTTCTAAGAGGTACAAGATAAAGATTATAATGATTTATGCACCAACATCGAGCCATGATGAAGATGAGGTTGAAGAAATGTACACTGAAATTGAGAGTCTTCTAGATGAGCAGAAAACCCACTACACTATTATTATGGGGGACTTCAATGCTAAGGTTGGAAAAAAGCAAAACAGCGCAGAAAGAGGAACTATAGGAAATTTTGGAATTGGTGAAAGAAATAAAAGAGGTGAAAGACTTGTGGAATTTGCAGAATCTCAAGGACTGTCAGTAATGAACACTTTTTTCAAGAAAAGGGTGAACAGAAAGTGGACATGGAAGAGTCCAAATGGATTAACAACTAATGAAATCGACTTCGTTCTCACTAACAGAAGATATATTGTGAATGATGTTACCGTCCTGAATAAGGTAAATGTTGGAAGTGATCACAGAATGGTAAGATGTACACTTGATATAGATGTAGGAAAGGAAACAAAGGTCTTTGAGATAACAGAGGAGGAGAAAAAGCAGTATGTACTGGAACTTAAAAACAAGTTTGAGCTTCTGCAGACTGCTCAGGACCAAGATATCGACGAGGAATATTACAACTTTCTGAAAGTGATAAAGCCCAAGAAACCTATAGGGAAACAGAAATCCAAAGAAGAAAAAATTAGTCAAGAAACACTTGTCATGATGAACCAAAGACGACAAATGTAGAGCAAGAAAAACACTGACAGGGAGAAAATTGAGTATACTGAGTTATGCAAAGCCATTAGAAAGAGACTCAGAGAGTAATGACATAAGAAGATTTAACACAAGAAAAGTAGAACAAGCATTAAGGGAAAACAAAGGATTTAAATCAGCAGCCATGAGCAGTAATACAGAAAGACAAATGATACTGAAACTGAAGAATAGCGATGGTGTACTTATAAACAGCAGAGAAAGCATAATTCAAATAGCAGAAGACTACTATAGAGAATTATACAAGGAGCGAGGGAATGATACCAGCAGTGGGGAAGATGGATTGCAAAGTAGCAACACATACAACATACCCGATATTCTTCCTGATGAGGTAGACCATGCATTGAAGAAAATGAAGAATCGGAAAGCCCCGGGGGAAGATGAAGTTATTGTGGAGTTGTTAAAATTGGGAGGAAGAGACATAACACAAAAACTGGAAAGGCTCTTCACAAAGTGCATTAGAAAAGGTGTGATGCCTAAGCAGTGGAATAATGCAATCATAGTTTTGCTGCATAAGAAAGGAGATAAATCAGAAATTGGAAATTATAGACCAATTAGCTTGTTATCCCACATCTACAAGTTGTTCACAAGGGTCATTACTAACAGATTAGAAAGAATACTTAATGAGAATCAACCGAAAGAGCAAGCTGGCTTTAGGACAGGATTCTCAACTTGGATCACCTTCATGTAATATCACAGCTAATGGAGAAAGAAAATGAATATAAAACACCATCATGCCTGGCATTTGTGGATTATGAAAAGGCATTTGACTCCATACAGCATAAGGCAATGTTTCGGGCACTGGAAAGACAAGGCATAGATACCCCACATATTATGATTTTGAAGAAAATATATGAGAGTGCTACCTCCTTTATTAGACTAGACAAAGACAGTAGCAAATTTAAAATCGAGAAAGGAGTTCGACAAGGAGACACAATATCTCCAAAGCTGTTTACTGCTGCCCTTGAGGAAGCTTTCAGAAGATTAGACTGGTCGCAGAAAGGGGTCAATGTGAATGGAGAGTACCTAAACCATTTACGATTTGCAGATGACATTGTGGTTATAAGCCACGATCCCAAAGAATTAGAGGAAAATCTTAATCAGTTATGCACAGTTAGTAAGGATTTTGGACTAAAGATGAATATGGCTAAAACAAAAGTAATGATGAACAAGTATGCCACGGAAAGGGAAATAATGATTGAAGGAGCAGTAATTGAAAAGGTGGAGTCATATACTTATCTGGGACAAGTTAGTAGCTGTAATAATGATAAATGGCTGGAAGTCAAGAGAAGAATAAATTTTGGATGGATAGCATTCAGGAAATATAGTCACATACTGAAGAGCAATATCCCAGTTTATCTGAAACGTAAAATAATGAATCAATGTATACTCCCCACCATGACTTATTATGGAAGTGAAACTTGGGCACTCACCAAAAGAATGGAAGAGAAGCTGATAACTACACAGCGAAGAATGGAATGAATTATATTGGGAATCAGACTGTTAGATAAGAAGAGAAACACATGGATTAGGCAGCAAACTCAAGTAAAGGACATTCTTATCAAAACTAAAGAACTAAAATGGTCTTGGGCAGGACACATAGCTCGAAGACATGATGACAGATGGACTAAGAAAATAACAGAATGGTATCCAAGAGGAGCTAGAAGAAAACCTGGAAGGCAAAGTCGGAGATGGATAGATGAAATTCATGAGTTTTTGGGTAGTAAATGGATGGCCACTGCTCAAAACAGAAGGAACTGGAAAGTTGCTGGAGAAGCCTTCATCCTGGATTGAAAATGGCTGATGATGATTTATTTTATGAAGATGGCATTCATTTAGAGGTGCCAAAGTGGCAATAACAAAAAGGTTTTTGCTAATGACACTGAGGATGCATTAATGGTTGAGGAAAACTGCTATATTGAGGGGGGGAGGGAGTTAGGGAAGTTGGCACAGGATCAGTTCAAGTCAGTGGCATGGAACAAAATTTAAGGGGGCATCCTCTCTGAGCGCACTTGTGTGCAACCATTAATAACCTTAAACACTGAAAGAGAAAGTGTAATAGAAGCAAAATCCGTCAGCAATTGAAGACTACGAGGAAAAACACTTTTAAGGAATTATATGGGAATGCATCAGGATTGTCAAAAGCAATAAAGTAAGAAACTTAATTTGTCTATACAGTAATGCCAGGAGTACTGTAAACGAACTGAATTAACCACAGAGGGCCACACTTGGTGAGTATGGACTTGGCACACCCAGAGTCATGAGCTGGATATCATCATTCTGCTCTTTCTTGGTGATTCCCATCTACTTCTGACTTTCTTTCTCTCTCTCTCTCTCTCTCTCTCTCTCTCTCTCTCTCTCTCAGGGTAACTCAGAAAATTTTTTTAGCTGGTGCAGCATAAGCCTCAGGCTTCCTTGCACAATATGGCTAATAATAATAATAAAACAGTACACGATGCTCTTCCCGGAGACTGAAGGATTCATGCTCATCATCCAAGGCCAGGTAATCAACACTATAGAAAATACATCACCAAGAAACTATAGAAAATACATCGCCAAGGAGCCCGGAGTGTCAGATGATACATTAGCATTAGTTGAGGCATATGATGCAAGAAAGCAAGCTTATACAGCATCAGCCAAAAAAAAAAAAAAAAAAAACCCTTTCCATTTCACCCATCCAGTCACTACAAATGTTTGTCTAGTTCAGCCTTAAATTTATTTAAGCATCAACTTCCACATCAACAAAGGGAAGTCTGTTCCAGCAATCAACTACCCATTGGATAAAGGCAAACTTTCACACATCTACTCTACAACTGTCTTTCCTCAATTTGAATCTATGCCCCCTCAGGTTCTTGATCTGAGCAAGTGGAAGTACCCCGTCAGCACTGAGCCTGCTGAAACTATTCAAGGCCTTATACACCTCGATCAGATCACTTCACAAGTGCCTAGTCTCCAGTTGCTGCAACTTGCAGAACTTAAGCCTTCCTTCATAAGCACACCCCTTTGTTCCTCTCACCAATCGTGTTGCCCTTCTCTATACTCGTTCTAGCAACTCTACATCCTTCCTAATCAGGGAGAAATAATATGAAGAGCAATAATAATAATACTCTGTCTTTACCCCAGTTAAAAACTGACAATTTGTTGGTAACATTATCAATTGCTGCTTCCAGCAATATACCCTGGTTGTGGTCCACCCATCTTTATTACAAAAACTGTTACCTGTTTCCTGACAACAGAGTCTCCCATTAAAACTGGTTCACCTTCAACGAGAAGGTGATCTAGTTTTAATGAAAAATCTACCCTATGAGTTTTGTGCAGTCTCTCCATGGCCAATTTGATTGAAAAGGCTCTCAACATGTACTCTCCCCTCCTATCAAGTCTGGGCAGAATTGCAGACACTTTTCAAATTTAATCCTAACTTGCAACCTTTTCCCAACACTACCCTGAACTTGCAAAGTAAGCCCTCTCATCTCCTCCTCTTAATAGCATTAGTGCTAACATATACAACAATATCACTTTTGGTGCTCTTAAAAGATTATATCTCTTCTACAATATCTACTTTTGCCCTCTGGGAGACATACCTGGTACCATTTCACCGACCATAACTACCTCCTCTGAGACCAGTACATTCTGCCTTGGGGGTTTGCCATTATATTGCCTGATGAACAAGTGTAAGCTCTGGTGTTGTGTTGGGCAGCTGAGGACTTGATGGGCCCCAATTTTAATTCCTTTGAAGGTATCCACCCTATTCTTCAAGCTTTCATAAACTTTGTATGAAACACCCATTAGAAAAGTGAGTATGCATCAAATTTACTCACCCTCTTTGCACCAAACACACACATACAAAGACATCTGAGATAGGCCCACAAACAGTGCACCAACAGCACATTTTGTAAGGCCATTATTTGTAGGAGAACTGGCCCCTTTAATTCTCCCCTGAGCCACAGAACTCCTACCATTTTGAGCCCATTGCTTTTTTAAATTCAATTTAATTTGAGAACACTACACTAAACTAATAGATACCTCAAATGCAGTAATATGTATTACGCTGGCAAGTTTAGATGTTCTTGTTTATACTCTAGCACAACCACCAGATCAGTGGAGTTTACAGTAAATCACCAATACAAACGTTAATCATATTTAGCAGTCATGGGCTTGAACCCCAGTCCACTCAAAGAGCACATGATACTGCACTCACGCTCTTGACCACTCGGCTACGTCAGGCCTACATTATATGTATACTCTTTCTCACACATGGTAGTTAGATGGGTAAAAAATTATAATAAAATAAATACTAGCATCAGGTGGCAACTATCTAAGACAATATTAATGGGACAGTCAACTAAGCCCCTTTAATTAAAATCAGCACACAGATGAATATATGTAACAATTCTGAGAGTTTATAGCTTAATACTTCTTTTGAAATTTGCCAATTCCTTATCATCAAATTAACATAAGATTAACTTCATCATTCAAAACAATATATACACTACTAAGTTCTACTCTTTTTCAATAACATTTTTTTTAGAACGAGGGGGAAACTATAGTCAAATAGATTCTGCTCAGTTTCCAAAGATTTCTATAAGTTGGCAAAATTGTGCTGAATAGCTAAGTCATACAATAAGATGACCTGAATCACTGTCAAAAGAATCTACCTGATTGTACCCAATCTAATAATTATATAAGACTGATGACGACAGATACTGCCAGCATAATGACAACTCAGAAAGGACAGCTCATCCACCAAGAAATGCAGTCTTTATTTTATTTTATATTAAAGAGTAAAATATACATTTTATGCTATACGAAAAACATATATTTACAAAATAAGGAAATATAAAAGGTATTAGGGGATATAATTACTTAAAAGATTAAAAATGACAAATTATATAATCAGATTTTTTTTCCAAAAAAAAAAAGGAAATTTTTATTAATGATTATGTTTCCAAAAAAACTCACAATTCAGAAAACTGGCTTAAAAAACAATTGCATGACTTTTGAATGAATCTCTGAGTTCGGAGCTATTCACATCAGCAGTTTTTAAAACATTCAGATAAATGTCAAAAAATTTCATTAAATTTAGTACTGGTACTGTATTGATAAAATGATACATGAAAGCAAAGCTTTAAAATTATTAGTCTTTTTAAATGAATTCAGAATAATTAAACCATGTCCCATTTTTTTATTATTATTATTATTAAATTCTCAAAACACGAAAGGCATCAGAACTTACAGTGCTTAGCCATGCATGGTGTACAGGTTGAGAAGACAAAAACCTTCTCAACCTGTACACCTGTCAACATTAAACTTGAATTTCTATAGATTGCAATTTTTGGGAAATACATATGAAGGATGATGTTCAAAAAAACAATCTTCCTTTCACATTTATTTAAAAAAAAAAAAAAAAAAAAAGCAATCTATAGGAAGTGAAAGGGATAAACAAGGAAGATTGGTTTGGTTTTTATGGTGCATGACAAGTCCAAAATAAGAAAGAGAAAAGTTAGTTCTGTGAGCTTGGAGTTGGGCAGTGAATAGATATTGTTTGGTTGAGACGTGTTTGGAAGACAGAAGTGGAATTAATGATGCCAATTCAGAAGAATGGTGCCTATAAAAGTATCTACAGAAAAGTCATGCAGTAGAAACTGAATGTCTATGAAACAGAGAGTAGAGAGGTATTATTAATTAACCTAACTGCCCTCTTTTTAATAGATCTAAGATATTGAGAAAGATTTTTAGACACACCACACCACCTAAGATGTGAGAACAATATTACAAAGTAAAGCAGATTTGAGATATGTGCAGAGTAAAAGAGAAAACTGTCAAGGATGAAAAGATAAGTTTTTCTGATACACAGGAAGCAATATTTGCGATGCATTTATGCCAAAAGAGATTAGAAGTCAGGGTAATCCCTAATAGAGATATGTGATATGTCCAAGTGTCATCAAAGATGAGAACAGAAGTAGACTCTTTTTTTTTTTTTTTTTTGGGAAAAAAAAAAAACTACATTTATGTTAACCATTTTGATTTCTTCCATCTAAATATGCCTAACACTTTTTTAATTTATATGAGAATTACAGTTCCATACAAACAACTGAAAGTTTGTTCCAACAGTTAATTGTTATTGGTTAAAAGCAAATTTATTACACTTAATCTGTAAGTGAAGTAAATTCAGAGCAATGGCCTTATGCTATAATAGCGACAGAATATTACTATGCTGCTAAAGCAATTGTTTCAGTTTTGTACATAGCTATAAGTAAACTTAACTTGATAAAAAATGTATCAATCTCATGGTGTGCATCATGAGTTACCTCAATATTATGCTCATACTTTAAATTTAAAAAAGAAAATTGCATGTGTATGCTGAAAAGACATTTTATGTGAAAACACCCTTGGCTTCGAAGAGGTTAGTGAAATCCACTTGTAGAATAGTATTATGAGCTGTGCTGCTAAAGAACAATTATTATGGTTCCTTTTTTTTTTTTTTTTTTTGGTAGTTGTTGGCACATAGGCTTCTGTGGCCATAATGCACCTCCCAAGGTTTTTTTTGCAGTACTTTGATCCAAGCCTGAGGCGGGAATCGAACCCGCGACCTTTGGGTTGCCAGGCAGGCACTTTACCCACCCGGCTAGCCCGGTCGGCGGTTCTTTTGTGATGTCATACTTCCTTAGTATGATTGCAATGTGTATTGTTGTGATCAAATATTTGATCACAACAATACACAACCATCTCACATTTCCATTACATTCCATTGTTAGGTGCTGCTAAAGCCCCACGGGATGATGAAGTTAGTGTACAGTTGTTAAAATTGGGAGGAAGAGACATAACACAAACACAGGCAAGGCTCTTCACAAAATGCATTAGAAAAGGTGTGACACCTAAGCAGTGGAATAATGCAATCATAGTTTTGCTGCATAAGAAAGGAGATAAATCAGAAATTGGAAATTATAGACCAATTAGCTTGTTATCCCACATCTACAAGTTGTTCACAAGGGTCATTACTAACAGATTGGAAAGAATACTTGATGAGAATCAACCGAAAGAGCAAGCTGGCTTTAGGACAGGATTCTCAACTATGGATCACCTTCACGTAATATCACAGCTAATGGAGAAAGCAAATGAATAGAAAACACCATTATGACTGGCATTTGTGGATTATGAAAAGGCATTTGATTCCATACAGCATAAGGCAATGTTTCGGGCACTGGAGAGACAAGGCACAGATACCCCATATATTATGATTTTGAAGCAAATATATGAGAACGCAACCTCCTTTATTAGACTAGACAAAGACAGTAGCAAATTTAAGATTAAGAAAGAAGTTCGACAAGGAGACACAATATCTCCGAAGCTGTTTACTGCTGCCCTTGAGGAAGGTTTCAGAAGACTAGACTGGTCGCAGAAAGAAGTCAATGTGAATGGAGAGTACCTAAACCATTTACGATTTGCAGATAACATTGTGGTCATAAGCCATGATCCCAAAAAATTAGAGGAAAATCTTAAATCAGTTATGCACAGTTAGTAAGGACTAAACATGTATGCCACAGAAAGAGATATAATGATTGAAGGAGCAGTAATTGAAAAGGTGGAGTCATATACTTATCTGGGACAAGTCATTAGCTGTAATAATGATAAATGGCTAGAAGTCAAGAGAAGAATAAATTTTGGATGGATAGCATTCAGGAAATATAGTCACATACTGAAGAGCAATATCCCAGTTTGTCTGAAATGTAAAATAATGAACCAAATGTATGTATACTCCCCACCTTGACTTATGGAAGTGAAACTTGGGCACTCACCATAAGAATGGAAGAGAAGCTGAGAACTACACAGCGAAGAATGGAACAAATTATATTGGGAATCTGACTATTATATAAGAAGAGAAACACATGGATTAGGCAGCAAACTCAAGTAAAGGACATTCTTATCAAAACTAAAGAACTAAAATGGTCTTGGGCAGGACACATAGCTCGAAGACATGATGACAGATGGACTAAGAAAATAACAGAATGGTACCTAAGAGGAGCTAGAAGAAAACCTGGAAGACAACGGCGGAGATGGATAGATGAAATTCATGAGTTTGTGGGTAGTAAATGGATGGCCATTGCACAAAACAGAAGGAACTGGAAAGTTTCTGGAGAGGCCTTCATCCTGCAGTGGATTGAAAATGGCTAATGATGAAAGATGTTTTCACATCAAAAATTATATCCACAATGTGAGATGCTTGATAGCACAAAAGTTTAAAAACAAAAAAATTTAAGGCAAAGATCTGATGCTAAGTGAGCTATAAAATATTATTTTACAGGTAAGGCAGCAGTCTCAGTTTTGTTACTATCAATAAGCAAACTGAATTTTCTACAAAATTTCCACGAGTACCACTCTTAAATAGGTTGTCAAGTTGTCCATTCTTGGTGCTTGCCTGTTCATGAGACAACAACTGAGCCAAACCACAGTACTGTATAAGTAATGTCATATATTTCAAACAAATAATTTAAAATGCAAATGTAACACCTGGGCAACTCAAGGTGAAATGCCTCTGCAATATGAGAGTGATGCCTAAAAAGGTTAATTTGTTAACAGCTACATGCAAAACTAAAGTTATTGCACAAGTGCATACTGCTCCAGAAGATTAGCACAAGCCTTCACTTTCTGCTCCTTGTGATCTTCCATCTGCATTGATTGAATCCACAAATGCTATTCCCACTCTTGCATACATTTCCTGGGTTTTACTGCATTAGTGTTCACAAATCATTTCAACCACTCTTGTCATTTTCTGTCATTGCTGCAGCACAAGGATATGCCTGACTTGGCATATCCTTCAAACCACTACCATCAACATTACTGGCAGGCTTAACTGTGTGCACAGTGACTGTCATACCCCTGCAAATGTTCTGCAAACATCGGTGAATCTTATCAGGCACAATGAGCTTATGCATTCAGGAACTCAATAACACATCAGTGTCTCCCTCCATTTTCACATACTATCTGGTGTGTGGTGTTGAAACTTGCAAGATATTGATAACATTTAAATTTTAACCTGAAACTATTTACACTTTGTATGAAACATTACACGAAATGGAAAAAAAACTTGAAGGGTTCGATTTTGGAGTGGCTCTCATACAATAAAACACCACGTATTACAGCTCCCCAAGGCAGTCTATCTCAACAGCAGCACACAGACTACCTGGTTTCACTTTCATATGTTCTTGGTAACCTTGACAAATTATATTTGAAATAATGCAAAGCAATCTGTTCTAGTTGTCTACTAATCTGTCAGCTTTGACAAATTAGTAGACAACTACTAAAACTTTGAAACCCAACTATCTTATATACAAATGAAACAGGTATCAATGCCTATATCTCATTTTGTCTCCCCATGTAATGAATAACACAGCCATTTTTAGTACAGTAAACAACAGTTTAGCACATGGGGAATTTTCTGCCAAATAAAGTGCAGGAATTCTGAATACTACAAATGATATACAGGAATCTTGTTTCATGATATCAATGTGCAACTTTTAAGTATACATTTGTTTTTGACACTTCATCATATCATAGTATTTCCACAATTTTTAAAAGAAAGGATTTAAATCTAGTATGAAACCTATAATATAGTTTAACATTAGAATTAGTAGAGGCATATGATGCAAGAAAGCAAGCCTATTTAGCACCAGCCAAAAAAAAAAAAAAAAAACAAACCTTCCCGTTTCACCCATCCATTCACCGCAAAAGTTTTGTCTAATGGAAGTTTGTTCAACCAATCAACCACCTGCTGTCTAAATGCACTTTTTTGCGGATCTATTCTACAACTGTCTTCCTCAATTTCAATTTATGTCTCCTCAGGTGCTAAATCTGAGAAAGAGAAAAATCCCACCAGGATTGACCTTGTGGAAAATTTGAGCATGAAGAAGGATCCCAACAACATTGAGCCTGATCAAACCATTCAAGGCCTCATACACTTCAATCAGATCACCTAGCAGGTACCTAGTCTCTAGACAGTGCAATTTGCAGGAGTTAAACCTATCTTTGTAACAGCCACCCTTTGTTCCACTCTCTAATCTCACTGCCCTTCTGTACTCATTCTAGCAACTCAACATCTTTCCTAGAATGAGACCTCCAGACCGTGTATGCAGTACTCAAGGTGTGGCAGACCACTGCCTTATACAAGGGGATAATCACCTCCTTATCCCTACTAGCAAAGTTCCTATATTGACAAGACCCTATGAGCTACTCTTCCAGCCTGTCTACATTATTCAGAAAACTTCATATCTGACTGCAAAATTACCCCCAGGTTTTTTTTCATTCTCCACTACCTTGAGTATAGTACCCCAAAGTTGGAATGTTATTCTGGGGTTACTGCTACCCATATGACGCACTTTACATTTGTCAATGTTAAACTTCAGTTGCCACCTCTCAGCCCATCTGCTCAACTTTCTAGATTGTGTTGCAGTAGCATTCCATCCTTACTGTCATTAACAACCCTACTAACCTTCATATTATCTGCAAAATTGGAAATTATGCTGATAAAACTTCATCAATATCATTGATAAATATAGAAAACAACAATGACCCCTGGGGACCTCCACTAATCATATTAGTCCATGAAGAGTAGTGTCCATTGATTACCATGCTTTGTCTTCTCCTATTTCAATCATCTTTTATTCATTATAACAACTTGCCCTTAATGCCATACTGCTCCAACCTGTACAGTAGTCTTCCATGTGTAACAGTATCAAAAGCATTCCTAAGTCAAGACATGACATCAAAATTATTTTTTGCATCCAGTTCCTTTGTGACCACATCATGGTATCCAATCAAATTTGTCAGACATGACTTTCCCTTAACAAACCCATGCTGTGTCCAAACTATAACTGCAGCCTTGTTCAGATGATCTTGCAGTGTTTCTTTAACAAATGATTCCATTTTTTTCATGGAACAGAAGTTAAACTAACAGGTCTGTAAATACTCGCATTACATTTTGATCCCTCTTTGTGAATTGGGGAAACGTTTGCACATCCCCAATACACTGGAACTTCCCCTGAGTTCAAGGATGCCCTCATAATCATGGCTAAGGGCCTGCTTACTTCTTTTGCTGCCTCCTTTAATTTAACTATATAGATCCCATCCACCCCTGGTGCTTCCTTATGTTTAACATCAGCAATTTCTTCTCCACTTTGCACTCAGTTATTACAAAATAATTTAGCTCAATGCCAAGGTTTGACAAACTTCTGACATTCCCCTCCCTGAATAACTCCTCATGTGTGAATGTAGATGCAAAATGCTCATTCAGTTTGTCAGCTTCCATTGATATCATGTGGACCAATCTGATTCATCCCCTTCCTTCTAGAGTTTACATAAGTACAGAAGTCTTTACTGTTTTTCTTTGCATCCTTTGTCAAATATTTCTTGTAATCTGCCTTTGATTGCCAAACCTCCCTTGTCACTTGATTACAGATTATCTTATATCTATCATAGGCATCTGTGTCTCCTGATAATTTATATGTCCCATGCATTTTTCTTCTCTGCCACAAGTCTCATTAGTTCATCTGACATCCATTTAGGCCTAAACCTTGAACAGTATTTCTTCGTTGATATGAAAAGCTTAGCAGCTTCCAACATTAATTCCTTGAATGCTTTCCATTTAGAATTTGCTATTAGTAGCATCATCAGTTGGCCCCACTATATAGAATTTAAAAACTGTCCGAGACCATTCTAGTCGCCTTTACAAAAGCAAAAACCCTTCCCTTCAACCCCGATGGTAGTTACATCTTTGAGTAAATCCCACATAAATACACTGTGATCACTACCACCTACTGGTTCCTTTATCTGCAGATTCTAAACTGAAAAATCACTGCTGATAATCAGATCAAAATTTTTCCCTATTAATCCCTCTGGTTGCCTTTAGAATATGCTGCTGCTACTGTAGAAAACAATCATCCAATAAATCCACAGAAGTCTTTCTAGTGTGTCAGTGACCAACCCACAAGTTCCAGTCCCCAAGGAGGGGAGTGCCAGAGGTGAGTGAGCTAAACTCTGGCAGTGAGCTAGATGATTTTGTAATAACTGAGAGAAAAGTGGGGGAGAAATTGTTGAAGATAAACATATAAAAGGAACACGGGGTGGATGGGATCTATCCAGTTATATTAAAGGAGGCAGCAAAGGAAGTAAGCAAACCCTTAGCCATAATTATGAGAGCTTCTTTGGACTCAGGGGAGGTACCCATAGACTGGAGATGTGCAAATGTGACCCCAATTCACAAAGGAGGATCAAAGGGCAACACATGTAATTATAGACCTGTGAGTTTAACTTCTGTTCCAGGAAAATTAATGGAGGCACTGGTTAAAGAAGCACTGCATGATCATCTAGACAAGACTTCAGTTATAGCTCGGACACAGCATGGTTTTGTTAAGGGAGAGTCTTGCCTGACCAATTTGACTGGATACTATGATGTGGTCACAAAGGAACTGGATGCAGGGAATAACTTTGATATCATATATTTGGATCTTAGAAAGGCTTTTGATACTGTTGCACATGGAAGACTGCTGAACAAATTGGAGCAGTGTGGCATTGGAGGCAAATTGCTGCTATGGATAAAGGGATGGTTGAGTGGGAGAAGACAGAGAGTGGTAATCAATGGACACTGCTCATCATGGACTAATGTTATTAATGGAGTCTCTCAGGGTTCAGTGTTGGGTCCATTGCTGTTTTCTGTATTTATAAATGATGTTGATGATGGTATATCAAGCTTAATGTCTAAGTTTGCAGACGATACGAAGGTTGGCAGGGTTGTTAAGGACACTAATGACAGTACGCTGCTGCAGCAGGATCTAGAAAAGTTGAGCTGATGGGCTGAGAGACAAATGAAGTTTAACATTGACAAATGTAAATTACTACATATGGGAAGCAGTAACCCGAGTGACGTATCAACTCTGTGGTACTACACTGACAGTGGGAGAGAATGAAAAGGACCTGGGGGTAATTGTGCAGGCAGTTATGAAGTTTTCTGAACAGTGCAGACGATCTGCAAGAGTAGCTCATAGTGTCTTGTCAATGATAAACAGGAATTTTTCTAGCAGGGATAAGGAGGTGTGATTATCCCCTTGTATAAGGCAATGGTCAGATCACTCCTTGAGTACTATATACAGGTCTGGAGGCCTCATTTTAAGAAGGATGTAGAGCTGTTGGAACTAGTACAGAGAAGGGCAACAACATTAGGGAATGGAACAAAGAGTTGCTCTTATGAAGAAAGGCTTAAATTTTGCAAATTACAGTGTCTGGAGACTAGGCACCTGCGAGGTGATCTGATTGAGGTGTATAAAGCCTTGAATGGTTTGAGCATGCTCAATGCTGATGGGATTCTTCCTCTTGCTCAGAATAATCACCTGAGAGGGCATAAATTCAAATTGAGGAAAGACAGATGTAGGACAAATGTGCAGAAGTTTGCCTTTAGCCAGCGGGCAGTTGGTTGGTGGAAAAGACTTCCATCCTTTGTTGTGGAAGTTGATAGCCTAAAGAGGCTGAGCTGGACAGGTATTTGGAACGAACGGAGGGGTGAAATGGGAGCTTTTTTTTTCCTTTTTTTTTTTTGGCTGATGCTGCATAATCTTGCTTTCTTACATCATACACCTGTACTAATGCTAATATCTGGGAAATTAAAATCCCCCATTATAAGACAATCTGATTTACTGGCCTATCCCATTTCTCTGTACAGTTATTTGATGAATTTGAAGTGTTGGTCAAGACATCAAAGGTGGATATTGTTGGGACAGCAGAGACGTGGTGTCACAAAGATATAAGGAATGCAGAACTGGAATTTGGGGAGTACAATGTGTACAGAAAGGATAGACAGGACAGAAAGGGAGGAGGTGTTATGCTGTTAATTAAGAAAAACATAAAATCAAAAGAAGTGCATCCAGTTGATATAGATGGACAGTGCACTGTTGAGTCAGTTTGGTGTGACATAAGCACTGCAGAAGCAAAAATAAGAGTAGGAGTGTGTTATAGGCCTAATGACTCGAATGAGTACAATGAACAATTGTACAGAGAAATAGAGTGGGCCAGTAAATCAGAATGTCTTATAATGGGGGATTTTAACTTCCCAGATATTGACTGGAACTTGTGGGTTGGTCACTCACACACTAGTCAGACTTTTGTGGATTTATTGGATGATTGTTTTCTGCAGCAGCATGTTCGAGAGGCAACCAGAGAAAGTAATACTCTTGATCTGGTTATCAGCAGTGATCATTCGTGTATTAAGAATTTGCAGATAAAGGAACCACTAGGTGGCAGTGATCACAGTGTGCTGAAGTGGGATTTACTCAAAGAGGTAACTACCGTCAGGGGTAAAGGAAAGGGTTTTTGCTTCCGTAAAGGGGAGTACAGTGGTCTCAGACAGTTTTTAAATTCTGTACAGTGGGATCAACTGACGATGTTACAAACAGTAAATTCTAAGTGGGAAGCATTCAAGGAATTAATCGTGGAAGCTACTAGACTTTTCATACAGATGAAGAAATATTGTTCAAGGTTTAGGCCTAAATGGTTATCAAATGAACTAATGAGACTCGTGACAGAGAAGAAAAATGCATGGGATGCATATAAATTATCAGGCGACGCAGAAGCCTGTAGCAGATATAAGCTAGTCTGTAATCAGGTCACAAAGGAGGTTCGGCAGGCAAAGGCGGATTACGAGAAATCTTTGGCAAAAGATGCTAAGAAAAACAGCAAGGATTTCTTTACTTATATAAACTCTAAAAGGAAGGTGATGAATATGATTGGTCCACTTGACATCGATGGTTCGACTGTTGATGATCCTGCTCAGATAGCAAACAAACTGAATGAGTATTTTGCATATACATTCACACGTGAGGAATTATTACAGTTTGAAAATGGAAGAAGGTTATCAAATTGTAGCAGTGTGCTTAATGATTTTGTAATAACTGAGAGCAAAGTGGAGGAGAAATTGTTGAAGTTAAACATAAGAAAGGCACCTGGGGTGGATGGGATCTATCCAGTTATATTAAAGGAGGCGGCAAAGCAACTAAGCAAACCCTTAGCCATAATTATGAGAGCATCCTTGGATTCAGGGGAGGTTCCCACGGACTGGAGATGTGCAAATGTATCCCCAATTCACAAAGGAGGTTCGAAGGGTGACACGAGTAATTACAGACCAGTTAGTTTAACTTCTGTTCCGGGTAAAATAATGGAGTCACTGGTTAAAGATGCATTGCAGGATCATCTAGACAAGACTGCAGCAATAATTCAGACACAGCATGGGTTTGTTAAGGGAAAGTCTTGTCTGACAAATTTGATTGGTTATTATGATGTGGTCACAAAGGAACTGGATGCAAAAAATAATTTTGATATCATATACTTGGATTTCAGGAAAGCTTTTGACACTGTTGGGCATGGAAGACTACTGTACAAATTGGAGCAGAATGGTATTAAGGGTAAGTTGCTACAATGGATAAAAGGATGGTTAAGTGGGAGAAGACAGAGGGTGGTAATCAATGGGTGCTGCTCTTCGTGGACTAATGTTATTAGTGGAGTCCCACAGGGTTCGGTGTTGGGTCCACTGTTGTTTTGTATATTTATCAATGATATTGATGAAGGTATATCAGGCTTAATGTCGAAGTTTGCAGATGACACGAAGGTTGGCAGGGTTGTTAATGACAGTCATGGCAGTGTGCTACTGCAACAGGATCTAGATAATTTGGGCAGATGGGCTAAGAAGTGGCAACTGAAGTTTAACCTTGACAAATGCAAAGTACTGCATATGGGTAGAAGTAACCCCAGAGAAACGTACCAACTGTGTGGTACTACACTTAAGGTGGTAGAAAATGAAAAAGACCTGGGAATAATTGTGCAGTCAGATATGAAGTTTTCTGAGCAATGCAGACAGGCTGCTAGGGCAGGTCATGGGGTTTTGTCAATGATATATAGGAATTTTGCTAGCAGGGAAAAGGAGGTGATTGTCCCTCTGTATAAGGCAATGGGTCAGGCCATGCCTTGAGTACTGCGTACAGGTCTGGAGGCCTCATTTTAGGAAGGATGTAGATTTGCTTGAGCGTGTACAGAGAAGAGCAACACGATTGGTGAGGGGAATGAAGGGATCCTCTTACCAAGAGAGGCTTAAGTTCTGCAAATTGCAGTGGCTGGAGACTAGGCACCTGCACGGTGATCTGATTGAGGTCTATAAGGCCTTGAATGGGTTGAGCACGCTGAATTCTGATGGGATCCTCCCACTTGTTCAGAATATGAACCTACGGGGACATAAGTTCAAACTAAGAAAGGATAGATGTAGAATAGATGTGCGGAAATTTGCCTTTAGCCAGCGGGTAGTTAATTGCTGGAACAAACTTCCATCTGTCGTTGTGGAAGTTGATAGGTTAAATAAATTTAAGGAGGAACTGGACAGGCATTTGGAGGGTATGGTGTGATTTTTTTTTTTTTTTTTTCTGGCTGATGCTGCATAAGCTCCTACACTTGCTTTCTTGCATCAAGTGCCACTACTACTACTACTACTACTACTCATCAGAGTCATTAGGCCTATAACACTCTACTCTCAATTTTGCTTTCTCAGTACTTATGTTACACCAAACTGACTCAACACTGCACTGCTTACCCATGTCAACTGGATGCACTTCATTAAATTTTGTGTTTCTTAACTAACAGCATGACCCCTCCTCCCTTTCTATCCTTTCTGTACAAATTGTACTTCTCAAATTCCAATTCTGCATTCCTTATCTCCATGTCACACGATGTCTCTGATATTCAAACAATATCTGCCTTTGATATCTTCACCAGCACCTCAAATTCATCAAATTTATTTACTGTACTCCTAGAATTAGTGTACGTGCAAGTATACATGCACCTATTCTTATTCTAACAGAACCCATGTAATCACTTGTTCATTGATGTTCATTGATTTCAAGCTCCCAGCAATGCTTGAAATTCCCTGCACCATGCTTTCCAGGTTGCTGCTCATTCCAATAGAAGCAGTTCAAGAATCGCTTTCACCTCTGGCTGTGGCTATGGTTAATCTATTAGTCTGTGAATCCCTGCAAGCTAGGAGTTTTCCAACTCACTTAACAGTGTCTCGATAGCATCAGCAAATATTATTGTACCCTTTCTATTTAAGTGTATCCCATCCCTGTAGAAACAATCTCTCCTGTTAACAAGTGCACAACACACTGAGAAAAATTTTACCTCATGAGCCTTGCACAATCTCCCCAGGGCCAAACTGATTGACAAAGCTCTCATCACATACATCTTCCTATCGTGTCTGAGCAGAATTGCAGACACTTTCAAATTTAACCCTAATTTGTGGCTTTTTTTTCAACATTGACCTTTTCTTGTTAAGTAAGTCTGCAGATTTCCCATTCTTAATGTCATTCTTAAGTTGGCACTTAAATTCTGAAGTGCCAACGTGTAAAACAATATCACCATTTGTGCCCTTAATAAATGATATCTGCTCTACAACATCATCAACTTTTGCCGCTGGCAGAAATACCCTAGTCCTATTCCACCTATCCTTTTTGCACAATATATTTCGTCTCCCCGACAAAATATATTATCAGGGAGGACTCACCAACAATAACTAGCTCCTGTGGGACCAGCACATTCTGCCCAGAAGGTTGCCGCTATGTGGCCTGATGCACAAGAGTGAGCTCTGGCATTGAGTTGGGCAGCTGAGAGTTGGATGGACCCCCCATTTTAATTCCTTCGGGGGCATCTACCTTACTCTTTAAACTCTCATAGATGTCCATCAGAATGCTGTGTTGGCATATAAAGGACAGTAGGCTCTCAATGTCTCAAACTCCAACAACCTCCAAATCAAAACCTTCAGAGGAATACTTTAAAATTCAAATAACCCTGTACTTCATTAAATACAATTCTCAAATAACTCAACATTTTTGTGATTGGATTCTGTTAAACTAGGTCAATATAAAATGTCTCTGAACTAAATCAGAGCAGAAGTGAGAGAGAGAGAGAGAGAGAGAGAGCTTGTCAATGGAAAGTTCATTGCATGGATTCTTGAGTCTAGGGCTTACAATACCGAGATCCCGAATACAGGTCATTTTTTTCCGGTATTCAAATCCCGGTATTGATACAAAAATACTGGTTTTTCAGTACTAATTTAAAAAATAATTATCCATAATTTATTCACATAAAGGTTATAAAATCGACAACAATAAATCATTAATACTGCTGACTTTGAAAATGAGGGATTGCTATACACAGTACAAATGCAACAGAAACCCGAAAACGTCATGAAACTGTAAGACATAAAATCTTTCAAATATATTTCCTTAGTGAGTATACTGTGTGTGGAAGTAAAGCACTTAAGGAATAACGAAAACATCATTACAGAAATATTTTCATTAGAGGCAGTAGGCCTGGTAGTGCAATTGAGGTTGTTATTGTTATTCGATTTTTTTAGGAGCATTAGCAACTAAGGCCATATTGCTCCGGGATATGCGGTGGTCATTCCCTGACCTTTCCGCATCCTCCGTATTTGGTGGTGAACGGCTCGAACCCCAGTCTAATCAAACAATTGAGGAATATGGTGAACAATGGTATGACAAGTGTGGAAGAATTAAAATTAAAAGCTTCTGAACAACAGTTTAATCCCTCTATTACACTTCTACTTGAGGATGAGAAAATTTGGTGCATTTTGGAAAAGGGTGTCAGTATGGAGCAGTTCAAAGGTATTATGAACAGGTGATCTAGAGGTAAAAGATGAAAGTGTTTTGTTGTGTGGGAAGATATCCTGTTTTTCCCACCAAAGGAAGAAGAGTGAGTTTAAAGAACAACACCGTGATTAGGTCAGGTTTAAATTAGATAGGGGGAGATATATAAATGCGTGCATACCCCTCTGTGGTTTGCAAAAAAAAGTAGTACAAGGGACAATTGTAACTTGCAATCAATTCAATAAATAAATAAATGAGAAGGAAATAAACAAAGTACTCACACCAAAAAGGTGGTTTGTGGTTGTTGTTTGGAGGGGTTGCAGACTTCCAGTGGTAGATCTGGGTTCAGTTCGGGTCCAGTTCTGAGAGTGTCCAGCTATATAGTGAAGGGTTCTACCAGGCATGTTCCTGTGCTAGAAGTTAATCTGGAAGTTGAATAACAACCAGTCAAATGGTGCCCTGGCTTCTACTATGCTGCTGTGGTAATTTCCTTCAGTATTAACAGAGAACTGTTCTCGAAATCCCAGAATAAGACAGTACTGGAAGAGCTATACAGCAGAGATGCAGAGTTCAACTAAGAAGAGAGAAAGAGACATCACTGCACTCCGTGGAAGGAACCCACACAAAGGAATCCCACCGTGAAAGAGAAGGAAGGCAAGTCCTCTGAACTTTATTGTTTTAGAAATGGTACTTAGATAAAGTGGGAGATTATTTTAGAGTAGGGTTGAAGAAACATGGGAAATAAGGAAATGTTCAGTATTGAGTTGGTTTATTGGTTGAAGTTGTAAAGAAAATTGATATTGCTAAATTAAGAGAGATTAGCATTAAGTTAGTTACTTATGGATTGCTGTTGTGAAGAGAATTGATATTGGTGATTAAGAGAAATATGAAGAAGTGATTAAGATTGAATTAGTTTAGTGTTTGAAGCTATAGAGAGAGAGTTGAGATTGTTAATTGAGAGAAATTTTATGGAAATGATAGCATGTATTAACAGAATAAATGAGAAAAATGAAAAAATTATATGTAAATGAACACCAGTTATGTATTGTAAGTATAATATAAGTAGATTTGTATGATAAATGACTTTTGTTTTATATCTGTAGCATTGCTCTTGAGAAACTGACAGCTCACATATAATATACAGTCCATTCTGGTTATTTGGGACACATCGTTCGTTCGTTCGTTATTTGGTTTTTAGGAGCATTAGCAACTAAGGCCATATTGCTCTGGGATATGTGGTGGCCATTCCCTGACCTTTCCGCATCCTCCATATTTGGTGGTGATGGGCTCGAACCCTGGTCTAATCAAGAAGCGTGTGCTACCACTGCTGCTCCTTCCCACCTGGCTACGGAGGTGCCTTGGGGCACATCGGGACTAGTGCATTTTGGCCAGATTAAGCGGCTGCCCCAATTATCCAAAGTTTCACGTAAATAGTTAAAAATACAATGTACCCCCCCCTTTACAATTGGTTCACTGTACAAACAAATCACATTACGACGAACTCAACATAGTAAAGTACCGTTCACTATACGATGTGCAGTAAGCGCCGGTCACTGTGATCACGTCTGTGAATTGAATTTTAATTCTATTAAACAGCGATTCTAATTAGCAAAAATAGGAGGAATATTATCCACAGGCTATAAAAGTAAAGATATATTAAACACAAATTTAGCCATCATTACCTTACCAATTAAAAATTAAATGATACGTGAAAATCGGAAGAATATACGTGATAATCGGAATAATTAATACGTACTTACATACTGCAATATGTACATACTAACTAGTTTACATTTCTGTTCACTGACATTTGTGGGCAGAGGTTAAAATTTAAAACAGTAAAAAGATAAGCAATCAATAACAAAGCAAACAGCACACACAAATTGCAAGTAACACAATACACGCAAGTGACAACAGAGTAACAAGTTACAAAGCTTTAAAAATAGGAATGAAGAGAAGATCCGAAAATTAATTTTTTTATATGATTGAAGATTTCATGGAAGTGTAAATGCATTTCACCATAATAACCCACAGAATTCCAGCTGTCGGTATTATCGCAAATTCAGTAAGGTCGAGTTTACTGTCCGTTTATGATAGATTTCACTAACAGAAAAGCCCAATAAACAGGTGACTGCTAATTTTTATTGTTTTATGGTTGTGACCCAGAATTTCAACCGAACCACGTAGTACCATCGGAGACAATTGTAGGGTAATCTCCAGTGCTGCGGTCTCCTGCCCTAATTAAACGGCATGCTGTCCCAATTAAGCGAAGTAAACCCTGGCTATTTTCTCGATTGGTTTCTGTTTTTTAAGATTTTCCCCAAATAAACGGCTGTCCCGATTAACCGTTGGCCCAAATAACCGGAATCCACTGTACATATACTATATAATATATATACTCGTGTGGGGTGGGTGAATATTCCTGAGCTCCTGGAAATTCTCATTTTTCATTGCAGTCAGGTAGCTTATGGGGCTTAGTGCTCGAGGGGAGCTGCTGTACGAAAATCACAACAATGGCCACTGACAGCGATACTAAAGTACAGGGAAATAAAAATTAATAAATAAATAAATAACGTCCTCCCACAATTTAGATTTGGTTTCCTCACCAAGCTTAACTGTCAGTCCCTTTCTTTCATTAATATGGATATAGTGCTATAAAAAGTCAAAAAGGTAATAAGATTTTTTGAAGATGAGGGGGATAAGGGGGTTAAACTGCAACTCGTCTACGACTATCTCAGTATAAAGCACCAACCGGCAGAGAATCCAAAAGGGCGTTTTCTGCTGCTAATTAAATATGTACCAAAATTAGATCCAGTTTAAACGATAATGCAATTGAGTTTCTTAAGAACTCACTTTATTTGGACATGTAGTGTGGATGCATTTTAGCATTAGCATTAGTAGAGGCATTTGATGCAAGAAAGCAAGCTTATGCAGCATCAGCCAAAAAATAAATAAATAAAATAAATAGATAAAAAATAACGACTTCCACTTCACCCCTCTATTCGTTCGAAATACCTGTCCAGCTGAGCCTTAAACTTATTTAGGCTTATTTTTTGTTTTTAGAATAACTGTATTTTTAATAATTTTTGCAAGAATATTTATTATTGTAATAAAAGTTTGATTTAAAACGTGAATTCAAGTAATTACTTGTTTTTTCCTTATTTTATTGCACCTAATTGTCATCTAAATTTTTTGCGAAAAATGTTTTTTTTTTTTTTGAATACCGGTATTCCGGTTTCATAAATTAAAAATATCGAAATACCGGTATTAAGATTTTGACCGGTATTGTGAGCCCTACTTGAGACATTGATGCATGCACATTCACTCTCTCATTTCCTGAAATCTCTCTTTGGTCTCTGAAATTTATTTAAAATTCTAAAATTTTACAGCCCAAACAATGTATTACTGAAGACAAAAACAACTTGTTTCACAACTGTTCATTAATAAAAGAATGGCCCTGAAAGCAATTCTTGTCATGGCAGTAAGTGTGATAGAGAATGTAGTAGTAGTAGTAGTGGCATGCGATGCAAGAAAGCAAGTGTATGAGCTTATGCAGCATCAGCCAAAAAAAAAAAAAAAAAAAAATCACACCATTCCCTCCAAATGCCTGTCCAGTTCCTCTTTAAATTTATTCAACCAATCAATTTCCACAACGACAGATGGAAGTTTGTTCCAGCAATTAACCACCCGCTGGCTAAAGTAAATTTCCGCACATCTATTCTAACATCTGTACTTTCTTAATTTGAATTTATGCCCCCTTAGGTTTGTAATCAGAACAAGTGGAAGGATCCCATCAGAATTCAGCGTGCTCAACCCATTCAAGGCCTTATACACCTCAATCAGATCACCGAACAGGTGCCTTGTCTCCAGCCACTGCAATTTGCAGAACTTAAGCCTCTCTTGGTAAGAGGATCCCTTCATACCCCCTCAACCATCTTGTTGCCCTTCTCTGTACACGCTCAAGCAAACCTACATCCTTCCTAAAATGAGGCCTCCAGACCTGTACGCAGTACTCAAGGCATGTTTAACTCTTAGGTGGCAGGCAGCATGAATGGTTTGCGTTTAACTGCTGCATCAGCTTTGAAGTCTTTTATGCAGTGAACAGGTAATAATATAAAGGACAAATAAAAACACAGAGAAGGTTTTCAGTGACCTAAAGATATAGGTTACTATGTCAAAAAAACATATGCAGACAATGTTTAAGATGGAAAACTGATCAAGAATTAAAATTGTCATTCTGATATGATTTTAAAAGTTAAAAACAGCAGTTTCGGGATCACTCTCAGATAAAGTCTGACCGAGTGAATACGGCTCAGCCTGATGGTGAAAAGCAGTAAAAAATGAACTGAGCACAATTCATCAAAAATCAAGGTCATTCATTAAAGTGTGATGAATAGTTAAAATATTATCACAGTTCTCACATAAATATGAAAGGTC
The DNA here is from genome assembly GCF_048544385.1 of Mastigoproctus giganteus. Classification (NCBI taxonomy): domain Eukaryota; kingdom Metazoa; phylum Arthropoda; class Arachnida; order Uropygi; family Thelyphonidae; genus Mastigoproctus; species Mastigoproctus giganteus. The sequence goes on along the minus strand of NC_143583.1, from coordinate 49,342,126 downwards.
ATCAGCACTCAACAGAAATTAATGTGCAAGGTAAATGTGGAGGTGAACAATAACTTCCTCCCTATGGTGGCTGCACAGACTAGACCAAGGGTGGTGAACCTTTTTAAGCGTGCATGTCAAAATTAGCTAAATCTTTTAAAAAACTACCCTCGTGTGCCCCACAGGAAGCGATATTTATGATATTTAATCATACAATTTTGTCACAATTTCATCAGTATGTCTCACCACTCCAACTTCAAACAAGTCACTGCATGAATACAGCTATTTACTGAATGGTGGGAAGTCACTATATGCCTGGCAGAGAATACAGGCTTGCACAGGTCATGACTCAAGATGGTTTCGACACTGACGGATTCCATACGGGCGATTGTTGATCAGACAGAATGTTTCGAAGTAGTTAAGAGTTGGCTGTTAATTGATTTCTCCATTACTTTAGAAAGAGTAGAAGTAATTGCAATAGGACGATATTGGATGGGTGGGATTTGTCACCCTTTTTAGGAACTGGCTGGATATGAGCAAATTTCCAAGCAGAAGGTAAAACACCTTTGGAATAAGAAAGTGAAACAAGGCGGCAAACAATAGGAGTACATTCAGGAGCACAGGTTTTGAGAACATGTGGAGAAATACCATCGGAACATAGAGCTTTCTTAGCATCAAGATTCGTCAAAATCCTTCTGACATCCTTTTGATGGAAGACCACAGGAGGCATTGAATGGTGCGTGTTGGGAATGGTGGGAGGTGTTTTACCAAGATCGTTAATACATGAGTTGGAAGAAAAATGGGATGCTAGCAGGTCAGCTTTATCCTTGGCTGAAGTGATAACAGAACCATCTGGTTTGGACAGAGATGGGCAAAAGTTGCGGCCAATAGCTTTGGCAAGAGACCAGAATGTTTGGCTACCATTAGGGCAAGAAGCAAGTTCTCTACTCTTAGCCTGTTCAAATTCTAGTTTGGACTGATTAATAACTGCTTTACAATTGTTGCAAGCTTTGGTGTAGGCAGAAAATGAAACTGAAGAACAAGCCAATTACGATATGCAAATTACGATATGCTTCTCTTGAACAGCCTTAGCATATTTATTGGAAAACCAAGGTTTAGATAAAGGACGAGATTTTAAAGTGGAGTGTGGGATAAAGGATTCCATTCCTGCAAGAATAATTTCACTGACACGATCTGAGCAAACGTTGACATCAGAAGTTTTGAAACAGTAATCCGACCAAGGAAAAGAAATCTCGCAGGTCGTCCCATTTTGCATTCTTGTAATGCTAAACAACACGAGGTTGGGAATAGCCATGAGATAAAGGCTTCATTGGAGAAGAGACAATCACCAAGTTGTGATCTGAAGTGCCTAAAGGATCTCTCACTTCGACCATGTATTTATAAGGGTTGTTTGTGAGAAAAAGATCAAGCATGTTGGCTGTATGATTAGGATTGTCTGGTATTCTTGTAGGTAAATGAACAATCTGTGCAAGGTCATTAGTAATTGCAAAAGCCTCAGCATCTCAACCAGCTGGGTCAGTGTGACTAGAAAACGGAAGCCAGCCGGAGTTGTGAACATTAAAATCACCAAGGAAAATTACCTCACTTTTAGGAAAGGTGGACTGGAGAAAGTCAAGTTGCAAAGAGAGGAGGTCAAAGAGCTCCAAGTGATTAGTGGAGTTAGGAGAACGGTAGACACAACAGATGAATGTGACACAATGAGGTCGAGATAATTTTAAGCCAGAGAAGCCCAAAGAAAGGAGATTCCAAATTGCCAAGTCTCTGGCAGGGTATATTAGAACGGACATATGCACAAGTACCACCTTTGAGGCGAAAGTAATCATACAGTGAATAATTTGGGCATCTGAGATGAGCAGTAGTTGAATCAACCGATAACTGAGATTCTGTCAGAAAAAGTATATGGGGTTTGACAGACTGCAAGTGGAAATGGACATCGTTGAGATTAGAATTGAGACCGTGTATATTTGTGAAATGAACAAGGAAGTGCTTGGGAGGTTTAGATCTTTTCACAGATAAGCTTGCTCTATTAGTTTGACAATTCATGGTGTATTCAATAGTAAGAAAAAGTGGGTGGGACATGCTGTATGAAGTAATGAAATTTTTGGATATGGCATACACATGGTATGAATATATACCCAGATCCTTGACATAACGTGGCCTCGACAATGCTCCCCGCATACACACTACTCGGACTCCCTCCAGTCACTATCTGGCAGAGTAGCGGTAGTAACATCATACACAAGCTGATCCGGAAGCCTCCTAGAGAGTTACCAATAGGTTCAGTCTGGTGTACTAACTAGCGGCTGGCCTGTGAACACTGTTTTAGAGCTGTATCCTCGAAATGTAAGGAATATTGAATCTCACCACGATGTTCATCATAACCTCAAAAGTCATCAATCATACCGCAGGATGGAAGAGATAGGGAAGGGTTGACTGGAACTTAGCTCTAGGGACTAAACATGGATTCCACCAATTCAAGCTTCCAATAAGCAACATGGTGGTATTGCACCGGTTGATGAGAGTCATCTACCACCTAGTAACATAGAGGGGCAGCATTCCTCCATGTGGTGTGGGCGCCACACCTCTACCACTGCTTACATTGGTTCACACCTGGGTGGTCACCCACCATGTACTTGTGCATGGAGGTTATACCCAGGATTACTAACAGTTCCACCATCGTGAAGGTGCAAGCAGAGGTTTTGGTTGTCACAGTCTGTCCGGACTTCGCCGAAAATGGGTCCACTTGACTTGAGTGTCAAGTGGACCCATTATCAGTTCCATCAGCGTTTTAGACTCCCAAGTAGCAAGTACAGCTTGTTGGCATATCTGAGGGAATGTCTGTGACAACTTCAAGGATCATAGGAGATTTTTGAGAAGTTGAAGCTGATTGAGCAGGGCAAAGTTTCTCAAAATGGAAAGTAGAATACAATGTGCTATCATCGGCAAAACTATGGATAGGATTTCCAGTCAATGGAAGAAGGTCATTAACATTTACAGACTAGCTTATATCAACTATAGTCTTCTCTTCACCTGATAATTTATATGCATCCAATGCATTTTTCTTCTCTGCAAATAGTCTAATTAGTTCATCTTTAATAACTGCATTCCTTAGCATTAGCAAAGGCACATGAAGCAAGAAATCAAGCTTATATAGCATCAGCAAAAAAAAAAAAAAAAAAAAAAAAAAACACCATTCTCATTTCATTCACTCCAAATGCTTGTTTAGTTCTGCCTTGAATCTGTTTAACCTATCAATTTCTACAATGACAGATGGAAGTTTGTTCCAGCAACCAACCATCCGATGGCAAAATGCAAACTTCTGCACATTTATCCTACAACTGTCTTTCCTCAATTTGAATTTATGCTGAGCAGGAGGAAGGGTCTCATCAGCATTGAGCATGCTCAAACCATTCAAGGCTTTATACACCTGAATCAGATCACCTCGCAGGTGCCTAGTCTACAGACACTGTAATTTGCAAAACTTAAATCTTTCTTTGTAAGAACAACCCTTTGTTCCATTCAAATTTTGATGCCCTTCTCTGTACTCGTTCCAACGGCTCTACATCTTTCTTAAAATGAGGCTTCCAGACATGTACACAGTACTCAAGGTGTGATCTGGCCATTGCCTTATACAAGGGGATAATCACATCTCCTTATCCCTGCTAGAAAAATTCCTGTATTATCATAGACAAGACACCATGTTCGAGAGGGAACCAGAGAAAGTAATATCTGGTTATCAGCAGTTATCATTCGTGTATGAAGAATTTGCAGATAAAGGAACCACTAGGTGGCAGTGATCACAGTGTAGTGATGTGGGATTTACTTAAAGATTTAATTACCATCAGAGGTAATGGAAAGGGTTTTTGCTTCCGTAAAGGTGAGTACAGTGGTCTCCGACAGTTTTTAAATTCTGTACAATGGGATCAACTGACGATGTTACCAACAGTAAATTCTAAGTGGGAAGCATGCAAGGAATTAATCGTGGATGCTACTAAAAGTTTCATACCTATTAAGAAATATTGTTCAAGGTTTAGGCCTAATTGGTTATCTAATGAACTAATGAGACTCGTAACAGAGAAGAAAAATGCATGGGATGCATATAAATTTTCAAGCGACTCAGAAGCCTATGGCAGATATAAGCTAGTCTGTAATCAGGTCACAAAGGAGGTTAGGCATGCGAAGGCATATTATGAGAAATCCTTGGCAAAAGATGCTAAGAAAAACAGCAAGGATTTCTTTACTTATATAAATTCTAAAAGGAAGGGGTTGAATCTGATTGGTCCACTTGACATCGATGGTTCGAGTGTTGATGATCCTGCTCAGATAGCAAACAAACTGAATGAGTATTTTGCATCTAAATTCACACATGAGGAATTATTAAGGTTTGAAAATGGCAGAAAGTTATCAAATTGTAGCAGGATACTTAATGATTTTGTAATAACTGAGAGCAAAGTGCAGGAGAAATTGTTGAAGTTAAACATAAGAAAAGCACCCGGGGTGGATGGGATCTATCCAGTTATATTAAAGGAGGTGGCAAAGCAACTAAGCAAACCCTTAGCCATAATTATGAGGGCATCCTTGGACTCAGGGGAGGCTCCCACAGACTGGAGATGTGCAAATGTATCCCCAATTCACAAAGGGGGATCGAAGAGTGACACAAGTAAATACAGACCAGTTAGTTTAACTTCTGTTCCGGGTAAAATAATGGAGTCACTGGTTAAAGATGCATTGCAGGATCATCTAGACAAGACTGCAGCAATAATTCAGACACAGCATGGGTTTGTTAAGGGAAAGTCTTGTCTGACAAATTTGATAGGATATTATAATGTGGTTACAAAGGAACTGGATGCAAAAAATAATTTTGATATCATATATTTGGATTTCATGAAAGCTTTTGACACTGTTGCGCATGGAAGACTATTGTACAAATTGGAGCAGAATGGTATTAAGGGTAAGTTGCTACAATGGATAAAAGGATGGTTAAGTGGGAGAAGACAGAAGGTGGTAATCAATGGGTGCTGCTCTTCGTGGACTAATGTTATTATTAGTGTCCCACAGGGTTCAGTGTTAGGTCCACTGTTGTTTTTTATATTTATCAATGATATTGATGAAGGTATATCAGGCTTAATGTCGAAGTTTGCAGATGCAGGGTTGTTAATGACAGTAATGGCAGTGTGCTAGTGCAACAGGATCTAGATAATTTGGGTAGATGGGCTAAGAAGTGGCAACTGAAGTTTAACCTTGACAAATGCAAAGTACTGCATATGGGTAGAAGTAACCCCAGAGAAACGTACCAACTGTGTGGTACTACGCTTAAGGTGGTAGAAAATGAAAAAGACCTGGGAGTAAATGTGCAGTCAGAAATGAAGTTTTCTGAGCAATGCAGACAGGTCATGGGGTTTTGTCAATGATATATAGGAATTTTGCTAGCAGAGAGAAGGAGGTGATTGTCCCTCTGTATAAGGCAATGGTCAGGCCACACCTTGAGTACTGCATACAGGTCTGGAGGCCTCATTGTAGGAAGGATGTTGATTTACTTGAGCGTGTACAGAGAAGGGCAACAAGATTGGTGAGGGGAATGAAGGGATCCTCTTACCAAGGGAGGCTTAAGTTCTGCAAATTGCAGTGGCTGGAGACTAGACACCTGCACGGTGATCTGATTGAGGTGCATAAGGCCTTGAATGGGTTGAGCATGCTGAATTCTGATGGGATCCTTCCACTTGTTCAGATTACGAACCTAAGGGGTCATAAATTCAAATTAAGAAAAGACAGATGTAGAATAGATGTGCGGAAATTTGCCTTTACGCAGCGGGTGGTTAATTGCTGGAACAAACTTCCGTCTGTTGTTGTGGAAGTTGATAGGTTGAATAAATTTAAGGAGGAACTGGACAGGCATTTGGAGGGAATGGTGTGATTTTTTTTTTTTTTTTTTGGCTGATGCTGCATAACCTCATACATTTGCTTTCTTGCATCACATGCCACTACTACTACCATGAGCTACTCTTGCAGACCATCTGCACTGCTCAGAACACATATCTGCCTGCACAATTAACCCCAAGTCCTTTTCACTCTCTACCACTGTAACTGTAGTATCACACAGTTGATACATTACTCTGGGATTACTGCTTTCCATATGCAGTGCTTTATATTTGTCAATGTTAAGCTTCAGTTGCCACCTCTCAGCCCACTTGCTACCTTTTCTAGATCCTGTTGCAGCAGCGTACTGTCAATACTGTCACTAACAACCCTGCCGACCTTTGCATTGTCTGCAGACTTGGACATTAAGCCTGATATACCATCATCAATATCATTAATAAATACGGTAAACAACAACAGACCCAACACTGAACCTTGGGGGATTCCACTAATAACATTTGTCCACGAAGAGCAGTGTCCACTCTGTTTTCTCCCACTCAACCATCCCTTTAACCATAGCAGCGATTTACCTCTAATGCCACATTGCTTCAATTTATGCAGCAGTCTTCCATGTGCAACAATATCAAAAGCCTTTCTAACATCAAAATATATGATATCAAAATTATTCATTGCATCCAGTTCCTTTGTGACTATATCATGGTATCCAATCAAAACTGGTCAGACAAAACTTTCCCTTAACAAACCCATGCTGTGTCCAAGCTATAACTGAAGTCTTGTCTAGATGATCCTGCAATGCTTCTAAAACCAGTGGCTCCATTAACTGACCTGGAACAGAAGTTAAACTAACAGGTTGCTAATTACCTGTCTCCCTTTGATCCTCCTTTGTGGATTGGGGTCATATTTGCACATTGCCAGTCCACGGGTACCTCCCTTGAGTCCAAGTAGGTTCTCTAATTATTGCTTAGGGTCTGCTTATTTACTCTGCTGCCTCCTTTAATATAACTGTATAGATTCCATCCACCCCAGGTGCCTTTCTTATTAGCATTAGCAGAGGCATATGTTGCAAGAAAGCAAGCTTATGCAGCATCAGCCAAAAAAAAAAAAAAACCCTTCCACTTCACCCCTCCGTTCATTCAAAATACCTGTCCAGCTGAGCCTTAAATTTATTTAGGCTATCAACTTTTACAACAAGGGATGGAAGCCTGTTCCGCAAACCAACTACCCGCCGGCTACCCGCGGTTATGTTTATCTTCAACTATTCTCCTCCATTTTACTCTCCAATTATTACAAGATTATCTAGCTTACTGCCAGAGTTTAATACACCACTGGCATTCCTCTCCCTGAATAACTCCTCATGTGTGAATGTATATGCAAAATATTCATTTAGTTTGTTAGTTACCTGAGCAGGATCATCAACAGTTGAACCATCAATACCAAGTGGACTAATCTGATTAATCCCATTCCTTCTACAGTTTACATAAGTAAAGAACTCTTTGCTGTTTTTCTTTGCATCATTTGTCAAAGATTTATCATAATCTGCCTTTGCCTGCCTAACCTCCTTTGTGACTTGGTTACATACCAGCTTATATCTAACATAGGCTTCCGTGTTACCTGTTAATTTATATGTATCCAATGCATTTTTCTTCTTTGCCACATGTCTCATTAGTTCATCGGACTTCCATTTAGGCCTAAATCTTGAACAATAGTTCTTAGTTGGTATGAAAAGCCTAGTAGCTTCCAAGATTATTTCTTTGAATGCTTCCCATTTTGAATTTTCTGTTCATAACATCATCAGTTAGTCCCACCTTATAGAATTTATTATAGTCCCACCTTATAGAATTACTGAAATTGAAATTTTATTGAAAGTAAATCAAAATCATGGCTGAAACCAGAGCAGCAAAGCAAAAGGCTCAAGCTAATGGGATTGCTGTGGCGCACGGGAGAACTGAGGGGGGGTGGCGGCAGTCGCCCTCTGAATTACAGCCTTTTAAGATGCACTATTTGCTTGATGTTTGTGGAGCAGTCAGGTATGGGACATGATACTGCCATGGGGGATGTCTTTCTATGTGCGCGATGCAAGGAGTGTAAGGAAATCAGGCGACAACTCAGCGTTGTTATGGGCCTATATGAGAGCTTGAAGGACAGGGTGGATGCCCTCGAAGGATTACAAGTGAGAAGCCCATCAAGCTGTCAGCTGCCAACACCAATGCCAGGCTTGCACTTGGTCATCGCGCAACACAGCGGCAACCCCCAAGGCAGAATGCACTGGTCCCAAAGGAACTAGTAGTTGTTGGTGATTCTATTGTCAGGAAAATGGGAAACATGCTTTGTAAAAAGGATAGGTGGAACAGGACCAGGGTATGTCTGCCAGGGGCAAAGGTTGATGACGTAGAGCGGATATCATCTTTTAAGGGCACAAAAGGTGATATAGTTGTACACGTTGGCACTAATTATATTAAGAGTAGGAGACCGGCAGAATTATTTAACAAGTACAGGTCACTGATGAAAAAAAAGCCATGAATTAGGGTTGAATTTGAAAGTGTCTGCAATTCTGCCCAGACACGACAAGAGGGAGTATATGATGAGAGCCCTGTCGATCAATTCGGCCCTGGAAAGATTGTGCAGGGCTCAAGGAGTAGAATTTTTTTCAGCCTGGTCTGTACTTGTTAACAGTAGAGACTGCTTCTACAGGGATGGGATACACTTAAATAGAAAGGGTGCAAGAATGTTTGCTGATGCTATCGAGGCAGTGTTAGGTGGGTCGGAAAACTGCTAGATTGGGGGATACAAGGACTAATAGATTAACAGTAGCCACTGGCAGAGGAGAAAGTGATTCTTGCACTCCTTCTATTGGAATGAGCAGCAGCCTGGAAAATAAGATGCAGGATATTTCAGAGACTGCTGGGAATCATGGGGGTACAAGTGAACACATGGGTTGTGTTAGGGTGGCTAAGAGGAAGAGCAGGTGCATGTATACTTGCATGTACACCAATGCTAGGAGTTTAGTAAATAAATTTGATGAATTTGAGGTATTGCTCAAAACATCAAAGGCAGATATTGTTGGGATTTCAGAGACGTGGTGTCACACAGATATAAGGAATGCAGAACTGGAATTTGGGGAGTACAATGTCTACAGAAAGGATAGACAGGATAGGAAGGGAGGAGGGGTTATGCTATTAGTTAAGAAACACATAAAATCCAAGGAAGTGAAGCCAGTCGACATCGCTCGACAGTGCAGTGTCGAGTCAGTTTGGTTTGACATAAGCACTGGGAGATCAAAATTGAGAGTAGGAGTGTGCTATAGGCCTAATGACTCTGATGAGTATAATAAGAAACTGTACAGAGAAATAGAGTGAGCCAGTAAATCAGAGAGTCTTATAATGGGGGATTTTAATTTCCCAGATATTGACTGGAATTTGGGGGCTGGTCACTCACACACTAGCAAGGCTTTTGTGGATTTATTGGATGATTGTTTTCTACATCAGCATGTTCGGGAGGCAACTAGAGGAAGTAATACTCTTGATTTGATTATCAGTAGTGATTCTTCATGCATCAAGAATCTGCAGATAAATGAACCACTAGGTGGCAGTGATCACAGTGTTCTGAAGTGGGAGTTACTCAAAGAGGTAACTAGCATTAGGGGTTAAGGGAAGGGGTATTGCTTTCGTAAAGGCGACTACGATGGACTGAGACAGTATTTAAATTCTATACAGTGGGATCAACTGATGATGTTACCAACAGCAAATTCAAAATGGGAAGCATTCAAAGAACTTATCTTGGAAGCTACTAGGCTTTACATACCAACTAAGAAATATTGTTCAAGGTTTAGGCCAAAATGGATGTCAGATGAACTAATGAGGCATATGGCAGCGAAGAAAAATGCATGGGATACATACAAATTAACACGTGACACAGAAGCCTATGATAGATACAAGTTGATCTGTAACCAAGTTACAAAGGAGGTTAGGCAGGCGAAGGCAGATTACGAGAGGTCCTTGGCAAGGGATGCGAAGAAAAACAGCAATGAGTTCTTTACTTATGTAAACTCTAGAAGGAAGAGGATGAATCAGATTGGTCCACTTGATATCAATGGGTCAACTGTTGATGACCCTGCTCAGGTGGCTAACAAACTAAATGAATATTTTGCATCGACATTCACACATGAGGAGTTATTCAGCGAAGGGAATGCCAGAGGCGTACTCAACTCTAGCAGTATGCTAAAGAATCTTGTAATAACTGAGAGTAAAGTGGAGGAGAAATTGTTGAAGATAAACACAAGAAAGGCACCTGGGGTGGATGGGATCCATCCAGTTATATTAGAGGTAGCAAAGAAAGTAAGCAAACCCTTAGCCATAATTATGAGGGCTTCTTTGGACTCAGGGGAGGTACCCATGGACTGGAGATGTGCAAATGTGACCCCAATTCACAAAAGAGGATCAAAGGGCGAGACAAGTAATTATAGACTTGTTAGTTTAACTTCTGTTCCAGTGAAATTAATGGAGGCACTGGTTAAAGAAGCACTGCAGGATCATATAGTCAAGACTTCGGTTATAGCTTGGACACAGCATGAGTTTGTTAAGGAGAAGTCTTGTCTGACCAATTTGATTGGATACTATGATGTGGTTACAAAGCAACTGGATGAGAAGTGAATAACTTTGATATCATATATTTGGATCTTAGAAAGGTTTTTGATACTGCTGCACATGGAAGACTGTTGCCCAAATTGGAATAGTGCGGCATTGGAGGCAAATTGCTGCTATGGATAAAGGGGTGGTTGAGGAGGAGAAGACAGAGAGTGGTAATCAGTGGACACGGCTCATCGTGGAATAATGTTATTAGTGGAATCCCTCAGGGTTCAGTATTGGGTCCTTTATTGTTTTCTGTATTTATAAATGATATTGATGATGGTATATCAAGCTTAATGTCCAAGTTTGCAGACGATACGAAGGTTGGCAGGGTTGTCAAGGACACTAATGACACTATGCTGCTGCAACAGGATCTGGAAAGGTTGAGGAGATAGGCTGAGAGGTGGCAAATGAAGTTTAACACTGACAAATGTAAAGTACTACATATGGGAAACAGCAACCCCAGAGCAACACATCAACTCTGTGGTACTACATTAACAGTGGTAGAGAATGAAAGGGACCTGGGGGTGGTTGTGCTGGCAGATATGAAGTTCTCTGAGCAGTGCAGACGGGCTGCAAGAGTATCTCATGGTGTATTGTCAATGATATATAGGAATTTTTCTAGCAGGGATAAGGAGGCGATTATTCCCTTGTATAAGGCAATGGTCAGGCCACACCTATAGAGTACTGTATACAGGTCTGGAGGCCTCATTTCAAGAAGGATGTAGAGCTGCTGGAACGAGTACAGAGAAGGGCAACAAGATTAGTGAATGGAAGAAAGGGGTGCTCTTACGAAGAAAGGCTTAAGTTTTGCGAATTACAGTGTCTGGAGACTAGGCACCAGCAAGGTGATCTGATAGAGGTGTACAAAGCCTTGAATGGTTTAAGCATGCGCAATGCTGATGGGATTCTTCCTCTTGCTCAGAATAATCACCTGAGAGGGCATAAATTCAAATTGAGGAAAGACAGATGTAGGATAGATGTGCGGAAATTTGCCTTTAGCCAGCGGGTGGTTGGTAGGTGGAACAGACTTCCATCCCTTGTCGTGGAAGTTGATAGCCTAAATAAGTTTAAGGCTCAGCTGGACAGGTATTTCGAACGAACAGAGGGGTGAAGTGGAAGCAGTTATTTTTTATTTATTTATTTTACTTTATTATTTTTTTTTTTTGGCTGATGTTGCATAAGCTTGCTTTCTTGCATCAAATGCCTCTACTAATGCTAATTTAAATACTGTCTCAGACCACCATAGTCACCTTTATGAAAGCAAAAACCCTTCCCTTTACTCCTGATAGTAGTTACCTCTTTGAGTAAATCCCACTTCAGCACATTGTGATCACTGCCACCCAGTGGTTCCTTTATCTGCAGATTCTGCAAATGAAGAATCACTACTGATAACCAAATCAAGAGTATTATTTCCTCTAGTTGCCTCCCGAACATGCTGCTGTAGAAAACAATCATGCAATAAATCGACAAAAGCCTTGCGAGTGTGTGAGTGACCAACCTACAAATTCCAGTAAATCTCTGGGAAGTTATAATCCTCCAATATAAGACACTCTGATTTACTGGCCCATTATTTCTCTGTACAGTTGTTTATTATACTCATCCGAGTCATTAGGCCTATAACACAATCCTACTCTCAATTTTGCTTTTCCAGTGCTTATATCACACCAAACTGACTCGACACTGCACTGTTAAACCATGTTGACTGGCTGTACTTCTTGGATTTTATGTGTTTCTTCACTAATATCATAACCCCTCCTCCTCCCTTCCTATCCTTCCTGTACACAGTGTACTCCCCAAATTCCAATTCTGCATTCCTTATACCTGTGTGACACCATGTGTCTGTTATCCCAAAAATATCTGCCTTTGAAGTTTTCACCAACACCCCAAATTCATCAAATTTATTTACCAAACTGCTAGCATCGGTATACACACAAGTATACATGCACCTGTTTCTATTCTTAGCTACCCTAACACAGCCCATGTATTTACTTGTTCCGCAATGACTCCCAGCAATCTCTGGAATACCATGCACCTTGTTTTCCAGGCTGCTGCTCATTTCAATAGAAGCAGTGCAAGAATCACTTTCTCCTCTGCCAGTGTCTACTGTTAATCTATTAGTCCTTGATCCCCCCAATCTAGCAGTTTTCCGACCCACCTAACTCTGCCTCAATAGCATCAGCAAATATTCTTGCACCCTTTCTATTTAAATGTATCCCATCCCTGAAGAAGCAGTCTCTCCTGTTAACAAGCAGAGATGAGGCTGAGAAAAATTCTACCTCTTGAGCTTTGCACAATCTCTCTCTAGGGCCAAATCGATCGACAAGACTCTCATCATATACTCCGTCCTATTGTGTCTCGGAAGAATTGCACACGCTTTCAAATTCAACCCTAACTCACGGCTTTTTTTCAACATTGACCTGCACTTGTTAAGTAATTCCGCCAGTCTTCTATTCTTAATATCATTAGTGCCAACGTGTACACCAATATCACCTTTTGTGTCCTTAAAAGATAATATCTGCTCTACAACATCATCAACCTTTGCCCCTGGCAGACATACCCTGATCCTGTTCCACCTATCCTTTTTGCACAATACGTTGCCCTTTTCCCCGACAACAACTAGTTCCTTTGGGACCAGCGCATTCTGTCTTGGGGATTGCCGCTGTGTTGTGTGATGTTCAAGTGCAAGCTCTGGCATTGATGTGGGCAGCTGAGAGCTTGATGAACCCTTTAATTTAAATCCTTCCAGTGCATCACCCTATCCTTCAAAATCTCATATAGGCCCATAACAACGCTGAGTTGGCACCTGATTTCCCCACACTCTTTACATTGTGCATACACAATGGCAATATTCCCCTTGACAATATCATGTCTCATTCCTGACTGCTCCACAAACATCAAACAAGCAGTGCATTTCCAAAGGCTGTGATTGAGAGGACAATGGCCCCCCTCAGTTCACCCTGAACCACAGCACTCCCATTAGTTTGCGCCTTTTGCTTTGCTTCTCTCGTCTGAGTTATGATTTCTGTTCAATTTCAAATAAAATTCCAATACAAAATATAACCCTAAACTTACATCCCAATTCAGTTATAACACTATATATATATGTATTTCAGTAACGAATATTATCTCCGCATTACATTTAAGTTCTTCTCTCCTGTCAAGTTATATGTATTAATTTATAATGTTACGTTTGTAAAACTAGGTCGTTATGTGTATTTAATTAAAAAAGTACAATTTAATTGACAATGAATTTTATAAAATTAGTAAATTTCACTGATTAATTGATACCACTATACTTGATATCTAGTTTTACTTTACACCTACGCTATCTAGTTGGGACAAAAAGCCTAGTAGCTTCCAAGATTACTTCCTCGAATGATTCCCATTTAGACTTTGCTATCAGTAACATCATCAGTTGATTCCACTGTATAGAATTTAATAACTGTCTGAGACCACTCTAGTCACCTTTACGAAAGTAAAAACCCTTCCCTTTACCCCCCTGATGGTAGTTAAGTAAATCCCACATCACACATTCTAATCAGTGCCACCTAGTGGTACCTTTATCTGCAGATTCTTAATGCATGAAGAATCACTGCTGATAATCAGATCAAGAGTATTACTCCCACTAGTTGCCTCTTGAACATGCTGCTGTAGAAAACAATCATCCAATAAATCCACAAAAGCCTTGCTAGTGCATGAGTGACTATCCACAAGTTTCATCAATATCTCGGAAGTTAAAATCACTGTACTGTGATTTTACAAAAATTATAATCACTGCCCTCTCACTATGGGTGAAAAAGGTTTGGATTATCCTCTCAATGATGCATGAAATTTGTCGAGGCTTTTTTTTTTTTCACAATGGTGGCTGATTTAGTGGGTCTCAAGAGAGGATTTTGTGGTTTTTACTCCTCAACACTTGGATTTTTCAGCCAACATAACAAAAATTAATCAGTTTACATTAAAAAAAATGTCATCTGCCCATCTCTTCTAATAATTAATCTAATTTTCTTTAAACTGATTCAAATTACCCACTTTCAAAAGATCTGCTGGAAGTTTATTATAACAATCAATTACTCTCTTGCTTAAAGCAAATTTTCATAAATCTATCTTGCAATTATCATTTCTTTATTCTTTTCCAACTTAAATTTATTTCCTACTGTGTGCACCATAAAAAGAGTACAGGTGCTATCTTCATTTCATTTACTCAATCCATTTAAAGCCTGAAATCAGGCTTTAAATCAGGTTGCTTCTCAGATGTTTAATTTCCAGATACCACAATTAATTTTTTTGGTCAATACTGTATAAGCTTTGCTTCTTTGCCACAACAAATTTCTAGAAGCCAAGTCATTCATTGGTTCTGTAAATTTTGGTAAGGGTACTGTTGTACCTCCCAACTAATATTCTTGTTCTTTGTACCTCTTCCAGACCTAATACTCCTTCCTAAAATGAAGTTTACAAACTTAGCATTAGCATTAGTAGAGGCATTTGATGCAAGAAAGCAAGCTTATGCAGCATCAGCCAAAAAAAAAAAAAAAAACCCACTTCCACTTCACCCCTCTGTTCGTTCAAAATACCTGACCAGCTGAGCCTTAAACTTATTTAGGCTATCAACCTCCACCACAAGGGATGGAAGTCTGTTCCACCAACCAACCACCCGCTGGCTAAAGGCAAATTTCCGCACGTCTATCCTACATCTGTCTTTCCTCAATTTGAATTTATGCCTTCTCAGGTGATTTTTCTGAGCTAGAGGAAGAATCCCATCAGCATTGAGCATGCTTAAACCATTCAAGGCTTTATACACCTCTATCAGATCACCTCGCTGGTGCCTAGTCTCCAGACACTGTAATTTGCAAAACTTAAGCCTTTCTTCGTAAGAGCACCCCTTTCTTCCATTCACTAATCTTGTTGCCCTTCTCTGCACTCGTTCCAGCAGCTCTACATCCTTCTTGAAATGAGGCCTCCAGACCTGTATACAGTACTCTAGGTGTGGCCTGACCATCGCCTTATACAATGGAATAATCACCTCCTTATCCCTGCTGGAAAAATTCCTGTATATCATTGACAATACTCCATGAGCTACTCTTGCAGCCCGTCTGCACTGCTCAGAGAACTTCATATCTGCCTGCACAACCACCCCCAAGTCCCTTTCATTCTCTACCACTGTCAGTGTAGTACCACAGAGTTGATACGTTGCTCTGGGGTTGCTGTTTCCCATGTGTAGTACTTTACATTTGTCAATGTTAAACTTCATTTGCCACCTCTCAGCCCATCTGCTCAACCTTTCCAGATCCTGTTGCAGCAGCATAGTGTCAGTAGCGTCCTTGACAACCCTGCCAACCTTTGTATCGTCTGCAAACTTGGACATTAAGCCCGATATACCATCATCAATATCATTTATAAATACAGAAAACAATAATGGACCCAACACTGAGCCCTGAGGGACTCCACTAATAACATCAGTCCATGATGAGCAGTGTCCATTGATTACCACTCTCTGCCTTCTCCCCCTCAACCACCCCTTTATCCATAGCAGCAATTTGCCTCCAATGTCACACTGCTCCAATTTGTGTAGCAGTCTTCCATGTGCAACAGTATCAAAAGCCTTTCTAAGAGAATTTTATATCAAAGTTATTCCCTGCATCCAGTTCTTTTGTGACTGCATCATAGTATCCAATCAAGTTGGTCAGGCAAGACTTCCCCTTAACAAAACCATGCTGTGTCTGAGCTATAACTGAAGTCTTGTCTAAATGATCCTGCAGTGCTTCTTTAACCAGTGCCTCCATTAATTTTCCTGGAACAGAGGTTAAGCTCACAGGTCTATAATTACTTGTGTCAGCCTTTGATCCTCCTTTGTGAATTGGGGTCACATTTGCACATTTCCAGTCTATGGGTACCTCCCCTGAGTCCAAGGAAGCTCTCATAATTATGGCTAAGGGTTTGCTTACTTCCTTTACTGCCTCCTTTAATATAACTGGATAGATCCCATCCACCCCGGGTGCCTTTCTTGTGTTTATCTTCAACAGTTTCTCCTCCACTTTACTCCCAGTTATTTCAAGATTCTGTAGCTTACTGCTAGAGTTGAATACACCTCTGGCATTCCCCTCGCTGAATAACTCCTCATGTGTGAATGTCGATGCAAAATATTCATTTAGTTTGTTAGCTACCTGAGCAGGATCATCAACACTTGACCTATCAATATCAAGTGGACCAATCTGATTCATCCCCTTCCTTCTAGAGTTTACATAAGTAAAGAACTCTTTGCTGTTTTTCTTTGCATCCCTTGCCAAGGATTTCTCGTAATCTGCCTTCGCCTGCCTAACCTCCTTTGTAACTTGGTTGCATATCAACTTGTATCTATCATAGGCTTCTGTGTCATGTGTTAATTTGTATGTATCCCATGCATTTTTCTTCTCTGCCATATGCCTCATTAGTTCATCTGACATCCATTTTGGCCTAAACCTTGAACAATATTTCTTAGTTGGTATGTTAAGCCTAGTAGCTTCCAAGATAAGTTCTTTGAATGCTTCCCATTTTGAATTTGCTGTTGGTAACATCATCAGTTGGTCCCACTGTATAGAATTTAAATACTGTCTCAGTCCATCGTAGTTGCCTTTACGGAAGCAATAACCCTTCCCTTTACCCCTAATGGTAGTTACCTCTTTGAGTAAATCCCACTTCAGCACACTGTGATCACTGCCACCTAGTGGTTCATTTATCTGCAGATTCTTAATGCATGAAGAATCACTGCTGATAATCAGCAGTGATTCTACGGGGTAGTCACGTATGGGGTAGTCACGATGCAACCTAACCACGGCAGCTTGGTGAAATTCAAAGGTCAGCTGGCTAGGTATCTATGCAAGTGAAGAAACACACGTATAGCTTATTTATTTTATTATTATTTTATATATACAGTGTGTGTGTGTGTAGCACGGGAGAGCGATATAGAGAGTATGACAATAGTTATTTTAACTTTATTATACAGAATTATGGACTAGTACCATTACATATATAGTATCTTATTGTTAGACTACATGTATTAGTATTGGAGAAGAGTAATGAATAACTAATAGACATACCTAGTTAAATTTGTTAGATTGTTAAAAAATATATATACAAAATAATATACAAAATACCTATCATGGAATACCTACAATCTAGTGACTTTTTTAGGGGTTAACCACTCACATTAAAAGAAACAATAAGAGGTTTTCTGTTTCTGTGATCAATGTGCTGTTTGGTGTTAAATATATTAATAGGGTCTAAAGGTTAAGTAGCAGTATAAGGTTTTAATTTTATAAAAATATTTTATATACAGGGTTAGTGATTGATTGATTGATTGGTTTGGTTTTTTATGGCGCATTGGCAGCTGTGGCCATAATGCGCCAAGACAGGGTTAGTCAAAACATTGTCAACAACTTTGACAGTTTGTCAAATGTACTAAATAGGTTTCTGTGACAAAAATGCCATCAAACAAAAGAAAATATCAAATTTGTGTTTGCCGCAACAGAAATGGTGCAGCAAACTAAATTTCACAGAAATTCGCCAACTCGAGACTCCATCATTAAGTGGTTTAGGTAGTTTGTGGAGCGTGGATGTATCTGCAAAGGTAAAAGCACAGGTGATGTGACTGCAGAACATGTACGGAAGACATATCTCAGGAGTCCTTGCAAAAATTCACGCAAGGGGCTCACATCAGGTGAGTATGGGCTTGGCACACCCAGCGTCCTAAGCTGGATATCACCATTCTTCTCTTTCTTGGTGATTCCTTTCTACTTTTTGACACTTTCTCTCTCTCTCTCTCTCTCTGGGTAACTCAGGAATTTTTTTTTGGCTGGTGCAGCTTAAGCCTCAGGCTTCCATGCACCATATAGCTAATAATAATAATAATAAATCGACTAACAAGGTCAGTAGAGAGCTTGGGATTCCACAGAAAAGTATTTGGCATATTCTCAGAAGGCAACTCTCCATGCATCCACATGACAAAGTTTGTAGATAAATAATTTTGTTGTAACATCCAACAAATGTGTGATACTCTTGAAAATTTCACGGATAGATTAGTGCTTATCAATGAACCCACATTCCTTCTCAGCAGTAAAGTGAATCGACACAATATTTCTTATATGGGGTAGTGAGAATACCCATGAAACTGTGGAACATGAACAAGACATTACAAAAGTAAACATTTTCCTGAGCAATGTCTGTTAAAAAGATTTATGGGCCCTTCGTTTTGCCAAAGACACTGTGAATGGTATTTCCTACCTTGTTACGTTGATTGAATGGTTGCTGCCACAACTGACACAAGACGGAAACTAACTTTTTTTGCAGCAGGATGGGGGTCCACCACATTTCCATAGGGAGTTTTGAAAGTTTCTGAATAACAATTATCCCTGTTGCTGGACCGGCCGTGCTTCCTGTGGTGACTACTGATGTAGAAAACAATCATCCAATAAATCCACAAAAGCCTTGATAGTGTGTCAGTGTAGTATAGTATATATATATATTAAAGGAGTGTGAGTGTGTGAGAGTAAAAGTAGGAGACTGGCGGAATTATTAAACAAGTACAGGTCATTGTTGAAAAAAAGCCATGAATTAGGGCTGAATTTGAAAGTGTCGGCCTCGTAGGCGAGTGGTCAGGAGCGGGAGTGCAGTAGCACACGCTCTTTGAGTAGACTGGGTTTCAAGCCCCTGACTGCTGAATACTGTCGATCTGCCAACCCGCACTGGACCAGCGTGGCAGATTATGGGCCATTTCCCTCAGCATGAATTGTTGAGGAGGCTTCCATCCTGCAGTGGGTTGATAATGGCTGCACTTTACCTTTCTTTGAAAGTGTCTGCAATTCTGCCCAGACACGACAGAAGGGAGTATATGCCTGGAGAAATTGTGCAAGGCTCAAGGGGTAGAATTTTTTTCAGCCTGGTCTGAGCTTGTTAACAAGACAGACTGCTTCTACAGGGATGGGATACACTTAAATAGAAAAGGTGCAAGAATATTTGCTGATGCTATCAGGGCAGTGTTAGGTGGGTCGGAAAAAGTGCTACATTGGGTGGATACACTGACTAATAGATTAACAGTAGCCACTGGCAGAGGTGAAAGTGATTTTTGCACTGCTTCTATTGAAATGAGCAGCAGGTTAGAAAACAAAGTGCAGGGGATTCCAGAAACTGCTGGGAGTCATTGCAGAGCAAGTAAATACATGGGCTGTGTTAAGGTAGCTAAGAATAGAAACAGGTGCATGTATACTTGTGTGTACACCAATGCTGCCAGGAGTTTAGTAAATAAACTTGATGAATTTGAGGTGTTGGTCAAAACATCAAAGGCTGATATAACTACAATCACACATAAGGAATGCAGAACTGGAATTTGGCGAATACAATATGTACAGAACGATATACAGGATAGGAAGGGAGGAGGGTTTATGCTATTAGTTAAGAAACACATAAAATCAAAGGAGGTACAGCCAGTCGACATCGCTGGACAGTGCAGTGTCAAGTCAGTTTGGTGTGACATAAGAACAGGGAAATCAAAATTGAGAGTAAGAATGTGTTATAGGCCCAATGAATCTGATAAGTATAAAAAAAAAAAAAAAACTGTACAGGAAAATAGAGTGGGCCAGTAAATCAGAGAGTCTTATAATGGGGGATTTTAATTTCCTGGATATTGACTGGAATTTGTGGGTTGGTAACTCACATACTAGCAAGTCATTTGTGGATTTACTGGATGATTGTTTTCTACATCAGCATGTTCGGGAGGCAACTAGAGGGTGTAATACTCTTGATCTGATTATCAGAAGTGCTTCTTCATGCATTAAGAATCTGCAGATAAAGGAACCACTAGGTGGCAGTGATCAATGTGCTGAAGTGGGATTTACTCAAAGAGGTAACTACCATCAAGGGTAAAGGGAAGGGTTTTTGCTTTCGTAAAGGCAACTATGGAGGTATGAGACAGTATTTAAATTCTATATGGTGGGACAAACTGATGATGTTACCAACAGCAAATTCAAAATGGGAAGCATTCAAAGAATTAATTTTGGAATTTATTCATACCAACATACCAACTTTACATACCAACTAAGAAATATTGTTCAACGTTTAGGCCTAAATAGATGTCAGATGAACTAATGAGACGTGGCAGAGAAGAAAAATGCATGGCATACATATAAATTAACGGGTGACATGGAAGCCTACGATAGATATAAGCTGGTTAGTAACAAAGTCACAAAGGGGATAAGGCAGATTATGAGAAATCATTGGCAAAGGATGCAAAGAAAAACAGCAGAGTTCTTTACTTGTGTAAACTATAGAAGGAAGGAAGGGAATGAATCAGATTGGTCCACTTGATATCGATGGTTCAACTGTTGATGATCCTGCTCAGGTGGCTAACAAACTAAATGATTATTTTGCATCTACATTCACACATGAGGAGTTATTCAGGAAGGGGAATGCCAGAAATGAACTAAACTCTGTCAGTGACCTAGATGATTTTTTAATAACTGAGAAGAAAGTGGAGGAGAAATTGTTGAAGATAAACATACGAAAGGCACCTGGGGTGGATGGGATCTAATCTGTTGTATTAAAGGAGGCATCAAAGGAAGTAAGCAAACCCTTAGCCATAATTATGAGACCTTCCTTGGACTCAGGGGAGGTATCCATGGACTGGAGATGTGCAAATGTGACCCCAATTCACAAAATAGGATCAAAGGGCGAGACAAGTAATTATAGACTTGTTAGTTTAACTTCTGTTCCAGTGAAATTAATGGAGGCACTGGTTAAAGAAGCACTGCAGGATCATATAGTCAAGACTTCAGTTATAGCTTGGACACAGCATGAGTTTGTTAAGTTAGAAGTCTTGTCTGACCAATTTGATTGGATACTATGATGTGGTTACAAAGCAACTGGATGAAGTGAATAACTTTGATATCATATATTTGGATCTTAGAAAGGCTTTTGATACTGTTGCACATGGAAGACTGCTGCACAAATTGGAATAGTGCGGCATTGGAGGCAAATTGCTGCTATGGATAAAGGGATGGTTGTGTGGGAGAAGACAGAGAGTGGTAATCAATGGACACTGCTCTTTGTGGACTAATGTTATTGTTGGGTTCAGTGTTGGGGCCATTGTTGTTTTCTGTATTTATAAATGATATTGATGATGGTATATCGGGCTTAATGTCCAAGTTTGCAGACGATACGAAGGTTGACAGAGTTGTTAATGACAGTATGCTGCTGCAACAGGATCTAGAAAAGTTGAGCAGGGGGGCTGAGAGGTGACAAATGAAGTTTAACATTGACAAATGTAAAGTACTACATATGGGACGCAGTAACCACAGAGTAATGCATTAACTCTGTGGTATTACACTGACAGTGGTAGAGAACGAAAAGGACCTGGAGATAATTGTGTAGGCAGATATGAAGTTTTCTGAGCAGTGCAGACGGTCTGCAAGAATAGCCCAGGGTGTCTTGTCAATGATATACAGGAATTTTTCTAGCATGGATAAGGAGGTGATTATCTCCTTGTATAAGGCGATGGTCAGGCCACACCTTGAGTACCGTATACAGGTCTGGAGGCCTCATTTTAAGAAGGATGTAGAGCTGTTAGAACGAGTACAGAGAAAGGTGACAAGATTAGTGAATTGAACAAAGGGTTGCTCTTATGAAGAAAGGCTTAAGTTTTGCAGATTACAGTGTTTGGAGACTAGGCACCTGCGAGATGATTTGACTGAGGTGTATAAAGCCTTGAATGATTTGAGCATACTCAATGCTGATGGGAATCTTCCTCTTGCTGAGAATAATCACCTGAGAGGGAATAAATTTAAATTGAGGAAAGACAGTTGCAGGATAGATGTGCAGAAGTTTGCCTTTAGCCAGAGGGCAGTTGGTTGGTGGAACAGACTTCCATCCTTTGTTGTGGAAGTTGATAGCCTAAAGAGGCTGAGCTGGACAGGTATTTGGAACGAATGAAGGGGTTAAATCGGAGTTTTTTTTTTTTTTTCCTTAGCTGATGCTGCATAAGCTTGCTTTCTTGCATTGTGTGCCTCTACTAATGCTAATGACAAACATTTACTTCACTGGCCACTAAGATCAACAGACCTCACTCCCTTAGATTTTTATCTAAGGGGTTTTGTGAAAGATTTTGTTTGTGCTTCCCATACCTGTCACTTTGCAAGAACATATCACTGCAGTTATCAGTCAAATCAGTGACAATACGCTGGAGAAAGTGACATGAATTTGATTATCGCATTGACGTGTGCAGGGTCACACATGGGGCTTATACTGAAGGACTGTAAGGTAACTGTTAAAAACTTTGATATTTATGCTTTCATTTGATAGCTTCTTTTTTACAGAAAAATGTGTATTTACTTTCAAATAAACTGTCAAAGTTGTCAACAACATTTTGACCTGTATTATACAATGTGTGCATAGTGCACACTGATTATTATTGCTCCAACAGAGAACAAATATGATAAATTCCAAAGTTAAAAATAAAATAAAATCTTTGGTTTATGTTTCATTAACTTGTATTTTGTATAATTTATATTTCCTTCTTTTAACTATTTCTAATAATACATCACTTCACTTACATTCACATGCATAATAACTTGCAAATTCTGCTCCAAAATTATTAGATTTATCAAGTATGGAGGAAAAACTATTTCCAAACAAACCGCTATATCTATGTCTTCATGAGGTTCAGATTCTTTCTAAGCCAATCAACCATTTCCACTACTTTATTATTGCTAGATTGCATTATGCCTTAACTTAATATTTCAGATATTGGGCTATATTCATACAAAATAATAAACATTTTACCATGGCCAACACAGTGGTTACCACTTTCCAAGCTTTCAGTCTTCCTAGAGATCACTTACACTGGATTCACTCTTCCATTTCTTTTTCGTCTATAATGATATCCACATGTGATTTTAGCTTAGAAATGGAATGTCAACTTAAAGCTTCCAGATTTTTAACTTTGAATTTTTTTTATTCGTCCTCTGTCATGTCAGTGGTAATTAATATGCACTATGCATGCATTTTACAATATATATAAAATATTTTTATAAAATTAAAACCTTATACTAGTATGTAACATTTAAGCTCTATTAATATATTGGTAATGCATACATTTTAAAGAATATATATATATAAATTTTTTTATAAAATTATAACCTTTTACTAGTCGTTAACCCTTTTAGGCCCTATTAATATATCTCTAACACCATACTGCATATTGATTATCACAGAAACAGAGAACTCTTCATCGCTGTTTTTCCTTTCAATCTGGCATTTGGTGTATTATGTTTGTTTGTTTGTTATTTGGTTTTTAGGAGCATTAGCAACTAAGGCCATATTGCTCCGGGATATGCGGTGGTCATTCCCTGACCTTTCCGTATCCTCCGTATTTGGTGGTGATGGGCTCGAACCCTGGTCTAATCAAGAAGCGTGTGCTACGCACTGCTGCTCCTTCCCACCTGGCTATGGAGGCGCCTTTTGGTGTATTATCTTGGCTGACCTTAATGCTCAGCTATGGAGGGCAGCCTCCATAGCCAAGTGGTCAGGAGCGGGAGAGCAGTAGCACATTTCTTTGAGTAGACAGGGGGTTCAAACCCCTGACTGCTAAATATAGTCAATCTGCCAACCCACACTGGACCAGCTTGGCAGATTATGGTCCATATCCCTCAACATGAATTGTTGAGGAGGCTTCCATCCTCCAGTGGATTGATAATGGCTGCAGTTTATCTTTTTTTATATTATCTTATGTATATATATTCTATAACAATAAAAAATTTACCTATGTGTATTCCATAAATTTAACTAGGTGTGTCTATTAGTTCTCACTACTCTTAGCCAATACTAATAAGATACTATATATATAATATGAATATAAATGAAGAATATGCCAGTGCATGGCAAGCCAAGTATAAGCAGTGGATAAAAGGTAAACAAGTACTTAACTCAGCAACAAGCAAACAAACAAAGAGGGGAAATAAATCGAGGTAAAGGGCATTGCAGAAGGAATATACTCCATTGTGCTTCTCTGGTCATTGTGTTTTGGTCTTCTGATGAGTTGGGGCACAATGACGGTCCATTTTATTTTTGTTTCACCCTGTTTGTCATATTGTTGTGGTTCATTTTCTTCTCCATTTATAGTGACATTTCACCAAATTTGGACCTAGCACCATTGGGTGGGGGAGTTGCTAAAAAATTTTAGCAACAAAAATATAAATAAATAAAATATTAGCAACACGCCCAGTGGGGGAGTTGGTAAATTTGAATTAATTGGAATTTTTTTAAATTCATATTATTTGGTAGTTTTATTAACTGGCAATTTTTCTAAATTATTTTAGGAGCATATTCCTTCTGAAATACTCTATCTTGATTTGCCCCCCCTCCCGTTTCTTTCTGAATTATGTACTGGTTTACTTTCAATTTGCCACTTACTTGGCTTGCTACATGCTAGCATATTCTTCATTTATATTCAAATTATGTTTCTGTAATGTGTGGTAGGTAATGTTTTGCAGCCACCGGTATTTGCTATACTGATTTTCTTTCTTCTTATTTTTTTAAAGTTAATTTTTATATGTATATATTTTTCTTCACTGTTGCAGCTAAGCATGGGGATACTAATAAGCATATATAATGGGAAAAATCACCTCTCTGTCCCATTACTGACAGTAGCCTATGAGCAGTCCTAGTAGCCTATCTACACTTCTCAAAAATTTTCATTTCAGAATGTACAATTACCTAGAGGTAATTGTACATTCTGAAATGAAAATTTTCAGATAAATGTAAAGGGATAATTTTTAGGTGACTGTAGAGTCTGAAAATCTCTTTCATTCACAACTACCTTGAGTTTGGTACTGCCCAAATGGTATGTTACTCTGGGATTAGTGCTAACCAAATGCAGTACATTTTAACATTAATTATTAATTAATGCTAAATTAATTTAGTAATAAACTTAATTTATTATTAAGTATTAAATCATAATGGGGACTTCATGAAATGTAAATCACTGAAGAAAATGTGAACATAACAGAAACCCAATTTAAGGTGTGCATTCAGGACAAGATTTCTAAACTTTAAATCACGAAAGTTCTTAAATTTTGGTCATAAAAAAACTGGAAGAGAAAATAAAACACTACTGTCAATTACAAATATTTTCTTTAATCTAGCAAAACTTTGAATAGCACAGTTCCTCAAATAACAAAAAATATGCTATTTTGATGTTGTTGTTGTTATTTGGTTTTTAGGAGCATTAGCAACTAAGGCCATATTGCTCCGGGATATGCGGTGGTCATTCCCTGAATGACCTTTCCGCATCCTCCGTATTTGGTGGTGACGGGCTCGAACCCCGGTCTAATCAAGAAGCGTGTGCTACGCACTGCTGCTCCTTCCCACCTGGCTACGGAGGCGCCTGTGCTATTTTGAAATACAGTGTTCCATGCAATAGAATAGTTTCTTTTTCTTCATTCTTAATTCACTTCACTTTACAGTTTTCTTAAAGTGTAAATGCAAAAGGAAACTGCTGTCACAAATACCAGAAATACTACTTTTTTAAATAATTCAGGGGAGATGTCTGCTTTGTTGGACATGTCTGTTGAAAGAAAAATTCCCTTTCTAGTTGATTAAGTCAAATTCAGACTATCTCACCATCAGGGTTGAAAAAGCACACATATCTTCAGACAGCCTCAAAGTCAACAACTGCTTCTTCAAATGCAGGAATTGGTGTTCCTCATCTACTTCACTCTCAGAATTCTTCTGTTCCTTCTCCTTTACGTTAGCATCACATATTTCTTGATTGCTCAATCTTGGTGATGTTAAAATGCTATCATCACACTTCAAAATCTGCAAATTGAATGTCTGTGACCAAAGGTAACTTTCTTCATCTTTGTCTCTAGCACGTACATCAATCATTGAGTGATGAACTTTGCTTTTACAAAATAACTGGCAATTTTTGCAGAATTCATTGCATGCAACAAATTCCTGTTGATGTTATGCCTGCAGGACATTCAGTTACAATTCACTTTTCTCCCTAGAGTAGCAACAGCCTTCTGAGCTAATGTCCTTCAAATACTTCATCTTCATTAATACATTTTTTCTTTTTAGGTTTTGGGACCTTTGTTTTAATTCCTAGTAATATCTTCCCTCTTCTAGTCCACAATCTTTTAATGCATAAAATATTCTTAATGAGCTTGTAACAGTCATGAGATGGAGAAACTTTCTCATTGACCAAAATTCAAATGATCAGTCAATTTTATGGGTAAGGTAATGATAATCATATAAAATATACATATGTGCGAAGGGTATATATTTAGTTTCAGATGAAATAAAAAAAAAAGTCCTTTAAAAATAATAATAAAAACTTGCTAAAATATAATGAAACATCCTTACAAACCAGCAGTTCTCGAACAATGTGTCATAACACACCAATGGGTTACAAAGAAATGGAAAAGGTGTCACCAAAAATCTGTAATAAGTTCATAGGTCACAATTAAGTTCCATATCCCAGTGGACTATAGTATAGTGTGCTGTTCATAAGAATAATGCACTACATTATGACAATAGGTAGAGAACTACTGCTATAAACTTCTAATTCTACATAAATCCCATCAAACATTTGTGGGGCACAGTGGAACACAGCATTCACCAGTCCAATCCACTACCTTGCTCCATTACTAAGCTCATCCTTTCTTATAGGGAGAGGGGGGTTTTAATTATGTTATGCAAGCAGTAGAGAACTACTGCTATACAGAGATCAGTGTACACAGGTATATGTAAAATATCTTACCTCTGATATTGGCTGTAACATGGAAGACTGCTCCAATTCTAGCAGTCCATCATCATATGTATCAATATTTTTCCCCTACAAGCAAATAATAATAAAAAAGCTATAATTAAAAATCTCTAAGTCAGAGATTTTAATGAATCTTAATATTCATTTTGCTAGCACTTCATGATCATCACATACATTTCTACATTTAATCTATGAATTTCTTTTTACCGCACAAATTTTATGGAAAAAAATAAAGAGAGGAAAGGAGACTTAAAACAAAGTTAAAAAAAGTGGGAGGAGAGTAATAAATATTATACAGTTGTAATTAAACTGAATGGCTAAGTTCAAAGAATATAAAACTGCATTATTAAGCACTGTATAAAGTTATAATCTTAGAAATTAATTAATAAGGAGATAATGGCAAAAGGTGCAAGTAAGCAAGCGTATATGCGTCAAAAAAAAAAAATATATAGTTCCCACATCACTTGTCTAATCCCCCTCTAATAATTACTCTAGTTCTTCCTTAAATTTATTCAAACTACTCATTTCCACAACACCATATGGCAGTCTGCTCAAACAATCAACTACCCATTGGCTGAAAGCAAATTTCTGAACATCTATCCTCAATTATCCTTTCTCAATTTAAATTTGTCCTCTTATATGTGTTGTCTAAGCAAGAAGAAGAAGAGGAAGAAAACTATCAACATTCAACTTACTCAATCCATTTAAAGCCCTAAACAACCCAACCAGATATCCTTGCAGGTGCCTAAGTTCCAGATGCTGAAATGCAAATGAAGCTCTTCTTGGGAAGAGTGTCCCTTTTTCTCTCATCACTAATCTCACTGCCCTTCCCTACACCACATGGGAATGTTTTAACATTTTCATTCCAATAGATCTATATATTTGATTACTAAAGTTAGTTATATCTGTGGATAGTTGAGGTCTTCAGCTTATGGAAATTCAAAGGTCAGATGGATAATTATCTATGTAAGGGGAAACTTTTTTATTATTTATTTTTTATATATTTTTATATTTTATTATTTTTTATTTAATTATTTATTCTTTTTTTTTTAGCTAATGAAGCAAAAACTGTAGCTTTGCTGAACTATATGGCTAATATGGACATTCCACTGTTATTCTCATCTATACAAGTTAGCTCAAAAAACTGACTAACCCTTTCAAGAAGCTCAGTCTTTCTTATAAGTAGCTGCCAGACCTGAACATATTACAAATGTAATCTCTCCACTGGCTTGCATAACATAATTAAAACCCTCCTCTCCCTATAAGAAAGGATGTCTATGAGCTTAGTAATGGAGCAAGGTGGATTGGACTGGTGAATGCTGTGTTCCGCTGTGCCCCATAAATGTTTGATGGGATTTATGTAGAATTTGATAGCCAGGAGAGCACACAAAATGCTTGGACATGATCCTTGAACCACTCCTTCACAATGCAGACCTTGTGACACAGGCCTGCATTGAGACCATATATCCAGTGCCATCTGGATACACAGTCACCACATAGGACAAAACTTTGTCCAAAACAATGCCAAGGTAGGATATGGCAGTGAGACTGTGTCCAATGGTGATGAGGGTACCAAGTGATGTTCATGAAACATCCTACAGGCCATGATACTGCTGCCACTGGCATGTTTTCATCCACCTGTTTAGTCTGGTTGCAGCTATTCACCTGCCCACCTATCTACTGGTAAGATGGAGCTGGAACCTTGATTCATCAGATCAAGCAACTCTTTTCCAGTCATCATATATACAGGAATGGTATTCTCATGCCCACTGCAGGTGAAGATGTCAATGATGATCTGTCAACATAGGCACAGGGACAGGTCACCCACTCTGTAGGCCTATCTGTGTGTCTGCTGAATGGTGTTCTTGGACATTTCTCAGTGTGCCCTGGTTGTAGACTACTATTAATTGAGGGAACATGAACCTTCTGTTGGTCTAGGCAGCATGTGCCAACTGTTTTTTGTCTTGACTGTCAACCAGTATGTATGTGTGTGTCTATTGATTCATAAGCTGCAGTGGCTCCCGGCATGTTGGGTAGTTGTGTGTCCCTCTTCAGATGATTCCAACCACACTGTCAATTCAGTGGCTCTCGAACAGCTAACAATGCTTACAGTTGTTGAGATTAGTATTAGCAATGGCCACAAGGTGCAAGGAAGTCTATGGCTTATGCGGCACCAGTCAAAAAAAAAAAAAAAAAAAGGAAAAAAAAAGAAGAATAAAATAATAATGTTTGAAGAAGAAAATTTAAAAAAATAATGAATAAAAGAAAATAGACAACCTATGCATTTTCTTCCTCCTGTACGTAATTATCCAGCTGACCTTAGAATTTCCCAACTGTCAGCCTCTACCACCCATGTAGGTAACTTATTCCAGTAAATTTATAACTCACTGGCTAAAATAAAACTTTCTGCAATCAAGTCTAACCATCTCCCCCATAACTTGAATTTATGGCCCCTAGTTCTAGAATCATTTATAACTATTAAGATTTCATCCTCATTCATTTTACCATGTCTCTCAGCTTAAACACCCCAATCCAGTCTCCTTTAAGGTGGCTAGTTTCCAAGCTCTGCAACCCACATATTCGAAGTTTTTCCTCACATGGACACCCTTTTGCCGATCTCACCAGGTGAGTTACTCACCTTTGGACCCTTTCAAGAAGCTCAATGTCTTTCTTAAGGTGCAGTCACCATACATACTTGAACACAGTAAGTATTCCAAGCGTGGTCTAACAGAATTGTGAAAGAGAGAGAGATGCTGGTCTCCCTTCCACAAATCATTTCCCATCCAAACTCTGACAGGTCCTTCCCTTTCTCCCATTGCACAGGCTTCATACTGATGAAATGACAGGCACCATTCATTCCATCACTATATCACACATCGTATGGAAAAGTGACACAACTCAAAAAATGTGATTTTTCAGAAAGCAAAAACAAAGAAATCATATAAGGTTTCATCTTAATTGTGGGGTTAATGATAAATTAGAAAAAAATTACCAGCATGATAAAGTACAATAAACCTTTCTAACAGATTTTATAAATATTAATTTCAAATTTGTGTTACCATGACTACCATAGAGGCTATACCATGACTTTGAGTTGTGTCACTTTTCTTATTTATTTTTTTATGATTTTTTTTTCACTTGACACTTTTAATATATGAAAGGTACCGAAAAATTAACATTTTGAAATACTTTAGACAAAAATAGTGTATTTGGTTAATTAACAAAAATATATTTTGAAATTAACAATGTAATTAACAAAAACAAACAAAAAATGTGATTTTAATTTAAAAAATTCAATAATTCTCTTATTAATCAAAATAAGGTTTAAGGTTTGAATGCCGAAACATAAAATGGTTTGCAGCTTTTAGGGATATGATTTGTTTAAAGCAGGTCCAAGATATCTGATTTTTTTTTAAAATCTGAAACTTGTATCTTCTTGGTGTAGGCTGATTTCAATTTGATAGTTTTACCCTGCGACGACTGATGTCTCTTGTTAGTCACAATTTTTTTTTAAGTCCTCTTGCTTGTACGATGTTTTTATGAGGAATGCGCTGGGACTACATTTTAAAACCTTCGGTATCTTTATTTCGCCTAACTTTACATTTTCATTATCTTCCGAGTTCCCATAATGCTGACAAACATTTTTAAAATTGATGAAATGGTCATGGGTCATTTCAGCTACTCTATATGGATTCCCTCATTTCTTTGCTGCACGTATTCATGTAACATAATGCCAAGGAATATAAATTAGTCAGGATTTTAATGCTTTCTTTGTGAATTTTTCTATCACGGAATGCACATTATCTCTTTAATTTTGCATATGTCCTGTAATTAGGAACATGTGAGTTGCAGACTTAATACTCAATGTAGATACAGTATGCACATGGCAACAGTGAATTTATTCTTCTGTTGTCCACTGCAGTTGTCTGAGTAGAAGGTAATCTCAAGATCAGTACTGTTCATGGATCTGGCAGTCTCTTCTAAATATTTGTAAACACAAGTGTCTATTTTTATGGCCCCCAGTTATCTTGACCCTCATGCCAGAAGCAACACTGTAATTTATCACTTTTAAGTTCTGAAATTGTAAAGTTATAGCAGTTTAATTTATATTTGTAATAGAATAAGGAAATATCACCCCTGTCACTCAGTCACAATTAAAAAAATGTCATTTTACCAGTGCATCAAATATAGCCTTGCCTGTTACAACTCTGGTGTGTCACTTTTCTACTGTGACCAGTGGTGATACCTGATTAGTAGAAAAGTGACACAATTGTATTCTACTGGCTCAAAATTGGAGTTAAAAATATGTCATTTTTTCCAAGATGTGGAGTCCACGCTAGTGCATTCTCCTATGATATTAACTCGAATTCGACAATTTTTGAGTAGTCACTTTTCCATACGATGTGCGATATATGCTGTGTTGGTCCATGGCATCACTCCTACGTGATGTGTCCACTTGTGGAGTTGGGTATTTATTATTATTATTATTATTTGGTTTTTAGGAGCATTAGCAACTAAGACCATATTGCTTCGGGGATATGCGGTGGTCATTTCCTGACCTTTCCGCATCCTCCGTATTTGGTGGGCACGGGCTCGAACCCCGGCCTAATCAAGAAGCGTGTGCTACGCACTGCTGCTCCTGCCCACCTGGCTACGGAGGCGCCTGTGGAGATGGGGGGGTCAATGTTTTGACTCATGAGTGTATTGAGGAACTTCTTCACTCCCTCAGATGCTGATTATAGAAGAATTTCCATTACCCTGCAATTTCCACTTTGAAACAGTCATCATCATCATTTGACTTTGCTACTGCTTGTATAGCATCGTGCTCTTGAAAGATACGATACCCCTAAACTGTACAAGCTATTATTTCCTAAATTTAGAACTTTACATTTGGCAGAATTAAAATGTAATTGCAATTCTTCAAAGATCAAAAACAAGAGTGGCTCCACCAGCAAAACTTAAAGAACACTGGCCAACTCAGAAGAATTAGCACATATAAAGTCCCCCCCCCAAGTCTTTTAGCCACTTCAGAATGTTTTACAAAATCCCAATACACTGCAGCTCATACAGCAACCAACTTCTCATAACATTTCTATCTAGCACCACCATAAGGAACATATAGTGTCTAATGGAGAAATTCCTAAAGTGTAGGGGTGTGCCCCTGGAGGCACAATTTTTTTTTTGAAGTGGGGCACTTTTTTTTTTTAAGGGGCATTTTTTAAATGAAATATGGACAAACCATCACACTAATCCAGGTATGAAACATTTTTTATTTATTTCTTTGAAATTAATGTATTCAAGTACACAAGTTAGGGCTATAAAATAACAAGACTCTTACAATAAAATAAACATAATAAAATATTTCATACCTTACAAGTTATCCTCATCCTCTTCAAAATAACTTTGAAGAGGATAACTTGTAAGCCTTTGGTTTGTACACAATGTTCTATACGTTTCTTCCATGCACAGAAATATTTCTGTAAGTAATCTTCTGTAAGAATTTTTCTGAATATGGACTGGAAATGGAATTCCCTTAAGTACACTTTTCAGTTTAGCAAAAAAGGAGCTAGGCATGTAGACTGCACATTCACACACAGGGATTTGTTTTTGGACCAGGAACTATTGAACACAGAGGACGTTGTGTGCTGGAGCATCCAACCATCCTTCCACAATTGCTTCAAAAATTTTCATGCAGCCTCGTCGGAACTTCAATGCAGTATGTCTCATTTGGTGGGATGTATTCATAATAAATCCTTTAATATCGAAGAAAACTAGAAGCATGGTTTTCATTTTTGATTTTGACATTCTTGCCCACGTCAGTCTGGAGGATTGTTTTGTCTTCCACTGCAGTCTTTTAGTTCCTGGGCTATATTGGAACACCAACTTTCATTGCAAGTAATTACAGTATTATTATTATTATTAGATATATGGTGCAAGGAAGCTTGAGGCTTATGCTGCACCAGCCAAAAAAAAAAAAAAAAATCCCGAGTTACCCTGAGAGAGAGAGAGAGAGAGAGAGAGAGAGAGAGAGAGAGAGAGAGAGAGAGAGAGAGAGAGAGAGAGAGAGAGAGAGAGAGAGAGAGAGAGAGAGATTGATTTTTTTCAAAATATCTTCACAAACTTGGAGTCTTCTTATTCTTTGATCTTCATTCAAACCTTTTGGCACATGTTTTTCTCATGCCTAAATTTTCAGTTTAAATTTGTCTATTTCTTTGTCCATATTGAGTTTGGCATATTGAGTTCTAATGCAACCATTCTAACATTTAAATGAAAATCACTTCTAATCAATGTACTTACCTGGTAGACATTTTCATCAGTTTTCATGGATACTGGATGGCCTGGTCGTTCACTGTCTTCCACATTCTCTCTTCCTTCGAAAAATGTTTAATGTCATTCAAACATGAGCTCTTGATATAATATCTTTTCCCCATAAACTTGACAACTCAACTTTTTGCCTTTAGCCAGTGGGCAGTTGATAGTTGGAAAAACTTCCATCTGTTGTAGTGGAGGTCAACAACTTAAATAAGTTCAAGACAGAACTAGACAAACATTTGGAGTGAATGGATGGGTGAAATGGGAAGATGTTTGATGTGTAAACATCTTTGGTGGCACCTACTAAATTTCGGAAAGCAGTAAAATCGATTTGTCACGATTTTGAGACAGAAATGACGTCATTTCCATTTAATAACAAAGAAAAATGGAGTTGGGAGAGGAGATTGCACAAAGAATATGGGAGGTGATATTGGATGCGCTCAGAGCTGGCATAAACCAGCTGGTTGTGGATAAAATTTTATGATTCGGGGCATGCCAATTAGGTGTTTTGGGCTAACCATCGCCACCCGTGGCAGAAACCTTTTAGTAACCAGAGAAATGGATACCTTGCAAATTTAAAATAAATAGCATGGTTTGACCAGTGCAAAGCATCATGGAAAGGCAAAAAGAATGGAATTCAGGAGAGAGAGAGAGAGAGAGAGAGAGAGAGAGAGAGAGAGGGTCGTGCAAAAGATCATGGGAGGTGATACTGGACTTAGTTGGAGCAGGAATAAACCAGATGGTTGCGGAAAAACACTTATGATTCAGGGCATACAACTTAGGTGGCTTTGGGCTAACAATTGCCACTCCTTGTGGCAGAAACCTTTTGAAATGGATATCTTGAGGCAGTGACCTTGGATGTGCTCAGAGCTGATTTATGCCAGCTCTGAGCACATTCAAGGTCGTTACATTACAAGTGCTTCAGCCTTACCAGTGCATGTAATGTAGGTGTTACAGTACACATATGTATTACTGAAGCAGTTTGTATATTTCTATCAAGAGGGAAATCATAAATGTTTTTCTGCAACAGCTGAGCCAGTCAAGAATATTTGAATCGGTTCACGATTGGGAGATAACAGACTCCAAAATTACATGTACAAGTAGAATCTTTTGCTTGTTATTGGCCATTCTCATTAAGTTGCAGAAGTCCTTGTAGTCATCAAGTTTTTGCATTTCTTTGCAGTTAGGCTGAGTCGGTTTAGCTTGGCGAGCTTTGGTTCCACATTCATCTCGCTGCTTGGATAATTGTAAAAGTTTTGAAAGGGGTCTTCTTCTCGCCTTGTAACGCAGTCGTGGTACAAGGCTATGCAGGTTATTAATGCATGCTTCGCCAGTGTCACCGTCGTCATTGACTTGACACATCGTCTTACATATTTCAATCGTTTTGCAAATGTCCAATTCCGATTCATACAATTTATCATCTAGTATGAGTTCTTGATTGTCATTGTAGATCTTGACATCTTTCATCTGACAGTATCTCTGTTTCCTCATTACGAAACAGAATGTGCAGTGTTACCATCTCACCCTTATACACATTGATATCCTAAGCCAAGTCATAGTTTCGATAGCACATTATGCACGGATACTGTCATTTCTTGCAGATCTCGTTTGCTCTGCATGTGTTTAATAATTCGCGACAAAACATGACAAAGTAACATGATCCAACATGATAGTATGATTGTAAACAAATACTTGTATTGTTGCAATCATATGATTCAACAAATGGCTACTATCAAATGGTAATTAGGCTATTGGCCTAATCTCGTCCAAACATTGATTCGGTAGAGTAAGTAGCAGGAGTGAGCATAAATTAAATCATTCATGGTTTTTGGTTTTAGCTGTTTGAAATTTTGTAGGTGTCGTCAAAGATGTTTACACATAAAACATCTTTCACGTGTATGGGTACAAAACAATTTTTTTTTTTTTTTTTTGGCTGATGCTATATAAGCTTGCTTTCTTGCATCATATGCCTCTACTAATGCTAACTTTCAGTTGATGTTTTCTTTAGTTTTATTAAAAATCTGAGGTCGATTTGTTTGATTCTTTTGTCTGTCATTTTACCTGCAAACTGCAAAAATGCAAGGTAATGAAAACCTGTCTTGGGCTAAAATGAATGAGTGTGCTAGAACATGACTTGGCAGATAACCAGGGAAAAAAGTTTAACTTTTTGACCTTTAACTTTAAAGGTCAACTGCTATGCCTTTGTTCATAGTTGGCAATTAGTGTGTATTGGCTGAGCACCAGTCTCATTATTTAATAGCCACACCTCAGGAGGGGTTCAAGCAAAAACCGGTCATCGGCCGCACGTGGTAATACTTTTTTTTTTCTTGTTTTTAAAAAAAAATTGGTTTTTGTGTTAATTTTCTTTCATTTTAACTAATATATTGTTATGTTACGTGACACTTTGTCTTCCCCGAATATATTGCATTTCTGTTACTTGCTGCTCCGAAAAAATTGCCATTTTGCTGTTAATTTTGTTGTTTGTTTTTCAGCTCAAACCTACTATTATGTCACGTTCAGTCATTGAGAAGAAGAAGAAGGGAGGTGGGGGGGGAACAGTGAGTGGGCGGAGTTACGAGCCATATGTCACTGCTTTCCCTCTTTTTCTTGACACCATTTTGTAAGGGGTCCATGGCTTTAAATCTATTTTCTTCAGTTTTAAATTATAAACGAGGAACCCTAGGCCTCATTCATAATGGAGTGGGCCTAGGTTCCTTGAGGTTTGGTAGTATCATAACACCAAACATTTTTGGAGGTATCTTCAATATTTTGGTATATAACATTGATTTTTATTTATTTATTTTTTTTTGTAGTGTTTATGAAGCAATCGTTAACATGTAAATTGAAAATGCATCATGTACACAGCCTATTTTTTTTTTATCATCTTCAACCGTTCTTGCATACTATTAAAAAGAACAAATGACCATACATTAGAGTTGTAACATGCAGCCTTTCTAAGCTTCAAGTTAAGTATGATATAAACAAACATCACCTCCACCAGGAATAGTTTCTGTGAAGTAAACAAGGTGCACCATAAATAATGCCTGAAGTTGCCATCATGCCTTTCCCAAAACTAAAATCAAGAGAAAGGAAGGAAAATTATATCCAGGTTTATTATACCATGGAACCTTTAAAAAAAAAAAAAAAGTCTCTTTCTTTTTTTATTCTTGTAAAATATACAACAGCATCTGTTTCTGTTCTTGATCTAACCACTCCTCAAGGATCATCATCCTGCTACCTATCTGAAAAAAAACTGGACGAATCCTTGATCTTAGCAGTGATTTCATCAGACTTATGCATGATGAAACATGACTGCTATCTGAATGGGGAGAATTCCACAGTAAGTGGCCATTTAATTCTCCAACAGCCTTGTTCCATTCGCCAATTCAACCCAAAATTACTTATTTCATTCCTCTATTTCTAACTCAGAAGAGAATACCATCCTTCATCCAACTAATATTTTTACTTATTTCTCCTCCTACCCCAACACACACAATACTTGCCACCAGCACTGAAGCATTTGTTTAACTACAATTTTTA
Source organism: Mastigoproctus giganteus (assembly GCF_048544385.1). Lineage (NCBI taxonomy): Eukaryota > Metazoa > Arthropoda > Arachnida > Uropygi > Thelyphonidae > Mastigoproctus > Mastigoproctus giganteus. The sequence goes on along the minus strand of NC_143583.1, from coordinate 49,304,980 downwards.
GTCTTTGTTAGTTCGGCATATTGTTAATATGTATAAAAAAATATTTGGGTTATCTCAGAAGTGGGTTATTCTTATATCAGAACATGTGAAAGCATTTAATTCATACAATACACGCCGATACAGTAAATACCAAAGTAAAATGCATATACGATTAACATCACGGAAGAAATAAAGCACTTCGTTTAAGGTAATGCTAAGTGGAAGCATTTCTAAAACCCCAAAGCTACTCGCAATAGTTATAAGTAAATCCACGTTACTACTGCTGTGAACTATAGATAAAAGATATTCTCATATCACACTTACTTGATAATCCCGATCTTCGTGAAATCTGGAAAATCTTTCCGCCATTTTCTGCCCAAATAACCTTACTAAACTAAGGTTTCTTGGTATCACTTAATCGCTGAAAACGATTTCAAAATAACCAAAGAATAATAATTGCTTAAAACACGATCATCGTAAATTATTCAACAAATATTTTTTTTCTATTACTTCCATTTCCTATTAACTCCAAAAGTCAGTAATTCACAACACTCAGAAGACACAACTCGCCATATAATAATATGTTTCAGACACCAGATGGCGATTCGCCCAAGAAATGCAGTTGATAAAAATATTAAGCGAATGTGTAAAGCGTGTAGAGAGAGAGCCAAAGCATATAAGCCTAAGAGACTTCGTATAAGTGTATGAAAATTGTGTGTATTCTGGATTGTCTGCTGGACGAAAAATCCCAGTTTGACTCTCGCTTGAGACTGATTATTCAGCAACATCGTAAAAAAAGAAAAGGAACAAAAGGAGGATAAAAATTCTTCCCGTGATTTCTTTGTTTGCCTTAATTTAATTTACAGTCATTCTTTGCACATTGGACCTTAGTCCAGTGTGAAGAAAATGATGTTATTTGAAAGTTTTCCTAACAAGTCAGATTTTTTTGCAAATAAAACAAAAACAAAAATATTAGTGGAGGTGGAAATTAATGAGAAAATACATTGAAATCTATCTGCGTAGAGTGCAATTTATCTTTACTCTCCCAAAAGATGCAGTTATTATTATTATTATTATTATTATTATTGCTGCTCTTATATTATTTCTCCCTGATTGGGGGTTCCACCTCGTGACGGGTATTGCTACCAAGTACAGTACACAGGGTGGTTGTTGTTATATCTGAGGTTACTGTTGGTCGAGGAACTCTCTGACAATCCTACATGTGTTCAGGATTGTGACTTTCTGGAGTTCATTGTAGGTGTTCGCTGGGAGACCTATTGCTGATAGGCTGGTATGTAGGGTCTTTGGCACCATACCTGTGGTTGACACGATGATCGAGATGGTCGTTACATGTTGCATATGCCACATCTCTTTGATCTCCTGTCTTAGGTTCGTGTATTTCCTGATTTTTTTTCCCTATGGGTTTTCTGCAGGTTGCCCGTGTTGGGTACCGCTATGTCAATCAGATAGGTAGCCTTTTCCTTCTTGTCCACAAGGGTTATGTCCGGCCTGTTGTGCGGGATTATCCTATCCGTTATTATGGCGCGGTCCCAGTGCAGCTTGTGGATTGGGGTTTCTAGTACTGCCTGGGGTTCGTACTTGTAGTACGGTACACTTTCTTTGATCAACTGGTATTTCCTTGATAGCTTCTGATGTATTATCCTGGCTAACTGGTCGTGTCTATGAGTGTACTCAGTCTAGGAGATCACCTTGCATCCTGCGGTGATGTGTTGGATCTTTTCTGAGGCCAGGTTGAATGGTCGACATGTGTCATCTAACACTCCGGGCTCTTTGGCGATGTATTTTCTATAGTTTCTGGTGTTGATTACCGGATCTTGGATGGCGATCATGAATCCTCCAGTCTCGGGGAAGAGCGTTCCGCTCGTGAGCCATGCATTGAAAGCAAGTTTATCTATGTGACGCTGACGGAGATCATTAGCATTAGTAGAGGCATATGATGCAAGAAAGCAAGCTTATTCAGCATCAGCCAAAAAAAAAAAAAAAAAAAACCCTCTCCCATTTCACCCCTCCGATCGTTCGAAATACCTGTCCAGTTGAGCTTTAAATTTGTTTAGGCTATCAACTTCAACAACAGGTGATGGAAGTCGGTTCCACCAACCAACCACCCGCTGGCCAAAGGCAAATTTCCGCACATCTATCCGACATCCGTCCTTCCTCAATTTGAATTTATGCCCTCTGAGGTGATTATTCTGAGAAAGATGAAGAATCCCATTGGCATTGAGCATGCTAAAACCATTCAAAGCCTTATACACCTCTATCAGATCACCTCGCCGGTGCCTAGTCTCCAGACTCTGTAATTTGCAAAACTTAAGCCTTTCTTCGTAAGAGCAACCCTTTGTTCCATTTACTAATCTTGTTGCCCTTCTCTGTACCCGTTCCAGCAGCTCTACATCCTTCTTGAAATGAGGCCTCCAGACCTGTATACAGTACTCAAGATGTGGCGTAACCATTGCCTTATACAAGGGAATAATCACCTCCTTATCCCTGCTAGAAAAATTCCTGTATATCATTGACAAGACACCATGAGCTACTCTTGCAGCTCGTCTGCACTGCTCAGAGAACTTCATATCTGCCTGCACAATTACCCCCAGGTCCTTTTCATTCTCCACCACTGTCAGTGTAGTACCGCAGAGTTGATACATTGCTCTGGGGTTACTGTTACCCATATGTAGTACTTTACATTTGTCAATGTTAAACTTCATTTGCCACCTCTCAGCCCATCTGTTCAACCTTTCCAGATCCTGTTGCAGCAGCATAGCGTCAGTAGTGTCCTTAACGACCTTGCCAACCTTTGTATCATCTGCAAACTTAGACATTAAACTTGATATCCCATCATCAATATCATTCATAAACACCGAAAACAACAATGGACCCAACACTGAACCTTGAGGAACTCCACTAATAACATTAGTCCACGTTGAGCAGTGTCCATTGATTACCACTCTCTGTCTTCTGCCACTCAACCATCCCCTTATCCATAGCAGCAAATTGCCTCCAATGCCACACTGCTCCAATTTGTGCAGCAGTCTTCCATGTGCAACAGTATCAAAAGCCTTCCTAAGATCCAAATATATAATATCAAAGTTATTCCCTGCATCCAGTTCTTTTGTGACTACATCATAGTATCCAATCAAATTGGTCAGGCAAGACCTGCCCTTAACAAAACCATGCTGCGTCTGAGCTATAACTGAATTCTTGTCTAGATGATCCTGCAGTGCTTCTTTAACCAGTGCCTCCATTAATTTACCTGGAACAGAAGTTAAACTAACAGGTCTATAATTACTTGTGTCAGCCTTTGATCCTCCTTTGTGAATTGGGGTTACATTTGCACATCTCCAGTCTATGGGTACCTCCCCTGAGTCCAAAGAAGCTCTCATAATTATGGCTAGGGGTTTGCATACTTCCTTTGCTGCCTCCTTTAATATAACTGGATAGATCCCATCCACCCCAGGTGCCTTTTTTATGTTTATCCTCAACAATCTCTCCTCCACTTTCCTCTCAGTTATTACAAAATCATCCAGCTCACTGCGAATGTTTACTTTACCTACATCATTCTCCTTCCTGAATAACTCCTCATGCGTGAATGTAGATGCAAAATACTCGTTTAGATTGTTAGCCACCTGAGCAGGATCCTCAACTGTTGAACCATCAATATCCAGTGGACCAATCTGATTCATCCCTTTCCTTCTCGAGTTCAAGTATGTAAAGAACTCCTTTCTGTTTTTCTTTGCATCCTTTGCCAAGGATTTGTATGCCATGGAGTGTCTTGTCTGCCCATCTTTCTAGTTATATTTGTACTTCCTGGTTGGGGGGGGGACTCCTCGCTTAGGTTGAGTGGGGTATACCGCTTGTCTATCTACCTTATGGCCTGGTGGAGTGCTGCTGTGTGTTTCTGCAAGTAATCCTTCAGGTTAACTATCGCTGTCTTCTGTTGCTTGCTCAATGAGGTCTATCCGACCCCTTCCTTCTTCTTCCCGGGGAACTGTCAGTCTCTCCAAGGCAGCCCTCGGGTGGTGTTGGTGGCTCTTGGTCAACATTGTTCTTGTCTTTCTCATGATATCCTCCAGCTCGGTGTTAGTCCTATCTATGACCCCGAAGGAGTAAATTAGCACTGGGACTGCATAGGTGTTTATGGCTTTAACTCTGTTTCCTCCGTTCAGCTTTGCTTTCAGCAGGCTTCTGAGTCTCTTATGGTATTTTTCAGTCAGGCAGGCCTTAATTTCCTTGTGCTGTAACTGCTGAGCCTGCATCATACACAAGTATTTGTAGGCCTATCCGTCTGTCATGGCTTCGATCTCTTTACAACTCTGCAGCTGGTAGTTTCGGTTGATTAATTTTCCCTGCTTACTCAATGACGCAATCATGGCTACTCCAGGACACAATCCGTGGGTCTTGCATTTCTCTATACCAGATTCCATCCTAATATCCTTGCTGAATTCGTAGGTGATCTGGAGGTGCTTCTCGGTTCCAGCGTAGAGCTTGATGTCATCCATATACATCAGGTGGGTGAGGGTGTACAGGTTCTTCCTTCCTTCTTTGAGGTTATATCTGTACTTGCTACTGTTGAGCATGGCAGATAGCGGGTTAAGTGCTAGACAGAACCACAATGGACTCAGGGCATCTCCCCAAAAGATTCCTCTCCTGATGGGGATTGGCCTGGTTGTGATGTTTTCGACCTTAATGGTGGTACTCCATTTCGCCATCGTTTCTTCTAGAAAGTTTGTCACTATCGGATTGACTTTGTAGATTTTCAGCGGCTCTATTAGCCAGCTATGAGGAACGGAGTCGAAGGCCTTCCGGTAATGGATGTAGGCTGTGAACATATCGGCGGGCTTCTTGTATGCTTACTCCACCAAAACACAAATTAGACTATCGCAGACCACCAGTTGTAAAACTTGACAAGAAATCACTTCCACTTGTCCGAAGCACCAAATTTTTAGGACTCATCACCGACGACCGTTTTTCCTTTACTGAGCATATTCAACATCTGTCGGTCAAAGTTAATAGTTTTAAGCAATGCTGCTACAAATTACCAGAAAAGACTGGGGATTGAACATTAAAACCATACATCTATTTTATAATGCTGCCATAATCCCAATTATAACCTATGTTGCCAGCCTTTGGTTTAGACGTACTGCACTCAAAACTGTACAAAACAAGTTATCCCCTATTCAACGTTGTTTTCTCCTCAACCTACTTCACGTTTGCCGAACAGTATCAACTCCAGCTTTACAGACTCTTGCAGGCACCATACCACTTGACCTGCATGTTGTGTTTCGAGGGCTTTGCTTTTACATCCGCAAAGGCATTTCTACGGAATTTCAGGGAATCATTGTTAACCCTCAGGCTACTCCCAAAACTGAAAGAACCAGATGCTGGAATTTGTTAGTGAACACCTGGCAGAATAGATGAAATTCTACCAAAAAAGGGGCTATCACCAAAAACTTCGTTCCCAACGTAAGTGCACTACTCTCATCATCCACTAGAAAATAGTTTTCACCCTCACTGTTTAACTCCTACATACTAACTGGGCATGGTTCGCTTAACGCAAATCTCTACCAATTCAGACTTTCCAATACAGTCTCCTGTCGATGTCGGCTACCGGAAAACTCTCCTCACGTACTTTTTGAATGCTCTATTTACAAGGATCTAAGATCAGCTCTTAAGGCAACAGCACCAAACTTGTGTCGCGGAGGTGAGAAGATACTCATTTCTGTCAACAATTTCCAGGCCCTTCAAACCTTCTGCAATGCTGCTTTTAATCGCAGGAAGGCTCTCAACCTCAATGTGAATTCAAGAAATTAAACTGAAAACACATCATAAATCATAACACAACTGTGCGCTGCCTCGTCGTCCTGATGACGTCATATACAAAATTGTTGTGGTTTTCAAGAACACGCAGAGATTTTAACAGATGTTGCACTTTTCTGACTCAACTAAACCTCTGCTCAGTGATACCCACATCGACCAGAGAGTTCTGACACCACTCCAGATTAACAGAATTCAGAATTATATCTAGAACTTGTTCCTGCCGATCATGATTGAATGACATTACTACTTCTGTTTGACAGTACACCTTTTTCTCTTTGTGGACCACTTTGGGCAGCACTGCATAAAGACGTGGGCAAGAAATGGATAAAGATTTTATTTTTTTTATCTTTTATTTCTTATTTTATATATATATATATATTATTATTATTTATTTATTTTTATTTTTTATTATTATTATTATTTATTTATTTTTATTTTTTTATTATTATTATTATTTATTTATTTTTATTTTTTTATTATTATTATTATTTATTTATTTTTATTTTTTTATTATTATTATTTTTTTTACTTTACGCTATTCTCATCCTTATTTCTTCGTCTTCTGCTGTCCTGTCTCTTGGGAATGAGTGTGTGTGTGTGTGTGTGTGTGTGTGTGTGTGTGTGTGTGTGTGTGTGTGTGTGTGTGTGTGTGTGTGTGTGTGTGTGTTGCCGGCTTGCTGGCACGAGGTTCTTTTGAATGGCTCGAAACCCTCTTTGGACATTCAGTACATGACTGTTGAGGTTGGCCATGGTTCTTGCGCAGTTGGGGACTGGGCAGGCTTTCCAGGTGATCGCCTGCCTGGTGACAAAACGGCCAGAAACAACTAAACAACACAACAACACACACACACACACACACTGCACGAACATAACGTTACACACATTTCTGGCCTTTTACAGTGCTTTCTGTAATCATCACAGTGTACAAAGGCGGAGATGAATTGACGTTCAGGTGCCGTCCTACATAAGATACTATACATGTCTACACATGCTTGCTCCATAACCGCAGCATCTATGGTTAATTGCTCCTTGCATCCTTTGCTCAGCCGCTTGCATATTTTCTGCTGTTCGGAAAAAAAATGGAATGCTGTTCGGCCATTAAGCTCTGGCTATCCAAGTGGCCTGTTATCTTCTTGGTTATGCAGCTGGACAGGATCTTGTACATAGTTGGGAGGCAGGTGATTGGCCTATATTTCGCCAGTTTCTTGTAAATTCGTCTTTAGGCTTCAGATATGTGATTCCTTGAGTGAGAAACTTCGGGATTGTTTCTGGGGGCCTTATCATTTGGGAGAACTGCTCTGCCAGGTGCTTATGTGTGCAAGTGAGCTTCTTATACCAGTAGTTGTGGACCTTATGTCTTCCTGGAGTTCGCCAGTTGTGAGAGTTCTTGATTGTCCGTTTTACTTCTTCTTCCGGAATCTCCCATCCTCTCATTTCTTGTACGGCCTTGGTTTTCTTCCGTTCTAGTTCTATCCAGGTGGCTCGGCTGTTATGTTTTACTACCCTGCTCCATATGCTTCCCAGAAATCCTCAATCGTCTTCGTCTCGGGTGGTCCGTTCCCTTGTTTCTCGTATTCTCCGAGATTCCTGTAGAAACCTCTTTGATCCTCATCGAAGATTCGGTTTTTTATTTTCCTCTTGGAGCTCTCTTTGTATCGGCGTTGTCTCTTGCTGAATGCAAGGATTCTGGTTCAGTGTGTCCAAGTACTATCCTGTTCTCTGATTTTTTGTCTCATGTTCGCTGTGGACGGCGGAAACCCTTGGTAAGATTCTTTTGATTTTCTACTGGGTTATTAGTTAGATCTCAGCGTTAACCATCTGTTTCCTTTGTTGCCAGACCGCATTGGTCACCATGTGAATGACAGCAAGGAAATAGAGAGCCGGCCAATATAACGTGGCTGGCACGCTGAGATCTGGCCCTTGACTGGGGAGGTGCCCAAACGAGTGTGCTTTTGGACAGAGACCGGATCCCAAAATTTGCAATGACTCACGATTATTTATCGCAGAGAAACAATGGCTTTTATCTTCTTCTCCCCCTGCCATTTACTTTCCATGAACAGATTATATCCTTGTTCCTGCAAGTCCTATAGAGAAAATGACTTTACCATTGCCTTCCAAGGCAGTGAAAACAACAGAAGAATGTAGTCGCATCTTTCTGTGTAAATTTTTCAAGTTGGGTGTTTTCCCCCTCACCATACTGTGGGGGCTAGCCCAAACTTTTACTGAGACATTGTGCTGCACCCAAAAATCGCACGGACCTGTGTGACGCACCAAAAATCTTCCACCTCTACTAGAATTTACCTACCGAACCCCGCTAATCCGGACACTCCGATTATTCGAACTCCGGAAACCTGGCCACTGCTGAACTTAATATTGATGAGGAAACGCAATACTCCACGCCTGAAATTATTCCAGCTGTTGACATGTGTGAGGGCACTGAATAAATCAAACTCACGCCAGTCTCTAAGACGAGGAACAAGAGAGGGGCCGCTCTCAAACATGAGAGCGACGATCGCAGAGTAAAAACAAGGTGCCTCAGGAAAACCTGAGCCAATTAAATGAAAACGCGGACGACACCCACAAAAATGCTGAGTCTCCCCCCTGGAGTCCTTGCTCCCTGAAGGGCCGGTCCCGGACCAGATGCTAACCCTATGAGTACAATTGCAGAATAAGCTAAATGAATCCTCGAGCAGGATAACCGCTGCTCTCAGAGGGAAAATAGTGACCATATGGACCAAGCTGGAAACAATCCTACACAAAGTTCATGTGGAAGCAGACACGAACAAGGCCAAACAGGAGGCCTACAAAGAGAGTGGGGCAAGACAAATGCAACAGTGTGCCCCCTCATACGCTGACGCGCTAAGGACTGAGCAAACAAAGGAACAAACCGCAGCCAAAACCAGCCAGATTAGGAATCCACCTCTGCTGGAAACTCCAAATCTTGTCGTCCCGAGAGCCGCTGCATGAGAAGTAAAATCTACATGCAAGGAAATCAAAACAAAAGTCATTGCGAACATGAAGGAGGACTTAAGGACAACAAGAATAAAGGGAATACGGAAAACGCTCAAGAGATCGTAAGAAATCCCAAAATTGCAACACTGGGCCTCCCGCCCGGTCCCCAAGGAGAAAAGGGCCAACAGTGATTATTTTTGACCTTAGCTGCAACCTCACGCCAAAACAACTGAAGGATGAGATATATAGACTAAATCTCCAAGATACCTTACTGGACCATGATCAAGACCAACTAATAAATATTAAATGTTCCAACCAAAGCAGGAACAGTGGAAACGCGAACTGGATCGTGGAAATGGCCTCCCGGCCTGGCAGGTGATCAAGCGACAAAATTGGATCTTCATTGAATGGGGAAGTCACAGGTTCCGGGAGCATGTGGTCGTACCAAAGTGTTTCAGGTGCTGCAAATTCGGCCACACTTCTCACACATGTGCCCAATTGGAGCCAACCTGTGGTCATTGCTCGGAAAAAGGGCATCACTACACTAACTGCCCAAGCAAAGACTAAGGAACCCGTATGTGCCAATTGCAGGGCTGCAAAAATAGACCAAGCGCATTCTATCAGGGACTCCAAATGCCCTATATACTTAAAAGCACGAAGCATATACCAACTAAGAACTGATTATGGGAACACGCCCTAAAGGTTACAACCACGGAGTGCTAAGCATACACCAAATAAATGCGCAGCGAGCCCGTGCAGTGGCTGAGCAGGTGAGGACTAAAGCGGATGAAGAAAACGCAGATGTAATCATAATACAAGAGCCTTACACACACACACACACACACACACACACACACACACACACACACACACACACACACACACACACACACACATGGGGAAGGTCAGAGGCTATCCACTGGCGTACAAAGTTATACAGACGGACGAAGGCATCCCATGGGCGGCGGACGCGGTTCGCAATCCGGAGATAACTGTCACTGAGATCCCACAACTTACCACAACTTGGGCGGCATGTACCCACATCATCAGTTCAGTGGGAAAAAATCTTTGTTATTTCACTCTACAGTCGACCAAGAGAAGATATAAATCTGGCCATAACAAAGCTACAGGCAGCTCAAAATATTCTTCAGGGCTGTAGAGTCATCGTTGGAGCCAATGGCAACTGCAGTTCTCCAGTGTGGCACAGCAGAATGCAGAACCGACGAGGTACCAACAATGGACTCCAACTATAAGGATTCCTCTCAACCTCATCCTTCACTGTTCTGAACCAACCCTTCCAACTACCTACCTACTGCAATACATTGTGTGTAAGCAACAATAGGTATCACCATAGTCACAAGAAATGTTGCAGCATACATCACTGATTGGCGGGTGCCAGACTCCTGGACAACATCCGACCACCGGACAATAACCTACTGGATAACGAGAACAATGGCAAGAAACCCCATAAGCAGACTGATGCTGAACAGATTTAATGTAGAAACAGAAAACTGGGAACTGTATAGGGAACACTTACAACCAAACGCAAACTAACTGAAGAACAGGATGACCATACAAACCGGAACAAATCACGCTGCTAGCATACCTGACCCAGATGTCTTGCAGCAGGACATAACACGTCATAACATCCTCATTGGAGATAGCGATGAGAAGAAAAAAGCCCGGGTGTACCCCTGAACTTAGAAGAATGCGGAAGGAAGCTCAGAGGAAAAGGAAAGAATTCCAAAGGACAAGAAGGTTGTGGCCACCACAGGAAGTGGAAATCTTGCAACACCGAGAAAAGAGAAATGCTTACACCGAAAAAATCAAGAAAAATAAGAGGCAAACGTGGGAGAATCTCGTCTCCACAACAGGTAACACTGATCCCTGGGGAGTGGTGTACAAAATCACCACAAATAAGTTCCCTAGGGTGTGAAATGAACAATGCCACTAAGACGCTGCAAGGCACAATAACAAAGACATTGAGGGAGTCCACCACCAATGTTCTAAATGTAATATTCCTGGAACCACATACAATAATGCTACCTAAGCAGCAGGAAATATGTGATACAAATCAGAATTACAGAACGCAACGGTAGGAGAATCCTTTCACTATGGATGAGCTCCGTGCCGCAGCACTGAAAATTAGGAATGCCCTGGCCCAGACTTGATAGAACCAGAGATACTTAAAAAGACTGTGGAATATGAGCCTGAACTCCTACTCTATCTCTCTATCTTTTTAACACCTGCCTACAAGCAGGGAAACATCCAACACACTGGAAGACAACCAACCTGAAGCTGATCTTAAAAAATTCTGCTAAGCAACCTGACACACCAGACTCATACCATCCTATAGCCCTTCTCTCAACTCTAAGTAAATTGTACGAAAGATTACTTCACAGCAGAATATTAGCCCACTACACTGCAGAAAACCTCACAAACCCTAATGAGTTCGAGTTCAGACCTGGTCTGTCAACTATTGAAGCCATTGAAAAACTTCAGACCAAGGCACAACAATGTACCAAGAAATACTTCCTCGCCATCGTGGTTGACTTCGCCAGGGTGTTCGACTCACTCTGGTGGCCGGGCGTCTTCGCCAGACTCCGGTTGGCAGAGACCCTCATTAACCTCTACCAGAGCAAAATGACCTACCTGAAGGACAGGAGGATAGAGGTAGTCACACCATTCCAGAATGTGACCAAGAACATCCACAGGGATCGGTAATGGGGCCGCTCCTGTGGAACATTGGCTTTGATGAATTTCTTGCAATGGACCTGGGGGAGGCTGGATCCCAGGCCTTTGCTGATGACCTAGTCCTGACTGTGGCGGCAGACACAAGGGCAGGACTGGATACCCTGGCCAACCACGTGCTGGAGATCCTGCAGGAATGGTCGACGACTCACTGCCTAAAGATATCAACGACAAAGACATGCTCAATCGTACCGAAGGGCACTATTGATATCAGAAGACCACCCAAAATTAAGCTGCAAGGGAACACAATAAAACTGATGAAGCAAGTGGAAAATCTCGGACTTATCATAGACAACAACCTATCCTTTAAACCGCACCTCCTATACTTAAAAGGAAAAATAAGGAAATACGCGGCCATGATTGCCAGGGGAGCGGCATCTTTTTATCCCCCAAGGCAAGACTGGGGGCTAAAAAGATGCACCCTGTCTCTGTACTATAATGCGGTTTTCATCCCTGTGATCACCTACGGTGCACCCATCTTGTACAGGAAGGTGATCACCGTGGTTAACAGAAAACTTTTCGACAATATACAGCGAACCATACTCTTTACCATAACAACAGCCTGCAGAACAGTGAGCCCGCATGCCTTGCAATTCCTGGCTGGGGCCCTGCCGCTGGACCTGGAGGTCATGCGTTGCGGTATGTTATACCACCTTTCCAAAGGGAAAACAACAAACCTGATTGGATATATCACAGACACGTGCTGACGCATTTGCAGCACGTGTGGCAGAACCGTTGGGCCGCATCTACAAAGGGAGAAGTAACGAAAAAATTCATAACGCACGTTGACAGAATGTATCCCAATTTCCTCCCCCCCTGGTTTTCCCCCAGGGATAAATGCAACCTTCTTGCTGACGGGGCACGGATCGATAAAGGCCAAACTTACAGCGCTTGGGATAATTGAAGATGGGGTATGCATTTGCGGCGAAGAAGAATCCTGGAAACACTTGATGTACGAATGCACATTATATGAAGACCTAAGATGTATACTTATTACGCAAATTATGTACTTGCCTAAAAACCGGGAAACGAACTCCTTGAATCCGAGGATGAATACAAAGCCTTCAGCAAATATGCACAAAAACTATTTGCAAGAAGAAGACAGCGAGCAGTCCCATAAAACACCATACAGAACGTGCTACCAGCTCACGGATGGACACAGTCAAGTAAAGAGGATAGATTCATGACGCTGACATAAGCTGCTACCTGATGACGCGAGAACCACAAATCAGAACTACAAACCCAAAGACTAAAGATTAAAGTGCACTCACCCCGGTGACAAAACACTAATGAACTGAACGGAAAAGGTCCCAAGAGCGACCACGAGACTGACCCTCACTGAACATTGTCTTTCACTGAGCAATATCAGAGTTCTGACGTCCACTCACTCTCAAGTGACAACCAGATAGGGGGAGACACCATCATGAGAACAAAGAAATTTCCAGGCCTCACCTACCAAAATGCGTCCACATAGATGAAGATGACTCCATCTAGAAATGTATGAGACCGCACCTCAAGTGCAACAAAAATCTATATGGCCTTGACCACACTGGACAGGAATCTGGTCCCATGAGTGACACCCAAATTATCATGACCCAGATAGGAATAACAGTGGCAAAAGAGTGAAGCAACATTGCTGTATGGCCAAATTGGCCTTCCTGACTGCACTCCCTTGTGTGGTCCTATCTTTCCCCTCCCCCTGGTGGAGGGGTGGGAGTTGACAGTTTATGCTGTCTCTTCCCTCCCCTTTCGCCTTCCAGTTCTTCTGGTGAGGCATGGGCCTGCCTCATTGACAATCTGAGGATGCCTTCTCTATCGGCCCCGTACTTCTGCCTTTCACCCCCAAGCTTTCAGTTGTGAAAGGTGCAGTTCATCTAGTTCGTCCAGTCGTTGTTCGACTACTGTATTTAAAGAAAATCTCGTCTCCCCCAACTCTATCTATACGCCAGCATTTGTCCCACACTGTAAAACTCTAACTATATCTAAATTGAACTAACTATGCAAACTTATAGGCCTTAAAAACCTAGTATTTATCCCTACGATGATATATTTTTTAAGGCCCTAGCCACTAAAATCCCAGGAAACTAGGTGGCAGGACCTGCCAGAGTAAAAATTTCAAACTACTGTGTATTTGGTCTGCCTCCACGAGGCCAAGTGTGGGCAACGTTGGGCACCAGCAGGGGTCTAGCGGCTAAATTCCCAGAAGAACCATGATACACAACACTACACTCATACAATATCCATACACTTTTAAATCTCTGACCTTTGCAGTAAACTGTTACACCCACAATGAAAGCAACGCAGAGATGGGGAAAAGTGGGGGAAACCACACTTTACTTGTGGACATGTCTCTCTTGAGGATGCTCTTCACTTTTACAATTAATTTCTTACTCCTATTGCTCCATTGGTACTGGGTCAATTGGCCTATCTTGACACTTAATTCTTCTATCTTCTGCTGAAGTCGTCTTTCCCAAGCTGGTGGTTCCTTCTGTTTTCAGTTCTTCTACTGCTGCTGGTCTCTCGCTTCTCTTCCATTAATCCTCGTGGCTGCTACCGCAGCACAATACACGGCTATGTGGATGGCCTCCAGTGTTGCACTATTGCTGTCGAGGTAATGCGGTATTATGTGCCAATTCAGGTCGTGTGTGACTCTCCACAAGGTTCTATTCGGCCTCTGCTTCGGTATCACGTGAGTTTTTGTGGGGTCCATTCCTTCGAATTCTGTTAGGACCTTATTCCACTCGTCCTCTATTCTCGATATCATAACATAGTCTGTTTCCACTTCAGCTGCTGCAGGTTGTGCTTCCTCTTACTCTTCAGCCTCTGGTTCGGCAGTGGTATGTTCTTCCTCCTGTGGTTCCATATTATTTATCCTTTGTAGTTGATCGCTCACGTCCTGCTTGATTTTTACAAGATTGCAGGGGCTATTAGGTTCTTCGTGACGATGGTCCTTCTCTGGTCCGCTATTCGCTGTTCGGTGACCTGAATATCCGGGAATCGTTCCAGCCACTTGGTATGTAGTCTCGCCCTGTAAGTTGTCATATCGGTCTCCAGCTTCGTTATTTCGTAGTATGCTTGCATGATGTACGTATTCACTTCGATGCTCCACTTCATGCGTTGGCGTTTTCTCCCTTCCCGGGTGATCACTAGCGCAGTTGCACAGGAAGCACTTCCAGGTGGTGTGGCTGGATGGTCTTGCCCTTCTCTTTTGATAGCCATACAGGGAACAGCGCCACTCGCTCCACTGTCTTCCTGGGGAGACAATCTCTGATTTTTCGAACAGAACCCTCTGCCTAAGGCCTGAACGCGAATGACTTTATCCTGCGCCACACTCGATGCAGTATGATTAATATTTCTCGGCGACACCATCCATTATTATTATTATTATTAGCCATATGGTGCAAGGAAGCCTGAAGCTTATGCTGCACCTGCCAAAAAAAAAAAAAATTCCTGAGTTACCCTAACAGAGAGAGAGAGAGAGAGAGAGAGAGAGAGAGAGAGAGAGAGAGAGAGAGAGAGAGAGAGAGAGGGGGGGGGGAGTTAGAAAGGAATTACCAAGAAAGAGAAGAATGATGATTTTAACAGCCATATTAAGAGAATGCGAAAAGCGTGTGGATTAAGGTTACTCTCACACACAATTCGCTTTAAATTCCTGTAGTGCGGTTGAGACAGAAAGTCCGTTCTCTAAGAACGGACTTTCTGTCTCATTTCTTCCTCTTAGAGATGCATTCTCCTTTCGTCTTCTACTCACTCTATACTTTTGAGTTAGCTGCTTTCGAGACCAATAACTTTCTTTGTTTTCTCAATTGTGGATCCTGTTAATCGTGCTCCAACACAGAAATAGGAAAGATCACCTGTCTTCTGACCAAATCGACTAAGAAGTCTAATGAGGGTCTAAAAAAATTAGTAACTATTATATTAGGGTCATCTGGAATGTTAATTCAATTACTAAGTTCGGAACACATAATTTTTCTTCATCAGCAAAACAAATCCCTGCCCAGAATTTAAAGAATGTATGCAGGTGGTAGATGACTTTCATCAACCGGTGAAATACCACCACTTTGCTTATTGGAGGCCTGAAGTGGTGAAACCCATGTTTAGTCTCTAGAGCAAAGTTTCCGGCATCCCCCTCTCCCCATACTTCTCCTTCAACCCATGCACGGTACTAAGTACTATAGGTTTTGATACCTTTCGTGTTTGGGATTTTCATAAAAAAATAAAAATAATAAAAAAATAAATTAAGCAGGATTTCTGTCTCGAAAGAGGTGATGAAAAACGCAATTAAAAATCTCCCTTCTACAAGTTACCGCAGTCATAATAATATATACCGATCATCATGATCAAAATCGCTAGTGTCTGCATTTTAGACCTTCTGGTCCTCTTTTCAATTAAGGCCACAAATAACAACTTTTTCCCCCAGAATGGGCTCACTACAAAACTTTCCTACTACCGAAATGCAAAAACATAAAAAGAAATAAAGACATCCGGCCAATTTAAATCTTATTCTCTGTACTAAAACTCCTAGAAAGATAGATGCAAACAACAGTGAGGCAGCAACTCTTCCCAATACATCATAACCAAATTTACTACGGAATTATCGGTAGACCCACATCGACCAACCTTCTCACAACAAACCAAATAATTCTGAAGGCTCTTGATTCTAAAATCAAATTGGTATAATTTACACAGACATGAACTCTGTGTTCAATGCAGTTCCCACACACGCTCTCTTCAAGCTCCTCAAACAGTTTTACCTCTTCAACGGTAATCTATTAAATCTGTTTGCCAACCTCCTCAAAGGAAGGGTTCTAACAGCAAACGTCAAAAAAAAAAAAAAATCCTATGGTGCAATTTTCTCATCTGGAGTCCCACAAGGCAGGACACTGTCAGCAAAAAAGTGCTCTGCAATCCTTCAACCATTCCTACTGACCCATAAGCATGTAATGTCTTATGCGGACGATGCCACCTCAGACTCAAGTCAATCAGCTAACTGCACTGAAGAGCTGATCTGTAACACCCTCCAAGAGTTCGCGTTATACCTCAAATCTTTCAATCTCGCACTCAATCCCTCAAAATCTAGTCACCTACAAATTTCACTTAAAAAGAGCATCTTTCCGATAACCGCTTCTGAATGCGCAAACAATTCCTATCGTAACCGACCGTAAGGATCTGGGAATTTTCTATAACTCAAAATTCGACTTCGCTACTCATCTAAACTGCATGGTTCGACTGTTGATGATCCTGCTCAGATAGCAAACAAACTGAATGAGTATTTTGCATCTACATTCACACGTGAGGAATCATTACAGTTTGAAAATGGAAGAAGGTTATCAAATTGTAGCAGTGTGCTTAATGATTTTGTAATAACTGAGAGCAAAGTGGAGGAGAAATTGTTGAAGTTAAACATAAGAAAGGCACCTGGGGCGGATGGGATCTATCCAGTTATATTAAAGGAGGCGGCAAAGCAACTAAGCAAACCCTTAGCCATAATTATGAGAGCATCCTTGGATTCAGGGGAGGTTCCCACGGACTGGAGATGTGCAAATGTATCCCCAATTCACAAAGGAGGTTCGAAGGGTGACACGAATAATTACAGACCAGTTAGTTTAACTTCTGTTCCGGGTAAAATAATGGAGTCACTGGTTAAAGATGCATTGCAGGATCATCTAGACAAGACTGCAGCAATAATTCAGACACAGCATGGGTTTGCTAAGGGAAAGTCTTGTCTGACAAATTTGATTGGTTATTATGATGTGGTCACAAAGGAACTGGATGCAAAAAATAATTTTGATATCATATACTTGGATTTCAGGAAAGCTTTTGACACTGTTGCGCATGGAAGGCTACTGTATAAATTGGAGCAGAATGGTATTAAGGGTAAGTTGCTACAATGGATAAAAGGATGGTTAAGTGGGAGAAGACAGAGGGTGGTAATCAATGGGTGCTGCTCTTCGTGGACTAATGTTATTAGTGGAGTCCCACAGGGTTCGGTGTTGGGGCCACTGTTGTTTTGTATATTTATCAATGATATTGATGAAGGTATATCAAGCTTAATGTCGAAGTTTGCAGATGACACGAAGGTTGGCAGGGTTGTTAATGACAGTAATGGCAGTGTGCTACTGCAACAGGATCTAGATAATTTGGGCAGATGGGCTAAGAAGTGGCAACTGAAGTTTAACCTTGACAAATGCAAAGTACTGCATATGGGTAGAAGTAACCCCAGAGAAACGTACCAACTGTGTGGTACTACACTTAAGGTGGTAGAAAATGAAAAAGACCTGGGAGTAATTGTGCAGTCAGATATGAAGTTTTCTGAGCAATGTAGACAGGCTGCTAGGGCAGGTCATGGGGTTTTGTCAATGATATATAGGAATTTTGCTAGCAGGGAAAAGGAGGTGATTGTCCCTCTGTATAAGGCAATGGTCAGGCCACGCCTTGAGTACTGCGTACAGGTCTGGAGGCCTCATTTTAGGAAGGATGTAGATTTGCTTGAGCGTGTACAGAGAAGAGCAACACGATTGGTGAGGGGAATGAAGGGATCCTCTTACCAAGAGAGGCTTAAGTTCTGCAAATTGCAGTGGCTGGAGACTAGGCACCTGCGCGGTGATCTGATTGAGGTCTATAAGGCCTTGAATGGGTTGAGCACGCTGAATTCTGATGGGATCCTCCCACTTGTTCAGAATACGAACCTACGGGGACATAAGTTCAAATTAAGAAAGGATAGATGTAGAATAGATGTGCGGAAATTTGCCTTTAGCCAGCGGGTGGTTAATTGCTGGAACAAACTTCCATCTGTCGTTGTGGAAGTTGATAGGTTAAATAAATTTAAGGAGGAACTGGACAGGCAATTGGAGGGTATGGTGTGATTTTTTTTTTTTTTTTTTTGGCTGATGCTGCATAAGCTCCTACACTTGCTTTCTTGCATCAAGTGCCACTACTACTACTACTACTACTACTACTATGTCCAAAAAACTCACAAGAGCCATTTGGTTGGCAAAACAAAACCTTCAACATATACACTCCGCTCATATTATAATACAATTCTTCTCCAAAATCATCAAGCCAAAAATTCGCTATGCTTCCCCTGTCAGTAGTTCCGGTGGCCTGGGATGTGAAGTCACGTTCTTTTCGTGCTCGTGGATATTTGTTATTCTAAGTGTTTTCTTTTTAATTCGATGTTAATTAGTTGTGTTGTGCCTGATGTTGGATCGCTGTTCTTGAAAGCTGCATTGCCATCCAGTCGCTATACTGCTCTGCGACTGCTTTCTTTCGCCATTCTGAACTTTGACCTTGAAGAATGAATGCTTGGGACGATGACATATTTTCATCTTGGCGTGTGAAACAGTGCCACAGAAAAACCTTCAAAAGAGAGAGAGAGAGAGAGAGAGAGAGAGAGAGAGAGAGAGAGAGAGAGAGAGAGAGAGAGAAGAAGTACAATAGGTTAGGAATTTACCTGCTTCTGTTGCAGTGAATTCCCCCTCCTCCTTTCTGGTTGGCTGCTGCAACCCAACTTATTTTCTAACACTTGTCAGTTCAGCATAGTATTAACTTTAATATTGAACTCGCTGTTGTTATTGTTGTTTGGTTTTTAGGAGCATTAGCAACTTAGGCCATATTGCTCCGGGGATACGCGGTGGTCATTCCTAGACCTTTCCGCATCCTTCGTATTTGGTGGTCACAGGCTCGAACCCCGGTCTAATCAAGAAGCGTGTGCTACGCACTGCTGCTCCTGCCCACCTGACTACGGAGGCGCCTATTGAACTTGCAAAGAAAAATATAGCCGTAAACACTGAGTGATCACTGAATTATGACCACCCCTATGAAAACTGAATGCGATCCGTTGACCACGTGAGGTACGAGAGTGCAGAGTTAGTCGACTGCGTAGCATAGATAAAGTATTAGTGGTTCAGTAGGTAGTAAAATTCCGAGCGTGATGGGAAAAAGGAAGGATTTATCGGACTTTGATAAAGAACAGATTGTGGGAGCTCGATGAGCTGCTGCCTCGACTTCCCAAACCGATGAACTGGTGGGGTGTTTGAGAGCCACCGTAGTTAAAGTGTACCAGGACTGGCGTCAAAATAGTCAATCAACTACCCGACGACAAAACTGCAAAGGTCAGCGAAAGATTGATGTTAGAGGTGAGCGCCGGGTCCGACGACTCGTACAGGCGAATAGGCGCAGCCTGTTGAAGAGTTGACTACCCAAACAACATGGGCCAACCCAGAACAATATGTGGCATAACCATGCAAAAAAAAGTGTAAAGTGTATTCGTGTCTAGCGACACTGGAGGTTTTCCCCAACTCCGCGTTGCTTTCATTGTAGGTGTAACAGTTAACAGTTCACTAAAGGCCAGAGATTTAAAAGTGTATGGATTTTGTAAGTGTAGTGTTGTGTATTGTTGTTCTTCTGGCCATTTAGCCGCTAGACCCCTGCAGGGGCCCAACATTGTCCACACTTTGCCTCGTGGAGGCAGACCAGGTACCCAGTAGATGATATTTTACTCTGGCAGGCCCTGCCACCTAGTTTCCTGAAATTTCAGTGGCTAGGGCCTTAAAAAAAAAAAAAAAAAAAAAATTAATAAAAAAATAAAATAATCGCTGAAAAAGGTTTAAGCCGAAAGAGTTTTGCGTGCGCGGTTTGAATTTGGACATATTTTAATTTTTTAACATTGTGTGGGACGTTCG
The DNA here is from genome assembly GCF_048544385.1 of Mastigoproctus giganteus. NCBI lineage: Eukaryota > Metazoa > Arthropoda > Arachnida > Uropygi > Thelyphonidae > Mastigoproctus > Mastigoproctus giganteus. The sequence continues at coordinate 49,284,782 of NC_143583.1, read as the reverse complement.
CTAGTGTATAGACAGAGTAGGGGAGGGAGACTAAAGACTGGGGGGAAAAGCCAGAAGTATGGGGACAATAGAGTAGGTGTCCCCAAAAGCAGTGGGGCAGGCCCATGCCCCACCAGAGGTTTGGTTTGGTTTGGTTTGGTTTTTAATGGCGCATTGGCAGCTGTGGCCATAATGCGCCAAATCAAAAATAAAACTAACACAAAAATATTGGTCAGCCTTAGAACAGGCTACCGTGTCAAAAAGGTAAAAAATATAAACTTAAATCTTTGTGTATAAATCAATCGAGTGTAAAAAATTAAAAACGTCAGACATGTTGTCTCTGTCACCTAAAATCTGACCGAGTGTAAATGGTTCAGTCAGATTACTAAAAGTTCTAGAAAAAGATTGTCTAAAAACAGGACATTCAATAAAAACGTGAGAAACAGTTAAAATAACGTTACAAGTCTCACACATAGGTGGGCCATCCGCCCTCAGCAAAAAGGAGTGTGTTAGATGGCTATGACCTATGCGGAGCCGAGCAAGAACAACTTCCTCTCTTCGGACCCTGGACTGGACTGCCATTGCATGATTACAGGCTTAATGTGGTGTAGTTTATTCGCGGTCTGTTCGTCCCAAGAGTCTTGCCATTGGGAATATAATTTAGACCGTATTATGCCTGTAGTCTGTATAGGGGACTGACAGGCAATAACTATCCAGGGAAATAGCTGATTTGGCAGCAGTATCAGCTAGTTCATTTCCCCGGATCCCAAAATGGCTTGGGATCCAGCAGAAGCGAATGTCAAATTCTGATTCAAAGGCAGAACAAAGCATCTGCCGGATCCGGGACAGGACCAGATGAGAGTTGTACCTCATCGATACTAGAGCCTGTAACACGCTCAATGAATCACAGTAAATCATGTACCTTTGGTAATCGCTATTTATAATGAACTCAAGGGCTATTTCAATTGCATGCAACTCTGCAGTATAAATGCTAGCTTCTTGTGGGATCTTGAATGATAATGTCTTCTGAGGAAATACAATAGCAGATTCCACATAAGATTCTGACTTTGAGCCATCTGTATAGACTGGCAGAAAGTCAGAGTACTGCTCTTTATGTGATGCGAAGAGTTGCTGATAGACGGCTGCCGGTGTATTAGCCTTCTCCATGATCTTGAGGGAGAAGTCACACATTGGCAAATGTGCATACCAGGGTGGAAGGAGTTGCCTTGGTGACTGGGCAACATTGTTTACCGTCATGTTTAGTTCATTTAATAGCCCTTCCATCCGAATACCAAAACTTCTGTTGGCAGTCCGACGGGTGTTATAGAGATTTTCCCAACGTGGCTCAAAAACTGATGCCCATGTGGGATGATCAGGCAGGGCTTTCAATTTAAAGGTGTAATGTAAAGACAACTGCTTACGTCGAAAAGATAGGGATGGTTCATTTGCTTCGACGTAAAGGCTTTGGACTGGAGATGTGCGAAATGCTCCTGTGGCTATCCGAATGGCCTGATGGTGAACTGGATCTAACCACCGAAGTACACTATCTCTAGCAGATCCATATACCTGGGACCCATAATCGAGTTTAGAACGGACAAGGGCGCCGTAGAGACGAAGAAGAGTAGAGCGATCTGCGCCCCATGAAGTTGACGAAAGGGCACGAAGGATGTTAAGCCCTTTAACACACCTTGTCCTAAGCTGACGAATATGTTGAAGAAATGTCAACTTTTTGTCGAAGATAAGTCCAAGGAATTTGACTTCTGCTACGACTGGGATGTTGTTTTGCCCAAGCCTTAAATCAGGTTCAGGATGAAGATTACGTTTGCGACAGAAGTGTACACAAACGGTCTTCTGTGATGAAAATCTGAACCCATGACCAAGACGTAAGGTGGTCAATGGCTTTCTGCAGTTGCCTTTCAATGACACTCATATTGCATGAGTGACAAAATATAGTAAAGTCGTCAACATAGAGGGCATTGTTTATTGTGGGCGGAAGTTGTTCCGTGATAGAGTTTATTTTGATTGCAAAAAGCGTGACACTTAGCACTGACCCTTGTGGGACTCCCTCTTCCTGACAGAACTCTCGAGAGAGAGTAGATCCTAAACGCACTTGAAAAAGACGATTCGAAAGGAAGTTTTTGATAAAGAGAGGAAGGTTACCCCTTGAAAAAGTTACAGCTGTCAGTTACAGGCTCCGCAAAAACGATAAGTGTTTGCCTTTTATTTACATGATTGTTATTTTATATTGTACTTAATACGTAGTCATATAGTTATAGTTACGCTGGTTATTTTTTATTTTTAATTTAGATAAAGAGTTTTTGTGGATTTTACTTACGATAGGTAAAACCGTTATTTCGTTCCATTTTTGTAGCCATTGTTTTTGGATATAGTGGTTGGGAATTCAAATTTTTTAATTGAAGTAGCTAGGTAGCTCTAACGCATAATTATATAGTAATACGCTTCACTGTTTCTATTTAATAGTTTCTATTCAAATACTATTGACATTTAATTTATTGATTTTATTAATTTAAACTACCATGCCCCAAACTAGAGCAGCAAAGCAACGGGCACAAAGTGGCAGGAGTGCTGTGACTCGGGGGAGAACTGAGGGGGGCAATTCTCCAACGCATCACAGCCTAAAAAAATGTGCAACTTGTGAAATGTTTGCCGAACTCTCTGGAACGGAACATGATATTGCCATGGGGATGTCTTTGTGTGTGCGCGATGTAAGGAGTGTAAGGAAATCAGGCGACAACTCAGCGTTGATATGGGCCTATATGAGAGTTTGAAGGACAGGGTGGATGCCCTCGAAAGATCTAAATTGAGGGGCCCATCAGGCTCTCAGCTGCCCACATCAACGCCAGAGCTTGCACTTGGTCATCGCGCAACACAGCGGCAACCCCTAAGGCAGAAGCGCTGGTCCCACAGGAACTAGTAGTTGTTGGTGACTCTATTGTCAGGGAAACGGGGAACATCCTTTGTAAAAAGGATAGGTGGAACAGGACCAGGGTATGTCTGCCAGGGGCAAAGGTTGATGACGTTGTAGAGCGGATATCATCTTTCAAGGGCACAAAAGGTGATATAGTTGTACACGTTGGCACTAATGATATTAAGAGTAGGAGACCGGCGGAATTACTCAACAAGTACAGGTCACTGTTGAAAAAAAGCCGTGAAATAGGGTTGAATTTGAAAGTGTCTGCAATTCTGCCCAGACACGATAGGAGGGAGTACATGATGAGAGCCTTGTCGATCAATTCGGCCCTGGAAAGATTGTGCAGGGCTCAAGGGGTAGAATTTTTTTCAGCCTGGACTGTACTTGTTAACAGGAAAGATTGCTTCTACAGGGATGGGATACACTTAAATAGAAAGGGTGCAAGAATATTTGCTGATGCTATCGAGGCAGTGTTAGGTGGGTCGGAAAACTGCTAGTTTGGGGGGGATACAAAGACTAATAGTTTAACAGTAACCGCAGGCAGAGGTGAAGGTGATTCTTGCACAACTTCTATTAGAATAAGAAGCGACCTGGAGCGAGGGGTGTTGGGGGTTTCAGGGACGGATGGCAGTCATCATGGAATAGTTGGGTATATGGGATGTGTTAGGGTAACAAGGAATAGGCATAGGAGCATGTATGCTTGCATGTATACCAATGCTAGAAGTATAGTAAATAAATTTGATGAATTTGAAGTGTTGGTCAAGACATCAAAGGCGGATATTGTTGGGATAGCAGAGATGTGGTGTCACAAAGATATAAGGAATGCAGAACTGGAATTTGGGGAGTACAATGTGTACAGAAAGGATAGACAGGACAGAAAGGGAGGGGGTGTTATGCTGTTAATTAAGAAAAACATAAAATCAAAGGAAGTGCACCCAGTTAATATAGATGAACAGTGCTCTGTTTAGTCAGTTTGGTGTGAGATAAGCACTGCGAGAGGAAAAATAAGAGTAGGAGTGTGTTATAGGCCTAATGACTTGAATGAGTACAATGAACAATTGTACAGAGAAATAGAGTGGGCCAGTAAATCAGAATGTCTTATAATGGGGGATTTTAACTTCCCAGATATTGACTGGAACTTGTGGGTTGGTCACTCACACACTAGTCAGACTTTTGTGTATTTATTGGATGATTGTTTTCTGCAGCAGCATGTTCGAGAGGCAACCAGAGAAAGTAACACTGTTGATCTGGTTATCAGCAGTGATCATTCGTGTATTAGGAATTTGCAGATAAAGGAACCACTAGGTGGCAGTGATCACAGTGTGCTGAAGTGGGATTTACTCAAAGAGGTAACTACCGTCAGGGGTAAAGGAAAGGGTTTTTGCTTCCGTAAAGGGGAGTACAGTGGTCTCAGACAGTTTTTAAATTCTGTACAGTGGGATCAACTGACGATGTTACAAACAGTAAATTCTAAGTGGGAAGCATTCAAGGAATTAATCGTGGAAGCTACTAGACTTTATATACCGATTAAGAAATATCGTTCAAGGTTTAGGCCTAAATGGTTATCAAATGAACTAATGAGACTCGTGACAGAGAAGAAAAATGCATGGGATGCATATAAATTATCAGGTGACGCAGAAGCCTGTGGCAGATATAAGCTAGTCTGTAATCAGGTCACAAAGGAGGTTCGGCAGGCAAAGGCGGATTACGAGAAATCTTTGGCAAAAGATGCTAAGAAAAACAGCAAGGATTTCTTTACTTATATAAACTCTAAAAGGAAGGGGATGAATATGATTAGTCCACTTGACATCGATGGTTCGACTGTTGATGATCCTGCTCAGATAGCAAACAAACTGAATGAGTATTTTGCATCTACATTCACACGTGAGGAATTATTACAGTTGAAAATGGAAGAAGGTTATCAAATTGTAGCAGTGTGCTTAATGATTTTGTAATAACTGAGAGCAAAGTGGAGGAGAAATTGTTGAAGTTAAACATAAGAAAGGCACCTGGGGTGGATGGGATCTATCCAATTATTTTAAAGGAGGCGGCAAAGCAACTAAGCAAACCCTTAGCCATAATTATGAGAGCATCCTTGGACTCAGGGGAAGTTCCCACGGACTGGAGTTGTGCAAATGTGTCCCCAATTCACAAAGGTGGATCGAAGGGTGACACGAGTAATTACAGACCAGTTAGTTTAACTTCTGTTACGGGTAAAATAATGGAGTCACTGGTTAAAGATGCATTGCAGGATCATCTAGAAAAGACTGCAGCAATAATTAAAACACAGCATGGGTTTGTTAAGGGAAAGTCTTGTCTGACAAATTTGATTGGTTATTATGATGTGGTCACAAAGGAACTGGATGCAAAAAATAATTTTGATATCATATACTTGGATTTCAGGAAAGCTTTTGACACTGTTGCGCATGGAAGACTACTGTACAAATTGGAGCAGAATGGTATTAAGGGTAAGTTGCTACAATGGAGAAAAGGATTGTTAAGTGGGAGAAGACAGAGGGTGGTAATCAATGGGTGCTGCTCTTCGTGGACTAATGTTATTAGTGGAGTCTCACAGGGTTCGGTGTTGGGTCCACTGTTGTTCTGTGTATTTATCAATGATATTGATGAAGGTATATCAGGCTTAATGTCGAAGTTTGCAGATGACACAAAGGTTGGCAGGGTTGTTAATGACAGTAATGGCAGTGTGCTACTGCAACAGGATCTAGATAATTTGGGCAGATGGGCTAAGAAGTGGCAACTGAAGTTCAACCTTGACAAATGCAAAGTACTGCATATGGGTAGAAGTAACCCCAGAGAAACGTACCAACTGTGTGGTACTACACTTAAGGTGGTAGAAAATGAAAAAGACCTGGGAGTAATTGTGCAGTCAGATATGAAGTTTTCTGAGCAGTGCAGACAGGCTGCTAGGGCGGGTCATGGGGTTTTGTCAATGATATATAGGAATTTTGCTAGCAGGGAAAAGGAGGTGATTGTCCCTCTGTATAAGGCAATGGTCAGGCCACGCCTTGAGTACTGCGTTCAGGTCTGGAGGCCTCATTTTAGGAAGGATGTAGATTTGCTTGAGCGTGTACAGAGAAGAGCAACACGATTGGTGAGGGGAATGAAGGGATTCTCTTACCAAGAGAGGCTTAAGTTCTGCAAATTGCAGTGGCTGGAGACTAGGCACCTGTGCGGTGATCTGATTGAGGTCTATAAGGCCTTGAATGGGTTGAGCACGCTGAATTCTGATGGGATCCTTCCACTTGTTCAGATTACGAACCTACGGGGACATAAGTTCAAATTAAGAAAGGACAGATGTAGAATAGATGTGCGGAAATTTGCCTTTAGCCAGAGGGTGGTTAATTGCTGGAACAAACTTCCATCTGTCGTTGTGGAAGTTGATAGGTTAAATAAATTTAAGGAGGAACTGGACAGGCATTTGGAGGGAATGGTGTGATTTTTTTTTTGGCTGATGCTGCATAAGCTCCAACACTTGCTTTCTTGCATCATGTGCCACTACTACTACTACTAAGACCAAAGTTGTAGAGGTCTTTTAATATTCCAAATCGCCAGGCTGTGTCGTACGCCTTTTCAATATCAAAGAAAACTGCTACCAGATGCTCGGATTTAATAAAAGAGTCACGAATGTATGTTTCAAGTCGGATTAAATGATCCAAAGTGGTCCTGTCTCTTCGGAAGCCGCACTGTGTCCTGGAAAGCAAGTCATTTGATTCCAAAAACCACACAAGGCGGGAATTAACCATTCTTTCCAGGACCTTGCACAAACAGCTTGTCAGAGCAATAGGGCGATAGTTATTTGGATATCTAGGATCCTTTCCTGGTTTTGGGAAAGCAAGAACGATTGCTTTCCGCCAGGAATCCGGAAATTGTTTATTAAGAAAAATCCTGTTAAACAAAATTAATAGGTGATTTTTAGAATGTAGTGACAGATGTTTTATCATTTCGTAGTGGATGTCATCGGGCCCGACAGTACTTGCATGCGTAAGAAAGAGTGCTGCATTCAACTCTTCCTGTGTAAAGGGCTTGTTATATGGTTCAAGCCCTTTTGAAGAGAAGTTTAATGGATGTTTCTCACATTTCTCTTTCAAGGACAAAAACTCTGGAGGGAAAGATCTTATTGCAGATATTTTGGCAAATGTTTCCCCTAGAGTGTTTACAACTGCAGTTCGGTGTGCAATTAGACATCCATTGTCCTCGAGAATCACCGAAGGGCACGGTGGGTATTTTCCCTTCATTTTCCGGATCTTGTCCCAGACTACTTTTGAGCTGGCAGTCTGGGTTATGGATGATGTAAAACGGATCCAAGATTTCCGTTGGCTCTGACGTTGGATATAACGTCCTTTTGCACGTGCACGTTTAAATGATATTAGATTATCGGTTGTGGGATATCGACGAATATCCCCCAGGCTTTGTTTTGTGCCTTTTTTGCTGTTGTGCACTCTGAATTCCACCAAGGTTTAGAAAATTGTGGAAACCGGCTAGATGTTTTTGGAATTGCAATTGCAGCTGATTGGACAATGCTTTCTGTAACGTACGCGACTGCATCATTGATATGTTCCCGACTGACTGTAGCGATGTCAAGATTTGCCAGATGTTGAAAGGCATTCCAGTCAGCCTGATCAATCTTCCACCGCGGTAAACTAAATGGCTGACACGGTCTACCACTAGTTAAGGTGGTTATCACGGGGAAGTGATCACTGCCATATGGGTTTTCTTCCACCTCCCATATAGCTGAAGGAAGGAGAGAAGGGGGGCAGATAGAAAGATCAATGGCAGAAAACGTACGGGTAGGCATGTGGAAGAAAGTGTTTGTTCCCACATTGAGAAGGGAGAGGTCATTGTCAGTGAGCATACGCTCTATGACTCGTCCCCTTCCATTAATGTTAGTACTACCCCCACAGAGTGTTATGTACATTAAAATCCCCAAGAAATAATAAAGGGGGAGGCAATTGCATGACGAGATCATCAAGGTCTTTCTGGAGGATGTCAATACCAGGTGGTAAATAAAGAGAGCAAACAGTTAATAAAAACCCCACTTTAAGGCGAATTGCTACAGCCTTTACGTTGGTTGTAAGTTGCAAAGGCTGAAAGGGAATCTGGCTGCTCACGAGGATTGCAACTCCTCCATGAGCAGGACCGTCCCCAATTCTGTCTTTACGAATGATCGTAATGTTACGTATGGTGGGGTCATCATTCGCCTTTAAATAGGTTTCCTGTACACAAAAGCATGATGGCTTGTACTTTTGCAGAAGTGCCTTGATGTCATTAATGTTTCGTCGGAATCCACGACAGTTCCATTGTAGGATTTTAGCCATTATTTTGGCTTGGTGGGTCCATCAGGCGGCTTCCGAGGTGCTGAGGGCTTACTTTTATCAGTCTTGGATTTGTCTTTTTTGGGGAAGAAAGGACGCTGTCCTGTGTCCATCTCTTCCTCCGTAAAGAGTTCCAAGACTGAATCGTCATGTACCTCCTTGGTTTCGACATCCATTTTTTCTTGTCCTGGCATGGGCTCTTGATTTTTTTGTACTGTTACTTTAGTGCTCGCTTTTGATGGTGCTTGAGCACTGGGAGGTACCGATATTGGAGTGGCAGCTGACTGAGATTTCTGTGCTGGTTTTACTGAACTTAATAGATATCGGGCGATAGGCGTGAATGACTCTTTTGGTGGTACAGTCATATCCGTTTGGGTGCCAATCGAGCATTTATTGGATACCTTTTCGGCGTATGTTGCTTTGCCGCTACTTACTGGTTTAACTGCATCCCACCAGAGGTAGAGAAGCGGGGAGTGGCAGGGGGGAAACAGGAAACCGTCTCCCCCCTGCCTGGGGATTGGGAATTAAAGGTGAATAGGACTAGGGAGTCCTATTCAGACCGCCATATGGCGTAATGCAAGTAGTTCCTGCATTTATGTCCAGTCCGGGCTTTTTGTCACTTGGTTTGTTTGCATGTACTCATCTTCGTCGGTTAGTTCCTATGGCTGTGTCTGACCAGGTTCCATGTCACTTTGCTATTTTCTTGATCTTTGTAGGGTCCTGTTGGGTCCTTTGATCCATTTATGTCCTCACTTTGGTCGGGGTTGTCTTCTTCGACGCTCATTTTGATTTCCTCTTACTCTTTGCAGTCTTGTGGGGTGATCGATTTTCTTCGAGCATGTAATTTACTTTCATTTATTGTGGATGGCAATTTTCGTTCTTCCTCGGTCGAAGACTTCTCGTGCAAATTGGCTGAAAGCCGCGTAGTCGTCTTCTCTGTCGAAGAGATGGTGTTCTTTGTTTTTTGGTATGTACTGTATTTTAGTTATTAGCACGCTTCTGTGTTCCTCATAGCACTAACAGTCGTGTATTATATGATGCCATATTTCAGGCTCACCACAGGTGCAAGTTACCTCCTCCGTTATACCCAGCATGTTCAATTTTGCCTTGAATGGGCCATGGCCCGTTAGTAAGTACGTTGCATTTAACCCCGGGTTAAATTCAACCACGGGGGGCGCTTTTGGATACGTCTTGGCAACCAGTGGTATTAATCTCTTCGTCACTTCGCCTTTGTTTGATGCCGTCCATCTGTCCTGCCACAGCTGTACCAGGTGAGCCACGATTCTATGCTTTTCTGCTTTGCGGTTGTTGTTTGGTTCTAGGGTGAGTCCATAGATGGTAGTGGGTGTTCCCTTAGACAGGTGGTACATGAGCCCGCAGCGAGTCACCTCCAGGTCCAGTGGGAGGACTCCTGTCAAGACCTGGAGGGCGGATGGATGCATAACCATGCATCACACGCTCGCACATATGGGCTATATCAGCAGACGATCCCTACGGCATCCTCTCCTAATCAACGTTCATCGGCGTAAAAGACTCGCCAGTGCAAAGAGCGTGCAAATTAGACGTTAGAAGACTGGAAGAAGGTGTGCTGGTCGGATGAGTCACGTTATTTACTCCAAACCGTGGATGGTCTTGTAGGGATTTGGCGTCAGCAACATGAGGCTCTTGATCCATCATGCATGGTATCAAAAATGCAGGCCGGTGGAGGCGGTTGTATAGTGTGGGGCATGTTTTATTGACAGGAACTTGAATCCCTAGTGCATGTGAAACAACCTATCAGTGGTCTCCGCTATGGTCAACTGCTTGCTGACTATGTACACTTCGCTATGTTTCACTTTTTTCCGAATGGTGATGGTGTCTTCCAAGATGACAATACGCCGAGCCATCGGGCACTTGTTGTAGAAATGGTTTGAGGAACACAGTTCTGACTTCCAGCATATCGATTGTCCTCCGAACTTCCCCCAATATCAATCGCATAGAGCACTTGTGAGAAAATATGGAAGGGCATATCAGGCGTCCGGATACACCAATCACCTCCATACCAGCATTGCTAGCCGCATTACACACAACTTGGTTGGCCATACCTCCCAAACGCTTCCAACATCTTGTTCAATCAATGCTACTACGGATAGCTGCTCTAAAGGGCAAAAGGAGGACCTACGAAGTTCTCTGAGTAATTTAAAATTAATGTTTCACAAATGAGGAAAAATATATAAAAGGTTGATACCAAACTTCAGAATCTGATAAATTAGGCCGAGTCTCTGGAGTGACAAATGATAATAATTAAAATGACTGTAGGTGGTCATAATTAAGTGATTACTCAGCGTAAATGTCTTTTAGTAAATATCTTTTACAAGTTATTTACTGGAGATCCCACAGAGCAGCAGAGAAGTATTGAAAATTTTATAATAACTGCTGATTTATCTCTTTTAGATTATCTGATTTCATGGACACTGACAATGCCTTGGTTTTTAGCGTTTTCTATAGCGGTTTTGTTTTTTTCTTTTTAGGTCCTAGCCACTGAAATGTCAGGAAATTAGGTGGCAGGATCTGCCTGAGTAAATAATTGTAATATTCGTGTACCTGGTCTGCCTCCACAGGTCGAAGTGCGGGCAACATTGGGTCCCATTAGGGGTCCAGCGGCCAAATGACCAGAGTTACAACGGTACATGACACTACACATGTACAAGATGCATACACTTTTAAACCTCTGGCATTGACAGTGTTCTGTTTCACACCTACAATGTATACTACGCGGAGATGGGGGAAACCACTGGTGCCGTTGGACACTAAACACACTCTACACTCTACACTGACAATGCCCCGGAATCGAAATAACTTGTTTTAAACTATGCTTTTAAGAGTTATCTAACTTATATATAATTATTGTACATCTCAAGAAATTTTGTAACTATGTCTGACGAAAATTGTTCAGCTTCCATGCCAGGGAATTTTACCGTTTCCCCGGAATTGGTGGAGGTTGGACTGGCGGATTTCCAGAACCCTTCTATCAATATTGTTGATATTTTAGGGCAACATTTCCCCCCGCTTGCACTGATCCAAGAAAGGACAAACGAAACTGATAATGGTCAGAATAATGAGACAGTCCATTTATATGACTCTGCTGTTTTGATTACGTTTTTGCTCTGAAGAATAGTTTATTTGATTTTCTTAAGAATGGGACTAAGGTTACCCCTTCCATGATTGCCGAGGTTGGCAAGGTATGGAATTCTATGCAACGCATGTTACTTGAACTAACCATTGAGAATGGAAAGCTAAAAACTGAAACTGCATGTAAAGCACTGCCTGCTCAAATTTCAGCAGCTAGCTATGCAGGTGTAGGCAAACAGTTTAATGTGAGTACGATCCCCCTCCGGGACAGACCAGACACGCGGTATTAGTGCGTGCTGATGACAAAAGTGAACTCAAAACAAGTGACGAGCAATTTTTTCTGTTACTTGCTGATCCGAAAAAATTACTTTTTTTTTTACGTTCTTAGACAAAGCTTCTCATAATTGGCCATAGCTTGATAAAATCCCTTAGTTACTCCAATGCAAACTAGCTTATAGTTGCTGTACGTTTCTGTGTTCGCTAGTAACACCATTCAGAATCTTAAGAATCGTTCTCTAATGTCTTACTGCAGATAAGAACAACACTTTTAATGGAAATTTGGAAATTCATTTGAAATTTGGCCTATCAGGTCAGAATTTTTTACAAATAAAATGAAAACGAAAATATTGGCGAGGTGAAAATTAATGAGAAAATAAAATTAAAACTGCATATAGCGTAATTTATCTTTATTCTCTTAAAGGATTTCCGATTATACTATAACGTTCGTAGTAGACTAAATACGTTCTTGCTGTTTTTTTTGAATTTTCTGCGGCGTTTGATCTGTTATGGTGGTCTACTTTGTTTTCTCGCTTACGTGCTGCCGATTGTCCTCTTCCTCTCTATAACCTTTTAAGAAGTTATTTTGAAAACCGTACAGTTTCTGTTATTTCTGGATCTAACTCCATCTCCCGCTCTGTCACTAGGGGCTGTCCCCAAGGCTCTGTTCTTGGACCACTTGTCTGGAACATCGTTCTTGACGAATGGCTCCTTAAAACTATTCCTTATACTTCCAAATTGGCCTATGCAGACGACCTCACCCTGCTGATCCAGGGCAATTCCCCCTTCCTCCCTTGAAAGCACTGCCAACTTAGTCATGTAAGATCTCTCTCAATGGTCCACCACAAATAAGTGGTGGACCATTGAGATGAGGATATGGATAACTATCCATATCCTCATCGAAAACTAAAATGATGCTGGTTAAGGGTTCGCTTAATATTTCACGGCCACCTGTTGTAAAACTTCAAAACAAATCACTTTCCATGGTTTCTTCTCTAAAATTTCTTGGTCTGATCATTGATAGTAAACTTACATTTACTAAACACTTGGAAGATCTCTCAGAGAAAGTCAAAAAACTTACATTCTCACTTCTGCGTCTCTCTAAACAATCTTGGGGTCTTAATTCTCGTTCTCTACGGTTATATTACAAAGCTGTGTTTCTACCAATTTGTTCCTATGGCGTGGCCGCCTGGTTCTGGCATGTTAAGAAGATTTCAACACGGACTAAACTTCACAGCATTCAACGTAAAATGCTTTTAGCAATGTTGTTGTTGTTATTTGGTTTTTAGGAGCATTAGCAACTAAGGCCATACTGCTCCGGGGATATGCGGTGGTCATTCCCTGACCTTTCCGCATCCTCTGTATTTGGTGGTGACGGGCTCGAACCCCGGTTTAATCAAGAAGCGTGTGCTACGCACTGCTGCTCCTTCCCACCCGGCTACGGAGGCGCCTTTTAGCAATGTGCAGGGCCTGTAGGACTGTGTCTACTCCTGCTTTGCGGGTCCTTAACGGCTTTCTGCCCCTCGATCTCTTTCTTATGTACCGAGGCCTGTGCTTCTACATTAGGCACGCTGTCCCTGTCACCTTTCTTGGCATTACCATCGATGCCACTGTGGACCCCAAGGCAGAGAAAAGACGCTGTTGGAATATTTTGATGCAGAGCTGGCAAAACAGATGGTCCGCTACCTCTAAGGGTCTTGTTACTTTAAAGTTCATCCTAACGTCACCTTTGCCACGTTAGAGTCCACTCAGAAATGGTTTCATCCTGGTCTGTACACTCTCTACTTACTCTCTGGTCATGGCTCCCTTAATGCCAAACTTGCAACTTTCAACCTTGCTGATCACCTCTCTGTTCTTGTGGTGACCCAGAAGACTGGGAACATATTTTATACCACTGCCATCAATACCAAGATCTTCGACAGAACCTTCTTCTCTCCACCAGTATCACTGTCCCCGGAAATGAGCCGGACTTCCTGAGCACCACAGAAAACTTCCAGTCCCTGCAAGAATTTGCTCGTCATGCCTTTGATCGCCGGAGACGTCTTCTCACTCAACTACGGAATACCTCATAGCCTTCCTAGTGGAGACCCCTGCTGGCACTGGCTTTTGGCCAGTACGGGATCAGATATATATATATATATATTTTTTTTTTTTTTTTTGTTTTCTTTTTCTTCAATTTTATATTTTATTTATTTACTTTATTTTTATTTATTTATTTTTATTTTATCATTTATTATTATTTATTATTTTTTTTACTTTATGTATATATATATATTTTTTCTTCTTCTTATTATTTATTTATTTATTTTATTTTATTTTTTTTGCTCTGATATTAGGGCAGTAAGAGCTGGTAAACCAGGGAGATCGCGATACATGCGTAGTTGTGGCCTACCTCCCCGTGGTGTAGACGGACACTGGGCAGGCTTTCCAGGTGATCGCCTGCCTGGTGACAAAACGGCCAGAAACAACTGAACAACACAACAACAACACACACTGCACGAACATAACGTTACACACATTTCTGGCTTTTTACAGTGCTTTCTGTAATCATCACAGTGTACGAAGGCGGAGATGAATTGACGTTCAGGTGCCATCCTACATAAGACACTATACATTATTACATATTATGACGTTCGTAGTAGAATTATTACATTTTTTATGAAAATCCCAAACATGAGAGGTATTAGAACCTATAGTCCTTATACCACCTTCATGGGTTGGAGGTTGTGAAAACAAAAGAAGATATTTGTTGATATTAGACTTGAATTACGCTGAAAGGACAGAATTTATGGGATACCCGGTTCTTGGGCAATGCGACGGTGTCGCCCTCTCGCTAGTGAACCAATCCACCTCTTGGGTGGTATATAGGTACACTGCATTCACGTAGACGGTAATTCGATGTCAGTATAGATACACGGCGTGAGCTAATCGACTTTGAAAGAGGGACGATAGTGGGTCCCCGACGCATGGGTCACTCTATCGCGGAAGTGGTACAGAAATTGCACAATCCTCATTCGGGCCAAATGTCAAAACACAACAACAGGGCGGCTACATATTTCAGTGCTCCGAATTAATGATCAAGAACTTCGGACTATCGAGTTTCCAGATAGCGCCAAGAAGTGTATCTGATATAAAATTATTTGACGTACAAGTAAGTAAAATTTCAAGTGTCTATTTCATGGGTAAGGCTGGAAATTTCTAGATCGAATGTAACGTTGTTCCAATGGTCAGCCATAGGATTGACATTAGAGAAGCTGTATCGTCACTCTCGATCATCTGCCGCTTTGAATTTCCGGATTTATTTACTGGGCTGTGGACTCTCCTTAACTAAAAAGACTGTGCGCTTTCTCTTGAGACCATTTTCACAAATTATTTTGACAGTATTTCTTGAGACATACCCCTGACAATGTACCTGCTTTTGTTCTCCGCCATATTGGATTGTGTTACGATATCGTAACTTCCAAGACCAATAACTTTGTAACTCCATCAAGATAAATCATCATTGAACATCAGTGAAACCAGCATCGATCAGAAATCGCTTCTCTGAATCGGAATCATCAGTATTCCCAAAAAAAATTCTGTCCCCCCCCCCGCCACCCATGCAAAGTCTATGGAGGTTAGTACAGTCAACTTCAAACTCCCATAACTAATCAACTACTTAACGGATTCCAACAATAAACACCTCAAAACACTCGTCAGGACTTCCCTTAAGACAAAAGCAGCCTTATTTGTACCTATATGCCTTACTCTCAAAATTCTACCATGGATAACACCTGCCTAATCACTACCCTGGAAAAAGGGCTTTCCACATATTAATTGAACTGTAGCTTTCCACCAGATCTACTGGTAAAGAAATAACCATCCCAACAGGAGCAGTAGCATATAACTATACCCTCCCAGTGCCTTATATGCACCCAAGAGACTTTTCATTGAATATCCTGCCAAAAAAGATTTGTGACACCAAAAACCCCGACACTACTCTCCTGTGGATGAGTGACATCTACAACAGGTGATTCTCTGTAACTACACCACCCACAGACTTAGAACAGTTCTCAAAAGAATCAGCATCATTTGATACCTCTGACAGGAATCCATTTTCCTTTGAAACAAATTTAGGCTTGACGTAGCCGAGTGGTCATGAGTGAGAGTGCATAGCACACGTTCCTTGAGTGGACCGGGGTTCAAGCCCCTGACTACTAAAACGATAAATATTTGTATTGACGATTTATTGTAAACTCTATTGACTTGGTTGTCGTGCCGGAATATAAACAGAAAAATTATTATTATTATTTACAAAAATTGGAGGCAAAATATGTCAGTATCTATGTTGCAGCAAACCACCTCCAAGAGGAGTTTTAGTTTACCCCTCACCTTCATTCAACTACTTTTCTGGATAAGAATTAAGACCTTCCAGGATCAGCTTGATCTCCTTTTTCCACGAAGACCATTTACACCCTTCTAGGACTACACCATGAAAATATATAATAAAAAAGACTTGTCCCTGAAACTGCATCAGTTTTCATCCCTTTTGAGGACTTTCAAAGAACATAAAACAATAACCAAACACCCCAGCCTTAAAAGTAAGTCATGGATCAAACCATTATCCAACTCTCTTCTGGAAACCACACCTACAACAAAAACAAAATGGAACACCCAAAGTTCAGGGCTTCTGGCAATAGGCCCACAGACAGTGCAACGTCAGATAAGGGAAGACCGGTGGTGCAGGTTGACAGGTTAGAATCGTTAGATCATCAGGAATTTCCAGAACTAGAAGAGCTGAGGGAAATTATTAATCAAGAAAGCGATGCAAACCATCCCCCACCAGCAAATGAAACACAAGAATACTCCCAACTGCCAGAACAGCAGCTGTGTGCTGTTGATGACTCCAGCCAATTGCACACCGGCAGTAGCAAAGAAGAAGATACAATAACGAAAAATAACAATTACATTAATGAAGAGGATATAATGACTCCCTAACATCTATAAATGAAGCCACATTACAGATTAAAAGTGACATGGTTGCCTATATCGCTCATAAGGCAAATAACATAACAATGTCTGCCATAAACTTTATTATGGAGAAATGGACTGAAATGGAAGCCATAACAACAACTCTCATCATAGAAAATGAGAAATTAAAAGTAAGAGCAAAAGGACTCAGAAAACAAGATCTCTACCAAGAATGCCATTTTCAAGTCCTATTGGACTCCTCTAAGAAGACATATGTCACCACACTGCAAGAGGGATTGAACACTGTGAAATGCAAAAGTTACTCTAACTCTGTTGCTTCACCGCAACTTGCAGAAGACAATTATATTCTAAGACAACCTAGATCAAATGAACAGCATCAAACTTCCTAGACAACGCCAAAACAAAATGTATTGATCATACGTGCAAAAATAATTGCAAAATGGAAACAAGTAATGAAATAAAAAACACAGTTGCAAAAACACTGAGAGAAGAGTACAGAAATGTTAAAATTAGATCTTTACTCACAATTAAGAATAAAGGCATTGTTCTGGAAACCACTAGCCCTGATGATTTAGACAAGATTGCATCTTCTGAGAAAATTATCAAACAAGGTCTCTCTACAGCCAAGCCGAAGATAAATGATCCCACGACACTTGTGTATGATGTTCCCAAAGAATTATCAAAAGATGATATCATATCTAACATATACCATAAGAACCTACAGAATTTTGGCTTCAAATTTGATGAAGTCAACGAATCCATCAATCTCAGGTTTAATACAGAATCTAAAGCCAACTCAACAAATTGGGTCAGTGGCTTCCCTGAAAAATTTCTAAAATGTCTTTTTGAACAGGACAGACTTTATCTAGGGTATCAAGCCCATAAGTACCGTCGGTTTACAATAGTGAAGAAATGCTTTAGATATCTGGCTTTTGGTCATTCATCCCACAACTGTAATCAAAAGGTAGTGTTATATGGTCATTGCGCCATGGAAGGATAGGTATACGCAGACTGTCCTCAAAAACAGGATACGCCAAAATGCATCAACTGCAAGAGTCGTCATAAAGATTACGATCACTCTGTAAAAGACACTTCATGTCCAGAATACATTAGAGCACTGGAACAGGCTAAAACAAGAACCATTAATGAGTAACATCAACCAGACCTCTGCCCTTAATGCAACCTTCCCTAACCATCAGGATATTACCATTCTTCAACTGAATGCTCATCGCTCCAGGAACATCACAGATGAAGCCCGAGTTGCCATCACTGAGAATTCCTATGATTTGCTCTGTTTACAAGAATCCTAATTTTCCAGAAGTCTCCAGGGACAAAACTCAAAATTAATGGGTTTCCCAATCTCTGCCCGGATCATACATGCTGACGCAGAACATCCAAAATCTGCAATAGTGACATTTAATACCTCATTTGATATAACAGCTATTTCTTCCCTTTGCAGACCAAGTGCTACATGTGTACAAATATCGTTACTTTCTCATACTTTCTATTTGGTATCACTCTATTGCCCTCCATCTGAAGGTATACAAATGTCCCTGAATTTCTAGTTTCTGTCATTGAAACACTATGCCCATCACCAATCATTATAGCTAAAAAAAAAAAAAAGTCATTCATTCCCCCCCCCCCCCCAATTGGCGAGTGCCAGCCAGAATTTTTCTCACAATTGGTGATAGCTTCCGGAAATCGGATAGCAAAGATAGTTCCCACAAGTGGCTTATCCAGCCTGGAAAATTTTGGCCTTAGAGTGTTGGAGAGTGATAATTCTCCCAGGCAAGGAGAACCAAAGAAAATAGTTACTGAACTATGCATCAAAATTTAACCAGAAATTTTTGCCAGAAATTTAACAGTGGAATTTTGAGTAATTATTAAGTAAGCTAGTGTGGAATTAAAGCGGATTCCCGATTAAGGCGAAATTTACTTATGGAAGGTGCAATTTGTTATGACTACAATCCATTATATGATTAGCATTGATTGTTTGAATGAAGTGAATTATTATTGATTGAAAAATTGTAGTTGATTAACACTGATTGTTTAATTGAAGTTGATTAATATTGAAGGTTTAAGTGAAGTGAATTATTATTAATTGATTAATGGTAGTTGATTATTATTGATTAATAAATTGTAATTGAATATGATTGCTTGCTTAATTGGTGTTAATACGTATTGAGTGATAAATTGTAATTGATTATTGCTTAATTGTTGTTAATAAGTATTGAGTGGTAATGGTAATCGATTATTGATGATTGCTTAGTTGTGATTAATAAGTATTGAGGGATAAATTGTAGTTGATTATTGACGATTGCGTAATGGTGGTTGATTACTGTGGATTGACAAATTGAGGTTGAATTAGCATTGATCATTTAGTGTTTAAATTGAAGTGGATTAGTATTGGTTGTTTATGGTTAGTCAAAGTAGATTATTGTTTAATTGGAATAATCGATAAGATTATATATTTTGGAGGGGATATATTGTAAACAATGCTTCTAAGCTCATACAAATTGTAGATGGCAACTAGCGAGAGTATGAACGAGAGAGTTCCGTTGAATTAGGCGTGCAGTCGAGTGTAGGTAATAAATTTAAAATGAGCAAATACCTGAAACCATTTAAGGGCGAACCCACTGAAAGGGTAGACGTATTCTTACATAAACTAGAAATAGTCCAGGAAAATGAGAACCTGGGGGACGTAGAAATTGTGGCCTTGGCAGAATATAAATTAGAAGGTGAAGCCCTAGTTAAATATCAGCGAGCTACACAAGTTACCGAGGTAGAAACACTTAGGCAATTCGGGGAAATTTTGATAAAATTGTTCCGTAAGAAATATACATTTATGGAAGGAATAAATTGTCTGAATAATTGCGTACAAACAGGTAAGGAGACTGTAGAAGATTTCCATAGGAAGTTCGTAGAAGTGAAATTAGTCACTGAGAGCGAAACCTCTGGATTTGCACATTTTACATTGTGCCTTCTGCTACTTTCAAAAAACATCAGACCTCCATGGAAATCTGTGGTATACAGAATGAAGTCCTTGTAGACAACAAAGCTGAAATAACCCGGATTTGGTCTGCTTTAACAAAAATTTGGCAAGATCGCTGTAATACAACCCCTAAAGGCAGAACTAGATATAAATTTATACCAGACGTCTCCTTTACTGCCAACAAGAAAAATTCCCTATGATTCTCTGCAAACCTCTACAAATCATTTATCATAACTGGACATGGCTCTTTCAACTCCAAACTCTTTCAGTGCAGAAAAGCAATACCGATTCTTGCCTTTGCCTCCAACTGGAAGACTGGAACCACCTGCTCTATCACTGCCCTCTCTATGCTGACCTGCGGAAATCCCTACAAGACTGTATAAACACCTTCTTACCTGGCAACGAAAAACATCTAATAGAATCTGCCTCACACCTTGGAATCCTACAACAATTTGCTTCTGATTTATTTGCTAGAAGAAAACTTCTGTTGGCCAATCCTGCTTCTGCTTCACCTCCTACGGTGCCTCCAGCACCTTCAATAATGTCAGCCTCAACAGTGAGCGGTGTCTTGTAAAGATAAAATATTGTCACTTGAATAGCTCTTAGAAGATCACATAGATCCAGTTTTTTGTTTTTACTTTTATCCCCTGAGGCCTGGGCAACCCGAGGATTGCTGGCACCCATGGTATTGCACTGCCTCCAGTGGGTGCGGGATTTGTCCAATCTTAGACAATTCACTTTTATTTTTTTTATCTAATCTTTTTTTTTCTTTTAAACTTATTTATATATTTTTTCTCTTTTTTTTTTCATTTTTTTAAATTTTATTTATTTATTTATTTTTTAATATATTTTAGTTATTTACTTATGTGTAATTTTTTTCCCTTCTATTTTCTTTATCCGTACCGGCTAGAGAAAATAGAAGAAAATCTGGGCAACTGGTTTTTTTTTTTTTTTTTTATTTATATTATTTTATTTTATATAATTTTACTTCACCTTCATTTTATTTATTTATTTTATTTTATTTCTTTTTTCTAATACTGTTTTATTTTATTTTATTATTTTTTTAAATTTAATTGTTTTTTAAAATTTTTTTCCTACTCTTATCTATAAATTTTTATCTTAGTTTATTTTATTTTACTTTTTTTGTTTTATTATTTTTTTAAAATTATGATTTTATTTATACATTTTTTCTCTATTCTGGTAACCTAGGTTTGGGTAGCTGTGGGTACTGGATTTGCTGGCACCCACTGGTATAGCACTATCTCCAGTGGGTGTGGGACTTCGCCCTCTTCAGGACAGACAAAGATTGTAATGATAATAGTCTATCTCCACTTGGCTAAGGACATATCTAGTTGTGGCCCACCGCCTCGTGGCGTAGACGGGCACCGGGTATGCTTTCCAGGAGATCGCCTGCTCGGTGGCAAAGAAGCCAGAAACAACACAACAAAACATAATATACATAAATATAACACTTCACGTTTCTGACCGGTCTGCAGAGTTTTGTATCACCACAAAGTAACCGGGCGGAGATGAACTTATGTTCCTGAAGTCGCTATACAGAAGATACTATACATGTCTACATGTCTATTATCCCCATCTCGACAGTATCAAGAGTGTATCGGGAATACGCCATTTCCGGAATACCATCTCATAGTGGACAGCGCTATGGGCGGAGAAAGGTGGTGGATGGACGGGGCCGTCGATTTTCTGTCTCGCATTTTTCAGCCAACAAGAGAAAAAATATATCATATTGGGGTTACCCGTAATTTAATACATTAACCCGTATTTGTGTCTGTAAATGGGGTGTGTGTTCTTTGGTCGATTTGCCGGTTTTGCTGGACGAAAAAAACCCAGTTTCTGTGAGAAAAAAACCTTGTTATCTACGCCGGAGACCGGCTAACTCAGCCGCAGAGAACCAACCGGAGAGCGACAGTGGCGCAAATCACCGTCAACTTCAACGACGGAGGTGCCAGAAATGTTTCCACCAAGACTATCAGGTGATCATTAGCCGCAATAGGTTATAGGAACCACCGACCCACCAGAGTCGCATTGCTAACACCACGACACAGGACTATACGCCTCAATTGGGCGAAAGAACATCGGCGCTGAATCTTGTATGATTGGAAACCGGTGTCTTGGCCTGATGAATCCCGTTTCCAGTTATTTCTAGCGGATGGGAGGGTGCGTATCTGGCGGAAACCGCACGAAGCCATGCACCATTCATGTCAACAAGAAACTGTTCAGGCAGGTGGACGGTCGGTAATGGTTTGGGACGTCTTCAACTGGCACACGTTGGGACCTCTGGTTCGTCTAAATGCATCTCTGAACAGTCCAGTTACGTGTCCATCCTTTGCAGACCATCTGCATCCTTTCATGGTCATCGTGCACCCACAAGGCAATATACTCTTCCAGCAGGACAATGTGTCTCCCCACACAGCCGTGGTGACTAGAACATGGTTCGAAGAGCATTCTGCAGAATTTTCCACCGTGGAATAACCTCCCCGTTCTCTGGACATGTACACTGTGGAGCATCTTTGGGATGCTGAGGAAAAGTTCGTTTGAGCTTTGGATCCTCCACCCAGGAATGCGACGGAATTATGGAGAGAGGTGCAGCATTAGCATTAGCATTAGCATTAGTAGAGGCATTTGATGCAAGAAAGCAAGCTTATGCAGCATCAGCCAAAAAAAAAAAAAAAAAACCACTTCCACTTCACCCCTCTGTTCGTTCAAAATATCTGTCCAGCTGAGCCTTAAACTTATTTAGGCTATCAACTTCCACGACAAGGGATGGAAGTCTGTTCCACCTACCAACCACCCGCTGGCTAAAGGCAAATTTCCGCACGTCTATCCTACATCTGTCTTTCCTCAATTTGAATTTATGCCCTCTCAGGTGATTATTCTGAGCGAGAGGAAGAATCCCATCAGCATTGAGCATGCTCAAACCATTCAACGCTTTATACACCTCTATCAGATCACCTCGCTGGTGCCTAGTCTCCAGACACTGTAATTTGCAAAACTTAAGCCTTTCTTCATAAGAGCACCCTTTTGTTCCATTCACTAATCTTGTTGCCCTTCTCTGTACTCGTTCCAGCAGCTCTACATCCTTCTTGAAATGAGGCTTCCAGACCTGTATACAGTACTCTAGGTATGGCCTGACCATTGCCTTATACAAGGGAATAATCACCTCCTTATCCTTGCTAGAAAAATTCCTATATATCATTGACAATACACCATGAGCTACTCTTGCAGCCCATCTGCACTGCTCAGAGAACTTCATATTTGCCTGCACAACCACCCCAGGTCCCTTTCATTCTCTACCACTGTCAGTGTAGTACCACAGAGCAAGCATGGATGGAAATACCTGTGGAACACTTTTGTGAACTATTGGACTCATTGCCTCGCCGTGTGACAGCCTTTATCCGTGCTAAGGGTGGGCCTACCCGTTACTAGGTAGGTATCCCATACTTTCTGTCCATTCAGTATACTGTTGATTGCAATTTTCAGGAAATACGTATGACAGAAGGTTGTTCCAGAAAACGGAAGTTGAATGAATAAAGGAGGAAGAAGAAAAGTTGGTTCTGTGAGTTTGAAGTTGGACAGTAAAAGGATGATGAATGGTTGTGGCACGTGTTCTGACTGCCTTGAAAGAGCGGGTAGGAATTATAGACACCAATTGAGAAGAATAGTGCCCATGGATGTATCTATAGAAAAGGCATGCATCAGAAACAGAATGTCTATTGGACAGAGAGTGGAGAGACTCTGCTAGAGATGAATCATTAATTAACATAACTGCCTTCTTTTGAATGAAATCTAGCAACCGGTAAGAGGTTCTGGGGCACCACACCAGATGTGGGAACAATGTTCCAGTAGGAGGGATTTGCAATTTGTACAGAGTGAGCAAGTGTTTGGAAGAAAAGTAACGCCGAGAGAGAAAGAGAAAACCTAGTTTTTTAGATGCGGAGGAAGCAATATTTGTATTGTGCTTATGCCAAGGGAGATTAGAAATCAGGGTAATCAGCAATAGGGATACTGCATATGATCTTGCCTAGAAACTGGAGTGTCATCAAAGAGAAGCATAGAAGCAGAAGAATCCTTTTTGCTAGACATAAGACAGGATTGAGTTTTAGAAGGATTGACATCAACTAAGTTATCTTTTCCCCACTGTAGGATACTTCGAGATCAGCATTTAAGGAATTGGTAGTGGATATTAGAGAAGATGAAGCTGTTTGAGCAGGATACGATTTCTCAAACTGGAAGACAGAATGCAATATACTATCTTCAGCAGAAATAGGGATACGATTTCAGGTCAATGGAAGAAGGATCATTAATATACAGGAGGAAAAAGTAGAAGAAGGAACTGAACTTTGGGGAACACCAGGATTTGTGCAGAAGTTAAAAGAATAGCGATTTACCATCACCTGCAGTGAGTGCTCTGAGAGAAAACTGGACACAATTACAAAGAACAGTAGGTATACCATAAGTTGGAAGCGTATTTATAGGACCCTTATGCCAAACACCATCGAAAACCTTTGAGGTCTCGAGAGCAACTGCTTGAGTTTCACCAAACTTTTCCATTGAATTTATCCGTAGGTGAGTAACATAAACCACAATATCACCAGTGGATCGACAATGAAGGAATCCATACTTGCGATAGTTGATCAGATGTAAGGTTTCTAGAGAGTTGGCGATTAATTGATTTCTCCATAACTTTGAAAAGAGTAGAAATAATTTCAAAGGCACGATAATTGGATGTGACGGATTTGTCGCCCTTTTTAGGAACTGGCTGGATATGAGCAAATTCCCAAGCAGAAAGAAAAACACCTTTGAAATAAGAAAGTGAAAAAAAAAAAAAAAAAAAAAAATGATTGTTCGTGTGCGAGCATGCATAGCAGAAGTTGGGTGGAACTGCTATTATTTTAGTTTTTTTATTTTTTGTAGCATTAGCAACTAAGGCCATATTGCTCCGGAATATACACGGTGGTCATTCCCTGACCTTTCCGCATCCTCCTTATTTGGTGGTCACGGGTCCGGACCCCAGTCAAATCAAGAAGCACGTGCTACGCACTACTGCTCCTACCCACCTGGCTACGGAGGCGCCAGGGTGGACCTGCTTTAGAATCTTTTGAAACGTTTATTTTCTCCGGCTTCTTTGTTCAACTCCATCGCACATCTTACATCTCTCCTTTACACTCAATGGAGGTTGTTTCGGTGGTCGCTTGCACGTGTACATGCTATGTACGCCTTACAACGCTCACTATTCGTCATTGGCATGTTGAATTATAAATTTTTTCCGTCGAAATTTTTTATTAAATACTGTAGAGAATGACGAAAGAAATATTTTAGTTTTTAAATTTTTAAAAATGAGTCTGCTAGAAGCAGAGATATAACGATTTGAAACGCAAACGCCACACGCTAGCTAGTTACAGCATGGCTGCTCTGTAGGGGTACTGATTGCGTCATGCGTCATTGCTACATACAGCGCCATGTCGCTCGTTCCTGGTACGGAATGGTACAATGGTGTGTGGGGGGGGCGATGCATCATTTCGTGTCACATTTTCGTAGCGATTTTTGTCAATCCGCCGACGCAAGTTACTCCCATATGAAAATTGCCTTTGGCGCGCCTAAAGATGTTTCACTTCAAAAGGCTACACAGAAGAGGAGTAAGTTAAGGAGTACAGGTTTTGACAACAAGTGGAGAAATACCACCAGGACCTGCGGCTTTCTTAATATCAAGATTCGTCAAGTCCTTCTGATATCCTTTTGACGGAAGACCACAGGAGGTATTGAATGGAGCGTACTGGGCATGGTAGGAGGTGGTTTACCAAGATAATTAATACACGAGTTGGAAGGAAAATAGGATGCTAGAGGTCAGCTGTATATTTGGCTAAAGTGGCAACAGAAACATTTGGTTTTGACAGAGATGGGCAAAAGTTGCGGCCAATAGCTTTGGCAAGAGACAAGAATGCTCGGCTACCATTTGAACAAGGAGCAAATTTTCTACTCTTAACGTGTTCGAAATGAAGTTTGAACTGATAAATAACTTCTTTACAATTGTTGCGAGCTTTGATCTAGGCAGAAAATGAAACTGAACATTTGGACACAACCCAATTACGAATGCAACATATTTCTCTTGAACAGCCTTAGCACATTTATTGGAAAACCAAGGTTTAGATAAAGAACCGGATTTTAAGGGGAGTGTGGAATAAAGGATTCCATACCTTTAAGATTATGTGTGTGTGTGTGTGTGTGCGCGCGCGCATAAGACAACACATACCTTTAAGATTAATTTCACTGACACGATCTGAGAAAACATTGACATCAGAAGTTTTGAAACAGTAATCCGACCAAGGAAGAGAAGAAAATAAATCGCGCAGTTCATCATATTTTGCATTGTTGTAATGCGAAACAAGACGAGTTTGGGAATGGCCATGAGAGAAAGGCTCCATTGGGGAAGAGAACCATCACTAGTTGTGATTTGAGGCGTTTAGAGGACCACTGACCCCGGTCATGTACTTAGAAGGGTTGTTTGTGAGAAAAAGGCGAAGCGTGTTGTCTGTATGGTTAGGAATGTCAGGTATTCTGGTGTGCGAGGTCATTAGTTATTACAAAAGCCTCAGCATCTTGACCAGCTGGATCCGTGTGCCAAGAAAACGGAAACCAGCTAGAGTTGTGGACATTAAAAGCACCAAGAAAAGTTACCTTACTCTTAGAAAAGTTAGGAATCAGGAGTCAAAGAGTTCCAAGTGATTAGTGGAATTGGGAGAATGATAGAGGCAGTAGATATATTTGACAGAACGTGGTAGAGAGATTTTAAGCAAGAGAAGATCGAAAAGTTGAGATTCCAAATTGCTAAGTCTCTGACAGGGAATATCAGAACGGACGTATGGACAAGCGCCAACGTTGAAGCGAGAGGAATCATACAGCAAATCATACGGACAACTGGAATGAGCAGTGGTTGAATCAACCGATAACTGAAATTATGTTCGAAAAAGTACGTGAGATTTGGCAGACTGTAGTTGGAAATGGAAGAAGAAGAAATCTTTATTGCCATAATAATAATGATGGCAATACAATTCGATACATTATAATGTTGCTCTTCACGGCCACCAGGGCAGGGGTTAACAGTAATAATACTATATAAATAGAGAGCATTGTTATATAAAACATATGAAATGCATATGTGGGAGTACAACTCAAAACTCCAAATATAATACAGTTATTTACAATACAATATATGAAGAAGATACTGACGGAAACAAATAATTTCATATACGTATAGTCGTATAAACAGGTAACGTTCTTTGCACTGAACAATAGTAGTTAGTCCATCATTACTAACCGTCATACTGAAAAGTTAGTATGCTGTCTTCACATCAGCTGGTATTGTTGGCTAGCGGTGTTAAGAAAAGGGGAAGGATCAGGGACAGGGAAGTACAATTCAAGGATGAAACGTCTGTATTCCCTGTCAGAAGCGAACTTATTAAGGTCAGCATCCAAGGACTGGGCACATGAAAGTAGCTGAAAAGGCAGGAACCTATCGGATAGGTGGAGACGGCTGAGATTAGGTATTAGGTATGTTCGGGGTCTGACGGCACCTGGGATTTCTCCCATCTTCGCGTATGTTCTCTGTATCGGACAAGCCAGAGATTTAAAAGTGTGTGGGATTTTATTATTATTATTATTATTTTTTTTTAGGGTTGCCCGTAATTAAATACATTAACCCGTATTTGTGTCTGTAAATTGCGTATGTTCTATGGTTGATTTGCCTGCTTTGCTGGACGAAAAACCTTGCTATCTACGCCTGAGACCAACTAACTCAGCCACGGAGTGCAAAAAGCCCATTAAAGTTCCTCGCGTCATCGACGGGATTCGAACCTAGGCCTTTTCCACCCGGTGTGGGGAGGACGGTGACGATACCACTGTGCTACGCGCGCAGAGTGTGTGGGATATGTACTATGTAGTTTGTTGTGCCCATTGTTCGTCCAGCTTGTTAGCCGCCGGGCCTCTAGTGAGACCCGAAGTTACCAATACCCGCCACGGGGAGGCCGGCCGGGTGTTACCAATGGTTGTACTCTGGCGGGTGTTGCCACTTACTTTCCTGGGATTTCAGTGGCTAGGACAAAAAAAAAAAAAAAAAAAAATCGAGGTTGAAATTAGTGATACTTAACAAGTTAGTGTTAATAGTATGCGACGTGGGGCTGTGCGGTGAAAGCGAGTTTTAAAAACCAAATAGGTTCGGGCAAGAATTTTGATGTTCTCTTTTGATTTTGAAATGTAGAGCTAAACGCTGTGCACGACAAAAGTTTGGGGGGAGGATGAAGACTGGGGGAATAAATTGGAAATAAGGGGCAGACAGAGTAGATGGCCCCTGTAGGTAGTGAGGCATGCCCGTTCCCCACCAGAGTGAGAAAATTGGGGAGGCGAGGAGAGGCTTGCCTCTCCTTCCCCCCTCCCCAGGAGTTTGGAAAGAAAGATCTGCTCAAGAGAATGCGGATTTGGGTCGCCAATAGGCTGTCCCGTCAGGAGAGTGCCACCGTATGTCGTCTTCATCAGTTTGCAGGCCCTAAAAAGCTGGCCGTTGAGCCTCATCTATGTGGGACACTAATAGGGGGTTAAATCTGGATGTCATCCTTCCAGACTGCATGTGGTCTGGGTCCTATTTTCTGGTCATTATCTTGGGGTCATAATCAAGTCTACTGGCTGTCATTATGGGGTTTTATCCCTTCCGTGATGTTTGCTAGTCCTTACAGTACCTTTTGTCATTATGTAGTGGGTCTATGCTGCAAGGTGTTGGGGCAGTGTCCCTTTGTTCTGATGTCACGACTATTTAAAGGTGTTTTTCGCTTCCATTGGCGGTAATCCCTTCTGGTTAGACAATACATTGTCACTTGTCTTTTTCCAGTACATTTTGTAGTCAGTCCAAGGTCTGTATAGTCGGCTCCTCTGTGTCGTCTCGCTGCTATTTGAAGGTTTGTTTTGTCTCATTCCGTTAAGGTCTTCTGTATATGGCGGTTAGTGTTTGGCGCCTGGTAAATAATCCCTGGGCAAAATCAGTTAAGGCTAAATATTCCTCTTGCGTGTCTAGTAGATGTGACTCAAGATCCCTCGGTAGACAGTGAACTCTAGTTATTAGTCTGCATCTAAGGTCTTCGTATTGGGTACACTCAAACATAATGTGCATTCAGCTTGCTTTCTTGTTTCCCGCAAGTACAACGCGGGTCCTCCACTATTCCCAATGCTGTAAGCTTTGCATTGAAAGCCCCATGACCCGTAAGGAGGTCGGTCGTGTAAAGTCCGGGTTGTAGCCAAGTTGGGAGAATGGAGTATACTCTGTCTACGTCCGGAATGAACTTTTTGATGATATTCCCTTTTATTGTGTTTGTCCAGTGGTATTGCCAGGTTTGTTTATGTATTTGTGCAGCCTGCTCTTTTCAGCCTTGTGGGTTGCACTGTTATCCTCTGTGTAGTCTAGGTGGATGCAAGGCATTCCTTTGGTTATATAATAGGCTATTCCAGTGGGTATGATGTCCAGGTCAAAGGGAAGGGCTCCGGCCAAGACCTGTAGAGCAACAGTGCTAGTGGTGCTACAGGCTCTGGTAATGGTTAACAGGACAGTTCTATGGATTGAGTCGATTATGGGTCTATTTACGGCGGTTGATTCCTTGTGATACCAAACCACAGAGACATATGTTATAGTTGGTAGGAAGGTCGTTTTATAATATAAGGAGAGTACGCGACGTTTTAAGTCCCCAGTCACGACCGACCACACGGGCTAACAGTGCAGAGTACTTCCTTATCTTTGTTCTTAGATGTGTGAGATGCTGCTTGAAGGAAAGATGACAATCTAATATCACCCCCAGATACTTAAGCTGGCTTTGGAGTTTAATTGTGGTGTTGTTCACCTTTATTTCAGGCGGCCTGTGCAGGTCAAGGGAGCCTTTCAGTAAGATTGAGGATGTCTTAGTTGGTGAGATTTTTAGGCAGGGTAAGATGGTCCAGTCCTGTAGTATCTTGATGGTATGGTCTGCTTTTAGCTCCAACTGTGCTCTACTGTCGGCAGCAATTTTCAAGATCAAGTCGTCGGCAAAAGCTTGGGTTTGGACATCACCAAGGTATATGGCCAGGAACTCATCCAAGACAATGTTCCACAGGAGCGGGCCTAGGACGGAACTTTGGGGGCAACCCCTGCAGACACGGCGGTTTACTCTACCATAGGGTGCCATTACACTAATACTCCTGTCGGTAAGGTAAGACTTGATAGTGAGATACAAGTTGCAGGGAAGGTTGGCCCGCCTTAGTCTTTCCAGGACGCTCGTCCACCAAATGGTGTCGAAAGCCCCGGCATAATCTATGGAGATAATTAGGTAGTATTTGCTGTTGGAACTGGCCACACCGTGCAGCAAATGTCTAAGTGCCTCTACTGTCGAAGACTCGGGCTTAAAGCCAAACTGGGTAGCCAAAGAGTGCCAAAGAGAAGCCAAAGAGTGCAGTTCAGCACTCTTGTTAATGTGTGTCAATTCGGGCATATAGCATTCTCTCAAATAGTTTGCTGATCACTGGTAGCAAAGCTATCGGTCTGTAGGTGGTTGGCTGTTGTGGAGGCTTCGTGGGTGTTTTTGGGATCAGCTTCAGTCCCGCAGTCTTCCAGTTTCTTGAGAAGATGCCTTGATCCAAACAGTTATTGAACAGATTTAGGAGGAGTTCGGGGGTCAGGTCCATTACTTTTTTGATAATTTCCGGCTCGAGATAATCGAGGCCAGGGCACTTATTATTTCTTACGTGATTTGCCGAGGATTTTTTGTCATCCAGTGTGAACGGTGGTTCACGGGAGTCAGTGGTGTACATGTCATAATAAATGTGGGGAAACAAGCCACAAAGCGGGCAGCTGCGCAGCCAGATCATATGCAGATGCCATTAGAGGAGGGGAGGAAAAGGGAAGTGAAGAGAATTTGAAAGAGGGAAACGACATGGTCATTTTAAAGCCACAGGGAGCCACAAAAAAGGTACTTTCAGTAGAACCAGTGAACTTAATAACAGGAATAGAGGAGGGGAAATGGTCTATAGATATAAGACAAGATACCCCCACTTTAATGGAAATAGAGGAAATAGCAAGAGGTCAGAAGAGGAGGGAAAACGGAGAGGGAGAAGGTGTGGGAGGAGGGGAAAAAAGGAAGAAGCAAACTGCAGAGGAAAACAATATCACCATATAAGTTCTGAGCGAGTCAAGTTCGTAGGATTCTGAAGGGGAAGGGCCATTAGGGGAAGGAAGAGAAAAGTTATTGGGTGTACAGCATTTAACGAAGTATGTACCAACAGGACAGGAAAAGTTGGGGAAAAAACTAATAGAATGGGAGCAAAGTCTGGGGAAACCCAGAATAATATTAGAACAAACCCGAGAAGGAAAGATAGGAAAAATACAATTTATGTGGAGGGATATTTTTTTTGGTAATTTAGTAGGGCAAACTCTTTTAGGAATCATACAGCAGTTAAGTAACTCCCGAATCACATGGATCGCGGGGCAAGAACGAAAGCTTGGCAAGACCTTCAATGGTCTTAGTATATCCCAAACGAAATAGGTAAAACCTCCTTGTGGATTCATTCTCGGTGCACATGGTAACTATTGGTACCTTGAAGGTCCGGGG
Source organism: Mastigoproctus giganteus (assembly GCF_048544385.1). Lineage (NCBI taxonomy): Eukaryota > Metazoa > Arthropoda > Arachnida > Uropygi > Thelyphonidae > Mastigoproctus > Mastigoproctus giganteus. The sequence goes on along the minus strand of NC_143583.1, from coordinate 49,253,546 downwards.
CTTTTCCCATGGATAAACACAACATCATGTCTAGAGAATGACATTATTGGTGGGAATCAGAATTTTGTTTATTCAGGAAAGCCACATTTACAGCATCTTACAAATACAAAAATTTCAAAATAGATTTAAATGCTTAAGTTTTGGAGTTTTGGCGCAAGAAATGCCAGGGGGTGGGGTGGGCATTATAATCCTACCACCCATTGTTGGAAGGTTTAGTAACCTTCAAAGAGATATGGAAGGTAGAGTAGTTTTTATAGACTGGAAGCTAGATTCACATACAATACGGCTGATAAATGTGTATGCACCAATGCTGCTCCCGAACGGGTACGGTTAATCAATAATCTACGTCCATTTATGATGGGTACACCCTGGATTGTTCTTGGGGGCGATTGGAATTGCGTCTTAGACCCAGTCAAAGATAAGACAGGCACGGGAGATCCTGCAGGAGGGACAAAAGGTGCTCTGGAATTGAACGACATTTGTCTAAAGTGCGATCTTATAGATGTATGGCGATGGCATAATCCTACAACACGTGGAGCAACGTGAATTAGGGGCACAGTAGGCACATGCATTGATCGTATATATGCACCAAGAAGTATGGTTAATAAAGCAACCAGAGTTAGGCATGTCAGTATTTCTGCGACAAGTCCCGTTACAGATCACAAATTGTTAATGATGAACCTCCCGTTATGTACAACAATTGATTATGGTAGAGGTACCTGGCGCCTAAACTCGGCTCTCTTGCAGGATGACTGGTGTAACATTGAGAGTTTAAAGCATGAGTTGGCACAGTCTAAGCGCTGGACATGGGAAGAATGGGCAAATTTCAAGCAGGCAGCAAAGACAGCATTCCAAAAAATTAGCAAAGAAAAGAGGGGTGGAAAGTAGAAAAGTGCTAAGGCATCTGTATGAAGTGAGGCGACTGTTAAACTATTGTTATGATGAAATGGGGGTACAACAGGTGCAAAAAGAAATACAATTGCATCTGGAAATGCAGGCAGAAAACAAAGCAGTCCAAATGCGATTGCGGTATAGGCTTGCCGACAAGAGGGCAGGGTTTATTTTCGATCAATATAACAGGATGCAAACAAGCAGTTTCCCCATATTCAGAGTCAATTGGGATCACGTCAATATGATACTACCAAGGACATCATGGAGTATTTTAATGAAGCGTACAAACAGACGTATGCAGTATTTCAAGGGCCAGCGTTACCAGTAAGTTGGGAGATGTCATGGTTCTCTGCGGCTCTTCGTCAGGAACATAACCAGCCAATCTCTTTGAAGCAAATGTCCCTGGCCTTGGGAGAAATGAAAGGGGGTAAAGCGCCAGGTCCAGATGGACTAATAACAGAATTTTATAAGAAAGCTTGGGAAAAGATTGTGGCTGCAATATTCTCTGGTTTCTTCATGGATTGTTAAGTCCCGGCAAGTTTTCTGGAGGCCCAGATGGTATTTTTAAGAAAACAGGGGAGGATGGGCAAGGAAGTGGGAGATTGGGGGCCGGTATCACTACTTAATATAGATTGCAAGCTATATGCCAAAGTACTGAATAGCCGCCTTAAAAGACATCTAGGATCCATTATAGAAGCAAATCAGACATATGGGGGTGCCAAGAAGAGCTATGGGATCAAATCTGTTTTTTTTTTGAGAGACTTGCAACCATATTGTAAGCGGAAAGGTTACAGTATAATCCTAGCGGTGCTTGACCTAGAGAAAGCTTTTGATAAACTCTCCCACAATTATCTTCAAAATTTGCTATATACTGTACAGATGGGCTCACAGTTAAGAGCAGCTATTATCAGCTTATACAAAGGAGCAAATACTACTCTAGCGATCAATGGGTATAGCTCGGATAAAATAAAACTCGAGGGGGGGTGAGCCAGGGTTGCCCAATAAGTCCTGCTCTCTTGTCAATGGCGTTGGAGCCTATGCTTAGGCAGTTAGATAATTCTAGAAATATCAAAGCAGTTCATCGTCCTGGATCAAATCGTGATTGCAAATATATAGCTCATGCTGAATATCATTTTAATCGTGTCTGATTGCAATTCCTTGCAGAATGCGCTGGATCTCTTCAGCTACTTTAGTTTGCCTAGTGGTCTATGTCTTAATAAAAACAAGACAAAATGTCAACAATGAGGAAGGAATAATCCACTACAACTACCAATTGGCCTCTTTTTCTCAGAGGAGTCCATTACATTACCATTCTGGGGATACCCTTCGCAAGACGTCCAATAATAACAACCCATTTGTATACACATGACTTCACAACGCGCGGAGGCGTATGGGAAAATCACATTGAAAACTAACCTAAAACGTCAAGAAATTCCATATCTTTGTGTGTAGGCTGTGGTTACAAAAATTATCTTCTCACCGCGTATAGAAAAGGCCTTAGGTCCAATTCCGTCTTGATGGGAGGAACTTTTATTGACTTCTTTCGCACTGCGCGAAATTAGTCGTAAGGAACGATTTTTATCTCTCGAGATCCAAAGTTTTACACCCCACAACACTAGAGACTGTATATTAACACCTACTGGATTTTGTTGCCTAGAAAATTCGAAGCAACTATTGGATGGGCCCCATTCATGTGCATTGCGCAGTCCAAAGTATTGGAGTGTGCAGGATTAATCAAGTCTAACACAGCGGGTTTTTATCATTTGATAAAATGATAAAAACTATTTTGTAATTTGCCGTCGTTAAATCTTATCATACGTTTTCCACTTCCTAATTTGGAGAGAGGGATCATTAGATTTTATGAAGGTGAGGAGATGCTGGTAGTTTTCGGGGAATCATCGATCTTTAATCATCATGTAGCAGTAAAAAAAAAAAAAAAAAAAAAAAATCCACATTATTTTATCATAGGGGGGTTATATAATAACCTCCTATCTGGGACCGCCACTGTAAAAAACCCTGCTTGCTGTTCATAATAACTTTAGAGACTATTTATTTTGGTACATCGCAATCAATCCCCCCCCTACCCCCATAGTTCGAGATCGTACCATAAAATTGTTTCTGTAAAAATTATCGAAATGCAACAATAGATGGAGCCACTCAACCAAGCAAAATTTGTATTTGAGGTCATGCAGCAGTCTTTAATAATGTCGCTACTCTAGCCAACTCTAAGGGATAAGAATTGAAGGAAGATACTTTTACCCCTCCACCCATTATGCGGAACTCTAACAGGTTGGGAAACGTATTCACTGCATTGCAATTCAGGCGTGTTCGATTAATAAATAACGATTAATACATAAAAAATTCTATACATGTACTATATTCAAGAAGTGTTTACCTTGAAGCGTTTACTAAGACCACGTGATGGTAGTCATGAAATGGGCTTTGGTGGTGGGCCGCATGTGGGCTAACCGATTGACCTTAATCTCGTACAAACGTCCAAAGGAATATCTAAGTAAAGCGCGAAAATAAAGTAAAATCCTTTTTTAATATTGTCATAAGTGAACTGTAAGAGAGAGAGAGAGAGAGAGAGAGAGAGAGAGAGCATTAGCATTAGTAGAGGCATTTGATGAAAGAAAGCAAGCTTATGCAGCAACAGCCAAAAAAAAAAAAACAAAAAAAAAAAGAACCACTACCACTTCACTCCTCTGTTCGTTCGAAATACCTGTCCAGCTGAGCCTTAAACTTATTTAGGCTATCAACCTCCACGACAAGGGATGGAAGTCTGTTCCACCAACCAACCACCCGCTGGTTAAAGGCAAATTTCCGCACGTCTATCCTACATCTGTCTTTCCTCAATTTGAATTTATGCCCTCTCAGATGATTATTTTGAGCAAGAGAAAGAATCCCATCAGCATTGAGCCTGCTCAAACCATTCAATGCTTTATACACCTCTATCAGATCACCTCGCTGGTGCCTAGTCTCCAGACACTGTAATTTGCAAAACTTAAACCTTTCTTCGTAAGAGCACCCCTTTGTTCCATTCACTAATCTTGTTGCCGTTCTCTGTACTCGTTCCAGCAGCTCTACATCCTTCTTGAAATGAGGCCTCCAGACCTGTATACAGGACTCTAGGTGTGGCCTGACCATCGCCTTATACAATGGAATAATCACCTCCTTATCCCTGCTGGAAAAATTCCTGTATATCATTGACAATACTCCATGAGCTACTCTTGCAGCCCGTCTGCACTGCTCAGAGAACTTCATATCTGCCTGCACAACCACCCCCAAGTCCCTTTCATTCTCTACCACTGTCAGTGCAGTACCACAGAGTTGATACGTTGCTCTGGGGTTGCTGTTTCCCATGTGTAGTACTTTACATTTGTCAATGTTAAATTTCATTTGCCACCTCTCAGCCCATCTGCTCAACCTTTCCAGATCCTGTTGCAGTAGCATAGTGTCAGTAGTGTCCTTGACAACCCTGCCAACCTTCGTGTTGTCTGCAAACTTGGACATTAAGCTTGATATACCATCATCAATATCGTTTATAAATACAGAAAACAATAATGGACCCAACACTGAACCCTGAGGGACTCCACTAATAACATTAGTCCACGATAAGCAGTGTCTATTGATTACCACTCTCTGTCTGCTTCCCCTCAACCACCCCTTTATCCATAGCAGCAATTTGCCTCCAATGCCACACTGCTTCAATTTGTGCAGCAGTCTTCCATGTGCAATAGTATCAAAAGCCTTATTCCCTGCATCCAGTTCTTTTGTGACTGCATCATAGTATCCAATCAAATTGGTCAAGCAAGACCTCCCTTTAACAAACCCATGCTGTGTCTTAACTATTACTGCAGTCTTCTCTAGATGATCCTGCAATGTTTCTTTAACCAGTGATTCCATTATTATTCCCGGAACAAAAGTTAAACTAACAGGTCTGTAGTTACTTGTGTCACCTTTTGAGCCCCCTTTCTGATTTGGTGATACATTTGCACATCTCCAGTCTGTGGGTACCTCCCCTGAGGCCAAGGAAGCTCTCATAATTATGGCTAAGGGTTTGCTTACTTCCTTTGCTGCCTCCTTTAATATAACTGGATAGATCCCATCCACCCAGGTGCCTTTCTTGTGTTTATCTTCAACAATTTCTCCTCCACTTTGCTCTCAGTTATTACAAGATTCTAGAGAGAGAGGGGCCTAATACGAGTTATAGCTTAGGGTCACAACAAGTTTAAATCCGGTCCTGGTTAGTTTTAATCTTGTGTTACCAAAAACGTGGGTGCTTTTTGGTTAAACCGGTATACAGTGTATATGTATATAACTTTTGTTGGCCAGTTTTATTCCCTATTTCATACTTTCACAAACTTGTTATTTACAATACCTGTCATACAAAATGCCTATAATTCCTAAACAGCGGTGCATAATACCTTCATGGGGCTTAAGGAAAATTGGAAATTGGGGGCTCATCTAAATAAAAAACTAATAAAGAACATTTTTAATTTCATTTTATTGTGGCCGAGATGGTTCCATTGCTAACCGCCTCCACTATACTGATAATTCCTCTTCCATACCTGAACCCCGGAGTCCAAAGATTATGCAAATCAATGGGCACAGGTCACATGCTGTTGCAGACGAAATCCTCCTTGCTGCGGAGCGCCACTCTGTTGACATCATCTTGATTCAGGAACCGTTTGCCACTAGGATCCATTCTCTTCTCTCTGCAAAAATCACCGGGTATTCCATTCATAACCGCATTATTCAACCTGCCCAGGCAGATCCCAAAACATGCATTGTGGTGCTTAACAGAGATCTAGATGTCTGGGTCATTCAGGGACTGTGCAACCAGTTTGCAACGTCCATCCAAGTCAACTACTCTAAACAGCATTTCTACCTGATATCACTCTACTGCCCCCCCCATCAGCAGATATCAATGACTCCCTTAACTTCTTGGAGTACGCCCTGGACTTCATCGGCCCCGAATCACTCCTCATAGCCACTGATGCCAACGCAAAATCACCATTCTGGTTTAGTTCGACTACCGACACCCGGGGAATGCTGGTTGAGGACTTCATCATCAGCAGGAATCTAACGATCCACAATCAGCCTAGTCAGTATACAACTTACAGCAGCTCCATTGAAGAGTCAAACATTGATCTCACCATTTCCACAAGGAAACTTATCCCTCTAGTCTCCAATTGGGAAGTCATTCCCAACTGGACAATTAGCGATCACAGAGTTATCCTGTTCTTCATAACATTAACTACAACCATAAACACCAATGAAACTAGGATTCCGGACTTTATTAGATTTTCCATCAGAAATGTTGATTGGGAAGCTTTCGAAAGATCTATTGTCTTAGATTCCCTCTCACGGATCCAACCCAATACAGTGTCCGCACTGCTGACGAATTAGTTACCGCACTGCAGCAAGCTGTCCTGAAGGCCTCTTATAAATCTGACAAGAAGAAAATCTTCCATCCCACTGTATGCACTTGGTGGACTCAGGAACTCACCTTGCTTAGACGGTCCGTCCACTGATCTCGCCGGTTTTACCAGCAACACCGTGACTGGCGAGCCCCAGAAGTAGCACTACTATACAGCGACTACATCGCTAAGAAAAATGAATACACAAAGGCTATTGCAGCTAGGAAGAAGGCAACATGGTCTGACTTTGTCAGAGAATCTGGCACGACAAATCCGTGGGGTCTACAAGATCATGCGGGACAAAACCTACAATCCGGACATCTTCAGCACAGTGATTGCAGACTCCCGGGAGACTTCCAACTGGCAGGACTCAGCCAATCACATCCTTGATAAGCTGTTTTCACCAGACGACACTGCTTAGGAACTGTCTTAGAATACTGCTATTTGTACTGCAAACAACAGTTATGAATCAAACGAAACCACAGAACCTTTCACCTCGGAAGAATTATCAGCAGTTCTCCAAAATATTAACATCCAAAAATGTCCAGGATTAGATCTCATTGAATACAATTTCATCCTCCGTCTTCACAAGCTTCGGCCAGAGTATGTACTCTTACTGTACAAGAAATGTCTTCAGGAGGGATGTGTTTCCTGTGGACTGGAAGATCTCGCTACTGAAACTAATTAAGAAGCAGCACAAAAACCCAACTGACCCGCGCTCTCACCGTCCAATTGCGTTACTTGCAAACTTTGGCAAAATACCGGGGTGGCTTATAGCGCTCAGGACCACTGCTCTCTTTCAAGCACAGAATCTCCTCTCCCCTGCCAGTATGGTTTCACTCCAGGACGATCCTGTGAGGAGGCTCTCTCTTCGATCTAGTTCTGCACATAGAAAACTCTGAAGCAAAATTTGAACTTGTCATCTTCATTGACTTCGAGAGCGCGTTTGACACTGTCTGGTGGGCAGTGCTCTGGCATGCCTCCGGATAGCCTCTTGTTCCAGCCATCTCTATAAACTTTTTCAAAGCTACTTTTCATATAGAACAGTAATTCGAAAGTCAAAATACTATCATGTCTCCAGGCCAATCACCCGAGGGTGCCTTCAGGGCGCAGTCCTGGGACCTCTCGTGTGGAACATGATCCTACAAGACTGTCTTTCCCGCTCCTTTGCCAATACCAAGATTGTTGCTTTTGCGGACGATCTCATGATAGTGGTGTCCGGCCGCTCTCGCAAAGCCATAGAAGACAATGCTAATCGGGTCTTTGACGACCTCTCTTCCCTGGGCTGCATTAAATAAACTACGGATAAATCCAAGCAAGACTAAAACGATGCTCTTTAAAAATAAGCTGGACCTCAGGCGGCCTCCGCAAGTTAAAGTCTCGGGGGTACAGCTTCCCAATGTCACACAGACCACTGTGCTAGGGGTGGTTCTGGATCATAAATTAAGCTTTCACCCCCCACCTCGTCCATCTCAGCTCCAAGGTGAAAAACTTTTCAGGCTCAATCATCAGAATCACCAAGAATGAATGGGGCCTGTCCAAGCGGTCGCTTCAGCTGTACTATAAAGCCATCTTTCTTCCGATCGTGACGTACGCTGCAGATGCTTCCACCGAGCTAGATTGGTAAGTATGATAGACAAATTAGGCTCTATACAACGAACAATGCTTCTGGCTACCCATAGGGTATGCAGGACAGTATCCACTGCTGCTGTCCAGGTCTTAGCTGGGACCCTTCCACTGGACTTGTATGTAACCTTCCATGGCCTGACCTTTAGAATCAACAAGAAAATTCCAACCAAGATCTTAGACATTGAGCTAAACCTGAACACTGACCTTGAGGCAGAGAAAACACGCTGTTATAATGAGATGACAAACATCTGGCATACAAGATGGGACACTTCCACGAAGGGAACAATTACAAGGAGATTCCTGCCGGATGTGACTTTCCCAGCATGGAAGTGGCTCTCTCTAATTCTTGAGAGATCATTCCTAGTCACCGGGAATGGCTGATTGAACGAGAAACTCTTCCAACGAGGCCTAATACCCATAGACGTTTGCTACTGTGGGCCAAGGAGAATTGGTTCCACCTTCTCTTCGAGTGCACTCTCTACGAGGACCTGAGGCAAGACCTAGCAAATACCATCCCTCTCACTGAAAACCAACTGGACAGGGCGCCTCCGTAGCCAGGTGGGAAGGAGCAGCAGTACGTAACACACGCTTCTTGATTAGACCGGAGTTCGAGCCCGTCACCACCAAATACGGAGGATGCCGAAAGGTCAGGGAATGACCACCGCATATTCCTGGAGCAATATGGCCTTAATTGCTAATGCTCCTAAAAACCAAATAACAAACAAACCAACTGGACATTCTGTTACAGACACCACAGAACCTTGCTACCTTTCAGAACTTCTCGAGACACAAGTATTCACGCGCAGGAAAGCCTCCTACAGAATAACGCAGGCAACGAATGGGGACCCCCAGACAGCAGCTTAAAAATTTTATTTTACTAATCTAAATTTTTAATTATCTATATTTGTTTTTATCTTATTAATTATTTTATTTATTTAATTTTTTTTAAATTTTATTTTTAATTTTGACAACATCAAATGAATAGTGACAAATGGGCCTGGAGTACTGGGGTCCATAGTTTAACGAATAGATATTTATTGTATACCCAGTATAAAATGAAATATAAGTACAATTTCAGTTCAGTAGCTTTCGGAACTCGTGTCCCTTTATCAACTGACAAATTTGAATACATTACAAGCAAAGTGTGGCACATTACTCATTCGTCATTGTTGTAGCACGGACGTGTGCTGCCTTGCGCCAGTGATCATCCATCAATAAAACGGTTGTCTCCAGGATTGGATGTATACGCATGCCTTTCTGGCGATTTAATGCCTTAGGGTTGTTTATTATGTTTAGTGACTCTAGCCATAGGCGATGGCGAAAGTGTCGCGCGTGGTCCACTATCTCAAAGTCGCGCTTGGGGTCAAGATCGTGGTTGGTAGCCCAAAAATGTTCTGCAAGCGCGGACTGGTCAGTTTCGGCAAGCCGGATTGCTCTGTCGTGTTCCGTGAGGCGATCCTGGAGACGTCTCGATGTCTCACCTACGTAGCAACTGTTACAGGCCCTACAGGTGATACGGTACACTACATTGCTGCGTAAGACAGGTGTGACAGGGGTCTTCACACTGGAGACAAGTGAACGTAGGTTCCTACCTGGTAATTGCACACATTTGATGTTGTAACTTCTCAGGATCTTCGAGATACGTCCTGACACTCCTGGATAGTACGGAATGTAGGCGGATGATATGCCGACTTGCTTCGGAGGTCTTGGGTTGGAAGTAAGTTCTTGTGCCTGTAACAAGCATCTGTTTAGTACATGGGATGGATAACCGCATCTGGTTAGGTCCGCCTTCACACGGGAGATCTCGTTACGTCTAATTGTGTCGGTGCTGGAATGGCTCCAGGCCCTGGAGACCAGGGTGCGGGAAGTGCTATTGAGATGGCTTGGAGCGTGGCCGGACCCGTAGTTGGTGAATTGACCGCACCACATGGGTTTGCGGTATACTGAGGTCTCTAGATGTGGGCCTACGCGATGCACTAGCACGTCCAGACACGGGAGCGAACCGTCCACCTCTGATTCTACGGTAAACTTGATGATATTGGATAGAGAGTTGAGGTATTCTAGTAGTACCGTTTCAGAACCACGTGGTATTATGGTAAAAATATCGTCGACGTATCTACACCACGTTGTAATAGGTGTAGGTGGGTTCTGGTGTATCTGCTTCTCCAGATCTTCCATGGCGATGTTAGATATTACGGAACTGACAGGGGCACCCATAGCAGTGCCATGTACTTGTTTGTAGAGTGAGTCTTCAAAGGTGAAGATGCTGCTAGAGAGGCATAGGTTGAGGGCGGTACAGATGTCATCAGTGGATAGTGACGTCCTGGATTGGAGGCTTAAGTCGCTCTCAAGGAGCCTTCTGGCGCAGTGCACGGCCTGTTGGACGGAAATCGAGGTGAATAAAGAAACCACGTCAAATGATGCCATGATAGAGTTATCAGGGATTGAAATGTCCTTAATGGTGTTAATGAATTCACTGCTGTTTTTAACGGTGTGAGATGTATTACCTATAAGAGGCGAGAGGAGGCTCGCGATGTGTTTGGACAGTTCATACGTTGGGGCACTGCAGCAAGACACTATAGGTCTGAGAGGAATACCCGGTTTATGGATCTTTGGTAATCCGTAGAATTGCGGTAGTTGGCAGCCAGTAGCACGCAGAAGATGGTGAGTCGCGGTCGGGATCTTCTTATCTTTAAGCCATGCGTGGACAAGTTTATTAACATTTGCTTCCAGACGTTTCAAGACTTTAACGGGAGGATCAGGTAGAGGTTCATATACGTTAGGATCGAGTAATAGGGCCAAGGCTTTCTCTCGGTAGGCTGATCGGTCCAGCACAACAGTCCGGCGCCCTTTATCCGCAGGAAGTACAACGATGGAGTTGTCTTTTCTTATAGATGACAGGGCGGCACGTTGGCGGTGGTTGAGGTTTGAGCACGTTTTTCGAGTGTTGCGGAGGACTGCGGCAGTCTTGAATCGGATCTCGTTGGCAGTTTCTTCGGGAAGGTTGGTAATACTGGCTTCTATACCCATAGCGAGCTGTGTGATGGGAGGTTTCGATGGTATAACGGGGAATTTCATACCGTTTGATAAAACACTCAGCTGCTCGTTGAACAGTTGTTTGTTACTTAGATTCAAGACGAAAGAAGTCGTGTCGTCTGAACGAGTGTTCGTCTTTAAGGAGTTAGTTTCTATGCTCAAGTTTATGAACTTGCGCTGTTGGCGTAAACGGTAGGTATCCGAGGTCTGACTAGCCCGATGGCAGATGGTATGTATAAGGTTTGTAAATACAATAGGCGAGACCTTACCTTGTAGATGTTGTAACAGTCTGGACTTGTTGTAGTCAGCGTTCCTGATTTCACGGTGGAGATGGGATATCCATAAATTTAATGTGCGTAGGCTGAAGTTAAAGCAGGCACGATCCATATGAGAGTTGTGGAACGGGGCTTTGTATCGGAACCCTTTAGGTATAATTCGATTGCTTTTTGCATCTGTGGACGAAGCGTAAATGTTGCCTGTAGCGAGCTATTGAGAGGAAGCACTTTTGCAACTGTGCACAATCGTTGTAGGTATTATGGCCATAAAGTGATCGAATAGTGACAAATGGGCCTGGAGTACTGGGGTCCATAGTTTAACGAATAGATATTTATTGTATACCCAGTATAAAATGAAATATAAGGTATGCGTATACATCCAATCCTGGAGACAACCGTTTTATTGATGGATGATCACTGGCGCAAGGCAGCACACATCCGTGCTACAACAATGACGAATGAGTAATGTGCCACACTTTGCTTGTAATGTATTCAAATTTGTCAGTTGATAAAGGGACACGAGTTCCGAAAGCTACTGAACTGAAATTGTACTTATATTTCATTTTATACTGGGTATACAATAAATATCTATTCGTTAAACTATGGACCCCAGTACTCCAGGCCCATTTGTCACTATTCGATCACTTTATGGCCATAATACCTACAACGATTGTGCACAGTTGCAAAAGTGCTTCCTCTCAATAGCTCGCTACAGGCAACATTTACTCTTTGCCCACAGATGCAAAAGCAATCGAATTATACCTAAAGGGTTCCGATACAAAGCCCCGTTCCACAACTCTCATATGGATCGTGCCTGCTTTAACTTCAGCCTACGCACATTAAATTTATGGATATCCCATCTCCACCGTGAAATCAGGAACGCTGACTACAACAAGTCCAGACTGTTACAACATCTACAAGGTAAGGTCTCGCCTATTGTATTTACAAACCTTATACATACCATCTGCCATCGGGCTAGTCAGACCTCGGATACCTACCGTTTACGCCAACAGCGCAAGTTCATAAACTTGAGCATAGAAACTAACTCCTTAAAGACGAACACTCGTTCAGACGACACGACTTCTTTCGTCTTGAATCTAAGTAACAAACAACTGTCCAACGAGCAGCTGAGTGTTTTATCAAACGGTATGAAATTCGCCGTTATACCATCGAAACCTCCCATCACACAGCTCGCTATGGGTATAGAAGCCAGTATTACCAACCTTCCCGAAGAAACTGCCAACGAGATCCGATTCAAGACTGCCGCAGTCCTCCGCAACACTCGAAAAACGTGCTCAAACCTCAACCACCGCCAACGTGCCGCCCTGTCATCTATAAGAAAAGACAACTCCATCGTTGTACTTCCTGCGGATAAAGGGCGCCGGACTGTTGTGCTGGACCGATCAGCCTACCGAGAGAAAGCCTTGGCCCTATTACTCGATCCTAACGTATATGAACCTCTACCTGATCCTCCCGTTAAAGTCTTGAAACGTCTGGAAGCAAATGTTAATAAACTTGTCCACGCATGGCTTAAAGATAAGGAGATCCCGACCGCGACTCACCATCTTCTGCGTGCTACTGGCTGCCAACTACCGCAATTCTACGGATTACCAAAGATCCATAAACCGGGTATTCCTCTCAGACCTATAGTGTCTTGCTGCAGTGCCCCAACGTATGAACTGTCCAAACACATCGCGAGCCTCCTCTCGCCTCTTATAGGTAATACATCTCACACCGTTAAAAACAGCAGTGAATTCATTAACACCATTAAGGACATTTCAATCCCTGATAACTCTATCATGGCATCATTTGACGTGGTTTCTTTATTCACCTCGATTCCCGTCCAACAGGCCGTGCACTGCGCCAGAAGGCTCCTTGAGAGCGACTTAAGCCTCCAATCCAGGACGTCACTATCCACTGATGACATCTGTACCGCCCTCAACCTATGCCTCTCTAGCAGCATCTTCACCTTTGAAGACTCACTCTACAAACAAGTACATGGCACTGCTATGGGTGCCCCTGTCAGTTCCGTAATATCTAACATCGCCATGGAAGATCTGGAGAAGCAGATACACCAGAACCCACCTACACCTATTACAACGTGGTGTAGATACGTCGACGATATTTTTACCATAATACCACGTGGTTCTGAAACGGTACTACTAGAATACCTCAACTCTCTATCCAATTTCATCAAGTTTACCGTAGAATCAGAGGTGGACGGTTCGCTCCCGTTTCTGGACGTGCTAGTGCATCGCGTAGGCCCACATCTAGAGACCTCAGTATACCGCAAACCCATGTGGTGCGGTCAATTCACCAACTACGGGTCCGGCCACGCTCCAAGCCATCTCAATAGCACTTCCCGCACCCTGTTCTCCAGGGCCTGGAGCCATTCCAGCACCGACACAATTAGACGTAACGAGATCTCCCGTGTGAAGGCGGACCTAACCAGATGCGGTTATCCATCCCATGTACTAAACAGATGCTTGTTACAGGCACAAGAACTTACTTCCAACCCAAGACCTCCGAAGCAAGTCGGCATATCATCCGCCTACATTCCGTACTATCCAGGAGTGTCAGGACGTATCTCGAAGATCCTGAGAAGTTACAACATCAAATGTGTGCAATTACCAGGTAGGAACCTACGTTCACTTGTCTCCAGTGTGAAGACCCCTGTCACACCTGTCTTACGCAGCAATGTAGTGTACCGTATCACCTGTAGGGCCTGTAACAGTTGCTACGTAGGTGAGACATCGAGACGTCTCCAGGATCGCCTCACGGAACACGACAGAGCAATCCGGCTTGCCGAAACTGACCAGTCCGCGCTTGCAGAACATTTTTGGGCTACCAACCACGATCTTGACCCCAAGCGCGACTTTGAGATAGTGGACCACGCGCGACACTTTCGCCACCGCCTATGGCTAGAGTCACTAAACATAATAAACAACCCTAAGGCATTAAATCGCCAGAAAGGCATGCGTATACATCCAATCCTGGAGACAACCGTTTTATTGATGGATGATCACTGGCGCAAGGCAGCACACGTCCGTGCTACAACAATGACGAATGAGTAACGCGCCACACTTTGCTTGTAATGTATTCAAATTTGTCAGTTGATAAAGGGACACGAGTTCCGAAAGCTACTGAACTGAAATTGTACTTATATTTCATTTTATACTGGGTATACAATAAATATCTATTCGTTAAACATCAAATGAGTCAGAGTCTCTTTTGAGACGGTACGTGTTTTACTGGGACTGGCCCACCTTCCCGTGGTGGGACGAGTACCCAGAATCATCTGTCCAGGTGACTGATGCTTCTGGGTAGCCAAGAGGCCAGAACAGAACACACACATAATACACACAAACTTACGTCACACACATATCTGGACCATTTGTAGTGCTACTTCTTCACAGAGATACGAGGCAGAGTTGAACAGACGTTCTAGGAGCCACCCCTTACAAAACACATGTCCACATGTCATTTTATTGTGACAACAAAACAAACAATTATATGACATAAGAACTAAATATAAAATTTCATCGAAATTGGTGAAACCATTTTTGAAAAAAAAAAAAATGTTTCAAATTAATCTTCAAGTTCATTGACCTTGGCAGGTAGAAAGTTCAGTTTCGCATAAAAATCACTTAAAATATTTGTAAAAAACACAGCAATGAGTTTTTGAAACAGTTATTTTGGGGGCCGTCTGATTGGGGCCCTAGGCCGATGTCTTTTTTGCCTATAGGATAACGCCCCACTGTTTCTAAAGAACGCATCTGTCATTGTCCTCCGTGACAGTATATGGTTTCGCCATTGGTCACTCGTTTGGAGAGGTTTGGGTTTGAGTCCACCCCTCGATGACTGGAATACTGTACGGATCACTTCGAACTAGCCTGTAATTAGCCAATCTCATACGGAACGATAGGGTTTTCTCCCTTCAGTGAGTTATTTTGGTTTTTCAACATGAACAACATGCAAATCGTCTACAGAGAACACTCAGTGAAGGAGCAATATGGTCTAAGTGGGATGCGTCTAAAAGCCAATAACAGCTACTAAAATTATTTCTTTATTCAATCTTAATATTGAAAATTTCTCTCAATTTATCTTTACTGACAACATTTATTTTCAGGTTATCATACTTCAACTTTTATTTTCAAGTTTTATTAATACAATGTTGATTTTCGATACTGTATTTACATTAAATTGAAATGTTAATCTTAAAATGCTAACGTATGATTAACATTTTAAGATTAAAATCTCAAAATGTTACTCATACATTAGGCTATTTCATCTATAATTTTATCTAATCAGCTCTGCGGAAATACGTTTTTTTCCATAAATTCTCTTTCTGCAGAGCTTTTCTTCCATGTAATAAGAATCTGTTGCACACGTAACTTTAAGGGACCAAAAGGTGATATTATCGTACATGTTGGCACTAATGATGTTAAGAGTAGGATATCTGAGGACTTACTTAACAAATGCCCTCGTGGGTAACACAATTGGTAGAACCATCATCCTCCCCACACGGGGTGGAAAAGACCTGCATACGAGTCCCGTCGATGACATGAAGAATTTTTTTGGCCTTTTTCATAACTTTGCTAAGTTAGTCGGTATCAGGCGAGGGTAGTATGGTTTTTGTCTCCCAGAACCTCTGGTTTTTCATCCAGCCACCGAAAATCAACCAGAGAACACGCGCAATTTTCAAACAGTATATACTGAGCAATATGGCCTTAGTCGCTCCCCTAACACCCTATTACAACGACTTAACAAGTACAGGACCGTGAATGGATTGAGTTAATGGCATTCTTCCTCTTGCTAGGCCGCCTCCATAGCCAGGTGGGCAGGAGCAGCAGTTATTGGCACACGCTTCTTGATTAGACCGTGGTTCGAGCCCGTCACCACCAAATACGAAGGATGTAGAAAAGTCAGGGACTGACCACCACACATCCCCGGAGCAATATGGCCTTAGTTGCTAATGCTCCTAAAAACCAAAATAACAACATAACAACATCCTCTTGCTAAGACTACAAACATGAGGAGGCATAAACTCAATTTGAGGAAGGACAGTTGCCGAATAGATGTGCGGAAGTTTGCCTTCAGCCAGTGGGTGGAAGCCTATTCCAACAATTATGTTGGAACAGGCTTCCATCTGTTGTTGTTGTTGTTGTGGAAGTGAATGGTTTGAATAAATTCAAGGAAGGACTAGACACAAAATCTTATAAGGTGTGGGTGGCACACGTGTGAAGATTTTTTTTTTTTTGGCTGACTCTGTGCAAGCTTGTTTTATTATTATTATTGTTGCTCTTATATTATTTCTCCCTGATTGGGGATTTCACTCTGTGACGGGTACTGCTACCAAATACGAGGGTAGTTGTAATGTCTGGTATTACTGTTGGTCGAGGAGCTCTCTGATTATCCTACAGGTGTTCAGGATTGCGACTTTCTGGAGTTCCTTGTACGTGTTCTCTGGGAGACCTACTGCGCTAGGCTGCTATGTAGGGTTATCAATTCTCGGTGGTTGACAAGATGATCGGGATGGTCGTTACTTCTTGCATGTGCCACATCTCCTTGACCTCATGTCTCAGGTTCGCGTACTACCTAATTTTTTCTTTATGGATTTTCTGGACATTGTTAGTGTTGGGCACCGCTATGTCAATCATGTAAGTAGCCTTTTCCATCTTGTCCACAAGGATTATGTCCGGTCTGATGTGCGGGATGGTCTTATCCGTTATTATGGCACGGTCCCAGTACAGCTTGTTGGTTGGGGGTCTCTAGTACTGCCTGTGGTTCGTACTTGTAGTATGGTACACTTTATTTGGTCAATTGGTATTTCTTCGCTGTCATGGAGTATCTGCCATGGAGTGACTTCTTTGCCCATCTTTCTATCTTCGTTTCTTGTACCGTTTGGGCGAGAGGGGTTTCCTCGCTTAGATTGCGTGGGGTATACCACTTATCCATCTTCCTTATGGCCTGGTGCAGTTGTGCTGTGTTGTTCTCGAAGTAATCCTTCAGATTAACTATCGATGTTTTCTATTGTTCTGTCCGGTCTATCAGGCCCCTTCCTCCTTTCCAGGCAATTGTCAGTCTCTCCTTTCTGCTGATTTCGGGTGATATTGGTGGCTCTTGGTCATCATTGTCCTTGTCTTTCTCATGATATCCTCCAGCTCGGTGTTAGTCCAATCTATGACCCCGAATGTGTATGTTATTACTGGAGCTGCATAGGTGTTTATGGCTTTAACTGTGTTCCCTCAGTTCAATTTTGCTTTAAGCAGGCTTCTGAGTCTCTGATGATATTTTTGGGTCAGGCACTTCTTGATTTACATGTGTTTTAACTGCTCAGCCTGCGTCATACCTATGTATTTGTAGGTCTCTCCTTCTGCCATAGCTTCGATCTCATTACCAGTCAGCAGTTGGTACTTTCGGCCAACTAATTTTCCCAGGTACAGTATGTGGGCTTTGCATTTTTCTAAACCAAATTCCATCCTGATATCCTTGCACTCCTTACAATCCGGATCACCGAATTCTTCGGTGATCCGGAGTAGTTGCTGGAGTTGCTTCTCGGTTGCCGCGTACAGCTTGATGTCATTTATGTACATCAGGTGGGTGAGGGTGTACAGGTTCTTTCGTCTTTCTTCCTTCTTTGAGGTTATATCCATACTTGCTGCCGTTGAGCATGGTGAATAGCGGGTTGAGTGCTAGACAGAACCATAGTGGGCTCAGAGCATCTCGCTGAAAGATTTCTCTTCTAATATGGATTGGCCTGGTTGTGATGGTCTCGACCTTAATGGTGGTACTCCATTTCACCATTGTTGCTCCTAGGAAATTTGTCACTATCGGATTGACCTTGTAGATCTTCAGAGTCTCTATTAGCCAGCTATGAGGTACGGAGTCGAAGGCCTTGCGGTAATCGATGTAGGCCGTGTATAGGTTGCGGTGCTTCTTGAAGGCTTGCTCCATAACTGCGGCATCTATGGTTAATTGCTCCTTGAATCTTTTGCTCCTCAGCTTGCATCCTTTCTGCTGTTCGGCCGTTATGTTCTGACTCTCTAAGTGGTCTGATATCTTCTTAGTTATGCAGCTGGTCAGGATCTTGTACATGGTTGGGAGGCATGTGAATGGCCTGTATTTCGTCAGGTTTCTTGTATCTTCATCTTTAGGCTTCAGATATGTGACTCCTTCAGTAAGAAACTTCGGGATTGTGTCCGGGTGCCTTATCATTTGAGTGAACTGCTCTGCTATGTGCTCGTGTGAGCTTCTTTTACCAGTTGTTGTGGATGTTATCAATTCCCGGGGTTCGCCAATTGTGGGTGTTCCTGATAGACTGTTTTACTTCTTCTCGAATCTCCCACTCTCTCATCTTTAGTATGTCCTTCGTTTTTTTTCGTTCTACTTCTATCCAGGGTGCTTTGCTGTTATGTCTTACTTCACTGCTCCAGATATTTCCCCAGAACTCTTTGATCATCTTCTTCTCGAGTGGTCCATTTCCTGCTTTCTCATCTTCACCCAGTTCCCTGTCCCTGTAGAAGGCTCTTTGATCCTCATTGAAGATTTGGTTGTTTATTTTCCTCTGGGAGCTCTCTTTGTATCGGTGTAGTCTCTTGCTGAGTGGGAGGAGATTTGCTTCAGTGTGTCTAAGTATTCTACTATTCTCTGATTTCTGGTCTCATGTTTGCTGTGGGAGCTGTCTCTCTTGAGGATGCTCTTCAACTTTCCAATCAATTTCTTACTTCTATTACCCTGTTGGTACTGGGTCAACTGATCTATCATGACTCTTAATTCTTCTATCTTCTGCTGAAGTCTTCTTTCCCAAGCTGGCGGTTCCTTCTGTTTTCGGTTCTTATGCTGCTGGTCTCTCGTTTCTTTTCCATTAATCCTAGTGCTGCTATGGCAGCACAGTATACGATTGTGTGAATAGCCTCCAGTGTTGCATCATTGTTGTCAAGGTAATGTGCCATTATTTGCCGATTGAGGTGGTCTGTTACTCTCCACAAGATTTTATTTGGCCTCTGCTTAGATATCACGTGGGTTCTTGTAGGGTCCATTCCTACGAATTCTGTTAGGGCCTTCTTCCACTTGTCTTCTATTCTGGATAGAATGACTTCGTCTCTTTCCACTTCAGCTACTCTGGGTTGTATTTCTTCTTGCTGTTCCTCCTCTGGTTCCATATTGACCATATTCTTTGTGCTTTGTAGCAGATCGCTGACATCCTGCTTGATTTTTTCCAAGATGGCAGGAGCCATTAGGTTCTTCGTGACGATGGTTCTTCTCTGTCTGCTAATCGCTGTTCATTGACCTGAATATCCGGGTATCGGATATTATTATTATTAGCCATATGGTAGAAGGAAGCTTGAGGCTTATGCTGCGCCGACCAAAAAAAAAAAAAAAAAATGAGAAGAATGATGATATCCAGCTCAGGAACCAGGGCGTGCCAAGCTCATACTCACCAGATGTGACTCCCTAGGGTATTGTGGAGAAAGACAGACGTAAGATCTGTGAAGAAATCGCCAACGATTCTGGAACATCGAAATCATCTGTTCACTGAATTTTAACTGAAGTATTACAAAAATGAAAAGTCGCCGCCCGATGGGTTGCAATCATTTGCAATCATTTGAACAAGGAGCAAAACGTAAGAAATTGCAATGCTGTTACTCTCACATTACCGATATAAAGGTAAAGAGTTTAAAGAGTTTTAAAACGCATTGTTACCATTAAAGTGGATGAAGTGTTGACGGTCTAGTGGCACCGGGGATTTCCTCCAACTTCGCGTTTATGCCATTGTGGTGTACACAGACTCGAGGCCAGAGGTGTGAAAAGTGTTATAAGGCCTGACGTAGCCGAGTGGTCAGGAACGAGAGTGCATAGCACGCGTTCCTTGAATGGACCGAGGTTCAAGCCCGTGAGTACTAAATACGATAAATATTTGAATTGACGATTTATTGTAAACTCTACTGATTTGGTTGTCGTGCCGGAGTATAAACAGAAAATTTATTTATTTATTTATGTGTGAGTTTGCGTAGTGTAGTGTTGGGGTGTGTTGCAACTCTGCCCGTTTTGCCCCTAGTGGGACCCCCCGTTGTCCATTCACCGTCCCAAGGAGGCAGGCCAGGCATAGAGGGATTGGCAGTACTATGGCAGGCTTGGCCACCTAATTTCCTAAGATTTCAGTGGCAGGGTCTAAAAAAAGGTAGAGGAGGGATTCAGACTAAAGAATGGGGGGAAGATAGAAATATGGGGACAAAAGGAAGGTATCCCCAAACGTAACAATGGAGACAAACTCCACCAGGTGTAAATGGGTGCAAAGTGGCCTGGCTAGGATGCAGTTATCTAGGTCGCCAGTTGGCGTTCTCATATTCCTCTTCCTAGAATACAAGTTCAGAGTCAATAGTCAATCCAGTAATGTCAGGTCCATCAATTGTATTCTGTCTTCAGAATCCTATCCAGGCGGGCAAGTCAAGGCCTTGTTTTGTGCCTTAACAGAAGCATCAGGATTTGTCTTCTTATTTGTTAGGTGGATTGACATCGCAAACTGTTTGTAGATTACAGTGGTGGCTGTATAAGTTTCTATCCCACGAAGTATGAAATGTCAGCTAGTTTTGTGTTATCCTGGTATTTTCATTTCTTACTCAGGTTTACTGGGTTTGCACGTCATAATCATGTGTTGGCGGTTTTCTGTGATCAGCACTCGAAGCATTGTTACTCTCTTACAATGAGGGATCTTCTCCTAGTGAAGAGGTTCTGTGCAAAGTCAGAGAAGGCCTGGTGTTCCTCTGCACTATCTAAAAGATGACGCCGGTGATCTCTAGGAAGGAAGGTAATTTTGGTGATGAGTTGCGAACGCAAGTCATCATAGAGTGAACAATCAGGCATAATGTGCCGCCAGCTCTCTAGGCCGCCATAGGAGCACATAGGACCTTCTTCAATGCCTAAAGCACAGAGCTTGGCCTTGATTGCGCCATGTCCTGTTAAGAGGTAGGAAGCGTATAATCCAGGCGCAAACCATGGGGGAGGTTTGGGGGCAACTTTACAGATATCCGGAATGAATTTTCCTTGTGATTTCAGCTTTGGTTGAAATTGTTCCAGGGCCTCTGCCACACCTGCAGCAGATGGGAGTCACGTCTTTTCTTTTCTATTTTTAGGCTGTTAGTTGAATCAAGCGTGAAGCCGAGACATTGCTTAGTTGTAACCTTAGAAAAGTGATAGAGCAGTCCCCGTCGCACCACCTCCAGGTCCAGCGGGAGAGGACCTGAACTGAAGGGCATGGGTACTCACTGTGCTACATGCTCGAGTAATACAGATCGTCGGAGGGTGTCCAAAAGTCGTCTATTAACAGCTGTTGTTGCCTTTGCATACAAGGCAAGGGCGACATATTGGATGGCCGGCATGAAGATTGCATTATAATACAGCGAAAGGGTTCGCTTGTTCAGGCCGCAATCCCGACGGGAGACCTTGGAAACTAACGAAATGTAGTTCTTAATCATGGTTCTAATATATTTTAAATGTGGCTGGAAGGATAGAATCTTATCAAGCATCACGCCAAGATACTTTAATTGTTCAGAGAGTTTGACAGTTTTGTTCTCAATCTTGATCTGGGTCGGTCTGGCAGTATTTAATGTCCCCTTAAGAAAGATGGAGTTGGTTTTGGCCCAGTCTTTAAGTTACCTTGAAGGTAGGTTAGCTTATCTAAGTCGGCCGAGGACGCCTGGCTACCATAGACTTTCGAACGTCCCGGCAAAATCGATTGAGATCATCAAGAAGTATTTGTTGTCCGTTTACTGGGCGTGTCGATGAATTTCAAGACGGCATCCACAGTGGAGCATCCCGATCAGAATCCATGTTGGTTTGGCGAGGCCAAATTTGCAGCTGCATAATGGTTCTGTATTTTGGCGTGCAGGAGTCGCTCCATCACTTTGCTACAGACAAAGAGGAGAGCGGTGGGTCCGTATGAGTCCGGAAGTTCAGGAGAGTTGGTTGGGTTTTTTGTTATAAGTTTGAGATTTACAACTTTCTGTTCGTCAGGGGTAGATTTCTGTGTGCAGACAGAGGTTAAACAGTTGTAATAACAGATCCGGGGTAAACTCCACAACCTATTTGATGATCTTTGGCTCGAGAAGGTTCTGGGCACTTCTTCCCCCATATTTGGGCGGAAGCCACTTGTAGCTTCTCTACTGTAAAATGTGTCTTGGTCCGTTGGTTTTGATAGTCTTGATTTTCTTTACAGATGTGCAGTTGCTCGGCAATGCTTGAGTGTCCACATGTGGGTGGAAAACAGTATTCAGGATGTTAGATACAGATTCCTCTCTTTGTTGTTGTGGCTTCTCCCCTGGGGACTGGTGACTTTGTAGGCCACCCCCCAGGGGTCAGTGTTTCCAGTGACTGACACCAAACGTTCACGGGATTTCTGTTTAGATTTCCTTTTTTGCCTGTATAAGCGTTCCTGGCTTCCCTATATATTCGTCTGAACAAAAACTGACGGCCATGGGAATCGAGAACGATCCACTTTGCCACTGCGGCGAAGAGGAGTCCTGGGGGCACCTCATGTATGAGTGCCCCAGCTATGACAACATTAGGCTTAAATTCCCCACCACAATACAGAGGAACCCTCGCAATCAAGAATTCATTCTGCTACTCGAGGAAGATACGTATAAGGCATTAATCACCTACACGCAGGAAACATTTGCACTTAGGCGAGCTAAGATTGCAGAACTCAGAGCCCAAGAACTAAACCAGACTGGCATGGGATAACTCTCCATCCCCCAGAAGAACACAGACACAACCATGCTAACCGGAATAGGGTAGTGTTTATTGCAGGCAGGCACCATTCAAGGTGCGGGATGCTGGCACTCCTCGGAGTGCGGGATTTAAAAGTCATTGTAAACCCGAAATGGGTAGGATATACTGCTGGCACTGACCACAGTGCGGGATCTACAAGTACTATGCCGTTGGCAATTACATAGGGACGCCTGTCCCCTGTGACTTTTAAACTCACACCTTTTCCTATACTTCGCCTAAACTAAGGTGGATTAATTCGCCCCAGTCAACCCACCCAAATTCATTCCCCTTTCAATCCTCTCTTCTTCTATGCCCCTCTCATCTAGCCCTCTCTCTTTTTTTATTTATCTATTACTTTATTTATTTATTTATTTTTATCTATTTTTAATTTTTTATTTTTTTTTTACTTTGTCTCCGTCAGGAAGCTCAGGCAACCTTGGCGGAGGCCAGCCAGAGTATAATGGGCAGCCTGGCTCACCTCCCAATGGTGGTGGCGGGCAACGTGGGGTTCCTTTATGGGCCCTGCAGCCAAGCAGCCAGAGACAGAACAACAGAACATAGCACTACTCTGTCACAAACCAGATACCACACTTTTCTGACTTTTACAGAGGTTCTCTAATTCTTCACAAAGTACCATGGCGCAGATGTGGGAAACCACCGGTGGCGCTTTCCACAAAACGCTATATTCGTTTGAGTTCATTGTTGCCATTCATGAGATTTGGACACGTGACTTTGAACCTGACCTGAAGTCACAATCAACTCAGTGGAGGCATCTATCATCACTGCTCTAAATAAATAAATAAATTTTCTGCTTATACTCGGGGACGACCAAACGGTCAGAGGAGTTCACAAGATAGACAAAATACAAGAAACAGCACCGTATTCAGCAGTCACAGGCTTGAACGCAGGTCACTCAAGGCACATGTACTTATGCACCTGTGGCTGACCACTCGGCTACGGCGTCCTTTAACAGCAACAATCAAAAGTGAAATAAATGGTCGTCATAGTCTATGATTATGAGAGAATTATTGCCGCTAATCATGTACCACTTGGAAGATCAGTAACTGGAAACCATTATGCTATATTTCTGAGTCAGAAATTACCCCCGAAAATTCACCAGAAACGGCCACGGTTAGAAGCTGGTGTGCTCATAAGGTTCTGGTGTGCTCATCACTTCCCATGAAAACGCAAGGCCTCATCATATCACACATTCTGTACAGCTTGTTTTTACCGATTACAAGTGGAAAGCATTACCTAATTCCCCTACAGAACTGTTTCTGGACTTTGAAGGCGCTTTTGACACAGTGTAGTATGAGAGCATCCTTCAAGCTCTGCGGAAATTAATTGTCCTGATTTGTTTGTTAAAAATTATTTATGTGGATGAATGTGGATTCTGGTTAATTTTAATTAGGAATAATTATAGACGACAGGCTGTTATTAAATCCACACCTCGAAAATATTAGTATTTAGAGTACATTTAGAGTACAAAAGGGATATAGATAGAGGGTGTCCACAAGGGTCAGTTTTAGGTCCAGTGTTCTGGAACCTAGTTCAATGGCTTCAAACTGAGCCATTGGAATGCCACAAAGTGGCATATGCTGATGACTTGGTTATTTGCGTTCCAGGAAACTCTAGAATGGAAATAGAAAGAAAAATGAATAATGTAGTTAATACTTTGATTGAATGGGCTAAAAACATTAAACTAATAGTATCATCTAGAAGACAGTAATGATGATATTCAGGGGGAAGTTATA
Source organism: Mastigoproctus giganteus (assembly GCF_048544385.1). Taxonomy (NCBI): domain Eukaryota; kingdom Metazoa; phylum Arthropoda; class Arachnida; order Uropygi; family Thelyphonidae; genus Mastigoproctus; species Mastigoproctus giganteus. The sequence continues at coordinate 49,228,769 of NC_143583.1, read as the reverse complement.
TTATGGTATCCCCGCCCAAGTTACATATAAATGATAAACAAATACCAAGTATCCAAGTATACAAAGTATCCAAGGTGAAGTATTTAGGAATAATTATAGACGACAGGCTGTTATTAAATCCACACCTCGAAAATATTAGTATTAAAATTAAAAATTTTACAACATCTATTTGTCCATATCACTAAATCAGACTGGGAACTAGGAAAACCTGTTCTAAGTCAGTATTATAAGGCAATTTTTATTTTATTATTGCGTATGCAGCCTCAGTGTGGAATAATAGGATTACTAATGTTAAGTTCCAGAAGAAATTACCATCAATTCAAAGAGTCATGCTTTTGACTATAGTGAGAGCATGTAAAACTGTGTCAACTAATGCATTGCAGGTTTTAGCTGGGGCACTTCCTTTAGATTTGGTGGTAGTATTCGAAGCATTTGGATATTTTTAAAGAAAGAGTAAACAGATTACGTTTTTGGGTATAACCAATGATTTAATGATAGATATTAAGAAAGAAAAAAGAAATATTTGATATTTGGCAGCAAAGATGGAATAATAGTGATACTGGTGCTATGACTCGTTTGTTCATTCCACTAGTTAATTTTAATTATGAAAACAAGTTGACTAAGCGGTTTTATCCTAATATTGAGACCTCTTTTATATTAACTAGTCATGGTTCTCTAAGACAAAAGTTATATCAGTTTGGTTTAGAGTCCCAACCATATTGTGAATGTAAAATGGTAGAGAGTTGGGAGCATGTTCTATATGAGTGCCCGCTATATGAAGAATACAGATATGTATTAAGGAATCAATTTCCTCATTTCGATAAAAATTTTGAATATTTATATATTCAATCCAAGGAATATTATTTAAGCTTTCAAGAATATTGAAGATTAGTCTTTCAAAAAAGAAAACAGTTGGCTGTTTTAATAGATACAGTATAGATAGAAGGGGTTTTTTTGTTGTTTAATTTTCTAGCGGTCCATATTAGTTCACTGATACTGAGTGCTAGAATTTTTTTTTAAATTTAATTAAGTTTTTTTTGTATTTTATTTTATTATTATTTTTTTAAGTTAATTTTTTTGTTTTTGTTTTTTGTGAAGAATTAGTTATTGTATTATTATTTATTTACTTAGTTATTTATTATTTTATTTTTATCATTTTTTATTATTATTTTATTTTATTTTAGTATTTTTTAATTTAATTATTTTTTATTTTATATATATATATATTTTGATATAGAATATACAGGTGAAGATGGACATTAGTCTGGGTGCCATACTTGACATGTATACATACAATACAGTACTGTACAATACAAAATCATATCACACATTCTGTATTACTTGTTTTTACCGATTACAAGTAGTAGTAGTAGTGGCATGTGATGGAAGAAAGCAAGTGTATGAGCTTATGCAGCATCAGCCAAAAAAAAAAAAAAAAAAAATCACACCATTCCCTCCAAATGCCTGTCCAGTTCCTCCTAAAATTTATTCAACCTATCAACTTCCACAACGACAGATGGAAGTTTGTTCCAGCAATTAACCACCCATTGGCTAAAGGCAAATTTCCGCACATCTATTCTACAACTGTCTATCCTCAATTTGAATTTGTGCCCCCTTAGGTTCATAATCTGAACAAGTGGAAGGATCCCATCAGAATTCAGCGTGCTCAACCCATTCAAGGCCTTATACACCTCAATCAGATCACCGCGCAGGTGCCTAGTCTCCAGCCACTGCAATTTGCAGAACTTAAGCCTCTCTTGATAAGAGGATCCCTTCATTCCACTCACCAATCTTGTTGCCCTTCTCTGTACACGCTCAAGTAAATCTACAACCTTCCTAAAATGAGGCCTCCAGATCTGTACGCAGTACTCAAGGCGTGGCCTGACCATTGCCTTATACAGAGGGACAATCACCTCCTTCTCCCTGCTAGAAAAATTCTTATATATCATTGACAAAACCCCATGACTTGCACTGGCAGCCTGGTGCATTGCTCAGAAAACTTCATATCTGACTGCACAATTACTCCCAGATCTTTTTCATTTTCTACCACCTTAAGTGTAGTACCACACAGTTGGTACATTTCTCTGGGGTTACTTCTACCCATATGTAGTACTTTGCATTTGTCAAGGTTAAACTCCAGTTGCCACTTCATAGCCCATCTGCCCAAATTATCTAGATCCTGTTGCAGTAGCACACTGCCATTACAGTCATTAACAACCCTGCCAACCTTTGTATTATCTGCAAACTTCGACATTAAGCCTGATATACCTTCATCAATATCATTGATAAATATACAAACCAACAGTGGACCTAACACCGAACCCTGTGGGACTCCAATAATAACATTAGTCCACGAAGAGCAGACCCATTTATTAACACCCTCTGTCTTCTCCCACTTAACCATCCTTTTATCCATTGTAGCAACTTACCCTTAATACTATTCTGCTCCAATTTGTACAATAGTCTTCCATGCCCAAGTGTCAAAAGCTTTCTTGAAATCCAAATATATGATATCAAAATTATTTTTTGCATCCAGTTCCTTTGTAACCACATCATAATATCCTATCCAGTTTGTCAGACAAGACTTTCCCTTAACAAACCCATGCTGTGTCTGAATTATTGCTGCAGTCTTGTCTAGATGATCCTGCAATGCATCTTTAACCAGTGACTCCATTATTTTACCCGGAACATAAGTTAAACTAACTGGTCTGTAATTACTCGTGTCACCCTTCCCTGCAAGTGGAAAGCATTACCTAACTCCCCTATAGAACTGATACGAATCCAGACGATTACCATCTGTTTCCCCAAACTTTTGAACAGTTGCGTGGACAAGGGTTTCTGTCTTTAGAAGCGTTGAGGGCAACTGTGACCAAACCCATCAATGAGTTTAATTTCCGCAGAAAGTTAAACGGCATTCAAAAATTACCTGAACTTTGAGAAGCAGTCATAAAGCGTAAAGAAAACTACATTGAAGGTTTTGATTTAAATTATATTTTAAAATTAATTCATTTTAAGTTAACCGCTTTTAAGCGTTACTTTAAGTATAACCCTCGTATTTTCATTTTCAGCTTCATTTTCTACATTCAATCTTTTTCACTGTATCACATCACATCAGTTTTTCTATTAACTAATAACCGCTACCTTTCCCTGTTAAATATTACTTTCCATTTCTTTTCTGCACCTGAAGCAAGGTCGAACCAGCCTGTTTTAGGCATAACAAGCACATATCAGGGCCGGATTAAGGATGAAATAGACCTCCGGCCATATTTAAACTTGAGGCCCCTGTACTATATATATAGGGTGTCTCAAAAATACACGGCATAACTTGAGGAATGAGTTCCTCATATGTAGACAATAAAAATATTTTATATCAACGTAGTTCCGGAAATGCTTGGTTTTCGAGTTTTGAAGGTCTGTCTATGACACTTAACTGTTCACATCACCTTATAGTAATTGTTCAAAATGTCCACCGTCTGCCTGAATACAGGCCTCACATCGACGTCTCATGGACTCGCGAAGACTATGCCAAATTCCTGGCACGTTTCGTATTTTCTCACAACCTGCCACAATTCGATTGCGGAGAGTTTCCACATCAGCTACCGGAGTCGAATACACCAAAGACTTTAAATGGTCCCACAAGAAGAAATCTAGTGGGTTTAAATCAGTGAGCGTGGAGGCCAGGCAGTTGGTCCACCTCAACTTATCCACCGACCAGGAAACCTTTGATTCAGGTAATTGCGGGCTCGGTGGCTGAAATGTGCGGGCGTGTCATCGTGCATGAAGTGTGCTTGTTGACGAATGATCAGTGGCGTGTCGTCCAAGAAATCAGGCATGTTGTTTTCCAGAAAGTTTCTGTACGTCTGCCCTGTGAGTTTGTTTGGAAGTATATGGACCCCAAATAACTTATCACCAAAAACACCCGATCAGATCTTGAAGCTGAACCGCTGTTGGTGATGTGATGGAAGAATTGCATGTGGGTTTTCCTCAGTCCATACATGCTGATTGTGAAAGTGTTGGATTCCGTCTCGTGTGAACTGTGCTTCGTCTGTGAATATCACTAAGGCAGGAAAGTGAGTAGTTGTACAACACTGCTGCAAGAACCACTAGCAGAACATTACTCGCGCAGGATAATCTGCTGGTGACAAGGCCTGTACCCGTTGCAGATGGTAAGGATACAGATGGTGTTCTCGCAACACTTTCCAAATAGTCGAACGTTGAACAGCCAGTTGCATTGCTATCTGCGTGTGCTGATTCCAGGAGTGGCATGCACAACATCCAAAATCGCCTCCTCTACTTCAGGAGTCGTAGATCTTGGTCGTCCTCTGTCGGCAGCACGAGGTGTAAAGGTCCCATGTTCACAAAGGCGGCAATGGATACTTTCAAACGTTTTCTTGTCTGGACATCTTCGTTCTGGGAACCTTTCGTGGAACAAACGTCGAGCCTCCAGAGCATTGCCGTCCGCCAAACCGTACATATAGTGCACATCCACTTGCTCCTGATTTCAGTACATGGTCGAAATGGAAAACCACCAGATTCTGTTAGTACCTTGTGATGAAGGAAATCGCCTACGGGAGATAAGACATTCCAGTTAATAACTCGGGAACCAAGCATTTCCGGAACTATGTTGATATAAAATATTTTTATTGTCTATATATGAGGAACTCATTCCTGAAGTTATGCCGTGTATTTTTGAGACACCCTGTATATATGTATACTACACACATACATATAAATACAAATACTACGTACATAGGGCATATTAAAACTACATCTTATTTCTCAAAATCAAACTACCAAGTGTTTTCCACACACCGATTTTCATATATTTTCTTCAGAATTTCATAATTTCTCCTTAACGATTTGAAATTGTCTAATGAGAACTGTCGGTCTCATTTAAATTCCTTGGCAACTCAAATTACAATTATTCATATTTCTATGTTTCTATGCTGTTTCAAAATGCACGGCCTTCCTCCTGTTTACTGTTCCTGCCAGATTCCCATGAATGCATTTATTAAGCAGTCCACTTAAACGCACACCTTAACATTAATATCCGGACACCTACACCACAAATAAGCTTTATTTATAGGAAAACTAAGACCTATAGCCTTTACGACAGCTTGTATTCACCGTGGTTCACTCACCACCAATTTTTTTGTAAATGTCCTCCGAAATTTTTCGCCATTCGGCCTTAACAGCGGCTACTAGTTCAGCTCTGTTTTGTTGGGCAGTCCCTCTTCACACGCACCCAACAATCCTCAAGCCAGTCAGTCACAACTCAAGCAATATGACATGGAGCATTGCCTTACGTGATAAAAGTATAATCCGTTCCCGACATGCTGTCACAAGTAATGCATTATTGTTCTGGACATCCAAATACGCCTCAGCATTCATGGTTTTGTCTAAAACAACCAATGATCCCAGGAAAAGCCATGAAAAACAGTCTCAGACCATCACGTATCTCCTCCTCCAAAGTTCATTTCGAGACGAAACAGTCTAGCCGGTGGCTTTCTCAAGGCATCTTCCACACCCATGCACGACTGTCAGACTACTAGACCATGTACAGTGACCCACTCCAAAGCGCAGTTTTCTGTTGATCTCCAGTCCAAACACAGTGGGCTACATCAAGCTCACACCAAGGTAGACGGGGTCTAGCATAAGTTGGAGTAATTAATGGCTGCACGACCGTGGTAACCTATATCATGCAGCATTCTGTGCAACTGTACTGGTGCTTACATATGTCCCAATCGTCTCTGTTCGTTTATATGTTTGGACGTATTGGGACACTGTTCTTTGCAGGGCTCTCCTGCAAAGAACAGTGTCCTGACGGACGGCAATGCTCCGTCAGATTCAGAGGTTTTTCTGTTGGTTTTTGACCGTTTCAGCGCATTACAAAGCAGATGAGCAATAAAAGCCATTAATTATTCACATACAAATAAGTTAATATTCTTATGGATTTACTCTGCTCTCAGTTGCTTTAACGTTCTCCAAACAAGATTTTAGCATATAAAAAGGCCCTACGTGTAAGCTGCACAGCGCCTTTTGACATGCTAAAATCTATTTGTTGTACATTTGACAGAACAGAAGGACTTGCAGAGCTACTTATTAGAAATGACATGTCTGTAGTCTACAGTTTCTTTTAATGTCTAGTTTCTTTTAATCTCTAGATCTCTAATAGAATGCCTACTTTTGATTCTTCTTCTTAATTGTTTACTCTAATTTTTTATTTTTTTTTATTTTCGTACTTTTTATAATTTTTTTCATCTTGTTTTGCATCGTGCTTTATTTTTCGCTGAGTTAAAATTTCTTTTTATGTATATAGCAGTAAATGTCAATATAAAATTTCATATAAATAAGAGAGAGAGAGAGAGAGAGAAAGAGATTATGTGCACTAGAAATTTAAAATTCAAAGGTTTGATAAAATATCAGCATGCTTTTCAGCGCTGTAAATAAAACTAAATAAAATTATTACCTTTGTATAATATTTCACTACAAAATAACCTAGCAGGGAGCAGAAAGCACTTATAAAAAAAAAACCAGGCTAGACAAGACAAACTTAAATTTAGTTAAATTTCGATTTCATTCCAGTTAATGCTGAACAACAGATATAAGCAGCGATCTCCAATGCTGATATTCATTACAGATGGCAACCTTTATTCTCATAGAATATTGAAACATGTAGAAAATAATTAATTTTTAATCAGAATTGGAATACGCACTGAAAGGATATTGAAATAGACACCAACCCAATATCGATTCGGTCTTTCTCCAAAACAGCTTGCCTACGTCGTGGCAGGGAAGTTACAAGGTGTTTCAACATCTGGAGATATGGATCGCCATATCTCCATTGGGGCCTCAAGGGAACGTCGCCAATTAAGGAATTTTGGAGAGAAATAAAGCCCAAACATAAATATTTTATCGTTTAGCGTTACATAGTAGTTCCTACAATACATAGTACTTTTATCATATCTCGCGATATGATAAAAGTATTATGCTTGGGTATGATTTATTTTCAGTGCTCCTTAATTGACGACCCCTAGAAACTATTTATTAGGGATATCCAGAATGTTAATTCAACTGCCCATGTGTATTGTGTCTGTAAATTGCATGTTCTCTAGTCGATTTGCCTGTTTTGCTGGACGAAAAACCCCAGTTTCCGGGAGGAAAACCTTGCTATCTACGCCTGAGACCCTAACTCATCTAAGGAGTGAAAAAAGCCCATTAAAAAGTTCCTCGCGTCATCGACGGGAATCGAACCAGGGCCTTTTCCACTTCGGTGTGGGGAGGACGGTGAGGATAATACTGTGCTACACGCGCAGACTTGTAGACTGTAAGGGGGATTGGAACCCTCGGGTTGCCCACCCCTGTACCAGAGGACCACAATATACCAGGAAAACATTCTCCAAACCCAAAAACTGCCGCAACCAGCCTCACCTGTCCGCATTATGCATGTGGGGGATCCATAGCAACGTATTCTTGTCATACAAATAGGAAACGCAACTAGTCCGACCACCACACTTTCTTCTAGTCATCCGTTGTCCAACTGCAGTGTTCACAACACTAGGTGAGATACAGATGTCTGTAACGTACGGCCAAGAGGGGATGTTCGATAGAATGTCTGCTTTGATGCCCGTTGGATGCTATGGGCTAATAACACGATGTGTCCTCTTATAGTTGATAGAATACAGGCATACCTCGAATAACGAATAGGATGCGTTCCACGAAATTACTTCGTTAAGCGAAACTTCGTTTTCAGAGGTAAAAATACTATGGCCAGAATAGGGATACGTTCCTACGTAAAGAAAATGAAAAGCTTTTTTTTCGAACAAAGAAAAGTTTTATTAAATAAACAGTCAACTTACATACAAAGTGAAATCATATTTTAAAATATGAGTCTAAAGTTGATTGTTTATGCTCTTTTTCTCTTTCATTTAACAATTGCCTATACAGAGTTATTGCATTTAACACTGATCGCTTAACAATAACACTTCTTCCTAAATCAGGATCATTTTCACTAAAAAAATTTAAAACGTTTTCAATATCATTTAAGCACCTTTTTAAATCTTTGGTTGTTAACACTTTTTCAGCAGGAACTTCTTTAACTTCGTCTTCATTATCTTTGTCTTCGTTGCTAACAAGGTTTTCTAAATCTTCCACTGAAAAACCATCAACTTCTGCATTCAATAAATTTCTAACATCCTCTTCATCGACATTTTCGAAACCTATTGATTGAGCCATCTGGATAACTTCATTTCTAATTTCTTGGATGTTATTTTCTTCTTCTATTACAACTTCTGGCCATATTTTGCGCCAAACTCGATTTAAGCATTTCTTAGTGACTTCTTCCAAGAACTATCAATGTTTTCAATTGCGTTTTTAATGGTGTAGTTTTTCCAAAAAGTTTTAACTGTCATTTCCTCTTTATCCTCTAGTTCGGTTAAACTGCTTAATGTTCGACGCAGATAATAAGCTTTAAATGATGCTGTTACTCCCTGATCCAATGGTTGAATCAGGGAAGTTGTGTTTGCTGGAAGAAACACAACTTTGACAGGAATGCATGTGTCCAACGTGTTAAGATCAGTAGGATGTCCCGGAGTATTGTCTAACAACAAAAGAGCTTTTTCTTCAAAGTTGTTTTTTTTTGACAATACCGCTTTACTTCAGGACAAAAGTGGTTAACAAACCAATCAGTAAATAACTCCTTGGTAACCCACGCTTTTCTATTTGCTTTCCATATTACAGGTAAATTCATTTTTATGTTACCTTTTAACGCCCTCGGATTTTCTGAATGGTAAACTAATAACAATTTTAATTTATAATCGCCAGAGGCATTTGATCCAAAGAGTAACGTTAAACGGTCTTTGGCTGCTTTGAACCCAGCAGCTGATTTTTCTTCAATAGAAATGAAGCTTTTTGTTGGTAGCCGTTTCCAGAACAAACCGCTTTCGTCAACGTTGAACACCAAATTTGGAAAATTTTCACGTTCAATTATTTCCTTAGTTTTTCTGGAAACTTATTTGCAGCTTCTCCTGTTAATTTTACACTATGAATCCTGGCCCGTTTTTTTAAATTTCTCGAACCAACCACGAGAAGCCCCAAAGGTTTCCGTAATTTCTTCAGTTTGTTTAGATTTCAGGTGATTAAACTGGAATATTTTTTTTATGTTAAATGGGGCTTGAAATTGCCGACTTCGTTATATCGAAGCTTCGTTATCAGAGGTAACGTTAACCGAGGTATGACTGTACATATTTTAGTGAGTAATACAAACTATTTGTGTTAGACGTATACACTGAGTGGACAGAAATCATAGAATACCTACCTAGTAACGGGTAGGCCCACCTTTCGCCCGGATAAGGGCAGTCACACGGCGAGACATTGAGTCCGCTACTTCACGGAAGCGTTTTATAGGTATTGCCAGCAATGCTTGCTGTTCATAACAGTAACAGGGTTCATGTCCGGTGAATGGGGAGGCATTCCATGGTAACATGGTATTGTGCAAATCTACCACGGCTCTGTGGGAGGCGCATTGTCCTGATTGGAAGAGTCCATTGCCCTGTGGGTGCACGATTACCACGAAGGGATGCAGATGGTCTAGAAGGATGGACACGTAACTTGGACCTTTCAGTGATGCATCTACACATACCAGAGGTCCCAACGTGTGCCAGTTGAACACGCCCCAGACCATTACACCTTCCACTTGCCTGAACAGTTCCTTGTTGATATGACGGGTGCATAGCTTCATGTGGTTTCCGCCAGATACACACACTCCCATCCGCTCCAAATAACTGGAAACGGGACTCATCGGACCAGGAGACCCGTCTCCGATCAACCAAGGTCCAGTGCCGATGTTCTTTCGCCCACGACACTGAAGTCCTGTGTCGTGGTGTTAGCAATGCGACTCTGGTGGGTCGGCGGCTCCCATAACATATTGCGGCTAATGATCGCCTGTTGATCTTAGTGGAGACGTTTCTGGCACCTTTCTCGTTGAAGACGGCGGTGATTTGTGCCACTGTTGCTCTTCGCTTGGCTGAAACAATGCGAGACAGACGTCGACGGCCACGTTCATCCAACACCTTTCTCCGCCCATAGCTCTGTCCACGATGAGATATGATCTTTATTGTAAGGTTCATAAGTACACGCAGGTACTCTACCTTTATAAACCCTTCACGGCACTAAGCCGGGGGTTAGATGTTATTCCGGAAATGGCGTATTCCCAATATACTCTTGATACTGTCGAACAGGGAGACTGCAGTTTCTGTACCACCTCCGCGATAGAGTGACCGTTGCGTCGGGCACCCACTATCATCACTCTTTCAAATTCGGTTAACTCACAATGTTTATCCATACTTACATCGAATTACCGTCTACGTGAATGCAGTGTACCTATATACCTGCAAAGCAGTGGGTTCGTCCACTAGCGAGTAGCGTGAAAGCATCGCGTTGCTCAGGAACCAGGTATCCCTTGAATTCTGTCTTTCAATGTTTATAGATTCTTATTGTTTATAAATAAGCACATAAAATTCAAATTATTATATTAGGGCCACCCATAATTTCTTACATATACCCATATATGTATTATGTCTGTAAAATGCGTGTGTTGTCTCGTCGATTTGCCTGTTTTTCTGGACGGAAAAAACCCCTATCTGGGAGAAAAACCTTGCTATCTAGCTGAGACCGACTAACTCAGCCACGAAGTGAAAAAAGGCCATTAAACTTCCTCGCGTTATCAACGGGATTCGAACCCGGGCCTTTTCCACCCGGTGTGGGGAGGACGGTGACGATACCGCTGTGCTACACGCGAAGACTCTAAATAAACACAATTGAAATTCTTATAAAAAACACAGAAGAGAAAGACATCCTAAAAGTTTGCTGGATGTTCAGTCAGTGTGGTGTAAAATAACTCTGTAAAAGTTTAGATGTGTTACAGGCCAAGTGACTCTGAGGAACATGACAAATATCTCTTTAAGCAGATTGAATGGATCAATGAGCACGATTTTCTTATCATCGGCGAGTTCAATCCATCTATTAAAGATACAAACACGTGGTCTGGAAATACACGATATGGTAACAGTTTTTAACAAACTGGATGACTGATACTTGTCTCAGTATGTCAGAGAGAGAGAGTCTATAATATCTTTGTTCTCAATAAGGAGCCCAACTGTATCAAAAACATGACAGTGGCAGAACTGAGCAGGCTATCAATGCCAAATGTTGTATCTAAGGAAATCTATATGGTCAAAGGTAACGGCGAGGGCTTCAATTTCAAGAGAGTGAAATATGATGGAACAAAATATTTCTTGGGCTCGATTAACTGGAGAGACTACTTCACTGTTGCTGGTACAAATGTGTTATGGGGAAATATTCAAGGGATTTATCTTAAAAGCAACAAACGTATTCATACCAGTGATAAAGTTCCATAAACGTGTGATGCCAAATTGAATGAGTGATGAGGTTAAGACTTCAACTGGGCAAAACAAACAAGCATGGAACAGTCACGTGTTTTTCAGTTGTACGAGTATCTTAAGAGAATATGTAATGGTAAGACGGTCGAAAGCTGACTACCAGAAAACACTAGCAAAGAGAGCTAAGAGCAGGCAGTTATCATATGTGAATATAAAAATAAAAAAAGGAGTAGATAAAATGGGTCTCTTAACTAGTCGCAGTGGCAAGTACATAGAAAATACAGCAGAATTCGTAATGAGCTAAATACATATTTCTTAACCATATTTTCAATTTAAGACAAGCTCGATCTCCGGGGAATATTAAGAAGTCAGACTGCTGTAAAATAGGTGATATAATGATCTCAAAGAGGCGTTTGTTAGGAAAGCTGCTGTGGTTAAAGGAGGCCAAGGCTCCAGGTGAGGATGGTATATATTCAGTTATAATTAAAAAGGCTGCGTGTGAGCGTGTCACAATAAGAGCGTGGAAGATACTTACGGACTGGAGAAGATGTCTCCACAGTATACAAAGGTGGTGCGAAAGAGAAATTGAGTAACTATAGGCCAGTGAGTTCGACTCCTGTGGCAGGGAAGGCAACTGAATTTGTGATGAAGGTTGCGATTCAGGACCATCTCGACAAGAATGGTATCTTGAATAGATTACAGCATGGGTTCGTTAAAGCGAGGTCATGTCTGACCAATCTGGTAAATTATTATGATGCAATCATTAAACATCTGGATGCAAATATCAATTTTCACATTACATATCTAGACTTTAGTAAGGATTTTGATAGCGTTCCTCGTGGAAGTCTGTTGTATAAAATAGAACAAACTAGGATTACTGGAAAGATCCTAAGCTGAATCACGAACTGGGAAACATAAGGTTGTAATAAATGGCGAGTCTTCAGAGTGGCCCGGTGTAAAAGGTGGGATCCGTCAGGGCTGGGAGTTGGATCTCCTGCTATTTTTAATTTTCACAAATGATATTAATGAAGATAAACAAGGGAATACATAGTATGTTGATGATCTTCAGGTGGTAATGGTGCTTAACAGTTCGGGCCATGGCAAGATGCTTGAAAAGGACTTGGATGGTTATGTGTCCGAAAAATTACAATTAAATTTAATGCTGATAAAAGTAACGTTGTCTATTTGGGGAACAGAAATACTGGAGATCTGTTCTGTTTAAGCTGTTGGGGAGGGGGTTTAATGAGATTCAACACTAGCTGACAATAAATTTGTCATGAAGTGTAAATTGGGGGCTAGAAGCTACAAATGTCCTGTTCATGATTTATGCGACCCTAACTAGTAGGGAGATGACGTCATTATTTCTTTATACAAGATGACAGCATTTGAAGTATTGTATTCTGGAGACGGCACCTAAAAGATACATAGAACTTCTGGAGAGAATTCGAAGAAGGGAGACCAGTCTTGTGGTAAAACTTTACAGTAACATCTAAGGTAGTATTCGTATATGCATTGCTTTGCACTCATCAGTAGTCTGGTCCATCTGATTAAGGTGGATAAGGCCTGTTTTTGCTGTTATAAGGTTTTAGGCGCATCGGCAACTTAGGCTAACATATTACTTTTGTAAATGCGTGTGTTCTTTGTTCCATTTACTGTTTTCTGGATGAAAAATTCGAGTTTCTGGGAGAAAAACCATACTACCCTCATCTGAGACCAACTAACTCAGCCACGTTGTGAAAAAGGCCTATAAAAATTCCTGCCGTCATCGACGGATTTCGAACTCAGGTCTTCCCCACCACCCGGTGGGGAAGGACGGCGATCCTACCAACTGTGCTACCCACGAGGGTTTCGTTATACTCTTTCGCACTGATAATTTAATAAGTAATAGTACACTGCGCACGCATAATTTTTTTTATCGCAGAATCACGCATTATTTAATAGCCCCAATAAATGAAAAAAAAAAAAAAATAATAATAATAATAAATAAAACAGCATTTATAAATTACAGATTTCCAGAATTAGAAAAATACCGAACGATTTTAATAAAAATATTTTCCCAAATGATTCTGGTAACAAAAATAAAAACGAAAGTTTATTATTGTTTTGCCACTCTTCTAAAAAACATTTTTTTTGCACTTGATATTTTTCTTGGAAGAATTGGGGAGAAGATAGGCGAAAGTAACCATGGTTATATATACGTAAAGGAAATAATTTGTCCTCCATTTCCTGCTTGTTACAGAGGTCTTTTTTTTTTTGTTGCTATAAACCATTTCAGAATAAACACTTCCTTAGTTAGAAGTCATTTCATTAAGTGCAATTTTATGTGCACGAGCGAACTTAAGATTACCTTTTTATTTTATTTATTTTATTTTATTTATTTTTTTATTCTGGGAAATGAAAGATAGATGAATAGACAGATATAAAGAGAGAGTTCCGCCTCCTCCTCTCAATTTTTTTACGACTTTAGCCAATTGGGAAGAAAGTTTGGCGAACAAAATCGCTATGGTGGGCTGTGTGATGAGAATATAAAACACTCTTCACTCTGCCTGAAAAATATATAAATAAGAATACTCGTTCAAATAAATTTGCAAGGGCAGTGAAATTTGTTTATGTCTTACACAAATTCCGGTATAGTTTTATGAGCTTTATTATTCCGCCAATGTTTAAATTTCGTGACACTGTTGGTAGGATCTCTTCTCTCCAAAATCTCATTTTTCAAAATAAAGAAATAAGATTAGAAAATTAACACTGCTTGCAATGACATCTTAAAAACATCATCATATAAAGAAAATAAAAGAAACTATGTTGGAAGAAAATAAATCATTATTACATTATTTCAAATTCCAAACACCTTTTTTTTTAGGAAAGTTCGCGCATGAGCATTCTCTTCAATATGTCCATTCTCTTCAATATGTCAAGACGAGCATTCGCTTCAATATGTCCGTTTGTCCGTTAACATGTTAACACATCGACTTCCACTGAACAGATTTTAATAAAATTTTACACCTAGATCTTTTAGAAAGAATTATTTTTAAGTCTTCTCACTCTTCATTGGTCTACCTACTGCCCGTTATGACTTTCCAATGTGCCGTTGATGCTTCTTTTTTCTGGTGAAGAGCTGGTGGTCTTCTAATGTACTTCTCCTTTAAAGAATTCGTGAGTTCCATTAACGGAAAGGGTCGTCTTGATCTTGCTCGATTTCTGCATTTCAGTTTATTCCATAGATTTATGCAGGTTGATGTCGATGCTCTTTGCTGGCCACCGCAATGTTCCGATATTATTGTTCTCAAGATAGACATTCAGAATCCTTGCTTTGTGAAATGGAACGCTGTCTTTAGTTGGTTGTTTTTTGGGCTCAGTATTGTTTCTCCACTGGTATTCCTTCAGCATGTTGCCGATTGTCACCTTGGGAATGTCACCTTGGGAAAATTTTTGAGCAATAGAACGCGCAGACATTTTCTCCACACGATATTCAACTGGTAGTTGGAATTAATGTGGATAAGCTTTTTCAGCTTTTTTTGTGTTCTCATTGTTTGGCATTCATGTTTGAAATCAATTCCGGACTAACCACTGATCATCTTTATAGAGGATGACTAACGTCCCAACTTATGGCGACAGTTCCATATTTCAGTACACGTCCCTGTTGATAAACAGTCACGAAATTTGCCGCATTTTTTCTGAATTTCTGATTTATATCCCTCGTTTTAATCGTTTAGATCTAATGACTAGGGAGGGAATCAAAGTAGGATGAATTCACTCTCGTGTTCCTGAAACCAGTTCTGGTCTTGTGACATCGCGCATTATCGAGATGGAAGAACCGTGTGCCTCGTCAGAAACAATATCAGATAATTTGTGTATCTAAATGCTGCTCCAATGGTATCAAGAGGCCCAATGTGCACCACGAAAAACATTCCCCCCACACCATTACACAGCCACGATCACCACAACCAGCCTTCATTGTTGATACCCTTCAGAACGGATTCACGAACTCGTGCTGCTTTCCCAGTATTTTGGTCCTTCTACCAGCGTGAAAAAACATGCACATGTATGTAGACATGTTTAGTATCTTATGTGTTGGCAGCTCCAGAACTTGAGTTCAACTCCGCCTTGAAACACTGTGAAATATAGAATTCTGTAAATGCCAGAAAGATGTGCAATGTGTTGTTGTGTTCTTTAGATGTATCCGGCCACTTAGACACCAGGAGGGCAATCACAAGGAAAGCCAGTCGAGTGTTCGTCTACACCACAACTAGACAGACCACAACTAGAATTGGTCCCTGTTGTTTCACAGCTAGCATGAAACAAAATGATTCATCAGATCAGGCAACGTATTTCCTAGTAATTCAGAGTCCGACGTTGGTGTTCAAGGTCACTTCATACTTCATCGCGATCCGTGCCAAGATTCGATCAAAGTAAAGTGTAAAGTGGGTTAGTTGTCTGACGGCACCAGGGGTTTCCCCCATCTCCGCGCTGTATTCTTTGTAAGTGACACAAAACTCTGTGAGATTGAAAAAATTTGTGGGAATTGGTCTGTTGTGTAGCGTTATGTTCTGTTGTTTCTCTAACCAATTAGCCGTTTGGCCCCTATTGGGACCCACCTTTGCCCACACTTTGCCACGAGGAGGCAGGTCAGGCACCCAGTAGATTATTTAAGTACTCTGGCAGGCTCCACCACTGGCCAGATAAAATAAATAAATAAAATAAAATAAAATAAAATTGGCCAAAAGAGATTTACAAGAAAGCAGTAGAATTTAGACGTTGATTAGAATTTGGCGGAATTGTTAGGGGTGTACTCGGTTGGTTTAATGAGAGAGCGGGGAGACTGAAGAATGGGGGGAAAACAGGTAGAAAAATGGGAACGATAGAGTAGGCATCCCCAAAGAGGTCAGTGGAGACGAGCCCCACCTGGAGAAGTATGGGCAGCAGGGAGGCATAGTGGCATAGTGTTTAGGGTAAGCCACTATGCCTCCCTGCTTCCCCCCATACTTCGCCTGGTTGGGCTCGTCTTCACTGATGTCTTTGGGGATGCCTGTTCTATCGTTCCCATTCTTCTACCCGGCGAAGTATGGGGGCGCAGGGAGGGGAGGAGACGGAGACAGAGACAGAGACCTGTTTCCCCCTCCCCTGCCTTGGGATGGGGTTTTAAAAGGAACCGGGTTAGAGTACCTCGTTAGGAACCTCGTTCTCAAAACTTTCTAGAGTAGCTTTATATTCCTAGTTACGATACTTAGTTTAAAGTTTAACTTAGATAGAGATTTTGTAGGTATTATTTAGTATCGGTAAGGGTATCAAATCCACGTGTTACAAGTTGCAGCTCCGTTGAACAAGAGGTTTTTTTTAAACCATATTTAGCCGATTTATTAACCAATTGTTATATCAAATTATTTTCTGTAAGTAGCTAGTCAGGATAGTTAGTTTATGCTGAATTGAGACAGCGAGATTTAGAAGTTAATCGATACTTAAGTGTCACCGTTCGTATATTGCCGCCATTGTTACGCGATACAAAATATCTCGAACTAGATAGCATAAGCTTAGTATAGTATAGTACATAATATAATATTGTCAATTAATCAGTAAATCTATTAATCTTGTTGAACTTCATTGTCAATTGAATTTTACTTTTAACTATATACATATAACGACTTAGATTACGTAACACAAATAATTAGCAAAAATAAATAATTAATACTTAACTTGATACGAAGGTTATATAAAGGGATTTCGTAGATAACACTCGATACTGAAACATAAATATAGCGTTATAACTGTGTTGGGATACAAGTTTAGGATTTAATTTTGTACTGAAATTGAAATTTTATTGAAATTAAATCGAAATCATGACTCGGACCAGAGCAGCAAAGCAAAAGGCTCAAGCTAATGGGAGTGCTGTGGCTCAGAGAAGAACTGAGGAGGGCAGTTGCCCTCTGAATCACAGCCTTTTAAAATGCACTAGTTGCTTGATGTTTGTGGAGCAGTCAGGTACGGGACATGATACTGCCATGGGGGATGTCTTTGTGTGTGCGCGATGCAAGGAGTGTAAGGAAATCAGGCGACAACTCAACGTTGTTATGGGCCTATATGAGAGCTTGAAGGACAAGGTGGATGCCCTCGAAAGATCAAAGTGATAGGGCCCATCAAGCTCTCAGCTGCCCACACCAACGCCAGAGCTTGCACTTGGGCATCACGCAACACAGCGGCAACCCCCAAGGCAGAATGCGCTGGTCCCAAAGGAACTAGTAGTTGTTGGTGACTCTATTGTCAGGGAAACGGGAAACATACTATGCAAAAAGGATAGGTGGAACAGGACCAGGGTATGTCTGCCAGGGGCAAAGGTTGATAACGTTGTAGAGCGGATATCATCTTTTAAGGGCACAAAAGGTGATATAGTTGTACACGTTGGCACTAATGATATTAAGAGTAGGAGACCGGCGGAATTACTTAACAAGTACAGGTTACTGTTGAAAAAAAGCCGTGAATTAGGGTTGAATTTGAAAGTGTCTGCAATTCTGCCCAGACACGATAGGTGGGAGTATACGATGAGAGCCCTGTCGATCAATTCGGCCCTGGAAAGATTGTGCAAGGCTCAAGGGGTAGAATTTTTTTCAGCCTGGTCTGTGCTTGTTAACAGGAGAGACTGCTTCTACAGGGATGGGAGTACACAGTTCAGATTGCCAAATAGCGAGTCGGCAGCAAAGCCGCAGTATGTCTTCGTGGGTGATGGTAGTCATGTCCATGTAGTGTCGAATCCGGTAGGAAGGTCAAACTGCCCATCCCGCTCTGGGGTAGGACATGTCAGCCAACAGTGAGGAACCTACCAGGCAAAGGGGTAGGAGAGACACACATTTACTTCATTCATAATCTGCATTCTCACTCTACTTGCATTCTGTTTTTATACTTTTTTCTTATTCCACCCCCCTTTATATATATATATATATATATATATATATATATTTTTTTTTTTTTTACTCGCTCAGTCATCTTTTTCTCACACACCAGGGGTGGATGCAATGATGTGTAGTGTAAATTTAAATACTAATTAAAAGTATGGTTAGTGTGTACTTAACTGTAGCATTTATGGTTTCTATTATTTTTCTGACACACTTACACTCTCATTCATTCGTCTGGCTTTCATTTCATTTGTTCGACTCATGCTTTCTGCACTGCACTCTCTGGGCGCCTCAACATACTATTATTCTTCAGTTGTGGTGCAGGCATAGCTGCAGGTTTTTTGCAGGTCAGGGGAGAATGTAGTGATAATGTTTGTGTTGTTAGTAAATGTTTGTTAGTATATACACTGGTGTGAAAAACGTAAGGACTAACACTATTTCTAAAGGTTACAACCAAAAAATCTTTACTTAAGGTACTTTTTACTGATGATAGTAGTTTCAGTCTCAGCAGCGATTCTGGACGTCAGCTAATCTGTCGAGGGGTTGGCACACGGTATCACCCCGCAAACATCACTGAAAGGGATCGATATGGGGGTCGAGGTGTTCTCGTCTGGGGAGGCGTTATTTTGGATGGACGTACACAACTCCAGAGACTGGAAGGCGATATTGTAACCGGTGCACGCTACTGTACTACTGTACTAAGGTAATCCTTCCTCATGTGCGTCTGTCCCGAAGTGCTATTGGCCCCGATTCGTGTTTATGGATGACTACACCCCATCGCACTGCAGCTGTTGATATGCTTTTGGAAAGTGAGTACATTGTTCATATGGATTGGCCTGCCCGTTCCATCGATCTAAATCCTATCGAACACATATGGGACGCTCTGGGGAGACGTTTAGCATCATATCCACACCCACCAGAAAATGTTCACAGCTGAAGATGGCGCTGACAGAGGAATGGACGATGTTACCGCAAGAACTTATCTACAACATTGTTCTAAGTATGGACAGGCGGTGCAAAGCCTGCATCGACATTAGAGGTGGCCATATCTCCTACTGAGGACCACCTCTTCCCTTTGTTCCACCTTTGGCAGTGATGCGTCTGTAACATGGCAGCCAGTGCTATGTTGCCATTTTTAATAAAGTCCCTCTGTACTGTTTTGTTTCCTTTGTTGTGTCGGTGTTGTTTCCTTCATCATTTCTGTACCTCACGAGGTTCCTTTGGTATGCTTTTCCCATATCCAGGCAACTACTATGAGAAGCTACAGGTGAAAACCTGACTGGCCCTTAAATTTTGCACACCAGTATATAAAGTAATGTAAGTTATTATTAACTTTGTATTATTTCGACCAATTACATTTGCTCTTTCACTCATTCCCATTCACTCTCTCTTTCCCTCATGATAGGTCCCTCTTTCTTCCACTCATTCCCATTCACTCTCTCTTTCCCTCATGCTAGGTCGCTCTTTCTTTCACCAAAATTGCCATTTATGCCCTTTTACCATAATTCCTAGTTCACTCAGTGCCCAGCCTATTTATTTATTTATTTATTTATTTATTTATTTATTTATTTATTTATTTATTTATTTATTTATTTATTCATTGCATCCCCTTCCTTGCCGACCGGGTTAGCCGAGTGGGTAAAGTACATGCCTGCCAACCTAAAGGTCGCGGGTTCGAATCCCGCCTCGGGGTTGGATCAAAGTACTGCAAAAACCTTGGGAGGTGCATTATGGCCACAGAAGCCGATGCGCCAACAACTACCGAAAAAAAAAAAAAATCCCCTTCCTATTAGCTTAGTGATATTTTTCAGCTAATCTGCTTCCCTGGCTGCCTGTACATCTCCCAAGGTTCGACCAGTTGTATGTCCTGAAACTAAAACTTGGTGCTACCAACGATGTTGTGCTTCAGCTGTTTCAAACCTATATAATACACATAAACATAGCAGAACGAATCTGCAGATAACTGAAATAAAACAAAACAAAATATACGAATACTACAAGCTTTTACGCACTTATTTAATACACATAGATGTCGCAAAACATAAAACATTCAATTGCTGCCAAAATATCAACCCTAGAGAAATGCCAATTACACCGTTGGATTCAGCACAAAATACATGTAAGAAACAGTTAAACGTATGCATAAATGTTTTTCTTAGATTGTGTAATACTTTTGCAGCAACTTTAATACCACGAAAACCCAAATATTTATGTTTATCACACTATACAGTTGACATTGTAAATAGATCATTCTATGGGACATTTGATGGTAATTGTTGTTGTTGTTACAGGGTCTTAGGAGCATCAGCGACTAAGGCCATATCGCTCTGTGTGTACTGTCTCTAAACTGTGTGTGTGTTCTGAGGTCGATTTTCTGTCTGCTGAACGAAAAACCCGATTTTCTGGAAGGAAAAACCATGAGACCACGTTGTGAAAAAGGCCCATAAAAATTCCTCAAGTCATCGACGGGACTCGAACTCGGGTGTTTTCCACCCGGTGTGGGGAGGACGACGAACCTACCATCAGGTTTAGACATCAGGTGGTTAAACCTTAACTCCAATAAGATAGAATCGAATGCAGTGTGGGAATGAAATGCTCAAAAGAAAAGAATAAAATTAATATGGGATAGATACAATCAATTTAAATAAGGATCCCGATTTATTCTGTCAAGTAATAAGCAGACGGAGCAAATTTAATTTTCTTACGAATGCGACATTACAGAAGCTGGTTCTTTACTTCGGTTAGTCTAAAAGCAAATTTCAGAAAAAGCCAAGCGAGTTGTTTGTTTCATACCCAATCTATTAGGTATATTGCAGACGACATGTCACTTACCGAAGCATTATTTTAATCATAGTAACCAGTTGGGAACAGATTAGTGCTACAAATCTGATAAAAGAAGAAAAGAAGAGTAGGATAGATAAGTTTATTTTTCTTCCAAAAGATTATTAGCAATCTCTGTTGACGCTCCAAGAAGTCCATATGGGATCAGAGGAGTTTAAAAGATGTAGACTACAAGAAATTACCGTATTGTACCTCTACGAGAGTGAGCCTTTCATTTTAATATGCTTTTATAACGCACAAAGACTGAAAAAAATTGTGATTCGAAATTAGAGTTATGCAAATGAGACATGGACAGATAAAAATAAGCACGTCGATAGATAATCCATGGATCACTATAATGAGGAGTATTATTTCCGTCGGTAGGAATAAAGGTATGGCATTGACTCGTTCTAAGAATGAGACAGTTAGTGCTGGAAGCATCAATTCCCATTCTTTCGTGAGGGCTGACGCCATATCAGCAAGGTTTTTGGAGGTAGAGTGCGGGACTGAGACCCTCCTGGCGTCCCAAGCATGTCACGTTGGACTAAGGGTTGAAGATGTGGCTGGCAAAGCTGAAATATTGGAGTATTATCGTCCATTAAAATAAAGTCTGAATCAATTGTTTGTGCAGAAGGGTGAACATGTAGATCGAGGATCACCATCGCAATGCCATTGACACAGTATACTGGCACCTCATAGCCTTCGTTGCTTTGTTGCTTAACACACATAGATATATTTTTTTTATTATCAGGGATCAGTAGACCGCTAATGTGGCTTTATGATGAGATTTACTTAAAGATTCTTTGCACCTTGCAGAAATTTTCATGGATGCAAAAATTAGATCTAGCAAATTAATTCCATCTGCTTTTAATTCCATCCGAATGATAATTTGCAGTACTCCTCGTTATGTAGAAAATATGTATTTGTATTACGCTCAGCCCAAAATGTCCTGTAAACTGTGCGTCTGGTGTCATTAAATCCATTATACGTAATAACTGCAGAAGATGATCTATCTTGCGCTCTTTAAAGACTGCAGAACATAAAATTCATAACTACCCTAATCAGTCTGAGACAAGGAAATGCTAATTATCACTCCCAGTTATTGTTAATTACGCACCATAACCACCAAGCATAATCAGCGTCTGTGTGGAGTGCATTGCTACGAGTTCAAATTCATGCACAAACTCATTCATTCCAATGGCTCTTAACAAGTATAATCGAATTATGTATTCGCACCGTAAACCTGCCAGCCGTTACATATTTATGTTCGCTAGAACAGAATCACGAGAGAGTTAACTCTGTAGGAGGCGTGGGTCGCTGTTTATGCAAAATATTTGAAATTCGAATAAAAGTTACATTAAATGATGTTAAAAGTATTAGGATGGTAGACGTCTAGAAATTAGCTTTAGATAACCACCTTTTCAGACACTTAAAAACAATAAAATTTCATTGTGTCAGCCAAATTTCATAAGTACGAAATTATTTTAACTCTTGAAGTGTTTTTTATAATTCCTGATTATAAACAGTGATCATCTAGCAAACGATTTTCGTTGAGTAACTGGAATCAAATAAAAAATTACTTCGGAATACGTACTTTAGCCTTACAAATACGGTTAATTGTATTCATCGAAGTGGGAGCATAATCGAGAGATTTCAATAATCGAATGATTAGTAGTTACTAAATGCAGTACTAATCATTCGAATGATATGATCGAATTATTTCATTTGATTGCATCATTCGAATCAATTTTCCATAATCGAATGATTTTCCCTAACAGAATGAACCATTCGAATGATAGATATGAGTATAATCGAAATAATCGAATAAGATGCGATCGATTTATCGATTATCATTTATAGAAGATCATAATTGATTATTTCAATTAAAATCGTACACAAATATATTTAAAAATGCAGACTTATTACAACTTCGTTTGCTGTAGCAGTGTTGTGGATAAAAATGAATGGGTATATGGCGTACAGAAAGATAGCCACAATATAGGTCACTCAGGAATTACTTCATCTACCCGTGTGTACGAGTATTATGTCCATACATTTCGCGTATTCTCCTGTTTTTTCTGGAAAAAAACCGAGTTTCCCGGGAATGGAGGGAGGGAGGGACCCTAACTCACCCACGCAGTGAAAAAAAAGTCCATGAAAGTTCCTCTAGGTTCTGAACTCAAAGGGCAAAGCACATTGACTTTCAAGCTATCACGAACGAAAGTTTATGGGCCTTTTTTTCATCAAAAACCGAGTTTGTTTATCTCAATATGCTTCAGAATTTTCTGATATAAATCAGCGCAGATGATCCAATGGGCCATTGTTTTCCAACAAGACCATAATCTAAGTTGGACAATGCAAATAACAAATCTGTACAAAAAATGAGATTTTACGTGTACTTCTTTTATTATATTAAATATAAATTAAATCAAAGAACAAAAGTCACCTTATATTATGCATTAGTGGACTCCCAACTCAATTACTTAGTAAATGTATGAGCAAGAGCAAATATAACTGAAATAAGGGTAATAAACAATTTACTAAACAGGATTCTGAAACTCTTAATGGGGACAAACTCTTGGAATGATCTGAATAAGATAAGGCAATAAGATAGGCAATTTTTGTTAAAATACAAAATACTATATCCAATTCAAAAACTGAAGTTAAATTTATTCTTGAAAAATCTTAACACTATTTGTGAAGAGTTGAATCTTCAAAGGAATGTTTCACACAACTTAAGGAATCCAAAAGCAGTTGTTTTGCCTCACCCTAGGGTACTAAATAGATTTGGAGATAGGCATACAATGGACATATTAAATAACTTGTTGGCAAGCGTTGATTTCAGGCTCAGGAGAGGTTATTCAATCTCAAAATTAAAATTCCTAGTAAGAAAATTTTTGATACTCAATGATAAAGTAGAATAGATTTTCAACGCGGATCAATCACTACCTCTGTTTACAGAGTGGAATGTTCTGTTAGCTAACAATTTTGTATGCAAAAAATGATTTAACTGATGAATTGCAACTTGTTGTCAAAAAATTTACTTTTCTTAACGAGTTCTTGTATTGCAAACAAATTCAAATGATAAATAAATTTATATTGTTGTATTGTATTATTATTATTATTATTATTATTATTATTATTATTATTATTATTATTCTGTTGATAAATAAATTGTATTGTATTGTATTATTATTATTATTTTCTCCTAAGAGACACCGTTTATGGCTGTTAACCAGAAGGTGCACATTCATATATATAAATATAAGTTATATACATAATTATCCACTTATAATTTATACCTGTCTTAATAAATTATACACTGTCTAATTGATTATATTGTACATTGCCTTATTTTTACATGACAGGCAGATAGAGAGCATAAGCAAAATTTGCAATTTTACAAGGAAATAGAGAATGTTCACATCTACACCCCTATTTACAGCGAAAAACGTATAATGTAACATAACAGGAGCATCAGTGCGGAGCAAAAACAGTCCCGACCAGTTCATTCTTCATTTCCTGCATTCTGTTGGCTTCACTCAACATTTATAGGTGGAGTAATGCATTCTGAAACATTTCAGTCATGTACCTCTTCTTTGTGCAAAGCTTTTCTGGGTCTGCTTGAAGATCGTTGTACATCTTAATGGTGTGTTAGAAGGTGGAGGGGATGGTGTCCTATTCTCCCACCTTTGCGTCATGCGGGGCCGAGTCAGCAGGTAGTCAGTTTTCGGCGATTCGAGTCTCCCGGTCAGCAGTTTTGCAAGCGTGAGAATGTTCTTGGTGACAATTATGCGAGATCAAGGCATGAAATCCAAGTTGGCATATAAAATAGCCCTTGAGATTGTAAATGGCTGTGTAGTGATTCTGTTTAATCATCTCAGCATCTAGTACTCTAAACCCAGGAAAGCCTTGATGGTAGCATCTGGGGCAGAAGACCAAATCTGAGATGAGTAGATAGGGATGGGGATGACGCATCTTAAAATATATTGTTTAACAAGGTCAGGATTCATGATACCTACCAGCTCCTGTCTGGAGGTCCGTAGCGCTGCGTACGTTTTCTTCTTTACATGTCCGAAATGTGGTGTGAAGTTTAGGTTTTCGTCCCATTTCAGACCAAGGTCAATATGTGTCCTGACTTTTTTGACTACGCTGCCATTCACGCGTATCGATATGTGATTCGTTATTATATTGTTGGCGAAAACCATTTGTGCTGTCTTGTGTTCATTTAGTTGGAGCCTCATGCAATTAAGACATTCTTGCAACTCGGCGATTTTGGAGTTTGCTTCGTTGTTGCGTTGTAAGGATGTGTTTTGGTCATTCGAGGTGATGAAAAGTGTGTGTAGTCTACCTACCCCAAGACTATACTGAAGACACGATGTTAGAGAGAGAGAGAGAGAGAGAGAGAGAGAGAGAGAGAGAGAGAGAGAGAGAGAGAGAGAATCTTTAATGCCCTTCACGGCCAAAAAGCCTGGGGTTTACATTTTTACAGCCTCCCTAAACTTCCGGGAAAATCTAACAATTATTTACAAAAAAGAGGTAATTTTACAAATGAAAACATATTTTCATACAAAGGAGAGAGCTCCTTACGAGAGTTAAGTTTGATTGAGCTGACGTAACATCGAGATAAGAGCACCAGCTCAATCAGACAGGAACAGATGCAAGGTACACATCAGTCATTGCTGATTAGTCCTACTAGTCATAATTTTTTTCCGGTAAGTCCGGTCAACAGCGAATTTGTTCAGGTCGGCGTCAAGTGCCTGGATTTGCTTCAACATCTGCTGAGGGAGGAACCTGTCCGAGAGATGGAGTCGTGCTGAATGCGAGTAGAGCTCGGGATAGGCCCTAAGGGTAGCAGGGGGGATCCTCCAGCCACAGGTATCCCAGAATGAAGGTGTTGCAATGATGCCTGTTATCATCTTGACTGTTGCTAGGAGGCGTTGGTCGTCGACTAAGGTGGGAAGCCATGGAATCCCGAGAGAGTTGGCAAGCTGCGTGGTACGAATCAGAGCTGGAAGGTTGTGCTTCCTGTTGGCCCACTTTAGCAGCCAGAATTCTGTGGCAAAGAGTGGTTTCTTTATTGACGGTGCTGCTGACGCCCAAATTTCAGCAGCATAGAAAAGGTGGAAAGATGATTGTTCTTATGTACCTCACGGTTGTCTTTTTATCTCTGATATGAAGGAGATGCTGTTTTGATATCCACCGGAGTCTTGAAGCACGTGTGAGGAGCATGTCTATGTGGGCCTTGAATCGAAGTTTGGAGTCGAATACAACGCCCAGATCACGATGGCTGGACACAGTTGGGATGAGGGTGCTGCCGACTGAAGGCTGGAGAGACGAAGGAGTTTGCTTCAATGAATACACCATGAATTCGGACTTAGCAGGATTGATCTTGAGCCCAAACTGGCAGAGGTAAGATGTGACTGCAATGAGAGTATTGTTAATTTCCGTTTTTACCAGATCAAGGTCTTGACCAGGAATGATGAGAGTGAGTATCTTGATATCATCTGCATAGCTCAGTAGACATCGAGAATGTGCAACCAGTGGGAAGATAATTGATGAGTGGGAACCAGTGGGAAGAAATAGAACTATTTCAACATCACAGGAAGATGGGAAGATAATAGATGCGAACTTCAGCGAGAATAGATGAGAATAGATGTTGGAACTCCACACGTAGTTTATCTGTAACCTTGATTCTGGAATCCCTACAGTTGTCAGAGGAGACCTTAATATGCCACTGCCAAGGCAGCAAGATGCTAGAAGTGACCTTGATTCTATCCTTCCTACGATAGGGCTCATACAAGTTGTAGATACCCCAACTAGAGACGTAATACCTTAAATCTATTTTATCACAATTTGGACACCATGCATATCATATCACTCTTCTTTAGGTTCCAATCAGACCACAACTCAATCGCCTGCAAATTTTTCCTGGTCCAAACAATAGATGCAATTTACCACTCCCGTCAATCTAAAAGGCAAATAACGTCAAAAACAATCTGTATAGTCAAATGTCTGAAACCTGAAATAATTCTTAAACGCCTAACGGAGTTTAACTGGCAGAATCTATACACCCTCCCTCCAAGGGAAGCATTATCTTGCTTAGCTCAAGAACTCAGACATGAAGCGCAGGCCGGGACATCAAAAGAAGTTCGGATTACATCAAGAGCGTGTCCATGGTTCAATTCAGACATCAAACCCGCTTTTCATCACAAGCAAAAGGCTTACCTACAATGGCAAAGGACGAATAATCAATAAGATCTCATCACATATAAAAGAGAAAGAGTTTTATTTTTAAAACAAAAAAGAATGGCTCACAGGAAGCTGATTATCGACAGGATGCGACATTCAAAAAGAACACGCCCGTTTACGCGAAACCAGTCTACAATGAAAGAGAAGACCTTCATGGAATGGGCAAAACTGACCTTTAAGCAGCCAAATCAGTCCGTCTTTCCAGTGGTAGGACCCACGAGCTACCCTGTATTCTCTAATTTTGCCATCTCGAGAGACCAACTGTAGTAGTAGTAGTTCAACGTGCAAATATGCAGCGTTTACATCATTCATATTCTGGTGCATATTTTCAATCAAATCATCAGTAGCGCAGATCCCCCAGAAATGTGGAACACGTACTTTGTGCGCCTAGTACCAAAATGTAAGCATCCGAAGGACTACAGGCCCATCGCCATCAACTGTGGATTCCCTGAAACTCTTCGAGAAGGCCATTAAGCCAGCACTTACAGCACATTGCTTCAACTACAGATCTCCCTACCTCCACACAGTAATCAAAGGCAGGCCTACTAGTGCTTGACACATTTACAAGAATACAAAGGACCTGCTTGACACACTTAGTAGAATACAAAGGACCCTCAGCGGCTGAGCGCAACTTGATGTCGTCTTCTTCGATGTAAAAGCAGCATATGACCGTGTCTGTATTGATGCATTAATACATATCTTGGAGAACTATTT
Organism: Mastigoproctus giganteus; assembly: GCF_048544385.1. Classification (NCBI taxonomy): domain Eukaryota; kingdom Metazoa; phylum Arthropoda; class Arachnida; order Uropygi; family Thelyphonidae; genus Mastigoproctus; species Mastigoproctus giganteus. The sequence continues at coordinate 49,200,697 of NC_143583.1, read as the reverse complement.
CAACATGACTGGTAATGCTCTACGAATTTTACAAGCACTTCTAAAACCTAGACAGCTTCTAATCACTCATCATCAAAACTTTTAATATAGATGCCTGATCACTAGCAGGGAGGAGTTCTTTCCCCCTTACTGTTCGCTGCAGCTCTTTAACCTTTCCTTGCATCACAACAGGACTTTTTGTCTTATGCGGGCGACATTAAACTGTACATAACATCATCTAATCCTAATCAAGCAATTACCATCAATCAACTGGCCAATCAAAAAACACAACTAGAATTGTATCTAGATTCGATCAGTTTAGAACTTAATCATGCTAAATCAGCTCAAATGACCTTTGCACACAAAAGGTTAAGGAATAACATAGAAATTTATATCTCAGGGAAAACCGGTAAAAAACGTCATTTCACATGACTTAGGCTTAACGTGGGATGAGGGTCTCACATTTCAGCAGCATCTAAGCGTCACCAAAACGAAGACCTATGCAGCAATATGGCTGCTACGCCAAGAGCTCACAGGAATACATGATCCTCAGCTAATAATCTGATATTTCCAACGCTACCTTTATCCCATTCCTTTATATTCCTCCATCATCTACTCCTCAGCGTCCAAAATCCACTTCATCAAATTTCTCGGGTTAGAGTACTGGATCCTTAAATGGCTTAACGGAATAACAGGGAGGCAGCATACCATCTATAAATTGGTGCTCTACTCGAATTTAGATGTGATGCCTTGGAAACAGCAGATTGTTGCCCAAAATATTCTAACACTCACTAAACTCATAACCGGAAGCATAGATGCCCTCAGAATGGACTACATCGTTAGGACTTCAAGGACAGCGGCAGGACGCTGTCAGACGGACCCTTGGCTTCCTCTTCAAACAGGGCTAGACAATCTAGGTCGCCTAAGTGCTATGTTCCCCGGAAACACTGTCCAGCTTATCAACATACTAGCGATTGATCTAGACAAGTTCTTTGACTCAAAAGGATACAGAAGAGAGAAACTACAGGAAACTTTCACGTGGATGGAGCTATGACATCTACTCTCACTGAAAAATCTGTACCTAAATTTGTAAATTTTTTTACTGTTAAACCGGCTACTGAAATTTGTAAATATTTCATATTTATGGCTGTTATTTATGTAAATTGGCCTTGTTACATCCACTGATTGTAAAACTGATTTATATTTTTCATATTCTAGAAAAGAATAGCGAAAGCTTAAAAGATTTCTAAAAATTTCGTATTTTTCATATTTAATGTAAACTTGTTTGTTTATATGGAATATAAATAATTAATTGTATTACGGATCGCTCTCTCGACTGAATGGCCGTGTAAGGGGTTCAGACTATATTTATTAGGTCAATAAACTGATTTAATAATAAAAAAATAATAATAAAGTCGAAAATGGGGTTTGAGGATCTGTTCTCGGTGCCTCTGCGCAGTTATGGTACCCCTATCAAAAACATGAAGATGGATGTGGCCGTTGATCATTATTCTGAGAGCACTGCCTCCACCAAAAGTGTCTCTTTCTCTGATGTTGGAGGGATGCTACCGCATTATTCGTTGTCTCCAGATGAAATAACTTCTAGAATATTTTTGCAGGCTTAAACTCATTAGACTCAGCAGAGAGGAGAACTGTACTCCATAAAGAGGACTTGCCATCCTGAGTAACCGGGAATGAAGTGATGTGGTTGCAACCCGTGTTTTTATATGATATGCACAAATAATTTGCATAATGTGCATCTGAGTAAGGTGGTAGATCGATTTCTAGAAGGTTTAGGTGTGTGATAAACATCAAACCAACTAATGTCATGAGACATCAGTATTGTATCTGTAACTGTGCGTAGTTTTGGGTCTGTTTGCTGAACAAAAAACTATACCAACACCTGCCTGAGACCGACTAACTCAGCCACAATGTGAACAAAGTGAATACGTTTCTTGCTTGATTTTCAGACTTGGGAGAATGGTAATTATACTCGCTGAACTTAAGAAGGTAGAAATAAACAAAGTAACAAAGAAATAAAAAAAAAAAACATTTCAATCGACTTACTTTAAAACTTTGATATTATTGAAGTTAATTTGTGAACTCTCAATATTGTAACTGAATTAAATGAATTTTTAGGAAAACATTGGATATTTAATTAATCGTTATGTTATAAATGAAAGAGAGTATTAATTCGCTTTTATTACTCACGTTAATTGAATTTTCACATTAAATTAATTTTGTCTGAGCCTTTTAAACAAAGCTGACAGACACCACTATAAATGATAATTCAAAATAACTCGTTCTGCCATGCGAAATCTTTTGGTATTATATTAGAGATCAAAGAAATTGGCTGCATTCCGAAACGTAAATGACAGATTAGATGCAGAGCCAAAGTTTCTGAAAATCTACTTCATGCGAGACAATGGAAAGCAGCCGTAGCAAGTAGATACACCATTATATACATTGGGCCGGAGATCGTGTTGGATTGTAAAGGAAACTCGAAATTGTAATTTGAAAACGCTCGAAAATCTGAATATACGATTTTCCACAAGGAAAATTGATTTCAAGCGTGCGATGGAAAAGTCTTCAGAGAGTGCAGTATTATTATTCAAGCATGCAAAACTCCAGCATAGCTTGTGAAAAAGAAGACAAATAGAGATTCCGGAGAACTTTAGGAACACAAAGAATGTAAAACGTATTCTTTTATTTTCTGGCAGGATGATTTTAACTATTACAAATAAACAGAGCATCAAGAATTTCAAACTAAAAGACGGTTATCACCATGAATTTTTATGCTTAAAGGATAATGGTGCGATCTAAAGATTTCAATCGTATTTTGCGATGCAAAGGCCTCTTCCACCAGTTTGTTGCAGGTATACATGCTAAAACTGAAACAAAAAATTTGATTCTGCGTGATTCATTCGAATGAATGAAAGGAAAAATCCGAGATGAAACCTATGTTCATTTGTGTTTGAGGACTCAAACACAATTGAAAATACTTGCAGTATTGAACTATTCGTTATTCCCTGCATGGTCCTCGCTGTATAAATGAACACTTTCCGTACGTAATACGTATATGAGCGAAATTATGAATACCCTGATATTTCCATTACTTTCACTGGCAACTCAGCTCAGAAGGAAATAGTCAATGAGGTTGTTATGAATTGTTAATACACTGTCTCTAACAGCATTGTTCTTCGGTGAGCTATTTGCTGGATGATCCTAGAGATAAAATAAATCCATGCAAATCGTTTCCCGGAATTGACTAAATCGGTCATGTTGTGATAAAAGCCGACAAAATTTCCCTCGAGACAGAATTCTAATCAGGTCCTTCCTACACAGAGGGGAAGGACGGTAGCCGTAACCGCTGCACAAACCGCGAAGGCATTGTCCTGCGAACTTGTCTGAAAGAAACTCAGAGTGAAATAAATGGGTACACAAGAGATCTGAATCCCGTGAATGAGGCAAGGAACTTTTATGGAGTTTTTTTTTTTTTTTTCATTCTGTGGCTGAGTTAGTCGGTCTCGGGAGTAGACAGCAAGGTCCTTCTTTCCCCCGTTCCCTCGGAAACTTAGTTTTTTTTTTTCGTCCAGCAAAACAGGCAAATCGAACAGAGAAATGGAACTGCTCTCTGGTCAATACTGTTCGGACCAATCTTCTGTCACCTTCGAAGTCCTGATCAAGTCCCTCTGGAAAAAGGAAAGTCCCTCTGGACTTATTTTTTGAGATTTAACATTAAAACAGATGTCTGTGGTAGACCACAATCCAGTTAAAAAGATCATTGCTTACCACAGAGTTGTTTGTTTGGTTTTAGGAGCATCAGTGACTAAGGCCATGTTGCTCAGTGTATATTGTTTGTAAATTGCGTGTGTTCTGAGGTCAATTTTCTGTTTGCTAGACGAAAAACCCGAGTTTATGGGAGAGTCGATGATGCGAGGAACTTTAATGGGTTTTTTCCCTCCGTGGCTGAGTTAGTCGGTCTCAGCCGTAGATAACAAGGATTTTCCCCCAGAAACTGGGGCTTTTTTTTCGTCCAGCAAAACAGGAAAATCGACCAAAGAACACACGCAATTTACAGACATAATACATATATGGGCATATATAAGAAATCATGGGTGGTCCTAATATAATAGTTTGAGTTTATGGGAGAAAAACCACGCTACCCTCGCCTGACACCGACTAACTGATCCATGTTGTGAAAAAGAGCCATAAAAATAACTCCCATCATCATCAACGGGATTCGAACTCAGGTCTTTTCCAGCGGGTGTGGGGAAGACGGCGATCCTACCATCTGTACTACCCACGATGGCCCACAGAGTTGTTGTTGTAGGGTTTTAGGCGCCTCGGCAACTAAGGACATATTGTGCCATATATAATATGTCTGTGAATGAATTGTGTGTGTGTGTGTGTGTGTGTGTGTGTGTGTGTGTGTGTGTGTGTGTGTGTGTGTGGTCGATTTGCTGTTTGCAGACGGAAAATCCGAGTTTTAGGAGACAACCGTGCTACCTTTCCTGAGACCGATTAACTGAGCTATGTTGTGAAAAGGTCCATACAAATTCCTCACGTCACGACAAGACGAAATTCGAAGTCAGGTATTTTCCATCCGGTGTGAGGAGGACGGCAATTCTACCAACAGTGCTGCCCACCGGGACCTACCACGGCCCTACAGGACAGCAGATACAGGTATGCCTAATACTACGTACAATATGTTAATTTTGAGTACATATCATATTTTAAAATAATTATTAATTATTTTAATAAAATATTGTATTGAATTACATTGCATTGCATTAAAATATTATATTGTACCGCACTGCATTAAATAAAATATTTAATATTGTATTGAATTGCATCGAATGTATAATTTACTGTTTTTTTTGTGGTTCGTGGCCTGAAATGTAAAAGTCCGTACTGGAAGAAGGTTGGAAAGACTGGCGTAGGTCTCTACTCGCTCTTTGCTTGGACCATATGCAAAATTTAGGATTTTTTAGAAAAAAAAGAGGAAAAAATGCTTCCGATACCATTTTTTCTATTGATGCAATTTTTTTTATATATTTTTTTGTATTTTTGATATTTATATATTTCAGTTTTCCAGTTTTATATCAAAATGAAAAGATTGTAATTTGCATAGTAATCACCTTCTAGTAGTAATCTTATTTGCACAGTAATCACCTTCAAGTTTGGGATGCTTTCCCCAGGTGTAGCCAAAGGGAATCAATGTCGAAGTTTGTTTTTCAGTCTTTTGTATTTACAAATTCATTTTGCTTTTTTCTCTGTAAAATAAATATTTAATTTGTAAATAAACTTAGTGGCTCAGCAGGTGGAAGAAAGGCGAATATTTATTTATTTTATTTTTTTGAAGCAAAGAAACAAAAATCGATATTTTGGGCGAGTTAGCAAATAATAATAATTCATTATTTGTATAAAAGAGAAAAAAAATCGAGCAAAAAAGCAAAGACTTCTATGTATGAACCGAGGACATTTTGTATCTGCTCTTACATTGCCCGTTTTTCCCCCAATCACAGGACGGCAAAAAAAAAAAAAAAAAAAAAACATAAAATAAAATAAATAAATAACAATATGTAGTGCTTCAGCTGCAATATGCGTTATATGGATAGTCTATGTAATATGTATAAAAAAAATAATAAGAAATAAAAAAAATATGTACGTAATAATTATCCGATTTCAGAGAAATTTGTTGAAGGTTCTATAAATCATTCTAATAGTCCAAAATTTGAAACATCACGAAAATATATTCACTGAGAGTCGAGTTATTGTATGAGAATAAAAAAGGGAAAAAATGGGAAAAAAGGGTCTGGGAGACCTTACAACCACACACAAAGATAGTTCTTGCATCAAGCATTTCGCCTGTGGAAAACATCAAGGAGCAGGGCTGAGAGGTCGCAGAAATATGCTTCAATACGGATGAGAAGCTGCGGGAGAAAAAGTCCAATATCACGGTCATCAATGAGAAACGGCACTCGGAGTAGTTGATCTTGAATTTCATGAAATGGACAACAGAAATAGAAGATGCTATGCAGTGACCACTTTCGCTTATGTACTATACTGAATGTGCAGTTTCACAGAGGTAGTCCGATGATATGGGACTGTTTCAGATTGTTCGTCGTTGTTCGAAATGAATCCCTGACTTAAATAAATAAATTTTCTATTTATGCCCCAGGTGGCCATACAGAGTCAGAGGAGTTTATGAATTAGAGAATACAGGAAAATGACTGTATTTAGCGGTCTCCTGAGCTCGAGTCACGGTTAACTGAAACGCATCCACTCCCACGTGGATCGCTTGGCTGCGGTGGGCCTTTTGGATATTGTGGACAAATATGCGTTACCTACACTGTGATAGAATTATACTATACTGACAGATTCCCTGTCATACAGCAAAGGTCATGAAAGACTAGTATATGGGCAATGACGTCGAAAGTTGGACAGGCTGTTGTAAAGCATGGACCTCGTTGTCAATTGAACCCCTGTAGAACGAAGTCCGACTCGGATTAACGAGCTACCAAAACGAACTTCTTCCGAATTGCTCTGGCAGCATTCTTTGAAGGAGAAAAATCTTCAAATCCTGTTTCGACGGGAGGAAATTTTATCGGTTGTTTTCACAATGTGAACGAGTTAATCAGACTCTGTCATTTGAGGATTAGTTAGCGCAATCGATTTAATCACCGTCCTCCTCACGCTGGGTGGAAAAGGCCTAGGCTCGAATCCTGTGAATCACGATGGAAATTTTTATAAACTTATTTTTACAAAGTGGCTGAGTTAGTCGAATTCAGTAGAGGGTTGCATGTTTTTATCTCCTGAAAACTCGTATTTTTCTTCTGGAAAACATACAAACCGACTGAAGTATACAGATACCAGAGATGAAACTACTATACCGCAAGGTCAGCAACCGCAGAGGTTGGGGGATACAATGGTTGTGTATAGCATGGTTAATAAAGAGTAGAGCGGCCCAGTTTGGATATCTCTTTGGGTGCCCAGGAATTTGAAGATTCGCCTCTGACTGGCACAATGTACTGATGCCTCCTAGTTACTTTCGCGTAATTCGAGCCGACATATGCCGAAAGTTGGCAGCAAGTGTGCATAGGAGGTTCAAGGCTGCTATTCAGTAAAAAGTAGGCCCTATACGAAAAAGGTTTTGAATTAAAAGTCATTTTGCAACTACCTGTGCGTGTCGAATACTTTTTGGAAATGAGTGGTAAATGAAAATCTTTGGTTCAGGTGGAGTTCTTATCACTGTTACTGGTAATATTAACAGTAATAGTAGTTGTGGAAAATGATGGGAAGCCGAATCAACCAAAAACAAAAAAAAAACAATAATAATAATAATAAACTCTACCCACATCACCTGTCCATTCGCTCTAATAATTTTTCTAATCCTTCCTTAAATTTATTCAAACTACCGACCTCCACAACGCAAGGTACTTTCTGACTAAAAGGAAATTTTCGCACATTTCTCCTGCATCCACCATCCTTTTTCACTATAAATTGATGTCCCATTATGTATGTCGTCCGAGAAGCAGTAAGCCATCAGCATGTAGTGTACTCAATCCATTTAAAGCCATAAACCCTCTACTCAGAACTCGTTTTAGTGCCTCGTTTCCAAGCGCTGCAATTTGCAGAACCGGAGTCTTTTATGGTAAGATTTCTGTCTTTTGTGTATTTGAGTAATCTGGTGGCTCTTTTCTTCACTCGTTCGAACATACCCCCTCCATCCTTCTTAAAATGTTCAAGATGCGGCCTAACCAATTCATAATAGAACAGGATAATCAATGATATATAGAAAAAAAATTCTATATATCATTGACAGAACCTGTACTAGCAGTCTGTTTGCACTATGCAGAGAACTTCATATCACACTGACTGTACAATTATCCCTGGTCTCATTAGTTCTCGCCCATCTTCAGTGTGGTACCACCCAAATGGTATGCTATTCTGGGATTATTTTATCCATACGCAGTACCTTGCATTTAGCGACGTTAAACCTCGATTGCCACTTCTCTGCCCGTCGTCCTAATTTTTCTAGATCTTATGCATTATACCCTAATTCCTGTCAGTACCCACCCTAGCAGGGTTTGGATCATAGGCAAACTTAGACGTTAAGCCTGATATGCCTTCATCAGTTTCATTAATCAATATATAATATCGGTGTAGATACACCATAGTTAACCAATAAAATTAAATTACGTACGTAGTGTAAAGGCATCGTTTTAATTATATCTCATATTGTGGCTACCTTAACAACGGTATACCAGGTATTGTACTACTTCGAATAAGTAGTATAATACGCTTCTATAGTAGAGAAGACTACCGTTACTTATTCTCAATGGGCACCACCACCCAGACGGCACCGTGTGTATGTGTGGGATAATAACGCTACTATCCACTTGTCCCTATTAGACTTAGAAAAGCAAAAAGTAGAGGGAAAAGTTATAGCAAGAGTGGAAGAAGAAAATAAACGGTGTAGAAGAATAAAAGGGACAGTAACTCCTTCAACTCACACCACTCAAAAATTCATAAATTCCTCGAATAGGTAACGCTTCCCCAGTAGAGAACACTGTTTTTACCTATTCTCGGAATCTACGTGAATATCAGGCTCCCCCTGGTGACCGTTTCACGGCTTTTGGCCTATCATCGGTGGGTGGGCAGGTAACCTGGTAATGCAAACATGCCATCACAGTTGCGAAATTAATTCCACAATATGAGAGATACCAAATGGTGAACAGAATGATATTGCATTTAAAGATTAAATGCACAAAGCATAATTCCATATCGGTTTAAACTAACTATATAATATCAGTGTATACACATCATAGTTAACCTATAAAATTAAGCTACGTTACGTAGTGTATTTTATGGATTAACTATGGTGTCTCTACACAGATATTATATAGTTAATTGTGTTTTTCCTTGTGTTTTTAATCTTTAAATACATTAATCAATACAGAAAACAACAATGGACCTAACACTGAACGGTGGAAAAATCCACTAATAACATTAGTCCAAAAAGAGTAGTGCCCATTGATAACCACTCTCTGTTTTCTCTGATTCAACCATCCCTTTATCCAGAGCAGGGTCTTTCACATGAGTTATTCCTCCTCCTAATGCCACACCTCTTGAATTTGTGCATCAGTCTTCCATGTAGAACAGTGTCAAAAATTTTATTGAAATCTTAGTATATGATGCGAAAATTACTTTTTTCATTTAATTTCTTTATTACCGAGTTATAATAGCTAATCAGATTGGTAGACAAGATCTCCCCTTAACCAATCTGTACTGTGATTAACGTATAACTGCGTTCCTTAAGATGATCCTGCATTACTTCTTGGACTCCATTTTTTCCCCTGGAACAAAAGGCAAGCTTTCAGTCTATAATAACTCAATTCGGTATATTCTTCTTCTTTGTTAATAGAGAAGACATTTGAACATGTCCAAATCCACGGATGCTGTCATAATTATGGCTAAAGGTTTGCCTACCTCCTTTTGCTGCTCCTTTCAATATAATTGAATAGATTGGCTAACATGGTTTAAGTTACTGATGTGCCTAAGAAAATCCGACCAGAACAACTGCTTCTAGAATTTCTCTTCCATTTTCCTCTCAGTTATCACAAAAACATTTCGCTCCCAGATATAACCTGTTATACTTCTACTATCCCCATCCCTAAAAACTTCCCGCATGAGTGTAGATGCAAGGTATTCGTTTTGTTTGGGAGAAACCCGAAGAAGAACATCAATAGTTATGCCATTCATATCTAGTGGACTAATACGGTCCATCCCCTTCCTTCTAGTGTTAACATAAACGAAGAAGTCTTTGCCACTTATCTTTGCTTATGTGAACGCTAAAATTCACATTATAAAAATAAAAAAAAAAAAAAAAAAAACAGCGTAATTTAAAACATCAGTATACGTTATTTGCCAACTTTCACTTTTTCTGAAAGCCTTGATACTCAGTGGCAACATATTTCTCAAGAAGAGTCTAACTTATAATAGCAATAATATCACGTTCAAATAAGAAACAGGATCAATAAAAGCTTTCAGCTAAAGGGTATAAACAGGAGTTGTTGTTTTTTACCTATCCATAAAAATAGCTTAAAAGGAACGAAAAATAAAAGTTAATAAAACCTTACCGCCTTGATGCAGTTGTATTTGTTGTTTTAGGATCATTAGTGACAAAGGCCAATATAAACAGGATCAATAAAAGCTTTCAGAAATTTTAACATCACAAGTGGATAAACGAGAGTTGTTTTTTAACTATCCATAAAAAATAGCTTAAAAGGAACAAAAAAATGAATAAAACTTCCCCGCCTTGATGCAGTTGTATTTTTTATAGTAGGGTTTTAGGAGCATCAGTGACAAAGGCCATATTGCTCCATGTATACTGTCTGTAAATTGCGTGCATTCCATGGTCGATTTTCTGTTTGCTGGACGAAAAACCCGAATTCCCGGAAAAAATAACCCTGCTATCCTCGCCTGAGACCCACGAAAAATTTGAAATTCGTCACGTCATCGACGGGACTCGAACTCAGATATTTTTCCACCCGATGTGGGGGAGCTGCGATTCTACCAACAACTGTGCTATCCACGAGGGCATTGATGCAGTCTATCAGACAAATATTGAAGTGCGCTTTCTTTCACAGACAACGGCGCATCGACTTAAAGACATTTTTCAGGTACTGATATTCTTCTCATAAATAGAATGGGTGCAGACTTTAATATAAAGTCTTTTGAATATAAAGTCAGTTCATGAAGATCATGATTTTTAAACACAAATTAGACTATCGCAGACCACCAGTTGTAAAACTTGACAAGAAATCACTTCCACTTGTCCGAAGCACCAAATTTTTAGGAGTCATCATCGACGACCGCTTTTCCTTTACTGAGCATATTCAACATCTGTCTGTCAAAGTTAAGAGTTTTACCGCGATGCTGCTCCAAATTACCAGACATGACTGGGGACTGAACACTAAAACCCTACATCTATTTTACAATGCTGCCATAATCCCAATTACAACCTACGCTGCCAGCCTTTGGTTTAGACGTACTGCACTCAAAACAGTACAAACCAAGTTATCCACTATTCAACGTTGCTTTCTCCTCAGCCTACTTCACGTTTGCCGAACAGTATCAACTCCAGCTTTACAGACTCTTGCAGGCACCATACCACTTGACTTGCATGTTGTGTTTAGAGGGCTTTGCTTTTACATCCGCAAAGGCATTTCCGTGGAATTTCAGGGAATCATTGTTAACCCTCAGACTGATCCCAAAACTGAGCGAACCAGATGCTGGAATTTGTTAGTGAATACCTGGCAGAATAGATGGAATTCTACCGAAAAAGGAGCTATCACCAAAAACTTCGTTCCCGACGTAACTGCACTACTTGCATCATCCACCAGAAAATGGTTTTCACCCTCACTGTTTACCTCCTACATACTAACTGGGCATGGTTCGCTTAACGCAAAACTCTACCAATTCAGACTTTCCAATACAGTCTCCTGTCGATGTGGGCTACCGGAAGACTCTCCTCACGTACTTTTTGAATGCTCCATTTACGATGATCTAAGATCGGCTCTTAAGGCAACAGTACCAAACTTGTGTCCCGGAGGTGAGAAGATACTCATTTCTGTCAACAATTTCCAGGCCCTTCAAACCTTCTGCAATGCTGCTTTTAATCGCAGGAAGGCTCTCAACCTCAATGTTAATTCAAGAAATGAAACTGAAAATGCATCATAAATCATAATACAACTGTGCGCTGCCTCGTCGTCCTGATGACGTCATATACAAAATTGTTGTGGCTTTCAAGAACACACAAAGATTTTGACAGATGCTGCACTTCTCTGACTCATCCTTTATCAAGACTCTCTTCAACTAAACCTCTGCTCAGTGATACCGTCATCTACCAGAGACTTCTGACACCACTCCAGATTAACAGAATTCAGAATTATATCTAGAACTTGTTCCTGCCGATCATTATTGAATGACATTACAACTTCTGTTTGACAATACACCTTTTCTCTTTGTGGACCACTTTGGGCAGCACTGCATACAGATGTGGGCAAGAAATGGATAAAGATTTTATTTTTATTTTTTTTTTTTTTTTTTTTTTACTTTATGCTATTCTCATCCTTATTTCTTCGTCTTCTGCTGTCCTTTCTCCTGGGTGTGTGTGTGTGTGTGTGTGTGTGTGTGTGTGTGTGTGTGTGTGTGTGTGTGTGTGTGTGTGTGTGCGTGCGCGCGCTGTTGCCGGCTTGCTGGCGCGGGGTTCTTTTGAATGGCTCCAAATCCTCTTTGGACATTCAGTACGTGACTGTTGAGGTTGGCCATGGTTCTTGCGCAGTTGTGGCCTACCTCCCCGTGGTGTAGACGGACACTGGGCAGGCTTTCCAGGTGATCGCCTGCCTGGTGACAAAACGGCCAGAAACAACTAAACAACACAACAACACACACACTGCACGAACATAACGTTACACACATTTCTGGCCTGTTACAGTGCTTTCTGTAACCATCACAGTGTACAAAGACGGAGATGAACTTTCGTTCAGGTGCCGTCCTACATAAGATACTATACATGTCTACTATACATGTCTACATGTCTACATAAAGTCAGTTAATCCGACTGGTCTTGATTAACAGACACTCCCCCACTTCCCTTTTGAAAATATACTGTGCGATGCCCACAGCAGTGTGCTGTGGGCACTACTCCAAATGCGTACTGCTAGTAGGATAGTGTAGTACACGGGGTGACCAACAAGTCGATCGCGGCTTTAATTTCGGTCGATCACGACGAATTTTAAATATATAACCCCAGGGGCTCACATCTGGTGAGTATGGGCTTGGCACACCCAGGGTCCTGAGCGGGATATGATTATTTTCTCTTTCTTGGTGATTCCCTTCTACCTTTGTCTCTCTCTCTCTCTCTCTCTCTCTCTCTCTCTCTCTCTCTCTCTCTCTCTCTCTCTCTCTCTCTCTCTCTCTCTCTCTCTCTCAGGGTAACTCGAGAAATTTTTTTTTGGCTGGTGCAGCATAAGCTTCTGGTTTCCTTGCACCATATAGATAATATTAATAATAATAATAATATAAAAAATAGATTAGTGAAAATCTAAATGTTATTATTATTATGCGCCCCACTGCATCCGCTTATTACAAATCCGTTGAACCACATGACCACTCTTGTCATCGCGCAGAAGCTTGGCTTGTCTAGTGAAAATTCACGCGGTTACGTTGAGGAGCATAGCGTATGTGTCGAATTCTTATTTGGCTTACTTAAAGATCTGCAATTATCTTGAAATGCTGTGATGCGACACATCGAAAAAATGAGTAAAAATGTCAGCGTTCAATTGTGTGCTGATAGCTAATTGTGTGTCCTTTTCTTTACAACAGACGTCAGTGATACAGCTCATTGCTCGTTTTTCTTCGTATTGTTTTCGATGATTCTGCCACTAGAGAATTCTGCCACAGCTGGGTATGGTTTCGTTAAAAGAAAGAACTAGAGGTCTTGATTATTTAACGTATTCAAAAATTTTATTGAAAAAATTAAATTACCACTATGTAAGCTCGTATCAATAACAACAGATGGAGCTAAAGCAATGACGGGGCATCTTAACGGATTCATCGCATTGTGCCAAAAGGATAATGAATTCCAAGATTTTTTGAGTTACCACTGAAGCATCTATCAAGAAGTGTTAGCCAGCAAAAGATTAAATTCCTAAAAGTATTATGTACTCGTAGCTTTTACAGACGCATCAAAAGTTATCAACATCAAAGACGCGAATTTACAATGAAAATCCTGAACTTCAAGAAGATAATGAAGAACACAGTTTATTAATTGATTTCAAGTAAATTGAAGGTTCCAAAATTTAAAGCAGAAAGACATACATCGATGGATTCAAAAATGTTTTCAAACAAATCGTCCCCTATTTGAATAGTGAAAACGAAATTATAGAGGACGCTGAAATCACACCCCGTGACAAAAACAAATTGATTTAAATACGAAGAAGAGATTGAATCAAATCCAGTTCCAAAACTTTCTCGTACAGCAGCCAAAAACGTACTAGATACAGCTTTAGAGACGGTCGGGTAAAAACAATTAACTATTTTTAAAAGTGGCGCCATTTCGCAGCGGTTGCAGTGAGGAAGATACAGTTTGTGTCCTGGAATAGAGTAACAAAAGCATTCAGTAAAAACTGAGTGGTGGTCAAATAAACATCCTGATTTAAAAAAATATCGAAACGTTTTTGTAAATCAGGACTATGTTGTGAATATCCAACGTGAATGTCAATGTCACTTCAACTTCGGAAGAAATGGTGTTCCAAGTCGAATGACCGCAATACATTGGATTTACAAATTTACAACAACAGCGTCTGCAATTGACGTGAAACCTCCAGGTCAGATGGCGTACTGCGCGTTTTCCAGAAAACACTGAAAGAATTAAAGCAAAGTTATAACGTAGTCGTTCTGTTAGTGGTCAGTCAAGAGAATTGAACATATCGGAAGGTAAACGATGATCCAGGACTTAATTAATCGTTTAATTATGAGTGATGAGGCCCACTTTCATTTGAATATGTATATAAATAAACAAAATTTTAGATATTGGACAGCCAAAATTTCCCATCACCATCGTGAACAATCACTTCTCTGCCAAAAAAGTCACCGTTTGGTGTAAGTGTCTTTTTTTCTGCATCATCGGTCTATACTGTTATAAAAATGCTAATGATAACAGTAACTTCATCTCTATACGTAAACGTACAGAGATGAAGTTACTGCAAGAATTTGTAAGAAAGGATCTTCATCAAAAAAAGGAATCAATTTACGAAATGTCTAGTTTAACAGGACAGTACTACGGCACATACCGCAAGACATTCCATGAACAATTTAAAGGAAACTTTTCCAAATATAATTCCCAGATCCTTTTCTTCTTCTACTGTTTCTAATTCAACCCCACCAAGCTATAAGTTATTTTCGGGTTGCTATTCTCCAAGTGTAAGACCTTGTATTTTGCTGCATTAAAACATGGCTGCCACTTTTCTGACCATTCATGAAGCCTGTTCATGCCATCCTGAGGAAGTACTGCTTGGCACTTATCATCGACAACTTTTCCAATCTTTACATTGCCTGCAAATTTTGATATCATGCCCTCTTTCCGTTCGTCGATGTCGTTTATAAAATTCTGACACAACAATAGGCCAAGAACTGATCTTTGGGGCCTCGCCTCTGACGTTACATCAATCTGAAGCATATCCATTAATCACAATCCTCTATTTTCTGCTATGTAGCTATCCTACAGTTTATCTTTATCTTTCCAGTAATCCCAATATGTTTCAGCTTATACAGTAAAGTCCCATGAGATATTGACCTTGCTAAAATCCAAATAAACTACGTCGAAATTGTTCCCTATATCGAGCTCATGAGTAACTGAGTTAAAATAGCTTACATGGTAAGTTAAACGTGATTTCCCCTTATCAAAATAACGTTGTGTGTCCTTCAGCATGCCATTTATAACATGTCCCTGGATTGCACTCTTAATTATTGCCTCCAAGATTTTCCTCGGAACTGAAGTCAGACTAACTGGCGATACGTTGCCACCTCTCTAATCGAAAGGAATCTCTCCTGAGTCCAATAATGCCCTCATAATAAATTTTAATGGTTAAATGCACACTCTAGCCACCAAAAAATACTCCGCACTAATAGCTAGAGTCACTCGTCGCGACTGGGGGCTTAAGAAGAGGATCCTAGCCCTCTTCTACAAGGCAGTCTTCTTACCAGCAATAACATACGCATCAGGAGTCTGGTTCCACAAGGCGGTAACAGCAGTAAACAAAAAGAAGCTAGAGACCATTCAACGTTCAGTCCTACTGACAATCTCGAGAGCCTGCTGTACTGTAAGGACCCACGCCCACCAGGTCCTCTTGGGTGCTCTTCCCCTGGACCTGGAGATCAATTATCCAAAGGCAAAGCAATCACCTGCCCAGACTACACAACTGATCCGGCGAACGATCGTAAACTCGAGAAAAAACGCCTTCTCACCCACCTACAGCAGGCCTGGAAAACCCGCCGGACGACATCGACAAAAGGGGAAGTCACCCGAAGATTCATACCGGATAATCAACTAGTGTTTCCCAAAAGCCCAAACTGGTTTTCACCGGGACTGCTGACATCCTACCTACTCACGGGACAAGGCGCAATAAGAGCAAAACTCTCCAGTTTCGGATTGAGTAACACCCCTCTCTGCCACTGTGGACAGCCAGAGACGTGGGAGCACCTCATGCACCACTGCCAACTATACGAAGACCTCCGCTGCCTCTTAATAACTAGAATACGTTTCTCGCCAATAAACCAAGAACAATATCTCCTGGAGAGCGAGGACAATTATAAAGCCTTAACGCAGTTTGCGCTGGATCTTTTTACTAGAAGAAGAACATACCCACAACCTTAGCAGGAATTTTCCCACAAACTAACCACTCGTCATCCATAATAAAGATCCCTTAGATGTGTCAACCAAACAAAAACCTAACAGCTACAATCTGAAGAACAACTAATTATTAACTTAACCTGGATCTGACCATTGGCTTAAACTGGAATTATTATCTGAACTTGACCACTCACACGGACGGGACAACATGTCCCAGGAATGTCATACGAAGACCTGACAAAGACATTGTGCAGTTTGCTGCCGAAACATCATTAGGCGATCTGAACCGGGCACCCTCACTCGGTTCACTTTCCTTCCCTTCCCTTGGCAGGGGGATGGTTACTCTGTACCCTCCCCACTGCCATCCCCTATCTTCATCTGGTGAGGCATGGGCCTGCCCACCGACCTTTGGGGTTATCTTCACTATTGATCCCATATTTCTGTCTTTCACCCCCCCAGTCTTCAGTCTCCCTTCCTACTCTAGCTATCTTGCAACTAGCGTTTGACCCCTGTCAAAACTACACAAGCCCCACACTAAAAAAAAAAAGGAAAAGGGAAAATTAACTCTACCCCGCATAACTTATATCTCTTTCGGCCTGACCCAATTTCTAGCGTTTCTCCTCCTCCACCATTTTTTTTAGGTCCTAGCCACTGAAATCTCAGGAAATTAGGTGGCAGGACATGCCAGAGTAAATAGTAAATCTCTAAAATACTGGTGTACCTGGTCTGCCTCCACGAGGTATAGTGTGGGCAACGGTGGGTCTCATTTGAGACCCAACGGCTAAAAGACCAGATGAACAACGGTACAAAACATTACACACCACAATATCCATACACTCTTAAACCTCTGGCCTGTACAGTGTTCAGTATCATACCACAATGTATACTACGCGGAGATGGGGGAAACCCCTGGTGCCGTTAGACCCTAAACACACTATACTCTATACACTACTCACCACCACCCTCAAAATTACTGAATATATGCCATTAACTTCTTTCTTGCATATTGGTTCGAATGTTTTTTTAATACGCAGCCATCTGCAATTTCGAAAACACTAATTTCATATTCTCAGCCTCACTCCTACAGCCAACTCCTCATCATGAAGGATCTTTTGTCCGTAAAAACCAATGGGAAGCACCTATTCAATTCATCAGCAATATCAGCTGGGTTATCCATGGCTTTCTACACCCAGTACACAAAATGGGTAATTGTTTACCAGACCCTGCATTATATCGAACAGCCTGATTCGTCAACAACGTGATATTTATAAAAATGGAGGCGTTGTGTTAATAAACGTCATATTTCGTCGTCTAAATATATTAAAATTACTGATTTTAATTAAAAGAATGTACATTTAAGTGAAAATAAAATTCTTAAGGTACGTGGTACTTGTGCATACTTTTTTTATGTTCTCCAACTTTAACCACATTTTCCTTAACCAACCACCACCACCGATGCGATCACGTTGGTAAGAACACTTCTATTGTACTACTGTTAAATATGCATCTATCACAATGTTTATCGCAATTCAGCTTTTGTACAAATTATTCCATCGCTGAACTCAGCCAGCTCGCAAATTCCTTTTCCCATAATTCTTCAGTAGACTCCACTAAGATTCTGATGAAGTTAAACAGAAATTACAAGTTACTTACATATGAAGCGTTGGCATTGCTGCAGTCAATCAATCCAACATGTTTTTAGTTTTCATGACGAATCCGTTCGGAGAAGATAACCTTTTTCATTTTTTTTGCTTTCTGGGGAAATTCAGAATCTAAGTGTCTTTCGTGTATTTTTAATGATTTAATCATACGTACAAGAGGTAAATTTCAAAAAAGATAAGTTATGCTATTTCATATGAATTGTATAGTTTCTTGAAACTTGAAGGCAATGCTGTAAAAATGCCATTACTTTTTTATTTATGTATAAACAAAACGTATTAGAATAATACGTTTGCGTTATTGCTAGTCCTTCGATAGAAGTTCGATTTCTTCTTCATCCATTACCTCTCCACTGGATTCAAATACACCTGAGATTTGGAATGGAAATGATGATGCCATTTCAGCTCTGCAATTCTTTCGTGTTCTTAGCAATTGCATATTGCTGCTCTTAGTAACAAGTGAACAAACTTACAACGCTTCCTGCAGCTGCACTTAGAAGAACCGAATAAATTTTCATTTATACGATGTGTGCAAAACAACTTCCCCTTTCGCGCGTGGTGAGGCGCTAACGTTCGCAGCGCTTATCATTCTTTAGTTTTTATAATTTCAAATAAAATTCATAATTTTTGACCGCCTACTACGAAAATTTAAGTTTATTCCGGGTTCTGGTTGCTTTGGTAGTGATTATGACATGTAGACGGCAGCGCCTCTTTTATACTGTGGTAACTAGAAGTTGCAAAGAAACAATTGCCATATCTAAAGTACGAACGACTAGCAATTTACATTTATTCGAAAAGCGAGAATGGTAAAGTCACTCTTTGATGCGAGGTTCAAATGGAATTAGTTTGCAAGCAACATTTTCGTTAATTAAATTCAGCAAAGTTTCAACTTCTCTGAACTTTCAGCAGAGCCATTGAAATTCTTGGCAGTGGAGAAAACTAATCATGAATCGTTAAAGGAAGAATAGTTGAAAGCGTTAATGGTCAGTTTGAAGCTACAGTAAGTTATTGCATCATGCTGGAGATTTCTGTTATTGCTGCAATGGGAAAGACAATTGGATAGGCAGTTAATGGCAACAAATTAATTTATTGTCAAGCGAAAACTGCACTGGGAAGGACATTAAAAGCTAGTGTAAAGAAATACGTATATATATATAAATATATAGGAATGAAAATAAGGCCAACCTAAAATGAATACGAATTTTAATAATTAAAGGAAGAGCTTTGCATAGACAGCTTATTCTAGTGGCACATGGGAACAATCGAATGCTTATTAGTCGAGAGCAAGAGCGGCTCGTCCATAGGCACTGCGGCACTGAAGCACCCCCCAGCTATTTAAATCTAGATATACAGTAAACGGAGTTATATGAAATTTTGTGAAGAACAATGCAACGCAATGAATATTTTTATTAACAGGACCCGCATATAGTATGCGATCCTCTATTTCCAGTAATCATTTCAATAATAAAAGAATAAAAACACGAAATCGTTTCCAACTTTGAAGTTTAATTAACCGTAGGCCTCACTGTGCGCCAGGCAGTGACACATTTGCATTCCAGTGAATATCTGGTAGTTGGTTGCCATTGGCAACTTGCCAATATACATTTTTTATAGGTGAAACGAATCGAAGTCACTGTAAAGCGCGCAGTGCAGATTTCATCGTTGACCATGATGGGTGTGTAGCCACGATGTCGGTGTCTTTTTGTGATTCGCCCGAATTCCCATTAAGTAACTAAATAATATTAGTGTTAAGTCAATACTCAACATTCAACAGTGTAATAATGTGATTACAGCTTAATTGCGAATTGAGCTTGAACTTGGTAAGTTGAAGTTATATTATGAGGTGATGTGTAAGTAAAACATTATTTCTACGACACACAATTTGTGAAATTTGATTCGATCATGGCCTTCATGCTTCTCCATGAAGTAAATCGCGTGACAGTGAATAAACTTTAGCAACTTAGTTTTTCACAATTATCTTTCAAAGAAAAAAATGCGATTAAAAAAGAAGGCCGGCTCACACCAAAGATTCAAATTTCCCAGCGGGGAATAACTAATAATAAGAAATATATTCGCAGTTTTAAAACTGAATGATACCAAAGGAAAAGTTGGCTTTGTGGTTTTGAGGTTAAAGAACAACTTAGCGAGGCCTACAGACTTTCGATCTGCAAACATAACAGAAAAGTTAATAAGAAACGTGAGGTACTATCTAAAATAATAGAGTGCATTAAATTTTGTGGACAGTTTGAAATTCCTTTACGTGGACATGACGAAAAGGACGATTCTAAAAATCCAGGAGTATTCAGAGGATTAATAAATTTCGCCTGTACATTAGATTCCAAGTTAAAGAACCATTTAGGAAGTAATGAAGCATTTAAAAGCATTTCAAAAACTATTCAGAATGATATTCTTGACTGTTTGCTGAAAATATGCCGGGATGAAATAAAAAGAGAAATTAAAGAAGCCTTATTCGTAGCTGTCATGGCTGATGATGGAACAGATGTTTCAGAACATATACAAATGGTAATTGTTCTGAGATTTAATGCAATTGTTTTTTGAACGTTTTTGGGGTTTTTTCATTCCGGAAAACCAAACGGCAGACGGAATATTGAAGTACATTCTAGATTAGTTAGACATAATCCTCGAAGGAAATACTCAAAAACTGGTTTACTCAGACTTATGTACACTTATTTGATGGCGCAAGTGTGATGAAAGGCAAGAAAGGGGGAGGGAGTTCAGGCTAAAATAAAATAAGTGTACAAAAATGCACATTTTATTCAACATGCACACCAACTGAATCTGATGATGAGATATGCAGCAAGTAATACCCGAGATTCAAGAATATTCTTTTCGAACCTCATGTCGATACCAACATTTTTCTCGAGATCACCACAGCGTCTCTCTGTTCTCAGAAAGCATATGGACAGCCGTGTTGCCCGAACTTCCCCTACAAGATGAGACTTCAATATACGCAACGTGAAAAGCGTTTATGAAAATTTTGAATCCTTAAAAAGTGCATGGAGGAACTACAAGCGACAGCAAACACAGATACAAGGATGTCAGAAGTAACTGGAATTTTTCGCATCTTGAGTAATGAAAAATTCGAGTTCTGGTTAGAACTATTTCATCAGATGCCTCACGTGGAAGTTATTTTTAATCAAATGCAATGTCGAGAAATTGAGGCAGTTAAAATACATGAATATATAGGAAACTTTAAGAATGCCATTCTAAAAATCAGGAATTCAATGTACTGTGAAAATCCTTCAAAAACACTCATGATTGAAGCGAAGGAAGTATGCGACTATATAAGTGTTAACCTAGCTGAGAGCTATTCTTTTACAAAGCAATTAATTGCTGCTAAACTGTTTAACAAGGAGAACTTTGCTTTTTTTTTTCGTACGAAAATGCCCATGGAAGAGGTACGGGAGACTACTGATGCATATCCCATGATTGAAAGAGAAAAACTTCTTACGGAATTACAAGTTTTCTATAGTTGACATGATCTACATAATTATTGCAAATTAACTGGCTTGCTGAAGTTTATCTCCGAAAATAATCTAGCTGAAGTTCTTGGTGAATTATTTACAAAACTCATAAAAGTTCTTTTGACCATTTCGATGACTACTTCAGAGCCCGAACGGTGCCATTCGACATTAAAAAGAATAAAAACATTTTTAAGGAGCACTATGAATCAGGAAAGGCTAAATGCTCATGCAATGCTTTCAATAGAGAAAAGCTTGGTCAACAGTGCGCCAAACTTGAATGAAAAGGTTATTAATCTATTTTCAACAAATAAAAACCGAAGAATGCGATTTTGTTTTTAAATCAAAGTTCAAGTATGTTAATGGTAAATGTCTAGTTAATGTTTTTTAGTATTTTTAACTTGCTTATTATTATTACTGTGTATGTCTACATGTCTTATATAACCAAGGCAATTTAATGTAAGTTTAAGATGCAACACCCCCAAACATCAGAGTCACTCGAAAAAAAGACGTCCAAGATTCAATTTTGAATTCTCAAATATGTAATATTTACGCAGAACCGAGCAATAGGTGTCATAATGTTCGTAAATAAATATATATCATGTTCACATTACACTACATTCGAAAATAGGAATTTGAAGGTTCGAATAAAACTTCCCCTTTTGCTTGATGCCAAAGTAATCGATGGGAAACAAGATTTTATTACAAATCATTTGACCTTTTTTATAACCTCCAGTGCTTTTCTACCTAACTTGGGCCTCCCTCCAATTTTCTTTCCTAACTTCCCGTACTGAACAGGGATCATCAGTACCACTTTGTTATCATCAACAAACCATTTCCTACTGAGAAAGCTCTTTACATCGAATATCTGGATCTGGTGTCGTTCGTTTATCTGCCCTAAAGATATACATTTTGTCTGAATTGTACACCTCTCCATTGCTATTTCCGTAACACATCATTTAATCATTCCATGCGAGAGGCTCTGCTCTTATCTCCTAGTGAAATGCAAGGACGTTCCCAAGGCCAGGACGATAGGGGGAATTTGTAAATTATACCTTAATGGAGTTTTCTGACACAAGCCAAGTTAAGTATTTTGCTATTTGTTGTTCACAGTGGTTAGAATTGCGTATGGTAATGTTGCATGGATGATTACTACGGGGGATATAGCTGTTTTAAAAGAAAAGCTACCCTTATCAGACAGTCAATCCTCTCAGTAATAATAATAATAAGATTCTTTATTAACATAAATTTTATACAATAGTGAATCCTTACACAGAAAGCCAGAGGAATCTTACAATTTGTTGTTTATACAAGTGATTTTGTTTTATAAAAAATAAAAAATAAATAAAAAAATATATAATAATAACTAAATAATAATTAATAGACCAAAGCAAAGGTGATAATCAAAATGTAAAAATGAAGTAGTAATTACAGCGAAAAAGGACTACAAGTTGAGCAGAACATGAAATGACATCGGTTAACTAACTAAGATCAGCACTTACATAAATGTCTTCTACAAACAGCAAGATAGGACAAGATGCCATCGCGATATGCCTTGTCTATAGTCCACAGGTCGATGTCGATGTTGAGCGAGTTGAGAGTCTCCAGAGTCACATTTGGGAAGTGTCTCTTGAAATTCTGTAACCGCTGGAGCCTTGAGCACATGGAGGGGGTACTGCGGAGATGTCTGCCTGGCAACCGTGTTCCAGATGTTGATGTGATCCTGCTTAGCTGAGCACAGATGAAGGAATGATTTTATTTTTAGCACATGGGCTCTGTGGACTATGGGCGTATATTGCAGGTTGCAGCAGAGAGATTTAGATGTTGTGTAGATCTGGTGCGACCACAAGTTGGCCCACTTCAGCACCCAGAATTCGAGACCCCCCATAGTTTGCTGACACTGGTGGGTGGTGCCGCCGACCAAACTTCCACGGTATAGGAGAGTACACTACAGAAGTAAGTTGCAAGGTATTTCTTGATTATTTGCTTATTGTGCGTTTTGCACAGATCAATTTTCATTCCCCAGAACGCTCTCAGGGCTTTGGAATACTGAGCTAGCTTGGATTTGTTTTTTATAGGTGAGGTTGGCATCAAGGATTACTCCTAGGAATTTGACACTGTCTGTGGGAGTCAGAACGTTTCCTGCCAATTCCGGAAGTAGAGAAGATGCAGTATCAGTAGAAGTCATCCGACTTGGCGTAAAGATGAGATAGTTTGACTTCTCTGGATTGACTGACAGGCCAAAAAATTTAGCATACTTACAGAATGTATTTAGGTAGCTGTTTACAGATTCAGAGGCGGTTTGTCTTTCTTGTGAATCGCCAACATGGCGTTTGCATGGCAAGTAGCAAACAATATCATCAGCATACGATAGGAAAGCTGGAATTTGATCCATTAGGGGAACGAATATTGCTGCAAATAACAAGGCTGAGAGAGAGAACCACCTTGTGGGATCCCTACTTCGACGCGTTTAGTGACTGTAAGCCATCGCCTTTGAAGTGAAGCATTCTCCTAGATAGCAAATTATTGAGGATCTCGAGCATATTTCCGGATATCCCGTAGAATCTCTCAAGTAAGACAAGAAGGGGTGTTATTTTCACTGAGTCGAAAGCAGATTTCATGTCCAGAAAATTGGTGTGAAGATCTTCGTTGTCATTCCAGGCGCGAAGTATTTTCTGTGATGATGACTGTAGGCAGGTTACAGTAGATCTTTTAGGCATGGCATAATGGGTATGTTTTGGCCTATGCGTAAAGATTGCGAGTGCTACATCATTATAGATAGATGCACTTCTCGAGGCATTTCAGGAAGGGAGAGGCAATTGATATTGGCCTGAAGTCAGTCAGTCTTTTCGCACGAGGCTTCTTCGAAACTGCCACGACTCAGTATGATAACCAGCTTGAAGGCACCTGTGCAAATTTGAGTACTTTGTTGTAGAGTTGAGTGAGCTCTTTGCTGATGAAATAAGAAGCAATTTTTAGACTAAAAAGAGGTATTGCATCAATTCCTATGGTGGACTTGTCAGGTAGTGAATTTATTATTTTTATTAACTGCTCTTCGGAAATTTCTGTATTACTAGAAGGTGAAGAAACGTTAAACGCTTCGTTCCAAGGATATGCTTCGGACACACGGTGATCTCGCTTAAAACACAGCACATGCTCACACCATTACTGGACATCTAAAGATAGAGGGGTGCAAGTATGACTAGTGGACCACACACGTTTTCCCCTGGATAGCCGACCGTTCATGAAATTGTCAATAGCAAATTGTTTACTCTTCTGGAAATCCATCCTTGCTTTGGAAAATTTGGCGTATGACTCTTGTGAAGGCGACTTCTTGTTAGAGGCATGGGCTGCCTGTTTTTCCCTAAAGGCCTTAGGCAGGAGGTCATTCCACCATGGCTTTGAGTGGGGAATAAGGATGCAAGTTTTGGACATTGCAGACCTTGCAATGAATTCCATCCATCTCGAAAGCCAGTAGGCAGCCTCATTTATGTTAAGCTCAGCCAGTATGTTCCATGGGTAAAGTTGGAAAAATGTAGTAACTTTTCCAATGTTGATGTATTTTGGATTGTATACTCTCCTGACAGTGTTTGTAGTTTGTACTTGTGTGCGTTCATCCTTAGGTGCCTGCAGAGATATCATCGCAGCAATCAGAACGTGATCTGGCGGGAGGAAGTTCTCAGTTATGGTCAGGGTTTCCTTTACTAAACAGTTTGAGAAGATGCGCTGCAGGGTGGCATCGCCGTGTGAGGGAGAAACATGAACAAGACCAATGCCCATTTCCGACATGTTCAATGCCAGAGTATCTAGGAGCTTCTTTGTGGCTGGCAGTGGAAGGTTAAAGTCTCCGAGGATGATGAGCTTTTGCCGATGATTGATTGTGAATGACAGCCATGCTGTCAGATTAAGGACATAATCCTCAGAAACCGGTGGAGGGAAATAAACGGCACACACAGTGATCGACAAACCAGCAATTCGGTAGATTCCAAGAACAGCTTCTATGTCACCTCCTGGATAAGTGGATGCCTTAATCAGGGGGAGTGAACTCCTTTGACGGATTGCTACACCGCCACCTCGTCTCCCAATTCTATTAGCAGCCAGCGTGTGATAGCCAAGATTAGAAGTGAAGGTAGCAATTTCCATTTCATCTCTGAGCCAGGTTTCAATCAGAATGATGAAGTCGTACTCTGCGCAGGAAAGCAAATCAAGTAGGCCATCTAGTTTGTTTTTGACACTCCTGATGTTTTGTAGGAAACATCAAATTTTTACTTCGAAAGAAGGTTGTACTATGATGAGATTACTCTCGGAACAGTATTTGCTTTTCACATAATGATCTGAAATCTCGTCCCGGGATCGATGTGCCCTCTTACTGGATATTCTAACTGGAATGCGACCGGTCCGATGTTCGCTCGTCATCTCCACGTTAGACATCCACAATTTGCACCCGCTCTCGGATATAATTTGGGCGACTCCACTAGAGAGGACAGGTAGCTATGCTGGTGTAGTTATGCATTGTTGTGGAATGGTGTTCGGGCTTGATAAGTTCTTGGTCTTTGGTGTCCCATAGTATGGCATTACCAACAGACCTCTGGGCCAGTATTCGGCATTGAGGTATTGTTGGTAATTAGGCCCATCAATCTGAATCCTAAAGGAAACATAAGACGGATGCTTGGTATTGATTTTGAAAGGCTTACCGGGTATGCCTAGTTCCATCAACAGTGCCTGAATTTCTTCAACTTTTGTCAACGGATCCAGCCTGCTAATGAAGATATTTGCATGAGTATGCTGGTGGCTTGGCGATCTCGTATTCTGAGGCTAGTATTAACTACTCTCGTGCCAATCAAAGTGGTTTTGCTGTTTCTGGAATACCGTTGGCGTGGGGATGCTTGCGTCGGTTAAGGTCCGGCATCTGGCCTTGCTGTGCTCCATTCATGCCTGCAATGTCAGAGTTCCGTTTCGTTGATTTTAGCATGGCGCTATAGGCGCTGTCTTTAGAGATGTAACTATATCCGTTTCGGGTAGTAGCGATGACTCAGGTGTGGGAGATGGGCGTTCCAGTGGGCCAGGACAAGGGAGCCTAGTGTTCACGGGCAAGGACCTTGTAGTAGACTGAAGGACTTTCGTTGATAATCTTCAAGCTGGCTCAGACGTTCCCTTAGTGAGCTATTTTCTGAATGCAGTTTTCTTAGAATGCCTTCAATAGTTTCAAGTTTCTCACTGTTACACCCGCAAAAAGTGCAGCTGACTTGAGCCTGTGATTCCGTTTGAGAACAATTATTAGTAACCCCAGGCAAAAACTTGCTGTTCGTAGCCGGTTCACTGAGAGTGGAATTGATATGTGTGGTGACGTCATTAACAACATTCAGCATTCTAGAGGGAGAGACTGTGGGGGAGGGAGGCAAGTGCACTAAGGGAGCAGCCAATATGTCAGATGTATCTGACAAATCCCTATAAAACCAAGGATCCATTTATTTCCTTTTTAAATTTATTCTAAATAATGGAATTATTTAAAAGAAATTTAAATAATTTGAAAAAGTCTGCTTTAGTTCATTGGGTACAACCCCAGATTCGAAAGAAGTTCCACAGAAGTTGAAATTGCAAACTATAATGCATTGTTTTGAAGTTTCCACAGTTTTAAAGGGATACCTTGTAACGGTATTTTACTGCACAAATAAAAATAGAATCAATTATTCGTAATTTATGAAACAATTTCTGTATGATTCCATAAACAAGTCGAACAGAACTTCAGATAAAATCAGCCCGTTTTAGGAACTTCTGTATTTTGGTTTTGACACCATAGATTTCAAGATATTCATAACTCTGAAAATGTCAAAGACATCATTTGGGTGATTTTTTGAGAGAATAGTAAGAAAAATGGGGGAACAAAAAGTTAAGTCGAAGAGGACTGGTGGTGTCCTCTTCGACTTTACTTTTCCTGACATGCAGCTTTTTTAGTAGACTGCAGAACGAGGTCCAAAACTCGCAGACACGCTCTCTCTCGAAGATCTGTCTGAGGCCGTTCTCGAGACACTTCCACGCAATGTGACCGTTATCTGACTGCATCATCCTAAATGCGAAATTGCATAGAAACCTTACGGCATCGCAACTTGCTTCAGAGCTTCTCAATCTACTGGAATCTTCACATGAGAAGTTTTTAAGTATGACGACTGCCCGTCTGTTTTCCATTGACCTATACACAAACGAGGAAATTTGAATTGGAGCAGACGCAGGTCGACTTGACCCAGGCCCAATGGATTTTGTTGATGAGTTCAGAATCCAGCCTATCGGATTCGTGACGCGATTCATCTGAATCACGTTTGGAGATGCTGGTTTAATGGTATGGGCCGGCATAACTGTCATTTGCAGTTTAGATCTCGATGTGTTCCCTTGAGTAACTCTCACGACTGAGAGATATCAAAAATATTAATCTTTTCTTATGTTTTTCTGTCTTGATTCTTATGTTGATCTTTTTCTTAGTGAACCAGTACTCTCAGAAAACGAGAGAGAGAGTATAGCCCATTAGGAATGATCATGCAGATCTCTGGATCTCAGTATACTAGCACTAATATACTATAATTTTAACTTTGTGATCCTGGCGTAATTTGACTTTCAGAATTGATTAGGTCACGTTGATTGTGCCATCCACTGTCCAAATCGTAAGAAATGACTGCCAGAGTTTGCTTTCGGTCTGTGTACACGATTATGATACCAGCATGAAAAAGAAGTGGCAGTACTAATAAGTTGTAAACTGTTGTATACACATCCTTTAAAATATCTCTTCGTGCGTATAATCAATTTAAGTCTTTCTACTTGCATAGTTCCTGTTATTTACTTTTTTTGCAGGACCCCTCTGGCTTCGACACAATAGGGCCCTCACCCTCCAAAGCGTTATAACGTAAGAAATTCGAAAGCCAGCAGTGCTTCTGAGCTCCAAAATTGTACCAGACCAGGCTCAATGAAAATGGTATTTGGAAAATTCAATCATTTCATATTTGTTGACCAAAGTAGCCTAGTGCACTAGTTCTTAACCTTTTGTTACGCGCCACGGATATTTCATTTACTGTAGCTACGGTGACCTACTTTCCCTCGTGTCGGTGTGGACAACCAAGAGTGCTGTCTCCTAGTGGCAGTTTACAGAATGAAAAATGATGATTATTCGCTTTGGCGCTATAACTTACGAGTACACGGACCACGTGCTTTTAGCGTGATTTTAGAAAGCGATCGTCAAGTCGTTTTAAGCGTGTTTCTTTTGACATTAAGAGCGAGCAGACGAGTGTTGTAAAGAATTATTTATGACAGAACTGTGCACTTCAAAAATAGATCACTTACTTTTTTTTTGTATTCCCTGCGGCAGATTATTTTAACACTTTTGTTCTAGTATAATATACAAAAGCCAAACCTGTTTATAATTACCATTTTCTTCATTATCTCAATGATTTTTTTTTACCCTTAACCCTATTTCATCACCTGTTAGTCACCCCCTTTTTATATCATAATCACAAACACGAAAGGTTATTGGTACCTGTTCTACTTTCATTACACATTGCGATTGAAAGCCAGAAAATGCTCGTTGACAATGGACTTGAATTTCTAGCTCGTTGTTTTCAGAAAATACATAGACCGGTGAGCTTTCCCTCATATGCGTTTCCTGAAGATTACAATCTGCAAAACCCTTCCCTGAAGGAAGAAGGGATAAATAAGAAACAGGAAAAGTTAGTTCAGTGAATTCGAAGCCGAACTGTGAATGTATGATAATTAGTTTAGGCACGTGATCGAACTGGTTTGAAAGAAAGAAAGTGGTGGAATAGAGGCTAATTCATAAAAATAGCGCTCATAGATATATCTATGCAGAAGGATTTCACCACAAGGAAAAAGTTTTATAAGTCGCTCTTTCTTGACTCTGTCTTGTTTTGGACAGAGTCGAGAAAGAGAAGTTTTGGGTAGGGGAGAGTAACCGCAGATGTAGGAACGATATTCCATGGCAGGGCAGATTTGTGATTTGGAAGAAGTCCAGAATCTGTTTAGAAGAAAAGTAACACCGAGTGCAAAAGAAAAGGCCAGTTTTTTCGATGCAGACGAAGCAATTTTTTGTGCTATGCTTAAGCCGAGAAATGTTAGAAGTCAGGGTTTCTCCAATAAAGATATGTGATCGATCGAAATGACGTTGATGACTAGCATGGGAGTACCAGAATCTTACTTTTATTTTATTTTTTTTAAAATTTATTATTGGGAGGAATGACAGGACTGGGATTTAGGATTGAAGTTAACAAAGTTTTTTTTTTGTTTTGTTTTGTTTCCATGTCAGCGATCAGCATTAATTAAGAGAATAGGGCTCTACACGTTCTCTTTGTTCTTTTGAATCTCCTGTAAAGTAGACAGCGAGGCAGGCAACAGCGCTGAAAACGGAAATGTGTAGAAACTGTAGATACTCGATCTTGGTGGTTTGGATCACCAGGGAATCAACACACGATGTTATGGATTTGAAATTACAAATCGATAACACTGCTTTTGGATGTTCCAGTGGCTACATTACAGCGTTAGGGGGTCGGAAATTTGCTACCTTGGGGGGGGATACACAGATTAATAGATTAACTAGAGCGGCAGGCAAAAGTGAAATTGATTCTCGCATTACTTCTATTGGAATAGGAAGCAAAACCAGGAAAGCAATTTACCGGGGATTTCAGTGCCTGCTGCGAGTCATCAAGGAATAAGGAAATGCATGGACTGTGTTAGAGTAACTAAGAGTAAGAACACGTGCATGTACACCAATGTTAGGAGCATAGTAAATAAATTTGTTGAATTTGAAGTGCTGGTCAAGGCATCAAATGTGGGAATATCAGAGACAGGGTGGCACTCAGATATAAGGGATGCAGAATTTGAATTGGGGGAATACCATGTGTACAGAAAGGACAGACAGGGTAGGAAGGGAGGAGGGATTATGCTGTTAGTTAAGAAACACATAAAATCTATGTGTTTCTTAACTAACATGGACTTCGTTGGACTCTGATGAGTACAACGAAGAACTATACAGAAAAATAGAGTGGGCCAGTAAATCAGAATGTCTTATAATGGGGGATTTTAACTTCCCAGATATTGACTGTTAGTCAATATCTGGGAAGTGGTTAGTCAATATCAACTTGTGGGTTGGTCACTCGCATACTAGCAAGACCTTTGTGGATTTATTGGATGACGTTTTTCTACAGCAGCATGTTAGAGATGCAACCAGAGGGAGTAATACTCTTGATATGATTATTCATTAAGAATCTGCAGCTAAAGGAACCACTAGTTGGCAGTGATCGTAGTGTATTGATGAGGGATTTACCTAAAGATGTAACTACCATTAGGGGTAAAGGGAAGGGATTTTGCTTCCTTAAAGGTGACTACAGTGATCTCAGACAGTTTTTAAATTCTATAGAGTGGGATCAACTGATGATGTTACCAACGGCAAATTCTAAATGGGAAGCATTCAAAGAATTAATCTTGGAAGCTACTAGGCTTTTGATATCAACTAAGAAATATTGTTCAAGGGTTAGGCCTAAAAGGTTGTCAGATTAACTATTGAGACACGTGGCAGCGAATAAAAATGCATGGGATGCATATAAATTATCAAATGATACAGAAGCCTATGGTAGAAATAAACTAGTGGGCAATCAAGTCACAGAGGAGGTTAGGCAAGCAAGGCAGATTACTAGAAGTCTTTAGGAAAGAATGCCAAGAAAAGCAGCAAAGACTTCTTTACTTATATTAAGAGTAGAAGGAAGAGATCGAATCGCATTGGTCCAATTGATGTCGATGGTTGCTGACAAAATAACGAAAAGGTATTTTTTTCATTTACATTCGTGCATAAGGAATTCTTTAGGGAAGTGGATGCCAAAAGTTTGCTAAAACTCTTACCAGGGAGCTCAATGATTTTTGTAATAACTGAGAGGAAAGTTGAAATTAAACATAAGAAAGGTGCCTGAGGTGAATGGAATCTATCTAATTATATTACGGAAGGCAGCAAAATGAGGTAAGCAAACCCTTAGTCATAATTATGAGAGTACCTTTGGATTCAGAGGAGGTAAACGTGGTGTACAGAAAATGTGCAAATGTATACCCAATTCACCAATAGGGGCGACCAAAGGGTGACACGAGTAACTACAAACCTGTTAGCTTAAGTTCTGTTCCAGAGAAAGTAATGGAGTCACTGGTTAAAGAAGTAATGCAGGACCATCTAGACATGAGTGCCATTATAATTCCGTCACAGCATGGGTTTGATAAGGGGAGATCTTGTCTGACCAATTTGATTGGATACTATGATGCAGCCACAAAGGAACTGGATGGAAAAAATAATTTTGATATCAAATAAAAAATCCGATATCAAATTTGATATCAGATTTAAGGAAAGGTTTTTGATACTGTTGCCCACAAATGGCTGTTGTACAAATTGGCATAATGTGGCCTAATGGAAAGTTACCTCTGTGGATAAAGGGATGGTTGAATGGGAGAAAACAGGACATAGTTGTCAATGAACACTGTTATTCGTGGAGTAATAGTGGAGTCCCCAAGGGTTCGGTGATGAGCCCGAACGATGAGAGATTTATTAATTATTGAAGAGGGTATATCGGACTTAATGCTAAGTTTTCAGATGATACAAAGGTTATTATGGTGGTTAATGACAGTAATGAGGGCATACTACTGCAACAAAATCTCAAAAACGTAAACAGATCTGCTGAGAAATGGCAACTGAAGTTTAACAATGACAAATGCAAGGCACTGCATATGGACAGCAGTAATCCCAGATTAATGTACCAACCGTGTGTTGGTACGTTACTCAGGGTAGGGGAAAATGAAAAGGGCCTGGAGGTAATTGTGCAGTTTCATATGAAGTTCTGTGAGCAGCGCAGCGAGGCTGCCAGAAAGCTCATGGGGTTTTGTCTATGATATACTAGAATTTTGCTATCGGAGATTAAGAGTTGATTGCCCCATTGTATAAGGCAATGGTTAGGACACATCTTGAATGCTGCATAAAGGTCTGCAGTCCTCATTTTTGGAAGGATGTAGAGCTGCTGGAATGGGTACAGAGAAGGGCAAAGAGGTTGGTGACAGGAACAGAGGGATGCTCTTTCCAAGAAAGGCTTCAGTCCTGAAAATTGTAGCGTCTGGAGGCTAAGCACCTGCGACGTGATCTGATTGATGTATTTAAGGCTTTGAATGGCCTGACCAAATTCAATGCTGATGGGATTTTTCCTCTTGTTCAGACTATGCACATGAGGGGACATAAATTCAAATTGAGGGAGGATTATTGCAAAATAGATGTGCTGAAGTTTGCCTTTAGCTAGCGCGTGTTCCCTTGTTGCCAGTCATTTATTGCCTTGCTCTTCTTGGCATCGGCATTTCTTGTCGGACTGTGGCCACCAAGGCTTTATGTTTCTTTGCGGGCAAGATACCTGCTTACCTGCTGGTGGCCAAAACTTTCCTGAGGCATGCCTAAAGAGAGGAATTCCCATAGAGGTGTTGGGCGTCAGGTTATGCCCAGTTGGGCGAGCGGGTTTCGCCTCGGATATTCCATCAGAGCAGAGGCAAATGAATGATGAGTTGGAGACCATCTAGAAACTGCAGTGGACCAATTCTGAGAAAGTTCGTCAATGTACTGCTTTATTCCCTCCGTGCAGACTGTGAGACGGAAAAGGTCATGGATCCAGTTTGGCTTGGCAGTCTGCTGTGTACTGACTGGACATGGCTTGAAGTCGAGGTTACACCGGTTGGGGTCAGCCTCCTCAGAAATGTGCTCTTGTGGAGAGTCCGAAACGGGCTTTCACATTGTGATGACCTGCCCACTATATCAGAACATTTGAGCGAGGTTGGAGCGAGGGACACTCGCTCTCTCTCAATCCAAATTGATGCAGTTGTTTAACACCCAGATGTTTTTCAGCATGTGTGCTGATTTTATATTGTATGTGTTGTATTGTATTGTATGTATTTAACTGTCGAAAGGTGGCACCCGTTGGCATTCATCTCCACCATTTTTTATCATATAATACCATGTTCTCATAATGGCCTGTTAGTGTAAGCGTGTGTACACGTGTGTGTAATGTGTTATAAGTGAAGTAGGCTACTCTGTCACCAGGTGATAGTCCATTGGGCAATTACCACCTGGTGCCCATCCCTGGCACGAGGAGTTAAGCCTGGGTCTACTAATTCTGGCGGTGCACATTGCACCTAAATCCTGCATCCACCAGTAAGGGTGCAAGACTGGTGGGTGCCAGCAGTCCCGCTCCTGGAGTGCCCACACTTTTTTTATTTATCTTTTTTATTATTATTTTATTTCTTTATTTATTTACTTTTTTTTTTTTTTTAGGTCCTAGCCACTGAAATCTCAGGAAATTAGGTGGCAGGATCTGCCAGAATAACTTAAGTCTACTGGGTTCCTGATCTGCCTCCACGGAGCGAAGATGGGGCAACATTGGGCCTCAGTAAGGGTCAAGTGGCTAAACGACCAGATGAGCAACGGTACACGGCACTACTACACATATACAATATCCATACACTTTTAAATCTCTGGCATTTCCAGTGAACTGGTACACCCACAATGAAAACTACGCGGAGATGGGATAAACCCCTGGTGCCGTCTGACACTAAATACACCTTACACCCAAGAGCCAGCAAAAAAACAATCCCACCTCATGGTCATTCCACAAAGACTGCAAAAAATACAAAAAAAAAACGTTTTCTCCGCGCCTCCAAGACAGAATGCCTATCCATCCAGAGAAGGAGAGGGGGAAAAAAAGTACAGGTCTTTAGTCAGTATTAGTAACCACAGGTATACTCCTCCTTTTATTAAATGTCAACCTGCAAAACCGTTGAAATTCAACAAAATTCCTTTCATTAGACAGCCAAATTAATTCAGAACCCCTAATAAAATTAGGTACCAAATCAGATAAGTTTAATCTAAATTCATCATACAAATTGCATTCATATAAGATATGATCCCATGTTTCCAACTTTCCACAAACACAGTAAGGATCTTCCACTAAACCAAACTGATGCAACTTGCTTTTTAAGGAACCATGCCCCGTAATCAAATATGAGCATTCCATACTTGCATAAAACCAGCGATGCAATTTGTTATTAAAATTAAATTCGACACTAGGTATAAATAAATAAGTTACTCTACAAGTACTACTGGAATCCCAATAGTCCTGCCATAATTTAATTAATTTCACCAAAATTTCTTTCTTCTGTTTGCTGGTTGCAGAAGAAACTTCATTAGTAATCCCCATAAATGTAATTTGTATTCCTTTACGTATAAAATAACAAAAAGCTCTGTACACGACTGCTAAATCCAAAGGCAATACCCCCGCAATCACCTGTAGAGCATTAGTCGAAACGGTCTTACAAACACGCAAAATAGTTAACAACATTATTCTTTGTACTGTTAATAGTTTTTGTTTAAATTTTACATTAACAGTACGAACATACCAAATTGATGCAGCATTCGACACAATCGGGATAAAAATAGCTTTATAATATAGATACAAAATGCGTTTACCTAATCCCCAATCTTTTCTGGTAACCCTAACTGTAGAAGCAGTGTAATTTTTTGTTTTCCTACTTAAATAATTCAAATGTTGTGAAAATAATAACTTATCATCCAAGATAACCCCTAAATATTTTACCTGGGAAACAAGAGGAATTTGTTTACTGTTTACTAATAATGGAGGTGGTCTGTTGCAGTCTAATTTTCCTTTTAATAACATCGTGACAGTTTTAGTAGATCAAATTTTTAGTTTATTTAATGTAGCCCAATCAGTCAAATCCTGAACAATAACCTCCATTCTACTTTCTAATACTGCTCTAGATCTTCCTGTCACGCACAAAACCAAATCATCAGCATAATCCACCTTATAACAATTAGGGATTGTTCTAATTAACCACTGGTTTAAGACCAGATTCCATAAAATAGGACCCAACACAGATCCCTGTGGACAACCGCGATCAATAATTCTATTAAATGTTAGATGTTGGGATCTTATAATAATTTGCCTATCCATTAAATAACTTTTAATTATTTGGTATAACAAATCGGGACAATTTAATTCTCTTAATGAAAAAAGAACACTTTTTTCATTAAGAGAATAATGAAAAAAAGGGAAATATGTTTTTCCACATATTTCTCACCAGAATTTACACTAAAATTAATCAAATCGAGTAAGGCATCCTCTGTTGAACTATTTCTCTTAAAACCATTTCTCTTTTTTTCATTATTCTCTTAATGAAAAAAGTGTTCTTTTTTTTCATTAAGAGAATTAAATTGTCCCGAT
The DNA here is from genome assembly GCF_048544385.1 of Mastigoproctus giganteus. NCBI lineage: Eukaryota > Metazoa > Arthropoda > Arachnida > Uropygi > Thelyphonidae > Mastigoproctus > Mastigoproctus giganteus. The sequence goes on along the minus strand of NC_143583.1, from coordinate 49,164,852 downwards.
TTGTTATACCAAATAATTAAAAGTTATTTAATGGATAGGCAAATTATTACAAGATCCCAACATCTAACATTTAATAGAATTATTGATCGCGGTTGTCCACAGGGATCTGTGTTGGGTCCTATGTTTTTCCACATATTTCTCACCAGAATTTACACTAAAATTATCAAATTGCGTAGGGCATCCTCTGTTGAACTATTTCTCTTAAAACCATACTGATATTTAAAATGAAGATTTTCTTCGTTGAACAATTTCTCTAGCCTTAACAACAACAATCTTTCCAATATTTTGCCCAAATTTGCTAACAAAGAAATGGACCTATAACCCCTCAGGATCAGTCAACAATTATCGATTTTATAATATAATACTGATTTTATAAAACATCTTTTTTCTAGAGGAGATACGTTATAACGCTGGATAGGGTGACCCACCTCCTCGTGGTGGGGTGGTGATGTTCGACCCCGCCACGGGGCAAAATGGACGTTGCTGTTAATCTTTAATTGCTGTCTTAATGTTATTTGAGTTGACCATTGGGGTCTTTGTGTTTTGTGTTTAAATTTTATTATATTATTAATCTATTGAAAGTGGTTTGACGCAATGCACAAATAAGAACTAGTCGAATAGGCAATAGTCCGGGTGGCAACTAGGATGAAAGCTCATCAGACTACGCACACGAGGAAACATAAATTCAAATTGAGGTAGGATGGTTGTAGAGTAGATGTGCGGAAGTTTGCATTTAGGGTGGTTGATTACTGGAAAAATTCAAGAAAGAACTAAATAAACAATTGGAGGGGATGGATAGGTAAAACGGGAAGCGTGTTTTTTTTTTTTTTTTGGCTGCCGATGCTGTATAAGTTTGCTTTCTTGCATCATTTGCCACTAATAATACTAATTCTAGGAATCTTATGTGCTCTTTAATAACCAAGCCAAAACTAATCGCATGTCCCCTCCCCGATATAACACACCTGGCAGTATGATAGTTTTTCCACTGTCTAATCGAGGCATATACTTACATCCAAGGACTGTACTACTTCAACGCGTTCACAAAACTCAACCCGATAATCGAGATCGTTTTTGCTTAAGTAAGAGCTTTATAATCATGTACACACTCCACTCAGCACTTGCCAACTCAAATATGTACATAGTCAGTGGCTTCCGCGGTCACGACTGTACTCCTTACAGGTTTATGTGGCAATAGTGCGGGCTGCGTTGGTCACAGCAATATTATCTTCACTTGTTAATGATCGAGATCTCCCAGAACATTAAATGTTAATGCTACGTTTCATCAATCTTGGAAACTGCTAGATGTGGCTTGATGTCTTTGATGCCCAAAGCCATTTAAATCGTTTAGCATCTCACACATATTTTTAGATTTTCAGTATTACTTCAAAATCAATCCACGTTAAGTAAACTTTTGTTATCCTGTATTAAGCGCTGTTTCATATGTATAATAGTTGTCTGGCGATGCGATATGTACTGGACTATCCATTCTATAAATTATTAATATTGCTACTGTAACCGTCTCGCTCTTGGTATTTTTTTATGAAACCCCCAAACAGATAGGATATTAGAACCTATATTAGTTAGTACCATGCGTGGTTTTAAGACTAAGGATGAGAAGATGAAAGAAGATACTTGTTGACATTACACTTGAATTTCTATAAATTATAATTTTCAGGAGATACATGTGGATGGAGGTTGTTTCAGAAAACGGAAGTTGATAAATGAGAAAGAAAAAAAGTTGGTTCTGTGAGTTTGAAATAGGACAGTAAATGGATGGCGGCTAGTTGCGGCACATGTTCGAACTAATTCACAAGGCAGAGGGGGAAATTACAGAAGTCAATTCAATAGAACGAAGCCCATGGAAGTATCTACAGAAAAGGCATGCAACAGAAACAGGACATCTATGAGACAGAGTGGAGAGACTTTGTAAGAAATGAATCATTAATTAACCTGAATTTTAGCAGGATGGAAATTAACTAAGTTATCTTTACCCCATTGGAGAATTATTTGGAGATAAACGTTTAAGGAATTAATAGTGGACATTCGAGAAGTTGAAGCTGTTTGCGCAGGAAATTTTTCTCAACGTGGAAAGTGGAATGCAATGTGGTATTGTCAGAAAAACTATGGATAGGATTTCCGGTCAATGGAAGAAGGTCCTTAATAAACAAGAGGAAAAGAGTGGGAAAAAGAACTGAATCTTGGGGAACCCCCGCATTAGTGGAGAAGTAAGAAGACAGAGGGCCATTCTATTATAACCGCAGTGAACAGTGAGAGCAAAAACTGGATACACAATAAAAAAAAAAAAAAAACAGTCGGCAATCTATAAGATGGAAATTTATTTAGAAGACCTTTATACCAAACACAACAAAAAAATCAACTGCTTCAGTTTCATCAAACTTTTCGATTGAATTTGTCCATAGATGGGTAACATAAGCCAGTACGATACAAACTACTTCATCAACAGCTGGAATTGTTGATCGACACTGACGGAATTCATATTGGCGATTATTGATCACACGAAAAGTTTCGAAATAATTTAGAAGTTGGCTGTTAATGATTTCTACATTACTTTAGAAAAAGTAGAAGTAAATGCAACTGAAGGTAATTGGACAGGAAAAAATTGTCACCCTTTTTAGGAACTAGTTGGATATGAGCAAATTAACAAGCAGAAGGAAACAAAATATTGGAATAAAAATGTGTAACAAGGCAACATAGAACAGGAGTAAACTCGGGACTACTAGTTTTGAGAACAAGTGGAGATATACCATCAGGATCTGGAGCTTTCTTGCCATTAAGATTGTTCAAAATTCTTCTCACATCCTTTTTGACCGAAGGCCAACGGAGGCAATGAGTGGAATGTACTGGAAATAGTATAAGGTGGTTTACCAAGATCATAAATACAAGAGTTAGAAGAAAAGTAGGACGCTAGGAAGTCAAATTTATCTTTAGCTGAGGTGTCAATAGAACCATTAGGTTTTTAACAGAGCTCGGAGTAGATGGGCAAAAGGTGCGTACTATTCTTGGGCAGGAGATCAGAATTCTCCAATACTATTTGGACAAAAAGCAAGTTTTCTACTCATAGCCTGTTCAAAATCTAATTTTGACTTATTAATTACTGCTTTATAATTGTTGCAAGCTTTGGTGTAGGCAGAAAATGAATCTGGAGATTCGAATGCAAACTAATTTTGATATGCAACATTCGTATCTTGAACAGCCTCAGGACATTTATTGGAAAAAATTGCAGCCATCATTAACTCACTGAAGGATGGAAATCTCCTCAACAATTCGTGTTGAGGGAAATGGACCATAATCTGCCACGCTGGTTCAGTGTGGGTTGACAGATCGACCGTATTTAGCTGTCAGGGACTTGAACCCCACTCTTCTCAAAGAGCGTGTGCTGCTGCACTCCCGCTCCTGACCATTCAGCTATGGAGGCCTACTTTATTGGAAAACCAAGGTTTAAAATGTGAAGGATGAGATTTTATGGTGGAGCGTGGAATAAAGGATTTTATCCCGAAAAGTTTAATTTCACTGCCAATCTGAACAACATTGACAACAGAAGATGTAAAACAGTAATCCAACGAAGGAAGAGAAGATATAAATCTAGCAAATTATCCCATTTGCATTCTTGTAATGCCAAACAACACCAGTCTTAGAATAACGACGATACGAAATCTCCAATGAAGAAGAGATCATCACCAAGTTGTGAACTAAGACACATAGAGAACTACTCAACTCGATCGTGTACTTGGAAGGGTTGTTCCTGAGAAAAAGATGAAGAGTATTGCTCTGTGGTTAGAACTTTCTGGTATTCTAGTAGGTAAATGAACGATCTATGTGAGGTCATTAATAATTGTAAAAACCCCAGAAAGTTCCAAGCAATTAGTGAAATTAGGAGTTCGATAGAGGAAAACAGATGAATTTGACAGAATGAGGTAGAATGATTTTAAGCCAGAGAAGATCGACAAGAGGAAATTCCAGATCTCTGACAGGAGACATGGACTCTCTCCTCTTGCTGCTAAGTTACTAAGTCTGTGACAGGAAATATCAGAGTGCACATATGAATACTACCTCTGGAGGAATTGTACAGAGAATAATTTGGACAACTGAGACGAGCAATGGTTGAATCAACCGATAATTGAGATTTTGTTAAAAAAAGTAAGTAGGTCTTGGCAAACTGCAAATGGAAATTAGTATTAGTAGTGGCAAATGATTCAAGAAATCAAGATTATAGAGTATCAGCAAAAAACAGTTATCCATACCACAACAACAGATGGAGATTTGTTCCAACAATCAACATCCCAACCCCGCTGGTTGAAGGCAACCAGCGGAGTTGGGATGTTGATGGGATGTTGATTCCGCCCATGTACCCTGTTCCTGTAACCATCCTTCCTCAATTTGAATTTATGCCCTCTCTCTCGTGTGTGTAGTCTCAGCAAAAGAAAGAATGCCATCAACATTGAGCTTACTCAATCCATTCAAGACCCTAAACACCTTAGTTAGATCTCATTGCAGATGCCTAATCTCCAGACGCTGCAATTTAAAGAAGTGAAGCCTTTCTTGGTAAGAGTGCCCTCTTGTTCCCTTCACCAATCTGGTTGCCCTTCTCTGCATCCGTTCTAGCAGAACTAGATCCTTCCTAAAATGAAGCCTCCAGAACTGTATACAGCAACCAAACAAACTGTATACAGTACAAAGGGATAATCAACGCTTATCCCTGCTAGCAAAGTTCCTGTTTATTATTGACAAAACCCCATGAGCTGTCCTGGCAGCCTGACTGCACTGCTCAGAGAACTTCATATATGAGTGCACAATTACCCCAAGTCTTTTTCGTTTTTACTACACAGTTGCTATGTTAAGCTGGGATTACTGCTACCCATATGCATTATCTTCGATTTGTCAATGTTAAAATTCAACTGCCGTTTTTCAGCCTAATTTTTCTAGATCTTGTTGCAGTAGCATACCTTGATTGCTGTCATTAATCACACTGCCAACTTTTGTATCATCTGCAAACTTGCACATTAAGCCTGATATACCTTCATCAATAGCATTAATAAATATTGAAAACAACAAAGGGCCTCAAAACTGAAACACGGGGGACTCCAATAATAATATTAGTGCACGAAGAATAGTGACCCATTGATAACCACTCTCTGTGTTCTCCCATTCAACCATCCCTTTATCCATAGTAGTAAGTTGCCATTAATGCCACATTTCAGTATTCAGAAGCTTTCCTGAAATCCAAGTGTATGAGATCAAAATTATTTTTTGCATTCAGTTCCTTTGATGTCCCACCATAGAATCCAAATGGATATCATTGAGATTTTAACTGATACCACGTTTATTTGCGAAATGAACGAGGAGTTGTTTGGGAGGTTTAGATCTTTTCCAGATAAGATCGGATAAGGCCTGACAAACTAAAGAAATTAATAAATCAAAAAATTCATATTTAATGTAATATGAATTTTTTGATTTATTAATTCACAACAGTTAACAGGAATCTGATATTTTCAAATTGCATAAAAAATCCTTAAAAAGTTTTTAAGGATTTTTACTTAAAAATAATCCAATAAAATTAATCCAAGTTTTTACTTGGCTTCTCTTGACTAAACATATCAAATTCACAGACAGCTCGAAGTGACAAAGACAGCTCATCTATTCACATTAAAATTTCTTGTCTAATTAAAAAAAAAAAAAAAACCAGTACACAAAAATTACTATGTAGGAATTCTGTATCTGTTCTTTATCGATTAAGATCATACAGGTAAGTACGAAATTAAACTTCACATCGCCTTCGCTTTTCGAGCCCAGGCTATTTCCAAAATGCCTGAGCATTTTGGACATCGGCTGGAAATATCCAAAATTTTGATCCATGGGGAATACTTTTTTTTCTAGGTATCGCAAAGTAGTAATCCAGCAATTCTTTTAATAAAATGTTCATCAAAAACATGTTTCGTGAGATAAAAGCATTTTAGCAATAACCGTTTTTTTTAAACTCTAATGTACATTAGAAAGTATTAAGTATTCATAAAATGTACTGGTTTAGTACTGTTCTTTACTTTGTCATAAACTTGTTGTACTTTCTTCTCCCATTTTAATTCCAATGGGACCTTTTGGCTCCCACGCACTGCGGCACATGAATTAATTTTTTTTCTCTTTTCTTTATTATTATTTTTTTCCCCTGTTGAATGATGTTACATGCGAGTTAGTAAAAACCCTTAAAGGCTAACCGTCGTTTCTCACAAAAGCAGTTCACGTGCTTTTGATGTCATCACTGGACAACTTCTATTGGTGGAGGTCTGTGGAGGCCACCAGCCCATTGACTTTCTAGCTAACCTCGAAAACACGTCACAGGCTTACCAACTTAAATTCCGATAAGGGCAGGAGCAGTGACCAGAAAATATGACGTCACTAGCAAAAACTGCATTTATTGCTACGTGAGGTATCGTTTCGTTGATATGAAAATGGTATGGACGATTTGCCGAAAAAAAATGCTAACGAATAAGAAATTAGGCCATGGAGAAAATTGCAGTTCAACTGGTCAAATTTATGGTGTGCATTGTAGAACATAATGAATCATCTGCAATAAAATTGTTAATTGTTCCAAAGCAATGGCAGGGTTTATTTTTGCAGTAGAATGTAAACATTGGGCTGTTGTTGCTGCTCTTATATAATAATAATAATATAGACTCGCTATCCTCGCCAGAATAATAATAATATCAATTATATTTGATATTAAAAATAGGATAACTTTTGTCATGTTCCCCCCCTTGAGGCATGGCACGGTCCCAGTGGTGTCGATGAGCTTCACCCGACGATCCAGACGGCGTACCCAACACACGACACGCAGCAAGACAGGTCGGCGATGTTGTCAAACAGCACGCGCGGAGTGTAGTGTTAGCTCTAGTGCTCACCTAGCGATCCCTCCCCGGTATGGGATGCCTCCTTCTGCATTTCCTAACCTCCCTCCCCGGATGTATCCGATTCAAATTCTATTCCCACTGTTATACTATTCTGTTCTAATTCCCTCCTTCCATATTTAATCTGATGCAATCTTATATTTTAAGGAGAAGAGGGAACGTCGCTTACTTTCTTCTCCCATTTGAATTTTCCCAACAAATCCATCCTTCACTCTGGCTGTCTCCCTCTCTTTTATTTGCTTAAATTTTTTTAAGGGCTAGCTTCCCACGCTGCCCTAGGGTTGCGGAAGGAGACCCAATATCCAGTTTCTTTTCCTAGTACAGAAACTCCCCGACTTACGTAATGATTGCGTTCCACGGAACGCTACGTAAGTCGAATTTCCTCCATGCTTGTGCAGCACTTGCTGAATTGATTGAATCAAAAAGGAAATGTTCGGCGAACATGTGAATAGAGTTATTTATTGTATTTATTCAATTTTTTATCTCATGCGCAGGAAAAATTACAAAAGCGTGCAATTTAAAAAAATTTCAAAATTATAAAATTAAAAAAAAGAGAGGAGACAGGCATAACGTCAGTAAGTTTTACCTCTCGAGCATCGTTGTCAGAATTGACGTCTTCAGCTGATAAGTACGCCGCTGTGGAAGTTGAGGGCTGTGGAGATTTAGAAGGGATCGGCCGCTCAATCTTACGAAAGAACATATTAATGGATGACTGGACGGTGGCTTTTTTCTTTTCATCGTAGATATCTTTGTAGCAAGCAAGCATATCATTCACCCCCTCTGTTAACTTTCGTTCGCTGTCGGGATCCATCTTCTCAAACCTCGCCATTGCCGTTGCAATTTCACGAACTGCCATTCCATCTCTCTGGTGATGAAGCGTCTCGGCTCCTCATTTGGTTCATATTGAGTTTCGGCAGCATTTTCTTCTTTCACTATTGCTGCATGCAAGTCAATATGTTATTCGAAGAGATAATTCCTTCTCTTCTTCTTCTATTAACTCCTCCACGTCTTTGGTATCAACCTCCAACTGAAGTAGCTCAGCAACCTTTACAATCTTATCCGTAACTTCTTCATATGATTCGTCTTTTTCAAACACTTGCGCTAATTAGCCCCAATCAAGAACGTGGCCCTATCTTTTGACGCCTTGAAACCCGGCATTGCATTTTCCTCTTTGGCAATGTATGTTCGATCTGGCATTTTTTTCCAATACAGAGCAGTCTCGTCAACGTTAAAAATTTGCTGCGTTGAAACCGCCTTCATCAATAATTTTTTCCAACACATCACAAAATTTGTCTGCAGCTGCAAAATCGGCACTGGCGACTTCACCGCATACTTTAACGCTGTGGAAACCAGCGCGATGCTTGAACTTATTAAACCACCCATTGCTTGCCACGAACTTGGGGTTCGCCGTACTTATCCTTAATATCTTCATAAATACTTCTTGAATGGCCATTGGACTCAGGGGCACTCGCTTCTGAATCTGATTTTCCGTCCATATTATTAATAGGATAACTTTTAAGATAACAGCACCCTAACGCTGTTTTTGATCTTAAATGCGTTGATCCTTTGACATGTTCTTTTATACGCGCACTGTCCTTTAAAATAGTATTCACTGTTGAAGCAGCGAGACCTAATTCCCTTTCAATAGATGACAAACTTTGTCCTGCTTTGTACTTCTTAATCATTTTCATCTTCATCTCTAAATCAATTTTGTTTCATTCCTGGCACTGCCAACACTTGCACATTCCGTTGGTCCCTTTCCTTCATCATTGTAATACGTAAATAGGAATGAAGAGAAGTTTCTGAAAATTTGTTTTTTATATGATTGGAGATTTCAGTGAAGGGGAACACATTTCACCATAATGGCGTAAAAACCCACACAATTGCAATTATCGATATTATCGCAAATGCAATAAGATCGAGTTTACTACGCATTTATAATTAGATGCACGAACAGAAAAGCCCAATAAACCGGAAAGTGAAAATTGTTTTTATTGTTTTGTGGTCGTGACCTCCAGAAATGTGCTTTAGAAAAATATCACAAAGGTATTCAAAATTGATTCTTTAAAGGGAACGTATGATAATGATAAAAGGGTAGTGCAGTTTCCCTTATAAATATGACATTTTAGAGAGCTGAGATAAATAGCTTAGTAATATAGCGAATTTTAAACTTCCAAGGACTTGGAACGAATTACAAAAAAAAGAAAGAAAAAAAGCCAGTTTTATTGGGTTCACATTGTGATATTTTCACGATACCTTCATTTATTGCTACGGGATGCAAAATACGTTTCCACGATTTTTTTAAGTTTGCACCGGCCTGCAAAAACTTTACGTAAAATCAAATTTCTGTAAGTAGAATATTACGTAAGTCGAGGAGTTCCTGTAGATGGTTTGTCACCTTCTGGGAAGGACATGAATAGCCAGCGATCTTCCTTGTAACTTTCGTTCGCTGGTTACTAAAAAATGCCAGTTTTACAACACACCACCAAATTCACTAACCTGCACAACACACCACTGATTGTGCAGATGCTAACCACAGAGTCACCGGGTGTGTTATAAGGGAAACCTTAGGTACTGTCATAATCAATCGTCTTCATCCTCTTTCAAAGACTTTTTTAAGTGTCCATAAAACCACAGATACGAAGGGCCGGGTCATACTTTAAGGGATTTGATCTCAGAATCAGTTTTATTTTTATTTATTTTTTTAACGTGTCAAAACAAATACGGCTATGTGATGCGTCAATGGACACTATTGCGCCTGTAAATTGTGTGCGTGTATTTTTGTTTATATTCTGGCACGACTACCAGATCAGAAGGATTTACAATAAATCATGAATTCAATCGTTAATCGTATTTAGCAGTCACGAGCTTGAACCACGGTCCACTCAAAGAGCGTATGCTACTGCACTCTCGCTCCTGGTCACTAGGCTGAGTTCTATGGTAGGTCTACTTGTTTACTTGATGTAAAAACCAATTCTGATTGTTTTTACATCAAGTTTGAAGAAAAACAATCTTCTGATGTGCTGTAATGATCACCTAGAAACTGGATTGTTCACTCTTGAAGGTTTTGCTCCTTTAGCATTTAAGAAACGAAACCTGAGCGTGGCCCGGTTCTTTTTTTAAAATAAACTATTCGTGCCTCTTGCGAAAAAAAATTCAAAATGACTACAAACATTGTACCAGTTTCTAAAACAACTGGTTACAATGTTTGTAGTCATTTTTATGCAGTCACGTGCTCTTCACAGTTGAATCAAAATTTAGTCTATAAACTAGTTCTTGAAGGACATTTATCTGCAGAGAACAAAAAGTCATTACCCCCCATGACAGAGGTTTCATCCTATTGCTCGCGACCATCGTTGTTCTCTTGGACACCCCGGGGTGTTCTTTTACAATGCATTTTTTTGTTTATTTCACTTTATATGCAAGTCATATGTTCGCCTTTCAAGGTCATATGCCAATCCTCCCCCCCCCCCGACTTAACCGAAATATCTCTAACCACGTTTTCTAATTTACAAGACGAAAGGTATTTTAAAGAGACAGCTTCTCCGATTTCCACCCGCGAGTGGGGTCCATCCTGCCATAATAACATCACGGAGATCAAGTGATTGTCTCACGTGTAAAAATTTAATAGGACCTTTTTGTTTGTTTTTGCAGGATTATTGCAAATGAAGTCCGAACTTCATTTGAAGGAGCATATGCGCGACTTTTTTTTTTTTTTTTTCAGAGGACAAGGATAGAATATTAAGTTAGAGGAAGTTCAGATGACAACGTCATATTCACGCTGTAAAGACTGGTTTACTTTTTTCTTTATTTTGGCAAAGTTACTCCTCATTTTGAAAAAAAAAAAAAAAGTATATTATAAGTAACCCCGGTAGCTACATTTGAGGCGTAGTTTTTTTTTTTTTTTTTGATGCACCACTGCACAGAGGTTGTTTAAACTTTAAATAAATTAATCGTAACTGATTACTTTGAAAAAAAAAATACCCAAAGGCAAATAATTTTTTATTGGTTCACATAAGTAGGTTGACACTAATGGAAGACTTCTGGGACACATTACTCAGTTGTTTATATTCACCCTTTGTTTTCTGCCAGAACACTAAAACGTCGCGAAGTCCCATGCAACAACTGTTTCCCCCCAGACAACTTTACTGCACACCTAGCAATGCACATCAGTCAGTCATACCAGGTAGTTGTTGTTGTAGGGTTTTAGATGCCTGACGTAGCCGAGTGGTCAGGAGCGAGAATGCATAGCATTCCCTCCTTGAGTGGACTGGGGTTCAAGCCCGTGACTACTAAACACGATAAATATTTGTATTGACGATTTATTGGAAACTCTACTGACTTGGTTGTTGTGCCGGAGTATAAACAGAAAATATCAACAACTCAGACCATATTGCGCCTATATAACATGTAAATTGCACACGTTCTGTGGTCGATTTGTTGTTGGCTGGAAGAAAACCTGAGTTTCTGATTTAAAAAAAAAAAAAAAAAAACATGTAGCCCTCTCCTGAGACCAACTACCTCAGCCACTTTGTGAAAAAGACCCATAAAAATTCCTCACGTCATTAACGGGATTCGAATTCAGGTCTTTTTTACCCGGTGTGGGGGAGGTGATTAAACAGCTGGACTACCCACGAGAGCAATGATACAGGTACCATGATACACAGGCCATGATACGAGAACCATGATACACGGTTGAAAAACAATGGTCGAGAGCCAAATAAGGTAATTACAGTGATTTGAAGAGATCAAATTCGGTTTGGCCAATGAATTTCTTAAAGGTCTTTTTTAATCAGGGTTGTAATTCGCCTGTCTCAAGGAAAGTAAATCGGTTTCTTCCATAAGGTATTTTGGAGTTTATTTCGCAAAACAACCTGTCATCATAACAAAGACGTGTCCGTGTATGTTATGTATGTAATGAAGTGTGTGTATCATGTACGCTTGCTTCTGCACACGCACACACACACATACACACACACACGCTCGCGTATTTGTGTACTGGAGCATACGTTAAATTCAGTAACCGTTTGGTAGTGAAATAAATAAATCTTTATTAAGAAACATATATTATTAAAAATCTAGCTTTTCTTTTGCCAAGACCTGGATATTTTATACCACCGAATTTCAATAGTGGTAAACGTCCCCAGAAATACTTCATTAATACTGATACACAGGAACTGCTGGAAAAATATTGAAAAACATTGAAGCTCAATAATGCAAAGGATGATCAAAGATGGTATGAGTAATTACGGACCTGTTAGCTTAATCTGTTCCAGCGAGTCATCGGTTAAAGAGGACCATCTAGACAAGAATGCAGGGAAGATGTTGACCAATCTGATCGGATACTATGATGCAGTAACAAAGGAACTGGATGCAAAAAATAATTTTGATATCGTATGCTTGGATTTTAGAAAAACGTTTGATATTGTTGCACATAAAAAGACTGCTGCATAAATTGGAGCAGTCTGCCATTAAGAGTAAGTTGCTGCTATGGATAAAGGAATGATTTAATGGGAGAAGACAAAGAGTGGTTATTAATGGCACTGCTCTTCGTGGACTAATGTTATTAGTGAAGTCCCTCAGAGTACAGTCTAAGCTCATTGTTGTTTTCTAAATTTATTAATGATATCGATAAAGTCAAATCAGGCTTAATGTCTTAATTTGCAGATGATATAATGGTTGGTAGTGTGGTTAATGACAGTAATCAAGGTAATCTACTGCAACAAGGTCTAGAAATATTAGGCCAATGGAGCTGAGAAATAGCAGTTGAAGTTTAACGTTGGCAAGTGCAAGTGCTGACATGGGTAGCAGTAACCTCAGAGCAACTTATCAGCTGTATAGTACTACACTCGGGGTAATGGAGAATGAAAAAGGCCTGGGAGTAACTGTGCAGTCAGACATGAAATTCTCTGCGCAGACAAGCGCCACGACAGCTAATGGGATTTCGTCAATGATATACAGGAATTTTGCTAGGCATACGGAAGTGATTATCCTACTGTACAAGGCAATGGTTAGGCCGCACCTTGAATACTGCATACAGGTCTGGAGGCCTTATAGGAAGGATGTAGATCTACTGAACGAGCGCAGAGAAAGGCAACGAAATTGGTGAAGGGAACAAAGGGGAGCTGTTACCAAGAAAGGCTTCAGTTCTTCAAATTGCAACTTCTGGAGATCACTAGGCATCTGCCAAGTGATCTGATTGAAGTGTTTAAGGCTTTAAATGGATTGAGCAAACTCAACTCTGAAGGAATTCTTCTTCTTGTTCAGATTTCACATATGAGGGCGTAAATTTTAAACTACTAATACTAATACAGTAGAACTGACATCGCAAATACACCCGTACAGTGTTAAATCTATAATATTTTGAGACTAAAACATACGCGAACGAGGATATAAGGGCTATTATTGATTACGGCACTGAAGACTTTCATTATAAGCCAAGAAAACAAAATTCAACCTTCAATAAACGAATATCATACAAAGAGGTATGCGAACAGCAGCAAACACTTCCCTCTCCATGAATAAATTACAATATAGCAGCAGAAAAATTCAAATACCGCCTAGTAGTTTTTCTAAAACAGTTATATCACATATTAAAAGAGGGGGGGGGGGACCACTTCATATTTGGTTTATTTGTGTCACCTGATATTGCTAATCTAAAATAAATCTGGCCTCCTCATTCGCTGTTAGCCGAATTGCCATACTCTTATTCTTAAAACTTTTTAACTGATGTACAACTCATCCAGATGGCGCGATTTTACAATCTCTTTATTATTAGTGCCAAATAGTTGATGTGGTACTATAAAAATACTGGAAAATAATTCAAGCTGCTTTGTATTGTATTAACGAAAGGCTCTTTAATTTTAAATCGCATCTGAATATTGATGAAGATTATTATTATTTTCTTATTTTTATATCCTGACCAACTTTGCAACTGTCTATTCCTTGTTTTAGTGTTGCCGATCTTTAGCTGAATTGTTGTTGCAGATCATCACATGTTGATAACATCAGTTACATAACAATAAAGATTTTATATTTCATATGAAATATTTCCCTGCATTTTATATTTCCCCGCATAAAGATTTTATATTTCATATATATGTAATGTAATAACCAAAAATATCACAGGAAAGGTCAGGGTCGAAAATATGAACAACAGTTGGTGGAAGAAAGAAAACAAGTAGACGTAGGCAAAATAATAATGCGTAACCGAGGAACTTAAAAATACGTTTTGAAACTAACGTGTATATATAATATTGTATATAGAACGCGTAAGTTAGATTTAATTGGTTTAAGTCTAATGAAAATACGGTATACACTGGGAGCGATATATGGAATGAAAAAGAGGAAGAAATGGACTGAAGATTAAAATAAGAAGTGAAAAAACGACCAAAATGAAATAACATTGCGGTCTCCTTCACAATCTCAGTATCATCATCAGAGGTCATCCACCGAAATTATGAGCTTATGCGGCATCAGTCAAAAAAAAAAAAAAAAAAAATCACACCATTCCCTCCAAATGTCTGTCCAGTTCCTCCTTAAATTTATTTAACCTATCAACTTCCACAACGACAGATGGAAGTTTGTTCCAGCAATTAACCACCCGCTGGATAAAGGCAAATTTCCGCACATCTATTCTACATCTGTCCTTTCTTAATTTGAATTTATACCCCCTTAGGTTCGTTATCTGAACAAGTTGAAGGATCCCATCAGAATTCAGCGTGCTCAACCCATTCAAGCCCTTATACACCTCAATCAGCTCACCGCACAGGTTCCTAGTCTCCAGCTACTGCAATTTTCATAACTTACGCCTCTCTTGGTAAGAGGATCCCTTCATTCCCCTCACCAATCTTGTTGCCCTTCTCTGTACACGCTCAAGCAAATCCACATCCTTCCTAAAATGAGGCCTCCAGACCTGTACGCAGTACTCAAGGTGCGGCCTGACCATTGCCTTAAACAGAGGGACAATCACCTCCTTCTCCCTGCTAGCAAAATTCCTATATATCATAGACAAAACCCCATGACCTGCCCTGGCAGCCTGTCTGCATTGCTCAGAAAACTTCATATCTGACTGCACAATTACTCCCAGGTCTTTTTCATTTTCTACCACCTTAAGTGTAGTAGCACACAGCTGGTACGTTTCTCTGGGGTTACTTCTACCCATATGCAGTATTTTGCATTTGTCAAGGTTAAACTTCAGTTGCCACTTCTTAGACCATCTGCCCAAATTATCGAGACCCTGTTGCACTAGCACACTGCCATTCCTGTCATTAACAACCCTGCCAACCTTTGTATCATCTGCAAACGTCGACACTAAGCCTGATATACCTTCATCAATATCATTAATAAATATACAAAACAATAGAGGACCCAACACCGAACCCTGTGGGACTCCACTAATAACATTAGTCCACGAAGAGCAGCACCCATTGATTACCACCCTGTGTCTTCTTCCACTCAACCATCCTTTTATCCATTGTAGCAACTTACCCTTAATACCATTCTGCTCCAATTTGTACAGCAGTCTTCCATGCGCAACAGTGTCAAAAGCTTTCCTGAAATCCAAATATATGATATCAAAATTATTTTTTGCATCCAGTTCCTTTGTAACCTCATCATAATATCCTATCAAATTTGTCAGACAAGACTTTCCCTTAACAAACCCATGCTGTGTCTGAATTATTGCTGCAGTCTTGTCTAGATGATCCTGCAATGCATCTTTAACCAGTGACTCCATTGGTGGGTGTAGATGTGCCGCTAGGCGTCTCTCCAGAGCGTCTCATATGTGTAAGTTGGACTTTGGATCAGCGGTGGAACGGGCAGGCCAATCCATACGAACAGTGTCCTCACTTTCCAAAAGCATATCAACAGCTGCAGTGCGATGGGGTGTGGTGTTATCATCCATAAACACGAACTCGGGGCCAATGGCCCCTTGGAACACACGCACGTGGGGAAGGATTACCTCAGTACAGTACAGTAGCGTGCACCTGTTACATTACCGCCTTCCATTATCTGGAGTTGTGTACGTCCATTCAAGATAAGTAAAGTGTAAAGTGTAAAGTGTGTTTAGGGTCAAGCGGCACCATGGGTTTCCCCCATCTCCGCGTAGGTTACATTGTATGTGAACCAGTTTACTGGAAAAGCCAGAGATTTAAAAGTGTATGGACTTTGTATATGTGTGATGCCTTGTACCGTTGTTCATCTGGTCATTTAGCCGCCAGACCTCTACTGAGGCCCGACGTTGCCCCACTTTCGCCCCGTGGAGGCAGACCAGGTATCCACTTGAATATAGTTCACTCTGGCAGGTCCTGCCACCTAATTTCCTGAGATTTCAGTGGCTAGGACCTAAAAAAAAAAATAAAATAAAATAAAATAAAATAAATAAAAAATAAATAAATAAAAATGTGATCACGTTGAGGAGGAAGTGCTAGGAGGTCAAAAGAAATGGTGGGCGAAATTTATTTTCACTTGTGGAATTTAGATTGTGTGGGGCGTTCACTAGCGTGCAGGTAGAGTGGGGAGGGAGACTGAAGACTGGGGGGGGAGATAGATAGAAGTATGGAGCCGATAGGGAAGACAACTCCAGTTTACAGTGGGGCATGCCCATGCCCCACCAGAAGGAAAAGAAGGGGTGGCGAGAAGGGGAGGTGACAGCAGGGCTGTCCCCTCATCCCCTGCCAGGGAAGGGTAGAAAGTAGGCCAGGCAAGGGAGCTGGCCTATTCGCCAACAGGGCATACATGTGGGGTGGCTTCAGTCGGGCGCCAAGGCGTCAGGGCTGCCCCATTTGGTATTCCCAGGAGTGGAGTGAAGATATCTCTGTCCAGGTTTTCAGTCCAGGTCTGTATGACATTTGTGCAGATCATGCTTGGTCTTTTATTAAGTAGTTACTCGT
The DNA here is from genome assembly GCF_048544385.1 of Mastigoproctus giganteus. Classification (NCBI taxonomy): domain Eukaryota; kingdom Metazoa; phylum Arthropoda; class Arachnida; order Uropygi; family Thelyphonidae; genus Mastigoproctus; species Mastigoproctus giganteus. Next base: position 49,148,039 of record NC_143583.1, on the reverse strand, counting down.
GGGATCCAGGTCCATCCACTGGTGGATATTCAGTAGGATAGGCTTCAGTCACAGTCAGGGTGTACTCCCGAAGGTCCGATTGTAGTCAATGCGTTTCGTTAACAGTTCTCAAATGGAATCGGTGTCCTCCATCGGTCAGTATTTGGGAGAGTGCAGTTCAGGCACAGTCCAGTTTTATCTTGGTTCATCATTTGTTGTGATTGTTGTTGTATTTATCCTAGTTGTCCTAGATTTTCCGGCAAAGGAAGAGTCTGGCGTCTTACAAAGAGGCACTGAGCAAAGTTGGTTAGGGCATTGTAGGTTCCCTCGTCCTCCAGTAGGTAGTGCTCCTGATTTTTGGGGTTAAACTGGACTCATGTGATGAGGTGTTCACGCAGATCTTCGTACAGTTCACACTCGTGTAGCAGGTGGTCCCAGGTCTCGAGGGAACCACATGCGCAGGCTGGGTTATTTGTCAGTCCAAAGAGGTTTAGCTTGTGGCGGATAGCTCCATGTCCTGTGAGAAGGGAGGTGACGTGGAGACCAGGGCAGAGCCATGTCGGATATTTTGGGTACACCTTTTGCAAGTTCGGAAAGAACCTTCCCGTGATGTCTCCTTTGTCAGAAATCGTCCAGCGTTGTTGCCATATCGATGTCAAGTACGTTTGCAGCCTGTATTTCTCAACTTTACAGTTATTAGCCGGGTCCGTAGTGTGGTCCTGGAAGGTTGTGACTTTGCCACGTCTGAGTTGCTGAAGCATGCCATTGCGAATCACCTCAAGATCAAGAGGGAGAGCGCCCGTGATCACTTGTAGTGCATGAGTAGAGACTGTCTTGCATGCTCGGGTGAGGGTCAATAGGATGGGTCTATGTATGATATCCAGTCGTCTGCGGTTTACCGCTGTTGAGGCTTTGTGGAACCAGACACCGGAGGCGTATGCGATTGCCGGGATTATGGCTGCTTTCTGCTTTATAAAGGATCGCAAGTGTGCGCCTTTTCAGGCCCCATTCGCAACGTGTGACTCTGGCAAGCATGCCAGCGTATTTTTTCATCTTAGCCTGTATATATTTTAGGTGTGGGGTGAAAGACCGATTATGGTCCAGGATAACTCCCAGGTACTTTAGTTCTGTGACTAGCTTAATTGTCCTATTGTTGATTATTATTTGCGGCGGTCTAGTTGGGGTTAGGTAGCCCTTAAGTAAGATGGATTTAGTCTTGGTGGCCGAAATGGTGAGCCGATGCCTTTCCGTCCATTCTTGCAGTGTGGTTACTGCTGCATTCGCGAGAGTTTCTAGTTGGGCTCTTGAATCTGCAGTAAGGGCTAGGGATAGGTCGTCTGCATAGGCCAATGCCTGTACACCCCCTAAGTCGAGGGAAAGGAACTCGTCCAGTACATAGTTCCACAGGAGGGGGCCTAATACTGAGCCCTGGGGGCATCCTCGGTGTATCTGTCGATCTACCTTGCAGTAAGGGGCCTGTACCAGGATCCGTCTGTTTGTTAGGTAGCTTCTTATGCAGCTGAATAGATTTGATGGCAGTTGGGCTGCCCTGAGTCTTGCGAGGACGCTCGGCCACCAGAGGGCGTCGAACGCCCCTGCAAAGTCAATAGAGATGAGGAGAAAGCAAGATAACGCAACTCCAGACGAGAGCACCTCGACCGCCATATCGATCCCTTTCAATGATGTTTCGAGATGATACCGTGTGCCAACCTCTCGCCAGATGAGCTGAAGTTCAGAATCGCTGCTGAGACTGAATCTACTATCATCAGTAAAGAGTACCTTACCCCACGGTGCTGTTGTCCAGTCCTTGTGTTCGATGCACCACTGTAACCGGTGTCTCCGATGGGTTGGTGTTAAAGGGACACAGCGTACTGGCCGTCGGGCAAACAGTCCACCTTTATGGAGTCGCCTGGTCACAGTAAACCGCGACATCCTGCGTCCTGTGCTACTGTGCAGCTCGTTTACAATGGATCCTGCTGTCTGGTGTCGGTCCCTCTTGGCCTGTAGGAGTATATAGTATAGTGTTTAGTGTGTTCAGGGTCAACGGCACCAGGGGTTTCCCCCATCTCCGCGTAGTATATGGTGTGATACAGAACACTGTAGAGGCCAGAGGTTTGAAAGTGTATGGGTATTGCGGTGTGTAATGTTTTGTACCGTTATTCAACTGGTCTTTTAGCCATCTGGTCTTTTAGCCGAGACCCACCGTTGGCCACACTATACCTCGTGGAGGCAGACCAGGAACACCAGTATTTTAGAGATTTACTATTTACACTGGCAAGTCCTACCACCGGATTTCTTGAGATTTCAGTGGCAAAGACCTAGGGAAAAAAAAAAACCGGTGGGGGAGGGGAGAAACGCTATAAGTTATGCGGGGTAGAGTTAAATTTTTTTTTTTTTTTTTTTAGTGTGGGGCTTTTGTAGTTTTGACAAGGGTAAAACGCTAGTCGCAAGATATCTAGAGCGGAAAGGGCGACTGTAGACTGGGGGGGGTGAAAGACAGAAATATGGAGTCAATAGTGAAGATAACCCCAAAAGTCGGTGGGCAGGCCCATGCCTCACCAGATGAAGATAGAGGATGGCAGTGGGGAGGGTACAGAGTAACCATCCCCCTGCCAAGGGAAGGGAAGGAAAGTGAACCGAGTGAGGGTGCCCGGTTCAGATCGCCTAATGATGTTTCGGCAGCAAACTGCACAATGTCTTTGTCGGGTCTTCCTATGCAATTCCTGGGACATGTTGTCCCGTCCGTGTGAGTGGTCAAGTCCAGATAATGACTCCAGTTTAAGCTAGTGGTCAGTTCCTGGTTAAGTAAATGATTAGTTGTTCTTGAGTTTGTAGCTGTTAGGTTTTTGTTTGGTTGATACATCTAAGGATCTTTATTGTGGATGACGAGTGGTTAGTTTGTGGGTATGTTCTTCTCTTAGTGAAAAGATCCTGCGCAAATTGCGTTAAGGCTTTATAATTGTCTTCGCTCTCCAGGAGATATTGTTCTTGGTTTATTGGCGAGAAACGTATTCTGGTTATTAAGAGGCAGCGAAGGTCTTCGTATAGTTGGCAGTGGTGCATGAGGTGCTCCCACGTCTCTGGCTGTCCACAGTGGCAGAGAGGGGTGTCACTCAAATGTAGGAGTGTCTAGCGGTCATCATTGGGCGTTGCTTTTCGTGGACCACCACAACTGGTCCTTGCGAACAGCTGTATCTGTCGTTCTGAAGGCCGACCATGCACGTGAGACGATTCTATGGGCGATACCGAACTCTGCAGCCATGCTCCTCTCACTTCGACCTTCTTCGAGCTTCACAATTATTCGACCACGGGTAAAGTCATCCAGATGTTGTCTACTGGCCATTTCGTTGTCTGTAGCACTGCATGAAACCAATCGAACGTCTGTAACCATTCGGTAATTTGCACTTAACTGCTGAACTGCTGCTTTTATCTGTTTATGTGAGCCCTCTCATCACGATTCAAATTTTTGCATGTGCACCAGCTTTCTACTGAACGGCCACAGTTATGCAAATCGCCACAGGCTGTTTCGCTTGATTTTGTGGTTGTGACCTTTAAAAATAGTGTTGGTCCTTACGTTTTACAAACCAGTGTATTAATCGGCACCTTAAGTTGCTGCGGTAGTCTCATTAGGCTCAGAAGAGACAGGATCTGTCGTTTTAGTACCCACTTCCCTTTTGAGTAGTATGGCATCCTTTTCTTTAGTTGAACTATTCCGGTGGATTCTTAGGTATGTCTCAAGAGTATTGGCTATTCTGTTAATACCTTCAAGAATCCTCTCAAAGCCATTTGTTCCTTGCACTTCTCTGTGCAATATTAAATCCTCAATTTTCTCGAGACGTTGTACCCAGTTTTCTAGTTTTTTCCCATTGGCCGAGATATGTTTTTTTTTTTTAATTATTTATTATGCTAAGACAAATGGCATGGGATTCTGTATTTTTTTCTTTTTATATCTCTGTTTTTGGGATTTTTGGTACCGGGTTCAAAGATCGCAACAGGTTGTGGGTTACAGTCTTCTACTGCTCCGGACCTCCTTGGTTCAGGTATGCCGTCCGTATCAGGTGGCCCAATAATTGTATTGTCATGGTTATTTCGCATATTCTTTGTTTTTCTAAGTGTTTTCTTCATTGTGGATTTCCTGTATACGGAAATCCGAAAGCGGTGCAAATCGTAGGCAGGGAGTTATTCCTGGAAACGCTGTAGCTGCATTTAGTTGGCTGAACAGAGTGTGTAGAGTGTAGAGTGTGTTTAGTGTCAAACGGCACCAGGGGTTCCCCCCATCTCCGCGTGCTGTACATTGTGGGTGTGAAACAGAACACTGTCAATGCCAGAGGTTTAAAAGTATATGGATTTTGTATTTGTGTAGTGTCGAACAGTGGCATAGTGGCATAGTATTTAGGTTCAGGCGCCACCGGTGGTTTCCCACATCTGAACACCGGAGGCACGTCATTTAAACATTTTAATTGTCCACATTCCTTTCTTGGGCAGATAGGTCACAACATACCTGCAAACCCTACAGTGTCAGCTTCCGAGTGCCAAAATTATTATTGGAATGGATGCAAAGTGCATAGTGAGACGCCGGATAGGAGAGGTACACACAATGGACAGCGAGTGGAGGAGTGCATAGCAAGCAGTAACTTTACTAGCCTGAACCTGCCAAATCAGCTTCCCACGTTTTCAAGTACAATGGGAAGCAAACATTGATCCTACCCTTGCAAACCGCACAATAGCAGGACGCTTCATCCCCTGGGAGGTACAGGACCATTGGACCACATCTGATCAAAGGGTTATAACCCTCAGTTTGCACCAAACCCTAATTCCACGACAGATCGTCAGACGTCTCTCGCCAAGGTACGCTATTCCCAAAGCCGACTGGGATCTCTTCCAACGGACGCTAATGATGGGAGCAGAAAACATCCGAACTGAAAGTCAAAACTTAAATGACCTCCAGCAGCAGGTGACAAAATTAATCATGGACGCAGCGGACATAGCCCTAAAAAAGAAACGCCCGGCCCTCAGGGCTGTTCTCTGGTGGTCACCGAAACTAACTGACCTCAGACACAGAGCAAATAGAACCCGAAAAGCTTTCCAACGAGCACGCAGAACCTGGCCACAGGCGGAGGTGGACGAGCTAAGGCAGAGGTATTGCGAGGCAAGAAATAACTACACAGCCAAGATTAAGCAGAAGAAAAAAGAAACATGGGAAACCCTGGTCAGTGCAAATGGCATGTTGATCCATGGGGAATTTTTTATAGAGTTGTCACTAGCACGGTCCCAAGAGGGGAAGTGGTTAGAGCCACCGAAACTGCACCGGAAGCAGTTTCGGTGGCTCTTACCACTGTTAGAGCCACCGAAATGTCATTTGATGATTTCCAGCACCTGGAAATCATTGCTCCAGGTGCTGGATTTCCAGCACCTGGAAATCATCAAATGACAACATATTAGACCACATCTTCCTACCTCAAGCTGAGCCCAAGAACAGAGAAAATTTTTAGAAGAAAACTCCTTTTATTTTATGTACTACAGCAGTTGAGCCTCCCTTTACAATCATGGAGCTGAGCATAGCAGTAGCAAACGTCAAAAACAGGAAAGCCCCTGGTGATGATTGGATTGAACCAGAGATGCTCAAAAAGGCAGTAGAGAAGATACCAGACGTCATTCTAAATCTCTTCAATCGCTGTCTTTCAGAAGGTTATTACCATAATAAGTGGAAAACAGCAACAATAAGACTTATACTTAAGAATCCAACCAAACTCCAGGATAAGCCATACTCGTACAGACCCATAGCTTTGCTTTCTACCTTGAGCAAACTTTTTGAGCGGCTTCTATACCAGTGATTAGAGACTCACTTCCAGGAAGCGAAGATGATGTCGCCGAATCAGTTCGGCTTCAGAAGAGGATGCCCAGCGGCAGACGCTTTGGAAAACATATTTGAGGCAGCAAAAAACTGCGACATGAAATATTTTCTCCTCATATCAATAGACTTTGCTGGCGCTTTTGATTCTCTCTGGTGGCCCGGAATCCTGGCCAGGCTTGGGTGCCTCCAAATTCCTGGCAACATGTTCTGCTGCCTCAGATCATACTTGGATGACAGAAGGATTACAGTGACTACTCCCTTTACCACTCATGTGACCGATTGGACAGTGCGAAATGCCTGGACCATATCGGATCACCGTACAATAACCTACCAAATTGGAAGATCGATGACAACTATCGACAGACAGATGGCAAACAGATTCGTTATCGAAAAGGCAAACTGGGAACTCTTCAGAGCGCAACTTACCAGCATGGCGCAAAAACTGTTGGAGGAGCTGGCCAGCCGGGAAGAGGGCAAAAACATGATGAAAGACCCGGATTTATTGCAGGAAAAAATCACCAATATCAAAACTGGAGCAGCGTTTCAAACCGGGTTCCTATGCCCTTGTGGATACTGGAACTACAAAGATTGAGAAAACAGGTCCAGGCAAAGAGGAAGGCATTCCAAAGAGCAAGGAGAACATGGTATTGCTACCTCTTCCTCTACCGGAGGAAGAGGTAGCAATACAAAGAAGTACACAACACTTATACAGAAAAAATAAAAAAGAAGAAGCGAGCCTCATGGGAAAACTAGGTATCAAGAACAGGGAATGAGAACTCCTGGGGTGTGGTATATAAAATTACCACAAAGAAGCTGCCCAGGGGGGAAGTTGCCACGATGGAAACCCGACTTAAACGTAGGAGGAATCGACAGCCAATATTCTGAGCGCTATCTTCCATGAGCCGCCAGATATCCTCAATGAACAACAACACGCAATCTGCCAGGCAAATCAAGCATATAAGACCCAAAAAATAGAGCCGCCCTTCACAGTTGAGGAAATGCGGGATGCGGCCTTACAAATGTGCAACAGCAAATGGTCCGGTCTGGACCTAATAGAACCGGAGATGGCTAAAAAATGGCCCATTTAAGGAAAAACTCAATGCACTTGGGATAACATTGACAAATGTAAAGTACTACATATGGGAAACAGCAACCCCAGAGCAACGTATCAACTCTGTGGTACTACACTGACAGTGGTAGAGAATGAAAGGGACCTGGGGGTGGTGGTGCAGGCAGATATGAAGTTCTCTGAGCAGTGCAGACGAGCTGCAAGAGTAGCTCATGGTGTATTGTCAATGATATATAGGAATTTTTCTAGCAGGGATAAGGAGGTGATTATTCCCTTGTATAAGGCAATGGTCAGGCCACACCTAGAGTACTGTATACAGGCCTGGAGGCCTCATTTCAGGAAGGATGTAGAGCTGCTGGAACGAGTACAGAGAAGGGCAACTAGATTGGTGAATGGGACAAAGGGGTTCTCTTACGAAGAAAGGCTTAAGTTTTGCAAATTACAGTGTCTGGAAACTAGGCACCAGCGGGGTGATCTGATAGAGGTGTACAAAGCCTTGAATGGTTTGAGCATGCTCAATGCTGATGGGATTCTTCCTCTAGCTCAGAAAAATCACCTGAGAGGGCATAAATTCAAATTGAGGAAAGACAGATGTAGGATAGATGTGCGGAAATTTGCCTTTAGCCAGCGGGTGGTTGGTGGGTGGAACAGACTTCCATCCCTTGTCGTGGAAGTTGATAGCCTAAATAAGTTTAAGGCTCAGCTGGACAGGTATTTCGAACGAACAGAGGGGTGAAGTGGAAGTGGTTATTTTTATTTATTTATGTTACTTTTTTTTTTTTTTTTTTTTTTTTTTTTTGGCTGATGCTGCATAAGCTTGCTTTCTTGCATCAAATGCCTCTACTAATGCTAATGCTAATGCTAACAGAAGAGTCCACTTGCACCTGTGGGGAACTGGAAACTTGGCAACATATCATGTATGACTGCAAAAACTATAAAGAACAGAGATGCAGACTTATAACTGAGATCAAATACCTGCCAAAAAACCAAGAGCACCATCTCCTGGATTCGAAAGATGAATACAAAGCCCTCAGCCGCTTCACACTAGACGCCTTCAATAGAAGACGAACAGAAATTGCAATCCACAGTCCCTAAATAGGTGCAGTGCAGCAAAGAAATAAAGTGTAAAGTGTAAAGTGTGTTAAGTATCTAACGGCATCAGGGGTTTCCCCCATCTCCGCGTTGCCTTCATTGTGAGTATACTAGTTCACTGGGAAGGTCAGAGATTTAAAAGTGTGTGGATGGATCATGTGAATGTGTTATGTTATGTACCATTGTTCCGCTGGCCATTTAGCCGCTGGACCCCAGCTGAGGCCCAACGTTGCCCGCACTTCGCCCCGTGGAGGCAGACCAGGTAACCATTAGTTTAAATTTTCATTCTGGCAGGTCCTGCCACCTAATTTCCTGAGATTTCAGTGGCTAGGACCTAAAAAAAAAATTGTATGGGGATATTGCGCTAGAATTGGAAAAGCCAAAATGGTGGGCGAACAGCATAATTTAGATACGGTTATTTTTGACGTGTGGGGCATTCGCTTGCATACAGATAGAGTTAGGTAGGGAGAATGAAGATTGGGAGAATAAAACCAGAAGAATGAGGTCAATAGGGAAGACGAACCCAGATGGAATCAGTTGGACATGCCCATGCCCCACCAGAGGAAGAGTGGGGTCAGCGAGGAGAGGAGGAGACAGAAAAGCCATCACCCCCACCCTGCCGGGGTGAGGGAGAAGAAAGGGCCGAACAAGAGAGCCGGCTCAGATCGCCAGCATGGCGTGTATGCAGCAAAGCTGTGGCTTCGTCAGGTCCGCGGCAGTATCCAGTCCAATAGTTGGTCGGTGTTGGGATAGGATTTCGCCCACTGCTGGTCCAATAATCAGGATGTCAGTGTGGGATGGTGTCACTAATGGGACCTAGATCTCATCCAGTAAAGTCCTAGTCATTGTTGTCAGAGTTCCTGTGTCGAGTCTAGGGAAGTTGTGGTAGTGTTCGTAGTCTGCTGAACAGTTCGTGTGCAAATTGCAAGAGGGCTTTGTAGTAATCCTCCTCCCCCAGTACAGGATGTTCCCGATCCTTCGAGGTGAAACATATTTTTGTTATAAAGTGACATCTTATATCCTCAAAGAGGGGACATTCATGCATCAGATGTGTCCATGTCTGATTTTCACCGCAGTGGCATAGTGGTGATTCTTTTATTCCGAAGGTCGAAAGTTTGGCATTAAAGGAACCGTGCCCCGTTAGAAGGAAGGTGGTGTAGAGCCCTGGTGAGAACTAGGCCGGCTGGTGTGGGTAGACTTGGGTAACGTCCGGGATAAATTTCCGAGTTATGGCGCCTTTAGTTGATTCTGCTCATCGTTACTGGCAGGTTTGCCGGAGATGGTTGATAAGACGTTTTTTCTCTATGTTGCTGTTGTTGGCTGGATCGGTAGTGAAGCCGATGCAGGATACACTTTTACCACTGCACAGTTTAAAGAGCATGCCGCAGCGGACAATTTCCCGGTCCGGGGGAGAGTCATCCCGCCAGGACCTACAGCGCATGAAAGCTGACAGTGCAGCACGCTCTTGTGATGGTGAGCAAGATGCTACGCTGTATTGATTCTAATTTCCTTTTGTTGAAAGCCACGGTTGCTTTGTCATACCAAATACCTGCAGCGTAAGAGACGGCAGGGATGAAAAAAGCTTGTAAAAGAGAGACAAGGTCCTTTTCCTTAGTCCCCAATCTTTTCGTGTGACTCTTGCTATGAATGCTGAGTAGTTCCTGATCTTTCTCTGGAGATAGACGAGATGTGGGGTAAAGGATAAGTTTTTATCCAATACGAATCCGAGGTATTTTAGTTCTGTAGTTAGTTTAATCGTGGTTCCTTCTATTTTGTTTTGTGGTGGCCTTCTCGTGTCAAGAGAACCCTTGAGGAGTATTGAGTATGTCTTGTTTGGTGATATCGTTAGGTGGTTCTGTTTTGCCCACGTTTGGTGGGAGTCAATTGCCCGATTTGCAGTGGCTTTCAGTTGTGCCCGGCTGTCCGCCTCCAGCATCAGGACGAGGTCGTCTGCAAAAGCTTGTGCACCTGCCCCATTGAAATAAAATAGAAATAAAGCGACAGCACAGAAGAAATGATGGAAAGCAATACCAAATGTCTAAGGATTAGACGCCAAACAGACATAACATGCGCCAAGAACTTGGAGTGACAACAGAACAGAAACACCGAAATGTGTCCGACAGAAAAGGAACGTGGAACCCAACATCAAGTGGGAACTACCCCTCCTAGGAAGATTTCTCACTGGGCACGACTCTGATCACCATAGTCAGGACAAGACTCACATATGAGTGAACACCGGATTGGACTTAGCAGAAATCACTGCCTATTGCCTTTTGGTGACCTGGGCGGGTCACCCTTTCCTGGCCCACTCTTTCTCCTTTTCCCCAGCGGGGGGAGGCGATGGTTCCCGGTCCCGTCCCCTCTCTGTCGCCCCTCTCCTTCTCTTCTCCTTATGGGGCTTGGGCATGCCCCACTGATCTCTTGGGGCACCTTCCCTTTTGGCCCCATCTTTCTGACTTTGACCCCCCACCCTGACAACCTCACAGTGAATGCCTCACACAACAATCTAAATATTCAAAATTTCGCATCACTCCTTCTTGGTCTCTAATCTTTTTGCGTCTCACCCTATTAATCGCGTGGGCCTATCTTTTCCCCCATCCCCCGGTGGGGGGGGACGATCTTTTCTGTCTCCTCCCATCCCACCGCTGCTCTCTTCGCCTGGTGGGGCATAGGCCTGCCCCACTGATTATCTGGGTCGCCTTCTCTATCGTCGCCATATTTCTGTCTTTTTTCCCCCAGCCTTCCTTCTCCTCCCCAAACTACCTAATACGCTAACGTATACCCCATATAAGTAGGAAAATTTAATTGCGTTCACAATAACTTCATTTGGCTTTTCTACTCAATTTTCCTAACCCCCAACTGAGCGAGAATTATTATTATTTATTTATTTATTTATTTTATTTTATTTTTTTTAGGTTCTAGCCACTGAAATCTCAGGAAATTAGGTGGCAGGACCTGCCAGAGTAAATATCTAAATACTGGTGTACCTGATCTGCCTCCACGAGGGATAGTGTGGACAACATTGGGCTCCATCAGGGTTCTATCGGCTAAATGGTCAAAAGAACAACGATACACGACACTACACTTACAAAATCCATACACTTTTAAATCTCTGGCCTTTACAGTGAACTGTCACATCCACAATGAAAGCAATGCGGAGATTGGGAAAACCCTTGGTGCCGTTAGACACGAACACACTATACACTGTACACTATATATCTCCATGCACTGTCCCCTGCAATTAGGAGTCAATTTTACTTCAAGAAGAGGCCACATACCTAGCCTTGACACGTTATGCACAGGCTGTTTTCAATTCTAGAAGAGCAAGACTTGGGGAACTCAGGGCAGAAGAGAATAACGTGCCACCCCTGCGATCCCCGACTGGGGTAGGATAATGCAAGCACCCTAGGTGCAGGATTTAAAAGGCAAGTATGCCCTGCTAACCCGATGAGAGTAGGATTCATGCTAGCACTCCTCAGAGTGTAGGATATTCAAAGAGAGCAAAGCGCTCACGCAGGAGCACCTGTTCCTGTGACTTTCAAATCCCTTCTCCATCTTCTACCTTTGAGTGGTCTGCCTTCCCTATTGGTCCACTCCAACTACTGTTCCCAACATTCTGACCTCTTCTTCTTCTTCTTCTCTTACTCCCCCATATGCTTTCTTCAAAAAAAAAACCTTTTATTTTAATTTTTAATTTTTTAATTTTTTTTTATGGCCTCAACTTTTTTTTTATAGCCTCTGTCAGTAAGCTCAGGCTACCCTGGCAGAGGCCACCTAGAGTATAATGGGCTGCCTGGCTCACCTCCCAGTGGCTGTGGCGGGCAACGTAGAATCCCACTAGGGACCCCGCGGCCAAGCAGCCAGACAGAACAATAGAACAAAGCACAATACTACATTAACCAGACATTACACTTTTTTTCTGGCTGTGCAGTAGTTCTGCATTTCATCACAGAGTACATATGGTGCAGATGTGGGAAACCACCGGTGGTGCTGAACCTAAATACTCTGCCGCTATTCCACTATGTCTCCAGGCAGGTCCACAGAGGCTGCCTCTAGGGATCAGTTCTGGGGCCCCCTTCTGTGGATGAGTTCCTCAATATGGAAATCCCTAATATAAGAACGCAGGCATACGCCGATCTCATACTGATGCTGCAGGCTAACAGCAGGACACAGCTGGAGACCATGCAAATCATGCAATTTCTGTTCTGCAAGAATGGGCAAATGAGAATCTACTGAACATCTCACTGGAAAAAACATTCAATACTCCTCAAGGGCTTCCTTGATCCTAGGAAACCTCCCCAGATCAAGATAAATGGAACAACCATTAAAATCCAAACAGAAGTCAAATATCTTGGCGTTATCCTCGATAGACACCTCAACTTCACACCGCATCTTAGTTACCTCAGAGTAAAATTCAGGAAATATTCCATCCTATTCGCTAGAGTTACATGCAGGGACTGGAGTCTGAAGAAGAGGGCGCTCGCTGCCCTCTACAAGACATTCTTCATCCTGGCACTGGCTTATGCAGCGGGAGCTTGGTACGCTAAGTCAAGCACTGCTGTTAACAGAAGGAAATTGGAAACCATCCATCGAATAATTCTCCTCACAACAACCAGAGCATGCTGCCCGGTGAGCACCTACACTCTCCAAGTCCTTGCGGGATGTCTCCCTCTGGACTTGGAGATTGTCGGCCGTGGGCTGCTGCACCAACACGCCAAATGAAGGGTAATCCTACGTTTGGGATACACTACAGAACCAACTCTGACTAGATCACAGGAAAAAAGACGTCTAACAGACCACATGAGAACAATGTGGCAGAATCGGTGGAATGACTCCACTAAAGGCTGCATAACTACAAGCTTCATACCAGACATTGGACGTGTTTACCCCATTTCCCCAACCTGGTACTCTCCTGGACTTCATACCACTTACCTGATGACAGGGCATGGCTCCTTCAGAAAGAAGCTACTGTTGATGCGGCCAAGAAGAAACTTGGGAGCACCTGCTCTACGAATGTAATATCTATGAAGACCTCCGTTTACCCTGTTTACCAACGTACGCTCCATCCTTAGAAATCAGAAAGACATAGTGTTGCAGGAAGAATAAAATTATAAGGCTTTCACGCTTTTCGCTCAAAATCCCTTCGCGAGGCAAAGAGCACTTCCACCACCCTGAAACAAATTTCAGACGTTGGACCACCGAATGGACACAAAGAACACAACTGGCCATTGACGACCAGCTGAGTGACTACAGGACTTAAACACAAGAGGCGGTGACAACCTAGAGCAATTGAGCCCTTAGTGGATGCAACCAAACACTGTGACCTAGATTTAGCTGGTCTGTCACGTGCAAGAGACGCACAGCCTGGCCTCTGCCGAGGCTAAGTCCACCAGTCGTTCACTTTGACCTGGAGAGTCAAAGTGAACGACTTAGATTGCAGCCTTGCCGCCAACTAGCCAAATGGCGACCCAGGTCCGATACCTTGCCGGGCCTGCTTTATCTCCTTTTCCCGGTGGAGGAGACACCACTCTCCCCTCCTCTCCTTGCCAAACCCACTTTCCCCTCTGGTGTGGCATGGGCATGCCCACTCTCTATCGGTCCCTTTCTTCTTTTTCTACCCTCCAGTCTTCCTTCCCCCACCAAAATCTGTCTATCTTCACAGTGCACAGCCCCACATGTCAAAATTGTAACTTTTTTGTAATTGTAACTACACCAAAATTGCTTTTTGGTGTAGCAATTTTGGTGTAGCAATTTTGGTGTAGTTACAATTTTATTGTAAAAAATTGCATTTATTTTCCGTCGACTCTTTTCGGCCGAAAATAAAACTCATCCAGAGTACATCCCTTCTCGCTTTTAAAGCAATTCTCTATGACCAAACAAAAGCATCAACAGCGATTAAAGCAATTTTTTTTTATATAGGTCCTAGCCTCTGAAAGCTGAGGAAAGTAGGTGGCAGGATCTGCCAGAGTACTGATTCCTTACTAGTAACATCTGGGTAAACTCCACGTGGCGTGGTATGGGCAACGTCGGGTCCCATTAGGGGCCGCATTGTCAATAAGCCAGATGAACAATGGGCACAACAGACTACACTATACACGATCCACACACTTTAAATCTCTGGTTTGACAGGGTACTGTCACTCGATACAGAGAACACCGAGGAGATGGGAGAAATCCCAGGAGCTGCTAGACCCTCAACATACCAAATACCATACCATACCATACCTTACCAAAATCCCTTTTTTGGGCATCTAGAGGATTTAGATTTCTACATGCTGTTAGGCCAAATGGAAATTTCCAAACAATTGTTTACAAGCCCTAAGGATACTTGTAGGGTAGATCTATACTTGGACGGAGTAGGAATTTGAATTGGGCGGGAATTCCTATGGGAATTGATTGGATTATCCCGACAGCAGAGTCGAAACTAGCACTTTTGACCTTGGAAGCCTGTTGTTCCTGAATTCTGCCAAGCAGCAGTAACATTATCGGCCGTCTAATATTAAATTTAAAAACTGAAAAATTGCACTGTACCTGTTACTTGTGTAATGAAATGGAAAGGATTCATGTACAGTTTACACTTCCTGGATTCTGTAGATTCTAAATATGGGTCAGTCGGTGAAGCTAATACAAAAACATAATAACTAAACTCGGAGCACAGAAATATGCGACCTGACGTTTCGCCTTACAAACGGTCCAGGTTACATGTCCATCAGTGCAGACTATCTACATCCCTTAATGGTCATCGTGCACCCACAGGGCAATGGACTCTTCCAGCAGGAAAATGTGCCTCACCACAGAGCCGTGGTGACTAGAACATGCTTCGAAGAGCATTTCGCAGATTTTACCACCATTTGTCCTCCCTGTTCATTGGACATGAACCCTGTGTAGCATCTTTGGGATGCTGTGGAACGGTCCTTTCGAGCTTTGGATCCTCCACGCAGGAATGCGACCGAATTATGAACAGCGGTGCAGCAAGCATGGATGGAAATACCTGTGGAACGCTTTCGTGAAATAGTGGACTCAATGCCTCGCAGTGTGACTGCCCTTATACGGGCAAAAGGTGGGCCTACCCATTACTAGGTAGGTATCCTATGATTTCTGTCTGTTCAGTGTATATATATCGACTGTTAAGTAATTCTGCCTGCTCTGCGAGTAGAAGTTATCCGAGCTAATTAATGTGGTTTTTTTTATTTTATAACATATACGACAAATCTAAACAAATTTCAATGCAATTCTAATTAGCACACTTTTTTAAATTATATTAAATTTAAATAATATTTGCATCATAATTAAGCCGTCTGCATCAAGGAATGCAGATGGCTTAATCGAAATATGAAATACAAATTTTTCAGGCGTATGATGTGAAATCTAAAGTCAGAATTTGGAATAGCACATTAAGATTATGCGCCAATGATTCAAATACGTAGATAGTGTGCATTCCAGTAACGTAGATGGAACTGCTGAAGAAACCTTTTGGGTAAAATCAGTGCTTTTGTTTTAAATTATACGTCTTGCCGAGTTATACTACATTATTTTGCAGCTAGTTACTGTAGTGAATAATTCTTCCTTAAATTTTGACATTCGTGTATGTATTGGCTTTTTTTTTGTACATTGGGAGAAAAATAAGTATTGGGTTGAGCTGTATTTCTTCCACGTAGCTGGAACGATGAGTTCTTTCTTTCTTTTTTTGTTTAAATTTATTTTGGTGAAAGAAATTTGAAGATAAGTTAGTGCTAACTTTCATTTCTTTACGCAAATACATAAATAAATGTATAACCTTACATTTATTTATTCAGCTTGTGATTACAGCAAAATCAGAAGTAATTTAGAAATAATATATAAAAAAATTTACATTATATAATTACTCTATATGTAAATTATTGATGGGAACTTCAATTGATGCCTACTTAACGATACATATCTATAGGGGTGTTTCAATTAAAAGGTAGCATGGCTTATCGTGCTTATTTTTAGGTTTACACTATTTGTTGTCTGGACCTTTTCTCTCATATTTGGGCTGAAAATTTGAATTTGTTATTAAAATTTAACCAAGTATTGTCATTTAAATTTACGATTTACAAATTAAAATTCTACTAATCGACTGCTAGTTTTTTCGCTCAAACCCGAGGACAGGAAAAGATTTTCCGTCCTCGGTTTAGTCGATAAACATCATTGCTCTACTTCTAAACGTACCTAAACCAATTTTATTTGAAATAAATAAATAAAATAATACAACAAACGACACAATAGGTAGCATTTTCCTTCTTGTCGACAAGGGTTATGTCCGGTCTGTTGTGCGGGATTATCTTGTCTGTTATTATGGCGCGGTCCCAGGACAGCTTGTGGGTTGAGGTTTCTAGTACTGCCTGGGGGTACGTACTTGTAATACGGTATACGTTCTTTGATCAGCTAGTGTGTTATCCTTGCTACCTGGTCATGTCTACGAGTGTACTCCGTCTAGGTGATCACTCTGCATCCTGCGGTGATGTGCTGGATTGTTTCTGGGGCCAGGTGGCATCGTCGACATGTGTCATCTGTTACTCCTGGATCCTTGGCGATGTATTTCCTGTAGTTCCTGGTGTTCATTGTCTGGTCTTGGATGACGAGCATGAATCCTTCAGTCTCGTGAAAGAACGTTCCGCTCTTGAGCCAAGCATCGGAAACCATTCTATCTTTGTGGTCTTGATAGTGGCCATTGTACTGTCTGCCGTGGAGTGTCTTCTTTGCCTATCTTTCTAGCTCCGTTTGTTCCGTCGGAGCGAGAGGAGACTACTCGCTTATGTTGAGTGGGGTATACCGCTTGTCTATCTTCTTTATGGCCTGGTAGAGTGCTGCTGTGTTTTTCTGGAAGTAATCCTTCAAGTTAGCCATCGCTATCGCTATCTTCTGCTGCTTGATGAGGTCTATCAGGTCCCTTCCTCCTTCTTTCGGGGCAATTGTCAGTCTCTCCACGGATGACTTCGAGTGGTGTTGGCAGCTCTTGGTCATCATTGTCCTTGCCTTTCTCATGATATCCTCCAGCTCGGTGTTAGTCCAACTATGATCCCAGATTATATTAGCACTGGGACTGTGATCCCTCAGTTCAGCTTTGCTTTCAGCAGGCTTCTGAGTCTGATGGTATTTTTCAGTCAAGCAAGTCTTGATTTCTTTGTGCTCTATCTGCTGAGCCTGCATCATCCCCAGGTATTTGTAGGTCTCTCCCCCTGTCATGGCTTCGATGTCTTTACCAGTCTGTAGCTAGTAGTTTCGACCGAAGAATTTCTTCTGATGCAATCCGTGGGTCTTGCATTTGTCTAGACTAAATTCCATACTGATATGAATGCTGAATTCTTTGATGATGTAGAGTATTTGTTGGAGTTTCTTCTCATTTTTCGAGTAGAGCTTAATGTCATCCACGTACATCAGGTGGAAGAGGGGGTACAGGTTTATACTTGTTTATACTCACGCACGACCACCAGATCAGTGGAGTTTAGAATAAATCAATCAATACAAATTGTTAATCGTATTTAGTGGTCACGGGCTTGAACCCCGGTTCACTCAATGAGCGTATGCTACTGCACTCGCGCTCTTGAGCACTCGGCTACGTCAGGCCTTCTTTATTTTTTTCTTTGAGGTTATGTCCATAGTTCCATAGTTGCTGTTGTTGAGTGTGGTGGATAGCGAGTTCAGTGCTAGACAGAATCACAGTGTGCTCAAGGAATCTCCCCGAAAGATTCTTCCAATGGGGATCACTCTGGTTGTGATGTTCTCGAACTTGATGGTGGTACTCCACTTAGCCACGGTTGATTTTACAGTGATAAACTACTGTTCCAAGAAAAACTTCCATTCCGACAGTGACCAACTTCATGGAAGTTTGTCACTGTCAGATTGAATTTGTAGAGCTTCAGCATCTCTATTAGTCAGCTAGGAGGCAGGAAGTTGAAGGCCTTGCAGTATCTGATGTAGGCCGTGTACAGGTTGCGGCGCTTCTTGTAGGTATGTTCTTTAACTGTGGCATCAACGATTAATTGCTCCTTACATCCTTTGCTCATCTGCTTGCATCCTTTCTGCTGTTCGGCCATGACGTTCTGGCTCTCCAAGTGGTCTGATATCTTCTTGGTTATACAGCTGGTCAACATCTTGTACATCGTTGGGAGATAGGTGATCGTCCTGTATTTCGGCGGATTTCTTTTATCTTGTCTTTAGCCTTCAGATTCCTTGAGTAAGAAACTCTGTGATTGTGTCTAGGTGCCTTAGCATTCGGGTGAACTGCTCTGTTAGGTGCTTGTGTGTGCAAGCGACCCTCTTGTACCAGTAGTTCTGGATGTTATCTATTTCTATGGTTTACCAGTTGTGGGACTTCCCGATACTATTGTACTTCTTCCTCCCGAATCTCTCATACGTCCTTGGTTTTCTTCGGTTCTAGTTCTATCCAGAAAGCTCAGCTGTTATGTCTTACTTCGCTGCTCCATATTTTTCCCCAGAACTCCTCGATCGTCTTTTGCTTGTGTGGTACGTTTCCGTCTTTCCGATTTGTCTGATACTCCTGTAGAAGGCTCTTCGATTTTAATCGAAGATTCGATTTTTATTTATTTCTGAAGCTCTCTGTATCGGCGTAGTCTATTACTGAGTGCGAGGAGGTTCTGCTTCGATGTGTCCAAATATTCTCCGATTTCGGTCTCGTGTTTGCTGTAGACATTGTCAATCTGCGCAGGCAGCACAGTGGTATAGTCAACATCCTCTCCGCACCGGGTGGAAAAGGCCTGGGTTCGAATCCCGTCGATGACGCGAGGAACCTTAATGGGCTTTTTTCATTCCCCGACTGAGTTAGTCAGTCTCAGGTGTTGATAGCAAGGCTCCCCCACCCCAGAAACTGGGATTTTTCGTCCAGCGAAACAGGCAGATCGACCAGAAACACACGCAATTTACAGACAATACATATACGGGTATAGGTAAGAAATTAGGTGGCCCTAATATAATAATAATTTAAAATTTGTAGACGTTGTCTCTCTTGAGGATGCTCTTCAATTTTCCAATCAATTTCTTACTCCTATTACCCCATTGGTACTCGGTAAATTGGCCTATCTTGACTCTTAATTCTTCTATCTTCTGCTGAGGTCTTCTTTCCGAAGCTGGCGGTTCGCTGTTTTTTCGTTTCTTCTGCTACTGGTCTCTCGATTCTTTTCCAATAATCCTAATGGGTGCTATGACAGCACAGTATACTGCTGTGTGGATGGTCTCCAGTGTTGCACCATTATTGTTGAGGTAATGTGGTATTATTTTCCGATTGAGGTGGGCCGTGACTCTCCACAGGATTCTATTGAGTCTGCCTGCTTCGGTATCGTTAGGCCTTTGTGAGATCCATTCCCTCGAATTCCGTTAGGGCCTTCTTCCACTCGTTTTCTATTCTGGATATCATGACCTCGTCTCTTTCCACTTCAGCTGCTCTGGGTTGTCATTTTCCTTGCTCTTCCTCCTCTGGTTACATGTTGTCCATATTCTTTGTCCTTTGTAGTTGACCGCTCACGTCCTGCTTCATTTTTTACAAGATTGCAGGAGCTATCAGGTTCTTCGTGACGATGGTCTTTCTCTGCTCCACTATTTGCTGACCTGAACATCCAGTAATCACCCTGTACTTTGTCATATCGGTCTCTAGCTTGGTTATTTCGTAGTATGTTCACATGACGAATGTATTCAGTTTGATGCTACACGTCACGCGTTGGCGTTTTCTTCCTTCCAGTGTGGTCACTAGCGCAGTTGTGGTCATTTCCTCCCCTTGTGGTAGCCATAAGGAGAATAGCGCTGCTTTTTCCACTGTCTTCCTCCAGAGATTATCTCCGATTTTTTGAACTCACCCCTGTGCCTAAGGTCTGACCGCTAGTGACTTTATCTTGTGCCACACTCGATGCAGTATGATTATTACTTCTCTTCGACATCATCGTTCATTGATTGATTACCTATTATATTATTACCTATTGATTGATTACTATTATATTAGGGTCACCTGCAAATTTACTTTAAACTAGTAATGTGTATTGTGTCTGTGTATTCTCTGGTCGATTTGCCTGCTTTTCTGGACGAAAAACTCGGGTTCCTAGGGGGGGGAACTTGCATGATGATGTTTGGGGGGACAAGGAGGAGGAGGAGGAACAGCTTTCCCATTGAGAAAAAAGACCCGACTAGACAAAATTTTCATATAGAATCATAAAACCTGAACAGTAATGCTTAATCCAATTTTAATATCAAATTAAAAAAAAAAAAACAATTCAGACGAAATATTACAAAATAAGCCCAGCGGACAAAATCCTGATAATAATAAGTGGGATCGACCCCGTGCCTTATAGCACACATTATACCAAATTACAATACGTTCCAACATATATATTTTATTATCTAAATTAAGAGTAAAGTGTTATAAAAAAAAGTTTTATTAAATGGTTGAGGGTCTGCTCTTCAACCTTTTACTATAATATTTTCTGTAAATAAATCAGGAAAGTATCAAAAATATGTTTATCGACGAATACTATTAAGCTATAAAGAGGACAGCAGGGGGTTCCATTAGACGTCAAGGATGCGACTTTCCCCCTTCACGTACGAGTTATTACATTAAAAGTTACGAAAATACCTGCATGCATTGCGTTTGGGACTTGGGGAAACTATAAACAAAAACAACAACAAACAGAAATCTGGAGAATTATCTATTCCGGGTTAGAGGCGGCAGTGTCGGAGTTCATAACGTAACATATCATTACGGAACTTTAATGATGATTGTTGCATCGTTAGGATGAGTGAGAGTGTGTGCGCAGTTGCTACATTGTGTTGTTGCTGATGGTGATTTGTCACCGTAATGGCTTTTCGTCTGAAATTCGTACTACATTTAGCTCGCTTAACTGCTGTTTTCGTTTTCAGAGCTGGAGGTAGACAAGAGCTTTAAACAAAACAACGCGTAAAAGACATTTTAAAAAGTTTCCTCTTAAGGAGAGGTTTATTTGATTCGGGATACTAAATCTCCGTATTATTACCTTTTCGATGCCATTGCGGTAGTAAATCGTATTGTTATTAATTATTATTACAGATAATCGTAGAGCCTGTATTGCACACTATTATTAAAAATTTCACTGAAATTGCAATGATTCGCGCGTAGTTTATCGTTGATCTGAGCAATTTCATGAATCCACTTCATGAGTAGGCGATCCAAACGGTTATATATCTTTTAAAATTGACATTTCAGGGAGTGTGTCAGTCTAGTGATTTTGTGCTCTTACATTTACTTTAATTTCGAGTGCAATTATGCAACCAAGATTCCGGATATCTTGAAAGCTAAAGATGTCATCTATACAAAAGCTCCAACTATCGGCCCCGAATTTTTGATGTAAACTTACTTTTTTGATAATTTTAGATAGAGATAATTATATGCTTTAGCAGTAGTGATCGGAAGCATGTTTATCATAGCGCTTAGAGCGAATGCCACCCCCCTGCACGTACTCGCAATTAGACTAATCCCTGCCTCGAGCAACAAGGCTCCAACCCTCTGCCTTTTGTTGTTGTTATTTCGTTTTTAGCAGCATTAACAACTAAGGCCATATTGCTCCGGGAATATGCGGTGGCCATTCCCTGACCTTTCCACATCCTTCCTATTTGGTGGTGACGGGCTCGAACCCCGGTCTAATCAAGAAGCGTGTGCTACGCACTGCTGCTCCTTCCCACCTGGCTACGGAGGCGTCTTCTGCCTTTTGTTTCTCAGGAAAGAGAAAGTAGTTAATAATGCACCGTGTTTACTCTGTACTTGTTCGAACTTAAGAAGGGCAAGCTGAGTGGGACTGCCCACGTATACAATAAAGTAATTTATTTCCAGAGCTTACAAATAAACCCACTTGATCACCAGCTTGAGAACGAAATTAGTCTTGCGCAGGCGAAGTTTTTTACTGCTCCTGGAATAGAGAAGTTTTTTCTGTTTTATTAGCTTAAATTGGCACATTAACTTATTTTCTAGAGTAGCTTTATATTCATCGTTACAATACTTAGATTAAAGTTTAATTTAGATAGAGATTTTGTAGGTATTACTTAGTCGGTAAGGGTATCAAATCCACGTGTTACAAGTTGCAGCTCCGCTGACCGAGAAGTTTTTTAGCCATATTTAGCCGTTTTATTGACCAATTGTTATATTAAATTATTTTCTATAAGTAGCTTATAGACCTAGTCAGGATCCTTAGTTTATTCTGAATTGAGGCAGCGAGATTTGGAAGTTAATTAATACTTAAGTGTACGTAGATTTTCCCTTCGTAATTTGCCGCCATTGTTATAAGATACAACGTTAAATCCCGAACTACATAGCGTAAGCTTAATATAGTATAGTATACAAAGGGTACTAGGAAAGTTTTGCAATATGACGCAACAATGAATCACATGAAGCTGCTTGTTGCTGCATGTTGAGACATGTTCATACGTGCATAGTAGCCGCCGCGCCAAGTCGATGGGCTCAGTTAATCATTAGTAGTGAGAGTGTAAAGTGCTTGCGATGGCATCGTGGTCATGAAATGAGATAAGGACAGTTTTGCGGTATAATTTCGTGCGTGGTTTAACCATAGACCAGTGCTTAGAAGAAATGACTCTTGCACTAGATGATGATTGTCCACATCGTACAACGATATTCAGGTGGTATAGAGAATTCCAAAGGGGAAATTTCACTCTGGAGGATTCTGAGAGGCCGGGAAGGCCACGAACGTCAGTTACGGAGGAAAACGTTACTGCTGTGAGGAAAATGCTTGACGAAAACAGGAGAGTGACCTACCAACAGACAGAGGATACTTTGGGCCTAAATGCACCAGCAATTCGTTCGATTCTGCAAGATCATTTGTACGTGAAGAAACTTTGTTCTCTCTGGGTGCCGCATCAACTGACTGAAGAGCAGATGACACGACGTGTGACTTGGTGCTGGGAGATGTTAAAAAAGTTTGATAAGGGACAATCTCGGTATGTGAACAACATCGTGACAGGTGACGAGATTTGGCTGTACTATTACGATCTGCCGACCAAGGCTCAAAACAAAGTTTGGGTCTTTGATGATGACGACACACCCGTAATTGTCAGAAAATCCCGATCTGTAAAGAAGAAAATGATAGCTGTATTTTTCAAATCGAGTGGAATTGTGGAACGTGCCGTTTTGGACACGCAGAAGACAGTCACAGCTAAGTGGTATACTGAACAATGCCTGCCTAAGGTCATTGGATCTATGAAGAACCTGCGGCCAAAGTAAGAATGGACACCTGGTACCTCCATCACGATAATGCTGCAGCTCACCGCGCCAAAGCCGGCACCGAATATTTGACCACGACAGGACTGAAACTTCTCGAGCACCCTCCCTACAGTCCAGACCTTGCTCCCTGCGACTTTGCACTGTTCCCGCATGTGAAAATGAAGCTAAAAGGGAGGCGGTTTTCCAGTGATGAGGACCTTCTACGGGCTTGGGACAACGAGTGTGCTTTACTCCCTAGTGAAACTTGGCAGAACTGGTTTAAAGATTGGTTTCGGAGGATGGAGAGGTGTATTGAATGTAGAGGAAATTACTTTGAAAAAATTAAATAAACAAAGCTGTATTGCAAACCTTTCCTAGTACCCTTTGTATAATATTATATAATATTGTAACTTAATCAGTAAAATCTATTAATCTTAGTAGTATTAGTAGCATTAGTAGAGGCATATGATGCAAGAAAGCAAACGTATGCAGCATCAGCCAAAAAAAAAAAAAAAACACTCCCATTTCACCCCTCCGTTCGTTCGAAATACTTGTCTAGCTGAGCCTTAAATTTGTTTAGGCTATCAACTTCCACAACGACAGATGGAAGTCTCTTCCACCAACCAACTACCCGCTGGCTAAAGGCAAATTTCCGCACATCTGTCCTACATCTGTCTTTCCTCAATTTGAATTTATGTCCTCTCAGGTGATTATTCTGAGCAAGAGGAAGAATCCCATCAGCATTGAGCATACTCAAACCATTCAAGGCTTTATACACCTCACTCAGATCACCTCGCAGATGCCTTGTCTCCAGACACTGTAATTTGCAAAACTTAAGCCTTTCCTAGTAAGTGCAACCCTTTGTTCCATTCACTAATCTTATTGTCCTTCTCTGTACTCGTTCCAGCAGCTCTACATTCTTCTTGAAATGAGGCCTCCAGACCTGTATACAGTACTCTAGGTGTGGCCTGACCATTGCCTTATACAAGGGGATAATCACCTCCTTATCCGTGATAGAAAAATTTCTGTATATCATTAACAAGACACTATGAGCTACTCTTGAAGACCGTCTGCACTGCTCAGAGAACTTCATATCTGCGTGCACAATTACCCCCAGGTCCGTTTCATTCTCTACCTCTATCAATGTAGTACCACAGAGTTGATACGTTGCTCTGGGGTTGCTGTTTCCCCTATGTAGTACTTTACATTTGTCAATGTTAAACTTCATTTGCCACCTCTCAGCCCATCTGCTCAACCTTTCCTGATCCTGTTGCAGCAGCATGGCGTCAGTAGTGTCCGTAACAACCCTGCCAACCTTCGTATCGTCTGCAAACTTGGATATTAAGCTTGATATACCATCATCAATATTATTTATAAATACAGAAAACAATAATGGACCCAAGACTGAACCCTGAGGGACTCCATAATAACATTAGTCCACGATGAGCAGTGTCCATTGATTACCACGATCTCCTCCTGCACTCAACCATTCCTTTATCCATAGCAGCAATTTGCCTCCAATGCCACACTGCTCCAATTTGTGCAGCAGTCTTCCATGTGCAACAGTATCAAATGCCTTTCTAAGATCCAAATATATAATCAAAGCTATTCCCTGCATCCAGTTCTTTTGTGACTGCATCATAGTATCCAATTAAATTGGTCAGGCAAGACTTCCCCTTAACGAAACCATGCTGTGTCCGAGCTATAACTGAAGTCTTGTCTAGATGATCCTGCAGTGCTTCTTTAACCAGTGCCTCCATTAATTTTGCTGGAACAGAAGTTAAACTCACAGGTGTATAATTACTTGTGTCAGCTTTCGATCCTCCTTTGTGAATTGGGGTCACATTTGCACATCTCCAGTCTATGGGTACCGATCGAGTAAGCCAGGTGCTGATTTACTCGAAGTCGACGTAGTCAAGAAATTCGCTGAAGGCTACCCCACCATACTCTTGAGCCTCCTCAATAGGTGCCTTGCTGAAGGAACATTCCCTCTACCCTGGAAGACTGCTACTCTCAAGCTGATCCTGAAAAATCCAGATAAACCACCCTAACTTCCTGCCTCCTACCGACCAATTACTCTGCTCTCCGTTTTGGCCAAGCTTCTAGAACGACTTCTGCTGTATTCCCTCTCTACCTACTATACCGATCAGCAACTCACCTCACCATGTCAGTTTGGATTCAAGACAGGCTCGAGCACCGAAGACGCTATACATAACTTGATTACCCAGGCTGCACAGACAACTTCAAAGTATACCCTGGCCATCATGGTGGACTTTGCTACTGCCTTCGATGGGCTGTGGTGGCCCAGTGTCCTTCGGAGACTTCGGCAGGCAAACACGTCCAAGAACATATACATAGTCTAAAATCCTATCTCCGCAATAGAAAATTACAATTTGTAAAAAAATACCAGATTATCACAAGATGTGTTCATCGGGGTTGTCCTCGAGGGCTCTGTCCTTGAGCCATTCCTCTGGTCCATTGTTCTGGACGAGTTTCTGGGGTTTGACCTGGGTGGGGCCAGACCCTTGGCCTTCGCTGATGATCTTGTCCCGGTGGTTCAAGTCAACACAAGAGCGGCGCTGGAAGCAAAAGCAAATACAGCTCTGGAAAGCTCCAAAACTGGGCAGCACTCCACAACCTCTCAATTTCTGGTGAGAAAACAAAATCGATTCTCCTTAAGGGAAAGCTACAAATACGCAGGCCTCCAACAAAGAAGTTAAATAACATTCCCATCCGTCTCTAATACCTGGGATTCAAATACCTGGGAATCTACATTGACACCGGTCTTACCTTTCACTCTCATCTGAAGTACACTCTCATCCACAAAAATCCGAAAGTATACGGCCATGATAAGAAGTGTCAGCAGAGCAAACTGGGTTTGAAGCATAAAGCTTTGTGTCTCATCTATAAAGCGGTGTTTCTCCCAATGTGTGTTATGGAGCCTCAGTTTGGTGTACAAAGGCCACCTTGGAAAAGAACAAGCGTAAACTTGACTCAATACAGAGATTCGTGCTGTTGTCTATCTGCAGGGCAAGCTGCATTGTCAGCACCCCTGCCCTACAGGTTATCACTATGATTAAAAGGGGTCTTTAACATCTATTACAGAAGGGAATTCCGACACAGTTGTTAAGTCTTCAACTGGAGCTTACCAATGACCTGAAACAAGAAAGAAAACGTATTTTCAAACACCTTCAAAGACATTGGTAGCATCCATGGAAACCACGCCGAAAGGAGAATTTACCAGAAGATTCCTCCCATCCATTGAAATGACTTCTGAAAGTCCCCTTCCTTTAGCTAACCACCCGCTGGCTAAAGGCAAATTTCCGCACATCTAATCTACATCTGTCTTTTCTTAATTTGAATTTATGCCCCCTTAGGTTCGTAATCTGAACAAGTGGAAGGATCCCATCAGAATTCAGCGTGCTGAACCCATTCAAGGCCTTATACACCTCAATCAGATCACCGCGCAGGTGCCTAGTCTCCAGCCACTGAAATTTACAGAACTTAAGCCTCTCTTGATAAGAGGATCCCTTCATTCTCCTCACCAATCTTGTTGCCCTTCTCTGTACACACTCAAGTAAATCTGCATCCTTCCTAAAATGAGGCCTCCAGACCTGTACGCAGTACTCAAGGCGTGGCCTGACCATTGCCTTATACAGAGGGATAATCACCTCCTTTTCCCTGCTAGCAAAATTCCTATATATCATTGACAAAACCCCATGACCTGCCCTGGCAGCCTGTCTGCATTGCTCAGAAAACTTCATATCTGACTGCACAATTACTCCCAGGTCTTTTTCATTTTCTACAGTCCTTAAGTGTAGTACCGCACAGTTGGTATGTTTCTCTGGGGTTACTTCTACCCAGTGCTTTTTTTTTTGGGACGGTACGCAACGGTACGGCGTACCGGCACCTTTATTAACAGTGACATTTGGATGCAGTGCACTTCGAAATTTGTAATATTCCGTAAATTTTTTTTTCACATGTTTATCTACTATTCAAATAAGCTTAAAATTATTTAACTAAATTTGCATTTTTCACTGTCTGTTGTTAAGATATTTTCTACATAAAACTGTATAACCATTTTTATAATTCTAAATACTCAGTCGGGCCTCTGTTTAACGAAGTCCTCTTATAGCGAATTATTTTGAATTCCCCTTGGAAGTTACATTTTTAAAGTTCTTTCCGTTGAGCGAAGAAAATGTTCATATAGCGAACGGATTAGGAGAGAATTAACTCGGTACGCATTGTGTTGCTGCACGCATTAGTAAGGTGTAAGGTGTGTTGGGGGGGTCTAACGGCTCCTGGGGTTCCCCCCATCTCCGCGTATTTTCTATGTTTCGGACAAGCCTGAGATTTTTTTAAAAAATATATATGGTTCATGAGCTATGTGGCGTGTTGTGCCCTTTGTTCATCCGGCCTATTAGCCGCCAGGCCCCTAGTGGGACCTGACGTTTCCACACCTGCCACGGGGAGGCTGGCCGGGTGTACCCAATGAGGCTATTTTACTCTGGCGGGTCCTGTCCCTTACTTTCCTGAGATTTCAGTGGCTAGGACCTAAAAAAAAAAAAAAAAAAAAAAATATATATATATATAAAATAAAATACATTGGAGAAGTCGCGAGCGTAGTTTAGTTAGTTAAGGTTCTTTTTAACATCATTTGGGGTTTACACTGAAAGTCTGTAAGGCCTAAAAGATCGGGCATAAATTTTGGTGTGTCTTAAATTTTGATGTTGGGCTGATCGCTATGTAAGATGACAGTTTTGGGTGGGGAGGCAGAAGACTGGGGGTCGAAATAGGAAGCAAAGGGTTGATAGAGAAGATGACCCCCCCGTTTTTCAGTGGAGCATGCTTATGCCCCACCAGAGGGAAAAAAGGGTGGCAAGGGGGGAAGAGGGTTCTCCCCCTGCGAGGAAATGTGGTTTAAAGAGGGTCCTGCAGGTGCAGGATCTGAGAGGCAGATGGCGCTCTACTCTAGCTCTCGGACGCTTCAGTGTTGGTCTCTTTCAGGAATTTCGTCAGTGTGACGAGAATTTGTCTTCTCTGGGGTAGTTTTCCTCAAGATAGTTGTTTTCTGCTTTTCCTGGGAGCAACTTTGATTAGACTTTTAGGCACTAATGGTGCATTTTTCTGTACTGTTGAATTTTCTTCTTTGATTCTGGTTTTTTTGAGTTTCTCCGTTGTTCTGGTTCATCCATTCCTTCTAAGTTTAGGCTTTTATATTGAGTGTTGTTGTCTTCCTGCTGGACAGGTTGTATTGCAATAATTGTTTTCCTTCTTGTAAATAGTTGAGTTGCAAAGTTGGTAAAAGCTACAAACTCTTCTTGTGCATTCAGGAGTCGGGATTCTTGGTTAATTGGATTGTACTGGATGTTTGTAATGAGGCTCGCTCTTATGTCGTCATAATTTTCACATTCATGCATGATATGAGTCCATGATTCGGGTTCTCCGCAAGTACAATTTCTATCTTCTGTTATGCCTAGCATATTTAGTTTTTCCTTAAACGGACCATGACTCGTTAGTAGATACGTAGTGTTAAGGCCCGAGAAAATTCACGGTGGGGCTTTCGGGTGCATTTTTGTCACTAGTGGAAGAAATTTATGGGTTATTGCTCCTTTTGGTGGTTTCATTCCACCTTCTTTGCCAGGTTTCTGTTAGGAATTCATCTATCCTTTTTTGTTCCCTATTCCAGCCACTAGTCACGTCAAGGGTTAAGCCACAGGTAATTGGGATCACTTTTTTGTGATAATACACTAGTCCAGCGCGAGCAACTTCCAGGTAAAGGTTTAGTGCACCTGCAAAGACCTGGAGCGCCGCCGTACTAACTGTGCTACTCGCTCTAGTGATTGTAAGTAGTATGTTCCACTGAATTGTTTCAAGAATTTTCCTGTTTGTTACTGTGCTGGTTTTCGTCATCCATTCTGGCGATCCGTACATAATTACCGGGATGAAGAGGGTTTTGTAATATAGGGGAGGATCTTTTTATTTAGTCCCCAGTCCTTATGCGTGATTCTTGCTATAAGTGCTGTGTATATGCGTATCTTCTTCCTGAGGTAGTTTAAGTGCGGTTTAAATGAGAGATTTCTGTCAATGATAATTCCTAAGTATTTTGTTTCATTTGATAATTTTACTGTTATTCCTTCTACTTTGATTTGTGGTGGCCTGTTTAAGTTTAGTTTTCCTTTCAAGAGGACCGAGTTGGTCTTTTCCGGTGCTAGTTTTAGGTTATTTAGTTTAACCCAATCCTGTACGATTTTCAGCGCTCCATTTGCTTGTTTTTCAAGGTTGGCTCTTGAATCAGCTGCTGTGATTAAAAGTAAATCATCGGCAAAGGCCTGGGCCTCAACCTCCCCCAGGTCCTTGCAGAGAAAGTCATCGAGGACAAAGTTCCACAGGAGCGACCCCACAACAGAACCCCTGGGGGCAACCCCTGCGAACTGCACGCGATAGGCTGGAATAGGGCACAAGGATCTGCACTTCCCTGTCAGTGAGATAGGACTTTACACAGTCAAACAGATTTTTTGGAAGGGCTGCAGCACGAAGCCTCGCCAGGACCCTCGGCCACCAAAGGGTGTCGAACGCCCCAGCGAAGTCCATCGTGATCACCAGGAAGTACTTGCTGGTACATTGTGCAGCTCTGTTAAGGAGATCTCGGATTGCATCAATAGTAGAGGTTCCAGATTTGAACCCATATTGTTTTGAATTGCTAAGGTTTGCTTCCATATAGTGCTGTTCAACTCTCTTGTGTAGTAGTCTTTCCAAGATTTTGCTCACCGTCAATAGCAAAGCAATTGGTCTGTAGGATGTAGGCAGCTCAGGCAGTTTTGTAGGGCTTTTTGGTATCAATTTTAAGATGGCTTTTTTCCATTGTGTTGGAAAGTGACCTTGCTCCAGGCAGCTATTGTACAGTCGTAGTAAGAGTTGTGGGACGCATTCAGCAGGCTTTTTAATCATCTCTGGTTCAATTAGATCTAAACCTGGGCATTTTTTGTTTTTTGTTCTGCCCGACGCTTCTTGGAGCTCCTCAAGAGTAAATGGCGGTTCTTTGCGGGTGTTTATGTAACTTTCATTTGCGTGGCATATCTCCTCCTGCTCCAGTGTCAGTTCTGTTGGCGGTTTCACGAATATTGTTGCAAGAATATTTGCAACTGAGTTTTTCCACGTTGTGGTCAATGAGCCTTGTGGCGTTTTTGTTGGCACCATAACTTCTCCTCTGGGGAGCTTGCTAGTTATGATTTTGAACACCACTCCCCAGGGATCGGTGTTTCCTGTTGTTTGGATGAATCTCTGCCAGCTTTCTCTTTTGCTCTTTTTGATTTGCTCCGTATAGTGATTCCTAAGCTGACGGTACCTGTTTCTCATTTCCGTGACTTCTTCCTGTGGCCAGGTTCTTCTTGCCCTTTGAAATTCTCTTCGTTTTCCCTGTATCATTTTCCTTAGCCTTTGCAGCTCAGGGGTCCACCAAGGCATTGGCCTTGAGATCGGCGTTCTCCTTTTCATGCTTGCTTCCGCCGCCGTGGTGATCATTTTGGTCATGACTCCTTGGAGGATTTCCGGATTTTCCATCTCCGATTGTATATTTCTGTGGGCTTCCATGTAGGCCTGTTATTGGCTACTTAGTGTTCTTTTGAATTTGTCCCAGTCAGCTTTGTGGATGTTGAATCTGTTCTGCATCTGTCTTATAATAGGGATCCTTTCCAAGCTTCTGTTTATGGAGTATGTGATGGTCCTGTAATCTGAAGTCGTCCAATCACTTTGTGCTGCTGCACGCATTAAGAGAGATAAAACTTAGTGGTACCTGGTAAAACTTATCCGACCACCTGCCCCACATACGGAGAAATCGCGCTGGTCAACAGTGAGCAGATGAAGGGGTATTCCCAGTGGTCCACCTTCTACTGCGGCGGTGTCCAAACTTTTTTCGTACAGGACCCATATTAAAAAAAAATTTCGAAGTTAGATTTCTTTACGCTGTTTTAGTTCACTTTCTAGGCGGGCCGTAGGTTGGACCCCGCTGTGAATCAACTGTAGGCGCTCCGTTCGGGAATTAGTAGAGAGATTTTCTTTCACCCCAAAAAATAATCATCAGTTGTTTCTCGGAAGCGCGTTATCCACATTTTTCCGTAAATTTTCCCTATCTCTGTTTACATGAATTCTTAAAAAAAAAAAAAAAAAAAATCAAATCTAAGAACTAGTGACAATACCGATGACGAGAGAAGGAAAACGAGGACAACGAAGGTATTAAACCTTCTAAACATGAATTGTTGGCATTTGGTGAAAATAAAGTTAGAAAATTACAGTTAAATGAAAGAGATACAATTCGTGGATTTCGGAAATACCTAATTGAAAAGATGGTTTCGGAAGAATTGAAGCATTTGATGGACGCTATGAGTACGATACCAATTTCATCGAGTGAATATGAAGGAGGATTTTCACAAATGAATCTGATCGCCAGCCCAACCAGCGCTTCGTTGATGACAAAAACAGTTTCTTCACTACTGTTTCTTAAAATTTCAAGCCCACCGCTGACCCGCTTCGATCCAGCAAAATATGTCGATTCGTGGCTGCTTCGGAAAGGTAATTCAGCAAGAGACACACACAAAGAGGAAGAAAAGAAGTCGGCATAGGGTATCTGTCGGATGAAAACTTAATAAAAATTTGGAATATTCTACAAAAACTTTGAAATTATTTTTACTTGTTATTTACTTTTACTTATTATTTTTAGGGTCCATAGTCGAGCGAAGGACCCTTAGAATGTCATTCGGTTATCTGTCTGTCCGTCCGTCTGTCACAGCATTGTACCTGTGGAACTACTCAATCTATTGACTCGAAATTTTGCATGGGTTTGTACATCATGTGGGCCAATATAATGCCATATTGATCGTTGTTGACAAAACTTTCTCTGAGAAATGGAGGGGTAAAACGTGGGGGGACAAAAAATGTCGACAACCTATATACAGCGTCGGAAAGAGCTCAACGAGTAGGTTTAAAATATTTTAAAATTAAAAATGGCAGCGCCAGACAGGAAAATCTGATTTCTTGTCCCCCCCCCCCTCTATTTCCGTCGCTAATGGAGCTAAAAATTTAAAAATCACATTAGCTATGCGTTATCCGATGCTTATCAAGGGAAAACTATTCCGATTGAAATCTATCATTTACTTTTTGTGTTAAAATAAAAAAAAAAAAAAAAAAAAATTTTTATTGCACTTCGATTCTTTGTACTAAGAAACTATCCTTTTGGTGACAAAAAGGTTCCTAAATAGTTAGTTAATAATTTTATAAAGGTCATTTACAAATTTTGCGACGAGAAGTATTTTTTAACAATTTTCAAAGCTGGAGTCGTCCCGACAAGGAGGTACTCAGAGAGCCAGTGTTGAGGCGGCGTTGGTGGGGAGGAGCCTGTGCAGAGTATTGCACGGCCCTCATCTGCCAGTTGCTTCTCCGCCAAGACTTTAATCACTTCTCCATGAAGAAGTCGGAGTCGCTTCTCCCACCCTTGTCATTCACAACAACTGGAAAGACTCAGATAGACAACGTTTTCGTTAGTTCCTCAGTTTTAGGCCAAGCTGGTGTACTTCTTCTTCTTCTTCTTTAATGCTGCCGAATGGCGTTTGCGACTTCGTTTTGATATTGTTCTCTGTCTAGCGCTGCGTGTAGAATTTGTGCTGTTGTCATGTGAAGCCAGGTGTTGATGTTATCTAGCCATGCCATTTTCGGTCTGCCTGGACGTTTCTTGCCTTCGATCTTTCCCTCCAGGATGAGTGGTAGTAGGTGATATTTTTGTTGGTTCCTAGCGATGTGACCTAGGTATTTGCATTTCCTGCTAGAAACATTTTTCAGTTACCACAAAGCCCTCTATTTGAGATACTACACTAACGACCATTCGTGACTACGGACTCTTCATCCTGAGTGGTCGGCACTCAGTAGTTGACCGATTTATTTTACTCACATTTTATTTATTTTTTATACTTGAATAAAACATTTATGCTTAATAAACTGTGTTAATATACTAAATTTGTTGTTCTTAATCCAAAAGCATTGTTACTAAAGTAACAATATCAGGAAAAAAAAAATTTTAGCGTACCTTTCATATCCTTTTAATTTTAATTTTTTCCTGATAGCAAAGAACGAGTACCGGAACCTTTTTTTTTTTTTATAAAAAAACCACTGCTTGTATCCATATGCAGTACTTTGCATTTTTAAATGTTAAACTTCAGTTGCCACTTCTCAGCCCATCTGCCCAAAATTTCTAGATCCTGTTGCAGTAGCACACTGCCATTACTGTCATTAACAACTCTGCCAACCTTTGTATCATCTGCAAACTTCGACATTAAGCCTGATACACCTTCATCAATATCATTGATAAATATACAAAACACAATGGACCCAACACCGAACCCTGTGAGACTCCACTGATAACATTAGTCCACGAAGAGCAGTGCCCATTGATTATCACCCTCTGTCTTCTCACACTTAACCATCCTTTTATCCCTTGTAGCAACCTACCGTTAATACCATTCTGCTCCAATTTGTACAATAATCTTCCATGCGCAACAGTGTCAAAATCTTTCCTGACAGCTTTTGACACTGTCAGGAATTCCTTTTTGTTTTACCGTAATTTCGTTTAGCTTAAATATTTGCTAATTTTTTGAAGATAATATGTATCCAAAATTAATAATATTTATAAAATGGCTGATATTTTTCTTTCTCTGGGTGGGGCTGCTTCCTTCCGGAAATGACGTCTTATGTAACGTCCTAGAGTTGCGCTGAGTGTCCTGGTTTTGAGATTTGAAAATATGGTAATCCTGTCCATAGGGCAAAAGAAATATTAAAAACATTGCTACAGCAGCCATAGATGCACCCAGGGGGTTGCGTTCTTTTGTGGTTTCGTGCAGATTCCAACATACATACCGTCCAACATACATACCGTCCAACATACATTCAACCACATGACTCCCGACAAACCGCTAGTTTCAAATCGTGGAAATTGTCAAAACCTTTGACCTCATTTATCTTTTCCTCTTATAAACTGAAAAATTAGCCCAATTACGTGGTCAACAGAAAATACATATTAAGAAGAGTCCACGAATGCTTGCTTTATACCCTTGAACAGCTGGAATGTGTATAAAAGGGAGGCTCAAATTTCAAGAATATAAAAAAGTTGATTACCATCTATTGAGTAGGGTACCAGTCCTTTGCAGCTAACGGTAATAGTTCTTAAACATTTCAGTCACTTTCCTTATGGTTTTTGAATAGCCTTAAGCTCTGTCTGATATGCAAATTGCATCAATAATATATACTCTTTAGATGCATCTCCAGATAACTTTTATCTTTAAGTCTGTCTCACTTGCCGTACGTGCACTGTAACGAATGTCTGGACTGGATATGAGGAAAACTGTTAGATTTTCTTCGAGAATAATAGTTCTTCAGTTCGTTTATTTTTCCTTCTACACACAATTTGAAACTTGGCATTAACATTTTTTGGTAGGCTTCTGCTTGCAGGATAGTTGCGAAAAATATTCCGACATTGGAGGTGCTATTCCATTTTCGACAATGCCATCAAAGAATGCGAGAAATTTTGTATCTCGTACGAGAAAATATTGCCCAATAGTCATCTCCTCTCTTCTTCTGTATTTCTTTCGCTCTCTTCCTCCGAAAGTTAAACAAAGTATTCGCTATTAAGAATTTACAGCGCTCGTTGCTAGGCAACCGATTTTGCAGTTTTTGTTATAGCTGTTTTGTGACCTTTGCTGCAGTAGCTGCAAAGGAACACGATATTCGTTACGAGAACAATTTTCTTCTCTGGTTTTATTTTGTAAGCGAAAAGGACTTTTGTGAATCATACGAGGAAGCAAAGATTTCAAAGACAATGCAAGCGTAAACGTTCACTTTGTTTACGTATTATAATAACATTGCTGCGATATAAAGCCTCCACTGCATGATGAGATCGGAAGTTTTATCTTAAAGAAGGAACGTTTTCTAACCGAAATCTTCTATTCGGTAAATATACGAGATACGATGTAAAAATTAATCAGTTTATATGCAAATCATGTTTACTAATACGTATAAGAAACAGAGCTGGAATTCGCATCTTATTTATATGGTTTTTATTATCTAAGCGAAGGCATAAAGCTTTTGAAACGAGCCAGACGTATACATTTCCTTCGTTCAAGAAGAAAACAAGCAGTACATCCAATGTCACTTAGTAAGCTTGTTTACGTGCTATGAATATAAGCAATCTAAGTTATAAGCAACCTAGACAATATCTTGGGTTGTGGACATGTGTATATGTAAAGGGCGGCACCTGGAACATTCGTTCAACTCCGCCTCGTATTTCGGCGAAGAACAGCATCACTACAAATGGACCAGATATGTGTGTGTGTGACGTAGGCTTGTGTGTATTATGTGTGTGTTCTGTTGTTGTGTCTGGCCACTTGGCTACCCAGAAGCATCAATCACCTGGAGAGATGATTTTGGGTACTCGTCCACACCACGGGAAGGTGGGCCAGTCCCAGTAATGCACGTACTGTTTCAAAAGAGACTCTGACCCACATGATGTTTCCAGCAGGTAGGTCAGGATCCTCTGGGAGGCCCATTCCAGAGGGGCAGACAAAAAAAAAAAAAAAAAAACACCAGTGGTGTTGGCTATGGAAAAAAAAAAAAATAATAAATGAATAAATAAATTAAAAATAAATAAAATATTTAAAATAAATAAAAATAAATAAAATAAATTTTGAGAAAAAATAAAATAAAAATTAATTTAAAAAAATAAATAAAATTTGAAGGAAAAAAAAAAATATATAATAAATAAAAGTAAGTGTGGAGTGGCTGACTCCAAACAGAACGCAAGGAGGAGAAGAAAGAAAGAAAAAAAAAAACCCATTGTCTAATCCACTTCAGGCCCAATGCCAGGGGTGTTGACCACTCTATATGATCTCTTCCTTCGAGCAAAGCCTTCCGTAGCAAAGTTGTGAAGAGCAAATAAACGGACGGACGAGAACCGGTGCATTCAGCCAGTTGGCCAAGCAGCAAATAAACGTTCAGGGGTTTGGAGTAACTGGTCTAATTGGTTTTCCGATATTGGGATGGTGTTCACAAAACCTTGTCTCAAGTCTTCATACAGAATACAGTCAAAAAGGTGCCTCCAGTTTTCCTTGGCTCCACAGTAACACAGGTCAGTCGTGCAGAGGCCTAGTTGGTGCAGTTTTTCATTAATAGAGCCACACAGACCCAGCTGGTCGAGATGCTGAGGCTTTTGCAATTAATAATGACCTCGCACAGGTTGTTAATTTACCTACCAGAACACCAGACAATCCGCACAGCCAACACGCTTGATATCTCACAAATAACACGGTCAAGTGTGAGTGATCCTCTAGGCACCTCAGGTCACAACTTAGTGATGGTCTGTTCTCTCGTGGCCAATATCAACCTCGTGTTGTTTGGCATTACAAGAATGCAAAATGGACTGATCTGCGAGATTTCTTTTATTCTTTTCCTTGGTCGGATTACTGTTTGAAATCTTCTGATATCATTGCTCTTGTTTCATCCTACAGGAACCGACAGGTAAGCGTATACATTTTCAGATTACTAGGAAAGTTCATACTGTTTTTCGAGCACTATTGCATCAACGGTACCTGTACAATAAAGATTGTTTAATTTATTTAATGTTTTGACAAGAATTAAGTGGAAACCATTGTAGATGGCGATTATCTGCCGATGCACTTCGAAAATACAAGTGCCACTGCATTAGCTGATGCCAAAGCAGATGCCAAAGACGAAAAAATAGCTCTTCCAATTACAATTATTGACCATGTTTACGTTGAGCATAAACTGGGAAAGAAAATAAGATACAGTGAGTGAATGCACAGCCAAAGATTTAAAAAATATTTAATCAAGTGATGAGCCACTGGATGACACCCTTCATGAGAGATGATCACTCATCATTGATTGTAGCTCTCGTCGGTAGCACAGTTGGTAGGATCGCCGTTCTCACCACACCGGGTGGAAAAGATCTGAGTTCGAATGCCGCCGATGAGGGAGGAATTTTTATGGGCATTTTTCACATCGTGGCTGAGTTAGTCAGTGACAGGCGAGGGTAGATGGTTTTTTTCTCCCGGAAACTCGGATTTTTCATCCAAAAAACAAAAAATGACCTCAGAACACACGCAAGTAACGAACAATATACACGGAGCAATATGGCCTTAGTTGCCAATGCTTCTAAAACCCAATAACAACAACAATCGTCAATGATGACGTCGAACTGAAGACCAATTTGGTTCTAGCCAGACATGCCAGGTAGTTGCAGAAAGATTCAGTGTGAGATGAAACCATTCGTTTGCATTTGTATCAACTGAAAAAAGTGTACCGAGTAGATTGGATCCACATCCCAATGTTTAACTCACAGCTGACATAACGCTTCAGAGACTACCAGTTTGATTGTGGCTGCTTTCGCGTCATAATGAGTTATTTTTGGAATCGTTGTCGGCGTGTGCCAAAAAATGGCTTGTACAGAAACAACACGCGATTACATCGTTGGTTATTATCTTTTATATTTTTTTGTGCTTGTGCCCCACATATCAAAGCCCGCACTTCACCAACAGAAGATTTTTGTGTATGTGAGTAGTAGACTACAGCTGGTATGATACATTATGAGCTTCTGCTCTCTAGCCAACCAGAGACAAGGTGTTTTTGATAATTTTTTCTCGTTTATTTAATTTCATCTTAAAATTTCTGCACGATCATTTTGGGTCATCTGATAGTAAATCATAGCCTTTGGCTCCAAGTTACGTGTCACCTATCACATCGTAAAAATATTCGCTAAATTAAGTTGTATTCGCTGGTTAGCGAAGTGCCAACTCCACATCCAGAGCCTGTGCTCACTGGCAATTATATAACTATCTTCCTCTATTCCAGAATCTTGTATGGAGCTGAAATCTGGGCATCAGGTGCCCACACTAATGCGAAGCGCATTTATGCCGGGAACACTAGTTGGTAAAATGCGCTCACAAATTTTATTTCCAGCTGCACAATGGACAACAGCAGTGGCACAAGAAATGGGCTAAGGATGCTACCAAACCTGTTCGAAGATAGAAGATTTGTGTTCTCCGTTTACATGGTCATACGCATTATACTGGAAAACAACATGTCGAACGTACGTTCATAGCGCATTCCCTACACATCTATGGTCAATCTCAACGCTCATTACGCTTACCAACAGAATCACTTTGCCATACCGTTTTCTGCTCAATCGGACGCTCCAAATACTCAAAGAACTGAACGTTGACCGCCTTTTTACCACCAATGCATCTTATATGTTATTTGTATGGCAAGCTCCGCCAGCTGACTCGGAATTATAACCTCATGAACACTCAACACATCGGTTGGCTCGCAACTGGTTTGAGCTCCACCTGCTGTGGAAAGACAACTTGCCACAATCCGGGCTGGGTTACCAAAATCTACCACACACTTTCCCGAGGGCTATTAAGTCTCCCACATTTATAGAAACTCATTATGTTGTAACTTCCTGGCACTGCAGGAGTATTATGAATTTTTATTACATTTTCTATTCCATTATTTTTCTTTGCTATTTATGGGTATCGTTTCCTACTTACAATACACACTCTGCTGCCACTTTATTAGGTACACTCCTGTTGTGCACGCAAACGGTTTGTCCCACAACGTTGCAAGTCACATGACCACAGTTGTGGATATAAATGCAACAGAACAACCTTTCTAGTATCAGTTAAACGTACAAACTGTACCAAGAATGGGGAAAAGGAGCGATC
The DNA here is from genome assembly GCF_048544385.1 of Mastigoproctus giganteus. Lineage (NCBI taxonomy): Eukaryota > Metazoa > Arthropoda > Arachnida > Uropygi > Thelyphonidae > Mastigoproctus > Mastigoproctus giganteus. The sequence goes on along the minus strand of NC_143583.1, from coordinate 49,109,053 downwards.
TAATGCACTTCGAACGTGTCATGGTAGTAGGTGCAAGACGTGCTGGACAATGCAGCTCTGAAACGGCAGTTCTCCTGAACACCACAGTTTCAAGGGTGTATCGAGAATGGAGCAAGGAATAGAAAACATCCTCTCAACGGCATTCCTGTGGAAGAAACTCGCTTGTTGATGAGAGTGTAGAGTGTAGAGTGTATTTAGTGTCAAGCGGCACCAGGGATTTCCCCATCTCCACGTTGCTTTCATTGTAGGTGTGGCAGTTCACTGGAAAGGCCAGAGATTTAAAAGTGTGCGGATATTGTATACGTATAGTGTACCGTTGTTCTTCTGGCCATTTAGCCGCTGGACCCCTGCTGAGGCCCAACGTTGTTCACACTCAGCCCCGTGGAGGCAGGCCAGGTATACCAGCATTATAATTATTTACTCTGGCAGGTCCTGCCACCTAATTTCCTGAGATTTCAGTGGTCAGGACTTTTAAAAAAAAAAATTTGATCTTCCGCTTGGGGAAGGGGTAAGGGCGATAGGATTTGAAAGGCCGAAACTATTGGCAAACAGTAATTTGGACATGATTAAATTTGGACGTGTAGGGCAATCGCTTGTGTACAGATAGAGTAGTGGAGGGAGACTAAAGACTGGGAGGAGGAGAGACAGAACTATGGAGTCAATAGGGAAGGCGACCCCAATAGGTGTCAGTGGGGCATGCCTATGCCCCACTAGAAGGAAAAATGGGGGTGGCGAGGAAGGGAGGAGACAAGAGGACAGACACTTCCCCTCTGCCAGCCAGGGAAGTGGCGTGGAAAGAAAGCCAGGAAAGAGTGCCCAGCTCCGTCTCCAGTTGGCGCACTGGCAGCAAATCTGCTGTTCAAGGTGGGGAAAAAGATATGGGTCCAACGAAGCAGTCGGAACCAGTGCCCCGATGTCATTCATGGGCTGTGTTCATCCAGGTAGGTTGAGGTCAGTCACGTTTATGGGTTATATACCCGACCAGGGTAGTGTCTCGTGGAGTGTCTCTTTTGCATCCCGGATGGGTCTGGTCTGTTGATCCTGTTTTCATCATCAGGGAGGGCGGTCCAGTGCTTTTTCCATCCAGTGAGCCCATCGTTTCTGTGGTGTGCGTCCTATTCAAGTAGGTTGGTAGGGTCAGACAATTTGGGTTTCAGTGCTGGTGTATTTGCTCATAGTCCGGTGTTGTCGAAGTTTAATCTCTGCTACAAGGTATACTGTGCCCTTAGTTCCTGATCACAGAACAGGTTCTTCTTCTGGCAAAGAGTTCTTGTGCAAATCTGGCGAGGTTCTTATATTCTTCACTTGTGTCCAAGAGATGATGCTCCTGGCCTCGCGGCACGTAGGTCAATCTTTTTATTAGATTTCCACGTAGGTCCTCGTAGTTTGTATATTCGTGCATGAGGTGGGTCCAGCTTTCCGGTTCGCCACATGAACAGTTGAGGTCTTGAAGGAGGCCCAGAGATGTTAGTTTCTCGTTGAAGGGGCCGTGACCCGTCAATAAGTAGGTGGCATATAGGCCTGGGTGGAATCATACAGATAGTTTCAGGAAACCCTGTCTACATTAGGTATGAAGCGTCGTGTCATCTCCCCTTTGGTTGAGTCTGTCAACCTGTTTTGCCATTCCTGTTTTAAGTGTGCCAAGAGCCGAGCCTTTTCCATTTTTATATTGTCTGTGGGTTCAATCGTAAAGCCCGAGTAGGTCACAGAGATTCCTTTTGATAAGTAGTATGCTAGTCCGCATCTGGCCACTTCGAGATCCAGCGGTAAGGATCCAGTAAGAACCTGGAGCGCCTCCGTGCTCACAGTATTGCAGGCTCTGGTGGTTTTGAGCAACATTGTTCGTTGTGTCGAGTTCAGTATTCTTTTGTTGGTGGTCAGTCTGGTTCTATGGTATCATATTGGTGCACCGTATTTGATCGCCGGGAGAAAAGTAGCCTAGTAGTATAGCAACATGGTTTGTTTACTCAGTCCCCAGTCCCTGAGTGATACTCGCGCAATCAAGCCTAAGTAGTTCCTAATCTTGGTCCTGAGTTGCCCGAGATGCAGTTGGAATGTGAACTTGCTGTCAAAAATGATCCTGAAGTATTTCATTTGTTGGGCGAATTTGATTGTAGCCGATTTATTTTAATTTGCGGTGGCCTCCTTATGTCCAATATTCCCTTAAGCAAGATGGAAGTCGTTTTGGCAGGCGAGATCTGTAGAAAGTTCTCCATAGTCCACCGCTGTAAAGTATACAGAGCTTTATTTGCTCTAGTCCAAGTTGTGTCCTATTATCTGCCGTCACAGTGAGAATTAAATCATCCGCAAATGCTTGGGTTACCACCTCCCCAAGGCCAGTGTTCAGAAAACCATCAAATACTATATTCCACAGCAGTGGTCCGAGCACGGAAACCTGGGGGGGCATCCCCTGTGGATGTTCCTGCTGATCTGTTGGTATGATACTTTCACTTCTATTTTTCGGTGTGAGAGGTAACTTTTGATATTATTATAAAGGTTGTTTGGGACCTGTGCCATTCTGAGCCTGCCCAAGACGCTCGGCCACCAAAGTGAGTCGAACGCCCCGGCAAAATCCACTGCAATAGCGAGAAAATACTTCTGATGGCAATCATTCACTGATATCAGTAGGTTTCTCATCGCATCGACAGTCGGGTGACCTGGCTTGAATCCGAATTGGTTTTTTGCCTCAATGTTGGCAGTGGAGTAGTAGTGTTGTATCCGTCTATGAAGGAGCCGTTTATATAGCTTACTTAAAACTGTTAGGAGCGCTATTGGTCGATATGATTCCGGAAGTGCCGGATTTTTGCTTGGGGCTTTGAGAATTAATTTCACATTTGCTGTTCTCCACTCCATAGGGAAGTAGCCAGCCTCCAGGCAGCAATTGTACAACCTTAAGAGATGTTGGGGTTCTAGGTCAGCAATCTTCTTTATGATTTCAGGTTCAAGCATATCTCTTCCAGGGCATCTTTTGGGCCTAATCCGGGCAGCCGCTTCTTGGAGTTTCTCCATTGTAAATGGTTGTTCCCTCTGTTCCGTGAGGTATTCTTCATTTTCTTTGCACAGCTTGAGTTGTTGTTCACTGGATGGCTGTGCTGAGTCCTTCAGTATTGCGTTTAGGAGGTTGTTGACTGATTCCTCCCACGTTGTTGTTAGAGTGCCTTGTGGAGTTCGAGTCGTCGTGAGGACTTCTCCCCTGGGAAGTTTGTTCGTAGTTACTTTGTATATAACCCCCCAGGGATGCGCGTTTCCAGCTGTGGAGACAAGCAACTCCCAGGATTTTCTTTTACTCTTTTGTATTTTGTCTGTGTATAGATTTCTTGCCTCCCTATAGCGTTGTCTTAAGGCCTCCACCTCAGCCTGCGGCCAAGACCTGCGGGCTCTTTGGAATTGTTTCCTTCTATTTGCGACCTCCTTCCTAAGGGTCTGCAGCTCCCGAGTCCACCATGGGACCATTCCTGGGGAGGGGTCTCTTCTTCTTCTTTATGGTTGCACTGCTGGACTCTGTGATTATGTTAGTCACTGTTCTTTGCAGGATGTCTGGATCAGTTTCCTTCTCTATTTGTTGTTGTCTAGCTTTGATAGCTGTGGCTAGGTGATCCGCAAACTGATTCCAGTCCGCTTTGTGGATTGCAAATCTGTTGGTGAGATATCTGGTGATTGGGGTTCTGGTTAGCGTTCTTGAGATTCGGTACGTGATCATCCGGTGATCGGATGTTGTCCAGGAATTTTCGACTGTCCATCCGTCGATGTGCGTGGCCATATTGGCTGTGGCTATTGTAATGTCTATGTCTGCTTCCCAAAGCAGGTTGCAGAAGGGTGGGCAAATGGTGTGGCTGGTTAAGGATCACGAACGGCGAGGTGGCTAGGAAGTCTTCAAGTAGCTGACCATTGTGCGTTGCTCTTCTGCTCTCCGTTTTGCTGTGCCATGCAGGCGACCGACAGTTCACGTCTGCCCCCCCACAATAATCCGCTGGTTTGGTAGGATGTCAAGTAGCTGTTGCAAGTAATTTATGGCAGTTGTAATATCCTGTCCCGGTCTAGAGTCGAGGCATATGGCGTAGAAGGCTCCTATTGGTGTGATGACATGGGCGCAGGCTGCCCAGGGTGTGCACAGCTGTGCGATCTTCGTTGCCGTGATGTCCGGGTTTCGGACAAGAACCGCGGCCCGAGAGTGTCCTCATTAGATTGGATTAATTTATATGCAAGTGGGTAGCCCCTTACTTGTTTGGAATGTGCATACGGTTCCTGAAGTAGCAGGATATCAGCGCTCTCTTGGTCGGCCTTAAGGCGTAGATGGTCAGCCACAGCCCTGGCCCTCTGTGCATTATGCTGGAATATTTTCTTCTCTGTGGTGTTGAATTTCTTAGTTGTAGTCGCCATAATCAGTTCTAGTTTGGTGCATGCTCTTCGCTTTGATGTATGAGGGATAGTTGGGGTCCCTTATCGAGTGTTTGCAATCCATTTTTGCCAACTTTCAATTAGCACAGATAGGGTATTTGTCCTTATTTGGACAGATTTTAAACTCGTGTCCCCTCTCTGTACAATGGCCGCATGTGGGCTGAGTCTGAGCGCAGGTGTGGGTAGTATGCCCGAATTTACAATACTGGAAGTATTTTGGGACGGGTACGTACTCCCTGAAGCGGTGACTGCCCTAGTTGATAAAGACTCTGTTTTGCTGGCATATAGTCTTCCAGGCCACTGGTGAGAGCTCTACCACCCAGTTGGTGGCGTTTCCTGCTCTAGCTTTAGTCTGAAATCTGGGAGTAACGATGGTTGATGGTGCCTTCCCTGGATGGTCTTGCTGTAGGTTTCTCATGTACAGCTCTGTTTGGATCTCAGTCGGGGTTATGTCCTTGTCCAAGTCGTATATAATTATACTAGGTCTCTTTATTTTCCGTGGTAGGGCCTCTAATCCAAGTGTGTGGATTCTTTGATTGTTTAGTATCAGGTTTGCATCCGCCTTTGTCTGGGTTTCAATGATAACACACACATTTCGGGTTTTGCGAACCGATTTGATTTTTGCCGCTCTTAAGTCTTCGGTAAGGTTGTTTACTACTATGCTCTTTACCTCTTCGCTGGTGTGGGTTTCATCTTTGGAAGTCGGTCTTAGGATGACTAGGTGTGGAGTTGGCAAGTGGGTCTTGCGTTTAGTGGTAAAGTGTAAAGTGTAAAGTGTATTGATGTCTAACGGCACCAGGGATTTCTCCCATCTCCGCGTTGCTTTCATTGTAGGTGTACCAGTTCACTGGGAAGGCCAGAGATTTAAAAGTGTGTGGATTTTGTATATGTGTAGTGTTGTGTATCGTTGTTCATCTGGCCGTTTAGCCGCTGGACCCCTACTGAGGCCCAACGTTGTCCACACTTGGCCTCGTGGAGGCAGACCAGGTACACAGAATGAAATTTTACTCTGGCAGGCCCTGCCACCTAGTTTCCTGAGATTTCAGTGGCTAAGGCCAAAAAAAAAAAAAAAAAAAACTCGGTAGGGGTGAGCGCTGGAATTAGAAAAGCCAATTGAGGTGTATGCGATTTAATTTGGACGAAGTTAAGTTTTTGCAGTTTGTGTGGGGTTATACGCTGGCGTATTAGGCAGAGTAGGGGGGGAGACTGAAGGCTGGGGGGAAAAGACAGAAGTATGGGGACGATAGAGAAGACGACCCCAGGATTTTCAGTGAGGCAGGCCCAAGCCCCACCAGGAGAAGAATCAGGGTTGGCAGAGGTGGGAGGAGACAAGACTGTCTCCTCCTCCCCACCAGGGGAAAGGGAGTAAAGGTACCAGGCAAGGGAGCCCGGTACTGATCGCCACAGGCATTGACAGTTGTGAGCACGTGGGGGTCCAAGCGATCTGAACCGGATCTTCTTTGGTGTTCTTTTTCAATGTGGGAGTCAGATCCCAGTCGCAGGGTCATACATGAATCAAGTCCTGTGTCAGGTTGTCTCTGGTTCAGACGTAGGTCTTCCTGGTTGTCAGTTCTCTCGTGAACAAGGCTAAATGATGGTCATGTTCGTGGGTTATTTGGTACAGTTTTCTTGTGTATTCCGGTTTTCTCTAGTCCTGGTTTTGGGATTCATCATCAGCTTCTGGGTGCTGTGCATGGTGGTTTGCTATAAGTGCTCGCCTTCTAGCAAAGAGTTTCTGTGCAAAAATGGTAAGGGCTTTGTATTCTTGTTCCGAGTCGAGAAGATGCTGTTCCATGTTCTGCGGGAAGTAGGTGATAGCAGTGGTGAGCCTGCATCGCAGGTCCTCATACTGGTCGCAGTCATACATGAGATGTTGCCATGTCTCCTCGTGGCCACAGAGGCAACGGGGATCCTCAGTGATTCGGAAGCTAGATAGTTTTGCATTAAATGGCCCGTGCCCCGTGAGCAGAAAGGTGACGTGGAGTCCTGGTTGAAACCAACTCGGGGGTTTTGGAAAGACTCTGTTAACGCTAGGGAGGAACTTCTTGGTGATTTCACCTTTAGTGGATTCTGTCCACCGATCCTGCCATTCCTGTCGGAGGTGGTCGAGAAGTCTGGTTTTTTCAAGTTTCCTGTTGTTGGCGAGATCCAACGTGAAGTTCAGGATAGTGCATGGTATTTCTTTTGCCATATTATATGTCAGGGCGCATCTGATGATTTCCAAGTCCAGCGGGAGGACTCCGGCCAGAATCTGGAGTGCGTGCGTGCTGACTGTGGGGACAGCTCGTGTGATTGTCAGAATTATTGACCGCTGGATGCTGTCCAAGGTTCTTCTATTTACCACTGTGGTTACCTTTTTGTACCAAACTAGTGAAGCATATGTGATGACCGGGATGAAGGTAGATTTGTAGTAGAGGGACAGGGTCCGCTTGTTTAGCCCCCAGTCCCTCCTGGTCACTCTTGCAACCAATGCAGAATATTTCCGTATCTTTTGTTTAATGTACTTTAGATGGGGCTGAAAAGACAGATTTTTGTCAATGATGATTCCGAGATATTTGATTTCTGTAGCAAGTTTAATTGTGGTGCCTTGGATTTTCACTTGCGGTGGTCTGGCAAGGTCGAGTCTGCCCTTCAGGAGTACCGAGCAGGTCTTACTTGGAGAAATCCGCAGGCAGTGGATTGTAGCCCAGTTTTGCAAAATTCCTATCGCGTGGTTGGCTTTTTCTTCGATCTGCGCTCGTGAGTTAGCAGCAACAGTTATTATCAAATCATCGGCGAAAGCCTGGGCGCCGACTTCGCCAATATCAAGGGCCAGGAATTCATCTAAAATCATATTCCATAACAGGGGTCCTAGGACAGAGCCCTGCGGGCACCCCCTGTGGATTTGTCTAGTTAGCTTCCTATACGGTGCATGTACTTCGATCGTTCTCTGTGTTAGGTAACTCCTGATTGTGTTATACAGGTTTAGGGGCACTCCAGCCCGCCTAAGTCTCGCGAGGACGCTCGGCCACCAGATGGCGTCAAACGCCCTCGCGAAGTCAATACTGATAACTAGAAAATATTTGGTAGTACAGGCTTCTACTTTATCCAGCAGTGTTTTGAGAGCTTCGATCGTGGATAGGCCAGGTTTGAATCCAAATTGCATTGTGTTTGTTAGGTTTGCCCCTTCATAATAGTGGAGTAGCCTCTTGTGCAGCATTCTCTCGAATAGTTTGCTTACAACTGGGAGTAGGGCGATCGGACGGTAAGACTCTGGTTTTTCTGGCTGCTTTGATGGATTTTTCAATTTAAGTTTGATGTTGGCAATTTTCCAGTCATTAGGAAAGGTTCCTTCTTTGAGGCAGGTGTTATATAGCGTGAGTAACAGATCCGGGGTGTATTCCACCGTTTTCTTCACAATTTCCGGTTCAATTAGGTCTGAGCCAGGGCATTTTTTACTTCTGATTTGCATGGCGGCCGCATGCAGCTCATCCACAGTGAAGGGTGTTTCTTGTTGGTCAGTGAAGTATGAGTCATTTTCTTGACAGATCCGCAGTTGTTCTGGGAGGGTAGGAGTTACCTGTTCCAGGAAGATGGTGTTTAGGATATTGCGTTTAGTGGTAAGTTTCTTAGTTGCTGTTTGGTTGGTGGGTTGCTGTGTCCTCAGCGCTTCAGCAAAAGTGGGGGTTCGCTGTTGCACTTTGTTCGCCCCACTTTCAAGATAGGCATCAAGCCTGGCAGTTATTTTTTCATTTTCCAGGTGCGTTTGGTCCAAAATTGTTTCTAGTTTTGTCCACAGGGAAACTATTTCAGCTCTTAGTCCTGTAGTCACTCTGCTGCTCTGCTTCTTGAATAAGTTTTCAAGGGCGGTTCGCAGGATTAATTTCTGTTCAGGGACGGTGCCCTTGGGCAAGGTTGAATCCAGTGGTGGTTCCTCTTGTTTCTCTTCGTTAGAATCCCGTTGGGAGGCATGAATCTCTTGTGATTCTCTCGTGTCGGTTTGTGAGCGGGTTTTCCTTTTAGCGGAGGGGACTCCGGCGCGGGGATCCACCGGCCCCTCGTCATGCTCAATGACTGTAATGTCATCCTTGTTGGTATGCTTCAACGAGGTTTGGGTTTTATTGGTTTTTCCCTCCATGTTGGGATAATTTCGAATAATCGAAGTAGGTCCGGATTTCCGAGTCCGTAGGGTGTTGCTTCAGTAGGACTTGATTTTTCGTGCAGGAAGACACCCGCTACAAGTTCGTAGTCCAATTTGGTGAATTTCTGTGCACAGAAGATTTTGCCTGTCCCCCACAAACAGGTGGGGGGGCAGAAAACCGTTATTCGCAAAAACACCGTTAGAAGACCAGAACAACTTCTGGGGGTTTTCAGGGGCAATGAGAACGAAGATGATATTTGTTTTTCCGTAAGAGCAGTATTTCTGGAGTTCGTCTTCCATCATAGAATGTTTATGGAAAAGAGCTTAAGAGGGGATGAAGGCTAGATGGGCAGTAATCATGAAAGTGAGAAGGCAGGGCGAAAGAAACCGTCTTGATGCCAATTTGCCAACTTAGCAGCTTGAAGCGCAGTATAAATTCCGAGAAAGCTTACAATTAGTAGTCAAAGTAAAAGTGGTCTGTTGAGAGTGTTGTCAAGGCAAAAAGCTGACAATTTCCAAAACTTGGTTGCCCGGCATAAACCAAACGTTTGATTGCCAAGTTTCTTCCAACTTGTTGCCGAATGCAGTCTCATAAGTAGAGCGGGAGCTTAAATAGGTCGGAGTTGTAAACGTCCTGCAATACAGGGGGTCGACTGGAGAATAACTCCCAACACAATGCAACTGCTTAACCTTGCGATACAGTAGTGAACAAGAGTTAGCGAGCAGTGAAGGCTAGTAACCAAAGTATTAACATCCGGACATTGAGACAAGGAAAGGCGGAAAATATGAATACAGTACAGGCAAGAAACAAATCACGTAAAAAACAATAATTATCTAAAGTTTCATGGTATTCATCTTCACCAAGGATGCAGGATAACTCAGGAAGTCACTATACGAAAATATTACTGAGACTCGCTAAAAAAAAAATACATTAAACACTGAAAATTTGAGGAGCTGAAGATTAGGCGGCAGTCACACCGACGCGCACGCGCTCCTTCCTTGTTGATGAGAGAGGTCAGAGGAGGATGGCTAGAATTGTGCAAGCAAATAGACGGGCCACAATGTCGCACATCACGTCAGAATACAACCTTGGTGTGCAGAACAAAATATCGCAACAGACCACTAGTCACACTTTGTCGCGAATGGGCTACAACAGCCGACAGCTACATCGCGTACCTTTGTTATCGATGAAGAGCAAGAGAGCACGCCTCCTGTGCGCACTGTAACGCCAGCACTGGACTAGCGAGGATTGGAAAATAGTTGCTTGGTCTAACGAGTCGAGGTTCCTGGTGCATCATGTTGATGGAAAGCTCAGAATTTGGCGAAAACAACATGAATCCATAACCCGTCATGTCTGACGACTACTGTGCAAGGTGGTGGGGGCTGTGTTATGGTGTGGGGAATGTTTTCTTGGCACACGTTGGGTCCATAGATTCACATCGTACCTAAACATCGTTGCTGACCAAGTGCATCCATTCATGTTGACAGTTTATCCTCAGTCAGATGGTTACTTCCAGCAGGATAATGCGCCGGTGCACAAAGCCAGAATCACTATGGAATGGTTCCAGGAACATGACAATGACTTTTCTCTTCTTTGTTGCAGCGGCCCGCTCAGTCCGCAGATCTCAATCTTATTGAACATCTTTGGGATGAGCTGGAACAGGCTGTTCGCTCCAGGCGTACACCTCCGTCGAATCTCAAGGATCTGCATGACACACTCATGTCTGCATGGTACTCCATCCTGCACAACGTTTTCTGCATCTTCTTCAATCCATGCCTAGACGAATTCAAGCTGTTTTGAAGGCTAAAGGAGACTGAACACGCTACTAGGTAGGTGTTCCTAATAAAGTGGCAGCGCTGTATTTCTGCATGTGATTATTCCATTTATTTGGAAATCCTAGCAACTTTCAGAATATTGCACAGCATATTTAAATGTTGGGAGTTCGTTACGATTGCATTTATTTTTAAAAATAGCAAGCGCTTCTTTTTAAGTAACTCACTTCAATCTCGGTTTACAGGCTAATCATTCAAAATTCGAATTAAAGATTCATTACTTATTACCTCTACTTGAAATTCATGAGGTGCCTCTTTGCTGCTAGCGTAATTTTTAATCCTAAAGTACGACAGCAGTTTCTTCTTGTGACTATAATAATTCAATATCACATAAAATTAAAAAAAATCCAATTAATGGGAAATGAAATTCTTCATACTATGACGCCACGGATTGGACTGAATATAAGGGAATTTAATGTCTGCACTATAGGTAGTGGAACAGAGAGACAGAGCATCTTCGTTAGACCTAATGAGGTAGCGATCTCCATTTTTACTTTAAGCATTCTGCATTTTTTAACTTGCAACTCGGTAAAATCCAAATACTCTAAACTTGATGCAGGGCCAGTTTAAGATTTGTATTTGTTTCTTCTGTTGTTGTTGAGACGACCTTTAAAGCGCCGTGTTTTTCAAAACAAATTCAGAAGCTCATTAATTTTAGTTAAATATTTTTGTTTTCAATTTTTATTATACTTAAAGAATTATATTTTAATATTGTTATTGTCATCAGTTTGTAATTATCAACTACGTTGATAACTACAAACTGATGACAATAAGAATTCGGATTGATTTTATTGTTAACTTGCTACATGTTATATATTACACAAGCTTTGCTTTTGATAAAATTAATATGTTCCAAAAAGATGTATTGAGTATTAAAAGGTGTTCTCTGCGAAAACTATTACGTACTCAAGAATTCAGTAAAGGAAAAAAATGGTTGGGAAGTTCACTTACCAGTGCAGTAAGTGAGCTAAACACTCTCAATGGCCTTCAACACACATTTGTCATACTTAAAAATAAACATTCATAGGAACCGGACAAGATTTCTGATTTCTAAAAACTTTCCTGCCCAAATGTGGAATCTCCTCAAAGCTCCTCACTAGACCTCCGTTTATTTTAATAATCAATGATCTTTCCTGGACTGCAACCAATAACAGAATGGATATTTTTCATCATGATGAATCATTATGCAGAATTCTCCTCCAAAGAAACAAAAAGCGATGCTGAATCACTCCTGCAAGTTATGAACTCCTTCTCCAAACAAGAATCCAGTAATTGTCTATCAACCTGCATAAATGAAACTCTTTATCCTTCAAGGATTTAAAAAAGTTTTATAACTTCAAACTCTGTTGTTACATCAACAACTCCGAAATAAAAAGAGCCTCAACAACCAAACGAGTTAGGTGCAGCCTTCACAGGGAACTGCAGCTTCAAAAAACACCAATAACAATATCAGCTCTTATTTCATCGAAAGATCACCATTTACTTCAAGCAACCCAAACTTCTACAGAAACCAATCTTACCAACAGCGAGTTCTCTTACCAAATTTCCAGTTCGCGTTGCTCCAAACATAGATGGATTGAATCAATAAAAGGAAAGTATATCCACTAAATTTCTGTTAGAATCCCATATATTATCAGAATATTCGCTGCAAACAAGTCTGCTGCTTTTGAAATTCTGACCTGCAGAAACTAGAACAGCTTTAGATTGTAAGCTTCTGCACCAAACATGTTGAAAAATTAAAATATGAATATAAACCATTCTTCTGTTGATATTCTGTAAATATATTCTTATACGTAATTTATTTTTTATCTAGCTTTAACTTTTGTTGAAGTTTTGTGTATCGTGTTTTTATACCATGTGGTGTGAACTATGTGTTACTGGAAAAGAAATATTTCCTTTGTGTGTATAGTAAAAGAGAAATTTTCTCTTTCTTATTTTTCAGAATTCTCATATAATTCAATCCTTTCATTAATTCCTGCAATGACTCATAAATGCGTCATTCAAACCAAAATGTAACTTTCGAAGAAGTCCGCGCAACTGTTTTGTGACGCATAATACGGCCCAACCAAAAAACTATGATTGCACTGCTGTTTTTATTTTTACAACTTAAAAATTACCGCACATTCTTACTTTTACGAAAACTCGTAAACTACGTAGGAGTGTTAACCTCATAACGGGTGACACTTTAAGACGAATCCGAAATCCAAGAAAAATGAAGAATATCAGGAGCGGTTCTCAACTGTAAGATTCTGAAGGTTTCCTTGATTTAGAGTCGTAATTCGAGGAAGAAACCAATTCATCTCCCAATAACCCACAGTTCCAGATGTTTTTAATAGAACCGCTCCGATCAGTGGAGAAAAAGATGTCATCTGCAGCGTACTATATCGTTCTTTGACCTTGGACATTTCTCTCAATAGGCATTTAAAAGGAAATCAATTTTTTCCGCTCGTTTCTTCGGAAATATGAACTTCTCCAATGACAGGTTGGGGTCGGGGGGGAGAGTTTACGATCCTTAGAATCGACGGATGACTACATGCACGCGGATGAAGGGCGGTTTTTTTTTTCTTATCCTCCCTTTCTGTTTTTCTTCTGGTGAGGCAGGAAGTCATGTCTTTGTGTGAGTGCGTAAGTTGCAATTGGCTGCCGGACTAAGCATAGAAGTATTATTTACTGATCTCATTGATTATCCGAAGACCGGAATGAAATGGTATTGCTGTTTCCATTCATACCTACCGCTGGATAGGTCGTATATTTATAAAACGACCGGTAGTAACTCCCTCTCCAGTCAAGGAGTGGCATCTCGTGCTGAAAGCTGCGTGGGAATTCAGGTATAAATTAATGTTACCCGACTTTATATCGGCCAATAACGTATAATACAGCGACCAGCAGGGGTCTACGGAACAGGTCAGGGGTCACATTTGTGATTTGGAGATTGTAAGTAGGTTTAAAGTTTGCTAACCAAATCAGTTGTGAAGATTTAAAAAAATGCGTTAAAGGGCTTTTACGATATCAAACTCGGGTTAAATAGGCAAGGTAAACAACTGTAACAAAAACAAAAACTTAACTAAAAATTAATAAAAAATAAATTCAGTTAATTCATCTTTCAGTGACGAAATCACTATAAATTATTACCTGGGAATTTCAACCACTATAATTTATGGAAACACACTATTACAACCATAAAAAGTTGTTCTCATCGTGGTGTACAGCGAGCTACGGATTTCTATAGAGAGTGAGGAGTGTTATTGTCGGATGTCACATTGCTGGCTTGTTAATTCGTGCGCCATCCAGAGTTTACTGTCGATGATGTTATCACAAAATGGAAGCGTGACAGTACTACCACCGATCAGCAAAGCACAGAAATCCCACGGAAGCTCACTCCGTGACCATCAGATACTCGGAAAGGCCACACATTTGTCGAACTGAAGAATCAGCATCAACCAGGAATTGAAGCCATCAACAGGGGTTGAGGTCGCCTGTACAAACACACTACTTGTTGATTGCTGAGCTCTAGATCTTCGGCTTTCATGGGGGAGCGGCGGAAAATAAGCCAAACATCACCAACTGCAATCTGCGGTCTTACCTTGCATGGTTCTGTGGAGTGACGAATCTCAGTGCCTATTCGATCAGATGGACGGATGCGGAAAATGTCTAGCGAATGTGTGTTACCGGAGTAGATCGTGCTAACAATGAAGTTCGCAGGCCATGGCGGTTATATGTGTCCTAGGACCCTTAGTGGTTGTGCAGGGAACCAAAAACGCTAACGATTACCTTAACATTTTGGACAATTACATGTCCGAAGCGACATTTGTTTGGTATTGATCCATGTTTGTTTCAACAGGATAATTTCCCATGTCATAACGCCGGTCCTGTTAGATATTTTATTTTATTGACACTATTCAACTTTGGATGTCGTTTGTGTAATTAAAAGTAAATTATTTATTTCTGTAATGGTAAATGGGTGGGGGGGAGAATACAAAAGAACGTTATCTTAATTCCACAAATCGAAAACAAGCAAAGATTTAGGCCTTTTAATTTAGAAGTTCCAACTTATATGTAATAGTAGAGTTTTAAAGATGGATCAGAATTATAATTTTAACCTTTATTGAGGCACCACCTGTACCCCCGCTTCTCGACCTCCCTATGCAATATAGACGCTATTTAACACAAGTTTACATCAATCCTCTGCGCGAATTACTGCCTGTCCACTTCGACACTAACAGCAATAGTTCCCCAGTCACGCTTTCAACACCTTAAGAAACCATGCAGTCATGGGCACAAGATGCTGTCAGTAACCCCACCAAGCCAGCTATTTCAGACAATTCATGATAAATACATGCAGACTTCTTGCAATATCTATTATCTGTTATTACCGATATCTTCTTGCAGTATTAAGAAACCAACTCAAAAGTATCTACGTCTCTCAATTCGCACCATTCATCTGTCCAGAGCAAACAACCACCACTAATGTGTACATCGGTATGATAACACTTGTCCGTCATCCGAAAGAGTAGGCGAAGAGTATGAAGTATTTAGAACTGTTTTTTGACGTGTAATGGATGGAAATTTACTTGGTAGACTGATGGGAGCACTAACATATAATGCAGTTCTGTTTTCCCGATTAACTTATTCAGAAAGATCGATGCATCAGTTGGATGAAATTTATGGAACTGAATATTAGCCATTGAACAACTTAGTCTATGACATGCTACCCTACCAGGTGAATCTGCAGCTGACGGATGATTACAATGAATACTGCTCATTTGTCATGGAATACTTCCAGGAATCCTGGTCGGTTGGCTGGCTGGTTGGTTGTGTGGTTTTAGGCACATCAGCAACTTAGGCCGTATTGCGCCGTATATAATATGCCTGTAAGTTGCGTGTGTTCTATGCTCGGTTTGCCGTTGCTGGACAAAAAAACCAAAGTTTCAGGGAGAAAAAACCATCATATCCTCGCCTAAGACCGACTAACTCAGGCCCAAGAAAATTCCTCACGTAATTGATGGGATTCGAACTCCGATCTTTTCTACCCGATGTTGGAAGGAGGTTGATTCTACCAACTGTGCTACCCACAAGGGCAAAGAAGAATGCAAGAGTGCATCCATGAGTTTAAATTTGAGACCCTGTAATCTGTACAGGTTCTCAATTTTTTACAGAAAAAAATTTATTTTCTTTGTAGAAACAATTTTTTTCCCCAGTAGTTAGGATACTTGCGCAATAGGAGGGAGATTGTATATTATATATGCCACTTTACAGAGATGAGATGTTTTTTTACAGAGAAGTAAATCTGAAAACACTGCGAACAATTCATTTACATGGTGAAACATCATGTAAATATAATATAATATTAATAGAGTAATAGGGGCATGAAATTTCAAACGTTCCCTCCCTTTCCCCAGTTTCCAAGCATCCTCGAACAATTGGAAGTTCGAAGGTTGCCTACTTTGATTATGCTCGACCAGCACAGAATTGGAAACATTGTTCTTATACTTGAATATATGATTAAATAAAGTTATTTTGCAAGAATACGAAAATCGTTATCCTGTATCACAGTATGCCGTTAGTTAATCACTTTAGAAAGACTGCAGTGAAGAAAAAACATGAAGCTAAGAGTTAATTTCTTAATAACCTTGTAGGGGAGGGAATCCTACGCTTTTCTCCTGAAAACAGCAAACTCAGTCCATTACAAATTCCTTCAGGACAGAATTGGAACAAACACCTCGCTAAATGAGTAAAAAGTAGCGAAACAATTATACTGTGTCTGAAGAGTCAGAATTATTATCTATCAGTTTCATGTGAATACTCTCTCTCTCTCTCTCTCTCTCTCACTCTCTCTCTCTCTCTCTCTCTCTTCCAGAGATTCATGCTTTTTGCCATCTAAAAACCTATAAAACCATGTATTCTGCTGCTCTTCAGGTTATTACTACTGAATTTCTTGGTATCACTAAATATAAATTAATGCACACATGAAATGAAAAAAATACAGGTTTAGATTGAGATGATTAACTTCTGGCAAACGAGGTGGGGCACATCTACAAAAGGCAGTGTGACTGACGCTTTCTCCCTGAAGCTACATTTGCCTCATCTGAAGAAATGGTTCTTCCCTAGTCTCCTTTCATCTTATTTACTTACAAGACGCCCTTGTGGGTAACACAATTGGTAGGATCGCCGTCCTCCGCACACCGGGTGGAAAAGACCTGAGTTCGAGTCCCGTTGATGGTCTCAGCGGAGGGTAACATGGTTTTTCTCCGAAACTCTGGTTTTCGTAAAGCAAACAGAAAATCGACTACAGAACACAATTTACAGACAGCGTACACGAGCAATATGGCCTTAGTCGATGATGCTCCTAAAACCCTACTACAACAACAACTTGCACGACATGAGTCTTTTTGGGCCAAGCTCTTTAAATTAGGTTTAGAGAGTACTATATTGTTGTGATGGCAGAGAGGATGAATCATAATTTATATGAATGTCCAGTTTACGGTGATTTAATGGTTACTTTGTCAATTCGTGTCGCTTATTTTACTTTTGGAAATTAACTAAGTTTTTTAGAAAATCGGAATTCCTTTCAAGCTTTTCAAAAGGTTTCACCCCAATCCTTCTTCTATGGTAACAAAACCTACCACTTTAAACTGTGCAATTATCAGAACAGCAGACATCAAATCAGCAGATAACATGGATAACGCTTATTCGGAATTTTCAACAATTTCCTGGACCTCTTCTTTGCAGTACTGTACTTCAGAACGACAAAATCTTCATTATGACCTGTACCTGGCTGGCGGATTATATTACTGGACTTCACTATAGACTTTCAGACTTTATTTTACAGATAATAAATATTATCTTCTTTCCTGTGGATGTGGAATCTATAGCTCAATCCTCACAGACTAGTAAGTCCGTGGATAATTGTGACCCGCCTACTCGTGGATGGACGGGTACTGGAAGGAGCAGCTTTTCTGGCGGTGGCTGCTTCTTGGTAGTAAAATGGCTAAACAACAAACAATACACACATTGCAAAAATGTAGTTTCTCTCTCTCTCTCTGCCACGTTGGTTTTTCGTCGAGAAAACAGCAAAACTCACAAAATACGCTCGATTTACTACGTGCATTCTGTGGTTCTCACACGCAGCACACACAAGAGGTACACCTTGTCATTTCTCCAATTCGTAAAAAGCACTTACAAAGGCGATGTCGTATTTTTGAATATTAATGGGTACTGATGTCAGAATGAAGAATTATTTTAGCCTTGAGGAATACACTTTTAGCATTAGCATTAGTAGAGGCATATGATGCAAGAAAGAAAGCTTATGCAGCATCAGCCAAAAAAAAAAAAAAATAAAAAAAAAATAACTTCCACTTCACCTCTCCTTTCGTTCGAAATACCTGTCCAGCTGAGCCTTAAATTTATTTAGGCTATCAACTTCCACAACAAGGGATGGAAGTCTGTTCCACCAACCAACTACCCGCTGACTAATGGCAAATTTCGGCACATCTATCCTAGATCTTTCTTTTCTCAATTTGAATTTATGCCCTCTCAAGTGATTATTCTGAGCCAGAGGAAGAATCCCATCAGCATTGAGCATGCTCAAACCATTCAAGGCTTTATACACCTCTATAAGATCACTTCGCCGGTGCCTAGTCTTCAGACATTGTAATTTGCAAAACTTAAGCCTTTTTTCGTAAGAGCACCCCCTTTGTTCCATTCACTAATCTTGTTGCCCTTCTCTGTACTCATTCCAGCAGGTCTACATCCTTCTTGAAATGAGGCCTCCAGACCTGTGTACAGTACTCAAGGTGTGGTCTTATACAAGGAAATAATCACCTCCTCATCCCTGATAGAAATATTCCTGTATATCATAGATAAGACACCATGAGCGACTCTTGCAGCCCGTCTGCACTGCTCAGAGAACTTCATATCTGCCTGCATCTTTACCCCCAGGTCCTTTTCATTCTCTACCACTGTCAGTGTAGTACCACAGAGTTGATACGTTGCTCTCGGGTTGCTGTTTCCCATGTGTAGTATTTTACTTTGTCAATGTTAAACTTCATTTGCCACCTCTCAGCCTATCTGCTCAACCTTTCCAGATCCTATTGCAGCAGCATAGCGTTAGTAGTGTCCTTACAACCCTGCCAACCTTTGTATCGTCAGCAAACTTGGATATTAAGCTTGATATACCATCATCAATATTATTTATAAATACAGAAAACAATAATGGACCCAACACTGAACTCCGAGGGACTCCATTAATAACATTAGTCCACGATGAGCAGTGTCCATTGATTACCACTCTCTGTCTTCTCCCCCTTAACCACCCCTTTATCCATAGCAACAATTTGCCTCCAATGATACGCTGCTCCAATTTGTGCAACAGTCTTCCATGTGCAACAGTATCAAAAGCCTTTCTAAGATCCAAGTATATAATATCAAAGTTATTCCCTGCATCCAGTTCTTTTGTGACTGCATCACAGTATCCAGTCAAACTGTTCAAGCAAGACTTCCCCTTAACAAAACCATGCTGTGTCCGAGCTATAACTGAAGTCTTGTCTAGATGATCCTGTAGTGCTTCTTTAACCAGTGCCTCCATTAATTTTCCTGAAACAGAAGTTAAACTCACAAGTCTATAATTACTTGTCTCAGCCTTTGATCCTCCTTTGTGAATTGGTGTCACATTTGCACATCTCCAGTCCATGGGTACTTCCCCTGAGTCCAAGGAAGCTCTCATAATTATGGGTAAGAGTTTGCTTACTTCCTTTGCTGCTTCCTTTAATATAACTGGATAGATCCTATCCACCCCACATGCCTTTCTTGTGTTTATCTTCAAAAATTTCTCCTCCACTTTACTCTCAGTTATTACAAGATTATCTAGCTTACTGCCAGAGTTGAATACACCTCTGGCATTCCCCTCGCTGAATAACTCCTCATGTGTGAATGCCGATGCAAAATATACATTTAGTTTGTTAGCTTCCTGAGCAGGATCATCAACAGTTGAACCATCGATATCAAGTGGACCAATCTGATTCATCCCCTTCCTTCTAGAGTTTACATAAGTAAAGAACTCTTTGCTCTTTTTCTTTGCATCCCTTTCCAAAGATTTTTCGTAATCTGCCTTCGCCTGCCTAACCTCCTTTGTAACTTGGTTACAGATCAACTTGTATCTATCATAGGCTTCTGTGTCAAGTGTTAATTTGTATGTATCCCATGCATTTTTCTTCTCTGCCATATGTCTCATTAGTTCATCTGATATACATTTAGGCCTAAAGTTTGAACAATATTTCTTAGTTGGTATGTAAAGCCTAGTAGCTTCCAAGATAAGTTCTTTGAATGCTTCCCATTTTGAATTTGCTGTTGGTAACATCATCAGTTGGTCCCAACTGTATAGAATTCCCACTTCCAATGCATTCGCTGAGCATCTGAATTGTTTACTCAAATCACACACCTTCCTTTTGCAGAAACTATAGCATCTGATCTAGTAAGCAATAACTCAATCACCCTCTAACACATCGGGAGGAATTTTATTATATCATACATCAAGAAATTTCTGGTGATTGTTCTCAAGAGGAAGAGGAAGTTCAAAAAGGTCTTTATTCAATGTGATTGATGATCTGTACCCTTTTAATTCCATTAAACGGATGCAGAATTAAAGAACGTTGTAATTCCAGGTAAAGTATTGCTCCATTTCAGGCGGAAATGAAGCAACACCTTACCTGGAATAATGAAAACAAATTGAGTCACGCGCTCGTTAAAGGTGACTCAAAAATCTTCTAGAAACTGATTATCAACGAAGTGAATTATTTCAAAGATTGAGGACAAGGATATCAATTAATAATGAACGGTTACTCTTTATTATTAATTGATGTCCTCAGCATGAACAAGCATTCTTAGGTGTTCGTTGTCGTGAGAGTTGTTTTCATATTTTACAATAAATGAAGTAGTCTTCTAAACATTCATATAAATTAAATTATTTTGAAATATTCTAGTTTTGTACTGTGTTTAAATTATATATTTTTAAAATTTTGAGACATTATTTATTATTCAACACCACAAATAAGTTCTGTATCAATTCGGATGGTCTGCTATAATGATTATATGGAAACAATGCTTTGTTGTTCTGAAAAATCAGTTGGTACATTTGATCGCCAACTGTATTATATGCATGTAAAAGAAATGTTATTATTCGATGCATAAAAATAGTAATGAAACTTATCCTAGATCATTCAGGCCGATTTGCTAATCCTCAATTAGCAAATAAAGAAATTCATTGTACATCAGCAACTGAAGGGCTATTTTAATAACTTAATCCTTGATAGAAATAAATACAGAAAATGTATTACTTTGAAAAGTCAGTTATCCATTTGGATTGGAGGAGACAGTTGTGGTGATCGATTCTCTAACTTCTATAGGAAAGAAGTTGGCGCAAGGTCTTTATTTGTTGACATACTGACGTGGACCCAAGACTCTACTTGTAGAAGAGCAAAAAGAACAGATCTTTATATTGTAGGTGGGGGAGGTATTAGCTTTCCATTAAGTTCATAATATTTATCCAAACTAAGCCATTAAGAATGGTCTGACAATTAATTCACTGCAAAAAGTGTAGTAATTATCATCTCCCACCCTCATAAAAAAAGTCGGAATTTAATTGCTCATTATGCGATATAATTTATAGAAACGAAGAGAGATTTTTTTTGGATTTGGGATTGAGGATAATGAAATTATGGAGACTTTAAATTACATATCAACCAAACTAGAAAATATGCCACTAGGATGGGATTTTTAAAGATCTCATTAAAGACCCTTTTAAAGCCCTTTAAGACTAAATGTTAAAGTTATACCGTATAGAGGTTGTCTCCATTCTAGAATACACTTCGCCAGTATGATCATCACATCGTGATGACTATACTGCGGTGATGTGCTGGATTGTTTCTGGGGATCAGGTGGCATCGTCGACGTGTGTCATCAGTTACTCCGGGGTCCTTGGCGATGCATTTCTGTAGTTCTTGGTGTTGATTACCTGGTCTTGTATGGCAAAATGAATCCTTCGGTTCTGGGAAGAGCTTCCGTGTGCAATGCGTTGGAAGCCATTTTCTCTGTATAGTCTTGGTGGAGGTCATTGTAGTGTTTGTCATGTCTTTTTCGCCCTTCTTTCTATCTTTGTTTCTTTTACCCGTGCGAGTAGGTTCTCCTTGTTGAAGTTCAGCGGTGTGTTCCGTTTGTCTATGTTTCTTATGACCTGTAGATTGGCGCTGTATTTTCCTGGAAGTAATCCCTCAGCTTCTTAATCTCCTTCTTTTCTTGTTCAATGAGGTCTCTCAAACCCCTCCTTCCTTCTTTCAGAGCTATGGTCAGTCTCTCGACAGTCTAAAGCCTGCTAAAATCGCGACGTCTATCCAGCTTCTCAGTCTCTGATGGTGTTTTTCAGTGAGAGGATTTTGATCGCCTTGTGTTATAACTGTTCAGCGTGCATCATCCCCAGATGTTTATATGTATCTCCCTCTGTCATGTCTTCAGTCTCTTTACCAGTCTTCAGCTGGTAGTTTTGGCCTACTGTTTTCTCTGATGCAGTCCACGGGTCTTGCATTTGTCTAGGCCAAATTGCATCCTGATGTCAGTGCTAATATCTTTAGTGATCCAGAGTACTGGTTGCGTTTTATTCTCTGTTGCTGCATAGAGTTTAATATCATCCATGTGATAGAGAGTGTACAGGTTCCTGGCCCTTTCTTTTAGGGTATATCCATACATGTGCTGTTGAGCATGGTTGACAGTGTGTGGAGTGCTTGACAGAACCACAGTGGGCTCAGGACATCTCTCTGGAAGATTTCTATTCTGAAAGGGAACGTTCTAGTCATGATGTTCTTGACCTTGCGTGGTACTCCACTTCGCCATGGTTACTTCTAGGAAGTGTGTCGGTGTTAGGTTGATTTTCTAGATCTTTAGTTTCTATCAGCCAGCTAAGGGGCACTGAGTCGAAAGCCTTGAGGTAATCAATATAGGCTGCGTACAGGTTGCGGTGCTTCTTGTAAGCTTGTTCCATTACTGCTGCCTCAGTGGTAAATTGCTAATTTCATCCTCTGCTCATCTGCTTACATCCCTTCTGTTGTTCGGCCATGATGTTCTGGCTCTCCAAGTGGTCTGATACCTTTCCGTTATACTGCTTATCGGAGTCTTTCCAGTAATTTACACTGAATTGGCTGGACAATAGCCAATTCAATGTAAATTATAAAACTGTGCAAAATGGCAAAACATTTTTATTTTCAACTTTATATTTTAAGAAACATGACTTTAAACGGGCTTTAAACTGTAAAACATACCAACACTAGTGTTGTTTTACTGCATGAATTATAAATCAGTTTGCTGAGTGTCGAGTACATATGAACGTACCTGTTACCTAAGTTTTGATATTTGGTGACATTTACAAAATTCCAAGATTTTACTTGCAAAATTGGAGAAAGAACAGATCTGTCCCACAAAGCTTTCTCGTTGTTTACAGTACGGAATCCATTACGCTGGTATTATGGGAGACACTATAAGTCTGTTTACTTTTGTCTGGTTACTGGTCAGATTTTAATGTATGCTAAGGTTCATAACAGAATTCCGTATCTACTGTTCGTAGATACGCCAAAAACTTCCATCTGGACGAGTTCCAAATCGTAAAACATTTACACAGTAGTGAAAAGCAGACTCAGAGAAACAGTTATGTTTAAGCCATTACAAGTAAACGCTGGTAGAGAGAAAGATTTCGATGAACTCCAAATGTTGAAGAGCAAATATTTCATTCTGTACACAAATCTCCTTCTACGGGTACCAGAAGCCCGTCAGGTCACGTAAATGTTTCATCTTCAAACGTATGGAGAACATTATTTGAATAGCAGTTATATCCATTTCACAGGACAGCACGCCTGTACAAGAATTGTGCAGGCGTGAAATGAATTTTCTCTTTATCATCTCATCATCTCTCTCTCTCGAGATGAAATTTTCTCTCGTTACAGTCTTATTGGTCCTTATTTTTACCAGCAAGTCTTTCGGGAACAGCTTATCTACATTTTCTGCGGAACAGTTGACAGACATACTCCTTGAAAGTCTGCAGAGGATATGCCTAGACCACACGTTTCCTATTGATATTTCTTTAAATATGTTGTAATAACTGATGGATTATAATGAACGGCCCTGTATGGTCACCACGATCACCCGACCTCACATTCCTAGATTACTGCGTGTGGACCACATGAAGTCTATAATTTGTTCTATGTATATTACTACATGAGACAAATTGTATTTTGGAAGCTGCTAAAACCATTCTGAATAAATAAATAAACCCTGTCGCATTAACGCCACCCGAGAATCAACTCTTCTGCAATATATTCATAAATTGCGTGTATTCTCTGGTCGATTTGCCTGTTTGCTGGACGAAAGACCGAATTTCCAAGTAAAAACATTTGCTGTCCACGCAAGGGTTAGTATTAGTATTAGTAATGGCCGCATGGTGCAAGAAAGCCTATGGCGTATGCTGCACCAGCCAAAAAAAAAAAAAAAACTGAATAAAACAATGATAAAAAAACCCAATAATTAATAAAGAAGAAAAGGAAAATAAACCTAACATCCTATGTGTTTCCCTCACCCGAAGGTACTATCCAGATGACCTTTGAATTTCCCCAAACTGCCAGCCTCTACCACCCATGTAGGCAACTTATTCCAGTAATTTATAACTCGCTGGATAAAATAAAACTTGCTGCAGTCCAATCTAACCCCCCCCGTAACTTGAATTTATGTCCCCTAGTTCTAGCATCATTTATAATCTTGAAATTTTCGTCCTCATTCATTTTACTGATGCCTCTCAGAGCCTTAAACACCTCAATCAAATCTCCTCTAAGGTGTCTAGTTTCCAAACTCTGCAACCCACATATTCGAAGTCTTTCTTCATAAGTACGCCCTTTTGTCGATCTCACAAGGCAATAGCGAATTACCCGTCTTTGCACCCTTTCAAGAAGCTCGATGTCTTTCTTTAGGTGCGGTCTCCATACTTGAACACAGTATTCCAAGTGTGTTCTAACATAAGTCTTATATAATGGGATTATCACGTCCCTATCTCTACTTGCAAAAGTTCGATAGGTCATCGATAGGACACCATGGGCCTTCCTTGCAACCTGTTTACAATGCTCAGAGAATTTCATGTCTGACCGTATCGTAACACCCAAGTCCCTTTCCTCCAGTACTGGGTTTAGTTGAACTCCACCAAGTGAATAAGGTTTTTTGGGATTTCTGTTTCCCAGGTGTAATACCTTACATTTTTTTGGATTAAAGCACAACTGCCATTTTTCTGACCATTCTTGAAGTCTATCTAGGTCTCTCTGAAGAAGCTCAGCTTGACAGTGATAATTAACTACTCTACCAATTTTAATGTCATCTGCAAATTTAGACATCACGCCCTCTATCCCTTCATCAATGTCGTTTATGAAAATTAAAAACAACAGTGGTCCTAATACTGATTCTTGGGGAACCCCACTTCTTACATCAACCCAATCTGAGGAATAGCCATTTATCACAACCCTCTGCCTCCTGCCCTGAAGCCATCCTTCTATCCATCTAAGGATTTTCCCAGTGATTCCAACCTGCTCCAGCTTATAAAGCAACCGCTCATGTGGGACTGAGTCAAAAGCTTTGCTGAAATCTAAATAAACAATGTCGAAATTATTCCCTAAATCCAGCTCGTGAGTGACCCTTTCGAAATAGAGAACCAGATTTGTTAAACATGATTTTCCCTTTACAAAACCATGCTGAGTATCCTTGAGAATTTCAATTCGATCCAAATGATCCTGAATTCCACCCTTGATCATTGCCTCCATGATTTTCCCTACTACTGAAGTCAGACTGACAGGTCGATAATTTCCAACTTCACTTTTAGAGCCACCCTTATGTATTGGAGATACATTTGCACTTTTTCAATCCAAGGGAATCTCCCCAGAGTCTAGTGATGCTCGCATAATTAGCCTCAATGGTTCAATGCACTCGCTTGCCGCCTCTCTTAAGATTATAGGGTATATTCCGTGAACTCCAGGAGCTTTACTGGTCTGTAGGCTCGAAAGTTTTTTCATTAAATAATCTTGCGAAATTTCAATATCATTAATTACATATTTTTTAACTTCGCTCCCACAATTTCCCATTGCCACAAAAGGCTTTTCATATGTAAATATCGATGAAAAATAACTGTTGAGTTCATCTGCAACGGCAGCTGGTGTATTTATTACTATCCCCTTTCCCTTACGTAAAGGTCCGATGTGGTTTGTCCTGCTCTTCTTGACATTTATATATGTGAAGAATTCTTTATCCCCCCTCTTTGCTCTGTTTGCTAGTGATTTCTCATAAACTGCCTTTGCCTGTCGAACCTTTTCTGTGGCTCTATTACACATCACCTTGTAGCTGTTATACGCTTCAGTACTTTTTATTGTTCTGTAACCTTTCCATGCCACCTTTTTCTGCTCAAGTAATGTGGCAACTTCACTATTCATCCAACTTGGAACCCTTCTCGTGGAGTATTTTTTTAATGGTATATACGCATTCAAGGCATCTGTGATTAATGTTTTAAAAGCGTAGCACAGTTCAAATGTATTCATTTTCTGCACGATATCTGCCCAGTTAATAGAGGCCATGTAGTACCTTAAGGCATCGTAATTTCCTTTTCTGAAATTAAAACCCATTCCTTTGCCTTTTACTTCTGCTACCTCTCTCGTCATCATCCACCGTAGAACTCCGTGATCACTTCCTGCTACTGGTTCCTCTACTGTCAGCCCTGTTATTTCATCTGATTCATGTGGGATGATGAGGTCTAGGATATTCTTTTCTCTAGTACTTTTCCTGACATGTTGATACAAATAACAGTCATCTAGTTGATTTAAAAATTTTGTTCCCCATGTCGAGTTTCCTTCCCATTTACTCCAATCAATTAGAGGCAAATTGAAATCACCCATAATAAGACATTGACGTTTACTTGCCCATTCCATTTGCATGTAGAGGCTTTTATCATAATCTTCACAATCACCTGGTCTGTAGATTACTCCTACTCGCATTATACCTTTGTTTCCAACTATCTCACACCATACAGACTCTATACTAGCATGTGAAATGTGTGAATCCGGGAAAGCTATCGTCGCACTCAGGCTGCTTCTGATAAGAAGCATTACCCCACCATCCCTTCTATCTTCCCTATCCTTCTTAAATACATTATACAAGCCGTACTTAAACTCATCATCTCCAATTTCCGGGTGGCACCACGTCTCTGTAAGCCCTATTATGTCCGCGTTACTTGTTTTAACCAGCAGTTCGAATTCGCTCATTTTATTGACGACACTTCTAACATAAGCTATCGTCGCCCATAGACTGCTTCTGATAAGAAGCTTTACTCCACCACCCCTTCTATCTACCCTATCCTTCTTAAATACATTATACAAGCCGTACTGAAACTCATCATCCCATGGGTTGTTTAGGAGCATCAGCGACTAAGGCCACATTTCTCTGTGTATACTGTCTCAAAATTGTATGTGTTCTGTGGTCGATTTCTGTTTGCTGGAAAAAGAAACTCGAGTTTCCGGGAGGAAAACTATGCTACCATGAGACTAACCAACTCAGCCAGGTTGTGAAAAAGTCCCATAAAATTCTTTATATCATGGACGGTACTCGAACTCAGGTCTTTACATCCGGTGTGGGGAGGACAGCGATTCTACCAGCTGTGCTACCCACGAGGGCTCTGTCCTCGCCTCAGACTGACTAATTCAGTCACGGAATGGAAAAAAGGCCATATGAATTCTCCGCGTCATTGACGGGATTCGAACTGGACCATTTTCCAAGCGACGGAAAAGGACGGTGATTATAACCACTGTGCTATCTAACTTAGCCACTTTCCGAAAACTGTAACTGAACCACTGTGTACATCCCATTTCTGCCAAATTGGGTTCTGAGGAACTCCGATGAACAAGCCATTGGGAATAGTCCTGAATAAAGCATACCAATAGTCCTGAATAGAGAATACCAATAGTCCTGAATGAAGAATAGTCCTGAATAAAGCATACCAGGGACTCGGGAATTCGTCTTTGTGAATGCTGCCTGGTACAAAATGGAGGTCATTTTGAACAGCAGTTTAAAAGGTTTATTTCAGTTTTTTCATTTTAGTTTAGTTTCGTTTTACACGGTTTTGCAATTTATGATTAATATCTCAGAAACAGAGCGTCTAGTCATGTTTTAGGAACTTTTTTTTTTTCTTTCTTATTTCTAGCTATAGAATATGCTTCTTCATTTGTTTCGTGAAATTTCAAAAATTCGTATATTATATTATGAATTCCCCGAGTCGAAGCTCAATACATCTACAGTATACTAATTGACTAAACTGCCCGTGTTCACGTGTCGATTTTTCAGGTAGTGCACTATCAACGCGTTTACCGGATTCATCAAAAGACGATAAAAGGAATCTCATAATCCAGCATGAAGTTTATGTAATGATATGAAATGGTTAAGGTTTCCCAGTAATTGAACAGAAGAGCTTTTTTTGCCTTTGGTCTCAGCCAGTCAGTCACGGGTGCTGGAGGTGGAAGGGGGAGGGTTGGGTTCTGGAATTTCCGGAAAAATTTCACTAACAACTGAAAGATTAACGTCTTCTTGTCTTTCCGAAGCTATTTTTTATAATAGTTATATTATAAAGCGTCTGAAGGCACCTTTCATTCCCTCTCATTTCTCTTAAGTTTGTTTTCCTGTAGCGCTTTATTTATTCAGGTTATAGGTTTTCATCGATTCTTTGCGTTGGTCCATTAATCGTATAAGAGGCGAGCGAACCTAAATAAGCTGAAATAATAAAGTTCCGGGATTTATTTTTAATGGTAAGCGTAATTAAAATGTAAGTCATCTACCAGAACAATCCATCTAAATAGTATAATCACAAGAAAGGCGAACCCTTCCGGCTGCCACTTCTTTCGATTACTGTTACAGGTTCAGTTTCCACAGAGATCACGTGACAGACCTAAAATTACGGTCAATTATTCACTGAATAACAATCAAGTGCATTAAGATTCAATACATTGAAATTCGCCGCATGTAATTACATTTTTAAGGCTGTCATGTGCCATTAGCATATCTGCAATTGTTTGTCCAAATCATGTTTCAAGGAACTGATATATTTAAAAACAAACAGTTAATCGATCTGTTATTTTAATAATTACAATTAAAATGATAATTGGGATGTTTATGAGCGCCAAAGAAATTAAGGCTATTAGGCTTTATCATATTGTGTATAGCATGTTGTCAACGTTTGCTGGACGAAAAATCCGAGTTTACGGGATAAAAATATGCAACCTCACCTGAGACCAACTAACTTAGCCACTTTCCGAAAACCATAACTGAACCACTCTGTACATCCCATTTTTGCGAAATTGGATTCTGAGGAATTCCAATGAACACACACGCACACTAAGGGAAGGAGGGCTTCTTCAATCCCAAGTTACCTACGAACACCTATAATGATAATGATAATGATAATGATAATTTATTTATCTCTATTTTGTGTTACAATTGTTGGGAGATAACAGCAAGAAGAGAGGGAGAACACATAAGCCAGAGGCTTTTTAGGGGGGGGTGGGATGTTCCCTTTGAAAAAGATAACAATAAAACCAGATACACCATGAATCGGACATATTTCTACATTCCATTACAGAGACTTCGTAAACCAACGAAGTCTCTGTAATGGAATGTCGCGTGGTTAACAACAGTTCTTATAATTACATTGTGAGTACTTTTACAATAACAAGTATGAAAGAAAAAATATGAAATAATTGCGTAGCGTGTTACAAGCTTTTTGACAGCTATTCCTTCAACTTGTTTACATAATTTCCAAACTGGTATGCATTGTGGAAAGTCAGGAGTTGAGTGGAAGGTGATTTAGATCAGACATCCCTGGTGATGTGTTCAGTCAGGAGCTTCTTGAACTTGTTTAGTGAAATGGCATTTTGATGTTTTCAGGAAGATTATTTCAGGTTTATTCGCCTCTGTATTTTATATTTTTCTGACCTATGGCTTTTCTAAAAAGCGGAACCTTCAGGTTCGCTTCATTTCTCCAATTATATCTTATTTCTTCTTGTTCTATTGTTATAAAAAAAAGGATCTGAAGAGAGGAGGAAAGTTCGGTGTTTTCAAAGCATTGTAGACAAAGACCGCCTCAGCTTTTTGTATCAGTTGGTAGATGCTTAAGAGTCTCGCTTCCTTATATCTCGAAGTCACCGATGCATTCCAGGGAAGGCCCAAAATTGAACGAACACATCGATTGACAATTGAATTGATTCTCGCAAGGTTATCTTGACTGGTCGTACCCCATGAGATGATTCCATATGTCAGGTGAGGCTGTATTAAGGAAAGGAATACTAGGCTGAGAAGGGAAGGAGGTACCCAGGCAGAGGCTCGGGCGAGTATTCCTGCTAGTTACGAAGTCTTCTTTCGTAAGGTGATCATCTGTTTATCCCAACTCAGCTTGTCATCTAGCCAGATTCCTAGAAACTTGGTATCATTCACCCTTTCGAGTTGTTTTCCTTTGTATGTTATTTCGAAATCAATATTTAATGGTTTATTTTTCGTCCTAAACACCATATATTTTGGATTTTTCTGGGTTTAGCATTAGCTGATTCTTTTGAAGCGAACTATGCATTTCAGAGAGCAGGGCAGAGATCTTGCATTGACGTTGGTTAGGGTCTTTATCAGTGATTAGAATGGAAATGTCATCGACATATGCTACTAGGTGGGAAGATGGAAGATGTGAGAGAAATTTATTAATGTAAAGAACAAATAGGATAAGTCCGAGAAGTGAGCCTTGAGGTGTTCCCCTGGAGAAATAAGAAATGTCTTAAAAAGACTGGTTTGTTTTAACGACAAATGGCCTATCAGTAAGGAGAAGGTTAATTTTTCCTCTCAAGCCAAGATTATTGAGTTTGTTGAGTAGGATATTATGATTTATGCAGTCAAAAGCTTTTGATAGGTCTAGAAACAGTGTTATTGCATAGTGACCCTTTTCAAGACAGTCCGTGATCCTAGAGCAGAAGTCAACAATTGCCAGGTCAGTGGATCTTTTTGAACGATAAGCGTACTGTTGTTAATGGATAAGCTGATTTACTTCCAGGAAGCCCATGAGTCTGCCGTGAAGAATTTTTTCGAATAATTTTGCAAAAACTGAGAGTAGAGCTATTGGACGAAAATTGTTGATAGAGTTACAATTTTTCCCCTTAGGAATAGGAACAATGACTGTTTTTTTGAATTGAGACGGGAATTTACCAGATTGAAAGGAAAGATTGTAAATATACTTCAGCGGTGTTAGAATTGAGTTAAGGACCTTTTTCAGCAGAGCAAGAGATATTTCATCAAAGCCAGGGGCTCCCTTTTCTTTTAATTGATGTCCTGCTTATAAAATCTCTTGATCTGAGAGCGGAGCGAGGAAAAAAGAGCTCTTCATTGAGTGCTTGACAGATTCTCTCATTGCATTATCTCTAGAGTCAACTTCGTCTTTAAAAATGTTATTCACACTTGAGATAAATTGATTACCGAAGGTTGCGGCTTTTTCCTGGTCATCCGAAATGAGTACCTCGTTCTCAACTACATCTCCAACGTAGCTCTGTGATTTCGTTTTCCTTCCAGGTAGTAGCTTGTCCAAGACTGTCCACTTTTCCTTGCTTGTAATGACGCCTTTAAGTTGGGAACTATAATATTTCCTTTTCTCCGACCTAATACTGGCGGTGACTTTGTCTCTGTACGTTGTGTATTTGTTTTTATCCGCCTCCTTTCCTGTTTCTCTAGCAATTCTTGCAAATTTGTCCCTTTTCTTTAGCATGTTACAAATTTTGTTTGACATAAATGGGAATAATTTCCGTCTTGGCCTAGTGGTCTTTTTATTCCCTGGAATCCTGATGTATGACGCGCATTTTTCGTAACTATTTAGGATATGCTCAAAGAAGAAGTTCGTCGCAATTTCAGGATCATCTGTAGCAGTCGCCCCATCCCACGAAGACTGCTGTAGATCATAACAGAGCTGATTGAGAGAGCCTGGAGTCACAGATCAGTAAGTGTGCATGATCTCTTCCACAATTTCTTTATTTTCAATTACCATTAAGATGCGACGATGATCAGAAATGGTTGCATCCAGTACTGCATAGGTTAGTGAGCGTTCCCTAATTGCGAAGTCAAGAAGGGAATTGCGGGACTCTCCCATTCTAGTCGGGATAATTACGTCAGTCAGAAGAGAAAAACCATTGGAAAAATTACATCTAGGAGGTCTTGCACTTGAGAGGAAGAGCTTTGAAGTATGTTAATATTAAAGTCTCCCATCAGCAGAATACTAAGGGATTTGCTTGTGAAATGAGATAGAATATTGTCAAGAGTTACAAAGAAACTGTTGACTGAAGCTGAAGGAGGTCGGTATAGACACCCAATCACCAGAGAAGCAATGCGGATAAAAGTGATTTCACAAGCTTGATCAGACAGATTTGTGATAGGAAAGGCAGAGCATCGCAGATGATTGTGAATGTAAATAGCAACTCCACCCCCTTTAGAATCACATCTGCAACTGTGAAAGAGAGCATAGTCTTGAAATCGGATTGAAACTTCACGAGAGAACCAAGTCTCAGTAAAAACCATCAGGTCTGGATGGAGATTCCATGATGTCAGTTGAGCGAGGATTTCATCATTATGTTTTACAAGACTGCGTGCGTTCATATAGAATACAGTAATTGCATCTTTTGATGCTGTAGTAAGGCATAAGTTATTTGGTTTAATTGTTGGCAAGTGACATGGCAGAAAGGTATTTTCACAAGAGTTAAAGTCACTCAAATTCTGGTAGGATGAAGAGATAGATGAATCATTTATAGAAGTTCTTCCCAGTTGAGATTCCAGAATATCTGAAAAATGCTCGAATTGTCATTCCCGTTGACTAGTTTCGATAACTAAGTCACTGGCTGATGACCCAGTACGAGGAAGAGGGGGGCGTCCATAGAAAGGCGGAATAATGGCTCCCTCAGGCCAGCAGTGATCCTTTAGTAATAGATAGATCAAAATCCGTTTGTTGACACTGAATATAGAAAGAGCTGTACGAATCGTGTTTGGAATTCATTTTTATTACTTTTACTTCTATCTGCACTTGAGTTCTGATATGCTGCTCTACTTCTGTACCGCACAGTTGGGGTTCGAGTCGCGAGACAAAAATATCCTTGGTTGAACTTTTAGTTCTAGGGACTGCTCTGATTGAAGAGTTGGTAGCTGTTCCCACAACAGCAGGGGTGTGTCGATGTCTTCCTCTCTGATTAGAGGCAGATTGATTCCGTTGTCCTCTGATGTGATCTGCCTGCCTCCTGGAGAAAATGACATCTAGGAGCGGATTGACAGATCTATTGCCATATTTACACGCTTTCTGAGATTGACTAGTAGCTGGAGCATATACTGGGGGATGTGGAGGTTGCTTTACAATAGATGCATAAGTGTCCCACATTTCAACCGACTCCTGCTATAGGAGTCGGTTGAAATGTGGGATTTTCCATAGATTTCGCCAAGTTTCTTGTAGGACTGAAGGATCTACTGGAGTTTTGAACAAGATTTGTTAAATCCAAATTTTTTTTTTTTGTAAGATATAATTTATTTCGCGAAGTTGGGCGTTTTCTGACCTGATTTTTTTAGTTTCGTCAAGAAGAGAGGCCATCATGGATTTTTGAGTGTCCAGGATTTGAAAAATCATTTTCGTGGTCATCTCATTTGGCTTTTCAACTTGTGAGACTTCGTGGTTAAGAAGGTGAGAAAAGGAGCAATTTGTCTGCTCTGATACCACGTCATGAGGTATGTTCTCGGATGGCCCACTCTGTAGTGCCATTTGACGATGAGGTGAAACACTGAGATTCACCTTCGGAAAGACTTAAAAGATCCATTGGGGTTGATCCTGAGTTATTTTCATTTTTCGTCTGTTTTTTCTTCGTCTGCCTGTAATTTATGCAACAGGGACCTTTCCACGAGTCGATAACTGCCTGTGACATCTTTTTCCAGTTTACGGTTGACAAATCTATATATTTTATACAGTACACAAGACCGCGTTCCGCATTGCATTGGAGAAAGTCTTTGGATTTCTTTTTACACATATGGCAAATAATTTGCAGTTGCGGAGCCATTGTAATTAACAGTAGAAACAATACATTTCTTTTTTTATATTAAAATGAAAATTTAATATGCAAGTTAAAATGAAAAATTAAATGCAAAATATAAAATATACAATATTCGAAACAATATTATTGCTATTTGAACCAATTTTACAGTAAACTAATCAGAGAATTAGTTGAAATACTTTAGAATTCTTTAAAATACATTCAAAGGATTAAGTGCGATTCCTGAGATAAGCTTAGAACAGCCCTAATTTGAACTACACGCAGTACTTAAGGTCACACCACTGCAGCTTAATCAGTAGTTTTTTGAAAGGCACGGTCCTCTTTGTATGCTGCAGATATGCAATCTAGCATATCTGCTGTCTGCAGATATGCTAGATTGCATATCTGCAGACATTAATAAGCTTAAATATATCGTAACTTTGCTGTGTATTTCTTTAGCGCCCAAATATTTTTGATAACGTAGTATATATACCGTTTTATTTGCATTGTGGTTATCTCAGACAGCTGCTTCTGCTGAAGGTCGTCTACCCGATCAATGGTATAAAAAACGACTTTTTTCAACTTGAACTCTCGTTTGTATATAAACGTTGCATTGGACCACCTTGTTTGGACCACCGAGAAATTTCATTTAATTTAAAATTTATGTAGCTATCTGATAACAACACGTTATTGCTGTGGTTCTTCCAGAATTTCCCTCGTTAGGCTTTAATCAATCATAATAATAAATAATAATTAATTACTATAATATATTAATTAATATATGAAATTATTCGAATTAATAAAATGAATACAGATATAAATTACTAGCCGTTAAAGGGTAACAAAATACAGTACACTGGAAATATTAAATCTTCAACAACTGGTTTAAGGTATTATTTAGTGTCAATAAATGAAAATTAGGCTATTATATAATCAGCTGTATTTCAATTTACCTTTTTTATATTTTTAATAAATTAATTTAATAACAAATAATTTTAATTTTTCCATTTTGGCTAGATTGCAAATATTATACAATATATATTTCTAATATTATATATTATCATAATATTAATTACAACTTACTGAAGAAATGGAAGTCCAGGACCGAAAGAACTCAATAAATGATATGCCCAAAATACTGACTGACAGCAGAACTTGTATTTCCTCGACACTTAGATCTGCATGCCATGAATTTTTACTGGGGAGCTCTCGCCCCAAGCCTTTGAAAAATGCACATCGTTGGGATAGTGCAAGGCATACCTAATCAGAAATATGGATCAATGGAAATCAGTATGTGGAGCGACGACTCACACTCTCCTCTTCCAGTCTCATGGATGTGTTTGGATATGCAAGTGCTTGGAGAACGCATTCTACTTGAGTCCGTTTTCCCAACTGTGAAGCTGAGAAGAGGAGGTGCCATGATCTGGGGATAGTGGAATGGAATACTGTAGTTCTGTTAATCACAGTGCATGGAACCCTTTGTACTATGTCTTTCAGCGATGTTTTGAACGATTCTCTGTGCCCTACATTGCGGTAATTTTATAGAAGTGGCCGTACAGCTTCCATTGATCATATCATAAAGCAAAGATTATGAACACGCGGATGGAAGAGAATAATGTTGGAACATTGCAGTGGCCAACACAGTGTTCCTACTTCAACCCAGTTGGAACGCCATTGGAATGAACAGGAATACAAAATTGGGGGCATACCCAGTATGATTGTCTTCGTTAATGGAGTTTACCACCGCTTTGCTCTCGTGGGTAGCACAGGTTGTTGGATCGCCGTCCTCCCAACACCCCAGGTGGAATATATCTGAGTTCGAGTCACCTTCGATTAGGTGAGGAATTTTTATGGGTCATTTTCACAACGTGGCTGAGTTAGTCGGTCTCAGGCGAGGGCAGCATGTTTTTTTTTTTTTTTTTTCTCCTTGGAAACTCGGGTTTTTCGTCTAGCAAACAGAAAATCGACCTCATAACACATGCAATTTACAAACAATCTAACCAGGGAGCAATATGGCCTTAGTCACCGATGCCCTTAAATTATTATCATTATTATTAAATCTGTTTATTTATCCAATAAATATGGTCTGCACCCCTTACACCGCCATTCAGCCAAGAGGGCGAGATCAGTAATACAATTAATTATATAAACAAATAATTTTACATTGCAGTATATATGTATTTATGCAGAACGTCCTCATAAGGCAGAATCTCCGAAGTGTATAAATTGTAAGAGGAGAAACAGGGACAAGGCCCACTCGGTCAGACGCCCACGCGTGCCTGAATATC
This sequence comes from Mastigoproctus giganteus, assembly GCF_048544385.1. Classification (NCBI taxonomy): domain Eukaryota; kingdom Metazoa; phylum Arthropoda; class Arachnida; order Uropygi; family Thelyphonidae; genus Mastigoproctus; species Mastigoproctus giganteus. Next base: position 49,073,279 of record NC_143583.1, on the reverse strand, counting down.
TGAGGGCAGTTGAAATTGCAAGACAGAAGATTGTAAATGAATAATAAAAATTTTAACTAATTAAAATACAACAGTTCTGAAAATAAGTATCTAAAATTAATGCAGGTGAACGCACAGCGTTCCAGATGTGTAGCGGACAAGTTGAGGGTTTCCTGCCTGCAGGATAAATATGATATCTCAGTTTTGCAAGAGCCTTATACGATGCTTAGGCATTCGGACAAATTATCACGTGGTCGTATATTCCTTTGGTCACCAGAGTTGTCGCTTTTTGAGTAAAAACAGCCGAAAACCGCCATTGTCATTTTCAATAGTGGACTTACTGTAATAATCGCTACCCGATTTTCTACATCTTTCTCTTCTTGCGTCCATATTTACACTTAATTTTTGGACTTTTACCTAGTCCCATTACACTACTCTGTACTCCCCCGGAGGATATAGAGAAATCGATGCATTTATTGGAGGAAATTAACAACACCTTTCGTAATTCGAATATATTGGTTTCCACTGATTCAAATTCAAAATATCGTCTTTGCTTCAGAGATGGAAACGATGCTCGGGGTTCTCGGGGAACATATGGGAAAATTGTTCCCATATGTCCTTGACCTGTTGGAACGCTCACGGATAGTCTGATATACTCTGAGTGATCTGTGAATTATGACCACCTACCAAGAAATACATACCACGGTCCAAACTGACGGCTTGATGACTACTGACTGGTTCTCCACTGTGGAGGCTATTACTTGAAGGCTTTTTCTAGAAGACGATCCGGAGGAAGATACTCCTACCTAGGGTTTACAATACCGGTCAAAATCGTAATACCGATATTTCAGTATTTTTAATTTATGTAACCGGGATACCGGTATTCCAAAAGCGAACGTTTTTCTCAATAAATTTTAATGACAGTTAATAAATAAAGGCAAAAACAAGTGCTGTAATTACTTATATTCAAGTTTTAAAGTTGTCTTTGCCCCACTGGAGAATTACCTGGAGATCGGCATTTAAGGAACTGGTAGCGGATATTCGAGAAGTTGAAGCTGATTGAGCAGGACAAGGTTTCACAAAATGGAAAGTACAATGCAATGTGCTATCATCAGCAAAACTATGGATAGGATTTCCGGTCAATGGAAGAAGGTGTTTAATACACAAGAGGAAAAGAGAGAGGGAAAGAACTGAACCTTGGGAAACACCAGCATTAGTGGAGAACTTAGAAGACAGAGAACCTTCAACCATCACCCTCAAAGAGCGATCAGAAAGAAAACTGGATAACCAATTACTAAAAACAGTTGGCAAACCATAAGATGGAAGCTTGTTTAGAAGACCTTTTGGCCAGACACGATCGAAAGCCTTTGAGATGTCAAGAGCAACTACTTGTGTTTCACCGAACCTTTCCATTGCATTAGTCCATAAATGGGTAACATTAGCCAGAGTATCACCAGTGTATTGACATTGACGGAATCCATGCTGGCGATCGTTGATCAGACGGAAGGTTTCTAAGTAGTTTAAGAGTTAGCGGTTAATTGATTTTTCCATTAGATTAGAAAGAGTAGAAGTAATTACAATGGACCGATAATTGGATGGCAGGGATTTGTCACCCTTTTTTTTAGGAACTGGCTGGATATGGGCAAATTTTCAAGCAGAAGGAAAAACACCTTTGGAATAAGAAAGTGAAAAAAGGCGTCAAAGAATAGGAGTAAGTCCAGGAGCACAAGCTTTGAGAACAAGTGGAGAAATACCATCGAAACCTAGAGTTTTCTTAGCATCTAGATTCGTCAAAATCCTTCTGACATCTTTTGACGGAAGAACACAGAAAGATTGAATGGGACGTGTTGGGAATGGTGGGAGGTGCTTTACCAAGATCATTAATAGACGAGTTGGAAGGAAAATGGAATGCTAGCAGGTCAGCATTATCCTTGACTGAAGTGACAACAAAACCATCTGGTTTGGACGGAGGTGGGAGCAGAGACGGGCCAAAGTTGCGGCCAATAGCTTTGGCAAGAGACCAGAATGCTCGGCTACCATTAGGGCAAGAAGCAAGTTTTCTACTCTTAGCCTGTTCAAAATCTAGTTTGGACTGATTGATAACTGCTCCCAAGTCTCTGACAGGGAATAACGGAACGGATATATATACAGAAGTACCACCTTTGAGGCGAAAGGAATCATACAGCGAATAGTTTGGGAAACTGAGATGAGCAGTAGTTGAATCCACTGATAACTGAGATTCAGTCAGAAAACGTACATGGGGTTTGGTAGACTGCAAGTGGAAATGGACATCGTTGGGATTAGAATTGAGACCATTTATATTTGTGAAATGAATTAGGAAGTATTTGGGAGATTCAGATCTTTTCGCAGGTAAACTTACTCTATTAGTTTGACAATTCATGGTGTATTCAATAGTAAGAAAAAGTAGGTGGGACATGCTGTACGAAGTAACGAAATTTATGGATATGGTGTACACATGGTAAAAATATACACAGACCCTTGACGTAACGTGGCCTCGACAATTCCCTCTGCATACACACTACTAGAACTCCCTCCAATCACTGTCTGGCAGATTAGAGGTAGCAAGATTAAGCACTAGGTGATCCTGAAGCCTCCTAAAGAGTTACCAATAGGTTCGGTCCAGTGTACTAACCAGCGGCTGGCCTGCGAACACCGTTTTAGAGCTGTACCCTCGAAATGTAAGGAATATTGGATCTCGCCACGATGTTCATCATAACTTCAAATATAGTCATCAATTATACTGCATGATGGACGAGATGGGGTAGGGTTGACGGGAACTTAGCTCTGGAGACTAAACATGGGTTCGACCACTTCAAGCGTCTCATAAGCAAAGTGGTGGTATTGCACCGGTTGATGGGAGTCATCTACCACCTACCGCCTAGTATTGCCAGGCAACACAGAGGGGCGGCATTCCTGCATATGGTGTGGGCGCCACACCTCGACTCCTGCTTACATTGGTTCACACCTGGATGGTCACCCACAGTATGCTTGTAGGTTGTACCCAGGATTACTAATAGTCCCACCATTGTGAAAGTTGAAACAGAGGATTTGGCTGTCACAGACCGTCCGGACTTCGCCGAAATTGGGTCCACTTGACTTGAGTATCACCCGAATATTAGTTCCATCAGCGTTTTAGACTCCCAGGTAACAAGTACAGCTTGTCTGTCATATGACAGACATAGGACGTGTGTGGGATTGCTGCCAGCGTTTGTCAAGTTTCAGAACTGTTGATTCTAAGACAGGGTGTAGACTTGTTCCCTTGCAGCGATTTGAGGCTTTTGGACAGCTCGATATATTCAACGGTTCTAACCGAAGGCGGTGACGGTAGTGTTGGGATTGGTTGATCACGTGACAATCGCGTCTCGTGTTAAGGTGGTTATGAGTTGACCAGAAATGTTCCTCGATTGCAGAGTGATCAGTGTCACCTAGGCAAATCGATCTATTATGCTCTGCAAGGCAGTTCTGAAGGCGTCTTGAGCTCCCCCCTATATAGCAGTTGCCCCAATCGTGGGTGGCATGTTACGCGGTAGACTATTCTACTATGTAAGAGAGGGGCGATGAATAATTTTTTATGTTCGAGACCAGAGAACGTAAGTTCCAACCAGAGATTTGCACGCATTTCATGCGGTACTCACGTGGTATCTTAGAAATCTCTTCTGACGTGTACTGATAGTAAGGTTTTTTTGTTTGTTTGTTTGTTATTTGGTTTTTAGGAGCATTAGCAACTAAGGCCATATTGCTCTGGGGATATGCGGTGGTCATTTCCTGACCTTTCCGCATCTTCCGTATTTGGTGGTGACGGGCTCGAACCCCGGTCTAATCAAGAAGCGTGTGCTACGCGCTGCTGCTCCTTCCCACCTGGCTACGGAGGCGCCCTCTGATAGTAAGGAATATAGGGAATTGGTATACTGTCACGGGGGGAGGGGGCGGTAGTCTCGGTTGCATCGCAAGTTGTTGTGCTTGTCTAATAGATGGGTTGGGTGCCCACAATTAACTAGGTCAGCTTTTACTCTGGAAATCTCTGTGCGCCTAGTTTCTTCCTATCTGGAATGTCTGCAAGCTCGAGAGAATACAGCGCGAACAGTGCTGTTTAGATGGCAATAGGTATCGGCTGATCTGTAGTTTCGATAAATCTCGGTAATTTTAGAATTTTATGAAATTCAGTTTACTAGAGTTCAGTTCTTTCGCGTGGACAGACAGACGGACGAACGGACGAACATGGTGAAAGCGACAGGAGCTTTATTCCCGTATTCAAAATCGCAGAAAAAAAGAGAAAAACGGAGAAACAAAAAGAAAACAGGGGAGCTGAAAGAAGAAAGAAAATGTTTCCTGTGATATTACAGTGGTTTCTTCACTTTCTCTCGTTTCTATAGGCCGGCGTTCCGTGTCTCTGATTGGAGGAATTTCGTAAATCATCTGTCAAGGCTGTAGTTAGCCGATGTCGGGTGAAGATGTAACAAGAAATATTCCAGGATTTTCAATGCGTGTACAGACTTAGACAAACATAACAGAAGAAGATCAAACACGGAATAAGTGTTTGATGCGTCTAAAATTAAAAAAAGAAAATAAAATGCATTCCTGCAATTCCCTACTGTCAAATGCTCTAAATGATTGCTCCACAAAATTAATCACACCGCACAGAGGAACTTGAAAAGATCTCGCCCATAAATCAAGGATTTAGCAAAAAAAAAAAAAAAAAAACCTGCTCCACACACAGGAATAGACACACCTTGGCATAACCGGGGAGTGCGGAAATTGTAGATTTTAAGGAATATTAAACTCTATTCAATGATATTAATGAAGGTATATCAGGCTTGGAGTCGAAGTTTGCAGAGGATACAAAGGTTGGCACAGTTGTAATGGACAGGAATGGCAGTGTGCTACTGCAACAGGATCTAGATAATTTGGGCAGATGGGCTGAGAAGTGGCAACTGAAGTTTAACCTTGACAAATGCAAAGTACTGCATACGGGTAGAAGTAACCCGAGAGAGAGAAAAGTACCAACTGTGTGGTACTGCACTTAAGGTGGTAGAAAAGGAAAAAGACCTGGGAGTAATTGTGCAGGCAGATATGAAGTTTTCTGAGCAATGCAGACAGGATGCCAGGGCAGGTCTTGGGGTTTTGTCAATGATATATAGGAATTTTGTTAGCAGGGAAAAGGAGGTGATTATCCCTCTGTATAAGGCAATGGTCAGGCCACGCCTTGAGTACTGCGTACAGGTCTGGAGGCCTCATTTCAAGAAGGATGTAGATTTACTTAAGCTTGTATAGAGAAGAGAAACAAGATTGGTGAGGGGAATGAAGGGATCCTCTTACGAAGAGAGGCTTAAGTTCTGGAAATTGCAGTTGATGGAGATTAGGCACCTGCGCGGTGATCTGATTGAGGTGTATAAGGCGTTGAATGGGTTCAGCAAGCTGAATGCTGATGGGATTCTTCCTCTTGTTCAGATTACGAATCTGAGGGGGCACAGACACAAATTGAGGAAATATAGCTGTAGAATAGATGTACCGAAATTTTTCTTTGGCCAGCGGATAGTTGATTGCTGGAACAAACTTCCATCTGTCGTTGTGGAATTTGATAGCTTAAACAAATTCAAGGAGGAACTGGACAAAATTTAAAGGGAATGGTTGTGTGAATTTTTTTTTTTTTTTTTTAGCTGATGATACAAAAGCTCGTAAGCTTGGTTTCTTGAATCACATGCCTCTATTACTATTAGTATGATTGGCCTATTCCAATAATGATGACTCCAATCACTATTACGACTACAATCCAAATTAATTCAATTGTTGATTAGGGTTTGCTAACAACAATTGCTTCATTTGTTCATCTCTGCCAACAATCGCACTTTCTCACTCTCACAGCTCAACTGAATCAGTTAAGACTTCTTTATCTTAAGCGGGAATAAGATTGAATAGTTTTCAGCAAGTAAATATTAGGACAATCTGTTTTAGAAGAAAAGGAGATGATGGGTAAAATGAAAGCATTTTTTCAAAGTAAGTCTTTTCACTGAATAAACACTAATGTTCAATTTATTGATTATAATTCAGTTGTTGTTTTGTTAATCGAGTTTCCTTTAATAGTTAAATTGCGAGATGATTAACCAATTCAGTATTCGTGAATATAATCCACGTTTAGTGTTTCATCGCCCAAATCAAAAGTGCAGTTTATCAAATCGATTTCTGCCAGTGTTTCTTTAAGGTTTTCTCTACTGAGTTTTAAATGTTTCTCTAGTCTGATAATTCTTTTCTAATGGATTCAACGTGTGGCAGCAAGGACACACCGTTTCACTCCGACGTCTTTGCGCGATGATTACAAAAGATTGTAATCATCGTCCTCTAAACAGGTGAAAATGTCGGGAGTTTCAATTCCTGCAATGACGCGAGCAACTCTTATGGCCTTTCATGATAATATGGCCGTCATTCAGTGTAGCCACGTGTTCTGGAGCTCCTGAATGTTGAGTTATTTTAATGTGTTTAAAGTGTTTTCTTCCACCGGAAAAGTGTGCCAGCTCAAAGAACTTCGCAAGAGGATTACGTGGGTGAGAAAATTTTGTTATTACGAGGGTTATCTTATCTGTACTCTCTCGTCATCTACCTAATCCCTTTAGGCTTAGCATTTTGCTAACGCTTTGCTGAAGTCATACACGCATTGTTGACAGTTAGGCCTAGTGGATATTGCTGGGAATACGATACGTACATAAAGTTTTGAATTGGAGCAAGTGCGTGCGCGTATAGTGTGTGGCAGCTTGCGAATGAGCTCCGATTAAAGTAATAGATATAGAGTGCATGCGCGAGTAGTGTAAGGTCGCCCTGAACGAAGTTCTCCCTATATCTTGCAATAATACAGTGTTTCTTATTCTCGCAAGTATGCAATTTATATCAGATGGTTCGTCTCATCGTCGCAGATCCCATAGTAACGTCTTCTGAATATGATTGTTTTCAGGTAATCGTCTATATTAATTTTATTTAAGACTATCGCTAAGTACAGTATATAGAAGTCGCTCAAAGCCTATCTAACCCCGTTTCTGAATGCGAGAAGAACAAGGTCAAAGGTAATACGCTAATTCCCAAGAGTAACCTGCTAAAGGGTAGTAAAGTTAATCCTTGCCTCCAGCTAATTTTACGGAACATTCCCCTGGTTGAGCATTTTTTTAATCAAGCAGTTTGTGGAAACTGAACTTAGAGCTTTGGAAAGAGAATACTCAACGGAAAAAATGCCAAATAATCAATTCAACTGCGCTATCTGTAAGGTGCTGAAATCAGCTGTATTTCTGAGCTGTCTTTCGTGCAAGAGGGGATTTTGTAAGCCGTGCACCCCCACAGTGTTATGGAAGCTGAATAAAGAACGGCGAAAGGTGTGGACATGTGATATTTGTAACAGAACGAGCGAAATCAACAGAGAGAATGAAACCGTAAACCCACGGAAAGCAGACAACAGTATCCAAGACACTGACGTCGACAAATTCACATCACTGACATCATTACCGCCTGCCGAACCTTCTGACTGTGTTGTTACTAACGAAAACGGAACAGACATTGCTTGTAATGGCTCTAACACAAAAACTAGTATGCCTGAAAGCCCGATGGCCAATACTGACCAAGTAATCACTAACGATTTAATTAGTAGAAGCCTTATAGAAATCATCACTGAACACACGAGAACTATCACAGCCCTACAAACAGATAATGCAAGGATTACGTTAGGTAAGATGGAAAGAATTTTTGAATGCGTCGCTGATCTCTTCACCGAAAACCAGTTTCTGCGGGCTCAAAACTTAGAGATCCTGCAAGAAGTATCTCATCTGAAGAGACAACTTGAAGAACTTAAGAGCATGACTATGAATAGTTTCACTTCGAAGCTAGGCCAAGGTGCAGGATTCCCATTCACCTCTTCTATACCCACCAATGGGATGACACATAACGAGAATGATGTAACAGCATACAATCAGACTTCCGCACTGAAAAAGAACCCAATGCGGAATCAAAAAGAAACCTATGAGGTATCAACTTATGAAAGTAACGCTGCAAGTGTAGATCCCCTAGCTCTCTTTACAGCAGGCCGAACATGCACACCTCGCCAGCTTGACGCACCGAATCAAATTTTGGATAGATCCATGATTACAAATACCATTCATCCCAATTCTGTTAGTAGACACTGTCAGGAAACTCCTACAGAAACTCACCTTGGCCCCCACTCGTGGGGTGAGGTTGTCGCCGGGCCGTCCCCTCATGTATCCAAAGGAAACACAACGAAGGAAAAGCGCCAAACGGCAAGGATGGTACCTGAGACACGAAGAAACAAGAGATCGAGAAGATCATATATAACTGGGACAGCCCCAACTTCTTGGCTCAAGACTACTGGCAACGTAGCACACGTCGACCAACAACCCACTCGCAAAAGCCTATTCATCTCACGATTGGCTCCACACACAACCTCTGAGCAAGTTAAAAATGGCATAAGTGATCATTTGAATATATCCGTTGATGTATACCAACTACCCACAAAATGGCCTTCTTATTCATCTTTCAGATTAGACTGCAACAGTACCCAATATAAAATCCTGTGTCAGCCATCCACTTGGCCTCAAGGGCTCCTCATCAGGCCCTACTTTCAATCCTCGCCGCCCACCAGACTTCAGAGGCACAGCCAATCAAGCCACGGTCACATTCAGGGTCCAGTCAACCCCACTAGCTGACTCACTACCGAAATCATGAATGGAAGCCAATTCAAAATAATTCCTGTTAGGATATCTGAAAGAAACGCCTTAAAAAAAGAGAGAAAAAGACCGCAGAGGATACTAAGGAATATCCCCAGACATAATAGCATCTCTATATTCTATCAGAATGCCCGTAGCATCCGTAACAAGCTTGAAACTGTAGAAGAGCTTCTACTTTCGCACAAGTTTGATGTGCTCTGCATAACAGAAACCTGGCTTGGCCGAAATGAGGAGCAATTTCCATATGCAGTGTCGGCTGGATATAATGTGATTCTCTGCTCCAGACAGGACAAAAGGGGAGGTGGAGTGGGACTCTTCTACAAAACACCGCACATACTTGTTACTAAGAATTATAATAGTCAGTCCACTAAGTTCGAAGGGCTAATTGTGTCATGCGTATTTAAATCTGCTCGCATTGATTTTGCAGTTATATACACCCCTCCAGGACCCGATGCTGAAACCGTCGACGAGATAACTAATTGGCTCATTCATGGGCTCCATCACTCAGCAAGGCATGTTATCTGTGGAGACTTTAACTTCTCCCCTCAACTTGTTCATCTTCAGTCCAGATTGCTAAATAACCTTCACCCATTAGGAATCCATCTGATTAATAATCTCCCGACCAGAGGTGATCACCATCTTGATCTTGTGCTATCATCAAGCAATTGTGAACTTGATTCTACAACAGAAATAGCTTTTCAATCTGATCACATGCCAATTTTAATTAACTTATATTTTCCGACTCCAAATTACAACGTCTCGACTCGGGTCCACACCAAGATAATAACGAGCCCAAAATTACTCAACATTACTAAATGTTTAGAAGCAGCCACTGCAATTCCTTGGAATGCACTTGAGCAATGTGATAATCAACTTGCCTTAGACCTTTTAACTCGCTGGCTCATCACAATTTCTAATTATGCAGCCTCAAAGAAAATAAGGATCTCTGAACGTACGAGAGGATGGTGGACTCCTGAGCTGAGCAACAGTTTTAAGCTTAAACAGGTACTGTACAAACAGTGGAAAATGACAGGACTAGTTCCAGACCGAATTGCGTACTCCAAAGGACGAGCAAACTTCAACCGCCTCAAGTCTCAAGCCATAAAATATCACATTGAAACCACACTTCATAAGGGCTGTCCACCATACCGACAGAAATACTGTGAACTCCCTCCACAGTTTGATCCCGAAAGGTGGATGGACTTTATTGCACGAGTTCAGCTAAACCAACATGAGCCCAGTGATATTCCCATGTCTGATGATGATATGCCCAGAGACGCACTTGAAACCATTGAATTAACAAGACAAGACCTTTTATCTGCGATTAATAAGTTGCCTGCAACTGGTACAGCGGGAATCGACAAAGTACCACAATTTATCATTAAATGTTTGAGCCCATTTCTAAGTGATCCCCTCCTAATAATTTTCAATAGCATATTAAAAGGAGAATTTTTTCCTCCAATATGGAATTTATATTCTGTTAGGCCACTCCCAAAAGTTTCCCAGCCAACTGAAGCCAGGCACTTTAGACCCATCTCTCGTTCCTCGTGTCTATTGAAATTACTTGAAAAAACAGTACTGAAAACACTTACCACGCACATTCTCCCGCACAGGCCCCAGCAAATTCATTATTCGTTGCAAGACAGATCAACAGTTAGTAACCTGATTATGACTACTAATGCAATCCTTGGATCATTTGAGGAGAAAGAAGAAATGGCAATCACATATCTTGATCTACAAGCTGCGTTCGATAGTGTTCACATCCCAGCCTTGCTCAAACTACTTCGAAATTACTATCACATCACAGGCCCAGTATTGAAGTTTCTGACATCCCTTCTTCAGAATAGAATCATCCAAATGTACATAGGAAAACAAAGGTATACTAGACAAATACAAACAGGCGTTCCACAAGGAGGAGTCCTGTCCGGAATTCTTTTCACTGCTATCATCTACCCACTAATACACAATAGAACAGATATGATATCATATGCAGATGATTTAAAGATCTTCACAAAAATAAAGTTGACCGATGAAGCCAAAAATGCCACAGTAACCATCAACAAGACTTTATCAGAAGTACGGCAGTACCTCACGAATTTTGACCTGCAAGTGAATCCTGAGAAATCTGCCATCATGGTATTCTCTCTTAAACCCATACCAACCATAATTCAGCCTGCGATTGACGGAGTCCCGATCCCCTGCGTTGAAAAGCAAAGAGATCTGGGTGTAATCTTCGACAGAAAATTACGATTCCATCATCATATAGACGAACTCTGTGCTAAATTCAACAAGAAACGGTGGGTTGCCAAGCAGCACTTGCTACACATTGACAACACAAACCTGATAAAAATGTATATCAGGATGATGGTTTTTGGAAGTATACTGTATGGAGTAGAGTTGTGGGGCTCAGCTGCAGACACCACAATTAAACCATTAAAAGCCGCTGAATACTGGCTCCTGAAGTGGGCAACCTGGAAGTGTCATCTCCCACCACAGCAGCGCACAACACCGATGGCCGACGCGCTGAATTTAACCAGGTTTTCAGCATTAATGCACGAGAGAAGACTCATCTTCACCGTAAAAATGATTGCCGGGAGAGTCTCAGCACCCAACGTTTGGGACACCGTGTGCTGGCGGATTCCCCAACCAGGTCTCCGCTCCACTCCCAAGCTTCTTGCTCTTCCTTCGAGACTACATTTGAAAGATCGGTTCCTCCCTTATCAGAAGCTCCACCTGGTTCAATCCTTGGATGCTGACTTATTTAAAATCATAGATGATAAAAAGTATAGACGGATCATCCTCGATCTGCACGTGGTCTCCACAACTACCAACTGATCTCAGATCGGTTTGGCGGGGCAAGAGACTCTCAGAAAACTGGACTCGAGGAAAATCTTTTGTTATCACAACTTGTTATTTTTGTATTAGTTTTCCTTTCAAGTCAATGTTATCTGCTATGAGTACTTTTTTTTTTTTTTTTATTAATTAATCTTTTAATTTTAATTAATATTTTAATTTTTTAATTTTAATTAATTTTTTAAAAATTAATCTTTATAATTCCGGCGAGGTTATCTCTGCCGTTTGTTAACCCCTGGCATGGTGCCGTGAAGGGTATTGTATGGTCGTGGTACCTGCGTGTACCGATGTACTGTACAATAAAGATCTTATTTATTTATTTATTTATTTCTACAGAAGTCGGCTCAGTTATTCGGTAATAAGGGAAGTAAACAGACCGAATCAATTTTATAGTTTCCAATCGGAAACTATATAAAAATGAAAGATAAATCACTCGGGTTTCCGAACTTCCATTTTTTTGAAATTCCCCGAATGTCAATTTTTATTTTTCTCTTATTAGAGTGAGAGAAGAAATTTAACTTTTAAAGAGTTCTAAAGAAATGGTATTTTAGAAATCTTTAAAGAATCGTCTATTAGTTCGGTCTTCTAGTGCATATTCTGACTGGCAATTCCCCTACCTTTTTGGTCGATTTAAATGGTGCTTAATTCATTGAGAAAGGGGTCAAAGGTCACTTCTTTTATGAGTTTCTCGCAAATATTTATTGAATTTACTGCAGTAGATTAAGGAGGGAAGTGTATACAGCTGTCAAGGCATTATATTTTACAGATTTAACTCTAAATTAAAACAAATTAAATATAAAAGTAAAAGTAAAATAGACATTTTGGTCCTCACATTTGTGTAGCAGGAAAAATTCATACTTTGCTTTCATTCTCAATAGGCAATGCTCTTATTATTAATATTATTCCATTTATTTAGCAATTTGAATTCTCTCATTTGGTGTGTACTTCTGCGTTCATTTAAGTGATATTTAACACTATAATTTAGACAAAAGTAGTTTACCTTTCTTTCTTTCTTCCTACCCGTATTTATTTATTTACTTTTTAGTTTTTCCTTTTTTAGTCTTAGTAGTAGTAGTAGTAGTAGTGGCACTTGATGCAAGAAAGCAAGTGTAGGAGCTTATGCAGCATCAGCCAAAAAAAAAAAAAAATAATAAAAAAAAAAATAATAATAAAAAAAATAAAAAAATCACACCATTCCCTCCAAATGCCTCTCCAGTTCCTCCTTAAATTTATTTAACCTATCAACTTCCACAACGACAGATGGAAGTTTGTTCCAGCAATTAACCACCCGCTGGCTAAAGGCAAATTTCCGCACATCTATTCTACATCTATCCTTTCTTAATTTGAACTTATGTCCCCGTAGGTTCGTATTCTGAACAAGTGGGAGGATCCCATCAGAATTCAGCGTGCTCAACCCATTCAAGGCCTTATAGACCTCAATCAGATCACCGCGCAGGTGCCTAGTCTCCAGCCACTGCAATTTGCAGAACTTAAGCCTCTCTTGGTAAGAGGATCCCTTCATTCCCCTCACCAATCGTGTTGCTCTTCTCTGTACACGCTCAAGCAAATCTACATCCTTCCTAAAATGAGGCCTCCAGACCTGTACGCAGTACTCAAGGCGTGGCCTGACCATTGCCTTATACAGAGGGACAATCACCTCCTTTTCCCTGCTAGCAAAATTCCTATATATCATTGACAAAACCCCATGACCTGCCTAGCAGCCTGTCTACATTGCTCAGAAAACTTCATATCTGACTGCACAATTACTCCCAGGTCTTTTTCATTTTCTACCACCTTAAGTGTAGTACCACACAGGTGGTACGTTTCTCTGGGGTTACTTCTACCCATATGCAGTACTTTGCATTTGTCAAGGTTAAACTTCAGTTGCCACTTCTTAGCCCATCTGCCCAAATTATCTAGATCCTGTTGCAGTAGCACACTGCCATTACTGTCATTAACAACCCTGCCAACCTTCGTGTCATCTGCAAACTTCGACATTAAGCCTGATATACCTTCATCAATATCATTGATAAATATACAAAACAACAGTGGACCCAACACCGAACCCTGTGGGACTCCACTAATAACATTAGTCCACGAAGAGCAGCACCCATTGATTACCACCCTCTGTCTTCTCCCACTTAACCATCCTTTTATCCATTGTAGCAACTTACCCTTAATACCATTCTGCTCCAATTTGTACAGTAGTCTTCCATGCGCAACAGTGTCAAAAGCTTTCCTGAAATCCAAGTATATGATATCAAAATTATTTTTTGCATCCAGTTCCTTTGTGACCACATCATAATAACCAATCAAATTTGTCAGACAAGACTTTCCCTTAACAAACCCATGCTGTTCCTGAATTATTGCTGCAGTCTTGTCTAGATGATCCTGCAATGCATCTTTAACCAGTGACTCCATTATTTTACCCGGAACAGAAGTTAAACTAACTGGTCTGTAATTACTCGTGTCACCCTTCGAACCTCCTTTGTGAATTGGGGATACATTTGCACATCTCCACTCCGTGAGAACCTCCCCTGAATCCAAGGATGCTCTCATAATTATGGCTAAGGGTTTGCTTAGTTGCTTTGCCGCCTCCTTTAATATAACTGGATAGATCCCATCCACCCCAGGTGCCTTTCTTATGTTTAACTTCAACAATTTCTCCTCCACTTTGCTCTCAGTTATTACAAAATCATTAAGCACACTGCTACAATTTGATAACCTTCTGCCATTTTCAAACCTTAATAACTCCTCATGTGTGAATGTAGATGCAAAATACTCATTCAGTTTGTTTGCTATCTGAGCAGGATCATCAACAGTCGAACCATCGATGTCAAGTGGACCAATCATATTCATCCCCTTCCTTTTAGAGTTTATATAAGTAAAGAAATCCTTGCTGTTTTTCTTAGCATCTTTTGCCAAAGATTTCTCGTAATCCGCCTTTGCCTGCCGAACCTCCTTTGTGACCTGATTACAGACTAGCTTATATCTGCTACAGGCTTCTGCGCCGCCTGATAATTTATATGCATCCCATGCATTTTTCTTCTCTGTCACGAGTCTCATTAGTTCATTTCCTAATTGACATTTCCTAATTTTATTTAATTTTTAGTTCATTAGCCGTCTATTTAGGGATATCGCTGACGATAAAAGAAAGAAAGAAAGAAAGAAAGAAAGAAAGAAAGAAAGGACACATTCGATATAAAATATTTTAAAAAAAGAAAAAAATTCTTTTGGGATGCACAGTGTATTAGATTTTTAATAAATAAAAAAATGATTAATCTATTTATTTATTAAAAAATCTTTACTGTCGATTGGGTATCGAAGAGTTGACCAGAATCGCATCACCAACTTAGAGCCATGTTGCGCCTTATACAATATGTACCAAAATGACGTGTGTTCTTTGGTTGATTTGTCTGTTCTGGACGAAAAACCGGATATTTCGAAGAAAGAAACCAACATTACCCTCGCCTGAGATGGACGAACTCAGCTACATTGCTAAAAAGACCCAATAGAATTCTTAGCGTCATTTAAGTAGTTTAAATTTAGATCTTTTCATCAATATACCTTCATCAATATCATTGATAATATACAAAACAACAATGGGCCCTACACCAAACCCTGTGGGACTCCACTAATAACATTAGTCCACGAAGAGCAGCTTCTATTGATTACCACTCTCTGTCTTCATCCACTCAACCACTTTTTTATCCATTCCGACAACGTGCCCGTAATACCATTCTGCTACAATTTGCAGAGTAATTTCCATGTGCAGCAGAGTCAAAAGCTTTCCTCAAATCGAAATATATGATATCAAAATTATTTTTTGCATCCAGTTCCTTTGTAACCACATCATAGTATCCAATCATATTTGTCAGACAAAACTTTCCCTTAACAATGCCATGCTGTGTCTGAATTATTGCTGCAGTCATGTCTAGATAATCCTGCATTGCAGCAGTCATGTCTAGATGATACTGCAATGCATCTTTAACAGTGACTCCATTATTTTACCCTGAACAGAAGTCAAACTAATATTTCTGTAATTACTTGTGTTACTCTTTGATCCTTCTTTGTGAATTTAAGATACATTTGCACATCTCCAGTCCGTGATGACTTCTGAGTCCAAGGATGCTCTCAAAATCATGGCTATGGGTTTGCTTACTTCCTTTTCGGCATCTTTTAATATAACTAGATCGATTCCATCCACACCAGGTGCCTTTCTTATGTTTAATTTCAACAAATTCCCCTCCACTTTGCTCTCAGTTATGACAAAATCATTAAGCACCCTGTTACAGTTTGATAAACTCCTGGAATTTTCCTCCATTAATATCTCTTAATCTGTGAATGTAGATGCAAAATGCTCATTGAGATTATCAGCTATCTGAGCAGGAGCATCAACCAGTCGAACCATCGATATCAAGTGGACCAATCTGATTCATCCCCTTCCTTTTACAGTTTATATAAAAAAAGAAACCCTTGCTTTTTTCTTAGCATCCTTTTGAAACATTTTTCATAATTTGCCTTCGCTTGCCTAATCCCTTTGCTACTTGATTACAGATTAGATTAAATCTACCTTAGACATCTGTGTCACCTGATAATTTATATGCATCCCATGCATTTTTCTTCTCTCATAGGAGTCTCTTCAATTTATCTGACCTCCATCTAGGCTTGAACCAAGGGCAGTATTTCTTAGTTGGAATGAAAAGCCTAATAACTTCCACGATTAGTTCCTTGAATGCTTCCCATTTTGAATTTATTTTTGATAACATCATCAAATGGTCCCACTGTACAGAATTTAAAAACTATCTGAGACCCCTGTAGTCTCAGACAGTTTTTAAATTCCCTGTACCACTGATGGTAATTATATGTTTAATTAAATCCCACATCAGTACACTGTGATCACTGCCACCTAGTGGTTCCTTTATCTGCAAATTCTTAATACACGTATAATCACTGCTGATACCAGATCCAGTGTATTACCTTTCTGGTTTCCTCTCGAACATGTTATGCGGAAACTCGTTGAATGATTTTGGTCTTACAGATATTTCTCTTCATTAATTTCTTCTGCAGGTGAAACAAACATTATTAGTATTAGTAACGGCCGTATGGTGCAAGAAAGCCTATGGCTTATGCTGCACCAGCCAAAAAAAAAAAAAAAAAAAATCCGAACAAAACAATGATAAAAACAAAAATTAAATAAATAAATAAATAATAATAATTAATAAATAAATAAAAATAATAAAATGAAATTAAAAATTAAATAAAAAGGAAATTAAACCTATAATCCTATGTGCTTCCCTTACCCGAAAGTACTATCCAGATGACCTTTGAATTTCCCCAAACTGTCGGCCTCTACCACCCATGAAGGCAACTTATTCCAGTAATTTATAACTCGCTGGCTAAAATAAAACTTCCTGCAGTCCACTCTAAACATTTCCCCCCGTAACTTGAATTTATGTCCCCTAGTTCTAGCATCATTTATAATCTTGAAAATTTTGTCCTCATTCAGTTTACTGATGCCTCTCAGAGCCTTAAACACCTCAATCAAATCTCCTCTAAGGTGTCTAGTTTCCAAACTCTGCAACCCACATATTCGAAGTCTTTCTTCATAAGGACGCCCTTTTGCCGATCTCACCAGGCGAGTTACCCGTCTTTGCACCCTTTCAAGAAGCTCGATGTCTTTCTTTAGGTGCGGTCTCCATACTTGAACACAGTATTCCAAGTGTGGTCTAACATAGGCCTTATATAATGGGATTATCACGTCCCTATCTCTACTTGCAAAAGTTCGATAGATCATCGATAGGACACCATGGGCCTTCCTTGCAACCTGTTTACAATGCTCAGAGAATTTCATGTCTGACCGTATCGTAACACCCAAGTCCCTTTCCTCCAGTACTGGGTTTAGTTGAACTCCACCAAGTGAATAAGTTATTTTGGGATTACTGTTTCCCAGGTGTAATACCTTACACTTTGTTGGATTAAAGCAGAGCTGCCATTTTTCTGACCATTCTTGAAGTCTATCTAGGTCTCTCTGAAGAAGCTCAGCTTGACAGTGATCATTAACTACTCTACCAATTTTAACATCATCTGCAAATTTAGACATCACGCCCTCTATCCCTTCATCAATGTCGTTTATGAAAATTAAAAACAACAGTGGTCCTAATACTGATTCTTGGGGAACCCCACTTCTTACATCAACCCAATCTGAGGAATAGCCATTTATCACAACCCTCTGCCTCCTGCCCTGAAGCCATCCTTCTATCCATCTAAGGATTTTACCAGTGATTCCAACCTGTTCCAGCTTATAAAGCAACCGCTCATGTGGGACTGAGTCAAAAGCTTTGCTGAAATCTAAATAAACAATGTCGAAATTATTCCCTAAATCCAGCTCGTGAGTGACCCTTTCGAAATAGCGAACCAGATTTGTTAAACATGATTTTCCCTTTACAAAACCATGCTGAGTATCCTTGAGAATTTCAATTCGATCCAAATGATCCTGAATTCCACCCTTGATCAATGCCTCCATGATTTTCCCTACTACTGAAGTCAGACTGACAGGTCGATAATTTCCCACTTCACTTTTAGAGCCACCCTTATGTATGGGAGATACATTTGCACTTTTCCAATCCAAGGGAATCTCCCCAGAGTCTAGTGATGCTCGCATAACCAGCCTCAGTGGTTCAATGCACTCGCTTGCCGCCTCTCTCAAGATTATAGGGTATATTCCATCAACTCCAGGAGCCTTACTAGTCTGTAGGCTTGAAAGTTTTTTCATTAAATAATCTTGCGAAATTTCAATATCATTAATTACATATTTTTTAACTTCGCTCCCACAATTTCCCATTGCCACAAAAGGCTTTTCATTTGTAAATATCGATGCAAAATAACTGTTGAGTTCATCTGCAACGGCAGCTGGTGTATTTATTACTATCCCCTTTCCCTTACGTAAAGGTCCGATCTGGTTTGTCCTGCTCTTCTTGGCATTTATATATGTGAAGAATTCTTTATCCCCCCTCTTTGCTCTGTTTGCTAGTGATTTCTCATAAACTGCCTTTGCCTGTCGAACCTTTTCTGTGGCTCTATTACAGATCACCTTGTAGCTGTTATAGGCTTCAGTACTTTTTATTGCTCTGTAACTTTTCCATGCCACCTTTTTCTGCTCAAGTAAGTGACAACTTCACTATTCATCCAACTTGGAACCCTTCTCGTGGAGTATTTTTTTAATGGTATATACGCATTCAAGGCATCTGTGATTAATGTTTTGAAAGCGTACCACAGTTTAATTGTATTCATTCTCTGCGCGATATCTACCCAGTTAATAGAGGCCATGTAGTACTTTAAGGCATCGTAATTTCCTTTTCTGAAATTAAAACCCATTCCTTTGCCTTTTACTTCTGCTACCTCTCTCGTCATCATCCACCGTAGAACTCCGTGATCACTTCCTGCTACTGGTTCCTCTACTGTCAGCCCTGTTATGTCATCTGATTCATGTGTGATGATGAGGTCTAGGATATTCTTTTCTCTAGTACTTTCCCTGACATGTTGATACAAATAACAGTCATCTAGTTGATTTAAAAATTTTGTTCCCCATGTCGAGTTTCCTTCCCATTTACTCCAATCAATTAGAGGCAAATTGAAATCACCCATAATAAGGCATTGACGCTTACTTGCCCATTCCATTTGCATGTAGAGGCTTTTGTCATAGTCTTCACAATCACCTGGTCTGTAGATTACGCCTACTCGCATTGTACCTTTGTGTCCAACTATCTCACATCATACAGACTCTATACTAGCATGTGAAATGTCTGAATCCGGGAAAGCTATTGTCGCACTCAGGCTGCTTCTGATAAGAAGCATTACCCCACCACCCCTTCTATCTACTCTATCCTTCCTAAATACATTATACAAGCCGTACTGAAACTCATCATCCCCAATTTCCGGGTGGCACCACGTCTCCGTAAGCCCTATTATGTCCGCGTTACTTGTTTTAACCAGCAGTTCGAATTCGCTCATTTTATTGACGACACTTCTAACGTTACTGTATAAACAATTAAGATTTACTGTTCTTGTATATTTAACAACCCTAACACAACCCTTGAAGTTTTTTAGGCTCTCTTCCCTGATATTAGCTACCCGCTCACGTGAAACGTCTTTGGACCCAGAACATCTAGATAATACGTCCAGTTGGGGTAACAGATAAGAACTCTTAAGGTATGTGCAAGAGTTACATTGACCAATATTATCAGATAAAAGCGTGTCAGTATTACCCACATCCCCCCTAACTAGCAGTTTCCCTGAGCCTTTAAGGTATCCTCAATAATACTGGCAAAAACGTTTGCACCACCTTTGTTTAAGTGTATCCCGTCTCTACAAAACAAATTCCTTCTACCTACAAGTGTGGGCCATGCTGATAGAAATTTACCCCCTAAAGCCTTGCAGATTCCTTCAAGTCTTGAGTTAATCCACAAGGCTGTTAACATATAATCCCTCCTATCGTGTCTGGGCAGAATTGCAGACACATAGACATTATGGCCTAGCTCGCGACATTTCCTCAGCATGGTCCTGTATTTTTCCAACAAATCGTCAGATCGTGTACGTTTAATATCGTTTGTCCCCACATCAATAATAATATTTTCTTTACCCCCTTTAAAATCTGACAGTCTGTTGGTGACATCATCAATAGTTGCTCCCGGCAGACATACCCTGGTTCTGCTCCACCTATCTTTATTACAAAAAATATTCCCCGTTTCCCTGACAATGGAGTCTCCTAATAAAACAATGTCCTTTCTAACCAGGGTAGTTTGCACTTGGTTTTTCTGTTTTGAGGCTCGAATCGGGTGTGCATCACTTGGTAGATTGCTGGAGTTTTGAGTCCCTGACGAGCTCCCAGAAGCATTATTTTCGAGGGCAAGCACTCGTTTTTTCAGGGACTCAAATTGTTCCATCAGTGCACCAAATTGTAATTTAAGATCGGTGCACTCCTTACATCGATCACAAAGAAAAGAATCCCCAGGTGAGGTAGGATTAGTCACCAGGTCGACCTTGGAAAACATTCCACAGGTTCCACAACGGATTAAATCATGACTCACCCGTAAATCGCCATCTGCTATTTCCGTGTGAGTCACGATACCCTGTGACGTGTTTAAGGCAGATCTCGTAACTACCATTATAAAATTAAATAAATATCAATGAAAGTAACTTTAAAAAATTATATCTATAATATTATTAAAATCAAACAGTTACAGGAAAACCTATAACAAAATAATCCAACAATATCTAAATAAATCAAATATTTAAAAGCACTATCCAAAAGTAAACCACTTAACTGAGGAGCCCTATTCTCCCGTTCTAACACTGATTCTCCCGTTCTAACACTGAAACCAAGTGCTGTTGCCAAGACAAAGAAATAAAGAGAATTGTTCGTTAGGGTTTAATAAAAATAATTATTACATTTGTTTACTGGGGTTGTTCACTCTGCCAACAAATTCAGTTTGTCACTGAGACGCTAAGAGTTACGGGATTTTCTACATTTAATTTCAAGTGGTTTAAAACTGAATAGTTCTCAAACCACTTGAAATATTAGGAAAGAACGCTCTCAAAGGTAGGAGAATCGACAGAAAGAGGAGAAAAATTGGAATCACGAGAAACTTATTTCAGAAAAAGTATTTTGTACAGAGTAACTGCACAAAATAATTCATATTGAATCCTCTGGTTGTAATTGATTTGTTTCTTTATTTACTCGAATTTCCTTTCATTAAAAAGAATACTTTTTTTGGAGTTAAATTGCAAGGAGTTTTCTGATTAACCTTCTGAACAATCGACGTTTGTTGTTTAACTGCCCCACTCAAAACTGTGTTTTACCAACGTAATTCTTCCATTGTTTTTTACAGGGGCTTGTGGCTGCTTAGATGCAGATTTCCAAACAGAGTTTCAGTTCGACGAACACGGAGACAGTCAAGGAAAAGACTGCATATGCAAATACGACAAAGTGGAGTACTCCGTTAACGTTCCAGTTAAACCTGAAACTACTTTCGTCGTTACTGCAGATTTTCACCGTACTGGAGGTTCATATACTCTGTCAGATGAGGACCTGGGCAACTGCGTCGGATCAGATCTTGAAGTAAGGAAAAAGTCTCCTTCTGTGGAGAAAGAAATCTTATTGAAAACACCGGACAAGAACGGTTCTGAAAAAGAAATTTCCGCTATTCAACAGGATCCGACTACGTTAACTGATAAAGCTATTTATCGGGACATAGCTTTGGAAGTAGTTCCAGGAACCTCTGGTTACAACCAAGACGCCGATGTAATTCAGCCTAGAATAACAGATAGTCCAAGCATCATGGAACAAAATTTATTTAACAACGGGGAATTTAGAACAGGCCATGATGAAGTTCTCTCTGTCGATTCAGAGTTCAGACTTATTAGGTTGAATACCGATGTCATCGATCTGTCTTATCTCATTGGGTAAGTATTGAATGATCCGTTTACTTTGAGTTTTTAAAATCAAATTCAGGAAATAATTGCAAACAGACTTTAAAGAAAGTTACATTTTAATCTTAATCCAAAGACATGAAATTTAAAAAGGAACAGCTCTTTCTAACCCTTTTTAATTTTCATTTGGTACAGATTAAAAATAGCATGGGTTTTACACATCTACTACATATCCAGAACTCTCTATATTTTCGTAAAACTTTCTAGATTTCTTCACCGGGCTGAGGTAATGACCTTTATCTTCTCTAGAGTCAAAATTTGCAGACAGCAACGGATGGTGTCTGCAAATTTAGAGGGCGCGATAGGAGCGAGTAGTGTTGAGCAGCAGATTTAATTTCGCTACTGTTCTAACAGGTGCAGCATTTCCCTGAAAGAAACTGCTATACTTATTGCACAAATCAAATAGGAACAAATTCGTGGTACTTTTGCCTTTATTTTCACTGCGGACAAAATCAGGAGGGATTTAGTTCGGGAAAGTTGGACAACGACCTAAAACCTTACGTATCAAGACATTAGCGAAGAGCTATCTATTTATCTTTAGAACAAAGACGGAGTTGCATACAGACTTAGACCATATAAAGCACACTCACACTCATCTAACAAATGATTTGGAAGTAAAAATATGCACGGAAACCTTCTTAATCCAAGCTGTTCTGAGCAAATTACATCAAAATTCGCCCAGGTTCAAAGAAATATCAAAAAACACAGTAAACACAAGGAATACATGTACACTTTTCCACCACTAACACTAATATGAAAGAAAGAAGAGAAGTAATCGAATTGTTGGTGGTACAGGTAGATGTTGGCACCGCTTTTGCTATTCGTGAGGAAGCCTTTCACTGTAAAACATTTACCGCTTGTTATAATGCATTTTCTTGTTTTGTTTATTAAATACAAACCAATTTAATTGTGGTGATTTCCATTTCAGATATAATGATGAAAACATCTCATGTTTAGAGCAATTATCTGAGGATCGTCGGGTCGTAACAACGTTGGATAAACCTGCAGAACGCTTCGCTGAAAACTTTGTAATGAAAGAAAAGAAGAAAAAGGCAAGGGCCAAGTTCTGGCTAAAGTTTATTTCTGCTAGAATTTTTAAGATTTTTCAGTAGTGAGAAAAATTGGGATTTCGGCATCGAGCACGCATTTTAAAATTGTTTTTAATACAATGGAGCATCTTTCCTGCGTGCTCGAAAGTCTCTTGTGAAAATTAGAAGCAGAGCTATATATCTGCAATCAAAATTCTGCCATGATACAGAAAATTTCAATGGACATTATTTGTTTATTTTTTCATTTATATATATATATAACTTTCTCACATTTTAATCTTTTTAACCTAATGCTGCATTTGAACTTGATCTACTGTCACTGTGCAATAAAAGGAGACCATGACTGCTGCTTTTGCTGCTGGTAGTAATCCATCTACGAATCTACTGGATGCAAACTATACTCAATAAAGACGACTGCCTATTTTACCTGAACTGGACAATTTCCTCTAACAAAAACCTAGAGAATGAAGTGTCCCTGCCATTCTGGAGATGTCTACCGAATATCTCTTCAAAATAAAGGTACGTCATCGAGTGGGATCATTGTTTGCTACCTTCGCAAATACTTCAATGAACCTAATACTGGATTCCTACGAACATCTGAAGTTATATGGAATTTACAGTGGAGAGAATGGGAAATAGAATTGCTACTACTGTTGTAAAGCCACGTGCGAATCTACTGCTTAACCCCTATAATGAAAGAAGGCGAATGCCTATTTCCACCAGAATTGGACAATTTCCACAATCGGAAACCTACAGAAAGAAGTGTCACTGCCGAATATGTCTTAAAATAAGGTTATGTCAGAGTGAGGAACATTCTTTGCTATATTCGCGAATAACGCAAAGAACCTGTTACTTTCTGCCCACGACGAACTTGACTTATATGGGATTTACTGTGGATAGAATGCGGAATGGAACTGCTGCTGCAAATTACAATTTCCACAACCAAAATCGTACAGAATGAACTGCTGATGCCGTTATGGAGATGAGTACTGAATATCTCTTAAAACTTGTTACGTCTGAGAGTGCGAGGCCTTGATCGCTCCTGTCGTATATATTTCACTGATTCTGCTAATTGCAGTAGTGCTAAACGCTGATGATTGCATATTTCTACACGAACTAGAATAATTTGTACAAGTAGAAAAGTGGAGAAAAGATCTATAGCTGCTGTTCTGAAAATGATGGCAGCATTTGTAGGAGGAAAACACTTATGTCTAAGTGTTTTTGAACATTCACGATTGCTGTGGCGAACGTGTGACTAAACATTATAATTTCTGTGTACGATAAATGCTGGGAATTAATTGAGAATTATTGAGTGAGAAAACTGTTTGTCACTCTTGCTGTACAAGTTGATGATAGACGTTTGAAGATTCTGCTCTCGCTGTGAGAGAAATGTTTCTGTGTGACATTTGTGTATGTAAAGGGAGGCACCCGGAACGTGTGTGTAACTGCACCTCGTGTCACTGTGAATTGCATCGCAGGATCAATAGAAGCAACTGTAAACGAGTCACAAATCTGAACTGTGTATATTTCTTTGCGAACTGTGCGTATTCTGTTGTTGTGTTCTGCTCAATTGGCTACAAGAAGAAGCAGTCACGCGGAGAAATCATTCTGTTTCTCTCCTCAATACGAGAGGGTGGGCCAGTCCCTGTAAAACAGGTACTGCGTGTGACCTGTTTGGTGTTGTCAGAAGGCGGGCTCGGCTGCTGTGGGGCCCATTCTTCCAGTGTGGGTTTCCCCGTGCTACAGCTGTTAAAAAAAAAAAAAAAAAAATTGATGAGAAAAAAAGAAAATGAGTTGAAACAAATGGGATGAAATCCCAGTAGTGGTTTTCTGAGAGAAAAAAAAAAAAAAAAAGAAGGATCAATAGAAGCAACTGTAAAGGGGTCACGAATGTGACTTCTGTATGTTTCTGTGCGAAGAGTGCGTATTCTTTTGTTGTGTTCTGGTCATTTGGCCACAAGAAGAAACAGTCACGTGCAGAGAGGAATCTGTGTTTCTGTCCCTCACTGTGAGGTGGTCCAGTCTCAGTAATATATGTACTGACTCTGACCCGTTTAATGTTGTAAGAAGGTGGGTCTGGTTGCTCTGGTGGTCATTTTTCCAGAGTGGGACCCCTTGCTACAGCTGTTAAAAAAAAAAAAAAAAAAAAGAGGAGGTCGTAAAAAAAAAAAAAAAAAAAAAAGAGTTTTGATGAGAAAAAAAGAAAATGATTTGATTGAAACAAATGGGATCAAATCCTGGTGGTGGTTTCCCGAGAGATAAAAAAATAAATAAAATAAAAGGCATGCATGAAGCAACGTAAAAAAAAAAAAATCGGTTCATTAAGAATTCTAAGGTGGAATTTGCGGTGATATGTAACACACGTAAGGTGGGTCAATCCTACTAAAACAGTTAACGTTTAAGTGGGATTTTTTTTTAAAGAAAAAAAAGAAAGAATTTCGATAAGAAAAAAGAAAATGAGTTGAAACAAATGGGTTCTAATTTTAAGAATTCCAAGCTGAAACCTGCACCCACAGGTAACCCAGGTACCTTCACATTCAGGGCGCCCTGACCTGTCACCAAGATGGACGTCTGAAGGCTGAGAGAGGATGTTGATGTTGCAATTTTGTCATTCCGACGCTAATCTCATGATGAATAAAAATCCCTTTTCCAGTCCTGCCCTCCGAAAGCTCCTCTATGATTGGGTTCCCTCTCTTGGGAACCCTTTCTTTAACTCCTTTATTCTGGGCAGGACTTTGAAGAACATATCTACGAACGATGCGATATAATAAAAGTTGTGTTTGTAATACTTTTGTGGTTTGACAACTAGAGACTAATAAAGGAAGAAATGCTGATTGTAGCTGTCCCTAAAGGGGAATTCACCTTGTTTTGTTAATTTTTCACATTTGATAACTCTGTGAAGGCTCTGTACTGATTAAGTTAAATAAAATTTTAAAGTAATTTTGTGTCACAGTTCGTAGCAACATTGACATACGCCGAATACCTTCTTCATAAATATGGAGAACATGCCGTTTGAAAACTGAATTTTTTATTTTTTTTAATAAAAGCTGGCCATGCGCAGTGTAGGATCACACAATTTAACGATAGGAGGAAGGCAACGTCAACATTATTTTTATTAATATCAATTTAATTCCAAAGAAATGTCCCTTTACAGCTATCAAGTCGGAGAGGACACTGGTTACACGAATAAATATTGCCATACTATTTACAATCCATGTTCAGAGTACTCAAATGAGTTGATTCAACACATGGCTTAAAACAGCATCTGATTGCATAAATATAACATAAATAGACAATCGCAGATACACAGATACAAGAATACGTGGATAATAAAGCATCACCAAAGTTATATAATCTAGAGTTTGAACAGGGCATACATATTTAGATTAGAGAGAATGACAGAATTTGAGATTGTTGGTGATAGGCGTGCGTCCTTATTTAGCCATTTTAAAATCTAGTATTGCAGGGATTGGAACCTGGTATGGTAAGGCGGTGATGCCGAGGACCATGTGGTTGAGGTATTCAATGGAATACCTCAACCACATGGATTATGCAACGATGGAACAGCATTGAACCTCTTTAGTTCATCACGTGTTTTTTTGCTTCCCCTTGTCACTTATATTCAGAGAAACCCATTCTATTTCATAGTTCTAAAATACAGAGGAACTGGAATACAATTTTATAAAAAATCTTATACAACGAGCGACTATTATGGTATTTAAACTGTAATGCAGTATTAAAAATTTGTCATCAACAGGTTTTTGAACTCCGTTTTATAGTAATAATAACAGAAATAGCCATAGAGTGCAAGGAATCACAGGTTTTGTGCTGCAGTGCCCTGAAAAGAAACGTAGTAGATAAGAAAATGCAAATTGTTTTCTTCTTCTTCACATAGATAACCATTCAGTTGACCCTTTCAATTTATTAAAACTGTGAAACTCAGCTACATGTGAAGGCAACTTCTTCCAGCAATCAACGACTCACTGCAGAAAATTCGACGCCCTTCCGATTCTCCTTCACAAACTGCAGCAGTACCCGACTTGGTTGTGCCACTTGGTTGGTGCAGTTGCCAACAAATGACTCTCCTTTCGTCGTATTGCTCCCCAAAATATCCCGTTCCTCTTCCATCTCACAAGAGTGTAGAAAGGGGACATCACGGTAAGACATCGTTTTCCTGGATGTAGCAGCAGCCTTTGACAAGGTCTCAATTCCAAGCTATAACAGTAATCTTCAAGGAGTATTTCTTTTTTTTTTTTTTTAATATCTTTATTGCAGGCAGTGATTGGTTACCTGATTGCCAGATGCAATAACACCCACAACAGCGACAATGCTAGGGGTTTAACATGAAATAACTAATAGAGGAAAAATTACATAAAACATATAATTACATATTTTACATTTAAAATAGATATTTACATGGGAAATGAAAAGACGGTGGCAATCATTCGGTTGAAGACGAAAGCTGTTCCCTGGTGATGCGTCTTCTGTACGATTTGTCCTCTATGAAATATTTGTAGTCCACATCCATCTCATGGACGTTGTGGAGCATCTCCATGGGCAGGAATCTATCCCCTATCCTGAGCCTCCACGCCACAGACTGCGGAGAGGGGAGGGCTCTTAAGTGTTTTGGGGGGGGGATCCTCCAATTGCACATCTGCCAAAAATTTGGCGTATTGACTTGGCCCGCTATCATTTTAATTAACACGAGCAAGCGGAGGGTGTGAACATCCGTTTAGAGACTTTTCTGTGATTTAGAAGTTGGGTGATATCTGAAGTATGTGTGAGTGTAGATTATATGTGTAGATTATGCTTGAAGAGGACCCACCGAAGAAACCAGTTCTCATCGGTTGCAATGGATTTTAGCGTCGTTTCGTTGCCGACGCCCAGATTTCTGAACCGTAGTTGATGACTGTCTGCAGAAACCAGTATATCTATTGGAGCGTGTACTGAGGCTCTGACATATAGGATGTGTTATTATTATTATTATAATTTTAGGGTTGCCCGTAATTAAGTACATTAACCCGTGTTTGTGTCTGTAAATTGCGTATGTTCTATGGTCGATTTGCCTGTTTTGCTGGACGAAAAAACCCCAGTTACTGAGGAGAAAAACCTTGCTATGTACGCCTGAAACCAACTAACTCAGCCACGGAGTGAAAAAAGCCCATTAAAGTTCCTCGCGTCATCGACGGGATTCGAACCCTGGCCTTTTCTACCCGGTGTGTGGAGGACGATAACGATACCACTGTGCAACCCGCACAGACTATAGGACGTGTTGTTTGGTAAGCCATCTTGATCTACAGACCTTGTTATGAATGTCTGCAACATGGTGTTTGAAACTGAGTTTAGGGTCGAATATAAAGCCGAGATCTCTGTGCTTGGTGACTGGGGTGATGGGGGTTCCCTGAATTTCCAGGTTTAGTTGCGTTGGGTTTGATTTGAGTGAAAACACCATTTGTGAAGATTTGTTTGGATTTATCTGAAGAGAAAACTGTGCCAAGTTTGTAATCAGATTTTTAAGGCTGTTGATAACGGTTTCAGAAACAGCATCAAGTCGGGCGGTCCCATTGATCGGATATAGGAGCTTCAAGTCGTCTGCATAACTGATGAATTCTGTTTCCTGTCACAGAAATGGGTGGATGGCAGCCGTAAAGAGGAGCCCTGAAAGAACTCCACCCTGGGGAACACCTACACAAACTTTCCTTGTGAAAGATTTTTTTATTCACAGTCAAGTGAAGGACCCTGGTCGTAAGTAGCGAATTCAAAAATTCCAGTATATTGTCTTTTATTTGGTATCAGTCCTCACAAAGTTGCAGGAGGGGCTGGATGTCTCTGCTGCCGAATGTAGACTAGATATCCAGATAAACAATTGCCATCTCAGCCCTATCTTGTAGAGCCCCTAGTATGCTGTTGGTGGTTTGCAGTAGGTTGGTAAAGGTGGACCTGCGTTTCACATTTCAGGAAGCACTTTAAGCATTCTGACTAACACCTTTGAAGAATGACATATTATCGCAATAAACGGGAAACAAACAGCAACTTACTGTATCTCCAGGGGAGTACGTCAAGGAGGCGTATTGTCCGCCACCTTCTTCGCAATAACACTAGCCCAATTTTTAGCTCAAATCTGTGAACAATTTATTACATATGCTGACCATTTGAAATTTTTTGTGACCTCTAAAGAACAAGAAACTGCACCCCATCTATCAGAGGAAGCAAACAAGACAATCAGGAAGCTAGAAGAATATCTATACTACATTGGCCTGAAACTTAATGAAAATAAAACTGCCCAAATGACCTTTACCAACAAAAAGAAGAAAAATGAATTTACGATTTTTGTGAACAATACCAGAGTCCAAAAATCTGCCGCACATCTCGGCCTTGGTCTTAAGTGGGATGGAGGATTAAACTTCATATCTCACTTCGAACACATTAGGAAAAAGACATACGCAGCATTCTGGAGCACTAGACAAGAACTCGCCGGTCTCTGAAGCCCTCATCTTATGATTCAATACATCCTTAAAGGCGTTACACCGATTTCGTTGTACGCATCCACTATCTGGCCATCGGCCCCGCGAGAACAACATCAAGACCTTCTAAGTAGTAGAATACTGGCTCCTGAAATGGCTAAATAAGATCGCCAGGAAACCGTTTACCATTTCTAGAGCGGTCTTGTCTGCCAATCCGGACATTACACCCTGGAAGTATCATCATATTCAGAAACATCTTAACTCTGGCAAAGCTACTAAAGGAGAGAATAGATGTGCCGAAAGTGGGAAACGTGATCAGTCGCCCTCGGATGATACGACCGAGAATAAATAGGGAAGAATCAAGTCTCAATTGCGAATTGACTCAATTGGACTCTCTGGGGAGATTCTTCCCAGCAAATACTGTGAATTATTTTAATAATTTAAATATAGATCCAGAGAAACTATGTACAGACAAAATGTTCAGGACAGAAATCTTTGGTAATGTGTACCGGCAGGTACAAATATAATAAGAAGACTAACTTAATAATTTATATAATAATATTTAGCTTTTAACAATTATTTATGAAATAATTAAATCAACTTAATAATTAATTCATTAACCGCATGCTCTGTGTTTTTTCATCTCCAAATTTCGCAAATAAGTTCATGTAAATATGCTTGGAATATCTCCTCAGTACAATCGGCGTTTGATCCCTACAACAACAGATACACTGGTGGATAAAATTAAAGGAACACGAAATAAATGTGGTGTACCTCGTGTGCTTTGCGTTATAGCTAGAAATGAAATTGGAATTGCGGGGTACCATAGAATATAAATGATAATATAAAATTTATTTCACAAAGTCTGCTGACGAGGCACTAGTGACGGTCGTGTTCCAAGCCGCTAAGTGGATTTTTCTTATTAATTTGAAATTATTGTTTTTCTAAAACTTTTGATTTAAATTTAGTAGTATAACATTATTTTGTGATTTTTTGATTAATTTGGTGTATTTATTCTTTACTCGGTCTTGTAAAAGTATCGGCCTTGTAAAAGTATCGAGGCAGTGTTAGGTGGGTCGGAAA
This sequence comes from Mastigoproctus giganteus, assembly GCF_048544385.1. Lineage (NCBI taxonomy): Eukaryota > Metazoa > Arthropoda > Arachnida > Uropygi > Thelyphonidae > Mastigoproctus > Mastigoproctus giganteus. Next base: position 49,042,622 of record NC_143583.1, on the reverse strand, counting down.
ACTGCTAGCTTGGGGGGAGACAAAGATCAATAGATTAACAGTAGCCACTGGCAGAGGTGAAAGAGATTCTTGCACTGCTTCTATTAGAATGAGCAGAAGCCTGAAAAACAAGATGCATGGTATTTCAGAGACTGCTGGGAGCCATTGCGGTACAAGTAAACACATGGGTTGTGTTAGGGTAGCTAAGAATAGAAACAGGTGCAGGTATACTTGCGTGTACACCAATGCTAGGAGTTTAGTAAACAAATTTGATGAATTTGAGGTATTGCTCAAAACATCGAAGGCAGATATTGTTGGGATATCAGAGACGTGGTGTCACACAGATATAAGGGATGCGGAACTGCAATTTGGGGAGTACAACGTCTACAGAAAGGATAGACAGGATAGGAAGGGGGGAGGTGTTATGCTATTAGTTAAGAAACACATAAAAACCAAGGAAGTGAAGCCAGTCGACATCGCTGGACAGTGCAGTGTGGAGTAGGTTTGGTGTGACATAAACATTGGGAGATCAAAATTGAGAGTTGGAGTGTGCTATAGGCCTAATGACTCTGATGAGTATAATAAGGAACTGTACAGGGAAATATAGTGGGCCAGTAAATCAGAGTGTCTTATAATGGGAGATTTTAATTTCCCAGATATTGACTGGATTTTGGGGGCTGGTTACTCACACACTAGCAGGGCTTTTGTGGATTTATTGGATGATTGTTTTCTACATCAGCATGTTCGGGAGGCAACTAGAGGGAGTAATACTCTTGATTTGATTATCAGCAGTGATTCTTCATGCATTAAGAATCTGCAGATAAATGAACCACTAGGTGGCAGTGATCACAATGTGCTGAAGTGGGATTTACTCAAAGAGGTAACTACCATTAGGGGTAAAGGGAAGGGTTATTGCTTCCGTAAAGGCGATTACGATGGACTGAGACAGTATTTAAATTCTATACAGTGGGACCAACTGATGATGTTACCAACAGCAAATTCAAAATGGGAAGCATTCAAAGAACTTATCTTGGAAGCTACTAGGCTTTACATACCAACTAAGAAATATTGTTCAAGGTTTAGGCCAAAATGAATGTCAGATGAACTAATGAGGCATATGGCAGAGAAGAAAAATGCATGGGATACTTACAAATTAACACATGACACAGAAGCCTATGATAGATACAAGTTGATATGCAACCAAGTTACAAAGGAGGTTAGGCAGGCGAAGGCACATTACGAGAAATCCTTGGCAAGGGATGCAAAGAAAAACAGCAAAGAGTTCTTTACTTATGTAAACTCTAGAAGGAAGGGGATGAATCAGATTGGTCCACTTGATATTGATGGGTCAAGTGTTGATGATCCTGCTCAGGTAGCTAACAAACTATATGAATATTTTGCATCGACATTCACACATGAGGAGTTATTCAGCGAGGGGAATGCCAGAGGTGTATTCAACTCTAGCAGTAAGCTACAGAATCTTGAAATAACTGGGAGTAAAGTGGAGGAGAAACTGTTGAAGATAAACACAAGAAAGGCACCCGGGGTGGATGGGATCTATCCAGTTATATTAAAGGAGGCAGCAAAGGAAGTAAGCAAACCCTTAGCCATAATTATGAGAGCTTCCTTGGACTCAGGGGAGGTACCCATAGACTGGAAATGTGCAAATGTGACCCCAATTCACAAAGGAGGATCAAAGGCTGACACAAGTAATTATAGACCTGTGAGCTTAACTTCTGTTCCAGGAAAATTAATGAAGGCACTGGTTAAAGAAGCACTGGAGGATCATTTAGACAAGACTTCAGTTATAGTTCGGACACAGCATGGTTTTGTTAAGGGGAAGTCTTGCCTGACCAACTTGATTGGATACTATGATGCAGTCACAAAAGAACTGGATGCAGGGAATAACTTTGATATTATATACTTGGATCTTAGAAAGGCTTTTGATACTGTTGCACATGGAAGACTGCTACACAAATTGGAGCAGTGTGACATTGGAGGCAAATTGCTGCTATGGATAAAGGGGTGGTTGAGGGGGAGAAGACAGAGAGTGGTAATCAATGGACACTGCTCATCGTGGACTGATGTTATTAGTGGAGTCCCTCAAGGCTCAGTGTTGGGTCCATTATTGTTTTCTGTATTTATAAATGATATTGATGATGGTATATCGGGCTTAATGTCCAAGTTTGCAGACGATACAAAGGTTGGCAGGGTTGTCAAGGACACTACTGACACTATGCTGCTGCAACAGGATCTGGAAAGGTTGAGCAGATGGGCCGAGAGGTGGCAAATGAAGTTTAACATTGACAAATGTAAAGTACTACACATGGGAAACAGCAACCCCAGAGCAACGTATCAACTCTGTGGTACAACACTGACAGTGGTAGAGAATGAAAGGGACTTGGGGGTGGTTGTGCAGGCAGATATGAAGTTCTCTGAGCAGTGCAGACGGGCTGCAAGAGTAGCTCATGGAGTATTGTCAATGATATACAGGAATTTTTCCAGCAGGGATAAGGAGGTGATTATTCCATTGTATAAGGCGATGGTCAGGCCACACCTAGAATACTGTATACAGGTCTGGAGGCCTCATTTCAAGAAGGATGTAGAGCTGCTGGAACGAGTACAGAGAAGGGAACAAGATTAATGAATGGAACAAAGGGGTGCTCTTACGAAGAAAGGCTTAAGTTTTGCAAATTACAGTGTCTGGAGACTAGGCACCAGCGAGGTGATCTGATAGAGGTGTATAAAGCCTTGAATGGTTTAAGCATGCTCAATGCTGATGGGATTCTTCCTCTAGCTCAGAAAAATCACCTGAGAGGGCATAAATTCAAATTGAGGAAAGACAGATGTAGGATAGACGTGCGGAAATTTGCCTTTAGCCAGCGGGTGGTTGGTTGGTGGAACAGACTTCCATCCCTTGTGGTGGAGGTTGATAGCCTAAATAAGTTTAAGGCTCAGCTGGACAGGTATTTTGAACGAACAGAGGGGTGAAGTGGAAGTGGTTTTTTTTTTTTTTTTGGCTGATGCTGCATAAGCTTGCTTTCTTGCATCAAATGCCTCTACTAATGCTAATGCTAATGCTAATAAGGAGGAAATGATGAGAGAGTGAGAAACTTCAGACAGATATACGAAATATTTATAGTTACGGTTATTCAAAGGGACATTACAGAAGTGGTACAAGATGCTCGAAAATGGGGTCACAGGACATTAGTACATCGTATGAACATTCCAAAGAATAAACAGGCCCGACAGAAGTAACCATGCTTGATGTAAGAGTGTCTATAAGATTCAGTGGCAACCAATCCCATTCCTCCACGAGCGCAGGCCTTACCTGTATAAGTGACTGAGGAGTTGTCTCACGCACTGCAATGCGACGCCAAACGGAGACAAACACATTCTCGATTGAGTTTTCTGTTGGTCATCCTGGCCAAAACAGTCGTTCAGTGTCTTTAGTTTCAAGATATTGCTTTACCACTTCAGCTCTATACGAAGTGCCGTTGAAAATCAGGACCAACTGCACCCCTAAAAGTCGCATAAGGTTCGAGGATCTGTTCTCTGACGTCAGAGGGATGGAATTGCACTCATCCTTGCCTCCATATAAAATAACATCAAGAATCTATTTATTGGAGAAAACAGACTTCATCAGAGAACAAAAGCGTACCACAATTTGTGCTGTTTTATCGCAGGCTGCACGAGTAACAACACGGTTTCCGTTTGTTCTGTTAATTTTATCGAAAGGTGTAGTTTAAAGAGCTTAATAAATGCTTTACGAACCCCCTCATGAGACTCACCGCAGCCTGAGAAGTTCTCATGTTTAAAAGACCTAAGAGTAAACAGGAGATATGACGGTGATCGCCAGGACCCAAGATGCAAAGGTTCGTAATACGCGGTGTGGGAAGTTAACGTGCACGGACGCTATGCCTTAATTTATAGTGTGTGTGTGTGTGTGTGTGTGTGTGTGTGTGTGTGTGTGTGTGTGTGTGTGTGTGTGTGTGTGTGTGTGTGTGTGTGTGTGTGTGTGTGTGCGATATGAGAATTAAATAAGAAACAAGTCATAATTATAAAAGTATTAAATTTAATAAAAAAATAACGTTTCAACCATAAACACTTCAATGGATATACACCGATGAGCTGAGTCACATCCAGCCGCTGGCGATCGTGTACTCGGAGGCAGTCTTTGACGTGAGAGGCCAACGGACACTGGCAAGATTTTTGCAGATAGAGACAAAAAGGCTACGCACGGGCATATAACAACCCAATAAAAGGCACTGGCAGGACTGAGTTCGTGGGACACCTGATTCTTGGACGCGACGCTGTCAGCCCTCTCGCTAGTGGACGAATCCACCGCATCTCAGGTATATACGTACACTACATCACTGCTTTCAGGTAGACGGTAATTCGATGTCAGTATGGATAAACGTCGTGAATTAATAGACTTTGGAAGTAGGGTGATAGTGGATTTCCTTCGTATGGATCACTCTATCGCGGAGAAGGTACAGAAATTGCATTGTCCCCCTTCAACCGTATGAAGGGTGTATCAGGAATACGTCATTTCCGGAAAACATCTCGTTGACAGTGCTGTGGACAGAGAAAGGCAGTGGATTAATGTGGTTGTCGACGTTTGTCTCGCGTTGTTTCAGTCAACCTGAGAGCGACAGTGGCATAAATCAGTGTTGTGTGTGTGTGTGTGTGTGTGTGTGTGTGTGTGTGTGTGTGTGTGTGTGTGTGTGTGTGTGTGTGTGTTGAGAGTCAAACGGTACATCAGCGCCGACTTCAACCAGGTAGGTGCCACAAACGTCTCCACCAAGACCCTCAGGCTATCATTAACCGCAATAGGTTATGGGAATCGGCGAATCACCAGAGTAAGCCCCGCCGTAGCCAGGCGGGCAGGAGCAGCAGTGCGTAGCACACGCTTCTTGATCAGACCGGTGTTCGAGTCCGTGAGCCACCAAATATGGAGGATGCGGAAAAGTCAGGGAATGACCACCGCATATCCCGGAGCAATATGGCCTTAGTTGCTAATGCTCCTAAAAACCAAATAACAACAACAACAACAACCACCAGAGCCCCATTGCTACCACCGCGAAACAGACCCTACGCCTCAACTGAGCGAAAGAACATCGGCACTGGACCTTGGATGATTGGCGACAGGGTTCGTATCTGTCGGAAACCACACGAAGCTATGCACCCGTCATGTAAACAAGTAACTGTTCAGGCAGGTGGACGGTCGATAATGGTGTGGGGCGTATTTAACTGGCACACGTTGGGGCCTCTAGACGGAACGTCTAGACGGATATCTGAACAGTCCAGGTTACATATCCATTCTTGCAGACAATCTGCATCTCTTTGTGGTCATCATGCATCCACAGGGCAATGGACTGTTCCAGAAGGACAATCACTTCCCAACGGAGCCTTGGTGACTACAATATGGTTCGAAGAGCATTCCACAGAATTTACCACCAAGGAATGACCTCTCCGTTCATCGGACATGAACTCAGTGGAGCATCTTTGGGATGCTGTGGAAACATCCGTTCGAGTTTTGGATCCTTCACCCAGGAATGCGACGTAATTATAGACAGCAGTGCAGCAACCATGGATGTAAATACCTGTGGAATGCTTCCGTGAACTATTGGACTCAGTGCCTCACCGTGTGACTGCCCTTATCCGGGAGAAAGGTGTGCCTACCCGTTAGTAGATAGGTGTCCCATGATTTCTGTCCACTCACTGTAATGTACATAGCGATTGTGTTAACTGTTGATTTCATAAAAGTATTGTGCAATCATCAGCCTCTTTTCCAATTATAAATATTAGAAATTATTACACAGGATCTTTGAAAAAGGTGTCCATGAATTCCCTTTTAATTATCTTCGGAAATATTTGATGGATTTGTGTGCATGTGTTTAGAGTCTAACGGAACCAGGGGTTTCCCCCATCTTCGTATTGGTGTGATCGCAGCAGCAAACTGTGTGGTAACTCACTCAGTTTTATTTGACACCTCAACAATGACCTTGGATGTGCCGTGAGTGTGGTAATGAGCACTTTGAGCACAGCTTCATTCAGTGTCAGTAAGATGGCCGTGCGGCAGAAATCGCAGTGTGTGTTTTGTCCTCCCCTTGTTCGTTCGTTCGTCTTCATGAACCAGGGGGAATTTCCGCGCGAAGGAATTTCATGAAATTTTGTATTTGGACTTCCTAAAAATATTTTTCGAGCCAAATCTCGTTTCATTAAAATCGGATAAATAGAAATTCCAATTATTATTTCTTTCTTTCATACAAAAGAAATTCGTAAATTATAGAAATGCAAACAGAGATTGTAGAAATTCACAAACAAACAGATTACAAAAATACACACAAATTGACTTCCAAGGCCATAATAGATATCCCTTATTGTTCTTATAAACAGATCGAGGACTGTAACAACCTAAAATACCTCTTCTCACTCTTTGAGGATCTTGGTAGCAGCTTTTACAATTTGATCCAATATGTACCACATGGACATTAATACTTGCTCATTGAAGAAGAAATGCTCTATCATGCGTTCAATAAATTTGCCCAAGTTCTGTTTTCCAGAAGGAATACCCTACCGCCTAATCATGCTGTGAACCATAATGACGATATCTAGACTTTAGCCAGTTGAATGCGTCCACTATATGCTTCAAAGGTTCTACTCGGCCGATCAAATTTCAATATATATGCTAATCCCGAACTTCTCGGTATATGATTTGCTGACCCAATCTTTGGATAGCGCAGAATTCTGTTGGTGTTCAACCGCTACTCCGGCGATTTTGGCGATTATCACACGGCTTCCTTGCTTTGTGAATTTCTTCACGTTCCAGAGAATTGTTCCCTTCCCTTATCTTTCGGCTGATGGACCAACTTTTCTCCACCGAAATCGGGCATCTGCCTTCTCTACAACCGCTATACTTTCTGCCAGCTTTACTCCCTTCTTGGGCACCTCCGTAGCCAGGTGGGAAGGAGCAGCAGTGTGTAGCATACGCTTCTTGATTAGACCGGGGTTTGAACTCGTCACCACCAAATACGGAGGATGCGGAAAGGTCAAGGAATGACCACCGCATATTCCCGGAACAATATGGCCTTAGTTGCTAATACTCCTAAAAACGAAATAACAACAACAACAACTCCCTTCTTGCACTATGTCCCTGTGGTGCTAAATTGCCAGAAGGAAAACGCAACCCAAAACTACACATTTAACCTTACACATCACATTCTGATGCAATCAGAAAATCAATTTCAACCGTTCTGGAAGATTCGCGGCGATCATGTCCTCGATTTGTTTGTGGACTTCAGCAGTGAGTTCGATGCCGTGTGGTATCCTACGCAAGGCTAGACGTTTCGCCTGTCTCAGAGATCTGTTTAACATCTTTCAAGATTATTTTGAATAATCTAACAATTATTTACAAAAAAAGGTAATTTTACAAATAAAAACATATTTTGATACAAAGGAGAGAATTCCTTATGAGAGTTAAGTTTGATTAAGCTGACTTAAGATCGAGATAAGAGCACCAGCTCAATCAGACAGGAACAGATGCAAGGTACACATCAGTCATTGCTGATTAGTCCTACTAGTCATAATTTTTTTCCAGTAAGTCCGGTCAACAGCGAATTTGTTCAGGTCGGCGTCAAGTGCGAGTTTGCTTGAACATCTGCTGAAGGAAGAACCTGTCCGAGAGATGGAGTCGTGCTGTATGCGAGTAGAGCTCGGGATTGGCCCTAAGGGCAGCAGGGGGGGGGGGATCCTCCAGCCACAGGTATCCCAGAATGAAGGTGTTGCAATGATGCCTGTTATCATCTTGACTGTTGCTAGGAGGCGTTGGTCGTCGACAAATAGTGGTTAATATATGACTAAACCTTCATCGGTGTAAGGTGTGAAGTGTATATAGTCGTTTCAGTGAACTTGCCAATACATAGAAATAATTTTGATATTGGGCTTGCCTTTAACTCTTTTGCGGCTCTCCTATTGGATATCAAGACCAATTTCAGGTATCTTTTTTTTTTTTTTTTTTTTTTTATGTAAACCCCAAACACGAGAGGTATTAGAACCTATAGTACTTAGTACCGTGCTTGGGTTGGACGTTGAGAATATGAAAGAAGATATTTGTTGACATTGGACTTGAACTTCTGTAGATTGTAATTTTCAGGAAATACGTATGAAGGAAGGTTGTTCCAGAAAACGGCAGTTGAACGAATAAATGAGGTAGATGAAAATTTGGTTCTGTGGGTTTGAAGTTGGACAGTAAATGGATGTTGGCTGGTGGCGGCACGTGTTCGGACTGTTTTGAAAGAGAGAGCGGGAATTATAGAAGCCAATTCAGAAGAACAGTGCCCATGGAAGTATCTGTAAAAGAGGCAAGCAACAGAAACAGTGCGTCTATGAGAAAGCGAGTGGAGAGACTCTGTTAGAGATGAATCATTAATTAACCTAACTGCCCTCTTCTGAATGGAATCAAGAAGCCTGACAGAGGTTTTGGGGGCACCACCCCAGATGTGGGAACAATGTTCCTATAATTCCAATAATCTTAACCAATCCCACTGAATTACTTATCTTATACATATTTTTACTACTGCCCTTGTGGCTTGTTGGCAAGATACAAATTCCTTAAATTTAGAAACTTGATAACTTCTATGCAAAGGGGTCTCATCTCTTACAAGTGCGCAATAAAAATCTGTTTTTGCTTACATTAGGTATCAGGTAGGTACTCTATCCGTATTATAATATCCATTGCCTCAGAAGCAGTGAAGTGGATCAACGAGGATACTTCGGTTTGAAAATTTACCCTTTCTTAAATAAAAGAAACCTTTCTTACGGATCAAGTGGACTAACTTGATCATATTGTTGTCTTTGTATTCTGTAGTTTATAATACGCTTGCAGAAACAAGAAAACATTGAATACAGAACTGGTAAGTTCTGTATTCAATACACGAGGAAAAATACTTATCACATTCATCGTCAGCCGGACATGAGGTTGAATCGAACTTTCTCCACTTTCGGCAACCGTTTCAACCCAGTCTAGTAGTCAGTCAGTCGACTCAGGAAGTTCATTGCAACCGTCTAAAACTAAATGGAAAAAGTTAAATTTTACGCTAATTAGAGTTAATCAGAACTTGGCTGAGGAAGAAATGAAATCTACTTCCTGCTCACTTAAAATTCCAAATCTGGAGTCTAGTGAAAAGGATTCCGAAGCTGATAATACCGCTTCTGCTGTAAATATTGTATATAGTGACTCTGATGTTTCTGCCTCATCGTTGCAAGTTAACTCGTGTGATGCAGTGAAAAAGGTAATAAAGTCAAACCGAATTCAGATCCGGTTATTAAGATAGAAGCAGAATGTTATGTTAAGGGCACAACTGTACATGTTGCCATGACGAAAATTAAGAAAACGTTGAGCGAATTTATGGCGGTCGAGTCTAATAAAACAACCAAGACATCCTCAAATATTATTCACAGCCTCTGGGGCTGATCTGGAAACAATCACTACATCACTGATTATAGAAAATGAGAAATTGAAAGTTAAAACAGAGGAACTGCAAGTCAAGCGAGAGCTAACATGTTTTACAAGATTATGAAAGGAAATGTTGGCTTTATACCACTAATACAGACATCTTATGCTGATAGTCAAGGTTGAATCGACAGCAGCAGTCATTTTTTGAGGGTGATAGAATAGAACGCAAGAAGGATTTTGATGCTATTGACACTGCTGAGACGGCTCCTAAGGAGGCTAGACTTGTTTCAACACAGTACACTATCCCTCAACACATGGCGATCTTCAGACCGGTGGAAGGACCCAAGCTGTCCTCTGATTCGGATATAAAAAGATGTAATAAATAAATCTTTGCGATCAGAATATAAAAATTTAAACATCAGAAATGTCAGAAGAGTTCGTAACGATGGAATTTTATTCGAGACTACTAATAAGGAAGGAAGTACTTAGGTTTTCTCAGACAATCTCCTACTTTTAGTGTTGTCGGATTGCAGTCAGATAAACCTAAAATGACTTTCCCTGCAATTCTAGTATATGACGGGTCAAAGGACTTGCAGTGGCAGACAAAAAAACTGTATCAGCTTTAAAAAAGTAACATTTATAGTGAAACCTATAAGGTATTGTTTGATTACAGTGATTTTCTTTGTCGCAAAGCAAAGGTATTGCGTCAGATAACGCTTCTATTGAATCAGACAGTAATTGGAAGGAATTGAATCAGCCATTTCTATAAATACGGCGTTGGAAGGGTATACATGCTCAATAGTATCCTGTTGTGCAGAGGTGTAAGCATGGCTCCATATGTCCAGTTGACACCAAGAAAAAAAGTGTAACTGTTGCTCTGCCCCAGGAAGGACTTTCTACGTGTACGATCGCCGATAAAATAGGCTGCTACCAGTCAACAGTATCCCGGGTGCTGAAATTAAAGCTTGAAACCGGTGACGTGAAGAGAAGACCAGGATCAGGTCGTAGAAAGGTGACTACGCCTTCCCAAGATCGATATTTGAAACCGCTATGCCTTCATAATCGCCATGCTAGTGCTCCTGACCTAAAACCGGAATTTGAGATGGCCACTGGTGTTGAAACAAATGCACGAACTGTCCAAAGACGGCTTTCGGAATGTGGTCTGCATGCCTATCGGCCCATGAGAAGCCCTTGTTGACCCAACAAATGAGAAGGAAGCGACTTGCTTCGGCTAAAACCCATTTTTCATGGACAAAAGACCAATGGGACGCCGTCATGTTTTCTGACGAATTGAAATTCAACCTTCTTGGCTCGGATGGGAAGCGATATGTAAATGGAAAACGAAAATCGGAGGCATACCATCCTGATTGCATAACACCGACTGTAAAGTTCCCCGCTGGCCAGATGGTCTGGGGATGCATAAAAAGCAAAGCGTGGGGCGAATTAAGTTTATTAACGGAACGGTGAATGCAAGAAACCTACGCTGCTATCTTGGAGGAATGCCTGAAACCCGTTATTAGGGATCACCCCACAGACGTCCAAAACTGCACTTTTCAACAGGACTCAGCACCTTACCAAACAGCAAAATTTGTTTTATGCTATTTAGATTTAAAGACGAGGTTTTCTTCTTGACTCACAAGGCTTAAAACGTACTTACACCAATGTTTTTCCTCGAATTTCTTCCTAAAGATGCAGTATGGGATTGATATCGTCTAAATTTGCTCGGAAGAAGCTAACAAGCAAGATTCAACTGCAGGACAGCATTGCTGGGGTGTTATACCACGACATTGGGCAACCGTATATCCAGAGGTTGATTAACTGTATGCCAGATTGTTGCAAGTCTGTAATTGCAGCTCGAGGAGAAACAACAAAATATTGAGGACTTATTTTTCTGATTTACAGTACATAATACTATTACGTTAACTTGTCATTTCAGTTTGTACACGTAATTGTATGTTTGATTGTCATGATTGCTATTTGTATGATTTCTCATATTTCCATTAATTACGCATTTTACCCTTTGAAGAAATATTTATGGCAATTAGGTATACCAGATGGAGTCTTTTCATTGGATTTCGTTCACAGAGATATACATCTTATCCAACAAATGCATTTCGAACATTTCTGCAACCCACAATGCAGCCCAAAACACATTATTTGCAAAATTCACCAGTGATGCAGTTTTTTTGTCCGCCACTGTAACTAAGTGTAACTTACTGTAACTAACTAAGGATGAAATTATTGAGCACAAAATCTATCTTGGGGATTATGGTTTCTCGTTTTAGGAAAGGTTATACATCGTTTTAGTTCTGGGAATAAGACAAGGGTCACCAATCCGGTTATAGGCTTTTCGCCAAGAGTGCTTACACGTGTTATAGAGAACGACAGGATTTTCTTGGGATTTTCAGCCCATAAATTTAAGCAAATTACAATTGTTACAAAATGTTTCCGTTTTTTGACCTTTGGCCATCTTACACAATTTTGCACTCATAAGTCCATGACATGCGGTCACTGCGCGAAAGGCGGATATATTTATGCAGAATGTCTTCATAAGGCCGAATCTCCAAAGTGTATAAATTGTAAGAGGAGAAACAGGGACAATGCCCACTCGGTCAGACGCCCACGCGTGCCTGAATATCTGAGGGCGGTTGAAATTGCAAGACAGAAAATTGTAAATGAATAATAAAAATTTTAACTAAATAATATACAACGGTTCTGAAAATAAGTATCTAAAAATAATGCAGGTGAACGCACAGCGTTCCAATTATCACGTGGTCGAATATCCTTTGGTCACCAGAGTTGTCGCTTTTGAGTCAAAACAGCCGAAAACCGCCATTGTGATTTTCAATAGTGAACTTACTGTCATAATCACAACCCCATTTTCTACATCTTTCTCTTCTTGCGTCCATATTTATACTTAATTTTTGGACTTTTACCTAGTCCCATTACACTACTCTATACTCCCCCGGAGGATATAGAGAACTCGATGCATTTATTGGAGGAAATTAACAACACCTTTCGTAATTCGAATATATTGGTTTCCACTGATTCAAATTCAAAATATCGTCTTTGCTTCAGAGATGGAAACGATGCTCGGGGTTCTCGGGGAACATATGGGAAAATTGTTCCCATATGCCCTTGACCTGTTGGAACGCTCACGGATAGTCTGATATATTCTGAGTGATCTGTGAATTATGACCACCTACCAAGAATTACATACCACGGTCCAAACTGACGGCTTGATGACTACTGACTGGTTCTCCACTGTGGAGGCTATTACTTGAAGGCTTTTTCTAGAAGACGATCCGGAGGAAGATACTCCTACCTAGGGTTTACAATACCGGTCAAAATCGTAATACCGATATTTCAGTATTTTTAATTTATGTAACCGGGATACCGGTATTCCAAAAGCGACGTTTTTCTCAATAAATTTTAATGACAGTTAATAAATAAAGGCAAAAACAAGTGCTGTAATTACTTATATTCAAGTTTTAAAGTTGTTTTTGCCCCACTGGAGAATTACCTGGAGATCGGCATTTAAGGTACTGGTATCGGATATTCGAGAAGTTGAAGCTGATTGAGCAGGACAAGGTTTCACAAAATGGAAAGTACAATGCAATGTGCTATCATCAGCAAAACTATGGATATGATTTCCGGTCAATGGAAGAAGGTCATTAATACACAAGAGGAAAAGAGAGAGGGAAAGAACTGAACCTTGGGGAACACCAGCATTAGTGGAGAACTTAGAAGACAGAGAACCTTCAACCATCACCCTCAGAGAGCGATCAGAAAGAAAACTGGATAACCAATTACTAAAAACAGTTGGCAAACCATAAGATGGAAGCTTGTTTAGAAGACCTTTAGGCCAGACACGATCGAAAGCCTTTGAGATGCCACGAGCAACTACTTGTGTTTCACCGAACCTTTCCATTGCATTAGTCCATAAATGGGTAACATTAGCCAGAGTATCACCAGTGTATTGACATTGACGGAATCCATGCTGGCGATCGTTGATCAGACGGAAGGTTTCTAAGTAGTTTAAGAGTTGGCGGTTAATTAATTTCTCCATTAGATTAGAAAGAGTAGAAGTAATTACAATGGACCGATAATTGGATGGCAGGGATTTGTCACCCTTTTTTTAGGAACTGGCTGGATATGGGCAAATTTCCAAACAGAAGGAAAAACACCTTTGGAATAAGAAAGTGAAAAAAGGCGTCAAAGAATAGGAGTAAGTCCAGGAGCACACGTTTTGAGAACAAGTGGAGAAATACCATCGAAACCTGGAGTTTTCTTATCATCTAGATTCGTCAAAATCCTTCTTACATCTTTTGACGGAAGAACACAGAAAAATTGAATGGGACGTGTTGGGAATGGTGGGAGGTGCTTTACCAAGATCATTAATAGACGAGTTGGAAGGAAAATGGAATGCTAGCAGGTCAGCATTATCCTTGACTGAAGTGACAACAAAACCATCTGGTTTGGACGGAGGTGGGAGCAGAGACGGGCCAAAGTTGCGGCCAATAGCTTTGGCAAGAGACCAGAATGCTCGGCTACCATTAGGGCAAGAAGCAAGTTTTCTACTCTTAGCCTGTTCAAAATCTAGTTTGGACTGATTGATAACTGCTCCCAAGTCTCTGACAGGGAATAACGGAACGGATATATATACAGAAGTACCACCTTTGAGGCGAAAGGAATCATACAGCGAATAGTTTGGGAAACTGAGATGAGCAGTAGTTGAATCAACTGATAACTGAGATTCAGTCAGAAAAAGTACATGGGGTTTGGTAGACTGCAAGTGGAAATGGACATCGTTGGGATTAGAATTGAGACCATTTATATTTGAGAAATGAATTAGGAAGTGTTTGGGAGATTCAGATCTTTTCGCAGGTAAACTTACTCTATTAGTTTGACATTCATGGTGTATTCAATAGTAAGAAAAAGTAGGTGGGACATGCTGTACGAAGTAACGAAATTTATGGATATGGTATACACATGGTAAAAAGATACACAGACCTTTGACGTAACGTGGCCTCGACAATGCCCTCTGCATACAGACTACTCGAACTCCCTCCAATCACTGTCTGGCAGAGTAGAGGTAGCAAGATTAAGCACTAGGTGATCCTGAAGCCTCCTAAAGAGTTACCAATAGGTTCGGTCCAGTGTACTAACCAGCGGCTGGCCTGCGAACACCGTTTTAGATCTGTACTCTCGAAATGTAAGGAATATTGGATCTCGCCACGATGTTCATCATAACCTCAAATATAGTCATCAATTATACTGCATGATGGAAGAGATGGGGTAGGGTTGACTGGAACTTAGCTCTGGAGACTAAACATGGGTTCCACCACTTCAAGCCTCTCATAAACAAAGTGGTGGTATTGCACCGGTTGATGAGAGTCATCTACCACCTACCACCTAGTATTGCCTGGTAACACAGAGGGGTGGCATTCCTGCATATGGTGTGGGCGCCACACCTCGACTCCTGCTTACATTGGTTCACACCTGGATGGTCACCCACAGTGTGCTTGTAGGTTGTACCCAGGATTACTAATAGTCCCACCATTGGGTGAGATTAGGTGGCGCTGCTGACTGACACTTTAGAAATTGATGCTTATGTTCTAGTTGTTATTTTAAGGAAATGTTTGCATTATAAACTGAAAGAAGGCTTTTCCTATAGCTAGGTGGACGCTATCTAACTTCCTGTGCAAATTTTGTCTATTTTATCAGGTATTTTCTTTACATATTATAAAGTTTGTCTCATTAGGCTTAGCATTCTGCTGACCGTGTGCTAATACGTTATGTCACGGGTTGTTACATCGTAAACACAGAGATTAGGCTTAGCGTGTTCGCTACTTACTACTGCTTAAACTCTGATAGCAAATGCTCATTAACACCAGTTATTGAATCCGCTGATGTTGGTGAATCACCCCCACGGTTTTGGAATACTGTAAATTAGAATTGTGCCAACACAGACTTAAAATGGTGTTATGTTATTCCCATTCTGAGTGCGTCTAATAAATTTTTAAACGCTACCAGCGTCTTCGCCATCCCCAAACACCCCATAAGAAAGTGATCCTACTCTCCTAGAAGCATTTTAGTGCCAGGCCGTTTCCCCCCCCCCCCCCAGAGTGTCATTTTTTACATTTATTTATACACACAAAAAAAAAAAAAGTCGGTGGGAGATAGCCCAAAAAACTTTGTCATCCTGCTACGAGGTGAATTTCCAACACACTAATTTGTGACACGGCAGTTTTCATCAATTTTCACCATCTATCAGAACTAATGAATAGCCATCCGATTATCCGGACACCGCGAAAATCTGACATGGAATGCAAATTGCTGGAAGAAACGCAGGAAAGACCTACTAAACAGCCCGAAGTGTCTCATGACGACACAGATAATGATCAAATGTTGCAGCCTGAGGATACAAGGCCGACGCCCATGGGAAAGAAAAGGAACCGGAAAAGAACAATCCCAAATACAGACAGGGAGACAAGGAGCCAGAGTGACACACAAGAGGAAACTGTCTCCCAACAAGAAAAACCCGAAGAGACCAAGCCCAAAGACCCCCCTCTGGACCCTGCACTCCCGGAGGGGCCGCCTATGGACCAAGCCCGAATACTCAAGACAGCCTTGGAGGATCTATTTAAAGAACAAAGCAGCAGAGTGTCATTTTTTACATTTATTTATACACACAATTCTATATATATTCTCAAGATTTATATACATCCATTTATATATACATGATA
This sequence comes from Mastigoproctus giganteus, assembly GCF_048544385.1. Taxonomy (NCBI): domain Eukaryota; kingdom Metazoa; phylum Arthropoda; class Arachnida; order Uropygi; family Thelyphonidae; genus Mastigoproctus; species Mastigoproctus giganteus. Next base: position 49,026,434 of record NC_143583.1, on the reverse strand, counting down.
CAAGATTTATATACAATTTATATACATTCTCACATATATATCCATTCGCGACATGTATACAGATAAAGTGTATTTGTAAGTTATTAGCGGCTTCCAGGGTTTCCCCTATATCCGCCGTTTGTTAGGCTTTTTGCCAAGTTGCCGGCTTAGAAAAGAACTTAAAAGAGCATCAAAATTTCACGTATATATTTAACACAAAAAAAAAAAAAAAAAAAAATTCTTTAAATTTTTTAAGTTTTTTGAATTTTGAGAAGAAAAAAAAAAAAAAAAATGCATCTGATAGATGAAATATGTAATTAGGTGTGCATTAGTGTTGTGTTTGCGTTGTGTGTTAGCCGGCACCTGGCATTTAGCAGTAGGGGGCTGTGGCAGGTTTGTGTCACAGCCCCTCACTCCCATCCCTAGCCACATGGAGGCAGCCAGGATCTACTTTATCTTAAGAGGACACGGACTGATCCGGTCCTGTGGTTAAGTTTTTGGACGTCTGATGTCCCATCAAGTTAATCCTGTGTGGCCGGGTAATGCATCAGGGAAGGTCCCCTCAGAATTACCAGGGCACACTTTTTTGGTTTTATTTCCCCTTAGATATGAAATAAAATAAAATAAAATAAAATAAATAAAACAATTAAAATAAAGTAAAGTAAAATAAAATAAATAAAACAATTAAAATAAAGTAAAGTAAAATAAAATAAGATAATTAAAATAAATAAAATAAAGTAAAATATATTAAAATAAAATAAATAAAATAAATAAAATAAAATAAATTAAACTATAATAATATAAGGACTATCATTTACTTTTCGATATCCCTATACCCCATCTCTCACAGGGCTCAGTCCTGGCCAAGAGTGGGAGGGATGTACTATTCCATCTCTTGCAGGGCTCAATCCTGACCAAGAGTGGGAATGATGTGATCAGTTCATATTGGTACGCAATCTGGTGGGGGGACAAAGTTTCAAAGTGTATTTGTAAGTTAATGGCGGCTTCCAGGGTGTCCCCTATATCCGCCGTTTGTTAGGCTTTTTCGCCAATTGCCGGCTGAGAAAAAAAAAAAAAAAAAGAAACAAAGTCGGTTCAAATTTGAATTTTGGGAAAAAAAAAAAAAAAAAAAAATTTAAATTTTAAATTTTTGAATTTTGAAGAAAAAAAAAAAAAAAAAAATTTTTGCATCTAATAGATGAAATTTTGAGTTAGGTGTGCAGTAGTGTTGTGTTTGCGTTGTGTGTTAGCCGGCACCTGGCATTTAGCAGTAAGGGGCTGCGGGCAGAGTTGTGTCCCAGCCCCCCACTCCCGTCCCTAGCCACGTGGAGGCAGCCAGGATCTACTTTCTATTTATAAACTTATGAGGACGCGGACTAGGCCTGTCAGTCCTATTGGTAGACTCTGTGTTGCCGGGCAATTCCCCGGGGAAGATCCCCCCCCGGGAATCACCAGGCCACACTTTAGCATTGTTTTCTTTCCTAAAAAAAAAAAAAAACTCTCACAGGGCTTAATCCTGTCCAAGAGTGGGGGATGTGATGTGGTACCCCAGCTCCTGCAGGGCTTAATCCTGTCCAAGAGTGGGAAGGCTGGAGTCTGGACGGTATTGTTCTATCAGGATATGGCATTGTCCATTTCTTCTTTACTTCCTTTTCCCCACTCTTCCATGTTCCATCTTCTTTCTCTTCTCTTCCTTCCTCTTCGGCATAATCTTGTGTGACCCAACACCCATTGTTTTGCCGTAGTGTGCTGGCACAGGTGCAGTTGTTTGGCCACGTTCATCGGTGGTTTTCCTCCTCTTTCTTTCCTTTTTCTCTTTCTTCCTTCTTCTGCTCACTTCGCTTTCTCTTCCTCTCCTTCTTCATCTTCTTCTTATGGCTCATATTGTTTGCAAGGTATGCATACTGTGATGTCTGGGATCTGGTCATTGAGAGTTTGGGTCTGTATCTTGTCCCTCAGTATTATCTTTGTTGTTTCATTGTCACATCATTCCTTTTGTTTATTCAGAACTACTATGGTCCAGGATAGTTACTTACCACTACCTATATCTACTAGATGTGTCTTGGGCTTAGGCAATGACAGGGTAATTGTTCTTGGTGGGCCCGGCACTGTTAAATAATAGTACATCCATGGTTTATGCCCATTGGAGTGGTATTCTGAGAGGATTAGGCTGAGGTCAACATGTAGTTCTTTAATGACACTTAACTTCTTGTATGGTGAGAATACTGTGATGTCTGTAACATGGGCACTGAGAGTTTAGCTCAGTACCATGCCCCTTGACTTCATTTTTATTATTTTTGATGTTACTATCATTCCTTTTGTTTAAGCAATATTATTATGATCTAGGATAGGTACTCACCATTACCTATACTTTCTTGTTGTGCCTTAGGCTTAGTAAAGACCGGGTTAACTGGCCTTTGTGTGTCTTTATATTACTTAACTACTTATAGTAAAAGCACTGTGTTGCCTGGAACACGTACACTGGGAGTGTGGTTCAATACCATGCCCCTTGATTTTATTTTTGTTGTCTTCCATATCACGATCAATATTTCTGGTTCATGTTTTACTGTTGTGATCTAATAGGTACACACCATTACCTGTACTCACTTGTTGTGCCTTAGGCTTAGGCAATGTCAGGGTTAGTTGGTCTTATTGTGCCCAAGACTGTTAATTTATGGCACATGCAAAATTTATGGCCTTTGGTATGATTATCTGTGATAACTGAACTGTAGTCTACCTGCTTTGTTCCCAATGACTCTTAATTGCTTGTAGGGTGAGTATTCTATGATGTCTTAAGCATGGGCACTGGGTATGTTGTTCAGTGTTATGCCCCTTGGTATTAGTCTTTTCTTTCCCTTTTCCTCTTGTTCTTCTTCTTTCCCTTTCCCTCCTTTCCCCTTCTTCCTTCTCTTCCCTTCTTCCTCTTTTCTCCTTCTCTTCCCCTTCCCTTCTTCTTTGTTGTTGTTCATGTCTCAATCTTTGCTTGTTGTCCATGTCATACTATTGTGACCTGGGAATTTCACCCCATTACCTCTGCTCACTTGATGTGCCTTTGGCTTTGGCAATGTTAGGGTTAACTGGCCTTATTGTGCCTGGTACTGTTGATGTGAGGTACAAAGTTTTTGGCCCTTGGTGTAATTTGTGATGTCAGTGTTGCAGTCAACCTGCTTTGTTCTCATTGGCACTTAACTGCTTGCAGGGTGAGATGTCTGAGGCATGGGCACTGGGAATGTGATTCAGTGACCTGCCCCTTGATTTTATTCTGTCTCTCTTCTTCCCCTTTTCAGCTGGCCTAAGAGGCCAAATTGTCACACTTTGGAATAAGATGGAGTCTATTCTCTACAAAACTTATCTGGAGTCAGAAAAGTCCGCTGCCAAAGTCGAAGTTTACATGAAAGGAGGAGCAAAAATCATGCAACAGCGCGCTCCCTCTTATACTGATGCGCTGAGGATACTCGCACAGAGCGGCCATACCGCCACACAGGCAACCCAGCAAAACACAAAAGTCACCACCCAAAGACCCAACCTAGTGGTGCTCAGGCCTCTAAACAAAGAGGACAACCAAACTAGTGAAGGCATAAAGCAAGTACTCATGGACAAACTCTCTGAAGATTTAAAAACCACTAAAATAAAAGCAGTAAGAAAGACTAGGAATCCAGGTGTGATTATTGAAACTGAGACCACAGAAGAGATAAAGCAAATACTTGAAAACCCCAAAATTGCAACTCTGGGTCTTAAAGCCGAACCCCCAAAAAGAAAAGGGCCCTCGATCGTAATTTATGATATAGACAAGAACACCAAACCTGATGCGATCACTAGAGAAATATATGAAAGAAACCTACGAGACCACATCCCCAACCAAGATCGGATCGACCATGTGGTGCCTAAACACACCACCAGAACCCAATCTGCAACCACTGTCAACTGGGTCGTGGAACTTAGCCCGGCGGCCTGGCAGGTACTCACAAACCAGACCAGAATATACATAAACTGGGGCAGCCACCGCTTTCGCGAACACGTGGCTGTCACCTTGCCCTCTTTATGATTTACCCAGAAGTCTCCTAATTACCAAAACTGGAAATATACCCAGTGGGCAGGAACACCTCTACATAATTGACGAAACCAACTACAAAGCCTTCACTACTTTTGCCCAGACTGTATTTGAAATGCGTCAAATTCACCTACAGCAAACTGTTCAACGCACCCCCATCTTATAATGAACCCAAAACTCAATTCACAGAACATATCCTGAATGGAATCAAAGAAAACACAAACAGAATATTGATCTTTGTCATGACCTAACAGGAATCTCTCGACGTTCACAAAGGAAGCTATCTGACAAACCCACGAACCCAAAAAGGACTTTTCTACAATAGCCACAAGAACTCCAAGCAATCCTTGAGTTTCATGAATCCATGTGCCTCCTCTCATCCCCTAAGAGAAGATTATCCAAGTCCCAGTGTGGGACACTGCTCATTGCCTACAAGTCACCCTTGGATGAAGAAGATTAAATTGTTGACCCTGGGCCCCTTGCCCATTGTGGGACCCACTCACTTGCTGGCACCTCTTCTCTTCAAGGTGTATGACAATATCTGATTTTCCTACTTGTCAGGAACTCATATAAATACTCCTCTGGGAGTGGGGCTGGCATTTGACTTTCAAATGCAGGATCATGCTATTAGGCAATCTGACTTTGTGGGTCACTTGACCTCACAACCTTTTCTCTTCTTCCTGAGGTAGGGTGGGCTCCCCCCTGGGGGGAGCCCACCCTACCTCACCCTCTCTCTTCTGCTTACCTTCTTTCTTCTCCTCAATCTCTCACCCCTTCTCCTATAAAAAAATAAATAAAAAAAAAAAAAAAATTTTTTTTTTATTTATTTTTTGATTTTTATTTATTTTATTTTATTTATTTATTTTATTTTATTTTTTTATTATTATTTTTTTTATTATTATTTTTTTTTATTATTATTTTTTATTTTTTTTATATTATTTATTATTTTTATTTTTATTTTATTTTATTATTATTCTTTTTTATTTTATTTTATTATTTTTTTTTTCTCGGCCCTCCCTGGGAAGCTCAGGCTAACCCCAGGGTCGGCCAGCCAGAGTTCTCTTTCCACATACCTGGTCCGGCTCCCAGTGCTAGTGACGGTAACTAGCAGTCTGTGGTGTTCCACAGACCCTAGGCTAAGCGGCCAGATGAACAACATAACCCGCACAAAGCAAACATGAACATACACTAACATATGATATTGGCCTTGACAGTACTGTACTGTCTTACTTCACAAGAGATTCAAATGCGGAGTTGTGCGAAAGCACCGGTGCCGCTTGTCAAAAAACACTATGTCACTATGTCACTATGTTACAAATGTTGGATGTATACCCTTACACCTAGAGGTAATAAGAAGAGGATTATATCAACGATTGAAGAAGAGTATTCCCACCGAAACAGCAGGCACTAAGAGTGCTTTACCTTGATAACAACCCCAAACAGGAAAGGAAGAGAATCTCTGAAATTATGTACAGGACCTGGCAAGAGACATGGGACACCACCAACAAAGGATTGATAACCAAAAAGTTCATTCCCTCTGTGAACCTCATCAGTCCAAAGCCTCCTCCCTGGTACTCACCAGGCCTCCATACCACATTTCTATTTACAGGCCACGGACCCTTTAAAGCGAAGCTAACATCCCTAGGCATAGAAGAAGATCCGCTGTGTCACTGCGGGGATGAAGAAACGTGGGATCACGTGATGTATGATTGCCATGAATATGACGAGTTCCGGCTAAGGTTTGCCACTAAAATGCAAGAAAATCCCCGGAATTGTGAGCACCTGATTATAATGGACGAGCAGCGCTATGCCGCCTTTACAGAGTTTGCGCAGTCTGTCTTCACTGTTAGACGGGTTAGGCACCCAAACACCACCCATTGAAGATCAAAGTAAAAAACTTCCTGGATATGACAGTCCTCTCAGGAGAAGGAAGAAGAAAAAAAAAAAAAAAAAAAAACACTCCTTTCTTCCTTCGTCCCGGGAGTGACAGAATCTACACCAGCACAGCTCAACTGCTGCCTTTAGGCCTCCCTAGCCACGCTCCCTTGCGTGGTCCTTTGCCTCCACTCCCTGGCGGGAGGGGGAGTTCATCCCTGGTGTCCTCCCCCCTCGCAACCCCTCTTTTTCACTCTGGTGGGGCATGGGCCTGCTCCACTGACTTGGGGTCATCTTCCCTATGGACCCCGTATCTCTGTCTTTTCCCCCCAGTCTTCAGTCTCCCTCCCCTTCTCTAACTTACAACTAGTGTCTGAATCAACTCCAAATTGTTTGAGCCCTACATCCAAAAACTTAACAACATCAAATCGCCCAACTAGTACTCCCTTTGTCTTGGCTGACCCCTATCTACAGCGTGTTTTTTTTTTTTTTTTTTTTTTAGGTCCTTGCCACTGAAATCTCAGGAAATTAGGTGGCAGGACCTGCCAGAGTAAATAACTAAGTAGTGTACCTGGTCTGCCTCCACGTGGCGGAGTGGGGCAACGTTGGGTCCCATTAGGGGCCCAGCGGCTAAATGACCAGATGAACAACGGTACACGACACTACACAAATACAAAATCCATATACTTTTAAACCTCTGGCATTGACAGTGTTCTGTTTCACACCCACAATGTATAGCACGCAGAGATGGGGGAAACCCCTGGTGCCGTTTGACACTAAACACACTCTACACTCTACACTCTGTTACAAATGTTGCAAATTCGGGCACACCTCGCATACCTGTGCCCATGCTGTGCCGACCTGTGGCCACTGCGCTAGCAAAGGCCACAACTTCAGCAACTGCCCTAACAAAAGCGAAGACCCAGTCTGCGCTAACTGCAGAAACCTAAAGCTAGATGCCTCCCACTCTCTTAGAGATGTCAACTGTCCTGTATATCAAAAGTACAAGAGCCTAAACCAAGCAAGAACCGATTATGGCAGCACACCATAAAAAATTTAATACCAGCATAGTGAAATTTTTCCAAATCAATGCACAGAGGGCCAGGGCAGTGGTTGACCAGATTAGGCTAAAAGCAGAAAACGAAAATACAGATATCATTATACTTCAAGAACCGTATGCAGTCGTTAAGCAAGTAAGGGGTTATCCCCTGCACTACAAAGTCATACAAGCCGAAGATGAAACCCCTTGGGCCGCAATAGTGATTAGAAACCCAGATCTCACAGCCACTAGAATCACACATCTCTGCACAGCCTGGGCAGCCTGTGTCCAAGTTATTTCAGCACTGGGTGCATTCTATGTGATTGCACTCTATTGCCGACCCGGCGAAGACATAACTTTTGCCACTAGATACCTGGAAAATGTAACCAGCATCCTCCGTGATCAAAAAATAATAATAGGAGCCGACGTGAACTGTCGTTCGCAGGCTTGGTACAGCCATACTCCGGATAGACAGGGAACGAGGAACGGGCAGCGCTTGGAAGAATTCCTTGCAACATCAACCATCACTGTACTAAACAAGCCAAACCACCTACCAACCTTTTGTAACCTCAGGTGGGAAGCCACAATAGACGTCTCACTAGCAACTAGAAACATCGCAGGCAACATAACTGATTGGCAGGTGCAGGACGCCTGGACAACCTCCGATCACAGGGCCCTGACCTTCCAACTAAACAGAGACCACCAGAGACCCCACCTAGCAACAAGAATGCTTCACAGATATGCACTCCACACTGCTGATTGGAATGTATTCAGAGACACTCTAACTATGGAAAAAAATGCCAAACAATCTGATATGGACTCGCAACTAGACCCGGACCTACTGCAAGAAACTGTCACTGCAGTTATTACCAAAGCGGCAAATGCTGCAATCAAAAGAAAAAACCCCACCCCAGGCACAGTTCCATGGTGGAATTCTCAGCTTCAGAGCCTTCGAAAGGATGTCCAAAATAAAAGGAAGGCCTTCCAGAGGGCCAGACGCTCATGGCCTGCCCCAGAGGTAAATGCGCTACGCGAAATTTACAAAGAGGCAAGAAACCTATACACCTCACTTATCTGCCGTAGTAAACAGCAATCTTGGGAGAATCTAGTCACAACTACAGGGAACTCTGACCCCTGGGGGATGGTCTACAAGGTGACCACTAACAAACTCCCCAGAGGGGAGGTGTTGGCAGCTACCAGGACTTCACAAGGCAGAGCCACAAACTCATGGGAGGCGTCAGTTAACAATATCCTTGACGTAACCTTTCACCCAAATGCTGACCCGCAAACGCCAGAACAATTCCGGATGTGCCAGGAGAAAGACCAATACCAAACGGATGAAAAGGAACGGGCTTTTGCTCTGGAAGAACTCCAAGCAGCCGCATACCGTATCAAAGGGAAAAAATGCCCGGGTCCGGATCTCCTGGAGCCGGAGATCGTGTTGAAGGTTGTTGAGATAGCCCCAGACATACTCCTAAACCTCTATAATCTATGCCTCAGGAATGGAACTTTCCCCAAAGAGTGGAAGAGGGCCAACGTAAAACTAATTATCAAAAATTCTAACAAGCCGCCGGAACTACCAAACTCCTACAGACCAATAGCCCTGCTCTCTGTTTGTAGCAAACTCCTTGAGAGTTTGACTCTCCTGACTAGAATACAAAACCACTACCTTCAAGCAAACCTCGCATCGCCAAAACAGTATGGCTTCCGTCAGGGGCTGTCAACGGTGGATGCCCTGAGAAATCTCTTGGTGCAAGCAGCAGCCACTGATCAAAAGTACTTCCTAGCTATCTCTGTTGACTTTGCCGGGGCGTTTGACACCCTCTGGTGGCCAAGCGTCCTGGCCCGGCTCCGGGAGACCAGCATGCCAGAAAATTTATATAACGTAATAAAAAGCTACCTGTCTGACAGACGTATCACGATAAACACCCCATATAGAACGCTTACAAGACAAATACACAGAGGCTGCCCACAGGGCTCTGTACTGGGACCAATACTGTGGAACATCACAATGGATGAACTCCTTAATACGGACATTGGTGAAGCATCCTCGCAAGCCTTCGCAGATGACCTCATCCTTATGGTCGCCGGAAACAGCAGACTACAACTTGAAACAAAGGCAAACCATGCCCTACAAATTCTTCTGAAATGGACCGAAAAGCACAATCTCAGGATCTCCAAAGAAAAAACTAATTCTATCCTCCTAAGGGGCTTCCTTGATCCGAGGAGACCCCCACAGATCAAGATTGGTACCACCACACTGAGACTATCAAAAGAGCTCAAGTACCTGGGTGTAATACTTGACACCACTCTTTCCTTTAAAACGCATCTCAACTACACCAGGAAGAAAATTAGGGGCTACATGGCCCTCATCACCAGGGTCGCAAAAAGGGACTGGGGGCTAAACAGCAAAACCCTCAAGCTCATATACAAAGCAGCCTTTATACCGATAGCAACCTATGCATCGGGAGCATGGTACTCTAAAGTCACCATGGCAGTAAACCACAGGTTACTCGACTCCATTCACAGAGCCATGCTATTAGCCATCACACGGGCCTGCAGCACAGTAAGCACACATGCGCTGCAGGTGCTGGCTGGAACCCTTCCACTCGACCTGGAAGTGGCCAGAATCGGTATCCTCTATGAAATTTCTAAGGGAACGCCTGCACCTTCATGGGCTTCAATGCAGATTAGCGGATCCCACTGCTAATCGAGCGACCGAAAAGAAAAGGCTCACTGCCCACCTCACGCAAATATGGCAATCTAGATGGGACAACTCTTCCAAGGGAGAGATCACTAGGAAATTTCTCCCCAACGTGGAGAAATTGCATCCGAAGGCCCCGCTGTGGTTCTCACCGGGCCTCTATACAACCTTTCCACTTACCGGACACGGAGCATTCAAGGCAAAACTCACAGCCCTGGGCATCACAGAGGACCCTGCCTGCTGCTGTGGAGAGTCTGAGAGTTGGCAGCATCTCATGTAAGATTGCCGGCTCTACGATGACCTTCGCTGCCAGCTCATCTCCAGGATCACCTTCTTGCCCAGAGACAGAGAAAAGCCCCTACTCGACAGTAAAGAGCAATACATTGCATTCTCCAAATTCGCAGAAGACCTCTACAAGAGGAGACGTACCCTCATTGTACAACAACCAAACCGTGACCAACAGCAACAAAACTAATTCAAGCTGAGAACTGAAAACGACAAAGTGTCATGACTGCCGCATCGTGGACCCTACAAGGAAACGGATTCTACTAAGAATAAAGGGCACGGCTTACAACCATTAGAATGACTACAACCCTGGACTTTTCAAAGGAACACACCGACCTGGATCGTGCAGTTCACTGCCACCAAGCCATTTTGGCGAACAAAATCGAGCACCTGACTCGATTACTTTAAACCCAAACCCAGGCGGGAAGAGGGGAGACACCCTGTCCCCCCTCTCTCCGCCGACCCTCCTTCTCCTTCTGGTGAGGCATGGACATGCCTCACTGACCACCTGGGGACATCTACTCTGTCGCCCCCATACTTCTACCTTTACCCCCCAGCCTTCTGCCTCTCCTCCCCCACTCTATCTATACACGATGTAAACGCCCTACATCCTAAATTAATCAAATCAAAAATAATTTTCGCCCAGTCTCGGCCTATCATATCCACTGCCCTGCTCTTGCCGTTTGAATGCATGGACGCTATGCGCTGTATGCAAACATTCAAAAATAAATTACAACTGCATGTGTATATATATATATATATACAGGGTGTTTCAGTTAAACGTTTCAGAACTTCTAAGAGGGGTAGGGTACATCCTGACAACTCGAAATCATATAGCAATGTGGGCTCGGAAATGCCTTCCTGAAGCGGTGTTGTACACAGAAGCACCATAAAGAAAAGAGACCGTAAGTGAGAAATCGTTTTAATAATACATGAAAAGAAGCAAAAGGTACATGGATTAAAGTAAGTGTTCGAAGTTTCTTCAACCTCGTATTGCTTTCGCACAGTGGTACCTTGGAAAATGTGCTACAAATCCCCTTTTTCCTGCTGAAGTGTTGTTTTCCGATGAGGCATCCTTCACAAGGGAAGGAATTTTCAACACGCATAACGACCATATCTGGGCGGTCGAGAACCCGCATGCAATACGACGTCGTGCAGCACAGATTCGATTTTCGGTCAATGTATGGGCCGGTATTATGGGAGATCACCTCATCGGACCTTACCTGTTACCGTGTCGTCTAACCGGACCTATCTACTTGATCTTTCTGCAGCAAGTATTGCCACAACTTTTGAGAGATGAACAGATTTCTGCATCGACGCAACAGACAATGTGGTTCCAACACGATGGAGCCCCTGCCCATTATAGCGGAGATGTTCGTAACTACCTGGATGTCACATTTGGTCAACAGTGGATCGGACGTGGTGGTCCCGTGCGTTGGCCTGCTCGGTCACCCGACCTATCATGTCTTGATTTTTATTTCTGGGGTCATATGAAATCGCTAGTTTATGACACCCCTGTTGACAATGCTGAGGAGCTGGTTGCAAGAATCGCAGTAGCTGCCGAAGAAATTCGAAATTCGCCTGGAGTATTCCAGAATGTTCGGATGTCCATGCGTCGGAGATGTGAGGCGTGCATTGTAGCCCGTGGAAGAAACTTCGAACACTTACTTTAATCCATGTACCTTTTGCTTCTTTTCATGTATTATTAAAACGATTTCTCACTTACGGTCTCTTTTCTTTATGGTGCTTCTGTGTACAACACCGCTTCAGGAAAGCATTTCCGACCCCACATTGCTATATGATTTCGAGTTGTCAGGATGTACCCTACCCCTCTTAGAAGTTCTGAAACGTTTAACTGAAACACCCTGTATAAAACATATAAATCAATTTTTACAAACAGTAGATTTCATAAGGTTAACTTAAATAAATAACTGCCATAAATAAAATTTATTTACAAATGTAAGTGGCAGATTTAAAGCAAAGAAATTTACAAATTTTAGAACAATTTTAGTAGCAGGAGTCAGGGGCAAACCTGGACACATTTCAGTATGTTGGTTTCTCGGGCTTTTCCACTGGGTAGTAGCTGACACCGCTACATCCACGTGTAGGTTTCTTGCACTTTCTTCGATCTGTATCCTTTTGAGATGCAGAACTTGTCTAGATATATCGTTAGTCTGTTGATCAGCCGGATTGTGTTTCCGGGAAACATATTACTTAAGCGGCCTAGATTGTCCAACCCCGCTTGAAGAGGAAGCCGAAGGTCAGCCTGGTAGCATCCTGCTGTCCTGGAAGTACTGACGATATCGTCGATTCTTGAGGCACCGATGCGTCCGGTTTTAAGTTTAGTAAGTGTTAGAATATTTTGGGCAGCAATATGCTGCTTTTTCTAAGGCATCATGTCCCAATTCGAGTAGAGCACCGATTTATAATGGTATGCTGCCTCCCTGTTATTCCGTTAAGCTATTTAAGGCTCCAGTACTCTAACCCGAGAAATTTGATGAAGTGCGTCTTGGGCGCTGAGGAGTAGATGATGGAGGAATATAATGGAATGGGATAAAGGTAGCGTTGGACATATCGGATGATAAGCTGAGGATCATGTATTCCTGTGAGCTCTTGACGTAGCAGCCACATTGCTGCATAGATCTTCGTTTTGGTGACGCTTAGATGCTGCTGAAATGTGAGGTCCTCATTCCACGTTAAGCCTAAATCCTTATGCGTGACGACGAATATACAGGTTCCTCTAAGATATAGATTTCTATGTTATTCCTTAACCTTTTGTTTGCAAAGGTCATTTGAACTGATTTAGCATGATTAAGTTCTAAACTGATTGAATCTAGATACATTTCTAAGTGTGTTTTTTGATTGGCCAGTTGATTGAGGATAGCTGCTCGATTAGCATTATATGATGTTATTAGGATTAGATGATATATGTACAGTTTAATGTCGCCCTCATAAGACAAAAAGTCCTGTTGTGATGCAAGGAAAGGTTCAAGAGCTGCAGCGAATAGTAAAGGGGAAAGGGAATCCCATCCCTGCGGTACTCCTCTAGTGACCGGGCATCTATATTAAAAGTTTTGATGAGTAATTATAAACGGTCTAGGTTTTAGAATTGCTTCTGAAATTCGTAGAGCATTACCAGTAACGTTGAAATAATTCTTCAAGATATGTATTATTGCATCAATATAATATTATTATATTATATTGATGCAATATAAGATGTAAAAGCAGCATACTGACACGGTCATATGCTGCTTTTACATCCAAGAAGACGACATCAAATTGCACTTGGCGGCTGAGTGTTCTTTGTATTCTTGTGTTTCAAGCAGATTGGTACTAGTAGACCTACCTTTGACTACAGTGTGGAGGTAGGGAGGCCTGTTATTGAAGAAGTGTTTTGTTAGCGCAGGGTGAATGGCCTTCTCAAAGAGTTTCAGGAATCCACAGCTGATGGCGATGAGCCTGTGGTCCTTCGGATGCTTACATTTTGGTACTGGAGCACAAAGTATGTGTTCCAGATTTCTGGGGTATCCGCGAATATTTGATTAAAAATGCACCCGCCGGTATTGCACTACGTCCGGCGGGTGCGGGATTTTAGTGCGCTGAGCACTGACAGTGAATAATGAACCCGGACCTGGCTCCTCGAGCTTGGGACGGGCATTAGGCGGCAGCTGCCCAGGTGTTGGCAGCTCGCTAGTTCGAAGAGGCCTGACACACTTGTTTCAGTCCGTTTCACAGTGGTTTTGTGCTGTCGCAGGTGTTCAAGGTGGAGATGGGCATTTGCTTAAGTGCCACCCTAACTTAAGAACATTTTAAATAAAAAATTGATTAAAAATATGCACCAGAATTTCAACAATGTAGACGCCGCATAGTTGCAAAATGAAGAGCGGAAACCCGTCCGGACTTTAACGGCAAATTCTCTATGATCTCGATCAGTTGGCCTTTCGAGATGGTGAAATCAGTGAATACTAGTTTGTTCGTGGGCCCTACCACTGGAAAGACGGACTGGGTATGCTGCTCATTGGCTGCTCGAAGGCCAATTTTGCCCTTTCCATGAAGGTATTCTCATCCATTGCGTGCTGTTTCTAAGTAAACGCGTGTATTCTTTTTGAGTGTTTCATCCTGTCAATAATCAGCTTCCTGTGAGCTATTCTTTTTTGTTTTAAAAATATAGGCCTTTCTCTTTTATAGGTGGTGAGGTCCTGTTGATTATTACACCTGTTCCATTGTCGGTAGGCCTTCTATTTGCAAGCAAGTTTGATGTCAGAATTGAATCACAGGGACGTTCTCGATGTGATCCAAACTTCTTTTGATGTCCCAACCAGCGCTTCTCGTCTGAGTTCTTCAGCTTAGCAGCATAAAGCTTCCTTCTGAGGAAGCCTTATGCTGCTAAGCTGAAGATATATATAAAGGTATACAGATTCTGCCAGTTAAATTCTGTTAGGCGTTTAAGAATTATTTCAGGTTTCAGATACTTCACTGAGAAGATTGTTTTTGACGGTATTTGCCGTTTAGATTGACGGGAGTGGTAAGTTGCATCTAGCGTTTGAACTAGCAAGAATTCGCAGGCGATCGGGATGTGATCTGACTGGAACATAAAGAAGAGTGATATGATATGCGTGGTGTCCTAATTGTAATAGAGTAGATCTAAGGCATTATCGCTTCTAGTTGGGATATTTACCACTTGTGCGAGCCCTACTGTATCAAGGATGGAATCAAGAACCTTTCTAGCATCTTGCTACCCTGGCAGTGGTATGTTAAAATCTCCTGTGACTACAGTAGAGATTTCAAAATCAAGGTTACAGATAAACCACATGTGGAGTTCCGACCTCGTGTCTTCAGTGTGGTCTATGTAGGTAGACTAGACACACTTGCACTTTATTTTTCTCCTTAGCAAGAGTTAAACAATAGTTGTTGTAGCAAAACCTTACTACAACAACAACTACCGCATTAATGAAGAAGTGGAATAAAATTCCACCAGCTGTCTGCCAGAAATGGGTAGAAAGAGTTTTTCCAAGATATTATTTTCTTTTGTAAAAGCATTTGTTTGGAGGATGTCAACATTACTCCTGCTGCTTACAAGTTTCAGTGGCATTGGCTGCCATTAGCGATCTATGATTCAAATTATTGAACATCAGTGTATTTTTCTGAAAACTGGCGGAACACTTTAGGAAACAAATAGGAAACAAAAGTATTCTGATGATCAGAATGTAATTCTAGCAGGGATAAGGAGCTCATTATCCATTGTATAAAGGCAATGATTAGGCCGCATGGTGAGTACTGCATACAGGTCTGGAAGCCTCATTTTAGGAAGGACGTAGATCTGCTGGAACGGGGATGGAGAAGAGCAATGAGATTGGCCAAGCGAACAAAAGGATGCTCTTACCAAGAAAGGCTTCAGTTTCGCAAATTACAGCGTCTGTAGTCTACGTGCCTGAGAGGTGATCTGATTCAGATGTTTAAGGCTTTGAATAGATTGATCAAGCTTAATGCTCAGATCAATGCTCTTCTTCCTCCTGCTCAGATGAATGCTCTTCTTCCTCCTGCTCAGATGAATGCTCTTCTTCCTCTTGCTCAGATTACACACGCATGAAGGGGCAAAAATTCAAATTGAGGGAGGATGCTTGCAAGATAGATGTGCGGAGGTTTTTGCTTTCAGCCAGCGGGTGTTTAATTGTTGGAACAAACTTCCATCTATTGATGTGGAAGTGGGCATAAATTTGATTAAATCCTAGGAAGAACTAGATAGATTATTTGGAAGAAATCGACAGGTGATGTGTGAAGGTAATTTTTTTATTATTATTATTTGTTAACTGATTCTGTACAAGCTTGCTGTCTTGCGGTTTTATGACTCAGGTCACGGGTTCTCAGCTTTCTAGCCACTTTAGGAATTAAATGTATTATAGCTTTGCAAACCAGATGACAGAAGTCAAAGACAGTAAAGATTGTTTATCATACGTTGAATATCATGAACTTTGTATCTTGCGTCCTTTGACGGAAAGAACAGAGGTACAAAAGAGCACAGAAATATCCGCACGTTTCAGAGCTTAGTCACAGAGTCAGCGAATCCGATTGCATAAAAACGTGTTTCGTTTGTGAAAATTATGAGTTCACAGACCGTACGCGTGTGAACAGAATATCTTCAAGAAAATGACGTATTCAACTACCGGGCCGTATGAAGTACTTCCGCGGGCCACACCCGGGCCGCCGGCCATAGGCTGAGAACCTCTAGTTCAAGAAATAGAACCTCTTTATCTGTTCTGTTCGCAACATATTATTCTTACAAAGGGTATTATAATAATCAGTTGGTTGTAATAGCTTATGGCGAAAAAGGTCCTACATATCATGCCCTTACAATAATGCAAAATCCTTCTCTCTCTCGTTCTATTTGTATGAGCACGCATGCGCAAAGCTAACCTCCGTTACATCCTGGCTTACCTCAAATCCTCCTAGCTATGGTGATTAGATGCATTGTGAGGGGCCCCCCAACTGACCTATATCCTGGGTTTGGCAAAAATCGAGATTTCGGGACCGTAGTGAATAACGAGTAACTTTTGTTCTTTTGCCACACTTGTGAAGGCAGCCATTCATACAGTCAAGGAAGGAGAGAGGGGAGGGAAAGGGGTAGGGTACGGAACAAGAAAGAGAGAGAGGGGAAAGAGGAGGGGTCAAGGAACCTGTTCTAAGAGAAATGGCAAACACGATTTAACATGACGCTATTCTCTCACGATGCCAAGTGGTGATGTAAGAGGAGACGAAAATAGAAATACGGAAGACACGAATGTAAACACTCTTGGATGCAAAAGAAACAAACAGGCGTTTTGGGATTATCACAAGGCTAATAGTTCTGTTTACATCTAATACGAATTCTCTTCATTACGTTCTTGAAGTCTTAATATCGGCTGCTTTGGTGGTTTTCTGTGTGTGTGGCCAGTGTTTGGATTAGACCGGAACGGTGTTTGTATGGTAGTTTTTAATTCTACCGATACTTGCGCTTTCGGTATCGAAATAACTAAAACATTGTCTTATGCACGAGATTTCGTATTTCCTTTATGAAGACGCTTGTTAATTTAATTTTAAAAAATAATATTAATGCATTATACACATGTCCACATTGTCCTCTTTTCTACACAAGTCTGCGATCAAGGTGCAACGCTCTCAGATAGGGAAATTATGTAAACTTAACATAATAGTTTCTGGATGTCTTCTGATTTGATCTTATGATTGCCTCTTCTAGTGTGTGCGTGTTCACAGTCCGATTTGCATGTTGCGAGATAGAAAAACAAACAAAGAAAAAAACAATATGGAATAACTCATGGGGAAACCTATTCCCCCGTCTGAGATCCGCAGACTCGGTCCTGATTAAAGAAATATTTAGAAATTCCCCCACTTTGCAACGGGATTCAACCTAGGCATCTCTAAACGAATGATAAACCACCATCTGAAGTATTTTAAAGTTCTTAAATTTTGATTTGAAATTTGACACGTGTGGAATATTATGGCATATACTTTCATTTTAAACAGGTACTGTTTACTCCCACACCTTCCTCCCTTTACAATCAACTGTTCATAAGACCATACCATCGGTCGGAAAACGCCATCGTAAAGAAAACCCTTCCAGAATGAAAAATCTAGGCAAAGATTGACGTTGACGTTTCTTTACTATTGGGCAAAAGCACATAAGGCCATGAGGCATCAGTACATTATATCTATAAATTGTATGAATTCCATGATCGGTTCGCTTGTTTTGCTGGAAGAAAAACACGAATTTCTAGAATAAAGCCATTAACATTAGCATTAATTAGCATTATTAGCATTAGCAAGGGCACATGATGCAAGAAAGCAAGCTTATATAGCATTAGCCAAAAAAAAAAAAAAAAAAAAAAAAAAAACCCCTTATTTCACCCATCCACTGGCTCCAATTGTTTGTCAAGTTCTGCCTTGAATCTATTTAAGCTACCAACTTCTACAACGATAGACGGAAGTTTATTCCAGCAATCCCACCCGGTGGCTAAAGGCCAACTTCCGCACATCTATCCTAAAACCGTCTTTCCTCAATTTGAATTTATGCCCTCTCAGGTGATTATTCTGAGCAAGAGGAAGAGTCCCATCAGCATTGAGCATGCTCAAACCATTCAAGGCTTTATACACCTCAATCAGATCACCTCGCAGGTGCCTATTCTCCAGACACTGTAATTTGCAAAACATAAACCTTTCTTCGTAAGAACAACTCTTTGTTTCATTCACTAATCTTGTTGCCCTTCTCTGTACTCGTTCCAGCAGCTCTACGTCCTTCTTAAAATGAGGCCTCCAGACCAGCATACAGTACTCAAGGTGTGGCCTGACCATTGCCTTATACAAGGGGATAATCACCTCCTTATCCCTACTAGAAAAATTCCTGTATATCAATGACAAGACACCATGAGCTACTCTTGCAGACCGTCTGCACTGCTCAGAAAACTTCATATCTGCCTGCACAATTACCCCCAGGTCCTTTTCATTCTCTACCACTGTCAGTGTAGTACCACAGAGTTGATACGTTACTCTAGGATTATTGCTTCCCATATGTAGTACTTTACATTTATCAATGTTAAACTTCATTTGCCACCTCTCAACACATCTGCTCAACTTTTCTAGATCCTGTTGCAGCAGAGTACTGTCATATGTGTCATTAAGAACCCTGCCAACCTTCGTATCGTCTGAAAACTTGGACATTAAGCCTGATATACCATCATCAATATCATTTATAAATACAGAAAACAACAATTGACCCAACACTAAACCCTCAGAGGCTCCACTAATAACATTAGTTCACGAAGAGCAGTGTCCATTGATTACCACTCTCTGTGTTCTCCCACTTTATCCATAGCAGCAATTTGCCTCCAATGCCACACTGCTCCAATTTGTGCAGCAGTCTTCCATGTGCAACAATATCAAAGGCTTTTCTAAGATCCAAATATATGATATCAAAGTTACTCTATGCGTCCAGATCCTTTGTGACTACCTCATGGTATCCAATCAAATTAGTCCGACCAGACTTCTCCTTAACAAACCCATGCTGTGTCCGACCTATAACTGAAGTCTTGTCTAAATGATCCTGCAGTGCTTCTTTAACCAGTGCTTCCATTAATTTCCCTGGAACAGAAGTTAATCTAACAGGTCTGTAATTATCTGTGTCTCCCTTTGATCCTTCTTTGTGGATTGGGGTCACACTTGCACATCTCCAGTGCATGGGTACCTCCCCTGAGTCCAAGGAAACTCTCATAATTATGGCTAAGGGTTTGCTTACTTACATTGCTGCCTCCGTTAATATAACTGGATAGATTCCATCCACCCCAGGTGCCTTTCTTGTGTTTATCTTCAACAACTTCTTCTCCACTTTACTCTCATTTATTACAAGATTAACGAACTTGCTGCCGGAGGTCAATACACCTCTGGCATTCCCGTCCCTGAATAACCCCTCATGTGTGAATGTAGATGCAAAATATTCATTTAGTTTATTAGCTACCTGAGCAGGATCATCAACAGTTGAACCATCGAAATCAAGTGGACCAATCTGATTAATCCCGTTCCTTCTAGAGTTTACATGAGTAAACAACTCTTTGCTGATTTTCTTTGCATCCTTTGCCAAAGATTTCTCAAAATTTGCCTTCGCCTGCCTAACGTCCTTTGTAACTCGGTTGCAGACCAGCTTATATCTATTATAGGCTTCTGTTTAATTTATATGTATCCCATTCATTTTTCTTCTCTGTTACGAGTCTAATTAGTTCATCTGACATCCAGTTAGGCCTAAATCTTGAACAATATTTCTTTGTTGGTATGAAAAGCTTAGTAGCTTCCAAGATTAATTCTTTGAATGCTTCCCATTTTGAATTTGCTGTTGGTAACATCATCAGTTGGTCCCACCGTATAGAATTTAAATACTGTCTCAGACCACCGTAATCACTTTTACGAAAGCAAAAACCCTTCCCTTTACCCTTGATCGTAGTTACCTCTTTGAGTAAATCCCACTTCAGCACACTGTGATCACTGCCACCTAGTGGTTCCTTTATCTTCAGATTCTTGATGCATGAAGAATCACTACTGATAATGAGATCAAGAGTATTACTCCGTATAGTTGCCCCCTGAACATTCTGATGTAGAAAACAATCATCCAATAAATCCACAAAACCTTACTAGTGTGTGAGTGACCAACCCACAAATTCTAGTCAATCTCTGGGAAATTAAAACCCCCATAATAAGACACTCTGATTTACTGGCCCACTCTATTTCTATGTACGATTGCTCATTATACTCATCAGATTCATTAGTCCTATAACACACACCTATTCTCATTTTTCCTTTCTATGTACGATTGCTCATTATACTCATCAGATTCATTAGTCCTATAACACACACCTATTCTCATTTTTCCTTTCCCAGTGCTCATGTCACACCAAACAGACTCAACATTGCATTGTCCACTCACATCAGTTGGATGCACTTCCTTAGATTTTGTGTGTTTCTTAACTAACAGCATAACTCCTCCTCCCTTCCTGTCCTATCTATCCTTTCTGTTCACATGGTACTCCCCAAATTCCAGTTCTGCACTTCTTATGTCTGTGTGACACCATGTCTCTGATATCCCGACAATATCTGCCTTTGATATCTTGACTAGCACTTCAAGCTCATCGAATTTATTAACTGAACTCCTAGCATCGGTGTACATGCAAGTATACATGCACCTGTTTCTACTCTTAGTTTACCTAACACAGCCCATGTATTTACTTTTTCCACTATGACTCCCAGCTGTCCTGGAAATCCCCATTGCTTTGCTTTCCAGGATTTCTGGACAGGATTGCAGACACTTTCAAATTCAACCCTAACTCTCGGCTTTTTTCAGCATTGACTTGTACTTGTTAAGTAATTCCACCGGTCTCCTACTCTTAATATCATTAGTACCAACGTTACAACAATATCACCCTTTGTTCCCTTAAAGATGATATCTGCTCTACAATGTCACCAACCTTTGCCCCTGACAGACAAACCCTGGTCCTGTTCCATCTATCTTTTTGCACAATATGTTTCCCGTTTCCCCGACAATAGAGTCAACCACATTCAGACTTATCCGAGAGGCCCACTAACTCTGCTAAATGTGGAAGCGCCGAGAATAATTTTTCCTGTATAGAACGCATCCTAACTTAGGTTTCTTTCATTTGATGTGGTAAAAAATAAATTATAACCATCGTGCAACGAAGGTCGCGAAGATTCAAAAGCTGTCCAATGATACAATCACATTGTGTATTCTAAAAGGTTTTAGTCTTTAGTTTAGATTTAGTTTTCTTGTAGTCTTTAGGTAATATTTGTAAAATAATAAGAGGAATTTACCTCAATATAGTAAGTAGAACCCTTCCATATGATACTCTCCAGAAATTAAAACGAAAAAATCGAAAACTTACATTAGAGTAAAAAATAAATACTGTAATTAAAAACCAATTTAACACAATTCAAATCAATTTAACACAATTAAAAATTAAAAAGAATCTAACGAAAATAATTAAAATGATTTTTGTTAGATTCTTTTTCATTTTTAATTGTGTTAAATTGATTTAATTGTGTTAAATTGATTTGAACTGTGTTAAATTGGTTTTTAATTATTTATTTTTTACTCTAATGTAAGTTTTCGATTTTTCGTTTTAATTTCTGGAGAGTATCATATGGAAGTGTTCTACGTACTATGTTGAGGTAAACTCCTCTTATTATTTTACAAATATTAATATCAACGTAGAACGTATCGAGTATTACAGCTCTGTTTCATACTATCTAAGTCTTTAGGTAAATAAAATAATACAACTCCAGATGAGTTAGACGAATAGACGGCTCAATTGAATTCTGAATATAGCGACTTATTTGAATGCCAGCCTGTTAAAAGCAAATTCAAACGAAATAATTCATTTAACCTAAGATGGACAGCAAAAATCAAAATAAAAAAAAAACTATAAAAATCGTATGGATTAAGTATAAAACCATTCACCCCAACTAATGCGTCTGCTGTCTCCAAATGGAAACCATAGAATCTGTTTTCTATGAATGAAAAGTGGCCCAGGAAGTATGGCCGTATCCTGAAAATAAATTCCAGATAAGAAGATTAACGGATATAGCGTACCTCCATTTTCTAGTTCCGAGAACAGCAAAACAAAGGGCCCTTTTTCTTTCTAATGAACCTACAGTCCCATGTTTGGAAAACGAGGAACAGGAAGGTTTTCGCAAACATAAACATAAATGTCACAACGATAAGCATAATGTAGGTATTCCTGTCATCATTACCTCAATTTCCCATTACTGACCCTGAGGGGAATAAATGTTCGAAAAGCGATGTTACTGGATACCAATCTTATGTAATCGTTACCGAGGGACTTTGGGTGTTGCCAGAAATTTTTTTTAATGGGAGCAAAGATGTTTGCTGAATAGGGAAGGGGATGTACTGTGTTACCAAAGCTAACATCTGTCTGTTCGACAATTAAGGAAGGAAAGATGCACGAAATAATGTAAAAAAGAAATTTTATCTAAAATCCAGGGGAAAGTATCTCTTCTCCCTTCTTATTTCGATACCAATGTCAACAGTTGGTCATCAAAAAATTCTAAACTTTATTTCGCATGAGAAACTGTTTTCAGAAGAAAATTTCCCCTTTCGGGTTAATACTTCCATTGGGAAATAAGTTTGAGGCCATAATAATTGGGTAAAATAAATGTTGGTTTACAACAAACGTGGTAAAAAAAAAATCTTACACACATTTCTACAGATATAATTCGGATATAAGTTACCCTTGGGAACCGCTAATATTAGTGAGGGACTGAGAGGTCACAATTGATTATTTTGATTTAAGCAACTCATGCGATTATTTCGATTATGGAAAAATATTCAAATGATTCAACGGATTATGGAAATCATTAGAATGACACAATCGATTACGGAAATCATGCGATTATATCATTCGATTATTTTGATTATCGAAATGTCTCGACTACCAATCATTCGATTTTGATAACCAATTATTATTATTATTATCTCTCTATATATTAAAAAAAGTTTTCCTCCTAGCGATATTTATTCGAGTCAATGGGAGAAGAGGGCGAGGCAATTACGTCACTACAAATGCAATTAATTATTGACAACTGCCTCCAATACAGTCACCAACCTCGTGCACGTGCTTCACTGTCTAACAGTTGATGAGCCATTGTAACGTTTTTTTTTGTATATTAATGAATATTTTATATTTGTAAATAGTTTAGCATTTTGTAAATATTTTAAATATTTGTATAGTTTGTAAATATTTCAGTTAAACATTTTAGTCGTGCTCTTTCGGATGCAACAATATTCCTCATGCATTATGGAACCCGAAACAAAAGGCCTTTGGCTAAAATATATTATTTGGGTACCACTTGTCTCTGCGTGGTGGGCGTGGTTGTAGAACGTGGTGATTGTACGGTTGAGCTCTGTGATTGGGTGATTATTGTGAACATTTTGTTTCTGATTGTTTTGTGTTGTCGAGGAGGGGGGTGTCTAGCATAGGTAGGGTGTTTATCTCCCCCATCCCTCTCTTTTCAAATCGTAAAACGAGTTCACCATTTTAAAACAGTGGCAAGTGGGGGTATAAACACCCTAGGCATGTCAACCTAGGATGAAAGGGGGCGTGGGTAAACAATGAGTGGCATATGCCAATCGCTGCCTTCTTCCTGATTTTTAGTCGAAGTATGGAGCGGTACCCAAGATCTGATTTTTACCAAGCCTTTTCCTAAGTGGCCTATGCAAATGCAGGTAAATAATTACATAGTGATATTTATTCGACCTTGAGAATGCCGTGCACTACAAATGCACAGGTAAATAATTACATAATTAATTTCCTGATTAGATATCGATCAGGAAATGACCTATATCAAAAAATAGTTTTGACAGGTGTGTCTTTTACGTAGAAAAGAGTTTACTTACTCCGTCATACCTCTACATATTACGTAGAAAAGCGTGCGCGGGGGTTGACGAGCAAAGCGAGCAGGGGGCGGAGCCCCCCTAGTTATTATTATTATTATTATTATTATTATTATTATTGTAAACTAAACACTGAACGTTAAACTGCAACTTTATTTTTGACCTTTATATTACTCATATTTTAATTGGTAATGAAATATTTTGAAGATTTGACTTTATCGAAAGATATTTGAGAATGTGCACTGATAAACGTTGGGAGTCAGTCCTATTGTTATAAGTTTAGTATTCTTAAAAAGGGAAAAAAGATCATCTGTAGGGCAGTACTTTTAACTCTTATCGGGAGGTAAGCCAGTTTGGTCACCTTCTTCTAATATAATCTCCATAGTGACGAACGGACATCATATGCTGTGGTTAAAGGCGATTAGGACACATACAAAATGCTATTTTTTTCTTCAATTAAAAAAAAAATGAAATGTAAATATATATTTTATTATTTTAATTTAAAAATAGTGTTCGAAAAAAAAAAGTGAAAAAATCCATTCGCCACATTTAGCAAATCGATGATTTTTTAATTAATTAAGAAACCGGTACTGCATATGGACCAGCTTCAAAATGAAATGAATGCCAAATCTTCTAATTTCAGATAATAAATAAAACGAATGACAAGAATTTAAAACCACTGTGAAACCTTAATGCAATAATGACCGACATCCAGGCTAAAACAACCTTAAGGGAAAAAAAAGGAAGTTATTTGACTGCTTATTGTTCCCATGTAACACTTGCCATATAATGCATTTGACTTGAAAATGAAATTTCGATCGAAGACTACTGTCCTCTGAGAACAAAATGGTAACAAAGTGAGATGGAAGGCAGAGTTAAAAAAGTGGATATGTTCAAAGCTTTAATTATAGGTTTTTCAATACTTGTATGACAATTTACCATGGGATGCTGCTGAGCGTCAACTCTATATTTTAATAGGAAACTTCTATCAGCTATGGTAAATGACAGTAAGAAATACATAGGAATGCTACAAAAGTCGATACTGAAAAGATTCGTAGAAAACATTGAAAACTATTTGTTCCTTAGCACAGGACAGGACAAGCCACCGTAAAGCAGCCAGAATTACAGTGGCTGTATTCTTTTATTTATTTTATTTTTAATGATCCCAAAAACGAAAGGTACAAGAACCTGTAGTAATGGATTTAAGGTTGACAGGACAGAAAATACTTGTTCACATTGTACTTGAATTTCTGTAGCTTTTAGTTTTCAGAAAATATTTGTGGATGAATAAAACAGAAAACATAAGTAGAAAATAAATGAGGAAGAGTAGGTTCTGTGAGTTCGGAGTTGGACAATGGATGGATGCTGACTTGAGACACGTGTTCAGACTGCTTTGGAAGGGAAAGCTGGAATTATAGAAGTCAGTTCAGAAGAATAGCGCCCATGGAGGTATCTATAGAAAAGGCACAGCAGAATGAGACAGAGAGTGGAGAGATTTTGTAAGAGATAAATCATTAATTAACCTGACTGTCCTCTTTTGAAGGAGTCCAGAAACTTGAGAAAGGTTTTGGGGGTATCAGATGTCGAAACAATATTTCATATTAGAGTGAGTTTGAGATTTGTAAAAAGTCAGTAGCTGTTTAGAAGTGTAACGCCGAGAGTGAAAAAAGAAAAAAAAAACAGTTTTTTTTTATGCAGAGGACACAATATTTGCGGTGTGTTTCTCAAGAAAGGTTACAAGTCAGGTTATTCCCAAAGAGGTATGATCTTCTCTAGATATTATCGAAGATGAGCATGGAAGCAGCAGACTCCTTTTTGCGAGAAAAAAAATAATACTGAATTTTAGAAGGTTTTCTCGCCCTATTAATATATAACAGGAAAAGAGGGGAGGAAAGAATTGTACCTTAGAAAACGTTAGCTTTAGTTGAGAAGTTAGAAGACAGAGCCCTCTACCATTACCCTCTCCTGCCGAAGTGATTAGTATATTTGTTTTCGTTAAAAAAAAAATCTGTACATACTCCAGGGCAGCCACATGGGACAAAAGGAGCTTACAAGATAAAGAGAATAGAAGAACAGCACCGTATTTAGCAGTTACTTGGGCTGGAACCGTCAACTCAAACTCCTAACTCGGTCGTGGCAGCCTTAGTGTTATGATATTACGAATATGGTGTTATTATGATATTACATGTTATGGTATGTAAACGCTATGATATTACTTGTATGTTAAGAAAATTTCCTGAGATTGGATTTATGGTTTTAGAGTATGGAACTTTTTTCTAGTCATGGTAAGACATACACTTCAAGAGGCCTGCCTCTTGAAGTGTGTGATCACGGGATGAATTTTTCTTATAAAGGTTTCTACTTCTTGGAAGAAGAGATTTCTTTTTTCTAATTTCTTACCTCTATTGCTGTACTCAAGCAATAGAGGTAAGAACTGTTGCGGGTAGATGAATGCTATTAGGGTTGGGTTCGTTTTGGTATTCACTGGACCTACCAGCTGAGATGGCACATGGATCAAAACTCCAACAACTGTTATAAATCTTCAAAAAAACTGAAAACAAAGAACTACTTGCATCAGTATACGTATAAAGTAGATGTTCAGTGCATTCAAAAAAGCTATTTCATTTAAAAGATATATTATATATAGTATTAAAAGGGATTTTCTGCAAAAAAACTATTATTACTCAAGGAGTTCGCGGAGAGAAAAAAGATGAAAGCATGGATGCTGAAAGTAATTATATTATTTGTACCAGATTTGGGCCTGACGTAGCCGAGTGGTCAGGAGCGATAGAGAAGAGAGAAGAGAGAGAGAGAGAGAGAGAGAGAGAGAGAGAGAGAGAGAGAGAGAGAGAGAGAGAGAGAGAGAGAGAGAGAGAGTGCAGTGGCTCATTCTCTTTGAGTGGACCGTGGTTCAGGCTCATGCTAAATACAATTAACGATTGTATTCATGATTTATCGTAAACTACTCTGACCTGGTGTTAATATTATGTTAATATAACGTGTCGGAGTATAAACAAAGGACATCTCCAAAATATATTTAAAAGCAGTGAAAGGCAATACAGTATATCTGATGTGGCAGGGGCTTGGAAATAGTAATGCACTCATAAATACCGAGTAAAGATAATTATATCAAGATAAAATACTAATCAACATTGTCCAGAGTGCGTTATAGCAAACTGGTGTTCTTGTCAGAAATTTTCCAGGAAACATTCTGTCATAGACAGTTATATGAACTTGTTACAGTTAGAAGGAAGCAGATACTTGTTTTTATTCATACACTAATGCTAAATATAAAAAAAAAAATTGATGAATTTGGATTACTAGTTAACTCAATAAAACCCAAGACCATGACAGAAATGGCTGAAAGGAAGAGTTATGCTTTTAATTAAGATGCATATGGGGGAAGCTCATACCTGACGGACGAAAACTGGTTCTCTTTTGTACTTTTCATTGCTTGAAACTGCTGGATCACTGGATTACTTTGTGGCAACTCGATAGAGTTGCCAAAAAGGAAAGAAATATTCTTTATCCGGTTACCATATAGGGCTCACTGGACATTATAACAATCTTTAAGACAAGGAACGGCTACCATTGATTCCGATATATTGAATATAATCGTATTCAGTAAATGGCCATTGTTGTGGCTTATTTACAAAGATTGACATATAGTTTCAAAACATATAGTATTCCAAAGAGAGATTGAAACAAGTGTGTTAATGTTCGTAATGACCTTAGGTATAGTTTGAGATCTATTCAGTGGGATAAATTGCTTTAATGAGTACAAATGTTAAACAGAATTTGTTTTTCTAAAAGCTACTAAAGTTTTATACCATTTAAAATTAATTTTCAAGGCCAAAATGATGAGCCAAAATGATGATAAGAAAAATATAAATTAGTCTGTAATAAAGTTACTCCGGCGGTTATGGTCATATACTGACCTCGAATGTCGATGCAAAATATATACTTGAAGCATGAGCACGACTTTGGTTGTTCAAGACACGAAACAACAGATTTTTCTTTGGTATTTAGATTTTAACTGATTTATTAAAATAAGGCTTAAGTCTGTTGTATAAATTTCTTTGATTTATCTCAATACTACAAAATAGGTAAAATGCGATACTTTTTTGGAGTTAGATTGGAAAAAAAAAATTCAATTTTGTTTATATAAACAAAAAGCGATTAAGAAGAGATTATAATCGCGTAAACTTATAACGAGATTACTTTGGATAGCAGTGGAAACTGTTATAAGCAGAATAATAATAAAAGAAGAAAATGTTGGTTAACTGCTGTCATTTTACTTGTCAATCATAGAAAGTCGTTCTATTAATAGCTTAACTTCACCTCTGCCAAAAGATAACGTCACTTTGTGGTAAGTCAATTTTAAAACGATCAACATGGCTAAAGAGGAAAAATATTTAAAGTGTTTTTAGCAAAGGAGCGACATCTGCTGATTGATATTTATTTATTTATTTATTTATTACAGCTACAAAACAGCAATGGTACATATCTTAAAATGCAGCTACATAAAAAAGTAATCGCACAATTACGGAGCTGATCAATACCGAAACTTGGAAATGTTAATCACAAGCGGTAAAAATAAAATAAAAAAGAGCCAAAAATTAATGAAAATGTGAAAAGAAAAGGTGGGATCAGTCTGACTGAAAGGAATATAATTGTACAGCTGATTTTCTTCACTCAATTAAAAAACATTATTAAAATAAAATAAATTTAAAAACTCAGATAATAGATGTGTTGCGAACTTAAGTTGTATCTTGAAGTGTCCAGGAGCATCGAATATTTCCAAATTTGCCTTCTTAATTGTCGTCCTGTTATAGTTGTTATAATACCCATAATTTGTACTTGTAGGAGATGGTTTTAGCAGTGGATAATTAATACTCTAGTCGGTGTATTGAAGTTTATTTTGGAGACCAAGTTTGGGCTTTTAAATCATTTAACAGCTTACTAAATAAGAGTAAATCGGCTTTATGTCATCTTTCTGCCAGCGTTTCAAGCCCAAAAGAATTAATTCACAACACCCTTGATATGATTCCTCACTGTATTGTAATCCACTCTTAAAACAAATCCATTCGACTAGATCTGCGAGGCATATTCTAGGGCTGGCCTAACAAATTTTGTTGTTGTTAGGAGCATCGGCGACTAAGGCCCTATTGCTCCGTGTGTAATGTCTGTAAATAGCGTGTGCTCTGTAGTCGATTTTCTGTTTGCTGCACAAAAAACCCGAGTTTCCGGGAGAAAAAACCACGCTACACTCGACTGAAACCGACTAACTCAGCCACGTTGTGAAAAAAGGTACATAAAAATACCTCTCATCATTGGCAGGACTCGAACCAAGGTCTTTTCCCAGGTGTGAGGAGGACAGCGATTCTACCAACTGTGCAATCCATGATGGGGTGATGGTATTGCGTATTTCTTTCTAAATTTTTATCGTCTGCAAAAGTGTTAATTTTAATTTGGTAGTCCCCTGAAATACTGGCAGGTCGTTGATAGATTCAATAAAATTCATATCTGCTTTAAAATAAAAAAAAATTGAAACCTTTACGACAAAATTTTAAAAAAAAACATAGTAACCAAAAAAAATCACTTTCAGTGGAATTTTGCTGCGCTAAATTTTGGTGTGGCAATTAATTTTCAATTACATATGTATATACACATAAAAAAACCCGCAGTAGCTTGAACGTGACTTTTTTTTTTTTCGTTCTGCGATCGATTGCTTCTATTTTTGTCCATTACTGACCTATATTTGTGCTGTTCCAGGAAATCCCACGGAGGTACTAATGCTGTCTTCAACAGAGCTCCTCAAAATACTTGCTAATGAAATGGCAACACTGTGCCATGACTTTTATTCGGTGAAACCAAATGCTACTACATTTTGAAACTGCGTGCAAGAGGGCGCGTTTGTAATCAGCCCTCGCATCTCTTTTCTGACCCTTAATCACGCAAATGAGTAAAGGCTTTGTTGGCAAAAAGAAAAAAAAAGAGATAAAAAAAAAACATAAAAAAAGTGATCGGATAAATTGAACATTATTTTCTTTTTGTTATTTGTTCTATCTTTATCAAACTAACGCATTGTATTCAAATACTAGGCTACAAATAAACCAGTCACGCCACAATGCAGACCAATGTGTAAATATTACTAAACGTAAGACAATTATTTCAGTACAAAAGAGGCCAATGAAATACAATGGCTATCAGCACGCGTCAGTGGACAGAAAACAGGAAAAGAATTTGTCATTCACACTTATCCTGCAGTTTATTACACAATGATTTTTCCTTTTCCTTTCCTCAACTACTGTGTTTGAATGGGTAAATTATATTCAACAAATATAAACAAAAGTTGTTAATCTACTTTCATGTAATTCGTCAGGTGTTTCTGACAAGCTGCTCGTGTTTTTATATATTCAAACAAATCTCTAGCGCCCTCTAACGATAATTTGCAATTACATTTTAAATACTAAAACTTTGTTAACAGAGCCAATATTTCAAAGCCAATCTTACGCCTAGACAAATAAAACCGTTATATATGGGCAGTAAATTTTCAATAATTGCTCTTATAGTGTATGGATATTTTATAGAGGACCTGTAAATTTATAAATCTGTTCATACAGTGCATTAAGATGTACAGAAATAAATCTGAAATACTTAGGTCAGAACAGCAGTTAAGTGCTCAACCTAGAAGTTGCGAAGTTCTTTGAAAAGGTGTTGGGGGGGGGGGGGGAGAAATGAATTAATTTGTCAAATTTAGCATGAGCTTGCAAAACATTAAACAAGTTTATAAGTCTAAGGCAAGCTCTAGTTACATAAAATCACAAATAAAAATAAGACCACAGATCTTTTGTTATTTCAGTAACGTAGCCGAGTTACTAATGGAACTTTCGTCCCCACTTGGTTAATAAAAACAAAAAATAATAATCTAATGCTCAAAGATGGAGCAAAACCAAATGTGGAAGTCTAAAGTTTAGAAACGACGTAATCGGGGCACCACGGCAAAGGTAATTTAACTTACTGAGGATAAACGTGAAATATTTGGTATGTACTCTGTGAGCTAGGAAATCTGTTTTTTCATTATAAAGAGTGTACCTTTAATGGTTTACGTATGTAAAGTAGAAGGAGATTGTTTTTCCCCATTTAAAGAAATGTAGTTAATTCTATTTGAATAAGATTACCGAACTTAATTGTAAAAATCGAAACTGAATAATCGATCTGTCTGGATACATTTTTTTTTTAACAATCAGAGAAAATCTCGCCAGTCAAGAATAGGAAGATTTAAGGAGTTATAATGTAAAGTCTGATTAAATAACGCGTAGAAATTGAAAGAAATAGAAAAACAACTTATTAAACTAAGTTTTCCAACAGCTTTATATATGATTTAGATTATGAAAAAACAAAAATTAATAATAGACCATTCTTAGAATACTCAGGGCTTTCTATTCTATATTCGATTTTTTTCATCCAGCAAAACATGCACAGTGGCATAGTAATTATGGTCAGGCGCCACCGGTGGTTTCCCACATCTGCGCCGTATATGCTCTGTGATGGAATGCAGAACTACTGCAAAAACCAGAAAAAAAGTGAATGTCTGGTTTATGTAGAATTGTGATTTTTTTTTTTTTTTGTGTCTATGGTTGCTTGGCCGCAGGCCCACAACCATTAGGAGGTAAGCCAGGCTCTCCCAAAGTTCTTTGGCTAGTCTCTGCCAGGGTCGCTTGAGTTTCCTGACAGACTAAAAAAAAAGAAAACATTGACATGAAAGCATTGAAGAAGACAAAGTCAGACTGAGGGGAGAGTCTGCCGTGCTGTGTCTTATTTCTGTCAATTGCGTGTGTTCTAGGGTCAATTTGTCTGTTTTCTGGACGAAAAACCCCAGTTTCTGGGGAAAAAATCTTGCTATCTATGCCTGAGACCGACTAACTCAGCCACGAGGTGAAAAAAGCCCATTAAAGTTCCTCGTATGATCGACGGGATTCGAACCAGGGCCTTTTCCACCCGGTGTGGGGAGGACGGTGGCAATACCACTGTGCTACACGCGCAGACAGGGGGGTAGAGAAAAAGGGGAATAAAGTCACAGGGGAAGGTGCCCCTGTGTGATCTCCAGAGGTCTCGGGCACTCTGAAATCCAGCGTTCCAGAGACCGCCAGGGTTGCAGCTGCTGTACCACAGCTGTTTTCAGCAAATTTTCTTCTTCTGCAGATGAATACTGCTTGAGCAAATTTCGTTAAGGCCTTGTAGAATTTTTCGTTCTGGAGAAGTGAGAACTCTTGATTGCAGGGGTTGCATGATGCCACAGTAAATAGTCAAAAAGTTTTCATTGGCAGGACACTTGTAAACTAGATGACACCAGGACACCTCTTGTCCACAGTGGCAAAGCGGTTCTGTTTCCACTCCAAGAGCAGTCAGTTTTACTTGAAGGATCCATGTCTCTTGATGATAAAGGTAACGCGAAAGCCTGGTGAGAACCATGGCGGGGTATTCGGGTTGGAATGAGACGTTTGGTAATTTCACTTTTTGGTGTAGTTGTCCAGCAGTGCTGTCACAGGTCCAGGAGGTAGCTGGATATTCTTTTTTTTCTAATCTTGGATCATTGGTGTTGTCAACCTGCAAGGTAAGAATTTATATCTGGATACCCTTTTTTAAAAGTGTGAAAAGACCTCTTCTAATGACTTCAAGATAAAGTGGTAGGCAGCCTGTGATGATTTGAAGGGTAGGGGTGCTGACTGCACAGCATGCCCTGCTAATGAAGAACATCATGAACCTTTATATCATTAGTTTCCGTTTATTCCTTTGCAAGTACACCAGACGGAGGCGCCGTAGCAGACTATTGGCACCATAACTGCTTTGTAGAGAGGGGATAAGGCTTTGGTTTTGAGGCTCCAATCAACCCTGCTAATGCGTCAGATCATAGCTGTGTACTTCTGAATTTTCCTTGTCAGATACTTGAGGTAAGGGTGAAAGGTAAGAGCCTGCGTGAATGATTACTCTCACATACTTGATCTCCACATATAAAGTGTAACATGCATTTAATGTAAAACGGTACCAGGGTTTCCCCCATCTCCGTGTTGCTTTCGTTGTAGGTGTAAGACAGTATCCTGTTGAGGCCAGAGATTTAAAAGTGTATGGATATTGTATATGTGTAGTGTCGTGGATCGTTGTTCTTCTGGCCATTTAGCCTTTGGGTCCTAGTTGTGGCCCACCGTTGCCCACACTTTGTCCGTGGAGGCAGACCAGGTACCCAGTAGTTTGAAGTTTTACTCTGGCAGGCTTTGCCACCTAGTTTCCTGAGATTTCAGTGGCGAGGCCTTATGTGAAAAAAAAATAAAATAAAATAATCCGTGGGCGTGAGCTCTGAAATTATAAAAGCCAAATGAGGTTTATGCGGTTTAATTTGGACGGAATTAAATTTTTACAGTTTGTGTGGGGTGTGTGGTGATGTTTTAGGTAGAGTAGGGGGAGACTGAAGGCTGGGGGGAAAAGACAGAAGTATGTGGACTATAGAGAATGTGACCCCAGGATGGTCAATAGGGCAAGTCCGTGCTCCATCAGGAGAAGAAGAAGGGTTGGTAGGGGAGGGGAGGAGACAGGACTGCCTACCCCAGCCAGAGAAGGAGTAAAGGTACCAGTCAAGAGATCCCGGTGCAGTTCGCCATCAGGCATTGGCAGTAGAGAGCACGTTTTCACTGTTGGTGTAGAGTCCAAGTTGGGTATCTTGTCCGATTTGATCATTAATGGGCTGAAATCCCGTCAGAGATCAGAGCATTATTCAAGTGGGTGGTGAGTCCCAGTCGCCAGTAGATTTCGATGGCAGAGTACATTTCTATTCCCAGATCTGGGTAGGATTTTTTGCCTCTGGAACAGGTCCTTTGCAAAGGTTGTGAAGGCTGTGTATTCTTCAGCGGTGTCAAGCAGGTCGTGCTCCATATTCATGGGGAGGTAGTGTATCCTCGTCATGACAGAGCGCCTAAGTTCCTCGTAAATGTCATAGTGATAGAGCTCCTGACTGTTTTAATTTATTTCAGGAGTTTTCAGCTGCTGTTTTTGCAAGAAGAACTGTTCTCAGAGCCTTTCTTGAGAGGCAAACCTAGTGACTTAATTGTCTTCATGGAGTTTCACTATTTGTTTCTACCTCTGGCTAGCAGCTGGGGTGCTGGACCTGATTCACGGTGTTGGGTCTGGTGCTCTGGTTAGTTGTCGTTTGTGCTGCGATCATGAATACTCCATTCTGGATTCTGGGGTGCTGGATCTGATTCATTGCGTCGGGTCTGATGGTCTAAAAGTTCTATTATCCATGGCGTAAAGTTGGAGATTTTCTGGATAGTACCGTTATTGGTTTTGAAGGTTCCAGTGCATGTGAAACAGCAACTGAGGAAATATTCAGTTGAACTGTGATTTTTGAAGTTTATAGTTGTGCCATCCAGACTATTGAATATTATTGTTGTTTTATTATATATATATATATATATTTTTTTTTTTTTTCCCTGCTGGCTCTCTGGTATGGGCAACCCGGGGCGCGGGATTGCTGGCACTCACTGGTATTGCACTAACTCCAGTGGGTGCGGGATTTCAAGTGCGAATTGCGCTACAGTAAAATCAGACTCAGGTAATTTAACATACTTTTTCAGGACTGCTTTATAAAGACTACATATTCCCAAGTTCTCAAGGTAGATTTGGGCTTATGCCTGGGAGCTACCCTGAATAAGAACACACTTACACACACACACACACGAAAGTTTAATGTTATGTCAGAGCATATAATTATATGTAAATATATCTTGTATATAAATCATGTATATACTTTTATGTACATAATGTTGAGACTATATTGTGTGTAATTAATAAATGAATGAAAAAAAATAGTGATAGAGCAGATGCTTTCATGTCTCTGGGGGAGCCACAATGGGAGTTTTGGCCCTCCACAATCCTAAACTCTGCCAATTTAGCTTTGAATGACAGGCGCCCCGTGAAGAGGAAGGTGGTGTGGAGTCCCAGTGAGAATCACGTGGGTAGCTCGAGGTAGATTCTTGAGATTTCGGGGAAGAATTTCTTGGTGATGAATCCCTTTGTGGTTTGGTCCCATCTCAATTGCCATCTCCTTTTAAGGTGAATGGTGAGTCGTGCTTTTCCCCTCTGACGCTGGTGAAGTCAATGCAGGTAAGGGATCTGCCCCTGGAAAGATTATATAGTAATCCGCACTAGACTACCTCCAGGTCCAGGAGTAGCGTACGAGCCAGCACCTGCGAGACATGTGTGCTGACCATGCAGCACACATGGAGGCAGATAGTCGAAAAATTAGAAGACGTTCTTGCAGTTTGGCCAACACAGGGAGGAGGACAATCGGCCGATAGGAAGGGGTTTAAGGCTGTTATGTCTAAACTCTTGAGGAGCAACCTAAGGGATGCTGTTTTTCAGAAATCAGGGAGCACTCCATTTGTAAAGCACTTGTTAAACAAACGTAGAAGCTTGGTTGAGAAGATCTCGGCGAACTTTTTAACCACGCCCACCTCAAGCAGCTCAGGGCCTGGTATTTTTCCCTCTTTGGTCTTGGCAAGGGCCATGTTAATTTCCATCAAGGTGGTTCAGTGGCCTCTGTCTGGTATAAGTGGTTGTTTTCAATGATTTGTTGCTGCTCTTGCGACAGGACTAGGCGTTTTTCAGGCTAGATATAATCAAATATATTATTGATGGAATCGGACCAGCAAAACATGCAAACTGACAGAAAATGCACACAGTTTAAGGATATGTTGACGCTTCACGGCTTTAGTTGCTTTTCCGAAAAAAAATTTACCCTCTAACCACATAATTGTGGGTAGGGAAGGGATTCCTCTTCCTTTCGTAGTCATCTCCCATTCGCATTCCTGGATTGCTGAAAGTTTTCTGTTAGCCAGCGAGTTCGTAATTATTGGAATTTTCCTCCAAATTCAAAGCTCAGCTGGGCAGATACCAACCTGTATTCTGGATATTGAGCTTAATCTCACTGCAGATGTTAAGTGTGAAAAAACGCGATGTTACAACGAACTGGTCAACATCTGGAAAACTAGGTGGGATGCATCGCCACAAGGCAAAATAACCAAAAGATTCCTTCCTGAGATAACGTTTGCAATGACCAAAACCGCAAGATCCTGGTTCTCTCTCTCAGCCTTGAGACGTCCTTGTGACCAATGACGGCTCCCTTAATGAAAAGCTGTACCAACTAGGGCTTCTAGTTACTGACCTATGCTTTTGTGGAGCAAGGAAAACCGATACCATCTTCTTTTTGATTTCGATATGTAGGAGGATCTCAGAGATCAAATTCGGAGAGGAATTCCCAACTTCTCCCTAAACCAGGTGGATCAACTAATCCAGACTTCAGACAATCTTTCTTCCCTGCAGGCCTTTGCATCTGGCATTTTTGCCCAGCCCAAAACCTTGTATGCCAATGTCACCTATCAATTATTGCCTGATAATTGAGGGGGTAGGGTGTTTATCCCTCCATCCCGTTGTTTTAAAATGGGAAAACGAGTTCCCGATTTAAAAACAGAGGCAAATGTGAGAGAAACCTCCTACGCATAAAAACACCCCAGAAGGATAGTGGGTGGGGAAAGCAGTGGCATCTGCCAATCATTGCTTTGTTCCTGTCCGTTTGTCGAAATATAGGAGTCACAACTTGTCAATCACTGCTTTCCCACTGTTTCGCTTGCCGTCATGTTGGAGGGGTGTACACCGTTCTGGAGTTTATCGTGATATTTATTCGACCTTGAGAATGCCGCGCACTACAAATGCACAGGTAAATAATTACATGGGTCATTTTCTGAATAGATATCCACTAGTGCGTTTCGACAGGTGTGTCTTTTACGTAGAAAAGATTTGACCTATTCCATATACCTCTACATTTTACGTAGAAAAGCGTGCACAGGGGTGGGCAAGCAAAGCGAGCAGGTCGCGAAGCCCCCTAGCTATTATTATTATTAGCCATATGGATCATGGAAGCCTGAGGCTTATGCTGCACCAGCCAAAAAAAGTTTGAGTACCCTGAGAGAGAGAGAGAGAGAGAGAGAGAGAGAGAGAGAGAGAGAAAAGAAGAAGAAGAAGAAGAAGAAGAAGAAGAAGAAGAAGAAAGGAATCACCAAGAAAGAGAAGAATGATGATATCTAGCTCAGGACCCTGGGTGTGCCAAGCCCATACTCACCGGATGTCAGAACCTGTGGTTAATCGAAAGCAAAGAGATCACGAATTCAATACAACTTTTTTTCAGGAGATACATCAAATTATTTGGAAAAATTCTTAATTAGCATTGTTAGGTGGGTGGCAATGATATCACTAAATTGCAAAATGTCAATATTATAACAAAATCAGAAAAGCTTGAGAACAATTCAGATTATTAAGCTCAAATTCAGTTTTGCAAAGATTAAGCTTCCCTTTGAAAGTTTCTATTTTATCACTGCGTATTAATATATTTGTTCCCCGTCCTTGAAGACTTAAATTTAAATCATTAAGTTTTTCAAATATATCAGAAGGGAAATAAGTTTTCTAAGCCATTTTTAATTTGAAAACAATTGAGCAAGGTTCTAATTTTTTTCTGATAAAAACGATAATGCTTCATGTTTGAGATCAAAAATATGTCGTAACATTTTACCACTGGACAACCTCTTTTGCATATAAATAAGGCGTTTCATCCCATTTCATTACAAAGCATTGTGAAAAGTCTGCTATTTAAGCTTCTACTTTGAAAGTTGATCACACTTATCGCATCTTTCAAAACTTCGTAAAAATCAGTTTGCGTTTCCTTTGCTGCTAATGCTTCCCTATGATTGCAATGATTCAAAACTATATTTGGAGCAATTTCCTTTACTTTGCCTTTAAAACTTTATTTTCTCCCGTTAATGCAGCACCACCATCTAACTCTATTTCATCTAATTCATCTAACTGTATTGCAAAAATTGGACTTTCTCTCAATCGATTTAATAACTTGAATTTTAAGTTATAACTGTAATACGCTGCGAGACTGTATGTCTCTGGACAGAGGAGTGGTATTTAAATCGTTGCTGTACTTTTCCAATTCACCATTGAAATCATTTTTATAGCAGCAGGGAGAACAAGAGATTCAGTAATAGTTTGTGATTTCAAATTTTTTCCTCTTAAATATGAAACTTCCAGCGACGTTATTAAAGCTTTGCAAGGAACTGTCGTATGTTTCTTCATGAAAGATTTCAGACCTTCTATGGCGTCTGCATGTCTTTTGAAAAGGATTCAGTATTTTTAATTATCTCTGAATGTTTCGTATGTAAGTGTCTTTTTCCCTTTAATAGGTTTCATGTTTTCGTTAGCCAGTTGCTCATCATCAACAACACTGTAAGTAAAGCGGTACTTCATAAATTCCTCTTGATACCTTCTATTCCTTTTCAATTAAAATATGATGGCTCTCTACTAGAAATTGGTGGTTGAACTACACTTGAAATAACGTTAGTATCCAAATTTTCACAAGATACATTTCTTACCCTTCAGCTTCTGAAGTATCTGTAATAACATTATTGTCGTCACTCCTCAGCCGTTTTGTTCTGATTACCCAATTGTCCATGGTAAAAAAATTCTTCTTAAAAACAATTATAATATAAAAAGTAGCAGAAGAATGAAAAACACATCCAAATTGAGGTTAAAGAACCGAATTAAGAAGCAGAATAAAGATGCATGCAACAAGACTTGCTATTTAGTGCCACTGCATATTCGCACCTCTGGCCTTTAGGCAAATTCAGAAATTTTTACTGTAAGAAGCACGAATTAAGAGCTAAAGGGATTACGGTTCAACAATTGAGTACTACTGTACTAAGAAGTATTATTAAATACCGAGAAGTCACACTAGTCAGCTGCTTTCTGTGTGTCCATAGCTAGTGAGCAATTAAGGTGCAAATTAAGGCGTATTACTCACGAGGACAAAAAGTAAGAAAGCCACCTGCATCACACGTGAAACCACCCTAAAAAATAGAATGGCAGTAGGGTTCATTCATATCTCCGACTTCGTTCGAGTAGTAAGGTCTCTACACCTACAGTATTGAAAAAGTAATTTTAACAACAGGTTTTTTAGCTTTTATGTACACAATAACTAATTTTATTTAAAAATTGCCGCGACCCATTTAATTTATCCGGCGACCTCTCTGGGGGCGCGCCTGGCAGGCATGCCACAGGCTGCTCTTATTAGTGGCATACCTACTAATACGAAAAAAATAGCACACACACAAAAAAAAAAAAGAAATGAATATAGTTTTAATTTAAATTCCACTTTTGTTGCGAAAAAATATAACGCGCCGATGGGAGCCAACGGTTCACATTTACTGCTTTATAAAGTTAATTTAACGCACGTAATGCTTTGGCGAGATCCTCATAAGAGCGATTTCGTAAAGACAAACATTTACTGGTTAACCTATATAGGTTTACCAGTAAAGATAGTCTATATTTCAGAACTTCCCTTCCACTTTCCATCCAGCTGGAAAAGTGTAAATACATACTAAACATAGTCATATTGACATAACTCTGTCTTTAGGGTACTAGTAAGTATCCTATTAGGATTGAGAAGACAAGTTTAGAACAAGAGGATAGACAATAGTTGTGTTTTTTTTTTTTACCTACACTTATCTGACATGGATACTGACATGGACCATGACCAAGTTAGGATACTAACACAAAATGGACATTGAGAATTCTTCTGGATCAGTCTATGGATTCATCTAAGAAAAAACGGGGTGCAGGGGGAAGAAAACTCCAAAAACTCCTAGAATTACTCAAGCTCGAGGAGATAAAAACCTTGTGGTGGAGGAGAGTCCCTCTGTTTCGTTGGCTTCTGAGCCTCCGATGGTCATTGTCGAAAGTAACTCGGTTCCAACAGAATCATATGAAGATCTTTCTCTAACAGAGGGATTGGACCTTGGTGGGTCTTTGAATGATTCAATTGTATAGGCCACAGTTGCCAAAATCAGGAAAACTCTTGGAGGGTTTTTATCAAAGGATTCTAGCAATATAACTAAGTCTGCCTCTAACCGCATTCATAGTCTATTGGCGGATCTAGAGGCAGTTACCACTGCAATCTTAATTGATAATGAACGACTTAAGACTAAAGCATCTGAATTGGAAATCAGAGCAGGTCTTTTGGAAAAGATGATACAGCTCCAACGTGATCTACATCCTCATAAGACTTTTGAGGAAGCTGTTCGTGGTAGTTCAAAGCAAAATAGACAGACTCCTAAAATAACAGAGATTCCACTGCTCACTTCTTCAGTGGAGGTGGCGTCTTCTTTGGTCAGATCAATTGCTGGTGAAGATAGGATGGATTCCGGAAGTGTGGTCTCTGATTATGAAAACATACTGATACTTAGGCCCTCATCAGAATCGTCCCTGGCGTCTAGTCAGGATGTCAGGAAGGCAGTTACTGAAGTGATTAAAAAAGATCACAAGGACATGAAAATCAAGGGCGTACGTCTTTTGAGAAACAACGGTGTGTTGTTAGACACAACAAATTCTGATGATGCCAAGAAGATCTCAAGTGCTTCTGCATTAAAAGTAGCAGGATTGTCAATGAAAAAACTCAAATTGTCCTATCCTACAGTTTTCATCTACAGTGTCCCGAAGGACAACTCAAA
This sequence comes from Mastigoproctus giganteus, assembly GCF_048544385.1. Classification (NCBI taxonomy): domain Eukaryota; kingdom Metazoa; phylum Arthropoda; class Arachnida; order Uropygi; family Thelyphonidae; genus Mastigoproctus; species Mastigoproctus giganteus. The sequence continues at coordinate 48,985,919 of NC_143583.1, read as the reverse complement.
GGAGGATATTTTGGAGGATTTAATTAATAAAAATTTAAAAGACTTTGGTTTTAGCCAGGAGGAAGTTAAGAATGAGATTACATTCAGATTTAACTCTGGCACCGGAACCAGAGTGACCAATTGGGTTATCAGTTTCAGCCCACGCCTTATGGGATACGTGATTCAGAGTGACAAAATTTATCTAGGTTTTACGTCACATAGATTTCGTAAGTTTACATTTGTAAGTAAATGCTTCAGATGTCTGGGATATGGTCACAGTGCGCAGTTCTGTTCCGATAAAGCTGTATCTTGTGGCCACTGTGGGGGGTGGAGGCCATGTTTTTGCTGACTGTATCCACAAGGAGGAACCACCTCAGTGCGGTAATTGTAAACATAGAGGTAGGGATTGTAACCACTCTGTTAGGGATAATAAATACCCTGAGTATCTTAAAGCTGTTGAATTGACAAACCGAAGAACCAGACATGAATAATACAACGTTAATTGATTCAACAAGTGTTAACCTGCAATACGGCGAAATAAAAATTCTTCAAATGAATGGGCAGAGATCTTATGCTGCGGCGGACGAGATTAAGAAAGCTGCTGATGATCTGGGGTTTCATATTGTATGCTTGCAAGAACCGTATTACTCTTCTCAGGTATGGGGTTCAGCGTATAAAGTTATAGGATATCCAATTTCGGCAAGGATTATTGCCTCAAGTGACGATCGACCCAAGGCCGCCATAATTATCTTTAACAGTAAACTAGTAATAACAATTATCTCAAGTGAATGTTCTGCTACCACAGTTTGTATCCTGGTTTCCTCCAGGGACCAATCGTTTTATCTAGTTTCCCAGTATTTTCCTCCCTCAGAAGATATTCAGCCAGCCTTACACAGACTTGACAGGGTATGTAGCAGATTTTCAGTTAACAACTTACTAATTACAGCTGATCTCAACGCAAAGTCTACACTTTGGAACAGCGGCTTTTCTGATGCTCGAGGCGAGCAGTTGGTTGATCTGATCTTGGATCATAATCTCTGTGTAAAGAACTTACCTAATAAAACATATACATTCTCGACGACAAATGGTGAATCTAATATAGATGTTACTTTAACCTCCATTAATGTGGTAGAAAGGGTGCAAGATTGGGACGTCAATCCGTATCTAATTAATAGTGACCATCGAGCAATCACCTTCACGGTTTTACCGGAGGATAGACAAGTAGATTACAACAATAAGGGATTTAAGGCATTTTTAGATGGAAAGGGTGAACTGGACCAAGTTTCGTGAATATCTGAATACAATTTTTAATGGAGATGACAAAGTAATCATTAGCACTTTAACAGCAAAAGAAAGAATATGTTTTTCTGGTTCAATATCATTTATATCAGGCGATGGCCTACTCGACGAAAAGAAAACAGACAAGAAGAACTTCTGCCCCATGGTGGTCTTCAGCACTAGCTGAATTGAGACAACCAACTCAACAAGCGCGAAAACCATTCCAAAGGAATAGGCATCTATCGGACGCAGACACTCAGACTTTGAAAAATGATTACAGAGACTTGAGGAAGAGGTACCATAAAGCAATTGCTGATATCAGGCAAAATTGTTGGCAACGTCTGGTGAAGGAAACAGGAAATGTTGATCCTTGGGGTATAATCTATAAGCTTTCAAGAAATACATTTTTGTGTGGTGAAATTTACAATACGGTAATTAGAGAGAATCAAGAAACTTCGGACTGGGAATCTACAGTCGAAGCGGTAGTGAGTAGCCTCTTTCCGGAAGATTTGCCATATATGGACAGCCCTGACCAAGCGGAAATTAGACGCGTTAATCGGGAATATAAGGGGACAACTGAAATTGCCATTTTTAACATGCTTGAGCTAGGAGCTGCAGTAGCTAAATTGAATCATAAAAAATGTCCTGGCATTGACCTCATTGAGAATCAAGTGATTGAAAAATTTTATGAATTCTTCCCTGAGACTTTATTAAACTTATTTAATAAATGCTTGCTAGAAGGGCTTTTCCCTCTTGAATGGAAGCTTGCGCTCCTAAAAATCTTGCATAAACTGGGAAAGCCAAAAAGAAACCCCAGAGCATACAGGCCAATCTATTTATTGGCCAATCTCGGAAAATTATTTGAAAGGATGATTGTCCCAAGGATTTTAAAATTATTTAGAGAAAATAAACTCTCCTCTGATTGCCCAAAATTGGATTGGATTCAAATTGGATTCAAAATTGGATTCAAAAAAGGACGATCCACTGAGGACGCAATCTCAACCTTGCTGACTTACATTCAGGAGGCAAACAGCATATATGTTCTTGCTGTTTTTATTGACTTTGAGGGCGCTTTCGATTCCCTCTGGTGGGAGAGTGCTCTGAGGTCACCGCAACTGGCAAAGTGTGATGACCACCTGTTCAAAGCCCTTAGATCTTACTTTAAGGACCGACAAATTAGAGTATGTGCAAAGCATTTATCATACACGACTACTGTTTCAAGAGGATGCCCTCAGGGTTCAGTCTTGGGACCTCTCTTCTGGAATGCAGAGCTAGACCAGTGGCTCACGAAGGATAGCGATGAGTTCAAAGTTGCATATGCAGATGACCTGGTGGTGGTGGCAGTGCAGGGAGGATCAAGACAAATTCTCGAACAAAAAATTCAGTCAGTTTTGAATAATTTAGTGGTAAAGTGTGTGTGTGTGTTTGGGGTCAAAGGGCACCAGTCTTTTCCCCCATCTCCGCAATTTAGTGGTATGGGCGGGTTTAAATAAACTAAAGATTTCTGTCACAAAGACAAATTTCATGGTGTTTAAATAACACCACTTCGATTATGAAAGGCCGCCAAAGGTAACCCTATATGGTACTCAAATTCCATATGTACAGAAGACCAAGTATTTGGGTTTAACTTTAGATGATCGTCTCAGGTTTCATGTACGTGTCACTAAAATCAATGAAAAACTCAAAAAGTTCGTAGCTGCAGTTGTTAGAATTTCCCACAAGGAATGGGGTTTATCCAAAAAAACTCTGGGATTGTACTACAAGACGATATTTCTTCCCATTGTAGAGTATGGTGCTGGTATTTGGTTTGCGGCTGATACCAAGGTTACAACTAAAGCCAAGCTTCTGTCCCTGCAACGTACAATGCTGCTTACAGTTATACGCGCTCCCAGGACAGTGTCGACAAATGCCTTACAGGTTATTGCAGGTACCATCCCCTTGGATTTACACATTATTTTCCGAGGTATTGTATATAACTTAAAGAAGGGAAGGGCGTTACAAATATTGAATATCACCTCTAATCCAAATAACAACATAAAGGAGGAAAAATGTAGAATTTGGGGTGAGCTTGTGAATTGCTGGCAGCAACGTTGGGATTTCAGTGAGTATGGAACCATTACAAGAGGTTTCATTCCAGCCATAAGCTTTGCAATGGACAAGAGGGTGTCTCTTGGTTTGCACCCACCATGACTACGAGTTACTTAATCACTGGACATGGCTTAAGGGCCAAACTATTTGAAAGAGGATTAGAACCTGACCTCTACTGTTCGTGCGGTGAGGTTGAATCTTGGAGACATGTCATCCTTGAATATGAGGAATGTATACTTCAGACAGGCAGGAATTACTAAATAGGTTACCAAACCTCACGGAGAATAATTTAGCTCTCTTGGTTCAGAGGTGGGACATCTTTTCTTTGCTTCAGGAAATCTAGGCCAAAGTTTTTAAAAGAAGACAGGAGTTAAGAAATCTATTGCAGGATACCAATTAAGGGAAGTGCTGCACATTTGACGACAGGATGCTTCGTGTAATGTCATCTTTATAGGATGTTTCTGATTTACAGTGCGAGTTGATCTTCCGCTCCTGGATACCCAAATGCAGACTTGCATTTGTGAATGGACTTTAAGTGGAGATAATGTTAATCTAAGTGTTAATGTTAATGTTTTCTAAGTGTTAATGTTAATGTTTTCTAAGTGTTATTGTTAAGATAATGTCATCCTAAGTGTATGTATGTATGTATTTGATATTTACATGTAAATAATTGTATAATGTTGCTTTTGTTTCAACGAGTATACATTGTTCCTAGTTGGAATTTTTTATTATTATTATTTTATTTATTTTTTTTTCGCTGGCCTCCAAGTTTGGGCAGCCTTAGGGGCGGGATTGCTGGCACCTACCAGTATAGCACTACTTCCGGTAGGTGCGGGATTTGTGCATTACAGCACACAAAGAGAATGGTTGATCAGGTGTTGGTTAGTCCCTGGTGGCAAAATGACCTGGCATAACACTTTTTTCAGGCCTGTTTTGCAGAGGTTTTGAGCTTTTATAGGAATAATAGGTGGGGATGGGCTTATGGCTAGGAGCCACCCTTCATATAAGGACACACACAAGCAAATGTACAGAAAGACTACAGCATATATAAGAGTATGTATATGAAATCTGTATATAAATCTTGTATATAAATTGACTAATATGTATCTTGAGAATGTATATACAGTTGTGTGTTAATAAATAAAAAAGAGTTAATAAATAAAAAATATATATATCGTGGGGAATCCCAACATCGACATCACAGCCACCACCAATCAAACCTGATTTGCGGTTGGATCATCATTCCCGATTGGACCCTAAGCAATCATAGAGTGATACGTTTCCACATCAGCATGCACACACCTAGCCGAGCACCTCATATTGCCCCACTGGGTTTGTCAGTTTCTCGACTAAGACCGTTGAATGGGCAGCCTTTGACTCTTCCATACACAGAGATTTTCCAGAGCTACCCTGGCTATCTGATAAGAGTGCAGTTGACTTGACGGACCTGTACCAGAGCTCACTCCAATTAGCTGTATATCGCTGGGCGAAGAAAAAGACCATAAAGCCTAAAACGTGTGCCTGGTGGAACACCGAGCTAACTGTACTAAGGAAAGAGGCACATAGAGCGCGTAAGGAGTACCAGGGTCACAGAAATTGGCCGCCCCAAGACGTTGAACAACTGCATGCCATTTACCTCGCTAAAAAGAACACCTTTACCAAACCGGTTGCTAACAGGAAAAGACAAATCTGGATGGACTTCGTCAAGGACTCAGGAAATTCTAACCCATGAGGACTCCTTTTTAAGTGTAAGTGTAAAATTAAAGAGAAGCTGAACTCTGTCCAACGGGGACTTCTCCTGGCCACCCATTGGATCTACAGAAGAGTCTCCACAGCAGCAACACAAGTCATTGCAGAGTTTCTTCCACTGGACCTCTTTGTAGTTTATAGGGGGCTATGCTACAGAATACGAAGGAGGATTCCTGCAGCAATCCTAGGCATACACCTTAACGTAGACACGGCCGTGAAAAGAAAAGCTGCGATGCAATAATGAGCTAGTTCTTTATGGCAAATGCGATGGAACATAACCAACAATGGAATAATCACGAACTTCACACCAGATGTTACCATTGCAATGGCAAAACCTGTAGTAGTAGTAGTAGTATTGGCATGTGATGTAAGAAAGCAAGTGTATGAGCTTATGCAGCATCAGCCAAAAAAAATTACAAAACAATCCCCTCTAAATGTTTGTCCAGTTCCTCCTTAAATTTATTTAATCTATCAACTTCCACAAAACATATGGAAGTTCGTTCCAGCAATTAACCATCCGCTGGCTAAAGGGAAATTTCCGCACATCTATTCTACATCTGTCTTTCTTCAATCTCAATTTATGCCCCCTTAGGTTCCTAATCTGAATAAGTGGAAGAATCCCATCAGAATTCAGCGTGCTCAACCCATTCAAGGCATTATATACCTCAATCACATTACCTCGCAGGTGCCTATTCCAGCTGCTGCAATTTACAGAACTTAAGCCTCTACTGGTAAGAGGATCCCTTTATTCCCCTCACCAATCTTGTTGCCCTTCTCTGTACACGCTCAAGCAAATCTACATCCTTCCTAAAATGAGGCCTCTAGACGTGCACAAGGTGCTCAAGGGGTGGCCCGACCATTGCCTTATACAGAGGAACAATCAACTCCTTTTCCATGCTACCAAAATTCCTGTATATCATTGACAACACCCAATGACCTGCCCTTGCAGCTTGTCTGCATTGCTCCGAAAACTCCATATCTGACTGCACAATTACTCTCAGGTATTTTTAATTTTTTACCACCTTAAATGAAGTATCCCACAGGTGGTACGTTTCTCTCGGGTTATTTCTACCCATGTGCAGTACTTTGCATTTTTCAATGTTAAACTTCGGTTGCCACTTCTCAGCCCATATGCCCAAATTTTCTAGATCCTGTTGCAGTAACGCATTGCCATTAATGTCATTAACAACCCTGCCAACTTTTGTATCATCTGCAAATTTCGACACTAAGCCTGATATACCTTCATAATATCATTGATAAAATTTAAAAAACAACAGTGGACCCAACACCGAACCTTGTGGGACTCCACTAATAGCACTAGTCCACGAAGAGCAGCACCCATTGATTACCACCCTCTGTTTTCTCCCACTTAACCATCCTTTTATCCATTGTAGCAAGTTATCCTTAATACCATTCTGCTCCAATTTGCTTCTTCCGTGCGCAACAGTGTCAAAAGCTTTCCTGAAATCCAAGTATATGATATCGAAATTCCTTTGTAACCACATCATAATAACCAATCAAATTTGTCAGACAAGACTTTCCCTTAACAAACCCATGCTGTGTCTCAATTATTGCTGCGGTCTTGTCTAGATGATTCTGCAATGCATCTTAAACCAGTGACTCCATTATTTTACTCGGAACAGAAGTTAAACTAACTGGTCTGTAATTACTCGTGTCACCCTTCGATTCCCCTTTTTGAATTGGGGACACATTTGCACATCTCCAGTCCGTGGGGACCTCCCCTGAGTCCAAGGATGCTGTCATAATTATGGCTAAGGGTTTGCTTAGTTGCTTTGCCGCCTCCTTTAATATAACTGGATAGATCTCATCCACCCCAGGTGTCTTTCTGATGTTTAACTTCAACAATTTCTCCTCCACTCTGTTGTCAGTTATTACAAAATCATTAAGCACTATGTTACAATTTGATAACCTTGTGGCATTTTGAAACCTTAATAACTCCTCATGGTTGAATGTAGATGCAAAATCTCATTCAGTTTGTTTGCTATCTGAGCAGGATCGTCAACAGAAGAATCATCGATATCAAGTGGACCAATCAGATTCATCCCCTTCCTTTCAGAGTTTATGTAAGTAAAGAAACCCTTGCTGTTTTTATTAGCATCCTTTGCCAAGATTTCTTGTAAACTGCTTTCACCTGCCTAACCTCCTTTGTGACTTGATTATGATATTATATATATCATAGGCTTGTGTGTCGCCTGATAATTTATATGCATCCCATGCATTTTTCTTCTCCGCCACAAGTCTCATCAGTTCATTTGACAACCATTTAGGCCTAAACCTTGAACAATATTTCTTAATAGGTATGAAACGTTTAGTGACTTTCACTATTAATTCATTGAATGCTTCCCACTTAGAATTTTCTGTTGTTAACATCGTCAGTTGGTCTCATTGTACAGAATTTAAAAACTATCTGAGACCACTGTAGTCACCTTTACAGAAGCAAAATTCCCTCCCTTTACCCCTGGTGGTAATTATATCTTTAAGTAAATCCCACATCAGTACACTGTGATCACTGCCACCTAGTGGTTCCTTTATCTGCAAATTCTTAATACACGAATGATCACTGCTGATAAGCAGATCAAGAGTATTATCCTCTATGGTTGCCTCTCGAACATGCTGCTGCTGCAGAAAACAATCATCCAATAAATCCACAAAAGGTTTACTAGTGTGCGAGTGACCAACCCATAAGTTCCAGACTATATCTGGGAAGTTAAATCCCCCATTATAAGACATTGTGATTTACTAGCCCACTCTATTTCCCTGTACAACTGTTCATTGTACTTATTCCAGTCATTAGGCCTATAACACACTTCTCTTATTTTTGCTTTCACAGTGCTTATGTCACACCAAACTGACTCAAAATTGCATTGTCCACCAACGTCAACTGGATGCACTTCCTTAGATTTTATGTGTTTCATAACTAAAAGCATAACCCCGTCTCCCTTCCTGTCCTGTCTATCCTTTCTGTACATATTGTACTCTCCAAATTCCAGGTCTGCACTGCTTATGTCTGTGTGACACCATATCTCTGATATCCCAACAATATCTGCCTTTGATGTCTTGACTTGCACTTCAAGCTCATGAACTTTATTAACTATACTCGTAGCATTGGTGTACATGCAAGTATACATGCAGCTGTTCCTACTCTTAGTTACCCTAACACATCCAATATACCCACCTATTTCACTATGACTGCCATCAGTCCCTGAAACCCCCAACACTCCTCGCTCCACATCGCTGCTTATTCTAATAGAAGTAGGTGCAAGAATCAACTACACCTCTGCCTGCGGCCACTGTTAACCTTTTAGTCTATGAATCCCCCCCCAAGCTAGCAGTTTTCCGATCCACCTAACACTGCCTCGATAGCATCAGCAAATATTCTTGCACCCTTTCCATATAAGTGTATCCCATCCCTGTAGAAGCAGTCTCTCCTGTGAGCAAGCACAGACCAGGCTGAAAAAATTTTACCCCTTGATCCTTGCACATTTCTTCCAGAGTCGAATTGTTTTTCAAGGCTCTCATCATGTACTCCCTCCTATCGTGTCTCAGCAGAATTGCAGACACTTTCAAATTTAACCCAAATTCACGACTTTTTTGCAACATTGACCTGTACTTGTTAAGTAAATCTGCAGATCTCCTACTCTGTTACTAACCTACTCTCACGATGGAAACCTCCTATCTAGTCGCAGGACATGGAGCCCTCAATGAGAAATTGTTTCAATTCAGGGTTTCAAAGTCACACCTTTGTTTTTGTGGTGCAAAGGAGAACTGGTCCCACATACTCTTCGACTGTGCAATATATAATGAATCCAGAAAAAGATGAGGAATAACGTCCAGGGATTCTCCTCAACTGCAGTGGAACAGCTAATTCAAACAGCAAGTAACATTGAAGTACTCCATGCCTTTGCAAAAGAAGTTTTTGCTCGAATGAAGAGGCTTATTCTGGGGGCGAACCCTGTTCTGCCCCACATCAATCAAGTCTGAAGATAAAATTGGGCAATAAGATTCATTTCACCAAGAAGACCTGGAGAATACTTAGAGTTTAAAAGTCTGTTTTTGATGTTAGAGTTCTTAATAGCCACAATTGTTTAAGATATGGATGAGTTGCTACTGTAAATTTTATGCGTTGTTGTTGTTGTTGTTTTTTTTAATTAATTTATATATTTTATGTTTTTACAATGTTGTATTTATTTATTTTTTTTATGAAAGATGTAAGGTACTCAGTTGAGAGCTGTTAGGCAGATTTGAACTTATGTTCTGGGTGCCGCCTTTATTTTTAACAAAAAAATAAAAATAAATAAATAAAATAAAATAAAATATATATCGTGGGGAGTCTGCGCGGTAGCACAGTGGTATCGTCACCGGGTGGAAAAGACACGTGTTCGAATCCCGTCGATGACGCGAGGAACTTTAGTTGGCCTTTTTCGCTCTGTGGCTGAGTTAGTCGGTCTCAGCCGTAGATAGCAAGGTTTCCCCCCCAGAAAGTGGGTTTTTTTCCGTCCAGCAAATAGGCAAATCGACCATAGAACATATGCAATTTATTTACAGACAAAATAAATATATGGGTAGATGTAATCATTTACAGAGGACCCTAATATCATAATTTTTATATCGTGAGGAGAAGTGGAGAAGGAACTCACTCCACTTCTCCCACGGGTTACCGTCCCCACCACGAGGAGGTAGGTCACTACTATCTATTAAAGCACGGCGAATCCGAATTACCCGTATTAGTAATCATTTCATTGACTTTATCCGTGACCATTGAGAATGTGTAATCCCTTCTACGAATCAAGTAGGCAAACATCTCTCTACAGTCTAGTAGCTCATGTCTCTGTGTTTCGTGAAGTACAGTTGTTTTAATTCGTTGTGAATTTGTAGCAGCTTCCAAATCCGCCCGCCTGTCATCCAGGACCAAGAACTGGTTCACCAGTGACGAGAATCAAACCTTCATCACGAAACAGAAATATACCGGAAATGGCTAAGGACACGTGATCCAGCTCATTATCAGCTCTATAAAAAGCATCGGGCACAATTCCTACGCGTACGGAAAAAAGCAAAGAATGACTGGATCTCCTATAGAATGAAACATGGGAAAATAATTTACAGAAACAGGAATCAAGAGTTCTCCATGACGATTGACGTTTTCCTAGAGTGGACCAAGTCGCTCGAAACCAAGCCCCAGCTTGCCCCATCACCTTCACACAGGTTAACCCACCATCAGATCCGGCACCCCCCCTCCCCCCATACTTCTCCTTCAACCCATGCACGGTAATATGTACTATAGGTTTTGATACCTTTCGTGTTTGGGGTTTTCATAAAAAAAAAAAAAAAAAAACATCACTGGATAAAATAGCGATCTCAAAGGAATGCCTTATTGAAGTCATCAACGGTCTTCCCAACAAGTCCACCACTGGCCCTGACGGTTTCCTATTTTTATGGTTAAATTAAGTAGTGCATATATCGTTGACCACTTGCTTGAAGCATACAACTCCATCCTCGCAACAGGAGCTTACCCTACCATCTGGAATACATATTATGTCTTTCCCGTACCAAAAAGTGTCTAATCCTAAATCGTCCAACGATTACAGACCGATTGCTGTAGGATACACCTTTCTCAAAATCATGGAAAAGGCCATACTCCCTGCCCTTATCCAGTATATGTTTGGCCATAATCCTCTATATCTCAATAATATACTACCCGGACGATCCACTATCATCAACGTCACGGACACACTTTTCAGAATAGAACACACTTTACGCAATAAAGAGCAACTTGATATTGTGTTCCTCGATATTAAGGCGACTTTTGACAACCTGTCCATTCCTTTACTATGCACCATTATCCGATTACTTCAAAATCTCTAGCCATCTATTAAATCTTCTCAAGAAGCTCCTACAGTCCAGGACCCTATGGATAAGAAACCAGAACCATCTTCAACAAATTATATGCTCCAGAGGTCTCTCCCAAGGGGTGTTCTCTCTGCCGTGTTCTTCACCGCATGTTTAGAATTCTTCCTCTCAAATCATGCTAACTTTACCTCGTACGACCATGATTTAAAGTTGTGTTTTGCCACAAAAAGCTCCCAGACTCTTCATTGTGACCTCCAACCGACAGCTACAAGAACTTGAAAATCACCTTCATGCGATTGGGCTTTCCATAAAGAAAGAGAAAACTGCTCAACTTACTATAACCAAAAAAGAGAAATATCAATGATGTGAATATCATAATTGGGAACTCTCCAATTAGAAAAGTCAATCAGCATAAAGATTTGTCCATCACCTGAGACAAAGACCTTACGTTCTTGCCTCATTTTGAATGTCACTCAGAAAAAAAAAAAAAAAAAAAAAAACATATTCAGCTATATAGGTAATGAAACAGGAGATCTCCAACTTTCATAATACGCATCTTATCAGAAACTATATTCTTCGCTGCATAATCCCTATTCCCTTATATGCGTCTATTATATGGTCCTCGGCACCACCATCTTACAAAACCAGTTCCTCGAATACTGGATTTTAAAATGGCTGAATAAGACCAAGTCTAACACCTACTATTTCAAACTCTCATGCTCTCCAATCTAAATTTGCTACCATGGAGGTATCATCATCTCTAGGAACCTCGTTACCTTCGCCCAGCTCCTGTCCGGAAAACTAAACTCGCCTGAGATCTGGGAGATCATTGCTGCATCTAAGCTGCTTAACGTGACCTCCTCGGACTTGTATTTAATTCTATTTAAATATTTAACACGTTGTCCATAGACTTCCAGAAGCTGTGCAACGACAAAACCTACAGGTCTACCACTCTCAAAGATATGTACACCCTCGTTAAGCTGTAGGTGAGATTGTGTCTATGAAGCTACATTGCACGCATTGATGTATTCATGTATATAAACCAGAGGCTAGTTAAGGCCATGTATTGTGTTAACCTGATTGACTAATCCGTACATAAACTGTACATAGTTTGTCAAGTATTATCTCACATATTATGATGTAACCAGTGTCCTCTAGCTATCCACGCCCACCTTCCTTTGGAAATAAAATAATAATAATAATTAGGGGGGGGGGGGGTTCGCCCTCTGCTCGTCAACCCGCGCGCACGCTTTTCTACGTAAAATATAGAGGTATGAAGGAGTAAGTCAAGTATTTTCTACATACATTTTCTACATCGGGTAGAGTTGATGCTCCCATCATCAATAGGTTCATCATTCTACCCAAAGATAACACTAGAGCAACTAATCATCACTGATCTAGGATCTGACCTGCCTTCAACCAAATCAGCTCGCTCAGTCATATATTTCCGGCAAACACGATTGGTCTCCTGAAAGACCTAAATATTAACCTTGAGGCGATTTGCGTCGACAAGACACAGATCAAAAGTCTTTGCGAATACCTACGCAATACTGCAATTTTAGTTGTTTCAAGTCTCCTCCGCTCCCCGTAGGCTTCTGTGTCTGTGGACAAACTGCACTTCACTCCTGTTCCGGACAGCCTTCTTCAACTTGCCTTCTCTCCTGCACCATGCTTTGAGGGATGCTAAATTTATTTAGAAATTTTATCCTGAATATTGTCTTAACCTGCTGTAATAAATTTGAGCTGTATCCTTTATATTAATGTGTATATTGTTAATCTGTTATTGTTATGTCTAGTCTCCTAGCAAATGTTTGCTGTGCATGGGTAGATGTAACTTCTCCTTTTCCTTTGATTGAATAATAATAATAATAATAAAAGAAACACCTATTGAAATGAACTGATCCATATGTAATCAGGAAATGACCTATGCAATTATTTACCAGTGCATTTGTAGTGACGTAATTTCCTCGCCCACTTGTACCACGTGACCCGCATCCTCCTTCTCCCATTAGCTATGCCCCATCATGTGGCACTCTCAAGGTAGAATAAATATCCCTATGTAATTATTTACCTGCATTTACATAGGTCACTTAGGAAAAAGGCATTTTGCTTCGGGTTCCATAAGGTATGAGGAATATTGTTGCATCCGGAATATTTGCAAAGTATACAAATATTTACAAAATACTAATATAAAAACTATATCGGGATGATGGATCCCTTCATCAGCTGACATTCATATATATATATAAATTGTATTAATAATACAAAAATACGTTACAATGGAACATCAAATGATTCTAGATGTGGTCATGTATTGGACAATGAAGCAACTGCACGAAGTTAACCGCGCCCGGCATCATTTGATGTTCCATTGTAACGTTTTTTTTTTTTTTTTTTTGTATATTAATGTCAGTTAACGAAGGCAGCCATCGTCCCGGTAGAAGTATGATTGTAAATAGTTTAGTGTTTTGTAAATATTTTAGATTTTTGTAAATATTTGTATAGTTTTGTTATTATTTGTATAATAATAACATTATAACGCACTGATCGAAATCTAATCAGGAAATGACCTATGTAATTATTTACCTCCGCATTTGTAGTGACATAATTGCCCTGCCCTGTTCTTCCATTGGCTCGAATAAATATCACTAGGAGAAAAACTTTTTTTAATGTACAGTTAGATAATAATACTCGTGACGAAATAGGTAGACTCATTTTAGTCCTCCTGCAGCCCAGAAAATTATACCTTTACTTGTGAATTTGTATTTCAAATATATGCAATAAAATCTATTTTCCAAATTTCTCCTTCTAAAATCTGGTGGTGCTGCTTATCGTCTAACAAATATGGTATTACACACTTTTACTGTACTTTAATAACTGTCAACTGCCTCTAGACTAACGTTAAGAACTTGCAGTCACACAACGTGGGTACCATGCTAATGATTTAATTGAATATTTGTCGGCTGTAATACTTCCTGATAAGTTTTCTAAATCTTTATAAACCTAAACCTAGACATCCAAGTTAGTGTCCTGCTGATCCATTCCCTCCCCCCACTCCACTTAAAGCAATAGGCAATAATATATAACGTTACTTAATTAAGGGATGTTCATAATACCAAAAGAGCTACTTACAGAACTGGATATTTTTCGTTATGCCTTAATAACACCCAGCGGTCTGAACACGTCAGATTAGTGACTCGCTATTCGTAGCTATTTTTTTTTATGTGAACCCCAAAGACGAGAGGTATTAGAACCTATAGTATTTAGTACCGTGCTTGGTTTGGAGGTTGAGAAGACGAAAGAAGATATTTGTTGACATTGGACTTGAACTTCTGTAGATTGTAATTTTCAGGAAATACGTATGAAGGAAGGTTGTTCCAGAAAACGGCAGCTGAATGAATAAATGAGGAAGATGAAAAGTTGGTTCTCTGAGTTTGAAGTTGGACAGTAAATGGATGTTGGATGGTGGCGGCACGTGTCCGGACTGTTTTAAAAGAGAGAGCAGGAATTATAGAAGCCAATTCAGAAGAACAGTGCCCATGGAAGTGTCTGTAGAAGAGGCATGCAGCAGAAACAGTGCATCTATGAGAAAGCGAGTGGAGAGACTCTGTTAGAGATGAATCATTAATTAACCTAACTGCCCTCTTCTGAATGGAATCAAGAAGCCTGAGAGAGGTTTTGGGGGCACCACCCCAGATGTGGGAACAATATTCCATGGCAGGGCGGATTTGCGATTTATACAGAGTGAGCAACTGTTTGGAAGAAAAGTAACGCCGAGAGCGAAAGAGAAAACCAAGTTTTTTAGATGCAGAGGAAGCAATATTTGTAATGTGCTTGTGCTAAGAGAGATTAGAAGTCAGGGTAATCCCCAAAAGAGATATATCATTTTGCCTAGAAATTGGAGTGTCACTAAACATAAGCATAGGAGCAGAAGAATCCTTTTTGCGAGATATAAGACAAGACTGAGTTTTAGAAGGGTTGAAATCAACTAGGTTGTCTTTGCCCCACTGGAGAATTACCTGAAGATCGGCATTTAAGGAATTGGTAGCAGATTTTCGAGAAGTTGAAGCTGATTGAGCAGAGCAAGGTTTCTCAAAATGGAAAGTGGGATGCAATCTGCTATCATCGGCAAAACTATGGATAGGATTTCCTGTCAATGGAAGAAGGTCATTAATATACAAGAGGAAAAGAGTGGGGGAAAGAACTGAACCTTGCAGGACACCGGCATTAGTGGAGAAGTTATAAGACAGAGAGCCATCTACCATCACCCTAAGTGAGCGATGAGAGAGAAAACTGGATAACCAATTACTAAAAACAGTTGGCAAATCATAAGATGGAAGCTTGTTTAGAAGACCTTTATGCCAAACACGATCGAAAGCCTTTGAGATATCAAGAGCAACTACTTGTGTTTCACCGAACCTTTCCATTGAATTAGTCCATAAATGGGTAACATAAGCCAGAATATCACCAGTGGATCGATACTGACGGAATCCATACTGGCGATCGTTGATCAGACGGAAGGTTTCTAGGTAGTTTAAGAGTTGGTGGTTAGTTGATTTCTCCATTACTTTAGAAAGAGTAGAAGTAATTGCAATGGGACAATAATTGGATGGGAGGGATTTGTCACCCTTTTTAGGAACTGGCTGGATATGAGCAAATTTCCAAGCAGAAGGAAAAACATCTTTGGAATAAGAAATTGAAAAAAGGCGGCAAAGAATAGGAGTAAGTTCAGGAGCACAGGTTTTGAGAACAAGTGGAGAAATACCATCAGGACCTGCAGCTTTCTTAGCATCAAGATTCATCAAAATCCTTCTGATATCCTTTTGACAGAAGACCACAGGAGGCATTGAATGGAGCGTGTTGGGAATGGTGGGAGGTGTTTTGCCAAGATCATTAATGCATGAGCTGGGAGAAAAATGGGATGCTAGCAGGTCAGCTTTATCCTTGGCTGAAGTGACAACAGAACCATCTGGTTTGGACAGAGGTGGGAGCAGAGATGGGCAAAAGTTGTG
Organism: Mastigoproctus giganteus; assembly: GCF_048544385.1. Classification (NCBI taxonomy): domain Eukaryota; kingdom Metazoa; phylum Arthropoda; class Arachnida; order Uropygi; family Thelyphonidae; genus Mastigoproctus; species Mastigoproctus giganteus. The sequence goes on along the minus strand of NC_143583.1, from coordinate 48,969,945 downwards.
GCCAATAGCTTTGGCAAGATGTAATGGCGTTAATAAACAGCAGTAGATGGCGGTGACTCATTTAGCTAGTTGAAATCCAAGTGTATTTGTTAGATAAAGAGGGTCAGGGATATTTTCTTGAAAGGGTGAATTTTAGGGAAAGGAAAAAATAACACAGTATTTTACGTTGTACTGTACTCTTTTCATTAACTTTATCCATAAAATTGCGCATCAGACAAACTATAGAACCACTTTACGCATTGAATATACATTGGTACTTCTACAATCCTCTGAGTCTAACGAACCTCTCACGATTAACCTTAATGATTTGCGATGGATGACTGACCCAGATGAGATGGACTTTCAGACAGATCTGAAAAGACATTCGTCCTATTGGAGATGGAGAAGAAGAACCTAGCCAAGATAAGTCTGCTATTGGTCATCAGTCATTTGAATTTGATCTAAAGGGTCCAATGAAATTTTCCGCGCGTGCTCAGCAAATGCGAATTATAAGTATTTTATAATTTGGTATAAAAGATGTAAAAATAAACAGTTGAAAGGTAATTAATTTGAAATCATTAGCGTTCTATTTTATCATTTGCAATGGTTAATCTTTCGTTTTCATCCATTGTCTGATACACAGAGAAAAGTACGTTAATGAGTCTGCCACCACATCTGATCTAGCTGGCAGAAATGCAAATTGGGAGCCGTTTTGCAATTTTCTCACAATTAAACAAAGAAAACGACTACTTCAATACGTTTAGTAAGACAGATTGAGGTTAAAGGGAGTCCCCCAATAAATTCACCGAAGGATCAATGACTATCAGGTATAGCGACAGGATTTCTCGGGCGTTATACATTTCGTACCTGATTCCACGTGATCGCGTTTTACTGAACTCTTCCTCTTTCCTCTACGGGCCCTATAATTTGTTCTGTCTATCGTTGGATAGAGAGCCATTAATTATGAATGCGATTTCTTAAATGGATGAATTCCTCCAATTTAAAGAAAGTGTACTTTCTTTACATTTTCCCTTTTTTATCTTTATTTCATATATTTGTATATATATAAAGGGCATTCTGCGAGAGAGTAGTACAATACGCGATGTATAATTACACATGTCATTAGATCAGGCGTCGTTTATAAAGAGATTTCCTCCCCTTTTCAATCCAGAAGTTTTTACCTTTAATGTTCCTTATTTGATAATGTAAATTAAGAAATGGACTGCAACCGTTAATTCCCGAGTTATCAAACACACTTCTGTTTTTGTGAACGAAGTACAGAGACTACTATGAAGTTAAATTAGGTGCTGAATATGTAAATTGTGCCTCGCAAATAAGTGCATTATACGCAAGAGAAAGAAAAATGTCTGAAAAATATGCCCGGGGCAAGCAGCAACGACTGGTCAGAATTAGGTTAGAGGAGCTGAAATGATGAAGAATAATTAATGAAGAGAACGCTAAACGTGCACTTGACAGGTAGTAAACACATCATGGAGGGAACGGAGGGTCGAAAACGATTCCAGGAAGTGCCGCAGCATGAGTTATTAGGAGACGAAGGAATAAGTTATTATATTATTCAATTTCATTAAGCACAAACTGCGAAAGTGAGTAATAGAGTTATAATAAATTCTGTCACTCACTTTCATAGCTTTTCTTTCGTTACACTGGAAATTTCCAGCCCTTTTTCAAAGGAACTGAAATTGAGCTTGCGTACAGAGGGGCATCACCCTATACTCATCGTTCTCTTGCGGGGGAAAAGGACAGAGTTCGAATCCCGTAAACGATTCTTGGAATATTTATAACCATTTTCACAACGCGGCTCTGTTGGTCGGTCTCAAGTGAGGGTAGCACGGTTTTTTGTTGCCAGAAACTTTGGTTTTTGTTCAACTAAGAGATAAATCAACCACAGACCACTTAATTTATCTACCGAGACAGAGTTAGGTGGGTAGGAAAAGTGCTAGTTTGGCGGGATACATGGACTAATAGATTAACAATAGCCACTGGCAGAGGTGAAAGTGATTCTTGCACTGCTTCTATTGAAATGCAATTCAGCAGCAGCAATTGCATTGCTGCTGCTCAATTGCATGGAAAGCAAGGCAATGGGGATTTATTGTTGCTAATGGGGATATAACCAATGCAGAACTGGAATTTGGGGAGTACAATGTGTACAGAAAGGATAGACAGGACAGGAAGGGACGAGGGGTTATGTTGTTAGTTAAGAAACATAAAATCTAAGGAAGTGCATCCAATTGATGTTGGTGGACAATGCAGTGTGAGTCTGATTGGTGTGACATAAGCACTGGAAAAGGAAAAAATGAGAGTAGGTGTGGGTTAGAGGACTAATGAATTTGATGAGTATAATGAGCAATTGTGCAGAGAAATAGAGTGGGCCAGTAAATTAGAGTGTCTTATAATGGGGGATTTTCATTTCCCGGATATTGACTAGAATTTGTGAATTGGTCACTCACACACTAGCAAGGTTTTTATGGATTTATTCGATGATTGTTTTCTACAGCAGCATATTGGGGAGGCAACTAGAGGGAGTAATACTCTTGATTTGATTATCAGTAGTGATTCTTCATGCATTAAGAATCTGCAGATAAAGGAACCACTAGGTGGCAGTGATGACAGTGTGCTGAAGCGGGATTTACTCAAAGAGGTAACTACCATCAGGGGTAAAGGGAAGGGTTTTTGCTTTCGTAAAGAAACCTACGGTGGTTTGAGAGAGTATTTAAATTCTATACAGTGGAACCAACTGATGATGTTACCAACAGCAAATTCAAAATGGGACGCATTCAAAAAAATAATCTTGGAAGCTACTAGGCTTTTCATACCAACTAAGAATTGTTCAAGATTTAGGCCTAAATGGATGTCAGATGAACTAATGAGACATATGGCAGAGGAGAAAAATGCATGGGATACATACAAATTAACACGTGACACAGACGCCTATGATAGATACAAGTTGATCTGTAACCAAGTTACAAAGGATGTCAGGCAGCCGAAGGCAAATTACGCGAAATCTTTGGCAAGGGATGCAAAGAAAAACAGCAAAGAGTTCTTTACTTATGTAAATTCTAGAAGGAAGGGGATGAATCAGATTGGTCCACTTGATATCGATGGTACAACTGTTGATGATCCTGCTAAGGTAGCTAACAAACTAAATGAAAAATATTCATCTGCATTCACACATGAAGAGTTCTTCAGGGAGGGGAATGCCAGTGGTGTATTCAACTCTGGCAGTAAGCTAGATAATCTTCTAATAACTGAGAGTAAAGTGGAGGAGAAATTGTTGAAGATAAACACAAGAAAGGCACGCGGGGTGGATGGAATCTATCCATTTATATTAAAGGAGGCGGCAAAGGAAGTAAGCAAACCTTTCGCCATAATTATGAGAGCTTCCCTGGACTCAAGGGAGGTACCCATGGACTGGAGATGTGCAAGTGTGACCCCAATCCACAAAGAAGGATCAAAGGGAGACACAGATAATTACAAACCTGTTAGGTTAACTTCTGTTCCAGAAGTTAAACCTAACAGGTCTGTAAAAATTAATGGAGGCACTGGTTAAAGAAGCAATGCAGGATCATCTAGACAAGACTTCAGTTATAGCTCAGACACAGCATGGTTTTGTTAAGGGGAAGTCTTGTCTGACTAATTTGATTGGATACTATGATGTAGTCACAAAGGAATTGGATGCAAAGAATAACTTTGATATCATATATTTGGATCTTAGAAAAGCCTTTGATACTGTTACACATGGAAGACTGCTGCAGAAATTGGAGCAGTGTAGCATTGGAGCAAATTGCTGCTATGGATAAAGGGATGGTTGAGTGGGAGAAGACAGAGAGTGGTAATCAATGGTCTCTGCTCTTCGTGGACTAAAGTTATTATTGGAGTCCCTCAGGGTTCAATGTTGGATCCATTGTTGTTTTCTGTATTTATAAATGATATTGATGATGGTATATCAGGCTTAATATCCAAGTTTTCAGATGATACGAAGTTTAGCTCTCAAGGTGGCAAATGAAGTTTAACATTGACAAATGTAAATACTACATATGGGAAGCAGTAATCCCAGAATAACGTATCTACTCTGTGGTACCACACTGACAGTGGTAGAGAATGAAAAGGACCTGGGGGTAATTGTGCAGGCAGATATGAAGTTTGCTGAGCAGTGCAGACGGTCTGCAAGAGTAGCTCATGGTGTCTTGTCAATGATATACAGGAATTTTTCTAGAATGGACAAGGAGGTGATTGTTCCTTATATCTGCAATAAGGCCTCTAAGGTTGGGATTATTCGTACCACAAATTTAAACATATACACCAACCGTTTATAACTGATTTAATAATAAAATAAAATAAAATAAAATAAAATAAAATGATACAAAAGACCGTAAAATAATATTTGCAAAAAATTGATTTACAAAAAACTAATTTACAACAAAAATAAAATAAAATAAAATAAGTTAAATTGCATTAAAATATAAATTTAAAATCGATAAAAACACTATTAAAGCTTTCGGAGTCTACCTCCTTCCTCAGCAATAATGAATATTTAAGCGACACATCCTTAAGTACCAGGTTCTTAAGGAATCTGGTACTTAAGGATGTGTCGCTTCAATATTCATTATTGCTGAGGAAGGAGGTAGACGCCTCCGAAAGCTTTAATAGTGTTTTTATCGATTTTAAATTTATATTTTAATGCATTTTAACTTATTTACTTATTTTATTTTATTTTTGTTGTAAATTAGTTTTTTGTAAATAATCATATTTTTTGCAAATATTATTTTACAGTCTTTTGTATCATTTTATTTTATTTTATTTTATTATTAAATCAGTTATAAACGGTTGGTGTATATGTTTAAATTTGCGATTGTTCCTTGTATAAGGCAATGGCCAGGCCACACCTAGAGTACTGTATACAGATCTGGAGGCCGCCTCATTTTAAGAAGGATATAGAGCTGCTGGAACGAGTACAAAGAAGGGCAACAAGATTAGTGAATGGAACAAAGGGTTGCTCTTACGAAGAAAGGTTTAACTTTTGCAAATTACAGTTTCTGGAGACCAGGCACCTGCGAGGTGATCTGAGTGAGGTGTATAAAGCCTTGAATGGTTTGAGCATGCTCAATGCTAATGGGAGCATCAGAATAATCGCTTGAGAGGACAAATTCAAATTTGGGAAAGAAGGTTGTAGGATAGATGTGCAGAAGCTTGCCTTTAGCCAGCGGGTGGTTGATTGCTGGAACAAACTTCTACCTGTCGTTGTAGAAGTTGATAGCTTAAATAGATTAAAGGTTGAACTTGACAAACATTTGGAGCGAGTGGATGGGTGAAATAAGGGTTTTTTTTTTTTTTTTTGGCTGATGCTATATAAGCTTGCTTTCTTGCATCATGTGGCCCTGCTAATGCTAATAAGGCACAATATCGTCTAAAACTAAAGAAAAAAAAAACTACCAATGTCTTTTCCTTCTTCTTGTAGCTATTAATCCAATCCAGACTATAATTATCCCCTCAGATTTTCCGTAGACGAGTGGTAAGGAACGGGAGTGCAGTAGCACAAGCTCTTTGAGTAGACCGGGGTTCAGGCCCTGATTAATAAATACGATCGATTTGTCAACCGGCCCTGGATCAGCATAGCAGATTATGGTCCATTTCCCTCAACATGAATTGTTGAGGAGGTTTCCATGCTGCAGTGGATTGATAATGGCTGCAGTTTGCCCTTTGTTTTTTTACAGAGGTCTAGTGCCACTTTATACCATGAATTTTTATTTTTTTTATTTTACAGGGGAAGAGGATGGTAAAATAAAATTTTACCATCCTCTTCCCCTCAGAGGACCCTGTAATTTTACTACGAAGCACTATAATGTATCTAGTTACCGAACTGTATAGCCCATAATTTCCAAGTCTCTTCATATGGGCATCCTGTTGATCGCATTAAAATTTCAGTTACGCAGAGATTTTGTTTTTAAAGGAAGAATGCAAGTAATTGGTGCAGGATAGTTTATATACAGGATGATTCAGGAGGAACTGTAATTATTTTGGGAGGTTATAGTATCGATTATTTTGAGTAAAAATGTTCATATAAACCTGTGTCCAATTCTCAATGGATACGGAAACACAGCTGTTTGAAACTGGCGCACACAAAGCCATTATGAGGGGTATTAAAGAACGATAAATGACCTATTGTTTTTTATTCATTGACTTTTTGAATGATACAAAACACAAATAAATGACATATTTTTTACAGTTCACAATAAATGTTCGAAAATCACACCACCAACCTCATTGCACTTTGCAACTCTTGTGGTAATATAAAGTGTTTGTTCCTCTGAGGTCGTCTTGGCGTTCCTTTATTAGGGCAGCAGTATCCAAAATGAGCAATTCGTCTCTTGTATTCACCTTTTCTTTATATACTGAGCTTTTCATCCATTCCCAGAAACGAATATTTAACGGAGTGAGGCCTGGAGACCTTGGTGACCAATGAACGGGACACTACGGTCGATCCATCGTTCAGGGAAAGTTCGATTTAGATATTGTATCACCCAACAGGTATAATGTGCAGGAGCTCCGTCATGCTGAAAGTACATACCAATCATTGTAGCCAAGGAAACATCCTCCAATAGTAGTGGAAGTTCGGTTTGCAGAAATTCTAGGTAAATGGGCCCTGTAAGATGATTTTTACTTTCTTACACGTTTATAGAGAAGCGATGTTGAAAATTTGTTCCTACAGTGGCATGTGGATTTTCGTCTGATCATCTATGAGAATTACGGGTGTTGTTGATACCGTCACGGGTGAAAGTACCTTCACCGCTGAATAGCATTAATGGAATTAATCGGCCATTAGCATTTGCCCACAGACAAAGTTCCAATCGCTGGGTGTCGTCTCCTGGTTGATGGTGTTGTACCCGCTACATGTGAAATGGATACGAGCCGTAATGTTCGCCATACTCTTGTCTGTGGAACACCGATACGGGTAGAAATTCTTCGTGTGGTAATAGCAGGATTACGTTCTACCGACTGAAGAATGTGTTCTATTTCATCTACATTTTGTTCATTTGCACGTTCAGAAGAAATTTGAGCGCTGGGAATTATACCAGTCTCAAGCTTTTGGTGTAAACGCTAGACAGGTAGATATATATAGTATCTTATGTAAGACGGGTCCCAAACGCTAGTTCAACTCCGCCGTGGTAGAATGTGATGTTACAAAACTCTGCAGAATGGCCAGAAATGTGTGTAATGCTATGTTTGTACCGTGTATGTGTTTGTTATGTTGTTTAGTTGTTTCTGGCCGCTTTGCTATCAGAAAGCAACGAGCACCAGGGTGGTGCGTCCTGATACCCGTCTACGCCGCAAGGAGGCGGGCCACAACTGAGCGCGAACCGCAGCAAACCTCGAGTGTCACGAGTGAGATTTCTGAATGTCGAAATCATTCAAAATATGAGCAAATAAAGTTAATTTTAACAATAAATTTTAAAAAAATAATAATAAAATAATCAGAAAAATTAAAGATAAAAATAAGTAAAAAATAAATAAAAATAAAATTCAGTAAAAATAAAGATAAAAATAAGTTAATAAAATGGAAAAAAAATAATAAAAAATAATAAAAAAAAATCATCCTGCACCAGTGTAAGGATGCAGACCCCGCCTCAGGACCAGCCTGAGGTTAGCAGGAAATAGAAGTCAAGAGGACACAGTGATGTCACTCAGCGTCATGCATGTTTGTTAACCAACTGTCCAAGTCGAAGTTGGTGGGGAAGATGGTAGTTCAGCTAAAAAAACTGGTGGTATCACGAGATGGCGATGATAGAGATGCTGGTCTGGACTGGAGGTAGAGCTGGAATAGGAGTAGTTCCTGAAATTGGGGCACTACTGATGACTTTTCCACGTCTGGCAAAGGCTTTATGTGAAAAATCTTGCAGAAGACGAAATTTTTCTTTGGAGACCAAGAGAGAAGACTCATTGCCTAGGGAGAATGGTTGACACAGAGTAGACAGAGGCTGACGAAGATCCAAGTAATATGGACAGGTGAAAAGAACATGCTACCAGTCTTCTGGGCTGCCATAGTTACAGAGGGGTGAATCAGACAGGTTAAACATAGCAAGTTTAGCACGAAGGGAACCATGACCAGTTAGAAGAAAAAGAGTGCGGAGACTCGGACTGAACCATTTAGTAAGGCAAAGGACAAAGATGGAATAAATTTTCTTGTGACCATACCTTTTGAAGAAGAAGACCACCGATCTTGCCAGAGTTGAACCATATGGTTCCAGCAACGAGTTTTTTTGGTTTTAGGATCGCAGTGGTCTTAATAGTGAAGTCTAAAAAGTCAACTGGAATGGCATGTCTAAGGTAATAGCAAAAACCTCGATAAGCGATTTGGAGATCTAGATGTAGGCAACCGTTTAAAACCTGGAGCGCAGCTGTCGAGACAGTGCGACTCATCATTAAGAGCATACGTCTTTGGATAGAGGAGAGTTTTTCTTCGATGGCAATCTTCTTAGTATACCAAAACCAGGCGCCAGCGCCATAGGTACAAATCAGAACAACACCACTTTGTACAAAAGACGAAAGGTATGATGGTTAATACCCCAGGATTGATGCGAAAGACGAACAATCATAGATGTATACTTGGCTATTTTATCATAAAGGTGCAATATATGTTTCTGAAAGTTTAACTTGCGATCTAAAATAACACCCAAAAATTTATGCGAGTCAACCATGGAGAGAGAACGACCAAAACGTTTAACAATCGGAGGCCTGAAAATGTTAAGGTTGCCCTTAAGATAAAGAAAGTTAGTCTTGTTAGGAGAAATGGTAAGTTTATTAATAGCAGACCAAGAGCACAGATCATTCATAATGCTACTGGCAGCACTTTCCAAAGAAGCACGAGAATTACTAAGGACAAGAAGGGTTAGATCATCGGCATATGCTATTTTAGAAGCATTGGGAGTTTAACGGAGAAGCCACTCACCTAGAACCAAACCCCAGACGAGTGGACCAAGTGGCATCCTCGAGAGATGGAACGACTAAGTTGCCTTGTACAGAAATGACTTGTACAGAACGGTGGAGAAAGTAGTTGCAGGTTAAATTGTAGAGTTGTGAGGAGCATCGAGCAGCCCTCAGGCGAGCAAAGAAGCTGTCCCACCAAAGGGAGCCAAAGGCTCCATAGAAATCTGCGAAAATAGCCTATATTTAAAAGTGCAGTTGTTTACACTGGACAGAAGTTCAACCAAGGCCTCCTCAGTTCCACAGCCTGTACGAAAGCCAAACTGGTCGGAGGACTTTAATGAGCATTCAGTAAATAGACAATCTAGACAGGCAGCAATAAGTAGTTCAAGGGTTTTACCCAAGTTCGACAATAACGCAATAGGACGACAGGCCTTAGCAGACTTAGGAGTACCATGTTTGGGAATTAATTTTAAGAATGTCGTCTTCCAAAGGACAGGAAAAGTTGCCTCGTTCAAGCATTTATTATACATTGTGACAAAGACAGATGGATAGAGTTTGTATAGTCGCCTAATAAAAATGCCCTCGAGGTTATCAATTCCAGGACAGCTATTATTATTGATTTTGAGATTGCCAAATCAACCTCTGCTTGACTGAAGCAGGGAGTGGATTCAGAAGCAAGATAGGCACTGTTGAGAGATCTAATTTGTTGATGAATAGGAAGATCACAGCAGGGATCATCTGAGGGAAGAAGTGCATCAAGTATGGCATTGACAATGGTAGTCCACGTCAGAGTTTCATCATTGTTATAATCAACAGACTGGTAAATTTCTGGAGGGTGAACCTTGTTTCTAGAGAGACGATGAACCAGACCGCAAGGGTCAGAGTTACCTGAGGTTAAAATAAATGTTCTCCAAGTGGATCTTTTACTGTCCTTTATGGCCTTGGCATATTGCCTTTTGAGGTTGCGATATTCATTTTTTATCTGCTCAACATCTGCGGTTGGCCAGCTCGGACGGTGTCGTTGGAAGGACCGGCGAGCACGGAACACACAACGGCGTAAGATGGACAAGTTGTGACTCCACCACGGATGTTTATGCAGCATTTTCCTCTTAGCAGCACGAGAGCAGGCCTTAAATAAAGCATCCGAGACATACTTTGCATAAACAGATGCAGTGTTGTTCTTATGAGGTCGTCTTAGTGTTCCTTTATGAGGGCAGCAGTATCCAAAATGCGAGCGAGCAATTCGTCTCTTGTTTTCACCTTTTCTTTGTATACTGCACTTTTCATCCATCCCCACAAACAAATATTTAATGGAGTGAGGCCTGGAAACCTTGATGGCCAATGAATGGGACGGTGTAAACACTAGTAAACCCTCTTGAATCCGGTATTCTGCGGTTATTTATTATTATTATTTTTTTTGTACTTTGTTGCGGCCTCCAGGGTTTCCCCTATACGCCTCTGTAGCTTCTGAAGGCACTAGGCCAAGGCCGGCAGCTGTGTGTGTGTGTTATGTAATGTACGCGTGCGTTTTGTTATGTTGGGTGTTGAGTGCTAGCGCCTGTCATTTCGCAGCCAGGGGGTATGGAACACCTGGGCCCCTGCTTACTGACTCCCATCCCAAGGCACGTGGAGGATGCTAGGTTTCACAACCAGTTAGAGACTCTTATTGAGATTTCAAGAGAGCTTGAAATCTCAAAGATTGAATGAATGGAGAAACGAAAAGAGAAGGAGAAGGGTGGGAAAGGGAGGGGAGAAAGAGGACAGACAGTGGGGGAAGAAGGAGACATCCCCTGAAAAAAAATCATATTGCCTTATAACTAAAAGACAAACCAATCACTGGCACAACAAAACAGAGGCCAGACCAGAGCAAATCCAAATAAACATCTTTCCAACCAGATATGAGCCACACTGGAATGGCCAGCACTAATGGAGCTAAAACAGCAATTTCAACATATTATACTTAAACATCAAAGTTAAATAGCTCATCTGAATCAGAGAGCTTAACCAAAAAAAAAACTTCTTTTGTATGGCTATATACCAAATCTTTCAAATTTTGCACTCATTTACATCTTAATTTCAATTAAAGAATAACTATATACAATACAATTACACGCTTGCATTTGGATGTAGAACCATCATGTAACCTTGGTCTAGATCCATCTTAATACAGACCAACACAATTCCCTTACCATTAAACTCTTTGACATAACAGCAACATACACATAATACTTATACATCAAAGTTAAATAGTTCATCTGAATTAGGGAGCTTAGCCAAAAATACTTCTTTTGTATGGCTAAGTACCAATTATTTAAAATTTTCACTGATTTATATCTTAACTTCAATTAAAGAATAACTATATACAAAATTACACTTTTGCATTTGGATGTAGAACCATTATGTAACCTTGGTCTAGATCCAACAACTTCTGCAAACTTAACACAGACCCACCACAATACCAACACAAATTTATTTACCATTAAATGGTTGATACAACACCATCATAACTGTACTAACTTCATTCGCAAATTACCATACAAAATTACCTCTTCGCTTGCATGGTAACTTCCTATAGGAAACCCAACAGCTGTGTTATTCTGTAGTCAGTCTTTCAAGAACTTCAAGTAACCACAAATTGTATGTGTGAAATTAAGACAATCATTTCAATATTTCTTAATCCTAATCAGTTCTATCGGTTAACAAGGCAACCCAAATATGTTCACTCATACTTTATCTTCAACCCAAATCAAAACCATTAACAAAACTATCAAACCTAATTCCAGCCTGTTCAACAAGGAACAGACTGCCAACTATTTATAAGTTCTCTCTTAATTCTTTCATTATCTTCCTTGATAGGCATATCCAAATCTACAGCATACTCTCCTAATCGTGCAGGAATAGCTTTCCTAAGAAAAATACTGTAAATAATGATAAATGACCTCATGCTGAATAGGAAGACTTCCATTCAGTAACTGTAGAGCTACCATAGACACAGTTCTGCAGTTCCTAGTAATGACTGGAATAAAAAAGCGCTGAGCCTCAGTAAGAAATTTTCTGACTGAGTTATTATTTATCTGGAAACAACTTTAAAGCGACAGGTTTTATACCCGATACGTTCTTGGAGATTCTCAAGATCTTTCCAGTCAGTACTTTAATATTTTGAACAAGATACTGGGCATGAGCGATGAGACTGAACCGATCGTCTGTGATAATACCAAGATACTTATAACTCCTGACTAATTTAATGGTTTGGTTATTCAATTTTAAGGTAGGAGGCCTATTTAAATTTAAATTTCCTTTAAGAAGCAACTGCTTTGTTTTATCAATTGAAATTTTTAACTTATGAACAACACACCAGTTTTCAAATCCTTTAGAACATTGTTTGCATGTTGTTCTAATTCAGGCCATGACTCTCCAAAAATGAAAACCGCCAAGTCGTCAGCATATGCTACCATGATAAGATTTTCATGTTCCGTCACGAGCCACCCATCAAGGACCATGATCCAGCAATACGGACCAAGGACCGATCCTTTTGGACCATTCCTTTTAACAGAGCAAGTATTATTGTGGACATGTGGACATGTGTATATTTAATGGGCAGCACCTAGAACGTCTGTTCAACTCCACCTTGTATTTCTGTGAAGAACAGTATCACTACAAATGGGCCAGATGTGTGTGACGTAGGTTTGTGTGTATTATGTGTGTGTTCTGTTGTTATGTCTGACCGCTTGGCTACCCAGAAGCATCAGTCACCTGGACAGATGATTCTGGATACTCGTCCACACCAGGGGAAGGTGGGCCAGTCCATGTAAAGCACATACTGTCTCAAAAGAGATGCTGATCCACCTAGTGTTGCCAGAAGGTGGGCCAGGATTCTCTGGGGGCCCATTCCAGAAGGGAGGAAAGGGAAAGAGAAGAAAAAAAAGGAAAAGTCACCCGTGGTGTAGGTTATGAAGAAAAAAATAATAATAATAATAAAATAAAAAAATAATAATAAAATAAAAAATAATAAAAATAAAATAAAATAAAAAATAAAGAAATTATAATAATAAAAATACTAATAAATAATAATAAATAAATAAAAGGAAAAAGAAAATTAATAAAAAAAAAACACTAGTGATACTGGTTAAAAAAGTGATTTATAAAAACAATTTATAAAAAATTTATAAAGACAATAAATTTCAATAAGGCCGTATCTAAATGGCAAATTAAGCAGAAAAAAAATAATAAATAAATAATAATAATTTAAAAAAATTGGTGCATTTGAGGGGGAGGGGGAAATCCAGCTGCTCCGGATTAACTAACTCCAGCCAGAACGCAACGAAATAAAAAAAAAAGTTTAAAAAAAAAAGTTTTTCACTGTGGACTTTCAGGTCACTGCATGAGTATTTCTAATGCTTCTTGCTTCAGAATGGGTTCGCCTTCTACGCTCATAGACTTGTGCAACATAAGTCTGCAGTGCTGAGAGGTTTTCTGGTGTTCGGAGTAGGAGATCCCGTTGATGCTTAGTGATGTTTGGTACTGCCTGTGTAAGTTCTTCTTATGTCTTCATACAGCAGACATTCAAGGAAGAGATGCTTCCAGTTCTCCTTTTCTCCGCAGAAACAGCTATCTGTTGTAGACAGTCCTAGCTGAAATAGCTTCTCGTTGAGGGAGCCATGTCCAGTGACCAGTGAAGGAGGATTCCAAGATCAGCGACAGCCAGGACTTAACAGTTTTCGTTGCAGTAAACGAGACCTCTGGAAGGAATTTTCTAGTGATGGCGCCTGATACAGAGGATCCCATCTGGTCTGCCAAATGTTTATTAGTTCATTGTAGCACCTGAGTCTTTTGGCTTTGGGGTTGCTGTTTAGATCCAGTTCAATTTCAAGGATTTTAGTTGGAATTTTCTTCTTGATCCTGAAGTTTAGACTTCAATAGATGACGTACAAATCCAGTGGTAATGTTCCGGCGATAACTTTAATGGCAGCTGTGGACACTGTCTGGCAAATTCTAGGAGTAGACAAAAGCATGCTTCGCTGGATGGAGTTAAGTTTGTCTCTCATTTTGACTAGCTTCACGCTGTGAAACCCCGCTCCAGCCACATATGTCACAATAGGCAAAAAGCCCGCTCTGTAGTATAAAGACAGTTTTATTTGAGAGTCTCCAGGCTTATCTGGAAAATCTAATGTTGGCCGCTGAGAATCTTTTCATCTTGGTCCCTAAGTACATAAGATATTGGTGGAAGCTCAGCTTGTGATCAATAATCACCCCCAGGACTTTCGTCCGTGTTACGATCGGGAGTTGCTTTCGAGAGATCTTAATTTGTAGTGGGAGTCTCAGATCTAGCTTGGATTTGAAGAGCATCATTTTTGTTTTATCCGGATTGATTCGTAGTTTGTTGAGCACTGTCCATGAGTTGAGATCGGACAGGATACGATTTGCTTTACACTCTAGGTCATAGCGGGAATTTGCAGGTACAACGATAATGAGATCATCTGCGAAAGCCACTATTTTACATTCATCCAATGGATTTTGTGAACCAGCTGTGGAGAACCATATTCCAGACAAGGGGGCCCTAGGACAGAACCTTGTGGGCACCCTCGAGAGGTCGGTCTGGCTACCTGCAGGTAGTTTGATTTGACTACTATCGCACGTTCTGTGGAATAATTTCGAAAGAGCTGATATAGCTGGAGGGAGCACTGAGCCTGGCGGAGGCGGGCCAATGCACTGTCCTACCAGACAGTTCAAAGGCGCCCTCGAAATCAATAAAGATAGCCAGTTCATATTTGGATGTAGAATTTTTTATGTGGAGGACCAGGTCAAAAAGAGCCTCCTCAGAAGAGTGCCCTGGCATAAAGTCATACTGTGCTGGGGAGAAGAGGTTTTGTTCACAGAGCAACTGCATGATTCTTAGTGCCATGAGTCTTTGCAGTATTTTCCCGAGATTTTCCAGGAGAGAAATAGGTCTTAGGGAGCGGAGAGGTCGTCAGGAACTTTACCAGGTACCCTGATGAGCCGAAGGAGAGCTACTTTCCAAATTTTGGAAAATACTCCGTCTTGCAGGCATTTATTGTACAGTAATTGTGGGTATAGCGGTCTAAGCTTGAAGAAGCGCAGAATAAAAACGTATTCTATTAGGCATCCCAGGGCATTTTAGGGTTTGATCCTATTAATCACTGCCAACAGCTCATCAATGGTAAAGGGGTTGGTAGTTGCCTTATTGTCATAGGTTTTGTTGGCCATTCGTATAGCTGAATGCTCCGGTAGGTCCCCTGCGGAATCATCCTCCGGACACAATTTGTCTAGGATTTGATTAATTGTGTCAGTCCAGTTCGAGGTCTCTGCAGTTTCGGTTGTAACTGTGCCAAAGATATCTGGCATGTATGTTTTCTCCCTCGCTATCTTATGAAGACGGTCCCATGGATTGGAATTCCCCGAATCATTGACGAATGTATTCCAGGTTGCTCTCTTCTTGGCAGCAATGACATTATGTAGGGGTGGCGCCTCGGTAGCCAGGTGGGAAGGAGCAGCAGTGCGTAGCACACACTTCTTGATTAGACCGGGGTTCGAGCCCGTCACCACCAAATACGGAGGATGCGGAAAGGTCAGGGAATGACCACCGCATATCCCCCGAGCAATATGGCTTTAGTTGCTAATGCTCCTAATAACCAAATAACAACAACAACAACAACATTATGTAGAAGTACAAGTTCAATTCTTAAAAATGGTGAAAATTGAAAACACCTATTTTAGGCAGAATACCCCGAGTGGCAGTCTGAAAACAAGACTTACACACTTACCCAATATTCACAGACTTCAGGGTAACAAAAACTGACGGGGGGGGGGTTGCCTGAAAACACATAATAACAAGATAAATCTAGGAACGTAACTAAGCACAAGAAGGCACATTCAAGGGTTCCCGATATTCTGCGGTTAGGAAACCGTCGACGGTATTCTCTACAAGCAGTAGTAGCTCTTCCACCACAAAAATCGGCATATTCAGCATGCGTGAAGATGTTCTTAACAACATTTCTAACACCAAACAGCGTCAGGTTATAACCTCTTCTTGGTCACATCTGATTCAGGGAGCTGTGTGTGCCAGTTTCAAACAGCTGTATATCTGTATTCATTAAGAATTGGACACATGTTTATATGAACTTTTTTACTCAGAATAATCGATACTATAACCTCCCAAAATATTCACGATTCCTCCTCCTCAATCACCCTGTATAAAGAATCCCCGTGTATATATATATATGGCATTAGTTGATAATGCTCCTAAAAACCAAATAACAACAACAACATATATATATATATATATATATATATATATATATACGTATGATTTCTTAAGCCGATTGAGGAACAGTCGAAGTTTATAATAGGTAATAAAAACGAGGAAACGATTTTTGCCATAGCCACTTTGTTAAATTTTTTCGAATCTAGCATGGCAAAAATGGAAATTTCAGATTCAACTTCTAGTGGTGGCATGATATGTTGTTTATATAATATTCGGTATTTTTATTTTTAAAGTGAAAAGGATATTTTTTGGAGTCTTGGAGTCTGAGAATATCATTTTGGAGAAGGCCCTAAAAAATAATGTTGTACTGGAAAAAAGGGGACGGAAGAGTTAAAAGACATTTGTTGCGTTCATAATTTTCACATTTTGTTTCATTTTTCTCTTTCAGAGTCTCACCCATACTCACATTTAACACGCATTCAGTCAATTCCTGTTTTAACCTTTCCAGTCACCTATATGTCATTTTTACCCTTTTATTCACGTATTTGCTTTTATAAATTTTTACAAGGTTTTTCAGGTGTGATATTATTCCTTTGCATTTCAGTTTCCGTATTTAAACCGCCCATGTGAATTGTATTTATTTTGGAATATAATAAATACTATAATTAATCACCATTAACAACTTTCACAGATCACAGGGCCAATGATCACAATGCCAGGTGGTAAAATGGGAGGCAATTTTCATAGTGGTTGTCCCCAAGAAGCAGATGTTCCAGTGCAGTCAAACGTTACTGTGATGCATATCTACCCCAGAAGTTGGGCGATTAACGTATAATTACATCGCCCTTATGGGCACAATAAAAACGGATGCTCTCTTGTTCATATTTATTGGCATCATTTGATTCCAGCTATAAGAGACCATTTCCATCAAGTGAAATATTCTATTTTTTTAAAACAGTCGTGTACCGTTATCAAGTAAAAAACTGTTTTTTAAACATTTATTCTTTAAATAAACATTCTTTCGTAGTCTTACAGCTTTGATTTACAATGGAAATTCATAAAATAAATCACTTGCCATAGCAAATGATGTTTAATTTTTAACAGTAAAATATATTACTACATCGTGCTAGTTTTTGCGTATTGCAAAATTTTTTTAACTTTCATTACTGCCCATTATCAACTCATTTAATAGAATTTAGACTAAAATAAAGAGTGTTAATTTAAAATTACATCATATATGTACTAAATATTTATTTACAGTATATAGTAAGCTACTAAATATTAGTATTAGTAGTGGCATATGGTGCAAGAAAGCAAGCTTAATAATGTATCAGAAAAAAAAAACCCTGCCCACCCCCACCAATGATGTTGATATCTACACTCTACATCACACTCTCGTTACACTCTACATCTAGTTCTTCCTTGGATTTATTCAAACTACCCACTTCCACTAAAACAGATGGAGATTTGTTCCAACAATCAACCATTCGCTGGCTGAAGGCAAACCTGCGCACATTTATCCTGCAAATATCTCAGTTTGAATTTATATCCCCTCATGTGGGTAGTCTCAGCAAGAATGTCATTCACATTCAGCTTACGTAATCCATTTAAATCCTTAAACGTCTCAATCAGATCACCTCGAAAGTGCCTAGTCTCCAGACGCTGAAATTTGCATAAATGCAGCTTTTCTTGGAAGTCCGCATTTTGTTCTCTTCATCAATCTCGTTGCCTTTCTCTGCATCCAAACCAGCAGATCTACACCCTTCCTAAAATGAAGTCTCCAGATCAGTATGCAGTACTCAAGATGAGGCCTAACCATTGCCCTGTACAGTGTAAAGTGTAAAGTGTGTTTGGGGTCAAACGGCACCAGGGGTTTCCCCCATCTCCGCGTAGTTTACATTGTCGTGTGATACAGTATGCTGTAAAGGCCAGAGATTTAAAAGTGTATGGATATTGTACATGAGTAATGTTGTGTACCGTTGTTCTTCTGGCCATTTAGCCGCCAGGCCTCTGCTGAGGCCAGACGTTGCCCACACTTTGCCCCGTGGAGGCAGACCAGGTACACCAATATTTTAAATAAGTACTCTGGCAGGTCCTGCCACCTAGTTTCCTGAGATTTCAGTGGCTAGGACCTAAAAAAAAAAAAAAATAAAATAAAATAAAAAATAAAATAAATAAATAAAAAAAAAATAATAAATAAATAAAAAATAAAAATAAAATAAATAAATAAAATAAAAATTAAAAATAAAAATAACTAAGTAAAAAAAAAAAAAAAAAATTGAGAGGTTATCGCGTGGTAGTTGTGCTAGAATTGTGAGGCCGAAAATTGTGGGCGAATCTAATTTGGCTGTAATTAAGTTTGGATGTGTGGGGCATTCGCTTGCGTGCAGTTAGAGTGGGAGGGAGACTGAAGGCTGGGGGGGGCGACAGACAGAAGAATGGAGTCGATAGAGAAGGTAACTCCAAGATTTGGTGGGGCATGCATACCCCACCAGAAGGGAAAGTGTGGGTGGCAAGGAGGGAAGGAGACAGAGGGACCATCACCTCCCCCCCCCCGGCCAGGGAAAGGGAAGAAAAGTGGACCAGGCAAGGGCGCCAGGTCAGATCGCCAATAAGGCTAGTGTGCAGAGAGGCTCTGCAGTTTCTTCAGTCGGTGGAATGTCATTTTTGGGACATTGTCCCATCCGAGGTTTACAAAGTCCAGTTTATTTTGTAGCCATTCATTGGTTAAGATCCCATCTGAGGTTATTTAGTCCAGTCAGCTTGGATGTGCATTTGCGATTTCATTTTGTTCCTTCTGTTATGAAGTCGGATCCCTGGGGGTTTGATTTGTTTTGGTGGTCCTTTGTGGTGTCGAATTGTTTTCAAATTATGGGCAGCTTTGATAGGTACTTGCATTCTCTTCATTGCAGTGGTTGCGGCTGGGGGAAGGTCTGTCTTCTGCTGAAGAGGCCCTGAGCGAATTTTGTTAGCGCTTTGTAGCTGTCTTCTTCTTCTAGGATGAGGTGTTCGAATTTCAGTGATGAGCCGGCAGCGTAGATCTTGATACAGGTGACAGTGATACATGAGGTGTTCCCATGGTTCTGTTTGGCCACAGTGGCAGAGAGGAGTGTCACTGAGTCGGAAGCCTGACAACTTGTGTCTGAATGCACCGTGTCCGGTGAGTAGGTATGTGACCAGGAGTCCTGGAGACAGCCAGTGGGGATATTTTGGATATACCGTCTGAATTGTCGGCACGAATTTCCGGGTGATTTCACCTTTGATTGAATTTTCCCAGCGGGTTTGCCAGGTCTGTTGGAGATGCAGTGTGAGTCGCTTCTTTTCCATTTTAGGGTCATTGGTTAAGTCAATCGTGTAGTTCAGGCAGGTGGACGTTTTTCCTTTGCTGAGGTGGTGTAGGATTCCGCGACGAACGATCTCCAGGTCCAGGGGGAGGGCACCCATAAGGACCTGCAGCGCGTGAGTACTCACCGTCCTGCAGGCTCTGGAGATTGTTAGCAGGGTATATCTTTGTATCGTCTCGAGTTTTCTCCTGTTGATCGCGGTGGTCGCTTTGTGGTACCAGACTCCGGAGGCATATGAAATGGCTGGCAGGAATACTGTCGTATAGAAGAGGGCGAGGGTCTTTTTCCTCAAGCCCCAGTCCTTACGGGTGACTCTTGCAAAGAGTGCAGAATAGTTTCTGATTTTATTCCTGATGTTTGTCAGATGTGGTGTGAAGGATAGATTCCTATCGAGCATGACTCCCAAATGTTTTAATTCCGTTGCGAGTTTGACGGTTTTCCCCTGGACTTTGATTTGGGGAGGCCTCCTAATATCTAGGTTCCCCCTGAGTAGGACTGAACATGTCTTGGTTGGAGAAATTGTGAGTTTGTTGTTGTCAGCCCAGTCTTGCAGGATAGTGACTGCTCTATTTGCGGAGTTCTCTAATTGTGCTCTGGAGTCCTCAGCAAGCATCAGAATAAGATCGTCTGCATAAGCCTGGGATGTGACGTTTCCAAGGTTGAGATTTAGGAAGCCGTCTAGGACGACATTCCAAAGAAGAGGGCCCAGAACGGAACCCTGTGGGCATCCTCTGTGTATCAACCGTGATATGGAGCAATACGGAGTAGTGACTGTGACTGATCTGTCTGAGAGGTATGTACTGATGCATTTGTATAGATTTGCTGGCAGGTTAGCCTCCCGGAGCCTGCCGAGGACACTTGGCCACCAGAGAGTGTCAAACGCCCCAGCAAAATCTATTGCGATGACGAGGAAGTACTTTCGGTTGGTTGTGGTTGCGGCGTTAACAATATTTTCCAATGCATCTACGGTGGAGTGTCCTTTTCTGAACCCGAACTGATTTCGGGATTGAAGGCCTGCGTTTGAGTAGTGAGTTTCTATCCGATTTCGTAGAAGGTGTTCCATCAGTTTGCTCAGTACAGACAGTAAGGCTATGGGTCTGTAGGACCCTGGGAGATCCTGCTGCTTTGTTGGATTTTTGAGGATGAGCCGAAGCGTTGCCGTTTTCCAGGTGTGTGGGAAATAGCCTTCTTTTAGGCACTGGTTAAATAAATTTAGTATTTTTTCTGGGACAGTCTCAACTGCCTTTTTTACGATTTCTGGCTCTAATAAGTCTGCACCTGGTGATTTCCTGTTTCTTAGTTTGGCGGCTGCAATGTCCAGTTCGATCCTAGTAAAGGGCTCCTCCTCTTCGATTGTTGTGTAGGTACTATTTCTTAGGCAGAGCGATGTTTGTTCTGGGGTGGTTGGATCCAGGTGTTTCTGGAACATGGCATCTAGGATATTATTGATGGATTCCTGCCACGTTTTGGTGTACTCCCCTTGTGGCTTCTTGGTTGTGGGGATGACTTCGCCTCTGGGGAGTTTATTTGTGGTCACTCTGTAGACCACTCCCCAGGGGTTGTCGTTTCCAACTGTGGATACTAGGTGCTCCCAGGAGCGTTGTTTTCGTTCACGGATCTTTGCTGTATATTGATTCCTGGCCGTTCGGTATTGTTGTCGTAGTGCTTCCACCTCTACTGCAGGCCAGCTACGCCTGGCACGTTGAAAATTTTTTCGGCAGGTGTTTACCACACGTCTGAGTTGTTGTAATTCTGGGGACCACCAGGGAACAGCTCCCGGAGTAGGTTTTTTCCGCTTTATGGAATTGTTTGCTGCATCTGTGATAAGCTTGACAATTTTAGCTTGGTGTCTATCTGGGTCTAGTCCTTCTGTGTGAAGTGCTTGAGCAGCTGTACGTAATGACTCCTGGAAGAGAGGCCAGTCTGCCTTCTCAACAGCATATCTGTGTTGCATTTGTCTATGTACCATTTGTCTATTTAGTTTCCGGTTTAGTTGAAAGGTAATTGTTCGGTGATCAGATGAGGTCCAGTCTTCTCTGACAGTCCAGAATGCAATGTGGTCCGCTAGAGATCTGGTAGCCAAAGTAACATCAATCGTGGCCTCCCACATCGTGTTTGAAAATGTTGGTAGGTTGTTTGGTTTGTTAAGGATCATATAGCAACTGTTTGCCAGATACTCCTCCAGGTGTTGTCCATTTACCGCGCCACGTCGCTCCGAGGTTTCACTAAACCACGCCGGCGAACGGCAGTTTGCATCAGCGCCCACTACGATTTTAGCGTTCGGGAATTCCTCCAGAACGTTTTGCAGGTAAGTTATAGCTGGGAGGATATCTTCTCCTGGCCGACAGTAAAGCGATACTGCATAAAATTCGCCCAGTGCAGTGATGACGTGGGCACATACAGCCCATGAGAGACAGTAATTTGTGATTTTGGTGACTGTGTAGTCTGGATTTCTGATTAGAATGGCGGCCCATGGCGTTTCATCATCAGTTTGCACGATTTTATACTTCAGGGGATATCCCTTGACCTTCTTACTGTGCGTATATGGTTCCTGGATGAGCAAGATATCCAGGTTTTCCTCGTTTGCTGTCCTGGTCAGCTGCGCGGCAACTGCCTTGGACCTCTGGGCGTTTAATTGTGCAAATAGTACCCTGTTGTTATTATATGGTCTAAGATGTGTACCCATAATCGAGTCTCAATTGGTATGTACTCCTTGCTTTTTGGTATATAGGGCACTTATTGTCCCTGATAGAGTGATCCGCCTGCAGCTTTTGTGACTTGCAGTTTGCACACATAGGTGGTTTGTCCTTTTTTGGGCATGATTTAAATTCGTGGCCTCGTTCAGCGCAATGGCCACATGTAGGCTGGGTTTGGGCACAGGTATGTGTTGTGTGCCCAAAGCGGCCACATCTAAAGCATTTGGGTACAGACACATGCTCCCTGTAGCGGTGGCTGCCCCAGTTTATAAATACTCTGTTTTGCTGGCTGATGGTTTTCCACGCAGCTGGCGATAGTTCCACGACCCAATTTGTGACCATGCCTGATCTGGATCTCGTTTGATGTTTTGGTGTTATTAGGCTTGTGGGTTCCATGTCTGGGTGATCTCGCTGGAGGTTTCTTGTATAGAGTTCATCCTGCAACATTTCTGGGGTCATATCCTTGTCGGTGTCGTAGATTACAATACTCGGTCCTCTTCTTTTTGGTGGCGCTGCTTCCAGGCCAAGGATTTGAATCTTTGGATTTGTAATTATCTTTTTAGCATCCTCTGCTGTCTGTGTCTCAATTATCACACCTATGTTACGCGTTTTGCGGACTGACTTTATTTTAGTCGTTTTTAGATCGCCTGCGAGGTTTGTTATGACAGTGTTTTTTACCTCTTCGCTTGTGGGATGTTCCTCTGTGGAAGTTGGTCGGAGGATGACCAAATGTGGTGTTGGCAGGAGAGTCTTTCGTTTGGGTATGTTTTCTGCGGTTAACACTTGCGGTTCTTGTGTTTTGATCCTCAGCACGTCGGAGTAGGACGGGGCGCGCTGTGGCATTTCTTTCGCCCTTCCTTCCTGATAGACTTCCAGTTTGGCGTTTGCGATTTCATACTTTGATTGAGTGTCAAGAAGTATGGTCTCTAGTTTGCTCCATATGGTGACTATGTCGGCCCGAAGCACTGTTGTTATTCTATTTGTTTGCTCTTTAAAGAGTGTTTCGAGTGCCGTTTGGAGCACAAGTATTTGTTGGAGAACAGGGCCCTCAGGGATGTTAGGGTCCAGGACATGTTTGTCCTGTTTTTTACTATCACCTGCCAGGTCTATCTGTGGTATTGCAGGATCTTGTTGCTCTTTTTGCTCTGTCTGGCTACGCGTCTCTCTCTTGTTCTTGCGTTTTGGTGCTGGAGTGGCCCTCACCTTGTCTGGGCTTTCCTGCAAGTCCACGCTGGCTGGGTCGATTCCCGGTCCCATTTGGGCATCTGCAGGTGTTTTTTCCATTTTTCCTTCTATAGTTCTCGGATTTTACGGATAATCGGAAAAACTTCGGATTAGCGGGTACTGGGTCAGCAGTTATAAAGGACTGCCAAGTTGATGATGAATGGAAGTTGCCACAAGTCCGTAGCTATAATAGTAGCTGAGTTACAGCTGGCAGCAGATGTGGGGGGGGGGGGTGGACAGTCAAATTAAGAGATGTTCCTAGAACGGAGCAGATTTCTGTGGGGGTATTTCAGGGAGCTGGAGGCGTTAGCGACACTTATATTTGCATAACTTAAATACTTTACAATTTGAAAACAAAAACCATGTAAAGTCTATGGTGGGGGGGGAGTCACTAAATACATGTTTTTAAGTTCATTTTACACAATTGAGGGCACAGTTTGTTGGAACAGTCTTCCAGCTCGGATTTACACTGGTGGGGCACCCTTCCCAGTCAATTGCAGCGTACTAGCGTGGCCACCGCGTTATATCGGCGCCTTTCTATAGCCTTGCTGCCAGCCACATGGTGACCAGTGCAGTCTGGCAAACAAAGGATATAGATACTAACGCTAGTAATCTGCTAAATTCCCAATAGAATGTTCAAAATTTCTTACCAGGGGGATCCTCTAATCAGCATCTTTGAAGGAGACCACAATTTAAAACTTAAACTATGGTTTAACCACATATTTAAACAGAACTTTTACGGAGCGTTGCGACAGACGTCCACGCTGGTTCGGCGGCCATATTTCTTTCCCTTTGCCCTGTACAATGGGATAATCACCTCCTTATTCCTGCTAGCAAAATTCCTGTATATCATTGAGAAAATTCCCATGTGCGGCTTCATATTTGGCCGCACAATTACTCCCGGTTTTCCCGGCAAACTTAGGATCGCCGTCCTCCGCACACCGGGTGGAAAAGACTTGAGTTCGCGTCCCATCGATGACAGGAGGAATTTTTATGGTCCTTTTCACAACGTGGCTGAGTTAGTCGGTCTCAGCAAGGGTAGCATGGTTTTTTCTCCCGGAAACTCGGGTTTTTCGTCCATAAAACAGAAAATGGACCACAGAACTTACGCAATTTACAGACCAGTACACACGCAGAAATATGGTCTTAGTCGCTGATGCTCCTAAAACCACAACAACAGCAACTTCTGGTTTTCTTCATTTTCCATTACCCTGAGTATAATACCACACAGTTGGTACATTAATCTGGGATTACTGACATGCATATGTCAATGTTAAAAACTTCAATTGCCAACTTCTCAGCCCATCTAATTATAGTTCTTGTTGCAGTAATCCTTGATTACTGTCATTAACCGCCCTGCTAAAATTTGTATCGTCTGTGAACTTAGACATTAAGCCCCATACATCTTCATAAATATCATAATCGAATTTATATTTGAACAATTACTATTGCAAAAGGCTTGTCAGAAATTTCAAATGTTATGTGTTGCGATTTTTTGTAAACTATTGTACAAATAAATCTTATACAAATAAAAGTAGTATCAGACAATACACAAAATATTATACACGTCAAAAAGTGAATTTTTTGCCGCTGAGAAATTACAAATGGCTTGAAGTGGAGCCACATGGGAAACCCCTCTCACACACGTAATGATCATGGTTGAGTAACCCACTTTTCCCCCCTTTTTTATATTTGACAATACAGCATTTACAATTGTTGGATTAGAATGATGACGTCCTCTGGCGCAGGAAGTTTGCATTTAATATTTATAATAATTGCATTAGCAAACCAATTTGTTCACTGTGGACTAAAATCGAACATGGTGATTGACTTTTATTAAGCACTAACGACATCAAATATTATCAATCAGTTCAGCTAGAATGGCACTATTAATATGCCGCAATAACCACTAGTTTTACTGCAAAATGGCACTCTAATACTTTAATTGAATGGGAAATTATATGAAGAGCATATTAATAGACAATAGGACAGCTGGATTAACCCTATTTTTAATAGAAAGAAATATTATTCCAAAAATGGTTGCGACAACCATCATTTGTATGCAAGACTTCTTAGATAAAAAGTAATTACGTGCTGCTTTACTATCCGTAATTTTCTATTGTGCACAGAAAACTGTAAACAATAATCAGACATTCAATCAGCACGAAGTAGACCTTACCCCTGCAGAGCGGTTTGCCCCGGTGCATGAGATACAGGTTTCGAACACGTACAGGAATAAACAGAAGAATACTAAAAGAGAAAACTCTAACGTACTTAATTTTATTTTGTTATTATTATTTTTCCAGAACTACAAACGTTGCCGTTGCACAGTTTTTATCATCAGAGCAAAGAATCTGTTTTTTTTTTTTTTAATAAATGCAAAAATTCTATATTGAAACTAATTATAATGTAATTTTAGTTTGAAAGCAGAATTATTTTTATTGTGAATTAAAAGCTGTCGAGCATCGTGGGTTTGTTATATTTTTAAATGTCTAAGGAGCTGTTAAATATATACGACAGTTTAAATCATTTTTCGACAGTTTTTCATTTTTAACTCATTATAAAGCCAATTACTTTCATTGCGCATAAAAAATGAAAAGTCTTTATTTATTTAGCTAAAACTGATTTGATTAAAGGAACAAAATTTAAAAAAAAATTATTATTCTGTTAATTTTGCGCTTTACTAAATTGGCAAGGACTGGTTTTAATAAATACGATTTCACCATCTGAGAGAACTGGTTTTGCACTTAGTTTACACTTAACAAAAACGAAGACTCCACACTAGGAAAAAAACCACTTGTTCGGTTTAAAACATGAAAAAGAAACATTTGGAATAAAATGTCTGGTGATCGCACCAGTAATACTATCCGTCCATCTGCTTTGCCAGATTTCCATTAACTTAGCATATATTCTTTTCTTTTCAACCTTAGGGTCAATGTTAAGGTCACACACAACGTTTAAACACGTGAAATTATTATGCTTCTTATATGGTAACAGAAAGCTCTATATATTATAAAAAGATCTAACGGCATTTGGCCCGCTAATACCTGCAGGGCATTTGTTGACACAGTTCTGCAAGCCCTCTGAATTGCCAACAGCATTGTCTCTGCATAGAATTTAACTTGGCTTTAAACTTAATCTTATTCACACAAGTTACCACCGTTGATGATACATAAGTCACTATTGGCAGAAAAACTGCCGTATAGTAAAGATTTAAAACCGATCTACGTAACCCCCATTCTGATCTAGAAATCCGTATTACTGCTGCAATAAACGCTTAATTTTATTCGTCAAATAATTCAGATGTGGAACAAAAGTTAACCTAGCATCTAATAAACCACCTAGATACTTAGTTTGGGTAACAAATGTAATTTGCTTACAATTTAACAAAATATTTGGTGGTCGATTGATATCAAGGTGACCTTTAACTAAGATGATAACTGTTTTTTCTTCTGAAACCGTTAATTTATTTACAATAGCCCATGATGTTAAACTCTGAAGAATTATTGCAGCCTTCTCTTCGATATCCCTTCTTGAGTTACCAGGCACACAGATAAGCAGATCATCACCAAATGCTATTTTATGGCAAACTGTTTGTCTCAATTTAAGCCATTGGTTCAGAACCAAATTCCAAAATAGGGGACCCAACACAGATCCCTGTGGGCATCCCCTAGACACTAATTTCCTGTAAGTTAAATGCTGTGCCCTAATAATTATCTGCCTTGAAGTTAAATAGCTTATTACAACCCGGTATATTTTCCCTGGACAAACGAGTAAAGAATACTCTCTCTTGCCAGAATGATTCAAAAGCTCCTGCAAAGTCAATGAAACAGAGTAAGAGCATATTTACTATCTGCATTTTTAACGTAGAGCACCAAATCATTAATCGCGTCCTCGGTAGATTTCGATTTTCTAAAACCATACTGAAATGGCAACTGAATGTGGTGTAAATCCCTAAAGTGGATGGAAAGTCAATCTCTCAAACAACTTGCCTAGGTTAGGTAACAGCGATATTGGTCTAAAGCTCTTGGGGCTTGTTTTTTCTTTACCTGGTTTTTGCATCGATTTCAGAAGGGCACATTTCCAGAAAACAGGAAATGTGCCTTCCAATAAACATTTGTTATTAAGCAGAACTGGAGGACATATCTCGGATGACTTACTGATACTGTTGTTCTCAATTAGATCAATCCCCGGAGTTTTATCAACATTTATCTGTTTACTGACTACAAGTAACTCCTCCTCTGCTGTAAAAAGACAGATATCCTCATCGTCGACATTATCTCTATTATCTGCTCTCATCTCACGCTGTTCAAGAGTATAATTACTTACACAATCCTCGGGAAACAGTTTGTTTGTGATAATTTTAATAGTTGTCTCCCAACTAACTGTTTCCCTACCATCTACTACTGTGTAAAATACATCCTGCTCTATCTTTTTGTTAATAGTCAACTTATACCCAAGGGTTATTGTTTCCTGCAGTTCTTGCCAAAGTCTGCCATGATCTCAACTTATGGTGACAAATAGCCCCATGATATTCCTTCCTTTTACACCTATATATTTCCTTATAATAGTTAACCTCTTCTATATCACCAGACCTATATCTTTGAAATTGCTTCCTGGCCGAAAAATCATCTCGCCTTAAAATTTTCAGTTGTTCAGACCACCATGGTACCTGCTTACCTATGGCTTTCTTACGGAGGCGCCTATGGAACAAGTAACGACCATCCCGATCATCATGTCAATCACCGGTATGGTGCCAAAGAACCTACATAAGAGCCTAACAGCAAGAAATCTCCAAGCGAACACCTAAAAGGAACTCCAGAAATCGCAATCCTGAGCAGCTGTAGGATATTCAGAGAGTTCCTCGACCAACAGTAACACCAGACATAACAACAACCACCCAGTATAATTGGTAGCAATACCCGTCACGGTATGGAACCCCCAATCGGGGAGAAATAATAATAATAATAATGTGTCAAATGACATTTTAATGCTTTCATCTGAATATAGATATTCGAGTTGAATTTTATTAACAGTAATGAAATGGTGAAGAGAATATGCATTAAACAGAATTTAGAAGAGAAGAAACTAAATTTCTGTTCAGACTTCTGTCCTCGTCTTCTTAAAACATAAATAATTTAGTATGGCTAATATATAATGTAAATAATAAATGTTTAGGTATATATTATATCACGTATGTGTGTGTATTATACGTCGCTTATTTCAGTCAGCACATCCGAGACGTAAAATGGAGGATTACGTGTATATATATGTATAATATATGTGTTTTAAGCACGGGTCTCGTACTATGCAACCAAAATGGATTATAGCGGACGGCCATAAAGCCTTTCTGCACTTTAAACCACAAAACGTAGGTTCTCTAAGAGAAAAACTTTGTAAAATGCATTGGAAAGGTTATTTATTCTAGGTTTTAGGATATGTAGCCTAATCATAAGATTATTAAGACTTAACTTAATCTCTATCATTACTGATACGACTTTGCAATTCCATAAACATCTCCAGTTGTGTTTCGGTTACAGCATTAATTGCATTTGTGATCTGGTACGAACATCGTTTAAAGAGCGAGGTTTTGAGAAATAAACCACACTTAAAATGCTCCATAGGAAAAAAAGTTCAATGGGGACAAATCGGCAAGCGAACCAGACAAGCAATTGGCCCATCTCTGCTGACCTTTGGGTAGACTTCGTTTAAAAATGGTCGAACTTTCCGAGCGAAGTGGAAAGTGCTCCATCTTGTTGAAAAACCGTGTTGGCTTCAATTCTGAATTGTCTTCGTTCAGTAATAAAAAAAATCTTGTAGCATTGCAAGATAAAATTATCACCGTCAACCACTATTTCTCCAAAAAAAGAAAGAACCAATTATGCGTGTTTTTCCCAGGGCACACCAGACTTTATGGGAATCCCTTTCATGTTCCCAGATTTCTTGGGGTTTTGCTCTGCTCCCAAATATTATGGCGACTAACTTTTCCACTAATGTGAAACGCTGCTTCATCACTAAACATTAGATTATCAAGAGATAACATGCTGTTTTCAACGTTTTTGTTATGACAGGGAGCTAATCTCGCATGGTAGTCCTCTTTCAGCAACAGTCCATGGACCTGAATCTTGTAAGGTCTGTTGTGCAATTTCACTGTAAGGATATTGTGCACTGTTGCTTTAGGAACACCGAGTTACAGAGTGCCCGTGTTAGTAATTTTCGCAGGCTTCCATTTGAAGCTTCCTCGACAGATGCCACAGTCTCCTCCTTTAAGCTGGGCCTTGCAATTCGCGGCTTAACATTAACGTAACCAATCTCTTTAAACTTCTTCGTTTAGTCTGAATTTTAATTTATTTACGGTTCTTTGCGTGATACATCCTAAATTTTCTTTTAACCGCTGATGTGGAGCAAAGTTCTGCTAACCAGAAGTCACAGTTCACTTTCTCTTCTATGCAGGGTTGATTAACTCGTAAGGTAGACAATCTGAAAAAATTAAAACGTAAACTTAAAATAAATTATGTAATTTTTTTTCGTAAAATTTAAAATACATTACATTTCCAATGCATTTTACAGCTTGTTTTTATCTCTTATAGAACCTAAGTTATTGTAGTGTTAAATTGCACAAACCCAGAGAAACTTGGAATAAGTATTTCGTATTTAACGTACCAAAATGAAAAGGACTTTTGTTTCTAAATAAACCCACACGAATTATTACACGATTTTTCCATTAAACATTAAAATTTATTTTAATAACCATCTGATGTGGCGCACTGGACCTGGACTTTACGTATTATTAAATAACTTGGGGCACTACCAAATGTACAGGTGTCAGTCTTTCGTGACCAGGGGGAGTAGACACGTGGAGAAACTGTGATTGATGTTGTTGTCCGTATCTAAAGAAGCTAAAGGAGTGCGGAAGGTTCATTATAATTGTGCGTTTTTATCGAATATATTCTGACATGGTTATCTGGATAATAGTGGGGTATTCGCCCCCCACCCTTTCCCCATTACCGTTCCACCGATGAGAACGTAACCTGATCACTCTTCTAAGTGTGGTCATGGACGAGCAAAGATGAACATTAACTCGGCATTCTTCATAGGGATGCTGTTCGATATCCGTGAAGTCGTAAACTTAAGTTCGGTGTCTACCTGGGTCTCGGACACAGAAGAAAGAGCAGCGGCGCATGGACTGCGGAAACTGCACTACTCGTGGAAGTCCACACGCACGCTTCGCCACTGCACTGTGACCGTTTCGGCTAATGTAATTTGAATTTAAAGATTCGCATCGGAGAGCGCGATTTGACACTATTAGCTGATGATAAGGTGCTATCGGTTAGTGGAAGAGGTGGGAGGGGTGAAACAGTAGCAAGGGAGGCACGTGTTCGACCTTCAAAAAGAGTTCTGCCTCATAAGGTGCATTTCCTTAAAGAACTGTAAATTTAAATCGTTAAAAGACGACAGACTTTCGTGATCAGGAGAAGGCTTTATTAAGAAAGGGGCTTCCGGCCAGGAAGGGGAACAAACAGTACCTACAAAATATAGCGTAATAATTTCTAATATTTATTGAAAAGGCTGCTGTCTCCTTACCTTAAATAAATGGAAAACCTATGTGAATGTTGCATGTACATACACTGGCAAAAAAATACGAACCTTTATTTAGTATCTAGGACCGCCTTGGCGATTCTATAAGGTGTTTTTGTGCGTTTTGGTCTAATTAAAACTATTCTTCCAGTAAAACATCGAGTAGCTGCGACAAAGTTGAAGAAAGAGGAGTTCATTGCTGAATAACTCTCTCCACCATATAGGATTGAGATCAATAGATTTCAGATCAGGTGAACGTAGGGGCTCGGAAAGATGGTGGAAATCTGTGTCATCTTCTCCGAACCATTCTTGCACGAGTATAGCACCACGCGCTGTTGCATTGTCATTAATAAAGTAGTCATCACCTTCGGGATAAAAGTACAACATGGTAGGATGCAGTAATCTGATACAAAATTCAGGTACTCCCTGGATGGTATTCGACCTTCCACCGGTTCAACGGACCCAGTCCGTACCAACAAAACATTCCCCATACCGTAATACCACCTCCAAATACTTGGGTTGTTTTAAAAATGCAAACAAGGTCTGCCGCTTCGTGAGGTTCTCGCCAAGTTTTCTGCCTACCATCAGGGCAAAACAAAGTGTATCGTAATTCGTCTGACCACATTACTTCTTTCATGGTCCCATTGTCCAATCACGAGAATGTCGTGATTGGACACTGGAACTGCAAACGGGTTTTTCTGTTTTTTTTCTGACTTTCGAATAGTCAGGCAATTGTCAATACCCAATTTATTCGGTTTCCTGAGCATGGTACGAGTTGAAATAGTGCTATTCTGAATTTGTATGAATTCAGATGTTATTCGCTACACACTGAGTATCCTATTTTCCCGTAAAATCCTCCTTAGAGTATGACGACTTGGCTATTGAAGTATTGTTTTTCTTCCACATTTACGCCTTTGAGATGGGGAAGATCCGCTTTGCTTTCCAGTCATTAAAACCTTTTAGATGGATTCTTTTCTGGCTTCACGTTACTACAGTCGAACAGCCTGTGCAATATTTATATTCAACGAGGCAACACGTCATCACCCCACGTCACAATTTTTGTTTGCAACTACAGTATTTGCCTTTCTTCTCTCTGTGACTGTCCTAATATAAAGGTTCGTATGTTTTTTGGCCAGTGTGTGTGTGTGTGTATAATCCATGTATAAGATTAGAGGCGTACAAGATGTACATGCATGAATGGGAGGTCGGTAATTTGAGGGTTAGGCATGTTGTATGTAATCTGGCCATCAAACTTTTAGTTTCAAAGGTGAGTGGCTTGGATACCCATCTCTCTCTCTCTCTCTCTCTCTCTCTCTCTCTCTCTCTCTCTCTCTCTCTCTCTCTCTCTCTCTCTAAAACTAGTAGCTTTTGCTTTATTGAAATCATACCAGCGATGCAACATTTTTCAGGTCTTTCTGCAACTTCATATTGAATGCACAGAACGAAGATTAGATTCTCCCTGAACTGAGGATGAATGCTCCCTCAGAACGTTCGTGATAATAGTTTGCCACAGTTACGAGTATAAATCAATTATTTATCACTTTATAAACATCTATTCGAAGATTGCTTTTAGGATTCCTCTTCAGAACATCCATAACTAGGTTATTAAGATTAGCATCCCCCCAAATAATGTCCGAGAAACTATTTTTACCCCAGAAAACAAAAAAATAAAAAATCTATTGGAATCAGATGTCAGGAATTAGCAACCTGTTCTTTAATAGATTGCGTTGCTAAGCAACCTGCAAGCGATGGACAGTGACATGAAGACATAAACCCACCCTTCGGGAAGCAGCCGTTTGGTAGTGAAGGGGTGAGGGATATTAATTACATTGTTCTCCAAACGTCCATCGTAACACTTTTTTAAGTCAAAATTGTTTTAATTGAAAATTTGATGTCATCTTTTATTTCTTAAAAGCAATCAGCATATAACAGAAGTACAAACGAACTTGATACTACACGCACTGGCAGTGTGTGTGTGTGGGTGTGTCGTATTCGGCATTAAAAGGAAAACATCTATTTTTCCTCTTTGCTGGGCATAATGTTATTGTTGTGTTTCCAGGATTGCAGTTACTAACCGAATCAAAGCGAAGGTTTCGCGTTACTGGAGCTCGTTAAGGTGCTCATCATGCCTGGTAGCGCACTCAAGTAAGTGAAGCGTATTTCTGTATGCCAATGGGTCTGCCGAAACATCAGTGTGAATATTCGCAAGAAGGAAAAACTGAGTAGTTAAAACCAGTTGAATGTAACTCGTCCACTTCCAAAACAAAACAAATAGACAAACATCTCCACTGAGTAGGAAATTAATACATCCAACCACTCTATTCGCAAAACTATGAAATATTTCTAGCAGAAACAATCAACATCATCCCCAAGATCTTCCGTTTCGCTTCCTCATCGCCAGTGGTTCTTTTAGTGACTGCTTTTTTTCTTTACCAGGAAAAGGTTTAGTTACAGGTTTCTTTTCTAGCCAAACAACTCACCAGTTGTAAAAACCTTGGAAAACTATTCGTAACTGGAGCCGAGTTGTTACTTTGATGAAAAGATAAACGTTTTCCTTTTTTGGTTCGTCTCCTCCCGTGAATTTTAATTTCTAAACAGTACCAATTGAAGAACTAAGGCAACTGCTACTGATCGATTATGTGTATCAAAATAAAACGAATTATATTTATTAATGAACAAAATTTAATGATGAGGGTGTTAGTACCGGTAAAAATTTGAATATACGACTTAAATAGGGCTCTGACTCTCTTTAAAAATTACAGCTGTAAATTTTAAAGAGAGTCAGCTCTTTAAAAATCAGACAGAGGCTCCGAAAAAGCGATAAGTATTTGCCATTTTATTTACCTAATTGTTATTTTATATCGTATTTTATAAGTAGCCTTATAGTTCTAGTTACGCTGGTTATTTTTATTTTTAATTTAGATAACAGTTTTTGTAGATTACTACTTAATATACGTAAAACCGTTATTTCGTTCGAACCTTGCAGCCATTGTTTTTGTATAGAGTGGTAGGGAATTCAAATTTTTAATTGTGGTAACTAGGCAGCTCTAACGTAAAAATATATAGCGTAATACGCATCACTGCATTTAGGATTCTATTAGATAGTGTAGTATTGATAATTAATTAATTAAATTTATTGATCTTATTAATTTAAAATATCATGCCCCAGACTAGAGTAGCAAAGCAACGGGCACAAAGTGGCAGGAGTGCTGTGACTCGGGGGAGAACTGAGGGGGATGATTCTCCAACGCGTCAGTCTAAAATATTGTGCAATCTGTGAAATGTTTGCCGAACTCTCTGGAACAGAACATGATCTAGCCAAGGAGGATGTCTTTGTGTGTGCCAAGTGCAGAGAGTGTCTAGAAATTTGGCGTCAACTCAGCGTTCTAATGGGCGTCTATGAGAGCTTGAGGTGTAGGGTAGATGCCCTCGAAGAAATTAATATGAGGGGCCCGTCAAGCTCTCAGCTGCCCAACTCAACGCAAGAGCTCACTCCTGGGCATCAGGCAACACAGTTAGTTTAACTTCTGTTCCGGGTAAAATAATGGAGTCACTGGTTAAAGATGCATTGCAGGATCATCTAGACAAGACTGCAGCAATAATTCAGACACAGCATGGGTTTGTTAAGGGAAAGTCTTGTCTGACAAATTTGATTGGTTATTATGATGTGGTCACAAAGGAACTGGATGCAAAAAATAATTTTGATATCATATACTTGGATTTCAGGAAAGCTTTTGACACTGTTGCGCATGGAAGACTACTGTACAAATTGGAGCAGAATGGTATTAAGGGTAAGTTGCTACAATGGATAAAAGGATGGTTAAGTGGGAGAAGACAGAGGGTGGTAATCAATGGGTGCTGCTCTTCGTGGACTAATGTTATTAGTGGAGTCCCACAGGGTTCGGTGTTGGGTCCACTGTTGTTTTGTATATTTATCAATGATATTGATGAAGGTATATCAGGCTTAATGTCGAAGTTTGCAGATGACACGAAGGTTGGCAGGGTTGTTAATGACAGTAATGGCAGTGTGCTACTGCAACAGGATCTAGATAATTTGGGCAGATGGGCTAAGAAGTGGCAACTGAAGTTTAACCTTGACAAATGCAAAGTACTGCATATGGGTAGAAGTAACCCCAGAGAAACGTACCAACTGTGTGGTACTACACTTAAGGTGGTAGAAAATGAAAAAGACCTGGGAGTAATTGTGCAGTCAGATATGAAGTTTTCTGAGCAATGTAGACAGGCTGCTAGGGCAGGTCATGGGGTTTTGTCAATGATATATAGGAATTTTGCTAGCAGGGAAAAGGAGGTGATTGTCCCTCTGTATAAGGCAATGGTCAGGCCACGCCTTGAGTACTGCGTACAGGTCTGGAGGCCTCATTTTAGGAAGGATGTAGATTTGCTTGAGCGTGTACAGAGAAGAGCAACACGATTGATGAGGGGAATGAAGGGATCCTCTTACCAAGAGAGGCTTAAGTTCTGCAAATTGCAGTGGCTGGAGACTCGGCACCTGCGCGGTGATCTGATTGAGGTCTATAAGGCCTTGAATGGGTTGAGCACGCTGAATTCTAATGGGATCCTCCCACTTGTTCAGAATACGAACCTACGGGGACATAAGTTCAAATTAAGAAAGGATAGATGTAGAATAGATGTGCGGAAATTTGCCTTTAGCCAGCGGGTGGTTAATCGCTGGAACAAACTTCCATCTGTCGTTGTGGAAGTTGATAGGTTAAATAAATTTAAGGAGGAACTGGACAGGCATTTGGAGGGTATGGTGTGATTTTTTTTTTTTTTTTTTTTTTTGGCTGATGCTGCATAAGCTCCTACACTTGCTTTCTTGCATCAAGTGCCACTACTACTACTACTACTACTACTACAGCGGCAATCTCCAAGGCAGAATGCGCTAGTCCCACAAGAGTTAGTTATTATTGGTGATTATTGTCAGAGACGGGTAATATACTGTATTGTGAAAAAGGACAGATGGAACAGGACCAGGGTATGTCTACCAGGGGAAAAACTTTGATGACGTTGTGAAGCATATATCACCTTTTAAGGGTACAAAGGGTGATATTGTTGTATACGATAAAAAAAAGTCGTGAGTTAGGGTTAAATTTGAAAGTGTCTACAATTCTGCCCAGACTCGATAGGAGGGAGTACATGATAAGAACCTTGTCAAACAATTCGGACATGGAGAGAATGTGCAAGGCTCAAGGGGTAGAATTTTTTCAGCGTGGTCTGTGCTTGTTAACAGGAGAGATTGCTTTTACAGGGATGGGATACACTTAAATGGAAAGGGTGCAAGAATATTTGCTGATGCTATGGAGGCAGTGTTAGGTGGGTTGAAAAATTGCTAGCTTGGGGGGGACTCACAGACTAAAAGGTTAAAAGTAGCCGCAGGCAGAGGTGAAGGTGATTTTTGCACTGCTTCTATTAGAATGAGTAGCGGCCTGGAGCGAGGGGTACAGGGATTTCAGGAACTAATGAAAGTCATCATGAAACAAATAAATACATGGAATGTGTTAGGGTAACTAAGAATAAGAATGGGTGCATAAATTTGATGAATTTCAAATGTTGGTCAGGACATCAAAGGCGGATATTTTTGGAATATCAGAGAAGTGGTGTCACACAGATATTAGGAATGAAGAATTGGGATTTGGGGAGAACAATATGTACAGAAAGGGAGGAGTTATTATTCTGTTAATTAAGAAAAACATAAAATCAAAAAAAGTGCATCCAGTTGATATAGATGAACAGTGCACTGTTCAGTCAGTTTGGTGTGACATAAGCACTGCGAAAGCAAAAATAAGAGTAGGAGTGTATTATAGGCCTAATGACTCGAATGAGTACAATGAACAATTAAACAGAGAAATAGAGTGGGCTAGTAAATCGGAATGTCTTATAATGGGGGATTTTAACTTCCGAGATATTGACTGGAACTTGTGGGTTGGTCACTCACACTAGTCAGACTTTTGTGGATTTATTGGATGATTGTTTTCTGCAGCAGCATGTTCGAGAGGCAAGCAGAGAGGGTAATATTCTTGATCTGGTTATCAGCATTGATCATTCGTGTATTAAAAATTTGCAGAAAAAGGAACCACTAGGTGGCAGTGATCACAATGTACTGATGTGGGATTTACTTAAAGATATAATTACCATCAGGGGTAAAGGAAAGGGTTTTTGCTTCCGTAAAGGTGACTACAGTGGTCTGAGACAGTTTTTAAATTCTGTACAGTGGGATCAACTGACGATGTTACCAACAGTAAATTCTAAGTGAGAAGCGTTCAAGGAATTAATCGTGGAAGCTACTAAAAGTTTTTTCATACCTATTAAGAAATACTGTTCAAGGTTTAAACCTATATGGTTGTCAAATGAACTGATGAGACCTAGAAGAAAAATGCATGGGATGCATATAAATTATCAGGCGACGCAGAAGCCTACGGCAGATATAAGCAAGTCTGTAATCAAGTTACAAAGGAGGTTAGGTAGGCGAAGGCAGATTACGAGAAATCTTTAACAAAGGATGCAAAAAAAACAAAAAAAAAAACAGCAAGGATTTCTTTACTTATATAAACTGGAAAAGAAAGGGGATGAATCTGATTGGTCCACTTGACATCGATGGTTCGACTGTTGATGATCCTGCTCAAGTAGCTCATAAACTGAATGAGTATTTTGCATCTACATTCACACATGAGGAATTATTAAGGTTTGAAAGTGGCAGAGGGTTATCAAATTGTAGCAGGGTGCTTAATGATTTTGTAATAACCGAGAGCAAAGTGGAGGAGAAATTGTTGAAGTTAAACTTAAGAAAGACACTTGGGGTGGATGGGATCAATCCAATTATATTAATGGAGGCTGCAAAGGAAGTAAACAAACCCTTAGTCATAATTATAAGAGCATCCCTGTACTCAGGGGAGGTTCCCACGGACTGGAGATGTGCAAATTTATCGCCAATTCACAAAGGGGGATCGAAGGGTGACACGAGTAATTACAGACCAGTTAGATCAATTTCTGTTCCGGGTAAAATAATGGAGTCACTGATTAAAGATGCATTGCAGGATCATCTAGAGAAGTATGCAACAATAATTCAGACACAGCATGGGTTTGTTAAGGGAATGTCTTGTCTGACAAATTTGATAGGATATTGTGATGTGGTTACAAAGGAAGTGGATGCAAAAAATAATTTTGATATCATATACTTGGATTTCAGGAAAGCTTGTGACACTGTTGCGCATGGAAGACTATTGTACAAATTGGAGCAGAATGGTATTAAGGGTAAGTTGCTACAATGGATAAAAGGATGGTTGAGTGGGAGAAGACAGAGGGTGGTAATCAATGGGTGCTGCTCTTCGTGGACTAATGTTATTAGTGGAGTCCCGCAGAGTTCTGTTTTGGATCCACTGTTGTTTTGTACATTTATCAATGATATTGATGAAGGTATATCAGGCTTAGTATCGAAGTTTGCAGATGATACAAAGGTTGGCAGGGTTGTTAATGACATAATGGCAATGTGTTACTGGTATTTATTTTTTATTTATTATTTATTTTTTTTGGTAGTAGTTGTTGGCGCATCGGCTTCTGTGGCCATAATGCAACTCCCAAGGTTTTTGCACTACTTTGATCCAAGCCCGAGGCGGGAACCCTGCAAATACGGCGCCCACCCCAAATTAAAATAGAAGGTGTGACCATTAAACTTGCCAACCAAATGAAATATCTAGGAGTTATCCTAGACAAAAACTTATCCTTTCAACCTCACCTACAATATATAAGGACGAAGATAAGACGTTACTCGGCACTGGTGGCGAGGGTTACGAGAAAAGACTGGGGATTAAAAAAAACAGCACTAATGTTGTATTATAAGGCAACCTTCATCCCTGCGATAACTTATGCTGCTGCAGTGTGGTACAGCAAAACGACGCTTGCAGTCAATAGGAGAACTCTGGATACGATACAAAGGACCATTTTACTAACAACCACACGAGCATGCAGAACAGTAAGCACACCAGCGTTGCAGGTGCTTGCTGGAGCGCTCCCCCTCGATTTGGAGACTGTAAAAGCTGGCTTGCTCTTCCTGCATGCCAGGGGGGTTGCTGCCACCTTCCAGGATTTCATAATTGACCCAGCGAGTAGTACAAAAACAGAAAAAGTCCGATTACAGGCTTACCTACTTCGGGAGTGGCAACAAAGATGGACCGATACAACAAAAGGAGAAATCACAAGAAAATTCCTTCCCAACCTCAGCAAAATATATCCCAAGCAACCAGCCTGGTACTTTCCGGGGAAGCATTTGACTTCGCTCCTTACTGGTCATGGTCCCTTTAAGGAGAAGCTGCTCGGGTTCTGCCTTGTTGAGGACCCCAACTGCACATGTGGGGAGATCGAGAACTGGAACCACTTGGTCTACGACTGCCCAGAATACGAAGATCTCAGAGGCATCCTGATCACAAAGATACACTACCTTCCGAAAGGACTGGAATCCCACTTCATTGACACAGAAGAGGAATACAGAGCACTTTCTCAATATGCGCAGGACCTCTTCGAGAGGAGAAAACTGCTAATTACCATAAATCGTGTCTGAAGAAATATCACCACAAGTTAAACTGTACAAGACCATAAAATACTATCCAACAGAGTTACTACAGAGAAAAACCTTGAGACAAGTGAGTGAAAAACACAAGGACGGCGCTTACCCCATGAGCGACTGGACTGAAACCGGCTCAATATTGAAGAAAAGAGACTTAACGCAGCACAGCTGCCAAACGCCATTTGGCGAATTGAAGAGGGCACCCTAGCCTCCTTCATCTTTAATACCCATATCCCCGGTGGGGGGGGAGACGGTCTTACTGTCTCATCCCCCTCTCACCATTCCCACTTTCCCTTCTGGTGCGGCATGGGCATGCCCCACTGTGACTTGGAGTTGCCTCCTCTCTCGACTCCATACTTCTGTCTTTTCCCCCCAGACTTCAGTC
The DNA here is from genome assembly GCF_048544385.1 of Mastigoproctus giganteus. Classification (NCBI taxonomy): domain Eukaryota; kingdom Metazoa; phylum Arthropoda; class Arachnida; order Uropygi; family Thelyphonidae; genus Mastigoproctus; species Mastigoproctus giganteus. The sequence continues at coordinate 48,929,993 of NC_143583.1, read as the reverse complement.
TCCCCACCCACTCTACCTGCACATACGCAAGCGAATGCCCTACACATCGGAATTGATTTAATCATCTCCAAATTACGTTTTTCGCCCATACACTCGGCGTTTCAAAAATTTAGCGTTATTCCCCATAGAATTTACCAAAATAAAAAAAAAATATATATATATATATATATATCTTAGTTTATTTTTTAACTTTCATTTCCTCTTTTTATTTTATTATTTTTTTATTTTTTATTTTTATATATATATATATTTTTTTTTTTTTTTTTTTTTTTTTTTTAGGTCCTAGCCGCCGAAATCTCAGGAAATTAAGCGGCAGGACCTGCCAGAGTAAATCTTAGTCTACTGGTGTTTCCTGGTCTGCCTCCACGGGGCGAAAGTGGGGCAACGTTGGGCCTCAGTAGGGGTCCAGCGGCTAAACGACCAGATGAACAACGGTACATGACATTACACATATACAATATCCATACACTTTTAAATCTCTGGCATTTCCCAGCGAACTGGTTCACTCACAATGAAAGCAACGCGGAGATGGGGGAAACCCCTGGTGCCGTTTGACCCTAAACACACTTTACACTTTACACTTTACTTTAGGTTGCTAGGCAGGTATTTTACCCACCCGGCTAGCCCCGATCGGCTTGTGTTACTGCAACAGGTTCTAGACAATTTGGGCAGATGGGCTGAGAAGTGGCAACTGGAGTTTAACCTTGACAAATGCAAAGTACTGCATATGGGTAGAAGTAACCACACAGAAACGTACCAATTGTGTGGTACTAGACTTAGGTGGTAGAAAATGAAAAAGACCTGCGTGTAATTGTGCAGTCAGATATGAAGTTTTCTGAGCAATGCAGACAGGCTGCCAGGGCACATCATGGAGTTTTGTCAATGATATACAGGAATTTTGCTACCAGGGAAAACGAGGTGATTGTTCCTCTGTATAATACAATGGTCAGGCCTCGCCTTGAGTAATGCGTACATGTCTTGAGACCTCATTTTAGGAAGGATGTAGATTTGCTTGAGCGTGTACAGAGAAGGGCAAGAAGATTGGTGAAGTGAATGAAGGGATCCTCTTACCAAGAGAGGCTTAAGTTCTGCAAATTGCAGCAGCTGGAGACTAGACACCTGCGAGGTTGTCTGATTGAGGTGTATAAGGCCTTGAATGGGTTGAGCACGCTGAATTCTTATTGGATACTTTGTTCAGATTACGAACAAGTGGGAAAAAAATTGAGGAAAGTCAGATTGAGGAAAGATAATTAAAATGGAGGAAAGACAAATGTAGAATAGATGAGCAGAAATTTGTCTTTAGCCAAAATTTGTCTTTTGGTGGTTAATTGCTGGAACAAACTTCCATATGTTGTTGTGGAAGTTGGTAGGTTAAATGAATTTAAGGAGAAAATGGACAAACATTTAGAGGGAATTGCTTTGTAATTTTTTTTTTTTTTTGGCTGATGCTGCATAAGCTCATACACTTGCTTTCTTGCATCACATGCCACTACTACTACTACTACTTGCACTCAACAAACAACAGCAAATAAAAATAAGAAGCCGAAGTTTATTCTTAGATGGAACCTTATTCACTTACGAAAGATTCCAGCTCGTTCTTTCTGCTCAACCATGTTCAAACTTACGCTGTGCTGACACGTTATTAGGTACACCTACCTAGTAGCCTGTTCAGCCTCCTTTAGCCTTCAAAACAGCCTGAACGAGTCTAGGCATGGATTGAACAAGATGCTAAAAATGTGCAGGAATGGAATACTATGCAGACATGAGTGTGTCACGCAGTTCCTTGAGATTCGACAGAGGTGTAAGTCTGCAGCGAACAGACCTTTCCAGATCTCAATCCTACTGGACATCCCAAAGATGTTCAGTAGGATTGAGATCCGCAGACTAAGCGGGCCATTGCAGCAAAGAAAAGTCATTTTCATGTTCCTGGAACTATTCCATAGTGATTCGAGCTTTGTGCACCGGATCATTATCCTGTTGGAAGTAACCATCTGACTGAGCATAACCTGTCAACACGAACGGATGCACTTGGTCAGCAACGATGTTTAGGTACGATGTTAAATCTATGGGTATCAATGGACCCAACGTATGCCAAGAAAACGTTCCTCACACCATAACACTGCCCTTACCACCTTGCACAGTAGTCGTCAGACATGACGGGTCCATGAAATGATGTTGTTTTCGCCAAATTCTGAGCTTTTCAACAACGTGTGCATCAAGAACTTCGACTCGTCAGACCAAGCAACTGTTTTCCAGTCCTCGATAGTCCAGTGCTGGTGTTGTTGTGCCCACAGGAGGCGTGCTCTCTTGTCCTTCATTGATAACAAAGGTACGCGATGTGGCCGTCAGCTGTTGTAGCCCATTCGCGACAAAGTGCGACTAGTGGTCCGTTGCGATATTTTGTTCTATGCACCAAGGTTGTATTCTGACGTGATGTGCGACATTGTGGCCTGTCTGTTTGCTTGCTCAATTCTAGCGCCATCCTCCTCTGACCTGTCTCATCAACAAGCGATTTTCTTCCACAGCAGTGCCGTTGAGAGGATGTTTTCTGTTCGTTGCACAATTCTCGATACAGGTTGTTATTTGGTTTTTAGGAGCATTAGCAACTAAGGCCATATTGCTCCGGGGATATTCGGTGGTCATTCCCTGACCTTTCCGCATCCTCCGTATTTGGTGGTGACGGGCTCAAACCCCGGTCTAATCAAGAAGCGTGTGCTATGTGCTGCTGCTCCTTCCCACCTGGCTACGGAGGCACCATTCTCGATTCACCGTAGAAACTGTGGTGCGTGGAAAGTTCAGGATAACTGCCGTTTCAAAGATGCTTTGTCCAGCACATCTTGCACCTACTACCATGCCACGTTCGAAGTCTTTTAGATCGCTCCTTTTCCCCATTCTTGCTATGGTTTGTACGCTTAACTGATACTAGAAATGTTGTTATGCTGAATTTATATAAAAAACTGTGGTCATGTTACTTGCAACGTTGTAGGCCACACCATTTTTGTGCACAGCAGGGCTGTACCTAATAAAGTGGCAAAACAGTGTATTTTGTTTGAGAAAAAATGAAACATCTCTAAATAGAAGACTTCTACACCGCCCCTCCTCTCCACTCTGAGATGATATTTCCCACAAAGCAATTATCGCGTTTCAAAAAAAGAATGAAAAAAAAGATAGATTCAGATATTCATGAATCCTGGTTCGGTGAGACAAGTCTGGATTCAAAACCTTTTTAGTTCTCTGGTCTATTTGCCTGTTTTGTTTTTAGTCCTCTAAAATACATAGACGTACTAGCAAATAGAATTATGAAGTTAGAAACTCTTAAACCTATTTCAAGATGCCTTTAAAAATCGCCCACTGAATACTTTTGAAATTCAGAGGAAAGTTAACTTAAAATCCAGCTAGAACAGAAACAAAAATCTGCGGAGTCCGATCTGTTAAATGAAGCTACCTTAACCGTAAAAACTTGGCAATCGTGATCATTTAGAATACATTTAGTAGCAAAAAGAAAGCTTTGATGAGTTGTCTGTTATTGTTTGGAAATTCCATCTTCAACATAGTCTTCGTAGAATAAACAACATTCTTGCTAGTGTCGTTGTGAAACTATGTTGTTTAGCAGCTTGTTCGAGCAATGCAACGCATATCCTGTTTTTCAAGGATGTACGTTGCATTGGGAAAGGATCTAGTGTGGAAATTCAGCGCTATGTCCGTCCAATAGGCGTACTCTTCTTTAAGAGGGATCCTCGGTGCTAGTGAAGTGTATACGAAGGAAGTTCTTCCCACTGTTTTTTTTTTTTTTTTTTTTGTGGTAGTTTAATTTTGCATCAGGGCAACTAAACTGTATCAATAAATTATTTATATTCTATGGTCAGTTTCCTGTTTGCTAGATGAAAACCATGTGTTTCGAGAAGGGGAGAAAACAATATGAGCCTCAACAAAACGAGTAATTCTGCTACCACTTGAAAAAATGTCCAGAAAAGTCATTGCTATGTACATGTCACTCGAATCGAGACCTTTAACTCACGTTTAGAAGGGCCAATCGCAATCAGTTCGCTAACCGCGAGGGTGATTATGAGAAATAATCTATGCTCTCACTCATAAAAGATTTTTATGATGGAGCTTGAATGCTAAACTATATTATAACGCCAAAAAACGAAATTGTTCTATAGATCTGAACGATATTTTAACATTTTGAAATCAAAACAAAGGCATTTGAAATAGCATCGAGGGGGGGGGGATGCTATTAAACTCTCCTCAAAATATGACCAAGAACTTTTAGAACACCAGTCCAAAATAACGAAAAGAAAATAAAGATATTTCTAAATTGTATTATCATGCATAAAAAAATGACTGGAAAAAAATGACCAGCATAGATAGCCGAAATACATACAGAGTACCAGCCCTAGCTAGTAGCACAGTGGATATCATCACTGTCTTTCCTAAAGTGGATGGAAAAGGTGTGCGTTCAAATTCCGTGGATGACGTGAGAAATTTTATGGGCTTTTTCACAACGTGGCTGAGTTATCAGTGCTGGGTGTGGCGAATGCCAGGAGAGCAGTTGTTGCTTCCTGATTATATCCTCCCAACAATAAAGTTTGGCAATGGCTCAGGAAAGGTCTCATGAATCTGACTGATCATAAAATCCCCAGAAATATCCTAAACATTTCATAAGCACGGTAGCATGTATTGTCATTCATTTCTTAGTTGATCAGTTTAAATACTCCCATTTTTTTCAAACTGCACTTACCTTAAGATAAGAAAAAGCACTATCACCAAATGATTCAGTTCTTCCCATCAAATCTTAATGAATTTTTTCGGAAGGTACATTTGAAATTTATCACTTTTTGCCCAAGTACAAAAATCACTTTTTCATTTGTTCAGAAAAAAAAAAGTGAAAGAGATGACATTTAATTATAAAAACTAATTACAGTAATGAACAGGGGATCTGTATTTCATGCTTAGATTGACTTATCTAAAGCTTTCTTTTGAGATCAATTCAAATTAACAATTTAAGATGATTTCAGATTTTCCTCTCACTGCTTCAAGTTAAGCTACTTATTACAACGCTTATCATTTGCTGAATTTAAAGACGAGACTTTTCTGCATAGAAATATTGGCAAAGCATTGAGTTAAGCAGAAGAATTATGAAGGATAAGAAGTCGCAACTGTTTCTTCAGTAATAAACGAAAAAAGGTCAGGAGTTCGATAGCTGGTGAGGTGGTAGTGGGGTAGGTTGACCAATTAATTAGGCATGCCATAAAAAAAGGTCAAGTGTCTTACAGGGGCTGAAAATAATGCCTCAAAGTGCAAGGACTTGGAGAGGCGGTGTTATCTGATCCCATAAACATTAAAACAAAGTCCTTCTTTGACACCAATGAGTGCAGCTTGTTTAGCAATCAGAAGAATGTCGCTTTAAAAAATCAAGGGAAGAAAGAGCAGAGAATGCATGTTTTTTTTTTTTCTGAATAGAAGCTAGGAAAATTAAATAAAAAAATAATAATAATTCATTTGGACAACATCCTCAATTTACTATTGAAAGTTTTCACTCTGGTTTTTCCAAAGAAGACTCAAGCGTATATTCAGTGAATGCGTGTGCTATTAAGTAGCTAATAAAATTGATACGTTTTATTATTGAATGAATAGTACTTTGACACTAATGGGCAGGGAATAATTTGACACTGAATTGTTTCTAATTGTAGTTCTTAAATAACGTACAGAAAGGCGCTATTGAATTCAGGAATTCCCCCATCGAGACGCCAGCAAACAATAACTTATGTGGAATGCACGGCTCCGATATAATATACACTGTCTGTCTGTATGCCTTACCTTAGTAGTCGTTCTATTCCACTCATTTTATCATTCCATCTTTCAGAAATATCCAAAAGAAAATCTCTCCATCAATGGAAGTACCATGCACTACCAGAATATTAGAGCAAACGGATTCATCCTTCACACAAGAAGCTAGCGGATTTCCGTACAGCCCTTTGGATCCATTATCTTGACTTCCTTGCGTGCTATGCTGATGGAAACAAGTTGGTTTTGCACTACCTTCAGTGGATGCATATATAGACTGGACTACAGGCCCGGCTTAACGCGCCGGGGGACGAACACTGGGCAGCAGTTGTCCAAATGATGGCTGCTCCCTGGTGGCAAAGAGGCCTGACACACAACACACGCTACAGCACATAGATTCTTAAATTCCATACTGAAACAGAATGTTGTTTTCGAAAAGAATGACTGACGAACTGCATGCTGCTCACCAGAAAGAATGATTATTAATAAAAACGACTGTTACACTTTATTTTGTTTGCTCGTAATAACGGCTCATCATCTTATGCGACAATTTAGTTTTCTGAATGTTCTCAAAAGATAACCATATTCCCTCCATCACGATAATTTCTGCAAATTAGTGAGGAACGAAAGTTGTATATATAGAGGATGGAGAAACCTGTACACCACCCTATCGAAATAAGAGACATGACAATAACACAAGTAGTCTAATTCTGTCAAAACATTTTCAATAGCCCTTAGCTCGGAATTTTCAAACTTTGGTGCAGAGAATATTAACAAGATTAGTCTTACACACAAAAAGATACTGAAACCAAGAAAGACTTGAGTTCTGAAAATTTCCCCGTCTATAAATAGGCACCACAAGAAGAGAGGAAACCCGTATAAAGTGTTTCAGGCTTTAAATGGATTGGGTAAACTAAATTCTGGTGGCATTCTTACCCTAGTTTGGACGACACGCATAAGAAGACATAAATTAAAATTGAAAATAGATGCTTGGAAATTGGCTTTCAGCCAGAAAGAATTGATTAATGGGAAAACTTTCATATAGTATTGTAGAAGAGGATGGTCTGGATAAATTTAAGGAAGCAATGTAATTTAAGGAAAGCTCTGCGTTCGAGTCCCGTCAATAACCACGAGGAATTTTTATGGGCCTTTTCCACAATATGGCTGAATTAGTCGGTCTCAGGCGAAGGTAGCATGGTTTTTCGTCTAGCAAACGGAAAATCTACCACGCAGTTTACAGACAACACGGAGAAATATGGCCTTAGTCACTGATACTCCTAAAAACTCAACTAAAGTAACGGACAAATCTTAGTGGGATGTACAACTATCTTATTAAGGGTACCCAAGTATGTATATATAAAGTGCTTTAGCATCATAATACACAGCCATTTCTGAATAAACAGAAAATTTTTAAGGCGGCATCGTTTTAGGTTATATCTCATATTGTGAATACCTTCACAACGAGTTGCGAATTATACAGTCACAACGTGGAATTATAAGTTTAGACTTGGGTACCCAAGTCTGAACTTGTAATTTCACGTGTATTATATCTTTTAATTGCGTGTGTTCTTTGGTCGATTTACCTGTATTATTTTGCTGGACGAAAACCTAGAAGTTTCGTGGGGAGGCAACCCTACTGTTCACTCCCGAGACCGACTAACTCAACCACGGACTGAAAAAAGCCCACAAAAGTTCCTAGCATCTTTGACGGGATTCGTACCTCGGGCCTTTTCTATCAGGTGTGGGGGATGACGGTGATTATAACCACTGTGCTATCCGCTCAGACAGAAGAATGTACAGATGAGACTGGTAGGTTTTTGTTGTTGTTGTTAACGTTGTATAAGCTTTTTTCCATGCACCAGTTATCACTACTAATACTAATCGCCATCCTTCCACAATTCAGTCCCTTTTCTATACTGCTTGTTAGAGGACTGAATTGAAATCTCGACTTGACTGGAAGAATTTTTTATGAGCTTTTTTACACAGTTTAGCCAAATTAGTCGGTGTCCAGAGAGGGCTGCATGGTTTTAATGCTGGAAACTGGTTTCCATCCTGAAACCAGTCAAGTTGACTGTAGAATGCACGCAATTTACACAATTGATATAGTGGCGGCTCGTGACCAAAGATTCAGCCGGACATTCAGTATTTTTGGAGAATGCGTTGCGATAAATATTCCACAACTATAACACAGAGTGTTTGTTTGGCTGCCTATTTTTATGGAGGACTAAATTCGTAAGCGACAGTTCATTTCTCGATATTTGAAAGGACTTCCAGAAAATGATTTCCAACATTATAACTTCTGCAAAAGCTGAAACGCTCCACAAAAGTTGAAACGTACGTAAAGTCAGAAGGAGAGTACTTTGTAGGTGACCACAGTCAGTAAATGTTAGTAATAATATACATATAATGGTACTCAAAAAATTGCATCACTTCATTTTTTAGTTGTTTGTCCTTCTATAGCCGAAAGAACAGAAATAACTAATAACAATACACATATGAAACTATTAATTGCAAAATTTACTTTTATGGTAAATATACAATGAAATAAGTACTTTTCTCCAAAATAACAGCATGCTACTTATGATTCATATATTAACAAAAATCATATGAAAGCAGTATTTTTGTTTCATCACTTTGCTCATACCAGGACGACAGGCAGTATATAAGCAAACAAACACAACAAAATGCACACAAATAATTCGTGGGACACCCCTTGCTTTGATGACTGCTGCACATCGACTGGATAAGATTCTGAATGTATTCCTGGAAAATCTCATGGTACCAAACACGGATTAATGTCTTCTGCAGCTTTCTAAAGTGTTTTTGGTTTCTTTTGCATTACTGAAACATCCATTTAGTTCCAAATGAATTGTGGTCAGGCCATTTTATTGTGTGAATTGACTTATCCTTCAAGCATTTTTGCACATGTGGACAGTAAAGACAGCGAAATAAATTATATTTATTTAAGCAACAAGAGTGCGACGTGTTATAAATTTAAAACTTTTGTTAATTTAACGAAGTATTTACTGAGCAGAGTCTTCCTGAAAAATGCAATTTGAAACATTCCCATAATGATCCCTGTTTCCTAATTGGAGGAAGTAATTTTGTCTTAGAAATATTCTTGTACACCTCAGTATCCACTGTACCTTTCACAAATTCAAGATCACCAACTCCTCTATATGAAATACAGCACCCTATCATTTGAGACGCAGACCGTATCATTGTGGAGAGGATACAATCAAGATGAAATTCTCCTTTTCTTCGGACGACCTACTGGCCGTCCGAACCATGCAGGTTGAAATTTGATTCTTCAGAAAAAAAAAAAAACAGATTTCCACGTTCTTCGCCTATTTTAGATGCTGGACTTTAATTTTATTTATTATTATTATTTTTTTAATTTTCAAAAGGATCGTTTGAAATGCTATTTAAAATTCATAGCAATGCTTTTGTAGTGGCGAAAACTGGGAAGGGCATGGAATCGGATTTGGACCAAAAGGTTTCTCAAGGACCTACAAAACTATGGCCTCAAATTTTGCCAAGCTTCTATTGGTCCGAATATAAGGAAATTTGAAATGGTTAGACAAATCTCTCTAAGAGATCCAAATGTAAAATTTATCGAAAATCCGTGCAAGAAGAGTCCAATTGTTACATGCTGAAGGCCCTTTTTCGCCAGCAACAGGGCCTTACGTATAAATTTAAATCTTTTGTTTAAATCTCTTATTCGATTATTATCAACACATTATTAAATATTTGTATTATATTAATTAATTAAATTAATATTGTTGAAAAGTAATTAATTTAATTTTAGTTAGAGTTGTAAAGTTACTTAACGTGTGTTTCCAATTTGCTCAGAACTTGCTGCAAAAGTCTCATGCCGTAGGATCGCACTCTACCACATTCTGATAAGTTTATTGTTAAAAGGAGGGAAGAGGGTTGTTAAAAGGGAGATTAATCTTAGATTCTGATGATAATGATGACATTCTATAAAAATGGCGATAAGACTTTCTATTGGCTATCAGGGGAAGCGGAGAAGAGTGTTCCGATAACAACGACAGTTACTTTATGTCATTATTTTTGTTTCTCTCTCTCTCTCTCTCTCTCTCTCTCTCTCTCTCTTTCTCCACTACACACGTCAGTGTTTCAATATAAACACGGAGAGCAATGCGAAGCCCGCATATAATTAATCATCATTAGAGTTAATTTAGCAAACCACCCTAACATGAGGACAAACGGATGTGACATAACCAAGCTTGTTATCTACCTTTACGTGCGAGCCCGTCCACGCCCACCTTTGTTTTCATAGACAGAAAGAGTTGACTTCCCAGCTTCCATTAAGGACTATGTTTTAATAACCAAACTTCGTCCTAGCGACCAGACACTGCTGTCTACACAACCAGTTACCAGTTTTCATTCAGCTGAAATGCGATTCAATGTTAATCCTTTAAAACTCGTCTTGAGAACACAAGCATCCGAGGTTGGAAAGATTTCCCTCTGGATTTTAGGCAACGTTATTTCATGCATTTGATCAAAGGATGACACAAGTCTGTAATTACTTGTGTAATCCTTTGATCTCCATTTGTAAATTGGAGATATATTGAAAAAAAAAAACTATTTTATTATTAGGCCACTCGAATAATTAACTTCATCTGTCGTGCTATCTATCTTACGTCTGTTAATTTAATTGTGTGTGTTCTATGATAGATTTGTCTGGTTTGCTGGACGAAAAACCCCAGTTTCTCGTGGAAAAACCTTGCTATCTACACCTGAGATCCACTAACTCAGCCACGGAGTGAAAAAGGTTTGAATCGCGTCATAGACGCGATTCGAACCGGAGCTTTTTCCACCCGGTGTGAGGAGGACGGTGACGACACCACTATGCTACCCGCGCTGTGTAGATACATTTGCAAATCTCCAGTCCATGTGAACCTCCCCTGAATCTACCGATGCTACAATAATTATGGCTAAGGATTTACTTAATTCCTTTACCGCCGTCTTTAATACAACTGAATAGATTCCATCCACCCCAGGCGCCATTCTTATTTTTAACTTCAAAAATTTCTCCTCCACTTTGTTATCAGTTATTAAAAAATCATTTAGCTCCCTGTTAGAATTTAATAAGATTCTGTTCTCCACTTCTCTATAGAATTCCTCGCGTGTGAATGTAGATGCAAAATACTCATTCAGTTTGGCAGCTGTCTGAGCAGGATCTTCAAACCATCGATATCAAACAGACCAACCTGATTCACCCCCTTCCTTTTAGAGTTTATATAAGTAAAGAAGTCTTTGCTGTTTTTTTTACATCATTTGCCAAAGATTTCTCGTAATCTGCCTTCGCCTGCCGAACCTCCTTTGTGACTTGATTACAGACTAGCTTATATTACAGACTAGCTTATATTACTTATATTACAGATTACAGACTACCATAGGCTTCTGTGTTGCCGGATAATTTATATGCATTCCGTGCATTTTTCTTCTCTCCCACGAGTCTCATTAATTCATGTGACATCCATTTGGGCCTAAACCTTGAACAATATTTCTTCGTTGGTATAAAAAGCTTAGTAGTGTCTAAGATTAATTCCTTGAATGCTTCCCACTTAGAATTTGCTGTTGGTAACATCGTCAGTTGATCCCACTGTACAGAATTTAAAAAAACAGAGTCCCTTCCCTTTACCCCTGATGGGGTAAAGGGAAGTTAAATCTTTAAGTAAATCCCACATCAGTACACTGTGATCACTGCCACCTAGTGGTTCCTTGATCTGTAAATTCTTAATGCACGAATAATCACTGCTGATAATCAGATCAAGAGTATTACTCTCTCTGGTTGCTTCTCGAACATGCTGCTGTAGAAAATAATCATCCAATAAATCCACAAAAGTTTTGCTAGTGTGCGAGTGATCAACCCACAAGTTCCAGTCAATATGTGGGAAGTTAAAATCCCCCATTATAAGACATTCTGATTTACTGGCCCACTCTATTTCTCTGCAGAATTGCTCATTATACTCATCATATTAATTAGACCTATAACAAACACACCTACTCTCATTTTTCCTTTCCCAGTGCTTTCACACCAAACAGACTCAACATTGCATTGTTCACCAACATCAATTTGATGCACTTTCTTAGATTTTATGTGTTTCTTAACTAACAGCATAACCCCTCCTCCCTTCCTGTCCTGTCTTTCCTTTCCATTGCACTCCCCAAATTCCAATTCTACGCTGCTATATCTGTGTGGCAACACGTCTCTGATATCCTAATTTATATCTGCCTTTGATGTCTTGACCAGCACTTCACATTCATCAAATATATTTACTATACTTCTAGAATTGGAGCAAGTATACATGCACCTGTTCTTACTTTTAGTTTCTCTAACACAGCCCATGTATTTACTTGTTTCATGACCCCCAGCAGTTCCTGATATTCCCAGCAACTTGGTTTCCGGGTTGCTGCTCATTCAAATAGGAGCATTTCAAGAATAATTTCCACCTCTGCCTGGGTACTGTTAATCTATTAGTCTGTGATTCCCCCACCCAAGTTAGCAGTTTTGCGACCCACCTAACATTGCCTCGATAGCATCAAATATTGCTGCAACCTTTCTATTTAAGTGTACCCATCTCAGTAGAAGCAGACTCTCCTGTTAGGTAGCACAGACCACGCTGAAAAAAAAATTCTACCCCTTGAGCCTTGCACAATCTCTCCAGGGCCGAATTGATTGACAAGGCTCTCATCATGTACTCCCTGCTATCGTGTCTGGGCAGAATTGCAGACACTTTCAAATTCAACCCTAATTCTCGGCACTTTTTTTCAACGTTGATCTGTACTTGTTAAGCAAATCTGCAGATCTCTTACTCTTAATGTTATTAGTGCCAATGTATATAACAATATCACATTTTGTGCCCTTAAAAGGTGATATCTGCTCTACAATGTCATCAACTTTTCCCCCTGGCCAGGGCCACCTCAAGTGGGTAGGCGAGGTAAGTGTCGCTTATGGAGGGCAGTTCAGGAGTGCGCCAAAATTTTTTTTAATATATACAAGTCAGATCTCTGTTTAACGAACTTGTTTAAAACGAAATTTTCTATTTAAAGATATTTTTAATTCCCTTTGGTAATTACATTTAAAATAGTTTCCATAGAAAAGAAAATTTCCATATAACGAACTGATTACAAGAGGCTTAACTGGGAACGATTAACAGTTCGCACCTCTGGTCTTCAAGCAATTGAGGCAATTAGTGCCGCTACGAAGCACGAATTAAGAGTTAAAGGGATTGCCATTCTGTAACTCAGTGGTACCCAACCCGCTGTTCCACATACCCAGAAGTCGCGCTGTTCATCTGAATGGTTAATGTTTGCCAGTATTCAACACGGCAAGCAAATAATTCATTTGAAATAAATTCAGTACATGAAATTGCAGACTTACGTTAATTTTCTTATTATCTGGATCTGTGTTCAGTGCCGGATTAAGGTTAAAATTAAACTTGATCAAATTAAGATTAAACTTGATCAAAAATCATTTACAATCGAAAATGTCTCAACAGCGACTCTCTAATTTGGCAATAATTTCAATAGAAAATGATCTTTTGGATCAATAAACATAAATGAAATAATTCATAAATTCGCATCTCTTAAGGCAGGGAAACAAATTTGTATAATTTTCTTTTTATTTTATTATTGTGGGTACGATTACTGCGATTTGGAATTTAAAGTTTATTTCCATCAAAAGGATTTTGTTATATTTGTTCGTTGTTTCGTTACATATGAGATATGTAATTATTTACGTGTAATTGTATAAATATTTACGCCTTATTTTATTTTTTAATCCAAATATTTTGGGGCGGCAAATATGATTTTACTTACTGGCGGCACATAGGGTTGCAGCGGCCCTGCCCCTGGCAGACATACCCTGGTCCTATTCCACCTATCCTTTTTTTGCACAAATATATTTCCCGTTTCCTTGACAATTCAGTCACCTCTAATGATCTAAACGATCACCCCTCGTACACACTGTACGTATGCATTGTCATTTTATTCAATAATATACATTAACTCTGTAATGTATATCATTTAATAAAAACTAAAAAAACTAAAAACACTAAAACTGATAAAAATTAATTTTATTATATTTATTTATCAGTTTAGTACGGAATTTTCATCCCTGGACAGCAATTTTGGTAGCAAGGTGTTCATTCTCTAACAGTTTCTCCGTTATGCAATATATCATTTAAATAATATCCAAATTAACATATTAACAATACACATAAACAATTTATATGCAAATTGTTAGACAAATGTCTCTTCAAATATTGACAGTTCTGATTCAGTGATAATCTGGAGACCCTGAGGGAGAAAGCTTATTTACTGTAATGAGTTCTTAAGTTGTTACTTGAGAGTCGCTGTAAATAATCAACGGGAAGTGTAGAGGAGAAGAAAATATCCTGCAGCGTTGACGTCCTCTTCTTTCTGTCTGAACAAACATTCCAGGGATCACTTTGAAGAGAATTACAATATTCCGTTATGTTGTTTGGGAATAATATTATAATTATAATTATTCTATATTATTTGGGAATAATATAAAAGGCTATTTGAACTAACCCTAAGCAGATTTTGCATTAATTACAACTTCGATTCCACATGAGAGATTATGTACTTTTTATTTTTGCGTTCTTCATTCTTTCATTGTATTTTTATGCATTATATATATATTTTTTTTATCATACCCTCGTAATTTAATGGGTCACTATATTATAACGCTTTGTTTCGTATTTTTCAGGAAGAAATAAAACGGGAGCAATCGGGGGCGTGCGTTGGTATCTGTAAAGAGGGGAAGAGGAGGTGCGTGCAGTGGTTTCTAGGGGGGAGAGGGGTTCAGGTGCGTTTTTCTTTGGGGAGATCCCTTTCTTTTCATCGTCCTTTTCTTTTCTTCTAGCTGTGTTACCATTTAAAAAAACGATTTGGGGTCTTGTTCTATGTCGGGCTCTGGTGCTTCACATCCAGCGCATCACCCCTTTTTTTCATGGCCCTGAGAACAATCGACTGAAATGGATTAAGGAATGATCATTCTGTTATCATCCTATTATTCGGTAATTTTCAAAGTTCTTGCAGAATGAAAAAAACACACTAAGAAATTTTGCTTTAATTGCCGATTCATTCGACTGTTTCAGAAGCAATCAAAATAGTTCGATAATTTTCATTCGAGAAATTTCTGTAGACCAAGTCAGTAGTATACTTATTATTTCAGTAATAGCATAAGCAACACGCACTTAACGTACATTTTTCTTATGTTTCCGGTAACGGTCACTAGTGTTGAAAGGTCATTTAGTAAATTTGAAACTATAAAAGACTACAAAATAAATTGTATAGGGCAAAGCAGAATAAGTGACCTCGCTTTATTGAGAGAAACGAGATTAGTTAGGGAAACGAAAGGGTGCACACTTACCAGGAAAAGCTTCAATTCTCTCTGGAAACTAGCATTTGGGAGAAGATCTGATTGAGATGCTTAGGGAATTGAATGGATTGAGTAAGCTCAATGCTGATGGAATCTTTCTTCTTGCTCATACAAAACCCATGAGAGGGCATAAATTTTAATTGAGGAAGGATGGTCGCAGGATAGATGTTGCGAATTTAGCCTTCAGTCAGCGAGTAGTTCATTGTTGGAACAAAAGTGGGTGGTTTGAATAAATCCAAGGAAGATTAGATGAATTATTGGGAGAGGATGGACTGGTGATGTGGGAAGTTTTATATTTTCATGTTTGTTTGTTGACTGATGCTTGTAGAATGTAAATTAACTAGAGAACTCGTAGCGAATATTACGACGAAACTATACAGAGAAGTAAATATTAACATCGACCACATCGTCCTTTAAAAAAATTACAGTTATTGTGCAAATATTATCTGGACCTGGAAACTGCTTTGTAAAGTTGTCCATGAGCAGAAAACGCCAACTTTGTAGAAAGTCAGACCCTGAGCTTTGTTGATTGTGATGACAAAAAATAAGAAATTGTCTTCTTTTCAACGTAAACAGCAAGTTAGTTTCACTGGAAGCTAAATCAGTTTAGGGATATGAAAATCGGCAGGAATTTTTTTTCTTTTTTTCGCAGTTTTATTGCAAAAGGAGAATCAGATCAAAAGCTTGTTTGTCTTTGAGTTACTCAAGTTCAAAGAGCGTTCCGGACAGATGGACATAAGCAAATTATTATATACATTTTAGAATCTAATAACCTTATAGAACCTATAAATAACTTTATAGAATCTATAAATAAACTTATAGAACCTAATTACAGTATAACGTTATAGATTGTTAAATTTCTTATTTTAATGTACAGTACTAAAATTTTAACAGTTTTTTATACTTTAGATTTGTTGAATGTTACTTAAAACGTACATTATAAGAAATATTTTTCGATTTTTCAATAATATTTATGAGTTCTTCAACTTGATCTCTGGAATATATGTTCCGACAGAAAATATAAGACGTCAACGCTGCAGGAAATATATCAATTTCTTCACCTCTAGACTTTCCGTTGATTATCTCCAGCGGCTCTCCATTAATAATTAAGAGCTCATTTGAGTAAATAACCTTTCTCTCTCACTGTTTCCAGATTATCTCTTAATTGGAACTGTAAATATTTGAAGAGACATTTGTCTAACAAATAACTCCAATAACTTCAATAATTCCAATCAGTGATTCAATTAAATTACTGCAATGCTGCATAATGACGTATTTCGAGGGAAATCGATGATTTCCTGTACTTTCTGTAATGACTCGAGTCAGCCAAAAGACTCAATTTACCATCACCATCATGAAAGATTCTTGCGATTCAAAATTTTCAGTCAGTCGTAAATTTCATCAGAATTTAGGAAAAAATTAAACTTTTTTTACCGACAATTTTTAGAAAAAGACTAAGCTAGCCCTGCAGTAGGCCATACCATTACTTCACAACGCCCACTTTTAATGGTTGGTTAAAAATGTTCCGATACCACTGTACTTCACATTCTTCAGTTATGTTCCGTTACTAAGAGTGCTGTTTCTGGAATTTTCTGGTACATAACTCTTTAATAAAATTTACAAGCCACTAGGTAGTTTAATATTTTTTAATAAGAAAAACAAACGCGAACTCGCAGAGTTATCGATTGACGAATAGAATGCATGAATTAGAATGAATTAGTTTTCTTGATATATATATATATATATATATATATGCCCAGAATCCGAGCAGTTCTTAGTAATATAATTCATGCGACCTTGTAACAATCCGAAAAAAGCTTTTCAAAATTAGAAATAAAGAAAATTCATTTGTGTAGGCTCCATCTCTTCTTGTGAAGTAGGTGCAATCTCTTCTGTTCATTACTTAATATTGGACAGAAGAGACAGCGCATTCTTGCATTACTATTAACAAATAATGAAGACGCCTTGAATACAAGAACAGCAAAGCAATATATGTGTAATATTTTAGCATCGCAAAAATAAGAAATATATTTAATTAAAACAAAAGCTTCGAAAGGCAGGAATAAAATATTCACTAAGAAAATCAACATCAAGGTATAGAGTGCGTTCTATGTACATCGTAGTAAATAATAAATTATCGAACATTATCCTGTAGAGATAGAGAGGTCATAGTTCCACTGTACAAGGCAATTGTAAGACCACGTCTGGAATGCTGTGTTCAAGCATGGAGACTTAATTTTAAAAAAGACATTGAGCTGCTTGAAATGGTTCAAAGATGGACAACTCGCATGGTGAGATCGGCAAAAGGCGACCATACGAGGAAGATTCCGATTATGTGGGCAACAGAGATTGGCAACCAGGCACCTCGGGGGAGACCTGAATGAAGTTTATAAAGGCGAAAAATATGAAATAACAGACGGGGAATCCTACATCTTAACTTCAGACAGGGGCGCCTCCGTAGCCAGGTGGGCAGGAGCAGCAGTGCGTAGCACACGCTTCTTGATTAGACCAGGGTTCTAGCCCGTGACCACCAAATACGGAGGATGCGTGAAGGTCAGGGAATGACCACCGCATATCCTTGGAGCAACATGGCCTTAGTTGCTAATGCTCCTAAAAACCAAATAACAACAACAACTTCAGATAGGCAAACTCAAACCAGAATGAAAAGCAATCAGAACTCTTTCTGAAAGACTCTTCAAGGTAAGAAGAAACTGCGAGAGAAGCTGAGCCGTGTGATATCAGCGATAGTGAAATTTTATAGATTGTTTATTAGAAAAACCTTCGAGCCAAAAAAGCAAGTAAGATCGTACAGTTGACACATATACCAAGTAATTCTGGAGAAAGTTGAGCGAGTGCATTAAGAGGTTAATTATGAGGAATAATTATTAGACTCAGGAGAGATTCCACTGAATTGGAGAAGTGCCAACGTAAAGGGGGTCTCTAAGAGAGAGAGAGAGAGAGAGAGAGATGGATAACTAGAAGCCAGATGGTCTGACTCCAGTGGTAGGGAAAAACATTGGAGGAAATGATTAAGACTGTAGTACAAGGCATATAGATAGAAATGGTATTCTGAAGAAAACGCAGCAAGTTTTTTTTTTAAAAACGAAAATATTCTTTAACTAATGTGATTATCTATTTGGAAAATCACACATGAGGTGGATGTAAGAGATAATTTTGATATTGTTTATTTGTATTTTATCAAAGTATTTGACTCAGTCCCGCACGAGTAGTTATTGTATAAAGCTGGATTATGGGATCACAAGACCTTTAGATGGATCCCTGGATAGCTTCAGGAAAGGAGGCGGAAGTTGTGATTAATGATTACTCTTCAGTTGGGCTAAAGTTAGAAGTGGGATGCCTCAGGGATTGGCGCTGTGGCCACTGTTGTTTCTCATCTTTTTAAATGACATTAACGAAGAGATAACGGACGGAATGTAAAAATTTGCAGATGATATCAAGGACGGGGTTAATAGCCAGTGCTAAGTAGTGGTAGTCATGTTTTAATGCGGCGAAATGCAAGGTCTTACACTTGTGAAATAACTGAAAAATAACCTACGTTCTTGGAGAAAATGAATTAAAAATATAAAGTTAAAACATTTCGGGGGTTATGAGTACAAGCAAATATGACGTTCGCTGTGTAGTTTACACTGGAGGCAAATAAAGTCCACGGCGTCCTATTTGTAATTTATCGAACATTTGCTTGTAGATATAGAAAGAACCTAAAAAAAACCAGACTTTAAGCTTCTTGAAAAAATTCAAAGATAGGCAACGCGCGGTTAAGATTGGAAGAATGGTGCCCATATGAGAGAAAACTGGATGTATTGGCTAAAAAGCTTGGCAATCAGACACTTTAGAGAGGATTAGTCTGTAGGGCTCTGAGAAGAATGCATGTAGCAAAATAAATGAAGGTGACGTATTCACGGCATAAATGATACTAAACTTGGGGTCCATAAACTGAAATCACGGAGAAAAGAGATATAGACTGGTTTGTAGGAAAATTTCTTTTAACCAACAAGTGTAAATTACTGGGAAAAAATTACCTTCGTGGACCGCTGAGGCCGATGAACGTGAGGAAGTTAAAGCTCAGATGTGTGTCGGTACCTACTTGAGCAGTGAATGTTCTGCCTGAATGGGTAGATCCTTCCAGAGAATTATACATAATCAGAGGTTTCCTGATGACTTCCGTGCTTGCGTATAAATGTCTGTAGCGCCATGTGTGGTCTATACATGTTTTTAGGGAGAACAAAAAAAAAAAAAAAAATCAATTGAAACAACTCAGTTAAATGCTTCCACATTAGACCAGCTAACTCAAACCCGAATGAAAGGCTACCTGAAACTCCTCTAGTCTATAATGCGATTTGAACGCGAACCTACATTTATTCAAATAGGTTTCAAGTGACCGGAACCCATTTGGATAGATCCATTTTGTTCATTCAGTTGAATTGATTCGCTGATCAGAAAGTTTCGCTTTTAAAAATTAATTCTAACTGCCTACACTTTATAGTAGAAGAAGAAACATACACACACACGTATACACTAATTGGCCAAAAAATTAGAAAGCTTTTGCTATTTTGGAGCATTAGCAACTAAGACCATATTGCTCCGGGGATATGCGGTGGTCATTCCCTGACCTTTCCGCATCCTCCGTATTTGGTGGTCAGGGACTCGAACCCCGAGTCTAATCAAGAAGCGTGTGCTAGGCACTGCTGCTCCTGTCAACCTGGCTACGGAGGCGTCAACAGATAATTAAACTATGGTATGCAAATGTATATTGTCATATGCTAGATCATAAGTTCCTTGGTATCGGATGGTGATCGGAAAGATCACAGGTGATCTTTCCGATTTTCAGAAAGATGTCATTGTTGGAGTACATTTAGCTGGAGCCATAACTTAGAAAAGAAAGATCGTCAGTGGTGTGTCGAAAGAAACGATCTCAAAAGTATACAATGAGTGGAAGACAAAAAGAGAATGCAGCTCTAAAGGAAGACATGCAAAAGAAAGTCAGTACTTCAAGATAAGAGACCGCAGGAATTTAAAGCGAATCAGAATAGAAGGACCAGTATGCAGCGAATTACTAAAAAAATTAAATTTATGCAAAGAAAGACCAATTTCCAATCCAACTATACGGCGGGATTTGAAGAATCTGGGATTTGGTAATCATGTGCCTCTAAAAGACATTTCTTTCTCTCAAAAATCGAAAGATTCGACTGGAGTGGTTCCTCCAACGCTAAGACTAGACTGTGGAACATCGAAAAAAGATCATGTTGTCTGACGACTCTCGATTTACACTGTTTTGAACAAATGATAAGATGAAAGCGTAAATGAAACCATGCAATCAGACCACCTCGTGTCCACCCCCCAAGCGGCTGGAGGTGAGATCATGGTATGGGGTATGTTCTGTTCTGTTGGTACTGGACTGGGTACACTCATATCGTCAGAAGGTCGTATTACCTACAACGAATATCTTTCTATCGTATCGGACCAACTTCACTTTGCAATGCTTCATTTTTACTTGGATTGCGATGTAATCTTTCAAGACGACAGCGCAACTATCTCCTGTTCAAATAGTTCGAAACATTCCAAAGATTTCCAACATCTAACCTAGCTACCTAATTCTCTAGATCTGAATCCAGTTGAGAACGTCTGGAATTGTGTTGGAAAGAATCCCGAAAAAAATACCCTGCCCCGGTTGAAATACTCCCAAAAAAACAAAAATCTTCAGGAATAACTCTTCCTGAAGAAGTAAAAAAAAAAAAAAAAGGTAAAGTGCAGCCATTATCAACCCACTGCAGGATGGAAGCCTCCTCAACAATTTATGCTGAGGGAAAATGGACCATAATCTGCCACGCTGGTTCAGTGCGGGGTGGCAGATCGACCGTATTCAGGGGCTTGAACCCCAGTCTACTCAAAGAGCGTGTGCTACTGCACTCCCGCTCCTGACCACTCGGCTACGGAGGCCTCTCCTGAAGAAGCAATAAATGACAATTATGATTATTAACCCCAGGGGCTCACATCTGGTGAATATGGACTTGGCACATCCACGGTTCTGAGCTGGATATCATCATTCTTCTCTTTCTTGGTGATTCCCTTCTACTTTTGACTCTCTCTCTCTCTCTTTCAGGTAAGTCAATTATTTATTTATTTATTTATTATATATTTTTTTTTTGGCTGGTGCAGTATAAGCCTCAGGATTCCTTGCACCATATGGCTAACAATAATTATAATAAATTAAAAACGTTTTGAATTTTTATGTTCACAGTACTTTTCGATGTTTGCTTTCCTGTACACAGTATTTAACACTTTTGTCATGTAAAGTTATTAAATTTTGAAGGGTTTATAAAATTAAGCAGATGCATTTAATGTGTGAAATAGTTGTATCCAAAGGAAAGTGATATTAAATTAACAAGAAAATATTTATTAGCGGTGTTATAAAAGTTAAACATTTATTTTGCCATTACGATATGTATATATCAAGGTACAACATAACAATTTTAGATTATAAACATCTTTGATCTATTAACGATTCTGTAGTCTGCTCAAAATCCATGCGGCACAACTTGGTTTACGAGGCAGCGTGATGGTACCGAAGCGTTTGTCCAAACCAGTTACCATATGACATGACTAATTACATAAAAATGTAACTAGTCATGTCATATGCTTGTTATGAAAAAAAAAATCGTTCGTGTGCAATTTTGTGTAACAGAATCAAAAGAGCAATGGGGATTACCATATCATTATGAATGTACTTCCACCAAGTTGCGTGCGTACATGCATCAGTATATTTGTTTATGCATGCGTGTGTATTTTGTCCTCAGAAGTACCAGCTAAAAGACGCACGAACGAACACGGCATGCGTTTCAGATACCATGCCGACTAACACAAGAACTAAATCAGTTTCATAGCTGAAATGCAGAATAAATCTTACACATTCGATGTAAGATGTTCGATTCCTTGAACCGAACTAAACAGAACTTTAGAAACAGGAATTTGGTGAAAGCCGGAGTTGCAATTTTTGTTTGGCTCTTTAAAAATATGAGCAACGATCAGGAAAAGTTTGTGAAGAATTACTGCCGTTTGTGAAAAATTTCCTGCCAAGATTTCGCGATTGTTTCCACGTGCACTTCTTTATGCTCGCTTGCTTTCCTCAAGGCAGCTATATATAAAAGCTAAACCTGATTTTAAAACCGCATCAAACAATGCTCTATTCGCAGAAAAAGTTTAAAAAAAAACAAGGTCTTGTTAACGTAAATTGTGTGTAATCAAGTAATAGTTTAGCAGAGCAGTGGAGAAATGTCACATTAATGATCCATTCCATTTTTAAAGAACGGTAAAGGGGTCGCATGTATCCCCTATTTTCGAAAAGCTGTTGGGAAATTATGTAACACGAAAAATAGACAAGGGAAGTTGGTCAGTATGGAATGTAATGGTAGATGGGGGTTGCCACTACTGCGTACAGTACATTCAATAGAGATAAAGCCTGAAGACTCAATCATACCGGTAAACATTTGAGAAAGAAGAAAAATATTGCTGGATGTGGATGTTATGCGAACTTACCATGGGATTTTCAAGTCGGTAAATAATACAGCTTCCGAGATGGTGAATGGGTTGCCCATGGCCCTATTCATTCATCTCTTTATCCAGTACTCGACTGCCAGAAAGCATTTTATATACGACTGCGGAGCAGAAGACCAGATTGGAGATGCATAAAGTGCAATTGGTTGTAGGAACAGCTGGGCGAATCTCGTGACTGCTTCCACATTGAGTAATTCTGTCAGTTCTTGTCGAACCGGCCACATCGACGAGTACTTCGTTTTCATGGTGGAAAAATGAGGCCCTCATCCCATGCCAAGCCGAGGTCACTATGACACTTCATTTTCTTTATCTGCGATCCATTATGATAGGCTCTGAAGTCATTATCGATTAACTTTTTTCGAAAAAGTAAATTGAGCTGATTTGGATTTTCAATTTACGAGGTGAAGCTATTCAGCATCTTTCAATGTCATATACAATTTGAGGTCATCCGCATATGACTTAAAATCAGCATTCCTTTCGAGGAAAGGTTCAAGGGCAGCAGTGAACAGCAGACCGGACAGGTCTCCTTCCTGTGGTACTCCTCGCGTTATAACGCACTTCTGTTGGAAGGATTTATGGCTGACGATCAGTTGTCTTGGCATAAGAATTAGGTTGATGATTTTTAACAGGCTTCTTGTATCTGAAGATGTTCATGTCTGTGAGAGAAGCATTATCGATAAGTGTTGATAAGGTAGGTTTCTCAGATAATTTTAACAGAGAGCAGTCCACTGAAATAGGTCCAAAGTCCTTGGCTCTTTAGGGTTTCTTCTTTTGGGTAGGGGTTGAACCCTGTAATGATTCCACATAGTCGAGATTGCCCGGGAATTTAATATCTGATTAAATATTGTTAGAAGTGGGCTCCACAATGAGGCTACTACACACTTTACAATGAATATTATAAGAATGTGGTCTTGTTAGAATGCACTCTAGCAAGACTCCCTTCTTGTTTATTTTCCTGGTAATGGAAACTCAGAAGGTTGACTGCATCTTGATTTTGTTTGTTGTTAGCGTGTGCTTGCCATATATGAATATTCATGGGCTTTTCGTACGATTTTGTAGTCTTCAGCTCAGGGAACCACATAAAATTTTAAAATTCGGCATTACGCAGGTTCATTATGGAACTCGAACTCCTCTTAAATGATGGAGCGCTCCACTGTGAGGACCCCTGGTGAATGCGTTTTTTACAAGCTTACGTTGCTTTTTTCCGTTCGATTTTTACATTCATCGTTTCCAAACAATCCAGTCTTATGGTCAGGTCAGTTGGTTGCAGGATTTTAGGCGCAGCAACAACTTAGGCTATATTGCGCAGTACATGAGCTCTGCAAATTGCGTGTGATCTGTGGTCGATTTGCTGTTTGCTGGACGAAAAACCCGAATTTCAGTGAGCAAAAACAACGCTGTCTTTGTCTGAGACCGACAGACTCAGCCATGTTGCGAAAAAGACCCATAAAAATTTCTCGTGTCATTGATGGGATTTAAATTCAGGTCTTTCCCACTCGGTGTAGAGAGGATGGTAATTATGCCAAATGTGTTGATGGCCGTTATGGTCAGAAAAGGAGGTAAGTTTCTTATATTTATATTTATGGCAGCATTAGCTCATTCTCTTATTGACAGAAAAATCTAATAAAAGAAAATGCCATCTTAGGGAGATTACTTAGGGAGAAACACAATTTTTTTTTTGCAAGAGGGCCCTATGATCGATTGATTTAAAAACGGAAAACTTAAGACGATATTTCGGGATTTATATATTTCGAACGCTACACAATTAAATTCATGTGCGTATTTTTAAAATATTTTTATAGGGATTTCTTATTTTTTAACCCTCCCTACAACTTATGACGGATTATATGCGAGTGTATTAATTTTTATTCCCGTAATCAAGAACTAGGACAATGCACTCTTTCTCTGATCTCATTAATTACGATAATTTTGTTCTTTTTATTCAACGAAATAAAAACTATTCTTCACTGTCGCATTTTCAAGTGACATTTATGAAAATTTTAACAACTAGCATTGTTGGAAAAATGTTGTTTAATAATTGAAGAAATGTTGGTGAAAGATATAAAAAATTCCATGGAAGTTTAATATTTATTAAGAATATATAGTCAAGGATTACTTCTGGCCGGAAATATGCTTTTAAATATAATTGCCATGACCTATAAATATTTTCTCGCTCCAATGTACATCCTTAGATCACACCAATAAATATGCCACATATCTGTAGCAGAAGAAATAACCGAATAAGTGTTCTGAGGTATTAATGGAGAGATTAATATCCTAATTAAATCAACTCGTCAACATCGTTGGGCGTGTTCATGAAACGCCCACAGGGACTTACTAAAATGGTCCCCGAGTTGCAGTACATCCACTGCCCACGCCCACAAGTTTGCGAGGTCCGGCTTTCTTGTGTATCCAGTCTGTGGCATTTATTGTAATTAATATTTCATCTAGTTTTCTGGTTGCACAATTTGGTGAATACGTGATACAAATCGCGTGTTAGTTGCCATATAATCGCAGGAATATTTTAAAATTCGGTTAAGCGTAGTTTAAAATATTAGTTTAATTAATTAACTCGGTGAATCAATTCGAATTAAACGATAAATCGTAACCTAATTAAATAATGGATTAATAAATCAAAAATATCGATAAAATACTGTTATTATTTTTAAATTTTGATTCGAACAATGCGTGTTTGTAGCCTCCTGAGAAGAAAAATAACATTTTCGCAAAAATACCTTGCTCTATCAATGCCAACGTTCAAACGCTTGGAAATGTGGAGAAGAAACGTATAAATATACACGATAACTATTCCGGAACTTACCCAACTCCTACGTAAGAATCATGTGACAAGAAGGTCCACAAATAGCAGGCACTTCCTTGACTGACCTACGTTGCCGGGAGACACCAAGCAGTGATAACTTTCTCAAAGTCATTCAGTTCTCGACACGTGTACAAGCCTAACAGTGGTATTCTTTTTTTTCTTTTCTTTTTTTTTTCCTTCTACCTCGCTGGCTGAATGTCAATCAACTCTTACGCCGCAGAGAGGCGACCCTTAATTTCCCAGGAGACTGAGCAGATAACATACATTGTTATTCTTTGTTGCTACTTTGTTACTCAATACCATCACAGATGGTGAAACATATTTCAATGGGATACGCGGCGCTAAGAGAACTTCAACGAGAGAAATCCTTCTAGCTTTTTTTTTTTTTTTTTTTGAGGAGCTTATTTAAACCTTTGTAAAAGATTAAAAGTAAATATTTAAAATTGAAATACGCGACGCATTTTAATTATATTTTTGTACTCTTTGTTATGTCGATGTTTAATGAAAATGAAATTGCCAGAATAATAAGTGTGAATGGAAGAGTTAAATATTTATCGAACAGACAGCGAAACATGTTTCTTCTTTCTCTTTTTACATTTTCGTCTTCAGCAGGATGTGAGCAAATTGGAACCTCCAATGTTTGAAATTCGTGGTTGTTTATACTAGCGAAAGCCATTTTATGGAAGCGATGCTCAAAGGTCTTTTTTTGAAACAATCGGAAAACATTTGAGCATCGACTGATATAATGTGAAATATTGCAAAGAGGTCTCACAGCAGGACGGTGGAAATGTGAGGGTGCATTGGATGCGCTGCACCAGGGCCTCAACTAGGCGGGTCCCAATCGAGGGAGCCATCAATCAAAGTAAATCGTAAAAAGTAAACTCAACATAAATAAACGAGGCTCCTTAACTCCTTTTGCATCCGGGCGGGCTCCCAAGTGCCTTTGCACGGCCCTGCCTCACAGATTGACTTCGAGACTGGATTAGGATGGGGGACTATTGCTGCGAAGTCACGAGTCTGACCAGGGCCAGAATAAGAGCGGGATAGACTTTCCCCAGGTGCAACAAAGTCAGGATCGTAATAATCCACAGAACTAGAAGCATTGTATAATTATACACGAGGGTGTATAGTTCGCATTTTGTTCCAATTTCTGCAGACAGAAATACCAAGTTCCGGCGATGAGTCCGAATATTTTTTGGCACATTCGGAACTCTATACATGATATTTAATAGTCATAGATTGTGTACAGTTAGACCTGTACACAATCTATCACTTTTTTTTTTTTTTTATTTCATCAGCGGTGACACGCTACAAACACTATTAGGTAGGGAGGCAATCGCTGTGCAGGCTAGTCCACTCCTCCATGAAATTCTTTAATTCTCGAATTGCATTTATTATTTTATTTTATTTTATTTATTTATTACGAGTACATTTGCTTTAAGTAGAAATTTTCATATTTCGTGTTAGCCTTTCTCAGTCGACTGAGGGATCCACAATTTTTCATCCCATAAATCAGCGAAACTGATCACAAATTAAAAATGCTGTAAACCAAACCGATATATAACTACATGGTTCTATTTTTAAATCTGTGAATATAATACAGAATTGGTACCTGAAAACATTGTTGAACTTCAGTTTGTTTTAGAAGATGCATCTCAAACTATAATAATGACTAATTATGAAATTCATGCTTTAATGGCGAAAGTAACCAGTTGAACCCTACATTGAATTTATAAACCACTCATAAGTTCGTGTTACTTCCCCGTCCCCCTTACTCCGAAGGTTGTTAATTGTTAGGTTTTGTTTCCAGTGCACATTTTCCCCTTCCATTCAAACTTCCTCTTTGACCATCCAGGCAGAGAAGAAACTGTCCCCTTTATCTCTACGACGGTCGGACTGGTAATTACAAAGGAGCTCAGGAAATGTTTGTAATGAGCCCTCGACTTTTTTAAATACATTTATCTCTCACCAACTTCCGGAGTTAGGGACTGGGAATCTCTCGTGATAGATTCTTTTTTTTTTCATATTTAACATACACTGAGTAATCACTGAAATATGACCACCCCTATGAAAACTGAATGCTACCCGTTGACCACGTAAGGTACGAGAGTGCGCAGTTAGTCGACCTACGTAGCATAGATAAGATGTCAGTGGATTACTATGTAGTAAAATTCCGAGCGTGATGGGTAAAAGGAAGTATTCATCGGACTTTGATAAAGGACAGATTGTGGGTGTTCGACGAGCTGGTGCCTCTATTTCCCAACCGGCTGAACTGGTGGGGTGTTCGAGAGCTGCCGTTGTTAAAGTGTACCAGGACTGGCGTCAAAATGTTCAAACAACAATCCGACGGCAAAACTGCAAAACTCAGCAAAAGGTTGAGGTTAGAGGTGAACGCCGGGTCCGACGACTCGTACAGGCGAACAGGCGCAGCACTGTTGAAGAGTTGACTACCCAATACAACATGGGCCAACCCAAAACAATATCTGGCATGACCATGCGTCGCGCGCTCGCACGTATGGGCTATACCAGCAGACGACCCCTACGGCATCCTTTCCTAACCAAGGTTCATCGTCGTAAAAGACTCGTCTGGTGTAAAGAGCATGCAAGTTGGACGTTGGAAGAAGATGTGCTGGTCGGATGAGTCACGTTATTTACTACACACCGTGGATGGTCGTGTATGGATTTGGCGTCAACAACATGATGCTCTTGATCCATCATGCATGGTATCAAAAGTGCAGGCCGGTGGAGGCGGTTGTATGGTGTGGGGCATGTTTCATTGGCAGGAACTTGGACCTCTGGTGCATGTGTAACAACGTATCACTGGTCTCCGGCATTGTCAACTGCTTGCTGACTGTGTACACCCCGCTATGTTACACTTTTTCCTGAATGGGGATGGTATCTTCCAAGATGACATTGCGCCGAACCATCAGGGACTTGTTGTGCAGGAATGGTTTGAGGAACACAGTTGAGCATATCGATTGGCCTCTGAACTCCACCAATATCATTTACGGCTTTTAGCCTTTCATTGTCTATTAGTAACTCAGTTGTTATGGACTGCAGGCTAGACCAAAATTCCTGGATGTAGTTCCCAGCTACTTTAGTAAATCTATTTGAGTCATTGTTTAAGAATGCAATTACATGTCCGTGGAGCAGTGAGAATGTTTGGTGTAGGGACACTAGCCCACTCATGGGCCACCCGTCAATTTCAATGCTGGTTAGTGGAATTCCTAATCTTGTAGAGGATTTTAGCCCAGCTGCAATGGCAATTGCAAGGGCTGTTGGAGTTTGAACTTGGGTGGTGCTTTTGGCTTCCAGTTGAGGATCAAGAGCTATGGGAAGAGCAGGGGCTGCAGATACAGCCGCTGTGGCAGATGGAGAAACTACAGCAGGAACGGTGGCAATGGGTGATGCTGAGGCCATGGCCCCTTTGGACACCAAATCTCGAGAAGGTGTATCATCTGAACCTTGATCAATCACCAAGGGTTTGGCATGCCCTCATCCTGCACTGGTTGTTCCATACAAAGTGTGGCCCAGGCCATCTTTGCTTCCTTGCATTTCTTATTACCTTTCTTTTTCTTTTTCTTTAGTGATAGATGGCCACTCTTCAGTGGCGTCTTAGGAGTAGTGGTCTGCGGAGGGGGTGGCTTCCTGGATCGGGTTCCTCCTCACTTGGGGGACTGAAGCTTTCTCTTGCGCTCATTTAAAACAGTTGTCACGTCTCAGTATGAAAATAAGGAGTATATAGCAAAAGAGTATCAATCAATGGTATATTTGGGCTGTTATACGTAAGTCCTACCAAAAATCTACCAAATTTTTCGCAACATAGCTGAGCTAGTCGGTCGCAGATGAGGTAGCGCGGTTTTTTTTTTTTTTTTTTCCGTGAGCTCGGTTTTTCGTCTAGCAAACAGAAAATCGACCTCACAGCACACGCAATTTATAGACACGGAGTAATATGCTCTTAATTGCTGATGCTTCGAAAAAAAAATAAATAAACAAGTCCACAGTCCCCAACTCATGTCCCAGGGCATTATAAATTTGAATATCCATGCGTGGTTCATCAGTTGTTCAAAATGTGTTTTGTTTTAATATTTTTTGGAAAAATTATCTATTTGATCATTCGAAAATGTCACCAGAATATACCGATATGTAAATTTTCGGACAGTTATCAACGAGAAAATTCCATGTGGTACCTGGGTGAAAACCCAAGAATAACGGTAAAAAACACTTGCAATTTCTGGCGAATATTTTCAAAATTTTGGCTTAGTCAAATAGCTGCTAGTCTTTTTTATTTATTTAGTTAATTATGATCATCATCATTTTGTTTGTTTTTTGTTATTCCCTGTAAAGCTAAAGATAATAAAATCCGAAAATAAGCAGAACTTTGCCAGTGTAATTTATATGTAAACTCTAGAAGGAAGGGGATGAATCAGATTGGTCCAGTTGGTATTGATGGTTCAACTGTTGATGATCCTGCTCAGGTAGCTAACAAACTAAATGAATATTTTGCATCGAAATTCACACATGAGGAGTTATTCAGCGAGGGGAATGCCAGAGGTGTATTCAACTCTGGCAGTAGGCTAGAAAATCTTGTAATTACTGAGAGTAAAGTGGAGGAGAAATTGTTGAAGATAAACACAAGAAACGCACCTGGGGTGGATGGGATCTATCCAGTTATATTAAAGGAGGCAGCAAGGGAAGTAAGCAAACCCTTAGCCATAATTATGAGAGCTTCCTTGGACTCAGAGAAGGTACCGACAGACTGGAGATGTGAAATTGTGACCACAATTCACAAAGGAGGATCAAAAGGCGACACAAGTAATTATAGACCTGTTAGTTTAACTTCTGTTCCTGGAAAATTAATGGAGACACTGGTTAAAGAAGCACTGCAGGATCATCTAGACAAGACTTCAGTTATAGCTCGGACACAGCATGGTTTTGTTAAGGGTAAGTCTTGCTTGACCAATTTGATAGGATACTATGATGCAGTCAGAAAAGAAATGGCTGCAGGGAATAACTTTAATATTATATACTTGGATCTTAGAAAGGCTTTTGATACTGTTGCACATGGAAGACTGCTGCACAAATTTGAGCAGTGTGGCATTGGCGGCAAATTGCTGCTATGGATAAAGGGGTGGTTGAGGGGGAGAAGACAGAGAGTGGTAATCAATGGACACTGCTCATCGTGGACTAATGTTATTAGTGGAGTCCCTCAGGGTTCAGTGTTGGGTCCATTATTGTTTTCTGTATTTATAAATGATATTGATGATGGTATATCAAGCTTAATGTCCAAGTTTGCAGACGATACAAAGGTTGGAAGGGTTGTCAAGGACACTACTGACACTATGCTGCTGCAACAGGATCTGGAAAGGTTGACCAGATGGGCTGAGAGATGGCCAATAAAGTTTAACATTGACAAATGTAAAGTACTACATATGGGAAAGAGCAACCCTAGAGCAACATATCAACTCTGTGGTACTACACTGACAGTGGTAGAGAATGAAAAGGACCTGAGGGTATTTGTGCAGGCAGATATGAAGTTCTCTGAGCAGTGCAGACGGGCTACAAGAGTAGCTCATGGTGTCTTGTCAATGATATACAGGAATTTTTCTAGCAGGGATAAGGAGGTGATTATTCCCTTGTATAAGGCAATGGTCAGGTCACACCTAGAGTAGTGTATACAGGTCTGGAGGCCTCATTTCAAGAAGGATGTAGAGCTGCTGGAACGAGTACAGAGAAGGGCAACATGATTAGTGAATGGAACAAAGGGTTGCTCTTACGAAGAAAGGCTTAAGAAAGGTTTTACAAATTACAGTGTCTGGAGACTCGGCACCAGCGAAGTGATTTGATAGAGGTGTATAAAGCCTTGAATGGTTTGAGCATGCTCAATGCTGATGGGATTCTTTCTCTTGCTCATAAGAATCACCTGAGAGGGCATAAATTCAAATTGAGGAAAGACAGATGTAGGATAGACGTGCGGAAATTTGCCTTGAGCCAGCGGGCGGTTAGTTGGTGGAACAGAGTTCCATCCTTCGTTGTGGAAGTTGATACCCTTAATAAATTTAAGGCTCAGCTGGACAGGTATTTCGAACGAACGGAGGGATTAAGTGGAAGTGGTTTTTTTTTTTTTTTGGCTGATGCTGCATAAGCTTGCTTTCTTGCATCATATGCCTCTACTAATGCTAATGCTAATATATTCAGTTTAATTATACTAAAGTATAATTAAACTGGATGTATAAATTACACTAATAAAATATCGCATCGTTCGCCAACAAAATGTTGGCAACAGTTTTCGGTTAGATTAAAATATAAGTGATGTCATGAGCATAGTGAACTTGATCAGCTCGCACTGACTCAACCAGAGACATTTCAAAGGTTTTCTTGATGAAACTGATACGAATATGTCTACTCGTCCACGGTAATAGGAGTATTAAAGGTTCATTAACCCTTTATGTTCCATATTACGATAGAAAAAGAATGCCATCTGCTTATTAGAAGTTCGTAGGCTAAGAAAGAAAATTTTACCCTACTTTTTTGGCAATTTTTTTTATCCAGTTTAGAAAGTTGAGTTTTTCCTTTTTCAAAAGAAGTTGATTAATTTCGAAGATGTTGGATGACTACTAGTAGAAGGCTTTTATTTGGACTCCTACTTGAAAGTGGTTGACCTAGATCAGATCGTAAACAGGGACATGAAAAACTGTTTTTGAAATCGTTATCAACTGCCCTTCTGTGTAAGAAAAGCCTGTGACCTGTGTACCTCTGTTGAAAGATTCCTTTATTTACAAAACAAACTGCGAAAAATTGAATTTACGAATCTGTTTATCAGGTCTGTTAATACATCTGGATGTATTAGCAAAGTTTAAGGTGGCTAAATTTTAAAGTTCACCATCTCCAACGCATCTACAGAGAACAGTAATTGGTTGAAATAATTCATATCTAGTAGGCACACTGCAAAGGAGATGAAGTAGACGAGAATTATGCAACCTTATTGTTCTAAGTACTGTATTTAATAAAATGTAGTAAATGTAGTAAATTTTAATAACTATTTGGAAGATATGTACATGGGTTGAAACTTGTCCAACAAAAATTTTATTTCGTTCAAAGTATACACAACAGTGACCTCCATTTGTTGTGAACGAGTCCCTAGTCCTCTTGAATAGCACAATTGGTATAATCACCGTGTAAAATGACGCGAGGACTTTTTATGGGTATTTTTCACAACGTGGCTGAGTTAGTCGGTCTCAGGCGAGGGTGGAATGGTTTTACCTCCAGCAAACAGCAAATCGACCATAAAATACTCGCAATTTTACAGCAACACGGGGTGAACAAAATAATGTAAACACCTGATGAGAAAGCATAGTTTCTGTAATGGCTGTATGACGTATTTATGAACATGCAGTGATAACATTTTATGTGTCTTGCAGGAAGTACTATTGTGAAGGAAAGACGATAAACGTTATTGTTTATTTAGAGGTGACATAAAAAAGGTACACGAAGAAAATGATCGACATATCTGAGTTCCAAAGACGTCAAATTGCCATTTAGTAGAAGTATTGGTGACCAAAACTGCTGATTTGTTTAATGTATCTAGAGAAACTGTATCGAAAAATATATATGTATGTGTGTATATTTTGTTGAGGCGGCACCTGGTACATTAGTTCAGCTCCGATTCGTTTCACTGGGCAGATACAGATCTCTGTAAAAAGGTCAAGCATGTGAGTAGTGTTATGTTTGCGTATATTGTGCGCGTTGTGTTGTGCTGGCTACTTGGCTATCGAGAAGTGGCAACCACCTGGACGACGACATCCTTTGGGTACACGTCCCTAACCATGGGAAGGTGAACCAATTCTACTATTTATACAACGGTCCCAATAGAGACGAAAGCCCAGAGAGAGAGAGAGAGAGAGAGAGAGAGAGAGAGAGAGAGAGAGAGATTGTGCAATACCTGTAGGTGCAGGGAAATATCTGAGGCACAACTGTATCGAAAGGGATCTCTGCATTCTTCAAGGTACGGAAAAACAAAATTGATAGGACGAATTGTGGCAGAAAATCCAAGCTAATTGAAAGAGACTGAAAAGGATTGTAGCCCGGAAAAATAAAACTACTGCCTCGAAAATAACTGCAGAACTTAATGTGAGTCTGAGCAATCCAGTTCATAGGAAAACAGTTCGGCGAGAACTTCATAAAGCTGAAATTTATGGCAGAGCCACTACTACCAAGCCACTCTTTACTGATGGTAATGCTAGAAGGAGGATGCAATGGTGTAAGAAGCACAAAAAGTCGATATTGATCATTGGAAACATCTTATTTTCAGATGAAAGATCACTCTCTCTTTTTCCAACATCAGGAAGAGTTGACGTTTGGGGAATGCGAATGGAAGAGCATCATTCTGACTGTCCTGTGACAACCATTAAATATGGAGGAAGATCAACAATGGTTTGAGTAGCAATATCTTGGTAATCTTTAGTTCATATCATCATCATCCTGAACAAACGTTTGAATTACTGCCACTGATTACCCTGATATTCTAAGTAACCAGGTTTATCCCGTGGTGCCTACATTGTTTCCCATAAGGATGCAATGGTCGAAGATGATAATGCTCCAATTCACAAACTCAGATGTGTCCGGTCTCAATTGAGGACATGAAACTGACGCTAATATTACCCCATGGCCTGTGCAATCACTAGACTTAAATAATATTAAGTCACAGTGGGCATATTTGGAGAGGATTTCCTCCACCTCCAATCACTCAAGGAGCTTGTAACGTTTTTCTATGAAAAATTATCCAATATTCATCTTAAGACAATTGAATCTTAATTTAAACGTATAGGTTAGTACAATTGCATCAGTTTAATTCGTAGTCATCTACCAAAGTAGTTAAATTGACATCGTTTTAATTATATCTCATATTGTGAATATTAATTTAAATAATAGTGTTTTCATTATTTTGTCCAGCCACTGTATTATATACAGTGCAATATTGTCTAAGTTTCTGATGCGCTAAAACCATCCTTAAACCATCCTTGAATTTATTCAAACTATCCACTTCCACAACATCAGGTGAAAGTTTCTTCAGACAATCAACCACCCGCCACTGAAGGCAAATTTCCGCACATCTATTTTACAAACATTCCCCAATTTGAATTTATACCCCCCCCCCTCACGTACGTAGTCTAATCAAGAGAAAGAATATTGAAGCACACTCAACATCTCCCATGAGCGAGCTCACGATATTGTGGTGAATGTTGTAGGAATCAAGGTTTGTTCAAGGTGGGTCCCTAAAGCACTGAATGCAGGCCAGAAGCGGGAAAGGGTGAAGTTTTGTCATGAGATTGTCAGCATTTTGAAACTAATGAAGTTCCGTTTTGGGGACTATGTCACTATGTACGAAATGTGGATGCATCACTTCTACCCTGAAACAAAAGAACAATCGAAACAGTGGAGACATCCTTCTTTTTTCTCTCCTAAAAGGTTTTGAGTGCAGAAGTCAGCTGGGAAAGTAATGGCATCCGTCTTCTGGAATGAAAAAAGAAGTGAGCATGGTTGATTTCCTGGGACGATGTGCCATTATCAATGCCAAGTATTATTCTAACTGACTGAGACGTTTTTGTGAGGAATTGAAGCTCAAGAGGTGCAGAAATTGGCCGAAGAAGTCATCTTTCATCAAGACAATGGACAGGCGCACTTAGCGTTACGGCACTCAGCGGGTTACGAAAGCTAGTGGATCGTCCCAAAGTGTGTTCACTTAAGGGGAAACTACTGTATGTTAAAAATAAATGAGTTTTCGCAACTTTCCAGCATTCCTTCTATGGCTAGAAACTTTTCAACCTCCTATTGTATATTCACACGAGGAATTCTTTAGGGAAGGGGATACCAGAAGTTTGTCAAACTCTAACAGGGAGCTAAATAATTTTGTAACAATTGAGAGGACTAGTGGAAGAGAAATTGTTGAAGCTAAACGTAAAAAAGAGGCGCCAGAAGTGGGTGGGATCTATTCATCCCCACCAGGCACATTTTTTTTTTTTTTTGTATTTAGCCTCATACGTTTACGTGGGAATGATTCCATTTTTATCTGGAAATTGTATCTGACCAGGCGCGTCCTTTCATGAGTGCAAATATCGATCTGTGAATGGGTTCTTCACCCAGGATAATGCTCCATATCACAAAGCCAGAATTGTACAGAAATGGTTTCAGGAATTTAGATATAAGTCCAACTGAGTACCGGTGGAATGAAGTAGAATGAGCTCTTCGGAGTAGAGATCAGCAACCATCCAATTTTTAGCAACTATTTAAGTCAACAACTTCTTGAGTCAATATGGCATGCATCCCTGTGGGACGTTTTCGACACCGTATTCAATCCATGCCACGAGAAATCCAGGCTGTTCTGAAGGCTAAACGGAGTTCTACTCGTTATTAGGTAGGTTTATCTAAGTGGCTTGTAGACAATGGACATAGTGTATTTGTTAGACGGTTTAGTTTAGTATTTAGTCGAGTTTAATTTAGTTTAGTTTTGTTACTTTAGTTCAGTATTTAGTCGAAAGTGACTATATGGACAAAATACTTTCAGAAAGTCTGGATGACAAAAGAGATCTAGAAGTCTTTAGCAACTACTGATAATCAAATAGCGGTGCAACAATTTTTATGACAATTAAAACGAAATAAAAATTCCGAACATGAAGGTGGTTATTGACAAAGCAGATCCTACCCTCCAGTGTAAGGAGCCACTGGAAACATTTAAAAATGTTTCCAGTGGCTCCTTAGATGGCAATGGACTAGAAACATTTAAAAATGTTTCCAGTCCATTGCCATCAATACAATAGTAGTTTTCGTCAATCAAGAATATTGTAACATACTCCAGAAGTGGTTTGTTGCAGGTCTCTAAATATCCATCAAAAAAGACACTTGTCCAGAACCAAACTGAAAACCCATACTATTTGAGACTAGTCATAGATATAACAAAAGTTCAAAGAAGACACAAAGTGGTCTCTCTCTCTCTCTCTCTCTCTCTCTCTCTCTCTCTCTCTCTCTCTCTCTCTCTCTCTCCATCAGTTTTATGGCCAAGAGAGGAGATATTCAACCCACTTAATTTAAAGGAAAATTAAGTCAGCTGCGCTATCTCCTGAAAATGGTTTCATAACCAGTTTAGGATTTCACAGTACGATTCTATCGTGTTCTGTAACTTAATCTTGTAAACCAAGTGTTAATTCTAGTGTGAGATTTATTTGCTCTCTTGTTCCCTTTGTTTGTCGGATTTCTATAGAAGGAGCATCAGTTTGTTGTAACTAGTAAACTATTTGTTATTTCGAGATGTTAGTTCTATCTATCTATGTTCGGCTTAATACAACAGATCGCCGCGTCGTCGTTCCCATTTTCCAAAATCGCCGGACGTCAGAATTGGCATTAGCAAGGGGCACATGATGCAAGAAAGCAAGCTTATATAGCATCAGCCGAAAAAAAACAAAAAAAAAAAAAAAAAACCCACCCCCTTTTCATTTCACCCATTCACTCAAAGGGGGTTGACAAAAAGAAGCTCTTCTTCAGCTTTCAAATTTCTCTTTTTCATGGCTGATAGTGTGCCTTCCTTCCATGTTTTTCTAGGGCGTCCTCGCCTTCTTTTCCCTTGTGGTATCCACTCATATATAATTTTAGGCCATCTCACTTCATTCATGTCCAAACCATCTCAACCTCCCATTTTCTATTCGTTCTATAATATCTTCATCTGAGTGCATACGTCTTCTTATTTCCTCATTCGTTATCCTCTCTAGCCTATAAACCCTAGCACTCCGAC
Organism: Mastigoproctus giganteus; assembly: GCF_048544385.1. Classification (NCBI taxonomy): domain Eukaryota; kingdom Metazoa; phylum Arthropoda; class Arachnida; order Uropygi; family Thelyphonidae; genus Mastigoproctus; species Mastigoproctus giganteus. The sequence goes on along the minus strand of NC_143583.1, from coordinate 48,892,589 downwards.
GTAGGTCGTCCATCTCTAGGGCTCTAAGCTTCTTTTTGTCACCCTCTTTCAGTGTCCACACCTGACATCCATAGCAGAGTACTCATTCCACTAACGACTGTCCGATATGTTTTTTAGTTCTACGGGAGATATTGTTGTCCCACCATATAGAGTTTAGGGCACTAAGAACCTTCCTACTTTGATGAATTCTTGTGGAAACTTCCTCTTTCCCTAATCCTTCGTTAGTTAATCTACATCCAAAAGATATTTGAAAAAGTCAACAGGTTTTAGATATATAGACTGAGTAACTTTCAATTGATCAGGATGTTTCGCTGTGCTTGGGTATTCTTTCTTTGCAAAATTGATATTGAGGCCCCATTGGTCATATGTAAGATGCAATTTTCTCAACATATATTCTAAATCATAAGCTTCATGTGCAACCTGATCATCGGCAAAATAAACTCCAAAGATATCTATCCTTAATTGGTACTCCCATTTCACAACAGCTTTTTTCCATTCTTGTAAAGCAGATTCCAAGAAAACATTAAACAATAAAGGTGATAGGCTACATCCTTGTCTCAGCCCCTTTGTTGGATAGATTGGGTTAGATAAAGTATTCCCAACTTTAATATATGCCACGTTCTTATCGTACAATTCCCTAATCAGTTCCACAAGCTCTGGATCAACTGACATATTTTGAAAGGCTTTCCATAATTCCTTTCTTGGAACGGAGTCATAAGCCTTTTCTAAATCGATGAAGGCAAAGAAGGTATCTTTATTCTTCTCTTTTCTTTTCTCCACCAGCTGTTGTAGAACAAACAGATTGTCCACACAAGAGCGACCTGACTTAAATCCACTTTGTTCTTCACTTATCTTATCCTTTACCTCCTCTCGTAATTTTAACTGAAGCACTTTAGAATATAGTCTGGACATAATGCAATTAACACATACGCCTCAATAGTTTCCGGATCCAGCTTATTTTTTAAATATGGATGAAATACAACTTACTTTCCATTAATTTGGAGTTTTCCTTATCTGTATACATCTGTTAATCAGCTGTGCTATCAGATCGAAAAGACTCGGTGGTCCATATTTAATTAGTTCCATCGCTATGTTCCCAGGATCTGGAGCTTTTTTGTTCTTCATTAATTTTGCACAGTCAAGAACTTGATGTTTTGTAATTTCCATCTCCCTATTATCTACTGGTGGAGGGGTAATTATGCTCTGATACTGTAATCGTTCAGAGGTTATTATAATGATTTTCTTATGTTGGCATATATATAAAGTTCTTATTCCATCGAGATTCATTTGTTTTCAGTGCTCTCAAGCTTCGCCAGGCTTCGGATGACTGTGTTCCTTCTAATGAGTGAGGAGTCGGGGTGCTGACCCGACGCCTCAACCCTCAACCTGAGGGACCAGTGATTTGATATCATAGTTACCTTCCCCTAGCCTTTGCTGATCCAACAGCTCATCCTGCAAGGCAGCAAGTTGGCAACGCTTATAAGGCGGCGTTCCCTCGCCTTGACACAGAAATGTCATTGAGTTATTGTGGCATTTAAATTGGAATGAACCTGCCACAGTTCATCCCTCCACACTCTGTTATCTCTGCCGCCTCGGTCCTGGACTGCTTATTGGTTATTCGCAGCTAACCCACGTACTATGGGCCATTCGCTACCCAACCTGCGACCCGTCTGGTAACTGAGGCCAGCCCCAGATCGAGATGTTGATTATTATAGATAATCTTGAATATTGCCATTTAAGTTAATTTGGAATATTTTGCTCTTGGGCATCCTGCATTTGAGTAATTTCGTCAATTTATTTTTGATTTAATTTACGCGAATATCAATTTGTCTACTGTATGCTTTTAAGTAGAACTCTAGTAATTTTTCAGATAAAATATGGTTCCATTTTAAATTGAAAAAGTGATTGCAGAAAGTCGCATCATTTGTTTATTAAGAATATTACAAGCGAAATATAATTAATACAGCTGGAATAGAAATACGGTATATCAAATTATGACATACGAAATTAACACACAAATAACACATGAAATGAAGAAGTAAAATATCTTGTTGATGACGTTTTTGAAGTTGGAGATTTTCAAAAGAATGTCAATGTTTGGCGAAATGCTTGTCTTCGGTATTCTAATTATTTTAGAAGTTATGGTTTGTCTCATCAAATTTGTTTTTGATTTTACGTTTATTTTTATAAACAGCTGCTTATATTTATACAAAGTACTGATTAAGGACATACTACATATAGTTGATGTGCAGGTTGCATAGAAGGATATGGTGCCAATTAGGGGCGGTCCTATGTAGGGGCTACGACAGCCATATCCTCCCTGAGATCAAAATAATGTACATTTTTTACTGCTACATGATGATCAACGTTTGATAATTCCCAGGAACCGTGCTTTAGCCTCCGTCTAATCTTCTTTATTTAGCCCCCCCCCTTTATAGAAAATCCTGAAATCTTACCTGGAAATTCAGAGAAAGACGAAAAAACTACAATAAAAATGTGTCTATCGAACGCACATTGAGACAAGAAGATAGATCTTTATCCTGTTTGGTAAACAGTGATGAAACCTGACTGTATGTTTGTGATCCTAAATGCAAATTAGAAAGAATGCAGCAGGAGCAGAAGTGATCTCCAATCCCGAAAAACTCTCGAACCCAATCATCAGCTGAAAAAGTGATGGCCTTGATTTTCGGCGGTGCAAAAGGATTGTTGTTAGTTGATCATCTTGCGCCTAAAACCGCAATAACAGTGAAATGTATGCCAGACTTATGCCAAAGTTAAAAGCTCCAGTTCGGGGGCGGGGGGAAGAAGAAAGCTGGGTCATCTGGTTTTGCTTCTTCATGGCAATGCACCTGTGCTGGATACGCTAAAATTCATGAACGTAGATTTGTTACAATTACCCCTCCCCCAACTGTAGAGTTCAAATCTGTCCCAAAATGACCATTATTTGTTCAGAAACCTCAATTGTCATCTTCATGGACTCGTTTTAAAGATGAAGAGCTAAAAGCAGCTATGGAAGCCTGGGTTGATGCCCAGCCTCAAGATTTTTTGTTTTTGAAGCAGTAGACTCTTTGCAGATAAAATACAACAAATGTATTGAACTTCAGGGTGAATACACTGAAAAAAAAAATAACAAAACAGAATTTTGTACCTATGTCTTTTATACTCCATTCTCAGAACTTGTTGACTATCCTCATACTTACCTAACGTGTTTTTAATTATAAAAAAATATATAATAATTCTACAATTCGCGTATTTTGTTTAAAGTAGAAATACAGGGAAAAAAATTGTGATAGGGCGATTTGATCTCTTGCCTTGTTTAATGGGTAAAAGCTAACGCCCTCTGGCTTAAAATATTATGGTACGTGACACAAGCATTAAAATATTTTCCTAAGTTTCGATAATAATATCACATTCGCTTAAAATTGGAATGGAATTTTTTTTTTTTACAATTCTACAAGCCAGTGGTTAGAGACGATCATGGAGCCCAATCATGAAAATTCCATCCAAGTCAAACCCAGAGAGAAAGTAACTCTAATTGTAACCTTCTTCTTCTCAATTAGTAGCTCAAATCGTAACCTCCTCGGATGGAATCCTCTTCAAGATTTCATCCAAGTCAAACCCAGAGAGATAGTAGCCCTAATTATAACCTTCTTCATTTTTCAAATGGGAAAAAGAAAAGTTTGAGAAAAGGAAGAAGCTCTGCCTTGCCCTCTTTGAAGTCTGCAAGTCTCTATTTAATTATGGATATTTCCTTATTTAAACTATTTTAGCACTTTTAATTTGTTTATCTTTTGACATCCAAACTGATAAATTGCAAACAGATTATTACTAAGGCGGTTTCCTTGAGAAATTTTACTTACTTTGAAGTAATCACAAGGATTAATGTTAAGACATTTCGGTGGCCGCTGCTATCCTTATGTAAATGTTTTTGGAGATAGTCCAAAATTGCATTTAGTGTGTGTTCCATTGCTTCATTTTATGGAAGAAAATATTTCCTCCAACTTTAACTTCTTAAAGAAATGGAATAAAGCAGTCTTGAATTCTGGAAGTCATATTTGTATCAGCGGCTAAAGCACAACACTATAACGTTGATGATGACGTCATCCGAAGTAAATTTTTTGCAGTTTAAACGGTACTTGTTTCAGAAACATGTGTTTTTTTTCTTTGTCAAAAATCTGTGGTGTTATAGGAAGTAGCACAACATATCATCTCTCTCTCTCTCTCTCTCGCTCGGCAGCCAGGCCAGCGTCCTCGGGCTAAGTAGGCTATTCACCCCTCCGTCCTTAAGAGAGACAAATGGACGAGGTTTCTGCTGCTGGTTTTTTTTCTTTCTTTTTTCTTTCTCTTCTTTTTAACTCCTTCATATAGTACAATAAGCTGCAATCTTTTAATGTTTCATCCAAGCACAATGCATGCCACTTTAATAACAGAAATGTACTTTTATGAATAGGCTGCCAGTATACCCTTCATTTAACCGGGATCAATTTGTTATAACACACACAGTACATCCATTTCTTTACGTAAGCCACAAAAATGTCTCTCTTTTTTTTGATTTTTGTTTTATGCTAATATAGAAGCTTTGCTTTAAAATAGTATGAACTCAACTGAATATTAGTTAATCCTTTATTGAGTATAATCCTGTGTTAAATGCAGATTATGAGATTCAGATTAAAGGCAGATTATGAGAAGTCTCTGGCAAAGAATGCAAAGAAAAACCGCAAAGACTTCTATGCTTATATTAATTTGAAGTCTGTGGGTTAACTGCTGATGACCCTGCTCAGGTTGCGGACAAATTAAATAGATATTTTGCATCTACATTCACACATTGAGGAATTCTTTAGGGAAGTGGAGGCCTGAAGTTTACTAAACTCTAACGAGGAAAACTCTGACTGTTGAAACTGGAAGGAAAGTGGAGAGGATGGACATAAAAAAAGGAATGGGCCGGATGGAATCTATCCAATTATATTAAGAAGGTAAGCAAACCCTTAGCCAAAATTATGAGAGCATCTTTAGATTCAGGGGGTAGTCTCTGAGGACTGGAAATGTACAAATGTTTCCCCAATTCACAAAGGGCGTGGGCCAAAGTGACGTAAGAAATTACGGACCTCTTAGCATAATTTCTGTTGCACGGAAAAATAATGGAATCTCTGGTTAAAGAAGTATTTCACGACCATTAGACAGAAGTGACGTTATAGTTCAGACACATAATGGATTTGTTAAGGGGAAAATCTTGACTGACCAATTTGATTAGATACTACGATGCGGTCATAAAGGAACTGGATGCAAAAAATAATTCTGATATCATATACTTGGATTTCATTAAGGCTTTTGATACCGTTGCACTTAAAAGACTGCTGTACAAACTGGAGCAATGTGGCATTAAGGGCAAGTTACTGCTATGGCTAAAGGGGTTGGTGAAGTGGAAGGAGACAGAAAGTGGTTATCAATAGGCGCTTTCCTTCGTGGACTAATGTTATTAGTGGAGTTCCCCAAGGATCAGTGCTGTATCCATCGTGTTTTCAATTTTATCAATGATATTGATGAAAGTATATCAGGCTTAATGTCTAGGTTTTCAGGTGATACAAAGGTTAGCAGGATGGTTAAAGACGGTCATCAGGGTGAGCTACTGCAACAAGATCTAGGAAAATTGGGTAGGTGGGCTCAGAAACGGCAGTTGAAGTTTAACGTTGACAAATGCCAGGTACTGCACATGGGTAGCAGTAGCCTCAGAGTAACTTATCAACTGTATAGTTCTACACCCAGTAGTGGAGAATGAAAAAGATCTGGGAGTAATTGTGCAGTCAGACATGAAATTGTCTGAGCGGTGCAGATATGCTACCAGGACAGCTCATGGGATTTCTGGAATGTTATACAGATATTTTGCTAGCAGGGATAAGGATGTGATTATCCCTTTGTATAAGGCCATTGTTAAGCCGCACCTTGAGTACTGTATATAGGTCTGGAGGCCTCACTTTAGGAAGGATGTGGATCTGCTGGAACTAGTGCAGAGAACGGCAACCAGATTGGTTAAGGGATAAAAAGGGTGCTTTTGCCCAAAATGGCTTCAGTTCTGCAAATTGCAGCGTCTGAAGACCAGGCACCTGCAGGGAGGTCTGATTGAGGTGTTTGAAGTCTTGAATGGATTGAGTGAGCTGGATGTTAATGATATTCTTCCACTTGCTGAGACTGCACACAAGAGAGGGCATAAATTCAAGTTGAGGAAGGATGGTTGCAGGATAAATGTGCGGAAGTTTGCCTTCAACCAGCAGGTAGTTGATTTTTGGAACAGGCTTCTATCTGTTGTTGTGGAAGTGGATGGGTTGAATAAATTCAAGGGGGAACTAAACAAATTCTTAGAAGGTAAGGATGGGTAAACTGTGTTTTTTTTATTTTTGGCTGATGCTGTATAACTTGCTTTCTTGCATCATTTGCCATTACTACTAAATATTAACATAATCCTTTGAGTATTCTTATCAAAATAATTTTGAATCATATAAAATTTCAGAAGTATTCCAGCTTCAGAATGGGAAAGTTCCCAGAAATAACCTGGTTATTAGCTATGCAAAAATTTCGTATTTTTTTATCCAGTAAACAAAACAAACTGACCATAGAATACACGAGATTTATCAATACACAGACACTGATTTGATTTGTCATAGTTTTCTGTAACTTGTGTATTTCTATTAGCGAATGGCTCACTAAAATATTAATATCGATTTTGGAGTTTTGATTTAGTTTTATTTTGTTTTATTTATAGCCATGAAGCACAGGCCTTTTGATTCCCCTGTGTTAATTGCAGATACATTCGTCACCTGTCCATAGGGATTTCCCATGAATCCAAGGATTCTCTCATAATTATGGCTAAAGGTGTGATAATTTCTTTGACTGCCGTCCATAATATGATTAGATAGATCCCAGCCACCTCAGGCGGCTCTTTTACATTTAGCTTGAACAATTTCTCTTCCACTTGGGCGCCTCCATAGCCAGGTGAGAAGGAGCAGCAGTGCGTAGCACACGCTTCTTGATTAGACCGGGGTTCGAGCCCGTGACCACCAAATATGGAGGATGCGGAAAGGTCAGGGAATGACCACCGCATATCCCCGAGCAATATGGCCTTAGTTGCTAATGCTACTAAAAACCAAATAACAATAACAAATAACTCTTCCACTTTCCTTTCAGTTATCACAAAATCATTTAGTTCCCTGTTTTGACAAACTTATGGCATTCACACCCATAAAAAAATTTCGCATGTATGAAAGTAGATGCAAAATACCTATTCAGTTTTTCAGCAACCTAAGCAGGATCATCAACAGTTAAACCATTCATGTCTAGAGGACCAATGTGATCCCTGTCCTTCCTTCTTATGTTTATGTAAATAAAGAAGTCTTTGCATTCTTAGCTGGAGACTTCTTATAATCTGCTTTATCTTGCCTAACCTCCTTTGTACTTGGTTGTAGACTAGTTTATATCTACTGTAGACTTCTGTATCTCCTGCCATCCCATAAATTTTTCTTCTCTGCCACGAGTCTCATCAATTTATCTGACATCCATTTAGATCTAATCCTCGAACAGTAGCTCTTAGTTGGTATAAAAGGTCTAGTAGCCTCTACGATTACTGCCCAGAATGCTTCCCGTTTGGAATTCACTGTTGCTAACATCATCAGTTGGTTCTGCTGAACACAATTTAAAAAAAAAAAAAATCTCAATTTAGTTACTTTTATTAAAGCAAAAGCCGTTTCCTTTGCCCTTGACAGTATTTAGTGTATGCTCTAAATTTTTCTTGTCTCTACCAACTTTCATATCTTCGGTTTTTCTGTAACTACTTTTGACGCCAAATTCTCCTCAACCTAATCTATGTTATTCTTAGATTCCCGAAGAGTTTTCAGGCTACCATTTAACAGAGAAGAAAAATGCATGGGTTGACAGGCGATACAGAATATATATATATTTATTTATTATTATTTCTTTCCTGGAACCCACTGACAATCACCCGTACCCACCGCTGGCAGTGGGTGCGGGATTAATCATTGTAGTACCTGAGGTACACCACGATTCACGCTTCGTTGTGGCCCACCTCCACGTGGTAGAGACGGGCACTGGGCAAGCTTTCCAGTTAATCAACTAAAGAACATAACAACACACATGCACAGCACATAATAACATCATTACACGTATTTCTGGTTGTTTTATAGAGTTTTGTATTATCATAGTACCGAGTCGTGGTTAAACTAACGTTCTGGGTCCGCTGTACATAAGTAGTAGTAGTAGTAGTGGCATGTGATGCAACAAAGCAAGTGTATGAGCTTATGCAGCATCAGCCAAAAAAAAAAAAAAAAAAAAAAATCACACCATTCCCTCCAAATGCCTGTCCAGTTCCTCCTTAAATTTATTCAACCTATCAACTTCCACAACGACAGATGGAAGTTTGTTCCAGTAATTAACCACGCACTGGCTAAAGGCAAATTTCCGCACATCTTAAAAGATTATCCTCGATGCCATTCTTTTCGAAACTACTTTTCGAGAGATTTATGAGCATCATCCATTTTTTTTTTTTTTTTCAATATCGATAAATCCTGGAAACAGGTTCTTTTTATGTTCTCATGACTTTTTTTTTTTTTTTTGTAGTTTATCTTAATGTGAATATTTGATCATGGCATCCCTCTTTTGGTCTAAACCCTGATGTTCTTCCCCAAGCGACCGCCGTAGCCAAGTGGTCAGGCATCAGGGTGCATAAGTACACGTGCCTTACGTGACTAGGGTTCAAGCCCTTGACTGCTAGATACCGTGCTTTTTTGTTGCATTCTTTCTCTATCTTCAAGATTCTTTCAAAGACAACTTGTTTCTGTACGCTCCTCTGACCGTATGGTCGTCCCGAGTATAAGCACAAAACGTATGTGCTTATTTTATTTACATTGTACAGTGCTTGAGTCCTCTCTAAGATACGTGCATAACGTTTACCAGGCACATGAGCTCCCCCTGTTATTTCCCCATTCAGCTTTAATTACGTTTATATATTGGTAAGATTAATGCCTTGGCCCATTCTTCTGGAACTTATCCTTTGGAAAATGACCTCTGAATAATACGATGTATACACTATGATGGCTTTCAGATTTCAGGTTTAATTTCATTACCCCTGCTGTCTTTTCATATTTGATCCACAGGAATCGAGCTGAGTATGGACTCGAGTTGAGTATGTGAACAACACACACACACACACACAGTTAGACATTACCAACTAACTGAGCATAAAACCATGCAATGAAATTTTAAAATATTATTATTATTATAAACAAAATTTAAAGCAACATTATGTAACCCTGTGTAGAAGGTGATCCACCATCAATTTCCTGTTTCAATATTTAAATACTAAGGCATTACATCGTTAATTAATTAATCGAAATAAAACGTCAAGATTCTTTCTAAGACAACTTGTTTCTGTACGCTGTACCGCATAGTGAAGAAACAGGTTTGGTAAAGTTTACTGCGATGCGAAGTGGACCTCAATTATGCCTAATAAAGGAAGTTGCTTAGTTGATATTTGAGCGTTATCAAAATGTTTTGGTAGAATGTGGAGATCTCCGTGGAAAGCTCTCTTCATCAGGAGTCCCATAATACTTTAAAGTGTCTAGTCAAGGCGCTAAAACTTATAAACGAAATAGTGCCAGGGCTCACCCTGGCTCGAAACAGAACTGGTTATGACTATGCGTTTCCCTGGTGTGCCCTGACCCGATTATAGCTATTCTTTTTACATATGCAAACAAATGGTATCGACATCAATGTCCTACAATATGACCTTGGAAAACATACCGACAGCAAGCAGTTCACTATTCTTAAACTGTCAAGGTTATATCTACAAGGTTACACTTGTAGGACATTGATGCTCGACTTTTGAAGAAAGCAAGGTTGTTCTCTTCGTCCAGTTAAAATGAAGACAGGAAATTTGTTAGCAAAGTAAACATTTATAAAGCAATTAAATTCTATATTCACATCTTAGATTACGTATGGTGGAATGGTCGTAATTTTTATGTTTTCTCTAGGTTCTTCTAGCACCAATTGGTCCTCGTTTTATATTTCATTTTATGCAGTGAATTAATAACAAGAAGAACCAATAATAAGATTTAACTGTGATCTGTTTGAAGAAACCTTGCAAGACGAAGCTCTTAACATTTCTTAGTCTGCCCTTGTATCTTCTGGCACTATTTGAACTTTATTCTCTAAATGTAAACATTGTGCTCAATATAGCTGTCGTAACGAATATAAATTTTTGTTAGAAATCTCCTTGAAATGGAGAAGAAAGGTAAAGAAAACATGGAAAGACTTAATGCATGATTACAAGGTAGATACAGCTGGAATAATTGCGATGCAGAGATAACATTATCTGTGGAAATATTGGATTTCAGATTACATGTACTTAAATTTTGTATAAGCAGAATTGAAAAATATAAGGAAGAGTGTGTGATCAAAGTGAGGGGAATTATATCCTCGTGTTCTGCCTTTGCATTTTATTTGAAGCCTTTCGCTAAAATTAATATAAATTGATACTGTTGTAAATAAATCGATAAGTATATTTCTCTTCGATACTAATATAAATTTGTAATTATATTTTGCAGTAGCATAGACAGGAGTTTATACAGTATATATCTTCCATTAAAATCTGTTCGCTTTAATATTCTTATTAGAAAGAATTTATTATATTTTTTCAGTTTACTAAAAAATTAAATTATAGTTTTATAGACAATATCTTAATTTATAATAATTTATATAATTATAATTTGACTGAAAAAAAAAGTATATTGTTTTAACTTAATTATGTTTATGGTAACCATGAAACTGAAAGATTTTTGGAATCTAATAGTGAGTATGGGAAGGTGAACAGGAGATACTTGACCTTGCCAGACGCGGGTTTCCCAATAAGCGCAGTCTTATTGTCTTATTTTAGTCTAATTGTAACCATTCTTCAAGCAAAATATCGCGTAGCTGAAAATTGAAGGAAGGGGACTTCGTTGTCGAAAATAGCTCTCTCCACCATATCCCGTACATTCTCAATCGGATTAAGATCAGGTGAATGTGGGGTCAGAGAAGATGGTGGAATTCGTGTCACATTCTCCGAACAATTCTTCCACGATGCGCTGTTGCATTGTCATCCGTAATGTAACCATTACCTTCGGGATTAAAGTGTAGCTTTCAGGGTGCAGTAGATCTAATAAAAAATTCAGGTACTCCCTATATGACATTCGATCTTCCACAGGTACCAACAGACACAGTCCTTGCCCACAAATCATTCCCCAATCCATGATGCCACTTCCAGATACTTGGATTGTCTTAAGAAGACAAGCAGGATCTATCGCTTCGTGAGGTTCTCGCTCTACTCTGCCTACCATCAGCCCAAAACAAAGTGTATCGTGATTCATCTGACAACATGACTTTCTTCCATTGTTCCAGAATCGTTCCATCTAGAAAACTCGGCACCAGAGTTCTCTAGATGTAATAAGTAGCTTCAGACATTCTCGGCACAGTTCTCGAAATGCGTTAAGTAGCTTCCGAAAAAGCAAGCGATTGCCAATACCCAGTTTATTCAATTACCTGCGCATGGTACGTGTAGAAATTGGACAGTTCTGGGCTTGGATTCAGATGTTATTATTTTTTCTTTGAAAGCCTTTGAGATGAATACTTTTGAGAAACAAATTATGCCTTTCGTTCCCTGAATCGTGACTCCGGCTAAACGTGCACTCACGATAAGACCTTTTAAAAAGTCTGATAGATCCGCCTTTTCCCCATTCTGGTTTCAGATTAGTACAGTCGAACAGCCTGTGCAGTCCTTATACTCAACGAGGCAACACGTCATCACAGTTTACATCTATTTGCATTTATTCTCATTTATTTGCATTTCTTCTGTCTGTGACTGTCTTAATACAGAGGTTCGTATTTTTTGGCCACTGTGTGTTTAAAATATTAATTACACTGCCCTCCATGGATGGAGAAACAGGTCCTATGCATGCAACACGTCACATAACCTGCTATAAATATGCACACTGGGCTTCGACCAGACGCTTGCAAAAGTGGGCATGCAAGACGACACGTTCAACAGAATTAACAGACTTCCAAAGGGAATGATAGTAGGATGTCACATAAGCAAGCGTTCTGTACGAGACATTGCAATCACTCTGGGGATCCCTAGTTCAGCGGTTAGTTACGTCATATGCAAACAGCAGAGGATTGGGACTGAATCTGCCAAAAAACGGCCTGGTAAACCCCGAAAACTAACAGCACGGGACAAGAGAATTCTGAGAAGAACTGTGCGCCAAATCGTAATTTGCCATTGTCTCAAGTCACACAAACCCTCTGTGAGAGTATTGAGACTAATGTCAGCACTAGTACAATACGAAGGACACTCCATAATATGGGTTACAATGGTCGTGCAACTGTTGATTCACAAGCCATTGATCACCTCAGCGAATGCTAGACGCCGATTAACATGGTGTAAGGAGCGCGAATCCTGGACTGTAGAGCAGTGGAAAACAGTTCTATGGACAGACGAGTCAGGGTTCGCACTCTACCAGTTTGATGGCCGTTCCTGGGTGTCGCGAATGATAGTGGAATTTTGGTGAACAATGAAGGTTGGTGGAGGCCAGTGTCATGGTATGGGGCTACTTTTCATGGTCTGACTTAGGCCCATTAGTCGTTATCGACAGAACCATGAATGCTGTACAATATCAGGACATTCTGGATAATTATGCATTTCCAACATTATGGCAGTACTTCGGGGAAGGCCCATACCTGTATCAGCAAAACAACGCGCCATGCCATACTGCTCGGGTCGTAACGGAGTGGTTTGAGGACATGGGTGTGGAAAAGTTGGATTGGCTAACCCAGAGTTCTGATCTAAACCCTATCGAGCATCTTTGGGATGTGTTGGATCGTCGGGTACGTGAATGTCGAGATCGCCCAAAGAACAAGGCCGAACTGGTGACTGCGTTAAAAGCAGAGTGGAGGAACATATCACCTGACATTTATAAAAAAACTGGTTGAGAGTATGCCGTGAAGATTGAAGGCCGTCATAAAAACAAAAGGTTTCAGCACAAAATATTAAATGACACAATAAAAGCTTTGTTTTGTCTAAAGGGAGTGTTTTTCTCGTGGAGTATTTTTTAATGGTAAATACTCATTCAAGGTGTCTGTGATTAATGTTTTAAAAGTATACCACAGTTCAAATGTGTTCATTCTCTGCGCGATATCTACCCAGTTAATAGAGGCTATGTAGTACCTCATGGCATCGTAATTTCTGAAATTAAAACCCATTCCTTTGCCTTTTACTTCTGCTACCTCTCTCGTCATCATCCACCGTAGAACTCCGTGATCACTTCCTGCTACTGGTTCTTCTACTGTCAGCCCTGTTATGTCTTCTGATTCATGTGTGATGATGAGGTCTAGGATATTCTTTTCTCTAGTACTTTCCCTGACATGTTGATACAAATAACAGTCATCTAGTTGATTTAAAAATTTTGTTCCCCATGTCGAGTTTCCTTCCCATTTACTCCAATCAATTAGAGGCAAATTGAAATCACCCATAATAAGGCATTGACGCTTACTTGCCCATTCCATTTGCATGTAGAGGCTTTCGTCATAATATTCACTATCACCTTGTCTGTAGATTACTCCTACTGGCATTATACCTTTGATTCCAACTGTCTCACATCAAACAGATGTGAGATAGTTGGAATCAAATAGTAGCACGTGAAACGTTTGAATCCGCGAAAGCAATCGTCGCACACAGGCTGCTTCTGATAAGAATCATTACCCACCACCTCTTCTATTAACCCTATCCTTCCTAAATACATTATACAAGCCGTACTGAAACTCATCATCCCCAATTTCCGGGTGGCGCCACGTCTCCGTAAGCCGAATTATGTCCGCGTTACTTGTTTTAACCAGCAGTTCGAATTCGCTCATTTTATCGACGACACTTTTAACATTACTATAAAAACAATTAAGACTTACTGTTCTTGTATATTTAACAACCCAAACACAACCCTTGAAGTTTTTTAGGCTCTCTTCCCTGCCATTAGCTACCCGCTCACTTGAAACGTTTCTGCCCCCAGAACATCTAGATGATATGTCCAGTTGGGGAAACAGATAAGAACACTTGAGGTAAGTGCAAGAGTTACTTTGACGAATATTATCAGATAAACGCGTGTCAGTATTACCCACAAACCCCTTAACTTGTAGTTTCCCTGAACCTCAATAATTCTGGCAAAAACGTTTGCACCACCTTTTTTTAAGTGTATCCCGTCTCTACAAAACAAATTCCTTCTACCTACAAGTGTGGGCCATGCTGGTAGAAATTTCCCCTCAAAAGCCTTGCAGAGTCCTTCAAGTTTTGAGTTAATCCACAAGGCTTTTAACATATAATCCCTTCTATCGTGTGTGGGCAGACACAGACATTGTGGCCTAGCTCGCGGTATTTCCTCAGCATGGTCCTGTATTTTTCCAACAAATTTACAGATGCAAGCACCCGTTTTTTCAGTGACTCGAATTGTAATTTAAGATCAGTGCACTCCTTACATCGATCACAAAGTAAAGAATCCCCAGGTGACCTATGATTGGTCACCAGGTCGACCTTGGAGAACATTCCACAGGTTCCACAACGGATTAAATCATGACTCACATGTAAATCGCCATCGGCTATTTCCCTGTGTGTCACGATACCCTGCCACGTATTTAAGGCAGATCTGGTAATTACCATTATAAAATTAGCTAAATATCAATGAAAATTAACTTTAAAAAATAATATCTATAATATTATAAAAATCAAACTGTTACAGGAAAACCTATAACGAAATAATCCAACAATATACTAAATAAATCAAATATTTAAAAGCAATAATCAACAGTAATCCAATCCACTAAACTGAAGAGCCCTGACGAAGCGTGTCCGCTCACTTTGAATGCCAACACTCCTAGTGAAGGCATTTTTTTCATAAATTGGAACTATGAGACTACTAAAAAATAATCCAGTTGGTGTTATTCGAGTGCAAAATGAATGAAGAGTTCATTAGATGAAAGAGCTGATTAGAAATGTAATGAAAGAATGGGTCCAAAAGTCTAAAGGAATCTTGTCAGCTTCGGTATCATATATAATCGAGCAATATCAAATTTAAATATTTTATTGGAAATTTCCCAATTTGAAAGGGTCTTACCTAGGGGATTCAATGCAAATTAAATCTCTTTTGATTCTGTATAATTTCTTGTTGTTGAGGAGCATCGGCGACTAAGGCCATATATTGTCCGTAAATTGCGTGTGTTCTTGGGTAGATTTTCCGTTTTCTTGACGAAAAACAGGAGTTTCCGGGAGAAAAACCCTACTACCCTCGCTTGAGGCCAACTAACTCAGCCACATTTTGAAAAAGGACCATAAAAATTCTTCCCGTCACTGAGGGGAATCGAACTCATGTCTTTTCCGCCCGGTGTGGGAAGGACGGCGATTCTACCAACAGTGCTACCCATGAGGACGTATAATTTATTAAAATTCACTTAAATTCAATTCGGGAAGAACCATTATATGTATTTTATTTGTACATTTGCATTTGTCATTTCGTTTAATTTTGTTTGCAAATATTTTATTAGAATAAACTTGTTTTAAAAATATTTTATCCGACATTTCTTAATTTAATTCATTAGTCTTTTTCTTTTAAGAAAAATATCCGTTGTGTTTAATTCTTTATTTTTTAAAGGTAAAGAATCAGCCTTACTCCAAGAAATCGTTAAAATGATGGCTAATGTTTTCTATTAAATCAAATCTCTGCGTGAAGGTGTACCAAATGGAGTATATAAAAGTAACATTAAGAGCTGATTGGCCGCTGGACACATTGTTGAAATCTCTCAAATAATTTATTACCAGTAATCTTAAGTGGAAGATCTGTACGCTGCTTGAATAGAAACAAAGTAACAGCTTCAAATGACTCACTTCTACTTGGTCACGGTTCGTTATCTTTAATACAACAAGCCGGTTGCTCGGAACACCGAGCGAACCTCCTACGTTTGAATGCTGACGTAATCATGTAGTGGTGGCCTTGGAACGTGGTGTTTGACATTAGAGACAGGCACATGCGGGAGTGAAACGTTTGTTGTTATTAGAACATGGGAGGATTTTGAAGGTCTATCTACCAAGTTGTGTCAACCGAGTTACGAAACCAGAACATCTTTGAAACTAGTGACCTGTTTGGTCGGTCCCATAATTCCAAGTGCGTGTGCTTGCATCGTTTGGCTCCTACCATGTTATTATTTGAAGCTGCTCGATCGTTTTGTTTTTATTATTGTTTTAGCTGCCCAAAGTCCCTTTTGAACGTGGACAAGCTGGATTACTGTTTCCTTCTTTAAGCTAATGAACGAGGCTGCATAAAACAAAATATCTGCTAATACGTTTTAATTATAGTCATTAAAAGATTTTCACACTTTCTAATTTGCTGATACTGAAGTGATAGAGATCTCACTGTTTGTAAACCTATGCACATTATTTTAAGGCTTATTCTCTCATTTTTAATGCGAAGAATTTTTTAAAAAATGAATAGGTATATTGTAACGATTTTGCTTTGTTTTCTGATTTGCAGGTATAATTTTCTAACAAAATCATGATCTTCCCTTCCCTTTAAACTGTAGCTTATCATCTTCAAAAATATGTTCACAAGGTATTTAGGACAAAATAAGACTTACATGCCATCAATGTGTAATCTTAGGTGGACGTGTAATCTTAATATAATCAAAGACGAAGTTCTGAAAGAGGTTTCAAATTAGAACAATTCTCTGGAAGGAGGTAGAAAGAACACTTCACTTCAAAGTACGTAATGAGTGGGTGGCAGCTAAGGAGAAAATCGTTAGACCTTACTATGAAAGCAACTTTGGATTCAGGTGAAGTGTCTGCTGACTAGAGGTGGGCAGATGTATCCCCAATTCACAAAGGAGATCAAAGTGAAACGAGCAATTACAGACCTCTTAGATTAACTTCTGTTGCACGTAAAATAATGGAGTCACTGATTGGATCGTGGATATAGCTTAGCTTAGTTTTTCAGCACTCACCTCATAGTAATCCGCTTAGTTGGTTGAAAGTTTTGCCACGTGCATAGTGGTTTAGAGATTCTAATAACTTACGGAGATTATAAATTTAAAAACTAAGTTATGGGCTTTAAAAATTTTCCTAAGAAAGGAAAGTGCACCTTCCATTCTATGGTTGTCTAATTAAAATAAATTGAATGAAGTGAGATAAAAGCTAATAGCCGCGCACGAGCGACTTTCGAAATCGTCTTCAGTTAGCTATAGTGGGGAGGGGAGAGCGCGCGAGTGTGTTATATACGGGTTGGGTTCCCGAAATGCATTTCAGTGCACGCGGAAACTTAATACGTGCTAAATTCCAAATAGGGGAGAAGTTGGCAGGAATCTTTTTGTTTCAACTTTCAACCAACTAAGCGGATTACTCTGAGGTGAGTGCTGAAAAATTAAGCTAAGCTATATCCACGATCTAATCATTACATCACAGCACATTAGGACTCCTTAAAATATCATCATGGAGTCACTGATGTAACGGAGATGTAATGCAGGACCATTTAGACAGGAGTGAAGTTATACTTCAGATAGAACATGGGCCTGTGAAGGGAAAATCTTGTCTGGCCAATTTTATTGGATACTATGATGCAGACACAGAGAAACTGGATGCAAAAAATAATTTTGATATCATGTACTTGGATTTCAGGAAAGTAATACAATTGCACATAAAGAATGCTGTACACATTGGAGCATTGTGACATTAAAGGCAAGAAACTGCTATGGATAAAGGGATGGTTGATTGATAGAAGACAGAGAGTGGTTATCAACGGACATTGCTCCTCATGGACTAGTGTTATTGGTGGAACTCCTCCCAGGGTTCTGTGCTGGGCCCGTTCTTGTTTTCTCTATTTGTCAATGATATTGAGGAAGGGACATCAGGCTCAATGTTCAAGTTTTGCAGATGATACAAAGGTTGGCAGGATGGTTAGTGACAGCAGTGATAGTACTTACTGTAACAGAATCTAGAAAAATTGGGCCGATTGGCTGAGAAATGTCAATTGCAGTTAACATTGACAAATACGAAGTAAGTACTGCATATGGGTAGTAGTAACTCCAGACTGAGGTACTAACCGTGTAGTATTACACTCAGGTTATTGGAAAATGAAAAATATCTGGGGGTAATTGTGCAGTCAGATAAGTTTTCTGGTCAGTGCAGACAGGTTGTCAGGACAGCTCATTGTATTTTGTCAATGATATAATGTACAAGAATTTTCCTAGAGGGAATAAACTTGTGATTGTTCCATTATATAAGGCAATGGTCAGAAAACATCGTGAGTACAGGTGTGGAGGCTTTATTTTAGGAACGGCATAGAGTTGCTGGAACGGGTACAGAGAAGGGCAACGAGATTGGTGAGGGTAAAAAGAGGAGCTCAGACTACCCATATGAGGGGGCATAGATTCAAATTGAGGGAGGACGCAGAATAGATGTGCGGAAGTTTGCCTTTAGTGTCCAGTGAGTGGGTGATTGGTGGGACAAACTTTCATCTGTTGTTGTGGAAATGGATAGCTTAAATAAATTCAAGGAAGAGCTAAACAAAATATTGGAGGGAATGAACAGATGAAATGTGATTTTTTTCCCCGCTGATTCTATAAGCTTGCTTCCTTGCATCATTTGCTACTATTAATACTAATTCTAAAATGGAAATGAGCCTAAAGAAGAAAAAATTTTGACTTTTGGGGTCTTCTCAACCTCGACAATAAACCATAAAACCCACAGAAAGTACCCTAAACTCGTTTTCATGTTGGTTACTGTTGCCACCAAATATGAAATTCCACACCTGCAGTTTCTGGAGTGTAAATGATTATCAAGTTGTACTACGCCCAGAGCTCGAAATGAACCCTTTCCATTTCGATCCGTGTGTTTATGCCAGATCTACCTTTTCTCGCATCTCAAAAGCAATAGAAAATAATTCTTCTATACGAGTACCAAAAAAAAAAAAATAAATAAATGAATAAAAAATCATAACATAGTGCTCCACCAACATTTTAGAATCATTGTATTAAACAGCGACTTCACGTGTCATAGAAATGTGTGTTGGGATGTTGTTAAAGGTTCGAGGTTTTTCTCCATTAATATTGAACAGTGGACCGTATCTTCAGCATGGCCAAGGAAGTTGGGAAGAATCTGAAGGTCTCGAGGAGAAGTCGAAGAACTAGCTCAGTAGTTTTCAACCTTTTTTAATAACGGCACCCCTAAGTAATTTATTTTATTTTGCGGCATCGCTATTAAATTTTCTGCCTGTATATATATATATATGTTATATGATATTTATTACAATAATATAATTATAAAAATTACATTTCATAATACAAATTATATATATACAGTATATAATTTTATTCTTTATATAGAGGTACTAAGTAAACATCAATTATAGATCATCACTAAAGATATTGTACACCTTAGTACACCTTTTTTATAATGAAATAAATATATAAATTAAAAAATAATAATAAGTTTAAGTAACTTAAGCCCAAATTACATGGCACCTCTGGAATGTTGTTGCGGCACCCTGGTTGAAAACCACTGAACTGGCTCATAAAATCAAGAAGAACAAGTTCAGAAAAGAGAAAGAGACTAATTTAAACCACGGGTACTATCAAGTTATTGTCGCAAACTCTTAATACATCAGTCTACAAAATTTTTATCTAAAATCTTTTATGAAGAGGTGCCAAAAGTTCAAAAATCTTTAACACTAAATTTTGAAGTCTCCCGTGTTGAATGTTCAATGGTGCGATTAATATCCCTATAAGGAATTGAAAAAAAAAAAAAATTACATAAGAGAAGCCACTTTAGTCCAGTATCATTCAGTGGTGTCGAAAGTTCTGTTCTTTAGCATCGCTCTGCTAGACATCTCCCCCAGATGAGCCATAACCTAAATCCTCATTCGGATAACGTGTTGCAAGATCAAAATCCTCAAGTTCACTTTATTTTGTTATTGTTAGATCATAGTCACTTTTAATAAGTTTAAGTTCAGGTATTACTTGAGTGTTACCATTTTATTTTATTTTATCCTGAATTTTTATGCATAAATAATATTTTCTGTATATTGAAAATTATATTTCAGTACTGCTTTGCAACGCAATAATCAATAAACAAGTAAAGAAAATTTTTAAAGCTAAACTAAAAGCAGCTATGGAGTTTTGTCAATGATATATATATATATATATATATATAGGAATTTTGCTAGCAGAGACAAGGAGGTGATTAACCCTTTGTATAAGGCAATGGTCACGCCAAACCTTGAAAATGAGGCCTCCAGGCCTGCATACAGGTCTGGAGGCCTCATTTTAGGAAGGATGTAGAGTTGCTAGAACGAGTGAAGAGAAGGGCAACAAGATTGGTGAGAGGAACAGAGGGGTGCTCTTACGAAGAAAGGCTTAAGTCCTGAAAGTTGCAGCATCTGGAGACTAGGCATCTGCAAGGTGATTTGATTGAGGATAGAGCCTTGAATGATTTGAGCAGGCTCAATGCTGATGAGATACTTCCGCTTGCTCAGATTAAGAACCTGAGGTGACACAGATTCAAATTCAAGAAAGACAGTTGTAGAATAGATGTGTGGAAGTTTGCCTTTAGCCAGTGGGTAGTTGATTGCTGGAACAGACTTCCATCTGTTGTTGTGGAAGTTGACAGCTGAAGTAACTTTAAGGCTGAACTAGACAACCATTTGGAGTGACCGGATGGACGAAATGGAAGGTTGATGCTGTATAAGCTTGCTTTCTTGCATCATATGCCTCAACCATCATATGGTAATGCTAAACTGATCTCATAAATTTAAATAATATTTTTGGCTTTTACAATCGCGAAAATAATTTTGAATTGGGAAATTTACTGCCATTATTTTTCGAAAAAAAAAAGCATGTTAATGAAATAGTTACGATTATGTTGCAAATCAAAAATAGACAGGTTTATGGAAAGTGTATTCTGTGAATACACTTTAGTCATCATATTTGTTTCAATGATTTATAAATTATTTTTAATTTAATTTTAGGGAGGGTCTTCTCTAAATGGATGTTTCTACTGTAATGAAAAATATCTGAGGGCATTTCATTTAACATCTTAAGATTATAACTAAGTGCTACCATGCTACAACATCTAATATGCTGTTTAAAAAAAACAAAAAAAACTTCAGGAACTAAAATCAGCGTAGAAACTTGCACGCATCATAGAGTAGGACATGACAGAAGTAAACGGAACAAATTTGTTCAGCTAGATGGCGCAAAAATTGCGGAATACGAGTGACGACTGATATTTAATAACTTCCTATGTCATTGGCACTACCGGGATAAACTTGGGTTCCTTTGTCGAATTGAACGTTGTAAGGCCGAAATTGGCTGTTGCGGTGAGGGCGATTTTTGGATTAGTGATGCCCAATTTCAAATCCGAGAATCAAAGCCTTCCGATATCGGAAGCCGTTGCCGTTCAATGTGACCGTAAAAGAAAGATCACGAGCGAAATTCCACGTTGTCATCAGAATTATTTATCGTGACAAGGCAGAATTCCTGTCGAGGAGCGAGTGATCACTTGCAGTTTCTCTCGAGAAATGCTCCTGTTTTCATTAGATCAGGAGGCAAAGGGATCATGACTGGCATAACTAATCGAAAGAGTTGCATGTTTAGGAAAACAGAAATGACATAAGAAGCATCCCAAGATATCAGTAACTTTGGCAAAGAAACCAATGCAATCTTTAGAACAATGTCGTGATGTGATATTTTTCATAAACATGGGGAAATTCTGCTTATTAAATGTTAATTTTTTAATATACCTCTATATTATATTTTTTCTTATACACTTATATATGCAACCCCTTTTATTTTTTTATCCTTTGTATCTATATCTCTCTGTTCCCGTAATATTGTTCTCATACAATTATAGTCAACCTTTGTGGCACAGCAATTCCTCTTAAAGCACCAGGACCCACATATACAGTGGATAGAATTATGTGTGTCTCGTGAGCAATTGAGGTTGACACGCAAAACAGAATAACAAAACATTATACAACGAGGCTATTTACATATATGCATTTATATACACATAAAGGGCAACCGCTACCAATAAATTATCATTCTCAACATTCCTCTACGTTACATTACCACTGAATTTATAAACCCGCCTCTTAATGTTCCTGAACTCAATAAAACCTGTAATATTGTTAACTACTGTGAAACCTATAATCTTGATCAACACAGTCAAGTCTATAATGTTAACACCTATTATGCGAGCTTTCATTTCAAAATACCTGTAATTCTTAATGAACACAATTATCCTTACAATTGTTAATCATATGCTCTCTAACCAATAGAATACCTCCTAAATAAACGTGAATCAATTCATATTAAACTTGCACAATTAATTTTCCTTTTAACTTTTTATAACATTAGATTTCATGATATCATGCCTATTATTCACAAACCTTCAATTCGCAACACCTATAATTAAATTCATAACCAGTCCATAACTACTTATCTTAGGATATGCCTGTAATTCATAAATCTGTCATTCATAATACCTATCTTATATACCTATGATTTATAAACCTGTTATTTGTAATACCTATCTAATATATACCTACAATTTATAAACCTGTCATTCACCATACTCTTCAGGCATAATACCTATAATTCATAAGGGACGCATCTGTCGTTCAATTTAAGTTTGTCTACTCAATTACCTCCTAAACAACATTAATAATGAAATTATTTTCTAATTATCCTCGCCTACAACGTTTATTTTCAACATTTATTCTATCTTCACTCTTTACAAATTGCTTTGTTAAGTCTTTCTATTATATTTTTCTATCTCTCATATATTTTCTCTTTTTATTCACTCTTTCCCAACTTAAGTACATGCTTGCTTATTATCACCAATGTATATTTTCCATGTTAGTTGAAATCTAAAGAGATGTAGCCAATCAATAAATAAAAAAGCTACATTTATATTCACTATTAAATACATTAAACACAAATATCGTACATACTAGATTATTTTCTTCTAAAATTTACAATCTCAAAATTGTTTAATAAGAACTGTTACTACAGAGTGGCTGCTCTTTACTCTTCGTCTAAACCTTCAGTTTTATGAGTATTCAAATCTCTTTGTTTATAGAATATTTTGTTTGCGAATCTTTTTCTCATGTTTGTTTACTTCTCATTCTATAATCAAGTGGACTGTATTTTTATAAAGGGCGGCTCCTTGAAATTCAGTATACATCCTCCTTGTGTTTCTGTGAAGAACAGTACCATGGGGCAGATATATGGTTAGTGTAGGTTTGTGCGCAATTAATGCATGTTGTATTGTTTTGGCCGCTTGGCTACCCAGAAGGAAGAATCAGTCACCTGGAGAGATGATTCCGGGTACTCGTCCAAACCAGGGAAGGTGGGCCATCCCAGAACAGCACGTACTATCTTAATTCGAGACTGTTTCATTTGATGTTACCAAAAGGTAAGACAGATTCAATCTGGGGGGTTCATTCCTCTCGAGTGAACTTCCCATGTAAATGTGCTTTAAATTTACTTTTTCCAGATGAATTTGCTTTCTTGCCTGATAAATTTTCTTCCCAGATGAATTTGCTTTAAATTTGTTTTTATCAGCTGCTGAAGCAGTAGATATTGTGTTATTTCTCTGCGATGACTGGAGGATTGAATTGACAATATGGCCGATGCGCAGAAACTAAATATTCTCTGGTCTCTGTTCGAGCAAGTCTTTTCTCCAGATTCTTGGCTATTTGTTATATAATTCGTACGGTAGAAAATGTCATGCGAATGTTAACTGGGGTGTTCACTCCAGACAAACTGAGGTGAATTGACACCACAGACAAAGTCGCTGTACCCACTTTGTCCCCCCAACCAGGAGGCACTCCATGGCAGACACTACAATGAAATCCATCAAGATCACATATATAAAATTGCTTCTAATAGCAACCCAACATGGCTCACGAGCGGGACGCGCTTCCCCGAGACTGAAATGCTCGCCATCCAAGACCAAGTAATCAACACCAGGAACTATAGAAAATACATTTCCAAGGAACCCGGAGTGTCCGATGACACATGTCGACGATGTCACCTGGCCTCAGAAACGATCCAACACATCACTGTGGGATGCAAGGTGATCACCCAGACTGAGCACACTCATAGACACGACCAGATAGCCAGGATAATACATCAGAAGCTAGCGAGGAAATACCAGTTGATCGAAGAAAGTGTGCCGTAATACAAGTACGAACCCCAGGCAGTACTAGAGACTCCAACACACAAGATGTACTGGGACAGCGCCATAATAACGGATAAGACAATCCAGCACAATAGACAGGACATAACCCTTGTAGACAAGAAGGAAAAGGATACCTATCTGATTGACATAGCGGTACCAAACACTGGCAACTTGCAGAAAAGCCATGATGGAAAAATTAGGAAGTACACACACCTAAGATAGGAGATCAAAGTGATGTGGCATATGCAACAAGTTACGACCATCCTGATCATCGTATCAACCACCGGTATGGTGGCAAAGACCCTACATAACAGCCTAGCAGCAATAGGTCTTCCAGCGAACACCTATAAGGAACTCCAGAAATTCGCAATCCTGAACACCTGTAGGATAGTCAGAGAGTTTCTAGACCAACAGTAAAACCAGACATAACAAAAACCACCTTGTGTACTTGGCAGCAAAAAAGGGTCACGAGGTGGAACCCCCAACAAGGAATAAATAATATAAGAGCAATAATAATAATAATAATAATAATAATACAATTTATTTTCGTCAAATTGAGAAAAAACTTCGAGAATTGTCTGTGACGTCAAAAAAGGTCAACAGGTTATGATTCATAGCTGAAAAGGTCAGGCCCGGGCTTGTTTCCGTTAAACGTAGGAATAAATAATAATAATAATAATAATAATAATAATAATAATATTATTATTATTATTATTATCAATTTATTTCAAAAGAAATGTTCCTTTACAGCTATCCAGCTAGAGCAAATGGGTTACATGATAATAATGAATAAATATTCATTATTCAAATGGGTTACATGATAATAATGAATAAATATTGCCATACTCTGGACATAGATATTGCCATATCTATTTCCAGAGTACTCAAATGAATTCATACAATACATGGCATCTGATTACATAAATATATAATAGATATTTATGTACAACATAAATAGATAATCGTATCTACAGAAATACAACAATAAGTGGATGATGTGGCATCACCGAAGTTATATCACCCAGAGTTTGACAAGGGGATAAATATCTGATAGAGAGGCAGATCTATAAGTTTTGTCCTTGCACAGCTTCTGAAAGTCAATGGATAAATTATTAAATATATTCATGGAATTAAATGGAAACATGTTATCTAGGGAGATCATGCTACGCAGCTTGGATCTGTATGGCAGTGCGCTGGTATGACTTCTATTACCATCTGGCGGTCTACCAATTATCAGGTATCCTAGTTATCAGGTGAGCTTAATTTTCCGAAGAGAAGCTGGGCGAGGATCACGAGGTTCCTGGAGATGATTTGATCCTTCCAAGGAAGCATATTTAGATTAGAGAACATGACAGATTTTGTGATTGTAAGTGATAGGCGTGGGGTCTTATTTAGCCATTTTAAAATCTAGTATTCCAGAGACAGGAATCTGGTTTAAATATTGCCCGTTTTCTTTACTTCCCCAAGCATACAAATCCGTACTTGAAAGATAAAGTTTGAAAAGTTTCTCGTTAAAGGATCCATGTCCTGTTAAAAAGAATGACAAGTAGACTCATGGAAAACCATTTCAGGGTTGATTTTTGAGGTTAAAAATGTAACACCAGGAAAAAACTGGTTGTTGCGCTAACAGAAGCAATATCCCATTTGGTTGACATAAGTTTACTAATTCATTTTAACATCTTGTTTTTTTTTTTTTTTCTCCTTAATGTACTGTAGTCAAAAAAAATATATCGTATTAGGCCACTCGAATATTTATTCATCTTCCGTGCATTGTGCATGTCTCTTAATTATGTATTTTCTGTGGTCGATTTGCCTGTTTTGCTGGACAAACCTTCTATCTACTCCTGAGACCGACTAACTCGGCCACTGAGTGAAAAATGTCCATAAAAGTTCCTCGCGTGAGATGACGGGATTCGAACCCAGGCCTTTCCTCTCGGTGGGGAGAGGACGGGGAAGGGTCCACCGTGCTACCCGCACAGACTGTCTGTAATCATGTAGACATATGTGTAATATCTTATGTGAGGCGGCTCCCAAACTACACTGTGACGATACAGAAACTTTGCAGAAAGGCCAGAAATGTGTGTAATGTTATGTTTGTGCTGTGCATCTGTTGTTATGTTGTTTAGTTGCTTCTGGCCACTTTTGCTACTTAGTCTGCAGTCAGGCCGCCCGTTTTAATGTACATCAAGCCACCTGATCTAAAGTCCCTCCTTTAAGAGGCCTTTTGTATAAATCGGTTTTATGCTATATCTGACATGCTGATATTTCGTTTTTCGGTTTATATCTATTCCTAAAGGAACTGGTTCTGAGAAATTTTGTTTTTTTTTCCCCTCTACTAAATCGCTTGTATTTCTCTGTTAAAATTTAAACTCGCCGCTTTCTTTCTTTGTTTGGCTATTTGCTTTTACGGTAGTCTAATTTATTTCAGTATAATTTCGATATCCAGGTATGTGTACGTATAATAATGAATAATATATCTTTCTGTCTCTCTCCTACATAAAAGAAAAATCATACTTTTTAAGACTAGAAGTCTTATGAGTTTAAGTGTCCCGAACTCATCCCGCTGGCAGTAAGAGTTTTTTCCTAAAGGCAGAGATGTAGGGGAAAAAAATTAAATTCAGGATGAGCCTACGTTATCTGCTGAGGAGAATAAATCAGTATCGAGGCCAATATCTTTCCATACTTTACTGATTTTCATCTGCATTTCTTAAAGAATTCCAGAATGAATTCCTCCCTCCATTATATGTAATATACACTCTACCAAAAATAACGTGGATACAGGTATTAGAATGGCGCTAAATGATGCCAGGAAGCGGAATTTTGTTGCATCAGTGAAAAATAAAGGGTAGCTGTCATATTAGGGCCACTCAAGAGCTTTCTTGGGTAGCCCCTGTTACTCCCTAAGAGTCAGTTGTATCTCCTACCAGTGAAAATGTAGCTCTTTCGTTCATTTCAGTGATCTCTTTCAGGGCCGTATACACCTCAATTAGATTTCTCGGTAATATGCGGTCACACACCATCGTCTTATACAGAAAGATAATCAATAAGTATTTAAATAAAAATTAATAAATATTTTTTTTATTAATTGAAATTGAAATAATAATGGTCTCCTTTAATAATACTGGAAGCTGGGAGGGATATTCCTAAATCTATTAGGTTCTGAAGAAGTAGCAATCCTAACTGCACCTGATGCATTAAATTTCTGGATGAAAAGTTTGTAGGTGGAAAACTTTTCATCCAGCCAGTGTAGTGACGAGATTGATGCGATTCTCCGCATACAGAATGTACACTGAATACAGAACACTCCTGTACGTTCTTGTCCCACTACAAAAGACAGATGCGCATTCTCTCAAATTGAATAACAAAATACTCTAAAAAGTTTTTATATTCTCATTAAAATCTATGGCTCGGTTGTTTAGACTTCTGAAGGCTAAATTCGGTTATGGGAGAAATATTATTGGTCCACCCTCTCGATGTCGTAAATAACAATATTTATACTGCACGATGCCTTAAAAATATTTTCTTGAGGTGTTGAAAAACTACACGCGAATTCCTACTTTTTAATCCGCTGACAGTTTTATTTTATTGAGTTAAGAGTTTAACACCCAGGTCACGTTTGTCTAAGTACTCTGCAAATGACTCCATTGCGGCGGTTCTACAAAGTTATGCGCGTCCACGGAAGTAAAAAGGCAAAATGTCGGAGCTGTGATAGAACTTACACACACTTAACATGCTTTACAATACGACTTGAAATTCCACTCGGAATATTAACATTAAGTTTTCTTTTGGTTACACTGCTACAAAGGAAGACCTTTTAATGAACAGACCACCAATTTCCAGCTCACGATCATAAATACAACTTGCCGCATGCTTTGCATTTTTTATTTTGGCAATGCATCAAAGAGGATACTACCTTCTTTGCTTACTAATCGAGCCGCAGCTGTTCTTTATGCTACTTTCATTCAGTTTTTCCGAAATTCTCTGTACAAATTGAGGGGCCAGAGGAAATCAATTATCCAACATTTTGATGAAATGGTTCAAGACAGTTCAATAACCCATTTACGTTAAATAAATAAATTTTCGGTTTATACTGCAGACAACCATATAAAGTCAAAAAGTTCACAATTCACTAAGGAAAAGAAAATAGCACGAAAGTCACTTCATCGGACTACCACCCCTAAGGTACAAGTTATGGTTAAAACAGTCGCGCCATCTGATTTCGTTCCCATTAACTACCAGCAACCACTGGGTGCTAAAATCAAAGCTGAATTGGTCAACCTCCATAGCTGGATGATAATGACAAGTAGAAATAGCAAACATACTGTACCAAGTAGACCACAGGATAAAGGCACTCGCGTTCGGGCAGAGGGGCAGTTCTAAAAGTCGGAGACTGTCTCCCGAGGAAGACAGTAGAGCAAGTGGTGCTGTCCTTCCCCATGTGGCTACCACAAGGGAAGTACAAGACCATCCAGTCCAACCATCTGGAATGCTTCCTGCACAACTGAGCGACCACCCAGGAAGGAGGAAAGAGTCAATGCATGAAGTGGAGCAGCGAAATGAATACCTTCATCATGCAAACATACTACGAAGTAACCAAACTAGATACCGATATGACAATGTACAGGCAGAGACTACATATCAAGTGGTTGGAATGGCTTCCAACTGTTGAGGTCACCGAACAGACAATAGCAGACCAGAGACGGATTATCGTCATGAAGAACTTGATAGGTCCTCCAATCTTGGAAAAAATCAAGCAGGATATGAGAGACCAACTACAAACAACAAAGAATATGGGGAACAACTGAACTCGATCTAGAGAAGAAACTACAAGTACGAGAAGTACAATCTTGAGAAGCCAAAGTGGAAACATACCAGTTTGCGATTTACAGAATGAAGAAGAGTGGAAGAAAACCCCGACAGAATTGGAGAGAATGGCCTCCATAAAGAACCACACCATACAGAGGCAGAAACCCAACCGAATCTCGTGGAATGTCACAGACAAACTCAATCGGCGAATGATACTGGCTTAATTCAACAACAACGAAGAAGCACTAATTACCATTCGCACAGCAAGTTATTGTGTCACTGTAGTTTCAACCAGGATGAACTGAAGAGAAATCAGAAACCCACAGAAAACAATATGCAAAGTTAAGGAACCACCAGCCTCGGAAAGAAGACTACAGCAGAAGACAGAGGAGCTAAGAGCTGAGAGAAAGATAGTCAACTGATCCAGTACCAACGGGGTAACAGAAGTAAGAAGCAGATCAGAAAAGTGAAGATCATCCTCAATAAAGACAACGTCCACAGCAAACACGGGACCTATAATCCGAGGATCGAAGAATACCTTGATACCCTCAAGCAGAACCTATTGGAAAGAGAGTTGGCCGATGTGGGGGGGGGAGAATTCCCAGAGAAAACCAGAAAGCCTCCTATAGGAACGTTTGACAAGAGGAGAAGGGCAATAGACACTACGACCAAAAGCTATTGAAGAAATTCTGAGGAAACATTTGGAGCAGCGAAGTTAGCCATAATGACCTTGCGTCCTCTCCGGAGCAAGGTCATTATGGCTAACTTCGAACCAAAGACATACAATAGATGACAGAATGGAAGATTGGGGAGGAAGAAGTACGATAGTTGATCACGAAACCCCACAACTGGCGAACCCCACGATTAGATAACATCCACAACTATTGGCACAAGAAGTTCAGCTGCACACACACACATACATACTGCAGAGCAGTTC
Source organism: Mastigoproctus giganteus (assembly GCF_048544385.1). Lineage (NCBI taxonomy): Eukaryota > Metazoa > Arthropoda > Arachnida > Uropygi > Thelyphonidae > Mastigoproctus > Mastigoproctus giganteus. Next base: position 48,862,539 of record NC_143583.1, on the reverse strand, counting down.
ACCAGAAATGACAAGGCACACTGACACAAACCTTATCTTCTAATAACACAGTATTAGTACAGTTGTGATCCGCCTCTTCCTGAAGAAGATAGATTTCAGGACCTAACTTTCCTATGATCGCTGCTTCCTGTTAGCAACATGGCCAGAAGCAATTTCAACATGACACATTACATAATTCAGACCCTTTTACTGAGCTGTGAACTAACTACAATACAAAGTCACGTCTGTACTGTTTTAGTACAGAACAATTCAAGTAAAAGTGAGTTTCCTTCTCTATTTGTATGATTTGTACTGAATATGGCAATAAGTTTGCCCCATTTTATTGTAAAGTGATGACCAACACAATATTCCATGAGAATGTTAAAAGTAGACCACAAACAAGATGATCCAGAAAGTTCCTCTTTTAGTAGGAATAAATGCAGCGTGTACTTAAAATTACACTATTAAATAACCCCTCCGTCCTTCGTACACACTCAGTTCGCTCTACACTGGGTCTCTGATTAATAGCGAAATAGAAGAGTCAAACTGCGCTGTTTGAGTTTATGTTAATGTTGGGCGATCAACAAATGCTACGTGTAATCCTCCATTACTTCACTCTCAATGAAATCGTAGTGCTTGGTATCGCCATTACTGAAGCCGTTAGCTCTCAAATTCGAATGAAACAATAAACTTGAGAAATGATGCATTAAATGCATCATTTCTCCTCGCACGTGATCTCATAAAGACACGGTGGTGCATAAAATGTTTTCATTAGTCCTTCAGTGTGCTGAGGTATTAGCCATGAGATTGAAGAGGTGTTTTGGTTAAGTTCTCTATTAATCACCACACTAAAACGAGATGGGGAGATCGGTAACGTTACGTTTAATCTGCCAAAATAAACAAAAAGATATCTTCCAGTTGGCTTTTGTATTTGACCAATTTCTGGGCGAGCACGTTTAATCCGTTTATTTATTTTACGTAGGAAGTACGCTTGTATAGAAAATGATGGTAATTAAAGAGGAAACAGCACATTAGAAACAACCCTCAAGTAATGATCTTGGTGGAAGGGTGGCTCAGTGAATTAAGAAGAAAAGTTGTAATATATAATAAGGACTGTTGCTGGCAATGAATTGAAACGAATTCATGTTTATAATTACAACAGAGATAAAGTGTAAGTGAGAGTTGCTTGCAGGGATTAATGCCAACGGCCCACAATTCAACTGACAATTTGGTCTGTTGTCCTTAGTACATCATAATGATAATCTCACATCCACACACGCCCTTGATGGCGAACGGTTATAACACTTAGATAGTCCAACGCTTTCCTTTCATTCACTTTTATGATGAACTGAGAATGCCTTATGGTTGCTAAGAGAAAGTACACGCATACCGATTCTGATTGAGAATACAATCGAGAACATTTCGTTTCTGCACATCCTCCATATTACCCATTCATTTCTCTAATAAGCGAATAAGCAGGATCATTTAGACAAGACTTCAGTTATAGCTCGGACACAGCATGGTTTTGTTAAGGGGAAGTCTTGCCTGACCAATTTGATTGGATACTATGATGCAATCAGAAAAGAACTGGATGCAGGGAATGTCTTCGATATTATATACTTGGATCTTAGAAAGGCTTTTGATACTGTTGCACATGGAAGACTGCTACACAAATTGGAGCAGTGTGACATTAGAGGCAAATTGCTGCTATGGATAAAGGGATGGTTGAGGGGGAGAAGACAAAGAGTAGTAATCAGTGGACACTGGTCATCGTGGACTAATGTTATTAGTGGAGTCCCTCAGGGCTCAGTGTTGGGTCCATTATTGTTTTCTGTATTTATAAATGATATTGATGATGGTATATCAAGCTTAATGTCCAAGTTTGCAGACGATACAAAGGTTGGCAGGGTTGTCAAGGACACTACTGACACTATGCTGCTGCAACAGGATCTGGAAAGGTTGAGCAGATGGGCTGAGAGGTGGCAAATGAAGTTTAACATTGACAAATGTAAAGTACTACACATGGGAAACAGCAACCCCAGAGCAACGTATCAACTCTGTGGTACTACACTGACAGTGGTAGAGAATGAAAGGGACTTGAGGGTGGTTGTGCAGGCAGATATGAAGTTCTCTGAGCAGTGCAGACGGGCTGCAAGAGTAGCTCATGGAGTATTGTCAATGATATACAGGAATTTTTCCAGCAGGGATAAGGAGGTGATTATTCCCTTGTATAAGGCAATGGTTAGGCCATACCTAGAGTATTGTATACAGGTCTGGAGGCCTCATTTCAAGAAGGATGTAGAGCTGCTGGAACGAGTACAGAGAAGGGCAACAAGATTAGTGAATGGAACAAAGGGGTGCTCTTACGAAGAAAGGCTTAAGTTTTGCAAATTACAGTGTCTGGAGACTAGGCACCAGCGAGGTGATCTGATAGAGGTGTATAAAGCCTTGAATGGTTTGAGCATGCTCAATGCTGATGGGATTCTTCCTCTAGCTCAGAATAATCACCTGAGAGGGCATAAATTCAAATTGAGGAAAGACAGATGTAGGATAGACGTGCGGAAATTTGCCTTTAGCCAGCGGGTGGTTGGTTGGTGGAACAGACTTCCATCCCTTGTGGTAGAGGTTGATAGCCTAAATAAGTTTAAGGCTCAGCTGGACAGGTATTTTGAACGAACAGAGGTGTGAAGTGGAAGTGTTTTTTTTTTTTTTTTTTTTTTGGCTGATGCTGCATAAGCTTGCTTTCTTGCATCAAATGCCTCTACTAATGCTAATGCTAATGATAATCTCACATCCACACACGCCCTTGATGGCAAACGGTTATAACACTTAGATAGTCCAACTCTTTCCTTTCATTCACTTTTATGATGAACTGAGAATGCCTTATGGTTGCTAAGAGAAAGTACACGCATACCGATTCTGATTGAGAATACAATCGAGAACATTTCGTTTCTGCGCATCCTCCATATTACCCATTCATTTCTCTAATAAGCGAATGGCAATAAACATAATGTTCGGTGCTTCAGCTCCAATATACAGAGACAGCTTATGTGATATGTATAAAAAATATAAATAATAATTTCCCGATTCTTCTGTTGGTCTAATTTTAATTAAATTTGGGATGGGTCAACAAATTGCTCTAAAGAGAGTCAATTCACTGGGGGGGCGGGGGAGAGGTCAAGTTATTATATGCGGACGGACGGATAGACAAATAATTACTAATAATTGTCCGAATTTAATGAAATTTAGGATGATTCGGCAAATATTTCTAAAAGAGCCAAATATAAAATTTTATGAAAATCCATCTACTAAAGTGGAGTTATTACATGCGGACGGACAGATGGATATACGTGGTGAAGACGATAGTCTCTATTCATACATGGTAACGCGCTGAAAAACTGGATTAGGCAGAACAACCACATCTACCATAAGGCTAATATGCTACCTTTCATACAAGGATATTTACAAATAATTAGTAGTAGGTGTATATAATGGCAAAGATTAGTAAATAAATATTTATATTAGAGCGCCTTTGTATAAATAAAGTTTAAAACAACTGAATTTTTTCTAAAATGTGTGTATAGTACAGGGTACTCGTTAATGAATACTATTAATTTAACACAGTCGACCGGAGAGGTACTGTAGAAAATGTATTATTTACAGTGACATATAACGAATTCAATTACCGTATTTATGGGACTATAAGAAGCATCCTGCCCCTGAAAATTATACCTAAAATTCCTCTGCGTCTTATGATCGGAATGTATATTAGGTGCACACAGTGATATAGTTTTTCGTATATTTTTAAGATCGTTATATCGTTGCTGCCCTAGCACATCCGAGTAAAGTATTCGTTTTTTGCATGGCTCACTAGAATTTTGGTAAGCAAAATTTGAAAGACAACACTGACATACAAGTTCAAATGTGTGAGAATAAACTGGAGAATAATGAAAGGTTTCCAAGCTGCAGGCTTGGAATATATTTGTAAAATAAGTTGCGACGAATTAATCAAAAGTTTTAGCTAAAAACAGTCTTGAAAAATAAGAGCGTACGAAGGTAAGTGTTTTAGTTTTTTATATTGGTTAATTAAATAAATGAAACGTATTTTAAAGTTATGTTTGCAGGTAGGTGTATAAGATATCAATCGTATTAAAATGACCACCGATACCAGTTCAGATTTTTCTTGAGAATAGTGAACATACTCGTATACCCAGATAATGTTCTTTGACACGAGTCTGAATTCGTCCTAGAATTCATTAACGAGTACCTGATTGGTATCGGCGTGATATTTTGTTGTGACATAGCTAAGAACATTTCAGGGAGTGCTTTCCAATGTTGCTTCTATGACTTTCAGCAACTTTCGAAAGTGTATCAACGCAGGGAAGGGACTACTTTCGAGGAAATAATCCTAGCTAGAATTATTTTTAATATACCAATCCTGCCAAATGAAAATATTCACATTTTGGAGAATATTTTGTACTTTCATCACTGCTTTTGAGATATACTTGTAGGTTGCACTCTGATATTTTGACCATTGAGTGTACAGACAGCAAAATAAAGAATAATGAACAAAAAAAAATAGCAATGTTTGTATTTTTTTTTCGAGGTATACTGATCGCATGGCTTTAAGATGCAGTCTTATGTGATAATATCGTTGACATCTATTATCGTGGACAAGAATGAATCAAAGTTCGCATTCAAAATGCAACAAAATGTTTATTTTGAAACTTAAAGCTTGCAAATCATCGTATTTGTTGAAGTGAAATATGGTCACATGATGATGGTTGGGAGAGAGAGAGAGAGAGAGAGAGAGAGAGAATTTGTTCAGTTTCTTAGTTAAGAGAAGATTTGGTTTCGCTCCACTGGAAACAAATGAGTAGCTTGTGTAAACATGACGGAAGTTAGGCATGTACATCAGCCAGCTCCCCCTATTGCACCCACGTTTTAATGACCTCTTCCTTCCGCACCATTTAGTCTTTTACAAGGCCTCTCAGTACCTACGACTTATGATGGAAATAAATTAAAGCTGGCATTCGGTTCTACCCTTTTCGTGGCTTAAATTAGCCAGAGCAATGAGATGGAGCTACTCGTACGAAAGGTAATGAGAATGATGTGCGTCGACCGACTTTTAAATCAAACCTGATGCCGGGGGTAGGTTGCCCTGTTTCCCTTCGGTCTCGCTTTCCTAGGGTTATCTCTCAAAGTGAAGGGTGGAAAGTTTTAACATTGTCTACACGATAAACACATTCTTTTAATAAAGACATCAATATTTCGTTTGCTTTGCCTTTTCTTGAGATGTTGAGTACTGTTGTTTTAAGCTATCCAATACTTACTGCTGGTTCTGTTCGTTCTCTTTTAAATGCTGTTCTTGAATGAGTACTCGATCAGTGTACTGACCGTAGTAATGAAACTAGAAAGGGGTCAGTACTAAGTAGCGTGCACATCTGGAAAGATCTAGATCAATTGCTAACTGCTTCCACCATTTCAACACACCAGTACGTTGCAAGCTGGTAGCGGTTGTTGACGTCAGACATTCCCACGCAAAAATCTAATGGATTGTTTTGATTCGACTCCGATGTTAGCTTAATATCAGGTGAGCAAAGAGCTCTAAACCGGTTCTTGTCAGCAACTTTTTCTTTCTTACTTTTCTTTCTTCTCCCTTGTTTTCCTATTTACAGTTACATAATCTTTAAGTAAAATTGTTTTCTACAAGAGTCTTCGGTCCAGTCATTCATCATATTTATCGAGATTTTTTTTATTAGTTGTAAACACCGTCTTAGAACAATGAAAACATGTCTGAATTAGCTTAAGATTAAATTTCAATTTTATTCATTTAAAATTATCTCATCGCTCAGAATTAACTGAAAAAATCAAAATAGTTTTAATATAAAAGTTTTCTTATTAAAAACGTATTTTTCACATCGTGGATACAGACAATAATACTCTCTCTCTTTCTGTATGATGAAGTGTGAGTAATTTAAGAATATTTTGAATTGTGTGGAAAGTTGTGCGATAGTGAGGATTTTTAAAATTTTTTTTCTAAATCGAACCCTAAAACTCCTATAGTTTAGGAGTTTTAGGGTTCGATTAAACTCTTAAACTCCTATAGCAATTAATTATTAATTTAAAAAAAAGTAACATATTTTTAATACAAAAATATTACATATTTTTGTATTAAAAAATAATTTTAAAAATAAATTAAAAATAAGTAATTTTTATTTTAAATAAAAATAAATAAAACTTAGTTAAAATTATTATATAATTAAAATAAAATTTAAATTTAAAAATTAGTTAGAATAATTAAAAACATAGGATAGAAAATAATAAATAATAATATAATATAGAATATAAATTTATAATAAAATAATAGTAATAACATTTTTCTTTCGCTCTGAGATGAGATGTGAAAAATTTAGGAACAATTTTTAAAATTGTGTGAATATTTTTTACTGCGAATTTTTTTTTTTTTTATTATAAATAAAATCCTAATACTCGTGAAGTTTGCGGGAGCACTGAACTGTGCAGTTCAAAAAGAATAAAATACAAAAAGATACTATTAAAAATTCAGGATACAAAACAAATAAAAAAAAAACACAGAATACAAAAAAAAAAATACGATTAAAAACACAAAATTAGAAAAATATACATTTTTAATATGCTATCGGAACCCGAAGATTCTGTTAATTTTAAACTTCGTCATCAGCATCCTTTCAAATAAGATTGTAACTCTATAGTATTTAGTTCGAAGTCCATTATTAACAGTATTAGCTATTCGAGGTAGTGCAATATCATGGTAACTCGTTGTGAAGGTATTCACAGTATGAGATATACTTAAATGATGCCATTTTTAACTTTGTCACATGAGTGAGCTTTGGAACATCATCTGAACGATGTCATGGCAGTTTTAGAAGTGATTTCGCCATCATGTTTTGTCAGATCGACAAACTGGTTGTTATTTCATGCTAGGATGGATATAACCATCCTAGCATGAAACCTGACCATAACTGATTGGGTAACATATAGTACTGGTGCTATATTCTGAAGAACTATGACTTTTCAGTATTCTGCATCATTCAGTCTGGAAAAATAAGCATTTTATCATTGAATACCACTGTATTAAAATAAAATTATCCTATTTTAAAATTATTTTTAAATAAAAAGGATTTTCTGCGTCATGTCATAAATATTTTTCGTTTTGAATGCACGCATTTGCCAATTTCGTGGATCTGAGCAGGTGCAATTTATTCTGCAATTTAAAGAAATTTAAAAAAAAACTGAGCTGTCATTTCCGATATGTAAATGAATCGTGCTTTCATCTGTGTAAGGATGGACAAAGAGGAATCGGTTCTCCTAAAAAATAACTTGTCGAAAAAGGTCAATTTTGTTTCGCATAACGCAGTGATTTTTTTTTTTTTTTTTGCTTGTTGTTTCCAAATCACACCTCACCTCATAGATTCAATATAAATAGATTTACCATATTTATAGGTATATCATGTCAGTATAAACTGCGTCTATTTTTTGATCGGTTTGCTTGTTTTGTGGGATGCAAAGCTTTCCTGGAAAGAAAAATTAATTCTTCGCTTTATTCTGAGATCGTTTATACTTCGAAGGGGGAATTCTGTTTCTGTTACTAAATTGACCACAACATGGACAAGTATGAAAATTGTTGAGAAACACCGCTGAAACCAGAAACATCAAGGGTCTCTCAGAGGGAGAAGGGTAATGTCAGGGCTGACCATCATAACAAAGGGGACCTATTGATACCGCAGATTTGTGAGCATGTGCATGTTAACAATATAAATATATTTCTTTCGTAGTCAAAATATGATCTATAGGAGTAGCCGTCGCATGCTCTGTTAATTTACTAAAGAAATTCCAGTATTCCATTGCTATCATGTAATGGTTTGCGCGAGCGAATTCCCGTTCGTTGTGATACTAGTGATTAATGTCCATCGTCAACCTGTATAAATTGTGCTCTTAAAGTGTGTTCATTCAGTCTTCAGTCTTGAAGTGTGTTCATTCAGTCTTCAGTCTTGAAGTGTGTTCATTCAGTCTTCAGTCTTAAAGTGTGTTCATTCAGTCTTCAGTCTTAAAGTGTGTTCATTCAGTCTATGATCGCGATAAAGCGAGTTTCACGGATATGTATGATTGAACAATGAATTCATTTCGTGTTTTTAGAAAACTCCAAGCTAGCATATGATTTATATTGAAGGAAGCTCACAATGAAAGAGATTCACATCACATTATCCACTTGGTGGGAGTGAACAATATGACGTGGATCACTTATTTTCCGACTTTTCCACATATGATTACCATTTGTTCGTTCACCGGGACAGCGGTTTGAAAATGATCTACACAATATCAGCATAACTGTTAAAGGATTCTTTCGTCGCCTGGTCACATCCTCATAATAGCTCCTCTTCTACCAGAGGGCCCTGTGGCCAAGTAGACAAAAGGACAACATAACAGTACACAATACTATGCAAACCACACACTTCTGGCATTTACAGAGTCCTGCTTTTCTCCACAAGAGTACTGATGGCACAGTTGTGAGACACCACAGGAGGCGCCTTACCTTCAACCCTATGTCCACTATGCTCCTCTTCCTCACCAGTAACAGAAGTGCGTCGACCTTTGTGATTACATTGAGTAGGAAATCGATGCAGGTTTTTGTGGAATACTTTTCCTACGGATTGCTTGTTTCTGTAGCGTGTACAGAAACTTATTGTATTTTCACATACAATAAAATTTTTAAATTACTTCTAAGTTATAACTGTGCTTTGCATTAACAATTCAACTTACGTTCTTTGATCAACGCCTTATAACAATTGAACTGATACAAGGCATCGATCAAAAAGTGCAAGGAAACTTAATCAAGAAGTGGAACTGCAGGGAAGAAAAGGGAAATTTTCCGTAGCCTTACAGGAGGCACAGAATGTCGAACTGTTCTACTGATAATTCTGACTTGGACAAAAAATTCGACTGGTATTATTATACTTTTTTTTCGATTTTATAAATTGGAAGGAACGGGTAAGGTGGTGGGGGTTGTGGCTCAATTCGTGGAATTTTTCTTCCCTCTGAAACACCTGGTTCCGACTCTTATTGTGTTGCGTATATTATGAATTTGGCAAAATATATAATAGGAATTTTTAAAAAAAGAAAATCTGGTACTTTAAATAGCTAGATTTTTTTAACATGCATCGAAAGTTGCAAATAAGCCTTATGACATGTAAGCGCTTGATAAATAAATAAAAGTATGAACGATTTATAAGAATTCGATGTGGTTCCGAGAAAGAAATATTGAAAATAATACTTTGTTGGTGCACGAAGAACAAATTAGATTGCAAAAATAGACGAAAATTTTTATATAAAAAGTTTGGGAACCCACTGCTGTAGGGCGTTTTACACGTGAGAAATTATGCTTGTAATTCGCGCTAATCCTCAGTGCATGAAGTGATAAATAAATATCAGACCAAAAGGGATGGGATGATGTACACAAAAAAGTAAATATATGTTTAATTCACACTAAATGGACGTTACGTCTTGAGAAAGGTGTCATTAGCAGAATATGGAAGAAGAATACAAAAAGAAAAAATCTCAACGCCAACTAAGAATAGGACTGCTAAGCGTCTGTTAGTCATCAATTATTGTGGTGAAGTTTTTTAAAACCCCCCACGATGGCTGCTGCAAGAAGATAGTTGTTTCGATCCGGTGGAAGGTGCGAGGTATTTTATTAGCATACTTGATACCTAGTCATCAAAAGTTTTTGCTGGAGAACCAAACACCATGATTCGACCACTGATCAGCGAACCTGTATTTTACGAAGTGATGAGACCTCCCCCAATGGTGATACCATCTGTGTGTGGGCATGATTCTGGAAAGAGAGAGAGAGAGAGTCCTGATTACCTCGTGGTTATTGTAAAGACAGTTGTGGTAGGATAATAGCCTGGAAATCGTGGAGACTTTGATCCTCTGTGAAAGTGCTGGTGACTGTTGAACACATTAATGAAATATTACAAGTTTACGCATTTGAAGAAATACTGTTTGAACTCCGCCCACTACTTCCCTGGAGTTTGAAAATTTCTCGCCAGTTCCCTTTTCTAGCAGTGTCCGTTTTTGCCACTTTAGTACGTTTTCCACTTTAATTGATAATCTAAAGTTTTTGTTCAATAGAAAGAATAGTCCTTTCTTTCTTAACACGATAGCGACTATGTTTGAGAAGAAAAAGGATTACGCACACGGATGTAAATAAAACGAGGATATCATTTCTGAAGGATCCCATATTTTCACCTGTTTTGAGAACACGCATGTGATTAAGCAACTTATTCTCTGAGAATTGTTTTAGGAAGTTATTGTATTAGATATGGGTGGGGGGGGGATCGTATGCCTGACAACTGAACAAAAAGAAATTAAAATTTCTTTCTTTCAATGCGAAAAATAGTGTCCTCCTTTCATATATTTAATTTATTAACTTCCTATATTCGGTTAACTTTATATATTTAAGTTATTAATATTCCACGTAATGTCCTTTATTCAATATATTAGAACGAATTTCATTCTCAACACGAGTAGCTTTGGTATTGCATTACTTTGCAAGTAATCTCTAGATATTTTCTTGCTAACTGAGAGCCATTAAATCCCAACTCTCTCTCTCTCTCTCTCTATTTAAATAAAATGTTTCGACTTCGGCGTATTTAGTGTATTGCCGCTAAACTTTGTGTATGGTGGGTTTGTTCAATTTGCTAGGTGAAAATCAAAATGCCTGGGAACCGTGTAACCCTCTTCTGAGAGCTATTAACTCGGCTACGGTGTGAAAAGCACATAAAAAGTTCCTTCCGTCTTGACAGGATCTGAAACCAGGCTTTTTCCACTTGGAAAAAAAAACAGCATATTTTCTGTTTGCTAGACAAAAAAACCAAGTTTCAATGCTACCCTCTCCTCAGACCGATTAACTCAGCCACGTTGTGAAAGAAGCCCATAAAATTCTTCCAGTCATCGACGGGACTCGAATTCGGGTCTTTTCCACACGGTGTGGGGAGGACAGCGATCCTACTAACTGTGCTACCTACGATGGCAATAGAAATGTAAGTTAATAAGTAAATAATATTTTCTTCGATTAATAGAGGTGCAAGTAAATAACTAAGTAACAGTTAATTATTAATTAATTAACTAATAATATATAAAAGTAATTGTTTTCACTTCACTGTACATAAAAAAAAAGAAATTTCCAATGTTAAAGAAATTGCTAATGTTAAAGAAATTGCAACTTGTAAAAGAAATACCTGGATTGATTTTGTTCAAGGAACTGGAAATGATGATCCATGGGGTCTTGTAAACAAGATCTCTAGAAACAAAGTCGTCTGAAATTTTTGAACGGTAACAAAAAAGTCAGTGAAATATCCTGTACAGAAACAGTAAATGTTATTTTAAACAGTCTTTTTCAAGATGACGATTTGTGCCAGGATCTTGAAACTCATAAAAGAATTCGCCATGCTAACTCAGTATATGTCTCTGCTTCTGTAACTAATCTTTTTATTGAATCTGAACTTTTCTCAGTTCTCAAGAAAATTAACGTAAAAAAATGTCCTGGCCCGGAACAAATTGAAAACATCTTCATCACCGTATGGCTAAATTAAAACCTCTAATTATTTTGCGATTAATGAACTCCTTTCCATCTCTCTCTTTCCTTCTTGCTGGAAAACAGTTCTAGTTAAATTCATCCCTAAACCGAATAAGCCTACTTCTGATCCTCGTTCATTTAGACCAATCGTTCTATTGCCAAACTTAGCTCGATATGTAAAGTAACTTCCAAATAGGAGAAATAATTGTCTGGAGCAGCCAGCAAGTCTAAGTCGATCGAGGGCGCCCTCCCACCAAAGGGAGTCAAACGCTCCCTCGAAATCAACAAAGATGGCAAGAGTATACTTACTAGATGAATTTGCGATGTCATAGACAAAATCTACCAAAGCATCCTCACAAGACCGTGCATGACAAAATTCAAACTGATAAGGAGAACGAAGATTATTATCATCCAAAATACTATCAAGGCGAAGTGACATCAATCTCTCCAGCAACTTTCTTCTCCCTCACCCCTATGTCGCAGCGGCATTAAGGTGAAAATCAAAAATAAGCTACTATCAATTCAAAGAACAGTGCTTCTGGCACTAAATAATGCCCCTCGTACAGTATCAAACAATGCCCTCCAATCCTTGGAGGAGAACTGCCTTTAGATTTATTTATCTTATACCGTGGCATGATTTATAAACATAAGAAAGGACTACAGGTATCTAAAATAAGAATTACAACAGACCCAGTTAGTAACTTGAAGACAGAACGGAAAATAATATGGAGTGAAATGGTTAGTATTTGGCAAAGTAGATAGAATGAGTCTGTGCATGGTGAAGTCACAAAGAAGTATATTGAAAATGTTGAGTTTGCTTCTACTCAACCTTCTGTTTCATGTTTTGCACCAAGCATGTTTACGACGTACTGTATTTATTAACAGGCTATGGATCTTTGAGGGCCAAACTTTTCGACAGAGGTTTGGAGCCGGACCCTTTTTGCACCTGGGGTCAAATGGAGGACTGGATCCATGTTTTACTGTTTTGTCCGCAATATACAGACCATCGAGTATTGCTACTTAATCAGGTTCCAGGTCTATCTGAGGACAATGTAAAAATACTAGTTGAGAACAAAACAAACTTTGAGACTTTCCAGACTTTTGCAGAATCGGTCTTTAAGAAAAGACTTGAACTAAGAACTCAAATCCAAAATCAAATATAAATCTGACAGCTGAGAAGTTAATATATATGTTTGTATCCCATTAAATATAAATAGAATGACTTATTGTAAGTATGTAAATTTAATGGGATTGCTGGGATTTAGAGTTAAAATTCTATTATCTTGTACAAATGTAAATATTTACTTCGCTAAGTTTATTCAAGATTTTCAAATTGGCTTGTATCTGCTGAGGCTTGGATATTTTTTTTCCATTTTTCTTTTTCTTTTTCTGGGTTGCAGGTTTGGGCAACCTGGGGACGGGATTGCTGGCACCCCCCGTATTGCACTATCTCCGGTGGGTGCAGGATTCGTGCACAAGGCACTAAAGGTGATAATAGACTCAGGCTTGGCTGCTTCTTGGTGGCAAGGTGGACGTACACAAGCGATACACCAATACAAAAAGCTTTGCAGAGTTTCTGAACCAACACAGACGTGTAAGGTGAAGATGGGCTAAGGCCTAGGAGCCACCCTTGATACAGGTAAAACACACACACACACACACAAGTTCAGATATAATATAGTATTATATATATATATATATATATAATGAGAATGCTAATGCATATAAAATTGTATATATATCTTCTTTGTAAGTTTTGTATATAATTTTGTAAATAATTGTGTGTACAAATAGATAAATGGAAAAATGTCGCAGCGGCATAGGGGTGAGGGAGAAGAAAGGGCTGGACAAGCGAGCTAGCTCAGATCGCCAACTTGGCGTGTATGCAGCAAAGCTTTGGCTTCGTCAGGTCCGTGACAGCATCCTGTCCAATAGTTGGTCAGTCCACTGCTGATCCAATAATCAGGATGTCAGTGTGGGATGGTGTCACTCATGGGACCTAGGTCCCATCCAGTAACGTCATAATCATGGTTGTCCGTTTCGGTTGTCAGAGTTCCAGAGTCGAGTCTAGGGAAGTTGTGGTAGTGTTCTTAGTCTGGTGAACAGTTCGTGCACAAATTGCGAAAGGGCTCTGTATTACTCCTCCTCTCACAGCACAAGGTGTTACTAATCCTTCGGGTTGAAACACATTTTTGTTATAAAGTGGCATCTTATATCCTCAAAGAGGGGACATTCATGCACCAGATGTGTCCATGTCTGGTTTTCACCGCAGCGGCATAGTGGTGATTCTTTTATTCCGAAGGTCGAAAGTTTGGCATTAAAGGAACCGTGCTCCGTTAGAAGGAAGGTGGTGTAGAGCCCCGGTGAGAACTAGGCCGGCTGGTTGGGGGTAGACTTAGGTAACATCCAGGATGAATTTCCCAGTTATGGCGCCTTTAGTTGATTCTGCCCATCGGGACTGCCAGGTCTGCCAGGTCTGGTTGATAAGACGTTTTTTCTCTATGTTGCTGTTGTTAGTTGGATCGGAAATGAATTAATTATTAATTATTATTTATTATTTTAGGGTTGCCCGTAATTAAATACATTAACCCGTATTTGTGTCTGTAAATTGCGTATGTTCTATGGTCGATTTTCCTGTTTTGCTGGACGAAAAAACCCCAGTTAGTGAGGAGAAAAACCTTGCTATCTACGCCTGAGACCGACTAACTCAGCCACGGAGTGAAAAAAGCCCATTAAAGTTCCTCGCGTCATCGACGGGATTCGAACCCAGGCCTTTTCCACCCGGTGTGGGGAGAACGGTGACGATACCACTGTGCTACCCGCGCAGACGGATCGGTAGTGAAGCCGATGCAGGTTACACTTCTCCCCCTTTATAGTTAAAAGAGCATGCCGCAGCGGACAATTTCCAAGTCCAGGGAGAGTGATCCCGCCAGGGCCTGCAGCGCTGACAGTGTGAACTGACAGTGCAGCACGCTCTTGTGATGGTGAGCAAGATGCTACGCTGTATTGATTCTAATTTCCTTTTGTTGTCAACCGTGGTAGTCTGCGTGGGTAGCACAGTGGTATCGTCACCGTCCTCCCCACATCGGGTGGAAAAGGCCCGGGTTCGAATCCCGTCGATGACGCGAGGAACTTTAGTGGGCTTTTTTCACTCCGTGGCTGAGTTAGTCGGTCTCAGGCGTAGACAGCAAGGTTTTTTCCCTCAGAAACTGGGGTTTTTTCGTCCAGCAAAACAGGCAAATCGCCCAGAGAACACACGCAATTTACAGACACGAATACGGGTTAATGTAATCATTTACGGGTAACCCTAATATAGTAATTTGATTTGTCAACCGTGGTTACTTTGTTGTACCAAATTCCTGGAGCGTATGAGACGGCCGGGATTAAAAAAGCATTGTACAAGAGAGACAGAGTCCTTTTCTTTAGTCCCCAATCTTTTCGTCTGACTTTTGCTATGAGTAGTTCCTGATCTTTCTCTGGAGATAGACGAGGTGTGAGGTGAAGGATAAGTTTTACCCAATACGATTCCGAGGTATTTTAATTCTGTAGTTAGTTTAGTCGTGGTTCCTTCTATTTTAATTTGTGGTGGCCTTCTGGTGTCGAGTGAGCCCTTGAAGAGCATTGAGGATGTCTTAGTTGGTGATATCGTTAGATGTCACCTGGAGGAAGAGGAAATCAAGATTGTCTGTCTTTATCAACCTTCTTCTTTAGTTGCGCGGCAACAGCTTTAGACCATTTTGCGTTATGTTGAGTAAGTTTCATTGCGTTTACATTATTGCTTTTATGAAGAGTTCCCATAATCGATTGTTGATTGTTGAGCGCTTTTGGCTTTTATGTAGACCGGGCAGTTTCTGTCTCTAATAGAGTGATCTGCTGATAGGTTTAAGGCTTTCCAGTTTGCGCACACTGGTCGTGAGGTTTTATTACGGAAGGAGTTGTAGTTGTGTCCGATGCTTGCACAGTGCCGACAAGTTGGGGAGGTTTGTGGTTGCGCATACGTATGTGTGGTGCGACGGAATCGGCAACACCGGAAGCATTTGGGTACAGCGACGTACTCTCTAAAGATGTAGCTGCTCCAATTGATGTAATCCATGTCTGTTGACTGATTATCTTCCAGGCTCTTGGGGCTAACTCAATCACCCAGTTTGTGGAGTTACCGCTCCTGGGCTTTGTCTGGTATTTTGGTGTGATTAACTCCGACGGGTCAGTATCTGGAATGTCTTGCTGCAGGTTTCTTCTGTAGATTTCGTCCTGTAGTTGGGTTGGGGAGAGGTTACTCCCAGTATTATAAACTATAATGCCCAGTCCCTTTCTCTTGGGGGATCTCTGTATGGAGGCCCAGGGAGGACACTTTCGAGTTTTCAATGATTTTATTCGCCTCCTTCAGTGTCTCAGTTTCAATAATGACGCCGACGTTGCGAGTCTTCCTTATCAATTTTATTCTGGTGGTTTTAAAATCTTCACCAAGGTTGGTAATTACCGAGTTTTTCACCTCTTCGCTGTGGAGAAAGCGAGAGCTGGGAGCACGTATTGTGTCATTGTCCTTTGTATGACGACTTTAGGGAGGAATCAAAGCCCTCAAGGCGCCTCCGTAGCCAGGTGGTCAGGAGCAGCAGTGCGTAGCACACGCTTCTTGATTAGACCGGGGTTCGAGCCCGTGACCACCAAATACGGAGGATGCGGAAAGGTCAGGGAATGACCACCGCATATCCCCGGAGGAATATGGCTTTAGTTGCTAATGCTCCTAAAAACCAAATAACATTAACAAACAAGGTCCTCAATAAGCAGATCGTCGCCGAACAGTTTTGCTCCAGGCAATGAATATCTACCTATTCAGAATGCTGGCTCTTATCGGTCTTTGCAGACTATCGCCAGGAACACTTTCCAGCGTAGGCGTTCTTTTCTGGTCAACAGAAATGACACTGTATGCACGAAGTGTAATAAAGTTACTTTGTATCATAAACTTTAAGCGAACTTTACCTCTTGTAAATAACTGTATATTTCATGATTTTGTCTTACTATTTGTACCCGTGCACTCAATTCATTCAGCTTCCGGGTTAGGTGTATAAAGGATGTAGGTGTTTATGGTTGTGCAATTGATTCACAATTTGTATTAAGGTAAGATACACTGTTGAAATCAAATTTAGCTTGATTTTCAGCACTCATTTTGTTAGTAGTCATGTATCTACTTGTAAATTTTGATGAACTTGTAAATAATGTCAATAGTGGTAAATTTAAAGAAGTTGTTACAACTTTTTTTTTTTTTAAGTTAACTTTAAAATGTTCATTTAATAGTACATTGCAATTATATCCTCTATTTGGGGGAGTAAGTATTGGCTGCTGATAACTTTGTCTTTATTACTACTAAATATGGAGATTTAGTTAACGTTAAAAGCTTTTATTTATTTGTGAAACAAGGCGGAGTTGAACTGACGTTCTAGGAGCCTGCCTATCCTAAAACATACTTACTTCACAGTACATGCTCAACAAAATATTCACTCACCTTTTTATAATGTACCGTATTTATTTCCTTCTAGAGTTTAATAAAAATCGTAATGCAACACGTATTCCAGTTCCGCGATTTAATAAATTTAATAAATAGCAACACACGTACCTTAGGGGATTCGAGTTCATAATCTTTCTTAATTTTCATATTCGTTTGAGCTTCACTGAGATTTCTGACGCTTCTACAGATTGATATATTATGAATTTTAGGGGTAGAATATGGATAAAGTTGATGAATCAGGAGAGAATGTGTGATCCTAATAAGTCAGGATCGTGTTATTCACTGATCTACCTACATTAATGAAGTGGGACCTGTTTCTCCGAAGGTTTAAACTCCAACTATGTCGCTGTTCGTTCATCGTCAGAAAACGGGAGATCCATCTGAACCATTAACATGGGTCCAATACACATGAGATTTCCCTATGATATCACAATTAAAGTGTATGCTCGTAAATGCAGACCATGAATGAATGGTTGTAATGAATGTAATGAATGGTTGATTAGAAGAGTTTCCATTATGGGAAATTGAGAGCTCGTTTAATATTGAATATTTCCCAGTGAAGGTACCTTACAAATATTGGAATCCTTTTTCGTTTCTTCTTGTTGCTGGTTTTGTCCCAAGGTGGTCACTGATTGAAGACCCTAGACACTGTTTGCGTCGATTCATGGATGAATTTGTTAATTTCCGTAAGAATGAATGTCGTTGCACACCTACAGTCATAAATCTCGCGAGATCGCCGATGTCTCCTGCCTTTCCCATGATACACAACTCCATCGAGAGACCCATCTTGTGGGTTTTTCGTATCAACTGCCTAAGCACTTCATGTCTTTTCGTTTATTTACGAAAGCTTGGGATATTGGAATTCTAGTTGCTCTAATTAGTTGACAGGGCAGTGTATATATTAAGTTGCTGTTTTGAGTAGTTTACTCATTGTCTATTGATCACAAGGCGCCAGTTCTCATGAGCCTCTAGTTCAGTTATTGTGTATTATATTGATACAAGTATTCCTTCTTTGAAGATAATAAAGCACTCAACACCTACGATGGTATTATGTTTATTTCCGAATTGGAAATATGTACATAATGGGATCAAACGAGTCGTGCTATTTTTTCACCACTTTTTCAGTGACAGCTGTTTTGCATTATCTCTGTCACAAAAGGTCACTTCGGTCATAGGTACTTTGAAGAAGTACCCGTGATAGAAGTGATCTTTTGAGACGGTGATATTACAAAGATAGCTGTCACTGAAGAAGTGGTAAGAAAATGCCACGAAACGTTTTCCCCCATTTTGTAAATATTTCCAATTCGGAAATAAACACGATAATACCAACGTAGGTTTTGAGGGCTTTATTATCTTTAAACAACACAGTTTATCTGCGCATCCTGCCGCTCAGCGAATACCTCAGTGTGTCTTCACCAGCTGATTGGCAGTTATACGGGCTGAAAAACCCGAATAATTCAAGGGGAAGATTCTACTCCCTACGTCTGAAGTCTGTTAATTACTATATAGCCCCAATTTCAGATGCCTTTAAGAGTTCCACGAATTTCCGGCAGGACTCAAACCGAGACCTCTCCGTACCAGTGGCAAGCGGTGAATCCACTATTCTGTCACAAAGGAGTTTTTTTTTTTTTAATGTTATAAAATGGAAAAGTTTTACAACACAAAAACTATTGTTAGCTGGGCATGACGTCAGTTTCCCAATTCGACAATTTTACCATTTCAAAGTTTAGTTTTATTATTATTGTTTTTTCGTCTAATTAACAGTATCTTAAATCATTTCTTATTTCTTACCAGTTTGGTTCCTTTTATCAAATTACAAATTATTTTTATTATTATTTTTTCCTTCATCAGATGCTGCAGCTTAGAATAATTTTCCATGGGAAATAGAACAGATACGTTGACTTAAATACTATGACCAGTAATGTGGCCTATATTAAGAGATGTCCTTCCAAAAGCATTCTTTCAGATGAACAGGAAATGGGAGGCTATTAGCCCATTTAGTTGAGTCCTTATGCTCTCATAGAATACCCTATACTGATCTTGGAATGTGCTTTCTTAATGTTATTATCTTCGAGTAGTTAGTCTGACAACGTGGACGTCATCGCTCATCGACTGTAACTTCCGGTGTGATTTAGTGAAGTCATCTCTTCCTACTCATGTAGACTAACGATGCTGTCCATTACTGTTGGCATCCGTTTGTAAGTGGTTGTCTCTGTCTTATGTAAGGGAAAGAGTAGTTTGCTGGAACACTTGTTAAAATATTCCATTTCAGCAAACTCGTTTAGACATTAAAGTTGTTTTACATACAACCCAAAGCTTCGCAAATATGACCACTTCAATTATTCTTAAACGGATCATAAATAGTAATGAAATAATAAGAATTTCTCCGTTGAGTTCCTTGACACTTCGAATGGATATTTTCTCCTTCGAGAATATCATATCGTATGCAGTTAGTGTCAATGATTAGTTTCAAAAGTGCGTATTCTCGTTTAAAAGTAGGCAATAAAAGAGAAACCGTACAAGTTGCCAGATGTTATGGGTAAGAACACGTATTGTGACAAATTAAACCTGGACTCCTAATTTAATTACGAGAGGGAAGTGTGGTTCTGTGCATCTGTAGCACCTGTGTATGGCAGGCTCTGAAAGAAATATTCATATATCTAAAACAAAATCTCTTTCCTCTTCAGATATAGGAGTTCGATACTTTATAACCTTAGGTGAGGCATCAATATGGCGTCCTTTATACACTACGCTGCCGAAAGTATTCGGACACCATCACGTTTTAAAAAAATGGATTTGGATCTGGACTCTGAAAAGGCCAAGTGAGTTATTGGACATCGTTTTCCTCAAAACATGTTTTATGGAATGAAGCATTATCATGCTAAAGCACTGAAAGTCGATTTCCTTGTAATAGCCAGAATGAGAATACGGCGAGGTTGTCCAAAATATCACTGAAACCAACGATTCGAGTGCAAACCACGAGAAGCAGTCCACACTGTGATCCCATTTCCTCCAAATTCCATTGTTGGAACAATGCACTGGAGTAGATGATGTTCCCAACATTCTCCCATATCCACGCTCAATCTTCGTCACCACACAGGACTTAAATCTGAACTCTGTTTCCACTGTTCTACAGAAACGATGAGCTTCGTATCGCTGCAAAGGACGACTGGAGTTCATTGGTACGATGTGGGGTTTTTAAGCAGGCCCTGCGATGAAAACCCATACCGTATAACCTTTTCTGGACAGCGGACGCACTTACAGACACTCCTGTGGACATTTGGACTCTAACGTAACGTTTTATAAGGGCTTAGATCGGTTGAATTTTAACCAATTCCTATCTGTCAACGTTTTGTTTTGTTTTTTTTTTTGGCTTATATGACCGTTTGCGCACACCTACGTCGTCTTCGTTCTTCCACCTTTTCAATCCAAACGCGATGGTTGACTTAACGAAATTCAAACGTGTAGTTGTCGCACGCAGTGACGAATTGCTGATCATCCGACGATTAAGT
Source organism: Mastigoproctus giganteus (assembly GCF_048544385.1). NCBI lineage: Eukaryota > Metazoa > Arthropoda > Arachnida > Uropygi > Thelyphonidae > Mastigoproctus > Mastigoproctus giganteus. The sequence continues at coordinate 48,841,922 of NC_143583.1, read as the reverse complement.
GGGCTTGAACCCATGCGCGTCGGCTACCACGGACTCGGAAGTACCACACTTTGACAAGTGGTGTACGTGGCTCACGGTGACTCTCGACACCCAAGGCAACCTTCCGTTCACACACCTGCTGGAACGGTTCTAGTTATAATGCATGAGAACCTATCAAATGAAGTATTTGATAGGCCAAGATTAGAATTCGTTAAGCTCTAAACTGCAATTTCAGCTTAGAATTTCATAAAATCCTTCTTATGGATGCCATTTATTATTATTATTATCTTTTTAAATAAACAAAATACAATCGTAATTTTCAAGCCTTATTTGATGAACTTTTTTAAACAAGTAAATATATCTATAAACGTTTAATGTGCATTTTATTTGATTTTATTTATTCGAGGTATTACTTTTTTTATTTATTAATAGTTATTACTTTTTATTTATTTATTAATAGTTATTACTTTTTATTTATTTATTAATAGTTATTACTTTTTATTTTAATTATTTTTTAACTCATATTTCTTCGAGGTATAACTTTTTTTTTCATTTAACTGAAAAGACTTCTGTATAGGGATTAGTGATAAGTTTAGTGATCTTGAAGGACGCTATTGCAACATAATAACACGTCCTTTCACCGCCCATGGCAAGAGGTTTTATATCTAGAAAAAGGCTAGAGGGCTTACAAATCTTGAGCCTCTAGTCTTCTGGCGCAGATTTATCAGTACTATGATGACTTCTCTTTGGTACTTTTCATTACAGATAAATTGATGGAGTTCTGCAGACTGGTTGTGGGCTTTCTGAAACATGGTGGTGATGACGCGGTCAACCAGTGGTTCCTACGGTTCTATGAATACGCGGAGCAATTAAGACTCTGAGAGTTTGGTGTGGCATCCTCCAGTGACAAATGTCCAAAATCTTAATCTTAAATCATCATCGTATTATTATTATTGTTGCACTTATATTATTTCTCCCTCACTGGAGGAGGGGTTCCACCCCGTGACGGATATTGCTTCCAAGTACACAGGGTAGTGATTACGTCTGGTGTTACTGTTAGTCGAGGAACTCTCTGCCTATCCTACAGGTGTTCAGGATTCCAACTTTCTGGAGTTCCTTATGGGTGTTCTCTGGGAGACCTATTGCTGCTAGGCTGCTATGTAGGGTCTTTGGTACCATACCTGTGATTGACACGATGATCGGGATGGTCGTTATTTCTTGCATATGCCACATCTCTTTGATCTCCTGTCTTAGGTTCGTGTACTTTCTGATTTTTAATGCAGATTTTAAATTGATTTAATGCAGATTACGAGTGTTGGGTACCTCTGTGTCAATCAGATAGGTAGCCTTTTATTTTATTATTATTATTATTTAGTGCAAATGCATCATTTTAACATAGCTATCTACCAAAGTAATTAAATTAATTAATTAAATTGGCATCGTTTTGGTTATATCTCATATTGTGAATGCCTTCACACAGAGTTGCCATGGTATTGTACTTCCTCGAATAAATAACACTTCACCAGTGGAGAAGACTATTGTTATTTATTCTCAGCGGATAGCACCACCCAGACGGCACCGTTTCAAAGCTTGTTGGCTATTCTTCGGTGGGTGGGCAGGTATACTTCATAACTGCGTTATCACTATGCAACAAGCTTTGAAACGGTGCCGTCTGGGTGGTGCTATCCGCTGAGAATAAATAACAATAGTCTTCTCCACTGGTGAAGTGTTATTTATTCGAGGTAGTAAAATACCATGGCAACTCGTTGTGAAGGCATTCACAATATGAGATATAACCAAAACGATGCCAATTTAATTAATTAATTAATTTAACTACTTTGGTAGATATCTATGTTAAAATGATGCATTTTCACTAATATGTTAGTCATTCTACCTCGTAGCATGAGGCTTTTGCCCTTAAATACTTTATATTATTATTATTAACTTCTTTATTTCGAAATCTTTATATCGAAATGAATACGCGCATTATGCGCGTATTCATTTCGATGCTCCATTTCATTCGTTGGAGTTTCCTTTCTTCCTGGGTGGTCACTAGCGCTGTTGCGCAGGAAGAACTTCCAGTTGGTGGGGCTGGATGGTCTTGCTCTTCTCTTGCAGTAGCCATACAGGGAACAGCGCTACTTGCTCCACTGTCTTCCTCGGGAGACTGTCTCTGAAGTTTCGACCTGACCCCTCTGCCTGAGGTCTGAGCGCGAGTGACTTTATCCTGCGCCACACTCGATGCAGTATGATTAATATTTCTCTACGACATCGTCCATCTATGGAGGTGAACCTGTTTAACTTCGGCTTATGTTCAGTGGTAGTGCTAAGGAGTGACATCAGATGGCTCCACAATCTGCCTTAACCGCCACTCCGACCTTGGGGGTAGGTAGGTAGGTCCACTGGAGCAACTTTCGCGATGTTTATTTATTTAATTAATTTATTACTATTCTAATTTATCACTATTATTATACCGGTCTCCCAACGTGAATGAGCCGCGTTCGCTTCCGCTAAGGCGGGACTCGAGCCCGGGCCCATCAGGCTGGTAGTCCAGTGTCATAACCACTGGGCCATCGCGCCCCATTATTATTATTATTTTTTTTCTAAGATGGGAGGTCCACCTCGTAACTAGTATTAGTACCAAGTGCACAGGGCGGGTGTTATGTCTGGCGTTACTGTTGGTCGAGGAATTGTCTGACTATCTTACAGCTGTTCAGAATTGCGAGTTTCTGGAGTTTCTTGTATTCTCCCAGAGAATACAAGCAATTCTGTGTGTTCTCTGAGAGACCTATTGCTGTAGGCTCTTATGTAGAGTCTTTGGCACAATTCGGGTGAGGATACAATGATCGAGATAGTTGTTACTTGTTGCATATGCCACATATCTTTGATCTCCTGTCTTAGGTCCGCGTACTTCCTGTCGTCGTGGGTTTTCCTCGTGGGTTTTCTGAAGGTTGCCGGTGTTGAGCACCGCTGTTCCAATCAGCCTTTTCCTTCTTGTCGACAAGGTTATGTCCAGGATTGTCTTGTCCATTATTATGGCGCGGTCCCAGCACAGGTTGTGGGTTATTGTGGGTTGGGATCTTTAGTACGGCATGGAGTTCGTACTTTAATACTATACACTTTCTTTGATCAGTTAGTATTTCCAAGCTAGCTTCCAGTGTATATTCTGGCTACCTGATCGTGTCTCTCTCTGCCCTCGTGGATAGATTCTAAGCGTTATTCCACCTGGAGATGACGAGGATTGCGGTACCATCCCTCCAACATCAGACACGTAAGGGACACTTACAGTGGAGGCGGTGTTCTCGTGTGGGGTGGAATAACGATCAACAGCCGCACCCCACTTCATGTTTTTGATAGGAGTACCGTAACTGTTCAGAGGTAAAGTGTAAAGCGTGTTTAGGGTCAAACGGCACCAGGGGTTCCCCCCATCTCCGCGTAGTTTACATTGTGAGTGAACCAGTTGACTGGAAAAGCCAGAGATTTAAAAGTGTATGGACTTTGTATATGTGTGATGTCTTGTACCGTTGTTCATTTGGTCATTTAGCCGCTGGGCCCCTACTGAGGCCCAACGTTGCCCCACTTACGCCCTGTGGAGGCAGACCAGGAACCCAGTAGTCTGTTTCACTCTGGCAGGTCCTGCCGCTTAATTTCCTGAGATTTCGACGGCTAGGACCTTAAAAAAAAAAAAAAGACGCGTCGACATAGGGGTAGAATCGTTTGGTTTTGCTAGGCCAAGTTATGGGCGTAAGGTAATTTATACAAGTTAAGTTTGTGGTGTAGGACTTTCGCTAGCATAGAGGGGGGGGAGGCAGAAAGCTGGGGGGATAAAGACAGAAATATGGGGCTAATAGAGTAGGTAGCCCCAGTTTTCAGTGGGGGCATGCCCTTGCCCTTGCCCCATCAGAGTAGAAGATATGGGGTGGGAGAGGACGAAAACGGAGGACGAAAGAGGACGAAAGAGGACGAAACCCCGGCCAAGTGGCAACGGGTGGCCTTCTCCGATGAGGCACGGTTTCTGCTCCACCAAGTGGATGGACGGCGGCGTGAAACCTCCAAGAACAGACAAAAAAATTATGATATTAGGGTGGAGGGGGGACCCTCCACCCAAGAATGTAGGTATAAAGGTGAAGGGGGCTAGAGGTACCGAGATCAGAACCTCGAACACTATGTGCGACTTTTGAGGGTGCGGTTGTCCCAGATTTTTTTTTTTTTTTCATACACGACAATGCCACTGCACATAGAGTTGGAGTAGTGGAGGAATATCTTGAAACCGAAGATATTCAACGACTGCCATGACATCGTTGTGATCGAACATGTGTGGGACGCTCTTGGGCTTCGCATTTTATGCTGACAGCCAACTCTTCGCTCACTTGGTGAGCTAAAGTCGGCACTAGTGGAAGAATGGAATTTGTTGCCACAAAATCTTATAGACACCCTTATATCGAGCATGGTGAACCATACTCCATATAAGGGTGTCTATAAGATTGGTTACAGGCAATCTTTGGCATTCCGGCCATCTATAGTACAGATCACTAAGATAACACAAAGAGCCATCACCTTGTTCAGTCACTAAGGGAGCGCAATGAGCCACCATTCAGGATCACTCGCTAAGGCAGCAAAATTATCCACCATCTAGATCAGTTACTAATGTAGAGTCCAGTCACAATACTATGACCATCCCACAATGCAGACATCACACACGCCTAGCGAATCATACAGCGCACGTGTCGGGTTCACACACCGCAAGCATATAAGGTTTGATGTTCGGCATCCGTGAACACAGTAACAGCCTCTGTCATGGGCAAAGCACGCGACCTATCAGACCTGGAAAAAGACATGATCATTGGCTATCGGGCCAGGGATGCCAGTATTTCCAAAACTTTGTGAAATGCTCACGTGCTGCAGTGGTGAAGGTGTATCACGACTGGAGGAATGGGAGAGTTTTGACGATCCGACGTGCCAATTGTGGAGGCACATGCACCATTAATCCCAGAGGTGAATATCGGCTGAAACGGTTGGTCAGGACCGATCGGCGCGTTACTGTTGCTCAACTGGCCGTTCAAATTAACCGTGGGGACACCAGAAAGGTCTCCAACACGACAGTGCAGCGAACCCCGCGCATTTGGCTTCGGAGCAGACGCTTGGTGACATCGTCTGCCGTTAATTTCAGTTTTCACAGCAATACTGACACTGGACCCCGGCCAAGTGGCAACGGGTGGCCTTCTCCGATGAGGCACGGTTTCTGCTCCAACAAGTGGATGGACGGCGGCGTGAAACCTCCAAGAACAGACAAAAAAATTATGATATTAGGGTCCCCTGTAAATGATTACATCTACTCATATTTATTTTGTCTGTAAATTGGTTGTGTTCTCTGGTCGATTTGCCTGTTTGCTAGTCTAAAAAACCCCAGTTTAATGGGGAAAAAACCTTGTTATCTACGCCTGAAACTGACTAACTCAGCCAGGGAGTGAAAAAAGCCCACTAAAGTACCTCGTGTCATCGACGGGATTCGAACCCGGGCCTTTTCCACCCGGTGTGGGGAGGAGTCACGATACCACTGTGCTACCCGCGCAGACTCCAAGAACAGACACCCGGACACGATTGTTGGCAGAAGGCAGGCTAGTGGGGCGGCATTATGGCCTGGGGAATGATTTCATGGCATGGCTTGGGTCCGCTGATACCTCTGGAGGGCACCCTGAACGCAAATGGTTACCTATCAATCGTCTCCGATCAGGTACACCCGTACATGTTGACCGTGTTCCCTGGGGGCGATGGTATCTATCAGCAAGACAATGCGCCATGCCATGTTGCCAGAATTGTCCATGAGTGGTTTGAGGAGCACGACGAAGACTTCAAGCTACTCCCTTGGCCACCGAAAACCTCGGATCTTAACCCAATTGAAAATCTATGGGACTGCCTCGATCGACACATTAGAAGGATGGATCCTCCACCAAGGAACCTACAGGAACTCCGGGGTGCACTGCAGTCTGCATGGTCACAGATACCCGTAGCAACCTTCCGCGGACTTATTGAGTCCCGCCCACGGCGGCTGGCTGCGGTGCATGCTGCGAAAGACGCATATTCTGGATACTAGATAGGTGGTCATAATAATTTGACTGGATCCTGTAATTCAATGAGTTACCATCCAGGGTTAGCCACTAAAGTAACACAATGGGCAAATATCCAGCCTCAGCCACTAAGGTGACTGAATGACAAACACATATTCTCTATCATTGACAACAATGAACCATCTCTGATTATTTAAGATCAATTCTTTGCTTTCCCAAGTTGTATATCCGAGACTTTATTTAGTTAGCTTAGATAAGTTCATATAATCAAAGCCACGATGCCATAGAAACAGGATCAAGATTCGCTACAGTACCCTAATGGCTGCTCTATATTTCTCTAAAATTTTTCCAAAGCGAATCATTCCCATAATTCAACACGTGAAATCTCTGACACGCATGTTGTCCTCAACTTGTTGCTTCACTTTATCTCAAACTAACGGCCCCCAAGAAAACAGTCTCCGCTTTTTAAAAATAGTCCTTGCCAACTCCAGGAAAGCAACGCCTTCAACTTTTTTTCAGGAGTTGGCGACGACTCTTTTTGCAGGCGAAATGCAAAAATTGATATTAAACTTTTATCCAACTGCCTTCATATCACTCAGAAACTCATTCATACCAATTTGTGAAACGCTAAGAGTGATATCTACAAGGCGGTTGTGAAGCCTTTTTGTCTTTTTTCTCTTTTAAATTTAATAACTTAAACTATAAGAGATGTGATTAGAAAGTTCGGGGACTGACTTTTTATCGTGAAATTGCGGTCTTGTGGCGACATGTTTAGTGACTCATTTATACATAAAAACGCATGAATCACCCAGTCGGTCAGTCTGAAGTAGAAACACATTGAATAAAATGTGTTTCGTCGCATATTAAAATAAGTAATTTTCGTAAACTTCGATTTGCATCAAATTTTGTTTAAAATTTGGGAAAAGTGAAACAGAAACCGACAAAATGTTAAGCACATCTTTCTGAGAAGATGAATGTGTCCTTCGAAGACTTTTTAGTGGTCTACAAAGATTAAAGAGAGCCGCTTGTATGTCAAGATTATCCTCGTTCTGACTGCCCTTCAGTTTCAAAAACCAAAGATTCAGTTTCTCGTCCTCGTAATGTGATCAGGAGTTAAAGACATTTAGCTACCCGCGAAGTTGCTAATGAAACTGATATATCTAATGGGACATGTCAATCATTTTTAATACAAGATTTGGGAATGCGATGCATTTCAACCAAGTTTGCGCCGTACATCCTCTCTGATGACCATAGAAAGCAACAATTTCTCACATGTTAGGATAGTTGTCAATGTACTTCTGCTGATCCACACTTTTTTTTTCTTCCACTCTTTTTGGTGACGAATCACGTGTATGGCCATGACTCGGAAACAAAAACCCATTCCTCTTAATGGAAGATTGCTCCTTCTCGAAGCCCCCTCCCCCAGAAAAAAACAAGAGAGTCTCAATCAAGCGTGAAGATCTTCCATCTGGTCAAACAGTGAAACAAAAATGCCACCAAACGGAGATTCTGTGCTGCTGTTTGGGCGAAACCTCTGTGAATTTCAAGGAATGGGCACTTGCATTATCACAACGCTCCTGCGCACTTGACGCTTTCCATTCAAGAATTTCTTGCTAAGCACTCCACGACTGACCGTGGGCTCCGAGTGCCCTAATACCGGATTTACTAGTTTTTTATTTTTATTTTTGTTCGAGGTTTATACATAAATGGATATCCGATGAAATGATGAGGGTAGCAGCTGAGAAAAAAAAATGCTTGAGTTGGGATAATTATAAATTATCAGGGGACACAGAAATTGACAATAAATATAAAATAATCTGCGATCAAGTCGGTAAGAAGACGAGCTAAACGAATTAGGAGAAGTCTTTGACTAAGAATGTTAAGAAAAATATCAAAGAATTGTTTGCTGATGCTAACAATAGAAGGAAAAAAATAAACCACATTAATCCACTAGATATGAATGGAATAACTATTTTTATTACCCTGTTCACCTTGCTGACAAACTGAGTAAGTATTTTGTATCTGCGTTCACCCATGAAGAAGTTTTCAGAGATGGATATACTAAAGCATACCAAATTAATCATTTTGTGATAACTGGGAAGAAAGTGGAAAAGAAATTGCTAAAACTAAAAGTAAACAAATAGTAGAGCGTGTATAATATAATTTTTAACGAGTAAGTAGTGTTTCAGGTGTGCTATATTTTTAGTTCTAAAATTAATTGATTGTTTTTCTTTTTCTGACAGAAATAATAGATAATAGAATAAATAGAACAGAAATAATATAATAAATAATTAATAGAAATGAAAAAAAAATAATAATAATTATCTTGTTACCAATTAGTTACGAATTGATTAACTAATAATATATAAAAGTACGGCAATTGTTTTCTTTTCGCTGCACATATACAATAAGTAATCAACAGCAAGTAAAATGCAACGCGTATTTCAGGATCAGTGATTCAATAAATTAAACAGTCGTAGTGCATCAACACTTTTGTAATGCAGTTTACTTATTTCTTCTGGATTTTGGTAACAAGTGAAATATAACATATATTTAGCAATTCTTCTGTAAGTAATATAATTAGGCAAATAGTAATTCATGAGTTATTTATAAAAAATGACTAAAAAAAGCAACAATTTTGAAACGCTTCAAGCTATAATATGCTGATTTTGATTTAAGAATTCTTGGCGCAAGAGCTACTGCGGCTAAAATGCGCCTATAACATGCTGAAAGATCGATAGATAGACAGATATGGTGAACACAATAGACACTTTAAGCATATGTGCTAACGAGCCCAATAAGGCAAATGAAGCTTACCTATGAGAGAATCGTTGGATTCAGGGAAGGTTGATACAGGTTGGAGATGTGAACTTGTCTCTCTCAATCACCAAGGAGAGCATCAAAGGGCATAGTGAATAATTACAGACCATGTACGCTTGACTTCTGTCACAGCGAAAATAATTCGGTCAATGGTTAAAGAAGCAATAACGGAATAAATTTATGGAGCAATCATATCCGAATTTGTTAAGAGGAGATTTTGTCTGACCAATCTGATTAGCTACTATGACGTAATCGCAAAGGAACTGTATGCAAAAAATAAGTTTGGCACCATGTACCTAGATTTCAGTAAAACTTTTTATACTAACTGGCACGCAGTACAATTTGGAACCGCTGGCATTAGGGACAAGTTACTGCTATGGATAAAGCGATAGCTGAATGATAGAAGATAGAGGGAAAAAAAAGGTAAAGATGCTAAGAGAGTATAAATGGGCACCGCTCTTCAAGAACTAATGCTATTATTGGGGTCTCTCAGGATTCAGTGCTGGGGCCTTATTGTTTTCAATAATTATTAACGACATTGATGATGATATATCGAATTTAGTGTCTATGTTTGTTAATGATACAAAGGTTGACAGGATGGTTAATGATGAGAATCACGGTATGCTACTGTAACAAGATCTAGATAAACTACAGATAGTCTTTGAAGCACTTAACACGATAAATGCACGGTATTGCATTTGGGTAGCATTTGGCAGCAGTAACCCCAGAATAAGATCAAATTGGGTCTATCCACACTCAAGATGGTGGAGAACAAAAGAAGCCTAGGTAGAGGTTTCTTTCGTTCTCCACCACCAGTAAGAAAGTAATCACCACAAGGAAGTGATTATTTCTCTGAATTAGCATATATCCATTTAAAGTCTTAAACACTTCAATCAGGTTCGTAGTTTCCAGATATTGCAATTTACAGAACTGCAGTCTTTCTTGGTAAAAGTATCCTTTGGTGCCTCTGAATAATCTCTTTCTTCTTTCTTTTTTTGCTTCTGTGCCAGCAGGTCCACATCATCCACAGCCTTCCAATAATGAGTCTTACGAGCTCGGAAGCCTCATTTGAATCTAGGGTAATTTGGGATTCAAATTTTCGGTTAATTGTCTGTTTCTTTATATTATATTCTGTGTATTTTTAACTTTTCTATCAGGTTTCCTTTAATTAACTTCTTGGCACTGCATAATTGTAATATTATGCAGTGCTAAGAAGATACGAATCTAACATGCTTCTTGTTATTGTTACATGGTTTTGAGGCGCATCAGCGACAGGCCATATCGCGCCGTATATATTTCATACACTGGTGTGCAAACCTTAAGGACCAATACTATTTCTAAAGGTTACAACCACAAAATCTTTACTTAAGGTACTCTTTACTGATGACAGTAGATTCAGCCACAGCAGCGATTCTGGACGTCAGCAAATCTGGCGAGAGTTTGACACGCGGTATCACCCCACAAACATCACTGAAAGGGATCGGGGAGGCGTTATCATGAATGGACTTACACAACTCTAGATGCTCGAAGGCGATACTGTAACCGGTGCACGCTACTGTACTGAGGCAATCCTTCCCCATGTGCGTCTGTTCCGAGGTGCCATTGGCCCTGCGTTCGTCTTTATGGATGATAACCCCACACCCCATCGCACTGCAGCTGTTGGTGTTCTTTTGGAAAGTGAGTACATTGTTCTTATGGATTGGCCTGCCCGTTCCTCCGCCGATATAAATCCCATCGAACACATATGGGACGCTCTGGGGAGACGCCTAGCTGCACGTCCACATCCAACACCCACCAGAAAATGTTCACCAGCTGAAGATGGCGCTGACAGAGGAATGGAGGATGTTACCGCAAAAACTTATCAACAACATTGCTCTAAGTATGGACAGACGGGTCAAAGCCTGCATCGACATTAGGGGGTGGCCATATATCCTACTGAGGACCACCTCTTCCCTTTGTTCCATCTTTGGCAGTGATGCATCTGTATCATGACAGCCAGTGCTATGTTTTGCCATTTTTGAATAAAGTCCCTCTGTACCGTTTTGTTTCCTGCACCATTTCTGTACCTCACGAGGTTCCTTTGGTATGCTTTTCCCATACCCAGGCCACTCCTATGAGAGGCTACAAGTGAAAACCTGACTGGTCCTTAAATTTTTGCACACCAGTGTATAAATTGCGTGTATTTTGTAGTTGATTTCCACTTTTGATGGACGAAAAATTTTGATTTAAAAACCATATTATCCTCGCCTTAGACCAACTAACTTAGCCACGTGAAAAAGGCCCATAAAAATTCCTCACATCATGGACGAGATTTGAACGCAGGTCTTTTGCAGCTGGTGTGGGGAGGAGAGCGATTCTACCAACTGTGCTACCGCGAGGGCGACTCTAACGTATCTTTTAATTTCAGAGATGGCGGTGTGGTTTAGTGAGAAGTTGCTACTTTAATCGAGCCCTTATATACATGTCGGAATGTCTAGCCTTAACTTGACAAAACAGCAAGATACCAGCCACGTTTTTTGTTTGTTTTTCAATGTTTCAGCTTATAGTTAAATTAATGATGAAAATTATCAGCACAGTCATCGTAATGACTAAGTTTTCTTATCCGCTTGTGAGTGGATCGGTCACGAATAGATCTTCCATCATAGTTTCCAGACATGCTAATTATGATTTGTTTTTCTACAACAAAACGCTTAATTATCCGAATGTCCTATATTAAAATTATGCTGTTGGGTAGTGTTCAAAGCATGAATACTAGGTAAAGCTGAATGACTGGTACGAACAGTACCAGCTGTATATTATAAGCTTTTTGATAATTTTTAATTTATCCTGAATTATTAAATTTCCTGTTTATCACCAAATAACTGTTTATTCCTTGAATGGTGGGGAGGTGGGAGAGGATTTGTGCGCCCCTGATTAATTTCTATTCTACTTGAATAAAATAATCAGTTACTTGGATAAGAAAAAAAATCTCAGATTGGCAACGGTACAGATAGGAGGAAGAAATCTAGAGAAAAATTATGAAAGAAAAATAAAAAGGGATAAAATTACTATTGTTAATGATGGTACTATTAAGGGACAATGAAATTTCAGAAAGCTGAAAAATGTACAGTATTGGAAATTACATTATCATAAAGACAGGAACATAAACTCGAAGAAATTAGTCCTGTTTCGGAAAGCAAGCACATGCTTATCTTTCTTATTTTCTTTATTTAATGGAGACTTATTGCTTAAAAAGCGTTTTTGTTTGCCATTTACGTGAAAGAAATCATTGATAATTACTACACGTGCAAATTGTGTTTACTTCATGCGACCTTTGTGTTAAATTAGTATTATAAAATCTATGAACAAGCTAATTCTCTAATATTTATTCAAGAAAGCATTTAGCTTACTTTTTTCTTATAAAACGAAGTCTTTAAATATGCTGCTAACTAATAACGAATGCTAATAATATTTCATATGATCCTCCCATTGCATTTTAAATTAATAGGATGACAGTTCTTAAGAAGGAAGTGGTCAGCTTATCATGGAATCCATCGATCAGAATAGATATAAAAAAAAAATTATATCTCGTTTCCTGAACCTGTGTAGTACATTTTATTTCAATTAACCACGAAACGCACTTAGTTTCTTCCTCCTACGCCATTATTCATCTGATCTATGTAAAGAAATACAAGCGTCATCTGAACTAGGATAAAAGTTTTTAATGTTTTTTAAACAAAATTTCTCTCTGGACAGATGTCGTTTGCATTTTCTTAAACAGAATGGATGAACAATGGCGTCGTGGAAGCAAACGTCAGTGTGTTTCCTAGTTCAACGGAATTTCAAAAAGGATATATAGACGCAAAACTGCATCATGAGTAGCATGAATGGATCACAAACTTAAAGAAATGGACAATGTTTTACACCAGCATGGCACAGATTTGCAGAGCACATGTGTTGATCACAATTAACGAGTACGAAAAACAAGCTTGAGCTTAGCCTTCACAAATCTGTTCGACGCAGCCAAAGAGGTAGAATGTCTCGTTCGCTTGGTCATAAGGTATTGCTAAACGCTTGGAATTCATATTGTATTCATAAACCGATGAGCCAAAATATTATGACCACCTACCTAATATGATGTTGGTCCTTCACGTGCAGCCAAAGCAGCTCGTACTCGGCGAGGTATGGACGCTACAAGATTTCTAAATGTCTTGTGGTATCTGGTACTAACACGTAACCAGCAGATTCTTTAACTCCTGTAAGGTCTGTGGTTGAGACGCCGCAGTTCGGAGTTGCTGTTCCAACACTCGATGGGTTTGATGTCTGAGGAATTTGGAGGCCAGGGCAACCTGGAAGTCTTCCTCATGTTCCGCGAACCAGTCTCGAACAATCCGGGAGTTGTGGCATGGTGCATTATCCAGCTGAAAGACGGCACCGCCAGAGGGGAAGACCATTGCCATGAAAGGGTATACATGGTCAGCAATGATGTTTAGGTAGGTGGTAGACGTCAAGAAAGCAAGCTTATTCAGCATCAGCCAAAAAAAACACCCTTCCCATTTCACCCATCCGGTCACTCCATGCGTTTGTCTAGTTCAGCCTTAAATTTTAAGCTATTAACTTCCACAACAACAACAACAGCTGGAAGACCTAGCAATCAACCGCTGGCTAAAGGCAAACTTCCGCACATCTGTTTTACAACTGTCTTTCCTCAATTCGAATCCATGCCCCAACAGGTTCTTAATCTGAGCAAGCAGAAGTATTCTGTCAGAATTGAGCCTGCTCAAACTATTCAATGCCTTACACACCTCGACCAGATCACCTCGCAGGTGCCTAGTCTCCAGATGCTGCAACTTTCAGAACTTAAGCCTTTCTTCGTAAGCTCACCCCTTTGTTCCTTTCACTAATCTTGTTGCCCTTCTCTGTACTCGTTCTAGCAACTCTACATCCTTCCTAAAATGAGGCCTCCAGACCTGTATGCAGTGCTCAAGGTGTGGCCTGACCATTGCCTTATACAAGGGGTTAATCACCTCCTTGTCTCTACTAACAAAATTCCTAGCAAGTATCCCAGCAGAACATCGCCCAAAGCATCACACTGCAGCTACCGGCTTGTTTTCGTCCCACGGTGCATCCAGGAGCCATCACTTCCCCAGGTAAACGACGCACACGTCCACATGGTGCAACAGGAAACGTGATTCATCGGACCAGACGACCTTCTTCTTCCAATCACTCAAGGTCCAGTTTCGATGTTCGCGTGCCCATTGTAGGCGCTGTAGCCGGTGAACTGTGGTTAGCATGGGCACTTGGAGCGGCCTGCGGATACACAGCCACATTTTCAGCAGCGTTCGATGTACTGTGTGTTGTGACACATTACTCACGTCACAAGAATTCCAATTACCGGCGATTTGCACCAAAAAAAAAAAAAAAAACTATTATTTTTAGAACACCAAAATAATTAAATTCATCTGCCGTGCTGTGTGTCATATGTCTGTTAATTTCGTGTGTTCTATGGTCGATTTGTCTGTTTTGCTGGACGAAAAACCCCAAATTCTGGGGTTTTTCGTCCAGCAAAACAGACAAATCGACTATCTATGCCTGAGACCGACTAACTCAGCCACGGAGTGAAAAAAGCCCATTAAAGTTCCTAGCGTCATCGCCGGGATTCGAACCGGGTCTTTTCCACCCAGTGTGGAGAGGACTGTGACGATACCACTGTGCTACCCACGCAGACTGAGTTGCGCCACAGTCGCCCTTCTGTTGCCACGTGCCATCCGGGAGAGAGCCTTCGTTCACGTCTAGCATCGTGAAGCTGTGGTCGTCCAACACCTCGCCTGCGGTTCGTGGGTTTTCCGTCCTCGGACCACTTTAGGTAGGTACTAACGACAGCTGACCGTGAGCATCCCACCAGCCATGCCGTTCGGATACGCTCTGGTCCAGTCGTCTGGCCATTACAATTTGGCTTTTGTCAAACTCGCTTAAGTCCCCTGGCTTTCCCGTCTGAAGAACACTGATTAACGGAGCTCAGTACCACATGTTTTTTATACCGTGTCCCGACCCACGAACGAGTTGTAGTTCACCTGCAGTTGCTTAAATTTGCATAACGACTCGCTGTTCATAATGTTTTGGCTCATTGGTGTATAATCTGCATGTACTGGATGCGTGGTGATAAACATGGATGTAAACCATTCTCAAAAGACATAATGATAAAGATTTTTAGAGCTTGTTATGTTCTTAGAGGAATAAACATTCCGTCTTTGTGATACTGTCAACAAACCGTTGACAATCTCATGAAAACACAACAGTGCCAATCCGAAAATATGTGTTAGGTTACATTGAAAGCTCTTATGAACGCGATAGTTCGAAATCTTGATGTGTAGGAACATTATGATGAACATTACAATACGATACATTTAGAATTCATAAGTATTGGTATATCACGAAGAAGTATTTCCTGTGGTTCCCTGTCTTCATTTAATTGTGGAAGCGGTACTTTTATTTTGATGGTCGCGAAGGTATGTTTCATTGGGTGGGAAGTCCTGCATTTGTGCTGCTGACAGAGAGTGTCACCTTTTATCTTTTTTTTATTTTCATAATTTCACTTTAATGTGAACGTTGGGTATCTTAGACGTCAGACAGCAAAGTTTCTCCTTGCCAAGTATAACCGTAACATTGCATTTAGTTCGCGTTATTATTTCTACAATGGTCATGCTGAAACATTTCTCATTTCCTGAAGTAGTAGACCTTCAATTTCTTGTGATCTTTCAACAGGACTAAACTTTCCCACACTTTAGTAGTCTTTGGAGTTAGAACAGTAGTTTGGTAATAAAAATTAGTTGGATTGAAGAAAAAAGCGAACATTGTATTAGAGGCGCTGGCTTGATAATATGACCTCCACGTTCATCAGACCTAACCCCTTTGGATCGACACCACGGATAGGATTTGGTATGAGATGTTATACGGTCTTCTGTATTTCATTCTCTTTACTTCTTATTTTATTTTAAAGTTATAAAGGATAATTAATGTACACCTTGCATATAAAATTTAAAAAGATATACGACTTTATTAAGCAGACAGACAAAGAAGAAAAAATTTTACAGCGATTTTTCTTAACCTTTTCACTGACTAGACTTTATTAAGCAGTCACTTAAAATTTTAGCTGTCTTATGTAGATACAAGCATTATTTGGAACCCAACGCGAATCAGTGTAGGTTAACTTTATAAAATATTTGTGCATGGAAATACATAGTTTCATCGGATTGGCTGCAAGTGTAGAAGGTTAATTGGCGTTCTTTATTCAATCTACGATGAACCCATAAACTTTAATTTTTACGATTCAATTCCACTGTAATTCAATAGAAGTAACAGTTTCATCAAGTTAACTACATAGACTTATGCAGAAGATTCAACTGGTATTCTATTCTACTCTACTCTATTTAATTCTACTCTATTTAATCTAGATATCAGATTCGTTGCTGGCTCCTCTATGGTTCTTCAATAATAAATTTAATCAATTACATATTGACGCATCTTCGTGTTAATGTTATTAGATGATGCTGTTAGAATTGGTGTATATATTGTACTAATTGTAATATCGTATAGATTTTGTTATGTTTTGTTGTCGCAGTGGTAATTACTTATACATTATAAATTATCATAATCTCCACATACTGAGCACTTTCCTCCTCTGTCCGATTGGGAAAGCGAAAAGCGCATATTATTAGAGCACCAATTATGATGTATAAGCTACACTTATGTGACTTAAAGATAATCATCTTCATTTTTATATTTTTAATTATCTTAAACAATGTGATTTTCAAAATAAATTGCTCATGAACTGAAAGTTGAAGGTTGTTTGAAATGACTTTAAATGAATATGTTTAACAATTTCCTTCTTAGAGTCATTATCTGCAAATAGAGTAATTACTTTGTTCGGACTAATTATTCGCTACTGAAAGAGTTATAATAGGAAAGAGAATCGCTGTTGCTGAGCTGAAATTCTAATGCTCTCTGTTGTTGTTGTTTGGTTTTTAGGAGCATTAGCAACTAAGGCCATATTGCTCCGGGGATATGCGGTGGTCATTCCCTGACCTTTCCACATCCTCCGTATTTGGTGGTGACGGGTTCGAACCCCGGTCTAATCAAGAAGCGTGTGCTACGCACTGCTGCTCCTGCCCACCTGGCTACGGAGACGCCCACTATTGCCCTCTGAAAATTGATTTGAACCTTAATTATATAAACTTATTAACGAACTAGGAGATCGTAACTTGGGTATCTGGGATCTTAAAACTCCTGGACTTCATTTAACACATATATATTTAACACACATTTAACACATATACAACCCTGTCCTTCACTCCCACCATCTCGTATAACGGTAAAGTATTTAACACGAAAACAAGACAATTATGTTGAGTTGCGATATAAAGTATAATCTGATATCCCAATGAAACAAACATTTGTATATAAAGTAATTAAATGTTGCACGTTTATTATTAATTTATGAATTTCAGAGTGTATCAAAGATGATATTTACAGCAGAATATATTATTTAAAATTGATATTAAATTTTATTTTTAAGTGAAATACTAAAGAATACTTGCATATACAGGGTGTCTCAAATATATTGGTACAAACGTTTAGGGGTGGTAGGTAACATCTAAAGGAATGTGAATCGCATAGGAACCCATAACCGGAAACGTCACCGTAAATCGGTATACGGCGCTGTTCATCAGTTCACGAGAGGGAAAATTTCTGGTTTACTCATTTAAGCAGTAGTCGCCGCACGAAGAGCATGCATCGATATACGAAATGTGAGCTGGCAGACATGCACCTAGTGTATAGATTAGCAGAGGGCTCACGCGGTGTGCGCCCCCATGCGGCACAACATCGCTTCGCAATAAATGTGTGGGCAGGTATGGTCGGTGACTGCTTAGTCGGCCCATACCTGTTACCATCTCGCATGAATTCCGCTAAATATCGGATCTTCCTTGAACAAGTTCTACCAGGGTTACTTGACGATGTTCCAGCAAATGTGAGACGCAACATTTGATTTCAACATGATGGGGCGCCTGCCCATTATGGAAGGTGTGTTCGTGACCATTTGAACAGGCGTTTTGGGCGTCGATCGATTGGCCGTAGTGGACCGGTTTCCTGGCTCCCACGCTCACCTGATTTATCGAGCCTTGATTTCTTTCTGTGGGGGGGGCCTCAAATCTATCGTGTATGAATCGCCTGTGGAGACGGAAATGGATCTCGTGGAGAGACTCGTCTGCGCTGCTGCTACTGTCAAAGAAACTCCAGGTGTGTTCGACCGTGTCCGCCGATCCATGCTGCGTCGGTGTCACGCATGCATCTGGTCTCGTGGTGGAACCTTCGAGCATCTGTTGTAACATCATGAAATGCATCCATCTCGTACTCCATTGTTAATATTAGGTCAAATAAATGTTTGCCACTAATTACTGTCTTGTGTTATTTCTGCTTCTTGTGCCGCTGCTACTACTTTCCCGTGACTTTTCCGGTTATGGGTTCCTTATGCGATTCACATTCCTTTAGATGTTACCTACCTCCCCTAAACGTTTGTACCAATATTTTTGAGACACCCTGTATACAATTCTGCTCGTGGATCGTAGGGGCACAAACCAACCTATAATTAGGTTTGGTTAGTGCCTATGATCCACTTGGGCAAGAATTTTCAAGGAGGAATAACTCGAAGGTAGGAACATTGAAGTAAAAAGTCAAAATCAGCTTTTTTAATATTGTGAAAATTATAGTAAATTCAATATAATACTTTAAAATATGTATAATTTTGAAATAAATTATTGGGGTAGCAAAAATAACCTTCCCCCCTCACAATATTAAGGAGACCCAAATGCTACGCTCCCTCTAGGTGTTTCTGCTAAGGGCTGGTAGTAGAAAACTGGAAATATAGGGTTATATAAACTCTAGAACTGAACGGTAAAAACAGTAGAAATTAGAAAAATAAAAAAATAAAAAAATAAAAAAGCAGCTGGAATTAACCTTGCAGAACCCAGTTTGTTTAACACGCAAAGAAGTGAAAAGAAGAAACAGTGGCAGAGTAACAAAAAACATCGAAAAAGAACAGACAGGGAAATGAAAACACTCACTAAATTATGGTTTACGACAACTCTAAAGGCATGAAAACAAATAATAAATGATGAATAAAAAACAGAGTACATAATAGCTAGCAATTAATAGGTGCTGTCAAATTGCATATCATGGTTGTAATGCATAATCTTGCAAGGTTGTAACACATAATTTTAGCATTTTAAGCTAAAATTATCTGTTAGCATTGCTGACAAGTAAAGCGATTGTTTTGTTTTATACAGAAGCAACTAAGTCCATGTCTGTAAATTCTTTAAAGTATATCATGTCTTTAAACTGCCTGTGTAGTATTAAGTGTTTTTTTTTCTTTTTTTCTATCATTTTTAAGCGAACAGTTCTTTTTCTGTTCTATTAATGTAACCGTTTTTAATGTCTAAACCTTTCCAAGCCTCTAGGACTGTATTGGTGGCTTTTAAACAAACGGATTAATAATAATAAATATTTTATCCCAAATGCAATCCAGAATTAAAATCATAAAATTCATAAAGATAGAAAAGAAAGGGAGTAATTTAATTGCGTGCCAATCCTCCACCTCCCAAAATTTATATATATATATAACGGATATTTTAAATCAATGATATTCTTTGTTGAGAATCACCAGAATCCCAGTTTGCAAAAATCAAGAAGTGAATTCTACACTCAGTTATCAACAAGGCTTATTTGGCGACCCACATGTAATTACATCTGTATATAGATGCTTCCACATCGACAAAAAAATATATAATAATAATGAATTAATTAAAAATAAACAGATTGCCTGCCAGTTACTTGACAAGAGTGAAGGTTGTGTAACCTATTTATTTTCGGTTTCCATTTTTGTATATGGTAGTTTGTTTATTTAATAAACATTAATAATTCATTTAATAAACGTAGTCGTTAGAATTTTAAACTAAAATTATGTGTTAGCATTGCTGACAACTAAAGCCATTGTTTTGTTTTATAGAGAAGCACCTAAGCCCATGTCTGTAAATTCTTTAAAATATATCATGTTTTTATATTGCCTTGTGTTCTTTCGTCGGTTGTTTGCTTGCTTGTTTTGCAGGATGGAAATCCATATACAACCTTCATTTGAGAACGACTAACTCAGTACAGTGTTAAACAAGTTAAGTAATTTTATGCAGTGCATTTCTTCGATTTTTGTTCTTAAATTAATTGATTTTTTGTTTCTTTTTCCGTGATAATAAAAGTGAAAAGTAAATACAGTTATCTTCTTATCAATCAGTTGCTAAGATTATAAAAATAAAACTCTATAGTTTTACATTCTTTAAAATACGTTTCACGTTCTCTAGGCCGTTCCTTTTAATTACAACTGTATAATATTTATTACTCTTATCACATATACTGTATCACTGTAGTCAAAACATTATGGAATAATGTTTTGACATTATTCCATATAATGTCAAAACGCTGCCCGAGTACTGCCGCTACACGAAAAGGCATGGATTCTATAAGGTCTCTGAACGTTGCAGAACGTATATTGTATCATGTTGTCAGGATTGCGTCTCATAGATCTTCGATTGTCCATGGTGGAGGATCCAATCGCTGAATCTATCGTCCACGTGATTCTGGAGATGTTCTATGGGACTCGTATCCGGCGAATTCAGGCCAGGGACTGGCAGTCACTTTTGTGTTCGATGAACCACTTTCGAAAAATACCGGAAACGTGGTAGGGCGCATTGTCATCCTGGAACACGCCTGTTCCATCAGGGAAGACAGTCACTATGAAGGGATATATACCTGATCAGCCACGACAAAGAGGTAATGCGTGTTGTGTCTTACGGCAGCCCCTAAACGTTAGTTCAACTTCGCAGTGGTAGACTGTAAGTAATACATACTCTGTAAAATGACCAGAAATTAGTGCGATGTTGTGTTTGTGCAAGGTGAGTTTTTTAATTGTTTTTCAGGCCACTTTGCTACTGGGAAGCAGCGAACACCAAGCAGGCTGCTTCCTAGTACTTTTTAGATAAGTAGATATGTAGATTTGAGCATTCAGTGTGCGATCTAGGGGTGTGACGGCTCCAAGAGATACCCAGGAAAGCCTCCGCCATACCAAAACACTGACACTACCTGCCTGTTTCTGTTGGACCAGACATCGGAGTGATCCAACAGAAACAGGAAGCTTTGTTAGATTTTAATACAGAGTTATTCCTCTCCACAGTTTGTCGCTATACAATCATCTATCGCACGGCGTAGCAGGAAACATGATTCATCGGAAAAGGCAACTTTTTCCCAGCCATTGATGGTCCAATGGTTCCTTTCAGATGCAAACTTTGGGAGTCATTTGGGAATCATTATGGAATAATGTTTATGGAACAATGGGTAATCAATGGGTGGCAATGAATACTTTGAGCGACCGCCTAATGCGGTCCATACGGAGGAGGATTCATTGGATCGTAGATTCGGAAACACCGCTGGGCATTCCATGGTTAAAGTCCATGGTCAGCCGTTCCATCTTTTTTTCTACTTATGCTGTGTTTATGAAAGGTGTATTGTTTATTTGTTTCTGGCCACTTTGATAGTAGGAAGCAGCGAACAACAAGAAGTATGCGCGCATACGTGTGCTTCATTTATAATGTAGATGTGCTACTAAATCTATTCGAAAATCTTCTTAAAGATGGGATGATACCAGGCATGTGGAGGGAGGGGGAGAGAGAGAGAGAGAATGTCACGTATTACTTCATAACAAAATATTACAAGCCTATAACAAAAACAAATTATAATCCCCCGTAAATGATTACATCTACCCATATATTTATTTTGTCTGTAAATTGTGTATGTTCTCTGGTCGATTTGCCTGATTTCTGGACGAAAAAACCTCAGTTTCTGTGGGGGAAAACCTTGCTATCTACGCCTGAGACCAACTAACTCAGCCACGGAGTGTAAAAAGCCCATTAGAATTCCTCGTGTCATCGACGGGACTCGCACCCGGCCCTTTTCCACCCGGTGTGGGGAGGACGGTGACGATACCATTGTGCTACCGGCGCAGTCATTAGAAGTTTATAGCAATAGACTGCTCTTTACTCAAAGTTTTCGAGATCATTCAGTTCGAAATAGTTAATCAATGTTTCGCACGTTGAGCTTCATATCCCTAACGCAGTATCTTCACAAAGAGTGTCGCATAGGAAACGCAATTAGACGTGATATTCTATGATATTAAATCTACTTTCGATAATGTTGCAATAAACTCTCTTAAGATAATTCTTGAAAGATATTATAATTGGCAGTGAGTCGCTCTTCTGATAATCCTTAACACTTTAAAACCAAGGAATTAAAAATAAATAAATAAATAAATGAAGCCCGTGTTTTCCGCATTGTAGAAAGGGGCTTGCCTCAACGTGACGTCGTATCAGAGATTCTTTTCATTTCTGAAATCATTTCTGGCATCTCACCTGGATTTCACTAATTACGCCGACATACAACTTTTTATAAAATCATATGAGGTAGAACGGATCGAAAATATAAGTGAAAACGTAGCAAGACAAAATAAGGACCTAGTAGCTAATATCCTAGAACTAAATATTGAAAACACAACGTAACCGACAGATCGAAGAATACGCGCAATTACAGACATAATATTCTGAGCCTCAGTTAACTAAGAAAGAAAGAAAGAATAATATACAGATACTGACAGATAATCAGATCATCCGAAAGGTATCGTCCCATACAGATCTTGGCTTAACGTGGGATGAGAACCGATCTTTTCACAACCACTTCAACAACATTAAGAGTAAAAATACTACGCAGTACTGTGGAATATTCGCCACGAGCTCGGGATCAATACGTTTTGGTAAATTAATCTCCCAGTATATTAAAATATGTCTTCTGTCTACCCCCCCCCCTTTATGCATCGGAAATTTGGGAATCCGCGCCGGTATAAAGGTATAAAGGTATAAAGGAATGATCATTTCCAAAGAATACTGGACCTTGAGATGAATGAATCGGATCTATAGTTTTCCACTAACCATCTCAAAATGTACACTATGTCAAATCTAGATCGACACTCCTGGAGTCGTACAATAAGGATAAGAAAAACATGATGACACTTCAGACTAATTATTGGAAGGATGGATGCTCACTCAAACTATAGTCATCATTAAGGCGCCGACGACAGAAAACATTAAAAACCTTTTACCGGTTGGTCTCATCTGAAAATCGCGATACTATAGAGGAATATTTCCCTCAAAACATGTTTGGAAACATCTAATGCAATCAAAATTTATGTCTATATGTGCATTAATATAGTCTTGTACAGTGCAATAAAACATACACAGATATATTTTGGAGAAAGATTCAAGAATGATAACTGAAAACCGTTAATAAAAGAACACTAGAAAGACTATTGTGACCAGTTAGAACTTAATGGCGCTTATGAATTTATAAGTATATTAACGAAAATTTATATTTAAAACGTAAGTATATCACGAAAATTTTGGTGGTTAACATACCACCAAAATTTTCGAAAAAAGTTCTACCTACAAGCCTCATGGATGAGAGAAATAACGCATTTTATGTTAGCATTAGCATTAGCTAATGCTAACATAATGCAAGAAAGCAAGCTTATGCAGCAACCGCCAAAAAAAATAAAAATAAAATAAAAATAAAAATAAAATTATAAAAAAAAAAAAACCCACTTCCATTTCACCCCTCCGTTCGTTCGAAATACCTGTCCAGCTGAGCCTTAAATTTATTTAGGCTATCAACTTCAACAGCAAGAGATGGAAGTCTGTTCCACCAACCAACTACCCACTGGATAAAGGCAAATTTCCGCAGATCTATCCTACATCTATCTTTCCTCAATCTGAATTTATGCTCTCTCAGGTGATTATACTGAACAGGAGGAAGAATCCTATAGGCATTCAGCATGCTCAAACCATTCACGGCTTTATACACCTCTATCAGATCACCTCGCCGGTGCCTAGTCTCCAGACACTGTAATTTGCAAAACTTAAGCCTTTCTTCGTAAGAGCAACCCATTGTTCCATTCACTAATTTTGTTGCCCTTCTCTGTACTCGTTCCAGCAGCTCTACATCCTTCTTGAAATTAGGCATCCAGACCTGTATACAATACTCAAGATGTGGCCTGACCATTGCCTTATACAAGGGAACAATCACCTCCTTATCCCTGCTAGAAAAATTCATGTATATCATTGACAAGACACCATAAGCTATTCTTGCAGCCCGTCTACACTGTTCAGAGAACTTCATATCTGCCTGCACAATTACCCCCAGGTCCTTTTCATTCTCTACCACTGTCAGTGTAGTGCTACAGAGTTGATACGTTGCTCTGGGGTTGCTGTTTCCAATATATAGTACTTTACATTTTGTCAATGTTAAACGTCATTTGCCACCTCCCAGCCCATTTGCTCAACCTTTCCTGATCCTGTTGCAGCAGCATGGTGTCAGTAGTGTCCTTGACAACCCTCGTATCGTCAGAAAAATTGGACATTAAGCTTGATATACCATCATCAATATCATTTATAAATACAGAAAACAATAATGGACCGAACACTGAACCCTGAGGAATTCCACTAATAACATTAGTCCACGATGAGCAGTGTCCATTGATTACTACTCTCTCTCTTCTCCCCCTCAACCATCCCTTTATCCATAGCAGCAATTTGCCTCCAATGCCACACTGCTCCAATTTGTACAGCAGTCCTCAATGTGCAGCAGTATCAAAAGCCTTTCTAAGATCCAAATATATAATATAAAAGTTATTCCCTGCATCCAGTTATTTTGTGACTGAATCATAGTATCCAATCAAATTGGTCAGGCAAGACTTCCCCTTAACAAAACCATGCTGTGTCCGAGCTATAACTGAAGTCTTGTCTAGATGATCCTGCAGTGCTTCTTTAATCAGTGCCTCCATTAATTTTCCTGGAACAGAAGTTAAACTCACAGGTCTATAATTATTTGTGTCAGCCTTTGATCCTCCTTTGTGAATTGGGGTCACATTTGCATATTTCCAGGCAATGGATACCTCCTCTGAGTCCAAGGAAGTTCTCATAATTATGGCTAAGGGTTTGCTTACTTCCTTTGCTGCCTCCTTTAATATAACTGGATAGATCCCATCCACACCAGGTGCCTTTCTTGTGTTTATCTTCAACAATTTCTCCTCCACTTTATTCTCAGTTATTACAAGATTATGTAGCTTACGGCCAGAGTTGATCACCCCTCTGTCATTCCCCTCGCTGAATAACTCCTCATGTGTGAATGTCGATGAAAAATATTTATTTAGTTTGTTAGCTACCTGAGCAGGATCATCAACAGTCGAACCATCGATATCAAGTGGACCAATCTGATTCATCCCCTTCCTTCTAGAGTTTACATAAGTAAAGAACTCTTTGCTGTTTTTCTTTTCATCATTTGCCAAAGATTTCTCGTAATCTGCCTTTGCCTGTCTAATCTCCTTTGTAACTTGGTTATAGACCAGCTGATATCTATCATAGGCTTCTGTGTCACATGTTAATTTGTAAGTATCCCATGCATTTTTCTTCTCTGCCATATGTCTCATTAGTTCATCTGACATCCATTTAGACTAAACCTTGCACTATAGTTCTTAGTTGGTATGTAAAGCCTAGTAGCTTCCAAGAGAAGTTCTTTGAATGCTTCTCATTTTGAATTTGCTGTTGGTAACATCATCAGTTGGTCCCACTGTAGAGAATTTAAATACTGTCTCAGACCGTCGTAGTCGCCTTTACGAAAACGCCTTCCCTTTACCCCTGATGGTAGTTACATCTTTGAGTAAATCCCACTTCAGCACACTGTGATCACTGCCGCCTAGTGGTTGCTTTTTCTGCAAATTCTTAATGCATGAAGAATCACTACTAATAATCAGATCAAGCGTATTACTCCTTCTAGTTGCCTCTCTAAAATGCTGATATAGAAAACAATCATCCAATAAATCCACAAAAGCCTTGTTAGTGTGTGAGTGACCAACCCACAAATTCCAGTCAATATCTGGGAAATTAAAATCCCCCATTATAAGACTCTCTGATTTACTGGCCCATTTTATTTCCATGTACAGTATCTTATTATACTCATCAGAGTCATTAGGCCTATAGCACACTCCTACTCTCAATTTTGATCTCCCAATGCTTATGTCACACTAAACTGACTCGACACTGCACTGTTCAACGATGTCGACTGGCTTCACTTCCTTGGATTTTATGTGTTTCTTAACTAATAGCATAACCCCATCCTCCTTTCCTATCTTGTTTATCCTTCCTGTACACATTGTACTCCCCAAATTCCAGTTCTGCATTCCTAATTCTTGTGTGGCACCACGTCTCTGATATCCCAACAATATCTGCCTTTGATGCTTTGAGCAATACCTGAAATTCATCAAATTTATTTACCAAACCCCTAGCATTGGTGTACATGCAAGTGTACGTGTACCTGTTCCTATTCTTAGCTACCCTAACACAACCCATGTAGTAGTAGTAGTAGTAGTAGTGGCATGTGATGCAAGAAATCAAGTGTATGAACTTATGCAGCATCAGCCAAAAAAAAAAAAAAAAAAAAAAATCACACCATTCCCTCCAAATGCCTGTCCAGTTCCTCCTTAAATTTATTCAACCGATCAACTTCCACAACAACAGATGGAAGTTTGTTCCAGCAATTAACCACCCGCTGGCTAAAGGCAAATTTCCGCACATCTATTCAACATCTGTCCTTTCTTAATTTGAATTTATGCCCCCTTGGGTTCGTAATCTGAACAAGTGGAAGGATCCCATCAGAATTCAGCGTGCTGAACCCATTCAAGGCCATATACACCTCAATCAGATCACCGCACAGGTGCCTAGTCTCCAGCTACTGCAATTTGCAGACTTAAGCCTCTCTTGATAAGAGGATCCATTCATTCCCCCTCACCAATCTTGTTGCCCTTCTCTATACACGCTCAAGTAAATCTACATCCTTCTTAAAATGAGGCCTCCAGACCTGTACGCAGTACTCAAGGCGTGGCCTGACCATTGCCTTATACAGAGGGATAATCACCTCCTTTTCCCTGCTAGAAAAATTCCTATATATCATTAACAAAACCCCATGACCTGCCCTGGCAGCCTGTCTGCATTGCTCCGAAAATTCATATCTGCCTGCACAATTACTCCCAGGTCTTTTTCATTTTCTACCACCTTAAGTGTAGTACCACACAGTTGGTACGTTTCTCTGGGGTTACTTCTACCCATATGCAGTACTTTGCCTTTGTCAAGGTTAAACTTCAGTTGCCACTTCTTAGCCCATCTGCCCAAATTATCTAGATCCTGTAGCACATTGTGTATTATCTAGTAGCACATTGCCATTACTGTCATTAACAACCCTGCCAACCTTTGTATCATCTGCAAACTTTGACACTAAACCTGATATACCTTCATCAATATCATTGATAAATATATAAAACAACAGTGGACCTAACACCGAACCCTGTGGGACCCCACTAATAACATTAGTACAAGAAGAGCAGCACCAATTGATTACCACCCTCTGTCTTCTTCCACTTAACCATCCTTTTATCCATTGTAGCAACTTACCCTTAATACCATTCTGCTCCAATTTGTACAATAGTCTTCCATGCGCAACAGTGTCAAACACTTTCCTGAAATCCAAATATATGATATCAGAATTATTTTTTGGATCCAGTTCCTTTGTAACCACATCATAATATCCTATCAAATTTGTCAGACAAGACTTTCCCTTAACAAACCCATGCTGTGTCTGAATTATTGCTGCAGTCTTGTCTAGATGATCCTGCAATACATCTTTAACCAGTGACTCCATTATTTTACCTGGAACAGAAGTTAAACTAACTTCTGTGTTTGCTTGTACCGCAATGACTCCCAGTCCCAGTAGTCTCTGAAATATCCTGCATCTTGTTTTCCAGGCCGCTGCTCATTCCAATAGAAGCAGTGCAAGAATCACTTTCACCTCTGCTAGCGGCTATTGTTAATCTATTAGTCCTTGTATCCCCCCAATCTAGCAGTTTTCCAAACCACCTAACACTGCCTCGATAGCATCAGCAAATATTCTTGTACCCTTTCTATTTAAGTGTGTCCCATTCCTGTAGAAGTAGTCTCTCCTGTTAACAAGTACGGACCAGGCTGAAAAAAATTCTTCCCCTTGAGCCTTGCACAATCTTTCCAGAGGCGAATTGGTCGACAAGGCTCTCATCATATACTCCCTCCTATCGTATCTTGGCAGAATTGCAGACACTTTCAAATTCAACCCAGTTCACGGCTTTTTTTTCAACAGTGACCTGTACTTGTTAAATAATTTTGCCGGTCTCCTACTGTTTGTGTTATTGTGTTAAAGAGGATTATTTGAAATGGCTTGATGCATTTTTAAGGAGAGATTGTGGGTTAACTGTCAGTGTTCGTCGGCGCTTCCAGGCTCTGAAGAGGACTTGCTCAGTTCATTACTGCTTGCTGTGTACCTCATTCTCTTCATGATTCTTCAAAGAGCATCATGCAGAGAATGAGTATTTTTTTATGACATTGTACCACATTCTCTGTATGGTACTCAAAATTTTTATCCTTACGATAATGCTTATATGATACTGAAAATATACAGCGGAGTTGTAAAAGGTTGGCAGGGACCACCCAGTATAATAAATGAATTATAATATTTAAGAATTATAAAATAATTCTTAACCTCAGGATCAGAAGATAAGAATTATAAAATACAATAATTCTTAATCTGTTAAGTTAGTATTATAAAACAATTATGCAAAGCCTGTGATATATTGGAATAATTGGGTATTATGCGTGGATTTTATGTTGACTTTTATGTATGTATTGAATTTTTTATGCCATATTGACTTTTATGTATGTATAAAATGTGAACAAAGCGGAAATATAATATGTACGATATTATTTAGCATGCAGCATTTATTTATATGTATCTTACATCTATTAT
Source organism: Mastigoproctus giganteus (assembly GCF_048544385.1). Taxonomy (NCBI): domain Eukaryota; kingdom Metazoa; phylum Arthropoda; class Arachnida; order Uropygi; family Thelyphonidae; genus Mastigoproctus; species Mastigoproctus giganteus. Next base: position 48,813,045 of record NC_143583.1, on the reverse strand, counting down.
AAGATTTATATGTATTAATGTGCTGTCCTGTCGTCGCCCTGATGGCTACTGGTCAAGGGCATGTACCAACTATTTAACTGAATAATAAATAAAGGACATAGTAGGCGTCTTAGCAAATATTAATAATTCATGATTTATAACAAAAAGCAACGACTTTTATGCGAGAAGTAAACGAGGACATTTATTTTCTGCGTATTTGCTATATTTCCCATTCATTCCTCCAAATAGCGCACAACAACAAATATAATATACTGTACAGTGACTTTGTTATAACATACGGTGTAGAGATAGTCGAAATTTCTGATTCTGCCATACTTTGCCTTTTTTTTTTTTCTGATTCTGCCATACTTTGCCTTACTGAAGCGCCAGCCGACAGTTGGTGGCGCTTCAGTATTCTGGTGTTTCCGATTTTTTCTATTGAGTTGGTACTTCTGATATATATTTTCCTTGAGTCAGTCACTAGTTGGTTAGCTGGATGCACAGCTGCGCAGTTCATATTGCTATATAGATGGAGACAAACTAACGCACAGCTTATAAAACCTGTTTATTTGTGCTTGTTGTTAGATCTACAATGTAGATCTAACGATAAACGATAGGTATTGATTGATATAATGTAGATTCTACATTATGTCAATACCTATCGTTTAGAATTGTGCATAACATTTGAGTGTTGCATTCATACGAAAATTCATCTTGTTAAATTAAAGTTGTAAATAAAATTATAATAGTGATTTTAATTAAGAGATTAAACTGCAAGCGATGTCTTTAACAATGGGTAAAAGAAAAGTGGACGAAGAAGGACGTGTTTTTCAAGATAAATGGGAAATTATGTACTTTTGTGGTGTTGTGCGCAATAAAATTGTATGTTTTATTTGTAATAAGGGAATATCAGTTCCAAAAGAATAGAAGTTACGTCGCCATTGCAAAACGAATCATAAAGAAAAATTTGAAATGTTGGAAGACAAATTGAGGGAAGAAAAGTTACAGTTTCTGAATCTGTCTTACAACGACAACAAAATTTTTTTACTGAAGCAAATAAATCCAGTGAAGCAACAGTTCGCGCAAGTTTTGCTCTCGCGCACAGCATTGCAAAACGATCAAAACCATTTACTGATGGCGAATTCCTTAAAGATTGTTTGAACTTCTTTGTCCTGACAAACAACAATTATTTTAAAATATTAGTTTGTCAGCCAACACGGTAGCGGAACGTATTAACGAAATCGCTAGTGATTTACGATGTCAGTTAAAAGAAAAAAGTATAGATTTTGCAGGATTCTCAGTAGCAGTTGATGAAAGTACTGACATCACAGATATAGCACAACTTGCCGTTTTCGTACGAGGTGTTACTGATGAATTTGAAGTAATCGAGGAACTATTGGAATAATTCCTATGAAAGGAAAAACTGGTGCACAGGATATTTTTTCTGAAATAAAAACTGTAATAGATAAATATAAATTAAGTTGGGATAAAATGGTTGGATCTGCAAGTGATGGTGCAGCTGCTTTGGTTAGTAAAAAAATGGAATAGCGGTAAAATTAAGAAATATAGTGAAAGAAGAAAAATTTCAGAATAATTTTTGCACTATACATTGCATTATTCATCAAGAAGCACTTTGTGCCAAAAGTTTACAGATGGATAATGTTATGGAAACAGTAACTAAAACAGTAAACTTTATCTGTGGACGAGCTCGGAATCATCGAGAATACGTTGCATTGCTTGAAGAAATTGAAAGTGAGTACGGAGAAATGATTTATTATAACGAGGTGAAGTGGTTAAGTCGAGGAGCTCTATTAAAACGGTTTTTTGATTTAACAAATGAAATCAAAATTTTCATGACACAAAAAAATAAAACCGTCGACGAGCTACATAATGATACATGGATAACAGATTTAGCATTTCTTGTTGACTTAACCGTCCATTTAAATATTCTCAATAAAGAGCTGCGAGGAAAGAATCAACTTATCACTGACAGGTATGCTTGTATTAAAGCTTTTAAAGTTAAATTGCAATTATGGGAAACACAACTGGAATCAAAAAATTTCGTGCATTTCCTACATCTTAAATCCTGCCCTATTATTTCAAATGAAAAATCTCAATAATATGCAAGAAAAATAGCATTATTACGACAAGAATTTGAAGAAAGATTTAAAGATTTTAATGATTTGGAGTCCGATTTTACATTATTTTCATTACCATTAAAAACGAACATGAATAACGCACCAGAAAATCTACAAATGAAGCTAATTAATTTACAGTGTGATATAAATCTTATTCAAAGATTTGAAGATACAGATTTGATTAACTTTTTATTCGTACTTGTCAAAAGATAAATACCCTCATTTACGAATTTTTGCAATAAGAATAATCGCTTTGTTTGGGAGTACATTTATATGTGAACAGTTTTTTTCGCAGTTGAAAATTAATAAGTCTAAGAAAAGAACCCGATTGACCGATGAGCATCTACAATCCGTGATGAAGATAGTTTCTAGTAATTTTTCTCCAAGGCTACAAACTTTATAAGAATCGAAACGCTATCAAGTGTCAAGTTGTAGTAAGAAATAAAGAAGTTTATAATTATTTACATACAAACATATGTATTTTTTCTGTATGTGGAGAAGAAAAATTTAATAAATAAAATAAAGAGAATAGGTTGAGAAAGAGAAAGAGAATTTCCAAACTTATTATAAACTTACACGCAACACACCACACACACGAGTTACGCGTACCAGGTTATAAAGGGGTGTTATCCATATATTAGGGGTAAGTACGGTGCAATATATGTATATTCACTCTCATTTTATTAAAAAAAAATTCCGGCCAGTCAGCTGCTTTCAGATCGTGCATTCGGCCCGCATGCAATTTGAGTTTGAGACCGCTGATGTATCGTATCTTATGTAGGACGACACCTGAACGAAAGTTCAACTCCGTCTTTGTACACTGTGATGGTTACAGAGCACTGTACAGGTCAGAAATGTGCGTAATGTTATGTTCGTGCAGTGTGTATGTTGTTTAGTTGTTTCTGGCCGTTTTGTCACCAGGCAGGCGATCACCTGGAAAGCCTGACAAGGAGGTAGTCCACAACTGCTCATGAACCACGGCCAGCCTCAACAGTCACGCACTGAATGACCAAAGATAGTTTGGAGCCATTCAAAAGAACCCCGTGCCAGCAAGCCGGCAACACACACACACACACACACACACACACACACACACACACACACACACACACACACACACACACACACACACACACACACACACACACAGTCATTCCCAGGAGACAGGACAGCAGAAGACGAAGAAATAAGAATGAGAATAGCATAAAGTGAAAATAAAAATAAAAATAATAAAAAATATATAAAAAATAAATAAACAAGAATAAAAAACAAGAAAAGAAAAAAAAATATATATATAAAAAAACAAAAAATTTTTTAAAAATAAAAATAAAATAAAAAACAAATAAAATAAAATATAAAAAAAGAAAACAAAAAATAAACAAATAAATAAAATTAAAATATAAAAAAATTAATAAAAAAATAAATAAAATTTGTATCCATTTCTTGCCCATGTCTTTATGCAGTGCTGCCCAAAGTAGTCCACAAGGAGAAAAAGGTGTATTGTCAAACAGAAGTAGTAATGACATTCAAACATGATCGATAGGAACAAGTTCTAGATATAATTCTGAATTCTGTTAATCTGAAGTGGTGTCAGAAGTCTCTGGTCGATGACGGTATCACTGAGCAGAGGTTTAGTTGAAAAGAGTCTTGATAAAGGATGAGTCAGAAAAGTGCAGCATATGTTAAAATCTTTGCATGTTCTTGACAACCACAACAATTTTGTACATGACGTCATCAGGACGACGAGGCAGCGCACAGTTGTATTATGATTTATGATGTGTTTTCAGTTTGATTTCTTGAATTAACATTGAGGTTGAAAGCCTTCCTGCGATTAAAAGCAGCATTGCAGAAGGTTTGAAGGGCCTGGAAATTGTTGACAGAAATGAGTATCTTCTCACCTCCGGGACACAAGTTTGGTACTGTTGCCTTAAGAGCCAATATTAGATCCACGTAAATGGAGCATTCAAAAAGTGCGTGAGGAGAGTCTTCCGGTAGCCCACATCGACAGGAGACTGTATTGGAAAGTCTGAATTGGTAGAGTTTTGCGTTAAGCGAACCATGACCAGTTAGTATGTAGGAGGTAAACAGTGAGAGTGAAAACCATTTTCTGGTGGACTTCGCGGACATAGCACCATACTTTTATCTGGCCATTTCACAGAGTTCTGTACTCATCACAGTGTACCATGGCGGAGTTGAACTAACGTTTAGGTGCCGCCGTACATAAGACACAACACATGTCCACATAGAGTGTCATGTAATCAGTCGACAGTGAGTAGATTTCTTTCCAAACAAAAGAATAGTGGTTCTGCTGATAGGAAAAAAGGAACCGGATGCAAACGAGTCTCTACGCCAAAACAGAACTGCGTTTTGAAGGGCTTATGCCTTAAAAACCGTAAAGCTTCTTCGTCTGAGCTGAAAAGAGAAGGGGAGAAACATACAGGAATGGTAGCAAGTGCAGTAACAGTCAGAAGACGCATCTTGAAAAATGGACTTGTAGCCCTTCGTCCTAAGAAGAAGCCCTCCTCACACAAAAAATGAAAAAGGCCCGATTAATTTGGTGTAAAGAGCATGCCAAATGGACCTCCGAGCAGTGAAAGTCAATTATTTTCTCGGATGAGAAGAAATTCAACCTGCATGGCTCTGATGGGAGACAAACGATTCACCGCAGACGTGGTGAAAAATACCATCCAGACTGTACGGTGTCTACAGTGAAATTCCCTAACAGCCATGTGATATGGGAGTGCATTTTGTATCGCGGAGTAGGTCACCTGCAGTTTATAAAAGGTTCCGTCTGGCTGCCAATGGATACCTGGCTATATTGGAAGGCAAATTGCTGCCAACCATTAGAGACCATTTCAACCTGCCAAGTAACTGCATCTTTGAGGACGACTCTGCTCCTTGTCATCGGGCGAAAAGTGTAAGTAGGCACTTCTGTAGTTACTTTAGCTTCATATCTGCATTAGAAGTTTGACAGTGATGTGTTTTCATTTGTTATAGGTGAAAAAATGGTTGGAAGAACATTATTATTATTATTATTTTAGGGTTTCCCGTAATTAAATACATTAACTCGTATTTGTGTCTGTAAATTGCGTATGTTCTATGGTCGATTTGCCTGTTTTGCTGGACGAAAAAACCCCAGTTACTGGGGAGAAAAACCTTGCTATCTACGCCTGAGACCAACTCAGCCACGGAGTGAAAAAAGCCCATTAAAGTTCCTCGCGTCATCGACGGGATTCGAACCCGGGCCTTTTCCACCCGGTGTGGGGAGAACGGTGACGATACCACTGTTCTACCCACGCAGATCGGTTGGGAGAACAGTCCATCACAATTGTTAGCTGGCCAGGAAACAGCTCGGACCTGAATGCTATAGAGAACTGTTGGCATCATGTGAAATGTGCAGTAGCTAGGAAGAAACCAAAGACCTTTCGTGAACTTCAGGAAGCCATAATTCAACTAATAGGTCGTGGAACCGTGAACTATCAGTTGATTATCTTTAGAAATTGATCTTATCAATGCCTCGACGGAATGCTGCGGACGTCAGGGCCACAGGCGGTTCAACTAACCCCAGGGGCTCACATCTTGTGAATATGGGCTTGGCACACCCAGGATCCTGAGCTGGATATCATCAATCTTCTCTCTCTCTCTCTCTCTCTCTCTCTCTCTCTCTCTCTCTCTCTCTCTCTCTCTCTCTCTCTCAGGTAAACTCGGGAATTTTTTTTTTTTTGGCTGGTGTAGCATAAGCCTCAGGCTTTCTTGTACCATATGGCTAATAATAATAATAAAAATAAATATTAGTTTGCGCCTGGTGAACTTTTCACTTTGTTTCCATTTAAAATGATAAACTGAAGCAAATTGAGGGCTTCTGATAACATTTCAGCAATAATTGTAGTGTTTACCAAAACTATTGTATAATGGTTGCAAATGCTCATTTTGGAATATTTTGAGCGCACCTGTCAAATATTACTTAGCTTTGCATTAACTAGTAATAAATATCTTTTGTTTATGTTTATATTTGTGATGCTAGTCATTAATGTAACATACCATAGCGAAAAAGGGCTAGAGATGTGAAATTCCTAGGGGATGCAATTTCTTTGAACACCAGTGTATGTCAACTTGACCCTTATTTCTTCCTTCGTCGGTAGGCCTATAAATGCCACCACTGAAATCTTCAAATTGAGAAAGAGTAGGCTTATTGCAGGAGTGGCTTCGAACATTTAAATATTTCCGCATTGAATTTTTCATTTTACCCAAAGCTTTTTCTTCTTTCTTTTTTCATTAGCAGATTCGAGTTTTCACATATATACATCGGAATATTTTAAATCACGTCAAACACAGTTAACACAATAAACTATTCTAGGATCAGAATATGAAAAATTGAAAATACAGTTCACCAGCGTTTACACTATTTTCTTAAAATGTCACACTACAAACTTATTCCACTATTTACTTTTTTTTTATGTAAACCCAAAACACGAGAGGTATTAGAACCTATAGTACTTAGTACCGTGCTTGCGTTGGAGGTTGAGAAGACGAAACAAAATATTTGTTGACATTGGACTTGAACTTCTGTAGAGTGTAATTTTCAGGAAATACGTATGAAGGAAGGTTTTTCCAGAAAATGGCAGTTGAATGAATAAACCAGGAAGATGAAAAGTTGGTTCTGCGAGTTTGAAGTTGGACAGTAAATGGATGATGGCTGGTGTCGGCACGTGTTCTGACTGTTTTGAAAGAGAGAGAGCGGGAATTATAGAAGCCAATTCAGAAGAACAGTGCCCATGGAAGTATCTGTAGACGAGGCATGCAGAAGAAACAGTACGTCTATGAGACAGCAAGTGGAGAGACTCTGTTAGAGATGAATCATTAATTAACCTAACTGCCCTCTTCTGAATGGAATCAAGAAGCCTGAGAGCGGTTTTGGGGGTACCACCCCAGATGCGGGAACAATATTCCAAGGCAGGGCGGATTTGCGATTTATACAGAGTGAGCAGCTGTTTGGAAGAAAAGTAACGCCGAGAGCAAAAGAGAAAACCAAGTTTTTTGGATGCAGAGGAAGCAATATTTGTAATATGCTTGTATCAAGAGAGATTAGAAGTCAGGGAAATCCCCAAAAGATATATATCATTTTGCCTAGAATTCGGAGTGTCACTAAAGATAAGCATAGGAGCAGAAGAATACTTTTTGTGAGATATAACACAAGACTGAGTTTTAAAAGGGTTGAAATCAAGTAAGTTGTCTTTGCCCCACTGGAAAATGGGGCAAATTTAAGGAATCGGTAGCAGATTGTCGAGAAGTTGAAGCTGATTGAGCAGGACAAGATTTCTCAAAATTGAAAGTGGAATGTTATGTGCTATCATCGGCAAAACTGTGGATAGGATTTCCAGTCAATGGAAGAAGGTCATAAATATACAAGAGGAAAAGAGTGGGGCAAAGAACTGAACCTTGGGGGACACCGGCATTAGTGGAGAAGTTAGAAGACAGAGAGCCATCTACCATGACCGATCAGAGAGTGATCGGAGAGAAAACTGGATAACGAATTATTAAAAACAGTTGGCAAACCATAAGATGGAAGCTTGTTTAGAATACCTTTATGCCAAACACGATCGAAAGCCTTTGAGATGTCAAGAGCAACTACTTGTGTTTCACCGAACCTTTCCATTGAACTAGTCCATAAATGGGTAACATAAGCCAGAATATCACCAGTGGATCGACACTGACGGAATCCATACTGGCGATCGTTGATCAGACGGAAGGTTTCTAGGTTCTTTAAAAGTTGGCGGTTAATTAATTTCTCCATCACTTTACAAAAAGAGTAGAAGTAATTGCAATGGGACGATAATTGGATGGGAGGGATTTGTCGCCCTTTTTAGGAACTGTCTGGATATGAGCAAATTTCCAAGTAGAAGGAAAAACAGCTTTGGAATAAAACGGTGAAAAAGACGACAAAGAACAGGAGTAAGTTCAGGAGCACAGGTTTTGAGAACAAGTGGAGAAATACCATCGGGATCTGGAGCTTTCTTGGCATCAAAATTCGTCAAAATACTTCTGACATCCTTTTGACGGAAGACCACAGGAGGCATTGAATGGAGCGTGTTGGGAATAGTGGGCGGTGTTTTACCAAGATCGTTAATGCATGAGTTGGAACAAAAATGGGATGCTAGCAGGTCAGCTTTATCCTCGTCTGAAGTGACAACAGAACCATTTGGGTTGGACAGAGGTGAGAGCAGAGATGGGCAAAAGTTGTGGCCAATAGCTTTGGCAAGAGACCAGAATGCTCGACTACCATTAGGGCAAGAAGCAAGTTTTCTACTCTTAGCCTGTTCAAACTCCAGTGTGGACTGGTTAATAACTGCTTTACAATTGTTGCGAGCTTTGGTGTAGGCAGAAAATGAAACTGAAGAATTAGAAACAAGCCAATTACGATATGAAATATTCTTATCTTGAACAGCCTTAGCATATTTATTGGAAAACCAAGGTTTAGATAAATGACGAGATTTTAAAGTTAAGAATTCAATTCTTGCAAGAATAATTTCATTGACACGATCTGAGCAAACGATGAAATCTGAAGTTTTGAAACAGTAATCCGACCAAGGAAAAGAAAAAAAGAAGTCTTGCAGGTCATCGCATTTTGCATTCTTGTAATGCCAAACAACACGAGGTTGGGAGTAGCCATGAGATAAAGGTTCCATTGGAGAAGAGACAATCACCAAGTTGTGATCTGAAGTGCTTAATGCACTTCGACCGTGTACTTAGAAGGGTTGTTTGTGAGAAAAAGATTAAGCATATTGACTGTATGATTAAGATTGTCCGGTATTCTTGTAAGTAAATGAACAATCTGTGCAAGATCATTAGTAATTGCTAAAGCCTCAGCATCTCGACCAGCTGGGTCGGTGTGACATAGAAAACGGAAGCCAGCTGGAGTTGTGAACGTTAAAATCATCAAGGAAAATTACCTCACTGTTAGGAAAGTTGGACTGGAGAAACTCAAGTAGCAAAGAGAGGAAGTCAAAGAGCTCCAAGTGATTAGTGGAGTTGGGAGAACGGTAGAGACAACAGATGAATTTGATACAATGAGGACAGAGATTTTAAGCCATAGAAGATCAAAGAGAGGAGATTCCAAATTGCCAAGTCTCTGACAGGGAATATCAGAACGGACATATGCACAAGTACCACCTCTGAGGCGAAAAGAACCATACAGCGAATAATTTGGCATCTGAGATGAGCAGTAGTTGAATCAACCGATAACTGAGATTCTGTCAGAAAACGTACATGGGGTTTGGCAGAGTGCAAGTGGAAATGGACATCGTTGAGATTAGAATTAAGACCACGTATATTTGTGAAAGGAATTTGGAAGTGCTTGGGAGGTTTAGATCTTTTCGCAGATAAGCTTGCTCTATTTGTTTGACAATTCAAGGTGTATTCGATAGTAAGAAAAAGTGAGTGGGTCATGCTGTATGAAGTAATGAAATTTTTGCATATGGCGTACACATGGTAATAATATAACCAGATCCTTGACTTCACGTGGCCTCGACAATGCTCCCCGCATACACACTACTCAGACTCCCTCCAGTCACTATCTGGCAGAGTAGAGATAGCCAGATTATACACTAGCTAATCCGGAAGCCTCCAAGAGAGTTACCAATAGGTTTGGTCCGGTGTACTAACTAGCGGCAGGCCTGCGAAAACCGTTTTAGAGCTGTACCCTCGAAATGTAAGTAATATTGGATCTGACCACGATGTTCATCATAACCTCAAAAGTCATAAATCATGCTGCATGATGGAAGAGATTGGGAAGGGTTGACCGGAACTTAGCTCTAGAGACTAAACATGGGTTCCACCATTTCAAGCCTCCTATAAGCAAAGTGGTGGTATTGCACTGGTTGATGAGAGTTATCCACCACCTAGTACTGCCTGGTAACATAGAGGGGCGGCGTTCCTTCATGTGGTGTGGGCGCCACACCTCGACCCCTGCTTATGTTGGTTCACACCTGGATCGTCACCCACCCTGTACTTCTGCATGGAGGTTATACCCAGAATTACTAATAGTCCCACCATCGTGAAGGTGCAAGCAGAGGATTTAGCTCTCACATACCGTCCGGACTTCGCTCGAATTGGGTTCACGTGACTTGAGTGTTACCCAAATATCAGTTCCATCAGCGTTTTAGCCTCACATGTAGCAAGTACAGCTTGTCTGGCATATCTGAGAGAATCCTCAAGGACCACCTTTGAGCCAAAAGGAATCATACAGCGAATAATTTGGGCATCTGAGATGAGCAGTTATTGAATAAACCGATAACTGAGATTCTGTCAGAAAAAGTACATGGGTTTGGCAGACTGTAAGTGGAAATGGACATCGTTGAGATTAGAATTGAGACCACATATATTTGTAAAATTAATTAGGAAGTTTTGGGAGGTTTAGATCTTTTTGCAGATAAGCTTTCTCTATTAGTTTCACAATTCATGGTGTATTTAATAGTAAGTAAAAGTGGGTGGGACATGCTGTATGAAGTAATGAAATTTTTGGATATGGCATACACATGGTAAGAATATACCCAGATCCTTGACATAACGTGGCCTCGACAATGCTTCCCGCATATACATTTCTCAGACTCCCTCCAGTCACTATCTGGCAGAGCAGAGGTAGCAAGATTATACACTATTTAATCCGGAAGCCTCCTAGAAGAGTTACGAATAGGTTCGGTCAGGTGTACTAACTAGCTGCCGGCTTGGAAACAGCGTTTTAGAGCTGTAACCTCGAAATGTAAGGAGTATTGGATCTCACCACGATGTTCATCATAACCTTAAAAGTCATCGATTATACTGCATAATGGAAGAGATGAGGAAGGGTTGATCGGAACTTAGCTCTAGAGACTAAACATTGATTCCACCACTTCAAGCCTCCAATAAGCAAAGTGGTGTGATTGCACCGGTCGATGAGAGTCATCTACCACCTAGTATTGCATGGTAACATAGAGGGGTGGCATTCCTCCATGTGGTGTGGGAGCCACATCTGGACCCCTGCTTACGTTTGTTCACACCTGGGTGGTCACCCACCATGTACTTGTGCATGGAGGTTATACCCAGGATTACTAACAGTCCCACCATCGTGAAGGTGAAAGCAGAGGATTTGTCTGTCACAGACCGTCCGGACTTCGCCGAATTGGGTCCACTTGACTTGAGTGTCACCCGAATATCAGTTCAATCAGCGTTTTTGACTCCCAGGTAGCAAATGCAGCTTGTATGGCCTATCTGAGAGAATGTCTGTGACAACCTCAAGGACCACTACTACTGCTCTCTTTACAAATAACACACGTGTTCATATTTGTGAGTACAACTGTTTTGAACAGGAAAATGCACATTTAACACTCTGCAAAACAAGTCAGTTTAACAAGATAAGTATGAGACAACAGTTATACATGTTCATACGTGCATGCGCTGATCAACCGCTCACTCATACTTGCATTGCATCAAAAAATGTAATTCGCAGCCAGTGTGTTAATACAGTATAATTTATTATAGGAAATATTTTACTCCCCTTTTCCCACTTCTCAGATAAAAGTGCCTAGGATCTACACACATTAAAATCTGGCCCTGCGTGTAATGTTTAAACTGTCGAGCAAATGTTATATACCAAATGCACCTCTCTTCGTGTTCTGTAACAAAAGGAAATAAAAATACTTTACAATAATATTTACTTTACGTTTTATTATTATTTTTTTTCCAAAAAGGACTGGATTGTGATGTGAGTTACATATTTTCTAATACGCACCGCAGTATTATTATGGTACCGACGAGTGCATCATTTTTTGGGTAGAACGTATCACCAAATGCACTCCCACTGCATCATGTGCTAACAAGACTGATTTACCTATGGTGCAGTGGCGCGGTTGCTCCAGGTCCTGAAAGTCTCAGGACCCTCTGTACAAGCAATTAGTGTTGGTCCAAGGACCTTGATAATTTTTTTTTTTTTTTTTAGGATCTCTAAATTATGTGTACTGGAGTCCTACACGATATAAATTTGCCATCACCCCACCCCCAATTGTTGTGTTATTTTGTTTAGGATAAATAAATAGAATAAATAAAAAATAAATAAATAAACAGAATAAATAAAAATAATTAAAACGCGGATTGTAAAATTTTTGTATACACTATAAAACTGCGTTACTGAAATCCATGGCTGGCAAACCTGCGGGTTGGAAAGGGATTCCTGTTCAGATAATTACTCTCAGTACACGTTTATACCACAAAATATTACGTCATACAATATTCTACGTCACGTTGCCAAGCAGTTATTTCATGTCAATCAATCAGATGGTAAAGATTTTAATAAACAGAAGTAGTATATGTTACCACTTTTTTCAACGCTCACTCCTGCCACTGTATTCGAGTACGGTACTACAAGTTCAATAACCTTTTATATTTGGGATTGCTTTTCGTGGCTTCTTTCCATCTCCCAAGACCACCATGAATACTGACAATTCTTTGAACATCCAGCAGTTGCTAAAATATGACATTTCTATTGTAGTAAAAAAATTTGCTCATTGCAGTATGTAGTGTAAAAGAATCTACAAAAAATCGAAAATTTATAATGCTAATTGTGTTTTCATACTTTGCTTACAGCTTTCATTACCATACAAATTAATTGCAGTGGCTGTCACTGCTTTTTGTTAGATATATTAGCTGCATTTTATCAATTTGAACTTTAATTCGAATATTTATTTTATGTGCTTACGCTGGACAAGAGTGGTCATACAAAACAAAATTTGCGACGTTGAATAACTCTGAATCCCATGTGTCTTTGTTGTATGCCATGAAAACTGGCCTTTGGAAAAGCTTCTCATTCAAGCAGGTTGATCAGTTGACGGAACTCCTTGTTTCTTACGCTAATAGGAACTCTAAAACTAATTCCTATAATAAATGGCGTTTATTTTTGTTACCGTTGTTCTAGATTGCACGAGGTGTATGTGTAAACAAACGTACTTATTGCTTTTAAAATCACGGTTCACATTTCTTAGACTTTTAGAAAATATGTTTGGACTAAATTTAGGGGCAGCTAACGCTATATGGAATGGCTGGCGTATGTATAAATTTACTGACGTATGTTAAGCGGCTCGTGTCATGTATTCATACACATCAAACACACTTCATGCCGAAAGTGGACAAAGTTTTTCTATGGAGTTTGTGGTGTGTGTGGATTTATGGAGCCGAGAATATTTTCGCTTTGCTGCCTGCTTATTATTATACTTTTAAATATTGTCATTAAAGGTATGTATTTCACTTTAGTGTACTCTTTTTTACATATAGTTCAACGGGGAGTATCATCCACTGTTTTGTGTCTACCTGACAGGGAAGGTTTTGCAGATATGGCCATCATGGCCGTCCTGCTGTTCAGGGACAGACGGTCAAGTAATGTTTGGTATGATGTGAGCTTGTTTAAAAGTTATTTAGCTGTGTGCCATAATTATTTGTCGAATATTAATGTCAGCACGTGGTGTGGGTATATTATTGTTGTCATATGTGGTCATAACCCTCGTTTTGAATATTTCAGTAAGTAGCTGCAGCATGTGTCATTGTGATTGTAAACACACATCGTGGCTTCAGATGTTTGACCTGGTACTGGAGTAGCTCGTTGGAGTAGTTCGTTGTTTCGCTCTCTCGAAACAAGATAATTTTACTCAGTGATCATTTCGAGGTAGGTGGGTTCGTTTCCTATCAGTTAAAATAATAGGGCTCAATATACATCTTAAGATCTCGTAGTTTAATTTTGAAAATGTACAATGTCGCGCGCGCTCACCCTCCCGGAATTTTTGCTGGAAAATTAGTTTTTTACATTTTTTTCTGCATTTCAAAAGAAGCCGATTTATCATTTTTGTTGGAGTAGGAGATCACTCATAAAGATATCTTATATCTTAAGGGATAATTTAAATTTGAATTGTTGAAACAGTGTAGTGGAGGAACCACTCAGTCGTAATTTGTAATTCATTGCAATTTGTTCTACTGTTTCATGTTTAACAGGCTGATTGATGGTGACTGGTGATTATTAGTCTGAACAAACTAAAAATAAACATTTTTTCTTTAGTTAATACTAAAATGTGCACCACTTTATAAAGCATGCAAGCGAAGTATGGATAGCATCTGAGAGAAATGCGGTAGTTTTAAATACATATATAACATCGAGAATAATGCCAATTAAAAAAAAAAAAAAAATAGACCAGGCTGGAAAAATTTGCTCAAACCAAAAAACATCCAAATTGCAGCAATATGAGAGATAAACGGAGGTGATGGAAGTTAATGGTGTGTCATTGGTGACTGCTATTGGAAAGGTGATTGCGAATTCGTATTGTTTTTGTTTGTTTATTTATTATTATTTTTTTGTGGATCTTTGCTGCAAGCAGTTTAGCAGTGGATCTTTGCTGCGAGCAGTACTCGAGTTACTACTGAACTGAACTGAGCACCAAGTTTTAATAAAGTAGAATGTATATAGATTTATAGAAAAAGAATAGAGTTTAAATTGCATTTAGCAAGAAAAACTAAAATATATAATTTCATGCCGAATAGCAAAATTTCAGTTGCGTTTATGTGTGTTGTTTGCGTCTGCGCGCGTAAAAATACCGTTAAACCTATATGTATATATATTACATTGTGGATGTAGTGTATCTATTGGCACTGCAATGACACTAGCTCAAAAATTCAGCATATTAATGATTATCAACCTACCATATTACTCATTTAATATATATATATATATATATTTATTTATTGTTTTGGTACTGAAGACTGTAAAAATGATATTTGGTAAAGTTTAGCGTAATTGGTCCAACCCCAGGGGCTCACGTCTGGTGGGTATGGGCTTGGCGCACCCAGGGTCCTGAGCTGGATATCATCATTTTTCTCTTTCTTGGTGATTCCCTTCTCTCTCTCACTCAGGGTAATCCAGATTTTTTTTTTGACTGGTGCAGCATGAGCCTCAGACTTAAGGCCTTGCACCATATGGCTATTAATAATAATAATGTCAGGTGTGCAATGTTAATGCTATTGTACATGGGGCAATTAGGCATTATACGTGCATGAAATTATATTAGTCAAATTTATTTTATGGTATCTATCTGTAGGGAATTAGGTGTATAATGACCAAATTAACAAGTTAGTAAAAGTAAACTAGCTTTAGCCTGGAAGGCTAAAGCTAGTTTATATATATATATATATATATGTGTGTGTGTGACTGTGAGTGAATTCTACAGCTGACAATGAAAACGATAGTTATTTTGTAATATTTGTAATCAAAGTCAGTGAAGTTAGCATTTACATATATAAAACCAATTTCTCTACACTTGTTTTTTTTTTTTTTTTTTATATGCAAATTTTAGGTCAAAAGGTTTACAGACAGATTACAATATTTCTGTTATAAGACTTCACATTGATTTCTCTATTTCTTTTATCTTAAGATATATCTAGCTTTTTTACCAACTGTAATTATCAATTTCAGCTGTTGATTATGGAAGTGGGAAGAGAATATAAATCTTGAAAGATTAAAAAAAAAAAAATTGGATGGATTAGTAGTTTCATTTGGAAAATAAAGAAAATTGTGAAAATAATGAATTGCAAAAATAAGGAAAATAAATAATTAAATAAAATTAAGAAAATAAATAAAGTAAAATAATATTCAGCTTATGTATTTTCAGTATATTTTAATAAAGATTCAGGCCTTTTCTATTTTGCTTAAATGCAAATATTTAATTTCTTTTTTTTTTTTTTTTTGAATTAACAATGTTAAGGAAATAATAAAAATAAACATTAGTAAAATTGTTTGAAATTCATCATAACCATACCAGTTTGGTATGGCTATGATAAATTCCCCCCCCCCCCCCCCCCCAATATTTATGTAATAATTAACAATTCCAGTTGCTATTATTTAAAATATTGTAATCTCTCCTTTTTCAATTTTTTTTTTTGTAAGTATCATAATGTTTTATAGAGTCGAAATTTGGTTATACAAAAAGATTGAAAAATATTATATTTAAAAACACTTTTTTTTTTTTATACATAAGAAGTAGTAAAGTTTTGTGTGTGATGGTTGAAATAACAATGCAATGTGGAATTTTGTAGTAAAACTCCATTACAAATGTTCAGGTGTAATGATCATCCAGTGAGAATGGCCTAAGCATTCTTATTCTCCATAACTTTCCTTAGAAACTCATGTTTTCTATTAAATAATTTTGAGATGAGGTTTGCTAATTTCCCTACAACAGAACTCGAACAGAAGATAAAGGTGAAATAAGGCTTTGCTAATTTCCCTAGAACTGAACAGAGGGTAATTCTGCCCAAGTCAAGCAAACCCTAGATTGAATTCTCCTCCCCAATCCACAACAAGAGATCTAAAAACATCCCAAACTTTTAATAAGAAGGGCATTTAAAAGATTCAGGACACACAAGGTTTAAATTCTGAATTGAATCATGCACTTATTGAGGATAGCAGAGTTGAATTTGCTGGAAAGCCTCTTTTTCTTTATCTTCGCCTTCTTCCCACGTTTATATGGGGTCAGCATTTCTGTCCTTAATTCTTTTCCTCCATTCCTGCCTATCCTGGGCTTCCTCTCTCCTCCATCCTCTCTCTTTTAAATCCTTTGCCACCTTGTCCTTCCATCTCAGCTTAGGTCTCCCCCTCTTCCCTATCACCTCCAACTTTTCGCACCTCTTCCCCACATACTCCTCACTTCTTCGTTCCACATGTCCAAACCACCTCAACCTAGATTCCTACATTTTTTTTACTCAGAGGCTCCACCTTAACCGTACCTCTGATGTAGTCGTTTCTTATCCTGTCCTTCCTCGTCACACCACACATCCATCTTAGCATCCTCATCTTCACCACTTCCATCTTTTTCTCCTGGTCCCTTGTAATCGCCCATGTCTCAGCACCATACATCAATGCAGGTCTAACCACAGTTTTATACACTCTTCCCTTCATTTTACAATTTACTTTCTTATCACACAGCACCCCACTCATCCTTCTCCAGTTCAGCCATCCACATTGCACTCTATGCTGTATTTCTGCACTCAGTCCTCCATCCCTCTCAACGTTCGATCCCAGATACTTAAATTTCTAAACTGATGGTAGCTTTTCCTCCTGCAGTTTTATAGAGCTCTCATCTTCTCCATTTAATACCATATATTCTGTCTTTGTTCTACTTATCCTCATGCCTCTCTCTTCCAACGCTTTCCTCCATTCCTCCAATTTCTTCTCGACCTTTCCTTGAGATGGTTTGCACAGTACGATATCATCTGCGAACCGCATACTCCATGGTGCTCTACTCTTCACTTCTCTCACCAACACATCCATTACCAGATCAAACAGATATGGGCTGAGAGCTGATCTCTGATGCAGTCCAACTTCTACAGAGAACCCCTCAGTCATACCTACACTACTCTTAACCTGAGTCACCGCTCCCTCGTACATTTCCTTCACAAGCCTTATGTACTTTTCCGATGCACCCTTCTCCCTCATTCATCTCCATACCTCTTGTCTGGGCACTCTATCATATCAGATGCAAGAAGAATTGCACCATGTGCAACTCTTCTTGCATCTCCCTGTATCTTTCCATCACCTGCCTTAAAGCAAAGACCGCATCTGTAGTTCCTCTTCCCGGCATGAAACCAAACTGTTCCTCTCCTATTTCCGTCTCCTGCCTTATCCTTTCTTCCACAATTCTTTCCCAGATTTTCATTGAATGAGACATTAACTTTATTCCCATGTGGTTCCCACATTCCTGCACATCCCCCTTTCCTTTATAGATTGGCACAAGTATACTTTCCCTCCACTCATCGGGTATCCTCTCACAGTTTTTCCATAAAGTCCCATAGGATATCGATCCCTTCTTCTCCCAGACTTCTCCATACCTCTACTGGTATCTGATCAGCAGCAGCACGCGCCTCCGTAGCCAGGTGGGAAGGAGTAGCAGTGCGTAGCACACGCTTCTTGATTAGACCGGGGTTCGAGCCCGTCACCATCAAATACGGAGGATGCGGAAAGGTTAAGGAATGACCACCGCATATCCTGGAGCAATATGGCCTTAGTTGCTAATGCTCCTAAAAACCAAAACAACAACAACAACAACATCTGATCAGCACCTACTGCTTTCCCCCCTCTTCATTTTTCTGAGTGCTCTTTCCACTTCTTTCCTGCTTATGTCTTCCAATACTCTTTCATTCGTCTCTCCATCCTCACATAGTGCTCTTGGGTTTTCCTCATTTATTATTATTATTATTATTATTACTACTAGCCATATAGTGCAAGGAAGCCTGAGGCTTATGCTGCACCAGCCAAAAAAAAAAAAAAAAAAAAAAAAAATTCCCAAGTTACCCTGAGTGAGAGAGAGAGAGAGAGAGAGAAGTAGAAGGGAATCACCAAGAAAGAGAAGAATGATGATATCCAGCTCAGGACCCTGGGTGTGCCGAGCCCCTGGGGGTGCTTCTTAAAATAGTCTCTCCACCTTTCCTTAACCTTCTCCTTGTCCTGTATAACCACTCTCCTCTCATCTTTAATCTGTTTTATTGATGAGAAGTCCTTTGATGCCTAGTCTCTCGCTTTGGCTATTCTCATCAATTGCCTATCTCCAGCTTTCCTTTCCAGTTCCCCATAGGCCTCGTCCACTGCCTTTGCTGTTGCCACGGCCCTTTTTGCCTCCTTATTTGCTAATTTATATGCTTTTTTATCTTCCTGGCTACCTGTTAAATCCCATCTTTTCTTCTTCTCCTTTTTTGTTTTATCACCGCTTGCACTTCCTCATTCCACCACCGGGCCTCCGGCACTCCCTTTCCTTTTTTTTTTTCCCAACAACTCTTCTCCAACTTTCCTTATGATACAACAATTTAACTTCCACCACTCTTGCACGTCTTCCAGTAACTTTATTCCTTTTAGCACCTTTTCCCTAAACTCCTTCTTCAAACCCTCCTCTTTCGATCTCCACCATTGTATCCTTTTCTCCCCGTCTTGAATATTTCCTACTTTTGTTCACTGCAATCGACCACGAGCAATCTATGTTGTGCAGACACACTTTCTCCGTTTATCACCTTGCTGTTCCTCATTTCCTTTAGATGCCTCCTACGGCACATGATATAGTCAATCTGGCTTGTCCTTTCCCCACTCTTGTATGTTATCAGCTGGCTTTCTTTCTTTTCAAAGTAGGTGTTAACTATTGCCAAGTCGAATGCCACTGCACACTCTACTATCCTCTCCCCTTCTCTATTTCTTTCCCCAAATCTCCACCTTCCATACACTCTTCTTTCCTCTCTCTGGCTTCTTCCTAAATGTCCATTTAAATCACCCCCAACAATCAACCTCCCTTCTCAGGTATTGCAATGACCACTTGATCCATTTCCATCCAAAAACTGTCCTTTTTCTTCTTCCCCGCATCCTACTTGTGGGGCATACGCATATACTATTGTCGTCAGTTGTCCATCCACTTTCAGTTTGATGCTCATAATCCTATCACTCCTTCTGTTAACCTCACACACTCCATCTTTTAACTCCTTATCAACTACAATACCTACTCCATTTCTTCCTCTCTCATCCACTCCCCTAAAGAACAACTTGTACCCTTCACCGAGCTCTTTTGCTTTATTTCCCTTCCACCTTGTCTCTTGTAGGCATAGGATCTTCACTCTTCTTCTTTGCATCAAATCCACAATCTCTCTACTCTTTCCATTCATCGTCCCAATGTTCAATGTTCCTATTCTAATACTTTTCATCTTCTTCTCTTGCTGGACTAACTTCTTTAACTGAACCCGTCCTTTGTTCGGTAGCCCTGACCCTTTTCTCACAGTTTCCGGGTGACGTGACTGTGCGTCGCTTATGGGGTACGCCCTAGCCATTCCACATCTATTTCCCGTCATTCTATCATTTTCTTTTGTTTTGGCATAGTTTTTGAAGGAAAGCCTCTTCAAATGTGCAAAAGTAATGGAAATTTTCTCAATGAATTCCTTGTGGTTTGATAAGGAAGTTTCATTATCAGTGGACATGTTAACTGGTACAGTTGTGTTTAGAGGTCTCAGTGTCCCATTAATATACAAATTGAAAAGAAATTAAACTTTCCAGGTGTTGTTGTTCGGGCCAAAATTTGCTTTTTGGAGATTTGGGGACTTTTTTTTTCTCCCCCATTTGGAAATTTAAAAATTTTTTTGCATATTTTAAAATTGAAGGAAAAGACTCCTTTTTTATGCAAGATGATGGTCCTGCACATTATTCTTTTGAAGTTAAGAAATTCTTAAATTAAAAATTACTAATAAGATGGATCAGGCATCATAGTGCTACAAAATAGGTCACCAGTTTGAATTCCTTCACATTTTTTCCCTCCCTTTGGGACCATGTTTATAAGGATAGCTTATATCATCAAGGATTTGGAACAGTGATAACTAAAGAATTTGTCAAAATTGATTATATGTTATGTGCGAAAAATGCTGCTTTTATGCATTGGGGTTAAGGGCAGCACTTTTTTAAGTCTAAGATATTTTTATATGATCAAATGTTTTGGCTTACTGTGTGTGTGTGTGTGTGTGTTATAGTTTGGCAGTACTTTAAAATGGGTGTTGACTCGGAAGAGTTAGATACCAGTGGCTTACACAAGACCATGTTAGTGACTGTTTTCAGTGAACAAGTCTAACCCCCTCGTCGTGTAACAGAGTCCATTAAATGTAAATAAATGATTTCTGGGGGGGGGGGCGACATCATTGTCAGATTCAGTATTCCTCAATTATTGCAATTCCTTTTTGTTCTGCATCAATAACTGTTTTGTTAATGGGAAAGTTTAGCTATAAACAAATAAAATAACACATTTTCATTAAACCTAATGTATATAATCATTAAAAATATGAATTTAAAATTTAGCATGTTCTTTCTGCCCAATTCTGATAATATGCTACTGTCACATCCTTTAAAAGCAGCTCAAATAGTTGAGGCATCACAGCTCACATAACCACTTTGGGAACCGTGAAGAATGTGTGAATTTTGTTTTCATAATTATAGACAAGGGATGCTCACATAGACAAATTGGGCACCAATAATGAGGGAATGTGCAAGTTTTATTTTCACAGATGTTGCAATCCACAATCTTAGCAGTATGAGCCTCAGCAATGCATACTAATTCCCCCTAGCAATAAATGTCATGCCCAAAGAAGGAAGGCGAGTTTTAACAAGAACAAACATGCTTGCATGCCTAAGGGTTTTATTTAAAATGGTATTTAAAAATTTACAATTTGAATTTAAAAAAAAAAACATTGTTCACAGTTGTTTATAATAGGTTGAAAATGTAGGAGTCATTAAAAAGTGAAAAATTTTTGAATTGTTTCTTGTTGATAAATGGTACCACATGGGGGCAGAGAGGGGCACCTGTTTAGAGGTTAGAGCAGTGGTTTTCGACCTTTTTTTTAACAATGGCACCCTTAAGTAATTTAGTTTATTTTATGGTACCCCCTACTCAATTTTCCCCCGTTAGATCCGGTTCTCTCTTGGTATATATACATCAATTATTAAAAAAATATCATGATATATATACACAAGTTAACCGTACTGTAATATTGTATGTAATGAAACTTATCTTTTATAATGTGAGATTTTTTTTTTTTTTTTTTAATTTTGGAATTGTAAATAGAATGGCATCCTGGAATGTTGTTGTAGCACCCTACGGCACCCCGGTTGAAAACCACTGGGTTAAAGGGGAAAAAAAATCATCATTGAATTGTCAAGATCCTGTATAAGTATGCAGTTCGTTATGAGTATTACAGGTGGAATGCAGAAAACTGGCGACCCTGGGACTTGGTGATTGCCAGAGAAATTTCTGTGGCGTTGCTGAGTGGGAAGTGTGACTACGTGATTAATTTATTGTTTGTTTACTGTATTATTTGAGATAGGCTGCTAGGACAGCTCATGTAGTTTGTCAATGATATACAAGAATAAAGAGGTATACAGGCAGCAGGATAAAGAGGTGGTTATCCTATTGTATAAGGCAGTGGTTAGGCCACATCTTGAGTTTTGTGTACAGATGTGGAGACCTCATTTTAGGAAGGATCTGGATCTGTTGGAACCAGCACAGAGAACAATAACAAGATTAGTGAGGGGTAGCAAAAGGGTGCTATTACTAAGAAAGACTTCAGTTTTGCAAATTGCAGCATCTGGAAACCAAGCATCTCTGAAATCTGATTGAAGTGATTCATCTCATATGCTACTAAAACACTGACTCAAATCAATAAAATACCTTTATTAAATAAATATACTGACTGTATATTAAAATAAAATAAGATATTATAACAAGAATGAAAAATAAAAGCACTAAAAAGGTATTTAAAATTACTAAAAAGCACTTGATTTTTTATTCTTGTTATAATATCATCTTAATTTTATTTTAATATACAGTTTATACAGGCAGTATATTTGTTTTTATATTTATTTATTTTTAGTAGCATTATAGATGAATTACAGTGTTCCTGACTCCAGAGGCCTCTTCAATGAATTATTTCTGATTCATTGTTTAAGGCCTTGAATAGATTTAGTAAGCTCAGTGTTGATGGAATCCTTCCTCTTGCTCAGACTACACACAATGAGGGGTCATAAATTCAAGTTCAGGAAAAATGGTTGCAGGTTGGATATGTGTAAATTTTGCTTTCAGCCAGAGGTGTTTGACTGTTGGATCAAACGCCTATTTCTTGTTGTAAAGTTGGGTAGTTTTGATAAATTGTTAGAGAGGAATGACAGGTGAAATGGGAAGTGCATTTATTTATTTTTTGGCTGTTGCTGTTTAAGCTTGCTTTCTTGCATTTGCTACTACTTCTACTGCTAATAATAATAATAACTTTATTCTTTTAGCTCCAAACAAACTCCAAGTTCAAGCTCCAAATAAACCTGCACAAATTAAAACATATCCTTTGAACTCCTTTACATTCAATTTTGTTTGTTTGTTTGTTATTTGGTTTTTAGGAGAATTAGCAACTTAGGCCATATTGCTCCGGGAATATGTGGTGGTCATTCAGTTTTGTCACTTCTGAATTACATTAATACTTTCACTTGGTAATGTCATTATAATTACCACTGTGCATCATAGAAATATGGATGTTGTCGTACTGCAAAGTTTTATTTATTTATTTTTTTCCTACACTAAACAATTAATACTTAAAATCAATAGAGCTGGCTTCTATGACTTCTGAATGTTAAAAGCACATTGTGCAGAAGAAGCACATTAAATTTGCTTTAATAGCCAGATATATTATCTACACCTATGCACATCAGCTCTCATTATTGCCTTGGATAAGTAGTGTAGTTCACCACAGTCTTTTCCTCCTAATACTTCTTGGGTTAGTCATTCAAATGTAGTTTTCCATGGACCTATTCCAGGTCTCTTTAATATTCAGTAACTTTTAGTATTCTGTTAAACAAAATAAAAGCACTGAGTGAAACAAAAAAAAAAAAAAACTGCGTGTGTACTCTGTACGCACAAAAGATGTTTTATGTGAAAACATCTTTCATGAAAATCGGAACCATTTAAAAATTGAACAGCTAGAACCGAAGTCATGAACAATGTAACTTTTTATGCTCGCATCCGCTACTTACTGTACCAAATCAACATTAGTGACATTAGCGTCATACTTCAGTCCAAAATATTTAGTATGAACGATATAATGTTTTATGCACACATCCACTACTTACTCTACTGAATCAATGTTTGGAAGAGATTAGTGAAATCCAAGCCAATAGTCTAATTGCCTATTTGATTTTAGCCATTTGTTGAATAGTATGATTGCAACAATACAAGTATTTGTATTGTTGTATTGCTCTCAATACAATTTGTATTGTTGTACTGCTCGCAGTACAACAATACAAATACTGCTCGCAGTACAACAATTTGTATTGATAATATTGAGCAAACCAACCTAACAAAATAAAGATGGAGGCAGCAATGAGTGTACGAGAATGACAGACTATCGAGATTGCGTAAAAAGACAAACAGAAAATCAAGCATTGGATTTAGTTGTGCATTCAACCTGCAGTGTTGCTCCATCTAATAATAAGGTACCCAAACTGAGTATTATGTACAACAGAACATTTGTCCAATTGCAGAGCAGATGAGTTTAAATGATCAAGCTCCCTTTTCTTTACACAGACTACTGTTTACATAAGAATGCGCATTGAGAGTTTGAGAGGATATTTATGAAAAATGATTTCTATTCTGTATGCTACATTTGCGATCATCTATGGTTCGAAAAGACACATGGAAACCAGCTGCTGAAGATGCACTATTGATATGCACTGCATTTCCTGACAATGACAGGATACTGTAATAGCTGCAGAAGATCACTTAAGAATGCCATTCCAGTGCTATATAAGTTGAATTGCTTTGTCTACCCGGAAATTCCATCACATTTACTGAATTCGATTCAGTGACAGAAAGGCTTATTTCTCTTTATTCATGGGAATAAAGCCTGAGACACGCATACAAACAATACGGCATTCTGGGCCAAGTGATCAGTGTGCCTGTTTCAGTCAACACGATGGTCCATCGTTTGCCAAGGAAGATTGACTGAAACAGGCACATTGATCACTTTACCCGGAATGCCGTATTGTCCATATGCGTGTCTTATGCGCCTTATTTGTGCATATAAAATGCAACAAAATACACAGGTCCAGCTATTTGATTGAGTTAGTAAGAAAGCGAAGTGGTTAAAGCATGACTTCAATATTTGGTCGACACACCTCTATTGATTGTATCAAATCACGATAGATCAGTCATTATTTGGTGACAGATATTGAAATTAATTTGGCTAAAGACGACATAAGTGAAGCGGTTCTGACCAAGGATGTTTGCACTATTAGTCAGCGTGGAGCACTAACTAGTACAGTGATTAGAGCGCATGACGCATTTTTTGTGACCGCTATGATATCTCGAGTCAGCCTGGTCATCATGCCCCCCTTTACGTAATACCTGGATATGATAGTCTGTCGAGTTCTAAGTTTTTAGAATTTTTGAATTGACATCACAGGCATACTTCCTGAAGTAAGTATGATTGCAACAATACAAGTATTTGTCATATGACTGCAACAATGAATACAAATATTTGTCAACAATTTAATTTTTCCTAGCATTTTCATAATGTTCCATTGTTAGGTTCCCCGAACAATGGAACGTTCAGTATTTCAATCGACTCGGTTTTCTAGACATTTAGATACGTTGCAATCGCAAGTATACATCTCTCATAAATCCGTTGTATCTTGTCTTCCAGAAATTAGGAAAATTTGGGAATGTTCAATAAAATATTTATGATACAAAATTAATCGTAATCAAAATACCTAAAAGAAACACGAAGGATTCAAATAAAACCATCTACCACTTTTTTATTGGTCTCTATTTTTTTAACAACTAGGGAAATATAATGGTACATTTTTTTTCATGATAAAATTTTAATACTGCGAATAAAAAATAACACGAAATATTTCTCATATCACAAATAACAAAACTATCACAAAACATTCTACAATATATAAAAATAAATATTACATAAAAAACAAACTCTTCTAGAAAAGGTACACAAAAACCACAGATTACAGAGAAATAGTGGGCTAGTAAATCGGAAGGTCTTATAATGGGGGATTTTAACTTCCCCGATATTGACTGGAACTTGTGGGTTGGTCACTCACACACTAGTCAGACTTTTGTGGATTTATAGGATGATTGTTTTCTGCAGTAGCATGTTCGAGAGGCAACCAGAGAAAGTAATACTCTTGATCTGGTTATCAGCAGTAATGATTCGTGTATTAAGAATTTGCAGATAAAGAAACCACTAGGTGGCAGTGATCACAGTGTACTGATGTGGGATTTACTTAAAGATTTAATTACCATCAGGGGTAAAGGAATGGGTTTTTGCTTCCGTAAAGGTGAGTACAGTGGTCTCCGACAGTTTTTAAATTCTGTACAGTGGGATAAACTGACAATGTTACCAACAGTAAATTCTAAGTGGGAAGCATTCAAGGAATTAATCGTGGAAGCTACTAAAAGTTTCATATCTATTAAGAAATATTGTTCAAGGTTTAGGCCTAAATGGTTATCTAATGAACTAATGAGACTCGTAATAAAGAAGAAAAATGCATGGGATGCATATAAATTATCAAGCGACTCAGAAGCCTATGGCAGATATAAGCTAGTCTGTAATCAGGTAACAAAGGAGGTTAGGCAGGCGAAGGCAGATTACGAGAAGTCCTTGGCAAAAGATGCTAAGAAAAAACAGCAAGGATTTCTTTACTTATATAAACTCTAAATGGAAGGGGATGAATCTGATTGGTCCACTTGACATCGATGGTTCGACTGTTGATGATCCTGCTCAGATAGCAAACAAACTGAATGAGTATTTTGCATCTACATTCACACATGAGGAATTATTAAGGTTTGAAAATGACAGAAGGTTATCAAATTGTAGTAGGATACTTAATGATTTTGTAATAACTGAAAGCAAAGTGGAGGAGAAATTGTTGAAGTTAAATACAAAAAAAGCACCTGGGGTGGATGGGATCTATCCAGTTATATTAAAGGAGGCGGCAAAGCAACTAAGCAAACCCTTAGCCATAATTATGAGAGGATCCTTGGACTCAGGGGAGTTTCCCACTGATTGGAGATGTGCAAATGTATCCCCAATTCGCAAAGAGGGATCGAAGGGTGACACGAGTAATTACAGACCAGTTAGTTTAACTTCTGTTCTGGGTAAAATAATGGAGTCACTGGTTAAAGATGCATTGCAGGATCATCTGACAAATTTGTCTTGTCTGACAAATTTGATAGAAATATTATGATGTTACAAAGGAACTGAATGCAAAAAAATATTTTTAATATCATATATTTGGATTTCAGGAAAGCTTTTGACACTGTTGCGCATGGAAGATTATTGTACAAATTGGAGCAGAATGGTATTAAGGGTAAGTTGCTACAATGGATAAAAGGATGGTTAAGTGGGAGAAGACAGAGGGTGGTAATCAATGGGTGCTTCTCTTCGTGGACTAATGTTATTAGTGGAGTCCCACAGGGTTTGGTGTTGGGTCCACTGTTGTTTTGTTTATTTATCAATGATATTGATGAAGGTATATCAGGCTTAATGTCGAAGTTTGCAGATGATACAAAGGTTGGCAGGGTTGTTAATGAAGTAATGGCAGTGTGCTAGTGCAACAGGATCTAGATAATTTGGGCAGGTGGGCTAAGAAGTGGCAACTGAAGTTTAACCTTGACAAATGCAAAGTACTGCATATGGGTAGAAGTAACCCCAGAGAAACGTACCAACTGTGTGGTACTACGTTTAAGGTGGTAGAAAATGAAAAAGACCCTGGAGTAATTGTACAGGCAGATATGAAGTTTTCTGAGCAATGCAGACAGGCTGCCAGGGCAGGTCATGGGGTTTTGTCAATGATATATAGGAATTTTGCTAGCAGGGAAAAGGAGGTGATTGTCCCTCTGTATAAGGCAATGGTCAGGCATTGCCTTAAGTACTGCGTACAGGTCTGGAGGCCTCATTTTAGGAAGGATGTAGATTTGCTGGAGCGTGTACAGAGAATGGCAACAAGATTGGTGAGGGGGAATGAAGGGATCCTCTTATCAAGAGAGGCTTAAGTTCTGCAAATTGTAGTGGCTGGAGACTAGGCACCTGCACGGTGATCTGATTGAGGTGTATAAGGTCTTGAATGGGTTGAGTATGCTGAATTCTGATGGGAGATCCTTCCACTTGTTCAGATTACGAACCTAAGGGGGCATAAATTCAAATTAAGAAAGGACATATGTAGAATACATGTGCGGAAATTTGCCTTTAGCCAGTGGGTGATTAATTGCTGGAACAAACTTCCATCTGTTGTTGTGGAAGTTGATAGGTTGACTAAATGTAAGGAGGAACTGGACAGCCATTTGAAGGAAATGGTGTGATTTTTTTTTTTGGCTGATGCTGTATAAGCTCATACACTTGCTTTCTTGCATCACATGCCACTACTACAATGTACAGATATGGGAATTACTTGAAGATGTAGCTACCATCAAGGCTAAAGGGAAGGGCTTTTGCTTTAGTAAAGATGACTACAGGGGTAGTAGTGGCATATGATGCAAGAAAGCAAGTGGATGAGCTTATGCAGCATCAGCCAAAAAAAAAAAATCGCCCCATTCCCTCCAAATGCCTGTCCAGTTCCTCCTTAAATTTATTTAACGTATCAACTTCCACAACGACAGATGGAAGTTTGTTCCAGCAATTAACCACCCGCTGGCTAAAGGCAAATTTCCGCACATCTGTTCTACCTCTGTTTTCTTAATATCAATTTATGTCCCCTTAGGTTCGTACTCTGAACAAGTGGAAGGAATCAGAATTCAGTGTGCTCAACCAATTCAAGGCCTTATACACCTCAATCAGATCACTTTGCAGGTGCCTAGTCTCCAGCCACTGCAGTTTGCAGAACTTAAGCCTCTATTGGTAAGAGGATCCCTTCATTCCCCTCACCAATCTTGTTGCCCTTCTCTGTACACGCTCAAGCAAATCTATATCCTTCTTAAAATGAGGCCTCCAGATCTGTATGCAGTACTCAAGGCGTATTCAAAGCACTTGAATTTGAAGTGTTGGTCAAGACATCAAAGGCAGATATTGTAGGGATATCAGAGACATGGTGTCACACTGATATTAGGAATGCAGAATTGGAATTTGGCGAGTACAATGTGTACAGAAAGTATAGACAGGATCATTGGAAGGGAGGAGGTGTCATGCTGTTAATTAAGAAAAATATAAAATCAAAAGAAGTGCATCCAGTTGATATAGATGAACAGTGCACTGTTGAGTCAGTTCGGTGTGACATAAGCACTGCAAAAGCAAAAATAAGAGTAGGAGTGTGTTATAGGCCTAATGACTCGAATGAGTACAATGAACAATTGTACAGAGAAATAGAGTGGGCTAGTAAATCAGAATGTCTTATAATGGGGGATTTTAACTTCCCAGATATTGATTAGAACTTGTGGTTGGTCACTCACACACTAGTAAGACTTTTGTAGATTTATTGGATGATTGTTTTCTGCAGCAGCATGTTCGAGAGGCAACCAGAGAGGGTAATACTCTTGATCTGGTTATCAGCAGATGGTTGGTGTGACATAAGCGCTGCGAAAGCAAAAATAAGAGTAGGAGTGTTTTAGGCCTAATGACTAGAATGAGTACAATGAACAATTGTACAGAGAAATAGAGTGGGCTAGTAAATCAGAATTTCTTATAATGGGGGATTCTGTACAGTGGGATCAACTGACGATGTTACCAACAGTAAATTTTAAGTGGGAAGCATTCAAGGAATTAATCGTGGAAGCTACTAAATCAATGGACACTGCTCATCGTGGACTAATGTTATTAGTGGAGTCCCTCAGGGCTCAGTGTTGGGTCCATTATTGTTTTCTGTATTTATAAATGATATTGATGATGGTATATCAAGCTTAATGTCCAAGTTTGCAGACGATACAAAGGTTGGCAGGGTTGTCAAGGACACTACTGACACTATGCTGCTGCAACAGGATCTGGAAAGGTTGAGCAGATGGGCTGAGAGGTGGCAAATGAAGTTTAACATTGACAAATGTAAAGTACTATACATGGGAAACAGCAACCCCAGAGCAACGTATCAACTCTGTGGTACTACACTGACAGTGGTAGAGAATGAAAGGGACTTGGGGGCGGTTGTGCAGGCAGATATGAAGTTCTCTGAGCAGTGCAGACGGGTTGCAAGAGTAGCTCATGGAGTATTGTCAATGATATACAGGAATTTTTCCAGCAGGGATAAGGAGGTGATTATTCCATTGTATAAGACAATGGTCAGGCCACACCTAGAGTACTGTATACAGGTCTGGAGGCCTCATTTCAAGAAGGATGTAGAGCTGCTGGAACGAGTACAGAGAAGGGCAACAAGATTAGGGAATGGAACAAAGGAGTGCTCTTATGAAGAAAGGCTTAAGTTTTGCAAATTACAGTGTCTGGAGACTAGGCACCAGCGAGGTGATCTGATAGAGGTGTATAAAGCCTTGAATGGTTTAAGCATGCTCAATGCTGATGGGATTCTTCCTCTAGCTCAGAAAAATCACCTGAGAGGGCATAAATTCAAATTGAGGAGAGACAGATGTAGGATAGACGTGCGGAAATTTGCCTTTAGCCAGCGGGTGGTTGGTTGGTGGAACAGACTTCCATCCCTTGTGGTGGAGGTTGATAGCCTAAATAAGGTTAAATCTCAGCTGGACAGGTATTTTGAACGAACAGAGGGGTGAAGCGGAAGTGGGTTTTTTTTGTTTTTTTTCTGGCTGATGCTGCATAAGCTTGCTTTCTTGCATCAAATGCCTCTACTAATGCTAAAAGTTTCATACCTATTAAGAACTCAAGATACCTATTCAGCACCCCTTGATTATCACCCTTGTCTTCTCCCACTCAACCATCCTTTTATCCATTGTTGCAAGTTACTCTTAATACCATTCTGCTCCAATTTGTACAATAGTCTTCCATGCACAACAGTGTCAAAAGCTTTCCTGAAATCCAAATATATGATTTAATCCCGGGGGCTCACATCTGGTGCGTATGGGCTTGGCACACCCAGGATCCTGAGCTGGATATCATCGTTCTTCTCTTTCTTGGTGATTCCTTTCTGCTTTTGACTCTCTCTCTCTCTCTCTCTCTCTCTCTCTCTCTCTCTCTCTCTCTCTCTCTCTCTCTCTCTCTCTCTCTCTCTCTCAGGGTTACTCGGGAACTTTTTTTTTTCCTGGTGCAGCATAAGCCTCAGGCTTCCTTGCATCATATGAATATTAATAATAATAATATCCAAATTATTTTTTGCCTCCAGTTCCTTTGTAACTACATCATAATATCCTATGAAATTTGTCAGACAAGACTTTCCCTTAACAAACCCATGCTGTGTTTGGTAGAAGTTTTGTTTATGACAATGGCACTGCTGTTTAGGCATAGTTTTCAAGAGAATTACCAGAGCTTCACCACAAAGAGAAAATCTGAAGTGCATTTTTGTTTATTTTCGCCTGATGCTGAATATCTTTTTACTCTCAGCATTGCTACAAGGAATTTTTAATGTGCCAAGCTTGACTTGAGATAATTTGTTATCAAGCTTTTTTATGCACTTGTCAGTTCCCAACCAAGGACTGCTGTATGTTAATTCTTTTTCTTCCATAATGTTTGGCAGGTTCTCACACTTTGATTCAGTAGGTTCTCAATTCCTTGACTATTACCTAAAGACCTGATACCCAAAGCATCTATTGTTTCTTCTATTTATTTATTCCCAATGATATCAAGAATTACCAGAAACTTATCTACAAAAAGGTGTGATGAAATGCAGTCACACATAACAGAGAACAATGCTAAGTGTTTCGTGAGTGTCAACTAAATTGTACAACGTACAATTTAGTACAATGTAAGACTTGTACACCAGACAACCAATTTGATACTGAGAGTAAGCAGAAATTAGCAGAATTTAAAAAAAAATTCCAAATTTAATGACAGCTGTAGTTATACATTTTTTTTACAAAAAGATGGAGAAAAATTATACTGTATTACTAATGTGAAAAAGAGGAGTGAAAATGAGTTATGTGAAACCATTTCCATCATCAATCCAAACAGCTAGCAGTGTTGTTTTATTAAACTAGGGAAAAACACATTGCTTGTCTTTGTTCACATATCTTAATTATCTTAACTTTTCACTGTATAATTTGAACAGACAATGGTCTAAATCATAATGAAATCATGCCACATAATACAAGAGTTACAGTGCCACACTCACAGACAGTTTTTAAATATTGTACAGTGGGATCAACTGATGATGTTACCAATGTTGAACTCTAAATGGGAAGCCTTCAGGGACTTAATCTTGGAGACTACTAGACTTTACATTCCAACTAAGAAATACTGTTAAAGTAGGCCTAAATGGATGTCAGATGAATTAATGAGGCTTGTGGCAGAGAAGAAAAATCTATGCAATGCATATAAAGTATCAGGTGACACAGAAGCCTATGGTAGATATAAACTAGTCTGTAATCAAGTCACAAAGGAGGTTAGGCAGGCAAAGGCAGATTACGAGAAATCTTTTGCAAAGGATGCAAAGAAAAACAGGAAAGAGTTCTTTACTTATGTAATCTCTAGAAGGAAGGGGATGAATCAGATTGGACCAACTAACATAGATGGGTTGGCGCTTGATGATGTTCAGTTTATCAGGTAGCTGATAAACTGAATGAGTATTTTGCATCTACGTTCACACATAAGGAACGTAGATGTGAACTTAGATGCAAAATACGTTCACACATAAGGAGTTATTCAATGAGGGAAGTGCCAGAAGTTTATCAAACTCTAACAGGGAGCTAAGTGATTTTGTAATAACTTAGAGAAAAGTTGAGGAGAGGAGACATTGATGTTAAACATCAACAATTCGGCCCTGAAAAGATTGTGCAAGGCTCAAGGGTAGAATTTTTTTCAGCCTGGACTGTACTTGTTAACAGGAGAGACTGCTTCTGTAGGGATGGGATACACTTAAATAGAAAGGGTGCAAGAATATTTCCTGATGCTATCGAGGCATTGTTAGGTGGGTCGGTAAACTGATAGCTTGGGGGGAAGACAAAGACTAATAGATTAACAGTAGCCACCGGCAGAGGTGAAAGTGATTCTTGCACTGCTTCTATTGGAATGAGCAGAAGCCTGAAAAACAAGGTGCAGGATATTTCAGAGACTGATGGGAGTCATTGTGGTACAAGTAAACACATGGGTTGTGTTAGGGTAGCTAAGAATAGAAACAGGTGCATGTATACTTGTGTATACACCAATGCTAGGAGTTTAGTAAATAAATTTGATGAATTTGAGGTATTGCTCAAAACATCAAAGGCAGATATTGTTGGGATATCAGAAACGTGGTGTCACACAGATATAAGGAATGCAGAACTGGAATTTGGGGAGTACAATGTCTACAGAAAGGATAGACAGGATAGGAAGGGAGGAGGGGTTATGGTATTAGTTAAGAAACACATAAAATCCAAGGAAGTGAAGCCAGTCGACATCGCTGTACAGTGCACTGTCGAGTCAGTTTGGTGTGACGTAAGCATTGGGAGATCAAAATTGAGAGTAGGAGTGTGCTATAGGCCTAATGACCTCTGATGAGTATAATAAGAAATGGTACAGGGAAATAGAGTGGGCCGGTAAATCAGTCTTATAATGGGGGATTTTAATTTCCCAGATATTGACTGAAATTTGGGGGCTGGTCCCTCACACACTAGCAAGGCTTTTGTGGATTTATTGGATGATTGTTTTCTACATCAGCATGTTCGGGATGCAACTAGAAGGAGTAATACTCTTGATTTGATTATCAGTAGTGATTCTTCATGCATTAAGAATCTGCAGATAAATGAACCACTAGATGGCAGTGATCACAGTGTACTGAAGTGCTATGTACTCAGAGGTAACTACCATTAGGGGTAAAAGGAAGGGTTATTGCTTTCGTAAAGGCGACTACGATGGACTGAGACAGTATGGGATCTTACCAGTTATATTAAAGGAGGCAGCAAAGGAAGTAAGCAAGCCCTTAGCCATAATTATGAGAGCTTCCTTGAACTCAGGAGAGATACCCACAGACTGGAGATGTGCAAATGTGACCCCCAATTCACAAAGGAGGATCAAAGGCTGACACAAGTAATTATAGACCTGTGAGTTTAACTTCTGTTCCAGGAAAATTAATGGAGGCACTGGTTAAAGAAGCACTGCAGGATCATCTAGACAAGACTTCAGTTATAGCTCGGACACAGCATGGTTTTGTTAAGGGGAAGTCTTGCCTGACCAATTTGATTGGATACTATGATGCAGTCACAAAAGAACTGGATGCATGGAATAACTTTGATATTATATACTTGGATCTTAGAATGGCTTTTGATACTGTTGCACATGGAAGACCGCTGCACAAATTGGAGCAGTGTGGCATTAGAGGCAAATTGCTGCTATGGATAAAGGGATGGTTGAGGGGGAGAAGACAGAGAGTGGTAATCAATGGACACTGTTCATCGTGGACTAATGTTATTAGTGTAGTTCCTCAGGGTTCAGTGTTGGGTCCATTATTGTTTTCTGTATTTATAAATGATATTGATGATGGTATATCAAGCTTAACGTCCAGGTTTCCAGATAATACGAGGGTTGTCAAGGACACTACTGACACTATGCTGCTGCAATAAGATCAGGAAAGGTTGAGCAAATGGGCTGGGAGGTGGCAAATGAAATTTAACATTGACAAATGTAAAGTACTACATATGGGAAACAGCAACCCCAGAGCAACGTATCAACTCTGTGGTACTACGCTGACAGTGGTAGAGAATGAAAAAGACCGAGGGGGTAATTGTGAAGTCAGATATGAAGTTCGCTGAGCAGGGCAGGTCATGGGGTCCTGTCAATGATATATAGGAATTTTTCTAGCAGGGATAAGGAGGTGATTATTCCCTTGTATAAGGCAATGGTCAGGCCACACCTGGAGTACTGTATACAGGTGTGGAGGCCTCTTTTCAAGAAGGATGTAGAGCTGCTGGAACAAGTACAGAGAAGGGCAACAAGATTAGTGAATGGAACAAAGGGGTGCTCTTACGAAGAAAGGCTTAAGTAATTTCTGCAAATTACAGTGTCTGGAGATTAGGCACCAGCGAGGTGATCTGATAGAGATGTGTAAAGCCTTTAATGGTTTGAGTGTGGGATTCTCAATGCTGATGGGATTCTTTCTCTTGCTCAGAATAATCACTTGAGAGGGCATAAATTCAAATTGAGGAAAGACAGATGTAGGATAGACGTGCGGAAATTTTCCTTTAGCCAGCGGGTGGTTGGTTGGTGGAACAAATTTCCATCCCTTGTCGTGGATGTTGATAGCCTAAATAAGTTTAAGGCTCAGCTGGATAGGAATTTTTTACGAACAGAGGGTTGAAGTGGATGTGGTGTTTTTTTTTGTTTTTTTTTGCTGATGCTGCATAAGCTTGCTTTCTTACATCAAATGCTTCTACTAATGCTTACATAAAAGAGGCATCTGGGGTGGATTGTATATCCAGTTAATGTAAAGGAGGCAGCAAAGGAAGTAAGTAACCCCTTAGCCATAATTGTGATAGCTTCGTTGGACTCAGGGGAGTTCCCCATGGACTGGAGGTGAACAAATGTATCACCAATTCAGAAAGGGGGTTCAAAAGGTGACACAAGTAACTATAGATCTGTTACTTTATTTTGTGTTTCGGGTAAAATAATGAAGTCGCTGGTTAAAGAAGCATTGCATGATCATCTAGACAAGACTGCATTAATAGTTAAGACACATCATGGGTTTGTTAAAGGGAGGTCTTATCTGACCAATTTGATTGGATACTACACTGATGTGCAAAACTTAAGGACCAACACTATTTCTAAAGGTTACAACCACTAAATCTTTACTTAAGGTACTCTACTGATGAGAGTAGATTCAGTCTCAGCACCCCGCAAACATCACTGAAAGGGATTGATGTGGCGGTCGCAGTGTTCTCGGTTGGGGAGGCATCTTGGATGGACATACACAACTCCAGATACTGGAAGGTGGTACTGTAACTAGTGCACGCTACTCTACTAAGGTAATTCTTCCCCATGTGCATCCGTTCCAAGGTGCCATTGGGCCTGGAGTGTTTATGGATTGTATTGCCACACCCCATCGCACTGCAGCTGTTGATATGCTTTTGGAAAGTGAGGACATTGTTCTTATGGATTGGCCTGCTTGTTCCTTCTGTTCTAAATCCCATTGAACATATATGGGGTGTGGACATGCCGCTAGGCATGTCCACACTCACCAGAAATTGTTCACCAGCTTAAGGTAGCATTGACAGAGGAATGGACAATGTTACCACAAGAACTTATCAACATTGTTCTTAGTATGGACAGACAGTGCAAAGTCTCCATCAACATTAGGGGTGGCCATATCACCTACTGAGGGCCACCTTTTCCCTTTGTTCCATCTTTGGCAGTGATGCATCTGTATAACGGCAGCCAGTGCTAGGTTGCCATTTTTGAATAAAGTCCCCGTTTTGTTTCCATTGTTGTTTCCTTCATCATTTCTGTATCTCATGAGGTTCCTGGCGCCTCCGTAGCCAGGTGGGAAGGAGCAGCAGTGCGTAGCACACGCTTCTTGATTAGACCTGGGTTCGGGCCGGTCACCACCAAATACGGAGGATGTGGAAAGGTCAGGGAATGACCACCGCATATCCCGGAGCAATATGGCCTTAGTTGCTAATGCTCCTAAAAACCAAATAACAAACAAACAAACAAACAAACAATGAGGTTCCTTTAGTATGCTTTTTCCATATCCAGGCCACTCCTGTGAGAAGCTACAGATGAAAACCTGACTAGTCCTTAAATTTTGCACACCAGTGTATGATGTGGTCACAGAGGAACTGAATGCCAAAAATAATTTTGATATCATATTCCTGGATTTCAGGAAAGCTTTTGATACTGTTACACACATGGAAGACTGCTGTACAAATTGGAGAGGTATGGTATTAAGGGTAAGTTGCTGCAATGGATAAAGGGATGGTTGAGTAGAAGACGAGAGAAAGTGGTAATCAGTGGACACTGCTCTTCGTGGACAAATGTTATTAGCGGAGTTTCCCAGGGTTTGGTGTTGGGCTCGTTGTTTTCTATATTTATCAATGATATTGATGGAGGTATATCAGGTTTAATGTCCAAGTTTGCTGATGATACAAAGCTTGGTAGGGTTGTTAAAGACAGTATGCTACTCCAACTGGATCTAGTGAAGTTGGGCAAATGGGCTGAGAAGTGGCAACTAAGTTTAACATTGACAAATGCAAAGTACTGCATATGAGTAGCAATAACCAAAGAGAAACATACCAACTATGTGGTACTACACTCAGGGAAGTGGAAAGTGAAAAAGACCTGAGGGTAATTGTGCAGTCAAATATGAAGTTTGCTGAACAGTGCAGACAGGCTCCCAGGGCAGGTCATATAGTTTTGTCAATGATATATATATATATATATATATATATAGGAATATTGCTAGCAGGGACAGGGAGGTGAATATCCTATTATACAAGGCAATGGTCAGACCACACCTAGAATATTGTGTACAGGTCTGGAGGCCTCATTTTTGGAAGAATGTAGTTTCTAGAATAAGACTTTACATGAGAAATTACAAAGAAGGGCAACAAAGTGCTTTTACCAAGAAAGGCTTAATTTCTGCAAATTGTATTGCCTGGAGAGTAGGTACCTATGAGGTGATCTGATTGAGGTGTATAAGTCCTTGAATGGGTTGAGCAAGCTGAATGCTGTTGGAATCCTTCCTCTTGGTCAGATTAAGAACCTGAGGGGCCACAGTTTTAAATTGGAGAAAGACAGTTGCAGAATAGATGTGCAAAAATTTGCCTTTAGCCAGTGGGTAGTTGATTGGTGGAACAGACTGCCATCGTTTGTCGTGGAAGTTGATAGCCTAAATAAATTTAAGGCTGAGCTGGACAGGCATTTGGAACAAATGGAGGGGTGAAATGGGAGGGTTTTTTGGTTGATGCTGCATAAGCTTGCTTTCTTGCATCGTATGTCTCTACTAATGCTAATCTTTCTGTAATTTGCCCATACCACCTTTTTCTGTTTTATCAAACTTGCAAATTTCCTATTCAAGATTTCAGTGGTCATGATTATTTGAAAGCTATACATTGTGGACATACAACAATTCTGTGAACCACAGAGACAGTTGAAAAGCTTTGTACAGTGTTTGGGGCTGACTGAAGAATGACTCTTTGAATAATGGAAGAACCACTTCGTGTTAATAGAGAAGCAGCTCGTGTAATTCTGGCAGATTTTGACAAATCTAAGATCTGCATAAGCCTGAGGAATCAGGTAGCAGATAACTAGTTTGGTGTGGTTGTTAAAGATTATGTGGGGAGTGTAGAATTTATATTTTTGCATCTTGCTTGAACCCATAAGATTGTTACGTGACTCCACACTACTTATCACAGTAATATAACCCATCCAATGGCATAGGTGGGCAAGTGCCATTCAACCATTT
The DNA here is from genome assembly GCF_048544385.1 of Mastigoproctus giganteus. NCBI lineage: Eukaryota > Metazoa > Arthropoda > Arachnida > Uropygi > Thelyphonidae > Mastigoproctus > Mastigoproctus giganteus. The sequence goes on along the minus strand of NC_143583.1, from coordinate 48,774,873 downwards.
TCCAAGACTTCGTATACTAGTTGAACAATAAACAAGATTTTATTTTATGTTTTCTATTACAGTTGTGCCCCGTATCCACTGATTCAGTTACCCGCAGATAACCATGGAAAAAAAACTTCACACGTACTACTCACTTGTCCAACACGATGCTTCCCTTTATATTTTACAAAGGGTACTTAGGAAAGTTTTGCAATATGACGCAACAATGAATCACAGGAAGCTGCTTGTTGCTGCATGTTGAGACGTTCATACGTGCATAGTAGCCGCCGCGGCAAGTCGATGGGCTCAGTTATTCATTAGTAGTGAGAGTGTAAAGTGTTTGCGATGGCATCGTGGTCACGAAATGAGATAAGGACAGTTTTGCGGTATAATTTCGTGCGTGGTTTAACCATAGACCAGTGCTTAGAAGAAATGACTCTTGCACTAGATGATGATTGTCCACATCGTACAACGATATTCAGGTGGTATAGAGAATTCCAAAGGGGAAATTTCACTCTGGAGGATTCTGAGAGGCCGGGAAGGCCACGAACGTCAGTTATGGAGGAAAACGTTACTGCTGTGAGGAAAATACTTGACGAAAACAGGCGAGTGACCTACCAACAGATAGAGGATACTTTGGGCCTAAATGCACCAGCAATTTGTTCGATTCTGCAAGATCATTTGCACATGAAGAAACTTTGTTCTCTCTGGGTGCCACATCAACTGACTGAAGAGCAGATGACACGACGTGTGACTTGGTGCCGGGAGATGTTAAAAAAGTTTGATAAGGGACAATCTTGGTATGTGAACAACATCGTGACAGGTGACGAGACTTGGCTGTACTATTACGATCTTTTCTTTTTTTTTTTTATGAGAACCCCAAACACGAGAGGTATTACAACCTATAGTACTTAGTACCGTGCTTGGGTTGGAGGTTGAAAAGACGAAAGAAGATATTTGTTGACATTGGACTTGAACTTCTGTAGATTGTAATTTTCAGGAAATACGTATGAAGAAAGGTTGTTCCAGAAAACGGCAGTTGAATGAATAAATGAGGAAGATGAAAAGTTGGTTCTGTGGGTTTGAAGCTGGACAGTAAATGGATGTTGACTGGTGGCGGCACGTGTTCGGACTGTTTTGAAAGAGAGAGCGGGAATTATAGAAGCCAATTCAGAAGAACAGTGCTCATGGAAGTATCTGTAGAAGAGGCATACAGCAGAAACAGTACGTCTATGAGAAAGCGAGTGGAGAGACTCTGTTAGAGATGAATCATTAATTAACCTAACTGCCCTCTTCTGAATGGAATCTAGAAGCCTGAGAGAGGTTTTGGGGGCACCACCCCAGATGTGGGAACAATATTCCATGGCAGGGCGGATTTGCGATTTGTACAGAGTGAGCAGCTGTTTGGAAGAAAAGTAACGCCGAGAGCGAAAGAGAAAACCAAGTTTTTTAGATGCAGAGGAAGCAATATTTGTAATGTGCTTGTGCCAAGAGAGATTAGAAGTCAGGGTAATCCCCAAAAGAGATATATCATTTTGCCTAAAAATCGGAGTGTCACTAAAGATAAGCATAGGAGCAGAAGAATCCTTTTTGCGAGATATAAGACAAGACTGAGTTTTAGAAGGGTTGAAATCAACTAAGTTGTCTTTGCCCCACTGGAGAATTACCTGAAGATCGGCATTTAAGGAATTGGCAGCAGATTTTCGAAAACTTGAAGCTGATTGGGCAGGACAAGGTTTCTCAAAATGGAAAGTTGAATGCAATGTGCTATCATCGGCAAAACTATGGATAGGATTTCCAGTCAGTGGAAGAAGGTCATTGATATACAAGAGGAAAAGAGTGGGGGAAAGAACTGAACCTTGGGGGACACCGGCATTAGTGGAGAAGTTAGAAGACAGAGAGCCATCTACCATCACCCTCAGTGAGCGATCAGAGAGAAAACTGGATAACCAAATACTAAAAACAGTTGGCAAACCATAAGATGGAAGCTTGTTTAGAAGACCTTTATGCCAAACATGATCAAAAGCCTTTGAGATGTCAAGAGCAACTACTTGTGTTTCACCGAACCTTTCCATTGAATTAGTCCATAAATGGGTAACATAAGCCAGAATATCACCAGTGGATCGACACTGACGGAATCCATACTGGCGATCGTTGATCAGACGGAAGGTTTCTAGGTAGTTTAAGAGTTGCCGGTTAATTGATTTCTCCATTACTTTAGAAAGAGTAGAAGTAATTGCAATGGGACGATAATTGGATGGGAGGGATTTGTCACCCTTTTTAGGAACTGGCTGGATATGAGCAAATTTCCAAGCAGAAGGAAAAACACCTTTGGAATAAGAAAGTGAAACAAGGCGGCAAAGAATAGGAGTAAGTTCAGGAGCACAGGTTTTGAGAACAAGTGGAGAAATACCATCAGGACCTGGAGCTTTCTTAGCATCAAGATTCATCAAAATCCTTCTGATATCCTTTTGACGGAAGACCACAGAAGGCATTGAATGGAGCGTGTTAGGAATGGTGGGAGGTGTTTTACCAAGATCATTAATACATGAGCTGGAAGAAAAATGGGATGCTAGCAGGTCAGCTTTATCCTTGGCTGAAGTGACAACAGAACCATCTGGTTTGGACAGAGGTGGGAGCAGAGATGGACAAAAGTTGCGGCCAATAGCTTTGGCAAGAGACCAGAATGCTCGGCTACCATTAGGGCAAGAAGCAAGTTTTCTACTCTTAGCCTGTTCAAACTCTAGTTTGGACTGATTAATAACTGCTTTACAATTGTTGCGAGCTTTGGTGTAGGCAGAAAATGAAACTGAAGAATTAGAAACAAGCCAATTACGATATGCAACATTCTTCTCTTGGACAGCCTTAGCACATTTGTTGGAGAACCAAGGTTTAGATAAAGGACGAGATTTTAAAGTGGAGTGTGGGATAAAGGATTCCATTCCTGCAAGAATAATTTCACTGACACGATCTGAGCAAACGTTGACATCAGAAGTTTTGAAACAGTAATCAGACCAAGGAAAAGAAGAAAAGAAGTCTCGCAGGTCATCCCATTTTGCATTCTTGTAATGCCAAACAATACGAGGTTGAGAATAGCCATGAGATAAAGGTTCCATTGGAGAAGAGACAATCACCAAGTTGTGATCTGAAGTGCCTAAAGGACCTCTCACTTCGACCTTGTACTTAGAAGGGTTGTTTGTGAGAAAAAGATCAAGCGTATTGGCTGTATGATTAGGATTGTCCGGTATTCTTGTAGGTAAATGAACAATCTGTGCTAGGTCGTTAGTAATTGCAAAAGCCTCAGCATCTCGACCTGCTGGGTCGGTGTAACTAGAAAACGGAAGCCAGCTGGAGTTGTGAATGTTAAAATCACCAAGGAAAATTACCTCACTGTTAGGAAAGTTGGACTGGAGAAAGTCAAGTTGCAAAGAGAGGAAGTCAAAGAGCTCCAAGTGATTAGTGGAGTTGGGAGAACGGTAGAGACAACAGATGAATTTGACACAATGAGGTAGAGAGATTTTAAGCCAGAGAAGATCAAAGAGAGGAGATTCCAAATTGCCAAGTCTCTGACAGGGAATATCAGAACGGACATATGCACAAGTACCACCTTTGAGGCGAAAGGAATCATACAGCAAATAATTTGGACATCTGAGATGAGCAGTAGTTGAATCAACTGATAACTGAGATTCAGTCAGAAAAAGTACATGGGGTTTGGAAGACTGCAAGTGGAAATGGACATCGTTGAGATTGGAATTGAGACCACGTATATTTGTGAAATGAATTAGGAAGTCCTTGGGAGGTTTAGGTCTTTTCGCAGATAAGCTTGCTCTATTATTTTGACAATTCATGGTGTATTCAATAGTAAGAAAAAGTGGGTGGGACATGCTGTATGAAGTAATGAAATTTTTGGTTATGGCATACATGTGGTAAGAATATACCCAGATCCTTGACATAACGTGGCCTCGACAATGCTCCCCGCATACACACTACTCGGACTCCCTCCAGTCACTATCTGGCAGAGTAGAGGTAGCAAGATTATACACTAGCTGATCCGGAAGCCTCCTAGAGAGTTACCAATAGGTTTGGTCCGGTGTACTATCTAGCGGCCGGCCTGCAAACACCGTTTTAGAGCTGTACCCTCGAAATGTAAGGAATATTGGATCTCGCCATGACATTCATCATAACCTCAAAAATCATCAATCATACTGCATGATGCAAGAGATAGGGAAGGGTTGGCCGGAACTTAGCTCTAGAGACTAAACATGGGTTCCACCACTTCAAGCCTCCAATAAGCAAAGTGGTGGTATTTCACCGGTTGATGAGAGTCATCTACCACCTAGTACTGCCTGTTAACATAGAGGGGCGGCGTTCCTCCATGTGGTGTGGGCGCCACACCTCGACCCCTGCTTACGTTGGTTCACACCTGGGTGGTCACCCACCATGTACTTGTGCATGGAGGTTATACCCAGGATTACTAACAGTCCCACCATCGTGAAGGTGCAAGCAGAGGATTTGGCTGTCATAGACCGCCCGGACTTCGCCGAAATTGGGTCCACTTGACTTAAGTGTCACCCGAATATCAGTTCCATCAGCGTTTTAGACTCCCAGGTAGCAAGAACAGCTTGTCTGGCATATCTGAGAGAATGTCTGTGACAACCTCAAGGACCAAATCTGCCGACCAAGGCTCAAAACAAAGTTTGGGTCTTTGATGATGACGACACACCTGTAATTGTCAGAAAATCCCGATCTGTAAAGAAGAAAATGATAGCTGTATTTTTCAAATCGAGTGGAATTGTGGAACGTGTCGTTTTGGACACGCAGAAGACAGTCACAGCTAAGTGGTATACTGAACAATGCCTGCCTAAAGTCATTGGATCTATGAAGAACCTGCGGCCAAAGTCAAGAATGGACACCTGGTACCTCCATCACGAAAATGCTCCAGCTCACCGCGCCAAAGCCTGCAACGAATATTTGACCACGACAGGACTGAAACTTCTCGAGCACCCTCCCTACAGTCCAGACCTTGCTCCCTGCGACTTTGCACTGTTCCCGCATGTGAAAATGAAGCTAAAAGGGAGGCGGTTTTCCAGTGATGAGGACCTTCTACGGGCTTGGGACAACGAGTGTGCTTTACTCCCTAGTGAAACTTGGCAGAACTGGTTTAAAGATTGGTTTCGGAGGATGGAGAGGTGTATTGAATGTAGAGGAAATTACTTTGAAAAAATTAAATAAACAAAGCTGTATTGCAAAACTTTCCTAGTACCCTTTGTACAATGTCGATTTTAAATCAAATAGCTTCCCTTTATTTTTTTTCATTGTTGCTGTCACGTATGGTTTGGTCACCAACATTATAATGGTTCTTTAGAGATGTAACGGATACACCGTTTTCAAACTTTTGAATAATTGCAAATTTTTGTTTAATTTGTAAGCACAGCTCTGGCGTTTTGCCCATCATTTTCGCGATTTCTGAACAAAACAAAAAAAAAGAAAAAAAAAGTGACATCCCTGACATAAATAACAAAACAAATTTTGTCTTTTTGCGGTGCGACGGAACACTAAAAAATTTTTTTTTTTTTTAATTTGGAGTCTTGAAGTGTCCCGGTAAATCGAGAGTCTGCTGTACTTTATTATTACCGTATTTAATGTTGGTAATGTCTTACTATGTGTTTAATTTGTTAATTGAAGTTTATTATATGTATGTATGTTGAAGGAAATCACGTTATATATGGGGTCAGCAGGTGTTCGCTTATATCCATGGTTTCAGCCATCCACGGTAGGTCTTGGAACGTATCCCCCGCAGATACGAGGGTCTTACTGTATTTCTGTTTATTTCTGTTATTAATTACTTATATTTTATGTTATTTTATATTAAAATAAATAAAATGGTAATGTCTTGATTATGTAAAAAGTTATACAAAAGATGTGAAAAATCTGCAGTGAAGCTAACCACATTTATCAGAACTTTTTCAAAATTGGTCATCAGATTTTTGCATTACTTAAACCTTGTTTTTATTCTTACTTTTTACTTTATATTTCCTTTCACTGTGTCTATTTGATATGATTGATTAATACATAAAAAAAATTATAATTTATTTCTTCTCATGCATTTATATAGTAGGTGGTAGATGACTTTCATCAACCGGTGAAATACCACCACTTTGCTTATTGGAGGTTTGAAGTGGAGAAACCCATGTTTAGTCTCTAGAGCAAAGTTTCCAGCAACCCCCCCATACTTCTCCTTAAACCCATGCACGGTACTAAGTACTATAGGTTTTGATACCTTTCGTGTTTGGGGTTTTCATAAAAAAAAAATATTTACAGGTTGGTTAGTTCTGGATACTTTTATTTTCTATGAAAGCTAATACCAGACTGAAGTCTATTTTAGAATAGCCTTTGTAAGCATGTTCCTAATAATTCTCTCTAATTTTTTTTTTACATGTTTTTGGTCCAAAATGAAAGAAGTTGTGTACTGCTGCATTTACCATCAATTTAAAGAAAAAGAAAAAAATTATTTGTAGCACATGCATAGTGCATCAGCATCAAAAATTTGGGATGCAGTGGCATACAATTTAAATTGCACTTTTAATGCAGAAATTATGAACAGGCTTTCAACATGTGGAACTTTGATTCGTATTTATTACTTTTTAGTGCAGGTAAGTAAGGAAGGAGCTAGTAAGCTTCTTGTGATATTGATTCTCTGAGGATGAACTCATTAACCCATATTAAATTTAAAATTAAAATTTTTTTTATTAAAGTTTAGCATAAAATTCCTTTACATAACTTATAGGTGGTTGGAATCTATTTCCATAAATGGAATGCACTCTAATAAACACGATGAAAGGGTTTTGCCATTGAGGATACCTTAAGGGTTCAGGGAAATTTCTACTTGGGGAGGACAGGAGTAATATAGATATGCATTTATCTGATCTTACAAGTCAGAGAAATGCTCGCATACCTCAAGAATTCTTGATTGTTGCCACAAGAGCTGGTGTTGGCAGGATGTTCGGAGGGTAGTGAGCTTTCCACTTATGAGCTTCCCATAAGTGGGAAGCTCATGCTAGGCAAACAAGCTTAAGTAACTTCTTCAAGGGATGTGTCAGGGTAGTAAACTCTACAGGGACCATTAGTCTTATACAGTAGTGTTAGAAGTGTCATCATTAAATGAATGAATATGAACTCCTGGTTTGCACAACTAATACTAACATAATAGTCCTAATAGAAACATGGCACTGCCCGGGCATAGAGAATGATATGTTTCACTGTAGTATGTACAATGTATTTAGGGAGGATAGGGAAGATAGGAGTGGTGAGCACTTATCAAAAGCAACTTGAGTTCAGCAAAAAAGGGTGACATGAATAATTATAGACCTGTTAGTTTAACTTCTGTTCTGGGGAAAATAATGGAGTCACTGGTTAAATAAGTGATTCCGGATCACCTAGACAAGACTGCAATAATAGTTCAGACACAGCATGGGTTTCTTAAGGGGAAGTCTTGTCTGACCAATTTGAATAGATACTACGATGTGGTTACAAAGGAACTGGATCAAAAAAATAAGTTTTATAGCATATACTTGGATTTCAGGAACGCTTTTGATACTGTTGCACATGGAAGACTACTGTACAAATTGAAGCAGTATGACATTAAGGGCAAGTTGCTGCAATGGATAAAAGGATGGTTGGGTGGAAGAAGGCAGAGTGGTAATCAATGGGCACTGCTCTTCATGGACTAATGTTATTAATGGGATCCTCAGTTCGGTGTTGGGTCCATCATTGTTTTGTATATTTATCAATGATATTGATGAAACTACATCAGGCTTAATGTTGAAGTTTGCAGATGATACAAAGGTTGATGGTTGTTAATGATAGTACGCTACTGCAACAGGGTCTAGAAAAATTGGGCAGATGGGTTGAGAAATGGCAACTGAAGTGTAACATTACAAATGCAAATTACATGAGTAGAGTAATCCAGAGAAATGTACCGATTATGTGGTGCTACACTCAGGGTAATAGAGAATGAAAAAGACCTGGGGGTAATTGTGCAGTCAGATATGAAATTTCTGAGCAGTGCAGCCCGGCCGCCAGAGCAGGGTATACAGGAATTTTGCTAGCAGGGATAAGGCAGTGATTATCCCCTTGTATAAGGCAGTGGTCAGGCCACACCCTGTGTACTGTATACAGGTCTGGAGGCCTCATTTTAGGAAGGAAGTAGAGTTGCTATAACGAGTACAGAGAAGAGCAAGAAGACCTGTGAGGGAAACAGAAGAGTGTTCTTACGAAGAAAGGCTTAAGTTCTGCAGACTAGGCACCTGCAAGGTGATCTGATTGAGGGGTATAAGGCCCGGAATGGTTTGTGCAGGCTCAATGCTGATGGGATTCTTCCTATTGCTCAGATTATAAACCTGAGGGGGCATAAACTCAAATTGAGGGGAAAGACAGTTGTGGAAATTTGCCTTTTGCCAGCAAGTAGTTGATTGCTGGAACAAACTTCCATCTGCCGTTATGGAAGTTGATAGCCTAAATAAATCCAAGGAAGAAGTGGACAACGTTTGGAGTGAATGGTTGAGTGAAATGGATTTTTTTTTTTTTTTTTTTCTTTTGGCTGATACTGTATAAGCTTGTTTTCTTGCATCATATGCTTCTGCTAATGCTAAAACATATTCTAGGTTCAGAAGTTATGCATGCTAATACAGAATTTGTGTGGTGTGAGTTAGCTGGAAACAAAGGTATAAGGAGAGTAGGAGTGATTTGCATATCAGAAGATAGTAAAGATTATGATGAGAGCTTCTAACATGCAAATGAATGGGTGAGCAAGTGTGAATGGCTTATCATGGGTCAGTGATTTAAGTTTGACCCTAATTGATTGGAGCAAGTGGGAGGGGAACAAAAGTTTTAAGTTAACTAGGTGGTATTAGTATGTTAGGGAAAGTACTAGTCGGAAATATTCTAGATGTGATCATCTCCCATGAACCAGATGACATCATAGTGCTTGACACTACAGAAACCATTAGGTGCAAATGATCACAGGGTTTTAATGGAGAGAGAGAATGAGGTTGTTAAAGACAAAGAAATGGGTTTCAATTTTGGGAAACGAGATTATGACAACTTAAGTTGCTACATGGCCTCTATGAACTGGGAAGATACTCATAGAGTGCAAATGCATTAGAATTATTGTATCACTTTAAAGCTATATATATCAGCAGAAGCCTTGAAAGCATAAATAACATTAAGAAAGTAAGGGAGGATTCAGAGTTGGATGAATAATGAACTAGTTATTAATAGAGCAGAAAAAGGTGGCATGGAAAAGTTAAAGCAAAAAAAAAAGTGCTTGAAGCCTACAATAGCTACAAATTTATTTGTAATAATACCACAGAAAGAATTAGGCTGGCAAAGCCACATTATGAGAAATCACTGGCTAAGAGAGTAGTGAACATGAGGGACCAGAAGAATTTCTTCTACATGAAAACTAAGCATTAAAGAGCAAATCAGATGGGACTCTTGCATATTGGATGCAGGAAAGTTATAGATGACCCTGTCAGTGTTTTAAATGAATTGACCATATACTTTACATTGATATTTACAGAAGAAAGACCCTTCCTGGTGAGGAGAAACTGTGCAAGTAAAGCTGGAAAGCATGAACTTGGCAAAAATTGAAATTTCAGTAGGTTAAACTTTTGAATTTAAAGGCCAGTCTGGCTCTTGAAGTTGTTGAAATATACCCAGTAATTTTCAGGCATGCAACAAGATTGTATTGAACCAGGATTCAAGGACTGGCGGTTCCAGGTGAAATCAGCAAAAGAGCATCCATATGAGCAAAGACTTTGAATATGTGGGCTGCTTGGAAAATAGACATCTTAAAGGAGATTTTATTGAGGTGTATAAGGCTATGAGAAGTGAAAGTAGTAGTAGTAGTGGCATGTGATGCAAGAAAGCATATGTATGAGCTTATGCAGCATCAGCCGGAAAAAAAAAAAAAATCACACCATTCCCTCCAAATGCCTGTCCAGTTCCTCCTTAAATTTATTCAACCTATCAACTTCCACAACGAGAGATGGAAGTTTGTTCCAGCAATTAATCACCTGCTGGCTAAATGCAAATTTCCGCACATCTATTCTACATCTGTCTTTTCTTAATTTGAATTTATGCTCCCTTAGGTTTGTAACTGGTCTGTAATTACTCGTGTCACCCTTCGATCCCCCTTTGTGAATTGGGGATACATTTGCACATCTCCAGTCCGTGGGAAACTCCCCTGAGTCCAAGGATGCTCTCATAATTATGGCTAAGGGTTTGCTTAGTTGCTTTGCCGCCTCCTTTAATATAACTGGATAGATCCCATCCACCCCAGGTGCTTTTCTTATGTTTAACTTCAACAGTTTCTCCTCCACTTTGCTCTCAGTTATTACAAAATCATTAAGTATCCTGCTACAATTTGATAACCTTCTGCCATTTTCAAACCTTAATAATTCCTCATGTGTGAATGTAGATGCAAAATACTATTTCAGTTTGTTTGCTATCTGAGCAGGATTATCAACAGTCGAACCATCGATGTCAAGTGGACCAATCAGATTCATCCCCTTCCTTTTAGAGTTTATATAAGTAAAGAAATCCTTGCTGTTTTTTCTTAGCATCTTTTGCCAAGGATTTCTCGTAATCTGCCTTCGCCTGCCTAATCTCCTTTGTGACCTGATTACAGACTAGCTTATATCTGCCATAGGCTTCTGAGTCGTTTGATAATATATATGCATCCCGTGCATTTTTCTTCCCTGTTATGAGTCTCATTAGTTCATTAGATAACCATTTAAGCCTAAACCTTGAACAGTATTTCTTAATAGATATGAAACTTTTAGTAGCATCCACGATTAATTCCTTGAATGCTTCCCACTTAGAATTTACTGTTGGTAACGTCGTTAGTTGATCCCACTGTACAGAATTTAAAAACTTTCTGAGACCACTGTACTCACCTTTACAGAAGCAAAAACCCTTTCCTTTACCCGTGATGGTTATTATATCTTTAAGTAAATCCCACATCAGTACACTGTGGTCACTGCCACCAGTGGTTCCTTTATCTGCAAATTCTTAATACACGAATGATCACTGCTGATAACCAGATCAAGAGTATTACTCTCTCTGGTTGCCTCTCGAACATGCTGCTGCAGAAAACAATCATCCAATAAATCCACAAAAGTCTGACTAGTGTGTGAGTGACCAACCCACAAGTTCCAGTCAATATCTGGGAAGTTAAAATCTCCCATTATAAGACATTCTGATTTACTGGCCCACTTTATTTCTCTGTATAATTGTTCATTGTACTCATTCGAGTCATTAGCATTAGTAGAGGCATATGATGCAACAAAGCAAGCTTATGCAGCATCAGCCAAAAAAAAAAAAACCCACTTCCACTTCACCCCTCTGTTCGTTCAAAATACCTGTCCAGCTGAGCCTTAAACTTATTTAGGCTATCAACCTCCACCACAAGGGATGGAAGTCTGTTCCACCAACCAACCACCCGCTGGCTAAAGGCAAATTTCCGCACGTCTATCCTACATCTGTCTTTCCTCAATTTGAATTTATGCCCTCTCAGGTGATTTTTCTGAGCTAGAGGAAGAATCCCATCAGCATTGAGCATGCTTAAACCATTCAAGGCTTTATACACCTCTATCAGATCACCTCGCTGGTGCCTAGTCTCCAGACACTGTAATTTGCAAAACTTAAGCCTTTAAGTTTTGCAAATTACATTAGTGAATGGAAATTACATTAGTGCATTTTGCAAATTACATTAGTGAATGCTCTTTGTTCCATTCACTAATCTTGTTGCCCTTCTCTGTACTCATTCCAGCAGCTCTACATCCTTCTTGAAATGAGGCCTCCAGACCTGTATACAGTACTCTAGGTGTGGCCTGACCATTGCCTTATACAATGGAATAATCACCTCCTTATCTCTGCTAGAAAAATTCCTGTATATCATTGACAATACTCCATGAGCTACCCTTGCAGCCCGTCTGCACTGCTCAGAGAACTTCATATCTGCCTGCACAACCGCCCCCAAGTCCCTTTCATTCTCTACCACTGTCAGTGTAGTACCACAGAGTTGACACGTTGCTGTGGGGTTGCTGTTTCCCATGTGTAGTACTTTACATTTGTCAATGTTAAACTTCATTTGCCACCTCTCAGCCCATCTGCTCAACCTTTCCAGATCCTGTTGCAGCAGCATAGTGTCAGTAGTGCCCTTGACAATCCTGCCAACCTTTGTATCGTCTGCAAACTTGGACATTAAGCTTGATATACCATCATCAATATCATTTATAAATACAGAAAACAATAATGGACCCAACACTGAGCCCTGAGGGACTCCACTAATAACATTAGTCCACGATGAGCAGTGTCCATTGATTACCACTCTCTGTCTTCTCCCCCTCAACCACCCCTTTATCCATAGCAGCAATTTGCCTCCACTGTCACACTGCTCCAATTTGTGTAGCAGTCTTCCATGTGCAACAGTATCAAAAGCCTTTCTAAGATCCAAGTATATAATATCAAAGCTATTCCCTGCATCCAGTTCTTTTGTGACTGCATCATAGTACCCATTCAAATTGGTCAGGCAAGACTTCCCCTTAACAAAACCATGCTGTATCCGAGCTATAACTGAAGTCTTGTCTAAATGATCCTGCAGTGCTTCTTTAACCAGTGCCTCCATTAATTTTCCTGGAACAGAAGTTAAGCTCACAGGTCTATAATTACTTGTGTCAGCCTTTTATCCTCCTTTGTGAATTGGGGTCACATTTGCACATTTCCAGTCTATGGGTACTTCCCCTGAGTCCAAGGAAGCTCTCATAATTATGGCTAAGGGTTTGCTTACTTCCTTTGCCACCTCCTTTAATATAACTGGATAGATCGCATCCACCCCGGGTGCCTTTCTTGTGTTTATCTTCAACAATTTCTCCTCCACTTTACTCCCAGTTATTTCAAGATTCTGTAGCTTACTGCTAGAGTTGAATACACCTCTGGCATTCCCCTCGCTGAATAACTCGTCATGTGTATATGTCGATGCAAAATATTCATTTAGTTTGTTAGCAACCTGAGCAGGATCATCAACAGTTGACCCATCAATATCAAGTCGACCAATCTGATTCATCCCCTTCTTTCTAGAGTTTACATAAGTAAAGAACTTTTTGCTGTTTTTCTTTGCATCCCTTGCCAAGGATTTCTCGTAATCTGCCTTCGCCTGCCTAACCTCCTTTGTAAATTGGTTGCATATCAACTTGTATCTATCATAGGCTTCTGTGTCATGTGTTAATTTGTAAGTATCCCATGCATTTTTCTTCTCTGCCATATGCCTCATTAGTTCATCTGACATCCATTTTGGCCTAAACCTTGAACAATATTTCTTAGTTGGTATGTAAAGCCTAGTAGCTTCCAAGATAAGTTCTTTGAATGCTTCCCATTTTGAATTTGCTGTTGGTAACATCATCAGTGTGTCCCACTGTATAGAATTTAAATACTGTCTCAGTCCATCGTAGTCGCCTTTACGGAAGCAATAACCCTTCCCTTTACCCCTAATGGTAGTTACCTCTTTGAGTAAATCCCACTTCAGCACACTGTGATCACTGCCACCTAGTGGTTCATTTATCTGCAGATTCTTAATGCATGAAGAATCACAGCTGATAATCAAATCAAGAGTATTAATCCCTCTAGTTGCCTCCCGAACATGCTGATGTAGAAAACAATCATCCAATAAATCCACAAAAGCCCTGCTAGTGTGTGAGTGACCAGCCCCCAAATTCCAGTCAATATCTGGGAAATTAAAATCACCCATTATAAGACTCTCTGATTTACTGGCCCACTCTATTTCCCTGTACAGTTTCTTATTATACTCATCAGAGTCATTAGGCCTATAGCACACTCCTACTCTCAATTTTGATCTCCCAATGCTTATGTCACACCAAACTGACTTAACACTGCACTGTCCAGTGATGTCGACTGGCTTCACTTCCTTGGTTTTTATGTGTTTCTTAACTAATAGCATAACCCCTCCTCCCTTCCTATCCTGTCTATCCTTTCTGTAGACGTTGTACTCCCCAAATTCCAGTTCTGCATCCCTTATATCTGTGTGACACCACGTCTCTGATATCCCAACAATATCTGCCTTTGATGTTTTGAGCAATACCTCAAATTCATCAAATTTATTTACTAAACTCCTAGCATTGGTGTACACGCAAGTATACCTGCACCTGTTTCTATTCTTAGCTACCCTAACACAACCCATGTGTTTACTTGTACCGCAATGGCTCCCAGCAGTCTCTGAAATATCACGCATCTTGTTTTTCAGGCTTTTGCTCATTCTAATAGAAGCAGTGCAAGAATCTCTTTCACCTCTGCCAGTGGCTACTGTCAATCTATTAGTCTTTGTCTCCCCCCAAGCTAGCAGTTTTCCGACCCACTTAACACTGCCTCGATAGTATCAGCAAATATTCTTGCACCCTTTCTATTTAAGTATATCCCATCCCTGTAGAAGCAATCTCTCCTGTTAACAAGTACAGTCCAGGCTGAAAAAAATTCTACCCCTTGAGCCTTGCACAATGTTTCCAGGGCCGAATTGATCGACAAGGCTCTCATCATATACTCCCTCCTATCGTGTCTGGGCAGAATTGCAGACACTTTCAAATTCAACCCTAATTCTCGGCTTTTGTTCAACAGTGACCTGTACTTGTTAAGTAATTCTGCCAGTCTCCTACTCTTAATATCATTAGTGCCAACGTGTACAACTATATCACCTTTTGTGCCCTTAAAAGATGATATTCGCTCTACAACGTCATCAACCTTTGCCCCTGGCAGACATACTCTGGTCCTGTTCCACCTATCCTTTTTACAAAGCATGTTCCCCGTTTCCCCGACAATCGAGTCACCAACAACTACTAGTTCCTTCGCGACCAGAGCATTCTGCCTTGGGGGTTGCCTCTGTGTCACGTGATGCCCAAGTGCAAGCTCTGGCGTTGATGTGGGCAGCTGAGAGCTTGATGGGCCCCTCAATTTAGTTTCTTCGAGGGCATCCACCCTGTCCTTCAAGCTCTCATATAGGCCCACAAGAACGCTGAGTTGTTGCCTGATATCGATATGCTCCTTGCATCGCGCACACACACACAAAGACATCCCCCATGGCAGTATCATGTCCCGTACCCGATTGCTCTGCAAACATCAAGCAAACAGAGCATTTTATAAGGCTGTGAGTCAGAGGACAACTGCCCCCCCACAGTTCTGCTCTTAGCCACAGCACTTCCATTAGCTTGAGCCTTTTGCTTTGCTGCTCTGGTCTGGGTCATGATTTTATTAATTAATTATAATTAATTATGTTGTTATTAATTATGTTAAATATAATTAATTATGTTACGTTTGTAATCTAAGTTGTTATATGTATTTATTTAAAAGTACAATTTAACTGCTAACGAAGTTCAACTAAAGCTATCTAGTACGGTATATAACTATCGTATCACAAAGGCGGGAACTTACGAACTTTATATCTACGGGCACTTAAGTATTAATTAACTTTCAAATCTCGTCTCAATTCAGAATAAACTAACGATCCTTACTAGGTCTATAAGCTACTTACAGAAATAATTCGATGTAAAAAATATTCAATCAAGCGGCTAAATATGGCTAAAGAACTTCTCGTTCAGCGGAGTTGCAAACACGTGGATACCCTTACCGATACTTTTATGCTATTGTTTCTATTAATGCTATTAATGAAATTATGCTATTATTTCTTACTTTAAATTTCAGTTCTCTTACTTATAGTTGCCTTTCTTATTTAGAGATTGCATAATTTCAAAATGAATTTGGTAACTATGCTTGCAAGATTTGTCACCATTAGAATTTTTGGCTAAGGTAAAGAAAGCTAACACGTGAACTATGGGGAAACTTTGGTAAACCAGGAGCTCACATCTGGTGAGCATGGGCTTGGCTCACCCAGGGTCCTGAGCTGTCTATCATCATTCTTCTCTTTCTTAGTTGATTCCCTTCTACTTCCGTCTCTCGGGGAAAATCAGATTTTTTTTTTGGCTGGTGCAGTATAAATCTCAGGCTTTCTTGCACCATATGGCTAATTATAATAATAATAAACTTACCTGGCAAACACGTTTCCCACTACTGCAGATTCTCCTTACATTCTCGGTAAAAGATGGTGTGTGTGTGTGTGTGTCATCAGTAGTGGTAGTAGAAGTCAATTTAACGATGTATTGATTAGTTTTTCTCATTATTAAAACAGATTATCGGAGTTCACGAGTGGGCTGAAATTTACTTACAGGTAGTCAGTCTTAGGGTGTTTATCCTCCCTTTCCACTGTTTTTACCCGATAAAAAAAGACTTCTACAGCTGGTGAGTGTTATTGGTAGTTGCAGTAGAAGTTGTTTTCTTATCGGGTTATCGGGTTCATGAGTGTAATGCCACATAGGCATTACACTCATGAACTCCAGTAATCTGCTTTTAATAATGAGAAAAAAACTAATGAGTACATCGTTATTGACTTCTACTGCCACTACTGTTAACACACACCATCTGTTTACCAAGAATTCAGGGAGAAACTGTGGTAGTGGGAAAAGAGTTTGCCCGGTAAATTTACCAAAGGTTCCCATGGTTCTCATGTTTGCTTTCTTTACCTGTGCTGAATTTTTTTTTGTGGTACTATGTCAAAGACATGCCCACCAATAATAATTCATGCATGCTGAAAGAATTGAAATGCAGCATATCCAACATCACAGAAACATAAAACACTTCATGCAGGTTTCTGAACACACTTTATTTTGTGATTATAATGGTGATCATTTTCAGCTTTTTTTTTTTTTTGTGACAATTAAATAACGTGCACAGAATAATTCTTTCTTTTAAATTTCAGTTCTTTTACTTGAAGTTATTTTTTAATTTTTTTAGTTGGTTTCATTTTAAATGATTGCACTGTAGTTATAGTATTATATAAAAGTTGACAATGCTTCATAAGAAATGTTTGAGAGCTGCATTCCTGACATCCTGCTCTAAGAATTATTAAAGTGGTTTGTTTTTTATACGGAAGCAAACACCCTTTATTCACAATGTTATTTTATAAGTTTAGTTATGTTAGCAGATGGTAAATTTTATGCATATTGCATGCAGAATTTCTCGTCAGCATTCAGTGGTTATTTTTAACAGAAGTTATTTATGCAATTTTTTTTTAAATTGGTGACATGTTATAACCTTTTCGATTTTTTTTTCTTCTCCTAGGAAGTTTAACTATAGATTTAACCCTGGGCTTCACCCACCTTTCACCAGGAGTGGTTGTAGCCCAACGCAACCAGCCATTGGTCCTTAATTGTTCAGGCTATTCTGGTTCTGATTATGGCCCTCTCCACATTACATGGCGCTATCAGGTAAGGCTGTTAGTTAATTTTATTTTTTTCATAATTTTAGGCTATAATAGGAAAAATTACGAGAATTTTGAAATTAATGATTGCACAGGAAATTTATTGGCTAAATATATTTATAAGTTAATTTAGGTTGAACTTACACTATTTTCACTCTCCCAAAAAGACACTGTGGACAGTGTCCTTTTGGGAGAGTGAAAATAGTTATTGGGATGAGTTTAGGAGTGAATACCACACTGAACCACCAACATATCTCACAATTTTGCGTATTCGTGATAAGTTTGAAGTGGATAGCACTGTGCAAAATGTACACAGGCAATGATCAGGAAGACCATGCACATTCACGAGCCCGATGAGATCACGAAGTGCTGGAACTTTTCCGCCAAACACAAAGGAAATCTGTCCGACAAGCTTCTCATAAAACGACAACTGTTACTGGTGCTGTTTACCTCAACTTGCTTCAGGAATCAATTGTCCCACACATTTGTGAGTTGTATGAGCATAGGATGATGATGAATTTTATTTTCAACACGATGGGATACCTCCCCATTTTCATCGCAATTTTCATCGCATTTTCCTCCCCATTTTCATCGGCTTATCTAGATGAAACTTTCCCAAATAGATGGATTGTATGAAGCGGCAGTGTTGAGTTCCCCCTACATTCTTCAGATCTAACACCATTGGATTTTTATTTATGGGGATACCTCAAAAGTAAAGTTTATGCCACAAAACCAGCAATAATTGCTGAATTATGGCAAGCTGTTGAAGCAGAATGTGCAGCAAATCAAGAGATATCCATTAATACACCATTCTAGATTTTGTGTATCTTCTGCTTTCTCTTTAAAAAATCAATAATCTGAGTTTGTTTGCGCTTTTGCTTGATAGATCTTTGTAAGTTTCATCGTATGGAACTAAGCAGTTTTGAAGCTCCCTTTTGAACTTTGGGTTCCTTTCAGTTGAAGAATCTGCATTCAAAAAAATAAAGTTCAAATTGTTTGGCTAACTTTATGCTTGCCTGTATACTTTTTAGTGGAAAATTTGGAAGTTCAGAATTTTCATCTGCTGTACATCCTCTGAATTGATTTAGTTTACATGCAATGCCATTTACAACAAATCTGCTTTGACTAAGGCAATGTTTCTCTCTATATATCGTCTATAAATTGCATGCATTCAAAGGTCAATTTTCTGTTTTTCTGGACGAAAAACCTGAGTTTCCTAGAGAAAATTCATGCAACTGTTGTCAGGGGCCTACTAACTCAACCATGTTGTGAAAAAGGCCCATAAAAATTCCTCCCATCATCGATGGGATTCGAACTCAGGTCTTTTCCACCTGGTGTCAGTAGTCCTATCATCAAAACCTTGCCCTCCATCAACTTAACAAGTTTTGGTACCGATTCCGTTTCCTGCTGGTTCAACCATATTTCCTGAATGAACTAACTCTGACCATACATTTTTCGACACGCATTTAATGTTGATGGTTTTGCTTCTTTGAACGATAAAGGTATAACAAAGCCGATACAGAGCACAATTGAAAAATGTTTCCATGCCTCTATCATTTCAATAGATTTAGAATAAATTTTTCAAAAATCCTTTGTAACAATTTTCTGATGTAATGAGTTTTGAAGGTAGATATAATGCCTTGATCTAATGTCTGAATTAAAGGAGTTATAATAGGTGGTAGGAACATTACTTCAACGTTTGGATGACTTAAATCTTTTGGATGGCCTGGTGCATTATCCAATAGTAATAAAACTTTGAAATCTAGATTTTTCCACAAGTTCAATAACACAGAACCTAACATAGGCATTTCTCAACAAGATAAAATACGGGGATTTCCCAATAATTTTTTTTTTTTTTTTTTTTGCATAACGACTAGTAAGTCAACAGCGAGGATTCACAAAAACGAATGGAAATGTTGAAAAATTACATCCGGCACAAAAGCTCGATAATACTGTATTATGCGAGGTTTGCCACAATTCTCTAACCGTGTTGAGCCAAACCATGTTATATAAATACCGTGTTGTGCGAGGAGTGCCGCAATTTACCAGTCATGTTAGAACAAAGCCATGTTGTAGAAGTACCATGTTATATGTGGGTTGCCGGTATAGGAATTTTGCTAGCAGAGACAAGGAGGTGATTATCCCTTTGTATAAGGCAATGGTCAGGCTAAACCTTGAGTACTCCATAGGCTCCATAGTACTCCATTTCCTAAAATAAGGCCTCTGGAGGCCTCATTTTAAGAAATATGTAGAGTTGTTAGAAAGAATACAGAAGAATACAGTTGCTAGAAAGAATAATCTTATCAAGAGTGGCTTAAGTTCTGCAAGTTGCAGCATCTGGAGACGGCACCAGCGAGGTGATCGAGGTGTATAAGGCCTTGAATGGTTTGAGGAGGCTCAATGCTGATGAGATACTTCCGCTTGCTGAGATTAAGAACCTTAGGGAGATTCAAATTGAGGAAAGACAGTTGTAGAATAGATGTGTGGAAGTTTGCCTTTAGACAGCGGGTAGTTGATTGCAGGAACAGACTTCTATCTGTTGTTGTTGTTGAAGTTGATAGCCTTAAATAAATTTAAGGCTGAACTAGACAAATGTTTGGAGTGACTCGGATGGGTGAAATGGAAAAGTCTTTTTTTTTTTTTATTTTTTTATATATAGCTGATGCTGTATAAGCTTGCTTTCTTGCATCATATGCCTCAACGTGTGTGTGCATGTGCGTGTGTGTGCTCTGTTTTCTGAAAAGAAAATTCAAAGTTTTATGTGTGAAACAACTGAATTTTATTCTTTTTTTTTTATATAGATACATAATAATAACTTTATTTATCATCAATATGCTATACATAGAACGAATAATTTGAAATATGTATACAATTATACAGGGTGTCTCAAAAATATTGGTACAAACATTTAGGGGAGATAGGTAACATCTAAAGGAATGTGAATTGCATAGGAACCCATAACCGGAAACGTCACGGGAAAGTAGTAGCAGAGGCACAAGAAGCAGAAATGACACAAGACAGTAATTAGTGGCAAACATTTATTTGACATAATATTAACAATGGAGTACGAGATGGATGTATTTCATGATGTTACAACAGATGCTCAAAGGTTACACCATGAGACACGATGCATGCATGACACCGACACAGCATGGATTGGCGGGCACGGTTGAACACACCTGGAGTTTCTTTGACAGTAGCAGCGCAGATGAGTCTCGCCACAAGATCCATTTCCGTCTCCACAGGCGATTCATACACGATAGATTTGAGGCCCCCCCCACAGAAAGAAATCAAGGCTCAGGTGAGCGTGGGGGCCAGGCAACGGGTCCACCACGGCCAATCCATTGGCGCCCAAAACACTTGTTCAAATGGTCACGAACACACCTTCCATAATGGGCAGGTACCCTGTCATGTTGAAACCAAATGTTGCGTCTCACATTTGCTGGAACATCGTCAAGTAACCCTGGTAGAAACTTGTTCAAGAAAGATCCGATATTTAGCGGAGTTCGTGCAGGATGGTAACAGGTATGGGCGTCGACTAAGCAGTCATCCGACCATACCTGCCCACACATTTATTGCGAAGCGATGTTGTGCCGCCATGGGGGCGGCACACTGTGTGGGTTTGTCGTGAGACCACACACGAGCATTGTGCTGATTGAATAAGCCTTCACTGAGTGAAATAAGCCTCATCTGTGACCAAAACATAGGCTGGAAAATTCAAGTCTTGAACACTTACTTGGAGAAACTACAGTGCAAAAGCCACACATGCAGGATGATCTTGGGGGGAGCAGTAACTGAACGTTTTGGAGATGAAAGGGGGTGTAAGAAATTGTCGTGCCAGACACGCTGTACACTGTAGGATTATTCTGGATGGCATTCAACACACTTTCTTCCATGGCGGGAGTTCACGTTTGAAACGTGGTCTGCTCCGCACTACTACTACCTGTTACCTCTAAATGACCCATAATCACACAAATTTTGATGCACTTAATGCTCAAACAAACTGTGGGTCCAGTACATGTCTGTCTGGGAAGTGTTCTCTATAAATTCGTTTGAGGCGGCTCGTCCATTGCCCTCTGCTAATCCATACACTAGGTATGCACCTAGTGTCTGCCAGCTCACAGTTCGTATATCAATGCATGCCCTTTCGTGTGAGCGACTTCTGCTTGAATGAAGTAAACCCAGAAATATTTTCTGACTTACGGTGACATTTCCAGTTATGGGCTCCTATGCGATTCACATTCCTTTAGGTGTTACCTACCTCCCCTAAATGTTTTGTAACCAATATTTTTGAGACACCCCTGTATAATACCAAATCGTATTGAAAATAAGTAATGTTCTATAACGAAATTCGATGTGATTCTATCAGTATATTTTTTAAGAAAATAAACACTTCATATTATTTGATACACTTCATGAATGTTTCGCAGACCCTCTGGAATTTATCTATGGACCCCTAGGGGGGTCTGTGAACTCCAGTTTGGGAAATGCTGGAAGTTTATGATATGGCTTTAACCCATTCAAAAAGTGTGCATGTGTATATATACATTTATGTGGGAGGGTTCAGAAGAGCTACAAAAGTGTCGCAGAAGTAATCTCCAAACTTCAGAATTGAGTGATTTTAAGAGAAAAAAAGAAAATAATAATAATTTCAGAATTAGCAGATTTTACGAAATAAAAAAAAATAATAATAAAATAAAATAATAATTTATATGAGTCTGATTCTGAATGGTTACAGTTATTGGGCCATTTGAATTTTAAGAATAATTAAAATAAATAAGAATAAGGAAACTCGTACCTAGTAAAACGTTTATTCATTTTTTTAAACCATTCTGCTGCTTGCCATCTCAACTTAGTTTTTCTAGAAGTTTCCCCAATCATCAGTGCTGCAGCCACAGTTTGTTTTTTTCGATTTTCTTAAATAACATTGACAAAGTGATATAGGTGTGATGTCAAAATTTGCATCATGTCAAGATTAGGTAGAGTAGTTAAGTTCAACACCAAGCAGCACTTTTCCAGGGTGACTTAGATTGACTTCATGGATGATCAGCAAAGTGATAGTCTTGTTTTTAATTCAGCAGACTTATACTTGGAACAGCCACTGCAAATTAATTTATATGCTTTATGGAGTTGAATTAAAAGCAGTAGAGGGAAGAAAGGAATTTGAAAGTTATGATATGGTAGATAAGCAACAAGGAAGGTCCATGTTGATTTATCGGAATACTGTATCAAATATGGAGGCTGCACCTAAAAAAAAAAAAAAAAAAGTTGAGCTTCTTGAAAGGAACCAAAGATAGGCAAATGCACCTGTTTCAAAAGATACTCATATGAGAATAGATTTTAGAGCTTGGCAACCATGTCACCTTAGAGGGGGATCACTTTGAGGTATATATGGCTTTGAGAGGAGAAAAGTAATATAATAAATTTCTTTATTGCTGCTAAGTACTAGGCGTACAAGTACTAGGAACAATAATACTTATCATAGCGACATGGCCAGGAGGTTTACATTAAGGCAGAAAAATGATGCATGTGTTTAAAATTGGGAAAATGAAAAGTTACTTAAGAAATTATATTGCACAAAAATAAAAGCATATAAAAAAAAAACACGAAATTATAATAAGGTAGAAAAATATAAAGAGAGAAAAAAAAAATGGACATCATAACGCAATTTGGAAGAATTTTATTCCAGTTGAACAGATGCGATCCACTCTAGAAGAATGCTGTGGTATTTGTAATCGGGTAGCCATTTTTTTGCAGGTTAATTCCAAGACATTGCAAGTGCCTGAATTTTGGGGGATTGTCTGGGCAGTGGTAGGAAACGGCGGGCAGACCTCAAAAATGATGGAGGGTTCTGCCACTGACAGAAATCTCAGATGTTTGAACCGTTTACCACTCCTGTGAATGTTTTTACTGTAGTCATTAAATGCCTGATATCAATTAACCTTAGGAGCCTGGGGATACATTTAACTGCTCAGCCATGTCAGTTGTTCTCTATTGAGGGGGTCGAACGAATGCTTATTTGTGGCCCCATTTCAGAGTCCAGTATTCATACGCGAACACTGGTTTTTGAAGTGAGGCTAAAGCAGATGCCCAAATTTCAGCAGCATATAAAATAACTGGATAAACAGTGGTTTGAAGATATCTAGTAGTGGTTTGTGGCATCATTGGAATGAAATAAGTGTTGTTTTGCTCTCCAGCATAAGGTGATAAATCGTTTCCAGAGGTATTTGTGTGCACATCAAATCTCAGCTATCGATCAAAATAGATATTGAGGTCCTCCTAATTGGATGGTAACCACTGGGATGAGAGTGCCCACAAACTCATGGTTGAATTACTGTCTTGGTGTCGCTGTTTCAATGAATAAATCATTATTGCAGATTTTGAAAGGGTTAAGGTTTAACCCAAAAATCTGCAAGCAAGTTGAAAGAGCAGTCAAGCTCTCTGTGATTGAAGATGCAATTGCTATTAGGTCTGCACACGGGTGGGATTAAGGTAAGCAGCTTTATATCATTGATGTATATTAGAACATCATCATCATCACGGGGACACATAAAAGGAATTAGAATCGCTGAGAAAAGGTGGCCAGAAAAGGACATCACCTTGTTGGACTCCTGCACTGATTTTCCAGGTAAAGTGGGTCTTGTTCATTGTGAGGTGGACACTTCTATTCCACAATAAAGTGGCGAATAAAACCTAAGTAAAAAAAAAGTAAAGTGCAGTCATTATCAACCCAACTACAGGATGGAAGCCTCCTCAACAATTCATGCTGAGGGAAATGGACCATAATCTGCCACGCTGGTCCAGTGCGGGTTGGCAGATCGACCGTATTTCAGCAGTCAGGGGGCTTGAACCCCGGTCTACTCAAAGAGCGTGTGCTACTGCACTCATGCTCGCTCTCTGCCCCCACTCGGCTATGGAATAAACCTAGTAGGTTGCCATTAATCCTGAAGAAGGATTGCAGAAGATTGAGAAGGGGCTGTGATGTCTAGGCTGTCAAAGGCAGTTTCAGTATTGGCATGCACAATAGGCTAATTTGGATTTGTAGTTTTCGAAGGCTCCGAAGAATCAATGTCTGTGCCACCATGAGGTTTGTAATGATAGATCTATTTGCAAACTGAGAAATGGACTCCCTTGCACTATATGGGTAATCTTGATACTAATGTCCTTTATAAAAATGCTTGTTGCTTGTGGCATTTTGAATGCCCATATTTATTTTGCCTTAAGAGACAGCCCAAGAGTGAAACCCACAGAGAAAAATTCTGGTTGTGCTTTTGAAAGCATACTGTTTTGATAAGTAGCCCTGTGGCAGTATCTTTATATAAAATGTATTACTCATTTTTCTGTGATTTGGAACTTGATGGGCATTTTGTACTTTTTTTTTTTTTTTTTTTTTTTTTCATTCTCAACAATTGATTCCTTGCATTGGAGTGTAAATAACACTCACTTCCTAATAAAACCTAGTAATTATTTTCTCTCTTTATTAAGATTTATGGTTAATTTAACATATCAAAATTTTATTTCAAAAGCAAAGTCTGGATTTAAGATGCTTGCTTTTTTTTTTTCCTGATAAAAATTATGAAATCGTTTGCTTTTCAGCCAAGTAAAAGATTGCGAGCGTATCCTTGGTGTAACCCTCTGCGTATCAAGCAGGCTCAGAATTGACTCCGATTCAACCATATTTTTGATTGTAGTTTTATGTTTTTATTTATTGGAGGCCTTGAAGTGGTGAAACCCATGTTTAGTCTCTAGAGTAAAGTTTCCGGCATCCTCCCCCCCCCCCATACTTCTCCTTCAGCCCAATGCAAGCATCGGTAGCTATAAGTACTATAGGTTTTGATACCCTTCGTGTTTGGGGTTTTCATAAAAAACAAAAAAAAAATTATTTAATTTTTTCAAAGTTATTCTTAGTTAGATATTTGTCAGTTTATATCGTTAGATGCTGTGTGTATTTAGTAAATGAA